>NC_088206.1:105000-2903811 GCF_037126465.1 Ornithodoros turicata
ACGACAACAATTTGTCCATCTTTTCTAGTATGAACATTCAACAAAACCTAGTTCCATATTGGGCACTATACTGTACAATACAGGTTGTTTCACCAAATACAGTACAACGTCTTTATAGTGAAGTTGGTTGGACCACTGAAAAACTTCACTATATCAGTATCTTCACTGCACCAGTAGTTCATAGATGGGAGTTTCAAGAGATTGGGACCACAGGTTTGCTTCACTATAACCATATCTTCACTATTCAGGGTGTCCCTGAAAACGTGTCATTGAATTATAATAAAATAACTACGCCACCTAGAATCATGCGGTCAACGGCATTTGTTTTTACTAGGTTTTTGCCCCCTCCTGGTGTGAATGTAATCTAACTTGAGTTTTATTACGTCAATTTTTACGAACTGAACTCGAAAATTTGCTAAGTAAAGGTTGCTTTTTTACCTCACCAATGTGAAGCACGCGCCAAATTTACTCAAGCTCATGATAATTAACACGGATATTCAGGAGCTATCCCATCGGAAAAAATAGCCAAAGATCATGCTTTTCGGGGCGCTCAGAGCACAGCGCTGGACGAGTTTTTATGCGTCTTCGTTGCTAGCCCGACGAAAGGAGGTTGCTAAACTCAGCCCACACAGGGATAGTAAAAAGAGATAAGACAGGCAGGCTTATCGCATTCTGCTTCTGCTGGAATCATGCTTCCCTCTCCCAATTTTAAGAACTGTCGCTTTTTCTACTATCTGTCTGTGGGCCGGGTTTAGCAACCTCCTTTCGTCGGACAGCACGAAGGCGCTCAAAAAGTCGTGGAGCGCTATGCTCTGGAGGCTCCGAAAAGTATGATGCTCGGCTACTTTTCCGGTGGGATAGCTCCTCAATGCCCCTGTCGTTTATCATGAACTTGAGTGAATTCGCCACGTGCTTCACATTGGTGGGACTTAAAAAAGCGACCTTTACTTGGCAAATTTTCAAGTTCAGTTCATAATAATTAGCATAATAAAACTTAAGTTAGATGACATTCACATCAAGAGGTGGCAAAAACCTAGCAAGAACAAATGCCGTTGACAGCGTGATTCTAGGTGGCATAGTTTTTTTTATTATAATTCAATAACACGTTTTCTGGGACACCCCGTGTAGAGGTTCTACTGTGCGATAAAATAGTCTGACTGAAAAGTCTACTTGTCTGAAAGCACATGACGAATTTACTCCATTGCATTGGAAGATATGTTCCTTGCTGCTGAAAAAAAATATGTGAAAACCTTCTAGTAATAGCTGGAAAAACCAACCAACCACAGAAAACGTCATTTTGAGGCGTGCAAATTGCCGACCGCACTCAGAGCTCCGAAAGAGGCCATGCGAGGAAGCCATGTACCTACCCTTTCACTTTCCCTTTTCCAAGCTTCTGCTGATAACAGCAGCATGGTTGCAGCCCAAAGTTATCTTGAAATACGAGTGAGAAGGAAACAGGGAGGGGCTGGTGACTGTTTCTGTTCCACGGCATCTTGCATTACCTTGACGGAGAACCGAGCTCCCTGACAGTTTGCACACCTCGAAACGACTTTTTTTTTTTTTTCCCAGCCTATTACCATTGTAGTAGTGAATGCATTTTGCAATAGGATGGGGTAAATCTGGTATGCATTTTCCGTTTCTGTGAAAAAAACTGTGGGTTTGACTTGGCAAATTTAGGAGTTCCATTGGGAAAATTCAATTTCTCGCAAATTACATGTGAGAAAAGTGCTCAGAAGTAATGGCAAAATCTCTGCCGAGAGAAATAGCATTGACCCCATAATGTTTGGACAAGCAGATTTCTTCGTACATTTCTTTTTTTTACGTTTGAAGCACGCCATATATTTAACCACACTTACCAAAAATATATGGCGTCCATGTTGCTATCAGACTGACTGTCTTGTTCAAGGTCACTAAACATACTGAGCATCAAAGCGTGCACCCACCAAAGTAATTTCTCTAATATTTTGAATAGATAGAGGCCTTCATGAGGACAACTGAGCTCGGCAGAAGGCACAATGATTTCACAATTTCTCTATGTAACCCCGTTTGCAATGCACTCTGCCATAAGACAAAGAAGAAGAGTCCGTGATGACATTTGATGTTCTGAAGCTGGAATACATAGAAAGGACAAATACATACAAAGCCTCAAATGCCTAAGAAATTAATGATGAAAGAAGGAAATCACTGAAATGAAGAATACCAATGTAATCCAGAAGATGTGGGTTCGAGTCCTACAGCTGGCTAACTTTTTCAGTGACTTCCTTGTTTCATCAAGAAGAGTCCTGCACCGCAACTGTTGAATGCTGTTTTCTCTTTGAGTAGTATTCTTCTCAGAAGGGCACTTACGACTTCTCCTTGTAGCACTTGACAAGTGCTTTGCAGAGGTTGGGATCAGGACAGAGGTCCAAGGGAGCCTGTCCCTTTTTGTTCTTAATGTACAGCTCTGCCCCGTTGGACACTAGGAAGCAGGCAATGGAAGCGCTTGACTTCTTGTCTGCACCCTGACTTCCCAGACCCATCAACAGCTGAAAACAGTAATCTCTTTGAGCTTATGAGCAACATTTTCTCGCAGTGGGCCAGCACAGACTCGTTGAAAAAGGATGCTTACTTCCAGATTCCCACTGCTGGATCCTCTGCCGACTTTAGCAACATCTTGCATGTCCTGCAGGTGACGCAGCTGTGAAAGTGTGTGGTGACGCAAGGCCTCGTGAAGCGGAGTATCGCCGTCTTTATCCGGGATGTTCAGGTTACACCCTTCCCGAACCAGGTGCTGAGACACGATGAGACAAAAATTATCACTCTGTAGTGTCTGCACACGTGTGTTCACTTGAAATGTTAGGAATACTGTTTGGGATGTTTGCTGGGTGGTAAGACAGAAACTAGAGTAATTTAAGTATGCATGACAGAGTGAGGTCAAAGTGGAAAATCAACAACAAGCCACAATTGGTGACACACAGGTGAGAGGAACACTCAGCAAGAACCATCTTACAAATTTAGAGTGATCAGACGATGATGATTCAACCCTGAATTGTCAAGAATTGCTAAAGACGCATTGTTGCAAAGTATGAAATGCATGGCATGCATCATTGTTGAAACATGAAAGATTGGTGAAAGTTGGTCACAGTCATAAACTCCAACCAGACTAACTGAGTGACTGGATCAAACACTCTCCAACTCTGCCATGCAGTCAGATTACTACTGTTTGTGCTCTGTATCCATCCTAAAAGCCCATGATTTACAAGAATACATTGTAGGAAGTTGAATTTAAAGGACAGTTTGGAAAGTTCTGTGGAGAAAAACACTCACCCTGACAATCTGTGCATGTTGCCTCTCTACTGCCAGGTGCAGAGGTGTCTGGAGATTGACATTCTGCAAATCCGTGTTGGCATGCCCCTGCAAGAAGAAATTTAGAAACACCTCGAAAAAAATCCTTTGCTACTGGAACAGGTCCACTAATATTTTAGCGTGTCATTCTGAAACAGTTTTTATCTACAGGGTTAGTCTAGCACACATTTTGATCGCATCATAAAAATAGAACACAAGGTTTGGCACTCCCCAAACTTTGCAGACTTATAGCCATATGTCCTGAGTTTTAATGAAATTCTTTGCAAGCATTATGATCATGTAGAAAGAAAATTAAAACTCAAGCAAAATCTCGCCCGATCCATTTTCAATGGCCTATCTCACACAAACACCATCATTTTTTCTTGTGTCTACTTCACATCCACATCAACTCACACAGGTGCTGTTCCCTATAACGATGTGACATGCCCATGCTGACGTTATGCACTAATCCTCTTCTTCTGTACGTTGGCACCACCTGTGTGCGGTGAAATGAAAATGAAGCGCACACAGGAGAAAATGGCGGCTTTTGAGTGAGATGGGCCATAGAAGATGCATAGAGTGAGATTTTGCTCTATTTTTAATTCTTCTTCTACAGGACCATAACACTCACAAAAAAATGATCCTTCGCATTTGATCTCTTTCACACAAAAAAGGAGTGTCACTCACCTGATGAACGAGAAGTTCTGCAACTTCAACATGGTTGTTGAGAGCGGCCAAATGGAGTGCGGTGTAACCATCATCTTTCTTCTCATCCACAATCCAGGGCCTCGGAAGTTTAGAGAGCAAGGTTCTCATAGCACTGCACACAAGTACGTCCCTTTGTAAGTTTTCCTGCTATGTTTGATATTAATGGAATGGATGAAAGAAAAGCTCAACACAGAACAGTGTGCAGAGCAGCACTTGGAGCATATCCTAGAAAATGCATTTCTTTCCACACTAGAACATTGGAAAAATGTCATTTCTTGTGCACCACAAATGCTTGTGGAACCAGAAAAAACAGTCTGTGGAATACCTCTGTTCCCCGGAACACAGTTTGAGAACTTATGCACTAACTCTGCAGCAAAGCTAGAACAATGCTGCAGGTAAGGCACAGCATTTCATATAACACAACTTGGGCGGTCTATTAGTGGTGACTTCAAACAATGCTTTTCCTCAAATACTAGGTCTTCATTAACATACAGTGTGTCAGTTGTGCCATGTGAGGCATGTTCATGTGGCAAGGGCTTGATGTGAGGAGCTACTCGCAGAACCAGAAAAAGCAGTCTGCAGGATACCTCTGTTCCCCGAAACACAGTTTGAGAACATATGCATTAACATTGCAGCAAAGGTAAGGTATAGCACTTCGTATAGCACAACTAGTGCAGTTTCTTAGTGGTGGTATCAAACAACGTTCAGCTCAAGATAAGCAGCACAGAAACATGCATGTAGATATCTAATGACGAAGTAGGATGACTTCATGGGACAGCTGTTGCGCGCAACAAAGTTTCGCATCAGAATGTGCTCACCTTTGGTTACAATGCCTACCTTGCGAATGCAAAAAATATAAGCGTACATAAGAATAGACAGCGAGCTAGAAACTTTTCATGTGAATATCCAAATTTTCTGCCAGAATCAAGTCATGTGCGATCAATGCATGTGTCCTTGTGGTTGCAAGAAAATAATGTGCACTACTGTTGCAAAAGGAATGCTCCACTATGGCTTGTTTTCTAGTGCTCTACCTAGAAATCAGCCTGCATACCTGTAATCAGCAACTCCTCACCGGTAGTTTCGAAGCAGTGTGGTGCGATATCGCAGATTCTTTTCAGAATGGCGCAGTAAATCTCATTTAGCGGAGAATGGTGCAAAAATGAAATCACTGGCAGTGACAGATGAGGACAAGCCATCACGTAACTAGAGGGTGACAACTCTTAAGCAAAATTTTCACCCAAGGAGGGTTACTCTCAACATGGTTTCCAAAGCAGACACGCTATTAAAGGAGCTGCTTCATTCATGCAAGGAGAGCAAAATTCGTTCTTGGCGAGACAATGGAGAACAACAAAAACCATGTGTGTGAAAAGGAGGAGGTAAACGTTTCTTGGAAACATACAGAGATAAGCAGAGCGAGGTCAGACTCAAATATTCAGAGCTATTTGAAGGAGGAATGAATAGATACTGCCGTGACAGGGTCAAGGAACTGAATAAAGAAAATTTTGCTTTACAGGTACCCTCAAAGCTCCCGGGTTATGACGTCACATTTTGTGTCACATTTTTTGCCCAGCAAGAGTTATCCCGGGTTACCTGGGTTGAATAAAAAAATGCACCCATTACGAAGCGCTGGCTATCTTTTTGGATATAGAAAGACAGCGTACGCAAGTACTGAGATACTTGAGGGATAAAACCCAGGGAAGGGTAACGGACGTATTTTCGTTACAGTTTCCATTTTCGTTACTGCAATATTTTCGTTTCTGTTATCCGTTTCTGATACCAGCTTTTCAATTTCGCTTTCATTACGTTTCCGTTACTGTTTCTGGTAATGGAACGGCTGTTACAGAGCTGTGGGAGAACAGCCCGTCCGGCTCTGTCAGCACCCTGTTTTGCCCAAGCGCTGCATGCGTACACACTATACAAGTAATTTTACATCGTTGGGATGCGCACATCTTGCAAGCTTTTTTTAAAGAAATGTAGGAACATGTCTTCAGTCTTCAGTCACTCTGAGTCCAGCAACCCAAGATGCCCGCAACCTTCATCCAATGTCGCATTCATAGGCGGACGCTCTCAGTAGTAAACAATACTGATAAACACAGTGAAATAAAGACGGTGAAATGAAAGAAGTAAAAATATATATATATATATATATATCGTAGACTGTCATCCTCGTGGTGGAGTAGAGTGCGTAGAGCCTATGTTGTGTAAGTCTCATGTGTTGACGTCATGGAGTTATGAGGACTGGGACGAGTATAGGTAAGTGAGGGATGCACGCTTAGATGCAATATTGTGCTTTGTTTCCATGCTGTCGTGTAATATTTAGAGCATTACGGGAATAGAGTCATCAATATACAAAAATAAAATGAAGTCACTGAAATATCATCGCACAACTGGAATAGCCATTGCATGAATTCAATACCGAACGATAATTTTCGTTTCCGGTAATGGATGACCGTGGTATGTGTTTCCATTTCTGTTATCGTTACCATCTCCAATTTCGGTAATATACCATTTCTGTTTCTGTTATCATTACCATTACCCTTCCCTGATAAAAACTTCCAACTTTAAAATTTTACGTTGGATGCTTTCAGAACCTCCATTTTAACGATAAGGAGCTTCAGTAAAAATATTCCAGAAAAAAAAAAAGAAAGGAAGAAAGAAAGCATTGATACTCGATTTTATTTAGTCCGGTTTTAATCCGGTAGGAACATAGATTGGACGTATATTAGACATCGCAATGCCTCACAACCACGTCCACCGGATGTGACAAATGTCCCACTGTTACATCCAGAGGATATCCATTTATACAGTTATGGATGAGCCTTCCGACGAT
The DNA here is from genome assembly GCF_037126465.1 of Ornithodoros turicata. Lineage (NCBI taxonomy): Eukaryota > Metazoa > Arthropoda > Arachnida > Ixodida > Argasidae > Ornithodoros > Ornithodoros turicata. The sequence goes on from NC_088206.1 coordinate 111,863, forward strand.
CCATAGTACATCCATTCCACGTTAGCCGGACATATCCGGATGTCTACTAGACATCCCAAATGTCTTAGACGTTTGGATCTTTCTGGTATGTCTAACAGATGTTTGTGGTTTACTGGGCATGTATGAAAATGGGAGCTGTTCATTGGTTGCTGCTTTCTATGGGGCCGCCATCACATCAAAATTTCCCCAACATGGAGGTGTTGCTCAGAATGGCCAAGAGGGGATTTCGTGACAAATTTTTTCACAAACTACTTTAACTTCATCCTGTGAGTGTATATCCTTATGTACGTATCTGCAAAATCAGCTTCCACTTTCGCTGTGCCATCATTATATTTACATGAAAATTATACATTTCAATGCTGATGTTAGACCTAGTGAGGACCACAATCCGAAGAAAATAGCAGGAAGGACGCCACAGATGCATAAAATTTCACGTGTTTTTGTTGAATTTTATTCACCGGTACACTGTATATATACATCTTTGCCACTTTCTGATTCCATCTGCTTATTTACGCAATTAAAATTCATACCGGTAGCTGTCCGCATACAGCGAAGCAGTTTCTGCAATTCTGCGTCTTCCTGACACGCCTCTCTCTATGCACATAGCACTGATAAAAGTGGCAGCAAAATCCATAGTTTTGGTATGTCACTACGGTAATCCATTTAAATACAAACCAATCCAGCTTCCCCAATATGGTGGCCCCCAGTAAATAAGGGTGAAGTATAAATTTGGGTAGCTTGTAATAATACCAAACTGTATTTCGACGGGTGACATCCCTCAAAACATGGGCAGAGGTCCAGGTATAGATAGGTCCCATTAATGGCCAGATTCCCTTTTAATCCCGTGTATAAAAAAGGGAGTCTGGTCATCAATGGGACCTGCCTATACCTAGAGCTCCACCCACTTTGATTTCTCTGCCAAATCAGTTCAATATTAATTCTCTCTATTAGTTCTCAAAATACAGTTTGTTATTAATCCCAGGCTATCAGAGCTATGTTGTACAAAATATAAGTGCGCAAGCAAGCTGGTAAAGATCCAAAATAGGAAGCATATCCTAGAGCCTGAGAAGGGAGGCACTAGAGTCTCTAAATAAGCTTCGCTTCAGAGTATCGACACTGAAGTCCAACGGAGAGCAGGACCGCCATCTTGTTTCCGCACCACACCGGTACCATCCCCAGTTGAGAATCAAAGATGGCTAACATAATGCTAGCTGCGGGATAGAGAACCGTGTGTGATTGTTGTGCGATAATCTATGTACTGTCCACCAGAGCGTCCCAAGGATGACAAGGTGAACTCAAGGCCGTCAACCTTCATGAGCTACTTGCAAAAGAAAGGAACATTTCACCCGCACACGAAAGATGGCATTGTGCGCCAAAGTGCGAGTGCAGCCTTCTTTTCTTTGCTCAGTGAACATGAACGAAGACACAAAAGCGACTAAAAACGTGACCTCATTTGTGTGCAACACTAATAAAAAGCCACACTTGACCTTCGTGAAGAAATACGACTGTGTGAAACGGCGGTGTTCTCCGCCAGCGTTGTTTCGGTTTCGCTATATCTACCAACGTCATGATTACGTCACAGTGACGTTTCTTCGGCAGATGTCTGTTCACTAGGTGCCGCCATTTTCAGGAAAGCTGGATTGGATTGGATTGGATTGAATAGGATATTCCCTGGCAACCTACCAACATAGTGGATTTTGGGATTTTGTGACCACTTGTATCGGCGCCACCTGGATGGAGAGGGGCATTTTGGGAAGAGAGAACTGCAGAGAGTCACGCAGAACTGCTTGCTGTCAGAACTGACTAGCCAAGTTTGAATAGACTGCCAGTATTATATTTTAGTTATGAAACATAACAAGATAGTATCAAGAACGGGCAAAAGTGTGGTATACGAATAAAAGACTGTCACAAAATGCAAATTTTTAGGCATCCGTAGCATTTTTCTTGCCACATTCTTGTGACAGCTGTTTTTACTAGGCCTAACAAGCGTCACACTGGTTTTGCCACCGGCTGCGCGAACAAGTAAAAGCTAGCCATACTGTACGAGCCCCGTTAACTAACCACATTAACCGCATGTGACAAGCAAACATGGTAATGAATGAGTTTTGAAATACATTTCAAGAGACAAAAGCGGATCTCTCTATCTCTTAAAAACAAACAAAAACAGAACTACTGTTTCTCCACACTAAGGATGGGGTGGGGAACCAAAGCCGGGACGGGATAGTTTGTACATTATTTGCACAGTGATGTAACGCAGCAGAAGAACGTGGACTACAAAAAGAATAATGAAAAATCATCATGAGAAATCCTCATGCAAAATGTAACACAGATGGTAAATCAATAAACCAATGAACAGCGTTCAGTCTCTGGCACCTTCTAAACAGTCGCCACAACTCACTGATAAAATAGCATAAACGCAGGCGAGCTGGTGGAGGAACTCCAAACAGCAAAAAAAAAAAAAAAGGAAAAGGAAAAAAAAAAAGCCCGAGTTTGGGCACAAAAAAGTAACATCCCTTTTTTGTGCCCAAACTCACACTATTTTGCAGTATGGAGCAATAACTTACTTCATTTTTTGCACCCAAAAAATATGACTCCACCTTGCTCCTTGGTATGCAGTAGGCACTCTTCACAGAACAAATTACAGCGATTTTTCGCTTTTTGTCTGCATCTTGAAAAACTTGACTTTCATTCTAACATTCATACTAACTTGACATGCACAGAAAACGAGCGCAGTGTACGCTCGTTTTCTGTGAATGTCAAGTCTTATCAACAGAAAACAAGCACACCCTTTTCACAAACAGAGACTGTATTTTCCATGTCATGGTAAGTCTCAAAAGTGACGCACAAACCCGAAAATTGCCTTGCGTCCATTCATGAACCGACGCGCAAACACATCGGCGCGCCGGTCGGGCACCGGCCTCGTTGTCAGCACGTGGCAAAACCTCGACGGCGGCGGAGTGGCTGTTAGAGCGCTGCACGGGCCTAATTTTCAGGCCCGTGCCCGGCTGCTACGGCCGTACGCGGCCCGGGCCCGACGTCTTCTATATATTTTCAACCCGGGCCCGGTCCGAGCCCGACTCTGCTCTATTTGTTCTCGAGGTTCGGAGGCGTATTTAGATTTACTAAAGAGCACAACGCAGCAAGGAAAAGGACGCAGTTAATTGGTGGAGAGTCAGGAGGTACACTAGAACGCAGCAGCGGCTGTGTTTCTCTGTCGGCAAGCCGCTCTGTGCTTGGTGATTGTTTGCTTCGGAACGCAGCGCGCAGCGGCGCGCGGCCTATGTACATTGCGGTTCAAGAGAGACTCATCGCCACTCTATTGCACATGCTCCGGTGTTAGTTCCTCTCTCTTGAACTCTCACGCGAACGAAATATATGTCAGAACACCTAACCTAACCGACCCTCTTGCCGGACTCTTATAAAAACGAAATATGTCAGAACACTTAACCTCACTGACCCTCGCGCCAGACCCTCACGAGAACGAAATATGTCCCAACACCTAACCTAACTGACACTCGTGCAGGACCCCACACCAATCGTCCCCAAAATGTGTGAGTGCACGCGTGAAATCCAGACCCATTCACGAAATAAGCATGATCACATGTAAAAAAGTGATAGAACTATCACTTTTTTAGATGTGATCATGTGAACATGTCTGGCGTTGTCAAGCCCGTACCCAGCCCGGCCCCGGGTGGCTGAAGCCCGTGCAATGCTCTAGTGGCTGTACGCGAGGCGCACATGCATGGAGGAAAAAATATTTATTTCCTCCATGCGCACATGAACTACGCGGATGAACACATAATTGGCAGCTGGATAGCTGAGCGAAAGGGCGCATTAGTACGCTACTCCTCGCAAAAAATATGTAAACCGAAACTAATTAATTACTCGAAAAACCCCTGAGTGTCGACGCGTTTTTGTTTTTCTGGAATATTTTTCGCTGAACGTTCCGATCGGTAAAACATAGGTCCCGAAAGCGTCCGAAGTAAAATATAAAAGATGGGAGTTTTATTTAATTAATGAGCGTGTATGCAACTGAGCCGATGTCTCAGGGATGCTCACTGAGAATAACACTTTTATAGCGCCACTCAGAGCCGTAGCGACGGGGGGAGGGGGGGGGGGAGGGCCTCACGAGCCCTCACGAGAGAGGGCGCCAAACGGCAGGCCCTGGCAGGTTGGTTGGACAGGATAAAGCGGGAACGAAGAAAATTTCAATTTACGATCTCGGCAGTGCAAATAAGCGCTTTCATTTCTTTGTTTACAGGGCTTCTGACCAATGATTTCCTAAGAAATTCACAGCTGGGGGGGGGGGTATGCTTGGTGAAGGTTCCACTTAAGGAATTTTTCTTAGACACGGCAAAAATCGTGGCACAATGGTGACATATCTGCATAGCTTTCCCGTTTTATTTGTACGTGTTATTACAGGTGTTATTACGTTAGAACACAATACATTAGAAAACAGATTCATTATATGAACGGCATTTCAAAATTAATATGCACAATCACACGACCGACAAAGAAAAAAGACTAGCACCTTGTTTCACGAAGCTCAATGAATACATAGCAACCAACGGTGAAAACTTTAGACGAAAAAAAAAAAAAAAACAGAATACCTCGCTTGATTGAGTTGGGCGCAAATGGTTCTTGATGATCCACATTGAGTTTGCGTGCCAGCACGCATTTTTGCTCGTATATTCGCTCAATATATGCATTGAACAGTCACTTTCAAAAGATTTTGGACAAATGCATGGTAAGATCATCTGCATGACTGTGGTCCTACAGCCCAAGTTTGACAGTACAGGATGTAATTCGTTGCGCCGGACTCACTACCAGAACGTGTTGGTGGCCGCTCTGGGTGGGGTCACCTGAGAAATTTCAGGGGGGGGGGGGGGGGGGGTTGCAAAAATGCAAGGGAGAGTGTACAAAAGTGTAGGGAAATCCCTGCTTCTGACGGCAGTGGATTAGGGGGGGCGCCTCAGATTTACTCTGCCCTGGGCGTAAACTTGCCTCGCTAAGGTTCTGGCGCCACCTGTTTACGAATTATTACTAAACCCAGTACACCTAAATGCAGTATGCCCCTATGCCATTTTGTCCTACACCTAAATAACGTCTATGCGAAATACTACGATTCTACGCCAGCTGCGCTGTCCTTTCGTCTGCACCCCACAAATAAGATTCCACAAATAAGATTTACTGAAGCGCACCACACGGGAAAAAAGGAATTTTGAAAATATACCAAATGGAAATTGTCCCACATTTCCGTCGTCGCGTGGGACACTGAGACACTAATCATATGAGTAGGTGAACGCCCAGCTTATTACAAAGCTATCCGGGGGAGGGGGGGGGGGGGGGGGGGGGGCTCCCCCGGGAAGTCCCACTAAGAGACTGACACCAACCTTTGGAGCTCGGTGCGCCCGGGTCAAAAGAGCGAAGAGGCACCAACCTCAAAAATGCATCTTGCAATTTGTAAAATATGTATCCGCCCACCATACTCATTATCACAGTAGAAGGTGAGGCGAAGAAACACAGAGGATGACGCCACACATAGCCTGAATTTCGCCCAAAGCAATCAGATCAATGAAACGAAGCAGTCGAAAAGGTGCCAGCAGCTGCCAGTAGGATCCGTTGCATATCCGTTGGGACTTGGGAGCGGGTTCAACAGCCGCTGCTCCATTTCATTGACCGTATTCATTATATTTCGCATTCATTATATATCGCATTTCGGGTCAAACACCGAAGATTCAATGCATTTTGTTCCTTTTGCACTCAGTTTTCAAAGGCGTAATGCCTTCAGTTGTGCACATGTTCACTGTTTACGTTCTCTCTGTTTTTCTTTTGTTTTTTTCTGTTCTTTGCCTTTTTTGTCTTTCCCCTTTCACTTTTTTTTAATAACAAGCCGACATACATCTGGCTTACCTTTCCTTTCTTTTTTTGTTAATAAACATATCCGCTCCCAAGAGCTCTTCTGTGACGTTGAATAGCGGGCAGATCATGTTCTAAGGGCATCATTTGCCATATCCCTTTTGCTTTTGTGCTTTCGCAGTTTGGCGACCCCCGCTGTGTCTGTCACGACCCCCCAGTGGTTCGCAACACATACTTTGGGAAACGCTGATCATAGCGAAAATGTTACGTTGCAGTCATTTTTTCAGCATGCCTACCACTCGGGAAGATTATGCTATCCACAACTGTCCAATAAAATGTGCTAAATGCGGAGCAATGCAAAGAATGACATACTTCGAAATCAGGCTCTGCTGTTCACGGTCACTAAAAATAAATACTGAAATCTTGGATTCTTTGCGCCAACTACCGACCTGGGGGACGTCGACAGGGACGGCTTATTTGCGGATAAAATCCGGATATCCGCGCGGATCCGCGGGTATAAGCGCAACCGCGCTGGTCATAACCAACTGTAAGTGCGATTCAGGTTTCATTTGCTCACTCATATTTGATTGGTCATACGTCTCGCAAGGTATATGTAGACAGGTACAGTGAAGCTCCCATAGGCCCATGGGTCTTCAGAAGGACGCCATGATAAAGACCGTCAGCGCCATCTATCGATTGTGCGGACTACTACGATTGTAAACAAACGACGTCATAGATGACGTCATCTGTATGAATAATAGTCAGCGCATAATTAACCCTGGTGAGTCTGCTCGCGCGCGTGCTGCTTCTGTTTTATTTGTTTCCGGTAACGAACAGCTGGAACACATTCCAAAGCCGTTGGCTCACGAGCCTAAAGAAACTTTCCCTTTTCCTGCCCAAACCATACATATCACCCAGCAGGGCAACAGCACCAGTCGAGAACGGAGAAAAAACTGGTCCAGGTTAAGTCGTGCTAAAAACTCGTTTAACGACAAATGGCAATTCGTAATGCATACAGGCATCGCAGGTGTTGAAACACTTAGCAGGAGGAGCATCCTAATGACCACATAGAAATCGGGAAGGTTAATTAAGGTCAATTTCTCACCTAGAGCTAAATGTCCGCGTAGTTATTAGCCGTTTACGTATTTCCAATAACTGCTCATAATGGGTCCGTTGCGCAAACAAGACAGTGTCGGCACCCACGCAGACATCATGGCCGCTCTCGCCATGGTGAAAGCTTCTTCGTAAGGGCCGGGTCCCATAGCTTTATGCGAGCAGCAGCAGCAGCAACACGGCAACATGGCAGCAGAGCAGTTTTCTGCTGCGGCTGCTCTGCTGCTAGAGGCGTCCCATAGCTTCGTCGCTTCGTTTTGAATTAGCGGCAGCAACGGCGTAGGAGGTCCAAAACGTGTTGGCAACTACGGCATTGTTTACGTTTCGAACATTCCGTAGGTAGAGGTGTGCGCCGTGGGCATTTTTTTCGGCGGCGGCGTAGAGCACGTTGAAGGGCCGGCGTCAGCGGCGTCACGCCGATGCTGTCATATCGGCGTGCGCCCCGTGGGCTGTCAATAGGTTCTCTTCTCCAACGGGGACGCACGAACACCTCAGAGCGGGGGTATTTTCTCCATCATAGTCAACGCGACGGTGGCAGTATTTACTGTACCTTGCACCAAACAAGTGCGTCAGCACTGGATAGTATTATGAAAGAAAACCGAACACACAAAGGAACATTAGGAGAAGTAAAGCACTTCAAGGAGTCGTTGCGGGCGCGTTAAGTGCGCGTTAAGCGCTGGAGAAAACAACATAGCGTAGAAGCCCGTACGGACCCTTTCTTCCCTCCGGGCTGTTGACCCACAATTCGCATGAACCTTTAAACACGTCACACCTAACCCTTTAAATACCATGCCAATGATGAGGACGGTGCCCAGAAGAAGAACAGTCTCTGTTCGAAATATCGGCGGCTTCTGTCCTGAGGCAACTCCCTTCCTATAGCTAGGTAATCAGAACGACGAGACATCCCTTTAATGGCAACTACACGAAACAGTTATAGCGAGTGCTGATCGAATGTTCATAGGACGGCGACGTGTGAAAGCTCTGTCCACTGATCCAGTGGCTCTTTTTGGGAAACCAGCTCGTTCGCACCACCAACACCATAGCACTAGTCATTATCCATATGCAGGGTGCTTTGTTTTTTATTCGTCACAGAATTTGTATTTAAAAAATAGCGGAACGAAATAGATGCCGCTTTTGAGTTGGTCAGACGAATATTATCTCGAAGAAAGTATGTAACTATAAGATCATTAATTACCTCAAATACATTAATTCTTTAATTAAGGGATATCGCGTAAGAACGGGATAGCAGAACGGAAGATATTCATCGTTGAAAGCCATTCCATATTTAAGAAATTCTTAAACGCGCACGTGCGCTGAAATATCCGACGCTGAATGGCGCTATGCAAATGAGCCGAAACAAGAAGTACGCAATTTCCGAGCGCAGAAATGACGGAAGCTTCACCTTATCTGGGTTGGAAAGCGATCTATCTGGCCAACAGATTAGCGCCTACACCAATCAGCTCGATAGCTCCAAAGCACTTGGTCCTCTCATGTCGATTGCCCGTCGCTCTTTCTGCGCTCGAAAAGTGCGTAGCAAATAGTGCATTTTGTGTGTGCCTGCGAAAAGCACCCAGTCAGAGAGAGTGTTTTCAATCGCGGAATTGCTAGGCTTATAATGCGCGCGAAGCATGGCAGACTCAACCCACTCGTTGTGGACAAGTTTATACTGTAAAACCCTTTAATTTCGCGGGACCTTAATTTTCGCGAATTTTGCGAATCGAGAAAATTCGAGGAACTCGAGGAGCGGGCGAAATTTAGTTGTTGCGAATATATCCCTACTCGATTCGCGAAAATTTAGGGCTGCGAAATTAAATGATTTTGCAGTATTTATTCATGATAACTACTACAGCCTCTGCAAAATACTGTTCAATGACGTGGTGGGTGCGCCTTATGTCACATCGTTTGCTAACGTTCGCATATTGATATGGTTTCCCAAAAAGAGACACTGCATGGATCAGTGGACAGAGCGTTCATGCGTCGCCGTACTGTGAACGTTCGGCACTCACTATAACTGTTACATGTAGTTGCCATTAAAGGGATGGCTCGTCGTTCTGATTATCTAGCTATGTTGTTTTCTCCAGCGCTTAACGCGCCCAGTCGAAGTTCTTGGGCGACGACCTTCTTGAAGTGCTTTACTTCTCCTAATGTTCCTTTGTGTGTTCGGTTTTCTTTCATAATACTATCCAGTGCTGACGCACTTGTTTGGTGCAAGTTACAGTAAATACTGCCACCGTCGTGGCGTCTATGATGGAGAAAATACCCCCGCTCGGAGGTGTTTGCACAGGGGTGGCATCCAATGTATTGCTCCGTAGACGAAAGCGTGCTGGGCGAACGCAATGCATCCTGGACAGGTCCTGGTCGTACGTCACAGCAAACTTCAAGGCGCACGTGACCTTAAAGATGGCGGCGCCCGTGATCGGCGGCCAAACCGTTTGTAAACAATGCGGTTGTTGTTTCTAGACGACGTTTTCGATGTTTTTCGACCACGGTAATTATTTTTATCCGATAATCTCGCAGTAAAACGCGCAGTTTTACACATAAAGCCTCGTATTGTTGACAAGTTCCAAAGATGTGATGACGACCGCGCGTTAAGACTTACCGAGCCGATGCGATGTACTTAAACAAAGGTGAAATGGGCTACCATGTTGGGGAAGAAGCGCGTCATAGTTTACGCTGGCAAAATACGGCCATCTCTTGGTGTTAAGACGGTGAAAATATGTCGGTAAGCGGCAAAACGACATGTAAACAAAGTCACATGGCCTCAAAATGACGTTTTCTATGACGTGCGACCAGGACAAGATGGCAGTTTTGCCAAAAGCACCCGCTTGAGGGTAGTTACAACAATGGCGGGTTTGTGTCACCCCTGTGGGTGTTTGTGCGTCCCCGTTGGAGAAGAGAACATATTGACAGCCCACGGGGCGCACGCCGATATGACAGCATCGGCGTGACGCCGCCGCCGGGCCTTCAAGCTGCTCTACGCCGCCGCCGAAAAAAATGCCCACGGCGCACACCTCTATCCGAAGGCGTACGCAGTAGCTAAGCCACACGTAGGAATGCAATTCTAGGTGAAAGGCTGATATGAGTGGGATATATTATGGATCACAAGTGGACTGTGAAATGATTGTGGTGGTGGTCTGAGCCTCATATTACCTAACTGACTCTTCGTTCATGTGTACAAGTCTCGTGACATTCAACGTAGGTTCGTCCTTTCGCACTGCTGGGGTTGGAGACTCTTCTACAGGATTTTGTCGTATTAATATCGCCTCGTTACTAGGATTCGATATTTTCATTTATTGTGACTGTCAAATGCGTACGTTGCTGATAGTGAAATAAAGCTGTCTAACGAAAACGAAGGCCTCTTCTGCTAGTCATCACTAGTTTCTGTCTCTTTTCATAAGGTAACGAGTTCATTGCCTATCTCTATCGAACCCTTTTCAAGAGTCAGTTTCATTTACAACAACCTAGCTCGCAAGTCGTCGACCCTCACAAGAAATGTGGTCGGTATGGTTTTCACACAACATGGACGTGAACGTAATTTGCTTGTAGTACGTTACCAGGCCACGGGTTTTCAAGTACTTTCCAGAAAATAAGCGAACATGTTAGCTACAACTCTGGTACACAACATATGTATCACGTAGGTTCGGTCGAACACTTTATTGAACTTTATGAACCGAATTATGTCCTGAAAGCGCACTTCACGCAGTCCCGATGATTGAACACTCGCTCCAAACTACTGGCAATCACAAGCGTGTCCAGCTCTTCAGAAACAAATCGCAGAACAACCAGACACAAACCTTCTGCCGTCACTCTCTGCCCTGCTAACCCTAAACACCGTCGAGCGAAAACAATACCAACCAACCTCCTGAATGTCTTGCGAGACCGGCAGCTCAAGCTGCAGAGCAACAGGGCAGCACAGCAACCAAAAATTCGGATACGGGAGCAGCAGGGAATTTCTGCAGCTCGGCAGCGCTGCTGCTCCCGCCCAGAGCTATGGGACCGCTCGTGTTCGCTGCAGCTCTGCTGCTCCGCTGCTGTTGCTCTGCTGCTGCTGCTCAAATCGAGGCTATGAGGATATATTCCGCTCATCTGTTCGTACCTGTTAATCTTAGCTTACAGCCGCGAGATGTGAGCCTCGTTTCCTTGCGTTCCTATTTAACTGAAACTGAGTACAAACTGCGTATATACAGGGTGTCCCAGAAAACGTGTCATTGAATTATAATAAAAAAAACTACGCCACCTAGAATCATGCGGTCAACGGCATTTGTTCTTCTTAGGTTTTTGCCACCTCCTAATGTGAATGTCATGTACTCCAAGTTTAATTATGTAAATATTTGCAAACTGAACTCAGAAATTTGCCAAGTAAAGGTCACTTTTTTACCCCACCAATATGAAGAGCGTGCCGAATTCACTCAAATTCATGATAATTCACAGTGATATTCACGAGCTATCCCATCGGAAAAAATAGCCGAATATCATGCTCTTCGGAGCACCGGACAATAGCGCGCGATGACTTTTTGAGCGCAATCGCTCTCAGTGCGACGAAAGGAGGTTCCGAAGCCAGCCCACAGAGTGATAGTAGAAAAAGTAACAGTTCCTAAAATTGGGAGAGGGAAAGCATTAGCCCAGCGAAAGTCGAACGTGATAAGCCGTGCCTGTTTTATCTCTTTCTGTGATGTCGGGGAGGTCTGGGTTTCCAACCTCCTTTCGTCGGACTGACAAAGATTGCGCTGAAAAATTCATCGTGCGCTATTCTGTGCGACCTCCGTAGAGCATGATGTTCGGCTATTTTTTCCGATGGGATAGCTCCTGAATGTCCCTGTCAATTATCATTAATTTGAGTAAATTGGACACGCTCTTCACATTGGTGGGGTAAAAAAGTGACCTTTACTTGGCAAATTTCCGACTTAAGCTCGCAAAAATTTACATAATTAAACTTACGTTACACGACATTCACATGAGGAGGTGGCAAAAACCCAGTAACAAATGCCATTGACCGCATGACTCTAGGTGGTGTAGTTTTTTTATTATAATTCAATGACACGTTTTCTGGGACACCCTGTATATACTACGACGCATGGATAAACAAGCACTGGCACGTGCGCAGAGGAGCAGGATCTGGAAGAATGTTCGGGCGGTTCACGACTCTGTATATGTGTACAAAGGGCGACATTTACTTACTCCTACACTGAAATTATAAATAAACAATTAGTACACACACACAAATCATACGTACGTCGTAAATGTTTTCTATTTACGATCGTAGTTGTGCTACCAACATTACGCGTCAAAAAATAAAAAAAGGGGTTGGGGCGATTGCCCCTCCAAAACGCTAGGTTACACATTAGTACTCCCCCTCTCCCCTCCCCAGATACGAAGCGAGGGTCTGGATCCGCCCCTGCCGTGTCGATAGGTCAGACTTGGTATTGTCGCTGCTTTTTCGCTACCGTCTTACCTTGCGTCTCGTTTGAATGTACACTTTTGATTGTATATTGTGGATGTCGGATCCTGAGTCGAGTAACGTGGAAGACAATGTTCCTTTCACGCATAACAGCGCGACGAAAAGCATAATTGATTCGTCGTAGTCTTCCTGCTGCACCCCATTACCATACCGGGTCATGTAATTTGAATTCCTTATGCGATGAATCACGCGCGGCTATTTTTTCTTTTAAAGTTTGGACAAGCTATGCCTAATTTTATCCTTATCCCCAACGCAGCTTGTCGTCTGCTCGCCAAAACTCGCGCCGTCAGAACCCCTGCTAAGCCACCTCCCCAGCAGGATAGCGGGACCCCTGCAGCTCTGGGGTGTTATGACGTCATTTCCGCTAACCCTGATTTTTCGCCCACTAAGTGACTATTGGCTTGGCTCCAGGCTATAAATGGCCGCTGTTCATGGTAGTTGGCTGGGACTGTACCCTGTTCGTTTTAGTTTCAGCCTCTTCGTAGGCTAGGTGGCGCCTCTGGGTGGCGCGAGCTACCGCCCGTTCCAGAGAGAAAAGCTACATCATCCACCCATTTCTCCTTTTGGTGTTGCACGATACCTATTGTCGATTTATATGATGTAATAATGATCTACATGATCTAGGCATCCATGTATTACAACAGGCCTACCTATGTGTCCAAAAGTATAAAATAAGTGTTATAGCACGCATTTTGAGGAAGTCGATTCTCGCAATTACTTGAATGTGCATGAATTGTTTCATACCTGCATAAATAATAACTCATACCAGACAAGACAACTCATACCGAGCGAACGCATACCACACTTAACCGTCCTTTCCTTTTTATGCGAGAATGGGTGTTGATTATGGGAGTGGTTTTTTTTCTTTTTCTGCCACCCAAATTCAAGTCATGCCGGGAAAGGCTACACCAGGAAAAAATGTCACAGAATGTGACTTATGCTGAAGGAAATGTACGAATCCCACAGATAACATTTGCCGATGCACACTAAAGTATAGTTCAAGCGCACTGCAGTTGTAATGGGAAACGGGAATTTTTTTAAAGAAACCATTTCAAACTGTCTGGTATGAGCTGAGGTGCGGCACGAATAGAACAGAACAGCTAAATCAAATCTAAAATTAAAAAGGAATCTACCTCTTTACTGTGTTTTTTTTTCTCTCTCTCTTTTTTCTGGCTCTATTTTTCCACCCACAAACGCGTTCGGGAGTAGCCAGTCCTGACTGGGTCGGGACTAACATATCCATCTTTTTCTTTCATTTCCATCACGAATACAACGTCTGGAGAAGTGTGCCAATGGACACCTTTCGATTTTCCCGAAAAGTATTGTGATGAGCCGGAATACGGGTTGGATACTTACCGAAATATAACTTGCGTTAGTATTCCACAGGACGACGAAAATGCAGGACAATTTCAACTTGACTTCTTTTCAAAATTGCTTATTTGAAATAACCATTGCAGTGAAGTTTAACCATCGTTCAGTGCGCTTCGGTAAATGTCATTTGGGGAATTCTAGTAAAATTCTGTGACATTTTTTCCTGATATGGCCTTTCCCGACGTGACGTGAATTTTGAGGTTGAAAAGCTGCTCCCAAAAACAACCCCCTTCCCGCTAAAAAAGTTGTGTGGTATAAGTCCGCTTGGTATGAGTTGTCCAGGTACGCGATGTCTTGGTATGAACTGGGTGGTCGCCGCACCCTTGCGCGACGTGCGAGTATGAGAGTCATGCTACGTCATGTACTCTGCGACCGGTGGAGGAGAGTCCCAGGGAGTCGACTCTCGAGCACCTGTGGTGTTGAATCTTTGAATTTTAGAACGGGAGACATAGCCACGGGTACGACGTCACGAGAGGCGGCATTTTTGCCCACAAAGGGTCTACTCTCTCGAGTCCGAACGCGAGCTTAGTGTGACACAGCTTTTTCTTTGGAGCTGAATTTCAGGCCAAGGTTGAAAAAGACTTTTGCTCGAGAAAGATAAGTGAGTAAATATAACTGAATAAAACTTTCGGAGGACCAAGTGCAATCCTTCTCGGGTCAGCGGCACGTGTAGCAGCGGCAGCTATCATGGCGGCGAGCAGTGTGTCTGTATCACGACCTACTAGATTATACCGACCATGTCATAACCCCTATGAGAAGCCCGTCCGCACGATCCGCTAGGGGCGCTACTCATCGGCACGCGAGGTCTACATCATGATTGGACAATGGAAACTTGGAATTTTGAACGCGCAGAAGCGGACGTACGACTACCGTAGCAGACGGCAGCAACAGCTCCTATGAAAACGCGTAGAATGATGATGATAATCAACTTTAGAAAGAAGCATCTCCCCAGGGACATCCACCGCTTGTGCAAATATACTAAGGTAAGCCCAAGTACAAAGTATTGCAGAAATTGAGTAAGCAATAGCCGGATCGATGAGTAGCGCCACCGCTAGCTTCTAAATGCGATGCTGGGAAGTGGTGCCTATGACATGGTCGTTATAATCTAGTAGGTCGTGGTCTGTATAGTTGTGGAACAGCGATGCATAATCAAGTTCCTTGTGAAGGAGAACGTCAAACCAGCTGAGATTTTGCAAATATTACAGGCACAGCATGGGGAGCAAGCGACGTCAAGAGGAATAGTGCACGAATGAGACAGTTTGGCGAAAGGCGGGTTATGGTTGTTGGCATATAAAGAAAGCGACAACATACGTGCATATAGCGCGCGCGCGCTCAGCCCACTCTGCGCGGGACGGTTGAATAAACCATTCTTGTTCCACCGTCACTGGATTGCTTTTCTCCGATCCACATCTAGGTTATGGACACGGTTGCACTGTTTGTTGAAGGAGAAGATATGTCTGACTCAAGCAAGTTCGCGGTGGCCAAGTTGGTGGACGGAAACTACTAGGCATAGAAATTTAAAATTAAGATGCTTCTCATCCGTGAAGAAACCTGGAAGTATGTCACCAAGGCAGCACCGGAGAGTCCGCCCACTACGTGGATCGCAGGAGACCGTAAGGCGCAAAGCACCATTTGTCTCAGCATTGATGACAGTCAGATTATTCATGTGTCTAATTGTTCCTCTGCATGGCAAATGTGGGAAGAGCTGAGAAAGATCCACGAGAGGGCAAACCTCACCAATAAGATTTACCTTTTGAGAAAGCTCTATCAGTCGAAGCTGGATAAGGATGAAGACATGCGGGCATATATCAGGCGCGTTCTGGAACTGGTGGAACGTCTCAGAGGGATTGGTCAACTGGCTGCCCTTCTTCTGAGTGGACTTCCAGACAGCTACGAAGCACTTGTTACTCGTCCTGATGACAGTCTCACATTGGAATATGTGAAAGGGAAATTGGCCGACGAGTACAAGAGGAGACACGAGATGACGGCTTCAACGTCTGATACGGAAACTGCGCTTCGTGCTCAAGGTCAGGGCACCGCAAGGAATTCTCGGGACAGTCGGGAATGTTTCTTCTGCAAGAATATTGGCCATATTCGGCGAAATTGTACAGCACGGCAAGCCCAGAGGAGGAACCTTCAGAGAGTCAGGACGGCAGCGTCCGAACGATCGTCATCGACAGAGATAGCCTTCTTTTCGGGAGGTGATTGTTCTCTGAAGAACTGGTCCATCGACTCTGGAGCCACTAGCCACATGTGTAATGACCGCAGCTTCTTCACGAAGAATTACAAGGATAAGACGGAACTTGTCACCGTGGCTAATGGACAGCATGTCACCTCTCAAGGCATACGAGACGGAATCCTTCATTTTCCAAGTATCCCAGTCCACAGTAAAGAGGATTCAAGTCAGGAACGTCCTTTATGTGCCTGCTCTAGAAACGAACCTTCTCTCTGTGAAGCGGCTAACAGAGCTTGGGTACGTGGTGACATTTGACGACGACCGTTGCATCATTACCAGGACTGGTGCAATGGTACCTACAGGAAGAATTCAGGGAGATCTATACCGATTAGGTACAAGCAGTACGGAAGGTGCCTACGCCACGCGAGTTTCGAGCCACAGGAACTGCATTCATGTCTGTCTGGCACCATCGTTTGGGACATAGGAGTTGAGGCAGTTAAACGGCTACACAGCAAAGCCTTAGCAGAGGGAATTCACATCCAAGACTGTGACCATATGCCTAAATGCACAAGTTGCATCAAAGGCAAGATGAAGCGGAAATCATTTCCGAAAGAAAGCTCCCGTGCTGATCACATCCTGGATCTTGTCCACACAGACGTTTGTGGGCCAATGAGGGTGCTCACGCCAAGCAAAAACAGATACTTCGTTACCTTTATACAGGGTGTCCAAAATTAAGCTTTCACTAGCACTTTATAAATAGGCGAACAAAAGAAAACTGGCTGCTATTTTTCTGTTCCTTGAGTAAGAAACAGGTGCTACATAATTAGCAGCACCTGTTTCTTACACAAGTAGCGTAAAGTTACCATCCGGTTTCCTGTCATCGCTGTGTTTGCGTAGCGCTCGTGAAAGCTTAATTTTGAACACCCTGTAGATGATTTCTCCAGATATACGGTGGTCTACCTGTTGACATCGAAAGACGAAGTTTCTTCTAAACTTGAAGAATTTTTGGCGCTGGTGAAGAATAAGTTTGGGAGATATCCACGAATCCTTCGTGCTGATAATGGTTCAGAGTACACTGCTGGGAGAACTAGACATTCTACGCAATCAAGGGATCACACTCCAGACTTCTGTTCCATATAATCCCGAACAGAACGGCGTTGCAGAACGGAAGAACCGTACCCTATGCGAAAGTGCCAGAAGCATGCTTTTCGGCGCGGATATGCCGGAAATGTATTGGGGAGAAGCTATCTTGACAGCTTGCTACGTTCAGAATCGACTTCCCACGAAAGCAGTTGATAAGACACCGTATGAGCTGTGGAATGACAGTAAGCCGAACCTTGAATATCTGAAGATGTTTGGAGGCCAAGTATTTGTGCATGTCCCGAAAGAAAAACGGAGCAAGTGGGACGCTCGTGCTGTTGAGGGAATTTTGGTCGGCTTCAGCGAAACGCAAAAATGCTGCAGAGTCCTTCTGAAAGGGAGCCGTAGAGTAAGAGTAGCGCGCAGCGTAATCATTGACGAGAGTCAAGTGATAGAGAAATTCTGCTGCGAATCGAAACGCTATCCCACTGTTCCAACGGATGTACAAGAATCGGAGAGTGCGGGCAAGACCGGGCAACATGATAACCAACAAATGAAGTTGAAATCGAAATACAGGCAGGCTTATCGAGAAACGAAGCTCTAGGGGAACAAGACGACATAGAGGACGACGTAGTCCCGCCTGTTCCTGTACCTCGTAGCTCACAGAGAAGCAACAAAGGAGTTCCGCCGGAACGGCTGACGTACGCCCCTTCCAAGGATCCAGGAAGGAATTGCAAGCGTTGCCCCCTTGTGAACAAACAAGGTGGATATAGATGCGGCGAACGAGGAGATCGAGTCCTTACGCCAACTGAATAGTTGGACCCGTTGCCACCAAGTGGATTTTTAAGACAAAGAGGGACAAGGATGGGAAATATCGATAGATACAAAGCAAGACTTGTCGCCCAAGGATATTCGCAAAAATATGGGGAAGATTACGACGCTACGTTTGCCCCAGTTGCAAAACTCACAACATTGCGGATCCTTCTCACCATATCGGCAACTCAAAAAATGAAGGTGCGTCAGCGTGAAGACTGCGTTCCTCAATGGTGATATTGTGGAGGGATTTATTGGACAGGGGGAAGAACATCTTGTTTGCAAGTTGTAGAAATCTCTTTACGGCCTGAATCAAGCCGCACGAGGCGAACACGGTGCTTCTGCAGGAAGGCTTTACCCGAAGCACGGCTGATCCACGTCTGTACACCAAAGTGATGAGTAAGAGCCCCATGTATATTTTGCTATACGTGGATGACATGCTGATTAGCCATGTAGATGACGGTTACATCCCATTTCGCCTATTCCCATTTTGCCTAACCCGGATTATCGGATTAAAGAGGCGGGAGGGGTAACACCCGTTAGGCGAAATGGGACTGCCGTGCAATCTCATTAGGCAAAACGGGACTGTCGGCAAGTGGGCGTTACTTACACGCTCCGACCCGATGATGACGTGTGCAAGAAATGAATGTGCTCGTCGGACAACTACCTTACGTCGTCCGAAACAAAGACCCTTTACATTTGCAAATATAACGTGTAAATATAATGTACAAATATAACAAAAACATTTTACAAACATTTTACATAGTGACTCCTGATGGACAGCATGACGAATGAAACAAGGCTTCGAGCCATGTTCAGTGTCACCTGAGCGATGTTAAATATGGAAACTGGCGTCACTATAGTCGTGTTTAATTTAACTCTTTTTTTTTCTTTCGTGATAGCGCCGCGTAGCCATGAGCGACGGCGAGGTTGCTATGAGCGAGATGTGGCTATGTGGAGATGAGAGGTGGCTATGAGCGACGTACAGATGAGAACAGATGGAGAGAGGACAGCAGGAAGGAGTGAGGGGATAGGGGGTTAATATGCGTCTAGGGCAGACTTCAGGGGGAACTGTGCCGGTATTCGTCTCGAAAGTCTTCGGAAAACCCAGGGAAAACCTCAGACAGCACAACCGGTGGTAGGATTCGAACCCACCGCCTCCCAGTTAGCACGACACCACCGAGCGAGACGCCTTAACCCACGTTCAACCTAACTACCGTATTTTCCGGTGTATAACGCGCGCATTATTCGGTAAAAAGGTGCTCTGAAGAGGGCCTGCGCATTATCTAACGGTGGGAGTTATACACGGAAATATTTTCCGACAGGAATTTCTTTTCTGGTCGGTGTCGTACAAATTCTAGTCTCCTCCAGGGTGTGCTGTGAATTTCTCCCAAATCACTTAGGGTCATTTGAAAAAGCCGGCGTAGGGCGTTGGAATTAATAAAAAGTTGTGATGCTACTTAAGAATGTCATTGAGCAGTCAATAATTCAGAATTGCGAACGGGACATGATGTCGTACCTCGATGCCGTGGGACATCTAATGCATATTGAGTAGAGCTGCAAATTTGGAAGAATTATGAAGTGCAGAAAACAAAGCTGCCCTTTTAATTTAAAAAATGTAAATGAAAACTATGTTTCAGTCTATATTTGTGAACCAACAGATGAGGGAAGAAACCCTGGTGTAATATGAATTATAAATACAGACCTCATGCTTCAATGAAACCAACAAGGTTGCATATAAAGTTATATGAAGATCCGAAATGGACTTTTGGCAGCATGCCAGAGGACCGCCTTCTTTCTTACGTAACACGGATTAGTAGGCGAAGTGGGACTGTCTGCAGCATACATTAGGCCAAATGGGACCCCCTGCAGTTCGAGGTCGGTGAACCTGCTAAGGGATGGCGAGATAATCTGCTAAGAAGCATTAGGCAAAATGGGAATAGGCGAAATGGGAAGACACGGTAGATGACTCGTCCATCATGGAAGTGTGGCGAAACCTAAACAAATACTTTGAAAAGACCTTGGTCACGTAAGCCACTATCTCGGTATTGAGGTGGAAAGGCCACACGAAGATTGTTTCAAAGCGATAAAAACCGGGCTGTTTGGTGGTACATCTTAAAAGCGATAAAACCCCGGTGCAGGGGACACAAAGAGACAACACAGACGAAGCACTGACAGTGCTTCGTCTGTGTTGTCTCTTTGTGTCCCCTGCACCGGGGTTTTATCGCTTTTAAGATTGTTTCCTCATTCATCAAAGGAACAAAATAGACGCGCTACTGGAAAAGTATAGCCTCGTTGACGCTAAGTCCAGTGCGACACCTATGGAGACAGACTACATGAAGCTTACTGGGGAAGAGGATTTGCTGACTGTCAATAACATTTACCAACAAAGCTGTTGGGGAGTTACTGTACCTAAGTACAACAACACGACCGGACATTGCATTTGCGATTGGTATTCTTTGGCGCCGCGTCAGTAAGCCGCGCACCCCGGATTGGGCCGCCGTGAAACGGGTGTTCCGGTACCTAAAACCCATACTCGGGATCCATAACTTAAAAACCCCGAGACTAGGGGACAAAAAAAAAAAAAAAACGACAACACAGACAAGGTCTCGAGGTCAAGGACATGCGGGGTGTCATCCATGTGAACTTCTTGGAGCAAGGGGTCGCGATTAATGCCCAAACTACTCCACGCTGATAAAAGGTGCCCTGCTAAACGCGATTTGCAAAATAAATAAATAAATAAATAAAATAAAATAAAAAATATTAATAATAAAAAATAAAAAGGCCTGGGATGAAAGATGAAAGTCACTGAAAATGTTAGCCAGCTGTAGGACTCGAACCCACATCTTCTGGATTACCGGTCCAGGGCTCTGGGATGTTTTCTGTAAGGGTCATTCTTCTTCATGACAATACCCGGCCTCACACTGCGAATTTGGCGGTAGGAACCCTGGCCGAAACGCGCTGGGAGGTTTTGCCCCCATGACCCTTACAGCCCAGATTTAGCCCCAAAAACTTGTCATTTGTTTGGCCACCTTAAGGGGCACCTTGGAAGAAAGATGTTCCACACAGATGAAGCCCTCCAGAAAAATGTCCTGCGGTGGCCCAACGACAGCAGCCCCTCTTCTTTCTACACCAAAGGCATCAGAGTTGCCACAGCCATGGCGGCGGTGTCTAGATGCGCACGGTGAATAATAATGACGTAGTTTGGTGCTTCTCCAATTTTCCATTGTATTTAAAGAAATACAAGCCTCAATCAACTTACAGACGCGTGCTTAGTCACATGTTAGCAAGTCCGATCGGTACTATTCGCTGCTATAGCGTGTCACTCTGAGGAACGAATGCGCCGGAGCTCAGCGCCCGTGGCTCAGTGGTTAGCGTGCTGGCCATGTCACGCCGAGACTGGGAGGTACCCGGGTTCGAATCTGGGGTTTTTCCTGGGTTTTCCTCAGACGTTTTCAAACATATGTCGGCACAGTTCCCTTAGAAGTCGGCCCAGGACGCACATTCCCCGTCAGTCGTGACGTTGCCCACCTCTGTGAGGCCGACAACGGCGAGCTCTTTCACCACCCACTAGAGCACTGCACGGGCCGACTTTTCCGGGCCCGACCCGGCCCGGGCGCACCGAAAAATGGCCCGGCTCGACCCGGGCCCGGACCTTCATATTTTTATGCGGCCCGGCCCGGCCCGGCCCGGTGACCCAGTGACTAGAGCCCGGCCCGGCCCGGCGTCTAAGCAAATAGAGCCCGGCCCGGCCCGGCCCGGCTCGGTGACCCGGCGAGTAGATCCCGGCCTAGTATTTCCAGCCGCGACGTACGCGTTTCTGGCGATTATCAAACAAATTTATAAGTAAATTTATAAGGAGAGAAGACAAACATACAAGTGATGGCGGTTTAACACCGTAACCGCACGAGACCAAATTAAATCCAGAACGCACGGGGCGTTATCGTTACACTGTCAAGATTTTGCGGAGATAGAGCATGCTGTCGACAAACTGCTTCTCCCAGTCCCTATCCCTCTCACCAAGCTTTGCCAGAGTGATTGTGAAATATGTGAGGAGTGAGGAGCAATGTAAAGTGGCTTGGAGAATGTTCTAGACGGTCGAATCATATGCATAATGCAGTATCCCTTGCTTGTCTTTGCAAAATATGCACAGGAATGACGCAAGCGCATGATGATATGAACTAATGCATCTCCAATGTGTGGAATTAGCTGCGTGGCCCGGCCGGGCCTGACTCTTGGGAACATATTTGTCGGCCCGGGCCCGGCCCGGCCCGCGGTGGTGGCGTATTTTAACGGCCCGGCCCGTGGTGCTGGCGTATTTTGTCGGCCCGGGCTCGGCCCGGCCCGGAGCACACAGCCAATAACAAGCCCAGCCCGGCCCGCGGGCCGGGTCGGGCCCGGGCCCGTGCAGTGCTCTACCACCCACCACCACCATCCGAAAACTATACATGGAGGCACAGTCATGGCTATCACCATCAGCGACGTCTTTCCTGCTATTTTCTTGGGATGCCGGTATTCACTACTAGGCCTAACAGGATCAACGAAACGTACCCAGTAAGCACAAACTGTTGCAGTGACACTGCACCAATATTACCATGCAATATTGATGTTAAGCAGCTAATGACCGCCTTCGTTTGCTGCAACAATGTTATAGAAACAACATTGCAAAAATGTTCCTTTTCAATGTTGATGTGACGTTGCTAATGACCGCCTTCGTTATATACTGCAACAATGCTGCAGAAACAACATTGCTAACGACCGCCTTCATTATTTTGCAACAATGTTACAGCAACAACACTCCAAAAATGTGGCATATCAAGGTTGATGTAACGTTGCTAATGACCGGTTATTTTGCACTGCTGGAGGAGGTTGTCTTGGTGATATATGTGCTATGTAGCACTGTACGCTCGCACACTTAGTATCCGTCCAGGGTCTACTTCAGGGGGAACGGTACCGACATTCGTCTAGAAAGTCGATCTCAAACAGCACAGCCGGGATTCGAACCCGTAATACATTCCAGTCTTAGCGTGATAGGAAACCATTCTAACAACTATACCACGCGAGGACTCAAGGGCTCTGGTCGCACTGACGCTATGGAAGAATGCCATAACGAGTGTTCAAGCACGCATTCGCGTAAGAATGGATTGCAATGAATTTCAAGTTCTGAGCTAGATTACTTTTCTTTGAGCGTATCTTGTCCTCGTCCCGACACTTTCGTCCATAGTCGTCTGACTCGTCTCCCATCGTGCGTTCGCAGTGTTGTCCCAGAATATAAAGCCTCTCACAGTCTGAATTAATTCTGTCCATAATGGTCACACCAAACATTCTCAGACATCTTTTTTTTTTTTTTCATATTGCCCGCATTTACCATTTGCTTTTTAATTTATTTTTCAGTTCCCACTGAAGGTCTGTTGTTACCATTGCTACGATATTGTTTCAATATCAGCGTTCCCTCACTGCAGTACGTGAAACATTGCCTCAGCAATATAATCGCCATGTTTCCAAAACGCAACATCTGAAATGCTGCACCAACATAGAAATAGAAGCGTTGTGCTAACATTACATGTGTGGCATGAAACGTTGTCGCAACTTTTGAACACAAAAGCAAACTGATAACTGGTGCGTGAACATCATGGGAAGTTCCGAAAATTTCATTTCGTTGTTTATTTATGGGAATCACAGAAGGAACAAAACGCTGCAAACACTGTGTTACTGAAACACTGAAGTGCCTCGGCAATGTTGCGTGCAAAAATTGCAACATTATGTTTCTTTCAATATGTTGCCTAGAGGTAACATCTCTATTACACATTGTAACTACGACTTTTCCTCAATGTACCATGTGCAACATTGCCATCGCAACAGAATCACAATGTTAGCTTTACTCATCCTTTCAAATACAGCAGACACACTGATACAATGATACTGCTGCAACGCTGAAATTAGGTTGCTGATGCAGTGTTTTGTGAGCAATGCTATTGCAGCGTCGCATGAATTTCGCATTGCTTGCCAGGCACCACATCAGCAATGTAACTCCGACATTTCGTCAGTGTAGCATACGCAACACTGCTTCGGCGACATAGTCACAGCATCTTTTTAAACAGAGCGAGAAGGTTCAAATGAAGATATTGCATAAACCTTGCATTTACGTTTCTGATTCAGCGTTTTCTTTTCTTTTTTTTTAAGCAATGCAATTGCAACACAGCATTGTCATTGCTTGCAAAACATTGCATCAACAATGTAAACGCGACATATTACCTCAGTGCAACATATCTTGCATTGCTTCATTAACACCACCGCAATGTTAGCTTTACGCTATCTTTGAAACGTAGCATGAACACTGAAACAAATAAATTGCTCCAACGATTAATTTGGGCATGAAACATTGCTGCAACAGTTCAAGGTTCCAGTAACATTGATGCAATTGACACATTTGCAACATCTTGTGCTGTCTGGGTATTTTCGCATGACTAATGATAGCGGAGCGAAAGTACAGGAGTGATTCTGCGGATAGCTGCTAGAATATATATACTCGCAGCATAAGATTTAAGGGGCACTAAAGTAAAAAGAAATCTCCCTTCGCGGTATGAAAGATCCGGTCACTTTGACAGTAACGTAAGAGGAATTAGGTTAATTAATCCGTTGTTGTTGCTGTCTGTAATTAAAACGTGCAGAGAAGTACCAATTCGAAGGTTCCTTTTTCCTTCCTCCGAAATATCGAAAAACGTCACCGGTACGTCACCTCTAGAGCATGCACCCAATAGACATCTCCCTGTTTGTAAACAAATGACGTCATATTGTTCGACAGCGCCACGAATTTGGTAGGTTGAACTACGCTCGAAGCTAGGGGCAAACAAGGTGGCGGTCCCTGAAAGCGGAGCGACATTCGGATCTACTTTTCTTTCAATAGGAGGCAGCGAACAATTGCCCATTCGTGGAACCCAGCCCTCCCCTTCCGTCAGTCTGTCTACCAACGTCATGATGACGTTTCTCGGGTAGAGGTCTATTATCGAAGGAAATATATTGCGGGAACGTCTCCTTTCCGCATTTCTTTGACCCATCTTGGCCTTGGCCTCCATGTATTACACCGGGCCTGGAAGCTCCCAAGAAAAAGCTGTAACTTCGCTTACGTGACCTCTACTCGATCCTCTACGGGAAAAGTTAGGGTACCTCCCTCCATCCTGGCAACTGGAGTAGAAAAAAGAAGCTCGACGTGTCAACCAAACTTGAGGGGTTTTCTTTGGTTGCTTTTTTCTGTGGCAGCAGCCATGACACCGAAATTTCCAGAAAATGCCGGCGTAAATATTGGAACGGCGAAATGAGAATTTCATGACAAAATGTTTTCACATATATCAGGGTAACGTGGGGCAACATGAGACATTTTTTTGCTCGACGCCGCCTGTCTCAGAGACGCGTTGCCCCATGCGCTTGAAACTTTACTCATAGGTGGCTCTGCATGTCCGCTTTATTGCACGTGAGAATTGTCCGGAATGGTGTTTGCGTTTGCCTGGAATGTAAAGACCTGCAAAGAAAAAGGCGCGATTTTCCGTAGTCCTTTTTCTTGTCAGCTGTGCAGCAGCGTGTCGCAGGTTTATTCTATCAATGTAAGTCCGCATCCTATTCCTTTATACATTCATCTAGATGTATGCAAAATATGGGCACTCTTCGTTATCTGGTGTTCAAATGAAAAATTAATGTATCCTATAGTATCCACGGAGCAAGACGCAACAACCTAATGCAATTTAAGGAAGGGAGTTGCCTCAGGACAGAAGCCGCCGATATTTCGAACAGAGACTGTTCTTCTTCTGGGACAGTCTCTGTTTGAAATATCGGCGGCTTCTGTCCTGAGGCAACTCCCTTCCTACATCTCTACCGGTTCGCTGGATTTCTACCCATCTACTAATGCAATTTAAGTAATTTAGAAACTGATCACTCAACTATTAGGTGGCCTTATGCTTGTTCTTCAGAGATTTCTTTTTTGCATATTGCCTAGGATTTTCCAGCAAAGCAGAAGCGCACTCAAAAGCGAGCGACCAGCGACAGATCAGACTGGCGGTGCCTTGTTTGCGAAGGACAATGGAGGGAAATAGCACCGGGTTCTGTGTGGTTTTATCGCACGTCATGTAGGCGCTGGGCTCAAGGGGGCTGTGTAGGTGCTTAAATTGCAAAAACTAATTTGTATAGTTCATTACCACGGCGTGTATCACCTTTCCCCAAGTGCTGTCTCATCTTGCCCCGAGGGTTGGGGCAAGATGAGACAATCTGCATTTTTGAATTTCTTGTTTTGTATTTATTTTAGAATCGGTTACGTCCGTTCTGATTTACAGATCAGAAGCTCTAGACCTCTGAGAACGTACCTATGGGTAGTTTTTCGTTTTTTGAAAAACACGAAAAATAAAAATTCCATATTCAATTGCAAATTTCGGTCTCATCTTGCCCCATCTTACCCTACTTTAATTTCGTTCTGCGAGTATATATTCTTGTAACTATATCCGAAATCACCTTGCCTATATACTGGAAATCACGCCGCCATTTTCGGGAACACTTTGGTGTTATGGCGGCCCCCATAGAAAACAGCAACCAATGAAAAGCGCTCGAGTTTAAATGCCAGGTCGTGCCTCTCCTTCAGGCCCTTCCCAATGGCCAGACGCCCTTTTGTGTACTGCGCTGCCGCGTGCCGAAGCCTTGGTGCCATACTGGGTGCCACGTGCCGATTCTAGAGGATCATGCGGACGGGAGTTTCATATTATGCACGACCTACTAGGTCTTCCGACTTTGTCATAATCGGCAACTCCTATGCCGGAGCCCGTCCGCACCATCCGGTAAAGAGGGGCTACTTGAAAGACAGTTTGGGTTTTTCGCATTTTCTTAGCAATAATTTTTTCTTATCTGTGACACCAGGGTGGACACATTCGTTGTCTGGGCTTTGAAGTAACGTGTTGAAGTTCTGCACGTGGCTTATTAGAAACACGTCAGACGCTGTTTTGCAGATGTGGTCGAGGTAAGAGGGGCTTTCTGTAACTTACGCGAGCATTGACTTCCAATTTGCTCACTTCTGCTAATAAAATATGACCTCGCCGTTATGATGCTGTGTCACTGCCCTGTGTTTCCATGTGCATTACTCGTGGCTGACCTTTCGGCTGGCCCAAACAAAAGACAAAATGTAAACCGGGCATTAATTTTTTGATGCCCTCAACTTATCCATAGGGTGGGGTAAGTTGATGAAAATATGTTGTCTGTCATTTTTGGCTCCTACGAAATAAATATCTGGTTTAGCGCCACAATAATTTGTGGATCATTTCTCAACGGTTTGGGGATTCAGTTAACAAATTATAGTACAATTTAGGCGATTATTCTGACTGCTATTAACAAAATAGTTCAACTGTCTTCAACATAGACCACCTTACCCTACATCGGACCGCGAGATCCCCATCATGACTGGATAGTGGAAATTTGGGTAAAGCAGCCAGATTCACAAGGAACTAATGGAAGAAGCACTGCCAGAGAACTGCAGCTCTCAACGATCAGAGGTCCATTCTTTGCACGCAGTATTTGCACCCTCTGATAGTTGAGAGTTGCAGCTCTGTGTGCTTCTTCCTACTCCCTTGTGAATCTGGCTGCTTTGAAGTTTAACACATACCAAATATCCGCCTCACGACGCAACTACAGTTCTGTGTATGAAAGGGACACTCCGCACCAAAAACGTATTGATGTAACAGTGCGACATCAACCCATCTCGTATGATGTCTGTGTGTGTGGACACAATTTCTCATCCCCGGGTAGCACAGATAATTAGAAAAAAATTATTTTCCTTCGAGTGATTTGGCGGTAATGCACGGAAGCGGTCCAGCAACACTGGGCTTCACCTCCCCGGTATTCTTCACGCGCTCCTTCCTGTAGGTTCTGTTCTACCTGTGGCGTGTAATTTACAAATCGTGGAAGCGGATGACTCGTCATCCATCTCGCATGAAGAAGTTACCAAGCGCGTGCCCCAAACTAAATTAAAAGCCGACGGCCTGCACGAGACGACCTGTGACGTCACGCAAGGTACAGGATGCGGGAGCCTTCAAGAGTTTCGGTTTCGATATAAGCTTCCCAGCTCTTTTGGCAACTTACGAGTCCCCTACCGCCAAACCAACTCTGTGTCCCATTTCTGAAGAATGTACCGAACTTATTTATGCGGTCACTATGAGAATTACCAATTGTCCCGGAGTCTCCCTTTAAAAGGGAGTACGGCCATTGGGAGGATCCTAAACAAGAGACTCGACCTGTCGATCACAGCTGCGCGCCCCTCATTGGTTGCAAGATTTTTTTTTCCTTCGACTACTATAGACTCGTACTCCGTACTGCCCAGCCTCAAACACACCAAGGGGCAACCAAGCCAATACGGGCTGCTCTACCTTTGAACTGAGATTTCAGACAAGTGTTTCGCAAGCAGTACATACAGAAGTCCTTCCATCCAAAGCTTTATACGCGCAATGTTGAACGGACCAGTAACACGCAAGCCATGAGTTTCATGTCCCGCATGCCCAAGTATTTCAGAATGCCTTCGGTTAATACCATAATGCTCTAAGTGATGTTAACGAGTCTTTCACGCGCATTGCGTTCATAATGCTCATGGACGAGCTTTCGAAAGCAAAAGTTCTGTTCTCGTAATATGTATTTCAATTTCGCAAATTTGACACATACATCGAATTAATTAGCTCAACATTGGTAATCCCTTAAAATAAACACCCCAAAGTATAGCAGGATGAAAAGGCTTTTGATCAAGCGGCAAGCGATTTCTTGGTTCTCTCTCAACTGCAGCATTTACTTTCAACTTGCCAGTAGCGTTAATTCTCATGAGTTGTGTCAACTATCCAAGATCGGGGAAGCCTGGGCTTGGGCACGCGACACTAACAGCTCAAAAGATGACGTTTGACGAGCCCAAGCTCGGCCTTCTTCAAACATGGATGTGGCCAACCAGTTATTTTCTGAGTCTACTCTAAACACTTCAACTAAAAACACTCGTTCATGTTTGTTCGACGACTAATTCCAGGGAAGGCTTTGTACTGTTTGAAATGGCCTTATGTCAACAAAAGTATTTTGTACGTCCATGTTTTATGTTGTCATTAGTATACATATTAACCGCTTTCCCACGGAATTTATCATTCTCACGAAGAAACGGTCAGAGCTGTGGTAAACAAACCACGAAAACATGTATTATACTCGTCGGGAACGCCATCACGGCCAATAATTCCCCAGGAGGATGCAACCCCTTGTGGGCTCCGCGGGGGTCAGGGTCAACAAACTCAGAGTATTTATAGAGCACGTCCAAAAAAGGTTAAAAGAGATGCCACAGAAAACTCTGCGATAAAAACCTGGTTCGAACTTGACTTAGAATAACGGTGCTTTTCGTCGGTGCTGCGCCGTTCCTTGCTCGTTTGAATGGTTGAGTTGCGCCGTCTGACGGACGGGACCTCGGAATGAGGCTACAATTCTCCCCTCACTCCAATTACGTAAGAAGATAGTAGCGCACGAAAAAATAAAACGAAAAGAAAGAAAACCTCGGGTCGGCTAAAAATTGCTGCACGGTACCGGGCCGTTTTTAGGTGCGTATTTATAACCCCTGTGTGGCCTTATAAGGACAGGAGGCCCCGAGAGGTTCAGAGACGAGGCTCGAGCATCGCGACGGACGCACACACGCAGCTTCACTCTCCGTGCCCAGTCCGGCAG
The DNA here is from genome assembly GCF_037126465.1 of Ornithodoros turicata. NCBI lineage: Eukaryota > Metazoa > Arthropoda > Arachnida > Ixodida > Argasidae > Ornithodoros > Ornithodoros turicata. The sequence continues at coordinate 141,445 of NC_088206.1, forward strand.
AAATGCGTGGATATCAACCATTGAGGTCTCAACTGCCATTATCTTGGCCTTTACTTTCTCGGTAAGATTGTCCGCCAGTAAGAAACGTCTGCGACAGCAGCGCCTGCAGCGAGGAACGTGAGAGGGTTCCCGAGCAAAAAAGGCCGCGGTCATCCAGACTAAACATGTGCAGCACAGAAGAGGCTTCCAGATGTTTTCTCCCCCTCTTGTCTTGGCGGCGGGGATGGTCCATTGAAGGCTTTAGAGGATTTTCTTCCATACACGTACAAGACGCCCGGCGGTGAGTCAGCCGCTCATTTGGCTTCATCCAGAGCAGTTTCCGGTGTGTCACGATCTTTGTTGTTCAATCGGGTCCCCGTGCTTCTTTACTTCCCATATGTGTCTCACAGCGGTATGGAATGTAAAGAAGTATGGAGCTCCGTTGGACGCATCTTCTGGATAGTGGGTAAGTATTTTCACTTTACGGCCACAAACGATTCTTCGCCATTCGTTAATAGTGAGACAGCCTGGAAAACAATGATCCGTGGTGTTTTCAGCATTTGTTGGTGAAATGATTAACGCCTTCTCCTGCATTCAACGTTTCTCACTTGAACAAAATGATGTAATAAAGCATTTGTGACTCATTCTTGTCCTGACTATAAGCTTTGCTGGATATTTTATCCACGTGAATTCATATTAGCAGGAAGGCCATTCTCTGCACGAGCCAATAAACTGTTACGTAAATGTGTTGGACGCAATTTTTTCTTCAGTATTTCTCTCGCCTGGTCGTCCAGCAACAATTCTTCCCAATTTCTAATGATACCAAAGTAAGATACTCTCGCCGCCGTGGCGACGACCTCCATTTTTCGTTTCTGGAAATAGACGGCATATTTTAGTCGTCGTTTCAATTTTTGCTAGATCTAGCACCCCCCAGGTGCCACACTAGGCGTGAAAAATGCCAAGCTGTGCCTACAACCTACTAGATTGCAGCGACCATGTCATTTGCACTCGCGCCGCAATTTCGAGGTCCACACCACTTATTGTTTCTTCAATCGCTGTAACATCTTGTACTCAAGCTTACAATAAGATTTTCGCACAGTCAGTGCATGTCCCAGGAGACATGGGTCCTTACCTATAACGTTGCTGTCGTCTGCTACCGCTGTTTATACGCTTCTGCACGTTCAAAATTCAAATTTCCACTGTCCAATAACGACGAAGATCACGCGCGCCATAGCCGTGCAATAAAAGGGAGTACGACCATCGGGAGGAGCCTCAAAAACAGACCTGTTAATCCAACTTCGGGACTTTTCATTGGTTGCTGTTTTCTGTGGGGGTCGCCATGACACCAAAATTACCTAATCACAGAGGTGCAGCTTGCAACGGCGAACATGGGATTTCGTGACAATTTTTTTTCTGTTCCCTAAAGTATTTTAATTTCACAGGTGAGTATATAACCTCTTGAAACTATCTGGAAAATGAGCATCAACTTTCGCTCCGCTAGCATTATTTACGCGAAAACGATATGTTTCGTCGCTGACGTTAGGCCTAGTGGACACCGCGATCCCAAGAAAATAACAGGAAAGACGCCATTTAAATGTAAAATTTTGCGTTGTATTATCGAATTTTGTTTATATATACAGCTTTGCCCTGTTCTGATTCTATCTGCTTATGTTACGTAAGGTTCATACCGGCACCCGTCTCTGTACGAAGAAGCGGTTCTGTCGCTTCTTCCTGCCAATCAGCTGCTCTCCGACGTGTCTCTCTCCTCCAGATGGCGTTGATAAAAGTGGCCGCAAAATCCATTGTTCTGGTATGTCGCTATCCGTTTCAATCCAAACCAATCCAGTTTCTCCAACGTGGCGGCACCCAGTAAATACGGGCGAAGTTATAACTCTGTAATTAAACTTTGGCTGTGTCTCTTTCGTTGTCTCCCTGGTCACGGTTTTTTTTTATATTAATTGCACCATGTATAACTTTGGATAGCATATAATAATACCAAACTGTATTTCGACCGGTGATAGGCCACACCTCAGAAAGTGGGTGGATCTCCAGGTATAGGAAGGTCCTATTGATGGCCAGACTCCCTTTTTCTTATAAAGGGCTCTGCCGCGCGCCAATGTATAGTGCCTCTAGTGGATCGTGCGGATGGGATTCTGCATAGGAGTTGCTAATTATGACAGGTCGTTATAATAGGCAACTCCTCTGCAGGATCCCGTCCGCACAATGCCCTACGCATCAGCCAGCGATATCTCCATCATGATCGGATAATGGAAATTTAAATTTTGAACGTGTCGAGGCGGACATACGACCGTAGCAGACGACAGCAACAGCTCCCATGAAAACGCGTAGAATGCTGATGACAATCAATTTGCAACTTTATCATGTACGCATCTCCCGCGGGACATGCTCCGCTTGTGTAAAAATAGTAAGGTAAGCCGAAGTATAAGGTATTATAGAAAGTGAGGAAAAAATGAACGGGCCGATGAGCAGTGCCACCGTCAGCTTCCAAATGTGGCGTGGAAAGGGATGCAATCCAGTGCCGTGTATGCCAAAGGGAGTCTGGCCATTAATGGGACCTGCCTCTACCTGGAGCTCCACCCACTCTTTGAGCTCTCTGGCCAATCACGAGGCAAAATACAGTTCGCTATTAATCCTAGGCTATCCAAGCTATAAATTATCTGTATGCACTGGGTGCCGACCACGACCTACTAGATTATAACGACCACGTTAGGCGCACCCCTCCCATGCGCCGCATTTTTGGAAGGCAGCGGCGGCGCTTCTCATCGTCCTTGTTATTGCTTCCTCAACTTCTACAATACTTTGTACTTCAGCTTACCTTAGTATTTCTTTACAAGCTGTGGACTTACACAGATGTTTAATTGTGAGGTTGATTATTATCATCATTCTACGCGTTTTCATAGGAGCTATCGCTGTCGTATGCTAAGGTTGTCGTACATACGCTTCTGCGAGTTCAGAATTCAAATTTCCATCGTCCAATCGTGCGCCAGTCTGGTAGGGCGCGTCAGTAGCGCCCCTGGCGGATCGTGCGGACAGGCACCTCATAGGGTTTGCTGATTGTGACATGGTCGTTATAATCTAGTAGGTCGTGGTGCCGACATTTTCGGGAAACTGGATTGGATTGGATTGAATAGGATATTCCCTGACTACCAAGCAACATAATGGATTTTGCGTCCACTTTTAAAGGCGCCATCTGGATGGAGAGGGGCATGTCGGGAAGTCGCTGAGTAGCAGAAGGGCAGAAATACCAGAATCAGAAGTGCATTCTAGCAGAACTGATTGGCCGGTAGAACCGCTAGTTGGAACAGACTGCCGGTATTATACGTATTTTAACTATAAAACATAACATGATTGAATCGAGAATGGGCAAAGGTGTGTACGTGAATAAAAGTATGTCATAAAATGCAAATTTTCGGCAATCCGTAGCGTTTTTATTGGTATTTGTCTGTGATTGCTGTCGTTACTAGGCCTAGCAAGGACGACGAAACATGTTATTTTCAGGTAAACGTTGACACTGGAGCGCAATTTAAAGGTGATTTGCAAGATAATTGCAACAAAACGTACACTTACGGAATAAAATTGATGTAATTTGTGAAAAAAATTGGTCATGAAATCCTCGCTTCGCCGTTCCAAGCTACGCCGCCATTTTCGGGAAAATTTTGGTGTCATGGCGACCCGCATAGAAAACAGCAGCCAATGAAAAACGCTCAATTTGATTGACAGGTCGAGTCTCTTTTTTAGGCTCCTCCTAATGGCCAGACTCCCTTTGGCATACACGGCACTGATGCAATCAGTCTACTAGCGCCACGTAGGAACAAGGAGAGCCGGCCGCAAGAAAAGAAGGGGAAGCACGGCACACAACAACATTATTTTCGTTGGATTCGAAGGGGCAAGATGGAACTATGTAGCACTGCGGAAATGAGGCTTGTTTGCAATTACACCACTGCAAAGACATTACACATGCAAATGACATGGTCGCTATGATCTAGTATAGGTCGTGGCTGTGCCCCCTTAGTTCGCTTACCTGCCACATTGGCGTTGCCTACATGGACCAAACAGCAGTGCGATCAGCTACGAAAAGAGGTTACAATGCATCTCTCTCTACTGCTCTCTGCCATGGCAACTGCAAGAACAGTCGGTGTGCGTGTGTGTGGTGCCTCATCTCAAGTTTACGAAACCTAGATGTGGTTTCAAGGTGTGCTCCTCTCGTGTAATTCGTTAGCGGTATGATTTAGGGTAAAGGTTATATCTATTGAAATTTGAGGTGGGCAAAAATTTCAAATAATTTAAATACCAGCTGTCGGCCGGCACGTCCCCAACACACGATAATAGCAGACTACGCGATACGTCGTACCGATGGATGTAACCGTCTCATCACATATTTTTTTTTTTTTTCTAGTATATGCACGTATGGGAATGATATAAACCGATCTCTTATTGCTCTTAGCCATATCACACTTTACACTTTTCGATGAGATCGCCACCATTCTGGACCATGTAACAAGAGCCATTGCGGTAAGCTGGTAAGCAGTAGGTAAGTAGTTGCAGTAAAGGCTTTTCCATTATGAGTAGGGAGTAGGTAAGTTCAGCGCAAGCTTTTAATGCGAGAATCGTGAAGCTTTAGAGCCTGGTGTAGTACATGGAGGCCTATATGCCTGATGGATGTTGTTGTGCAGGAACCATACCGGTACATTTATATTACACATACTATTTCACAAAAAGTTGCGACACTTCGGCTCAAATTATTCCGGGTATGTGTAAAGTGCAATTGCTCGTATTTGCATGAATGTGAACCTGCATTCAAAGTTTTACTGCAAAGGGGGGTTGGTCTAATACCGAACTCACGCGGCTCTGACGTCACGGCAGGCGTCTCCGCCAGTGAGAATGCGCGAGAGGTGTCACGTGCCTACGACTAGAAATGGGAATGGCCGGAGATCTGATGTCAAAGCTTGAGTATACGTGCCTTCAAGGGTTTTTATCTCTCGCCAAGTATGACAAGTAGAAAAATAATTATTTTTGCTACAGTTGTCTCGCGAAGTAAAGCCCCGAATTATTATTATGATTATTATTGGAGTACAATGTGTGCATGATGTAATGAACCACATCTACTTACTGTTCAGCTAAATCACAGCAGTGAATTTGCAACAGTAGCAAACGTCGGGACGTCGAGTTGGGACACAGGGCAAGGACAAGGTTAAAATTAACGACTAACAAAAAAGTTCCACCTTCAAAATTAAAAAGGGACCGTAAGCGAACATATGCAGGGTGTGTGCAGATAAACCTAAGTGTCATTTGCACAGTTAACTCGTTGTCTACTTGCCAGACGGACTTCCAGTGGCGCACGATGGCGCATGTATGCGTACATAAACCACAGAAAAATCGTGGAAGCCATACTCAGCGTAAAAAATAAACAATAAACAGAGCGCCGAAAACATTAGAATAGGGCAACGTGGCTGTTCATGCTGTGGGAAGATGTAGCAGCAAAACACGGACAAAAGGGTTAAAACAAAGTCTGTGTTTTGCTGCTGCATCGTCCCACGTCATCAACTAACAACATGGCGGTCTCAGGAGAGTTGTATTCAGGTACGCTAGGGGAGCTATCGGTGCAGAAACCGAAACGACGTTTCGTATGGATGCTCATCGGCGGCGCCTCTAGCGGTACCTGCACACAACTCTCCTGAAACCACCATGCACGGAAGCGTATGTTTTCGTCGCTATGTTTATTTTTTTTGGCCGAGTATGGCTTCCACAATTTTTCTGTAGCTTTCGCACGCATAGATGCGCCGTCGTGCGCCACCAGAAGTTCGCCAGTTAACTAGACAACGAGTGACATGTGCAAATCAGGACGACCACGACCTACTGGTACAAATGCCACTTCGGTTTATCTGAACACACCCTGTAGAACCTGTACAGCTTGGGACAAAAGTGTCCGGAACATGGCACTGACGTATTTCTTCATCGGAGCGGTCCCCTGCTAGATATGAGGAAGAGGTCGAATAAGAAACGGGTGACCGTATGTGACAGTATGTGCGTCCGCTCCTGTTTGCTGCCAGGGTGTCGCTCCAATGGAGAAGCGGTGTTCCGTAAGCTTTTGTCGCAAGCTGTGCGTTCTTCTGAAAGCTTGCAACGTCGATACTTCAGATACGCAATAGCTCCGCTGTACACTGAGCGCTTTTTAGCAATCCAATTTCAGACTGCTGCGTCAAGCAAAACCTCCCGGATCCAACCATGGATGGATATTGTGGACTGTTGCTTGGCCTCTCCCTTTGGAACGGGCGGTAGCTTGCGCCACCTAGCCTCAGGCAAGGCCAATGCTGAGCAGAGAGGCGACTCATTCGCCATCTATTGACAACACACGCAACAAGGGCGTCCCTGGTGGAAGACGCGCGTGTCCCGCCCTGACATAAAAGGGAAAGGACACGTTTACTTCTGCTTCTACAAGAGGGTTTAAGCGCCGGAATTGACTAATAGAGAACGATAGCCAGCTGCAATGTCCGCTCCGCCGTGTGATGGAACCACGTGTGAAACCAAAGAAATGAACGATGAAAGGCTTTGTATGTGTTTGTCCTTTCTATGTTGTTCCAGCCTCAGAACATGAGTTCTCTCTTGACCAAAGAAATGCCGTCGTCAAACCAGACAACCGGCTGTGTGCAATGCTCTGCATACAGCACCTACAGAAAATCGATTTTTCACTGCGTTCACTTTTTGGTCACTTCAATCGCGCCGGGATAATGGGTAGAGATGGCCAGCAGCAGAGGACGCCTAGAGTCACTCAACAGATGGCGCTGATGTCATTCTTCAAGACAGTAATTTTGACAGAAACATTCAGCAGTAGTCATAGCAATAGTAAGTCAATCAGTAAGTAATCTTGAAGACCCAGAAAACGGCGGTGAGCTGGTAAACATTCATGCTTGAGAAAACCTTGAGCTTGAAAAAAAAAAAAGAGCGACAACATGGCAACGTGTTTTCCGGGAAGCCCTGGCCATTGACGATACTTCTAAATGCGTCAGCATCCAGGTTCAGCGTCCTCAAGGGCCTACTTGAGGTGAGGAGGCGAGATAATAAGACAATAATGAACAAAGAGGTGCTACTAGTGGGTGAGACCTAAATCAGCAAATCATAAGCTGAGATCCTGTCCGCGGGACCAAAATTCAGTCTACGCACGATTTCCGCTGAAGAGGTTGTAAAGAAAAACAACTCGTCCCTGAGCTCCGCTGAGCCCTGAGCCGTCCCTGAGCTAGCGAAGCGCAGAGGCGCCACTAGTTATTGTGCTACAGCGCCCCTCGCGGAAAGCGCGCGCATAGTCATGCTGTAGGGTGACGAGGCAAGTGTGTTGTGTTTGCGCCTAGGTATGGGGCTGAAATCTTCTACGCTGATTTTTTTTTTCTTGCATGAGTTTACACACTAATAATAATTGGGAAATTTACACGTAAGGGGGTCCGGAGCGCGGCTAGCTACATGCTGCACGTGTAGCCAGGTATAGGGCTGCGGACAAATTTGAGCAGCTGGGGTGCTCAGCAAAAGCCTACACGCTACTACCTGAGCTACCGAGACCGGCAGTGCACGAAATGGAAAGATCCATACGATGCAGTGTTCCGCATATTGGGCATCTGTCATACTAACGACTCCTATTCCCTACACCAAAACACTAAACAAAAATATTGCTTTAGCACAAGGCTAAGCAAATTCATCAGCACAGAACACTTGTGGAATATGTCGCCCATGTAGGGCACAAAAGTGTGACCACAATTGGAGTATTCCGTATATTTACGTATTTTTATTTATATACGCATTATTACTTGTGATATATGGCACGTCAGGCCCATGTTATCTTCACTAAATTGACGTGCCCCATTAGGAAGGGTGGCATGACTAACACGGCGTTCATTGACGGCGGATGATCATTGACTCCATGTCTGCACGTGCCCCGGAAATCCTCGTCACTGAGAATTACATGGCCTTTTTTGCACATGCTTCAGGAAGCCAGAGTTCACAATGATTTAGAAATATGTAGCCCGGCGTTTTCGAAATGAATAGTAATATGTCGTTCGATGTCAGCCGCGTCCACGTCGTCATGTGCTTGGCAGAATGTATCAGGAGAGGCCGTGGATATACAAAAAGGGCGCAAAATCTCTCGTCTTGTTACCGACACACTGCATACGAAAGTTCTCTTCGTTGGTGCTAACTTTTCACTTGGCTGCAACACTCCCCTCACCGTGAAATAAAATGTACCGCACATTGATACCGATTTTCGTTTTCCATGGCACAACATACGAAGAATTCGACAAACAGAGAATGTGATAGCTAACGAGCCAGCGAAACAGAAGAGAGCTATCGCCGCCGCGACAGCAGATATATGCGCGCTCCCGCCACAGCGTGGCGCTCGCGTCGCTCCAAAGCCACTGTCCAAAGCTGTAGCGCAGCTCGCCTTTCCCGTAGCGGGCATGAGGCTATCAGTCTTTGAAATTCATCAATACGAGAGTATGAAGAACTAAGCGGAGTTTATATGGTGCCACCTTACAGCCACTTTAAAGGTACTATGAAATAATTTTTTTCTCATTGCAGCTCAAGTTTTACGTACGGTTGGCGAGTGGTTTTCTCACGAGTGAATTTACACAGAAGTTGACGAAGGAAGCTGTCGTGGGAAGACACCGAATGGAAACCAATGATTGCCCTTTGTGCAATCTAGAACAGGAAGAACCACTCTCGTCTCAACAAATGTTTTAGGGGAAATTTCATTGCACTTTTGACATCGTTGAGGAGGACTTGAAACCGCGGACGTTAACCTCCTCTCCCACAAGTACGTATCCTCTATGCAGCGGGGAGAGACTTGCGCAGTGACGTCGCGCATAAGCCTCTCTGCGCGTGGATTGCAAACCATGTGGATTACAATGATACACATGGTGTTTTTTCTATCCTTTACAGAATTTGTTATAAAAAAGCCACGAGAGCAGCAAGCACGAGAGGGCGAAAGCGAGATAGCAGAATGAGAGACTATCCTATCTGAAAGTCATTCCACGTTTAAAAAATCCAGAAGCACACACGTGCCAACTCCACCTAGATACAGAAAGCCTGCTTACTCGTCCACGTGACGTAACAACTAAGAGTCAGCCAATTAGGATCGTGTTTTCAACGGCCGTAGCCAATCACGAACGTGCTTTCAGCGGTCGTAACCAGAGCCGTATATTAAAAGGGAGTCTGGCCATTGGGATGAGTCACAAAAAGAGGCTCGACCTGTCAATCACAGTTTCGCTCCTCTGATTGGTTTGCTTTTTACCAAGGGGGTCGCCATACTGCCATCCAAAATGGCGACGAAAACAAACACAATGAAGCGGGGATTTCGTGACAAAAAATTTTCACAGACTAACCTGATTTTACGCTTCAAATGTACATCCTAATATAAATTTCTCGGAAATCAGTTTCAACTTATGCTCATCCATCGATATCTAACTGAAAATAATACGTTTTGTCGCCGGTGTTAGGCCTAGTGAACACGGCGATCACAACGAAATCATAACAAAAACGGCGCTGTGCTGTACAATCTTATATTTAACAGCTGGATTTCATGGGTATAAACATTCTTGCCTCTTATATTCCAACTATTCATGTAGATTTGTTTAAAAATCATACCGACAACAGAATGTGTCCCAGCGGGTGGTTCTGCCGGCAGCGGTACAACGACGGAAGCAGACGACAATTCCCGACGTGTCTTACGCTCCCTAGGTGGCGCTTATCAAATCTGCACCAACAATCCACTACTTTTGCAGATTGCGAGAGGCATCCATTTCAATCCCATCCAATCCACTTGCCACCCAAAATGGCGCTGCCCATGTTGGATAGGGGGGCAAATAGTGAGGATAGGCTGATTGATAGCGCCCCATATTTCAAGACTTCATTGGTCGGAAAGCTGAAAAAGTGGGTGGAGCTTCAGGTATAGGCATGACCCATTAATGGCCAGACTCCCTTTTAATATACGGCTCTGGTCGTAAGCAGTGCCGTGTATGCCAAAGGGAGTCTGGCCATTAGGAGGAGCCTAAAAAAGGGGCTCGACCTGTCAATCAAATTGAGCGTTTTTCATTGGCTGCTGTTTTCTATGCGGGCCGCCATGACACCAAAATTTTCCCGAAAATGGCGGCGTAGCTTGGAACGGCGAAGCGAGGATTTCATGACAATTTTTTTTCACAAATTACGTCAATTTTATTCCGTAAGTGTACACTCTGTTGCAATTATCTTGCAAATCACCTTTAAATTACGCTCCAGTGTTGATGTTTACCTGAAAATAATATGTTTCGTCGTCCTTGTTAGGCCTAGTAACGACAGCGATCACAAAGAAATAGCGAGAAAAACGCTACAAATGGCCAAAAATTTTCATTTTATGGCATACTTTTATTCATATACACACCTTTGCCCGTTCTTGGTTCAGTCTTGTTATGTTTCATAGTTAAAATACGTATAATACCGGCAGTCTGTTCCAACTAGCGGTTCTGCGGCCAATCAGTTCTGCTAGCAAGCACTTCTGCTTCTGCTACTTCTGCCTTCTGCTATTCTGCGTCTTCCCGGCGTGCCCCTCACCATCCAGATGGCGCCGTTAAAAGTGGACGCAAAATCCATTATGGTGCTAGGTCGTCAGGAAATATCCTATTCAATCTAATCCAATCCAGTTTCCCGAAAATGTCGGCACCCAGTTAATACAGGTAATATATAGCTTGGATAGCCTGGGGTTAATAGCGAACTGTATTTTGGCTCGTGATTGGCCAGAGAGCTAAAAAAGTGGGTGGAGCTCCAGGTATAGGCATGTTCCATTAATGGCCAGACTCCCTTTGGCATACACGGCTCTGGTCGTAAGCATGAAGACGAGCCATCTTGCGTTCATGGGCAGCAACTGTCGTCTGCGAGTAAACGTCCCCGTACTAAATGGCAAAACAAAATACAGCGCAACATGATCCCATATTTTTCTCATTGCATTTTTAGTCTGTATAAATTTCTGAGGTCAGCTGCAATCATTTGCGAATTTTGCAGAACGGCGAATCGCGGTAGCAGACGAATTCTGACAACGTAGCGAAGGAGGGAGAGGAGGCAATACGCAGGCCTTCTGCCCGTGCGTACGCCAGCGTGGCATGCGTATCAACTTCCGGTTCAGCAACCCGTGCAAATCACTGTGTTTTGATTTTGACGCTGTAGCGTTTGTTGTATGGTTGTCATAGACCTGTTCCTGTGGGCCAGGCGGCGCGAGTGAGCAGCACCGTCAGCGCCCCAAAATATTCAACGAGCAGTAGTTTAGCAGACGACATGGCACTTTCAAATACATGATTTCGAGTTATTCACACTCTGCAAGATGCACCGCTTTTTCTGTGGATCTCCTACAGGTTTTTTAGCTTTCCTTGACGCATACCGCTTGAAACACCACGCAGAACCCGCTGATGAAGCTCCCTATACTTTTTGGATCCGTGGCCGCTTGGGCTTGAAATGGCGCTGTGACAACTTTGCTGCAACAGCCCTATGGCAGACCTCTCAAAAAAACCTTGTCATACTTCAAGATAACGAAAGGCAGAAGGAAGGTCCTCGCTACTGGGATATTAGAAGTAAAGAACATTGAAAAGTATTGAAGACGGCGATGTGGGAGGAAATTCCACCTTTTTCTCCCTTGTCAGAGCGCATGCGCGGGCCCTTATCATCCTCTCCCGCCTCCCACGTGTTTCCTAGCTAGTTGGAAAACAAAGAGGTTCATTGTAACTAGAGTCACTAAATACTAATTGTAACGACACTTGGAATCTCAGCGTTCTGTGATTGCGGCGTCGACTCTGTACCTGGATGAACCAGTTCAACGTTTAACCTTCTCTGATTCCTAGTCGCTTTTCCTCGCACCGAAATCTCTTTTCTGTAGTGAATAAATATACATAGTGTCTTTTTTTTTTTTTTCGATACAGATTTTTCATAAAAAAAACTATAAGGGCTATAGACATGCTGTTTTCACTTCTATCATCTCTGGGCCGGCGGACGTTCTTGGCAATATGTTGCTCAACCGTCAAATGACTAATTACCTGAAAGTCGTTAATTAACTTTTTAATTATAAAAGCTACGAAGTTGACCCAAGGAGAACAAATGTTCCTTTCGGTGACCCGATATCGTAGCCGTTTTCAGAACAAAAATTCGTTTGGTAGATCGTCCGCAAAAGATTCGTGAAGGAATAACCTTTTTTTTTTTCTTTATTTTGTTCATTGCGCATCTTCGGAGACCCGTCTTTCCTTCACTCCCAATGTGAGAGGGTGAAAGAGCACACTGTCGCCTCTTGCGTCCTGAAGAAAGATTAAGAGAAAACAGAAATTGCAACCCAAGATAAGGGCAGTTCCGATAGCGTCACCCGATACACGTGTTTTTGTTGTGTTTCCGCAAATTAAAGCTAATCTTCGACGCACGAGGCGGCACTGTGGCGGCATCTTCGACGCATGAGGATTCACCCTCATACACCTTCACCCTCTCACATTGAGGGGTGAAGGAAAGACGCGTCTCCGAAAAAGCGCAAGAAAAAAAAAAACAAAAAACAAAGGTGTTCCTTCACGAATTTTTTGCGGACGATCTACCAAACGAATTTTTGTTCTGAAAACGGCTACGATATCAGGTCACTGAAAGGAACAGATGTTCTCATTGGGTCAACTTCGTAGCTTTTATAATTAAAAAGTTAATTAACAATTTTTAGGTAATTAGTCATTTGACGGTTGAGCAACATATGGCCAAGAACGTCCGCCGGCCCAGAGATGACAGAAGTGAAAACAGCATGTCTATAGCCCTTATAGTTTTTTATGAAAAATCTGTACAAAAAAAAGACACCCTGTATACCGGGCGTCCCACAGATATCCCCCGGCTGAATAATTCGTGAACAGGTGGCGCCATCGAATAAATTTCTTTCTGGTAGAGATCCTTGGGACATCGGCCATGAACTGAGCAGTGTGCGGCTCATTTGCATTCGCTCACTAATTAAATGAACATGCTAACTTTTAACTTTTACTTCGCACGCTTACGGAACCTCTGTTTTACGCATCGGGACCTTCATCGAAAAATATTCCAAGAAAAAAAAAAGAAAACGCATCGACATTTAGTGATTTTTCCGAGTAATTAATTGGTTTCGGTTTACATATTTCTTGCGCGGAGCAGTGCACCAATGCGCTCTTTGGATCAGCTATGCGGCTGTCAATTTCGTGTTCATCCGCCTGGTTCACGCACGGGGGCGACGAAAGATTAGGAACAGCCGCACGAGACGCTTTGGTATTCGTTCTCAAAGAGGATTATGGGCTTTAAAATCGCCCAAGAGGAGAAAAGGCTGTGGCAACTGACTATATAAACTTTCTACGTCTATTTGTGTGACAGTTGCTACTGGTGGCAAGTAAACTGTGCAGACTGTCAAAACTTTATCGAGGCAGATCTGCACAGCCACAGCCTCCAACTCTGTCACTAATTGTACAGGGTGTGTGCAGAAAAACATGACCTGCATTTAGGCACGTAGCTTGTTTTCTACCTAACTAACGAACTTCCGGTGGCGCACGATGGCGCATTTATGCGTGCGAAATCTGTAGAAAAATTGTGGAAGCCATACCCAGCTTAAAAAATAAACGGAAAAACGAAAACGTCGGCTTCCGTGCATCAGAATAGGGCAACATGGTGGACAACAGGGTGTATGTGAAAGGGCAACATGGTGCACATAGGAGAGTTGTGTTCAAGTACCGCTAGGGGAGCTATCGGTGCATAAATCGAAACGATGTCCCACATGGATGCTCATCGGCAGTACCCCTAGCGGTGCCTGCACATAACTCTCATGAGACGGAAATGCACTACAATGCACTGTCATGACCGCCCTATTCTAATGCATGGAAGCCCATGTTTTCGCGCTCTGTTTATTTTTTTACACTGAGTATGGCTTCCAGGATTTTTTTTGTAGCTTTCGCACGCATAAATACGCCGTCGTGCGCCACCGGAAGTTCCTCGGCTAAGTAGACAACGAGTTACACGTAAAAATGCGGGTCATGTTTTTCTGCACACACCCTGTACTTGTTTAGCTGGAAAGGATCCTCGTGTAAGGATCGCTACACCACCGGATGCACGTGCTGCGTCTGTTCGATCTTTTCTGAAGATGTTAGGTCTGCAGGTTAAGTCTCCTGCAGACAGAATCATGCCGAATTGTATCGGTCGAAAAGATCATTGACGTCATCCAGATTTGACAGTATTGCACGGCAGTTTCATTGAATGAAACTTCCCATCATTATAAATGAAATAAAGATGGCGAGCGCAGTACAAAGAAAGAGAGAGACATTGAAAACTCTGCTGTGCAGCTTGGGAACAGAGAATTGCACTGTTCGACAGGGCTTGCCCTCTCAGTCCTGTTTTTTGTGTGAATTTTGTATTTAAAAAATAAATAAATAAAAAAGAAAGAAATGTGCCTTGTACTTTACGTTGGGAAAAAGAGCTTTGACAGCCCCACAGAGACACAGGAATTCTCCGTGCTACCCGTCCAATACTCAAAAGTATCATAAGCAACGCATCAACGAAATTGTTTGACACAACCTTATCTGAAATATTATTCAACTCACCAGAAGGAAAGCGGATCATTATACAGAAAGAAAAGGTCCGTTGCCAAGGGTGCCAAGAATGCGGAAACACGAGAGGAGGAGCTTAAATTAGGGCTCCCAACCACCCGACGGCCAAGTTAAGCCGTCGTCATTCGATGCCGCAAACCGTAGGTAGCGCTATTACCGCAAAGCATTTATATTGGACACATTTCTGCAGTTTCCTATAGCAATAGCAATATATAATGTTAAATGAACGCTTTTCTAACGTCACTTCCTTTGTGGATGTTCTGTATTCTATAACGGAGATATATTCTTCACCGTTAGTCCAGATGCTGATGTTCAGTAAAGAGCAAAAATGCCGCAAGTTGAGCTAAACTCAAAGAGCGCTGGAACGCTATCTTGGAATGAAAAGGAAAAAGGACCGAGAGACACGGAACACAAACGACCTCTCTCTTCTTGCTATCCTGAAAGTAGTCGCTTGACTAGAAATTATTGAACGGCAAACAAACGTGTCCGTTTGGATAAAAAAATAAAACGTCTGACTGTTGAGACGACTGGCACGCATTTTATGTGAAGCAGTTTCAATCAAAAGCGTCCTTGCTTTTAGTAATCCAATCAACCTCGGGATGACACATCATATGAAAATTTTCAAATGAGACGACGCGCTACGAAACGATCAAAACGTTTGCGTCCCTCAAAAATACGAATGAATTGAGGTTGGTACTATTCGAGGTAGCCTCGTTTGATCCTGCACTGAGTGACCAGCCGCCGTGTGAAAGAACATAGGACGACGAAGACGATCGTAAATTGTCATGGGAAGCCAAACTGGTTCGTCGCGCGTTGTGAGACACCAATTCGAGAACGGTACTTCGTATGTGTGGAAAGTGGACGGAGTCACGGACCTCGTTCGAAAGGCTGAACGCTTCGGTTCTTCTATGGTATGCAGCGATACCTTTCAACTCTGCCAGGACACCAATTGTCCACCGTACTGCGCACAGCTGGCGGTGTCGCTGTCGTCGTACCGTGGGAGCGTCTGGGCTTACCCAAAGTTTCGGCTCGTCGCCGGACCTGACGATGATAAACTCGAATGGCCCTTGCAAGGACAGTATCAGTTTGCGCTCGGCGATGGAAAGTCAGTGTTTCGCAAGAGCTGTTTGGTCACGACAGAAGATTACACGGAACAGTATTGCAAACCGGTCAAAGGTTGTCCCAATGACTGGATGGGTCCCACCGGTTTGGATACACTGCAAAACCTTGGACGACACGTCAAGGACGATGCCTTTCATCTCATCTTTTCCATGACGTGGGACGACTCTAAATTTCGCACCAACGCAGATTGTCCTTAGAACCTACTGCTTTCCAACATTAGTGAGACCATTTCTAAATCATATTCAAAATATATGTTAGTAATACCATAAATGGAATCGCTGTTTAAAAATCCGAAAATACCCGCTGTAACAATAGCCTTGATTACATGGTGACTTGTATTAAAATCTCTTGGATGTCGACGGAAGCAAGATGATGACGTATTGCCATTTCAACATTAAGCGACGCAGATGATGCAGTAACCGAAGGTCATATTGTGTACTGAACATTCACATGAATACATGGAACGGCAGGACTACAGGGAACTGCCCAACCAAGAATGGTAAGCAAGAAACACACAGAATATGTTACGTGAATTTTGCAGCGGCGGTCACAAGACGCCTCCGGTTGATATAGCCGGTGTTATGCCATTCACGCTAATAGAATGATTGAATGGATGCTTAATGGCGTAAAAACAATGCTCATAGAAAGAACATTTATGGTTGCTTCACACACGGGATGAAAACTGCTCAAAGTATTTGCGGCGGCCACCTCTGAATAAAGAAAATCTTGCAATGATAATGTTTCAAGACCGATTTTTAGAGGAGGGTGTCTACCAAGCACCTTTTGGGAAGTGCCACGTATATCACTCCCTAGGGTGTACAATTACTCTGACAAAAGAGTCTCGTGAACTCCTTACTGGAGAGTAATTGCACACTCCAAAGGCAGTGATATATGTGGCAAAGTTGTACTCCCCAAAAAGGAATTACGACACACCATTTGTAGCCTCCAAATTCCAGGTTTTCGCTGACTATCTCAACCGAATTCCCTGATCAAAACAAAAAGGGAACTTGGTGTCGGCGTTTTGGTACAGAACACTCATAAAACAGTGTTCCATGTATTGACTAATTCGATGATACAGATCATTTATTGAATTCAAACAATCAGAATACAAATATACATGTTTCTCCTTACTTCTTCCTGCAGTATAGGGAGACCTCATTTATGATCTTTTTTCTTTCGTTAAAAGTCACTCGTTAGTGACGCTGCCGGCCCTACTTTTCTGCCTCTGAGCTTGTCGTATATGCGAACTGTTACTCGCGGCAACATTGCTGCGGCGTGGCTGCTCAGCCGCACTGATCGGCGATTTGTTGCATATCGTCATGGGGCTTATCCGCCATTTTCCCCGACTTGAGCTGCTTTTTGGCAACTCCTTGCAATTTCCTGGCAATTGCTGGTTCTCCAGGTTGGTAGACACCCTGTTTAAAAATGCGTGACAAGGACTTGCTCATGACACACTGATATGAGCACACCGATATGTTAGTCCAATGATCCCAGAAGCTTTCTTTCTCTCTCTCTTTTTTGTATATATCGTTAAAGCTACTTCTATAAAACTCAATAATAGGTTACCGTAAGCAGTTTGGCCAAGTAGATTTCATGGACTGAGTGAGAGGCGCCCCCTCACACTCACTCTAAAAACTCAACTTCACCGCATAGCCATTGCCACGAATGATCGGGTTATCGCTTCTGATTCCAAGAGAGAGAGGGCGTGCGCCTTTTTGTGTAAATTTGGATATATGGTAATTGACACAAAATCTCTCCTCGAATCAGGAGCGATAACCCTATCATTCGTGGTTTGCGAAGAGCCTGCTATGCGGTCAAGTTCAGTTTTTAGAGTGCTGCCTAAAGATTGCGCAACTCGCATAAAAAGAAAGAAAGAATGGATGAATATAGGCGTATAATTTACAAACGTACCCCTCTTCTTTAGGTATGTAGATATGACGGGTAAATTATTCTGTAGCAGAAACGCACTTGAAGGCCCTCCAGAAAAATTGTATCTGCAGCGAAACTTCCTCTCGCTTTATTCTCCCGAGACCCGTATCGCGCCCACACTGGAAGCGGACACCACTCGGAATCAGCGATGTTCTTCCGTAGCGCAGATCGTGTTCTAAGACATTACAGGAAAACCTGAATACAACGTGGAAGACTTTCGTACCCGAAACGAGAAGAAAAATTCGCTGTTGACGGACTTTCAGGCGGCCGCGTAACGCCATAATGAAGGACGAAGCCTCGCCATTGATCGGCGGCCGCCAGGAAGACTTCTTGCCAGCAAAGCAATACGGGCCGTGCTCTCGAGGAAAAAAGAAACAGTAGAACGCTATTGAGGCGAGAAAAATCTCTCGGTATATTTTATTTTAAAACGACCGCTTTAAAAATACCCGCTTTAAAAACGCGTTTCCAGCTAGTTAAGGATGGACATCTTTCGTTGCAAATCTAAACGAAATCTTCACTGACCCGTTTCGAAAGAAGTCTCCGAAACTGTGGCGCAAAATTCTTGCTGCCCTTGGAAACTTGCGGAAGCGAGTCAAAGATGTCACTGAGGATGACACTCGTAATGGTAGGGTAACAACATTAATGAAGAGCGGCGAAAGTTTGGGAAGGTATGCGAATTAAGAGCCCGGAAGAGCACACACAGCCTTTCATGGCTCGAGAAGGCAGACGACGCTAAATATAGCCCCTTATGTAACGGGGGAGGGTTTCAGACGACAAAGACGGCACGCTAAAAACGGTGCAAGGCCGGAGGAAGGTTGCCCACAGTTGGTTGGTCTTTCGGCACGTCTCACGTTGTTTCAGATAAAGAGACAACTGGTGGTTTGACGTCTATTCATGATCGAGTCCATCCGACCGATACAGTCCGTTAATATTAGCAAATGAGCGAGTGAACACGAAAGCGACGCTACACTAGATAATCTTGTAAAGCAAAGGCTGTCAATTCAACTGCCAATGAGAAAAGCCCCCCCCCCCATTTGTGTGGCATCCTCTTCTTAATATGAAGCGCGACCCTCCCACCCCCCGAGATGGAGACTGAGTCTGCTCCGCATCCTCCGACCCAGCATCCAGCGCATCCAATCGCGCAGTGCACCATGGGAGGACATCTTCCGCGGTCGTGATGGAGTCCTTCCCCAGCTCAAAAACGCTTTCGTACGTTTCTTCATCGTGAAGGATGTTGCGCAAGGTGATCGACCGACAAGGATTGTGAGTTGCCACCCTCTGTTTCTTTTTGTGTCTATCGAAGGCGTCGGAGGAACCCGCATCAAGGAGTGACGCATTGTCGACCATGGCGCAAACCGATATTCTTCCTCCATATGGAGCTCCTTTAATGCAGTACGATTCCTTTGGAACATCGAAAGCTAAGAAAATGCATGGGGGCGTTTTGTGCTCAAACTGGGAGAAAATACCGCTTTTGTTACGTTTTCGTCGGCCAAGCTATTTTCATTTTCGTTCCTATTAGGCAAAAATTCCGAGGTCGTTACCGTTCGACGCATTTTACTCGATAGATTGTACAAGTGCAAACTCTGATCAACGGCGGCAATGAAAATTTCGATCGCTCTTAAAGTTCATCATAGAGAGCATCTTATTCAGTTTTATTAGGAGCATAATATATTCCGTACAAGTACCAATCAAGTAGTCAACCAACGAATAATTCCGCCCGCTCTGAGACGTGCCGAATGAGATTAGCAACGCTATAGCTTATCTGAACTTACTTGCGCTCGTGAGCTCCGTATACAAACATTCATCAGACTTTCCGTATATTCCCGAAAAAATGGTGAAGCCCTACTTGAAATCACCATGCAGTGACGTCGCAACGGATATTTTTGCAGTCTCCACAAAAATGTTAGCGCAACAAAATAGTGACGTTGAATGACGCCGGTGCAAGCGCCCCCGTACAATCATTTTTCTGTAGTTTCCTTAAAATTTCCCACTGAAGGGATATTTCCGACCGAGATTCGTTCGTTCGCAAGAAAGAGCACAAGAGGACCGCCAACTTTAGCTGGCTGAACCCGGGCCAAATTGTCACAATTAAAAACATTTGGTCCCCTTCAACCAGCTGTGGTCGGCTTTACTTGACAACGGCTCTACCAAGTGTGGACTCTCGTCATTCATCAATGGTGTTTAAGTGCAGAAAATACCGGTGCTAATTCATTCTCCCTCACAAGTTGGATGAAATGTGTAAAAAATTACAATGTTCAAACGCGAGGGTATTTTTAGACACGCATATATGGTGAGTCCCTGTGAAGCGTGCTTTGCCTGCACAACAGAGGAGCAATGAGGAGAAGTCGTTCGTCGCCGACACCACGAGATTTCTTGAAATGGCGTCACGTTTACCGGCTACCATATTTTGGCGCAGTATCTAATCTTCTTCAGGTGACAGGGAAGGCACACTACTTTGTAATCAGCTATACGCACCTACAATACCCATGGTAAACAAACACACACAGACAGCACGACACAGTAAGATAGCACACCACCGCTACAGTCGTGTATAAACAGGACGTCTTCAAACGATGCGTGGATTGGATAAAATAACTTCACATATTCTATCGACAAGGTAATGAACACCAATGCCTCCTGGCGACGGATCCTTCCTTCTACGGGGTCCCACCCACCAAAAGAGAGTCCGCTGAATGCGCATCAACTGCAATGACTGCGTTACTTTTCCTTGTTGGTCGCATTCTTCCAACGAATAGCACGAGATTGTTTGTCGCCGAACTGGCAAACAGATGATACATTAATTGCCGTTAGGAATCCTATATTGATGTTGATAAACTCTCCCTTGAGCGATTGTTACGAATGTGGATGCGATATTAACAACAGAATGCGGCAGGAAGACAGAAAGAAGCGGCTAAAACTTTTTTGTTGCTGTCTCCACTATGTGTCAGATTACAGGATGAAACGTGAGCTGCAGTCCAGGTTTGGTGTCTACATACGAGACCATCCGCTGAGCAAGATAATGAAAATCTATCCAAGGTAGCGAGCATCGACGGGCCTGTGTCGAGCGAAAATCATACAAGGACGAACCGCTCGGAAAACATGGTGACGAGAAAGTGTCACGTTTCTGCAAAGTTTTCAAGAATACAGCAGGAGTGATTCCGGGATGTTATAGTTCTTCCAAAGTACACACGAAAGTGTCAGCAGTGTTGACGCTAACAAAATGTGTGGGTAGTTTGTTCTACTCTACATGACCACGAAATCCTTCAAGCATCACATACTGAGGATCGTCTCTAAGGTAAGGTAAGGACGACGGGTGTGGCGTTAATGCGATGACAAATGACGACTAGCGCGTGGATGTGGCGGTTGAAAGGCAATACCAGAGGTATTTTTTGCCGGTAGTGTTTCCTGGAGAAGTATATGCAAAGCGCATCTTTAAAAATAAATGATTTGTTGCCAAGTCTTGTTTTCTGTGAAGATTGTAACACGAACCTTCCAAACGGAACAAATCGAATATCTTTCTGCACGCCGCCGCTCTCTCTTGATAGCTTCTCTTTCACACCCTCCCATGCCCTTTCCCCGCCCAATCCTCTGCTCCTCCTCTCCTGTTTGCTCACAACAGTCGTTATTGTTCATCGCGAAAGGTGGGGTCAGGTTGATAGGTTAAAGCATGGCTAGAGAGTTCCATGTGTGAGAAGATACTTACTCGAAAAGCCGGGAGAAGACACGTTGTAAAAACTGCCTCTACTCCGGCATCGATATTTTCTCGTCAGAGGCCCTTCACTGCCTTAACGGTTCTCCTACTGAGAGCGTGCGCCGAACTTTACTATTGAGGGATATTCCCAGGATTTTCATCTCGGGGTGGCCTTTCTGGCCTGTATTTTGGGAGGGTGCTGGGACACACGATAGCTCGCTACAGGACCTAGAATGTGACAATAACGTTGGGTAGCGCAAATTCTACATCCGAGAGTAATAAAGGTTTACAGCACGGATTTTCCAGAATTCGATCCTAGCAATTACCTTAATATGTACAAATTCGCGCATATAACAGAAAACAATATGTTGGCGGCAGTTAGCGTCGTCTGCTATGACCATCTGCTGCGGCCTGATCTCTGCGGCTGACGTATAGAACGTGCGAGCCGACGGCTTGCATTTAAACTAGTACCTCAAATTAGTATCCTACCTCAAATTTCAGGAGATGTAACGTGTGCTCGAAAACACAACGCTAACATACCCTCTGACAGTGTCTCGTAACGGGCCGCGCCTTGCTCAACAGTGTTTTGGGTCATGTATACATGGCTTGCACGTGACGTCACAGTGCTTTTTCCCTCTTTCTTTAGGGCCGGTGCAACCCATCTATAGGGAGCGCCCAGTGACAGCTTCTTCAAGTGATAGACGGTCTGAAGTAGAGCTTTCGCTCGAAACGTTACCCTTTATACTTTCCTCCCCACTTCGGTGTTCTTGTTGTGTACCTGGCAGTCCTTTGGCACAGAAGCCTAGGTTAGAGCCCTACATACTGGCAGACCTTTCCTTTCAATAAATGTATATCCCCCCTACACGCCTTCCCAATGGGGCAAAATCGGCCGTTCACGTCTAGTATAATTGTTGTAGGCGAGCAGTGCTTCTGCCGCTATAGTAATACTAATCCGTGGCTTTATATGCCCCGAGACAGCTATGATCATGAGCGACGCACAGTGGTGGGCCTGAGGATTAATTTTGCCCAAAAGGGGGAAATCTCAACACACAGCATTTATCGTCGATCCCTATCGTGGAAGACGGTGTGCCTAAGCAACTTTGAGTTTTCTGGCACAAGGATATCGAAGATCAAGCGCCTAAGCAACTTGTACCCTGCCACCAAGTTGCTGGCGTGCTCGGCCGGGTTCGAATCTGCAACCTTGGGGCCAGTACAGAAGACCACGCTGTACTAACTGATCCACCTAGGCCGGTCTTTTACCGCAAAGCATACTCTGTTCAGACCAAGATGTGTGTGTAGCAGCTCATTTAGCAGCCTTCTTGGTTTGTGCATCTTCAGTTCGCGTTGGTACATTCTCTTCCAGTACCATTGTGCTGTACGAGGACGGCAAACATCGAGATCCTGGACGCCTATGTGTTTCGAGATCATTGGACAGTCACGTACTGCATAGGACAAATGCAGGATGTTCTATACGAAGGAATAGTTGAGATGTAGGATGAAGGGATACGTATCCCTTCATCTTACATCCTGAGAACCAATTAGCCCGAGAAAGATCCGGAATGGTCGCTAGAAAAAAAATTCCGTATAATCGTCAGCTTGAAATATACCCCGATTTTCTACCAGTGGATATTCAAAGAACACACGTCCGGAAGATCCGGAGAAGGTTTTCAGTTGGATTTGCAGAAAAGGTTATGTTCACGAAACCCCGTAATGTATAGAAACACCATTCATTGTTTTCTTTCATAAAACTGGCAATCTGAGTGCACCACTGGCTTTCGTCAGCCCTTCGATCATGCCGGGCCTTCAATTGAAATAAAATCACCTAAAGATTTATTCCGATGGTACAAAAGGTGCTACCACTATTTCCAGCCATCAACAGACCCAGGTAGGCTAGAGTTCGATCTTACATCTTTTTTCTTTACCTTGAAAGGGGAAAGAAAGAACGTTGCAAAAGAAAACAAAGAGAATTACCAGCATCTCCAGGGGAGAAAAAAAAAGAAAAAAAAAGAGAGAAAAGAACAGCAAGATTTATTGGGCCATCGATTTTTCCATTTACTCTAGAGTGAAAAAAATCCCTTTGGAGGGAATTGCATGTTACACAGACGAGACATTAATAAACTGTAGGAAAACGGATAACAAAATTATGCGAGAGGCGTTCATTGAAACAAACTAAAATATACCGTAAAAATATAATACGTAACCGTGTTGAGTGACCAACGGAACATTTCCTTCTTGGCTTACGCCTAAGCGATAAATATTCCGGACAATGTACAACGTCCTTTTTATATCAGTAACACGGTATTACTCGCGTTCTGCCGTCACGCGTTGTTGGTGTTCACAATTTGCCAATTTGTTGTTCAGCGTATCAATTTTATATGACGGACGGAAGTTGTGTTTCCCAGGTAATCGTTCACTAAGCAACGAGATAGCAGCATTCGTTTGGTAGCGCAATTTTGACAACACAAACCCGTATTACCACTTGTCATCCGTCGTTTTGCCCGCCCACGTGAATCGGAAGGAAAATTTAAAAAATGAACAAATAAAATAAACAGTTGTGCCTTTCCTAATGCCTGACTTGGTTCTGCGAGTGGAACAATTTTGGCGGCATTTTCGTGGAACTGGCCGTCATAAACCCATCATCACTGACAGCAACGACATAAGATGGAGACATTCGCTTAGAATATACCGTATTTTCACGCGTATTAGCCGCGGCTTATGCGCGATTTTTTTTTCTCACGAGCGCCCTGCGGCTTATCTGATGACTATTTTTTCCTGGTATTTTCACCATACGCCGATTTTAACGAAAGGGCCGACAGTGCCTCTGGAACAGCACTGCCCTGCAGATGCACGAACAGTGCGTAACAGGGACGGGTCCACATTCGAGTAGATTGATCTTCCTGGTGCATTCGCCCAAGCAGCTTTAAGGAAAGTGGTGACAGTGATTCACGTCTTCTGGAAGATCACTGACCCATCAGTCCACGAAAAACCCCCCACAAGGGCACAATCCGATCTTGGTAGAACTCCAGAACTGACCTCCTCTGTTGTACACTGTGCCGATCCCGGAGTATGGACCACAGGGTTTATGGCCTTCTCTATGGTCTCGTTTGTCGCACAAATCAGTCGTCTCGTATTGCCCGCGGCTTATCTGCGGGTGCGGCTTATCTGCCAGAAAAATTTCAAAACGTCCTAAAAAACGCGGCCTGCGGCTTATCTGCGGTGCGGCTTATACGCGTGAAATTACGGTACATGTTTATGCAAATAAAATACACATAGACATCACAACAAGTATTTGACGTTTCGGGGTCTATCCGGATTCCACCATCAGAATGATGCCAAGTGTCAGAAATCCCTAGTGCTTACTGATAAAGTTCAGTCTGTCCTTTTAATAAACCAGGATTCCAATTGTTTACGCACACCCCAACGATTTTCGCGTGCTGAGAGTCTGAGACACTAGCTTATTTAAGTCCAAAGTGTCTTTCGCACGCCCTCATTCAGTTCCTTTTGTTTATCTGCGATAAACTGAGACAAGCAACTGTGGCTATGAGCAGCATAGAGACATGGACAGATGGAGAGAGGACATCTGGAAAGTCTGCCGGAGAACCCAGGGAAAACAGCACAGCTGGTGGTAAGATTCAAAACCAGCACTGCCCAGTCCTCAGCACCATCTTGGAGCTAGCACCGGGATGCCTTTGTCAACTTGGCCATTGGTCAATAATAAACGACTCATGGGCATGTATATCATTAGCAGATTTTTGATTCCCCATTCCATTCAGTGTGCTGGTCAGTTTTATTTCACACTGTTTGTCCACCATCCAGTTGACCAAGCAGCAAAGTATCGAGAAGAAAATATTAAATCACGAGGGTTCTGAGAACACAGAAATAGAGAGCTTTCAATGTCTCCACAAGATGCCAGCAACGAATCCCAGTTGGCAACAAGTAGGGTCACACTTTTTTGGTTTTTACTGGATTCAGGAGGAAAAAGTATTTTTAAATCTGTGATTCAGGGTGAAATAGGGTGCTACGGATTCGTTGGGGTCTTATCGGGCTATTATGTTTTGCTTTCTGTCCAGCTAGCCGCCCGCAGTTAAAGTGCATATATTGGCCAAGCACTACATTACCTCACAATTTATAGGGACTAGCACTACATGTTGTAACATCAAATGTGCTTCACATACTTATTGTTGCACTCAAAGAATATCTACATCACACGTTCGTATAAACTGCTGTCAAATAGTATACGTGATACGTGGTAAAACCTATTGGAATTCGGGAAGAAATCAGGTTTAACCGGAAATGGCCCTACGTATACTGATCCCGGGGGGAATAAAGTAATTAATTAATTAAGTAAATAAAGTAAGAAATGGAACATTCTGTAAAGCACCAATTTGTTACTGTACAGTTCCAAGTTACTTTGGAAATAAGTAATTAGTCACTTTGTGGATAATTAATGATTTACTTACTAGGGAGTTTGTCATGTCCCTTTCATCTGTCCAGTACCATATAGTATTTTTGTCAAAAATATATTCATATAAGAAAATTTTAGGGTGTGCTGTAAGAATTTTTTTGGGCCAGGGGTGTGGGTAAGGGCCGGGAAAATCTGTTCTGATCCCTCTGCCTAGTGTACAGTATTCTGGTCCTAATCTTTGGGAAAAAATGTACAAGGAAGTATAATTACAGGCACAAGCCAATAGTGGCTACACATTTCTGACTGCTCCTTATTGCTTTCTGAAATATCACAATTAGAAGAATATCAGAAAATAAAGAATATGAAGCACAATGCAAACCTTCATTTGCATTGTGTGGCACTGTTGTCTGCAGCAATCCATATAACCATTTGAAAAAGGTAAAATGTAAAAATTAAGTCGTGTGTGCCTCAGACCTAATTATTAGAATGGATATAGTTATTATAGACTTCCAATGGAGGAAATAGTAGTGTAAAAGAGCACTAGAATTGTGTATTGGACGAAGTGAAAAGACAAACCCAAGCCATCATGCTGTCTATAGCAGTGTCATATCTTAATAATCTGTCAACATTTCAAGCCTGTCAACCATGAATTTTCAGTTTCAAAAATGCCCCTTCAAGACAAAAAAGCCCCGGTATTTCCTGCAGTAGAAGGAAAAAAAAGCCTTGAAAAATTTAGGACTAAGTTTGGAAGGTCACACAGTACAAGATTCAGAGTTTTTTTCTCTGACATCCACATTTTGCATTTGTCTAGGAAGCAGGCACGGTACCTGTGTGCCGCAGATGATGCGCGTCACACGAAGAGGATGTGACACTTGCATCACTGCTATTCAAGAACCCGATTGTGACATTACAGTGAAGTGTTCGCCTTTTGACTCCACCCGTCTGTTGGCCAAACCCACAGCGCTATCACCCCAAAATGGCAGAGAGAATCATTATCGAAGAAATAAGCAAATAATTAACGAGAACAAATACAGTATATCAAGTGCCCATGAATGAGGAAATTTAACACTTAACTTGTGGCTCGCTGGTCAGTATAATAATTAAAAAATCTATTTTACTATGGAAATTTCAGGGGGTTCACCACATGTCATAACGCTGCATGCTATTTTGGCACAATTAAAGCGGCATTCTGGTTTACAGACACATGTTATTTTGCAATTGAGTAATATTGTATCTAGGATTTCAGGAACAGTTATTTCACCGCTTTTTCTATCGTGACTTGTCATTTTGGCTCATTTATAGCGCCGCTAGGTAATATCGACATGTTATTTCATACTCAAGTATTGCAGCGAGGATTTTGGGAGGTCATTTTTGGTCCCCAACCGTTCTATCCTGAACTATTCTCGTCTTCCACAGAAAAGACAGACTTGCAGGTATGGAATTGTAGCTGTTGGCGTGGCTGGCTGAGGAGTTCAAACCAGTGCTTCTTGTCATCACCCTGGCATGTGTGTTTGACTGCAGTGTCAGACTGTACGGGGCCACTATTTCATGTTTCATACTCTCAACATATGGCTAAGCACTGCAAGGTCATTAGCGGTACCCTCGAAGCCATTGTCTTGACCAGGCTTCATTGTCTCGACATTGCCTCTCTGTTTGATATGACTTATTCACTCACTAACACTGTTAGGTAACACTTGTTGGTGACACCACTACACATCTCTACAACCAAATCATCATCATTATTATTAATATCTACAAGGGCATAGATAGCGTCAAAGAATCAAGTCTATGAAGCACACCTGAATTATGGTGCAAGCAACGGAGCAAATGGGTTACCAAAGGAAGGTGCCATCTGTCCTGCAGGTGGATGTCAAGGAGGAACTAGACAACATAGAGATGAGAGGTACCATAAAGAAAATTCCATTCTGCAGCCCAGTGTTAAGCAGAAGGACAAACTCAGAGTTTGCCTAAACCCTACTGACCTGGACAAGAGACTCATTAGAAGGTCACACTCAAAACATTCGAAGAAACCAAGGCTGACAGATCCAAAACCTACACACTGCTTGAATTGGAGTATCCCACATTGAGTATCTCATGGGGCAGGTACACCTTCCTGCATGTTCCCTCTGGGATAGGAACCAGACACACCTCAACAATGACCACAGAAGTCAATGAATGGTATGGAGATGCAGTACCACAGAGAAGCAGTCTTGTCGTGCATGTATCTCTCCCTTTACTATTCAGCCACCCCTCGTAGAATCAGTAAGAGATTTTTTGGACTTGTTTCTTTTCTAGCCATAGAACTGGTCCACATTAATGAGTACTCTAAATTGTTAGTCAATTAACAAAATCAACTTTCCCCCCAGGGCTTATTCGAAAGTGGCTTAGAAAATGCCTATGCATGGCTGTGTCACCATACGAGCACGGGGCAACCCATTGTGATGAATTTCTGGCGGTGGTATTGTTGCTGTACCTGTTCACAAGAATGTTGAAAGGTATATGAAGAGATTCCCAAAAAACCTGAGTTCTCAGTGGAGAACGACTCGCTAGGAGTCCTATTATCTGAAATGTACCCTATTTTTGCCATATTGTATTCAACATTGGTGCAGCTCATGCGCAAAAAAAGAGCATCGAGCACTTGCCTGAAACACTCCCTGCAAGCGGACTGAAGTCACTTACATCCTTTGCTCACTCTGAGGTGCACCAAGCTATCCCACCAGTGGCCAAGGTCACCTGCCGTCACAGCTAGTTTCCCTATCGTGCCGGGCGTCAAAGAAGTCGCCTTTTCTGGCAGAGGTTATGGTTAATATCTGAGTTATTCTTACCACTCTTGCGCTCATACTCCACACGGTGAATGAATTAGAGGCTAGGAATGCGCTACACATGCTTGCACAGGTTTCTGGGATATCATCGTGGTCCCATTAACAGTTGATGGAAAAGTGTGTCACCCATTGTGGCCGCCATAGCCTGATACTTCCGCTGATAAACCGATTTTGTCTTCTGCTAATTCAGTGCAACGTGGCTGTCAACACTAGCATGGAAAGTTGCATCGAAAGGGTTGTCGCACCGATGGCCCTTAAGTAAAGCTGACCCTTCCGCAGTGCTGATATCTGTGCTCCTTCCTACCGTGTTTCCCATAAAAAGAGAGCATGTTTGTTACAGCAGTATCCTTAACAGAGTTCCATGAATCGGCAGTCACATTGTAGTAATTTCCAATTGCATAGCAGAAGACAGCTCTTTTTTTAAATCCCCCTTCCCCGCTGAACCCTTTGCTACATGCTTTTTCTGACAGTGTGACACTGGAGATAACATCTATGCTAGGCACGTGCCAATAATTATTTTATAATTGAAGCGGACACATAATCTAAATAAATACAAATTGAATACTATATGCAATATATTCAAATATGGAACTATTACACAATAGTATGGAACTATTCGAATATATACGGCTTGGAAGAAACATCGATTCGAAAAATTGTAATATGGAATTTCACATCAGATTGTGAAATCAAACTGAAAAAAAAAAAAAAAAAATTTGCTTCGATATTCAAAAAATTCAAATATTTCCGCATGCCTAGTTTAGCTTTTAGTAACTTTTACTGATGCTGCTGAGGCAATGAGCATTGTGGTAGCTTAGATTGTCAATGCATTACCGTAATTTATCACAATGCTACCTAGCAGATTTACCGCAGTACTACTAGTTTTCCATCTTGATGTAGAGGACAACATTACACTACTTTTATTGCCAATAGTTAAAATGAACTGTCTAAGCACGTTTGAAATATGGTAGTCAAGAACACTCATTTGAGCTCAGCCTCAGTGGGTGTGTGCACATGCTTCTGCATCACCAGAAAGCAGTCCGAAATGGTGTGCTCGATTTTACAGCACCTGCAGTCTTTGGGAGATAACATGGACCTAAGTAAAAACCAATCCAGCTCCAGCCAAAATCATATGAAAGATTGAGCTGTTTTTTTAAAGGAGCATGGAGGGTACCCAGAACGTTCAAGGTGTTTCCCCTAACGTGTCACCAAAATATATTTAAAAATCCACTTGCCTGAAAATTATGGGGCCAATGGTGTTTATCTTCCGTTAACTTTTGCCATGACATAGGAGCTCTTTGATCAATTTTCAGTCACGAGAAATTGAATTTTCTGAATTCAACTCAAAAATTTGCCAAGCCAATGTCACGTTTTTTGCCAGAAAGAAAAACTGCGTGTCCCATTCTCTAATAAAATAGACTCCCTACTAAAGTACAATAGGTGAAAAAAGAAAGACCTTCGTTTCGAGAGGTGCAAATTGTTGCCTCCTACCTTCAGCCGCACGACCATTGTTAACAAACACGTGTTCCAGACACGCTCCTTTCTGAATAATGTGTTCATTTTTCCAGAAATGCTAATCGTTCATGAATCGAAAGTTGACTCTATAGGCAAGCTTCCATCGCTGACACATCTAGACATTTGAAGACTATAGGCTTCGGTGTTGGTCATTGTTGAGTCACATTTTTATGGCCTAAATTATCACCAGGTCAATTAGTCGCAGATCGTATAGTGAGAAAACTTTTTAAATGGACAGGCACCATCAGTGTAGCCTTTCTCTTCACTCTTATTCACTTATCCTCCATTGCACACTATGCATTAAAACTTCATTGCAGATTTTGAGTTTGTCCTGTCCACTTCACTCTTTTTGTGTTGCCTCAAACTCAGGGACGTCATGCCTCTCTCATGCAATACATAACTTTGTACAAGTCGTTTATTATTCGGGGATCTTGAGCTTGGCCGTGTCTCCAAGAAATACTGTCCAGCTATGAAAACAATGGCAAAGCAATTAAGAGCGAAGCACTTAAAGGAGTACAGAGGGCCATCCAAAAAAATTTCAGATTAAGACATCTGATGAAAGTGTGTGTGTCATTATACCGAATAGCGCGAAAGGTTTTGATGTGTGCAATTTGTTTCCCAGAAAAAAACTCACATAAACATAGCTCCGCGCCTTCACCCTTAACTCGCCACTCCAGCTATAACGAGGATGAGGAGGTATGGTGGCACGTCACCGATGACGGCATAAGGAGACTCGTTCTGGTTTGCTGATCAGTGGGGGTCAGCGCATTGTTCCTTTGCCACCGTAAACCTGTTTTGCCAGTTTTCCCGGAGAATTGGGGATACAAGGAGCGCCCGAAGCTTTACCGAGCAAGGAGAAAGGCTTTATCAGAACCCCGAACAGCCAAGTAGCAGACGACAGCAGAGTAGCAGACAACATTTTTCTACGCCAATCAGCGAGCGAGTCCTTATAGCGTCAGCGCGAGGTTCCAGGCAGATCACAGGCTGGTACTGCTCTTCACCTCCGTTGCGCACGGTCGCTATTTGCGGCATATTTTAAATTCAGTTTCTGCGATAATTATGACTCTGTGGTGTAAATTACTTCGCATGGTGCATCTTACTGGCAAACTTAACAGTTTTATAAGAAGAAAACTGGGTGTTAAAAATGACTTCTGTGCTACTTTAAGAGGTGTGCCTAGGAGCTCCAATTGTGTGCTGATGAAGAACGTATAAAAAGTGAAAATCAGTATCATAGCAAATAAATTGCAGAATGTTCTTCGCATTCCCACTTTCAACACAGCTATTACACATATTCTACAGATAATGGCAGAGAAGACATATCAATTAATCTCATCTGGCACATAAAAGTTTGCAACAGTCTCACTGTTTGCTTCTTGACATTCATAAGTGCATTTACTTGACCATTTGCAGTACTGAGTAAAACACGATGCATGCTTTCGAACATCAATGTATCTTTTCTTTTCAACCGATCTTGCATGAATTGACCCATGCAAATATAATCCCAGATTTTAGCACCCCGAATATGAAAAATCCACGACTTTTCGCGTCCATGTGCGAAGAAGTGACAGTAATAGCTGCATTGTCCACGCGCAACAGTTCACTGTGTTGCATACGTGTGGGTGCCACGTCGGTCCGGAAACACAGCCTGTCGCAAACGTCACAAACATGCCCAAACTCGTTATTCAGAAACTTCTCTGCAAACTGCGACGGGCACACATTCATGTCAAGTAGTACACACGTTTACATCTCATGGCCACGGCTTCGTGCTCGCGTACTTGTTCGTTCTCCCACCTTTGTCTCTTACACTCAGCGCCTTCGCATTCCCTAACTTTCTAATCTTCTTGGTTTCTTCTCATCGCAACTGCTTTGCACTCCCTCACTGTTGGGTCGTGTTGTCTTCGTGCAGCCAATGCGTGTTGGGCCACTTAATCGCCCCATGTGCAAAGCTGTTTGCACGCTGCAGTCAGCGCGCCGAGCGTCCCTATCTGCGGACAGCGTACAACTCCCCGTGGCTGCCACACAGCGTCTGGTACACTGACTGTGCATACACTGTGTTTTCCTTTTTTTTTAACCTGCTCTTCGATATGCTGCTGCGCCCACCAAAGGAGTGCTGAATAAAGTGCGAGGAACCATGCAGCGACCTTGGCAAAAGTTCCCTCATACAGCTGTATCCATAAAAAAAAGAAAGAAAAAAGAAACAACAACAACTACAAAGAACCTAAAAAATTCTGGTCCTCCGATATGGTAGCATGCTCCTTCCGGGACACAACACACGCTTTACACACATTTATGCAAGAAACGAATGTTTGATCATGGTGAGCGTAAAACCGAGTTGCAATAACAGTGGGCAGTCCGGTTTTTTGAGTTGATCCATCCATTGTAGCAGAGGTTTTCAGTGCCGTTTAGCCAATATGCACAGTGCAATCCTGCAGATTTCCACTTGAAGGGGACTGAAGATTTGTTAGAATAAAGCGCAGTGAGAACTAAAGGGAGTCGCTCTGAATGAGGGCTTGACGTGGCCACTGCGCATACTAGTACTAGCTGCATCGGAGACGCATCGTGGCTCGCTCGAGCTTGCCAAATGCCCTCACGATCTTTGCCTTCACCTCAATGTTCGTCACAGATGTTTTTCCTCACCTCACCTCAACTTTCTTTCTAAAATATATTCCCCATCTACTTGTTATAATGTTTTCACTTCCCAATTGCTCTTTCAATTAGTTGCTTCGCGGCGCTAACACAGAATCAAAAAAGAGGTGTATGCGTTGTAGTTGTCTTTTTACTGCTTCCTTGGTTGACTCCTGACAACAAGTTACAAGTACCCACAACTAAGATTCATTGCCTTGCTTGGTTCGTCCTTCTTGCAACAAGTATCCACTACATGTACGGTACATGGGTAGAGAAGTAGCACAAACCGAGCAATTTTGAGTTGTTTTTCATACTGGCAAGGCAGGGATGGCTTTTATCGAGTATCTCTCAAGCAAATGGAGCTGCGGAAGTCGTTTTCGGGATGGTATGCAGCTATACTTCCAATTACTTGTACATTTTGCATTTTTGTCTGTTATGACTTTATATTATCGATCAATATTATTTAAATAGCGGACGTATTCATTTGTAGCCGGAATTCGGGGACCTTTCTTCAAGACCCTTGTTTTGAAGCAATCAGGTGGACGTGCTGTAGGGATTACTAGTGACTTATGTGTTGACTAACTAATTAAATTACTTTATGTAGACACAGATCTCTTGTGCGGTTTCACCTAACTTCATAGCCGTACTAAAAGCTCAATATTTCAACTTGTGGCAATACGAAATATATGCCATTATTTGCGCTTATTGCACTTAAAGCGCGTGTTGTTGCCTCCATATCTTACATCAGTCTCTGATAAGGCCATTGGTTGTCATGTACTATCGTTCCAAATAATACATGAAAGACATCTGCTTGCAGACTGACTAGTGTGGCTTTGTTGAAATCTAAACACTCAAAGCACACGGAACGATACTGACTTGTTCATGTCTCTCACATCATGTATGTGACTCAACTGACTAGTTTGATGGAATTGAAATCTGAGCTAAATACATAAAGCACACATAAGCTATATTCACTTGTACGTGTATCTGATCTGACACGTCTATCATGTATCTGACTCAACTGAAAGTCTCAAACTAACATGTTTACAGCAAACACATTTTAGTGTAGAGAGCCTATGCTCACGGTACAAAAACATTTCTACTACACTGGTAATAGAAAAAGCTGGCTCACAGGATTGAACAAAATCAACTACGATGGCAAGACACTGAAAATCCTAGACGACCCGACACACTTTGAGAAAGTTACACATGATCTGATGCCGAAATCGGAGCGCTCCCTCGTCGACCACCTTCGTAATTTCAAGAAAAAAGGCTGTCTGGATGAAGAAACCTATCGCCGCTTGTTCTCCTCAGATGGCTCCATCCCTAGACTGTACGGCCTCTCTAAAGTGCACAAGCCCGAATGCTCGCTACGTCCGATTGTGTCATCCATTGGATCACCAACTTACAACTTTTCAAGGTGCCTTGTTGAACTGATATCACCTGTAACCGGCAATAACAACATGACCGTCCGTAATTCTCGTGAGTTCATACAACTAGTACGCGATCAAGTTATCAGTGAATAAGACATCATGGTGTCTTTTCGCTTTTCACTAACGTCCCTGTCGCAACTGTGGTTGAAGTCGCCGAAACACGATTGCGTAA
The DNA here is from genome assembly GCF_037126465.1 of Ornithodoros turicata. Taxonomy (NCBI): domain Eukaryota; kingdom Metazoa; phylum Arthropoda; class Arachnida; order Ixodida; family Argasidae; genus Ornithodoros; species Ornithodoros turicata. The sequence goes on from NC_088206.1 coordinate 175,744, forward strand.
GGACTCCTCCCTCCCATCATGTACATCATTGACGGTGGAGGACATGATCATCTTACTACGTTTTTGTCTGAAACAATCATACTTGATGTTCAAAGGACAGGCATACCAACAGATCGAAGGCTGCCCGATGGGCAGTCCAGTGTCAGTGACCATGGCTAATTTAATCGTGGAACACGTGGAAGAAAAAGCGCTACAAAAAATGTCTTTCCCGGTCAAGTTCTACCGGCGGTACGTGGACGACACCTTTGTCATTTTCAACCAGAATCGCGTACAGGACCTCCACTCTGTATTGAACAGCGTGGAGCCTTCAATCCGTTTCACGTATGAGGTGGAACAGAACAATGTGCTTCCTTTCCTGGAAGTTAGTGTGCGCCGAGCCGAAGCTGGACACATCGAGACAACCGCACATCGTAAACCCTGTGACACAGGCAATTTCTTACACTTCACTTCCCACCATCCTTCCGAACTTAAACGAAGCGTGATAAACACGTTTCGACCCCTGAACTTGGCGCCTCAGAAGAAAAAACTGTCCAACAGTTACTCACAAAACGTGGTTATCCGCCACATTTTATTAAAAACACACAGAAACGAATAGAAGAGAAAAAGCAACCGAGAGAAGGCACTTCCAAACAAGGGGTTGTTACAATTCCCTATGTCAGCGGTATGGCCGAAAGCATCTGCCGAGCTCTTCTCCCATTGGGAATTTGGACCACCTTTAAACCCCACGTCAGATTGCGTGACCTCCTCACCAAACCCAAAGACAAAATCTCCCTGGAATCCCAAAGCGGCATCGTGTACAAGTTAGACTGCCGCGACTGCGACATAATGTACATTGGGGAGACCGTCCGTAAACGCAGCACCCAGTTTAAGGAACACCGGTGAGACGTCGAAAGAGCGGCAAACGCAACAAAGCTAAAGACGGAACTCGTTGACCACTGCTGGAGAACGGGACCCGCTTTCAACTTTGACAACGGTGGGGGCCATGAAAATACCTAGAATCGTGGCACATACAAAGAGAGCCTACCGCCTGCAACGCCAACCGTGGCCCACTTCCCGACGTATACAAAGACTTAATTGGTTTTCGGTCACTCATACCCTCCCGAGGGTGCACCGATGATGTCTCCCAAATGGGAGACGAAACGTCCGATTAAATTGGTTATTTTGTTATGTTAAGTTGGTGGTAGTTTTTTCCATCTCGCATTTCAAAGTATGTGCACATTTAAAAGTTCTGTAAGAAATGGGCTGGCATAAAACAATGACCGCCTCCAATTAAAAGGCTGAATGGTCAAGGTTAGCTAATAAGTCATGTGGTACTTACACTCTTTTGCGAGGAATATCCTACTAGTCATATAACCCACTCGCAAAAACAGCATCTGCGCTGCTGTTATAGCTTTTTATAAAAAAAATCTGTATTGAGTAAAGACAAATACCCTAGTATCTATTGATATTATAAAACTCCTTGACACGATTTTCGCGTGTAGACATTGGAAAGGTGACGGAAAGGTGCTTTGGGGGGGATTTGGGGTTGCTGAGAATAAATTTGAAGTCAATTTTCAACAACAAATGCCAAGAAGGCTTCACGCAAAAACTTGCAACCCTCTAGGCCGTGAAATTTATAAAATCTTTTCTCTCCAGGGCCAAAGCATGAGGAAGTTACAGACAGTCTATCATCTCGGAGTAGAAGATGCAGGAGTAGCCGCTCACACTCAGGCAGCATTCAAAGATTCTACACTAGCTGCTTCTAAGCAGTTTCTCCCTTCAAACAACGTATCTCAGGATACCGGCTTAGCGCATGCAAAACAGAAGCGTAACTGTACGAATAAGAGACGTGGCTACTGTCCACTGACTAGACACGCGCTAAACGACCAGAGGGGCTCAGCTGGAGGCTTGCCTTCGCTTTTAACAGCGGAAGCGGATGTTTGGTGTAGAAGTCAACGCAAATTCCTGATATTTTGCGAAAATGAGCAGAAAGTAGCAGGGTTGGCCCCATGGCGCAGTTAGGCACAATTGGAGCAACAACCACATCACTGCATGCTGCACTATTAGGTACAGTCGTTTATTATGATATTCGAATAACGATAACTCCGACATTACGATCAAATAGCCGGTTCCCGCCAGCTTACCCAATGAAGTACATGTAAACAAGACATCGATATAACGACCACCGTGAAAGTGTTTGCTTGCGTATAGCGATCAGAAATCAGTGGCCGGTAAAACACGTGAAAACAGAGAAGCAAGACTCAATTTTTTCACTGAAAACAAATTAAGGTGGCATCTTCAACAGCGTTATCCTCCGTGAGCATCAAAGTGAGAACGCGGTGCGTTTATTTGCACATACCAGTTATGCCGTCACTATTTGATGAGATAATTGTAATAGTAGCCGATTCTGAGTCATTTTCACATGTCAAAGGCGTCCCTAAGTTGTTGTTAAGTGGAGGTGCTTCAGGGAGCCCACTTTCAGGATTTGGTGGCAGACTGGACAAACGTCGATTTCAAGAGGGATTTGATTTGACACAAAAAATCTGGATTAAAAATGATTTGACTTGCCGATGCGAATTTAACCCGGGCTTAATTTGGATTTAATTGTCATTGGTAAATTCCACTGGTCATTGGTAAAAATTTGATTGGAATCTTATTCGTGCCATCAAATTAACATCAGTGTACAGCTAACAAGCATTTCAGATGAATGTGCTACAGTATGTATGGATCTCACTAATACAGTTTCATTCGAAAACCAGTGACAGATGGTTGATTTTAGACATCGTAGAAACACCAATTCAACTCATAAGAGACCAGCATACCTTGGGTTCCCACGCAGTGCTGCATGATGAAGAGCATTGAATCCATTGTTGTTGGTGAGGATGATGTCAGCACCATGGTCCAGCAGAATGGTTAACATGTCATCCCTCTTTTTGCTGATGGCATCATGCAAAGGTGTGTCCCCTTCACAATCCTAAAATAAGAGATTCCCCAATGTTCAGACAACTGATCTAAAATAGACGTAAAAAATTACAAGCCACTAACTCTAACATGTGTTTGTTGCCAAGTGTTAGAGCACATTATTTATAAACACGTATCTGCATTTCTTGATAGACACAAGTTAATTTACAAATTTCAACATTTCAACAAGTTTCAACGCCCCAGGAGGAATATAAGGAATAATAATAAAGAATTTGTATTAATGTATTGGCTTAGCATAAGGCATACATGCCTATATGCACACGTACAGTAAAATGATCTTTACGATGAAACAATGTGCTCTTCTCATGAGGCAAGCTGAAAACTGTAAACACAACTTGGACTTGAAAAATCTTTTATGGACAGTGAACACCTGTGCTGGCATTGTAAGTGAAGGTGAAACAAAGAGAATGGAAGTAAAGGGCAATGAAATTGTCAGAATGTGGGTTATTAATGAGCACCTATCAGAAGGAAAACAAATGTAGCAAGTGCTCTCTTCTTGCACTGACAATGCCTTCCGCATTTGTAAAGTTTCACTGTTTCACACCGCACGGTTTCACTGTGGCTCTCACGGGTGACGTCATGTGTGAGACCATCGTACCTGACAGTAGTGCATAGTTTGGAACATTCTCATTCATTACCCAATTGTATTTACTCGCATAATTTGTGCACTTTTTCTCCCCCAAAAGTCTGAAAAGTTGTGGATGCATAAATTGAGTGGGAACGTTCGTTATGATACTCAAACGACTCACAACTTCAAAATCTTAGTATGACGGTCATATAGGCTCTCGGTAGAACCGATATTGACGTTATCACTGCATTGTACGAGCACGAAAGCAGTACCCAAATACTGCGCAACCACAGACGGTCGGGAGGCAAAATGCCGGTCCACTACCGTTCATATACCGGTGAAATACATCAAGACGCTGCTGGAAGATGCCGCTAGTCGCATTTGACAACTGAAAGGACATTATGTTTGCCAACTTTGTCATGTTGTGCTGTAAGGTTTGTCATAGCATGTTTGCCCAGCATTTCTTTCCACGTTTCGTAGTTCAAGTGACAGTATTGTCCATCATGTCAGTGGACCATGACCCGGAAGTATGCACAAATCAAACGAAAGCACTGCAATAACTTCAGTAGCCCTGATGGCCTTGCGAAAAGCAATTGCCACGGTTGCTGAGACGCGCGTGCCAGATATCTGCGCGCAGAAAACGCGGGTGCGCTAATTACGCGATTTTTTGTTTTCTTGGCATTTTTAAACTAGTGGTGCGCAAATTATGTGATGGCGCAAAATATATGAGTAAATATGTCGAAGGGTGACGTGTACCTTGGAGCAGTTGGAAGCGCTTTTACTCAGGCAGCACCCCAATGTGAGTCTCAGGCTGGACAAATATAGGCTATCTCGGATTCCCAATGCTGACCCAATTGCAACCCTGCCCATGCAAAGTTTAATATGGGCAGCCAATATTCAGCTCCAGTACTGCCAATGTACACCCCATATTGCCAAGGTATCATCTCAATATTAGCGTCACAATGGCACCATATTGGGTAAATTTGATGTTCAATATAGGCCCAGACGCCCAGTCAAGGCACTGCTCGCAACACTGTTGTCTCGAATTGCCTGCTGGCAGTTCCGCAGCCCGTATTACTTTCGTCGTGCCTGAAAGTGTTGTGCCAATATTGCATTTGAAAGTGGATCATATACCAGGCAGCACACCAATATCGACCCAATGTGGGCTGCGCAGTTCGCCAACATATCGGCCCCATATGGGCTGCCAATATTGGTCCCCCGAATTTTGCCGATTCTTCAGTGATAATGCCGATGATGAGTCCGTGTAATAATAATGCATTATCCGGTATAATATCCACCACTAAAAGCGATATTACTTTGTTCGCTTTTTTTTCGTGCTTATCTAACTGGTCCACGTTGCGTTGCGTTACAAAAACAATACTACATCGCCGTAAAAACAAAGAACAGGTGCAGTGCCCGTCCAGGTAGTCCCAGAGAACTACACATACGAAACATCCCTCAGAAACGTTCACTGGGATCTCAGTACTATATGACTAGGGTTTCGAGTTTTCAGAGTTTTCATTTTGGATAATTCTGAGGATGTTTATCGGACTTTTCAACCTTTCCGAAATTCAGAGTATTTTGGAGCAGTCATCGCAGAAACAACGCAAGGAAAGAAGTGCAAGAGTGAATGAGACCACACGATATAGCGCAATGATATTTTACTACCCAGAGCTATTGATGTACAAACAAGCGTATTTGCACAAATTGTGAATGCTGCCCAGGCTCAAAATGAGTAGCAGAACTGTTCTGTGCCAAACTAGCCTAGTGCACGGTGTCAAGTAGAGTCACGAGCGTCGAGGATGCATAAAAGAGATGGGACAAGTGTGTGTTTACTATCCTCCTTTTGGGCCATTCATGCGTCCCACAACCACTTCTGACACTTTTTTTTTTTGGTTGTGGATCAGTTTGAAGTCGAAAAGTAGGTGTGGAAGAAGGGGGACAAAGGAAGAAGGAAACGGGAAAAACCGTAAGGCCGTCACGTGGGCCTTGGAAAAATTGGAGTTTATCGGATAAATCCGATTTTTTACAAAAGACATCGGAGGGGGTTTATCGGATACATTCGAAAAGTCAGACACCTATATATGACCCAAAAACTCACAACCCGCTCCTAGAGTACAAAGGAGTGAAACATCGTGATGGTGACGGACATACGACTCAGCATCTCACACTGAGTCTACAGTAACTTCAAGGCACCTAGCGTTACAGAACGGATATCCCTTTCTATCAGACATTGCATTTTTTATAAAGATGGCACAAATCCAGAATTTCTCGAATCCAAGGAAGGTTCTGCGAATCTCGAATCTTTCGAATCCTTTCTTTAAAGAGAGTTTAAAAAGCAATGGAAGAAACTCTTCTACTGCAAAGTGTTTTGAAGCAGAATTTGATATCTTTGTTTAATAAAAAAACAAATTTCGGGAGAAAACAATCAACCCAGTCAGCACAAATTGTTGCAGTGACATTGCGCCAATATTGCCACGCAATATTGATGTAATGTTGCTAATGGCCGCTTTCGTTATGCTCCAACGATGTTATTGAAACGACACTGCTAAAGACCGCCTTCGTTATTTTGCAACATTATTACAGAAACAACATCTAAAAAATGTGATATTGCAATGTTGATGCAACACTGCCAATGACCAGTTATTTTACCGGAGGAGCCTGCCAGTCTTGGTGATATATGTGCACGTGAACACAGTATGCTTGCATATTCAGTAATCGTCCTGCTCCTGGGCAGACTTCAGGGGAATGGTGCAGACAGCACAGTCAGGATTCGAACCTATGTTACCTCCCAGTCTTTGCACGGGAGGCGATCATTCTAACCGCCATACCACGCGAGGGCTCAAAGGCTGTGGTCACACTGATGCTATAAAAGGACGCCATATCGAGGGTGCATCCGCAGTGTTGTCCCAGAATATGTCTTTCACAGTCTGAATTAATTATCTCCATAACGGTCACACTAATTGTAATGTTACCTCACTGCAGCATGTGAAACATTGCCTGAACAACATAATCGTAATGTGTCTAAAATGCATTGTCTCAAAATGCTGCACCAACATTGAACTAGAGGCATTGTGGTAACATTCCATTTGTGCATGAAACGTAGCCGCAACATTTGAACACGTCATCAAAAACAAACTGATAAATGACGGGTGAACATCACGGGAAGTTCCTAAGATTTCATTCATTGTTTATTGGTGGAAATTACAGAAAGAACAAGATTGTGCAAATATTGTGTTACTGGAGCACTCTGAGCAAGTACCTCGGAACATTGCAGCAATCTGTTTGTTTGGATGTTGCTGCAATGTTTCAGACGTTGCCTAGTGGTAACATTTCTAAGCTGCGACGTTTCCTCAACGTACCATGTGAAACATTGCTCTCACGAGAGAATCACACTGTTAGCTGTACACATCCTTCAAAATACAGCAGAGATGTTGATATAATGATGGTGCTGCAACGCTAAGATTAGGTCGCTGATGCACTGTTTTGTGACCAATGCTATTGCAACATTGCATTAAAATTGATTGCCAAACACCACATCAGCAATGTAACTGCGACATTTGTAACACACGCACATTGCTTCGGAAACACAATCTCACTGTTAGCTCTACGCATATTTTAAAATACGGCAAAAACATTGACATAAAGATATTGCACAAACGTTGAATTTTACTTTGCTGACTAAGCGTTTTGGAAGAAACATCGCATTGACCCTGCTTGCAAAACATTGCATCAACAGTGTAAATACCACATTACCCGAGTCTCAGTTGTCTTGAGATGTAAACCCCTAATTATTATTACATTACCCGAGTGTAATTCGCATTGCTTCAGTGACATCATTGCAATGTTAGCTTTACGCGACCTTTGAGGCATATCATGAACACTGAAGCAAGTATGCTACAACGACAAATGTGGGCATGGAACGTCGCTGCAACACTTCAATGTTGAGGTAACACTGATGCAACACATTTGCAATGCTGTCTGGGCATATACGTCTTCCTAAGTGTAACTTATTTAACACGTTGTTCATCGACTACAGGAAATACATAAAGTCAGGAGTTTGCATTCCTTCCAGAAAACTAAGAAACAATTAAAGCGAAACCGTGTTACTTTTAAACTTGTAATATCTGAGCTTTATGTTGCGGTTTTGTCGCCACCGGCTAAGCAGGCTTGGAGGCGCAGATTTTAAAAGAGAAACAAACAAACATGGATGTTGGATTCGAAAGATTCAATTCGCAGTTTTGGGCAATGGGATTCGCGAATCCCTGCCTAGGATTTGTGGATTCACATCCATAGTTTTTTACTTGACCTGAAGGTTGCATTGTCATTAGAGACTATAACCACCAACATTTTTGCTCAAATGAAACGATCGATCCGAGTACCGCGCCTGCGTATTACAAGTTGTAGGACGGGCGATTTCGCAGAGACAATCACACGCTCTGAGTCGTTTCGCTTTATTCCGCAGCTACGACCGATTGGCATCGCGAAGCAAGATGATGGCTGTTTGCATCAGCTATACTAGCTCTACCAGCTGAGTTACAGTGCTTGTTACAGTGGGATTGCAAGATGTTGACTGTTTCGAACAATGTGTATCGTCTGGGGGAAGGTCTTGGATGTAACGACGTATTGAGTAGGGTATTTCACACGCTACAACGTCCAATCTTGCCGTGCTGCCGGGGCATTTTGTACAAGTACCCAACACGGGTTTGTCCCATTTTCCGCATTTTCAGCCAATATGGGGAGCACATGGGCAATATGGGGCCCATACTGCCGACATTTCCCCCATATTGGTTCAAACTTTGCCATATGGGCCCATATTGCCAAGTTTGAGCCAATATTGGGTGTTAGAAAGAGAACCAGACAGGTCCGTCCGCTTTGCTGATTGTGTGGTGAATAACGATGTGTCACCGCGTGCTCAGCTGTATTTTTTTATAAACAACAGAACAAAACAATGATGGCTACGAGTGTCAGCCGGTATGAACACAGCACACCATACCCCCCTTCACGCCGGCTGATAGGCCCACCCACGTGAACAAGTCATCCGGTTGGAAAAATTCCAGGAGGATGAACCCCTGCTCTCTCTCCCCACCTTTTATGAACCCCGCAGAACCGTCGTCTGTGGTGCCAAGCGCGCCGCGTCGGAATGAGAAACGCTCTCGAAAAGTTTGCAATTCGACATTTGCTTGCAAATCTTTGCTGTAAAGGTCGTGAATTTTGCCCTACCAACTTCAAAATCACTTCATTATTTCGGTACATTCGTTATAAATGTCCGAAGTGTACATTGAATCCTATGGGTGCCTGACCAGACCGCAAAAAACGTTCGCTATAACGACCTTTTCGTTATAAAGGCGTTCATTGCAAAGGGCTGTATTGCCATCAACGTCAGTCAATATCGTTTGTAGCTCCCTTTCTTAAGTGATTCCAAGTCCAAAACCTATGGCACATAAAATGTTCTTGCCACACGGCACGTCAATAAGGTCAATTCAAAACGGGTCCCATATTGGACCCATATCACTAGTGCTCAGCTAATATTGGCCCAACTTGTGTGCTTCTTGTGATATTATTTGTTCTACGGCTATATGTAAACAATAGTAGCAGTTTTCAGCCAATATTCGTTGGTCGATGGCTATATATGTAGATCATATCACCCACTTTCATCCAATACTATTTGTTCTATGGCAAAATGTAGACCATATTACCACTTTTCAGCCAAAATTCGTGGGCCCGTGGCTATATTTTGACCATGTTGCCCATTTTCGGCAACGGCTGCGGGTCCCATAGAGGTGATGTATAAGAACGTCAAAAATTTCGGACGACGTGCAGCTCCGTCACTCGGTATTTCAGACTCTGTTTGCCCAACCCGCGAATTTCTCTCATGGGGTGATGGAAAACACTGGTATCATCTGAAATTCGTATCAAAAGAAATCAACCAACTAAAATATTGAGGCAAAAAAATAGGCAGTGATGATTGTTGATTTCCCATTCCTCTGAGTTGAAGAGGTCTGTCGTAGCGCTTTTGCGTCTTCGTTTTCGGCCAACGGGCCCAGCACGTGCTGTCCGCCCGCGAGTCGCGCGACAGCGCTGTAAAGCGAGCTTCACCTAAAGCACGCATGCGTTAGGTGAAGCCGACTTGCGGACTTGATGACGGCGGTGCCTCTGTCAGTGTACTTACAGTGACGAAATGTCGCTTCGGGAAATAGAAGCTGATGTTATCAGGCAGAGCTGGAGGAGCGTTAGGAAAGCATCGACAAATTTTTCCAGCCTACTAGGGCTTAGTAAAGTTTATTTTGAAGCGAAATTCGTTTTTTCTGACTGCTCGATTATTCGGACTCTTGCGCAATCCCCGCCGAGTCCGAAAAATTGGACAGTGACTGTATTATGATTCACTATCGAGAACAAGTCACTAAGTCCTAGAAGGAAGGGGGCATTTATGTTACGATGATGTCACTGCTGGACACTCGAATTATTTCCAACTTACTACAGCCAAACTCCGTTACAACGAATGCTTTTATAACGAAAAGATCTTTATAGCGAAAATTTTTCGCGGTCTGGTCAGCACCCCATTGGGCACAATGTATATTTCCATCCTTTATAGCAAATTCCTTTACAATGAAACTACTGAAATACCAAATTTAATTTCCGGTCCGATCAGCAAAACGCACAACCCATACAACAAAGTTTTAGAAGCAACTGCCTCACATCATATGGTGATGAGCCGCGTAATGTCCTTTGGTCCCCTTTGTGCCTCAGCCACGCACCTGGTTTCCGGCTTACGCGGGGGTTTTGTGAACGGATTAGCAGAGGACACGAGCGGAGGTCATGTGCTTCCAGTGTCTTCTGAGTCACTACTGGAGTCACTACACATATAAATAGAAAAAAGAAGAGAATCCACAAAGGGATTCATGTTCCTTTGGTATTGTGACTTATAGCATACTGATCCAAAGGGTAAGAAGCTGACCAGTGCTTATAAAGCAACTGCTGATACAGCGTTGTCACTGTAAGATTTCGTCAGTCGTCCGCGATTGCTACAAAAGAAGGTCCCATGAAACGAAGACAGTTTTACCTCAAGGAGAAGAACGCGGTTGACACTGGAAGAAAATACGACGTAGCCAAGGAGTTTGCCATCAGTGCATCTACGCCGTCAACATTCCTGAAAGATCGGGCGAAGCTTGAAAGGGAATACGGCAACCGCAGAGGTGCACCATCACAGAAGAGAATGCTAACTTGGAGGATGTCGACAAGGCGGTGTACAAGTGGTTTCTCGAGGTGCGATCTCAGGACATACCAATCTCTGGACCAATGTTGTGCGCGAAAGCGAGAGATTTTGCGTGCATATATGGAATCGAGGACAGGTTCAGGGGATCCGATGGATGGCGAAGACAATTTCGTGCTCGGCACGACATTGTCTTCGGAGGATTCGCCGGCGAAGAAAAGTCCGCTCCACAAGATAGATTGGAGAAAGTAAGAAATTGCGGAAGTGCTTTCCGAGTACGACCCGGAGAACGTGTTTAACGCAGATGAAACTGCATTGTCCTTCAAACTGCTGCCCGAACGGACGATGTATGCTGGGTCATGTTTGTTATTTGCACAAATGCACCACATCTGTAAGGACTACTGCATTAAATCAGTTCAGTACAGATCTACATTCCACTTACATACGTAATCAGAACTCACTATATAGTGCCTTTAACTTACGCCAAAAGATAAAAAATGGCATGCCCACCTGCAAGCTGGGATGTGCTGTCAAATCCAGGAGAGTTTTCACCACTCCAACATGACCCTTGTTTACGGCGATGTGCAAAGGCGTTTGGCGTCTCTTGTTACGAGCGTTGAGGTCTGCTCCTGCATGAGCTAGTAGGTCCATAACACCAGGCTCGTCACCAAATGCTGTGTGATGGACTGCACGATCCCCATCTTTGTCCTGTTCAAGAGGCACAATTTTTCGATGCAATAACGGTTTTAAGTAAAAGTAATTTTTAATTGAAGCAAAACAATGTTATGTCTCTATTTGGTGGTTGCACAGTTCCAGTTTCATTTCATTTATTAAACCAGAATACAATACAAACTGGCAGCACGATATGAAGGGTTTCTCTGTGGCTAAAACCCCAACCTTTTCACACTGAGCTGAACAGGGTGAGTCTGTTTACTTTGAAGTCATTAGGAAATTAAGATTCTTCTCCAAAAATGTTGCGCAACTGCGAAGGCGTTGTGGGATAACAGCGAAATTACTAAAAGGCCTTTCTGGAAAGGTCGGCAGAAAGGAATAAATGGAGAAGATTACTGAATTGCTCCATGTGAGAATTGTGTGAGCAAGCCCTGTGTGCCCCTACGTCTCATTTGGAGGCTTTTCGGTATAAGAACGTAGGTTTTCTAAAGTAAACGTTGCTGTGCCTGAGAATTCATTTGTTTAATTGTCTCCGGTTGTTTGAGCACTAAAGGAACTCCATTAGTGTTGTAAGCTCTCCAGTTTATGCATTTTTTTCATAAAATATTTCATAGCAACGTTATGTGCTCTTCAATGTGTACATCTTCTGTCACTACCAATTAAAAGTTAGACTCGTCACACTATCCTACTACACAATACTCTGACTATGATGCCACTGCTCACACCTTTTCATTAATTTCTTTAACTGTGTGATCAAATGAACAAGTTATGCACATCTGCAGCATACAAATTTTGTTAGGAAGGACCACGATTTTTACCAGAAAGGGCACCCTGTGAATGGATCGTGGCACCGTGTGAATGGACGAATTGGACAGAGAATTGGACGAAAACAACCTGGTGTGTATATGAGGTAATGTCTGCATGCTTTTGTCGATTGCTTCTAAGTAATATGCACAATTGATTCATGAAGTAGTTGGAACAGCCAGCACATTGGGGCAACCACCTTCAACTCTACCAAGCCAAAATGACAAGCTTGTTTTCAGCCATTTTAAGCTTTTCAACCAGCGCACTGGAAGAAGGGCACACAGTGAAGTGAAAGATTACAATGCAGGCAAATGGGTCTAAGACCTGCTGAGATTGCTGAGGCTTCCCTGGACTTGTTGCAAAATTTGGGGAGCATGATAAGAGCAACGAACCTCAATCTCCACATCAGCTTTATGTCGCAACAAGATCTTGATCACTTCAATGTGGCCATTCTGGCTAGCAGCTTGAAGGGCAGTGTGACTTGCAAACACACCATTTACCTGAAAATGAACAGAAACCTAACTATGACACTTGCAAATGATACAAAACCACCATGTACTCAGGGGCACATGGTGGCACATAGTGCCAACGTACGTGTTCATGTTAAGTCTTGAACACAATGGCGTACTTTATATGCCCCATTATGCCCAAATGTTCATGTTCTATATACAGTACAATAGAATCTCTTGGAGCAAATAATATAAAATAAAATAAAAATAAGTATAATAAAAAATGACTGCCAAAGCAAAGGGTGGTCCTCCAAAGCCCAAGCAAGTGCGCAGACATTGGCAGACATGTACTATGTTCTCATAAAAAGCATTGTCACATACTGCACACTGTTAACATTAAAAGTAGTAAGGAATAAGGTCAAGAGGGTAAAATAATACACAGTCCAGCTCGTTAAAATGTCATCAAGAAAACATAGGTATTAACAAAAGAATGAAGCATGAAGTCAGAATAACTATTTAATACGTAAGCTTTCAGGCAGAGTCTGCCATTCTTTTTTTTTGTTATCGAATTCTCCTCTCTTGTGATAGAGTATACGAGGGACAGTCGGGGAAGTGCCTTAATGTTTAGGTATGACACCCTCTGGGCATTTAGAAATCCACTGTAGAGATTGCAGCATGTGCGCTCCCACTTTCGGGGATACTATATCATTGCTAGGCACAGAGAAATCATTGAGGTAAATAACATCCTCGACCATGAGAAGTGTTGTATCAGTTCACCTCCTGTTGCGCTAACTCGGAGGTGGGTCATTCCACGAGAAGTGATCCAGGAGGGTTGCTCGACCATCAGGAATTTTATGAAAAACATCGGGGTGGTTCGTGGCGGCATTGGAGAGTAAAGTACGTATTATTTCTTCAAACATCCACTCCGTTCCGCCACTAGAGGGCCCCAAAATTGGCGCCAGGAGCAAAAACCATGTTCGGCTTCGTTGCATCTCACGGACGTTCTGCAGCACTTAGAATGCTGAAAATCAGTACAGATGTTGTGTTTGTACTCCAAATTCACGAGATCCAACATAATTCATTTATCTGTAAAGGGAGCCCCGTAGGCGCTACAGCAAGCAAAGCAAAACTTGCCAAACTTTGGGTATTTTTAAACGGGTACCGCGCGTCGCAGCGAAATGACATTTTGCATGTGAGAGGTTCGGCTGCTGTTCATTCGCAGGAAAAAATATCACCGACCTGCAAAATAATCTTTACGGTGAAAAAATTCAGCGAATTTGAGAAAATCGGTGAAATATGCGCATTTCAATGCAGCATTTTGTGTCTGTGATAACAAGCTGGAACTGTGCAATTTGTGCAGAACTGTACAGATACACGTCGGGAACGTAACTACGAAAAATTACAAAAGTGTTTTTTGTTAAACAAAAGATACGATTTTTTTTCTTGGAGTATCTGTGGTGCACGCTTGGCACGCGTCGAGACTGCGACGGAGGACGGCACACGTTTGTGGTACCAGTCCAATTATTCGGGGCAGACTATAATCGTTGTTATTGATTAATATGATCATTATTCAGCGCTGACTAAATGTAACTTTGAATGATTGAGTATTCACGTCGCTGGACAGGCATAGTGATGTCTGGTCGACCGGTGGATTAATTTCACAGCGTTCTTTGATATCTGCGAAACCTCACATGGCGGACATGTATTTAGCTTCCCTTTGGGAAGACGCACGGTAAAAACGGGACACTATTGAATGTACACGCAGTGAAGTTTTAAAGATACTGAAACAAACACACCAAGTTGCTGCATACTTTACGCTTTAATATATAATGAGTGATTGGAACACCACTGAAACAGGACCTGAATTGCCTTATACTTCAAATGTGTGCTCCCTAGCCGTTGAATACCCAAAAAACACTTCTCTTCTCCGAGAAAGACGTCGGCATTGCAGCTACATCATGTACTGTGACAGAGAAGAAGCAATGATATATTCTTGTGCCAGGCACTGTAATTGCTTGCCTGTACCTAGGAGCGAGGATGTCGTGATGTGCCTGAATGTCCTCCTTTGCTAGCCAGATCAGTGTCATATTCTTCATGTTTTGTTGTGCCCATTTGTATAGGTCGAGAGGTGTCACGATTTGGCCCTCGAAGTGCCACCTACACCATCACATGGACCATTGCCATTGGATGTTGCAAAAAAATGCCAGGAACCATTGGTTCCAAAGTCTGGTTCGTGGTGAGAGAGATTTACAAAATTTTTCTTGTTCTTGTATTGTGAAGCGCCACTGTCTGTGAAGTATGAAATCCTCTTAATATAGGGAGTGTCCGCAGAAACGTCATTTGGAAAGTATGCACTGTGGAATTTTCATGCGAGAGGGAGTCGGATATCATGACGTATGACTTGTAGTTCAGGTCAGAGCCTTGCGTGTGAGCGTCACGGTAGTACGCAATAATTGGCTGTCTTGCCAGTAGAACGACTGGGGGGAATTTTGTACCAGGAAGCTGGAATTTTCTGAAAAGTCCATCATCACTATTGCTTCATCGTGTGGAAGGGTTTGCTTCAGATGTCGCAGGAAACTAGCCTGCTCTTTGGCAACAAAGTGATGCATTTTAAGGCAATCAATGTCCTTCAGAATGACATTCAAGAAGGTCGTCATATGGCAAAACCATGGTATCGAGCCTGCTATGCAGTCCAGGTACCCATTGCTTGAACTGTACATCACCTATGAGGTCATCGTCCCAGCCTATATTAGCTGCGAAATAATCGTGGAGTTTTTCAACGCCAGGACACGTATAGTGATCTTTGATGCCCAGAGCGTGCAAGACGAGCTTGACGTGATAACTGCATGAGTTCCTGGGTCTCCCGCCAGTACGCACCAAGGTTGAAAATCCGGCTTTGAGGTTGGGGTTCTCCACTTTCCACATCTGGAAGGCTTCTCGTAAATTAGAAAGCATCATTTTTTTCTGGCGTCCGTGTCTTTCTTCCCGGGAAAGTTGTGTGAAACCCGATCATCCTCATAAAAAGATATTATTCAGTACTCTACCTAACTTGGCACCCGGCTCCGAGAGAACACCTTTTTCTTGTCTTACGCGTCTTGCAGCCCGCACCATTCTTTCACTGGCACTGAAGAAGTCAGCAACTTTTGTGCGGCTCCATGAAGAAGGTGCTGTAGTAAGTATTGCCACCTGCCTGGATCGATACTTCTCCTTTTGAAATTTTATTCGCAGCTCTTGTAGAAGTGATTAGTAGTCAGCTGAGAGGTCTTCTCCTTCAAAGTCCGCATTGGGGAGACGAACGTTCAAGGAAGCTTCAAGTTTACCCTGGAGCGTCTTCCTAGCATGTTGTAACTTCTTTGTGAACGCCCGTCTTTTGGACAGGGATCGTTTCCGGGTGACGGAAGTTTCACCAACAGCTGCCAACGAAAGATTGAGAGATGCCGTTTAAGTCTTCAGCAGCTGATCCACCTGTGCCAGGAGGCGTTGGTCTTTCCATTCGTACTGGGGGTGATGCTTCAGCTAGTTTTCCTGTCACCTGGAACTTAGTTGAGGCCAAGCGCTGCACTGGCAAGCTGGTGCGTGACCACAGTCGTTCCTCTGTTGGGCTTCTTGTGGACATCCAAGGGATTCATACAGTTCTTTGAAGCAAGTAAAGACCTCTTGGTGTACATATCGTCGTCATATATCGTCAGTCACATATCGTCGCTTGCGTTTTTAAACAGGAAAAACAGGTTGGCGAGATGTAACACACGTTTTGGAAGCCACGTACTTTGCAACGAGGTTTTGTACCAGTACAAAATCCGTCCAGCACATGCAACTTCCGGTAGAGCCAGCGTCTCGGAACCGCAGATGCCATCGTAGCACGCAGCGAACCAGAAAAAAAAAAAAAAAAAAAAACTTGAGGATGAGAGAACAATGTGTAGAGGGAACAACCTCCTCTACTTCTTGCAAGCCCCTTCTGCCCCTTCAAAGTCGTGCGCATCTAACCCCCCGCAGTCAAGCAGGGGGGGTTAGGTGCGCCTGGCCTAATGCCCGGCATAGACACATATACATAGCATGCATGGCATAGATGCCTGGCACCTTCTGCTGTGGAGCAACTACAGTAAGAAATCTTTTCAGAGCTCCTCTAATGGGCAGTTATAAGTGCAAAACACAACAACTTACATCAGCGTCAGGCCGTTTGAGGATCTCCTCACATTTCTGGGCATCACCATTGGCAGCTGCTTTCACCAGTTCCTCGCTGATGTCTCCAGAGACGTGGTTCTCAAACAGTTTCTTCAGCAAAGCGCTCAAGCGCTCTGAAAATAGCAAACAAGTCACTGTGAACACAGGATGTACGGTACACTGTGGCACATAAATCCAGGGGATGTCAGGGGTAACTAAATACCGTATTTACTCGTATAATTGGCACACCTTTTCTCCCCCCAAATAGTAGGAAAAGTTGTGGTGCCCAAATTGCACGGGAACGTTCACCAAGATCCTTATGGCAAGACGCTGTGACGGTGCTGGAAGACACCACTAGATGCACTGACAACCGAAAGCACGCTATGTTCGCTAACTGTGTCATGTTGTTCTGTAAGTTCATAATGTGTTTGTCCAGCATTTCTTTCCGCGTTTTGTAGTTTGAGTGACAGTAGCGTCCATCGCGTCAGTGGACCATCATCTGAACGTGAGCACAAATCAAACAAAAGTACCGCAGTAACTTCAGTAGCAGTGACGGCGTTGCAAAAAGCCGCGTGCTAAGCGAAAAACAATTGCCGCTGTTGCTTAGACGCGCTGGGAAGATATCTCATCTGATAACACGGGCGCGCGAATTACACAGCGGCATAGCATAGAATGGGGCACTTGCGTTTGAGTCATTCTTTTACATATTCTGTTTAACAAATTTTTGTGAACAACAGTGTAGTAACAAAACAGTGAATTGCGTCAGGCCTTCAAAAAGGTGTCATTCCCTATATAAACTCGAGGAGAACATGCCTGTACTTGTTTCGTGTAGAAATTTAGCGATGTTTACGGGAACAAAAATTCTCCGTAGACCTTCTTAAGAAGTGAGTCCGCCCTAACAGTGTCACATGACTCAACAGGTCAATATGGGGTACATGTGAAAGATAAGAAACGGAAAAATTCCTCAAGGTTGTTGCCCCCACTTGACGAAATATAGGTTGCATACTGTCTCTGACTCAACACGGGCACAACAGCACCATACTTTGTGGTGGACCTTGGTTACAAAAAGGCCCGCCAGGAGTCCCCTAATCCCTCCATTCATCCATCCGGATAAGTGAAGGTGCATGTTGGGTATTTTCTTCTGCAGTTCCTGGAAACTCTTGTCCGGATCCGGAAACTGAAGCCCGGATAAACGAAAAGGCAAATTGCATGGAGTGAAATCTGTCTCATTGATTTTTGTCTAGATAGCGCAGGATAGCATGGATAAACTGAGATAGACTGTATATTGCTGGCAACTGGTTCAAACTCCAAAGTACAGCATCATGAAAGGTCACTACCAAAAAGCCCAAACTGGCATGGCCAACGCCATCCAGAGCATGGTCAACAAGAAGGACCCTCAATCTTAAAGATAACCACATACAGTTGAACCTCTCAATAATGAATGTCGATTTAATGAAATCCTCCATTTAACGAAGAAGTTCCGACGCTCATACGCGTCCCCATAGACGGCAATCTATTTTTGCGCTCAATTGAACAAAATACATTCGTTTGGTCACCTCTATTTAACAAAGTCTCTGGGAAGCACGAAGAAAAGGAGGACGAGAAACCTTCCCCTCTCTGTTGTCCTCAAATGAGTACGGTTGTCATGTGCCACAGGCACGAGTGCATAGACATGTGCACCGCCGCCGCCACCTGTAATTTTGGTTACGCAGACACCCTTTCGACATCGGCGTCAGGGCCTTTTCGCACATGTTTCCGGACACGAAAACGCGCAGTGCTGGCCTCTCGCGCAGTCTAATTTGAATCCATTTATGCCTATGAAGTAGGTTGCAGTTTTATGCTGTTATTTATTTGTTTTTGTTCGCACAGCTAATGCTGACGGTGGTAAAATGGGCATGACACAGACTCCATTCAAAGTTCCATCAGTGCAAATGTCCACGTGATATGTACCCATTTTTCACTCTTTTCGGTATTCAATAGTGGCGTACTCTCGTTCTTTCGGGAATTGTGCACCATATGAGTCCTGAGTGCAACCGAACCAACCAAGAAACGTCAATACGCGAGTGCATGGGAGAACACAGCAGAGGTCATCCAGTTCCAAAAGTAACAACAAGATCGCTTGGAGCGTTCCAAGCGATCTTGTGCATAGATTATGTACTACCTAGCATTATGTGATGAATAAAGCTTGATGCCTGTTCTATGCCAAATGGTGTTTTGCGGTACGGGCGGCGCAGGTAGTGGCGGCGGCCATCTTTGTTTCACTTGGCGTGTTCCATTTAATGAATTTCTCTAATTAACGAAACAAAGAGCCAGCACTTACAAATTTTGTTATATAGAGTACTATTATGTACTATGCACATGGTACCTGATTTCATTAGCTCAGTACACTGTACTATTTTCGGTTTCACTTAGCAAACGGATAGCGATGCATTCGCAGATGAGCGTAACAACTGAAAAAAGTCCTTTTCGCTGTTGTATTAATTCATGTTTGTTACTGCAATGTGCAAATTCAAGTGTGCAGACCACCTGAGACCCTTTTTTTTCATGACTTTGCCAGAGCCCTGCCGACGTGGTCAAGGTCTCTGAAAGCCCGCATACAGCACACGACCTGTCCTAAATAATGTGGGACACCCGGATCCGAGATCTTACCCCTCCCTGAATAGCCTAGTGGCGCCCCTAAGAGCAAGACACGTCTGGAATATCAAATATTCTATTCATAATCCAAATTCAGAATATTCGCACTCATTCAGAAGTGAGCAATTGAGCGGTTCCAAGAAATTGTCCTAGGGCATTTTGGTAATGTCCAATGGTACTGTGCAAAAAATTAAAATATGGGGGTCTGAGATATTGGTGTGCCACTGCACATGAAGCACCTTCTCAAGTCTAAGTTTACCAACAACTGTCCTACCTCCACTCGATGCACCAGCCACAGCTCCATCTGAAGCTACTTTGGTGACAGCAACAGGATTGTAGGTCCACAGCGTCCCACATACTTCAACTTTCAAGTCATTGTCATGATAGATCTGCTGAACACGGCCAATTTTTCCAAGGGTCTGCAAAAATACACAAAACAATGGAATGTGGGTTGTTTGTTATTGTTGACTGGTATTTTATTTACACCAACAGATATTTGGTCTGTTGTATTAGAAGGAATTTGAAACTTTGCAATAGTTTGTGTTGTCGTTTGCAAACAGCTGTACGGAAGAGGATAAACCAGAAAGAAGGTCGTTGATATGGATTTGGAAAAAGAATGCAAGGTCCTAAAACATTGAGCCCAACAACATTCCAGAGGTAACTCGTGCAAACGTATGATGCGAACCACTCTCTTTTGTAATCCTTTAAAATACTGTTGTCATCGTAACTTTCATAGGTTAACTCCATAACTTAAGGTTAACTCGGAGGATAATAATCTTTTTCTGATGCACTTACGGGAGTCATGGCTTCCGCCCATTCTCCATGGCCCCTCTGAAGGATTTTGATCCTTTCCAAGTCACTGCAGATCTGGACCAAATCTCCAACAGAAAATAGCTGCGTGGTTCCTGCTGAGTCCGCATTCACTCTGGTAAGAACAGCTGGGTTGAATGTCCACCTGTATGGACGGTTCAGCCAAAAGATTAGGCAGTACATATTATTAAGGCAAATATTGAATTATCGCAAATGCAGGAACATGCTCCACTTATAAGTACGTACGTCCACATCATATGAACAAGCCTCCCATGGATTCACCGAAAATTAAGACTATTAGGACACCACTAAAGTTTGTTCCATAACTTATTTTAATCTGGAAACTCTGGAGGAGGGTACGTATTTAAGGACATTCACAACAGAATCTCAGTGCATGTGATCGTGTTATGTATGTCCTTTATTCGTACTGCACAAACTATGGTAGAAGCAGGAAGAAGCACAGCAAGTGGTATGTGGTGGCACTGGCAAATGATGCAGCAAGAAGGAAGAAAACCGGTGGCAGCAGAAAGAGAAAACAAGGAACAGAGGAGAGGCTGCAAGAGAGTTCCTTGCAGATGCTGCTCAAGGAAGGAACCAGCCTCTTGCGTCATCTGTTCGAGATCTGATAGCAACTAAGTTTTTGCTCTCTATCGATCCCGAGTCGAGGACTGCTGAGAATGACTGTTGCAGAATTTTTACGCGAACCCTTTTAGTACCTGCTGCTTGGATGCAGGATATCACCCCGAGAGCAGGTGTAGGAGACATCAGTTTCCCTGACTTTTCAATGGCAGTGAGGGGACGCAAGGAAATTCTCGTTAAGACAGTGATTCGGGGCATCTGGTGACGAGGTGCTTTTTTGCAGCTCAAGCCAATCTTGAGGACAATGAAGATACATTGAAGGACACTAAAGACGAAATTGCATGTGCCATGGCTACCACAGTTTTGAGGCGTTTTTTTCACATCCACCAGGGTTTCGGCCATCTGGGAGGCAACCAGAAGTCTGTCTATCTTGTTGCCTAAAGGGTGAATGACGTGGAGCGACAACTAGCGCGATTTTCATGTTGCGCGAGACATTTCTTGTAGCGCAAAGGGCCAGCACCGCCGCTCCCTTTGTTTCCTCGCGACCATCTCTGCCAGATTTGGGTCCTGATCATCCGGCGCAACACCAGAAAGCAATGTAAAACACCAATCAGGACATACCACCAACGCAGTCCTTTAGAAAAGGTGGAGTGGTCACGATCAGTCTGTGCAATCATAGTGTCGTGCAAAGTAATGTCGGTCGACATTAGTGCATGCGTGATTGAGGAAATGCATGCACATGCACTGCTTTGGGATGTCTCCAATAGAGACTACAAAGAGCACTGCATTTCTAGTGCAAGCAAGGGTGAATCAGTCAGTGAAGCATTACTCTCAACCTTCTTTTTTCTTCTCTCTTATTGTTTCCCACCATGCACTCTGCACCGGGTGCGAGTTAGCTTACTTTAAGGCACAGAGTAACAAGACTAGGAGGTGAAACTGCCCATAGAAGCAAGCGCCGGCGCGCGACCAGAGACTGTCACGTTGGGGGAGAGAAAAAAGGCAGTTGCTGACTTTACGCGACAGATGGCACGGCGGCACTGTCTTCCATTTTGCGCTTTTACATGGCAGGCTATGGGGAAAGCAGTGCTTTTCGCGAGCCGTACGGCAGCCTCAATGGACGATGACAAGCTAATGAACGTGAACGAAGTTGGTCTTGGCCATAAAGGTCGCGCTTGTCAACTACATAGCACTTCCTGTTTAGCGAAACCAACGGAAAACAATTTCATTCTCTTGCCTCTCGGTTCTGTTGAGCAGACAACAGGAGCACGATGATCGAGTAAGCGTTTCTTCTTCTTCTTCTTTTCTAGCGTTCAATTCACGTGCTTTCACGTGGTTTAGTCACGCCGCCGGACAAGCGACAGTATCACGTGACCGCATGCTTCGGAAATTCTGCGTCCTCGTGCAACAGATGGCACGGCGGGCCGGGCCGCGCAGCGCGCGCTCCTCGTACATTCTCTGGTTGCGGGAGAGAGTGAAGTTTCATCTCCTAGTCTTCTTACTCCGTGCTTTAAGGTGATGGTATTTTATGTTGGATGCCACCAATATATCTTCCTGGTGACAGTAAACAACTACAAACAACGACATAAAATGTAAGCCTACGAGAAGGTAAAGGTAGACTCACCTGTTTGCACTGGGGTATGATACAACAATGTCGTGATCTTCATCAACACCTATGACCGTGCCAGTAGTTCCGAGGCACTGTGGAGAGACAACAATCTCACTTGCATAGGAACAAATAGCAGGCCGGTTTTACGTCAGTTCAGGCAAGGAGGTCCCATCGACCTACCAGATTTTCATTAATGTTTTATATTTATAAGCTCATCGTACATGATGATCACCAGCGGTAGAATGAAAAATTTCTACTCAACAGTTTTCGTGCAACAGAATCGAGAAAACACGGCCCTGAATTAGAGTGTTTCAGTTTTGCCGTGTTTGCACGCGTATGTCTACCGAGTTTTAAAAGATATTGTAGTGAAATTTTTTATGCTTTATTATGCCTACAGACCAGCAGTCCAAGTGCAAATTTTGGCGCGCAGGTGCAACGCTCTGTGATTATACATAGTCATTTCTGTCACTGCTTTTTGTCAATACATCACAGTGCCCTTACGTATACTAGTGTCATGTGATAATTGAAGGTTTGAGTCCTCAAGTGGTGCTCCTCCTATCACACATTTCTCAACTACTACCATGAGTGTGGCATTTGACTTGAAAACTAAAACACCACAGTTCAAACACAGCTCAGTGCAATTTTTCAGGGGCACTAAACATGTACAGAAGGTGCACTTTTCTTGTATTGCTGTTGTTGCACTGTGCTACACTGGCAATAATGATTGTTGCCCAGATATAGAACACATGAAGGTATAGGAGGTCTACAACGTTTATACAGGGTGTCCCAGCTAAATGCCAACATATCTAAAATATATATATATATATAGTATCACTTTTCCCCCCCATCGAGATGAAATCAATTGCAATATAGCATATGCTGAAGGGCACTCCTTAAGAGGGCATTAGCAAACTCCTAAGGCAATGTTTTAATTAAATTTCAATAATTAACTTTTTAATTATAAAAGCTACTAAGTTGTCCCAATGAGAACAACAGTTCCTTTCGGTGACCCCATATCGTAGCCGTTTTAAGAACAAAAATCCGTTTGGTAGATCGTCCACAAAAAATTTGTGAAGGAACACCATTTTTTTTCTTTATTTTGTTCATTGCACATGTTCGGAGACGCGTCTTTCCTTCACCCCCAATGTGAGAGGGTGAAAGAGCACACTATCGCATCTTGTGTCCTAGAAAAAGATTAAAAGAAAACAGAAAATGCAACCCGAGATAGAGCTGTTCTGATAGAGTCACCCGATACATTTGTTTTTGTTTTGTTTACGCAAGCTAAAGCTCATCTTCGACGCATGAGGCAGCACTGTGCTCCTTCACCCTCTCACATCGGGGGTGAAGGAAAGACGCGTCTCTGAAGATGCGCAATGAAAAAAAAAATAAAGAAAAATCGCATTCGTTCACAAATTTTTTTGCGGACGATCTATCGAACGGATTTTTGTTCTGAAAATGGCACCGGTATGAGGTGACTGAAGAGAGCAGATGTTCTCATTGGGATTACAATTATAAAATAATTAAACGAGATCGAAACTCTACTTCTATGAGAATGCAATTAATACCAGTACAAAGCAAAAAGTGTACCTCAAACATTCCATCAGTCCAGCCACCGTGTCCGTGTTGCAGACTCTGCACTATCTCCAAGTCTAGATCAACATTAACCTGATCTCCAATCTGGAAACCGTTGATGCCAGACTTTCCATGACCATATTCACCTGTCAACAAGTGATGCTGAAGAATTTATGCGCAAAACAACTAGTGCTTAGTTACCTAACAATGGGAGGTGGTCTCTGTACACGGTGCCACCCTTGGCATCGTTGACGACCTTCAAGTCTGCCTGTGGAGAGAAATAAAGTTATTGCTGGGACGTCTTGAGAACAACTTTATCTTAAGATGATGAATAGGAAGCCAGGGGCTATACTCTACATAATACTTGAGAAAATGCTACATAATTGTGCCATTCTTTTCTATTTGTAAAGAAGCTCCTAATTCACAGCAACACACGTAACGACATCCAACCAACGTGCCCACAAAAATTTGTCATGTTTTGTCAATGTATAGATACAAAATATGATGAATGTGGGTTTCTCGGATGCAAGATTCAGTCAGAAGTTTCATAAATTTCTAGGTTCCTCTTCAACACGGCACAAAGCAGGCACCGGAATTTTAAGTTTGATGAGTTGCCATCCACTGCATATATATTTTGTAGAACTGCGTCAAGTGTGACACTTTAGCTACACAGTGCCTTCCATCATTAGAAATACACTCCTCGCCGCTACGCTAAGTGCCACCTGAGTCTCTTGGCTTTTCCGCAATTCCGTGGCAGAGTTTAGGATGCATCACAGAATCCGGGGTTTTATATGAAAGAAATATGGCAGTTGTCCCCAGGTACCTTGAGGCTTATGTTGTGTTTGTGCCTTTATATGTTCCAGCCTCAAAACAATTACTTTCCATCTTTTACATGGAATTTCGTCCAACTACAAATCTTGACTGAGGAACACAGCTTTGGTGCCGGACGCGGACGTACCTATGGCTCATAACGCCCTTTCCCGCACCACCTACTGAGGAAAACAAACGTGTACCATGCATCTTCTGTTGGCAACACTGGCTAAGCTCACATCCACCCAATCTTTACCACTTCTGTTTTGCTCCCATCAATGATATCCCGTCTAGCATGTTCCTCAAGACGAAGAGTGTGATGACTAAATGTTCCCACCTAGGAAACAAGAGCGCAAAGGTCATTATGGCAGTGATGGCCACTAACTACTTCTACAGTAGTTTAACTACAACTACTAACTCCTCTGGAATGGAGTAGTTTAACTACTTTTCAGGGGAGTAGCTAAATCTACTTCTTCAACTACTGCAATGTATTTTAACTACATCTATAACTGCTTCACGTTGTCCATTAACACCAATCCCTTGTAGTGTTCTCGGACACCTAAATATGAATCACAAGCAGTGATAATGATACTTACAATATACTCTTGTGCCTACGTTGCTTAGTTCACATACTGTCATAAAATCCTCTCCCTGTCTCTTGTATATTATGCGCTGACAAAGAGCTTGCTGCGGAGATATTTTCTATGGAGTGAAAGCTTCCGCTATAAAGGTACGTACAACATACGACGGACCATGCACGAGATTTACCGTAATTTCACGCGTATTAGCTGCAGCTTATGCGCGATTTTTTTTTCTCACGGGCGCTCTGCGGCTTATCCGATGACTATTTTTTCCTGGTATTTGCCCCATACGTCGGTTTTAACGAAAGGGCCGGCAGTGTTTCTGGAACAGCAGTGCTCTGCCGATGCAGGAACAGTGCGTAACAGGAACGGGTCCACATTCGAGTAGATTGATCTTCATGGTGCATTCCCCCAAGCAACTTTAACGAAAGTGGTGACAGTGATTTACGTCTTCTGGAAGACCACTGACCCATCAATTCCATGACAAACACGCAAGAAGGACACAAACATCCTTTTTTGTACACTATGCCGATCCCGGAGCATGGATCACAGGGTTTATGGCCTTCTCTATGGTCTCGTTTGTCGCACAAATCAGTCGTCTCATATTGCCTGCGGCTTATCTGCCAGAAAATTTTCAAAACATTTCTAAAAACGCATCCTGCGGCTTATACGCGTGGAATTACGGTACACTCAGGCTCCTTCGTCACAGATCAATGCGCCACGCACAAATATTGTGGTGGGTGCTGATTGCGGACCGTAAAATATTTCCGCTTAGCCACGATGATCGATCGTGTAGCCATCCTATGCAGTTTCAATGCAAATTCATACAAATGAGGCTTCACTAGACAAGCATTAAAAGTGAAGATTTAGTACACAAACACGGTACAATTGCCCTGCACCTCCGTTCTCATCAAAACAAGTACCTCGAGGTAAAAGTAGGAAGCACAATCCCGTCGTAAAGCTTGCGGCAAAATCGGAAGTAGTTGGTGCCTACAGTAACCTATCTACTGTAGTTAACTACTCGAAATAGTAGTTTAATTTATAGTTGCCACTACATTTCTGCAAGTAGTTGATAACTACTTTTTAACTACAATCAGGTAGTTTAACTACATGTAGTTAACTACTGACCATCACTGCATTACGGTACTGAAGAATTCTATGAAAATGCCCAACTCTTTTACTGCTGTTACTGTGTCAACTGTGTTATGCTACTGTTAAAACAGCACAATGTACCACGTGATGCTTTCCTACAACTGCATTTTGGACTTGTGGACACTTTAATTCTATGTCATGCAAGTTCATAAAGAGTTTGTTTTCGTATATCTCTGTCAGCCTAGATGCACAAGCACTTGCCACAGAAAACTGCAGAAAAACCAGGCCCTTACTCCGAATACACGCCCAAAACAGCATTTGTAGCGCTCACTGTGCAAGAAGAAAGTGGAATCTCGGCCCGCTTGTACGAACGTTCTCAACACTGCCTGTGCATGAAGCACCGCCAATGCTACTAAGGGATTTCCTTGTTGTTCGTACAAGCAGGCTATCACGAGGAGGCACACAATCCGTTTGCACATGACTGTTGTCCCATTAGAGAGGGAGGGAGCAGCTTGCGTTATTTATTGTGTGCCAAAATTGAACATGGAACTCTACGAACGAAGCCCCTCTAACAACAGACTCAGGTTTTCTTTGCTGCCACGTGAATCAATTGTATGAAAACACGGACATTCTGAGTTTAGTGTATGAGAAGAAATACTATTGAAGCCAGTAGTGTAGCAACAGGGCTACGAAGCCCCTCTAACAACGGACTCTGGTTTTCTCTGCTTCCACATGAACAGAGTGTGTTACCGAAAATAACAATATTTCAGTTCCTGTTCTCAGTACAAGAAAAATTTGACTATTTTTTTGCTCGCGTTTACAAGCTACTTTTGGTAGCGGGTTCCATTTCCGAGGCAATATTTTGTTAATGTTTTCGTCTCGAAGCTATTTTCGAAAACTTTTTGGGGTGTGCTCAATAGTTACAAATTGGACTGATTGCTTCGTGGTCCGCTTAAGTTTTGAGCAAGACTTACAAAGCTCTACAACTT
The DNA here is from genome assembly GCF_037126465.1 of Ornithodoros turicata. Lineage (NCBI taxonomy): Eukaryota > Metazoa > Arthropoda > Arachnida > Ixodida > Argasidae > Ornithodoros > Ornithodoros turicata. Next base: position 203,245 of record NC_088206.1, read on the forward strand.
ATAAAAATATCAGTATTGATGTTCACCTTTTGTTTCCAAAACTCCACACAAGATATGAGAATGCCACAGGCATGCATTACCATGATCCCTGCTCATCATACGGCAACTCATCGATACAGTGCCAGCCACCCATCGCTAAAAAAACTAACAGAAGAGCAAAGCAGTCGTAACCACTGTCTTTTTTCGTTTTAGTTGTGGAGCACACAATTGCTCGTCTATTGTGCAAGTTGCTTATAGGTACTGACTTGAGTTTGGCTTGTCTGGGTAAGCTAAAATCTGCGATGAGTACTAGCCACCAAAAGTGTGGTGGGTGACGTCCACTGGCACAAATTCTGTGAAACATACGAATCCATGACTTGTGTTTTCGTTATCGTTACAGCCCTTGGATTTAGTTTCCGTTTTGATTCCTCGTAACGGAAATGAAAATATCTTCATTTCTCTTTCTATTTTCGTTTCCCTTGGAATCAGGGTAGTTTCCATTTCATGCTTCCGTTAACGACCCTGCACATGAGTCAATTGTATGAAGACATAGAGATTATAAGTTTGGTGTACGAGAAGAAATATTCTGGACCCCAGTAGTATAGCAAGAGGGCTACGAAGGTTCTTCTAACAATGGACACATGAATCAATTGTGTGCGAAGAAAGTATGCCAGCTGTTTTATGAACTAAAGAGAAGAAAAAGTTGTGTACTAACCATTCCTTCAAAACCAACACGATAGAGATTCTTTGCCCCATTGTCCCAAATTACATAGGCTGCACTACGTGGGCTTGCTGCACTCCAATCTTGAATTTCAGTCACTTTTCCTCGTCTCCCATTTCCACCATCTTGATCTTCCCATTGCCAGTCTACGCCACGTACTACTCTTGCACCAGGGAAGATCCCACGCACACCAAGTTTCTTGCTTTTGCGACGAGGTTCTAGTAGAAACCTGAAATTGGACATTTATTTTTGTAAAACCCCCTTCAGACTCACCAAAAACACACTGGATCTGCAGCTAATCCCAACGAGAATCTCGCAGCAGCAAAAGTGCTTACACAAATTCATTTGTGAAAGGCCATACTTTCAAAGTGTCGTGGGTGGGACCCACAACAGGTAATTTCGATTGAAACACATCTGGGTAGCTTTATGGCAACTTTATTGTGGGAGCTTTCATTCAACCCTTGTGGGTTGGATACTATAAATTCATCAATATTTGTCACGTATTAATTTTCGAGAAATGACTGCGCGATACTGTACTCACAAATTAAGTGCTCCAATATACAGTAGAACCCTTTAATTTTGTGACATCAATATTTTGCAGCCACTAAATTATGCAAATTGTAGATGCTAAAATGCGTGCCTTAATTGGTTTACAGAGTGCCAAAATCTGCCCCTAGCAGATCCTCATAAAAGCAACGTCGCACAAGTTTATCATCCCAGCACACTTTTCCCAAGTGTCAAATCTTGCTAGAAATTTTTGTGTGCCCCCTATTGGATCCTACCTCGTCTGTCAAGCTGTCCACCAGGAGTCATCATGCTAAATATTTTCGCTCTGCGGTGCGTTATAGATGCATGATCGAATTTATAAAAAACAGTTGGAGAAAGCCCCCCCCTCAGCCGCGGACACACTTTGCTCTCGCGACGTAGTGAAGGACTCGTTTCTTTGTTTTTTTCTTTGCCGCTTATACATGTTTGAGCTGAGCCGCTGTACGTCACTGGTCACGTAAGGGGAGTAGAGTACGTCACTCTCATTCTGCGATGCGCTCTTTTCAAGAGGAGAAGGTTTTTCGAAAGGGGCACAGAACAGAGCCCTCGCTCTGTACGTTACCAATGCCCAACGCGCTTTCGCAGGAACTTATTTTATTCGTTGGAAAACGTTCTGCACCGAAAAACGGAAAAAAAAAAAATTGGGGGGTCACCTCAGTGCTCCTTTAAAATTGGCAAAAATCAAGGACCCAAGAAACAATAAGAGTTTTACAGTAGACTCATGTCAGTTGTCACAACCAGTAAATTTACCCTTATTTTCCCTTCATCTCATGTTCTTGAGATTTCTTTATGAGCCTCTATCAACTAGCTTTTTCCAATGGGATGAACACGGTTTACACTCGTTTGGTTAACACACAGAAGAGTGAGAGAAAGTCTCACCGTTCGGTGCCTGGAACCGTAATCCGGAAGAAGCGGTGCCTCAGTTGATGCTTGTCACCGTGGTAGCAGATGGAACATAGATCGTAGTTTGAACATTCGGCGCATTTCCAACGGATTCCAAAGATGGGCTGCTGTCTACACACGTCGCACATAGTGCCCTCGTGTTTTATGCCTAGGTCAACAAAATAGGCAAAATAAGGTACAATTTTGTGACGCATGGCAGATTTCTGAAGACGTAAACATTGCTGATGACATTTACAAGCTACCTCTTGTCAGTGGTGCAGAAAGGACTGATTAGATTAGATTAGATGTTGGTATGACAACATGAATGAATGAAAGGAAAACAGCAGACGGCCCGCGTGTTTTCCCAACAATTAAACCTTTAACGTCAGGACCTACTATGGGAATGAACTATTTTGTCTTTTACCTGTGGGAGCACTGTCGACAACCCTCAGGTCATAGGTTCCAGAACAGCGGTAGTTAGCTGCCGTGCCGTTATCCCATACGACAACAACCTCCTCGGAAGATTCGAAGTTGCGCACAGTTCCTAAATGGCCCTCACCGCCGTCTTGTTTTCCCCATTTCCAGTCGGGACCTCGCATGACACGACCTCCAACCCCTTCCATGAGACTCGGCCGATTGCTTCGAGATGTTCCGCAGGCGTCCATACTCAAGAATAGAACATGCTTTGCACACCTAAACACCACGAAACCGACCCAGAGAAGGGTGCGAAGCTATTAAAATTACAAGCTTACAAGTCGCGCGCGTTGCGAGATATCACGAGACGCGGAACGCGGCCACTATAGGCACTATAGGGCTGTTCGGCTGGGCCAGAGGGCGCTCCTGATTGCAGAGTAGCAGTGCCGTGTATGCCAAAGGGAGTCTGGCCATTAATGGAACATGCCTATACCTGGAGCTCCACCCACTTTTTTAGCTCTCTGGCCAATCACGAGCCAAAATACAGTTCGCTATTAACCCCAGGCTATCCAAGCTATATATTACCTGTATTAACTGGGTGCCGACATTTTCGGGAAACTGGATTGGATTAGATTGAATAGGATATTTCCTGACGACCTAGCACCATAATGGATTTTGCGTCCACTTTTAACGGCGCCATCTGGATGGTGAGGGGCACGCCGGGAAGACGCAGAATGGCAGAAGTAGCAGAAGCAGAAGTGCTTGCTAGCAGAACTGATTGGCCGCAGAACCGCTAGTTGGAACAGACTGCCGGTATTATACGTATTTTAACTATGAAACATAACAAGACTGAACCAAGAACGGGCAAAGGTGTGTATATGAATAAAAGTATGTCATAAAATGAAATTTTTTGGCCATTTGTAGCGTTTTTCTCGCTATTTCCTTGTGATCGCTGTCGTTACTAGGCCTAACAAGGACGACGAAACATATTATTTTCAGGTAAACATCGACACTGGAGCGTAATTTAAAGGTGATTTGCAAGGTAATTGCAACAGAATGTACACTTACGGAATAAAATTGACGTAATTTGTGAAAAAAAATTGTCATGAAATCCTCGCTTCGCCGTTCCAAGCTACGCCGCCATTTTCGGGAAAATTTTGGTGTCATGGCGGCCCGCATAGAAAACAGCAGCCAATGAAAAACGCTCAATTTGATTGACACGTCGAGCCCCTTTTTTAGGCTCCTCCTAATGGCCAGACTCCCTTTGGCATACACGGCACTGCAGAGTAGCAGAGCCGTATATTAAAAGAGAGTCTGGCCATTAATGGGTCATGCCTATACCTGAAGCAACCTGAAGCTCCACCCACTTTCTCAGCTTTCGACCAATGAAGTCTCGAAATATGGGGCGCTATCAATCAGTCTATCCTCACTATTTGCCCCCCTATCCAACAGGGACAGCGCCATTTTGGGTGGCAAGTGGATTGGATGGGATTGAAATGGATACCTCTCGCAATCTGCAAAAGTAGTGGATTGTTGGTGCAAATTTGATAAGCGCCACCTAGGGAGCGTAAGGCACGTCGGGAATTGTCGTCTGCCTCCGTCGTTGTCAGGTGGGAGTAAGTCGCCATCTTCCCATGCATTTCTCCCTATTCAGCGCGTTAAATGGCGGCGGCAGCCATCAGACGTCCCACAGTTATTAGCACAGAAATATCTCTCCCCATACTTGGCGCAAAGTATAAAGTGTCTGGGCACACTGCGCCTAAAGTTGGATGAACATTGAAAATTGAAAGGGCATTGAAATTGAAATGCAGGAAACTTATTGGCATGTCCGCACAGTTCGCTGTTTGCTGGACCCTCGTTACAAAGAGGCCCGCCAGGGGTGCCCCTACTATCCATCCATCCATCCATGATTGTTTGGATCCAAGTGGATTACAGACTCAATCCAAGCCATCAAACTGGCAACCTGTCCAAGCCAAGCCTAAATGCTCCTAATGTCAACAAGAAGCACAGCGAAGGCGAAGACAATGCGAAATCGTCGTTTTGTGAACTGAGGAAACGTATTTTTCGAAGTTCTTGATCTACAGTATGCTGCACAGTTTTGTGAAATTGGTGATTTGTGGCTTCCGGGCTTCAAGCCTTGTTTACGTCGTCGCGTTTGTTGGAGTAGTGTTGTCGGTGCTGTGGCCTTTACATTTGCGTGCCATTTAACTCTTCTACCATGAAAAATGACCTGCGTTCGTTTTTTGTGAATTCGTTTCAAGTTTAGCGAAGTGAAGTACGCAGCATATGGATCATCGTACTAGCTGCATCATGCAATTGAACTATTAACAGATGCATCAAGTTGTTTGCATCGAATGCGCATGTTGACGGTACTTCGCACAGAGCTCTGTAGGTCGATGTGCGATATCACAATCTGCCGTGATTCAGGCAGAATAGCTATTCGAATGCACGAAGTAGAGGGAAATGTGTTGGTGAATGAGAGAGCAACACACAACTTTGTTGCAACAAAGAAAATCTGTTTATCAATGCGAGTCACGATTTCATTAGAGAACAGTACAGTAAAATTAGGCTGTTTCACGGGGTAGTCGACAGACATGTAGCTGCAGCTGCCAAGGAGCATGTAAAAACGTAGTTGTGGATGGGATGCTGTTCTACAGCGCTACGTCTGGGCAAACTATACTTGCGTCAATCTTTTTTTTAAGGTATGCTTCCTAGAAAAGGGAAGAAAAATGTGGAGGTACAGTCTTTCAGTTTCCCATCTGTAAATCAGGATGACATCAGGTGCTTCTGATGCATTTGGGTGTTATAAGCTTCGTAATTTTTCTCTTGTCTCTGTGCAACTGGACGTCAGGTAAAGGAAGTCAAATATACAGTTGTCGCAGTTAATGGTCACAAATGCTGAATGTTGTCAAACGTGCCTTGCATAGTTTATTTTTGCACTAAAATAATCTTACATCATACATATGCATTCATATTGCCACTAATTAGTGGATATGATACATGATTGGAGTCCAGACAGAGATCATGTTCAACCAAAATTGGGGCCCAACTGATTCGGGGTAATAATCAGTAGGAGATGAGTTTAACTTGAAAAAGTCAGACCGTAAATATAATGTTGTAGGTACACAGGCGTTGTTCGACACTGGTACACCTCTATATTCAAAGAACGGATGGTGATCATGAGTGGTCTACTTTATTGTATCGAATACAATTAACACACAATTTATGAATGGTCAATATTCCTGCAGAATATAACTAATTGATATTCATAAAGCGAGGCTTATAATTTTGCAATAAATAAGGAAATGGGTTTTGTTTGTGAGGGCACTGTTAATAAAATAAAGGAATTTGTGAATTTCATCAATCAAGAGGTGATTCTATTTTGTTTCAGTGAAAATACAATTGTATTGACTTTCTCTGTAACAAGCTGTGACTGTATTACACAGGAGCATTCACCACGCCACGCTGCACTGTCAGTGTCGGTACTCCCCATATAAAAGAGACGATCGACTGAGCAGCCACGATGTAGAACATGTTGTAGCACATACATGCTTGATGTAGACAGTCGCAGTGCCCGCGCACTTTGCTGGAAATTCTTCCTTGGTTTTGGAATAATTGCACAAAAATATAAGCCATAGTTTTGTGGTTAGAACATGAATTTTAGTCATGTAACATATGCTAGATGAGTATGCCTCACACAAACTGTCTGACCACCCTTTTTTTTTTGGCGTTTCTGGCTTTTAAAAATTACATTTATGCAGCAATCATGTACTTTTAATTAGTACTTTACTTTTTAAAGGATAGGATTTGAAAATCCTCGCTCAAGCAAAAAGTACACTGCAAGCAGACTTTCAACTGAATGGCCCAAGTGAAGCCATTCCTGTGTCATGGCTCCATGGCAAATGCTTGAAGAGGTTTGCATCTGGGACACACTTTGCTGTTGGTATACTCTTGCATGACCTGCACACAAGCATGAGCAGGATAAAATTGATATTGCTGTCAAATTGACATTGTTGAAAACGAGTGGAGCACATGAGGTCGTGTTTGCAGTCAGTGTAGGATTTCACGATCACTTCCTCAAGTCGCTGAACCCATATCGAATATCGTTCCGTGCGTTGTTGTGGGAGTCTGTGAAGGCGACAAATTTTCATTAACAATGTTACAGAAACAACAGAAGTAGTGCCCTCTTTATCTTTATGTAGCACACGTATAATACACCTTCAAATGTGTCGGAAAAAGCTATAGGATCTCCAGCTGCAGGTGCATGCATCCCCAGAGCCTTGCCGAGTGGAGCTGTTCATGGGATGGTGCAGCATCTGCTTGCCATATTCCCAGAGTGAAAATATCTGAGTGCTTGTATTTTCTTGAGGAAAATACAAGGTGCTCCTATATGTGTGTGTACTCGTATCTGAAATGCAACTATTTTCTTAGTAACTTGCACTGCTTCTTTCGGTATCTTTTCTCAGATGGTTGAACAAAGGCATGGCAGATGGGATCAAACAAATATAAGTAACTGGGATAAGGTGGGTGCTAAGCGGCATGCTACCTTGCGGCATATGCCCTCTAGTCAATGCTGTGTAAGTAAAATATTTCTGATGTTGAAATTTATAGGTTCGGGTGAATGTTACAAATATAAAGCTATGTTTGTACATATTGGCACTCTGATGGACAAAGCTGCACGGCCAAGGAAAGACAACCTTAATTCGCTCAAAAACATAGTGGAAGAATTTCACACACATGAAAGTAGGAAAAGCAGGCTATACTTACTTTAGAAAAGATGCTCCTGATCCACCCTCTCTCTGCACTGCTTGCAGTTCTCTTTTATGCATTTATTGGGCAACAACAATAACAACTTTATTTTAAGATTATGAATGGGGAGTTCCATCGCCAGAAGCCAATGGGGAGTTTCATGTTTATGTTGCTGACTTCCGAAACAGAGCGTCGAAGCTCTGGGATTTCGGCTCCATTTAAAGGCATCGGTAACCACGATATCTTTGAAATCACCAATAAACTCACCAATTAAAGACACGGTCACGTGTTTTATGGCTTGACAGGTCTGACAACCACGGAACAGAAACCGAAATCTAAGTAGGCTCGAGTTAGAAAGCTCAGAGGTGGAGGCGAGTCTAAAAAAATACATCGGAACAATAAAACACACAAGATATGACCCCACTCTAGATTTAATCGCTTTTTACCACGTTTCACACATCTTTGTTTGGTACACAGAGTGACAAAACGACAAACATGGACTGCATTTCGTCAGGTACCTACCTACCTGACGAAATGCAGTCCTACTGAATGAAAGCTTGTAACCATTAAAAGCCCTATCGAAATTGCTTGGTCCCTGGCCTAAACCAGCCCAGCAAAGCTCTGCGCTCAAAGCTGTTCTGGACACCATCGGACTTCGATCGTTATGGTGAAGGGGCTCGTTATTTTATTCCCCGCATCCCCACCAGCAATGGGGGTAGAGTATCGCCTGTGGCAATGACCCTCCCCACTCTCCAAAGTCAAATATAAAGATGTTGCTTCAGTGTTTTATATTTTTGTTGTTACTGTTGAATGTTATGTCAACATTCTATTGTCAACAAAGAAGATGAGTCACTGACACTCGCGTGACAGACATTGCGTTCATTCTAGCTCCTTTGAACGGAATAAACACCATCTTCAACAGTTACCTCTTGCAACAAAGATCCTACCCCAAATGCACTTTCACAGGTCATTCACAGGATTTCAGTACTGAGTTTTTGCAAAAAGTTTCCAAAGTGTTCCACCTCTACAAGCCGAGACATTTTAACATGCTTGACACAATGCAGATTTTTTTTTTTTTTTTTTTAGGACATGAACATCAGATTTTCTAAACCATTTTTAAACCATTTGAAAGAATCAAAACTTTTTTCATAGCTTGTGGATTTGGCAAGCAGACATCCTCCACATGAAAAATGATTTGCTACACTTCTATACCACAGAGGAACACGGGGTATTTGAAATCTAAATAAACCACTTGCACATTCTTGCATATCAAATTAGACAAGAAAGTTACTCGTGTTGTAAGTTGTCCAATTCACAACCATGTTTTCATAACTGCCCATCCGTATTTGCTTACTGGATTGACAATGCACTCTCACCTTTGGTAGTACATTTGGGAAAGGGAAATGTAACTTCACATGCAGAGGAGGATTTCACCAAACTCCTCTAGAAATACTTTTCTGGCTACATTACTGGCATTCAACACACAGAACACTAAGTGAAGAGAGACAAAGCACCTGAAATTTAATGTACAGAAAGATGAAAATCACACACATTTAATACACAACAAGTCAATCATTATACATTAATTAGATAGCATCAGCACATACAAAATGTACTTAATACACAGAAATCTCACGCAATAATCAGATAGCATCAGCATGTACAAAATACACATCACTGAAACACTCCCAATGAACTATTCAATATCAGAAAGAAATCCTTGCACATTATTTAACCATAATATAGTGCATGTGAAGGCACACACAGCGTCGAGGGTATAATTTAAACATTGCTTTTCAAATAACCAGGCGGATCCAACCTGACCATTTGAAATAACCGAACCGAATAATGGCTTCACTGCAGCAAAGTCTGCCCGGCAAATGACATTCAACCACGGCAGTTTAGTAGAGTTAAAAACAGACACATCAACATTTGCGTACGTACGCTCATGCACATACACGCACATGCTACATACACACAGACACGTGCCTGTTGCAATACCATACCAGAATCTTTGAGACTGATTGATGATTGAATAAATTTGTACTGGCTAAAAGTAATGATTCATGTTTCCTCGACTTTAATTTGGTGGGGGTCCTGGTTTGGTATGTACAACGTGCGCACGTGACATGAAAAAACACATTCAAAACATCCACGCAACATGCAAAATGGTCGACTGTCATTTGCATGGTGCGAGCCATGTCGCAGTGAAGCTTAAAGGGAACGCAAAAGATGCTTCATGGACGTCCAAGGCATGCGGTTGCTGCCATTGGGGGGGGGGATGAAAGTGCGTCCTGGGCCGACTTTATGGGAACTGCACCCACATTCGTCTCTGTCTGCGAGGAAAACCCAGGAAAACCAAGCAGAAGGTGCAGCCGGTACAGAGCAATGCCCCATACCTCCCAGCTCCGCTGGTCAAGTTTGTTCATGATACAAAACAATTGCATACTTGTCACACACACTATAAACCTAAACCACACAACAATATAACAATATGTTGTCCATAGTGTGCTAAGCAGTTGCAGCGTTACGTCCTGTGGGATGACATGTAGCTGTTGACTGAAGGTGCTTGAAGCACAAAGACAATATCCACGAGTACATGTTCACTTGAGGTTGACACTTCGATGTTGTAGCGTTGATGGAGTCTGGTAGTCCCCGCGCTCCTGGCTCTTCGGAAAGACCTGCACCGGTAACAAAAAGTAGTCAATGTAGGTGTGGTTGCTTATGAGGTGCTTAAACGGACCACCACAGGGCCCAGAAATGTGTGATAATTCAACGTGACTATTTGCCGAAAATTATTTGCTTCAACCACGCATCACATTAGAATTCTACTCAGTGCAATACCGCAATAAACTACCGTGTACCGAACAAGTACTGCGCAGGCATTTTGAATGACAGTGCATCCTTACAGGGTGCCGGTAAGCAGGCTTCCGCTGTTGACACCTGTGACACGCGGCAGAGCTCCCTCCGCGTATCGTTCGAGGGGTACCGGCAGCGTCGAGCCGCACACGTGACCAGCGCAAACAGGGAAGAAAAAAAAAAAAAACAAGTGTTTTCGAAAACCAGCCTCTTCGATGTTAAGCAGCCGGGGGCATTCACTTCATGTTGCTTGACAATTTTTGAAACTTCAGTGATTTATTTTTGGAGGTCGAATCTGTTTTGTACTCAGTCACAAGTATGAAATAAATCGGTGGGCGATTAGAGTTATTCGAAATTTCCAACATGAAATTAACATCTGATGCTAATCAAATGCTATTCGCAACCTAGTTTCAGTATTCAAAATTTTCGAATATTTTTCCAATAGTTCTGAAGCGAGATATCGCTACAGCAATTCTGCAAGTCAGCTTCGTCTTATTACACCCAAGCGTTAGGTGAAGCCCACTTCACGTTACCACCCTTGTTCTTTTGGTGTGCGGCTCCATTCTGCAAGTCGGCTTGACCTCATTACACTCGAGCGTACCGTGAAGCCCGCTTTACACTGTTAACGATTTTCTGGCATGAAAGTCTACAGATTTTGGGAGCTCATGGTACAACACTGTACTCTTGACACTGCAGGTTCCAGTAAATGTACTCCAAACTTTCGGAGTTATGTTCAGCAGCAGATGGAAATATGTGCAAGTTTGTAAAAGCACAGTAATGATAGAAATGAGGAGATTCACACAAAGCAGGCCGCATGGAACATGACTCTCTCAACGTAGTTCATCCCACTAATGCACTTCTCTTACAATATGTTATGCTGGATGTTTGGAGCAGAACAGCATTTAATCCATGCAACACCACAAAATATTTCATCATGGGGTACGTACGCAAAATTACTCGAATTTGGCGTTTCCCGATTTTTTAAAATTTGATTCGCCATCTTAAGAAATTGAGAGAATTTATGTTCTGAGGCTGGAACAACGAGAAGGGTATATGAAATTATTCGGGTTCCATTCGCAGTGCAAGTGAAATATTCGTAAACTATACACAATGGAAATTTTGCTATTCGCCCGGCTCTACTATGTATCTGTGACAACTGCGAATAAAAACGAGCCTTTTATAGCAGGAGAACATCAAACAGGCGTTATCAGTTTTTGAGTTTTCCTCAGACCCTTTAAGGCAGTTGCCGGGACCGATCCCTGTGAAGTCTGCCCAGGACACACCACGTGAGCCTATAGTTATAAAGGCATCACTCACGTCTCACTGTCTCCTTTGGCTGCACTCCCACAGATACACTTCGATTTGCCCCCCTGGGAAGTCCGAGCTAGTCGCCCCTGTGTCCAGAGCTTCCAAAGGCCAGTTAAGCGAAGCAGGGAAGATGCTAGATGTGCTTGATACGGCTCCAGTTGTATTTGCTTCTGAAATAGAAAAAAGGTCAGAAACAGCGAAACAAAGCATTTTAAAATGCCTGGCCTTTAAGAACGCTCATTAATCTATGAACTGTGAAGTGGCAGCCATAAAATTATCCTCAATGGTCAGTTCAGTCCGTTCATTCCCAGTGTCCAGTTCGTTCTGTCAGTGCCCTTTGCTTTTCAGGCTCGAGAAAATGATGCCTATTTCATCTACACACCAGCTATCTCTTGTTTTATGTTGGTCGACATTCATTGTTGTTCACCATTGTTCATCACTAAGTGATTAATTCTGGTGGAAATTATGCAGAGCGGTCTGCCCTGCCTCAATAAACACTTCCTCCCATTTCTGTGTCCTTGCCACAATACTGCTCTTGATGGGCAACTAATTGCATGAGAGTTCAACCTATCCTAAAGATGCACCAATCATTTTCTTCCATGGAGCATTTTCTTCCAGAAGCCTCAGAGGCGTTTCAGTATAGAATCTTGGCTGCCTTCTAATCTTACGGAAGGAAAGAAAAAATATCACCACATCTGTTGACGTTAGAGAACCAACGGCTGCACTCCATAGTCGGGTATCTTCCGAGACCATGGGCTGGTGGAACCATCACTCTGGAAAATGAAAAAGAAAAACCAAAAAGGAACACCACACCCATATCTAACCTACTTATTATCAATTATAAAAATGATTTTTTTTTAAAGTCAGTTTCTTCTTCCTCTGGTCCAAAGTACTTGCTGTGGTTGAATATATCTCTCAATGAGTAAAAGCTCCGACATGTTGATATTATAAGGCAGAAGATGTACTATCGTGAGCATCATATCTCGTTATCGTGAGCATCATATCTCGTTTGTTCCCTTGGTCTCTTGCTTCTTCTACCTACTCTGATCTCAACAAACAGTTCCTCCGATCTGTGTCCTTGCCACAATACTGCTCTTGATGGGCAACTAATTGCATGAGAGTTCAACCTATCCTAAAGATGCAGTAATCATTTTCTTCCATGGAGCATTTTCTTCCAGAAGCCTCAGAGGCGTTTCAGTATAGAATCTTGGCTGCCTTCTAACCTTACGGAAGAAAAGAAAAAATATCACCACATCTGTTGACGTTAGAGAACCAACGGCTGCACTCCATAGTCCTTCCGAGACCATGGGCTGGTGGAACCATCACTCTGGAAAACGAAAAAGAAAAACCAAAAAGAAACACCACACCCATATCTAGCCTACTTAACATTATCAATTATAAAAATGATTTTTTTTAAGTCAGTTTCTTCTTCCTCTGGTCCAAAGTACTTGCTGTGGTTGAATATATCTCAATGAGTAAAAGCTCCGACTTGATATGAGGCAGAAGATTTACTATAGTGAGCGTCATCTCGTTTGTTCCCTTGGTCTCTTGCTTCTTCTAGCTACTCTGATCTCAATAAACAGTTCCTCCAATCTCTGTGTCCTTGCCACAATATTGCTCTTGATGGGCAACTAATTGCATGAGAGTTCAACCTATCCTAAAGATGCAGCAATCATTTTCTTCCATGGAGCATTTTCTTCCAGAAGCCTCAGAGGCGTTTCAGTATAGAATCTTGGCTGCCTTCTAATCTTACGAAAGAAAAGAAAAGAAAAAATATCACCACATCTGTTGATAGAGAACTAACGGCTGCACTCCATAGTCAGGTATCTTCCGAGACCATGGGCTGGTGGAACCATCACTCTGGAAAACGAAAAAGAAAAACCAAAAAGGAACACAACACCCATATCTAACCTACTTATCATTATCAATTATAAAAATGATTTTTTTTAAGTCAGTTTCTTCTTCCTCTGGTCCAAAGTACTTGCTGTGGTTCAATATATCTCTCAATGAGTAAAAGCTCCGACATGTTGACATTATAAGGCAGAAGATGTACTATCGTGAGCATATCTCGTTATCGTGAGCATCATATCTCGTTTGTTCCCTTGGTCTCTTGCTTCTTCTAGCTACTCTGATCTCAACAAACAGTTCCTCCGATCTCTGTGTCCTTGCCACAATATTGCTCTTGATGGGCAACTAATTGCATGAGAGTTCAACCTATCCTAAAGATGCACCAATCATTTTCTTCCATGGAGCATTTTCTTCCAGAAGCCTCAGAGGCGTTTCAGTATAGAATCTTGGCTGCCTTCTAATCTTACGAAAGAAAGAAAGAAAAATATCACCACATCTGTTGATGATAGAGAACCAACGGCTGCACTCCATAGTCCGTATCTTCGAGATCATGGGCTGCTGGAACCACCACTCTGGAAAACGAAAAAGAAAAACCAAAAAGGAACACCACACCCATATCTAACCTACTTATTATCAATTATAAAAATGATTTTTTTTAAAGCAAGTTTCTTCTCTGGTCCAAAGTACTTCCTGTGGTTGAATATATCTCTCAATAAATAAAATCTCTGAATTGTTGCCATTGTGAGGCACAAGATGTGCTATCATCGTTATCTCGTTCGTCCATTGCTCTCGCTCTTCTAGCTCTAGAGCCTGAATAAACAGTTCCTCCAATTCCTGTGTCCTTGACACAATATTATTCTCGACGGGCAACCAATTGCATGGGAGACAGTTCCAGCGAAACATAGCGGATAAATTAAAACTAATATGGGGAAATATATGGTGAGAACCTGAAAAATACAAGCAGAACGATTAGTGTACCACATCGAAACAATGTGGAAATGCTGAAAAGGAGGAAGAGGTTAGTACAGCAGCCGCAAATTAATCCAGCCAAGCTATAGCGATAAGCCATAGCGATAAGCCGACTCGCACGCGCTCCGTCAATCGTTCGCCGAGGACGATTCGATATATATAGTTGCAAAAAATATATATATATTATATTATTATATATATTATATCATATTAATTATATATTGAATCCCCCCCCCCCCAGCAATACATAAGACGAGTAAAGAGACACAGACACACTTTTTTTTTCAAACATCACACATTAAAACACACTTCAATTTTTATTTCTATTCAATCGCTATGTTCGCACTGAAAGAGAACGTACGCGAGCTAAGCCTAACACGGGCGGCCATCTATGCCGAGCAGTCCAACTCCACCGCCTAACACACACACATGTTTGGAGAGGATCTAGGCTCGACCGCATACGAAGATACAGCTAAGCATAAATGAGATATATGGATGCATATGTGTGTGGCGATCAGCAGCTATACGGAGGGATCATCCACGACCAGAGACTCGTCCCGAAGGTACGAACCCAAGACACGAGCACAGCAGATGTGCTCACTCGCGCTGGTGTGGACTCTCTCACCGATAACCACTAATCGAGACCGAGCTAGCGGGGTTCCAGCGGCGGGAGGTCCGTGCTTCCATCCAGCGCCGTCACGTCCGCGGCGAAATGTCCCACGGCGGTACAACTTACTGTTGCGTTTCCCAGTGGCCGATTGACCAGTGTTCCTCGAAGGATATAGTGTACGAGTGGAATCGTGTTTATATTAATTAATTACATTACTAATTGTCACACTACGAAGTCAAAGCAACACTTTGCAATTTTTTTTTTTTTTGCTATAGTATAAACTAATAATTTCCACTCATATACCATCTCCTTCCATTGTCTCGCTTTTCCTGTCATTCCCCTATCATTTATGACACCTATACACACGCAACACACTCAGAAAAACCCAGGGACGAAATCTTACTCCCTAACGACAACCATCTTTACTCCCTACGTACTCCCGAACAGAAGACACCCCAGGACCGCCACCGCCACGGCTGTCATTAATACAATCATAAAAGCTAACCGGTCGCAGTGCGCACCCGTCCGCTTTCCCGTCTACCTAAAGTAATCCAGACCCTGCCCTAAACGGCTGCCAGAAATATGCGCCCGTCCCAGTGTTTCGCGCCTACACCTACCCAGACCAGCGGACGAGCCCGGTATGACGGTGGCGACCCTTCCATTCCCACGTATTCCCCGTGGTAGTCGTAGCCTAGTGTGTCCGACATACTTACCGACGAGAGACGACCGCGAAGGTGCCTCTGTCGGGGTACCACGTGCTGCGAGCTATCGTAGCTATATTTAGGGGCCCACAACCCCGCAACATCATTACACAAGCACTATATGAATTCGCGTACATGACACTCGTAATTCCCAAAGTATATATATGTCCCTCACTGTCGCCGCGAGCCGTGCCCTTCTTCGTCTTTGCAGACAAACTAATGGTAAAGCTAAAAGCTGCACCTAACCTTATTATATACGGCTGTATGTATATCTTCGTGGACAGCCTCTCACCCAACCCGTATACCCCAGAGACCAGAGTGCGTCATTTTCAGACTTATCATAGCTGAGCGAGACAGAGCTGACCATGTGATGAGCCTCGCACATGGCCATGAACGTTTATTTTTTTAATTTATGATAAAAACGAGTAATCGGTAAATATTACATTTTATGCTAGTATTACTGGTATAGAAAGAGACTCAGAAATGAGTTTCACTTATGGCGTATTTATTTAGGTGTGAGTGAATCCAGAAAGAACGCCATGTGCCAGGCTCACGTTTCCATCACTGTACCCCAGGTGCTCCTATTCTAATCCTCGTACAACTTAACGCGATATAGAGTATGGTATTCTTACAGCTAAACCTCACTAGCCTATCTGACATCGCTCAGTGGTGCTGTTCGAGATTCAAAAGCAGAAGGTTCCGACACAGGCTAACGACCAGAATGGGAGGACATTACGTGGAGAAAGATAGGGATATCCCGATAAGAGAGAACCGAAGTCAAACCAAAGAACGCAGAAGGTAGGAGGACGTTTCTTATCAGCGGACGCGCAACTGGTAACCAATAACCAACCTGAACATGCATTGCACAAGATTCGACCAGACTGATAATGGACCCTTGATACGCACAACTTTAGGGAATGTCCAGCTTATGAGGGAATGTCCAACTCATTCATGGACGACCACATGCGATGCGCAAACCTAACCACAAAGACGGACAGAGGACACAGTGTCGGAACCGATACCAAATATCAATATCGGAAAACATCCGAGCGAAGCCTAGCACATGCCCAAATGAACGACATCCACTGAAATGGATCATATTCTCTTTACAGCAACCACTGAGACAATATCCTGTAGCTATGCCTTTCGCGACATATACACAGTGCACTACAGATACCGCACTGCAATTCGTTACCTGTCTATCCTAGCTGAGCTTGTACCTAACCAGCTACGGCTGCACGCGATATCCTGACACTACTCCTGTCCTATATACACTTCAACTGCTGTGGCATTAACAGTTAAATTGTAACGATATACAGCTCTTCGTGGCTTGTCTCCTTTCAGCTCTCCTCCAGGCTTTTCCGATCGAGTCCTCCATCCGCTGGCTGCTCTCTTCCAGTCGCGTGCACGACCTATCATTAACTATTGCACGCAGCAGTTGGACTACGTTAATTTTAATATATTGGTTATCTATATAAGCGCTAGTGACGAGCAGGAAGTTTCTTCATCCCTGGATTCCGGCAGTGCAGCACACTATAGGACTATGTCTAGGCTAAGAGAGTAAGCTAATACTCTTGCACACTAAGCCTGAGCTATGCTGCGGAGAGAACTACTCTAAACACTACGTTCTATAAAAAGGAAGGACAGAGCAAGAGGAATCACTACTGTGCATTTCAGGGAAGATACTGGTTTTTATCTGGATTTTTGAGATTTGATGAAATTGCGTGGCAAGATACGAGACAGTAAAAATGAGAAATCAGACGCATGTCCAGTGATCCATTTAATTTAAAAAATCATCGTATTCGTATACGGAATGTCTTAAAATATTTATATATAATCACCAGATTACATTATCTGATTTTAATTACTTATGTTAAACGGAGGAAAGCTAAAATGCACAGTAAGCACAGAACACACCGTATATAGCTACAAAATCCCTGAAGCTATAAGCTAATGAATAGCACCTGAGGCACAGCGAGCGAAGAACCCTGCTCGGAACACAACATCCGCTCCAAGAAGAGGCCTTCACTGTCCCGATCACACAGCAATCCTGACCAGCGAAGAACACAGAGCCCAATGCACACATTACATATAATTCTTGAGGTTAAAAAAAAAATAATTTTGCGAACAAGGAGACCAGGCGCACTGAACAATCTCGCACCAGACCGAAGCTGTATCCCAACCCGCACGCACAGAATCCCCAAGTTCCCCACGAGGGGCCACGGCTTTCCCCCTTTCCCTCATAAACACTCCTGTAACTTAGCACAAAAGACATACTAAAAGCTGACATACACTCTATCGTGGGTACGAGATAGTCAGAAACGCCTGTCGGACTCTGCGTCTCCACTAATGCTACAGCTAAGAGTAAGGAAAGGGTATTTTACCCATCACATACCGATCTTCTATGCGTCGCTCGAGGCGCCACAAAAACCACACACATCTTCACCTACCCTACGTTACACTTTCATCACGGTATCAACGTTAAATCTATAGAAGTCTTCTGCATGTTCTGATGGCAAGTTGTGCTAAAAAAAAAAAGAAAAAGTAGGTAGTTATGTGCCTAAAATCTAGGCACTGCCCTGAAAAGAGAAAGAGAATGTTACACAATTGGAAAACAATACATGTAGACAATGCGAGAGCCTCCACCTCCATTTTTGGATCAAGTGTGAGGCGAAATGGAAAAAAAAAAAGCCCGCCAAAAGTAATTTCAGAATTCGAGCTGCAAATTTGGTTGAAATTTCCATTCTAATATGACACAAATATAAATGAATAATAAATGAAATAAATTACAAATAAAACAGCAGCTAACATTAAAAAAAAAAAGAAAAACTCACGGTAAACTCAGATCGACCCCATACTGTACAAAGCAGACGAACACCAAATGTGCGTCCAATCATGGGCGCTCGTCATCAGAACCTCACCATCCAACCAGGAGGAAGCCCGCGAAAAGCATTAGGTCACGCGATAAATCGACGCCATGACAGTACAAACGCATTTGTCCGAATTAAAAAAAAAAGAAGAACGAGAACAAAATGCATAGTAACTACACACGACCAGTGGCACCAGGAATTTGAAATACCGAAAGAGATTAACTCCACCGAATTACAACAGCGAGCACCGTCGCAAAGAGGTGCCGGACATTGAGCCACCAGGTCGTCTGCCATGGAACGCGTTCACGTAAAGTTAGTCAGGACAACTGGAAATACGCGAAGACGGAAACGGCCAGCAGCACTCCCAAAACTTACACCTCATGACGACGTTAAAATTAGTTTAAGACCAAACAATAAAAAGTAATTCGTACCGTGGTTGCTGATAACGCACCCGATGATGCTGTTAACGTCCTCACGTAACAGCGACCAGAGGCAAACTGAAGGGAGATAACGGGCGCCTTGGGGATCCAAACACTAGCGCCCCTTGCGGAAAGGTAAATTTTTCGGTTAAAAAAACGTAAACTAACAAACTAATATTGTCCGTACCACCAACAATGTACAACTAGTAAACAAAGAAGAAAAACTATAACGTTGCAATAATGATCCATTCAGTATTTACGAAGTCGTCTGCTAAAACTACTGGAGTGATTGACATCGCCGCCAAAAAAATAATAAAGAAAAAATATGGCCGAAATTTGATTTCGCTACCACCCCGATTGAAAACAAATATTTGGCTGGCTAGAACGCTGAGTGGTTAACGAGGGCTGCTCCACTTGATGCCCCGAACATCATATAAAGTTGAAATGACACAATTTATCTGAAATAAGACGATATAATAGTCGCGGAAGCGATAAAAAGCAATAACCCTAACGCGATCAGGCGACGGGTCACATGGTGTTAAGTTCGTCGGCACGTTTTCACTTGAAAGTTTTTGGACAAGAAGAGATGTTCAAAGTTGCCCTGGATTATCAAGCTAATCAGATCAAAATATGTTCGATCTTTATCCGATTATTCTAGCGTTTACTATCCACATTTCTTGCCTAGCGCCTGCCGTATCTGCGTCGAAGTAGAGATGGGGAGTAAATTGAAATCCACTGTCCATGTTCTCGACATGTCTCAAAGGCAATCGAAAAGATGCTTCGAATGTCCCTCAATAGCCTATCGCATGCTATATGTCACAAAAACTTCGAAGGATGGCAAAAGCGATTCAGGTTTTAGTATCTCAGCACAGCGCGGCTCGCTTAGCAGGCAGACGATGTTGTCGATCGAAAGCATGAAAACAGTTCGAACGCTGTGTATATAGCGTTATCGTAAGCAAAGGATCGCCTCAATTAAGCAGTTTCACGTGAATGTACGTTCAATTATAGGTGGCATGCACGCAGAGTCTGCGTATCATACGAACCTCCAAAAACATCACTCGCTGCTATGAGTAAAGGACATTTGGATTCTCAGCTTCTGAAACAACCGGACGATTTATAAATTTAAGGAGTGAGAGGTACACATATGAGTCGGGCTCCATCTGGGGAACACAGAGAAATACATGCAGCCTCACAACAAGCATAGCCAGTTGAAATTACGATGAAATAACGATGAATCAACCAATACGATTAGTTTAATTGGCCTCAGTTACTGCTATGTTCACGGATATCAACCACATTATACTCACCTGAAGTTCTTGAGATGTGGACTCTCGCGTCGTTATGTGTGGCAGAGTTGAGTCCTTTGATGAATTTCAAATACGTACAGGAGACGAACTTTGGTATGACCAAGACACACATTTATTCGAAAACATATCATGCGAAATATGGGGTAGCAAGAAAGGCAACGTAATATTTCCGAACTGCTTGCCGAGCTGTTGAACTTTAATGCTAAATTCTACAACACATCTGACAAGCTCATCACACCGTATACAAATCGACCTGCAAGAGTCATATCTCGCTACCATAAGCGTACTGGAGTAGCCGGCCCAATGTAGAGTTGGGCCAACATCTCCATATTTTTCTTTTTTATACCAACCAACCAGCATCACATGTGTACTCCAACCAGGGCAGAGATTTGTAGGGATAACCAGCTCAACTTCAGCCCCTTACTGCTAAACAACAACTTTATTTTGAGAGCAGAGAAGGTACCTCTCCAATCCAATTTAAGTGATACATCTACACAACCGAACGTTGCACTCTGGCTCATTAGGTTACATCATTCACTGTACACACGAAGTGTTACTCTTCCAGGACCTAGGTAACCGCAGTAACACTGCAAATGAAGCCTTCCAATGTCGAGTGCGACCAACCTTGCAGAGGGAATGTTATCCATAAGACGCACACACTGCAGCAACCACTGTCGATCAGCTGTTCAAGACGACACACACGCCTTCAGCAAGATATCGTCCACCATTCGGCACCGATGAACTAGACGGTGACATGAACTAGACGTATTACATGATGCACATTGCACACTTCTTCAAGAACAACATGAGAAGCAAAGGGTACGAAAGAATCAAAGGAGAACTAAAGTGGAAACATCAGCCATGTGCGATGCGAAATTGCGTTCTTCGAACAAAGAGATCACGTGAACAAGGAATATAGGGGAATTTCGGATTTTTGAGCACGGTATAGGGAAATCTAAGAGAGAGGGTGTATACTTGCCCGCGGGCCCATGCGATAGATGGAGTGACTTACGCGTAACAGAGGAGATTTGTTTGTTTTCTGACACCGGAAAAGTTTGGGCTTTGAGGGAGAAGACGGAAGGTTTGCGTTGATTTCGTTTTCGTGCCGAATGCGCTAGGTACATACATGAGGGCGAATGAGGGTGTGTTCCCACCCAAATTCGGGCACGATGAAATAAAACTGCGCAATAACTGACTATGAGCTAATTAAGTATGCTTTTGCACATATCGCTTGGCGGTTCCAAATTAGGACCGGCGATCCAGCGGTGCTCAATGGTACCAGGGACTTTAGCAGTACCTTCATCTCAGCTAGAGTGTTGGAATTCGTCAGGTGTGTGTGACTCCCGATGATGATGATGGTGATGGCAGATTTAAAAGAAGGGGGAGGGGGGAGCGTATCTGCTGCATGTTTGGGTATTTGGGGCTTTTCTGACAGGTATATGTACCAGGTGTTTCAGTTAAATCCTCGGGTTAAATAATTCGCGAACGGGTGCACCAATCGACTAACTTTGTTTTTTTACAAGTATCTGTCCGATATCACCTACAAGCTGCGCACGGTGTGAATGAGTGGGAGGCGCTCATTATTTAAATAAAAATTCAAATGAGTTTCATGAAAAAACATAACTTCTAAAGTAGGGCGCTGTCGGCATTAAAATGGGTACTACCCCTTTTGGGACTTTCAGTGGACACCTTTTAGAGGAAAATCAGCCACCGAAGCGGGTCATTTGTTGCTGTAATTAATTGGTTTCGGTTTACATATTTTGTCGCGGCTGGTCGCGGTGAAGCGCAAAAGGACGCTCTTCCACTCCCTTATCCACCAACGAATTACGTCCTTTTGCGCTTCACCGCGACCAGCCGCGACAAAATATGTAAACCGAAACCAATTAATTACAGCAACAAATGACCCGCTTCGGTGGCTGGTTTTCCTCTAAAAGGTGTCCACTGAAAGTCCCAAAAGGGGTAGTACCCATTTTAATGCCGACAGCGCCCTACTTTAGAAGTTATGTTTTTTCATGAAACTCATTTGAATTTTTATTTAAATAATGAGCGCCTCCCACTCATTCACACGGTGCGCAGCTTGTATAGGTGGTATCGGACAGATACTTGTAAAAAACGAAAGTTCGTCGATTGGTGCACCCGTTCGCGAATTATTTTAAATGAAACTTTTAACTCCCCTTTAACCGGGGATTTAACTGAAATACGCGGTATAGGGGTAGGGGAGGTTGTAAGGTTTTCGGAAAAAATCCCTGGCTGTGACTTATCGGGGTTTGGCTTTTACGGGCAGGCGTTTTGGCCCTTTTCGTCATGTATTTTGGGGAAGCTTTGTAAAATCTTTACGGGGAAGGGGTTACTAGAAAAATCCCCGAAGAATACATTACTCCTCCCTCGACGAGGTTTCTTTCCTTTTTTTTTTTTTTTTTTTTTCAGCTGATCACTTCAAGCTTTTCAGCAGCCCGTCATTTCGAACCTCGAAGTATAGCAGCAGTACAGTGTATTAGTTTTTGTGTGTGTGTCACTTGCTCGTCTGTTTCCATCAAAGATTTAAAAAATCAGTTTTTTTTCGTTTTGATGAATAAAAATGAGGTCGATAGATCGTGCACTTACTGCAGTACGTTAGTACCTTTATACCTTACACACTATATAGTACCGACTACCGAACGTGCCATCGCCTCTCTCAAGATTTTTTTTTTTTACGTATTTTTTCAACTGCGGATTTTTATGTTAACGATTATGATTTTCGATTGTGATTTTAGGGTTTTTTCTAGGGTGTGGTCTTGTACTAAGGATTTGGGGATCCGTCGCTGTTAACGTTCCGTTATTTCTCCCTTTCCTGTTTCCTCCTTGTCCTTGGAGAACGGCACGGTACGTTCGTGTTGGCACGACGGGAAGCCATGCATTTCTTCCTTTAATTGAAATATAGGTTTCGACGCTTTGTTCCAAGTTATGCGAGATAAACTGTATGATACAATAGCTGTGTTCAAAACCCAGTGCTCGTGCGTTTGTTTGTGCACGTGCGTGGTTGCGTGTTTGTCTGTGCACGCGCGTGTGTGTGTGCACGTGTGTGTGTGCGTGTGAGAGAGAGAGGCGTAAAAGGGACGGATTTTCAAAACATTTCCAACAAACTTCCACACTGCTGTAAAATATTCCTGTCATGCGTGACAGCATGCTATGCAGTGAAGTTCTTTTTTTTCTAGAGTGTGTTCTGAGCGCATTCTCTCATGTCGATCCACGTGCCAGCCAAAGTGGTCCTAATATGTAGACCATTTCAGATTCTAAAAACAGAAGCCAGTTTATTTATCGAGAACCCCACTACACCCCCCTAACACCCCCCAAATGTTCAGTGACACCCCCTATAACTTTTTCAGCTATGTATACCTCCTACAGGGGGTGTCCTTGAGATTTCAGCTTTAGACACACGTCGGTAATGATATGTTAAGGTGTAATGACGTAACTATAATAATGACACCCCCCCCCCAATTTTTTTCTAACACCCCTCTGTGCTTGGGATTCTGGATAAACCACTGACAGACTGCCTTTATTTTTCCCCTTTTTTTCCTGGGAATAGCAAGCCGCCATACCGGTGGCTAATCTTTCCCTCTTATTTTTTTTATATATAATAAACATATCCCCCCCCTCCCCTGACAGAACCTCACCGCATATAGCACACTCTACACCAACCTCTGATTTGAGGAGAGATTTTTCCTCAACTGCCACTTTTTCATTGAGGAGAGCACAGGGATTACGCTTTGTGTGTGTGTGTGTGTCAATTAACAAAAAGTCTGTAACTGTCACAAAAAAGGGCGTACGCCTTTCATGATCCAATAGGATGTCTGTAGCGGCAGATGTATCACCTATATCGTGCCTCGGCGAGCAGCTGCAGCAGCGAAAGGTGGGGCGTATCGACCCAGAGGGTCGACCCTGTCGGAGAGTTATGTTTACAAAGTGCGGCGCGGCTCCTTCGCTCCCCCAACGGAGCAGACATGTTTGAGGATAAAGGCGAGAATTTTTATTGGTCGAAAGCCAGCCAATTGCAGCGCTGCAGGCGGGTAGAGCGGAGAGGGAGTTCCTCAGCCTCTTTTATTGATGGCTTTTTTTTTTTTTTTTTCACTGCTTCCGACTTGTTCCTCCCTGACGACGACTTTTTATTCAGGGGCCGCGATATGGTTTTTGTTGTTTTGTTGTTGTTGTTGGGTTTTGTTGTTTTGTTATACACTTTCATCTTTCATGGTTTTTGTGTTTGTTCAAAGAAAGCATGTCAGTGCCGGTGTATCTTATTCTGGCTATATAGATATAGTCAAGCACTGAAAGAAATTTATAATAATGTACGGGGGAGATCAAGATGAAGTACGGAGTGTGCGATATGGAGATAAAACGAATAAAAAGTGTGTTTGGGAGCCTTGGAGGAATGGGATCAGATTTATGATAATTCAATTCCTTTCAGTTCCTCGGAATGGAAAGGTATGGTCAATTCCCACTCCTGGAATGGCTTGGCAACCCCATTCCATTCCTTTAATTCCACCAATAAAAGAATTAGGACCGGTAAGCGTACTAGCTAGCCCAGCAGTGCTATAGAGGAGAATACCCAGCGCGCAAAAAGCACAAAGACATTTCTTGCATTTGTATTTCGCCCTCCTCCTCCTCCTCCTCCTCCTCCTCTTCATTGGCATAATCATTACATGAGTTTTCCACTAAAGCAATCGGTGCAAGTGATGTGGGGTTGCGGGCCTCACACTAGTGAAGCCAAAATCTCCATTTTATTTTTTCTTAAAACCAAACCATCGCCCTTGACCGTGTGGCACCCACCCACACCATTACATTCCAATTCCATTCCGCCTGCGAAAAAATACCCTAATTCCATTTCCATTCCATTCCCAGGACAGTTTCCGCCATTCCGGGCTCTGATAAATCTGGAATGATTCCGGAATCATTCCAACCCCGGAGTGGCAACTCCGCAACCCTGCTTGGAGGACGCTAAAATTGTACGTAAAAATTGGCACTTGATCCGGTGCCGCGTAGAACATATCGTGAGGGGGGGAAAAAAAAAAGAAAGAAGGAAGAGAAATAAACGGAAATGCCACGCTCAGGCGGACAACATCTCGACTATATCGCAGTGCGGGATTGCGAGTCCTGGGCCGGCTTCACAGGCCGCCCGCATTATAGAACCTGGTTGTATATGACGACATGTGTGACGATGCGTTGAAGTTGAGTGCAGGGCTCGCTGTAGTTTCATAGCAGAAGAAACTTTCTTACTGTATTTATTTTCCCGCTTTTTCACAATTTCGAGGCATATACCACACGTTGTTGGAGTTATACTTCCGGTATGCTTCACAGAATGAATTTAAGCGCGTCACACATGGCACGACAGCTCTGGATAGTGGTGGAATTATGTATTTGCGATCTAGAGGGGAAACCAGCATAGCGAAGTGTGTCGAATAGTGGGTTAATTGTGGCGCCCCCGCAGTCGTGTACGGAATGAAAAAAGTAAAACATGACAGCATCAGCTACGTGATTTTTTACGTCAACTGAAAAGCGACGATCCTGCATGGAAACATTTGTCCTAACGCGTCTTCCAAAAACCACGTGCAAAAACGAAACTCTTATATGTCCGATCTAGAGGGGGAAAACAGCATGGCGAAATGTGTCGAATAGTGGGTTTATTGTGGCGCCCCCGCAGTCGTGTACGGAATGAAAAAAGTAAAACATGACAGCATCAGCTACGTGATTTTTTACGTCAACTGAAAAGCGACGATCCTGCATGGAAACATTTGTCCTAACGCGTCTTCCAAAAACCACGTGCAAAAACGAAACTCTTATATGTCCGATCTAGAGGGGGAAAACAGCATGGCGAAATGTGTCGAATAGTGGGTTTATTGTGGCGCCCCCGCAGTCGTGTACGGAATGAAGAAAGTAAAACATGACAGCATCAGCTACGTGATTTTTTACGTCAACTGAAGCGCGACAATCCTGCATGGAAACATTTGTCCTAACGCGTCTTCCAAAAACCACGTGCAAAAACGAAACTCTTATATGTCCGATCTAGAGGGGGAAAACAGCATGGCGAAATGTGTCGAATAGTGGGTTTATTGTGGCGCCCCCGCAGTCGTGTACGGAATGAAAAAAGTAAAACATGACAGCATCAGCTACGTGATTTTTTACGTCAACTGAAAAGCGACGATCCTGCATGGAAACATTTGTCCTAACGCGTCTTCCAAAAACCACGTGCAAAAACGAAACTCTTATATGTCCGATCTAGAGGGGAAAACAGCATGGCGAAATGTGTCGAATAGTGGGTTTATTGTGGCGCCCCCGCAGTCGTGTACGGAATGAAGAAAGTAAAACATGACAGCATCAGCTACGTGATTTTTTACGTCAACTGAAGCGCGACAATCCTGCATGGAAACATTTGTCCTAACGCGTCTTCCAAAAACCACGTGCAAAAACGAAACTCTTATATGTCCGATCTAGAGGGGGAAAACAGCATGGCGAAATGTGTCGAATAGTGGGTTTATTGTGGCGCCCCCGCAGTCGTGTACGGAATGAAGAAAGTAAAACATGACAGCATCAGCTACGTGATTTTTTACGTCAACTGAAGCGCGACAATCCTGCATGGAAACATTTGTCCTAACGCGTCTTCCAAAAACCACGTGCAAAAACGAAACTCTTATATGTCCGATCTAGAGGGGGAAAACAGCATGGCGAAATGTGTCGAATAGTGGGTTTATTGTGGCGCCCCCGCAGTCGTGTACGGAATGAAGAAAGTAAAACATGACAGCATCAGCTACGTGATTTTTTACGTCAACTGAAGCGCGACAATCCTGCATGGAAACATTTGTCCTAACGCGTCTTCCAAAAACCACGTGCAAAAACGAAACTCTTATATGTCCGATCTAGAGGGGGAAAACAGCATGGCGAAATGTGTCGAATAGTGGGTTTATTGTGGCGCCCCCGCAGTCGTGTACGGAATGAAGAAAGTAAAACATGACAGCATCAGCTACGTGATTTTTTACGTCAACTGAAGCGCGACAATCCTGCATGGAAACATTTGTCCTAACGCGTCTTCCAAAAACCACGTGCAAAAACGAAACTCTTATATGTCCGATCTAGAGGGGGAAAACAGCATGGCGAAATGTGTCGAATAGTGGGTTTATTGTGGCGCCCCCGCAGTCGTGTACGGAATGAAGAAAGTAAAACATGACAGCATCAGCTACGTGATTTTTTACGTCAACTGAAGCGCGACAATCCTGCATGGAAACATTTGTCCTAACGCGTCTTCCAAAAACCACGTGCAAAAACGAAACTCTTATATGTCCGATCTAGAGGGGGAAAACAGCATGGCGAAATGTGTCGAATAGTGGGTTTATTGTGGCGCCCCCGCAGTCGTGTACGGAATGAAGAAAGTAAAACATGACAGCATCAGCTACGTGATTTTTTACGTCAACTGAAGCGCGACAATCCTGCATGGAAACATTTGTCCTAACGCGTCTTCCAAAAACCACGTGCAAAAACGAAACTCTTATATGTCCGATCTAGAGGGGGAAAACAGCATGGCGAAATGTGTCGAATAGTGGGTTTATTGTGGCGCCCCCGCAGTCGTGTACGGAATGAAAAAAGTAAAACATGACAGCATCAGCTACGTGATTTTTTACGTCAACTGAAGCGCGACAATCCTGCATGGAAACATTTGTCCTAACGCGTCTTCCAAAAACCACGTGCAAAAACGAAACTCTTATATGTCCGATCTAGAGGGGGAAAACAGCATGGCGAAATGTGTCGAATAGTGGGTTTATTGTGGCGCCCCCGCAGTCGTGTACGGAATGAAGAAAGTAAAACATGACAGCATCAGCTACGTGATTTTTTACGTCAACTGAAGCGCGACAATCCTGCATGGAAACATTTGTCCTAACGCGTCTTCCAAAAACCACGTGCAAAAACGAAACTCTTATATGTCCGATCTAGAGGGGGAAAACAGCATGGCGAAATGTGTCGAATAGTGGGTTTATTGTGGCGCCCCCGCAGTCGTGTACGGAATGAAAAAGTAAAACATGACAGCATCAGCTACGTGATTTTTTACGTCAACTGAAGCGCGACAATCCTGCATGGAAACATTTGTCCTAACGCGTCTTCCAAAAACCACGTGCAAAAACGAAACTCTTATATGTCCGATCTAGAGGGGGAAAACAGCATGGCGAAATGTGTCGAATAGTGGGTTTATTGTGGCGCCCCCGCAGTCGTGTACGGAATGAAGAAAGTAAAACATGACAGCATCAGCTACGTGATTTTTTACGTCAACTGAAGCGCGACAATCCTGCATGGAAACATTTGTCCTAACGCGTCTTCCAAAAACCACGTGCAAAAACGAAACTCTTATATGTCCGATCTAGAGGGGGAAAACAGCATGGCGAAATGTGTCGAATAGTGGGTTTATTGTGGCGCCCCCGCAGTCGTGTACGGAATGAAGAAAGTAAAACATGACAGCATCAGCTACGTGATTTTTTACGTCAACTGAAGCGCGACAATCCTGCATGGAAACATTTGTCCTAACGCGTCTTCCAAAAACCACGTGCAAAAACGAAACTCTTATATGTCCGATCTAGAGGGGGAAAACAGCATGGCGAAATGTGTCGAATAGTGGGTTTATTGTGGCGCCCCCGCAGTCGTGTACGGAATGAAGAAAGTAAAACATGACAGCATCAGCTACGTGATTTTTTACGTCAACTGAAGCGCGACAATCCTGCATGGAAACATTTGTCCTAACGCGTCTTCCAAAAACCACGTGCAAAAACGAAACTCTTATATGTCCGATCTAGAGGGGGAAAACAGCATGGCGAAATGTGTCGAATAGTGGGTTTATTGTGGCGCCCCCGCAGTCGTGTACGGAATGAAGAAAGTAAAACATGACAGCATCAGCTACGTGATTTTTTACGTCAACTGAAGCGCGACAATCCTGCATGGAAACATTTGTCCTAACGCGTCTTCCAAAAACCACGTGCAAAAACGAAACTCTTATATGTCCGATCTAGAGGGGGAAAACAGCATGGCGAAATGTGTCGAATAGTGGGTTTATTGTGGCGCCCCCGCAGTCGTGTACGGAATGAAGAAAGTAAAACATGACAGCATCAGCTACGTGATTTTTTACGTCAACTGAAGCGCGACAATCCTGCATGGAAACATTTGTCCTAACGCGTCTTCCAAAAACCACGTGCAAAAACGAAACTCTTATATGTCCGATCTAGAGGGGGAAAACAGCATGGCGAAATGTGTCGAATAGTGGGTTTATTGTGGCGCCCCCGCAGTCGTGTACGGAATGAAGAAAGTAAAACATGACAGCATCAGCTACGTGATTTTTTACGTCAACTGAAGCGCGACAATCCTGCATGGAAACATTTGTCCTAACGCGTCTTCCAAAAACCACGTGCAAAAACGAAACTCTTATATGTCCGATCTAGAGGGGGAAAACAGCATGGCGAAATGTGTCGAATAGTGGGTTTATTGTGGCGCCCCCGCAGTCGTGTACGGAATGAAGAAAGTAAAACATGACAGCATCAGCTACGTGATTTTTTACGTCAACTGAAGCGCGACAATCCTGCATGGAAACATTTGTCCTAACGCGTCTTCCAAAAACCACGTGCAAAAACGAAACTCTTATATGTCCGATCTAGAGGGGAAAACAGCATGGCGAAATGTGTCGAATAGTGGGTTTATTGTGGCGCCCCCGCAGTCGTGTACGGAATGAAGAAAGTAAAACATGACAGCATCAGCTACGTGATTTTTTACGTCAACTGAAGCGCGACAATCCTGCATGGAAACATTTGTCCTAACGCGTCTTCCAAAAACCACGTGCAAAAACGAAACTCTTATATGTCCGATCTAGAGGGGGAAAACAGCATGGCGAAATGTGTCGAATAGTGGGTTTATTGTGGCGCCCCCGCAGTCGTGTACGGAATGAAGAAAGTAAAACATGACAGCATCAGCTACGTGATTTTTTACGTCAACTGAAGCGCGACAATCCTGCATGGAAACATTTGTCCTAACGCGTCTTCCAAAAACCACGTGCAAAAACGAAACTCTTATATGTCCGATCTAGAGGGGGAAAACAACATGGCGAAATGTGTCGAATAGTGGGTTTATTGTGGCGCCCCCGCAGTCGTGTACGGAATGAAGAAAGTAAAACATGACAGCATCAGCTACGTGATTTTTTACGTCAACTGAAGCGCGACAATCCTGCATGGAAACATTTGTCCTAACGCGTCTTCCAAAAACCACGTGCAAAAACGAAACTCTTATATGTCCGATCTAGAGGGGAAAACAGCATGGCGAAATGTGTCGAATAGTGGGTTTATTGTGGCGCCCCCGCAGTCGTGTACGGAATGAAGAAAGTAAAACATGACAGCATCAGCTACGTGATTTTTTACGTCAACTGAAGCGCGACAATCCTGCATGGAAACATTTGTCCTAACGCGTCTTCCAAAAACCACGTGCAAAAACGAAACTCTTATATGTCCGATCTAGAGGGGGAAAACAACATGGCGAAATGTGTCGAATAGTGGGTTTATTGTGGCGC
Source organism: Ornithodoros turicata (assembly GCF_037126465.1). Classification (NCBI taxonomy): domain Eukaryota; kingdom Metazoa; phylum Arthropoda; class Arachnida; order Ixodida; family Argasidae; genus Ornithodoros; species Ornithodoros turicata. The sequence goes on from NC_088206.1 coordinate 233,988, forward strand.
CCCCGCAGTCGTGTACGGAATGAAGAAAGTAAAACATGACAGCATCAGCTACGTGATTTTTTACGTCAACTGAAGCGCGACAATCCTACATGGAAACATTTGTCCTAACGCGTCTTCCAAAAACCACGTGCAAAAACGAAACTCTTATATGTCCGATCTAGAGGGGGAAAACAACATGGCGAAATGTGTCGAATAGTGGGTTTATTGTGGCGCCCCCGCAGTCGTGTACGGAATGAAGAAAGTAAAACATGACAGCATCAGCTACGTGATTTTTTACGTCAACTGAAGCGCGACAATCCTGCATGGAAACATTTGTCCTAACGCGTCTTCCAAAACCACGTGCAAAAACGAAACTCTTATATGTCCGATCTAGAGGGGAAAACAGCATGGCGAAATGTGTCGAATAGTGGGTTTATTGTGGCGCCCCCGCAGTCGTGTACGGAATGAAGAAAGTAAAACATGACAGCATCAGCTACGTGATTTTTTACGTCAACTGAAGCGCGACAATCCTGCATGGAAACATTTGTCCTAACGCGTCTTCCAAAAACCACGTGCAAAAACGAAACTCTTATATGTCCGATCTAGAGGGGGAAAACAACATGGCGAAATGTGTCGAATAGTGGGTTTATTGTGGCGCCCCCGCAGTCGTGTACGGAATGAAGAAAGTAAAACATGACAGCATCAGCTACGTGATTTTTTACGTCAACTGAAGCGCGACAATCCTGCATGGAAACATTTGTCCTAACGCGTCTTCCAAAAACCACGTGCAAAAACGAAACTCTTATATGTCCGATCTAGAGGGGAAAACAGCATGGCGAAATGTGTCGAATAGTGGGTTTATTGTGGCGCCCCCGCAGTCGTGTACGGAATGAAGAAAGTAAAACATGACAGCATCAGCTACGTGATTTTTTACGTCAACTGAAGCGCGACAATCCTGCATGGAAACATTTGTCCTAACGCGTCTTCCAAAAACCACGTGCAAAAACGAAACTCTTATATGTCCGATCTAGAGGGGGAAAACAACATGGCGAAATGTGTCGAATAGTGGGTTTATTGTGGCGCCCCCGCAGTCGTGTACGGAATGAAGAAAGTAAAACATGAGAGCATGAGCTACGTTACTTTTTACGTCAACTCCAGGAAAACTTGTCATTCAATTCTTGCAGGTTGTTTGCTGGTCATCCACCAACACCATAGCACTGGTCATTATCCATATACAGGGTGTTTTGTTTTTTATTCGTCACAGAATTTTTGTTTAAACAATAGTGGGACGAAATACATGCCGCTTTTGAGTTGGTCATGCGAATATTATCTCGAAGAAAGTATGTAACTATAAGATCATTAACTACCTCAAATTCATTAATTCTTTAATTAAGGGATTTCGCGTAAAAACGGGATAGCAGAACGGAAGATACTCATCGTTGAAAGCCATTCCATGTTTAAGAAATTCTTAAACGCGCACGTGTGTTGAAATATCCGACGCTGAATGTCGCTATGCAAATGAGCCGAAACAAGAAGTACGCCGTTTCCGAGCGCAGAAATGACGCGACTTTCGCCGTATCTGGGTTGGAAAGCGGTCTATCTGACCAACAGATTAGCGCCTACACCAATCAGCTCGATCGCTCCAAAGCACTTGGTCCTCTCACGTGGATTGCCCGTATCGCTCTTTCTGCGCTCGAAAAGTGCGTAGCAAATAGTGCATTTTGTGTGTGCCGGCGAAAAGCACACAGTCAGAGAGGGGGTTTTCAATCGCGGAATTGCGGGGCTTATAATACGCGCGAAGCATGACAGACTCAACCCACTCGTTCTGGACAAGTTTATACTGTAAAACCCTTTAATTTCGCGAGACCTTAATTTTCGCGAATTTTGCGAATCGAGAAAATTCGAGGAACTCGTGGAGTGCGCGAAATTTAGTTGTTGCGAATATATCCCTACTCGATTCGCGAAAATTTAGGGCTGCGAAATTAAATGATTTTACAGTATTTATTCATGATAACTACAGCCTCTGCAAAAATACTGTTCAATGACGTGGTGGGTGCGCCTTATGTCATATCGTTTGCTAACGTTCGCATATTTATATGGTTTCCGAAAAAGAGCCACTGGATCAATGGACAGAGCTTTCACGCGTCGCCGTCCTGTGAACATTCGATCAGCACTCGCTATAACTGTTACGTGTAGTTGTCATTAAAGGCATGGCTCGTCGTTCTGATTATCTAGCTATGTTGTTTTCTCCAGCGCTTAACGCGCACTTAACGCGCCCAGTCGAAGTTCTTGGGCGACGACCTTCTTGAAGTGCTTTACTTTTCCTAATGTTCCTTTGTGTGTTCGGTTTTCTTTCATAATACTATCCAGTTCTGACGCACTTGTTTGGTGCAAGGTACAGTAAATACTGCCACCGGAGGAGGAGGAGGAGTGTCGTTGGGAGGAACCCGAGAGGTCTGCCTGCCTGATTAGGCGGCATGTTTCTCGGAGTACTGCCACCGTCGCGTTGACTATGATGGAGAAAATACCCTCGCTCTGAGGTGTTCGTGCGTCCCCGTTGGGGCGCACGCCGATATGACAGCATCGGCGTGACGCCGCTGACGCCGCCGCCGGGCCTTCAACGTGCTCTACGCCGCCGCCGAAAAAAATGCCCAAGGCGCACCCACTGATCTCTATAGGCGCACCTCGCCATCTATGCCATGATCTTGATATCTTGAATTTCCAGACGACAGCATGCAAAACAAGCAAAGCCAAAACCACGGAACCGTGCCAAAACTAATAAAAATTGCACTCTTCGTTTGTGTTGCCAGTTTTAAGTTATAAATTTGCGAAAATGGCTAAAAGATTGGAGTGAAATACTTAATTTAAGCAGGCATAGGAAAAGGAAATTGCCACGTAGTAATCGATACCGAAACCAAAACGAAACAGGCGATTCTCAAACGGGAAATTTTCCGCCACGGGTGGCAGCACCTACGAGACAGCCAAGCCAGCGACGTTGCTGACGTTGATCTGCTGGTGCTCGCACACAGCAGTTGTGCCAAGACCTCATTATTATTTTATTTTTTTCTTGCGGCGGCGGCCCAATTTTCGGACTGCTAACTTCGCACACGACAAGGAGCATGGACCTTCTTCCAGCCGAGGTCGTGGCTCCCCATTTCGCGGTCCCGATCGTAGGAGTCATCCTTTGCGCACTGCTCGTCTTTGCGTTCGGGTTCAAGTCTCCAGCGCAACCACCGAGCTTCAACGTCACCGTCGAAGAAGACGATCGTCGCAAGCAGTCATCGAAAAAACGAAAAGCCAAGGATTTGCAAAAGGTTGTGTCACATCTTGTATAGCTTCTCCTAGCTTGCCTTTGAAGGGGTACAGGTCCTGCGGGTATCACTTGCTCAAACTGGTTCTTGTTCGGTGGTCGAACCATATGTCGCGAAAAACCCGTTTAACGTTTTTAAAATTGTCGCAGAAGTCGGTCGTTTTGGGCTTCTTCGATGCTTTCCCTGTGGGCGGCGTAATTTGTAATTCGGGCATGACTGCGATCGTTGCTGTTATTTGGGTTAATCGCAGTTACTCACACAAACCATTCCGCCGTCGTTGCACCGCTGCCGGCAGAACCACCTGCTGGGACACATTCTGTTGTCGGTATGATTTTAAAGCAAATCTACATGAATAGTTGGAATATAAGAGGCAAGAATGTTTATATCCATGAAATCCAGCTGTTAAATACAAGATTGTACAGCACAGCGCCGTTTGTTATGATTTCGTTGTGCTCGCCGTGTTCACTAGGCTTAACACCGGCGAAAAAACGTATTATTTTCAGTTAGATATCGATGGATGAGCATAAGTTGAAACTGATTTCCGAAAAATTTATATTAGGATGTACATTTGCAGCGTAAAATCAGGTAAGTCTGAAAATTTTTTGTCACGAAATCCCCGCTTCACAGTGTTTGTTTTCGTCGCCATTTTGGGTGGCAGTATGGTGTCATGGCGACCCCCTTGGTAAAAAGCAAACCAATCAGAGGAGCGAAACTGTGATTGACAGGTCGAGCCTCTTTTTGTGACTCCTCCCAATGGCCAGACTCTGCAGAGTAGCAGAGCCGTACATTAAAAGGGAGTCTGGCCATTAATGGGTCACGCCTATGCCTGAAGCTCCACCCACTTTTCACATTCACACGCACAAGCTCCAATGTCATATACTGCATTGAATGCGGCGACTGCTCTATGCAATACATTGGTGAAACCGGCCAACAAATGAACAACCGCCTTACCGGACACAGAACCGACACGTCCAACAAACTCCCCAAAGCAGTCGCCGAACACTTTAACGTTCCTGGTCACAATTTTGACAACATTAAACTATATATCCTAGAAACCGGGTTTAGATCCACACGTGACAGACGTGATAGGGAGTCTTATCTCATATACAGGTTCAACGCTCTTCACCCGTCCGGAATCAACAAATCACAAGGCACCCTAGAAACACTTCACAAATAAAATATGCTTTTCCCTTCTACCTCTATTATCATCTGTTATGTTCTGCATGGCCACTGCTTTCTACTTTCTTTATTGCATGCCACAACTTTGTATTACAAATATATATATATATATTTAAAAAAAAAAAACTGTGCTCGTTCTGGAATTTTCCCCACGTAACCACTAACCTCCTTATCTTTCGCTATGCTCGCCAATTCTTGCCTGTTGTCCCGTTTCGTCCACGTGTTCGTGAACCTTCCATTTTTCTGTAACCGGTCTGTAGCCTAGACCACAACGTTCACATAATCCCCTCCACACTCTAACAAAGCAGCCATTTACTCCGGCCGTAGAAGCCCGTACGGAACCTTTCTTCCCTCCGGGCTGTTGACCCACAATTCGCATGAACCTTTAAACACGTCACACCTAACCGCCGTCATCGGTGACGTGCCATCATACCTCCTCATCCTCGTTATAGCTGGAGTGCTACGTTTATGTGAGTTTTTTTTTCTGGGAAACAAATTGCACACATCAAAACCTTTCGCGCTATTCGGTATAATGACACACACACTTTCATCAGATGTCTTAATCTGAAATTTTTTTGGATGGCCCTCTGTACTCCTTTAAATACCATGCCAATGATGAGGACGGTGCCCAGAAGAAGAACCAGTCTCTGTTCGAAATATCGGCGGCTTCTGTCCTGAGGCAACTCCCTTCCTACACCCACTTTTTCAGCTTCCTGACCAGCAGCTGTCTTGAAATATCGGGCGCTATCAATCAACCTATCCTCACTATTTGTCCCCCTATCCAACATGGGCAGCGCCATTTTGGGTGGCAAGTGGATTGGATGGGATTGAAATGGATACCTCTCGCTATCTGCAAAACTAGTGGATTTTTGGTGCAAACTTCATGAACGCCGCCTAGAGTGCGTGGGGAACGTCGGGAGTTGTCGTCTGCTTCCGTTGTTGTACCGCTGCCGGCAGAACCACCTGCTGGGGGCACATTCTGTCGTCGGTACGATTTTGAAACAAATCTACATGAATGGTTGGAATATAAAAGGCAAGAATGATTATATCCATGAAATCCAGCAATTAAATATAAGATTGTACAGCACAGTGCCGTTTTTTGTTATGATTTCGTTGTGATCGTCGCGATCGCCGTGTTCACTAGGCCTAACACCGGCGACAAAACGTATTATTTTCGGTTAGATATCGATGGATGAGCACCAGTTGAGACTGATTTCCAAGAAACGTATATGAGGATGTACATTTGCAGCGTAAAATCAGAGTAGTCTGTGAAATTTTTTTGTCACGAAATCCCCGCTTCTATGCGGGCCGCCATGACACCAAAATTTTCCGGAACATGGCGGCGTAACTTGGAACGGCGAAGCGAGGATTTCATGACAATTTTTTTTCACAAAGGACGTCAATTTTATTACAAGCGTTTGCCGGGAGGAATACACCTCCACCCGATTGGACATTGAGTATGACGTCATGCTCAAACCTCATTGGAGAAAATCGCCGGCAGCACTTGCTCTCCTGCTTGTTTGTGTGATTGGTGTGTGAACCACGTGGTTTCAGGACTCCGTCAAATTTTTCGAGTGTAGGAATGGGGAAAACGATGCTCGAGACGCAAAAGTCATGCAGGATAGGGAGTTACCGCTTCGCTTCGATGGGTGTAACACGAGAGGAAGGAAGCGCTGGTGCACGAGTGAAGGTGCAGGAACAGCACACACTGACCCACACTGTTTTCAGCTGTCATCCAATGAAAGTGCAAGGATTGTAGGTATGGTGTACTGCAGTGACAGACTGTTTTTCATATTATAAAATGGTCTGACCATTTAGGTTATACCCGATGCCACCCCGTCCATCAACAATTAATTCGTGCGAATAACGATAATTTATTCTGAGACGATGGACAATGACGTGTGTTTATTGCTGTACCTTTTTTGCGTGCCTTGGAAATATTTGGTGTTAAAGCTTTCCTCAGGAAATTTAAAATTTTCCTGCATTTGGGGGGCAAGGATTGTGTGCTATCTTTGAACCCACAATTCGGGGTGAAATGGGACGCTACTCACAGGTTTGGGCATCGTTGGTAATTTTGTCCAGCTAACATTGGCCTTTGTCCAGCAGGTTGCTTGCAATCAAAAGTGTAAAACTATTATATAAGTATTCTTCAGCCTCCCACACCTTACTATTTCTTTGATAGGAAGTTTACATCACATGTGTATATACACATGCGACTAAACAGTGTGCACTCAAAAAGGGTACAGGATAAACACACGTTATTCTCCATCGTCTCACAATAAATTATCGTTATTCGCAGGAATTAATTGTTGATGGACAGGGTGGCATCGGCTGAATGGTCAGAGTCAGACCCTATGTACGTGTTGTTTGTTTGGACAATTAAAAATTGTCCAAAGCCTTCAAAAAATGACAGAAGGTAGTTGCCGAAAGTCCCACAATCCTCCGGCGAGTACGTCGCCACTTCAGGTGAAACACCCTGTACAGATGTAATAAGCGGTTAGGTAATTTATTTATTTTGAGGTTCAAGAGCGGAAATTTCGCAACCGCGGATTTCACATGAGATCCACGCGTACCAAAAGTGTATTTTCTTCCGATTCCCGCCCCTGTAGGACATGCACCACTCGTACAAAATTCCTATCCTAAGCCTATCCTAATACACAGTTGCGACCCTCAGTGGTTGGCTGGTCGTGCTTTGTTGCAGATCATGGTCAGATGGAAGTCCACAGCTCGGTCAATTCGTTAAGATTTCGCTCAATTGATATGTCAAATGCTTTGTTAGTTGTTTTGTGCTTGTGTACCCAGCCTGTTCACTTTTTCCTTCTGCATATTGTATTGACTCATTATCGCTGGTACACTTATGCCGTTAGTAGGCACCTCCGACAACAATAAAGGAAGCGCAACATAAAGAATGTTTATATTCGATAGGCATATAAGCATGCCAAGTGAAAAATAACAGTAATTCATCAGCAAGCTTAGAATTGGATTGAGAAAATAGGTTTATCTTGCATGAAGAATTGATGAGAATGCCGAGTATAGATAAATTACAGTGGGTTGAAAGCTTATACATAATAGCTGGCATTTGCTGGCTGGCGTAGTTAATTTTGAAGATGCGAATTACCGCCGTGGACTAGACAGGTTTAGAGTAGCGCGAAATGGTTTATAATATGGTAGCATGATAGTTTTCAGCATCTGTTGGCTCATTTTGATTTTCTTGCTTTCTTGAACGGTCAGAGCCCCTGTAGTGCGGACTGCACACAAAAAGAGTGGTTTGATGCTTCCAGGCAAAATATCACCTGCGATACAAGAAAAGAGAGACGAACGTTTCAGTACATGCCACCCACAACAATCCTATTATTCTTGTACGTTTCCTATTGGTACCCAGTTCACCCTACCAAATGAACCGCCTTGCTAATCCTTCTGGACCTATCGATAACCCGAGCCCATTCACGACTCACGAGAGATCATGTCTTTTGTAGGAATATCGCGTATTTGAAAATATCATATTGATCGCGATAGTGCATAAAATAATGATTTGAATTTTAAATGCGATGAAGGAAAGACATGGTCTTCCATTCGTGAATGAAGTCGGGGTTATTAGTTCTTCTATTCGCTGTGCCTGCCGTGCGTTCCCTCATTTCCCACATCCCTCTCTTTACTGAGATTTCATTTATTTATCTCTTAAAGGCACTCTATAAGGGTAATACAAGTAAGATATTACGGAGCACAAATAGTCACAATACAGCAAAAAAGTATCAAATCAAGCTATATAAAAGAAAACAAATTGACAAATGATGGTATGATGATGGTGGTGGTGACCAGTATTTTGAAGGGGCTTGCGGAGATGATTCTGGTGAAAATATAGCATGGTAATAACCAGATAGTGTACTTATTACTTTCTTACTTATAGCTTTCAGATACTGTTTGTGACTGTTGAAAGCGTGAGTTGTCTGGTTACTATGCTGTTCGGCAAGCTATTCCAGATATCTATGGTTCGTGGTAAAGAAGTAATGGTAGAAGCAGAATCTTGTTTTTGGTGATGACCAGAAGGGGTTTTCCAACATATCAGACTTGAAGTCGTGAGAGCAGTGAAAACGTTTATGCTTTTATGGTTATGCTATTAAGGTCATGCCAGAGGTGTCCGCGTATCGGGGTCTAATCCCCGTGAGATATCCAAACTGTCTTGCTTATACATTACCGATTATACATTATACCGGTAGGTTGTTTCCTGAAACAACAATTCTAGCGAATGGACGGAAATGAAACGTTTTGCATGCAAAAAAACAAACAAAAACAATTGTATTGCAAATGTGATGGTTGATTACCAGAGTTATGGAGAGGGCCGCGAAGTTGATGGTTTCAGTCAGGGCTGAGACATGCTGCCATAGAGGCCATTCTTCCACCTCTGAAACGTCACGATAGGAGAATTAGTTCAAGAGGCAATGAAAATAAATGTGCAATCAAAGTTAAAACCCGGGAGTTTCTCGGTGAGTGTCCAGGCTGACCCACATTTCTTCACAGGAAAAGAAATAAGCCTTTTCTATTAAATATGCTGCTTGTATCTCCCTTGAACGAGCGATAGAACAGAACAAAATCATAGAACCGATTGAAATTCTTTACATACAGAGTGTCCCAGAAAACGTGTCATTGAATTCTAATAAAAACGCCACCTAGAATCATGCGGTAAACGGCATTTGCCACCACCTGATGTGCATGTCATGTAACCTAAGTTTAATTATGTAAATTTTCGCAAAGTGAACTCGGAAATTGGCCAAGTAAAGGTCACTGTTTTACCCCAACAACATCAAGAGGCTTCCGAATTCACTCAAATTCATGATAATTGACATTGATATTCAGGATCTATCCTATCGGGAAAAATAGCCGAACATCATGCTTCTCGGGGCACTTGAGTATATCGCGCGAGAACTTTTTGAGCGCAATCGCTGTCAGTCCGACGAAAGGAGGTTGGAAACCCAGCCCACAGAGTGATAATAGAAAAAGTCACCGTTCCTGAAATTGGGAGAGGGAAGGTATGGTCCCAGCCGAAGCCGGACGCGATAAGGTATATCTGTGTTATCTCTCCGGTGTGGGCCGGGTTTCCAACCTCCTGGAGGAGGAGGAGGAGGAATGTCGTTGGGAGGAACCCGAGAGGTCTGCCTGCCTGATTAGGCGGCATGTTTCTCGGGAAGGGAAAGGTGGTGGAGAGGAGGAAAGGGTGAAGTGGAAGACCGAGCGGAATCCGCTCGGGGGGAGGATAGCTGCGTCCATGGGCCGACTTCAGGGGAACTGTGCCGGCATACGCCTATTACACATCTGAGGGAAACCCAGGAAGAACCCGCGGATTCGAACCGCGGACCTCCCAGTCTCCAAGCGCACGCGTTACCGCTGCGCCACCGGAGCTGGTTCCAACCTCCTGTCGTCGGACTGACAATGATTTCACTGAAAAATTCAACGCGCGCTATTCTCTGCGAGCTCCGTAGAGCATGATTTTCGGCTATTATTTCTGATACCATCCCAAGCAGCACAATGTACTGAAAGTCGGGTGCAATAGGGGTGGACGGTATGTGTCTGATCAGTGTTCTTTAGTTTCACGAGTTTGTTCAAGGCCTTCTACCTACCCGTCCACCCCTATTGCACTCGACTTTCAGTACATTGTGCTCCTTGGGATAGCTCCTCAATATTCCTGTCAATTATCATTCCTTTGAGTAAATTCGGCACGCTCTTCACATTGGTAGGGTAAAAGAGTGACCGTTACCTGACAAATTTCTGAGTTCAGGTCGCAAAAATTTACATAATTAAACTTAGGTTACATGGCATGCTCATCAGGAGGTGGCAAAAACCTAACAAGAACAAATGCCGTTGACCGCATGATTCTATGTGGCGTAGTTTTTTTTAATTAAAATTCAATGACACGTTTTCTGGGACACCCTGTAAATGAATTAGCATTGAATACGCGCTTTTTACGATAATTCTACGAATGATCCTTTTTCAACGCATATAAGGTTTTTATAAGGGCTTGCCAACACACATCCCGGCATGTCGCCTGCTGTGAACGACGAGAGTCATGTTTAATTCATTCGCATACAACAGACATCACCATAATCACCAGCAATCACGTTTTTAAATATAAAACGGACATTAAAAACCACGTCGCGCTTGAAAAGGCACATTGCGCATGTAATTAGTACCACGTCGAATGCTGTGTAGCAGGACACCTCGCGGAAAACACGGGACTTGCAGGATGAGTACCTTAATGCACAGTTCAACATCTCTCCAATCAATATTGGTGTTGGAAAAATGACCGCTAGAACTCATTTGGAGTCACCGTTGAGCATAAATACCTAGAAATATTTCGTGCAGTTATAAATATTCATTAGCAAAACCTGACAGGTGTCAGGGGGTTGCTGCTTCCACCACATGTGTAACAAAACATACTTTTCATCTGCGAATTAATGTCATGGTTGGCGTAGAATTTACGTATTTGTGATTTTTTATGTGGCTTCAAGAAGGATGGAAGGGCTAGAAAAAATATTCAGGAGGATTACAAGCCCTGGTGTACACATTCGCAAAAAAAAGCCAAAAGGGCAGCGCAATTCTGGTGCACAGGAGTGGTTTCGATATCGCAGGGGATATCCCGAAACCGTTAAACTGATCCCGTGCCCGACGACCAAAAGAAATATTTTGTGTGACAGTTCACGCAAATATCCCACGAACAGTATATATCCATCAGAACAGTTACTTTCCCAGGGATCGGAACCGTTATTTTTTGCGGTTCGGATTCAGGTTCAGGCATATTGGTTCAGTTCGGGTTCAGCTCCGCAGCAGCGCAAAATCTTGGTTCGAACCGGTTTAAACCGGCTCAGGAAAGTGAATTTTGAGCGATTGGGTTAAAAGCAAGCACATCCTTATGATTCTCAAATACAAATGTACTTTTGTTGCTGTTGTTGCCGACACAGTAGTAGTCCACAGCAACACTGCGTGTTACAGATCTGCGTTTCAGGTGCAACGCATGCTGTACTCTCTATATTCACTCGTCGTATACAAACTGTTACACCCTGCTCAGGGACTGGCAGTTATTTTCACATCCCAAAATGAAAACTTGTGGTTGCTGCACGACAAACGTCGCGTACAATGACTCCAACAACTGCCACTGGCATTACGATGGTCCCTGAAAGGGACGCGACCCTCGGTTCTACTTTTCTTTCAATAGGAGGCAGCGAACAAGAGCCCATTCGTGGAACCCAGCCCTCCCGTTCAGATTTGTTCCGTTTTGAGTCTGTCTCCAACGTCATGATGACGTTTCTCGGGTAGAGGTCTATATCTGCGAGGAGCAAATACCTCGTACACTTCGGCTGCAGTTTGGTTTTGTTCAGTTTCGGTTTTGAATTTGTTTGGCAATGCGGCACAATCTGCAGTGTAAATCGTAGTTCCCATCTCTCACAACGTACATTACGTCGGAAGCGTTTCGCGAACCGGTAACTGCCTAAGTTTACTTCGGTTCAGTTCCGGTTTCGTTCAACGCGAGAAAAAATATTTTGGTTCGGTCCAGTTCTGGTTCAGCAAAAAATACGGGTTTTTAGAGGTTTTCGGTTCGGGTTCACTTTCGGTTCCGAGCCCTCTACGCTCCATAAAAAAAGACAGGTATCGAAAATCCCACGCGAAAGAGTGACGTAGTTTGACTGTTATTCGATGGAATACACGACAAGAGCAGCCGCAGGATGTTGAGGGTATTCCGGGACTCCCTCTCTAGAAACACGAGAAAACGTCACTCCCAAAGAACCAATGAGGGCGCGACCATGGGAAAAGGAATGCCGCAGCCGCGTCAGAGTTATTACGGGGCGTCTAGACGGCGCCTTCCTCATCTGCCGGAGCCTCTGCAGCCCCGGAAGCAGCGATGATCTTTAAAATTCATTTATTTAATATATAAGCACTTTTCGGAGGAACAAAAAATAGCCAAGTAGATTGTCGGGCGATGCCGACCATAGTGGTACCGGTTTCATGCATGGGTTTCTGGATGCGACCGTCCCTTTAATGTAATATAAAATAAAAAAAAATAAAAATAGCAAGTAGGTACTACTAAACTAACTACTAAAAACTAGCTAAGACCAACAACTACAGGAGAGTCACCAAAGTGAGTTTTACGTCCCAAACTGGGCAGACCTCTCCAACAGACGGAGGCCCCCAAGTTTTTCGTTCTTTCGCCGAAACAAACAAAAAAGGATGGCAAGTTTTGTGGCCGCTATTCCGCTGCTGATCGACTTTTGTTTCTCAACCTTCTGTAAATATTAGATTCAATGCCACCATTACGGTACCACTGTTGACCTATTTCATGATAACTCTAGTGAATACATAGTGAATGCTTGTTGTCACTTATATCGATTATGATCATACGGGTCAATGGTAATTATTGGGAGCAGATTTGCTCCCAATGAGGAGCAAGGTGAATGCATGTACCGCAGGGTAGGACTGCGGATAATTTCGACCACATGGGGTTCTGGTGCTGGAAGCAACGTTTACCTTCCCCACATTGCTATTGCCCGGGTTATCGACTGAGGCCATTGTCGTAGCGTATAGGCGAGGGGTGACCATTGACATCACGTTTGCCATTGGTTTTCACGGTGCTTTACTTTGCCTATGTTTTGCTGCGCATTCACCAACTGGTCCCCAAGCCGAATTAATTTATTGTAATTCTTGAGTGAAACATTGCACATCCTTTCGGGTGCCAAACAAGTCAAGGTGTGGAACTGAGTTTTTGCTTTCTTCTGTCAAATGTCCCGGCAGTATACTTATTGAAAAGCTTACCTTCAGATCCTATCATTTTGACCATGAGCCTGTAGAGATTTAGAATGATCACCGCAACTCCCATAATATTGGACACCACCTCGATGTTCGAGGTCAATTTTGCAATCATCCTACACCATAGCCGCAAAAAATGGCGTCAGCTGGACAGTGCTCGTGCAGAATGAATTTTCGTTTTTATCGGCAATATAGCTGTGGTTGCTCCAACCCTAAGGATAATCACGGGTCTTTTTATCTTGGAGACCGGCATTTCCGAGATTGTTCTTCGGTCTCTAAAAATGCCTCAGAAGGACACGCAATATTAGCGTTCCTGAAAAAGTAACAGTGTAAATAGTATTCTGAAACTAATAAAAACACATACAGTATCTACTTATTTCTAGAGAGTGGAACAATTGTATGTTGAATTAATCAAAGAAAGATGGGATTCCCTCATACTGCTCATGCCGTGAATGTGATTTAATAGCAGACTTTTACGTAACGTAACGGGCTTTGAGCTTTAACTCATGCTTGCAGCTTGCAGTGCTCGCTGTTATGCACGGCGGCGTTCAGACACTTCTGTTTGTACTTTTTCTCTCAGAAAGCGCAAGTAATTGGCAAAGTAACGCGTTACTTTTCTAGACGTTACCTCATTACTTTTTCCGGCGAGTAATTTGTAACGGTAAAAATTACTTTTTCGTACAGGGTAACGGTAACGGTAATCAAATAGTTTTTTTAGTAACGTGTACAAGTCTGCCGGTGACTGGCGATGTAGAGGTAAGGGGGATTGGCTGGGGCTTCCCGCGGTTGTAGGACGCCGGCCAGCGGAAGGCCTGACCTGTATTGGTCCGCGTCCAGTGGCATTGTTTATTTTCTTTTAGAGCACTTCTTAGAGAATGGCCTTCCATACCTGTTGTTCTCATGCCTACGAATGGGTCTCCCATCCACTCTTAAGATCTATCAGACTGGCTATCAGACTGACGCTATCTTTTTAGATTTTTCTCGCGCCTTCGACCGTGTTCCTCACAATCGGCTGCTACTAAAACTCCAATACATGTCCATTGACCCGTCCATCCTAATCTGGATCTCCAAATTTCTCACTACGCGCTCACAGTCAGTCGCAGCTAATAACCACACTTCCGGATTCGTCAACGTTGCGTCAGGCATTCCGCAAGGCACTGTTCTTGGTCCACTACTGTTTATGATTTACATTAACGACCTCCCATCTCACATCACTTCAAATATAAGGTTGTTTGCTGACAATTGTGTAGTTTATAGACGCATAAACACTACTAATGACCTCACTAACCTCCAACAAGGTCTTTTAATAATACATCAGTGGTGTAAGAAATGGCTTATGCCACTAAACATAGATAAATGCTGTCACGTCCCATTTTGCAGGAACAAACCGAAATTTCCTCATACGTACCGATTCGACACTGCTATTATCCCCTCTAATACATCTTACAAATACTTAGGCGTCACTTTACAATCTAATCTGTCGTGGAATCTGCATATCGCTAACATTACTGCCAAGGCTACTCGTACTTTAGGGTACCTGCGACGTAACCTCCATTTAGCTTCAGTTGACATCAAGCGCCTTTCCCAGTGGCGTATCTAGGGTGTGGCAGGTGTGGACAGGTGCCATGGGCGCCAGGTGAACAGGGGCGCCATTATGCGGTCGGGTGTGAATGTGCCAGGTCGGGCACTCAACCTGGCACATTCATAAATGATCTAAAGCACCCGCCATTAGAGAGGTTGTAGTGTGAAACGTAGTGCGGACCACACGGAAACGCATCCCCAAGGACATCATGTTAACCACGAGGTAGCTAAACTGGGCGCGTGACGTATTTGACGAGAACGGGGCACCGTGAGCAAACCGAACCAGCTCAGTGAGCGACTGTCACGGCGGAGACCAAAGCAGCCTAAACAAAAGGGAGATCCCACTCGAGACGTGACAGCAGCATTTAGGATGTTTAGGTAGCAAGCCGATCGCAGCAGTGGGACTTTGAGAGAGATATCTGAGCAAGAAAATCGACCCGACGAAAAGAGGAGTTCGTATCCGGCGGACCAACAAGAGGGTCGACCTGAACCCGTGTGTCGGGCTGGGGCAGGTGTAAAGGTGTAGGGGCGATTTCGGCAAATTTTACACTTCCGATGTTGACGGCAACGAGCTGTACGAAGAAATTTTGGACTGCAGAATGTTGCTCGCGAGGCGCACAGAAAACAAAATATCGAGACCCGAAGAGCTTCTTGAATTTATTGTTCACTATGGAGATGAGAATGTCTTCCCGAACCTTCGGGTTGCGGTCCAGATAATGCTTACGATCGCGGTTTGAATTGCCAGCTGTGAGCGGTCATTTAGCAAGCTTATACTTAGCAAGCTGATACTTTCGTATTTAAGAGTATATCAATGGGCCAGGACAGGCTTTCCGACCTTGCTGTCCTAAGTGTTGAAGGAGAAGAAACAGAAAAAAAAATGATTTCAGTGACATTATCGAAAAATTTGCAGCAGCAAAAGCCAGAAAGGCTATCATGTGACATTGGGCCATTTGCATGTGTAGTAGTTATGTGGACTTCATTAAAGTATTTACAAAACATGACCAACTGTGTCCTCGATATGTGCCTGAACAGGGGCGCAGACTCACTGGTTGCCATGGGCGCAGGTAGCTCTAGATACGCCACTGGCCTTTCCTATCTAACCCTTGTCCGCCCCTAGCTGGAATATGCTTCCGCCGTTTGGGATCCTCAACCCCTGTTTCTATCTGACGAGATTGAGAAGGTTCAAAACAGGGCTGCACGTTTCATTACAAATAACTATCACCGTGGCACTAGCATCTCTGGACTAAAACAATCCCTTGACCTTCCACCATAGCCAGCCTCTGTCTTTTCCACAAGATGTTCCATTCTCCTCTCGCTGTACGACCATACATTGTCCCAGCTCATTTCATCTCTTCTCGCATTGATCATCAATACAAAGTAACACGTTTCGCCTGTAAAACATCTAGGTTCACCGGCTCATTCTTCCCGCGTACCTCAGTTGCTTGGAATAACCTCTCACACGACATAATGTCCCTCGTTTCACCCACTCGCTTCCACGACGCTCTAGATCAGGCCATCTCATAATCATTCGAAACAGGGTTTTGCTCTTCCACCTTCTCGACCATCCTTGTTAATTGTTGAATTGTTAGTTAACCCACGACTACTAAAGTGATTATGCCGTATTTATGTCACCATGTATTTGGTATAACATGTATTCTTCTTTCAATGTTTTATTATCGTTGTATTGCTGCCTCCACCTACTCACCCATGTAATGCCCTTTTAGGGCCTTTGGATTATGAATAAATGAAATGAAATGAATGAAAGATCCTTATTCAGTGCCTTGAGGGTGTAACGCCTTACTTTAGGGATATTGCTGAGCTACGTCAGTATGGTAAAGACGGTATCGTGTGTAGGTCCTATCACCTGGACATTGTTCGATCGTTGCTCCAAACCTCTACCTTTTGGGGGCCTTCCTGTCAAGTGCTACATTCCCCATCACCTCGCCTGCGTCAAAGGTGTGGTGAAGGGGGTTGATGTCTCGTCCTGCAAATGAGCTCGTTGACCTTTTCTCTCTTGTCGGTGTGCTTGAAGCTTATCGCTGTAGCGCACCCGGTAACGACAGTCGTGTAGACACTGGGTCAGCCACCTTCGCGAAGAACAACTGTCCTTCGGAGATAAAGTCGTGGCCGTTTATTTTTCGCGTTGATTTGTTCAAGCGTGGGCCGCTGCAGTGCAAACGCTGCTTTGGACACGTCACCAAAAAGTCCGAGATGCGTTGCCGTCGCTGCAGTGATTCCCATCATGAGTTTGCTTGTCCCTCCTCTCTGAACTGCTGCTTATGCGGAGGTGACCACTATGCTGATTTCGCGGCTTGTCCTTGTCGTGATCAAGAAACATCTCTCTTGGATTTTATGGATACCGTCATTGCTCTTGTGGCGATGCTGCATCTTTGCTTAAGAGTCGTGGTGCCTCATTTGCCGCTAAGGCTCAGGCTTCTGGGCTTGCCCCTGATAGGCTCGAGAAAATTATTAGCGTTGCAGTGGAGTCCGCTGTCGTCAAGCTCAAGGAGTACATTTGTTCTCCGAATTATTGCTTGCCTCTCTGACTGCTGCCATCCAGCACACTGTGTCCTCAGTGGTTGCTTCTGCTGTCAGTCGAGGCAATTCTGCCTCTAGGTTGTAGGCCCATTTATGCTTTCCCCCATGTGACAGTCAGGATTCCGAAATGGATTCCGTACGTTCCTTGCCCAAGCGCACCTGCTGCTTCAGTATCTGGCTCCCCCAAAGGCAAGCACAATAAGAAAGGCAGTAAACTGCAAGGGGGTAGTGACGTGCTTGCCACCGCCCTTGCTGGATCCATACTAGGTTATGGATAGACTTGACCTACTTCAATGGAACTGCTACTCTGAACTCAACTGGCCCTAGACCTTAACACTCTTACTCTCCAGATGTTATTTTACTTCAGGAGACTTGGCTGACTGCACTTCTGTCCTTTTCTCTTCCTGGTTTTCATGCGTATCGCTTAGACCGACCATCTGGCTGACACTAGCTTCTACATCGCTCATTCACTCTTCCTGTGTTTTCTTTGAGCACTCATCTCGGGACTGTCAAGTGCTCGGTGTTCATCTTACCTCGCCTTCCATCACTCTCTCTATCACAAATGTCTACTGTCCTGGCGATTTTCTCTCCACTGGTCCAGTGGATGCTGCCGTGGCCAAGGCTTCTGGTGGATATTTTAGTGGCCGGTGATTTCAATGGCCACCATGTCCAGTGGGTCACAAGACTGACGCGCGAGGTCGGGCCTTGTGCACTTTGATTTGTCAGCGATACTTTTCTGTGGTTAATGATCATCCACGTTTCTCCGAGGGACTGCGCGCTCTGCGATTTACCTGACCTTGTGCTTTCCCCCGAAGACGAGCTGTCTTCGTGGAAGATCATCGACTCGTCCACCGACAGTGATCACCTGCCCATTTGTTTTGAGCTCCTGTCTCTGCCCTGCACACTGTCTCTACGAGGTTCCACTGTGACCGCTCCCTGCAAGAGAAGAAGCTCGCTTCATTGTTTGCTGTAAGCGATGGCCTCCCTCCTCTGGAATCGGGCAATCTCGTCTCTTTCCTCTATCTCCCCAATCTCTGCAGCAGTCCTATTTTAGGCTGGAGAAACGCACTTCCTCTAGTTACGCTCCTTGGTGGACTGGTGACTACACAAGAGCCTACAGGCGACGTAAAGCTCCCTGGGGACAACTGCTTGGCAACACGTGCTACGCGGACTAGAAACACTCCCAGCTTCTCAAAGCCATTTACAAGCGCACAATCGCAGTCGCCAAACGTAACTTTTATACTGGTCGCAACTCATTTCTCTGATCTCCGAACTGTAGGAAAGCGCTACACAGACACACTGCTTTTATCCGCAGATCATTTTCCGCAGCATCACCCCCCTCTAACCGTCCTCTCCGACGTGGACTCTAGCTCGCGCCTTCTGCATTTCTTGAATGCGGTAGCCGTCGTGCTCCCTGCTCTTCCAGCTCCTTCCTCTAGATTTTACGCTCCCTCCTCCACGGAACTGGAATGTGGTGTGCGGGCTCTTCCTAACAGTGCTCCCGGTCCTGACGGGGTTACTGCAGCGATGGTGAAGCACCTTAGGACGAACCATCGATCTGCATTGCTGAATATTGTGAATTCGTCGCTGGAGCACGCATGGATCCCCCGCGAATGGAAGCGGTCTCGAATTGTCGTCGTTCATAGGGTGCCCTCCAGAGGCCTCTGGACAACATTTGGTCGATCGCACTTACCTCAGTACTTTGTAAGACTGTTCAGCGTATCATACACCACCGGTTGTCAGCTTTTATAGAATCCTGTGGTGTCCTTAACGTTACCCAAATTGGTTTTCGCACGCACTCCGCTATTTGCTTGGCCCACGCAAGCCTCGAGAGCCAGATCCCTCCTCTTTGGGCGTATGACTCTAGATGTTGCTAAATCTTATGACAGCGTGGAGCATTCTATGTTCCCGCATTGATGAATGCCAACACCCCTTACCTGATTGCGTGGGTCATGGCCTTCCCCTCTGATCGTTCGTTCTTCTGCTCTGCTGGTTCCTTAGCTTCTTCATCATAGCCCGAGAGTAGGGGTGTCCCCCAAGAATCAGTGCTTCCTCCCATATTATTCGACGTTTTAGTGAGCTCCATCCTTCTGATCCGAGGATTACGACCTTTACGTACGCAGACGACGTTTCTTTCTTTGCTTCGGCGCCTTCGTTGTCTGTTTTATACGCTAAGCTACAAGCCTATGTGGACGCCCTGACAGCTTGAATGACCTCTGTGCACCTTTCCCTGAATATAGACAAGTCGGCCATGCTTGTGTTTCCGTTGAACACTTCGGTCACCATCGACTTATAAGTTGACCCGCAATCGGTCCGTCAAGTTAAGCAGCTTAAGTACTGGCGGATGTGGTACGACGACCCGCTGAGCTGGGGTTATCACATAGATCACTCGTGCTTAGAGGCAACGAATGCACTCGGCGCCCTCCATCGGTGCTCTGGCACCCGTGTCGGCATGCGTAGGAACGTCCTGTTATACGTGTACCGATCTTACATGCGGCCTATTTTGAAAGATGAAAGTCATTGTATCGTTTCATCGTTGATTTCTTAGGCAATTTGAGGCTTTGTTTGTATCTGTCCCTTCTATGATGTTCCAGCCTCAGAACATCAGTTTCTCTCTCGCCTATTTTGAAGTTTGGGGCTGTCATTTTTTCCTCCACGTCCGACTGGCGGCTAACCAAACTATATATTTTGGAGCGGCGGACCCTCAGCCTCTGCTTGGGCCTTCCCAGATATTCGACTTATGATGCGCTTCTCCTTGAGGCCCGTATGCCTTCTCTTAAAGTAGCACAGAAGTCATATTTAACACCTTGTTTTCTTCCTATAAAACTGTTAAGAATGCCAATAAGATGCACCATGAGAAGTAATTCACACCACAGAGTCATAATTATCGTAGAAATTGAATTTAAAATACGCCGCAATAAAGCGACCGTGCGCAACAGTGGCAGAGAGCAGTACCAAGTGATCTGCCTGCGACCTCGCGCTGACTCTAGAGTCCGCGCTCGCTGATTGGTTCAGAGAAATGTTGTCTGCTACTTAGCTGTCGTCTGATACTCGGCTGTTCGGGGCTCTGACAAATCATTGCTCCTGGTTCGGTCATGATTCGGCCGCTCCTTCAATCCCCAATTCTCCGGGGTAATTGGCAAAACTGGTTTACGGTGGCAAAGGGCAGGGCGCTGGCCCCACTGACCAGCGAACCAGAACGCATGGACCCTCAACGTCATCGGTGACGTGTCATCATACTTCTCCTCCTCGGAGTGGCGAGTTAAGGGTGAACGCGCGGAGCTATGCTTATGAGAGTTCTTTCTTCTTCTTCTTCTTTTTTTTTCGTGGAAACAAATTGCACACATCAAAACCTTTCGTGCTGTCCGGTAAATTGACACACATACTTTCATCAGACGTCTTAATCTGAAATTTTTTTGGATGCTACTGTGAGCGCCTACCCGTCAGGGCACACAAAGAGGGTCGACAAAAAATAAAGGTTGTTTGTCAGTCCGCTGCCTGTGCCGTCCCTCTTTGTGTGGCCTGCACGGGGCTTTTATCGCTTTTAAACAAGTATCTCCCTTCAATGCTCATCTTTAAAACGTGCTTTTGTAACCGTGTCTCTGAATTGACTTCTGTTTCACTAAAAGCGCTAAAAAAAACAGGATAACACACCCCACAGAGCGCTCGTAGCGCTCTGTGTGGTGTGGTGTCCTGTTCTTAGCGCTTTTAGTGAAATCGAAGTATCTTATCAACAAGCCCAAATGGACCTTTTAGACAGCGCTCTGGTGTGTTGTCTGTCTGTTCTGTTATCTGCCTGTCTGCCCAAAGTATAATCTGCCAAGGTCTGTTGTGAGCACTTTACATAGTACTTGTTTGTGGTTGATTTCACACTCAAGTGTGTCCTTCTCTGTATTGTTCACTTTGTTGCATAAAGCTCGCACCTTGTGAGGAGCGCTGAAAATCATTGGAACTTGGTGCTGCTCCGCAATTTTGTTTAAATTATGGCCAATTTTATGTATGTAGTACGTATACGAATGTATCTAAAGAATTATTGTCAAATCAACCACAAAAAGAAGTATATAATACTCACAATAAGTGGTTTATTCAATTCTACTGACTTGTGGGAAAATATACTTAGGCAAGACAGGCAGTTGCCTAAACACTAGACTAAGGAAACACGAATACACGATAAAGAACTCCACACCATCAGATTTTTTCGCATTACATTGCAACAATTGCAAATGCAATAATAGAAAAGGCGGGCAAAGAATTGTGAGGGGGGGGGGGGGGGGGCTCACCTTACGTTGATTTGTTGTCTTCAGAGATAAGGTATTTAGACTAACCAAGAACGTCAACATTCCTCGATGGAAACAGGTTGAAGATTCGGAGCACCAATTTCTTACGAATGTATAAAAATGAGAGTTGAGTTGTGTACATTTGTCTGCCCGTGTCGTCGTTGCTGCTTCAAGATGAGTGTACGTTACCAACTACCCCACTTCACCAGTTTACTGAAGTAATCTTCCAGTAGGCCAGAGAGATAGCACTGGAACTTTACGTTAATTAATCTAGACCAATTGTCATGCGTAGCAGACGACAAAGCCGTCGTGGAGGACCCAGCCAAAGGATGTTCCCACCGTCCAATCGCCCAATGTCGCCGGATACGAGAGACCCGTAGGAGTCTGAGCCGACGAGGATGGCGACCTCTGCACTGTTTTCAACTCAGTCAGGTAGCGCGTCAGCAGCGTCCATCCCAAGCTGCTCTTCAAGTCGTCAGCCACCAAGTGCGGGCATCTTCTAGTGAACAAGGGCCGGGCACCGCAAGGGCTTCGAGCGAAATCGTAGGGCCGCCATACTGACTTCCGAGGCGCAAGGTGACGTGATCACGTAGAGGCCTTGACGAAAGTGTGCTACGCCCGAAGGAATAAAAGGAAATGTCTTCTGACCAGAGGACTGCACACCAGAAGGCTCTTGACACGTCGCGGTGGAGGATGTGAGGGCGGTTCCTTCCGGTGTCGAACATTATCCGAACGATACGAGATGCCCTGCGTCTATGGGCCCATATGCATGGGAAGTCTGTAGAAGGATGTGGGGCGTTGCTATGCAACTGCCGGCGACCATGGTGACAGACATTCAATGAAGTGGTAGTGTGGTCATGAGTGTAGGTCCGAATGCGCTCTAGGCGGACCCCATGCAGGGCTATATCCTGGACTGTAGCGCCAGAGCGGCTGCGCTGGATGTCGCATAGGAGGGACAATTGGAGGCCACCGCAACCGGAGCAGGTAAGCGACCGGGAGGATCTGCAATCTCGAGCGAAGTGATTGTACGAGGGGTGAAGTCAAACCGGGACTTTTCATTTTTCGCAAAAGTAAAATGAACTTACAGGCGAGAAATTAAGTTTTATTTTTCAACGTAATCTCCAGCTGCACTAATGCACTTGTGCCAGCGTTTCACGAGGGCTTGGATGCCAGCAGCCTAGAAATTCTTACCGGCGCGTAGCAGCCATGATCGGACCGCATTCTTGACCTCGTCGTCGCAGCTGAAGTGGCGGCCCCCAAGGAACGCCTTCAGTGGCCCGAAGAGATGGAAATAGCTGGGGGCGAGGTCTGGATTGTAAGGGGGATGTGGCAGCAACTCCCAGCCAAGTTCCTATAAGGTGCGTGTCGTGAGGTGCGCGGTATGCGGGCGTGCATTGTCCTGTAGGAGGAGGACTCCTTTGGTGATGAGGCCCGGCCGCTTTTGCTTCAGCGCTTTATGCACATCCCTGAGAAGCTGGCGGTAATATGCACTATTGATGGTGGTACCACTGGGCAGAAAATCAACATGAACAACGCCAGCCTTGTCCCAGAAAACCGTGGCCATGACCTTACCCGCTGACGGGGCACTTCGGAACTTCTTGGGAGCTGGCGAGCCCGGATGCTTCCACTGTTTTGATGCGCGTTTAGACTCAGGAGTGAAATGGTGCACCCACGTTTCATCGCACGTGATGATCCGGACAAGGAACGGCTGTCCGTCAGTGTGGAAACGGTACCTTAGCTCTTGGGAGATTTCCAATCTTCTCTGCCGGTCAAACACGGAGATCTGCCTCGTGACCCAACGGGCACTAACTTTCCGAAACTGGAGGTGTTCATGAATAATAGTGTTCAACGTTCCCACAGAAAGGTCAGTCTTTCGAGCCAGTTTGAGACATGTTATCTGTCGGTCCTTGAGGATCAGGCGTTCCACAAGTTGGATGTTCTCAGGAACTCCACTGGGCTCTAAGCCGCCCCGGCCGGGATCGTCCTGCACTGATGTACGGCCTCTCGGAACCGTTTGCACCACTCAAACGCTTTGCTGCGGCTATGTGCATCATGGCCATACTGAGCCTGAAGTCTTCTGTGAATTTCAGATGACTTTACGCCTTCATTCACGAGAAACTTCATGACAATTCGCTGTTGGATATGCGCGCTCACCTCGTTGTCGGCCATCTTGTCCAGCACGTGTCTCCTGTTTTGCACAAACTTTGGACCACCACGTGGTGAACGCGGAAGTAGCGTGAACCATTTGTACACTCAGGAGACAAAAAGTCCCGGTTTGACTTGAACACCCCTCGTACTTCCCGCACCGTAAACAGCATCATGCTCCATAAGGCGCCTTCTCTTCTCCTACGGGGAGATAACAGCCTGACAGTCGGCGATGGAGTGGGTATTGCATTGACACAACGGGCAACGAAGTCGCGGAACTGATGTTACTTGCATCGATAGCGAGAGTGCCGAAGGAGGATTTCGAGAGATGGAGATCTCGATGTCGGAGTGAGGAGGCTCCGGCTCACGACTAAGAAGGCGACGGGGAGCGATCCGGCAATCCTCACTGCTCTGAATGTGGCTTCGCACAACCGCAAAGAGGTCTGAGACTGCTTGCGCTCTGTGGAGCTGACCGGTGCCCGTAGTCTGGGGGAATTCGCCTGCGTGTGCTCGCTGAAGCTGACTGGTGCCCGCAGGCCGGGGGGGGGGGGGGTCGCCTCGTTCAATTTGACGTTGTCGGAACTGGAGTTCTTCGGGAATACAGCGCATGAGGACACGATGCAGTACAACAGGATAGTCCGAAGGCAAGACTGAGATGCTGAAGGCAGCTGACGCGGAACTGGATTCTGTCTTAGAGATCCAGCAGCTTGCCCAGATCCTTGGCAGATGGAACTGCCGCCAACCCAAGTAGCTTATCAATGTGAGCATCGACCAGGAGGCCCTGTCGTCCAAATCGCTTAGTCAAGGTTGCGATGGCAGTGTCATAATTGCCCTCGTAGATGCCGATGCCCTCGATTGACCTCTTCGCGGCACCGGTGACGTAAGAAAGAAGGTACTTGAATTTTTCAATTTTAGGGAGCCCAGTAGCCTCGTGGATGGTGGTACGGAAATGATTACAGAATCCTTGCCAATCTTCCCAAACTTCCCGGGAAAGGTAGGTACTTGCTGTTTGGGCAGGGCGACCGTTCTGGTGGAAGGTCTGTCAGTGGCCATGGGCGTGACGTTGGGAGCGGGGAACGGGGTAACTCCGCGAATAGCGCGGGGTGCTCTCGACACGGCGAGGCTGACGTCATCGTATCGAGAGGTCGTGGTGAACACTTCCTCAAATCCCGTGTCATCGATGTCGTTTCGCATGGCCACGTCAAGGTCCTTCAGGTCCTGGGCCTTCCCTTCGAGAAACTGAGCGGTGTTCTCTATCTCGCCGAGTGCTGCGGCATTCGTTGGTTGCGATGTAGCGAGCTTGGCGATCAATCGGGTGACGGATGCTCGAACGATTCCGCGAGCCTTCTGCGGTCGAGTCGTCGGGCTGGGCAAAGGATTTCTTGCGGAGAATGAAGGTTCCCAGGTAACGAGAGGGTAACCTATTCCCGGGTTTCGGCACCAGAAATTATGTTACGAAAGGGACCAGAGAGTGGCACACGTCCGAACAGCTCGCTGACCAAAGGTTTAATCCACGAACACCAAGGCATAAAAAAAAAGAAAAAAACGAACTGAAATCACGCGCGCAGTCAACCTCGTCCAAGGCTCTTCCTCCTTTTCCTTTTCTTAACACAAGCATTGAGCATGAGCAACATTCCCTCAGTGCATGAGGAAATTTCGCTTGTGTTCGGCATGCTTATTTTCTGATGTTACTTCTAAGTAATAAGCAGATTTCACCAATAATTCTAAGACTGTGCCATTCTAAGCATTGTGCTCCACTACCACCAGTCTTTTTCGTGTTGGTTGGTTGGCTGGAATAAAAAGAAAAATATGGAGATGGTGGTTCCTACAAAACACAGGAGCCGGCTACTCGAAAACACTTCTTTCTTTTTCGTGTCTTTCATGTACTCCACTAGTCGTTTGTCTTTTCATTAATTGGAGAATAAAGTTATAAGCAAAAGTATGAAAATGAAATCTAGAGGAACTCATTTACTCTTTATAGCTAACTGTAGTTCTGCAGTTCTAACTTGATTACGTTTATGAACTGTAGTTCTAATCTTGATTCAATTACTTTTGAAACCTAATTTTTACAGGTCTGGTTATGGGTAGTTGGATGTCATGGGCATAGGGGTTGAAACTGGTAGTGCTCTCCTGAAACGAAGATTGGTGCTATGTGCTCGTTTCAGGTAGAGTGAGGGTTGACACAGACCTTTACCACTACCATTTACACTAGGTTGATGACATCAAAATTTTGACCGCGAAGCGACAAAATGCCTCTTCAAAGATAGCTGAAATTACGCACAGACACAATTCGAAAAGTCATATTCCAACTACAGTTTGGACCAGGTTAACGATACTTGGCCTCAAAACATGAAAGGGTTACGCACCATTACCGTTAACCATCAATAGCATACTTAGATCTCGAAAGACTTCGAAATTCCGACCGTAAAAAGAATTGCCACAAATAACCTCCGAGGAACTGTAAAGACCTAATTGGGATGCCCTATAGGAACCAGACAAGCAGCCCAAGTGATTTGAATCCAGCAGACGTCATTTCAGTTCAAATGTTCCCTGACAACCAAGAGAGTTTATTTCTTTTTAAGGGCGAATATTTGTCCGTCGCTCTTGCAACGATAGTCTTGAACCTTCTTACGAACCACAAGATCCATCCGTTGCTGTTTGCACAAGGCCTGCAATGTTGCCGTGAAGCGACTTTCCAAAAACTGCTCAGATTTATGTTCGTAATGGTCTAGCGTACGATGAATCCACGTCAGGTATCCACCCGCTGTTATATTGAGAGGACTGGTGGTTAGTAATGCAAATGACTCGCACCAAGAACTCACTTCTGACGAGCCTCGCCAGCTCAGGTAGTGCGTCCGGCATGATGTGCCCGGGCATAAGGGAACCACAGAGGACGACCAGGTCGTACTCCGCTGCAGTCGACAAGCACAATTCCCCTGGATATCACCTCTCCCGCGAATACTGCCCGCACAATGCACAGCTTACCATCTCGCATGGGGAGCTTGAACCCTTTAGCCACTTTTTCCAAGAAGTGCCTCTTGTAAAGGGCCTTCTTCTTGGCTTCGGCCAGCATCTCGTCGCTGTAGTCTAAGCCGTCCATGGTGGAGTAGCCAAGGCTCTTGAGCTGTTACAGAGAACATGTTTTACGCTTCTCCAGACGCTTCTCGAAACTGACCTGGACTCCCAGAAGACCAGTACCACAGCCCACGTCTAAGATAGCAGCAGTCTTTGGAGATTTCAATTCCTGACTGATGAACTGTGCTATGATGGCAGGAGCTTTGTACTTTTGAACTGTCATGTCCTGCCAAAAGTCTCCATGAACAAACCGCCTACCTGCTGCTTTGCCGTGACCCACCTCTTCGTAGTTGGGAGCCCAGCTATTGTAAATGGCTTTCGTTTCTTCGGGTGCTCGATCATCTACAACGAAATCGACTATGTCTGACCGATCCAAGGAGCTCGTTGAAGGTTTCTTTGCCATGTCGGGAAACTGGTTGGTCTTGGCGCTAAAACTTTTTTCAAAAACACCAGTCAAACATTTCACATGCTGTTTACTTACAAACCTCCAAAAATCCGGCACTTACACAAACTACATGCAGAGGCAAATCAATTAATAATGTTGCCCCGACACCAATATATTTTTAAACAAGTATCAAAAGATTTGTTTATTTGATTTTAGTACAGTGTACCAAAAAACATGCCATTACTCTCGTTAACAGGCTGCTCGACGATCCGGCGGCGGCCATTTCTGTTTGAGGCCAATTTGTTTAAGAAGAAGGTGTTTCTAAAGAAAACATCCTGAGGAAGGTGTTGTGGCGCACGCCTAAAAAGTTTCCCACCGTTTATTCTTATCTATCGTAATTGCCATGATCGTGACACTTAAGCCGTGCAGCAAGTACGTAGTAAAAGTGACATTTGCTTGGTTGAAGTGCACTTGACGAACATGACACTAAATTAGGCTGTGTGACAGGGATTGTAGCTCACATGTGCACGAGTTGGGCAAAGTCCGGAGTTTGCACCGGAGACAAGTGCGAAAAGATTTCGTCAACGACCAAAGGGTCGCCTGGTGGGTCTTGGCTGCTGAGTCGATCAGGAGTCACCAGTGTAGCTAGATTGATGAGTACGTTGTCTGTCCTAGAAGAAAGAGAGCCTGCAAAAGTCTTTGAAACGCGATATTATTTTCGGTAAGCACCTTCGAAGCCAAGACGTGTCCTGCGGGTGGAAGCCCTCGCCCGCGTTACCCGAGCCTTCAGTCATCAGAACACATCGTCCCCTGAAATATTTTGCTTAGGGACGACGCAACTGTCTCGGAGCACTTTTCAATAAACATTTTTGCACTCACCAGACGCGGGGCCAAAAGGAACGGCTAGGCCCACGAGACTTTGTTTCTTCTTCTACTTCCGTCGCCTGATTTGTCCTCCAAATATGCGTAAGTCGTGGAAAAACTCACACACACATACACAAAATATTGTTGCATATTTAACGTCATCGGGTCTCGTCAACATGCTCGCTCGGTCTTCGTTATCCGCATTTGGTGTTCACTTCCGTCATAGATAAGACGACTCTTCTCTAGTATACGAAGGGAGTTGCCTCAGGACAGGAGCCGCCGATATTTCGATATTTCGGATTGTCCTTCTACTGGGCACCGTCCTCATCATTGGCATAGCATTTAAAGGGTTAAGTGTGACGTGTTAAGGTTCATGCGAATTGCGGGTCAACAGCCCGCAGGGAAGAGAGTGTCCGTACAGGCTTTTATGGCCGGAGTGAATGACCGCTTTAATTGTTAGAGTGTGGAGAGGTTATACGAATGAAGTGATCTTGGCTCCAGACCGGTTGCAGAAACGGGAGGTTCACGAACAAGGGGACGGAACGGAACAACAGGCAGGAATTTGTGAGCATTCCGAAAGATAAGGAGGTTAGTGGTTACGTGGGGAAAATTCCAGAGCGACCAAAGCATTTTTCTTTTTTTTTTTCTAAGATATATACCGGGTGTTTCAGTTAAATCCCCGGGCTAAATAATTCGCGAACGGGTGCACCAATCCACGAACTTTCTTTTTTACAAGTATCTGTCCGATACCACCTACAAGCTGCACACCGTGTGAATGAGTGGGGGGCGCTCGTTATTAAAATAAAAATGCAAATGAGTTTCGTCAAAAAGCGTTTCTTCTAAAGCAGGGCGCTGTCGGCATTAAAATGGGTACTACCCCTTTTAGGACCTTCAGTGGACACCTTTTAGAGAAAAATCTGCCACCGAAGCGGGTCATTTTTTGCAGTAATTAATTGGTTTCGGTTTACGTATTTTTGTTGCGGCTGGTCGCGGCGAAGCGCAAAAGGGCGTATTTCATCGGTGTAATTCATTGGTGTAATTCATTAATGTAAGGACGTAATTTATTGATGGATAAGGGAGTGAAAGAGCGTCCTTTTGCGCAGCGCCGCGACCAGCCGCGAGAAAAATACGTAAACCGAAACCAATTAATTACTGCAACAAATGACCCGCTTCGGTGGCAGATTTTTCTCTAAAAGGTGTCCATTGAAGGTCTCAAAAGCCCATTGTAGTACCATTGTAGGTGTCCATTGAAGGTAGTACCCATTTTAATGCCGACAGCGCCCTGCTTCAGAAGTTACGTTTTTTTACGAAACTCATTTGCATTTTTATTTTAATAATGAGCGCCTCCCACTCATTCACACGGTGTGCAGCTTGTAGGTGGTATCGGACAGATACTTGTAAAAAAGAAAGTTCGTGGATTGGTGCACCCGTTCGCGAATTATTTAGCCCGGGGATTTAACTGAAACACCCGGTATTCGTAATACAAAGTTATGGCATGCAATAAAGAAAGCAAAAAGTACTGGCCACGCAGAACATAACAGATGATAAAGGGGATAGAAGGGAAAAGGTCTGGGCATATTTTATTTGTGAAGTGTTTCTAGGGTGCCTTGTGATTTGTTGATACCGAACGGGTGAAGGGCGTTCAACTTGTATATGAGATAAGACTCCCTATCACGTCTGTCACGTGTAGATCTAAACCCGATTTCTAGAATATATAGTTTAATGTTGTCAAAATTGTGACCAGGAACGTTAAAGTGTTCGGCGACTGCTTTGGGGAGCTTGTTGGACGTGTCGGTTCTGTGTCCGGTAAGGCGGCTGCTCATTTGTTGGCCGGTTTCACATTGGTCTGACACACATTGGGGTCTGACTCGCGAATGCTTGGTGGAATCCCTATTAGATTTGTTGCAGATGCAATAAAATTCTTTTCTATTGTAGAAATGTGTACTGTCTTGTATGTTTCTTCTGTTTGAGGTTTGATTGCATGTCTTGAGTCGTGAGGAGGAAAGTATGGAAAACACTCCTCAAGTGAGGATGGGACCTCCTCGTTCGGGGGTGTAATAAATGATGTGGAAAGGGAATAAGATGCATTTTGGTTAGTGGTTATGTACTTTGCATGTTGATGCACGTTCAAACGCGAGAAGGAAAGCCCTTTGTACGCGAAACGCGTGGGCGATCTTGGCGCGCGCTCCTCTTCGGCGCTGAGTATCTTGCTCCAGATATCTCTCTATTTGGAACGGGGAGGGGATACCGATGGTCACCAGTATCTCTGGTTGGGGTGATCTCCCAATGAGTACTACTGAAGGCGACATGGAAGCGGCACTTGTAACGACACTAGCATCTCTGCAGTTTCTAGCTTGCCATGATGGTGATGCGCGGCCATGACGACAAAGAGAGCAATTTGCAACAGCTCTTACAACTTCACGCAAATGACGTATCAGAGGTGAAGTTATGGCTTCGCCACACGACATTTTAAACGAACAGATGGAAATGATGGCTCATATGATGTACTGCGTTCCCTGATAGTGAAATCCGTGAAGCTGGGCATTATGCTGTGATCATGGATGAGACGACTGACATATCCGTAAGGAACATGTGTCAATATGCTTCCGAGCAGTGCAAGCTGTTCTGCGCTTTTCTAGTAGAGCAGGCACCAGCTAGAGCGACTTAACCCTCTTCGCCATTATGCCGATTCAATCTTGCTATTGACAACCCAAGCAAACAGTGGCCAATGGCCAGAGGTTGCCAGGGGCAGGCCTTTGGCCAACTTTGGCCAACCCCTCAAACTCGGTGCCTATGTGAGGTAGGTGGGGTATACGGCACATCACGCTGGCCACACAGCTAACGACGGGTGTCGGTGGCGCGTAAGTACTTGTAGTAAGCCATTCACCTGGCTTCCCACGTCAAGAAAAGTAAATGGCGCACAAATAACAAGAAACAAACCCGTATGAATGAACAAACCAAAATGAAACCCGTATTTTGCATTTGAATCCAAACCTGGGGAACATATTTGGGCAGTTGTTGGCCAACTAAATACGTGCCAAGTGTATGGCCCTTTTAGCAAAAGCAACAAATCCCATTACCAAACTCCCTGGCCTAGCTTAGGCCATTTATGGCAACTTTGGCGAGCCAAACTCAGCCCAATATTGGCCCACATCTGGTGTGCTCCCTGGGAAGACCTGTGTTTGGGCACACATTGGCCAGCCAAACCTTTCGCCAAGGAACCAATGCCACACTGGTCCCATACTCTTCGACCAAACTTGGAAAGTGGTTGGCCAGTTTGGCTAGCCAGCATTTTGCCAATGTTGGGCCATGTTGCTTGGGAAGTGTCTTGAACAGCGCTACGACGGTGCGGCAAACATGAAAGAGCAGCACAGTAGACTTGAGGCCGACGCCTCGAGCGATATACGTGCACTGTGTGGCGCACGTTCTTAACTTAGTGCTTCAGGACATGCGATTGAACATAACAGACTTGATAAACTTGGACATGTCCTCGCGTGTTCCAAGAGTGTGAACAAGAAGACGGAAACGCAAAGCTCCCAAAATTTTGCCCAACCGCTGGACGCGGTTCCTCCCTGCGATCGGTTGTTCAGAATTACAGTCGACTGATGACGTTTCTTGATGAGATTGCATCAGAGGAACGGAACGAGGCCGGAGCGAAGCAAGTGGATTCACGAAGGTATTATCAAAATTCGAGTATTCGACACGTTTTTTTTTTATGCTCAGGCTCCTGACCCTCGAGACTAGAGGCTGTGTGCTCAGCTTTACAGAAACTGAGACTGATACTTGACCAAGCAGAACAAATGGTGTGGCTTCTCGTGCTTCTGGAACGAAACGCAAGCGGATGCGAAGAAGTTCGACATTGAAGAGGTCCCGGTTTCAAGGCAAAGAAAAGGTGCCACGGCAATATGATGAGCGATCGGACGCTCACGCGTTCCAGTCAGCGGAAGACATGTATCGACAGCGCTACTACCAGGTCGTCGACACCGTGCAATCATCGGTGGTTGATAAATACCCACCATATGTGGTGGCATATGGCACACAATGAGGAGCTTCGTCACAGGAAGAAACGACAGCACGTACATCTCTAATTTGTACGGTGCAGATTTTGATGCGGGACGTCTTGAGTTATACCGGGACAAGGCGATCGATATGGCTAAGCAGCGTTGCGTCGTGCCCTAGCAAACATTTCAAGACGTTGTATAGAAGGGGATGGTCTCGGGTGAAGACGGCATATGAGAGACCTTTTACCCGAAAAGACACAACTCTTAAAAATCGCACTGACCATTCCACTGACGTCGTGCACATCAGAAAGATATCGTTCTTTTGCCTCCGTCGCATCAAAACATATTTGAGATCAACAGTGTCCCAAGCTCGACTGCACCATCTGGCGCTTCTGCACCACAAAGAGCTCGCCCGCAAATTAAACCTTGATGCCATTGCAGACGAGTTCATAGGACGGTCCGCAGTGCGACGGAACACATTTTTCACCACGGCGCAGGAATTGTTCCTAATCTCATTTCGTTTCATTAGTGATGCAGTGTGGAAATGGAATAAAAATTGCGTTCGCATCTTGGACCGAAGCACACTGCCCCCCGTGGACCGTGCCAATCTTATCCATGCTTACGTTGAACCGTATCTTTTCCTCGCCTGTATCTCAATTGTAGCCTCGGTTCCATCTAGGGTATCTTGGCATGGTTTACACTGCAAATGTCCAAGGTCAAAACAAAAAGCCTGGTCATAAAAATGATTTACATCTAATCAAATCAATTTAACTCAAATAAATCATCCTTTTTATTGTTTCATAGAAAACATGATTTTTTTGCACAACCTTTACTGGAAAACGTAAAATGAGTGCCTCACGTACCACTGTCTCTTCATGAAAGACTGTAGGTTGCAAGCTTTTGTCATGTTGTAGCTCGACCCAATTATGTAAGCACACAAAGTTACTTTTGGAAAGTCATGCCCTTTTTATTGGTGTGAATTCATTTTCAACAAAAACATTTCAGTTGTGACTTTATATTCGTACACAGTGCGTTTAATATCCATTGAGCAGAGGAAACTTTTATAATAAGGTTCATGGGGGCAATCCTTGGGAACGAGCAATATAAACTGCTCAAGATTGTGTGTATTTAATTTATTTGGCAGAAAATTTCCAGCGATATCCGTGGATAATACACACAAATAAGTGAATCGATAAAGATATTTTTTATTTCAGCTGCTTACTGTAAACACATAAAATGTCCACAGCAGGTATTCGAAATCGTGTTGCATCAGTTCTTGTGCAACAAATGGAAAAAAAAGAAAAAAAATCACGGAATCATACCACAAGTCAATTGCATGTTAGTGATAAAACCGTTTTTGATGATCTATTGCTTGCGGAGAAAAAGACACTCCCAACAACCGCACTGAGAAAAATTGAGCAATATGGTCTATCTACAAGTGTCCTTGCAGTCATTTTTTTAAATATTTTAAATATTTCAAAGGGAAAATATTTTCAAGTGTCGACACAATTTGGCACAATGAACATCTAAAAGACGAGCCAACTTTGTTCGGGCAATTCGTTGTCTTTTATAACGCCGATTAATACTGGGAGGAATAAAGGGTGATGAAATTTTCACACATATTAGTGGGTTATCGCACTTACTTAATCGTTAAATAAAATTCAGGTACTCACAAGGATAGCTAAAGATTTTATGGAATACCTTCTTGCAGCAAGGAAGGTGTGCAACACAAATAATCCGATTGAACACTTGGCAGTATAAAAGCAGCCAAAAACAATGCTTGCATATCTGGAATAGATACTGAGCAACACAGCAAGTGTACAATATCTGTGGAGGAAAAACACTAATTGAACTACGATCAAGACGATTTGTTAAGTACAAACATTGAGACCAACACTGGTCTGCCACAGAGAGCTTGTAAAACGACATCTTTCCACACATATGTAAAACTAGATATAAAAAGTCTGGCAGCTAAGTACAAAAAACACCACAAACGAAGAACCACTTGATATGGTGCTGACGGAATCTTCATCTGGGCTTGATGGATTCATGTTGATATTGTTTCGGGTTGCATAGAAACCACAGTTCAGTTGTCGTCACGGCCTGGAAGGACAAAGGAAATCCATATATGGCTTGAAGACAACAATGATAGAGCTCACCTGAACTGAGGGAAAAGAGCGAAAACTCGAGCGAACCTCTCCTCTGGAATGAACAGGAGGATGGTAAACGTCCGGTTGAATCCAAGGAGTTGGCTTGCCGTCGAATCGAGGGAGACCAATCCGTTCTTGACCTCCAGAACCCAGTGAGCAACTCCAGACCGGCGGCTGAACGAGGTATATACCGTGGCGAAATGGCCAACATGAATGGCATCCGTGCATGAAGGCCAATCAGAGCACTGAGGATCTCGCCCGTGGAACCTCGACGTCTTTCCCAACCTTCGCTCTCCGGAGATACCATCAGGGCAGTGGGCAAAGATCCCCGCCGTCTTCGAAGGGGATTCGGTGAAATAATGGGGAGGAATAGGTCACGGGTTTCGTCGCCTGATGAGCTCATGTGAGGCCGAGAGTCTTCAGATGTTGCCTGGAATGGTTCCAAGAAACCGATGCTGTGACGGCGCTCTCGAGGGATGGAACCCAAGCTGTCTGCACAAACAAGGGGACCTCCATCATCACTTACAAGCACTTGTGACAAAAACTCAATTTTTCGT
The DNA here is from genome assembly GCF_037126465.1 of Ornithodoros turicata. Lineage (NCBI taxonomy): Eukaryota > Metazoa > Arthropoda > Arachnida > Ixodida > Argasidae > Ornithodoros > Ornithodoros turicata. Next base: position 268,823 of record NC_088206.1, read on the forward strand.
TGCCTTTGCGTTGTCCGTCAATGAAAATTTTTGTAGACAATTTTTCCAATAATCAAGTTCACTTCACGTTGTCTCCAAAGCAGCCCAGGAGTGTACTTGGCGTCGAGTTCCATGATACCGCATGCTCGGTTAACAGAGAAATCTGATAAGCTAGCTTCGTCTTGCTGCCGGACTTTCCCCAGGATAGTGAAGGAAAGTCATGCAGCAATGAACGATAACAATGAATAGTGTCTGATGGCACATACAGAAAAAAACGTGAGTTTTCATTATCTCCATCTATGTCCCAGTATGTAGCTGTGTTGACCGATAATAGAGTCTAGATAATTCATTCATAATGAAGATGGGTCAACAAAATAAGCTAGTCACACAAACGGCTAATGTTTGGCCGATTTTTGGCTGAATACAACAGTATGGCGTAGGTCATTTGTGTATGTATTTGCGGATACAGCAAAAGCCCCATGGCGTAGAAAAACGAAGATGAAAGTAACAAATACAAAGATGAGGTGCAGGAAAGCTCAAATAGAAAGAGAAGTTATGGAGGAAAAAATAGGGACATGAAGGAGGAAGGCGAAAGTAGTGAGAGCAAAGGAAAGCAGAGGTAGGTGGTTCCATGGTTTTAAGAGGCTTAGAAGTGACACAACAGCAAGTCAACACGGATGAGGTGTAGGAAAATGCAAATGGAACACAGGAGAAAAAAAAAAAGGTATATATATAGGTATATGGAGGAGGAAGGCAAATGTAGTGAGAGCAAAGGAAAGCAGGTCATGGTCAACTTCCACAATTTTCCTGTAAGTTTAGCTTGCATAAATGTGTCGTCATGCACCACCGGAAATTCTCGTCCAATAAACAGGCAATGAGTTATGTTTGCAAATGCCACTTAGGTTTATCGGCCCACACCCTGTATTATGACATATGTAATCGCATAAAATTTCAACGTGAGATCTCCGTTTAACAAAATTTACATTTTACTGCTAATACTTTGCCCACCAATTTCATACCTCATTAGGAATCTCAGTGTAAGTGACACTTTCTTCTTGATGTGGCCAGCATGACTTGAACAGGAATAAGTTGATATTGGCAAAAGTTGAACGTGGTATGTGCTGTGTGTGGAATGAGTTGTCCTGGCGTGAGGCAGGGTAGAGGCGACGCTACTCTGCAATAATCAGTGGATCCGCAAGTATTCTACAGATCGCGTAATAGTTCTGCTCCTCAAAAAACCTAGTGTAGTGTTAATATTTCTGCTTCATTAACATTCAGACTAGAGGTCAGAAAGTTGCCTTAATAAGTATATAGAAGACTGCTGCTGCCATTTTTAATGTCATTCCATATGGGAATTCTATAGTGATGTGGAATGGTTCAAATGTTCTACTTCATAAATTGTACAATGTCTTATCGGTCGAATATACATATGGGAGTTTGTTTGTTATTCTTGTATGAGAATATGTTTACTTTGCATCAGAAGATGTCTTTTTTCTACTTTTTACGAATGATGGCATCACATGTATCGTGGCAGCGCTCCACCCCGGTTCCCGAACACTCTTTCTGGTGAGGCTCAGATAGGTTCCTTGTCGCTCTGCCACGCGCTCACTGATCTACCGTATGCACGGTTCCTGAAAACTCTCGAAAACAGCAACGAAATACTGTACTGCTTTCGAAGGAAAGCCCATACCAAAAGTTGCTTGGAAAAGAAAACAGAAACAAAAAATCGAGTATGTTTCATGTACCCAAAACAGTAACATTAATATTTTCGGAAACAAACACTGCGCTTACGCACCACAGAATCGTGAACTGGGATGGTTTCTAGTGTTTCTCTCTTTCATCCCACTTGCTGAGAGAAACGCTGAAAAAGAACACTTGTCTTTGATAGCGAAATGTTAGAGTGGGTGGCATTCATGCTTGGAGTAGCATCACACAAAAAGGGCAAGAATGCGCTCTACATGCGAGCTCTCAGACATGTGCTTTTTTGGTATCAATTTCCAGATGTGCCTGGCGACCATGAAACCACACGGTGCCATAGACCTGTTTCTGCAGGTCAGGCGACACGAGTGAGCAGCACCCCAAGATATGCAACGTGCTGTAGTTAGCAGACGACGATGGCACTTTCAAATACATGACCTTGAGTTGTTCCATAGCCTCCTACATAGCCTCATACATGCCTGCCCAATGAGGCAAAGGCGGCCGTTCACACAACCGTATGGGGGCACCAGTGTCCTAGGTCGGAAACACGGACAGTCAGAGCATTGACAACCTTTGCCTACCCCGTAAGGGTGGGTTCACACGAGGGACGCATCCCCGGGATAAGTCCGCGGCGGGCGGTGACGTCACGTGGACGGAGAAGTCCCCGTCCCCACTGAGCATTCACACGGGACGAGGGATGGGAGCGGATAAGTCCGTCTCCAACAACACTTATCAGGCTGCGTGAACCAGTTTTCTCACTTTTCTGCACTGTGGCTGAACAGAAAAAATGACATTTTATACGTTGTGGTACATTATTGCACCTCTAGCATTCCACAATGGAGGGAACCACTGCACTAGCGAAATAAAAAAGAAACTGCTACGTCGATGACAACACACATTTCGCGGTCGCCGCCTTTGCGTACGAGCAGTGTTGCCATGCCGCGGAATCATAAAATCTCCACTTCGTTGAAAAGAAAGAACTCAAACTGCACTGAGTTTTCAGCGAAGGAAACAGACAACTGTGAGTTCTCGAGTCTGGACACGTAGTAAAAGCTATTTACAGTACAAAGCGACAAATGCATATGCAAAACCTATCATAATCATAATTTATCTGTTACTGTTCTATCGTACAGTAAGGTCACATTTCCACGCCGTGCTATAGTGGGTATCGTATTTGGAGATCCGCTTGCTCGTAGCAAAACCCTCGTTTTCCCCATTTTTTCTTGCTTCGTGAAGACTCGTACAAGATTCCTCTCTTTTATTACACTGTTCTTCGAATACCCTCTGCTTCAGCGGTCAGAGCTGTAAAACAGCCAGTCGAAAAAAAAAAAAAGTCAAAAGACGCTGCTCCATCCTCAAGTCCCCCACCAACACAAGGACCGTTTGTGGGTTGGAGACGAATGGTCCGCGGTGGGATTCCGGTCCTCCGCGGACTGGAGAAGACGCACATTTTGATGACGTAGGCTGTGACGTTTACACCATCCGCGGACTTATCCCGGGGATGCGTGCCTCATGTGAACCCACCCTTAGTGTACACTGCCGTGTTCTCTGTGCATACGTTGCTCTACAGTGCTTTGCGGAGATGAGCGTCCTGGATGGGCGCATGCGGTGCAGGCTGTGTCATCGCTCGATAAGCCAGTATTTTACTGAAAGATGCCGTGCCAGTTAGCGTTGGTACAGTCTCTTTTGGGCGTCATGTCATTTCTCCGCCTGTCAGACGACACCGGTTGTAATCTGCAATCTGTGTGTAGGGAGATGGCGTCATGACCAATACTGCTGATATCGCATCGAGGTAGCTATCACCGACCTAGGAAACTAGCGCCACTATTGTGGATGACCAGCGCCTCTGTGTTCCGGAACCATTGGGCAGGCATATAGTATATAGGAGGCTATGGTTGTTTGCACCTGGAAAGATTTTCACCGATTCTTTAGATTTCCTACAGGTTTTGTACCATTCGTTGGCGCTTGAAACACCATGCAAAATCTGCTAATGAAGCTATACTATACTGTTGAATCTGTGGCCGCTTGGGCTCCCAAATGGCGTTGTGCAAACTTTGCTGCAACAGCCCTGCGTTTCATTCTACTGAGCGATAATGTAATACAGTCAAACCTCGTTACAACGAAACGCGATATAACGAAATTCGCGATAGAGCGAAATAATTTGGATTCCCCGGCAGAGGGCCATAGAGATCAATGTATTTTAACTCCCGCTACAACGAAACACTTTTCAGCCGCCGCCTCGATACAGCGAAAGAACGAGATAAGTTTTATGACTCCAAAGCCGACTTTAGGGTCATGAAAACAAAGGGCGCAAGCAGCGTCCTGTTCCCGCGGCGAAAGATGGCACGCGCGATTAGGGTAGGGAGGAATCTGGTGCCTACAAAAGGAAGTCTGAGTCATTGGAAGGTTAGGGATTTTCTTCCGAGGCTTCTCCTCCTTTTCGCGCTTGTTTTGAACTGTCCGGTTGCAGCCAAGTAAAAAGAGCACAAGACGCAAGGCGCTATCGCACGCGTGGGAAACGCTTCGTTCGCGTGGCGGCGTAAGTGACGAAATCAGCCTAGATGATTTTCTTGACAGGGACAAACATGCCGTAGCAACGGAGAGCCTTACGGGAAAACGCACTGTCATAGACGTAGAAGGTTTGCGGGAGATCGCAACATGATATGGAGAAAGCTGCGGAGGCTTCGGCGGCGTACGAACAATGCGTGACACCGCGTCTTCTAGGCACGACGCAGACGCGTATAACCGGCTATTTCACGCAAGAATAAAATACCGTAGGTGCACTTTGGCGCTGTATTTGTAGTTGTTGTCATTTTTCACGAAAAACTTTTCCGCGTCGTAGCGGGAGTTTCGTTATATCGACGCTTATGTACAGCGCGCGCCCTCGCAAACGTCGCAATCCGTGACCTTCAATTCGGTACAACGAAAGAAATTGCAGTCCCCGTGGGTTTCGTTATATCGAGGTTCGACTGTACTTGTGGGGAAACCTACCGCAGTGTTCAAATGGCATCGATGATCTCCGGTGATATCCTTTCTCAGCCAGGGAGCTTAGCTGGCTGCTTAACGCCGTCGGCGCTGAACTACGACGGTTCGTTAGGCGAGCGCAGCCTTTCCAAGAGGGCGGGTGATCGAATTCTGGCTGCCGCTCTGCCAACTGACTCACATGGTGGGACCAGGACGGCGTCTCTGATTTAACGCCAGATTTTCGCAACGATTTGGTTGTACCTGAGTGGGAAACAATCGTTCTCTCCATTATTGAGCACATATCAGTCGTACCCACCTTCTAACTGCGATGCTGACTCCAAAATGCTAAGCCTACTCTGTGCATCCATTTTCTGCAGCAGGAGAGTACCAACTGCCAGAACGTCTTCCTTCTTCCCATTGTAGTCTTGAATTGCTGTCGGAAGAGCACTGTTCTGCTGCCCTGATTGTCTCGTCGTCGGGGGCGTGCCGCATCCATTCTCACACTTGTCTTCTGGAAGGTCAGGTTCCCATCATTTTCCCAAACTTTTAACTTGATACAACTGCGACACCCATTAAAATTCCCCTTTAAAGGGGCCGCACAGATTGTGTGTTCCTCAGAAGAAACCACCACCAGGTCATAATCGGCAAACCTTACGAGGAGTCCGTCCGCACGATCCGTCAGGAGCGCTGCTCATCGGCCCGCGAGATCTCCATCATGATTGGACAATGGAAATTTTGAATTTTGAATGCGCAAAAGTGGACATACTACTCCCGTAGCAGACGACAGCAACCGCTCCTATAAAAACGCGTAGAAGGATGATGATAATCAACTTTAGAATGAAGCATCTCCTGTTGGACATCCGCCACTTGTACAGAAATACTAAGGTAAGCTAAAGTACAAAGTACTGCAGAAATTGAGGAAGCAATAACCGGGTCGATGAGCAGCGCCACCGCTAGCTTCCAAATGCGGCACTGGGAAGGGGTACCTATGACATAGTCGTTATAATCTAGTAGGTCGTGGTCATAACACACACAAAAGAGTCACTTAGAAAAATAACGTGCACTCTTTGCAATATTATTTGAGGCATTCAATGCATCAAATCGTGAGTAGGCTTGACAACAGCAAACCTTGTGTGCTACTTGAACTGATTTATCGGTGGACGCGAACGTACCACTCACCCGTTTGTCCAGCTTTGTCTACCGCCGATGTTTCTTCGTAACGGCTGAATGCAAACACAGATTCTGACCTTCGCGGACACACTCTTGCCCTATCATGAACAAAGGGTTCCGAGGTCCTCCTGTACGGCGGGTAGGACACTGGCTGGTGCACCAACCTACGTTCACATTCCCTGCTATGGCGGTGCAAGACTGCATGCACGGGAGCACCACGAGATGTGCTGGACAGCGACAACAGGCTCGACGTTGGTTGTAGATCATCAGCCGACGGAGGTGCTGCATGGGTATCCTTTGCAGGTACAGGTAAACTCTGTCGCCTGATCACTGTCCTGGGAAGCATTTTGGGTAAACTAAGCGGCATGCTATGACGCCTACGACCCCAATGTCCAAAAGGCTCTTCCATCCAGGAGTAGTCGGTAGCTGTGCGTTGCAAAAGCGGTGGTAGCACTTCTTCATCCTCGAGGTCACCCTCTTCTTCTTCCGAAGCTAAAGGGGCGTTGAGGTCCGTCTCAAAGGAACCCGTCTCGTCATTGGCGATCAGCTTCTCCCACTGAATGTGGTTAATATGTAGGTTGTCAAGGAGCTCTGTTGACAAAGGCGTGTCCAGAAACTGGTGCCACATTTCAAACAGTGGGCTCACGACAAACTTGAAGAAATCTGTAAATAGGTCTGCTCAAAAGCGTGTTATTTTCCGTAAACAACGTACCAGCTTGTATCTTGGCAACTGTTGTTTTATCTCGGTCGCAGATAGGTGTGACCGGGATATTCAACCTCTTTTCGTAGTCCCCTGGAGCAGAAAATAATTTGTAGGCACAGCTTGGCAAGGGGTGACAATAACTTACCCTGTCTGTAAAACTCCTTGCACACCTGCAAGCTCCATCGATGGCTGATATCCCAAGGACGGCAGGGGTTTCCCAGGTCAGCACATTTCAAGGCAATCTAAACACAATGTGCACTATGTAATAGTTGTCACTTGGAGGTTCAATTCGGAGTACCTGGAGAATAAAATGACGGTATTCTTTCTCTGCCATGTTGAGCACCCTGTTCTCCAAGTATCGCTGCAAGGAGAACCACAATCTGGTTTTTCCATTTGCATTGAAAACATTAGATTAGAAATTGTCATGCATAAAGTTATGAGATGATATAATATGATACCATAGTTTATGGGTGCATATGAACAGCCACAAGGGCCCCAATATTGGCGCCCGCTGTCAGATTACAGCGCATAGCCTACTGTAGACAAAAGTTTACTGAACATGCTCCGGCGCAATCCTTCCTCAGAGTGACATGCCATCACCTGCAAACTGGTCACTGGGTTATCCAGGCACATGTCTGCAAGTCTGTACAGTCCCATTTTCTGCTAGCTTGTCACTCTAGCGCATGTTCCGTAAACTTTTGTCCAACACTGTACACACAATACTTGATCAAATATGCACGTAAGACACACAGGTAGTGCACAGGACATGTAACAGCTACAGCAAAAATTTGTATGCTAAAATTCGTACATTACAACAGAAAAGCGGCTTGGTTCATGTTCATTGAAGGACGGACTAGAATAGGAGAAGTTTAGGCGACTTGGTAAACCCAGGGGAATCAATCCATGAATGCAAACCTTTATTAAGGAATATGGCGTCAGCAATTTTGTGTCGTGATGACAGAGAGAGAAGGTTAAAATATTTTAAAGGGGCAGTTGCACCAGCAATCTACTTGGCTAATTTTTTCGTGCGAAAAGTGCTTAGATATTAAAGAAACAAATTTCAAAGATCATTATTGCTTCAGCAGTTCCAGAAACTCTGGTGGCGTGACATCACTCCCTAAGCGGAGGAGTGAGAGGGTCCCGACGTCCCATAGCTCTGTGAGGCAGCGGCATTCCTTTTCTCAAGGTCACACCCTGATTGGTTCTGAGGGAGTGACACTCGTTGTTTCTGGCTCTTTGTCACGTATTCCATCCAATAACTACGCCGCTCTTTCAATCAGATTTTTGGATTTCGGTCAACGGTCCACAAGGAACAAAATGACACAATAGTTTCGAAATAGACTGGAACGAATGGAAGACCTGAGTAATCAAATGATTCAAGACCGAGAAAGTCCCATAGATAATTGGATTAAAAACAATTAAAAACCCCCAGTGCTAGGTAGGATGCAAAAACCCGCAAAAACCCGCAAAAACCGACCAAAAGAGAGTGCTATACACCAGAAACAAGTTCTTCCAAATCTGCTTGCCTATCTGTTGTTCTTCTATTTTCTTGGTGAAATCAATGGATGCCATACTAACACAATTATCCCCTTCCTCTCGAATGAACCTAGCCTCCTGATAAAGAAGCTTCCCTCTTCCGTGCCCGTGAAAAAGATTTTGCGTTCCGCAGTAATCTGGGGGCTGTTTTTTGCAACCATCGCAATCTTTTACGTGATCTTTTAGAGTTGAATATTGGGAGCTCGCCCTGGCATGCTCCTGCAACCTGACGTTGACGCATCTCTGCGTTTGCCCAATGTAAAATTTCTTGCAACCTAAAGGAATTTTGTACACGATAAGATTTGTGAATAGTGTGAAGCGGGCACTTCTGAACAGCTTCAAGGCAATTTCTCATGGCATGGTTTCTCAATAATCCTTCTGGTCAGGAAACTCCGGCAAAAAGTTGACATAGGGTGCCCAGATGATGCATGGCGGCGGTCATTCAGGGAGAGATTTTGGTGTGTGCCTGTATCTGTGCATGTGTTTGGATTTTGGCTCCAGCTTTTTCTTTCCCCTTTTTGGCTTTGTATTTTGCCTCCGTAACGACAGGTTCTTTCTTAAATATCCTCGAGGGATATTTCAATCCTTGCACACTGTGCGCATGTAAGAATGTTCTGCACGAACTAAGGAGACTTTGCCTAATTCGATCCTGGAGCGTTTTGTGATGATCCTTATCCAAGGGGGTCTTCACTTGATGAGAAGTGAGCGCAAGTGTTTTTTTTTTCCCATAAAACTGTGATTTGCATCATGATGACTACTTCTATGGAAATAAACATAAGACGTTCATTAACTGAACTGTGATGAGGCGAATCAGAAAATCCCAGATAGCTTAGCACCGCTTTGAGCTGTGGGAACTTGTTGATAACAAAGGAGAAGGTCTGTTTTGGTTCCTTCTCTCACGGCCGATTGTCCACGAGGAGTCAAGGTCAGCGAAAACGTAACATGAAGGGCAGTTCTCCCTTCCTCATTCCAGTAATCTCCCAGAACGCAATGTGTGCGCAAGGAGCACTGTGAGGCATGATGTGTGTGGAGCGAGTGAGGAGCACGCAAAACGCACAAGGAGATTATGTCCATGCTAGACATGTGCGAATAATTATTTTAAAATCGAACTCAAGTAAATACCAAGTTAATACTATGGTACATAGTCAAAGCAAATATAAAAGATATTGTATATGAAGTGAATAGGTAGTTGTATACCTGGTCCGGATACACATTCAGCACATGTACGGATACAGACATGTGTGCAGCATGTATATGCAATATATTTATACAGATCAGAATATGAAGGAGCACTCACATTGTCTTACGTCTTCTTTCATGCAGTTTTTGGCCTTACACGTGAAGCTTTGGAAACAAATATGCAGGGTGCTTCGCCTAATGTGTTATTAATTCCTGTAAAAAATTTACTTGTCCGAAAAAGATGTGGTCAACAGTACTTATCTTCTGGCAACTTGCGTCACAAATTGCGCTGGTTTTAATTTGCCTTTTTTTGTGGGATTTTAATTTTCAGAATTGAACTCAAAATTTAGCCAAGTGAAGGCAACGTTTTCTTTTTTTTTTTGTCAGCAATAGACAGCCCATGTAGGAAATACCCTAGCTCATTGAAATGCATGTTCCCTGTTCCACTGGTAACAGCTGAAAAAACGTTCTGAGACACACAAAGTGCTGGCCACCCTCATTTTGACAGGGGACCTTGCCTCACTCATTCAGCTGCCCTCTCAGTGTCACACTATACCGGACAAGTAGATTTCTTAATACAGGAATTAATAACACGTCAGGTGAAACACCCTGTATATTAAATACTGGTAAATTGTATAGGATGAGCAGGTGGGGGTTGGTGAGGCAACACTGTCATACACAGATGTGAGGTACTACAGTTGAAGGGTTGGTCTGTATGACACCACTATCAAAACTCGTTTCAAAGAACGAGGACTAAAAATAAAATGAGCAGATAGTATTTACCTTGAACCTTGACAGGAACTCCTGCTGCCTAGTGATGTCTGTAGCCAGGATGAGACTTCGAATATGTTGTTCTACTTCATCCCTGCATACAGGCGATGCATAACCTCTCATAAAGAACTCTCGGAAACAACCACAACCATAACACAGTCAAACCTCCTTACAGGGAAATGAGATACAAACTGACGTCCATGGGCGTACCCAGAGGAGGGCAAGGAGAGCAATGGGACACATGCGAAAGCTACCCTGTGAGTACGTCAAGGACTACCCTGATTTTGAGGAATTGACATCGTTCCGCGATCGCGATGCGGAGGTTGTCGTACCGCCGCATAACAGTGAACACAGCACCTGGAAAGTGTGCATTGAGAATTGCGGAACACCTCAGCGTGCGTGGCACAAAATATATTGTTCAGCTTGTGTCTCTTTAGTGTTGAAGCAATAAATGTGTATGGTATGGTGTGTATGGAATGAACTGCGTTTTCGCTGTACAACTGTACGCAAGTTGTCAAGTTTTCTCCGAATTTCGGATATTAACTGAGCTGTAAATCATAAAGTCGGAAAAACTCTGTTTCTTGAAAAACAATAAGCTCCGAAAAACATCCTCCAGTAACGCCCAGAAATAAACTCAGAAAACCCGGAACCCTAGTCATAGGTCGTCATGGCTATTCTCAGATGTCAGAATAGGAAACATTCGCACAGTACGTCTCCAGGGAAAGATGCGTGCTTTGCCCCCTCCCCACTGTGAAAAAAAATCGTGGGAACACCCATGGGCACAACGCGTTTTGCCTCCCGATAGAACAAAAGAGAGTTGGGCTGGCATCTCGATATAAAAAGAAAATTCCCAAAACAGCATGCTGCGTCCCTAACACGTGCCCAAAATCAAAGAAACAAGCAGAAGATTGATCGAAACTGATCGGGAATGCGTGTCGTCAGCTAGCCGGCAACAGTGTACCCGGAAAGGGAGACGCAGAAGAGGTCGTGGATTGCAGTTTCCTACGCAAGTACGAGTGATGCTCACGAACTGCACGGCGGCTTGCCTGTTCGCATCATTCAAGGTGTGCGGCCCGAACATGTACACGTTTATGTTGGTCGCCTCTTCACAATTCGCGGTATGAATCCTCTCAAGTTTCACCTACTTCGGTGCAACGAAAGGAAACGCGACACCCGTAAATTTCGTTTTTTCGAGGCTCGACTGTGTATATCCACTAAAATGCAGCAGGAAAAAGGCTTACCATACAGAATTGTCCAAGTGATCGAAGATCCCGGACTGACGGAGACAGGAAATGGCCGAACGCCAATGGTGGTTCTCTAATACTGAGAAATTCTGCAAAGAAATTGTCTCTGATGTAAAATCTCCTGCGGTGCTAGCAGGGGTCGAGCCTTGGGGGTAAAATAATAGTAGCAAAAAGTCACTACCTTGTACAAGGCTGCAAGGTGATTGGAGGTAGCGATAAGGAAGGGCTGATTGACCCCAGGGTGATCCAGGTCGTGTGTGACAGCTGCTATGAGAGACGCCATCGCCTCCACAGGAGTCATGTGCTCACGTATCTGAGGGTGAAAAAACGTCTCCCTTCCAGCTTCCATATGCTGGACATATGGACCAACCTTGTATTCTAAGAGGAAACAGTGCATGGCCTGGGTTACGTCTGCTGCGTGCACGGAGTTGTGATAGGGGTTGTTGCTGTGGTAACCAGCGTCTATCAAGTCTGAAAGCAAGCCTTTAGCGATTGCATCTTGATGGAATGAGCAGTAGTACTCACTGAAGCAGTGCCACACCTTGACCACATCTAGGTTAAAGGCGCCCATGAACCCGTACTGGTGAAAAAGGTGCACCAGGAGATGGGGCATGGAACGACCTCCCGAGCAAACGTCCAGGGCAAAAGTATTGAACGCCCAGCGGTCCACCTGCCTCAGGAGGCACTGCAATGTAGAAATTATGAACATGAATGAATTTGGACACAGCCATCACTTATAGTGACTGACCCTTGATACTCCATGGTAAGAATCGTCGAGGATGTTCATAAGATGCCTCCATGGTTGTAAGACGGGTTGGTTGTCCCTTCTCCTGTACAGCGTCAGGAAGGGCGTTGTAGTTAATGGCCGATCAATGTCAATGTCCACTGCTAGAGGAAGAAACGAGAGATATCAAGGGACAAACTAGGCAATTCAATGGTCACTTACCTTGCAAGAGATTGTACTCTGACTGACTTAATGACTTTTTGGGCCTCTCTTCCTTACATTCTGACAAAAAACAATACTTCCTTGGAGAAATCTCCAGAAAAAGCACAAACCACCTGTTAGAATGACATATTTTATGGCCATTGCATTAGCCTCTCTATTTTAGGAGGGGGGATTAGTTTCGTTTGTTCAGTGACAAAGTATATTTTTCTAAATCCAATTCCCGAATAGAACAATTTGCTTCACAGATTAGTACAATGAACATTTTCAGGCACAAATAATGATTTTAATATCCATAAAAATCACTCGGAAATCTTTTTAAAAAACTCCATTTTCTGCTAATTTGCCTCACGAACGATCAGGAGTGTGCTGGGATGAGTCTCATACCCAACAGAGACTCGTAGAAAGTTTTCCAAAGGCCTCTCTACAGTTAGCTGGCACATTTCAGCCACATTAGAAGCTTTTAAAATATCATTTTATAAACTTAAATACGTACTCAGCCATATTTACTGTGGAAGTCATTGTCTCCGTGATGTTGTTTAAAATTTGAAAATAAGCTACGAGACACAGAAATTGCGAAAGGCTTTCTTTTTTTTGTTCTTCACAAGGCACAACCACATGCAGGTTGAGCCATATGGTACATAATTTCAAGGCGAGCAACAATGCAGACTACGTAAAATATCACACACAGGCCCACTTTTCTACGCAGTGTGCGAGAGTTGTCGATATAGAAACAACAAACAGTTGTGTTCCCTTCCACTTGTTGACGCAGGGACTTACGCGCCAATGTAGTTCACTACTGCGCCTTCAAGTGAGGTTCATTTTGTAATGCCAAATAAAATGAATGTCACCTTTTTAGTCCGTAGCGGCGATTCAACGTAAATGAGCCACTCAACAAAAGGTCAAACCTTTGCTAAAACAACTTCCAGAATTCCGAGGTAAATACCACGCTACTCTTACAAAACTCTTTCGTAGGAATTCGAAAAAAAGAAAAGAAGAAGAAAAACACCTCAACTTGGCCAGCTGGAGCAGCTTATTCGTTCCTGTATGAGGGAGAAAAAAAATGAAGCACGCCATAACCCCTATCGACATGTCAGTCACTGATAAGGCCCTTCGGTTCTGACAACTCACTGATAGGGCCCCACTTCACCTTGATTGAATGCCATTTGGAGTCCAATTTTAGCCAGCGGCATATGTGATTTCTGTATTTCTTAGGTGAAGCCACCGCACTTAAGTTACAGCATAGAAAAAAAAAGAAAAAGGAACGCTTATTGTTCGAGACTAACTAGCATGTTTTCGGGAAACACAATGTTGTCGGGTTTCATCAAATACAACATTAATTGGCGACTTCTCTCATAGTGCCCTGTGTGCGATGCATTTCATGAAGCGAATATTTGAGCAAGATTTACCTACGACTTTGACGTGGACTATACCATCCTCACTCTTCTCCACAACCACTCTCCTCTGAAAAGTTGGTGGAAACACACACAGAGCAGGTAAGAAAACGTGCGTACGTTGTGCCCCGTTTACATATATGGTCAACACACCAAGTGGAGTTTTGCTCTGTTTGTGTCTAACACGCACGTCTGTCATTGTGCGCTCTTTACGGAACGTTGGTTATTTCACGTTCTTGAACGACATTCGTCCAAGTGACCATGGAGATAGGATGAAATTATTTTGGCTCGAGATGTTTTCCTAGGAAGGGCACGCATTTTTTGCAACAACCGTATACTGCTTTACAAATTCTGTCGGGTGCACTGATTCCATAGGTTTACTCACGTGCGTAGTGTTGCAGACGATCCAATCCTGTGTAGTTCCGAATCGTATGCATGTTGCGTACGGAATCATCGCCTCTCACGACATCCTGGCCCTGAAACCAACACAGCGGGAGTGAAAAAAAGTTGAAATCGGAAACTGACGTCCATTTGACACGCAGGCGAGCTGGTGGACGGAATTTACCATGAACGAATGGGTCGCTCGAACCAGCAAAAACATATTACTGCAACCCCAAACACAACCTACAGAATTCATAAGCAAAATCAAGTATTAGACGCTGTCACCGATTCAATGAGACGAGAAGGTCGAAGGTCTTCAATATATTTACTAATTGTACCTGAAGGACTCGTAGCGTAACAGAGCTCCCAGTAAACCTGAAATATCCCAGGTACATCCCACAAAGGTCGTACACGTCGCATATGTCTGCACGTCTATGCGACGTTATCTGTACGTCCACAATGTGACTTCAAAAAGGTGTTTTATTTTCTATATACCTGGGATATCTGGTAGATGTAAAAACAAAGGAGCAAGCGCGCATTATTTTTCGGAGACATCTAGGACACGTGACCCTTAGTGGCATGACTACTACTTTATTTACCAAGTAATCACTAATCACATTATAGACGGTAGCTTGAGTTAAAAACGCTATATTTGCCTGGATGGGGTGTGAGGAACGTTCGAAGCTATATGCTGACGTGGTTTGCAAGCTCAGAATTAAACTGCAAAGCCGTTGTCACCGTTGCAAACGTGATACGCGCCACGCTACATTTGATGAATGATCTCTAACATTTTGTATTTCAGTATATGCTCGCTCTGGTATCTCTTGAAATCCGCATACGCCGTGGAGGGGCCAAAAAGAGAGCCTGCATCTCATATGGTAAAAGGGGAAAGGACATTTACTAACGCATGATCTGAATTGGTCTTGGATCATGGCTGAAAGGTCGCTGGGCACCCCTCCCCAAGTGGGGTGTGCTGCCAAAAGTAGATGCCCTTTTTGTTTAATTAGTGTGTGCAGCATTCATTGGCTATAGCAATCAATCACTATCAATTCCAAATTAATTGAACACAAAACGGCATTGATGTTAAAATATCCCCGGAACATCCAAATATCCAAAATAAATGTCTATGTGACGGTTCTGGGATGTGCAAACAGTAAGAATGTGCCAGTCGCATGGATGTACTTTCTACGTAAACAGGCTCTCTGTGAAGCTCCCATGGATACCCTAACATCCAATTTGCGATATCGCCAGGATGTACCTGGGATGTATATGGTTTGCTGGGAGGGAATAGAATTGAACAGAATAATATTCAAAACGGACATTCGTCAGTTTTTCCTAACTGTACGAGCGAATAAGAGGACGGTATCAACGCTTCAGACAACATTACGCATCGCTAATGAGTCGACTCCCCTTATTTGAATTGACGTCAGGTGACACGCCATGCGGAAAGGTCCGCAACAAACTGATTTGGAAACGTTGTTCTCTTCACGGAGACATCGAATAAATGGCATCATTCAGAGATCTATGCGGTTCAAAGAACGGTACACCCAATAGAGAATTTTGGTACATCGTACGCTATCGCCTTCGCGTACGTAAGGCATAGCGTTGAAACAGAAACAGAACAGAGAGAGAGCTTCGCGCAGAACCACCAACGCTATCTGTTACGTACGCTATCGCCTTTGCGTACGATGTACTAAAACTCTCCAATATGTACGGGCAATTCAGCAAAAATCTACCGTACCCGATCAACGGAGAAGGTTCTGAGTCGCTGCCATTGGCTCCGGTACGTACGATAACTCCCCGGTGACGATATCAAGGGTCTTAGGAGGAAGGAGCATTAAAGTGGTATCTAACATGGCCCAAAACTGCTGTCATCTTGTAAAGCAGTATGTGGAAAGCATTCCCACAAAATATTTCTGTCCAAAGGCCGGAGCGCTCCAACTGCAGACCACACCCACTCTAGTGTGACGTTCGTGGTAGAGAGCCCCTCATTCGTTCGTAGGAAAAACCGTCTGCTACGAACATTGCGAGCTTCTTCTTGTTGGCTTCCATTATTTGTATGATTTATATCACGTTTTCTTAAAAAAAAAAAGAAGCATATACGCAGCCTGAGAAAATAAGATTACGATCACAAGAGTAATATACCCGTGGCTTCTGTGCAATCTCAGAATTCACAGCAGCCGAAAGCTAGCGATGGCGGCGGTATTGTAGCGCCACCTGTTAGCCACTGAACCAACTGCGCGGTGAAAACTGTCGGACAGGCTGCACACTGTCGAGAAGCACGGGGTTTTTGCTGTACAAACGCAGTTAATTTCGGGCTGCACCACTCGTTCTTCCCGTGGTGCCTGCGGTCCCAAAAAATCGTGGTTGTGTCGTGGACAGCCTTCGAACCCTCCGTTTCGGACATCACGAAGCCGGAGAACGCATGGCGTCTCCGAAGCGGTAGCAGACGCTCCGGCCTGGGCGATGTTGCTCACCTCGATCATGTGATCCCAAGTCCAATGAGGAGCGTCCTCACCACTTGCGTCACATAGTGACGTGTGTGGTGGCGCTCATCACGTGCCTATCGTGAAGGCGAAGGAGGGTGTTTCGCGCGCGGGAGGTTCGGGGAGCTATTGCAGGCGTCCCAATTTAGCTACGGTTGTACTAATTGTGGGAAAACTGTTTTCGGTCGCCTAACATTCCATACTGACCAAAAACAGAAACAAAGTTGTGGGCCTCTAGACTGCTCCTTACACTCTCTGATAACAAGCACTGGTTTGTAGAGCGAGTGCGTTTTTCCCAGGCTTGCGCAAGATATTCAAAAAAGGTATTTAAGTTCATGGGTCTGTGACGCTTTGTTAGATGTGGTTCATTACACCATGCACACTAGAATAGTGTGGGAAGAAAAGAATCAATTTTCTCCATGTCGTACTTGGCGAGGTATAAGCCCTCGAACACACGCACTTCGGGCACTCCTTTCTACGAAACGGGACATTTCCTTTTGCGGAGTGTGCCGCTCCCGCGATCCTAGCCACCAATCGGAGTAATTCTCGGGCTCTCCCTCCTTCACTCCGGTTGGACCGGTTGGACTCACCTGCGTGAGTTCGTGCTTTCCAATGTCACGTGACATTGGAAAACATATTGCAGCACTGGAGTCACATGCGTGCAATTACGAGAGGGAATAGACGAGTTGAGAAAATCTCAGTGCACACGCACTGCATCCTGGGCGCTTGCTGAGCGGGGGACCGAAGAATAATCTTTCACATTCCGCTTTCGCTGACCTTGGCACGTCGTGGACAATGGACCGGAGAAATCGGAACAGTTTGGAGGTCACCCGTTTCTTTCGTATTAGTAAACTCCCACAGTTCAAAGCGACGCTAAGCACTCTGGGATTCTATTGTAAAAACACACGCTGCTGCCTCATTCGGCCCGCAGTGCGACGCATCCCCATGTCACGCGGCTTCAAGGCTACGCGTGACGTCATCTGCACGAGCCGGAAAAGAACATTCCCTGGCACCCAGAGGGGCTCTGCACGCGCATCACGTGCACACGCAACGCTCTCTTGGCTTAAAGGGTCCATGAAGAGATTCACAGAAAAAGCTGAGCTCTCAGTGGAGAACGGTAGAGCCACTAAATAAGCTTCGCTTCAGAGTATCGACACCGGGTTCCAAGAAGAAACACGCGCCGTCTTTCGCTTGCAAGCAGCTCATCATGGATGACGGCCTTGAGCTCACATCCTTGGGTCGCTCTGGCGGACAATACATGGATTATAGCACAACAATCATACACGCTTCTCTATCGCATTATGCTAGCCTTTGATCCTCAACTGACACCGGTCGGTGCGGTGCGGAAACAAGACTTTCCCTTGGACATCAGTGTCCATACTCTGAAGCGAAGCAAGGAGGACTATTATCTGAAATGAATCCCTTTTTTTGCCATATTGGCATTCAACGCGGGCGCAGTTCAAGTTCAAGCGGTCAGACGTCACTTGACATCTTTTGCTCACTCCAAGGTTGTACCACCGTGGTTGTACCAAGCTAGCGCGGCAGTGGCCAAGGTCGTCTGCTTTTGACGTCACAGCTAGTTTCTCCGTCGTGCCAGCAGCGGTGGCGTCAAAGTAGTCGCCTCTTTTGGCCGTGGTTTTTAATTGAAGTGCCACTACAGACTAAATCTCGCGTCTTCAGAATGCTACCAAAATTGTTACTCAAGTCTTCTTGTCTCGCTTTACATTCCTGCAAAGTATTTTGGCTCTATGTGACGCGAAAGCTAGAGAATATTAATTTTTATTTTTGTGAACTGTGCCGTCGTGTTAGGCTCCCGCCCGGCTCTCATCTGGCAACGTTATGGCCCTTCGCGTCTTCCGGGGGGCTCACTTTTGCACTCCGTTAGCGGAGCCCCACGTGACTCCGGCCGCTCCGACCTTCGAGAAAACACAAGGAAGGAGAAGACATCTCCCCATTTTCCCCTTTCGATCAACGTCATGTGACTTCACCACGTGACCCTCGCCGGACGCCGGCTCGTTGCTAGGAGACGGTGCCCTCTCCAGAACATGAAACCACTGCAATTTGTGGGCTTATGATTACGTCACCCGCTCCTCCCGTCATCGAAACCCGTGCAGGCTCAGGAGATCTTGAAAAATTGACAGAAATGCACAGCGTTCGTAAACAGGAATGAAATGTCGCGTATAGAATTCTTGAGGCGCCTTCTTTTCATGACTAAATAAGATAAACGCCGTTTTCCGAGTCCGGTGTGGCACCTTAATATATCCGTCGTTCTTACCAATGTTGAGTTCATACTCCACATAGTGAATGGATTAACGGCAGGGAACGCATGCATATGCTTGCAGAGATTTCTTTGTTTTTACATCTCTTCATGGTACCTGCGCTACCTAACGAGGCCCTTGTTAGCCTCTGACATCAGAGATCCGGCCATTGCCATTGGCAGTCGGAAGAACGTGACCTCTTTCGCGCCTGCCTGACGTCAGAACCGCCCAACGGCAGAGCGCCTCGATTTCATGATTCTCCAGAGTACAAAAAAAAAAAAGAAAGAAAAAACTACATCCATTACCAGCCGAGAAGCGATCCTTCAGGTCAGAGCTGGGCCATTCCAGCCGAAACCAGCCAGAGGTGTAGCTCGGCCCGCTTAGATTTTGCTGAAAAAAATTGTGTGCATTCCTTGAGGGGTGTGTATGTAGGATATAAACTTACTTTTTTTCTCAATAATTTGTTTTCTTGAGCATTGGGGGCGCCTCCAACTTTGCCCAAACATGAAAAAGTCTTGTCCGTTCCACACGTCCTTCTGACACATACAGACGACATTTCTGCGCTTTCTTTGCCTGGTGTTAGAGGAGAAGGGTCGATCTACCTTACCGAAGTCCATATGGAACGAGAGTTTAAGCGTTTTGGGCCAAGTTTACGATTAATTTTCAGCAAGTTAACATCCTCGCAGGATCCCGTGATTGTTTATGCTCATAAGCTACTGTATGGGGATTCGCTTCACGTAAAAATATGACGCTGATCTATATTCATTGATTAACTAAGCGACCGTGAATATCCACAATTGGCAAAAAATGACACTTTTCAGGTAGTATTTTCACATACCTGAGGTCGTCTAGGAAGTGAAACAACATATTCAGAATCTACAGGTGTATTTTTCCTTAGACGAGAAAAAATGTTTTTTTCCCTCCCAATATACTCCGCTGCAGTTCATTCGTTGGTTGAGGTCGTCTAGGAAGTAAAAAGTGATAACTTTGTGACCATCTCCTTTACCATTTTGAAAACCTACACGCGAGAAAACAAGATTCGTCAGCGCACTTGCATCCCGTCTTATTACCCTTCTGCTGTTCCGCTAAGTTCACCCAACTTACAGTCGCTGCTTCGTAACAGATTCGTCGACATTTATGATTATTTTCACATACCTGAAGTCGTCTGGGAAATGAAACACCATTTCAAGAACAGACCTGGCGTATTTATTCTTAAATGGGAAAGAACTTGGTCAACGCATTTGCATCCGCTCTGTGAGGTACCATTATCATCATTTTTCTTCCACTGCGCCAGCTGAGCATAGCTATTGACTCAGAACACGTCCGAACGCGAAACCATTCGTTATTAGCTGTCTTTGTTTCACTGTAAGTAGACGTTTTTGCTGCGTATGCCTGAACAGGATGGAGCATGCCTCATTGTGCTCCACATTTAGCAATTTCTTCTCCAACCGTACGGCCTAGGCGTTGAGTCACCAGAGGAACAGCAGCAATTGTAATTTCTCTTTTTCTATTACGACGTGCCATCAGGGAAGTAGTACATTTCTCGGATATTGTTCAATAAACAAGTGGCGAATGGTGTGTACCGTAACATTGTCATGAATCATGAGTCAGACAACCAGAAACGACGACGAAGCCGCTACGAAGAGGCGGCCTTGAGTACTCGCGGTAGAACCATAGTAGAACTAACAGCAGAAGGCGAATTTCCTTCAAAGGGTGATAATGGTACCTTACAGATGGAATATGAATGCGCTGACGACTTTTTTTTTTTTTTTCTCGCTTATGAAAAAATACACATGTAGACTTTGAAAATGTTATGAAAGAGGGGGTTTTCCACAAAGGCACATTTATTTTACTGCTTAGAAGACCTCAACTAACGAGTATGGTGAGGGAAGAAAATATTTTTTCTCGTTTAAGGAAAAATACACCTGTACATTTTCAATATGTTACAGGAGACGACTTGTTCTACAAATGGCACGATTTGTTTCACTCCCTAGACGGCTTCAGGTATGTGAAAATATTATCTGAAAAGTGTCATTTTTTTACGAATGCTCGATATTCTCGATTGCTTAGTTAAGCAATGAACACAGGTCAGCTTCAAATTTTTATGTGAAGCGAATCTCCATACAGTAGTTTATGAGCATAAATAATCTCGGGCTCCTGAGAAAATGGTAACTTGCCAAAAATTTATCGTAAACTTGGCCTAAAACGCGCTCCGTTCTTGAGCTCTTACGACGTCACCGGATTTATTCTCGTTCCATATATGCTCTTTGTGAAGCTAGATGGACCAGACGAAGAAAGCGCAGAACGGACAACACTTTTTCCTGTTTGGGCCAAGTTCGAGGCGCTCAAGAAAGTTTATATCTTACATACACACCCATAAGGGAATGCATACAATTTTTTTCAGCGAAATCTAAGAGGGCCGAGCTACACCTCTGGCTGGTTTCGGCTGGAATGGCCCAGCTCGCATGAAGGCCGCTTCATGGGAGACACGCTAGTAGTTCTGTACGCTTCAGAGCTCTGAAATCGAGCTACTCTTTCGGGTTTCGAGGAAAAAGTTGTACGGGGTAGGAAACAATTGCGATGGGTATTTCTCGACACGCTCTACAACTTTCGAATTCATATGTCAGCCCTAAGACGAACAATGAAAAAGTTGGCTAATTAATTGCGCCTAATACAGGCGGTCGGAACGCGCGACTTCGTAAGTCCATTTTTTTCGAAAGAAAAGTGGTGCACAAGTGCTGCACTGGTTGTGCACCAGTTCTTAAATACATGCGAGGTCTATGGCGAACAGAATGCGATAGTATTGCACTTCTTGAACTAGTTCAGGAGGTGCCAGGTGAAAGGAATGGACCTACTCGGCAGTTTTCGTTCGCCTATGACGCACCGTGTATTGTTTGTTTCTTCTTCGTCTTCTTTTTAGACCCCGGTGCACGTTAGGGTGGACACTGTGCATATCATGGGGCTTGTAGCCCTAATCTTTGCTTTTCCTCGCATATTTGCTTTTCGAGTCCTTCCTTGCTCCTTTCAAGACGCTGAGTACCAAGCAAAAAAGTAAATACTCAGCTTTGTAAAGCATTTGAGTAGCATATGTGACGGTATTAACCAGATAGTTCTAACCAGTGATTTATGTAGAACCGTCAATGCCCCTCAAATGTTTTTCTGTATGACATAGCTGTAATGATGATCCCGCCATATCTGTGATTGTGGATAAACTACTGGTTCGAGCCATTCTATGTTCCTCAATCTTAGGATTTTAGTATGGAAGTCTTCCCTTCTTTGTTATTCTTCTGTCTTTTTTGTGGTAGAGACAAAGCGAATAACCGTCAGTTTTGTGTAAAGTAAATGTTGTTGCTGGGTTTGAGCACCTCTGTGTCGTTCGTTCTTGTTTGCGCAAACTTGCGCATTTTTAGTATGAAGTTGGTCTACCAGCTCGCCTTGCTATATTTGCTCTGTGCCCAGCTCTCTCTGGGGACGGGTACAGACTCTGGCGGAGAGGATTAGTTAAGTGCTACAAATGCTTTTCCCTCATTTGGCTTTTGCTGAGTGTGCTGGGCCGGCTGAAATAATCGTCGACTTTCATCAAAATTTTGTCGATAAACCTTCCCTCCCTGCGGGTACCTGTAATACCCATTGACTTTATGCTCCGTCATACCGGTAACGGGACACGTCACAAGTACTAAATGCTGTAAAGAGTCGCTCGTTACTCTCAATGTACTGTCAAGTTAGGTAAAAAGGGCAGCCTTGCTTTCCTGCGATTTCTTGGTGCGTGCTCTCGGACATGGTGAGGGTACCCCATTTCGATGAACGCCTGTAGCTGTCTTCGCGTTCGCCTCTACACATGTATTCGCATAACACGAGCGACATCCTGACAAAAGAAACTGTTCACGGAGCCCAAGTTCCGCCCCGTGTTATGTCGAGCATTCACACGGTGACGGCATATATACAGCGTATTTAGGGTTGCCACCTTTCGTAGTGAAAAATACCGGCTGCGGGAGAGGAGGAAAGGCTCGCGGGAAAGGGAAGTGGATGAGGGGTGGAAGAGCACACACAGAGAACGAGAGAGAGCTCAAGATAATACGAGGAAACATATGTTCCTGTGTAATACTAAGGAAAGAACTGCATGGTGACTGCGGAGTTGGGTCTATGCTCCAGATTTATTCAAGCTGTAGTGGAATGTTGAAGGGAAAACCCCGCAAAAGCCCATATGAAAGGTCTTGAGGCTGCCGGTATCACCTTCCTATCGGCAACCGGCAGAGCGAGCAAATAACCGGCCTGGTGGCAACCCTAGGCGTATTGCGCACTAAGCAGACGACACTTGGCAGAATACACCGTGAGCGTCTTTTGCTGTCGTCTGCTACGGAATGTGGCTATGTCACAGGACATTCCACATGGTTAGCAGTGCACGTGACAGCAGAAAACTATTGCATTTTTCGTATCTTCCACTGGAGTATTCTGGGGAATGTCACTCGTGCGAATATACAGTATGAGGCCCCTATAGCCTCTACAGACTCCGGGCATTCACCAGCATGCCCTTCAGGCATGCGAATGTTATCAATAGAGACTAGAGAAACGTTTAGAAACCAAGGTTATCTTGTGGTTGCGGAGTCGACGATGTTCCCGGAACCTTTCATGACGCTTTCGTTCGGTTTCACCTATATAGAGAACGTTGGGACAGGTGGAACAGAAGATATAGCGTAGAGTACGTTAGCGGTTCTGCATGTGGAATGACCAGACGCATTGGAACTATATGGAGACGGTGGTGGTTCGGGCCCACATGAGTGCATGTGAGGGTCCCTGGCAAGGGAAAGTTCCATTTTGTGTACTGACAGTTTTGAGGCGGTATGGACAAGGATAGACCTCAAGTTGGGGGGTTATAGTATTCGAAGAAAGAATCAACACACAGATGCGGCGGAGCCGTAGAAATTGGGAAAAGGGATAGCGTCTTCAACATGCCGTGGGTGGCACGAAGAGGAAGAGAGATAATTGTGCGAATCAGTCTCTTTATAATGGATAGTAGTTTGTAGCGTGGAGGATGCAGCTGATATAGTAAGGCCAAGAAAGTTAACCGCCTTCTTAGAAATTTCGTGCGTGAATCTCAAAGCAGGATGGAAGTTGTTAAACGCATCTATAAACTGTTGGACCTCGGTGAGAGATAGCATGATTGTAAAACCAAATATACATATAGTCCATGTAACGTCTGAAGAAATCAGGTTTGGGCTTATCGTAGTAGGTGACGAAGCATTCTTCAACAAACCCTAAACACTAACAAAAGTGATCTAACACTGAACGTCTGTCCAAGAAGTATTGTAGCGCTGACAATTCCTCTGTGTGAGGTATGACCGTATAGAGAGAGGCCATGTCCATTGTAAATAGGATACAGTTGCCAGAGAGTTGACAACTGCTGAAGAATATGACACACATATGCACAATGACACAACACGAGAACTGGACTGAGACAACATTGCGCCCGATATTATTTCCCCTAAAGCTTTCCTCCCAGATTTGACGTTCCTTGCTGTTTCTGTCATTTTTGGTTCTTAGCGCATTTAAGATGTACCGCCTAATGTTCAACTTTGTTCAACGAAAAATGAATGTAACAATAAAATATAAGTGGCGAACGAGATAACGAAGGTTGTTGTGGGACCTTCTTTGCGGCGCCACGTTTCTGCATCTCGAGCTCTCGAAATGATTCGTTTGTGGCCGCCATACCTCGCCCGGCTCGACCCTCCTAGATAATCCGCTTAGCTGCGGATAGTCTCCCATTTGCCGTGATATTCAGAATCCTTTATCATCCTGGCTCATGTAAAGGAGCAACCTTTATGTTGTGATATGTTGGGGCAGTCTATTTAAATATTTCCTGTATTTAGATACTATTTTTGGATTTGTACTGAAGATGAGAACGGGACGAATCGGACGACGAAGGTAGCAAGACGTCGCCGTCCCCAGGAAATGAAACTCCGAATCCGATATCAACGACAGGTGAGCTCCCACAGCAACAAGGGGCGAAACCTTTCCCAATGGTTGTTATTCGAAGGCCCTGCATATGCCAAAGTCTGTCGGGACCAACTTCCTGGAGAGACATGTGGAAGACATTGTACACATGTTTCAGCGACGTTTTTAGAAAGAATTTGTCGATCCTTTTGACTTTTTTCTGTCCGGAAAACAGATGATAAACGATAACACCACAGCAAGTTAGCCAGCGTAGACTGAGTGTCGTCTGCTAGGGAGCGGCCGTGTGTTGAAAAAGGTCGCCACTAGCGGCGCTGACACACAAGGTTTGCTGCGCCACCTGGCCCAGCGCAACAGGCCTATGACCGAGCAGGGCAGAGACATCCTAAGAGGCATAGTGGATGACGTCGAGATCGCCCAAGACAATTTCTGGACTCGTCGAAGAGAACCGCCGAGTGGTTTGTAGCGCCTGCCATAGATTGTAGCCACGCGTCCGCTCAGTGCGATACCCCTCGTCCAGAAAGCTGTTGCCAGCACGTGAAAAACATTGTGGGCCCCACTGGGACTGCGCAGTGCACCAGTTAGACGGCTCTGCGGTCGCTCTCGTCGCACTCGTGTGTCGAGTTTTGGTGCGTACGGGTACGTGTGGCGTCAGCTTTGGCCACTTCTCTGGTTTGAAGAAAGGACATCTTCTCCGCAATGCAAAACACGTAAAATTAACTCCGGGAACAAGTTTTCGCGGATGGAACATCAAAGAAGATTGTTTAGCACAGAAAGCGTGTATTATTGTATCTTGAATTTGCTTCAAGTTAAGTGTCCATTTGACCGGAAGGAGGGGGGAAGGTGCGGTCAGCCCGCTCTGGAGTGGCGGCTCGGTGCACCCATGACCGGCAACTTCCAGTACCTCCAATATGACGATGGAAAGCTCAATACTATAGTCAAGTGCAAATCAGAATGTACAGGATTGTCCAAGATAAAGTTCCAGGTTTGTAATGACGATAAAACAAAGAATATGGCCTTTCCGGTCCAAAAGACGTATCACTTGGTTCAGATTACCAAATCGTTAGTCAGCTGGACTCTCGCCCCTTCTCCCTATTGAAGTTGCTTGGTGGTCCCTGGCCCAATCCAGCCTAGCAACGATCTACGCTCAAAGCTCTTCTGACATTTCTGGACACCATCGGACTTGGGTTGTTATTATGAAGGGGCTCGTTATTTTATTCACCCATTCCAACCAGCAATGGGGTAGAGTATCGCCTGTGGCGATGAACCTCCCCACTTTCCATTTCAAAATAAAGTTCTTGTTGTTTCGTTCAAATTACTGCGAATAATTCGTGAAATCTTAAGAAACACACACACACACAAAAACGCCGGCTCCTTAACATTTTCTATGGCCCACACCTGTTTTCGTTCCTTCCGCTAGATGGTGCCGCAGTAGGAGGCGGCGTTGCGGACGGGATTGAAAGCAACTGGGTGTGTCCAACTCACAGATCTCGATTGTAAAAGGCTGGATCGCGGATAGGGAGCGCGAGCGTGAAGAAACCGGTCGCCATCTTACTGTACCCACAACAGCCGCCGCAGCGATCATGGCAACTTCTTGCAATTACGGTCGTACCAACCGTACTGTCAAGGATACAGGGCCTAAATTTCTACAGGTGAGTAATGCTTTATCAAGGAATAAACAGGCGTCCGTTCTGTATATTTAGTTGACCATTATGAAGTGTTTTTTTGCCCAAAACGAGCACTGGATGCAGGTTGCTTGATCGCTCTTCCGACGTTCAATCGAGCACACTTGCATTTTATCCGGCGGCAAATACAGTTTGAGTGCATAATATGCTTGAAAGAACATGTTACACTACACAGGTAGTGTTGTCATCAACATATGTGCGAGCACTCGAGCGCTTTTTTGCATTCATTGCTAGCATGGTACACGGTGTTCTCTGCGGAAGCAAGTGCCACATTCATTTCTTTGAATTACCTTCGCGCACAAGTTCGGTATTACGTCATAATGAGACCAAGATTGTCAGCTTTTTTCACGTATTGGTATTGTTTTGTGCCTTGGTTTGATTTGTGACAAAGAATCTTACGTAACGGTGGTGTGGCGCGACTTGAATAACGCCTTTGTGTCTGAGCTGTATCGTCAGCTTGCTAGATAGTAATGATTTGTAATGTGTCGTGCTATTTGTAGCAGTTTTTAAGGCAAAAGTGGTCTCTCAATACAGGTTTCGTCATGAGGGCTACCCAGTGAATAATCTGTGCAGTGTGATACGGCTGGGTGTACAGGTAAGTATCACGTTCCTCATCCACTGGTTTCTCCTTTACAGGAAGGAACCACCTCAGTGCACGCACTGTGGTTAGCCTCTCTCAATTTTGCATATTTTCTTACATGTTCACATCAGAAACACACCTTACACTTTAGGCTCCTTCACCCAGCAATATAATAATTACAATTCTTTTTAGAAGAGTTTTTAATCTTTTCAATTTTTAGAAGATACAGAGATTGTAAACCATGTTTTAAACTGATGTTTTAACATTTGTTCAATGCATTTATTAAACAGCATATTCATTTTTAACTGGTTGCACCCAAACCAATGTTCTGATGTATTATTTCCTTTGTTGTCGATGCACCATAAAAATTGGAATAATCATCATCAATACAGGTTACTTCACAGCTGCCTCGACATACTCAAGAAATGGATGCAGAACCTGCGTAATGCCCACAAACTTTGATTACCACGGCACCTCCAGAAAGTAAAGGCATATGTGTCACATGGGATTTTTAAAGACATTCACAGTATATAATACCTTGCATGAACTGTTGTAGATCTAAGCAGCCTCTACAGTACACCATCAGAAATTAAAACTTGTCAGGGAACTGTGATAATTGTTTTAGTTAATAGGCATGCACATATACGCTATAAGAAGAAAATTATTTATTGAGAATGCACTTCTCTGGCTACTCATGTTGTTTACATCTACTGTTGGTGACGTTCATTTATCACATATTCTATTCTTATATATTATTATTAGATTATCACATATTAGATCACATTAAATTTAAAATTTAGCATATATGAGAAGATAGCAGGAGGGAAGTTGCTATTCATTGCTCATTCCAACATAAAATTGAGTGCTACAAATTCAGAGAGCGTACCTGACCATTGTCATTCCTAAAATATATATTGTCATTGTAGCAAGGTCACAAAAGAATAAATGTAGTCTTTTGCGACCTCCCTACGCGTTCATTGTATCCTGAAACGCATAAGTGCAATAAATAGATCTTGAACTTGAATAAACTTGATGTTGTATAACCTTGACATAAAATGTTGAATAATATAATGAATGATATAAAATACTGAATAAACTTGAACTTGTATATTTTCTTTACTCATCATCAGTGATCTTCATTACAAAATCGTGTTAGCATATCGTGTTAGACTTTTTTGTTTACGTTTCACAGACGGGGTACACGAGGGCCAAAATGACAAAATCACAACTGTTTCAAGCTCCAAGTAGTCCTGTTGCAACTTGAAGACCATATGTGGAGCTGCATTTTTTGGAACATGCTCCACATAACAAGCATGACAAAGTCAGCACTGGATAGCAGGCCCCCGTCCCCAAGCAGCTTTGCTCACGCTGCAGTTGTATTTAGCAAAAGCATGTGAGTGCTGGAGAAGTACATTCAGTTTGGCACAACCGCGCCTGCAAATAATCAGAACAAATGAAGGAAGAAGCAAACAAACGGGAAGGGCTGTACTTCAAAAAAGGAAGTCCTGTGTCTCAAGGAGGTGTTACCACTTTCTAAGTAACTTAATTGATTAAGCTTACATCACTACCTGATTAATTGTCCTAACGAGTGTGATCTAATTGCGTGAAGTAATTACTTGGGCTGCTTCGGTGTGTCCATATTTGCGAGGCAAGGAACCGCTGTCGTTTACTAAAGGACTCTTTCTTGATGCTTGATATTGATTTATATCAAGCTTGATGCTTGATATAAATCATACTAAACGCATACACGGCTAAAACAACGGCTGTAATTCTACAGAACGACCTCTTTCTGCCATGCGAATATATCCTTTCCCGGACCGTTCTTTATGGAACAATTTTTGTCCAGAACGCAGCACGGGATATTATATACATGGTTGTTGTTAACCTCACGTCGTTTCTTATTGAAATATTGGCTGGGAAACGTGCTGTAGTACAATCCCCTGCGCTGCACTGCAGTGATCGTCTAGTTTCGGAATGCAAAACATAACGTAATTAAGAATCGAACGGCAGGACACCTGTGAAACACTGTTAGGATACATCAGTATACTGGCACCTTACAAAATTGTGTGATGACAAACAACGATCAATGCTTGCAGCGCAATAAATACTGACAATCTCTCTTGCCTCCCATTGTTTTCTATGGGCGCACACAGCACTTTAGGGCCCACCAACATGGCGGCCCGAAGGCACGCCTCTCCCCCACGAGCCCCTCTCCCATGCGCGATCCAGCCTTTATACATGGAGATCAGTGGTCGAACTTGATGCGCAAAACTTCTGTAAAGTCATTTTGTACGTAGAAAGAAGAAGAAGAAAAAAAAGGAATGATTGCAATATCCGGAGCGTAAACCCGCGAACGCGTGAATATGAAGGCAATTCGACGTGCACTTGTTTTCATCTTATCTTTCACTGGTTTCTCATTGTTTACTGTGTATTCATCTGTAGAGGAGCCCACAAACGTAGTGCTTGGTGTACAGAGTTAAGAAGTGTTGCGCTCGTGCAAAGAAAATTCAGTGCGACTTACGACCGACCTGCGCTGTCGCAACACACCATAAAAAAAATGGACAAAGCGCTTCACTCACACAAAACGGACAGACGAACCCGCCAACGGGCACGTTTGAAGACCGTCCTGGCATGTCCACAATCAGGACCACGCGACTGTTCGGCGTAGGAAGAACTACGTGGAAAGGATCCTCAAAGACCGTTCTTTCTTTCGGTATAAACTTGAAATGCTTCACGAACTGGGGTCATGAGATCGCGATCGCCGTGTGCAGTTCTGCAGTAGCGAGCTGCGGCACATTGCTGACAGCACACCTCATGGAGTTCATTTTGTATAGTGACGCGGCGAACTTTCATCTCAATGGCCACGTAAATCGTCGTAACTACCGATACTGATCCGTAAATAACCCATGGGCGCGGCACCATCAACACTGTCGGGGCAAAGGATTGTGTAAGCGTTTCGCTCCGTTGATGATGGCATGCGAGAGCACGCACTGAAGGAGTACCAACGAAAACTCCGTCGCTCATTAGTGTTCGCGGCGCGCGTGTTGAGGCATACAGACTTTACTGAACGACTAGAAGACTAGAAACTTGCATTTCGAAAATGACCCTTTTAGGGCCAACCATTTGATGCCACGGAGACAAGGCGTCTGCAGAAAAACCGCGACATCACGTTTTTCCTTTGTTCTCTACGTCGTTCAGGTTCAGTCTCGCCCCATCCTTTTTGAATCAAAGCTGGTGGAGAACACCACAGGAGAAGATCTAGCCAAATTGTCTAGATTAAAAAGAAAGACATAGAAAGTCCCTCGTTTGAATACCGTCAGCAACGCCGACTGCGGCGCCATCCATCGGAAGGAGCACCACTACACAGCCATACCTGAACTACACAGGTATGGCCATAGAAAATTTTAAGAAGCCGGCGTTTCTTTTTTTTTTTTCACGAATTATTCGCATTAATTTGAACGGAGTGAATGTACTGACATAAAATTTTAGTGGATGATACGTCTTCCGATGCATAGTTCAGCTGCGAAAAGGCCGTATTCTTTGTTTTATTGTCATTACAAAACCTCGAACTTTATCTTGGGCAACCCTATACATTATGAATGCAGCAGAAACAGTCGTTTTTCGTTGCTTTGTGATCTGTTAACCTGATGATGAGATTTAGTCAACTGGTTCCCCAGCTTGAGGCATACTATTCACACATATATATGCTGCTTAAGATTGCTTCAGGATATAAATAAGACGTTTTTTGCTTGTTCCGCGACAAAAATGTTCCCATATTCCCCTGCATTAGCATGCAAGGTGTATTATAGAAGGAAGTCCAGGTTTCGAATAGCCGGTCTTCGCTGCATGAAGAGATATTTGGGTCCGAGTAGAAGTGATAAACACCGTTGTCTGACACACAGAAAGCTCCAAGTTCCATCATATTCATTCACCTTGCTCTGAGCACGGCGTACTTCGTAATTGTTTCATGCAAGCTGCTGTGTTAAAAATCCGCATCCATCAAAAAACCTAACTGCACGAAATGAGTGGCAAGTTCGAAACAGGAAGTTGCGTCATTAAAGAGCTTTCTTGGGTACTCGACCGTCGTACAAACGCTATCCATTGTCGACGACGTTCCTGCTTATAACCCATATTTTTGAAGGAAGAAAACTTTACGGCACGTTGCCACTCACCAACTTGGCTGTTATGGCAGCATACTATACATTTCTTCTTCTTTTAGCGGATTCAGCTGGTCGTTTTCGTGAAGCGTAGTGTAGTGTGCCGGTGTGGGTTCAGCCTAGAAACGAACGGACCGATAAAACGCGAGGCACGTTAGATTGAAGCGCAACTTTTTCTGCATGAAAACGACCAGCTCTCCATGTAGGCACTTCCAAATGAATCATCGTCCGTCACAACACTGCTTCACGGTGGTACCACGCGAGGGGGCGCTGCCATCGAAAGAGCCTCCCTGTGTCTGCACTCACTTAGACCGACACTCCAAAAAGCCCTCCCTACTCTGGTTCACACACGCAAGACCAATGGCATCTGTACCTTTGTCAACCTGCTACTGGCTCTGACTTGGACCGTTACAATGATGGAGGACGTTCAACGTACGTCGTACACTACCCTTGGAGGAGACGGCCGTCGTCACCTATGGTGGTCCCACACAGTATGGATTCGAGTAGTGTGACCTGCTCAAACAAGATGTCACTGGAATGATGCTGTTCGTTTGGGTCTTTGAAGCATCGTCTGACGGAACTGCTGGCAGTCTTTGTCCAAGGACCCTTGACATACGGACGCCACAGGTTTGAGCGCAGTCTCTGTGAAGAAAGGTCATGGTGACACCACCGGAGCCCAAGTTCCGCTATTGGAAATAAATGTTTAGCCATTATCTGGACAATATTCGGGCTACATATATACGGGCGCCCCTTGCTATAGCCATCACAGACTCTCCGTGCTGGCTTTGAAAATGGCCTGCGTCTTAGCTGGTGGACGCCTGCATTGCAGCGATGATGCCTCTGCTCTGACAGCAGTTCCACCACATGTCCTGCTTGTCCCTCGTCAACACAGAACGGCACCGTCGCCTTTGATCCCATCCAAACGGCTTCAACGCAAAGCCATGTCACACGCCGACAACCATTCGCACGGATTCCACTGCTTGGCATGTCGTTTTCGGTTTTGAAAATTTTCGGCAAAGCACGTGTCGCATCCCGTGTGAACAGCATGAGCAGGCCATCCTTCCGGGTTTGTTTATAGAGGAGATGGTGTCCCTTTACATGAGTCCTGATCGGCGATGATGGAATGTCCGGATGTGCTGGGGAACTTGTCAACTAACCCGTGGCTTTACTCCAGGGCGTTACCGATAGAACTGGAGCTTCTGATGGGGCGTGAGCTTGGTGACTTGGTCGTCGTCCAGGGGCCGTCACGTGTTCAACTCACGCGAGATTTTCGACCGCTTCGGTATTGATTTTATCCGGTCCTCGCAAAGTGAAAATTGCTGTCGACTATGGACTGGCAGAACCTTTCCAGGGGATATTAGCCGATATGCTTGCCATGTTAGTAGACAAACGGCTCTGCACCACAGGCGCCACCGTGTTGTCAGCAGTCAACCAAGCATAGTCGTCGACGCAGAGGAAACGACCCGAGAGGGTTTAGGGGTCATCGTTCCATTGATGGACCCTACATGGTCAAGGACAGCGGCGACTGCAATGCATTTTCGGCGAGATGGGTATAGAGACCTGCATCGTGTGAGGCAAGCTTGTAGTACCACACCGTAACACTCATCACCGAAGAAAGGTTTGTGGTTTTGAGCGTTTGGTGCAAATGAGCAGGAGGGGAGAAGCTGATCATGCACCTAAGCGATGCCCGGAACGCTCATATGCACCGAAAGGCTGGCAACTATACAAAGGACGGGCTTTCCTGCCCCGCATTTGGAACTTGGTGTCGGGGGTACGGCTACCGAGACCGCTTGCACGATCGCTGACAAACACGTGCAAAGTTGATTTTCTCTTGTCATGGGATATGAGCATGCGTGTAAGGTGCTATGAATTCCTATGAAATTGGTTACGACCACCCGCTGGAGCATCACGCAGTAATGTCCCGATTTTAAGAAAAATATTCCGGGGAACAGCACCGCAAGTACTGACGACCGTTTTATGGGCCGCGCATTCAAAGACACGTCCCACCCGTCCAATATATGAACGACCGGCTCCCCTTTGTCACCGCTTACGCGGGTTTCTATAGTGTCACAGCTGATCAACTGCCTGATCCAACCACTTTACCATTTCGAATTACAGCTCAGAAGGTGGGATACACGCTGCAAATACTAAAGAGTTAACACGAATCAAGTATATAGGCACACATCTAAACTGACACCTTTCCGCAAATTTGTTTCTTACGTATTTCTCGCATGATTCTAGTTAATCGAGTGATTTTCTGTATTTATCTTTCGGGTAGACACATAATCGTTGGATATACCATATAAAAGCGCTATGCAGCCAATCCCACAGAGAAACAATGTCATTTTGTGCACCTGACTATCTTATTGTGTGATGGTTACACTATAGGATACGGAAAAAACATGGTTATCGTGAACAATTTAGGTAAGTTAGGTTCCCGTCTTTATTCCGTAGATAGATCGACCAGTTTCCGCGGGTGACGTCACATGGCCGGTGTGGGCACAACAAATTAACAGAAAGTCCGGGACAATGAATGTAATTTGACACAGTTTGCCAGAAATTACGATTCGACAACACCTGAATCAATCGGGAGTCGCGTTCGTGTGGTTGCCCACACAACAATGGCGTCTTTTGTTTGTAAACGGAAAGAGGCCTTATAGGCCTGCATAGGGAGCTGCAGAAAAACATGCAAATTTCGGGAACGCGACATGGTAGTGACGCCTATGTTGTAGTGTTCACATTAAGGATGAAACGCAAGAATAAGGTGATCGAACACCTGTGCTCAGAATGTAATCGGAGGTTGACAAGACGGCTATATGAGAACTAGGACATTTCGGTGAAATATATCCCTCGCTCAGTGAGTACGCCGTCAACCAAACGAAGAGGAATGCTTCGCGAAAAGGGTGCACCGCAGTCCCGACCGGATTTCGCACGAAATTCAATTCTGGACAGTTTTTTCTCTGTTCCAGATGTCTTGGTGAGCGTGGATGACAATATCCAAAATGAGATAGGGACGTACTGGATCGCCTCAATAAACGTTCGGAGCAAGCTAGAGTCCTCGCTTACTTATGCCACATTACTTTCATCGAGTAATGTCACCCAGTATTTTATTTAAAGCGAGCGATAAAGCTCGCTTTAAATCTCGCGGTAAAAAAAAGCGACAGGTACTGCTTCACTACTACCACCTGTTTCTTAGTCAAGTAGCTGAAAAGTAGCGCTCGTTTCTCTTTCATCGCTGGACACGTTAGAGCAAACACCCTATATACGTATACTTACGTTTAATATACGCTTCGGCTAGCAACAAATATTTCATCTTACAGGAGCACAACTTGGCGATTGGAAAGCTGTTTTCTTTTTCGAAACGAATGCAAAGATTTGTTAGAGGTCTAAAATTCTGTTACAGATCTGTCCCCAAGAGCTATAGTTGATTTGACATATCTTGGTTAAATGGCTCCAATTCCTCGTTGAATGTTGTTATTCGGGACAGACTCACGAATTCTCACGTTAGTTATGAACGGCATGCTGGCGCATCGGTGAGTTTTTATTAATGCGTACGCATTACTAAAACTCACTAATGTTCTCTTTGCGAAATCAAGGTAAATATCCGAGATATCCCAATCAAACATGTCTATGCTGCTGCCTGGTTTGATAGAGTGAGTGTCATGAAGAAACCCCCAAACGAGAACAAGCAGGACCAAGTTTTTCCATAAACTTGAAAGAGACTTGGCCTAATGCTTCTTCCCCCGGAACCGCCTATATACTGAGGCACCTGAAGATCTCCTTTTTCGTTGCTCCCTGTGCACCACCATCACTGACCATACCTACCGTGCCTACATCACCCACAAACACGAAAACACATTCGCCGTGTAGAACAAGGAGCTTGTATTTTCCATTCAAAGTTTTCATTCGCGAAGCACCAAAGTCTCTCAGAAGAAGCTCAACACGTCTTTAAGGCTACGGTCCCACTCATCACACCGAAAAGTGTCATTTTCAGTCAAAGGTTACACGGCTTCTCGGCAACTTACGTGAAATATGTTGGTACCTTTGGAAAGCTTGTTCTTTGGGCAAGCTAAGCCAAGAACTCGTTTCTTTATGTGACGATCAGCTGTGGCGTTATAAAGCGAGAAGGACGACCATATCTTCCATTTTTGGTGTTTTTCAGTCAAGGATGATGCGAACAAGAAAAGAGATAGCGCTGTCAACTTTTTTTCAAAGTGACGTTGCACAGTATGCAGAGGAAAGTCAAGAACGTTTTTACTCACGTAAAGCGTCATTAATTGATTATTGCCTATCAAATTTAAGAAGAAAAAAACGCTACTTTTACACTTGCCGTAAAAGGCTATTCTGTACTTATTCTCGGCTGAAAATATGCTGAGCGGGCGGGTAATTATCAACAGGAGTGATGTCCAAAGTTTTATCGCAAATGAAAGAATAATAAATAAACTAGCGTGGTTCAAAATCGCACACCTAAATACACAGAAACGCAGAAAATGTGGTGACTAGCGCCATCTGCCGTACACGTTTGGAACCAGCGGCAGCTTTGCGTTGCAAGAGGTTGCCGAGAGATGGCACGGGTTCCTATGTGCTGATCACGTAGCGGTTCTCTGACCTCCCTGACTTACGAAACGTTGGCCTCGTGCGTGATTCCGTATCCGCAGGTTCCTGCCGCGTGTATTTTTGTTGATCGTACGGTTATATTGGTCCGTTTGGCTGAATTTCGTGCTGAGGAGTTGCATTATTTGTATAGTTGCGTGTACAATGAACGCTTGCGGCATTTCGTACAACAGCTGTCTCGTTGCAATCTTTTCGCTACGCGACGGACAAGGAGCCCTGCTGTCAAATGTCATAGAACTGTATTCGTTATTATTATAATACTTAACAAAATGAAACTGCAATTATCACAATAGGCTCGAATCATAACAATTGCGTCCTTCTCTGCGCGTGGACAGCGCGTGGGACAGCTGTCCCACGCGCGATTCTCCCTAACGGGGTCATCCACGGAAACCGCGACGGTGGCGCCCCGCCGTAGCAAGTCCGTGTCCTTGTGGAGATACCTCGAGAGTTTGTCAGGACGCGAACAGACAGAACCCGGATTCCACGACAGAGAGGGAAATAGGTTGTCAAGCACCACTGATATCGTAAACGCTATGACGGCTTTCTTCGGCGACCAACAGAAACAACTCCAACAAAGACTCCCACATGCCAGTCAAGCAGCTCATCCCAACACCACCAATCACCATACCCGAGGTAGAGCGCCACATAAAGCGCCTCGCACTAGGAAAGGCAACGGGACCAGACAATCTCCCAAACGAACTCGTAAAGATCCTAAAACCCAATGCACTCGACTATGTGCTTCAACCATATCCTACAGACCAAAAGCATACCGAAGCAATGGAGAGTGGCAAATATCCAGCTAGTTCACAAAGGGAAAGGCAAGCCAAAAGAGGAATTCAACTCATATCGGCGCTGCAGAGTAACGTGTACAAACTGTTCGCGTCGATTCTGACGGAAAGACTACAATACCAATGCGACCCAAAACTATCCGACGTACAAAACGGGTTTCGGACGAATAGGCGAACAAGCGACAACATATTCATACTCACTCAAATCATAGAAATAGCGCAAATGGAAAACAAAGATCTGTTCCTTGCCTTCCTCCACCTGGAGAAAGCATATGACGCTGTGCCCCATAGCATACTCACTGCAAAGATGAGATCAATGGGATTACCAAAAGACATCATAGACATTATCCAGGAACTATACAGGGACTGCACGAACAAATATCACATCGGGAACTTTACATAAAAAACGATTCAACAAGAAGTCGGCCTGAGGCAGGGTTGCCTTCTATCACCCACTCTTCAACATCTTCATCGACGACCTCCTCGCGGCACTGCATTCGTCAGGAAAAGGAATCCATATGCACACACAACAAACAAACGGAACGACTGAAGATACGTGTATTACAGCTCTTGCCTTTGCGGACGATATTTTGCTACTAACCACCAATGCAAACGACATGCAAAAACTCCTGGACATTTGCACGCACCATGCCAAAAATGAGGGCATGCGGTTCAGCCGGGAAAAGACAAATATCATGCACTTTGGACCGTCCGATGACAAACCCACGCTGCGCCTGCAAGAATTTGATATTCAGTATGCAGACACGTACAAGTACCTCGGTATTACGATCGAAAACTGCAAGGAATACCTCCAGAAACATGAACAGAACCTCATCCTGAAAACAAACATGAAAAAAGGCCAGGTGTGGAATATAGCCCGCCATTCCTACCAGCCATACGACGTGGGAAGACTGATATGGAAAGCTTACGCCGTGCCACATACGCGAACGACGTCATTTGCCTCAGCAAGCAGGCAACGGACCAGCTTGAACGGCAACAACGCGAGATTGGAAGATGGATTCTCGGGGGATCATTCGCCACACCAAATCCCGCCATTCAAGGAGAAATGGCCTGGTCTACCTACTCTTTCCGAGAAACCCGGGCAAAGACAAACTACCTTGGACGTCTCATTCACAGACCAAACGACACCCTAATAACGCGAGTCTTCCGACACCTCCGTTACAGGGGCACCCGAACGCACTGGATAAAAAAAATCAGCCAAATTGACCGCACATATAGCAAGGACACCACCAGACACAAAGCGAGGAACGAACGCGAGTGGAACAATGCAACCAAGAAGGAACTAACCCAGACTGAAGAGAAACGGTGGCACTCGGAGACAGCGAAGAAAAGAAGCATGACCATCTACTCTGAAAACAAGACAACTCCGGCACCCGAAACTTTCTACAATGGAGACAGAGCAAGTGGCCTCTTGTTTCAAGCCCGTACAGGCTCCCTCCCAACACAAAAGCGACTCAGCGAACTCTTTGGAAACGCAAACCCAGCATGTACCCTATGTAACACCGGAGAAGAAGAGGACATACAACACATCCTGCAGACTTGCCCGGCCTTACGCGAAGACGGAGTGCCCAAGACACCAATCCCTATCGCCATCATGTTGGGCTTCGAGGCATCACCCAGCTCCCAATCCCAGATCAACGACACGAAGAAAGTCCTCCTCAAGTGGGAAAAGGCCTCCAAAATCAAATCAAGGGCGCTCCACGAGACTGCCGGCAGACCCCGTCTCGAAACCGAAACCGGCCAAACACAGCGGATGGCCAACCGAAGCCAGAGCCAACAAGTGGCGCCTCCGCAAGACGAACCCCCCAGCATTGACTCAAATTCCTCGCTCCTCTTATAAGAGCTTGGATTGGAGACTCGCCTGTGACTCTTTTTATGGATGTCTGCCCTGTTGTAAAAGGGATTATGCGAACCTGAGTAAATTCAAGATGGCTACCGTGAGACCGTAGCCTTAAAGGGTAACGACAATGTTCAGTTCCCTCTGAAGTCGGCCCAGGATGCCTGCTGTTCTTCGTGGCGCTAACACGAAATTTAAAAAAGTTAAGGTGCATCAGATGTCCGACGTATGAGATGAGCCTTTCTTCGTTGATTCAAATTGATTGCCTCATCGCCGCGCTGTCCAAAACAAAACTCGTTGATGTCTACGAGCAAATACAACTCAAGATGATGGTAACATCGATGGTCGTAGCTAGATCGCTCAGCTTACCAGTCGAAAGCCAAGTTTCGAGTTGATCTAGAAGGGGCAGCCACAGCTTCCAGTTCCAGACTAATGCAGCTTTATTCTCCCGCGGATCTCAGAAAAACCTTGGCCGAGTTGTGGTAAAAGGCAACCAGAGGTTGACACTACTGGGAAGTGATATTCTAACATTTTGATTTCAACTGCAGAGTAGGAGTATTATATTGTTTGAAATGTCATTCACAAGGCTTGGTGAAAACGAGCGCCGCGGGCCCGGCTCTGATGGAGAATCTGCTTTTTCGCACACAGGGGCCACTCCCTGCTGACGTCAATCAGTGATAGTAACGGCCACTTGTCGCCAGTCTCATTTCGTTGCTCCCTTGACTGATCATACTCGGGAAGCGGATTTTTCTTTGCGCAGACACTTGTTCCCCCTAAAGTCGTTCCAGGACGTCTGTATACGCCGTTCACAGCCACAGTTGCTTCGTGGCACGGAATTAAAAAATAATAATCATGAATTTTTGTTTGTTTGCTCGCTTTTTAAACTGCTCCGTATCGCTGTATAGGAACTCCAAAACTTGAAGCTTTACTTTACGATCTTGAACGATCTACAGTATTCCGAGTGACACAGTCATTCCTGTCGAGTCTTCATTAGCACTCGCTTCTGTACGACGATATTATTATAGGTGTCGGCTTTCTTATCGCCTTTCTACCTTCATTCACCACTAATGCTGGTAAAACTTGCCATGTCTCGATTGCAATAGCGTACATATTTATATAAATGTTCATTTCATAAATAAATATTACCACTGTCTTGGCGCTCTATGACCCTTGTTGCTTTTACGCCAGAAAAAACCAATCATCATCATCATTTCATAAATCTTTGTCGTGAACAACGCCAAGGTTTATAGCATGTACATGAACCCCATTTCCGCTCCATGAAACGTGAGGATGGCATGCACATTTCCAGACGGGAAATGTATTCGAGCTTCGTAAAGCTGTGCGCGCCCCATGACCTCGATGCTGATTATTCATTATTCCGTACCGCGCGATAAATGCATGGCTTCGCCATGCCGTCCGTCGTGTGACATTCGGAGCGTGCCACTTTTAGCGTCGATGGCTCTGCGCACGCCCATAGCAGAAAGAGAGCTCGAACCACCAATGCTATCCTTTACTCTGATATTCCAGCATTGGGCCCCAGTGGCTGAACCAGACCCTCACTTTGGAAATCGTCCCAGGTGGGAACCTAGGTTAGTACCGGGTCCTAGGTTAGTTTAGGCTTGCTTTTGACAGTTCATGCGGTTGGAGGGGGGAAGTTGGGCACGCGCGCAACTCTACGCTATAGCGCCGTTTGACAAAAACGACTTTTCTTTTTGCGGGGACGATTACTCCGGAGACGATTTTTCCTACACTGCCTTGACATGGTCTCACACATTTCCTAGATCCCAACCCCATGCTTGCCACAATCTGGCGTCGCGTGCGAATGCGTTGTAGTTGGAAAACTTGAACGTACATAACAAAATATGGAACTTGCTTTTGTTTACCTTTTTGCGCTGCGGACCTCGTCGGATTCGATTTAGTCGGACGAATTTGCCAAGTAATGCGTGTATTGCGGGTACGCTGGACCAGAGAAACGCCAAAGCCCATGCTGCCTAGTATGTACATAGCAGCTTGCCTATTTGACAATACTGGGTCGGAGAAATACAGATGTGTATCCGACAGATGCCACGCGGTACATTTTTTTTATCATCATGTTGCGTTGCGAAATTCACGAAAGTAATATACGAGTAATGCACAATCGCACGCGGGGAACTTACTCAACAAAACATTCGTTACCAATTAAGTTACTGCGCAAAAAATGGTTATTAGCCAAGTTACAGGTAACGAAAATGGACCTCAAGTACATAAGCTAATTTGGAAAAGTAACGAGTTACTTTCGAGTTTTCCTATACCTAATACGCGGTTTTTAGTGGTTGATTTTTCTATAATTGAAACAAGCCTATCTTTATGTGCTTCTGTAGGGAGGCATTTGATGATTTTGATATCGTAATAATGTTCCTGAACGGAGCACAAAGCAGGCATCGAATTAGGTTCCACGAGTCTCTACGCACATTTCGTAGAACAGCGCAAAGTTTTAATCCTGCTGTACACAGTGCCCTCTGTCATTATAAATACACTGCATGCTCGTCATTATGATGGGCGTCACCTGAGCCTCCTGATGTACGGCCAAAACAGAATTTGTAGCATTCACCGCGGAGAGTCAGGCAGCGTGCCACCATTGGACCAACAACGGTCCAGTATTGGCAAGCCAATTTCAGGAGATGAGTCCAACAGTGGTTCTGCAACGCGATCCGGTATTGAGGCATGAAAATGGCAATGTTCACCTAATGAAAGACCGGCGTACATGGCTGACGTCTCATTAGGGAAGGAGGATGCAGCTCGCCATTTTTGCAGACCTTACCCCAAGTTACTTTGACAAAGTTAGCTAAAAAATGAAGTTAAAAGGTACCGGAAAAAGTAGCTTATAGTTACAATAACGAGTTACTCCAAACACTGACTAAAACGTGTGCGTGCTGTCATCTTGTAGCTACATTCGCCCGCCACAAAAATGCCAAGGATCGTTGAATTCGGTTGCCGTTGCCATGGTGCCGAGTGTGCCCGCTATGTCAACGCGTTTAAAACAACGTATTATGCATGGATCCCGGACCGTATCATCCAACTGTTACGTTTCGTGGCATATAATAACAGCGCCATTATTTTCATAAATATATTACGTTATTGGAAATGAATGAATAACTCAACTTTCAAAATCTATAAGTGCATCTGATGAGGAGCTTGCTTCTTGAAGCTCGTTTCGAGCCGTTTCTGTATATAGTTGTCATACATATGCGAGTACAGCTGTACACGCTTAGTACAAACGACAGATTGTCATCTTTTATTGTTTCGCATATGTATCCGGAAGATTTTTTTTTTTTTCAACGTGTATATCATGTATACTTCTGTAGTAACGTACGGTGAGAAGCTTATTTGCGTTGCCTTTTGCGGTGTGATTGCATAGCTTATTCATACGGGAAGTGGAAATTCTCTGGGTGGCTGAATCTGCGAAAGGCCATGACATTCATGTCTCCAGCAGACAATCTGGTTTGTGTATGCGAGATTGAGTTCCCTACGTATTAAGAACAGTTGAAGGATTCTGCTCCGTTTCTTGCGAAAGGTGAGTGCCCGTGGATGGCGTCGAAAAACGTTAGGATTAAAGGAGCACAGAAAGCCATCTCGAATATTTTCTGTTTCTACGCATTATGAAAGGATGTGACTTGATTTGACCACTAATACAAAAAAAATTATCTCTGCGCAATATTTTTCATATAAAAATGCACCCGAACATCAACGAGCGCGTTCCCCCTCAACTCGCTCTGCAGGGTGAAACGAGGAGGAGGAGGACGAAAACGCAATCGATGATGTCATTACGGTTTCAATCGGGGTCGACCGCAACCTTTCAACCGCACTCCAATTGGGGTCGGCGTTTCCCGCTTTTCTTTTTGTGTGTGTGTTTTCTCTCTCGCATTTCCTCCTGTGCGGCAGACTACGTAAATCAGTCAGCGGACTGTACCGTAGTGACGTCAAAGCGACACGGGCGGCTAGTTGCGCACGGTCGCCATTTTTAAAATAGAATTCTGCGATATTTATGCATGTGTCGCAGGGTAC
Source organism: Ornithodoros turicata (assembly GCF_037126465.1). Taxonomy (NCBI): domain Eukaryota; kingdom Metazoa; phylum Arthropoda; class Arachnida; order Ixodida; family Argasidae; genus Ornithodoros; species Ornithodoros turicata. The sequence continues at coordinate 311,204 of NC_088206.1, forward strand.
ATTTTAATAGGCAGGATAACCGCTTTGGTTTGGAAAAAGGGTAGTGACTGAAGTGTGCTTCTTTAATAGCTAAAAGAGGAAAGAAAGAAAGAAAAGCGAGCCGTGAATATACCTAGAAAAGGGCCTCAACCAGGGGAAACTTTTGGAGGGATATGAAGGTAGCCGAAGATGAGTGTAGGTATACGCCTCTCACAAGGGCTCACTCCCCTCAAGCGAATGTCACTTTCGCTACATGCACTAAATTATGATGGCAATGACGATAGATGAGAATGAATGGCGGCAAAATTTCTAGGCGTACGCCACAATTCTGTCATAAAAATGTTTTTTTGTTTGAGTTAGAAACACTTCCCGTAAAACTTGTTCCAATGTTAAACAAATTGGCTTCAAATATGGCCGCGGCCAGATCGCTGGCGTTTTAATAGGCTGTTAACGAGAGTAATTACGTGTTCTTTCGGCACAATGTCTGCACTGTACTTAAATCAAATAAGCACTCTGTTGAAAATACTTAAATATATATATAGAATATTAAATAATAAAATATAATAATAATATAAATATTAAAATATTGTGATTGCCACAGGTTGTTGCTTTTCCTCAATATTTTATCTCTACCTCAAAGCCTGCTGTCGAGGTTACACATTCAGACCGCCGAAGTGAAGTGAGCGAGTGTGGGGAACTCACTATATCGTTACTGCACTTTCTGCCGAGTGTCACTAAAAAGACACCGTGTGACACTCCTTGAAACAGGCTTGGGAACCTGTGTGCGCGTGACAGTTCCTGCATGGGTTGCGTTTCAAAAAGAAAACTTTTGCTGGGCGTCAACTGTACACATTTAGCGGTTGAGCCGTCGGTATCTAATCGAGTGATGTCATCAGTGGTCAGCTATACTGCGTATATATGACCCTTAGTATACCTTTTCTATACCTGACGCTTTAGCCTCGACGTTCAAAAAAGTGTTTAGCCTCCGAAACCATTCTTCTGTTACAACTTTTGCAGGTCACTGCAGTAAGGCTGGGGAAATGCGACGGGTGTATTGGGGGCAGACATGTACAAGATACTCAAAAATGTATTTAAGATAAGATAATAAATACTGACGTTAGAATGTAATTAAGATAGAGTATAAATACATGAAAATTAAAGTAATTAAGATAGAGTACGAAATACTTCAAAAAGTATTTGAAATACAATTAAGATACTATTTATCCTTGAACTCAAAACGTCACCAGTCACTGGTCAATGCGGCGAGTCGCCGCTATATGGCATGAATAACCTAAAACCCGCGTACCATGCAAGCCATCCCTGTATGATAGGAGTCATCTAAACAGAAGTCCCAGAAAGATGACAAAGAGATATCATATTACTTCACTAAGTATATGTGACCCAGAACAAATCTAACTTCTAGCAGGTCCCTGCTCGGCGAGGTCAGAATTCGGCGTTACCACACTTGGGCACACATAATAGAACCTTCATCCGCAAAGGATTAGTACATACGGGGCAAGATCTCTAAATGGAGACTTCCAAGAAGGGCCAATGTCCGGGTCAAGTCCGAGGGACACAGGAAATTTCCACTGAACACGCAAGATAATGGAAAGACGAGACACAGAAAGTTTGAGAGGGAGATCCAAAATATGTAATTAGAGTATTGAGTAGAAAATACCATAAAATGTATTTTAAATAGAGTACAAATACACAAAACAAAAAGTATTGAGTAGAGTAGCAAAATACCGCAAATTGTATTTAAAATACAGTATTTTAAATACAATACTCCAAATACGTACAAGTCTGATTGGGGGATATCAGACGGGGGAGTTGAAATCGGGGGGAAAACTGCAAGGGCACCCTTACAACGAAACGAAAATCCCAGGTTGGGCTCTAAGGTATTTTATAATGAGGTGAGCAATTGTCCGCGCCCCACCACTGTGGATAGGTGGACAAAAAAATTTCGCGCATCGGAAGCGAATATTGAGGGTGAACTGGGATGCCAAACACTTGGACGTGACATGGTCTCTGGAAGCGGCCGTCAACTCTGCCTGGTACATAGAGACGTTAAAACACTTGAGAAGACGTGTGTGTCCTGTTTGAGAATCTTGCAACACAATAACGCTCTTGACGCTGCGCGATTTTCACTTCTTCCCGAATTTATAGATTTCACCACAGATGATGTAGCGAGGGACGCAGTGTGATCGTGGATCAAGGTACGACAGCCGGAATTCTTCAGGATGGTTCACCGTTAGGATAAATGTATAGCTCTAAATGATGACTGCATTGAAAAGTCTTGCTGCACTCGAATATCTCTTTTCGTGCGACTGTGCGTTACTTCACTACCCCCGCATCACCTGTAACTAGGGTTCCGCGTTTGCGGTTTTAACCGAAAAACGCCGGATACAAATGAATGTCCAAGGAAGATTAGGACGATAGAGGGCGTTCTTGTGCAGCATTATGCCGGCATCTACTACGATAAGTTTAAATGAGCTCTGTTCTCACGATTGAGATGCCACCACAACAAAGTGTTCCTTTTGTGACGTCTTAGAGGGATTAATTTTGTATCGGTTTTAAAGCTAAGCTGAGACGCAACTGCAGGGTGAACCATGTACACGCAAGAAAAAAAAAAAAAACACCGATTTCATGAAAATAAACAAAGGCCGAATTCACCCTAAAATAGAAACCGAAAGCGCAGAACTTTACACATAACACGTATAACAGAAGCACATGTAACCGAAATTGAGACAAATGAAAAATTGGAGAAAGAAGCAAAAATATAACAAAGTATATCATCGTTCACGTGTGCATTATTCCTCCTCTCCCTTTCAGATCCCGTTGCAAAAGAGACACACCCCGTCTTTCGGTGCTTATGAGCACTTTCTCCCCTCCGACTCATTATAGTGAGTTCTTCTTTTTGAGTGCATATGAGCGTTTGGTGGTTATGGGCGTTCTTATGAGCTGCTACCGGTAATCACATATCGAGATTCACTTTGAATGTCATAGCTGACGTTCTGACAAGCCTGTGGAGAGACGACCAAATAAAACTAAAATCAACACTGTCTGACCCCGTCCCTTGCTATGCAAGTGCGTATTTAGGTTACTGAATATACGCGTACGCAATACTGGAGCTGAAAATAATAATGCACATACTTTTTTTTTTTCTTTTCGACGAGCCGAATTAGATACTTGGTTGCTTTTGAGCGACAATCAAGTGCCTGTTTTTGGCAACAACCAACATGCATGACCAAACTGTAATACAGAGGGCGCGAACTGCCCATGGAATAAGCAGATGCTTTCATTAACCTCGAGAAACTTGCGGTCACAGTCATCGGGTGTTTATCCTGCAGAGCAACAAGCCAGGTGGTATACGCATAAGATTAGAAATGAATCACTGTATTCTAATTTTCTACATGTCAGGCGTCATATTAAAGCAGCAAGCCGTGCCAAAAAAAACTAGTCTCCAAGTGCAATAATACAGCGTGAAGGTATTATTCGTTGGACCACAATAAGAAGAGAACTCCTGTTTTGTGAGTCACTCCAAACCAAGAAGTGTAACCGTTATTTTGGGAGGTTCGGGTTTAGAGCACAAAAATTAAAGGTTCAAACCGGTTCACTGGAGCTGAAAATTTTAATTGACCGATACTGCAATTGAAACGTGATAGGCCTAATCAAGTGAGCTGTGATTTCATAATCACTCTCCAAGAATAAATTTGTCTGACAGCTGTCGTACAGCGGCAAAGCGATCAGTACGTTGTAGCTTAGGCCATGTGCGGGACGGCAGACTGTCATAGCTGGCGGTATATACGTTGTATTCTGCTTGGAAGCGAGCTTGGAAGCAAATCTTACGATTGCCAGAAGCATCTGATGAACAAGAAATACTACATATTAGGGCAAACGCTCAAGGTGTCCCAAAAAACGAAAACCGCGACGAACCGGCTCAAGGAAACATATATTGTATGCTGTAAGGAAACTACATTGAACCCTCGCTAATGTGCGGCTTGTGACAAAGCGCTCGATTTGAATAAAGTACCAATTTGGGCCTGTTGGTCACACACGATAAAATCGCTAAGACGGTGCTAAAAACAATAAGGACGACACAGGACTGTTTAATCATCCGCCACCGTACGCAGCGCCACTCCAAAAACACGAATCTAGCTCGTGTTTTCAAGGATTTTATCAGAGTAAAATACTGAACGCTCCCATTTATCTCGAAATAAAGTTTTCCAAACGTAGTGGACCCGCTGCATGATTCGCACTGTGGAGGCTTGCTTGCTTGAAGTAAACATTTGATCTGGACCGTTTCGCGAACCGGTAACCGCTTCACATTTATTTCGCTTCAGTTCCGGTTCGGGTTCACCTCCGGTCCCTGCTCCAAACAAACGATGTGTGTACAGCGCCGACATATAGCGTATTTTACTTTATAACAATTGGGAGTGGTGAGCCGGTATTTTATATTGCTGACACAACCGTGGCATGAGGAAGCGCGGGATCGATGAAATCACGAAAATGACCAAACGACCAGTAAAGGAAAAAGGATCAAGGTATACATTTGAGCATTTTTCAAAAACACAAGTCGTAGTTTGTCCTCCTTTCTTTTCCTCCGTCCACCACCAGCTCAGACTTGTCATCTTCGAGGAGCTCGATAAAATTTCGCTCAGCTGAGTTTGCCGAGTCACCCAACAAATTGGTCCCCGTTCACGGACGTTGGGATTATTTGCCCAAAAAGTGAAATTGAATAAAAATATCTCAGGAACAATTCTTTTTCGTTGGCGGGCGACGGAAGGAAGGAACGAGGCTCGTCCTTCGCGGGCCGACAATCGATCCGGTCACTGAACTCGCTCGTCGCATTAACCTTTTGAGAACTTGACGGACGGTCACAGGTGTCACGAAATGTCTTGGCTGCTTCCACGGGTGCCATTCAATGGACTCTTCTGACGAAAAACAAAGCCAGTTGTACGGAATATCCAGAAACGCCCCAATCAATGAAAATGTTGCTATAAGGAGATTCTCCCCCCCCCCCCCCCCCCCCCCCAAGATCAAAAACAGGAGCAACCGAGAATTGATTCGCCTACGCGCGGAATTATATCAACCTTCTTTGGACGGCGTAAATATCTTCAACATCGTTGGAATGACAATCAGTTGCAAGTATTGCCATCAGATGTACAGGCCATTTTGAGCAAGTTCGGGAGACTCGCATCCCAAAAAGCCCAAGCAAACTGTGTGCATTCAAATATACATGTTATCATGTTCCGTAACCGAATATCAACGTTGCAAGACAACTTTCTTGAACGGCTTTTGCCGTATGTTGTCAAAGAAATACCTTACACATAGTCCTGTAAGGCTGGTATGAATGAGCAAAAAGAACACACGACGACACAGCACAGGCTCGAGCCTGTCCTGTGTCGTCGTGTGTTCTTTTCGCTCATTTTCGTGCCATACTTTTTGTGTCACGCAGGAACCATTTCAAAAACAACTAATTGGGTGTTTTAGAACGTCTCTGAGGCAAACACATCCGTGCCAAATGTTTGTGACAAAAAATATCGTCAGCGTACGAGACTTGAGCGATCGAAAGGAACTTGGAGATCATGCAAGGCCAAGAACCTCCTTAATTTGGAATTGCCCCCAATTTTTACGCTCGCGACAACCCGTCCAAGGACACATTTGTGTTGAGCTAAGTGAACGACATTGATCTCGATACTACAATGACAATCATGCGCAAATGCATGATGGACAAATCACAGATGTTTGAAGAACACACTCAAAAAATAAATATCGTTGACAGGGCGCGCGCTACTCCATGATAATGATAGCGCATCACCCAAAAATAGAGTGAGCATGAACGAAAAAGAAGGAGCACAGAAAAGCAAGGCGACTATCAGCTCAGATGACTAGCGATACGAAGAGATGTAACTAATTTTCGTCTTCAAGGCGTGGGCGTCTGTGTGAGGCATATAGGATCAGCGATAATGCACCGCGCACATCGATAAGCAAATGCAGAACCAGACAACAGAATGCGGAGCCGAACGGGTTGCAAATCCTTCCGCAAAGCTAAAAAGTGCAAAACATTTGTTACCATTCGAGCGATTTCCTCGTCGATACCCCAATAAAAAAGAGAGCATTATTGGGGCGGCCACGACATTCGCATTTTTCGCGGCGCGACGCTCCGCAAGAGGATGTGCTTACCTCTCGAAACTGAGCTGTCTCCTCCGGAAATTGAATGTGCTGCGAGTGGTAGAGCGTCGTTCAAGCCATCATCATAAGCTTCCGAAGGCAAGGTAACATACACAAACACATCACACACAACAGAGACGAGGGCTCCTCCGACCGGTTGTGACGTATTCCTACGCTACCGGTGGTGCTGACGTCTTCCGCAGTAACAAGAAATAAACACATATCGCTCAATTTCTTGGGGCCGACATGCGTTCCGCTTTTCATATCCCAGGGTTGGTGACTCGCGAATGTACTCTGTAATGTACAACTGGACTTACATTACAAGAAATGGATCAAAGGTCATTATTTCGCTTGATTTCGCTTTTTCCTGGGGAGCACAGTGCAGCGCTAGCTGTGCTAGTGCGCACGCGTTTGGAAAAATCTCTGATCACCACTCGTTCCATGAGAATTTAAGGTTGCAGGCATACAAGACTATATTAAAAGCACACTTGCTCATCAGGCAATGAAAAAGCACAAATGAACTCGCGCCCTCATTTTCACTATACACAGGCGCGACGCCACAACATGGCGGTTGACGATCTCGCCGTCGCTGCTCTGTAGATATTGAGACGGCGTCAAGTTTGGACAGGCTGAGTGTTTTGAAGTTTTCATATCTGCTGCATTTGAGTACTTTTTTTTAGTTATGGATTTCGACATGACACAAGCTATTGCAGAGAACTCGGAAGAAGAAGGTTCCGATAAGGTGAGTCTTTTGGCGCCTTTTCAAAGCAGCGAGTTATGTAGCGTTTCGAAACGAAAGAGGCGTAATTTGTGTTCAAATCTTTGGGGCCAGGAAGAAATTGAATCTGTTCGCACAGAACTCCAGTTCAACGCTCATACTGCAGGACTTTGCTTTCTGTCTTTGCGACATTGGTTAGTGCCGAAATCATACGAGGTATCCTCAGTTCCAGCCCAGCTGTGTGCTGAAAGTGGACGCAGCTAAAGACAGCACAGAAACCTTCCAGCTTAAACAAGGTGAGTCCTTTGTTTAACAGTAGGTGCCCAGATAAATATTGGAGAAAAAGTACATATTTGCTTGCAGCTCACCTGTTGGTATAGTCCCCATCACGTGGTCGTTTTGATTGCTAATTAATGGGCATACAGGGGTGTTGTGATTCTCAAGTTCTAAACTCCTCTAAATGACCAAGATTCTGCCATTTGGCAGACCCAGTAGTTGATCCATGTCAGAGATCTGGAAGAACTTCCTCCTTCCCCAAATACAGGTGCCAACGTGATCGGTCGTCTAGCATCGTCGGACATTTGCCTTGACAGCAAGGTATCATGTTGATCTTGTTCAACTGCAAGCATTGTGAGCCCCCTGTATTTCAGGCAGTATCGCAGAGGCACCTTTGCATTCATGTCCACAGATGCTATGTTCTCATTGAGGATCTTGGCAGCAGGAACAAGACCAAAAAAGGGAAGGTCAGTATTCAATATCGCTGCTAGTGGAAGTGTTAGTGGGCATGTTTTATGTAGGTAACATTAGTTCCACACGTACGGTACAACTTAGAACGTGGAGAAGAAATCTGTATTGGAGGCGCACTGAGAGCTCGAGTCGATTTAGGAAATGTGAGTATTTACGATATGACCCCGTGTACATACTTTTTTGTAACACTCCCACTCACAATCAAAAGGAAGACAGCGACTCTGACACATGTTCTGAATCTCTTCTACCTCAACTGGAAGATGACAATGTGAGTGGTATTATGCAACTCTTTCTGTTGTTTTTACCTTCATCTCTGCTTCCAGTTGGAAGCATCACTTCTCAAGGATTCTGTCAAAGATGGCAGTCCTGCCTCGCAAGCTTCTACGGTGGCTTGCAGTTCGCCAAGTGCACGCAAGCCGGTCACCAAAGCTGAGCCTTCTACATCGGCCTCCCTGGGATTGGCAAATAATGATGATGATACTGATGTGGAAGATGCACCAGATGTCAAAACCAAAATGAACGTTAAGTCTGGCTCTCAGAACGAATTTTTGCCACCGTCCAACTTGGACTCCACCGAGCAGGAGGAAGTGAAAGATATGAATCAAACACAAGATGAAGGGTTTAGAAACATGCCAACGCAAGCCTTGCCTTCTCTTGATGTTCCAAATGAATTTGAAACGCAATTTCTTAATGCTGATACGCAGGTGTTAAGCACTTGCGATGATGAAAGAGATGGTGAGAACATGGAATTTCGTTGTGCGCCGACACAAGCATTAAGTGAAAGGGTCCCTGATGAGGAGGACTATCATTTAGTTACTAATGCTCAACACCTAGGTGTCCCTCATGGAAGTGTTGAAAGAAATTTGGAGACACGTAAAATCCCAAACATGAGCAGTCACTTTCTCATGTCTGACACACGAGAACAAAGCCTACTTTGTGAAGGAACACAACTGGATCATCGTTATGATGATGATGTTTACTGTGCTGCCACTCAGGAATTTTCTGCCGAGCTTCGACCAGAAAGCGGGGTGCCGGAAACTTCAGTACAGGAATCTCCTCCGAGGTCACCCACCCCAGATGTGGTCCCAGAAAGTGATGAAGAAGGAGTAGAAATTGCGGCAACTACTAGACCTAATTGTCAAAACACAGATAAAAGTAATTGGAGTCACATTAAAGGTGATGTGGATACCCAGCTTGAAACGCAAGCTTTGGATGAGGTCGTTCATATGGAAAAGGATATGAAAAAAATGGGAAGACCTCTCCAGGAGGATGAAAGGACAAAAAAATTGGAACATGCAAAATTCCTCGAAGGGCTCGATACCAATGAGACACCACAGAAAGTGGGTGCCAGTGCGGAACCAAATAATACTGACGGAGGAACTGTGGCATCTGAAAGGAAGAAAGCAGGCTTCCAACTAGAGATGGAGGAGCAGAGTAAAAACACTGGTAAGAAAATGGAAGGGCAACCCAAGTCATCAGGTGAAGCCCCTATGGACACAATACATGCAGATGTTGATGGATATACCAGGGTGGAAGACTCATGCGGTGACTACCCACGGGGTCCACGTTACATAAAATACCCGCCAGATACACAAGACTTTCCAAGCTTCTCTGAACTGATGAATCACAGTGACAATGAGTCTGGCCTGGTGAAGTTACACGAAAAGAAGGATAACGAATCTGTGGACGACAACACGCTTGAGCCAAACGATGGGAAATGTAAGGCCACTGGGAGTGGAAAGAATATTCCTGTTCGGCCAACAGCGGATTATAAGCCACGAGAAAGAAAGAGAAGAGGCAGATCATCAAGAGGGCAAGTACAGATGATGTCACCAGATATGTCGTCTGCTGGCAGTGTAGAATGTGTTGAAGAAGGCTCACCGAGAAGTTTAAAGCCCTCCACGAAGGAAGTTGTAGAAAATAATGACGAGGAGACAATGGAGGGTTCAACAAATATGCGAGAGTCTGGACTGGAAAAGTTGCACGAAAAGAAAGATGATGAATGTGTAGTACACCTGACAGATGACAACGTGCATGAGACAAACAGTAGGAAATGTAGGGCCACTGGGAGTGTAGTGGGAAAGAACATTCCTGTCCAGCCAACAGCGGATGATAGGCCACGAGAAAAAAGGATGCGACGGAGAAGAAGCAGATCATCAGGAGGGACAATACGAGGGATGTCACCAGATATCTCCTCTGCTGCCAGTGCAGAAGGTGTTGAAGAAGGCCGCGCAAGAAATTTAAGGTCCTCCAGTAAGGAAGTCGCGGAAAATAATGACAAGGAGACGACGGAGGGTTCTACAAATATGCGAGACACTTCTCTAAAAGTGGGTGAAAACAGCGAATCAGAGAGTGTCATTCAAGATAATGATGTATCAAAGAAGATGAAAGGCACAAGAAGAAAAAGAAGTGCACCACGATCTGAGAGCTCGGCTGTCAAAGTATGTAAACCCAATCCATCCTTGACAGAAGAAACGGGACACCAACCGATAGACAGTATTTCTCCATCGACGAAGGCGCCAAGCGTGAGACACCAGTCGGCTGTCGATAGTCAAAGGGGAGATAAAAATGTTGGTGAAAAGGTTGCGAGGAAATTAAGAGACAGGAAAAGCGCAGCCGTTGTGGATTTAATGCCGCCAAATACGAGGAAGAGAAATGCTCCATCAAAGGATGTTGCTCGGACAACTAACAAACTTGAATCACCTAGCCAGTATAAAGGAAGAAGAAAAAATGTAATTGAGGAAAGTGTGGATGCTACAGCAGAAAGTGACTGTCACAACACTGCTACTAAGTTGGGGAAAACTAAGGAGAATATTGAAACTCTCGACGAAAATGAAGGGCTCTCACCGATTAGAAGGGCAACGCGAACAAAGAAAATACAAGACGAGGGGTCAAAGAGAACACGGTCTAGAGAGAACTTGGCTGAGAGTAGTGCAAAGATAGTTACTGGATCACAAGTGGCCACCAAGAAGAACAAAGGGACTGCATCGAGACAGAGTGGCAAAGATATTATTCTCGGGAAAGAAGAAACGCCCAAAACAGAGCGGAGGAGGGCATCCAAACCGAAGGTATTGTTTACGGGTCTGGAAGACACTGAGGGACAAGAGGTGAGAGTTTTGATGACAAGTGACCAACTAATGGACAAAAGTTGCTTTTCTTGTTGTAGATAGTTGAGAGCCTTGGAGGCTTTGTGGCCCAAAGTGTAACAGAATGTACACACCTGGTCACAGATAAGGTACATCCATCCCTTTTGCTCCTGTAACTCCAATGTACCTGTCTCGCAGTTTCGACGAACAGTGAAGGCACTGTGCTGCATTGCAATGGGAGTTCCAATAATCACCATCCAGTGGCTGCAAAAATGCCAGGCATCTGGGAGCTTCATTGGTAGAATCCATTAACCCTATAATGATTTCATTGTCCATTTGATTGAAACACTAGGACTGTGCATATACTAGTGCTCTTAAAGGGGCACTAAACAGCTCGACGAACATTCTCCAGTTATTATGCAAAAAATGTGGCTCACGATATCCAAATATGGAATTCATTTACTTCTAGCTAGCATATTTACCATGAAACAATGCCAATGTGGGTCTCTCCTTCATCCTTGGAACGGAGTCACGTCCCAATACATAGCAACGCCACATTCCAGGCGCTGGGGGAGATTCGCTCTCTTAGCCAATGACGGGCCCTGTTGAGACACGCTGCGGCTCGCGAGGGAACTGGTTTTGGGAACATCGCGGTGACTTCGCGGAGCAGTACAGCACTGAAAACATGAAATGGAACATTGCGGGCTTTTGGTACGGTCATTACTGGCTGTCTTATGGTTGACAAGTGAAAAGATGTTTAGAATTTACATCACTTCTCAACATTACAACAAAATCAGCGTTATAAGCATCCCGCATTTTGAATGGTTGAGGGTGCGCGACGTCAAAATGTCTGTTGTCATTAGGGCATCGCAGAGCGCAAAAGAGTGCAGCGAATCTTCGGTCGATTTGGAGCCATTATTTACTTTTTTGCGACAACAATTTTTGGAAAATGTTCACATTAAAAAAAGTGCACCTTGTATACCTGTTTATTGCCCCTTTAAAAGTGAAGTGAATTGTTAAGTGCAGTGCATCTACATGGACTACACGGGACATGCGCATGATATGGGAGTGTCTCAAGTTCTTCACGGCAGGGGGAACACCCTTTGCTGGAGCGCAAATCTGTCTTTTCCATGTACTGTCTCAGCAAGGCTATTGGATGGCCCACACATACAGTGTGATACATGTGATACATACAGCATCACATAGGATGATTTGGGGTAGTACCTATTCAGGTGAATTTCATCTTCTACTTTTAAACCGGTTTTCATTTTCATACTGCAGTAACCGAGATAAAAGTGAATCTGTCTCTGACAACACTTACAGATGAAAGATGGGGTGACGGGACCCTCAGAGTTAAAGGGAGGCGACTGCACCCCCCCACCTTCTAATGCCCCTGATGTGATATGTGCTTAGTCTGTAGTGTTAGTGTAGTTCTTGCTCTTGCTTCATTCTATATACTCTCGTCTCTCGCATTTTTTTACTTACGAGTGTAGCTTTGGAACTATTCCAGTAGGTTCCATTTGGAAGAGATATCGCTTCAATTAAAAAATCAACATAAAATTTAGTAGCTACTTGGATATTAGAAAAATTGATTATTTGCGCAGCTCTACAAACGACCTTAAATGGGGAAAGTACGACTGCTTCCTAGAAGAACAATTTATGCAATTTAAGTGCACTATTTGTTCCACTATAGATCATGCGCCTTATCTGTTACGAGACAAAATGGCGGAGAAAAATTTTGAGTTCAGTCTGGGGACTGCCTTGGAGCTTGCTGCCCAACGAAGACTCCTGGTAGAGTGGAGCGTTCACGTCACCGCCAGTGTGAAGCCTGCACCTGAGGATATGAGGGGTGAGACTATTATTAAAATTGTTTCTTCTCTGCTGCACCGCAGTTGAGCTTTATCTTTGATGCGGGTTTGCTGTGCTATTGAAACGCTTGGCAACAAACGAGCAGGTGTCTATAGTGCATTGCGAATAGTATAGTGCATATTGACAATTTTTCAGGACAAGTAGTGAAAATTTGAGCGCTTAAGAGGCCATACCAGTCGGGGAGCAACTCCGATTCACGATTTTCTCGATCCTAGATTGCGCCATGCCTTATCACGCCATTCGCCTCCGAAATAATCCCCATTGCGCACGATCGAGGTCGCGAGTTTAAGGTCCCCTGCGCTGTTTGTCGAGAGGTAAAGTGTCTGACTTTGAGACGAAAGGTCGATTCGGGGCACTCGTGTCTTTTTGCTTGTCTCCTACTACTGTATGACTACTTTGTTACTTTTATTTTGTTGCTATATATTTACGCTGTATTTATTGTTTTCACAAATTAGTGGCGTCTGTACTGACAGATTATGGAATTTTTTAGTTCTTCGTATTGTTGTACTTGTGCATACTTGCTATATGCCGACATACAAATGTGATTGGATGGTATGAATGGTAATATGGGCAATACATACAGAGGTGGTATTATAAACGAAGGCTCCCAGCACTGAGTCTGAGCGCTAATTGATTGCCAATTAAAGAAATCGGGAGATGACCACGGAAAAGTTACTTCATATGCTATCAAAGCTCTCCCGCGATGTCGGTATCTCGGAGGCTCTCAACTGGACGTACTACTAGCGGTTGTATATTGGGCTATAAACATTGCCTGCACACTGCGCTTACAATGCTGATCTGGAAAATCTAGTGCTCAAAACAGTATTTTATTCCTGCACTCGGGTACACGCAATTTACCTCGATGATACCTCTATTATTCGTGCAAAAATGACATTTTGGGATACTATATATTTCTGGTAAGTAGGTATTAATGCTTTGGGTCGACACACACGAAACCAGCCAAGGTCAAACGGCGGGGCCTCGCAGCGGGAGTCGCGATATTTCCAACAGAGACTGTTTTCTTTTTTTCCCCTGGACACCAAGAGGAACGATTCGACAAAAAATAAAAGGAGATAGAGTAAAAAAAAAGTAATAACGGTCACTTGACAAGATAACATGTTGTGTCAGCATAGGAAACAGTGCAGTTCGACCTCCTTATATTTCGTGCGAAAAAGCCTTTAGGTTAAGGAGGTCTCGTAATGTGCTATAGACAGGTGCCTTAAGAGGGGACACCACCTGCATGTCCGTATGTATTTCGTGTGGGACAAACTTAGCCCTTTCTTCCGGTGAATAGTGTGTCACCATGGTTCTAGTCTTGTTCGATAGCTTTTTCAAATCCATTAGGTCTTAGACGAAAATTTCTACCTTTCCAATTCATTTTGAAGGCTTCGTTCACACTGGGCAACTTTTTCAGCTATGAGCGTTTTTAGAGTGGCTCGCATTCAGCCGACACCAGCAACCACCACCAACTCGAGTTGCTGGGAATCGCTTGCCAAGCGAAATCTTCAGCATTTGCTTGTGCGCCAGCCAATGAGCGAGGAGAGCATTGCCACGTGACTCCCAATGGTGTGACGCGATTTTGTTCATACCATACCACCTGGCATGGGTTCAGATCCTGCAGGCGTACCTGAGAAATATGCTAACTTTTTTTTTTCTTACTAATGCCACACAAAAATACCAATAGGCAGTTTTTGAAGACAATAACGATCTTTTGACGAAATCAGGGTGTCGAACCAAAACGTTTTTCGTTCCGGTTACATCATAAACGAGCTCCGGAGCAAAAAATTAAGGTTCATACCGGTTTTTAACCAGTTCCGCTTCTGCTGGGAATATTCATCCCCACAATAAAAATCAATGTTACAAAATGTAATACCGTTTATTCTGCATACGTGGTATTTAATATTAATAGACAGCTGCAAAATTGGTAGCTCCTGGTTCCTGTAGGTTACTGTCTGTTCAAATGGGCTTTCTCCTTTCTTGAAGCACACGCTACAAACGGACTTGTTTGTCGTGATGTCATACGTAAAGTACTTGCTGGGTTGGAGCAATTGCGTCCCATCCGAATGTCTGTTGCTACTGTCTAGCCAGCAAGCACCACCGCACGAGTATGACGCAAATCGAGGAACACTTTCACTCACAAATGCGCTCGACGGCTCTGTTTTATTCCCTTCGTGTCCTGACCACAAAAGAGTTGCCACGGGCTTGCCCTCGCGTATACGTAAATGTATTCAACTTAGCTGCTCTCAAACAAGGGACGCGTTGCGCGACATTACCAATAAAGAAGCCGTTATGCAGCCCCCTTGGGTCACTGTTTGGGGGGATCAAATTAAAACGAACACTAAAGGCGCAGATATAGTCCGACGTAACTGTGCTGCGCGTACGCGCGCTGCACAGTTGCGCTACGCCGGGGAAAATCACACCCTCTATAGTCTAGTGGCTAGCGCGGCCGGCGGCATTCAACGCGCTAGGACGTCGTCCGCGCAGAATAGAACATGTTCTATTGTTCGCCGACCGCGCTCGCGCAGTCAGATCGGCGCAGTCGCAGTCGCGCTGCTGCAGTCACAGCGACTTTGCGCATGCGCAACGGTCGCAGGCCACTGCTAACGCGCGTCTGACTATAAACGCATATTTCCCGGATCGCTTTGCTTGGCGTGTCTGACTTCGGCTGTCGCTGACTGCGACGCCAAGAACGTTGGACTATATCTGCGCCTTAAGGCACATTGCTAGAGAGTCACATGTACCTCTAAGTCTGTGTGTGTGTGCGTGAACAATAAACAAATACAAAGGGAGCCTAAAGGTCATAGTATACCGACATCCATTCCACCGTAACCCTCGTATAGTATCCATGACATGATTTCACAGCACACGACGTCTGTTTCATTCGCCTATCCGTAGTCCAAACCGGCAAAGTTTTGTCTTGGACCGAAAGCCGTTAAATATATTTTTCGGTTTCCCTCCTGAGGGAAAAAAACTTGTACGGTTTCGATTCCGTTCCGGTTCGCTCCGACACCATGGACGAAATAAACTTAGGTACTTTGGTTTCAATGATTTTCAGTCGAAGAGAAGGAACCACCAGTTGGATTCAAACCCGCACACTCCGATTGACGTCAGGTTGCATGTGGGTGGAGCTACTGAGTTGCTACGTGTGAACAGTGAACACTGTCTCGAAGTTGGTCATAACGGTAACTTGGTGTGAAGGCAGTCTAAGCACTTTATGGATGTACAGAAAAATTGCTAAAATTGGATGCTCAAGTTGGACACTCAAACTAAAAAACCTTATGCTGCGCAACACCCTGTCAACGCATCAGCCTATCCTAGATTCCCTTTCTCAGGCTGAGTCAGAAGACCTTTTTGGGAGGTTGCAGGTGTGCTGTTGCACTGTTGCATCGTGTCACAGAGCGGCTGTCTGGAATGTTCCTAAATATGGCAGTTATCTGTACAAGCCTTGTTTGTTTCCAATGCATTATGGCTGTTGATTATACCAATGTCCGGCACCGCATGAATAAAGGTTCAAGCTCAGTGCTCAGAGTGTTTGTATCTCAACCGCCTCACGTCTTGTCTGTCCATAGTGATGACCTGAATGCCACCATCTTGGAGCTGCCAGCTCTGTTGGTTTCACAAGCGGTTCGGTTGCCGAGCGCGTCACTGTCAACTGCCCTGCACTTGGCAGGGAAACGGGATTACTAGAATCAGAGTCGCCTCTTCTTAATCAAAAACGGTTGTGGAAAACAAAACTTTCTCGTGGACACCGGAGCGGAGATCAGTGTTCTCCCTGCTACTCCGCAAGACAGACGACGTACCCTGCTTATGGACCTAACGACAGTAAACGGCTCTCAAATTCCTGTTTACTACCGCCGTTCATTGACTTTGAATTTTGGTTTGTGCCGGGTTTTCCACCGTAGTGTTCCTAGTCGCTGAGATTGCATCGCATATTTGATTGAGAAGGCATTGCATACTCGGCAACGATTTCCTCAGTCAAAACAACATCCTGGTAGACATTGCATGACAACGCTTGTTTGATCATCTCACGGGACTTACTGTCAATGGCGTTTCTACACATGTGGCACCTGCTGGTTTGGCAAACCCACAGCCACTGCGACTGGACTCGGCCCGTCAAACATCCCATCGTCTAGCGCATAGTCACACACTGCCAACATGGTTTCGCCAAAGCACGCAGCCTCAGTCCAGAAAAACTAGCCATAGCACGCCACGGGTTTGCTCATATGCTCTCTGTTGGTATCGTTGAGCCATCATCCAGTACATCGCCTCTTGATGTGGTTCCCAGGAAGACCATCCTGCTCCTACCACTCCCGATCGCTATCCTCTTCTGAATATCTCTGACTTTACTGCAGGACTCTCCGGTGCAACCATCTTCTCCAAAATGGATTTAATGAAAGCCTACCACCAGATACAGTTGAAGACATTGCCAAAACTGCCATCCTCACCCTTTTCGGGCTATTCGAGTTCCTTCGCATGCCCTTTGGGCTACGCAATGCAGCACAATCGTTTCATGGATAATATCACGAGGGGTTTTGTTTTTGCCTACCTATATACAGTGCTTCTCCCGATGAACACGTTGCCCACTCGACCATGGCTTGCTGATCAACGCTGACAAGTGTAAGTTTGGGATTTCTGCCTTGCACTTTTTCGGTTGTCGGGTTGACGCCCAGGGCATTACTCCTCTCTAGAGCAAAGTTGACAAGATAATGAGCTTTCCCGCATCAGCGGCCCAGATCCGCCGTTTCCTGGGCATGGTAAACTTTTATCGCCGTTTCGTGCGCAGCCATTCTTCGACCGCTCAAAGATCTCCTACATCTCCCTTCATCACCTCTCGCACCCCGGAATCTCGTCACGCTATGTTTGGCCGCCTATGAACACAGATATACGCAACTGGACCAAAAACTTGTTTCTCTTGCTAGCGAGCCAAGGTGCACAGGCATACTGTCCACGCTCCCGCTGCTGAGTTGCCGCTTTAATCACATCCACCATGACATCATGGCCCATTACCTCCATCAAACAACGGGAGTCGACCGATACAACTGATGGCCCGAGGTCGTTCCCATGCAAGATTGCCTTCCTCTCTTCCCAGATAACTACGGAAAGAGGAATGCAGTTGGAATCTCGCCTCTTTACTGCACTCTCGCAATTGCTTGGTACAAATCGTTGCTGAACCGCGGCTTATCATCTCAGCGCCAATGGAATAGTCCAACGGCTGCACAGACACATCAAGGCGGCAATTATGGCCTATGAAGACTCCCCTGGAATAATTGGAATAACCTCCTACCATTAATCCTACTCATGAAGGACCTGGGCTGCGGAGCTGTGGCACCAACCTTCGTCTCCCCGCACAGTTAACTCATGTTGCGCCCGCTGACTACATTGACCAGGCACTTCTCTCGTGTGAAACCCATCAGCCATACAAAACGTTTGTCTTCACCCCGCTCTCTATCTCCTGGCTCTTCTACGAGACGACCCAAGTCGATTCTAACGAGCTACTGTGGCGAGGAGGAAGAACTCCACCACCGTATGAACAGACGTTTGAGCTCAGTGCTCAAAGTGTTTGCGCCTCAACCGCCTCACGTCTCGTCTGTCCATAAATATAATTGGCATGAGGGCCATGTTCTGGTGTTAGAAATAGTCAAGTTGGAGTCATAGGATAAAAAATGATGTGCGCAAGATTTTGAAAATGATGATTGTTGTGCTGAACTTTGTTGCAGCTGCTTTTCTCGCATTTTTTAAACATTAAGTTACATTTTTATTCTAAAACTGCATGTTTACATGATGGAAAGTAACTGTTCTGAGGCAGACAAACACACACTGACAAACACAACAAAAGTATATTGTAATTTGTATATTTACGTTTTCCATGCACAAAATAATTTCTCACACAGGTACAATTGCCTAGTGTGCTTTTTCAAGTACTGCCATATTCAAGCTTCCTAGCACTGCCCTTCAACAGCAAAAGGCACCTACCAGCGGCATGGCCGAGTGGGCTAAGGCGTCCACTTGTTGGTGGTAACCAAGGGTCGTGCTGTAGACTGGGAGGTGGTGGGTTCGTATCCTACCGCCGGCTGTGCCGTCTGAGGTTTCCCCTGGGTTTTTCGAAGACTTTCCAGACGAATGTCGGCACAGTTCCCCCTGAAGTCGGCCCAGGACGCATACTAATCCCCCCCACTCATTCCTGCTGTCCACATCTGTACGCCGCTCATAGCCACAGTTGCTTCGCGGCGCTAACACGCAATAAAAAAAAAAGGCACCCGTCCATGGTACACAGCAGGGTATCGACACCGACCTATTTTGCGGTGTGACCCAACATGCTCCGAAGCTGATTTTGTCTCTCCCAGACTTGTGGCACTTGGGAGCAAAATGCCTGCATTGTTTATGAGGAGACAATTGTGACAGACAACACGGGGGTGGCAAAGTCCTTGAATCTAAAGTAGCACTACTGGTGGCTGTACAGTTTTTGTATGCATCGGACAACCGTCGTGAACTGGTTCTTGAAAGCGGGCTTTATTCTGCCAGTGGCCAAGGACAATGAGGAGCCCGACCTTGACGCAATGATAGAGGAAGACGATGCTCAGTGGGTGATGAGACATCATTGCAGGACTATGTGAGAATAAACAGCGATGTGTTTCCGATGACACCATTTAATGGCGTGCTTCATGTGGGTGGCTAATGACACATCTGATGAAGATGAGGGTGTTTTGCCATCCATTAAATGTGCAATAGTGTTTTGAATTCCACCACGGCTTTTGTTTTGAAAAGCGTCATTACAGAACTGTCTCCTACAGTACATTTTGCGGCTGGATGTGCTTCAGCATGATGCTGTGTAGCACAGCAACAAGCAGAAGCAGTCAAAACTAAAAACTATTTCGAATAAAACATTGGTTTCTCCAGCTCTTTTTGAAGCGTCCCTCTTTCACGCTGCTCGCGGAGTTATGTTCCGTAGCAGGACGTTAACTTAGGTCAGCCCTCCTACGTATAACAGTTAAATTTATGTTGACATTGGCATACGTGGGAGCTCATGTTGTGATCCATCCTGTTGTTGTAGTGCCCCAGCTCAGGCTTGGCCCTCATGCTTGCCTGCGTGTATGTTATTTTATCTGCTAAGATAGCATAATCTAGAGGGCAGTGTATGCACCCCACAGAGGCAGAAACGCCTATCTTTGGAAAGCCTTTTTGCCTTTTGTTCAGTTGACCTCTGCATATTGATGGAACTACACAGTGACTCGGATGAAAGAGCCACTAATACGTGTATCTCCACGTGGCACCATCTACGTGCAAAAAAATCGTTAATCTGAGTAGGGTCACTGATGGTATCCCCTCTTAAAGCTCAACTACACTGGATTGAATGATACTTGCATTGTGTATCTATTAGGGGGCACCAAATCCCTGTGTCAAATATTTTAGTCTTTAAATATTAAGTCTTTTATTTATCCGAGAATATTCAACTCCATTGTATAAGAGACCAATGCCATATCAGCCGTGTTCCTTGGAGCAGCTGTTGGTGGACCCTGCAAAGTGAGCAACCTTATAGCATAAGTGGACAATCACTGACTGAAATATGTACTGACCCTCACCTAAATCTTTTATTTATCACTTGAAACTTTGTGTACAAATGTGACTATTTTAATACATGATGGTTTGAGTGGCATAAGATGTAGAGAGATGGGTATAGGACGCGCTGGACAGCAGTGAAGGCAAATCTCTATTGCACACAACACTGCGCCATCAATGCCAGCAAAATATGTGCTCACTCACCTCTTTGCTCGTGTACTGTGTTTATTTTTACTTATGTTGGTGAACAACACATTAGACTCACTTATCATTGGTGCCTTTCTCACATAAAACGACCAAAAGAAAACTACTGAGGTTACGCCCAAACCCCCAGCATGCTGTCACACAATGCCCCACCTGTTGTCATGGTGACACAAACACATGAGCTTCTTTCACGTGCGTGGTTGATGATGATGATATGGGTTTTTTTGGCGCAAAAGCTACTAGGGCTATGTGCGTGGTTGAGCACATCTATGTCATAAAACATGGTTGCACCCACGCGTGTTCTGAAATTAATTATCTGCTGTCTCTCTCTCTTCTTTTCCACATGATAAGATACCATACTGAGGGAAAGAAGGCACATTTTTGGTGAGAGTTCAATGTGGCCTTTCAGGATGTCACAACTGTTTCATTTGTCTGGTCTAGGAGATCGGCATAGCTGACCTTTAACCAGGTGCAGTCCATTTTCAAAACGAACCGCGATAAACATTTACCTGTCCCAAATGTAAGGCTTGGAGCAAGTCGCCCACGAATGAATGGAGAAAACATCTTTTGTTGCGATGTCGAAAGAAGGTTTCTTTTAAATGACTAGTCCCTGAAAGTCACTGTATTTCCTTAAATGTGCCCTTTATCCACTTTCAGAAATAATTACATGTGCTGGAGGAAAGGTAAGAGATCTTTTTAATTGTTTCATAGATGTGGTTGATTGCATCATGGGGAGAAGAATTCCTCTTCTATGTGTCATACTTTGCGAGACACAAGCCCCCGAACGCCAGAGATCTCAGATGGCAGGCGTAAGCATGGGATTTCTTGTGCGCTGCCTCACTGGCAGGCATGATTTTCGACGTGAAACTTTCAGTGCAGGTTTACATTGGTGCAAACAGCTATTTACATTTACCATGGGTAACGTGGGATGACCCTTTAAGACACCCCTGTGACAGAAATACATGCTGAAGGGACCAATAGTTGTGCTCTTTGTGAATTGCTGTAGTGGGATAAGTTTTTCTACAATAAATAGTAAGGCTGCATAATGTACAGGATGGCACCCTATAAAAGTCTAGCTGAACAGGTCTGACATGCTCTGCAATTACTCAATGTAAATAGAACATTGTATTCTCTACATAAACACATCGGAAGGTCAAGACTGGTAAATTTCCAAATGGTTAAGTAACACAAAGTTATAATGCAATGGCACTGTTGTGGAAGGTTGTAGAAGTGCTGCTCCCCAGATGGCGTTGTGGCACACAACACTAAGGCAGCTGTGATTGCAGTGTTCTGCAATAACTGTTAAATATATCACCTGTGATAACAACGATGAAGGATTACGAATCACATTCTCACGTTATCCCAGAATGACCTCGATGAAGTGGAGGCCATCCTCAACTCCCATCCTCCCATCACATATGTCTATGCATTAACCCCCGCAGACATCGTCAATGGTAGACGTCTAACTGTCTGCAATGCGAATCAACCCAGCACCCAGTGGATGCTGCATACGTGGACATCTGCGATTGCTCTTGCCTGGAATACGTTTGGTGTGCCAGTCAAAATTGCTGAGAGGGTCTCACGTAAAGGTCGGAGGTGTCGTACTAATTCAACCGAACCAGATTGCGAATGAGGAAGTCTTCCCCGGTTCATATGTCACTATATTGAGATGACATGTACAACATCTTTGTAGGATCTTGCCATCAGAACCCCAACACCTTCGCAGATGGCAAGACGTGATAACGATGACGAATCACCTTCTCACGTGATGAGTCATTTCATGTTCACATTTCATTCTCTTTTCATGTTTGCAGGCAATAAGCATCGGCGCTGTTTACTCTTGAAAAATAACAACTGCTTGAATGTTGTGCATCTGGGGAGCAGCATCTCAACTACTCTTTGCAGCAGCAGCGCCCTTTTGATTGTTTCGCATTAGAACTTTGCGCTATGATGCTAAATCACCTTGAGCTAGGAGCACTAGGAGCTTGAAATATAGACAAGACAATGTTTCATCTGCATTCAGTAACTGCCAAACATGGCATGCTGGTGTGGGTAGACATTTACAGGGTGCCATCGTGTAATAATCATCCCGTACAATAACAGGGTAGTCGGTCCCACAAAAAAGAGCACCGTGGTAGTTTCTACTTTTCACTCAACAAATTATTAAGTTGCATAATTTGTTGTTACGTGAAAATGCTGCATACAAAAATAGTTTCTACTATACAGAGTGTCATTGCTACTAGGGTTCCCAGGTTTGGCTACTTTGCGCCAAATTGGCTAGTTTCTGACGGCTTCAAAATTTGGGCAACGGCGACTCGACTATTTTCTGGCTACATTGTGACTTCTTATTTGAGACTTTTACGTAGATAAAACCATAAAACATGACAGTTTTCATCTTGGCGACAAATCTAATGCCCAAGTACATACAGTATGTTCATCACGATCGGCCATCTCTCATCCAGTACAATGTTTTTTGTTTCTATACTGGGGTTTTAGCACTTGTTAAATATCACTCATTAAAGATGGCTGAAATTTATCCTGTTGTATGGTGGCGCTCATTATCGTAACTCTCATATCATGGTTCTCTCGCGATGTAAAGACTTATACGAATTACAATCAGCTTCCTCTTTGATTAGGCAGATGATCTTTGGGAGTGGCCACTAGACTGGTCATATTTCACGTGGAATATAAATCATATTGACACAGCACAGGTCATTATTTTGCTTTCTCAAAAATTGTTTGCCTCAAATTCTTGACCTGAATTCCTGATTGGTCAACATGTATCGCGTGTGTTCTAGTAGAAATTTTGTGGTACAACCACCACAGAGGAGTTATGCATGATACCAACACGGCACTGGCTCCACAATTGGCTACATATACAGTAAATTGGCTACTTTCCGAGTGTGTGTTGGCGACTTTTCAGGATTTTGAGCTGGCAACCCTGATTGCAACTTACTTAAAAGTGTGACTTGCTCCTTCCAGTATCTCTCAAAGATTCCACAACGTTTTGTGGAGAAGACTGTCATCATTTCTTGTGCACTGGACAAAAAGGCCTACAGTGCAGCAGCAAAGAAATCTATTCCAGTTGTGTCGTCAGAATTTTTGTTGACTGGGCTTTTGCAGTACAAAATTGACATAGAAAAATATGCACTGTAGAATGAACTCTTTATGCATGTTATTTGGAGGTTCACTGGTATAGATGTTGCAGAAATACGTACATATTTTATATAAAGCTTTCCTATTTTTATCGAAGCTTAGCCAACCGTGCAACGAAATTGTGTTGCGAGTATGGTTTCAAATAAAGGCAGTCTCATGGGTCATCTTGAGTGGTTATCAGTGCTGGTGTCACTCACTTGTAAGCCTTGCACTTTAACGGTGCCTAAGAAAAACTGAAGAATGGGCTCATACGAAATTCTTTATTCCCCGTTTGGAAGCACCTCTGGACGGCACCTTGCACCAGATTTATTGGTCCCAATCTGGAAGGCAGGCAATGAAACTCTGTGATGGTACTCAAAACCATGGAAGCACACAATGACATCAAGCAAACTTCTTCTCAGTTATGGCAGGAAGTAAAAAAAAAAAAAAACAGAACAGCACCTGTCTTTCTGTATGTGGATGACAGGCATTCATGGGACTGGTCAGAGCTGCCAGACTGATAAGTTAAACGAGGTCTCCTACTCTGATCAGGATTAAGTGCCAAAACATGCCAACCAACAAGCACCTTTCATCCAGTAGCTCATTTCCAGAGACCAGCTTTATTAGAGAGTCATTATCAGTTCCCTCTTCCTTATCGGTAGGTGCTGATCAGGTGGCAGGCCTTGGCAGGTTTCGGCAAATGAAGAACGTGAACCTTGTGAAACTCAGCACTCAGCGAACCTTTATGCCCAGTTCACCAGACCAGAGCAGCTGCTATGAAGCCACTTTGTCAATTCGTCTTTGGTTGCCAGCCCCAATCAGCTGTTGCCGCGTCCTCATTGTCACCATTAACCTTGTCAGTTGTTATCAGTCAACAGTCAGAATGAGTTTCCTTTATGGCCAATCACCATTCCTTATCAGTCGATAGCTCTTTAACCAGAATCAACTAGTCAGCCCCTATCAACACCGATCCACATAGACCTCAGCCTTTCGCCCGTTATCAGTCACTGCCGTTAACTATATAAGCTCTAGCAGGAATTATCACTGGCTGAATATTTATGCAAAGTATCCAGCATCGATTACGCGCTTTTTGTGGGTCCCTCTCTATGAACCCTCAGCAGTCGACACATTCAATAATGGGGTACGAATCCCATTTAAAGTACTTAAACAGCACTCGGATTAAATTGAAAGGCAATTGTATTTCAGATTACACCTACATTAACTCTGGTGGCACTTTGATTAAAATGGCCGGGAAACCATTTAGTTTCCCCGAGGTCGCAGAAAAGTTCCTGAACCAAACACTGCAGAGGAACATGGAAGGCACTTGGAACGTATATCTTTTACAACGTTATCGCAAAACATTTCCTTTGGGGAAGTGCGAATTTACATGCGATACTTTATATGTCTACGTGCGAAGGGGTGAAGGAGCACAGAAAGCCATCTCCAAGATTTTCTGTTTGACGTTTGGGGGTGGCCTCCTTGAAACCTCCGATATTACTATATCCACGTCCAAGTCCGCGCGACGGGCCATCTTCTGCGTGTCCTTCTAGGAGACAGAGTGAAAAGGCAGAGTGAATGAATCACTTTGCATGGTGCATTTTTTGTTTAAAAATGGGTAGTGACCGAAGTGCTTCTTTACGCAGGCCTTCTGCATCTAGGTGCCAGTAGTCCATCCAGAACCACAAACATAGGGGGTAGCAAAATATTGGGGGGAGTCATCATTACAGCTATGTCGTAAAGAAAATAAAAGTTGGGGATCTGCCGTTGGTGCTGCCCTCGGTTAACAGGTATCATCCACGAAAAAGCCAATCTTTGAACTGTGGGAATTTGGCACAGAAACAAGTGGCCTCCGAACTGTTCCTCCCCTACCGGTCCATTGTCCACGACGTGAGCGAAATGTGAAGGATTATTGTTGGTTTCCACGCTCAGCAAACGCCCAAGATGCAATGCGTGCGCAAAGAGCACTGGCATTTTCTGAACTCGTCTATTGGTTGCCGGTGAGGGATGCTGCGTTTACACCACATTGGCATGGCCTTCTCGTAAACTGGGAAGTCTCAAGAAATTAGGATGGACAGGTCAAACACTACTTTCCATTCACTCTTACATGTTTTCTCTACCTCAGATGGAGTTCTCCTCGACTCGTTTGCCTATCTGCCCGTGGTTCTTTTTTATTTCTCTAATATATGTCCCAATGATCCTAGTTTATCTTCCTCTTTGCATGTATATGCCAGTGTCCTTCCATGTTACAAACGTCTTCAATGAACAATATAGTCCTTTTATTTTTTCGCCCTATTGTGTCTCGTTTGCTCGTCGAACAGTTTCGAACTATCATGCTCCATACAAGAAAGGAGCTTAAGATATCGAGGTGGTCAATTCCTTTCTGCTATACTCTCGCCCTCATAGCCGCAGCTGCTTTGTCCACAGGCACCACGCTCCATTCGTTCGGGTCCCGAGCTTTGTAAGACTGTAATCCTGTCTGCACAAACTCCACCAGAAGAGAATGCTATTCAAAAAGTATGATCCCTCTCCTTCCTTCCCTGCGCTACTCAGCTACGTCACGAAGCTCTTACGTATCATAATGCCGCATTTCAGACTCTTCGCCAATGAGAGCGTTCCAAGGGAAAGGATATTTCGAAGCGCCTGTATTGGGACGTCAAAATGAGGTCATCGCATATAGTGCAGCGAATATTCTTACTTTTTAGCGCCAATTATTTTTTGGAAAGTTTTACAGCTACCGTTCGTGAAAAAGAAAGCCGATAAATGTAATTCTAACAAATTGTTTTAGCTGTTGTATTTCCCTAGCATAGTTAATTATAGCATGTTGTAAAGGGAGGATTTCCCAGGGGTCCTAACTGCATGGTCGCAGATAGTCTAAGACCATCCTGGCTGCGTATGAGATGACAGAATTCGCGGAATTCATGGTTGGGAAAAATGCAGGGTGCTTGGATCGTCGACAAAACGATGTTAGGAAACTGACGATGGAAAATATTGCAATACTTGAGTAACTTAGATACAGTTACGTTTTGCAGTTACTTTAACCAAAAGCGGTAACTACAAGGGTCGTTGATCAAGACATTTGCTCAATAAAAATTTGTCTCTATGGTAGGATGGGACAAGTGTAAGGTTGCCCACATCACACTTGAAAAAGCAAGCGTCACCTGTATTGTCATCAAGCAGGCGAACTACTTATGGAGGCCCCGGCAAAAGGCTGCCGGGGCCTGGTGGCAACCCTACTCACAGCATTACGAGACGACCAGAGGCGGAGATAGAAGAAGAACAACAACAACAACATTCCCGGTGTGCGCAGCAGCAGCGTCAGCTGGGGTAAACCATAACCGAAGCAGACGACAGAGCAGTGTCCCTCAAAGTTGCCATGCTGCTTGGTGGCGCGCCGCATCGGGACGGCGTTGAGCGAGACTGGGAGGTACCCGGGTTCGAATCCCGGTGCCGGCGGTGGGGTTTTTCCTGGGTTTTCCTGAGACGCTTTCAGACATATGTTCCGTTAGAAGTCGGCCCAGGGCGTCAGTTGTGACGTTGCCCACCTCGCTGTGAGGCCGACAACGGCGAGCCCTTCCACCAGCACCACCGTTGAGCGAGATCCGCGCCGATGCCGTAGCCGTCAGTATGGATCTCCGTGGTAAGCCGCAGATCAAAGTAGGAAAGCACGGTTTAAAGCCTGGTCACATCCGTGGTTCCAGTCAAAAGTAAATGCCACGAAACACGTCCCGTCAGGACAATGCATTGAATGCAACTCAATGTGGCTTTTACAGCTCAGTGGCGCTACCACAAGGATCTCTCTAAATCAGCTCGCCCTTTCACTTTGTCAAAATTGCTTGGACCATGGCCAAATCCAGCCCACCAAAGTTTTTAGACACCGTAGGACTTGGGTCTTCACTGTGAGACGACCCATTTCACCACACTAGCACAGACAATCGGGTACTCCCCACCCACCAGCATTCAAATAAAATTGTTGTTGTCCTCAGGGCAGCGGCACTATCATGGCGGCGAGCAGTGTGTCTGTAGCTATGGAACCACGATGGGTAATCAAGTTTCTTGTGAAGGAGAACGTCAAGCCAGCTGATATTTTGCAAAGATTACAGGCACAGTATGGGGAACAAACGATGTCAAGGGGAAGACTGTACGAATTGTGTAGGCGAAGGACGGGATATGGTGACAAATGAACCACGCCAGTGAACATTGCAGGCGTTGAGCAAGCCATCCTCGAGAACCGGCGAGTACCAGTTCGGGACAATATTAGTGTCGGCAGTGTGGAGACAATCATTCACGAACATCTGTGCAAGATTGGTTCCCAGACAGCTCGCTTGTGACCAGAAGAGAGCGCGCATGACAGTCTCTGAGCAGCTGTTGAACCGGTTTCAATCCGAATTTCTACTTTCTCTATCATCACATGTGACGAAACCTGGGTGCATCATTTCACCCCAGAGACAAAAAGAAGCAGCATGGAATGGCGGCATAAGGCTTCCACTCCGCCAAAGAGAAGCAAGATGCAGTCTTAAAACATCCATCTCGGGAAAAAAAATTAAAAGATGCAGCCGTCTTCTGGGTATCCATGTCCACGTTGATAACGGCGCCGTGCGAAACGTTATTCGCAAGAAAATTGGACGGCAGCAACCCTGGCTGAAATGAGGTTTTGTTCCATTCCCTTTACAGCCCCCGAAGCGATTTCCATTTGTTGGGGCCCCATGGGAGGGAAGATCGGTTCACATAGATCAAGAAAGATGTCCCGCAGTGGCTAGGACAGCAGTCCACTTTTTCTACGCCAAAGGCATCGAAGAATTGTCACGTCAGCGGTGTCCAGTCTAGATGTGCACTGTGAATACTTAAAAAAAACTGACGTAGTTTGGTGCTTCCCGAATTTTCTATTGTATTTAAAGAAATTGTAGCAGCCCCAGCGGTGCTATCATCATCCTGGTTCAATATCTCGCGCCTCAGTCGCCTCTTCTACGTCCGCGAGCAAGCTTCTGCCTGACGTTACCTCATTGACACTGGGGCGGAAGTCAGCGTAATCCCCGCAAGCCGTACAGACCGTCGACAACAATCCTTGTATTCCCTTACTGCAGTGAACGGTTCCCGAATCCCGGTCTGCCCAGCGGTCGCTCACCCTAAACCTCGGCCTCCGACGCACCTTTCGGTGGATTTTTCTCGTGGCTGACGTAACCCAACCCATTATCGGAGCCGATTTCCTTACCCACCACCATCTCCTCGTCGATATGCGCCGTCGCAAACTCGTAGACTCCTCCACCAGCCTCACTGTGTCGGGCATACGTTCGTCCTTGCAATCGCTTCGAATTGCCTTCT
Organism: Ornithodoros turicata; assembly: GCF_037126465.1. Lineage (NCBI taxonomy): Eukaryota > Metazoa > Arthropoda > Arachnida > Ixodida > Argasidae > Ornithodoros > Ornithodoros turicata. Next base: position 339,992 of record NC_088206.1, read on the forward strand.
ACCAAGACTCAAGCAACCCCTTCCTCGTCATCTTGAGGGACTTCCCGCAGCTAACTCGCCCTCCTGACTGGACCCGGCCCGTGAAGCACAGCGCGGTTCATCATATCGAGACCACAGGCCCCCCGGTCTTCACTCGTCCCCGCCGTCTTCCGCCGGAGAAGATGGCCATTGCACGCGCGGAGTTCGACCACATGCTGGAAATGGGAATCATCCGCCCATCCTCCAGCAGCTGGGCGTCGGCGCTGCACATGGTGCCTAAGAAGACCGGCGACTGGCGCCCCTGCGGGGACTACAGAGCCTTAAATCGCGTTACCATCCCCGACCAGTACCCCATCCCCCATGTCCATGACTTCACAGCATCCTTACATGGCGCTACTATATTCTCGAAGCTGGACCTCATACGGGCATACCATCAGATCCCCGTTGCCGAGGCAGATATCCCAAAAACTGCCATAACGACCCCTTTCGGGCTCTTCGAATTTCCACGGATGCCATTTGGCCTTCGTAATGCAGCCCAATCGTTCCAACGGTTCATCGATCGTGTCATCCGTGGCCTGCCGAATGTCCACGCCTACATCGACGACATTCTGGTGGCCAGTCCAACACCCGAACAGCACGACGCCGACCTGCGCCAGCTATTTTCCCGCCTCACCGATTTCGGCATAATAATCAACGTTAACAAGAGCGAGTTCGGCGTTCCCGAATTGGACTTCCTGGGCCATCACATTTCCTCGGCTGGCATTTCTCCTCTACCATCCAAAATCCGAGCGTTCATAGATTTTCCGCAACCCGCCAACTTGCAGCAGCTACGGACATTTTTGGGGATGACAAACTTCTACCGCCGCTTCATCCCGCACTGTGCGGAGATATTAAGACCACTCGAATAGTTCCTGTCCATCAAGCGCTCCGCCACCTCGTCTCTGTCCTGGACTGCTGACACTTCTGCCGCATTCGCCAACATCAAGGAAGCTCTTGCTAACGCCACCATACTGGTGCACCCGGTACATGGCGCACCAACCGCCCTCATGGGAACCTTCAGTCGGGAGCTACTCGCAATTTACCTTAGCATCAAGCACTTCAGACATTTCCTCGAAGGCCGTGGTTTTTCAATTTTTACGGACCACAAATCGCTCGTCTACGCATTCCGTTCTTCCGGAGCCAACTACTGCGGTCGTGAGCAACGACATCTTGCCTTTATCGCAGAGTTCACCTCAGACGTCCGCCACATCTCCGGCCCCCTCAACCCCGTCGCCGACGCCCTCAGCCGCGTTGACATAGATCTCTCCGCCCTTGCGTCCGCGACGCCTGCACTTGACCAGCTAGCCGAGCTTCAAGCCCAAGACGAAGAACTGAAGTCTCTGCGGTCGGCGGCGTCGACAAGCTTGATTCTTGAGGACGTAACACCTTCCCCGGAGCTCGTACCCCAATCTGCTGCGACGTTTCCCGTGGCACTCCTCGACCATTCCTACCCCCTGCAGTACGCCGCTCGGTGTTTGATTCTGTGGCGCACACCGGTATCCGTGCCACGCAACAGCTAATTTCTTCACGTTACGTCTGGCCTGGTATGCGCTGCGACGAGCGCTGGGTTCGCTCCTGTCAGGGTTGCCAGAAGTCCAAAGTCACCCGGCACACGACTTCGAACCCGGGTCGATTCCTTGAACCGGACATCCGTTTCGCGCACATACATCCTGACCTCGTCGGCAGTGGCGTATCTAGAGCTACCTGCGCCCATGGCAACCAATGAGTCTGCGCCCTTGTTCAGGCACATATCGAGGACACAGTTGGTCATGTTTTGTAAATACACACACAAATGGCCCACTAATGTCACATGATAGCCTTTCTGGCTTTTGCTACTACAAATTTGTCGATAATGTCACTGAAATCAATTTTTTCTGTTTCTTCTCCTTCAACACTTAGGACAGCAAGGTCGGAAAGCCTGTCCTGGCCCATTGATGCTCTTAAATACGAAAGTATCAGCTTAAGCTTGCTAAGCTTGCTTGTAAAGTATAAGCTTGCTAAATGACCGCTCACAGCTGGCAATTGAAACCGCGATCGTAAGCATTATCTGGACCGCAACCCGAAGGTTCGGGAAGACATTCTCATCCCCATAGTGAACAATAAATTCAAGAAGCTCTTCGGGTCTCAATATTTTGTTTTCTGTGCGCCTCGCGAGCAACATTCTGCAGTCTAAAATTTCTTCGTACAGCTCGTTGCCGTCAACATCGGAAGTGTAAAATTTGCCGAAATCGCCCCTACACCTTTACACCTGCCCCAGCCCGACACGCGGGTTCAGGTCGACCCTCTTGTTGGTCCGCCCGATACGAACTCCTCTTTTCGTCGGGTCCATTTCCTTGCTCAGATATCTCTCTCAAAGTCCCACTGCTGCGATCGGCTTGCTACCTAAACATCCTCAAATGCTGCTGTCACGTCTCGAGTGGGATGTCCCTTTTGTTTAGGCTGCTTTGGTCTCCGCCGTGACAGTCGCTCACTGAGCTGGTTCGGTTTGCTCACGGTGCCCCGTTCTCGTCAAATACGTCACGCGCCCAGTTTAGCTACCTCGTGGTTAACATGATGTCCTTGGGGATGCGTTTTCGTGTGGTCCGCACTACGTTTCACACTACAACCTCTCTAATGGCGGGTGGATCATTTCTGAATGTGCCAGGTTGAGTGCCCGACCTGTTATTTGAGAGTTATGGGGGAGCCCGAGAGTTATTTGAATGATGATGAATGGGGAGTTTCATCGCCAGGGGCGATACTCTACAACACATTGCTGGCGGTGAAATGAAATAATGACTCGCCCCACAGTGACGACCCAAGTGCTTTTGGGGAAGAGCGTTGGTGGGCTGGATTTGGCCATAGTGAGATGTGAACGGCTAGTAGTTGCAATAGCCTGGTAGTGCAGATTACCGCACTGATGGCATATATAGGAGAGTCAACTTGTCGCAAGTATAAAACCCACATTGAGTCGCATTCGATGAATTAATGTTGAGTCTTGATGAGAGGAAAGCGAGCGCCGGATCAACGCTTGCAAGCATAGATGGCGGCAAAATGTCAGTTCTTAATCGGCGGGAAGCCAGAGACGTGTAGTGTCACACTGGACGTCGAAGAAGGAACGACGGTCTCTTCTCAGCAGTGCAATACTCGTTCGTCTCCTACAGATGAGAGAGCCGTGCTTCTGCGCGGCGCTGTCAGCCTGATCACCACGGCAACGTAATGGGCTGGAACCCACTGGAGAACTAGCTTGTGTAGCGCTTCGTACATATGCTGGTAAGCCATTAACGCATCCGTCACCAAGGGTGCGGACGAGCCTCGTACGCCTGTATTCTCAATAGCTTGCAGCGCAGATTTGGAGTCGGTGAACACTGTTCATTCTCGCAGGCTAAATCAACTATGTGCTGCAGAGATAATACGTAGAATGGTATAGAGCTTTGCAGCCGTTCGGCTGGCTCGTTCCTGAAGGTCCGATAGACTCACGAAGATGGGCGGGACCGGTAGAGACCAAGGTGCTTCCAGCGGAGTTCCTGAGCTACGAAGCCAGTGATTGATGCTCGGGCGTATAATCTGCGCTACTCGATAACAGTCAGTTTTGGGGCGGTATCGAATTTTCCTGAGGAACGGGTGACAGCGATTGTACGCACGTAAACGGAGGAAGTGCTGGGCTGTTTCTTTTTCACGTAGAACCTCAATCGGGAGCCCTCCAGCTTCAGCGAGAACTTGCCATGTTTCAGCCATTCTTGAAACTCCAAGGCAACGACGTAGACTACGAGCAAACAGGGTCCGAAGATTATTTAATGGCGTTCTGGAAATCCTGTGCAGGAGCGTAAGGCTGTAAAGTACAGTCGCACGCACGAAGGCTGTGTGAACTGCAAGAAGGAAGCGCTGATCACAGTCCCATCCTGAGCCAGAAAGATGCTCAACTCTTACTTTGTCCGACGTCCCCCTTGGCAGCCTAAACTAGTAATGTCACACCAACTACCCCAACTTTGCACTTTGGTAAGATGCTCAACAGCAGAAAGCCTGACCACGCTAAGGAAGCGATGGAAACGTACAAGCTCAAGCTTCTTGGCACCGACCCACAGAGGGAAATTTGTCATAGCCTTTTGTGTGAACGGGAGCTCGATGCACTTTTCGGGTGACTTTACGGCCTACTTTTGTCTAGTAGTACACAGAGATCGGGTTACAGTGAAATGCTTCCAGACTTCATAAACGTACCAACTAGGTAAACTATAAAGCTAATGCCATTGTAGAGCAACTGACCAGTAGAAGAACGGTCCTCGACATATGCCAGCCAGAGCGGAACTGGGGCACGAACATTTATTCACCCGGCATCCGAGTATGCCACCGGGAGCGCTACAGGGCTGCGCTCTTAGCCACCTAGATCGGAGCAGAGTTTGCGACGGTCGATCTGGACGATGACCAGGTGACGCGTTTGGGGATAGCACTGGGTAGGGGCCAGTGTAAAGAGGTGTTAGGGGTGGTCTAGCACAGTCCGACCTGATGAAGACATGCGTGGCGTTCCGAACGTCTTGATGGGCAAAGGCTGTACGCCGTGTTGATATGCGAGGGTGAACCAGGGTGATGTTGAGGAACAATTTCCGTAGATCTTCCACGTAGGTGCAGGGGGATGGCATGGAGCGATCTCCACTTTGGTACAAATCGAGTCAGAAAATCGTCTGGGAGACACAGTGTGGATCCGCTGGGGCACACTGGAGGTCTTCCTTGACTGTGGATCTTTTTCGGAGTAATGTGAGAAGAAGGTGACGGGTCCAGTGCGTGGGATTAACCTGCGCCGTGAGGGCATCTGTCAGCTGGCGATGCAGCCTCTCAATCAGGCCGTTCGCCGTTGGGTGGTAGGCCGTGGTTTGGATATGGCGGGTTCCCAGGATGCACAGCAGGGCGGTGAAGAGCGCGCATGTAAGGATGTATTTGATACCGTTAGATGGAGGCAGCGGTCCGACGATGTCGATGTGCACATGGTCGAACCGAGTGCGGGGAGGAGGGTCCTCGTATACCTACCAGCCGTAGAGCGTTGGCAGGATAAAGATGTCTTTACCCAGTCTTGTACGTCCTTGTTCATGTTCGGCCACACATACCTTGCGCAAGATGAGCTTCTGGGTGGCACGCACGTCAGGGTGGGTCACGTTGTGCAGAGCATCGAAGACAGGTCAGCGGAGGGTAGGCGGCATGACAGGGCGGTTGACACCCGTGACAGTGTCGCAGCGAGAGGAAGGTCTTGGACGTGGATGGTGTCGGGTATTTCATGCAGTGTAAGGAAAGGTTCATTCTCAGCTCGAAGTTGGGGTATCCCGTTGTCATCGACTTAGAGGCAGCGGAAATGTTTGCCGATGTTCTAGTCAAGCCACCACCTCCAGCTATGAATGGCATTCATCTCGTATACGGCGACCACGTCCTGGATAAGCCCTTCACGTGGACGGAGTTGAAACCAGCCCCCCCAAAGGTGCCACCGTGGCCGTGCGCCAGGGCTGGACAAGATATCGTACCAAGCCCTGAGAAACCTGGAAAACATAGCCCCCCCCCCATAGCCCGGCCGAAATGTCTCACCGCATCGGAACTGACGATCTCTATGTCGATCTATGCTGATGATGTAGCACTGTGTTGCATAGGGTGCAAAATGGACAGCTAAAGGCAAAGATGGAAGCAGCTCTGCAGATCATCTCCGCACATTTGGAAAGGGAAGGACTTAGCGTCTCGACGGAAAAGTCGTGCTCCATGATCATCAATCGCAAACGTCGACGACAAGTCAGCGTAGAGCACCGAGGCTACTCATTGCCGATTCTGGAGCGCCAAAGGTTCCTGGGGGCCACTATTGATGACAGGTTGGATTGGAGCTCACAGGTAGCAGCCATTAAGACATCCATCCGGTCGTTCCCGAATGTCTTCCGACGCCTCCAGGGCACAGACTGGGGCTGTCCTCCAGCGACGCTCCTTTCCCTACATAGCGCGCTCGTCCTCCAGAGAATACTTTATTTCCTGCCCAATGCTCTCCCATCTGCTACCAGACTGTCTGAGTTGAAAGCAGCTCACCGCATGGGACTCCGAACCGCGTTAGGACTACCACAACGGACGTCCTGCGGGCTGGTCTACGGAGAATTCCAGTCGATGCCCCTTCGTCTATACAGTCCACAGAGCGCCTACTGCGGCAACTTGACCGTCTGCACAAATCACAGGAGGGAAGAAACATCATACGACGCATAAACGAACATTGAGGATCCCGTTTCAAGGTTGTGGAAGAAGGTACATACAGCCTGCTAGCGCTGCCGGGACCCGAAATGCGCCCACGACCTGCGCCATTTGATGTCGAAGAGCCTAAAGTAGCACTATCGATACAAGGACTCCAGAAAAATAGGGAAATCTCGGACATTATCATCCGGTCGATAGCGTCGGAACTGATCCACGAATAATACGGAGCAACTCTCAACGTGTACACTGATGGCTCAAGTAATCAAAAGCTGCAGAGTCGTACAGCGGCGTTCTGGATACCTGCGCTCCAGCACTCCTGGGGAGGCCGCCTAGATTCCTTCGTCTCATCAACCCCGGCCGAACAAGTAGCAATAGAGAAAGCGCTGGATTTCGTATCATCCATCCCTGACCAAGACGTACTCATTCTATCAGACTCTAAATGTGCACTTGAACGAATCACCAGATGCCATCAGGAGGACACCATCACGCACAAGATTGTAGACAGCCTCATGCTTTTAAAAGAAGAGGGGTTCAGTGTGCAATTCTAGTGGATCCCTTCACACGTCGGAATAGATGGGAATGTAAATCCGGTCGCCGCTGCTGCCCACACTGAACCACCGAACACGCCGGCGCCGCACGATCCTGAGAGCAGTAGCAGAAGGCGATTTTCAAGGCACCTCCAGAGTGTCGACCTTGCTACCATCCCAGCAGCGGCAGTCTTCCAGCAACTTCTGCCGACAAGAGACCTAAAGAGAAGACAGACGGTACTGCTCCACCGACTAAGGACAGTCACTAACACTATCACTCCTGCGCAAGATGGGTTTCGCTCCCTCTCCAGATTGCGGCTCCTGTTTCGCCCTCGGGGACCTCGAGCACGTCATTATGCATCGCCCCGACCACAAGACTGTCAGAGACGCGCTGCTGCACAAGTACAAAGCCCTGAACTTTCCCAGCGACACCTTTGACGACAAGGGTCAGCGCTTTGCCGTAGAGCAGCCCGGGACGAGCTGCTAGCCTTCGCAGCCAGCGTGGGACTATCGTGATGCCTCCACCCCTCTACCATCTGGCGCTTCCTTTATTTTCCCACCCCCTTTCTACGACAGAGTGTAACTTGCCGCCTTAAGGCGAGTTCCCACATATAGCGCTTCCCTGCATAGCGCTAGAAAATTGCGCTATATTTTCCTCCTCGCATTGCTGCGAACCGCTATAAATCCGCTCTTGTCGAAGTAGAGCCCCGGTGAACTTTTCTTGCGCTATATTGAGCGGTGAGTCTGCGTTAACCAATCGTGAGCGTCTTCCAGCCGTGACGTCGCGGGAGCTGGGGTTTGTTTTGCTTCGTCCGATCTCTCGAAGCAGCAAGGCGGGAAGGCGACGAAGACGACGACATGAAAATGGCCACGAGTTTCACCTGCTGCTTCGTGTGATCGGAAGCAACACAAACCCCGCGACGTCACGGCTGAAAGAAGCTCACGATTGGTTAAAGCAGACTCAGCGCTCAAGATAGCGCTACAAAAGTTGACCGGGGCTCTACTTCGACAAGAGTGGTTTAATAGCGCTTCGCAGCAATGCGAGGAGGAAAATATAGCGAAATTTTCTAGCACTATTTAGGGAAGCGCTATATGTGGGAACTCGCCTTTAGAAGTGCAGGCAGACCTCACTCTGCTTCCTCACCTACGACTTACCACTACCACAATAAAGATTGATTACCATCGTGACACCGCTGTGGTTGGTTGTGCTACAGACTGCGCGACAAGTTATGGATATAACACCTGCGACGTAAATGGATTACCGGCCGACGTTGAACTATACGGCAGGACCACAGACCACAGCAGGTAATGAAAGCTTGGGAAGAATCGACAGACGATTTTGAATCGTATACGGAGCGCTTCGCGCATGCACTATGTAGCTGCAAATGACATTCCGCCAGCAAAGAAAACATCATGTACTCGGTCCACGAGCGTTTGACATGTTATCGAAATTAGTTGTATACTCGGTCGTCCAACTTTGTAGGGACGTCGGATGATGAATCGGTGGATTTAGTGTTTCTATTGGAAACGCCACTGGACAGGCAGAATGCGTACAAGGTCAATGTTGAAGTTAAGAGACAACCGCTTTCAATGTTAATTCATACCGAAGTATCGGTTTCTATCTTTCCTGAAAGTGTTTATATGGAGAGCATTCCCTTCGCTTGAAGTGTATGAATGAATGAATGAGTTTTAATGTACCCAAGAACGGCCGCAGGAGCCTTGATGTTGGCGCACTATCAGATTACAGCAAAGTACAAGTATAGTATGCAGTAACACTATAAAAAGAACAAATGCAAGAATCAAACGCATGAAGGTGGGAAAGAATGAGCATACATACAGAAGATGTACATATGGGGGACATAATAGAACAAAATGATAATTAGGGAAGAGGCACCAAAATTGCAGTATTTGAAACAATACATGAGACAGGTTACTAAACAATAATAGCAAAGGCAGCCAGAGCAAAGAAGCAGATGAAGGCACCAAAAGTTAAGGTAAGAAAGATGCAATGTCACGTTTAAATTCAGCATATGATATCACATGAGGACGAAAATGTGTTTACCAAAATTTGGCAACGTGTGAGTGGGTGATATGGGCAGGTTTTGTGTACATAAAATAACGGGGGATTGCGAAGGGCACCACAAGAATAGCGGAAATTTATGCGGCCTAGCAAGAATGGGGAATCAACAATGGAATGTACACACTTGTAAAGGAATGTGACATCAGCAATTTGACGCCGCGATGTTAGGGGGAGAAGTCGAAAGGATTTTAAGAGTCTCGGGTAGTCGAACGATTCAAAGCCAGGGATACCCCGGAGGTAAAAGTTGTCAACAAAGTCAAGTGCACGTTTCTGAACAGCTTCGAGGCGATTGCTCTCAGTAAGGCACAAAGCGTTCCATGCAACAGATGCATACTCTAGCTGTGGTAAAACGAATGTCTTGTAGAGTTTAACAAAAACAGAGGGAGTTGCAAAAACTTTGCACGTATAAGTTAAGTAACCCAGTGTCCGAAGAGCAGAACGACGTACTGCAGCGACATCATCATGGAACGTCAGTTTGGCATCAAAGCTGACTCCAAGATCACGGACACTAGTAACCCGAGATATTTCAGCACTTGACATATATGTAGCGAAAGAGAGTAACGTTTGTTTTACGGGTAAACGAAACGATCTGTTGCAGCGTTGACCTTGGGGCGGTTGTAAGTGCACGAATTAAGTATACTAGTTATGTCTTCCTGCAAGAGAGCACAATCTGAAGGTGATTATATAGTTCGCATTATTTACATGTCGTCAGCGTACTGTAACAGAGTTGAATGTTTAACAGACGCAAGGTCGTTGATGACAAAGTTGAAGAGTAACGGGCCAAGGTTAGACCCTTGAGGGAATACCCGAAGAAGGAACGAACACGTGAACCAGAGACAAGGACAGAGCAAGTGCATGCGCTCGCGTAAGTACGATTCAAGAAAACGATATTCGGAGACTCCATACGATTGCAATTTACATAAAAGAATACTATGATCTATTAGGTCACATGCTTTGGAAATATCAAAATAAATAACATCAACATGACCACGTGTATTCACAATCGGTGAAACTAGAGTCACTAAATGACTCTAGGTGAAACTAGAGAAAGGAAAGATACAAGGTTAGAGAGAGTTGACCTCCCTGCCAGAAAACCATGTAGCCATCGAAGCTATCTTGTTAAGTCATCGACAGTGAGTCTAAAAACTGATTCTGGAGAACGACTGTCGGTGCTTGGACAAATCTCAGTGACCGTCCGGTACGAACCGTTTTGGTTTGCTATTGTCATCATTTAGAATTTACACGCGCAAAATTAATGCGAATGTTGTTGTCGGTATCGAGGGGGTGGTTCGTATTCGATATGATGCTCGCCTAAATTTTTCGAATCCTTGCGAAGTCTCCCTTTGAAGTGAAACCTCTCCACATAGTACGGCGGTAAACAGGCCGCACACGTTGTGGCAGTGACATTAACGTTGCTGAGATCTACACTCTAAATAATTTTACACCTTAAAGGGTGTAAAAGAACATGTGCATGGCGCACACCTTTCAAGCTGTAACGGAACGCCTATCAAGAAATCAAGGGTGTAATTGTATGGAAGGGTGTAATGTAATCTGCAAACCATAGAAGAGGCAGCTGGAAATTATTACAGCTTCACTGCGAAAGTATAGAGTTTCAAGTTTTTACAGAAGCACATGCTTGGTACTTTGGAGTGTCATTGTGGCTACCTTGGCATCACTCTTCGATCACAGCCATGCAAAATATTCTTTAAAAAGCCAAGAATATACTTTTCTCACACTGAACTTGTAACACTTTCCAGGCATACTACTCAGCTGTACCCTGTGTGCAGCAAAAATACGACATTGCAGACACATGTTGCACAGTACGCACATGTTATAGGTGATTGATGTGGGTATTTGCGGGCATCATGCATATAAGACACAATCACAGGAACTGAATAGTTATGCTTTTATTAGGTTGACATTATGCCATGCAGCATATATATCCTACATTACGTAAGCATGAAGGTATTCAAATGTATCACTTAATACAGCTTTATCATATAGTCCTCTAACCTTGAGAGGTTATATGACAGTGTACCAAATGTTGAGTAACTGAGCATTTGGTCGTTATATCACAACTTGTATCACAAGCTTAAGCTCTGAGTACCACAAGCACTCCAATACTGCACAGGAACAGGAATACAACTAGCCTGTGTAATGGAGCCTGTCCCACCTCTAAATACACCCTTTGTTGCACCCTCATCAGTCATCACACCGTCCTGACAATGAATGTCTCATAAAAGGGTGTAATTCACCATAGTTACACCCTCGAAAATTTTCAAGCCAAGGTTCTAGGGTGTAAAATAGGTGTAATACATGAGAATACACCAATTTTACACCTTTAAAGGTGTGAAAATATTTAGAGTGGACTCAGTCGCAGGACGCGGCTGACGTTGTAGGGTATGAGATTGACTGCCAACGCTAAACGTTTTTCGGGATCGAGGGAGATACATAGTTTTGGTAGCTCAGCTCCATCTGACGTCAGTCAGTGACGCTTGCTGACGCATTGAAGGAGGGAGAGCCTTGATCTGCTTCGTAGAAAATGAAAGCGCTTGGGTTATTGGGTTGCTTTCACTCTGTGTGTTGCTTAGACACAAAGAGTTTAGTTTAGTGGCCCTTTAAAATGCCAATAGACGATTTCAAAAAATTCCAGAGAGCTTAGCGTCGTATTGTACTTTGGGAGCCTGCTTATGAGAAAGGAGGAGAATGTCTCCAATCTGTTTCTGGTTCTCCTTAGAGTCACTAAATAAGCTTATTTAGTGACTCTAGTTCTCCTCTCAAGGGCCGATTGTCCACGAGGTGTCAAGGTTAAAGACGTGAAGGACTGTTCTCCCTTCCTCATGACAGGAATATTCCAGGATGCAACGCGTGCGCCAGGAGCACTGGGATTTCCTCAAATCATCTATACTAATAATTTCATTTCGCTAAAACACTGCCAGAAGTGAGCCACAAAGTTTCGGATACCCCAGGACAGAGTAGGTGGTAAGACAGTCAGACTGTGTTCCAGGTACACGTCGGAAGACTGACAACAGCTAATGAAGCGCAATGTTCCCAGATGGGTTGCAGACTATGACGTCTTTAATTTTAATTCATTAATGTGTGGCTAAATTAATTTTACGCACACAGAGTAAAAATGTTTTTTGGGACTTTAGTCCGTCGTACCAAGTTCTCCAACACTGTAATTTACGTAGACTTACCTGCGCATACAGCCATGCAGTCGGCCGGGTTGATGAACAAGTTGTAACTCCGCCTGCATCCAGTATAAGCGAATGGACGGCATGTCTTGGCCACGGAATCGAAGTAGAACATGTCCACTCGTTGAAGGCAGTTGCCCATTGCAGGGGAATCCGTGCAAGGATCCTTCACACATTGGTCCAATTCTTGATGGACGTGGAATTGAGATACATTCCATAAATGGAGTTCCAAGAGATTTACATTCAAACGTTCGCACGTCACATTTTCAGCTCAACCAAGACATCTCTACAACTGAGTCGTCATGATAGATACCGTAGACATAACGAACGGTACCGTTACGGTATTTCGTCAAAATGGAACAAGTCCTTGTATGTCATTTGCAAGTACGTAAAACTGAATGTTAAAAAAAAAAAAAAGATTCAAGTTGAAGTTGAAAATGGCAAATACAGAAATCAGACGGTGAGGTAAACAAAAAGCTTGAAACATGCTGTCTACAGCGAGCTAAAGAGTCGGATATTTGTCGTTCAGCTTACAACCGTTTTGCTTTGCATAAATACGTTTTTTTAGAACTAGGTCTAGGTAAAACTACATTTCTAACTAGAGTCTGACTTCTTTCGGGTTAAACTAGATTCACCTTGATTATTCCCTCCCGAATGAGCTTAGGAATATTAAAAACACTGGAGGAAGCCCATGATATTTGTTCCTCAAAAGCAGTCGACACATCAGTGAGTTTTAGTCTATCGTACGTTTACTGCTATACCCCGCTTGCTGCGAGTGCTGGATTCTTTAACCCATCCTGAAAGCGAGGCATTGTCTGGCCGAGCAGCAAACAACTGCAGCCGTTCGTAAGCAACCTGTCAATGCTAATGTGAAGGGTAGAACACGCGACAACGAGCGGAATAGGAGAGAACAGCGAAATAGCGCTTGCAGTCCACGTGATCCCTTTCTTTTTTTAGCTCTCATTAAAATTTAATGATATTTTTGGAGAAAAGCTACCAACGGTACCGGTGTGAAAAGTTAGTGACGCCAGTTTATGGGTCGTGTCGGCCACAAATGAAGTCCTTTCTGCGATTGCGATGAAATACCCCCCCAGGTGTTTCTTTCCTTCGTATAGCCCTTTGCAGAGCCCAATGCGGCATTCTATTCGTGGTCGTGAATGACACTTCTGAGAACTACTATTCATATACTAGCAGGGCCACTCCTGTCAGGTGTCGTTATACCAAGACAGATGTTTCCGAGGACAGTCGCTTTTCGCGGTTCTGTATATGATGCTCGTGGACATTGAAAATGGTTCTTCACCTAATGTATACATACCTCGATCAAAGTCTTTTCGCAGGTTGCGTCCGTAGCTTCGGAAGCGCCTCATTTTAGCCTCGATGTTTTCTGGATTCATGGACTTGAGCAGGACACCCATTTCTGAAAGAAAGACTATAAAAACTACGTTGGTGACTGCCGGTGGCGTACTCCCTGTGATGATGGGATGTCTTCCCCTCAATGCGTGCGGCGTGTCTCTGTACGTAAGGATGTTCTTGTAACAGTGCTCCACTCGACGCATGAACAAGTCATCCGAGCTGTAGCAACCACACAACAGGCACAACAGAAGAAGGGAGCGCATCGCTATCATCTAAAACCACAAAATACCGTCCATTTAATGAGAAGATCGCTGTCACCAACGTTCTGTAAGAAGCGCAAGGAGACTACGAACATGCACTTTGGGGACACACTTGGGAACGGTTTATGGAACGCCTAAAACGACTTCTCCCGTCAACATAAAGATTTCTTCCGGAATAACCTCCAACATGACTGTCGTCTTCGAGCTTGTCGTGACTACTCAATCGCGATATTTTTCAATTTGTGTCACTCCACGGACGCTCTTAAAACACGAGTGATTTAAGAGGCGGTAAAAGTCGCCCGAACGGCGTTCAGACGGTTCTTTCCGCTCTAAACGTTCGGGGTCGATTGCATGGGCATATTAAAGGGTGGACTTGATCTCTGTGTTTCGGTAAAATACGGTCACTAACAAAATCCCATTGATGATGAAGCAAGCAGGGAATACTCACCTGTGCGTCGCCCGGTAGCCGAGTGAGCTGCACGCGTCAGCGTCCCAACAAGAAAAGCAATCACGATTCTAATAAGCGACACGTGCAATTCGCGCACGTTCTGTTTGATTACCAATTATTACGACGTGACATCCTTATGGCATTCGGGAGGGACGATTTATACGCTTCATGCTATAAGGACCGCTGTCCAGGAATGCTTTCTAAATTAGAGAGATCTCTGGCCTATATGTTTCTATCAAGCACAAGAGAACACTGTATCCGCCCGACCTCGCAACTGGCCTCGTAAATTCTTTGCTCTGATTTTCCACGTGTATCGGACGGCTTCTTGTATGCAAATCACTCAAGTTCTGGCTTATACGAGTGGAACGTTCGTGCACAAGATTATCTAACTTTTGTGCAGTATGGAATTACTAAGACACTATTTACGCGACCCGTTCTGTGACATTAATATATTCGGAAAACCAGATCGTTACGGAGTCCGCGGCCTTTCGCTTTGTCTTTTTAAGAGTTATTTATTGAACAGAAAGCAATATGTTACAGTTGATAAGCAACATTCGTATCAGCTTGACTCGCAACGTGGTGTACCACAAAGGCCAATCTAGCTCTCAAGAAGGTTCCTGATTGGCTTATGGCAAATAAATTAAGACCTAACACATACAGATCATGTTTCATGATCTTCCGTCCATCAGGATACTTTTGAAATGATCCTTGTGCGTTGTAAATTGAATAGAGTACACCATGGGAAATTTTTACGGTATGTGTATCTGCGGACAGAAAAATTCTCAGTGTCTTTTTGCGTTATCCCGACTAAAACATCTTATTACTCTGAATGTCCTATTTTCTCTCTATTATGCTTTGTTTTAAATTAATTGTATTTTAATTAAATTATTTTAATTTAGAAACGATTTACACAGTAGTCTTGATACAAATCATCAAACGGATGCTATCTTCATCGGTTTTGCGAAAGCTTTTGACAAAGTTCCCCACGCTCTCTTGTTATCAAAACTCCAAGTCCACTTCTAGTCGCTTGGATTCGCAGCTTCTTCTCTAATTGTAGACAGTGTGTTTTTGCTAACAATGTAAATCAACAACAACAACAACAACGTAGTCTCTAAGCCCCCTTTTGTGTGTGTGTTTTCTTTTCTTTTTTTCTTAAAGTAGCACAGAAGTCATTTTTAACACCGTGTTTTCTTCCTATAAAACTGTTAAGTAGGCCAGTAAGATGCACCATGCGAAGTAATTCACACCACAGAGTCATAATTATCGGAGAAATTGAATTTAAAGTAATCCGCAAAAAAACGACCGTGAGCAACGGCGGTGGAGAGCAGTACCAGCCTGTGATCTGCCTCGCGCTGACGCTACAAGGATCACGCTCGCTGATTGGTCCAGAGAAATGTTGTCTGCTACTCGGCTGTTCGGGGTTCTGGAAAAGCATTGCTATTGACTGGGTCATCACTCGGCCGCAAAACTGGTTTACGGCGGCAAAGCGACAAGGCGTTGACCCCCACTGACCGGCGAACCGAACGAGTTCTCCCTGCTTATTTACCTTTCGCGCTCTACGGTAAAATGACACACACTTTCATCAGACGTCTTAACCTGAACTTTTTTGGATGGCCCTCTGTACTCCTTTAAAGGAATAGCAAGTCGGCCAACGCCGGACTAACCTTTCCTCCCTTTCTTTTTTGTTTCAATAAACATATCCCCCCTCCCCCTAACCATGTCCTATCTTCTTTCGCGCTTGTCACACCTGCTGCGCAGGGACAGTCCTCGGCCCATTACTATTTCTAATACTATAGTATACAGGGTGTTTCACCTGACGTGAAAAAAGAGAGAGAGAAAAAAAAGAAGAAATTGTATTAACAAATCTACTTGTTTGAACACTATGAGGTCAACGCTATTTATCTTGGAAGAGGTTTGCAAGGACTTCTGAGCACTCTTACCAAATTTAATTCGTGAGAAATTGAATTTTCCCAATTAATCTTGGAAATTTGCCAAGTCAACCTCGCGTTTTTTTTATCTTTTTTTTAAAGAGCGCAGTCTTCTTCATTGCCCACACTACCAACCTTCCCGAACTGCACGCTCTCACCCCCCTCTCTCTCAAAATTGCTGGCCCAATCCAGTCCACCAACGCTCTGGCACTCAAAACTCTTTTGGGACACCGTAGGACTTGTGAAGGGGCTCATTATTTCATCCCCCACATCCCCATCAGCAATGGGGTAGAGAAACTCCCCGTTCATCATCTCAAAATAAAGTTCTTACCCCATTGCATATATATTGCAAAGTACGGCCTTACTTCTTTGATATTATTGGCCAAGCTCAGTTCTCCGCCAGCCCTTACGTACGCGGTAATCATGCCGGGCTGCCGTAGCTCTCAAGATATATATCGACGCTGACGACGCTGTCAACGTGCTACAGACAGCGTGGGAGGCCGGAAGAAAAGACGCAGTCTCCGCTAACCACCCCATTGACCGACGATGCGCGGCATGTCGCTAAAAATCTTGCATTGCGCGGTCGAGGAAAAGCGGCTTCTCCCACACCGCGGCAATAATTTTTCGCCCCGCATGTGCGTTACCGCGCGCACTTGACGCATGTGCGTACGCAGCCTCAATGTAATGCAAGATGCGGCTGAAGAAAAACGGTTACTTACGCCCCTTGCTGTTTGCTTCTCCGCTCTTATTTCAGATGCCCTCTGTGTCGGTAGCGTGTCCGCATATACTGAACCCAAGATCGCGGGTTCAAACACGGCCGAGGACGGTGGTAATTTGGTGGAAGGGTACAAGTTGATCAGACACGCCGTCTTCCGCGAGGGACGCTAATGTGTCGAGATTTCGGCGCACATTAAAGAACCTTCAGGTAGGCTTCTGTGGCGTCGCTCATGATCACAGTTCTCTCGCCATGTAAAGTCCCCAATTATTATTAATCTCATAACATTGCGTTGCAGCTATTCTCCCGTTATCAGCAGTAATATGGAAAGTGAAAGGGGCAGGTACATGGCCTCATCGCATCGTTTCTTTCGGAGCGCGGCAGGCAATTTGGAACGATGGTTCTCGCAATTTTCTTCTTTTTTTTTTTTCTTCTGTTATAATTGTAGTAGTGAATATATTTTGCAATACAATAGGGTAAATCAGGCATGCGCTTCCGGTTTCCGGGAAAAAGAAAGAAGGAAAACGCGAGGCTGACTTGGCAAATTTTGGAGTTCAATTGGGAAAATTCAATTTCTCGCGAATTAAATTTGATAACAGTGCTCAGAAATCTCCCCCGATATAAATAGCGTTGACCTCATAGTGTTCTAACAAGTAGATTTTTAATACGACGTTTGGTGAAACAAACGACTTACCTCCATAGCTCGGCGTTTCGAACCTTCGAAACCCACGATCACAATCGTCTTTCTTTCCAGGAACGATAGCCGAGTGGAACATCCTGCGCTACAACATTGTATGTAACCAGTAACGACGACATAGCTCATTTCAGAACCAGTGTTTCGCATCTGTTATCATAAACTTGTCCATTATCATCGATTTACTCGTTGTTGTTACTTGTTCTACGTTCATAGGCAGTTTTAGCAGACCGTTGCTAACGTTATCGTGCCTATCGGAACCAATCGCAGTCGTGTGTGACTCAGAATCTTATCCACTGATTGGTTCCGGTTGATACGATTTGACGCAAGCAATGTTGTCAAGCAGAGCCGTAGCGACGGGGGTGCGAGAGGGGCAGCCGCCCCGAACGGCAAGCCCTGGTTGGACAGTATGAATTTGAATTTACGGAAACGGCAGTGTAAATGGGTCTTTTCTTCTGAGGGCGCTTCAGATTTGCCCTGCCCCGCGACCGCCCAAACTCGCCTCGCGACGGCTCTGTTGTCAACGGTTTGCTAAAACCCTCTCGTGTCTCGTGTAATACGATAACTGTGATTCATATGTAATAAATAAATGATTTAGCCCCTCCGTCATGTAATTGCCCGCACTTGGACGCACCTGAAATAAACAAATAAGTGAGAGATTGTGCATTTGTTGTACAGATTATTTTGCACTTTTGGTGTTGATTGTGATTGGTCAACTTGATAATTCTGTATTATATCTCAGTGGGGACCATGCGCCGGCTGTGGGTTTTCCGATTTAAGACAAATGTCGGCCCCTGTGAAGCCGGTCCAGGACGCACGGTACGTTGCCCGCCTGAGCGTGGCCCAGCACCTCCTCAGTGGGGACCGCAGGTTCGCCTAGCGGTCGTCACAATAACTAAGTAAATATTCTGGTACCAATAAAACAAACCTACTATTCAAAAAGTTGTCCTCTTTCAATTGGACATTGGAATTCCCTCCCGGAGAAATAGGATGTGACTTTCTTCTGGTCGACGCAGAGGCAAGAAAATGAAGCACTAAACGCACTATGCCGTTATTCACTCAAGCGGATCTCCATAAGCCCCTACAAAAGAATTGGAGCTGCAGCCACCCTCAGACGCTTTCAGACATATAGAAGTCGGCCCAGGACGCACATTCCCCCACCGATGTGTCCATTCACCAGCATCCCCATCCAGCTCGTACTACTACTGGCTCAATTAATATCGCCAACACGAGAAATGCATCTCCTTTCAAGCCCATGTTTACTTACGATGCAAAATACATTTCATTATTTGTGTCACGGCCTGGATCCAATTTTTCGAGACTTATTGAAACGGTCGCTCTGTGTGGCTTTCATCGTAGAAGACGAAAAAGATGCTCGTGACTCTTGATGCTCGACCATGAAAGATTTCGTAAGAGCACTGGCTTTACTGGTAGTCATGTGTACTGGACAGGTCCCAGAGTTGAGGTAAGTGACAGAAATTTTATAACAAGACTGGACTCGTGTTGTTGCATGAAATGGATTTTTGACAGGAAGACCACCGAAGGAGGTCCAACTCAGGAAGGAAGTGAGTTTCTGCCTGGTGTCTGCGTTGAATAACTGCTGTTCCTGCAGGGAATGGAAGCACGAACATGAGCTTTGGGAGCTCCTGCTCTCGAGACCAAGATTGCCCAGCCACCTTAGCTTGCGCCAGGAACGAGTGCGAATGTGCTCACCAAACTCCCGTTCTCATCCACGGATTAGAAGGATCTTCAAAATGCGTCAAAGGTAGGAATAAACCCTGTTAAGGAACTGCATCAATGATTGGAAGCCCGTTTACAATAAATCAGGGGTCTCAAACTCAAACTGAGCCGCGGACCGCAGATAGTGAACATGCACAAAAACTGCCCCTGACATGGGGGACCGCGTGGCTGAGTGGCGTAGCGGCAACTTTCTCAACTGTCTTTAATATGACCCCAGACGATATATGGATGTCGTCGGCCACGATCCTGACGTCAGACATCATGCAGGGAAACGATTTACTGTCTACATATTTGTACAACTCGGGAGCGCCGATTTCGTCAAACTTTTGTCGCAATGTGGAATTGCAATGGATATCTATTAGTTCCATTCGGAGCTCGGGCTTAACGTCTTCTGGAAGAACTGAAAAGGGCCAACAGTTTAAATATCGCCTCGAGAATCTCAAAGTCACGAAACCTTGACATGAACTCACGCCTCAGCCCCGACACTGCCGACGAGTATGTGCGAAGCGTTTCCTCGTTCTTGCAGTCAACGGCCTTTAGACAAGGAAAGTGGAAGAGACCCTTCGAGCTGTTTCTCCCAAAGTTCCAACTTTCTCACAAAACCTTCGACGCTGTCGTACATATGTGTGATCAAGCCAGCTTTCCCCTGCAGGCCCATATTCAGAATGTTCAGGTGGTTAGTTATGTCGACGAGAAACGCCAGGTCATGCAACCATTCGGGGTCGGCCATTTCAGGGCATTCTTTCCCCTTGTTGTGAAGAAATTCCTTGATTTCATCTCGAAGATCGAAGAAACGTTCAAGTACTTTCTCCCTGCTGAGCCATCTGACCTCTGTATGATAAGGCAGGTCTCTGTACGTGGTAACCAAGTTTTGAAGGAAATCGGCAAGCAGACGATGATTCAAGCCTCTCGACCGAATAATGTTAACGGTCTTGACGGCAAGGTCCATGACGTGCCTAAACTTAACTACGCGGCAGCACAATGCCTCTTGATGTAGGATACAGTGAATTGCTGAAAGGTTCGTGGGCACGCCTTCCTCTGCAAGCGTTTCTTTAAGGCGGGCTACCAGACCTAGATTGCGACCAACCATTATTGAAGGAGCTCCATCAGTCGCTACTGACGCGAGGTTCTCCCACCTGCTGCTTCGATACTACCTTTTACCGCGCTCCACAGGCCACTCCCCGTCGTTGTCCCTTTCAGAGGAAGCAGATCAAACAGTTCCTCGTTTATGTCCAAGTCGTGCGTGACACCGCCGATGAACACCACGCACTGAGCAACATCATTTATGTCCGTGCATTCGTCAAGTGCTAAGGAATATGCGCAAAAAATCTTGGAAATATCGCGCAGCGGCATTTCAAAATCTTCGCCCGGGCCCGGCCCGGCCCGGCTCGCGGTGCTAGCGTATTTTGTCGGCCCGGGTCGGGCCCGGGCCCGTGCAGGGCTCTAAGTGGGTCTGTGAATGTTATCCAAGAACTAAAACGCTTTCCGCAGGCCCACGGTTGCGTCTACTAGATTCTTCTCTCTCTCCCTCTTTCGTTGCTGTTGGAGACCCCTACTTTAGAGTGTGTGCATATTGATCACTTTTTGGACAGACGGTTTTTATTCGGCCAAATCAACTTAAGAAACGTGATAACAGCGAGATCCATGAACGAGGTGTGCTCGGATGACTTGGAATGCAGCTTCAACAAATCAAACCTGATTTGCATCAGTTCCATTTGCTTATGTCCAGCGCCCTACGTCCTCACAGAGAAGAACTTATGCAAAGCTCGTGAGTATTTTCTAGTAGGAAACTTGTTCGTGTACGAGCACCAACCTATTTGCAGAACGGCCGTCCAAAGGTGGCATTATGTTTAGCCTTGTACCTACGGTAGTTCTCGTCTTCACCTTACTGGTCCTGGGCGCCTCCTACACTTATCAGAGGTGATGTATGCATTGGTGAGATATTCGCCGACGCTTTCCTTCTGTCACCATAGGTACTGCCCGTTCATTTGGTGTTTCTCAATAAGTCACTTACCTTAGATGCATATTATTGTTTTGTGTGTTAGCGCCGCGAAGCAACTGTGGCTATGAGCGGCATACAGACGTGGAGTGTGGGACCTCCTGGCGGCATATTTGAAGCCAAACAAAATGTCGTGGACTGCTCGTAAAAAGTGTTCTGCTCTAACATGACGCCGCGCATACGTTCGTAATCTTGTATGTAAGTGTCTTCCACATCCGCCTCCTGACCTCAACGAGGGCTTCGGGAACTAGGAGTTTCGTTCTGACGACGGGCAGTGGCTACGCACGTACCCGACTCGAAAACTTGCTGGAATACAGGCGCTTCCCAAACAACGACCCCCGAAGTCTGCCCAGAGTGCGTACTAACCCGCCGACTGCAGGGGGCGTGAGGAGGGGTCTCGGGCAGGAAGTGGGAAGCATTACCTTGACCTTGAGGAACCAAGTAGACAGCTCACAAACCAGCTAATGAAACTTTATTTACGAACCAAAATCAGGTTGGGATAAGGAGGTCACAGAGTGTGGGGGAAAGGTCAGGATTGGCTTACACAAAGGCTTTGTGAGGCGGTTGCAAAAGCTTCGGGAATGTATTTTGTTTTACTACATAGAGGCATTCGGTTCTCGGGAACGTGGGAGTACAATCAATGCATACAATGCAATGTAAATAAAGTTTCATTGAAAAAACGGCTAGGAAGCAAGCGAGCTGGTGAAGATGATGCATAATGTAAAACCCCAAGACTAGGGAACACGAAAGGACAGACACAAACACCAAGTGTGAGCTGTGTTTGTGTCTGTCCTTTCGTGTTCCCTAGCCTCGGGGTTTTACATTATGCAAAGTTTCATTAGCTGGTTTTTGAGCCTCCTGTTTACATCGTTCCTCAAGTTGAAGGTGATGCTTCCCACTTGAACATTACAGCAGCTCGCTTGTGTCCTTTTCCTTTCGTCAGGACTCTTCCCCGGGGTCCGTCATTTCTCTTGTCGGCCCTGCTTGTAGGCATTCATATAGGCCAATCACGAAAAAGAGAAAGAAAGAAAACCCAAAAAGTGCACCCGACACTAGGGGACATATTCTAATCAACCAAGGAAGTTTTTTATGCAGAGGTGTGCCCCCAAAATGCCAAGGCTCCTGGAGATTTCAGCTGCGTAAATATTTCCTTTATTTGATTAGAATATGGCCCCTTATCTTCTTGGGTGCACATTATCTTTCTTTCCTCTGTTTTTGTGATTGGCTTATCTGAATGCCCACCCAAGCAGCAAAATGCACTGAAAGTCGAGTGCAATAGGGGTGGACGGGTAGATGAAAGGCCTTGAACAGATTCATGAAACTACTCAAGCAGCAAAATGTACTTAAAGTCGGGTGCAATAGGGGTGGACGGGTAGGTGGAAGGCCTTGAACAAACTCGTGAAACTAAGGAACATCGATAAGACACATACCGTCCACCCCTATTGCGCTCGACTTTCAGTACATTGTGCTGCTTGGGAAGTGTCGTTTGGTTTGATACTAAACTTGAGTCGCGAGTGGACCGTTGATGTGGCGTCTTGTCTTTGTTCTTCATGTTTTGACAGCTCTGTTAGCGTGGATCTATACCGTCTATACCAGCTTTCCACGCTCATCCACTGTTTATCCCCTACGCGCATTCAACGCTCAACGTTTCTTCCCCGATGATCACACAAAAAAAAAAGAAAAAAAAGAGAAAAAGAAAGAAGAGAAGCGGCTTCGATAGCTTCGGCCGCAGAGCGCGGGTCGTGGAGAGTCCGAGACAACATAAATGCACTTGCTGTAGCGATATCCAGGTACTACCATACCGTGCCTTCGTGCAACGGTAGATGTCAATAGGTTTCGCACCCTGGGCGGAAACGGATGACTGTTCGTTGCTCATCCAGGGCATGCATGTGCTATAGCATACAAGTGTCACACGCAAACACAAAAGCAGAAGATCTGCACTACCACCCGTAGCAAGGTCGAGTTGGGAGTTTTGTTTTAAAGGAGCGACGATGTTCATGTTCCAACATTCCGTGTTAGCGGCGTGAAGCAACTGTGGCGGACAAATGGACAGCAGGAAGTAGGAATCCTGGACTGGAGACTGAAATGAATCCCCAACGGAGGAAAGAATAAGTTCTCCCGTCGCCATTTGTCACGGGCAGTCAACCTCCTTGCACGACATCGCATAACATTGCTGTTGGAAATACTTGCGCCGTGTTGCGCAAGACTCGCTCCACGACCATCGAACCCCTCGTTTGCACGATGTTCAATATTAATAGAGGAAATATGAATAGAGGAGGAGATGATGAACACGGGGCTCACCTAAAGTCCCTGGATGCTCCTAATCTAGTGACTTTAGGCTCATGGTCGCGCCAACGCCCTCCTTCGCTACGTGGTCAGAATTCGTCTGCTACTGCGAATTCAACAACTCGAGATTGCAGCTAGCCTGGAACCTGTAGACAAAAAGTGCAACAGGCTTGCCAGAAAATCAGCCATTTAGTACACGGGGACGTTCAGTCGGTGGTTCGTCTGAATGGCTACGACCGCTGAAAGCTCGTTCGTGACTGGCTACCGCCGTTGCAAACACGATCCTGATTGGCTGACTCTTTGTTACGTCACGTCGACGAGTAACAGGCTTTCTCTATCTATAGTTGGCGTTGGTCGCGCACTCTTTTCTATAGTGTTGACGGCCGTACTCGTTTTTGTGTCTTTCTCGTGCCGAAACCCGGAATCGAACCAGGGACCTGCACGTAGCAAATGGCGGCGCCCAGCGTCCGTGAGTTTCCATTGGTTTAGCGCGCATGTGTAAGAGCTCCCACATTTATCTGCGGCGGGGGAAATTCAGGATTCTTTCTTCCATGTTCCCGGCACTCGAAGGAATATCAATGACAGAATGGCGTAAATGCGGGCTAGCTGGTGGATAAATTCCATGATAGGCAAGCCTGAGCGATGGGCAGGACACGTAAACAGACACAAACACGAAGGCTCAAATTGAAAAGCTTTGAGCCTTCGTGTTTGTGTCTGTTTACGTGTCCTGCCCATCGCTCAGGCTTGCCTATCATGGAAGCAATATCAACTCCGACGTCGCAACCAGACGTGTAACGTATATGTACGTTCAGTGCAGGATTTAGGGGAGTGCAGACGGGGCACTTGCCCCGGGGCCCCCACCAGTAAAGGTCTTGTCCAAGGGAAATCTGTTTTGCATGCCTGAAACGCATCCCTGAAACGGAAACTTGAAAATCTGTCCTCCGTCCACGCATATCGACCCCGAATAACAAATTGGATAGACATGAATAGAATATTGATTTCACTTGTCTACGAAATGTTCAAAATATGACAAAACCTGACTGCTGAAAAATCTCGGACTATTGTGCCACACGGCCCCTGTCCTTTAGAAACAAAACGATGTCATTTATAGACATATAATACACGAGGGAGCCCCAATAGCACAGTGCCCCGGGGCCCCCACCACCGGTAAACCAGTCTAGAGGAGCTCCAGTGTTGTCGACGTACCGTAACACACTTTGGGTGTTGTTGCATTGTATATTCCGTTCTTCAGTCAGATCTGAAAATTGCAGGGATATTGTACAAGTAATATTCACACGGTACAAGAACTTGGAAACAGCAAATGAACGGTGCATGCGATGCTGACGAATGTCAGGCCGGTTAGAACCGTCGGACGGTCATGGCGTCCAAATCGGCGCTCTTCTGCGAGTGAAGTCTCATGTCTTGGAAGACCCATTTTGGCTGCAAACAATGCGAAGAACAGATAAACCATTACCTTGGCATCAAAGTTAATAATTTTCAAATCTATCGCCAGTACACTGTATAAGAAACTCTGTTGCTGGCAGATGTGCCGTAACCTATATGCTGCACTAACCGCTTCATTTCGTTCCCATTTGTCAACATATCTTCTTTGCTAATGTGTTTTTACTACAAGATTCACTTCTGTATTCATATTTTTTGCATTAATAACTTATTATGTACGGTGTTTAACTTTTTGTGGCTCTCTTTTATTTTCAATTATTATTTTTCCTTTTCTCGTAACTTCAGGTTTGCGTCATGTTTGTGCGAAAATTTTCAAATTACTTTGTCAATTTAATTTGCGGGCTTTACATAAGGGTATGTAAAGCCCGCAATGGCATTTAAGGTGAAATAAATGAAATGAATGAATGAAATGAAAATCCGTTTGGAGTGCACTCTGCACGGTTCCGGACTGGGCTTTTGCAGTTTCTTATCCATTTAATGTGCGTGCCATTCTTTTCGCATATAGGAGCTGTGCAGTGTCCAAACGATTTTTTTTTTGTTTTTGCAATAACTAGATTACGGCACATATGCCGGCAACTGAGATAGCAGTCACTTTTGAGTAATATTACGGATTTTTTTACAGTGTATGTGTCAAGCCATATGCTCATTGAAGCCCTCGAGCCACTCAAACCACAGTTGCCCGCTCTGATTAATTTTCAGCTAAGTAATCGCGCCGTGTGCCGAAAAATCTCCCGTCTGTGACTTTTTCACAAAAACACGAGAGGCGTCTCAAAAGTTCCAGCAAGAGCCTTTGAACGCAATCCCTGCAGACACTTTGCCCACATCAATGAGAATGTGCACACAGGTCTCATGGCTTCTCAGGTCTTCGTACCCGCAATGAATTCGCAATGAATTGGGTCATACACCAAAATCCGACGGGGTGGTTTTGCGCCTGCGGGTATTGCGGGTAAACCCGCGTAATCCGCGGAGGCAGTGCGGCTCCACCCGCACCTTAACCGCAACCCGCGATGACACGGAAATGTGTACCCGCGAACAAGAAACTTGCGCGGGTATCCGCGGGTATACTCGCACCGCACTTATCTTTAATCATCAGACGGACGGCCTGATCTCCTCACGTTGGCAGTTCCCCGACTGTCTCCCTAGCTCACGCAGTGCCGACCTACGTGACGGGTCACATGATCTGCGCTGCCAGGGGGATTGCCCTCGTCATCAAGTACACTTCTCGTTTCCTCGTTCATTTAATACACTGTAAGAAGAAGAAAAAAAGGAGCAATTTCAGCTCTTTTGGGGATTAAATGCGTTGCCAAAAAAATGTGTCGCTTTATGGAGTAAATGCACGGAACTAAATGAATGTCACAAAGTGGGGACTGCGTTTCCGGTTCTGCCCTATAAGTGTCCCAGGTACATAATTCGTGTGCATGAATGAAAATACTTTGAATTAAACCGTCAACCGCGATATGTCGAGTGATATAAAATCTTGCGACACGCACAATCTCGCAAGAAAGAACCTCTAACTATTTTTTCCTCTGTGTGGGTGGAACATTGTAGCTAAGTTATATAGCCTTATTTCATGAAATTCACGAACAGCACGTATTTACGTAGACTGTTGCATTCAGGAGACCATTTGCGAAGTTCAGTGACTATTTGCAGTTCTGGGGAGTAAATTTCGTGGTCAGGGGACTAACATGGCGAGTAATTGCAATCTAGGGGACTAGAAGCTGCAATTACTCCCCCTTAGAGTGTACATGCTCTTTGAAAGAATGGAGGACGTTCAAAAGGTGTGTAGAAATGAGACTGTATGTCGAACCCGCGCTCGTTGTTGCAGGAACACATTTTAAATTATGGGGGCTCGTATAGAAAACACATTTGACCGGCTGTGGGAGGAGGGACATGTAGTCACAGGTTGAGCACGAAAGTTTTGCACAAAGTGGGCACAAATTTGTCTTTTGTGGAAAAAATATGCTCAGCAAGTGAGCAAGTAAGTACCAACCACGAAACATCCAGTAGAGCGATATTCGTAATCACGACCTTCGTTCCTTCGAATGCGAAGCAAGCACGCGATTCTTGGGAGGACTTCTTGGGACAGTGATTCCAGTCCATTCTCTTCCCCTCACGTCTCACTCCGCCAAAAAAAAAAAAAAAAACCCGCTGCTCACGCTCGAGACGACCCACTGTCACGTGGGATTCCGCTGACTGAGTTGAGCTCCCATTGTTACTAAATAGCGATCACAGTTCATTCAACCTAGGAACTCAATTTTTCAGGATCGTACGGTGTCGGGAGGAAAAAGACACAGAAATCTGCTCTGATATAGACAGAACATCTGCAGCAACACCGGTACAGCAGTCCTGCCGCACCGCCAGTGTCCCTCTGTTGGCCAGTACCATTGGAAGCAACCGTCCTGCACGTTACATTTTACGCTCCGAATGCAGAGAAACACCGACAGGAAAGAACTTGACCAACGCTGAGAAGGCCCCATCTTTCAAGAATACTGTGGATCATAGAAATGCACTTTTCAAAGTTGTTTCAAGATGTAAAACTCCGACAGTATGCGTAATCCATAGTGGCCAAGGGACGTCCGAAGGATCTACTGGAGGAACGATTCAACCAGGCAGAGAGGACGAAATACTCAACTCCTTTAGTGGGGATGAAGCTTTTACACTGGAACCCAGCGAAGATTCTTTCATGCGTGAAGCGAGAAAATGCATCGAGAAGTTGAGCAAGCGGCGGCCGAGTTCTGAAATGACATGCCTCGATGAACATCATAAGATTCCGACTGATAGTCGGTCGCCTTCGCTTGCGGCAGTGCATTCCGCACAACGTTTTAGTAGAAGCAGACAGAAAGTGTATTTCTGTAGTACACAATCCAACATGGAGCCGGACGCTGTTGAAGGAAGCCAAGATGCAAAGCGATCTGTTGGTTCATCATCGGGAGACGTCTCACCGCGAGAATACCATAAATCGCTCGAGTTCACCAGACCAGATGCGGAAAAGACAAGCCAGTCAGAAACTAACCAACTGGTTTCTAAGAGTCAAGTTGAGGAACTGAAAAGGAAGTTTGAGCGCGTTAAGTCATTAGCGTCACGAGGGAGGCACATGCAGGACATGGCGGAACGACTTTCACTTCTTGAAGAAGAAATCAAGAGCCTAACTATCGCCAATACTCATGATGAAGAGGTTACCGAAATGATCGGCACTACGCTACCGAATTACAGTTGTGAAAATAAAGAAACAGGGCAACCCTGTAGCAGGGAAAGCCATAGAAAGACATTCACTGAGGACCTCCTGACCACACAACAGAAAGGATTGCATGAAAATAATTTGGCAACTTGGTTCAGCGCAGTACTAGCGACGAATGCTACAACAAGCGTTACGCCATCAAGTGCAACAATGCAGTCACCAGGAAATAAGTTCCTCACGAGCTCAGTGGAGGAGTTGAACATTCTGGACAACCCATTCTGTGATCCAAATGAACCATTTACTCCTTCGCTGTCGACGTCGCTTTCGTTCATGTCTACCGAATCCTCACTTACCGAAGTGGCACCTACCTTTGACATCGGGTCCCTCTCTCTCCCTTTATTTGAGCGTTTGGCAACAGGGGATAACCGACGGGAGTTTGGGATCGATGCAATTGCAAAGCCGATCGGAGTGAGCGATGCCAACACTCAGACGCGTCTCATGACGAGCAGTGGTGGACGAGTGACACGCCAGCGCTCCGATGTCCTTCGGCTTGTGGCAATGGGCAATCAGCACTATCTTCGAGAACGCAGGTCTCGGAGTCCCACTCGCTTGCATTACGTTGCTAAGCATACTACTAGTCAAACTGTTGTGGGAGGCCTCCTCGCCATAGAGGAAGTTGACGAGGGCTCCTCTAGAAATGTGAGCGTTGCGGAGGCTTTCCAGCATAATGAAACGGAATTTTTTCTGGCCAAGAGAGATACTCATCATGAAGAATCCAATGAACCCGCAAACCCGCCCGAACAGCGTAAAGTGACTGGCCTTATTGAAAATTGCAAGATTCCTGAAAAGGAACCAGACAATGTGGGTATAGTATCGGGCTCCACTTGTCAAGAAAGCAATGAAACCCCATCACCCCCTTCTGTCCTGCTAGCATTAAAAAGTTCCTCAGAGTCTACCGCGGCAAAGCGTCATTATATCTCGTGCAGTCCACCTGTGGCTGGACATTGCTTTGAGTCCATATATAACGCTATCTTGCAATCCCAAAGTACTAGAACCACTGACCAGAACGCCACAAATCAATCTGAAAGCATAGTCAGTGGGCGAGGACCAGTCACGCCGACGGGTCTCGACCGTCAAGAAATATGCCACCCTATTGAAGAACCGTTTCTTCGCCAAAATTTAGTTACACCAGAAGAAGACATGGACAAGCCTCAAGGAATGAAACACTCAAAAAGGTATGTCTTGCTGAGAGCTGTACAATGTGAATGTTACCGTGTGGCAGGTGTACAGTCGCAGATGTAATACACAGAGTGCTTGCTTTTATTCGAGACGGCTAGATGTAATCGCTGAGAGCAGTACATGGGTTATACGGCAGATATTTTGTACAAGACAGTACCAGATGCCTAAAGGCAGTCATCATTATCAAAATGAAGTTCTGACATTCCTCACCTTCACTTGGTTTCAGCTGAATTCCATGGCAAACTTTGCACTCCTTCAATGACATATTCGCAATCTGCCCGAAAACCAAAAACGAAAAATTTGACGAATTAATTTTAAGTAATTAGTCATCTGGTACTGTCTTGCACGAAATGCACACCGTATAATCTACCAGAGTTTCTGGAAACGTCGGAGGCCACTTAGCAGTGCCATGCTCGCTTGTCCTTTCCAGGGATACCCACCGCCTGGATGGTCCTTCAATTTCTGATGACGCTAGGAGCCCCATACCTTTCATGGAGGAGTCTCCATTATTTTATTCTTTCGAAGAAACCGATTCCGAGTGCTCATTCCTGCCAGTGGACCGCAGTTGATCACCCTTTGATGTGGATAATAAACTATAGTGTCATCAGTGGAGAAAACTCAGAAACGGAACAGTTCTTTTGAAGTTCCATTAGAGATCCCAGAAAGAGAGCAAAAGCACTGGCAGTGTGCAGGCACGTACCAAAGGCGTCGCCAAGTGTCTTCCGCTGATTGATGTCGCTCAACATGTGCTACATCCAGAGCCCCCAAAACAAGAATTTTCCCAGCACCCTACTAATGCTCCCCCCCTCCAAACAAAAATACGTGAAAAAAAAAAAAAAGCCCAAAACGCAGTGGGTGTAGTTCTGTATCTGTGTCAAATTTGCATACATCTTAAACAGGGTCACATACCGAACCTAACACTATATACTGGTCTAGAACTTGTGTACATGCATTGGTGTATCACCCTATGTAGCAACAGGAGAAACGCACCTTTGCTAGGCCTAACGGATAGGGCACCGTGCGCTATAGGGACTGTGCGACAAACTGGTGGCGCCGCGATGCGGCCTCCGGAGAAAGTACCTTGCTTGATAGCCGCCGGGTAGCCAGCTTTGTTTACATGTGAAGTGCGGGTATCTTTTTTTGCCACAGCATCGCTAACTGTGCCAGCACCTAAAAGAACTCTTCATTAGGGACCAGATGCTTCATTTCTCGTGATTTCTACGCTTCCAATACCACCGAGGTCACTAGACTCGCAGCGAATAGCGTTTGTGACGCGCGTTCGGCCATTGCATGAGGTGTGCACAACATGAGCGAATATATTATATTTCTTTTGTTCTAGTTTCAATGAAACTGAATGAGGATCTGCAAAATAATCACTGATTTACAGTTGCCACTTTCGTGACGGTGAAACGCCGCTGGATACTGTATCACCGTCAAATGCACCGACCAAACGGCAACCTATTTCGAGATAATGATTGAGGTGTTTCATCGCCAGTGCCCAGAGCCGATATTGCTCTCGGTATGACGAGTCTCACAGTGAGAACAGAAGTTCTATGTTGTCCAAAAGGTTTAGTATTTACTCAGAGACAATTTCAAAGCTGTCGTCCCGCAAGCTTACGGCGGTAGCCGACGTAAAAACTCATATACTTTCTTCTTTGAGGATCTCTTTAGAGTTATTGTATCTGAAGATACTGGAAAAACTGCAGTACAAGTTCAGGCAATAAGTTGTGACCCCACATGTTTATTTGTGTGGATAAAACGGACGCACCATGTAAATTTCAGTGACGAAGCTATGTGTGTGCAAAGACGACGAAAGGAATACAAGACTCAGTCAAAAACATGATATTACAAATGGCTGGAGTCAGAGGAATACACGTATATAACCTTCGCTAGCAAGCCATTTTGTGAGGAGTCAAATAACCATCCTCTCGACGTATCACTTACAGGTGTTTTGACCGGGCAGACGCGAGTGGCTGTTCTCCTTCCGTACTGTTAGATGCATTATAAATACGGTGGTTGCTTCTGTGCAGTTTGTCTCCATTCTCTTCGTTCGCGCCCCAGAAAGGTTCCACATTATTTGCACTTCGAAAATTAGCCCTTCTAAATACGGAGGTCGCCACGCAAGCTACGGTTCCCACTTGAGAATGCATAGAACGGGTGGCGTGGTATCACGTCGGATGCGTCCAAGACCGCCACAGGCGGCGCTGTCGCGACGGAGCAGCGCGCCCCCTGTAGGTGTCGCACGGTCCCTATAGTGTTTTCTTTCGATGGCAGCGCCCCCTCGTGGGGAAACGCGGCGTCAATCAGTGTTGTGCCAGTTTTGCCGTTCGAAAGGAGCGATTCATTTGAAGATGCCTGCATGGAGAGTCAAAAGAGAAGAAAAAAACGGAAGCCAGTTCTTTTGTGGTAGACTGCCACAACAGCCAAGTCAGTGTAAAATAGAGGCAACTTGCCGTAAAGCATTCGTCCTTCCTGCAGTATGTGGTGTGGTCGTCGACAATGGACAGCGCCTGTATGGCGGTCAAGTATAAGAAAGCTCTTTCACGGCTTTCATCCAACCATTTCATCCAACTTCCTGCTCAGCGTGTTGCTTCTAACTTAGCACTCATTTCGTGTAGTCAGTATCTTGACCCATGACCCGTTGATGCAGACTTATAGCACAGCAGCTTACGTGAAACAATTACGAAGTACAACGTGCTTGGAGAAAGATGAATGAATATGATGGAGCTTGGCTAAAATTAAATGCACTATGTGTCAGACTCCAGTATTTTTATCTCTTTTATTCGGATATTATTATTGTTATTACAATGCCAGCGAATGCCGGATTTTGGAAACCTGGACTCCCTTCAATGTACAGCTTGCCTGCTAATACTGGGGAATATGGGAATATTTCTCCTCCCCGAGCTGCGTTTCGCAACATCATTTCATTTGGGTATATTCGGTCCTTATGATCTTATTATACGTTGCCAAATCTTGCTGAACCTGGTTTCCAAGTGATGTGACATTTTTTTTTCTCCTTCCCATTTAACCTTCAAAAAATGTGTGTTTGTCGTAACAGCTATTATCTGTTTTGTCTATTTTTTGTTTGATGTCTATGCTAAGGCCCCGTTCTTGGGCACTCGTAAAACACTGTTACTATGATATTTCTGTCCGGGAACAAACTGACTGAGTGATTGACTGACTTTTTATTATGACCTGTTCCAAAAGCAGGCACAAATGGTTACTGAAAGTTCATGCCCCTACCTTGAGCTATACTACAAAAAATATTGCAACTGCACAATGAGAACACTTGGGTTAATGATCCCTACTGTCTTATTCGGGTCGACAGCACATAATAGCTCCACGCAGCTAAAAACGAAGCAGCATCACGGGTTGCACCACTCCCTTATAATACGCCGTTCGTTAGAACATCTACGTATACTCCTTCCTTCAGTGCAGAGCATCTCCCCGCCAGTTTTACGGCGAATGCTAAGTGAAGGAAACGGTATCTTAAGAATACAATTGGTCTGAAAGATTCACTTCAGAAGTTCAAAAGGCATCACGAAAACAACGCCTGGAGAAGCGTGCCAAGGCCCCTTTCTGCAGTAAATGCACGGGAGTAAATGAATGTCACAGAGTGGAGACTGCATTTCACGCTCTGTTCTAAGAGTCCCAGGTACATAATTCCTATGTGAATGAAAATACTTTGAATAAAAGCTTCAACCGTTATATGTCGAGCGTATAAAATCTTGCAAAGTTCCATAGCCTTATCCCATCAAGGGCACGAAGAGCACATATTTACGTAGAATGTTGCATTCAGGAGAAGATTTGCGAAACTCAATGACTATTTGCAGTCCTGGGGAGTAAATTTCGAGGTTAGGGGACTAAAACGGGTAGTAATTGCAATCTAGGGAACTAGAAACTGCAATTACTCCACATTTGACTCCTTTTTTCCTTGGAGTGCAGAAACGTATTGTTGAATGAGCTTCAATAATCACTTAGACAAGTTGAGTTGTTTCCAATAACGGAATATATTTATGGAAATAAATGCGCCGCTATATATGGCACGAAATATGACAAATAAAGTGACAACATATAAGAGTTGAATGATAGCATTTGTCCTCGTACAACTGGTGTCGGGAACCTTCGCAGTGCCACATTTGTTTGTTTGTTTGTCTGTTTATTTTTACTACAACCGTAGCGAAGAAGCTACAGGCTAAAGGTACCCTTTTGTCGATTTTTTCCCAGAGGCCGCAGAACATATTTGAAACCATTTCAAAGTAAGTCAAAATTAACCTGCACAATTATTAAGCGGTCGAACAAGCTGAAAATTCCTTTAATTACTACTTTTTAAGCGTAATGTACTGAAAGCTGGATAATTTTCCATTGCGGGAAATGCGGCCGCTTTTGCCTAGCTGAGGAATTCGTTTGCCGTGCCACGCCCTCTGCCAATTAAGCCGTCTTGGACAACCTCATGCCCCTAACCAACAACAACTCCGAAGCATTGGAATTTTTGTCGCGCACTTGGTCTGCGGGTTCCCGACCCCTGGCCTAGAGTCTTTGGGGGGTGAACAGCCTCTTGAGTAAACATGGCGGCAGTGATGAGAAATACTTCAAGTACCAAGTACTCAAGCAGTACTTTAAGTACATTTCTGAGTACTTGTACTTTACTTTAAGTAATTTCAATTCGTGTAAATTGTACTGTACTTAAAGTACTGAAGTACCCAAACTTGGACTCCAGAAAAAATCACGAAAAAGTATAAAAAATGCACCCTAACAAAGCGCTAAAATGACAACGAGGAAACGACAACACACAGATAGCCTCCTATCTGTGTGTTTTCGTTTTCTTGCCATCATCTTAGCGCTTTTAGTGGGATGCAGCACCAACAGTCTCAGCCTGACAATTTATACAAAATGCTTTTTTGTGCTTTTAAAGAGCATATTTTTTGAAGAAAGTCCATCGTTGAGAGGCTTGAAATGTTGAAGAAGTACCAATGCTTCTATATATATGTTAAACAAATAGAATGCAAAGGCACGCACATATTATATGACATTGCAACCGACAGCACGATGGCTTGGTCAGCTATCATTTCAGTTCTCCCAATGCATGGTTCTATTGCTCTTTATTAGAAGATGATGAATGGGGAGTTTCATCGCCAGGGCTACTCCATTGCTTGTGGTGATGCGGGGAATGAAATAATGAGCCCCTTCACAATATGGATCCAAGTCGTATGGTATCCAGAAAGGTGAAGAGAGCGTTGGTGGGCTGGATGTGGACCAAGCAATTTTGTGAGAGAGAGGAGGCGAGAGTACGGTTCGGGAAGGTTTGGGCAATGGAGGAGAATATGACTGCAGTAGGGAGAGTCAACTTGCCTCAAGCGGTAACGCCACTGCGCTGTAAAAGCCACATCTTGACAAGAGGTATGGCGGGGCATGCGAGCGCTGGATCAACTCTGTTCAGCATAGCTGGGGGCAGAATGTCCATTGGCGGGTAGCCAGATGAGTCACGGAGCAGCCAGTCCAAGTATGGACCGACGATCTCCTCTCGGCAACGCAATACGCGTCCGTCTACGAGACGAGAGACTGTCGACCTGTTCATTCCCTTGGGCACCGCAATGGACTGGAACCCATTGAAGAACCAGCTGACACACTTGTGACAATGTCAAAGTGGGATGCGCTATTCCCCCCATTTTCAGGGGTGTCCCTGTACTGATGCTTCACGGGATTCGTCATTTTTTTCTGCTTTTGGCGGTACAAGCGGAAAACCAAATAAAAATAATACAATTGTCCCAGGCTGGGTTTTGTTAATGCCAGATGTCACAGTAAGTAGGCTGCTTTTTGCCCATTGTGAAAATCATATACAGGGTGTCCCAGCTAAGTTGGACCGGGCTCCAAAAAAGACAAAACGCTCTACGCGGGCGAAACCAACTGGAAGCTGATTTCACTCGTATTCCCCATTCACAATAATTATTTAATTTCTCCTAATTAGTGAATTCAATTTGAATAATACATTAACTTCTTAATTATTGCTCTAGAAGCAAAGGTGCAAATTGGAAAGTTGTAGAGCACGGTGAGAAACACCCAACCCAGGTGCTCCCATCAACGTACCTCTTGCGTGGGCTTTTTTTCTCACAAAGAGAGAGCGCTAAATTTTAACACGTGACAACTTTCGCGCGCGGCCTCGGTGTGCCTCGACCACACAGCCCTCAGGAGTAAGCTCGAGGAACCGTGCTCAGCTGACCTGTACAGCACTGGCCTTGGAATTAAGAGCCAGATGCATCGGGCAACCAGGAACAAACTTCTTTCTTCATGATAAGACTCGCCATGCTGTACAACTTTCCAATTTACACTTTTGCTCCCAGAGCAGTAATTTAAAAGTTAATGAATTATTAAAAGTAATTAGGAGCAATGAAAAAAATTACTCGTAAACGGGGAATACGAGTGTAAACAACTGCCAATTGGTTTTGCACGCGTAGAGCACTTGAGCTTTTTTTAAAGCAAGGACAGAGTTAGCTGGGACACCCGGTATAATCCAGGCCTTTGGGAATGACGGCTGCATACGAGATTCCACTCGGGAGGAGGATCAGGAGGTCGTCTCTGCCACTTCGGCCAGTAACAAGTACCAACACGTCCGTCTTCACTGCAAGGGTGGATCCACACCCTCACTTTAAGGGCGTAATGGGGGTGGGGATGTTTCACATCTTTTTTGATTGCCCACGTGCTCCCACCTCCCAGATCCACCACTCGTGTCAATGTCATAACGGCATAACATCCCTGCAATATCGCTAGGATGCTGCTTACATAACCGTCACATACCCAAACGAACAGCACAATGATAACCAGGTTATGCCCATTCCCACCAGTGGTGGATCCAGGGCGAAGGGGGACACTCCTGTAACGTGAGTGGGATGCATGCAAACGCCCATTATTTTGCCCGAGTGGCTCTCCTCCCACTCAGCAGGCTGGAACAGCGTTCAAGTTTTCCAGCTGTATCTAGACTCAGACATTTCAGTTATGAGTTGACAGTACAGATAGGCTTTTCTGGTGCCACCTACAGGGTTGGAGCGAGTGGCACCATTCACACCACTGTTACAAACGTAGTCCATAAAGAAATGTAAACCTATGTGTGGCTCCCACAACAAAATGCCAGGAACATGAATGTCTTTTAATGCGGGTAATGCCCTCATCACGTCACTACTGTCATCGGGAGAGTTCTATTTTGACCGGAAGAAAGAAACGACCAAGAAAAGAAAAAGTTTCTGTACAGAAACATGACAACAAAAAATCACGAAAAAGAGACATATTTACACTATAAACATAACTACATCACCGAGTCACGGTCGGAGTGAGTTTGTTTCTGGGAAAGTGTCCAAGAGGACGTTCAATCAATCTTGACGGCTCCATAGATCTTGCAAAGGAAGAAGTAAGCGGCGTAAAAGCCAATGGTGCCTGTCAGAAGCCAGAACGTGAGCACCATGACAAACGTGTAGCCGACGTAGAGCAGGGTCGGAATGAACTCCGTGATCTCCAGCTGAAACGATTATCTGTGAGATAGCGCAGGAGATACACAAGCAGCGGCTGACCTTTGTAATGAAATAGAAGGCAGCGTAGCCAAGCACGTAAAGTGCCGACCCTCCAGACACTAGTAGAGATCGCCACCACCAGTGGTAATTCTGCGTACGAGAACACTGTTATAGAACATTGTTGTAGTGGTTGTGCATATGCTTACCTCCCCACATAATTGAAAATAGACCATCACAATAGAAATCTGTGAGCATGAGATGATGAGAATGATGAAAACCAGGAAAAGGAATCCAAACAGGTAGTAGAACTGGTTCTCCCACAAGGCCTGAAAAGGTCATAGAGATGACATTTCAAAATGGTGTGCAAACATTTGCAAAGAACAGGTGTTCCTTACAGTGAAAATGAAGAACAGTTCGATAAACATGGCACCAAAAGGCAGGATTCCAGACATGAGCGTGCTGAAAGAAAATACCAGTTAAGGCTGGTATCAAGTTAAGATAGATGAACCCACCAGAGCACAGGGTTCATGTACCACACTTGCTCGGGAACCTGCCGAGGAATTTGGTTGGTGCGCACGGGATGCTCATAAGGGTGCTTACGGTACCCGAAGAAGTACCCTAGAAAAACTAGGGGTACTGAGATCCCAAACCAGAGGCACAGCAATGCTAACATTGTCGTAAATGGAACCTATGAGGAAAGAGGCAATAAAAAATTGTCAAACCTATAAAAATTGTACATTCTTCCAAAAGCCCCCCCAAGGACATTGCGTGGTAGTTTTAACAAACAGGATAGAAACATATTCCATGTGTCGCTGACGTAGAAAGTAGAATCACGTGCTCGCCTCCTGTGGTTTTCCTTTGTTCATCTGGTCTCTCACATGAACTCTCTACAACTGATTGGTAGAACAGCTCCTTCTATATTCAATTTGCTGAGAATACACACAGGGGACTTGATGGTGTCCATCATTATCAGTGGTTGCTGCTCAGGAGATAATCCTCTGGTTCCATTGAATGTCAACTATTTTTGGTCACCCTTGGAAGTAAGAGTGAAACTTGGCATCAAAGTTACAGCATTTAGTGCATGCTTTGTGGTATCCCCATCTAAAACTCACAATGTGTGTTGACACATTCGGAAATAATTGTTTTTTTTGTCTCAATAACAAACTGTTCAACTCAGAAAGCGATGAATTGTTCAGATTTAATTTGCGACAATTACACAAATTTTGTGACATTCTGTTTCTGTACACATCTTTAAGCATAACTAATTGTGTTTTTAAAATATGAACAACAAAACTGATGGCTGAAGCTCCTTTTCTGCCATTTAGATATTACCTAACCAAAAATATGCTCAACATTAGGCAGAGCTCATTGTTTGTGTGTCAAGAATATTTGTTCTTGAAAAGCAGTACAATGATGAGCTCCGGTCAGCACATCATGCAACCATTCACATTGAACTACTTGTAGATATGACCAGCACAAAAAATGTGTCAGTCTTCCAAAACGAATTAGCAGAAATGTGTCCTTACTAAACGTCTCATGGGGATGCCTATCATTAGCAGATGTGCTGTCCTTGCTTTTTATCTTGTAACTCTTCATTCCTTTCATCACTGAGTGCCCTGCCCTTGCCTCCTTGTGGATTTATTCGTGGCTCAAGCTGCATGGACGCGGTGTGGGTACTAGACAACGACCGGATGAAACAAAGTTGAAATACCAAGGTTGAATGCACAAAGTCTGCATCCCGCGTACACACACCAAAGCAAGGCGTGGTCACGTAATCTTACTTTCAACGTGACAGCAATCGCTCCAGCGGTGGAACCCAAAACAAAAGTAGTACAAGTTACGGATATGTTAATGGTATTCATTACAGAAATGCATTACAAACTGAAAGATGGAGGATCTGTAGCAATGTGTTGGTTAGTCCATGTCCATAGTTGGTTTCCTTGTCAGGCTGACAACTTTTCAGCACACCCTCGTAAATGACTATGTGCACACCCGTAATCTATGGCACAAATCTATATACCAAGCAAGAAAATTGAAGAAAACACACTTTTATGGCTGGCCTTTTACACCACTAGACTTAGACGTACTAAATGGCAACAAATAAGCACTCAGATGATCGTGATGTGGCCTTTGATGGGAAATACTCACTGCGCCTGAGGAATGCTTGCCCCAGATGAAGAAATTGAGGAAAAAACCTGTACCAAAGACTATCATCGGATAGAATATAGATGTCTGGAATAAGATATGGACATTAGCTTGTTTTTGGACTTGTCAACAGGCTTACCAAGAAGGCAGCTTTCCTCCACTGCACGCCACGAAGAGTCTTGTACAGGCGACCGGAGAAATAGCCAGCAAACAGACTGGGAGGAACAGAGCACCGTTCAAATTTGGTTATTCACTATTTCTTGTCTCCAATTACAGAACGTGGGTGACGGCAAGATAGCAATTAAAGTGCAACTAAAAGCGGGATGAGACACCAGCCAACAAGTATCGAGTATTGGTATCGAGGCTTGCAAGAAGTCATTGCCCAGCATTTGTCGCTTTCAAACATATTGTGAGAATGAATTAGATGCAGACGCATCGCTATTGTCCACTGGTGCCCTGTAGCCCGCGGCGCGAGATTCGCTCGCTTTTGCTGATCAGCATCCCTAGCGATCTGACCTATCGAATAAAGCTCTCACAGTTTCCGATATTCGATAGTATTCGGTATTCACAGTATTCGATAGGTCAGATCGCTAGGGATGCTGATCAGCAAAAGCGAGCGAATCTCGCGCCGTGGGCTACAGGGCACCAGTGGACAATAGCGATGCGCCTGCATCTAATTCATTCTCACAATATTATCCTGGCAGAGTTTTTCAAACCATAAAAGGGATTCTGCAGAATGGAAAGTGGTTGTACCCCATGAAGACATAAAGAAAAATGGCAGCCGTCATGAGCGCTCCTCGTGATGCTGGTGAGAGCATTCCAAGCATGGCAAAGACTGCAGGAGGAAACGTGAGGTTGAGCAAATCTGAGCTTACATGCCATAATCAGAGACTTACATATTGTAATAAACGTCATAAAGAAGATCTGTATGCCACTTCCAATGACTGCGACAAAAAATTTGGGATACTGCGGAGGCCGGAAGACATCTCCGTGAACCAACTTCCAACCTGTCTCTTCCAGGGTGTCCTCCTGCAAATTTCAGTGTCACTTTGCACCTTGACGATGAGCGTTCCAAACTCACGGCATCATCGTCCCTGTTGTAGCGTGCAATGTCACGACGAAGTGTCCTAATGATGATCATGGTTAGGATCCCTGCAAGTACAACCTGTACAAGTTACTCTGTCTGGAAAAGCTTGTTCAAAATAGAGACAAAGCAGGACATTTGCGGCACAGAAAAAACGCGTCCTAGTTAGAGAATCACGTGTAAAAAGCAAGCATGTTGCTACAGAATACGCACTTATCAAACTAAATGCGGATATTAGCGTCAAACAGAACCGTTTCTACACTAAAAATACATGTTATGCATTGCATATGTTTACCTAAGCAACTGTCAAATTCACCTTGCACTCGTGAGAGTGACTGGTGCTTCACCAGATTCTTTGCATGTTCCTCCTGCCTGCACAAACCTTATTTTTGTTTCACAAACTTTAATTCCACGAGCTTTCTGTTCGGCACAGTGGTACAGGCGATAGGTACTGTCCGACTTTTTTTTAGTATTCTGGAAAGGAGGAGAGTTAAAAAATCGAGCACTATTTTTAAATCTGTAATTCAGAGTGAAATTGGGTGCTATTGATACATTGAGGTGTTGCCGAGGTTATTTTTTTTTGTACAGCAAGTGGCCTGCAGTTAAAGAGACATTCGCTAGAGATAGAATGAATGAGAAAGACTGCACTAGTTTGCTATCGGTTTGACTAATCAGTTGGGTACGGGTCTAGTTGTTCCCTTCGTAAGTGTTCTGCAAGAATGAACTTTGTCAGATGCAAGTAAACAGTTGCATGGTCATGTTCTTTGCCTGCGTCTAAGATACGTCGTATCTTGTCCGACACAGGGAGATGCCCGAGGTAGAGCCCTGCACGGACCGACTTTTCCGGGCCCGACCCAGCCAGAGCACATCCAAAAATGGCCCGGCCCTGCACCTTCATGTTTGTATGTGGCCCGGTGACTCGGCAAGTACAGCCTAGCCTAGTATTTCCAGCCGTGACGTACACGTTGCTAGCGCTCATCAAACATACAAGTGCTGGCAGTTTAACACTGCAGCAGCATGAGACCAAATTAAATCCAGAACGCATGCGGGCAAGCGCGGATGTTGTCGACAAACTCCCTCCCCCTCTTACCAAGCTTTCCGAACGTGGTTGTCAAATATGTGAGGAGCAATATGAAGTGGCCTTGAGAATGTTCTGGAGTGTTGAATCATACGCATAATGCAGTGTCCTTTCCTTGTTTTTGCAAATATATGCGCAGGAATGACGCCAGCATGTGATGATATCAACTAATAGTTCTCCATTGTGTGGAATCAGCTGAGTGACCCGGCCGAGCCTGACTCTCGAAAACATGTTTGTTGGCCCAGCCCGTCGTGCTGGTGTATTTTGTCGGCCCGGTCTCGGCCCGGCAGGGAGCACACAGCCAACAAAGCCAATAATAAGCCAGGGCTGGGTTGGGGGCCCGTGCCCGTGCAGGGCTCTAGCCCGAGGTACCTGACTTGAGAGGTTTTACTGTAGCTGGAAGCTTGACAATAAGCAAATTCCAAGAGATATACAGTTGAACCCACAAACTTCGAACCTGTATATTTTGAATTATTGCCTATATCGAACAATCAAAATATCCCACTGAAAATTACGAGTAAAAGTATAGCGCAGAAATACGGTTTTATCGAACTTCTGTACCTCGGAACACCCGATATATCAAACATCAAGCCCCTGAAAAGGTGGCTTCTCTCGAACATTCGTAACTGGCACTCTCGTGGACGAGGGTGGGAGGAAAGATGGAAAACGCGGGGTGCTAGAGAAGCCGTTGCACATGACAACATGGCACAGTGTTTGTGTGGAAAAAGGCGATCTGTCCGGTGCTTTGCAAAGATCGCTGGGGCTCATGTAAAACCAATCCTCAACTGCTTCGGGAGAGCCAGATTAGTTGCGGCTGTGTGTGTTTTGTAACGGAGGACGATGACAATGTGAGATAATTGGACGCGGCACACTTGATCAAGTGTTCATGTTTCTGGGCATCATTTTGCCAAACGTGAGTGCTGGGGATAGCACAGACAGCCACTGAGCTGATAGAGGTGTAGCACTGGAAGGCTCTGGCCTTACAAACGTAGATCATCTTGATAAGATTCAAACACCTGTGCTGAATTTCACGACCCCCAACAACACACAAGCTAAGGCCACTGATTTGTTTGCTGTTAAATAAAGTGTCTATTGTATTTTAGCTACTTTTGTCATCTGTCATGACTGCAGGGGGATTAGTGTTGTGTGTGGGTGCTTCAGCCGCTGCTAATATATGCACATCTTACACATCAAATTATCGATATATCCCACTACTTTGTAGAGCTGTGCGAATATTCAAAATTTCCAACATGAAACAAATAGTACTGAAGCAAGCTATCACTACTGTCATTCCGAAGGTCGGCTTCACCTTGTTACCTCCAAGAGTTAGGCGAAGCCCACATCACGTTACCGCCACTGTTTTTTTGGTGTGCAGCTCCGTTCTGCATGTCAGCTTCACCTCATACCAGTTGGGCGTTAAGTGAAGCCTGCTTTACACTGTTTACAATATAGTCTACAAATTTTCTCATGGTCAACACTGTACCCTGGGCATTGCAGGTTGCAGTAAACGTACACCCAACTTTCAGATTTATGTTCAGTAACAGATGAAAATATGTGCAGTTTCTAAAAAAAAGTACAGAAAATTCACAATGTAAACACAGAAATGAGGAGATGCATACAAAGCAGGCTGCATGGAATAGGTTGACTAACTCTCAATGCAGTTGGTCCCACTAATGCCATACACAACACAGAAGGACCCTTCCCTCACTATATGCTATACTGTTTAAAACATGTTTGGAGCAGAAATTCATCATCTAATAGAAAGAAATCATATAATGAGCACAACACCACAAAATATTTCACCTTGAGGTATTAAAAAATATTCGAATTGGGCCTCTTCCGAATACTGGAATTCGATTCGCCATCTGAAGAAATTACTCGGATTCAATTCCCGGTGCACGTGACATATTCGTAAACTATTCGCATGAGAAATTTTGCTATTCTCACTGGTCTGCCACCCCCTTCGAGTTCGATATATGCGGGTTCGACTGTATATGCTTTTGTAGGATTACCGGACAAAAAGAAGACGACCACAACAGAGTTGATGATGGAGAACCAATGGATTTGAACATCCGTCATAGCCAAGTAGGTATCCCATCGAGATGCCCAGCGGATGGCACTCGACCTCCATTCCACTTCGTATGTGAAGAACACATCCGTGATGCCTGTAATCCTTTACCATATAAATGTCCCATAAATTTTCACACTAGTTTACCATTTTCGTTGACATCTTGCTTTTTGCCTTGAGGATTCAGAGAACATTCCCCATTCTTTTTTATCTCGAGGGAGTCCTTGTGAATGCTGAAAGAACATTTTATGACGTTATAAAAATGTGTTTCTCCTCCATCACTGATAACCCCGAGC
The DNA here is from genome assembly GCF_037126465.1 of Ornithodoros turicata. Lineage (NCBI taxonomy): Eukaryota > Metazoa > Arthropoda > Arachnida > Ixodida > Argasidae > Ornithodoros > Ornithodoros turicata. The sequence goes on from NC_088206.1 coordinate 383,468, forward strand.
AAGAGCAATGATCGTAGCTGACCCCTAGCACACGCATGTCTGTGATGTGCACACCCAACTCCACTTCAGTTGGGTTGACTCCAGGAGATGTCAATCCAACAACGTAGAGCAGACGATCTTCTGTTTAAATCATGCAACGTGATCGGGCCTCAAATGCACTGATGGCATTTTTGTAAATTTAACTGCACAATGATAGGACAGCAATAATATTGTTTCTTTGGCAATGGAGTCTTTCTGTTAGGCATAAATTACTACAATAAATTAAGCACGGTATCGAGCAATGCTAAATGTTGCTTCCATTAAAGGGAATAATGGGCTGTTGAAAATCCTCATTTATTCAATTTACAAAAACACCCTAAAAAAATGCATCAAACTGCTCAGGATGGGTCTCGTTTGCCATGAGCCCAACTCCGCTTGGAGCTGTCTGTCTCATTTGATTCCACAAAACTGGAATGCACCCATGCTGTGATTCTTTCATCTTTATGTGCGTGCTCAAAATTAGCTATGTTTGTTGTTCTTATGTATCAGTGTACAATATCTATTGTACCTTCCAAACCTTAATAGAAACTTATGTAGGAACAAAGGCAGAAAAGCACTGACCTCTTTGTTTGGACTTGAAATCCAACGACTCTGAAAGCTTGGCTGCAATATATAAGTTTGATTTGTTAATATATAAGTTTGTACGCACAATGATGCACACAGAGAATACTCACTCATTTTCAGTGTGGTAGAAAAGAAGAATCTTCAAGTGGTTGTTGATGTAGGGCTACAGCGAGGGTATACAAAATGTGCTTTTCACTCCAGGGAAACCCTTACTAAATGCTAACATGATCCAAGAAAGTGGATACCTTGTCACCCTCCATGAAGCCAAGACGATATCCGTGCTCAAACTGTGGCTTCGAGTTGTCAAATGTTTCTAGTCTCGTGGCACAGGGCATATTGTCCACCAGCCTATAATGAGTAGAAAAAATAAAAAATATAACCAAATAATTTATAAAAATTCCAGTGGCAGCATTCTGTGTCATCCACAAATCTCACCTGAATTCCTGTAACTCAGGGATTCCCCAATAATAGCTTATATAAATTTATCAACCTCCCCTCCACAGAATTCCCGACCCCCAAGAGGGAAACCTCCAGCGTGCCGTAACCAGGGGTCGTAGAATATCTATGCTGCCACATGTCGCCTAGCAGTTTACCTCATTATTATCATGACATGACATGACATACATCGTGCTTTGTCAGAAAAGATGTCACAACAGCCACTCGAAAATTTAGACCCACTTGAGGTAATTTCAGGAGGTGGTACTTGGAGTTTAAAGGGGCACTAAAGTGCAAAAATCATCTCCTCGCAGTTACGTCAACAGCAATAGAAAAGGTACGAGATTCACCAACTCTGTCTTTCATGATTTGCCGTATGTTCCGGTATAACACGCGCGTTAGAGATATATACTTTTTTCGTGTTAACGTTTTTTGAAAAAAAAAAAAGTTAACAACAAAAGGCTGCGTGCATTATCTATGAGTGCGTGCTACACAGCGATACGTTTTCACAGAGGACCGCCAGTGACCTTGTATAACATGCAGGGTGATGACACCAGCGTTCCCGAAGACATGGAACTGAACTTTAAGGGACCATGAAATGATTTTTGCGAATTCCAAGCACTCTGCCATAAACGGTTCTCACGATCCCTCACTATCGTACTCATATCGACTTTTAACTGTATTTAGTTACCGAACAAAAATAGTGGGGTGTGACCACCGGATAAACCCCTTCAAAGCGTGCTTACGTCATCAACGTCCAGTCCTCTCAGCCAATTGCGGACAACCGGGAGCACACACCCCGCGGGACCACATGGGTGCATGGTTTCGGTTTGGACAACAACGTCACATATCTTGCCGTCAAAATCAGTAGAAATATGGCGAAACACAAATTGTCAGCGATGGAGGAAGAGATTATGCGACGCACACAGAGTCTAGGAATGGTTCCATATGCAGCAGCCCCCAAAAGGCCACGGACAGTGACATATTCTGATGAAGCAGCAGCTCAGAGAGGAAAACATGCTCCGGTAACCATGCTGACAATCAACGGCTACATTACACTTCTGGTAGGATTCTGTGTCAACGATTAGATACGATCTTAGCTCCGGGTCAAATTAAAACATATTTCGTGGCAAAGTTTGCAATTTGCTCGCAAAAAGGCATCCGTGAATCGGCAACATCTCCTGCGTATGATGTCATGGCCAGTTCACCTCGCAAGCAGGTCATAGGAGTCGCCGTTCACGGCCGTGGTTCATATAGAATATTTGTGCTGTTTCAACCATTTTCAACTTGATATTTCACAGGGTGAATGCTTTAGTATAGATAAACAAATTGAAAATGATTGTAGGCTTGTCAAATATCCTTTCATGGTCCCTTTAATTCTTGACCATTCTGTTTCACTGCTTTTACCCTATAAGGCTGCGCACCGACAAATGGCTGCTCCTTAGAATGAAAGCAATTAGGGGTACCTTGAATGTCCTGACGTAGATCACGAACAATAGGGTGCCTGGTACATAGAGCTGTGGTCTGCTGTGCTTTGTATTGTGGCCAGTCGGGCTGACCGCTACTGGTGACAATGCCACCAATGAGGCAAACTTACATTGCAGGCTTCATGTTGTCAGTTGCAGTCAGAGCTGTCGAAATCGGGAATAACATTTTTCTCGATGATGAGATTTTGACGGATTCATATAATTAAAGTTCATAATGTGCGCATGATGTGTTTTCTGTTTTGATTGTTGTTTGTAAGTGTCTAACACTTATGCTACGTGACGTATAGCCAGTATGTAAGGTGTGCAGTATACACTGTAGCATTATCATCCTCAAAGGTAAAAGTCACAAGATGTGCGTTATACACAGATGCGTGTTATACACCGAAAATTACGGTATGCACAAAGGAAACCGCAATTTACGCTCTCTCCCTGCTCTCCTTCTTGAGAGGTGTATCCCCTCCGCAAAGGATTTGCAACCCAATCAACGCATTTTTAGACACCAATGGGTGGCCCCTCCTGAGATAGACAGAAGAGGGAAATGGATTAAACCTTTTGTATTGCCGCCAAGGTAACAGCATCCTTCTTTCTGATAGGAGAAATTTTACACTTTAGTAATCCAACTGACTGCAGAAAAACTACAGAGTGCAAATTAGTAGAGCACGGATTTTCATGCAAATGCACCTTTTTTTTTTTCTCGACATGGTTCCGTATTTGGACGATGAAAAAAATACTCTCGGGTGTAGTTTGGGACCGATTAGAAGTGTTCTATGGTGTATATGCATGTTTCGCACGTGATGGCATTAAAATGCGCGTATAATGCTTATTTTGCCATGTTTTGAAATGGCCAGCTGCGAGAGCTTTCCTTTTCCTTTTCTTTTTATTTTAGGTTTTTCTGGCTTTGGGAATTGAGAATTTCAGTCAGCCCCCACCCTGGCTCCTCCACAAATGGATCATTTCTTACAGTGGCACTCAAGGCTTACACCTCCGCATGGTGTCAGAGTGCGTTCCTTGTGCACGTATAGCTGGTGGGCCGCCACTTTCTTTACTGTCATGAAGAGAAGCAGTGTTTGCATTTCAATCTGCAATGTGGTGCAGTGCTAAAAGCAATATGCATGATTGATGTCTGTGGCGTAAGCCTCCTGAACAAAGGCGGCTTTATTTCACCATGTGATCCGTAATACTAGGCACTGCCCAAAACGGATCTTTCCAATCCACCAACCACATTCGTTTGTTTCTTTTTAAAATTGATACCTGCGGACGCAGAGTACGCCGGAAGCCTGATTGGATGGCGAATGTTTTCTTGTTTGTTTGTTTACATTGGTCTGGAAAGAAAGAGTTCAGGCAGGAACTCTTACATTACAAGTTTAAAAGTAGCATGGTTTTGCTTCTTATTGTTTCTTTATTTTATGGAAACAATTCAGACTCGAGAATTTATGTATTTCCTCTTGTCGATGAACGGCACGTTAAATAAATTTACGTTTAAGAAGCATATGGGTATGTTTTCTCCTAAAAGTAAACTATTATTATGTTTGTATTTCATTAAACAAATATACCATATTCTGCTTCAATATACTTTTCAGTACAAGTGTTAATCCCCTGGCATTCTTATTAAAGGATTGGAAAGATTCGCAGAACCTTCCTTGGATTCGTCCCATCTCTACCTACGTTTAATGTTTAAATTTCATGAAATGATTATTAGATGCATTGCCTTAGTACCAACTATGAAAAACATTTCATATATATTCCCAGTTTTTACACGCATATTTCAGGAGCTTTTAGTGCTCTACTAATTAGTGACATTTTCGTGCCTCTCCTTGGGTTGAAAGCATGCTTTCCAATCTGCTTCTGCTCAAACACAAATGATTCCTCCTAAAGAAATGACTCACAGATGGACGGAATATTGGTGCTGTATCCTCTGTGCCACCAGCTTTGAATCTTCAATTTGCCAAGAGATGGGGACTGGCTTGCTGTCTTTGGAGTAATGGCAGAGAAGTCGGCAACCTTGATTGGTGGCCATCTTTACTTCGTACGGTGTGTTCACTATCCGGTCACCACGCAAGACCTCTCCTGAAATCCATCATTTATGACACTTTCCAGGTGACTCCGTCTTAACTCTGAGCTGTTGACGATGCAATATTCTTTTAAAAAATGAAACACCTGCCAGGTTCTTCTCATCGGATGTCAATTCGGCACTTAATGCTGTTGCGGCCAGGGTGTCGAACCGAAACGTTTTTCGTTCCGGTTCTATCATAAACGGTCCGGTACCGGTTCTGCTCCGGAGCAAAAAAATAACGGTTCATACCGGTTTTAACCGGTTCCGCTTCTGGTGGGCATATTCATTCCCAGAAAAAAAAAAATAAATGTTGCAAAATGTAAACCCGTTTATTCCGCATACATGGTATTTAATATTAATAGGCAGCTGAAAAATTGACATGCTCTTGGTTCCTGTAGGTGACTGTCTGTTCAAATGGGCTTTCTTCTTCCTTGAAGCGCATGATACAGACGGTTTTGCTTGTCGTGACGTCCCATCCGAATGCCTGTTGCTGCTTCCTCGCCAGTAAGCACCACCGTACGAGTACGACGCGAATGGAGAAACACCTTCACTCACAAACGCGCTCAATGGCTTCGTTTTCTTTTCTTCGTGTCCTAACCACAAAAGAGGTGCCACTTCGCACGCGCTTGCCTCGCGAATACGTACATGTATTCAACTTCGCTGCTCTTAAACAAGGGACACGTTGCGCGACTTTACCGATAGAGAAGCCGTTTCGCAGCCCCCTTGGGTCGCTGTTTAGTTGAGGAGAGTTTGGGCAGATGAAATTAAAACGAACGCTACGGCACTTTGGTAGAGAGTCACAACCGGTCACATGTACCTCTAAGTCTATGTGCGCGAACGATAAAACGTTACAGCCTAAGAGCCTAAGGGTCGTAGTATACCGGCATACATTGCACAGTAACCGTAACCCTCGTAAAGTATCCGTGACATGACTTCAGAACACACGACGACAGTTTCATTCGCCTACTCGTAGTACAAACCGGCCAAGTTTTTGCTTGGACCGAAAACCGTTAAATAAATTTTTCGGTTTCACTCCTGAGCGAAAAAAACGTATACGGTTTCGATTCGGTTCCGGTTCGCACCTAAATAGCGTTTTTTTTTTCCAGTTTTCGGTTCCGGCTTTCGATTCGCTCCGACACCTTGGTTGCGGCAATTCGGCATGACATGAAATTGGTATAAATTTTGCATCACAATTTTTTGCCCGCTATTCTTTCCAAGGTACAGAATTTTCGGTGTTCGTGGTGCGCCACTTTTACAAGAACTGCAAATTTCGTTGTATTACACTCTTGGTGTTGCCTCAAATATTTCTGCCTTGGGCAAAAAGGGTACATTATTCGATCAAAAGAGGGACTCACCCAAATTTTCTGACTTGTAGTTGAGAGTACCATTCTTTGGTTTACAAAACTTGAGGGAGTAATAAGAGTAGGGAAGCTGTGTGAGGGAAGAAGTCATCTTGACGGCCTTCACTTCGATGGGCTGGCCACGGTAGAACTCCACAGGAGCTACACCCGGAACATAAAACGCCCCCACATTGGTCGCCAATGCCAGCCATATCTAAAAACACAATGAGTTTTAGTATTGTGGTCGGAACAAAACACTTTCTCTTCTCACGATAATGCATTGTATATTACATCCATTGTGGATTGCTGCGTTGAGCATATTCCCAATTTTGCACTGAATCACTTCCAAGAAGTGTTCTCCCATAGTTTGTTTAGTAAGAGCAAATAGTGATCCCTCGGATTGCACCAACTGCACGCACCTATGCTCCTATAGAACGCACCAGTTGGTATAGCGTCTTCCAAGTTTGCAGATTCAAACCGAGGCAACTTGGTGACAGGGTTGCTTAGACATTTCCGCGAAGGACCTTAAATACAGTACGTGGTGAGATTTCAGTGAACTTTGTAGAAATCTCAGGCGGGCAAAGTAATCCACAGATCGTGGTCAGTGACTATAGTAGTTGTCTCGTGACGCCACCAATTACTGAATTACCCCGCTGGAGCTCCATAGGTTTTATGTCTCTGTTGGTATACTTAAAGTGGGACAACCATGCCGCTGACCCCTAAACATTTACTCCTATTTTTATTATATTTACTACATTTTTTCATTTTTTTACATTTCCTACATTTACACCATTTATTCCTAAACGGAATACTCCACAAAACAGATTATTCCCGCATTTACGGAAGAGACATCTGATAATCATTGTTCTGTGTGGAATATTCGCATACAACGATCACAGAGCCGCAAGTTGGTAAAAAAAAAATATATATATATATCGCTGGTGGGAATATCAGCCTGTAATACGAGTATACACATTCTTCCTTAACTCAGCTTCTCTTTTGAGAATACATCACTAAACATAAAACTGGAGCACCACCACCACAGTTTATCCCAGAACAATACATGGACACTCTGCTGCTTCATTAATGCCTCTTGTGTGTCATTCAACACAAAGAGACTCACTTTTTTTTTCCTTTTGGGGAAGTCCCGTTACAAATCGGTCTAGCAAGATCAGAAACGTCGAGAGGGCACACACAGCGTTTGTTCTAAGCATCAAGCACCAATAAAGGGAGCGTAACGTGTTTGACGTCGATGAAACGGTATCCCATCGATGGCACGAACAACGTCATCACTGGCGTCCCCCACTGTACAGCAAGTCATTCTGTGTCGTACTAAACCCTGTCACCGTCGTATTCGAGCGACAAAACTATGCGAAACGTAATAGTTAGAAAAGACGTCGTCCAAAATTATAATGAAAGACTTACCAGCTTCAAACGCGTACACGCCGCCATGTTTAAAACAAAGGAAATGACGTTGAGGATTAGACGTTTTCAAACATTTAAAATAAAAGCTAGCTCAATTTTACGTATTTAAAAAAACATTACAAAAACCACGCGTCTCTCATCCTCGAAATATCTACACCGCATGTAAGTTGTTATATAGTTATATATCTGTGCCCTAATCTGTGCACGACATCAGCGCCCCTTTTCAACCACGTTGCCGTTTGGTTGAGCGTGTTATTTTCTGGCTCACCGCTGTTCAAGTATTTTTACTGGTTACTTGATTAAGTCGGCCAGAAAGAAACTCTTGTTTGATCTGCAATGGTTCGTATTGCATGTCTACATTGTTGGAATTGTTTGACATACTTTGTGACTAATTTTAGAAAGTTGCTCTTACGTTAGGCCTATGAAAGCGTGCCAAACACATGTCCCGGAGAAAAGCCTTGTCTCATCTAATATCTTCATGTGTGTTAACAGGCAGCCTACAAAGATTCTGGCAAGCCAGTTGATGCTGGCGAGTCGTGGTCTGTGCATCGCATTCGCATCACACTGACCAGCAGGAATGTAGCCAGTCTGGAGAAGGGTATGTAGAACATGCATGCATGCATTCGTTTCTATCTGCCAACGCTTATTGGAAACGAGTCCTAGAATACTGTACTGCGTCACTGAGATTACGTGCACACATTTTTTCACGTAAAAGTGGTGCGACCCGATGGGAACTCAAATTGGAATTTTCTTGACCGCAGAGAAGTATGTGTGAACTCATACACCCGTCAGTTGCGAAGAAAAACTACAAAATACTGCAAAGACTGCAAATCAATATCGAGCTGCATACTTTTTCGCCGCTGCAACACCCTAGCGGCAGGCGGAAGTGGGAGAGTTGACTGCTTCGGAGGGGTGGGTGAGTGCGCTGTTAGCGGCACACTGCGGTAGTTTAGGTATTGCTTCTCTTTAATACGTGTGCCTGCAAAGTGGGTTGGATTTCACTGCAGTGTTCTCCAACACCAGATGGGAAACAAACCACATCGACAGAACGGCTTTGTGAAGTGGGAGCAACTCAAAAACAAAAATTGACCACGTCTGGACAAAGTGTATTTTTTGTGTGTGTGCACGTGTTGGACAGCACTACAGTGAAATCCAACACACTTGATGGGCACGTCATTATAACTACCAGCACACTCTGAAGCAGTGAATTTGCCCACCTACAGTGGCAGTGAACCCGCTAGGGAGTCCCACCGGAGAAAAAGGTTTTGTCGGGACTTGTGCATGGGGGAATTATTGAGGTTAAAAATGTGCAGTGTGTGCCGACCTGATCAAGGGCGCAAAGGAGAAGGAGCTTCGCGTGAAGGGTCCCGTGCGAATGCCTACCAAGACTCTTCGCATCACCACTCGTAAGACCCCCTGTGGTGAGGGTTCCAAGACTTGGGACAGGTACCAGATGCGCATTTACAAGCGTGTTATTGACCTTCACTCACCATCGGAGATCGTCAAGCAAATTGTATCCTTTCTTGTGGAGGAGTAAGAAAGACAAGAGGTGAAACACTGAATGGAAGCAAATGCGCAGAGCGACAACGTTTTTGCGCTTTTCTAGCTTTACGGCAGCTACCAGTTAAGTAACAAATGGAATTTACTCGCGTAATTTGTGCACCCCCACTTTTTCACTAAAAAAGTTTTGAAAATAAAACTTTGCGCACTCCTACTTTCGTGCACGACAGAGGTCGTTCCCTCGTGACGCGAGAGTGTCATGGGAGGGAGATCCTCACCACGAATTCCTTACATCAAGTTGCATAATGCAAACAATGACTCTCCCTTGGAGGAGGAGGTAAGATCAAAGGGATTACATCTGTTTTGACCTTTTACCCCCTCGCAACAATAAACCGCGAAACTGTGCGACATCCCACTGGCTTAGGAAAGAACTACCAGAACACGTGGAGGGAACATATCAGAAAAACTTCTGGAAACATGTGCGTCAGCATTCCGCAAGCTGGCTTCACCTAACGCGTGCATGCTTTAGGAGAAGCTAGCTTTAGAAAAAGCGTGGAAATCACGTGCTGAGCCTTTTTGAATCACCTCGCGAATTTCGTCAGCATTGCCCAAAAACGAGAAAATCGTTACGACCGACTTCTTTCACTGACAGTTATGGAAAATGAACAGTCGCTGTTTATTTTGTTGCCTAAATTATTTTGGTGTAATTCTTTTGATACAAATTTCCGACGATACGAATGTTTTCCGCTACCCTATGAGATTTGTATCACCTAGATTGTGTCGTATTATTCACCTAAAGGACAATTTTTTAACAAACGTAACATCTTTTCACAGATTTTGCAAATTTTTCGAGTCTTCTCGTTAATGCCTCGCGTAATTTGCGCACCCCAACCTTCGCGTCATTTTTCGCTAACAAAAGTGCGCAAATTATGCGAGTAAATACGGTATTTACAACGCATGTCCGGGTGTAAGCTCCATGGTGCGCTTTGTTTTTTTCCGCAATCAACGAGAAACAAGAACGCTGTACTGGCTTAGATGGGTGGGCATGCCAATCAATAACTGAGAATGGCAATGGGGAAATTGATGGAGCAGCCAAGCGGCGTCACGTGAAAAATCCCGCTGAGCCCTGTCTTTCCTACCCAATCAAATTGTGAGAGTCCTTGACTGTTATTCAGACTTCCATCAGCATCGAGCCCGGAGTCGAGGTGGAGGTGACCATTGCAGACACTTAAAGGCTAATAAATGCCAATAATGTGGTTCATCATGTTTCACCTGTGAGTTGTTTTGGCTGCGTATACGTAGGGTTCCAGGTTTTCGGAGTAAAAAGCTACAGCTGGGTAATTTCAGGCAGGGTGGTCTGGTCAACCTCTGAGATTTTTTTTGTTCCAATATATATTGAAGCCTAGTGCTTAGGAAGTAAAGTACTTTGGTGGAAGAAATTGCTCAAGAAATCTTAGTTTTTTTAAAAATGTTCAAAAGTGACCACTGCGCTTGCTCGCAAATTTCAGGCCTCATATTTTCGTAGCCATTAAGCCATGCAGTTAATTTTTTCCGCGGTTGTTGCCCATCTGCTGCTGTACTGTTTGCTCTATCTTTGAGGTGATGAGTTAATATGGGTGACATCCTTCTGTTTGTCTTTATTTTTATTTTATAGGCAGCACATAGTGCCATTTTATAGGTAGCTCATAGGCAGCACATGCAGTGCGGAAGGACATTTCTCACTTGGCGTCGTGAGCAGACGGCGGAAATAGACTCGCATTTCCGGCGTTGGGACAGAAGGGACGTCTAGCCGAAGAAATGGCCGGTTCTTTCACGACGTCGGCGAGAGCTGCCGAGAGCGATATACTGTCGATCAATCAGGTGACACAAAGGCCTGAGTTTTCATCTGCTTTGGACGACGGAATGCCACTGCGGTGGGAATATGAGATGCGCCTCTATACTTCCGCCTAGAGGTGTGGGCATTTTTCCTGGCGTGGGCTGTCAATATGTGTTCTCTTCTCGAACGAGGATGCATGGACACCTCAGGGCGGGGGCATTTTCTCCGTCATAGACACCGAGACGGTGGTAACTTTTGTACGTGTTTCCTCTGTGAAGTAGGGTAGGGTCCTTTGGCTACCGGGGGTAAACTTCTCTATCATTTATTGTTGTTGCACGTGCTTACTAATTTCGAGATATAACAAGAACAGATACAGAGAAACTCTTTCATTAAATGGAATATTTACGTTAATCATATGTATATTGCTCTCAGTCTATTCTTTTGGTATTTTCTTTTATTTTATGTTTCCAGCGATTTGAGCACACATTTCAATCACACATCACAGGCACAACTGCTTGCTCACACCTGTCGCACTTAATGTTGTCCGGGTGCTAAGGTGACGTAACAGCGAAGACGAAAGTTCAGGGAGTTCGGAACAGTCCTCTTGCGATTTGTAGTTATTGATCGCGAACTTTCCCGAAGTTCAGCAGCAGGCACCTGTGTTGCCGTTCGGCAAACACTGATCCCTTTCTTGCATTTCCTCCCCCTTTTTTTCTTTGGTCGAATAAATATACCCCCCCCATCTTGCCTGCGAAGGAAGGACTAGTGAACGAGTTCTTCTTACAATCTGGAATGATATGCTTGGTTTAACAAACGAACAAAGGTTTTCCTTCCGTATGAATTATTTTGAGTGACAGATATCCAGCGCTGTCGCCGGTCGGCTTCCTTATTTTGGCCGGGGAAGCGGCGAACCTTCTACCTCAGACACTTCCCCGTTTCGCTCGAGAGGAAGAACCACCTGAATGCACTCTGTGTAGCGAACCGCTGTCGGTTTTACACAAACTCATCTCATGTTCATCCAGCAAGGCCACGACCATAACACTCGCCCGCGCCTCGAGGAGCGGAAGTGCCGTATTTACGCCAGAGCCATTTATAGGGAGAGCTTGGCCATTCTTTGATCTTTTGCCGCCTCGTGGGTGGAGCCTATTTCGACGTCAGAGTCGTCGTTGCACCGCCCAAAAAGCCTGAATCCGAGCAGAATCCGCTTATCAGCCTTATGGTGCGCGCCATATTGATGCTGTCCGTCAGCTTTGTTGTCGCAATGAATGCAATCTACAGGAATAACCGGCTTATGACCCACAGCCGCCTGTGATAAGGGGGGGGCTTTGTTGCCAAACTGAAAGAGTTCAAGGACGAAGGGCTTTTTGGCCGCCTTGCATCGTCAACAACGACCAGCATCAATATGGCGTCGGCGACCGGCTGACAACGGGACAATAGAGCACGGCAAGGGAGGTGGCTTAGCCGTGACGTCGCATGACGCGCTTCAAGTTAGGCTCCTCCTAATGGCCAAACTCTCCCTATAAACGGCTCTGATTTACGCGCGGAGCGCCCGCCAGGGGCGCCACTTGCGGGACCCAGAAGAGCGCCTGTTGTAGCTCAGCTGTGTGCAATATGAGTGGTCCTTGTGGTTAATTCTTCGTGCGTACATGTTTGTGTATTGTCGCAAGTTCTCTGGTCATGTAGAGCTAAGAGTTCTGAAACTAAATACTCAGAAATAGGCTGTGCTCTAAAGCGTAGGTGGCATGTAAAACTGTGAAACTTGGCAGCAGCACCTGGTGTGTTTATGATTGTCAGACGCAAGCGCGTTCAGACTATACGTTTCACGTGAGAGGCGTTCCGTGTTAACATACAGGGCAGTTACAGAGAATGGGTGGCAAAGAGATGACTGCCACCTGTTACGACGTCCAACAGAATTTGTTGTATAAGCAAGCTTTAAATCAGCAGTTGCTTGTTTTGTTTTCCTACTTATTGGTCTCTTTTTATTTTGCTTTTACACTTTTTTCTTCTTCTTTTGCTGTTTGCCATTACAATGCTCTGCTACCCTTTATTATGCTGTTCGGATAGAAGCCACTCTGACCTTTTGGTGCCTTTTTTGTGTTCGTTTTGCATTCCTGGGAGATGCAAGGCTGTGTAAACTTCGTGATCACTAAACGTAGGTACCGTAGCCAGGGTGCCACATCTGAGAATTTTGCGCTTTGCGCCGATGCTAAAGCCTTCGGCCTTGAAATGCCGAGAACACGCAGAGTTGCCCGCCATAGTTCGAGCTAGCATGCAGGCAAAAAACGATTTTAGATGGAGAGTTTTTCGCTGTTGTTGCAGATAATGGTCGCGGCTGATTACTTTGTTGTACGAAGCATCAAATTTAATGCAAGCCTTTGCTCATCGGCACCAGTGAAGATGCTGTTCTCCTTTGCGAATCTGATTGTACGGCCGAACACAAGAATCCTAAGTGATGCAGTCAAAAACTTCTAATATTAAAATTACCGTGATAATCTAACAAATAAGTGCTATTTTTCCTTGCTGACTTGTTATGTTCATCGTTATTTCTGTAATTCCAGATGACATCTTCATCACAGTATTTATGGTACTAGTTACGGCATTTAAATACTGTATATATTTAAATACTCCTATCGAAAAGTATTTATGAAGGGTATTTAAACACCCCTTTCAACAAAGTATTTTGTATTTATATTTAAATACTCAAAAATGCATTTATGTCCACCCCTGGTCGGAGGCCACAGTTCATTATTCGTTTTTTTTTTGTTTTTTTTTTCAGAGAGAGATGCGTAAAAGGTAGTCAGCTATATTAGATGAAACTATTTATGGTACACACTGCCATCCAAAAAGTGCACCCTGTATGAAATGAAACAATCGCAATTCGCAATGAAGTTACTTGTGTCAAGACGCCGCGATATATTTCGAGCCACTTCTCCCGTAAGACAGCATTTGAGCGGAACTCGTGGAATGAAATACTTGTGTTCGACACTGCTTTCTTCGACTTGCAAAGCGGGACGGTGCAGTACACCATCACGTCTGCACCATGCACTGGAGACAAACACTGTCCACCGCGTGAAAAATAGCAAAAACCAAACGCGAATGACGGCAGCAACGGTATCCGCATAGCATGCGTCGTCTGCCGAGGGTCCCGTATTCAGCGCCACAAACGCGCGGCGGCCGCATGGCGAAACTACATCAGTGGCGCTGGGGCTAGGTGCGAGTGTGATGGTCGTGAGCAAGGCTATGCAGTACTATGCGTAAAACACATTTACCTTATAAAACTACGATCACATGTCCACAATGCACATCTCTCCGCAGCTGGCAGAATCCCCAGCGCGCGGACAGAAGCGACCTTCTGACGTTACATATGACGTTCGCCGAGTGTGACTCGAACTACAGCCGAAAAGATCTGCTACATGGTGTCAGAAGCGGGATGGGACTTCGGGAGTAACGTCGGTATAGGATGGAGCGACAGCCTCCGAAGCCATTGTATACGTCTCACGTTCACCTCGGCACAGCCTGGAAAAACTGAATTTTCGCTCTTTGCTACAGCGACGAATCGGAAATGCCAGCTGCAAGATGTTCAAGCGGCAACGTTTCTAGATGTGACAGGCGAGGAAGGGCGTAAAATTTTTCAGACTAATGAAGATGAGAAGCAAGACATAAAAGCTTGCCTATATATTGTCCCACGAACCCCAAAGAAGTAACGTTAATTAAAAAAAGTCCCATTTATTCTGCGCTTTTGCAGCAATGACTCCCAGGCATTCTCAACAAGCCACATTGTTATCACTCTATACGCTATCTCCTTTTCTTCAAAAAGGACACAACACAACGCAGTACCATTATGCAAACACTTATGCATGTCCCAAATCTCACAACGCAAGTCTTTCTGGCGTGAAGACCTCTTTGTCGTTCCGCGATACCCCTACATATCGCCGCGTCACCAGGTCGTTCCACTGCTGAGCTAGAATGACTGGTGTGCTTACCGTCCTATCCAATGCATGGGAGCGCTTAGGTCGCGGCCGTGGCCGATTGCTTACATGGATGCGCTGAAGCTCGCTGCGCGCCTTGCGGAAGGATTTTTGTGGGGATCCGAAGTACCCTTCTGTTTCGTATCGCATGCCCTTTCCGTGCGGAGGTTCGCACCGCGCCGGCCGAGGGTTTATCCACGCGCTCAGTGGCTTGCTGAGGTTCTCAATGATCATAAGCGATGCAACAGTGGTCGGTCTGTGGCCGTATTCTCGCTCAGACTTGAGGAACCCTTCCAGTAGCAATGGCAATGCGTTGGGCGTTCGCTCGCTGCGCGTGCACAATTTGTACCCCGCCGAAAAGCCTCCTCAACCTGACGCCAAACATTTGAGGGTTTTAGTAAGCGGGCCTACGCGTAGATTTGGTTAGACGATGTGCAGTGGCTATTCCTTGCAATCTAAACGTGCTTGTCTTCTCGCATTCGAAATCGGCTATCGCATAAGGACCGCGTCCAGGCACAAGTATGTGTGTATCGAAGGTAAGGGAAGGGCCACTACAGGACCCCACAGTTTCAATAGAGAAATCAGCAGCAACAAATCGCTGGATATTATATTTTCTCATTTCACACAGTTTTCAGAAACCGTTTCTCTCAGTGGTTCACAGGTTAGAGCACAGGGTCGGACACGTGCGCAGTGCAAGAATTATCGAACCTGGTCAGGGTTTGTGATGCGTCGCGTTTTATTAGGTCGGTAAGTGGCAGGGAAGCGCACATGATCAGGATTGATCCATGCAATCGTGTTCTAGCGGAGGTCGTTCAAAGAAAAAGAAGTAGAGAAGAATTTCGCGGTGATCCTTTATGTGCATACTGCGTCACATAGGTTGAAAAAGTTTGGGGTCAACGTTGTTTTCAGGGAAAGGAGGTGCACTTCCAAGGAAAGTGAATAATTTAGAAGACCCGGAATCAGTTTCACCGGGTGCAAACGGAATGTCGTTTATAAGAATTATTATATTGTGACGGTTTGAGGATTTGCTTCCGTGAGAAGTGAAATGGCTTTCCCGAGGGAGGCAGCTGCAACACGATACGACCCGGCTTGCGAGAAGTTCCAGTGCCATGAGGACACGTTCGGCCACGTGTTTTCGGGTGTTTCCGGTGTCAACACAGCGTCCACGAAGAGTGTCTAAAACTAAAGAGCAAAAAGAAAACGAAGCGAAGGCGGACACGAAAAGGAAGCATAGAAAACGCTGCGACTGATCGCTCCTGCATCGGCCACCGCCCTATAATTCGAAAGACGTCACAATCCAGGACTGAGAATTCTTGGAGAGGCATCCCATCTTTTGTCGACGCCGGGATCCTCGCTACAGCCAGTCATCGGCTCCTACGCTTCGGACGGGAATCTCGCCCCGAATCAAGGATTCATCGCCGTGTAACGAGAAACTACGCACTCGGTGAGAGCACTGACTTTGTCACCGTGCCGGGGTCCTCTTTAGGTTAGGGAACGCAATAGTAGATCTGTCTGAGCATTTCCATCGTCTACATCGTGCATCGCATTTGCCACATTAAATGTTTCTTTTGTGCCTCTGCGGGTGACCATCCCTTTGTGCTCAGTCTTCTCCAAAGCCGGGAGGCGTCACAATATAGGGCCAAAGCAGGAGCATTCAAGGTCCAATATTCAACTTTAAGAGACCACATAAAAGATTGCCAAGTTTGCAAAAAACAGCCCCCAAATTATCGCGGAACACAAATTCTGTTTCACGATCAGGGAAGAGGGAACTTCTTTATCAGGAGGCTAGGTTTATCTGGGAAGAAGGGGATAGCTGCGTCAGTAAAGCATCTATTGATTACACAAAGAAAATGAAGAATTTATCAGCACTCGAAACAACAGATACAGGTTGAAGAACATGTTTTGGCGTAACGCGCTCTCGTTGGTTGTTCCCTTGGGGGTGGACCCAGTCTAGAGGCACACAGCTTTGTTGATCGGTATGGAATGTTCGGCGGCCGAAAACAGTTTTCCCACAATGAGTGGAACCGTAGCGAAATTGGGACGCCCTGAACCTCAGCCTCCTTCGCCTTCACGACAGACACGTGATGAGTGGTAGGGACGCTCCTCATTGGACCTGGGATCGCCAAGTGAGCAACGCCATGCGTTCTCCGGCTACGTGATGTCCGAAACGGAGGGTTTGAAGGCTGTCCATGACGCAGACACCACGGGAGGAACGAGTGGTGCAGCCCGAAATTAACTGCGCTTGTACAGCGATACTCCAGTGCTTCCCGACAGTGTGCAGCCTCTCTGAACACCACACAGTTAGTTCAGTGGCTAACAGGTGGCGCCACAATACCGCCGCTTTCTGCTCCTGTGAGTATACAGATACTGTACAGATAGAATAGAATAGATGGATAAACATGGTACAACTAGTGTCGATGACACTGCGATGCCCGAACCCTCAAATTGACAGTTTTGATTTCGTTTTTGCTCGCACCTTTTCTAACATGTACGATTTTGTCACAACCAGGGCCGAATGGGCTAGAATACTCGTATGACCTCAAATTATGAAATTATCTAGTGCTTAGTGTTTTATATGCGCAGACCATTGGAGCGAGAGAATAGGGAGTTGTCCAATCTCTCAGTATGGCACCGCACGTAATGTCATTTTTCGTGTGACAGGGGGCTAGTTCCATCTCAAATCGAACAATCCGGTACACTTGATGTCTCGAATGAACGGGAAAAAAATATAAGTTGAAGCCATCGGTGAGTTAGGAGAAATAAACGCTTTCCGAATTCTCTGCGCTGTGCGGTTCGGGAAGTAGGAGAGGAGGAAAAAGCTGCCTCTCATAAGACGATGTCGTCGCGCGCGGGTTTGACCGTTCGCTACAAGGCTATTTCTTGTCGCATTATAGAAATTTCTTGATCTTGCTTTAGACCACTTAGGGCACAATAGGATCCTGCGTTGGCAGTGCTGTACCCGTTTTTGTTTATCTGCAAAAAAATATCAAAGTTGACTCAAAGTGCCGAAAAACACCATATTCACTGCAGCTTTGCGGACGATGTACAAAACGGATAAGATTGAGCTTTATGCCGTTTAATTTGTCAGTCATGTGGCTATCGAATGATGTGTAATTTGTTGTTCTACTCTGTCAGAAACGTAGGCGATACCTCTTTCAGTAACACCATACCACCGAAAAACGATGAATTTCGGAAGCCTTTATCTAAAAAACTCCACCAAAAACTTGCCTCGAAAATTTTATATGTTGTAGGTAGTTCCTTAGACTATGCACAGAAGAAAAATCAAAAGTCGGACTTTATCGGTAGGCGCACTGTGATTTTTTTGCCAGCCCTATACGCGGAGCGCATTCAAGCCGTGTCCAGCGTGTTGCAAAATTGAATTTTCCAAAGGGACTTTCACTTCTGTCTTCACATAAAAAGTAATTGCTATCATTTGAAACCGTTCTGAGCGCTTGCGTTCATAATAGTGGTGTAATCGCTGAATGTAGATTGTGGAGCAACCATATGTGCTCACATTTTTTGCGGGATGACACGCATGCGTTGCAAGTGCTGGGAGCCCGTGAAGAACAGAGTGCTTTAGAATACTTTTGCGTATTTATAAGATGTATATTTGTCCACGGTGATCATATCGAAGCATATTTACAGTACACAGAATAACAAGAACTTGACAGCGAAGAAGACAAGGTGACGAAGGTAAGAAGGTAACGAAAGTTATGCAGATCATTCCGGGTGGATGAGAGTGCTCGTGTCATGAACTGCTTTAGGCCGTTGTGGAAGTCACTTTCCTTAATGTTACTTTTGATGGCAGGTTCTTGTCAGATTTTCTTTCAAATGTGGACAACATTGCTGCGTGTTGTGATTCAGCCACCTTTGCTGTGAAGTACTTGAAGCAACTTCTGCATAGCTGGCCTATTTCTGTTACGCCTTCGGCTTGATCTGCTGGAACCACAGTCTTTATGGCAGCAAGGCAGATCTCCGAAGCAAAGCGAAAATCCTTTGTCTATAGCACTTTTTTCTTGTGTATGGGGCGGTATATATATCTAGTCAGCGAAATCCACACGATCAGCACTGTACAACAAAGAGGCCATTGAGGTAGGTGTGATACCAGGACGACACACTACAGTAATGCAGATGTCGTCGCACACTCTGTATAAGGGCACTCCATGCACTTCTGTAGTCGAGAAGTGAGTGAAGCGTCTTCTGTGTGTAGGCGAAACTTGCGCAAGGTGTCTTCAGGGAGTAAATGCGATCAGGACCTTCCCATGGTCGCAGCATGTCGAACCGAATAACATATTGGACAGCGGCGCCAGTCGGGCTGTTTCGGCAAGGTTCACAAAAGGCACCATGAATTAGCCTTGAGTGTGTGCCTATGACGCTACAACATTTTCCTCAGTGCAATTTCCCCCGTCCGAGGTCATCGGGCCGTAGGAAAGGAAATGTTTCAAATAATACTGGAAGTCACTGCGTCCCTCCTGCCATAATGCGTACAGTAAATATGCTTGTTTAGAATAACCCTGAACAGATATGCCTCTTACAAAGATGTAAAATCATTCTGTTCTTCCCGGGCTCCCAGCACTTGCAATGCATGTGTGACATCCCGCAAAAAATGCGAGCACATCTGGTTGCTCCACAATCTAGATTGAGCGATTACACCATTGTTATGAACGCAAGCGCTCAGAACCTATAAAAGGAAACTTTGAAACCTCAGAATGATTTCAAATGACAGCAATTACTTTTTATATGAAGACAGAAGTTGAAAGTCCCTTTGGAAAATTTGATTTTGCAACACGCGGGACACGGTGCCTTCGCTTGAATGCGCTCCGCGTATAGGGCTGGCAAAAAATTCACAGTGCGCCTACCGATCAAGTCCGAATTTTGATTTTGCTTCTGTGCATAGTCTAAGGAACTACCTACAACATATAAAATTTTCGAGGCAAGTTTTTGGTGGGGTTTTTTAGATAAAGGCTTCCGAAATTCGTCATTTTTCGGTGGTATGGTGTTACTGAAAGAGGTATCACCTACGTTTCTGACAGAGTAGAACAACAAATTATACATCATTCGATAGCCACATGAATGACAAATTAAACGGCATAAAGCTCAATCTTATCCGTTTTGTACATCGTCCGCAGAGCTGCAGTGAATATGGTGTTTTTCGGCACTTTGAGTCAACTTTGATATTTTTTTGCAGATAAACAAAAACCGGTACAGCACTGCCAACGCAGGATCCTATTGTGCCCTAAGTGGTCCAAAGCCAGATCAAGAAATTACTATAATGCGAGAAGAAATGGCCTTGTAGCGAACGCTCAAACCCGCTCGCGACGACGTCGCCTTAGGAGAGACAGTTTTTTCCTCCTCTCCTATTTCCCGAACCGCGCAGCGCAGAGAATTCGGAAAGCGTTTATTTCTCCTAACTCACTGATGGCTTGAACATATATTTTTTTCCCGTTCATTCGAGACATCAAGTGTACCGGATTGTTCGATTTGAGATGGAACTAGCCAGGGGTATCATGCCATTATTCCATGATGTTATAACCCCTCGTACTGTAATTTGGTTTTTGCGTTCATTTCTTCCGCAATTCGGGAAATTATAATCGCGGGAACCATACGTAACATGCAGGACCACAAGTCATCATCTTCTGTGCAAACCAGAGGGAAACTTCTCGCTTCCAAGAGGTCGTGACACGATGATATTTCAACATTTTATTACGTAGAAATCTCTGTTGAGAACAACACGTAGAACCAGGGAAAATGCCCAGAAACCCCGCAATCTTAATATGGTGCACGATATGAAGGAGATCGATGATGATGTTTGACTGAAATATTGGACACGAAAATACTATACGTTAGCAGGAAAACAAATACTCTCTCCTTGAAAGTACTTCCTATACGTATCACAATTGACATAGGTAAGAGATTTTGGATATGTAAAAAAATTATGGCTAGTTGTTCGCTCAAAGAGGATTGTCGAGCGCCAAGCAAAGCCATTAGTTGTTTTTGTAAAATATTTAAACTCTCCTGGTAATAAATAGAACCAGTTGGTTGGTCAGTACCTTCTGATATGCAGTCATTGATATGGAATGGACCACAATGTGGAATGCTGATAGAAAAGGACATCTTCCACAAAATATCACTTTTCTGTACCATGGATATGTACATGAGTTGAGAGTGAAAAATTGCACAATGTCCGGCCATCTTTTGGTAAATACTTGACGAAAGTGCATTGAAGAGCTTCGTATTGCACTGCTGGATCGACTAGAATACGAGTGCCAGAAGAACAGGTGCCAACAAAAATTAACAAAATATGCGATAAAAATGAACATTTTTGGCAAGTCATGACTAGACGTCTTTGTAGTCTCAAACAATAAGAAGGTCCATTATTGGCCCCACAAGGCTAACATTGGAAGGCTTCACAAAAGTCCAAAAAAGAACAGCTCAAATTTCCTGCTATTGTGACATGAAGAAATCGGCCAAAGGCAATAGCACTTAATGTTTTGAGCTGTCCTTTCCAAAAAGAGATATGTGCATTGAATTGATATGTCAGTTGTGTTGTAGAAGCAGTTGTTCCAATTCGTCGGCAGACCTAAGAAGAAATGCAGCCGATTCCCTGTAACCCGCAATCAGTTGACGCACCGCGCTCACTTCGCTCGGACTAAGCGAGTACTTGAGCGGTGTGCCTGGACACTTCTTGACGCTCAGATCGGTGGGGCCACCATTGTGATGGTGGTGCCCGTTTGCGTAGCACGTGTGGTGATGATGGGGTGCAGTTCCATTTACCAACGTGGTGACGGACGTCACTACGGTCGGTGGAGCGGCCTTTGTACTGTGGTGGTGATGGAAAGGACATACATTGGTCGTGTCAGAGGTCAGTCGGCTAATGAGTTGGCTGCTGTCGAAGGTCACGTCACGCTTTAAGTTGGTGGGTTGGACAAAGCCTGGGGTCGATGAGCGGGCCTCCACGTCAGGCTGAAACAAACAGTTTGAAACACAAATTGTACGAATGGCTGTGAGGCAGAATAAGGTTTTCATATTGACAATGACGGAACAAAGGAACACTGGGGAGGTGTACGGGGTGGTTGCATTTTCATTGGATACAGAATGATGGGTTCGAATGCGTTTACTACCCAACCAGACGCACGTCTTCTATCCGCGGTCGTGCACCATAACGGGACATCCAAGCACAGACAGTGGCGATTATTGAGGTGGTTGAGTCGGAGATGGGACGGCCAGTGGGTGTATCGATCGGAGATAGTGCCTCCTTGAGAGTAAGGGTCGGCCACTGTGTCAAAACATCATTGCCGGCTGATTACGTTGCGTTGACGCTGCAGACAACATCGCACCCAGCAGTATTGATTTTGGGCCAGATGTCACGTGTCCCGTCTGCGTGGCGCCAAGGTGGTACACAGTTGATGGCCATGCGAGCGGGCCATCTCATCCACCAAACGTAACCACCTTCGCAGCATGTCGCGAGTAAACCATCATTCTCATCCCGTCTTACTGTGTCACTCATATCATCGCCCCACAAATTGGTGACCCGAACGTGATACCGAACAGAAGGTCGGACGCTTCTGCCGTACTATGCCTGCCGAAATCTTAGCAGCACACTCTATACACAGATCAGCTTCCTCGCGTTCTAGAACCACTCACATCGCGGACTCCTCGCCATTCTCGAACACATGAATCGAGTGGGCAACGTCACACATCTCCCTTCCCTTGTACAAGCACACACAAGATGACCAGCTTCTAAGACATTCAACGGCACCATCGCCGACAGCTCTCGTGTCATCACTTCTGACACGCCATCCAGCGTCCATACCTTCCTAAGGCGCTCCGCCATCAAGTCTTCGGTGTTCTTCACGATGTCGTCATTAAGCGGTTCACCTCCGAATGTTACGTCTGGCCCAGCATCTCCAAGGATGTAAAATCGTGGGCTACGCAGTGCAGTATTTACAGTCCACAGACAGCCGCCTTTTAGAAACAATACACATCGACCTGGTTCGTCCTCTATTATCTTCCGGCTCACGATACCTGCTTACAATTGTGTACAGGTTCAGCAGGTGGTCTTAAGGCGTCCTCGTCTCAAGTTATGCCGGATAAATGAAAAACACTGTTATATAATTTCCATCAACGTGAAGCTACATTCCAAGTTTTAGGGCAAATGAGGTAATAGCCGCTTAGAAAATCCACACCGCGAATACCGAATCATATGCGGCTGTGACGTCACGGCAGGCATCTCCGCCAGTGAAGAAGCGCGGTCACGTGTTTACGACTACCAATAGGAATGGCCTGAGCTTTGATGTGAAAGCTTGACGAGTACGTGTATTAGAAGGCTTATATCTTGACACGTAGAAAAATAATTCATTTTTCCTCAATACTCTAGCCAGTGTGAACAAGGTGTAATGAACCACATCTATCAAAGTGTCACAACCCATTCAAGCTGACGGACAAAGAGAGCACTCCTGTATTTTGCCGCCATGGTGTCCCGGACGAAATTGTAACGGGCCGCAGATCGCCGAGTTCTTCAGCCTAAACTTGGCACTGAGGTCATTAGGACAGCTTTGTATCATCCGTGCGCCCTTCCCAACCTGAATCAATAACCCCGTGTGCTGCCACTCATACTTCTGTATTTGTCTCAAGCAGGACCTTGGCTGTTACATTGCAGAACTTGTTGTTGGAACACCATTACGACTTTCGGGAGAACTAATGAGCCAGCAGGTCACAGATCGAGGCGCGACAGAATACACGGTGTTTTTTTTTTAGGCGATACAGATTTTTCATTAAAAAAACTATACGGGGTATAGACATGCTGTTTTCACTTCTATCATCTCTGGGCCGGCGGACGTTCTTGGCCATATGTTGCTCGACTGTCAAATGACTAATTACCTAAAAATCGTTAATTAACTTTTTGTAATTATAAAAGCTAAGAAGTTGTCCCAATGAGAACCTCTGTTCCTTTCGGTGACTTGATATCGTAGCCGTTTTCGGAACAAAAATCCGTTCGGTAGATCGTCCGCAAAAAATTCGCGAAGGGACACCATTTTTTTCTTGATTTTGTTCATTGTGCATCTTCGGGGACGAGTCTTTCCTTCACCTCCAATGTGAGATGGTGAAGGAGCCTAATGCGTCGAAGATGAGCTTTAACTTGCGGAAACAAAACAAAAACACATGTATCGGGTGACGCTATCGGAACTGGCCTTATCTTGTGTTGCATTTTCCGTTAATCTTTTTCCTGGACGCAAGAGGCGACAGTGTGCTCTTTCACCCTCTCACATTGGGGGCAAAGGAAAGACGGGTCTCCGAAGATGCGCAATGAACAAAATAAAGAAGAAAATTGTGTTCCTTCACGAATTTTTTGCGGACGATCTACCGAACGGATTTTTGTTCTGAAAACGGCTACGATATCAGGTCACCGAAGGGAACAGATGTTCTCATAGGGACAACTTCGTAGCTTTTATAATTAAAAAGTTAATTAACGATTTTTAGGTAATTAGTCATTTGACGGTCGAGCAACATAAGACCAAGAACGTCCGCCGGCCCAGAGATGATAATTTTTTTAATTAATAAAGCTTTTTTAATGAAAAATCTGTATCGCCTAAAAAAAGACACCCTGTGTGACGTATTCTGCTGACTTGAATTTGTGGGACAAAAACTTTAGCGTGAATATGTTGTTGGCGCCAAACAGAGTGCTCGAAGCATCCACCATGACGCACGTATGGGAGTAGTGATGTATCAGAAGACTGGAAGTCGTGGCGTATCTTGTTTGACGCAGCGGTGGCTTTGTCGGACCATGGCAAGTTTGCGTGAGGAAAGTAGCCTCAAGGGAACCAAGTGTTGCGCTATGAAATGAAACGCCGATAAAAATTTATCAGTCCCAATAAGTGGCGAGTTTTGGTTGTCAAGATCGGTTTTGGATGATAAGGGGGGTATACGCCTTGGGCTGTTAATGCAGTGGCCGAGAAAATGTCACTGTTAGCAATGTTGATGACTATTCTGTTATCTTGCAGGCGGGTATACGGAGATGCTCAGCGTGCTCGCGTGTTTTTGAACAGACAAACGGTAGCCCTCTGACGGTGTCGATGAATCTCTGGAACGTTTGAGCTGCGTTGCGCCAGAATTTGAGCAGTCTAAACGGCGTAGTGGTTTCTGTTTGGCAACGTCATCGTCTGTCATTGGTATTTGATAATACCAAGGCGATCTATGAAAATATGAACATGCTCTCCATGTTTGATTGCTCGCTATCCAAGCTCTCAGATACGGCACACTTGCTCAATTCAGTCTCCGCATGGATGCCCATTTTCACCACATGGAGACAAGTGATTCAAAGTTGTAACGTGTGGTGACTTCTCGGGCGCTAGGCAGCGTGGGCAGAAGTGCACATGAGGGGTGATGAACGACGTCGTGCTGGACATGTTGGTTCCTATCGGCGTCCGTTTAGGATAATCCACCGCTCGGATGCAGACAAAACCGGCGAACGAGAACGTCCTTGAGGCCAGATGGTAACGGCACGCCTGTTGCCTGCGATTGTACGGAAGATGGCTGGAAGTCTAAACGGGCTTCATTGACCACCACGTCGTCTTCTGTGTGGCAGGACCAGATGGTCTCCACAGATACTCCCATGCTCAGTTGTAGCCCGCTTCGTAAGCCGAGGATGTGGTTGGCTTTGTGGTTTCCGGGAGACGTCGACGAGAAGGTGAAAGCGCGGCAGAAAATCGTCTTCGGCTATGTAGAAAATAACCTTGAACCTGCAGGTATTTCCGGTGGTATTTTCTACTTTTTACCGCGGACAGGAATAGTACTGAGAGTGAAACCGGGCTTGCGGAAATGACTGTCTCCCACCCACTTCTTCCATCTATCCACGTCTGTACGTGGCTCCTAGCCACAGTTGCTTCGCGGCGCTAGCCGAGACGTCTGCGGCAGAAGCAGATTCCACTGGACTGCGCGCTCTCGAACAGCAGGACTAGCAAACGCAGCTACAAGTTGAGTGCTGTCACATTGCTTCATAACAGCATAACTCCGAGCTACTTAGTCGATAGCAAGACGGTGCGGCCAATTTGGATGGGACAGTTCTCGTAGAACAAGCTTTGAGTGGGAGCGCGGTCGGTCAGAGCAGGACGTTCTTTTCAAAAGAGAGGTTCTAAGGTTTGTCGTAGACTTGATCGGCGGTCACTCCGGCGAAGCAAATGGTCCCAATACCGTGGTAGTTTGCCAGTGACAGGCGCGCGAATGAGACTCCGGAACGTTCAGATCACCACTGTTTCGAGGTAGGATACAGGTAAGGATTATATTGTGACGCGATTTAACGTTGAAGGCGGCCACAAGAGTTGCAATGAGAAAGACGTCACGGTCATAAAGAACGGACGTACCGGTTGTAGCCGCATCCTCTTGGCATTGTTGGTCTCACTTTCGCAAGCAGACGCGAGGATTTGCTCAGCCAGGGGTGATGTCAGGTGAGGAATGGCTGCGCGGCCCTGTTCCCAATTCAATGTTTCAATTTTGGTCGAAATAAGGAAGGGCAGGACTTACATCCCAACCCTCCCTGGTCCTCTTCGTGCGGCGACATGACTTGAGGTAGGTGCGAATTCGTTTCCGTGCTCGTTCCGAGAATTCCGGAAATTGCCGAGCGCACGAATCGATGATGGCCTGAATCTTCTCCTTGGGCTGCCGGGAGATGGGAACCATCCGGTCCAAGTTCTCGTCCACGAAGAGTCGCACGAACATCTGCAATAATGCTTCATCACTTTCTGATTGAAAGTTTGAGGGGAATTTGTACTTACATTGAAGGCCTTCAGCCGTTCAGGGTCATAGCTGTCGAGCTTCTCGTCATCTTCATCCTCTTCGTCTTCCTCTTTTGTGCTTGCGGACATATCATCCGGTGTGTGATCGCCTGTCTGCATTGTGGACGGTCCACCCTACGCAATAATCGCAGCAAAAAAGGGCGCATTTCTTGCATGCTGGATGAAGCTAGAAAATAGTGACCCACCTCGTCGTGATCTCCGGTGCTCCCCCTAGCGGTCATATTAAGTGGCTTTTGTTCCCAGGAGGGTTGTCCAGTCATGTCCTACAAAGCGTTCGTCTCAAACTTTGAGGAAGGCGAATCGAGTGTTCCATACCTGTTCCGTCCCTTCTTCCGGCACTCCATCGTCGCTTAGTTCGTCGCTTCCCGACTCCTGCAATTGCTCATCCCTCTGATAAACCATTTACCAACAAGCGTGACAAACTCAAAGTAATATTATAAAGGCAAACATTCGATACAGAGGAAGCCTAGATAGGAAAGGCTTCTCAAGAAGGCGAGAGTATTTTTCGATCCTCTTCCTCGTCATTATGTTTCCAATCGCGAGCAAAAAAGGAGAAGCGGTTGTCAGGGGCAACGAACAACGCCACTTGTTGCCATGTAGGGAGGGAGGAGCCATTTTTTTGTCCGTTTGCTCCTACTTTCGTGTCACCATTTTAGAAACGTCTTTATGAAGATCATTCTTCGACATCTTTTAAAGGGCTGAGGCCCACAACTGGTTGGGCTAAAAAGTGCTCATTTGGGACTGCCTGCGGTTATCGTTTTTTCTTTTTTTTTCGCGTCAGGTTTAACTATTTTGAAGCAAGTACTCTCCATGGCATTTTTCCGAGTGGCGGGATACGCTTTGTGGACCCATGAAAGGCTTTCCTCGGCGTCCCAATGCTTTGTTATAGACAAAAGTAAAAACAAACAAACAAAAAAAGAGCAAAGGAAGTGGACGAGTGTGACCATTTTGTTGCTTGTGAGGGATCCATCCAAAATTTTGACCATTTATTTCGTAAGGCCTGAAAGGAGCAAATCGCAGAAAGGTTGGTTATTAAATAATAAGAAATAATGGCGGTCGGTTTCTATGACGACGAAATTTTTCTCCTTTCAGCCAGCACCGTTTCTTCGACCGGAGTTGCTACCAGGAAACGTTAAATGAACTCTTCTAAAGCATAACGGACATTGCTGTAATAAGTCTCTTGTTGCATGCCACACGTGGAGCAGCTGTTTGGTGTTTGTTATACTTTGACTTTCTTTGGACGAGAGCAAATGGAGTGTCTCTTTATGCGAAATTTCGCTCATTTTTTTCATGGCATAAATGTATGGAACTTATTTTACCAGGGGATGCCATTTTACATGATTCGACACTGAAATGGAAGTGATTTCTCCCAATGTGCGCCTCTAAAAGCAAGGTTCCGAGGGAGTGACGGTCTTAAACTTGCACGACCCCAGGCTGGGAAACGTCCTTCCAGCAGTCTTTTGGTGGCATTATTCCTTTAGTGGTTAATTGAAAAAAGCAGTGCAAGGGTATCCCTTCCATAAAAGTTGATAATGGTCTATCGATAAGGCAACGAAGGCAAAATTACCTCCTTGGGATTGAGTGCCTCCTCATCTGAAAGTCCCAGACTTCGCATGTGCTTCAGGTACGCTGTCGTGATGGGCACACTGAAATCAAGCTGCTCCACCGGCGGTGTGGCTTCAGGCGACGCGACATCATCGCCCTCTCTCGACGATTCTGGAGAACTGGCCGACGTGGCGCTGCTGCCGTTTCCTTGGCAACCGGCGATGCTGAGATGCATGCGCTTCTGGCAGTCGGAGCACGACATGAGGAAGTGGGTGACGGCCTCACGTGGCAGGAACGCGTACAGCTCAGCTATCTGCGCCGACGAGCAAAATATCGTCACGTGATGCTTCTCGTTTTCTACCGTGGAGGAAAGAATGCTGAGGAGACGAGACCGAGTAACGTCATGCCGAGAGAAGCCGGAAGTTCTCCCGTCGCCATTTGCTGCGGGCAAGCAATCTCCTCGCAAACCCTCGTCCCAAATGTTCGCGCTGTGTTGCGCAATGCTCGCTTCACGACCGCCTCGTTTGCCCGTAACAAATGGCAGCGCCCTGCGTCTGTTACGTCCCATTGGTTGCGCGCACAGAATGACGTACGTAACACCTCACGTCACTTCTCCCACAATTCTCTGCTGTGGTCAAATGAGGACTCCTCAGGATTCTTTCCCTCATATTTTCCCTTTTTAGGGAACCACGCGGAGGTTGAAGGGGAGGCTGACCGCTTTGTACGTCCTCTTCTGCCCTGCATGTTTTCCACCTCGTCCGTCCATTTCGACGTGGACACCGTAGATGATTTCGTAGAAGTTTTCCACCACGGCCACCCGCTTGTACACCGTCGTCTCGCCATCGCTGCCTTTCTGGAAAGAAATTTCTTTCTAAACAGACTTTCCGTGGGCATGTTATCTTATATTTGTACATTTTTCAGCAAACAAAACCAAAATTCTTAAAGACAGTAGTTTCAGGCATGAAAGGAAATCCCCTCATGACGGTCGTTCCTCAGTTAGCGGTTTGCAACTGCGCGAAAATCCTCGAGGTTATATTCCGACGATTTTGGCTGGAACGTTGTCCGAGCGGAAATGTCCTCAGAACCTTTTATGTCGCTCTTGTTGAATGGTGGGCGAATCGGCCATTCGTAATAGGAAGGAGGATCAATTCCTCTGCATTGGATCGCCTTGTTGAAGGGAATCCCTGGAGGGTTTCATTTTTCGGAGCTTGTTTTTGGAACTGAATCGTGCGCAAAGTAGGAGAGACATTTCGGCCATAAAACGGAAGCTCTACTACACTCTTTCTTTCCTATTTGTCCACAAAACAATTGTAAGAAATCTTACAAGGACGACGAGGAAGAGCACAAGCCGCAAGGTTTATGCGCGTGTTTTGAATTTCATTTTCATTCGATGTTAAAGGGTGTTAAGTCGGGTGCTTAGCAGGGTTGTTAAAGTTACTTTTCAAAAGTAACCAAGTTACAGTTACAGATACTCAGCTTCAAAAGTAATTAGTTACAGATAGAGTTACTGACAGGAAAAAATACTGAGATACAGTTACAAACACCTTGGAAAAGTATCCGAGTACGGGTGGAGTTACTTTTTGCAGTTCTGTATGCAGACCATATCTTTCGCCTTTGGCTCATAATAGGTGTCACTCTAGAGCCACAGAGACATCCCTTCTTGGGTAATCGTACGTAATTGCAGGCAAAACATTGAAAGGAACGCCTAAACTGGGGGTAACCGAGACAGGGACACTTGGTCTTGGGCTCACAGCGGAGACATTTCAGCTCAAGATTCCCGTTCTTCTTCGTTCCGATGAATTGCTCTCGATATTGTAGCCTCCGACAGAACGGAGGCAACTTTGCTCGGGCTGCTCGTAGTTACAGCCTCGCAGACGGCGTCAAACTCGGCCATTCTCTTCACTACCGCCGGACGAGGAACAAGGAATGTCACATGCGGGGGCGTGAGCACGTGCAGCAAGGGGAGCCTCGACGGGTTGCTGCAGCTTCTCACGCGCATCCCGCGCCACCTCCTGCTTCAAAAAGACAGATGCAAGTTACTCAAAAAAGTAATCAAGTTACAGTTAGAAGTGCGTGTTTGAAAATGTATCTAATATTTGCTCAAGATACACAAAAAGTATCAACAACCCTGGTGCACATTTCCCGTCAGTCTCTGTGAGCCCTGTCACCACCGATTTGGTCATCTTTTCCCTACAATATTCGAGAATCTGTTTTTTCACACTTTCTGCATCTATCTATCTTTGATAATGTCTTGGCATAGTTTTCATAAAATTGGACTTGCTCATTCAGCTCAGTGTACCGCTCTAGACAAGTCAGATGCTGTCACTGCGGTGCTCTACTTCATTGCACACACTATCAACCTTCCCGAACCGCACTCACCGGGTCAACTGGACTCTCGCCTTCTCTCCGCCAACGCCCTGCCATCAAAGCTTTATTGGACGACATTGTGAAGGGATTTCATTCCCCACATCACCACCAGCAATGAGGTAGAGATTGTATTCTACGCGCGTTCTGTGCTGCCAGGGAAAAGGTTATTGCAGAGCCGGCCCGTCTGAAAACAGCGATCCCGTCCGGCGGCGTTGTCGTAAACTTGGAGATGTGGCTGTCACATTCAATTGCCTTGGCGGAAATTATTGGGAAAGTATCGGCTCCCTCTACCGCGTACAACTTTATTTTAAGATGATGAATGGGGAGTTTCACGGGCCAGCCTTGTAATACTTTTGAGTATTTGTATTCTGTATTATAATACGCATTTTCGAAATGTGTTTGAAAAATACGCAAAATCCAAGTGTTACACGTGTCTTTCCCAGAGGTGCTAAGTCCAATCTGAGTGTCACCGGTGCGCAGTAATTTTTCGTTTCCCACAAACATTTGGACACGAACAAGGCCCATATTATTCCCCTGCCGCAAATTTGAACGGCTCATATTTTATCGTCCAGACTGGATGAAATCTAGACTCTGCCACACTGAGAGCAAGATGTTCACTGTGACCCAATTGATCAGTGTTATCTGATCATATTCGGAAAGGACATTTCCATAGAGGACTACCCCTTTGATAACATGCTAAAAATGTAAGCACCTGAAATGAAACGTCATTGGAGGATGACTGTCTCGATAAGTAATGCACACATTTCTGCTTTTCTTTTCTTCCGCTCTGCTTTTGCTTTCGACGTCATTGACGAACTAGCGATGGCTCCTCCACATTTATGCGTAGGGACTCGATGTCTCTATCTGCTCGAAAGGTGTCTTCAGAAAGGCGTCATGGTCTACGGATTGTGACCTTCCGATATACATAGCGATCCGTGGATGCAACGTGTCAGTAGGTCCGTTCGTCTGGTTAACTGGAAGGTGTTCCGAGAGCGATGTGAGGCGTCACCACATCTCGGAGGTGTTGACAAATTCTCTTGGTGAGTCCTCGAGACACGTATCTGTTGCAGCAGGACATACGGGCTCTAGTCCCCAGGTGGAACAGCTACGTGCTTGCCGTAGAAGAGCTGAGCGAAGAGCTCGACGAACGGGTTTACTTCCGATATTGTCGCAGCGCGTCATTCACTTAGAGCTGTGCAACATGGGTTGAGCGCCCTTGATCGACAACGTAGCCTCTACGTAGCGTACGTAGCGTAGCCTGCGCGATGGCCTTCCACGCACCAATCCACTGGGGTCACTTGCTCTGATTCTCAACAAGTCTGAGGTAGACGTAGCTCTGGACTTGTGCGGAACTGTGGCGGCGGCTGCGGGAACTGCAACGTTTTATACCTACATGGTTGAACTTGGCGAGGATCTTGAGCGTATAACGCTCCCGTCGAACGCACAGCTGGATTTTTCTCTGCCAGAGCTTAAAACTGCCCTTCGTTTGTCCCGACCCAAATCGTTCCCTGGTGCAGACGGGATCACCTATTCAGCTCTTCGAAATCTTGGCGCTGAGGGCCTTCGAACCTTGCTGTTTATATGTAACAGCTCATGGAGATCTGGCCGGTACCCGCAAATTGGATGGTGGTCCTATTGCTGAAGCCTGGCAAGCATCCGTCCAGTTAGCATTACCAGTTGTGTTGGTAAAGTGATGGAGCGGATGGTTCTGCACAGGTTGGAAAGGAATCACGTTTTCCCTGATGAGATGGCGGGCTTCCGTCGGCACCGTAGCTCAGTTGACTCCCTTATGGACCTTGTGACTGCTGTTCAAGTCGCCAAGAGCTGCAAGAGGATTGATGTCAAACGTGCCTATGATACGGTCAGTCACACTTATGTATTGCACACCCTCCTCCGGGCTAGAGTGTCTCGCAGGCTTTTTGTCTGGGTGGCTGATTTCTTGTCCAACAGAACCATTTTCGTCCGCACGCGGGACGGTGACACGCAAAAAACAGTTTTAACCCAAGTCGTTCCTCAAGGAAGTGTATTAAGCCCCATCCTCTTCAATTTGGTTATGGCGGAGCGTTGCGTTCACCGCAAAGTTCAGCTCTCTGTATATGCAGACGATGTGTGCGTTTGGACCACCGGTAAATCAAGGCCAGCGATTCAACGCCGCCTTCAAAACTCGTTGGATGCTGTTCAGCATTACTTCACCAAGGCTGGCATGGACATCTCGGCTGAGAAGACAGTTGTGCTCCCGTTCACGCGGAAACGCATGAGCGCCTTCCCTCTTTCGCCAGGCAATAATACACTCAGCCAAGTGAAATGCACCAAATTCCTGGGTGTTATCTTGGATGCCAATCTCTCGTGGAGCGCCCATATCAGGTACCTGAAAGCGAAAGTTCAACGCTGGACCAATGTCATTTCTCACTTCGCTGGCGTTGCATGGGGATTGATCAGGAAGCGCTCCTATCGATTCATGGGGCATTGGTTCGGGGAACCATTCTCTACAGCCTCCCGGTCTTACACGGCATCTCAAGAACATCTGAACAGAGGCTTCGGTGTATGTTGGCCAGAAGCTTGAGGATCTGCCTCGGTGTACCCCGCGCCGCTGAAACGCGCATGGTGGTGGCGGAGGCCCGCGAGCTGCCAGTAGAGGTCTTACGTCTCAGAGAAACTGTGCGCCATTATCTACGCCTCGTCGCGGAACACCGTCGTCACCCCTTGGCTTCGAAGCTCAAAAGGTGGAGGCAGAGCAACATTTCTCACTGCATCGCTGCTGTAAAGCCCTTGCTACCGGCTTTTGTTGGAAGATCAGTCGTCCCCAGGTCCCCTCCTGGGTCTTTTCGATACCTTCGATCTCTACTACCATTCCTGGGCTCAAGAGCAAGAGGGATCACGTTGCAGCACCCGTGTTGAAACAACCCAAGCAGCACACAATATTGGGCCCATATTGGCTGGTCATTGGCGATACGGGTCCAATATGGGACCCGTTTCGCCAAGATTTTCCCCATATTGGCTGAAACTGGGCAATATGGGCCCCATATTGCCCACTTTGAGCCAATATTGGGAAAATCTTGGCAATATATGGGCCCCATATTGCCCGCGTACACCCCATATTGACTGAAAATACAGAAAATCTTACGTACCCGTGTTGCGCAAATGCCCAAGCAGCACCCTCTTAAAAATGAACTTCACCGCATAGCACGCTCCTAGCCAACCATCGTCTCGAATGATATCGTTATCTGCCCTGATTTGTTGAAAACGGGAGGCGTACGCCTTTTTTGTGACACTTATGCTGTTCATAATTGTCACAAAAAGTCGTACGCCTCCCGTTTCCAACAAATCAGGGAAGATAACGAGATCATTCGTGATTATGGTTGGCTAGGAGCGTGCTATGCGGTGAAGTTCATTTTTAAGAGTGCACGGCAAGATTGAACGTTGAAGCGTGTGAAATACCCAATCCAGTACATCGTTACATCCAACAACTTCTCGCAGATGATACACATTGTTCGAAACAGTCAACGTACGTGGCAATCCCAATGTAACGTTCGCTAGAATTCGACAACTCAACGTTCCACGTCTTGCCAATGCCAATCGGTCGAGCCGACTGAGAGCGATCGGGTTGTTTGAGCTAAATCACGCGTCCTACAGCTAATGCGCATGCGCGATAGCCCGAACGGACGTTTCATATGGCTAAAATGTCGCTGGTTGCTGTAATGATAACGGAATTGCGGCAGGTCAAGTAAAAAACACAATGTTTGATAGGAAGGGATGGCTTTTCTGTAAAGTTCGGTGAATTGCTCTGGCGTCACCGTGTTTCGCTCCTTTGTACTTTCGGAGCGGGTTGCAAAATTTTAGTCCACAGAATATTGCGATAAGGCTTCTGTATTTGAACGCGCGGCCGATAAGAAGCTCGTCAAGGCAGTACCGCTTGCAATGCTGTTCCGGAAAGCATGGGCAGCCCATATTGAACCAATATTGGGAATCTTGGCAGCCTACATGGGTCCAATATTGGCGTGCTGCTTGGGAACTTGCGCTAGACATGATGCAGTGCCGTTACCCTTCGCACACTGCACAGATGGGTCAACCAACTTACACTGCTCCACTGCTGCCTTTACAATCCCGACTATGTCGTCATGCCACGCATACCGTCTCTCGCACCGCACCTCATCCACGTCTGCAGAGTTGCATGTCATTTTGTTCTTCCTCAAGCACATTGCATCCGCCGCTATCAGCAGCTGGGTGATATACTGCGACTCCACGGCAGCTCTCCAGTGTATAGCGAACATGGGTATTCGTGGATCACTTGCGTCTGTGGTGGTGGACATACTGAACTAAGCCGTCTTGAGGTCACTCTATCTACTTCCAGTGGTTTCCTGCACACTGCGGCATCCGCGGCAATGAAGAGGCTGACGAGGCTGCAGCAGCTCACTGCGTATCATTCCCGATCAAGCGTGCGGATTACCCTCCCCAAAGGCGACAGGCGAACCTTCCTAAATGATGTGGTGAGGCCTCTTGCACATGCGCAATGGTCTCGGGACGTTCCATCAAGAGTTCTGATGCGTGAAGTGGACCCTGACTTTGGCTTCACCATGCCATCTCGTGTGCCTAGCCATTTCGCGTCGCTGATACACAGGCTTCGTCTTGGGGTTGCATTCACCCCCCATTTCAAGCATCTGATCGGCCGCTCCGACTCGATGCTCTGCTTTCGCTGTGCTCTTTTGGCGGATACCAAGCATGTGCTCCTCGACTGCCATCCTTACACCTCCCAAAGAGCAGCTCATTCAGCAGTTCATTTTTAAGAGTGTACACTCTTAGAAATGAACTCCACCACATAGCACGCTCCTAGCCAACCATCATTCCGAATGACAACGTTCTCGTCCCTGATTTGTTGAAAACGGGAGGCGGAGCCTATTTTGTAGCTATAATGCCGTACATAATGGTTACATAATAGGCTCCGCCTTCCGTTATCTACAAATCAGGAGCGAGAACGTTGTCATTGGAGGTGATGATTGGCTAGCAGTGTGCTATATGTGGTGAAGATACGGACTTATCAGATTCATCTATACAAAAGGTATCACAGCCAACAAGTTAAAATCGCCGTTTGGAGCGGACACAGTCGGCGGGCTAGCTTGGTATAGTTCACAGGCACAGTTGTGAGACTCCATCTCACCTTGATGAATCAGGAGGACGTAGAAGGCAGTTTTGCGTTGAAAAGGGTTAATCACCCGCGTGGAAGCCTCTCTCGATAGTTCCACCAATGAGGGAACGACACAGGGATGAGCATTTTGCATAGCTTATGCGCCTTGCATATACAAACCAACTTTCTCACATGGAGCACATGTTGTAGCGCACCAATCGAACGCTGATGCGTGTGAAATGCTCTACTGAATACGTCGTTACATCCAACAACTTACCGCAGATGATATACATCGTCGGCAACAGTAAACATCTGGAAGCCTCACTGCAACTCCTGTAGCTCCGCTACTCCAAACAGCCGCCATCTTCCTTCGCGATGTAGTCGGTGCTCGCCGAATACCACGAAGCGACTCAGAGCCAGTGGGTCGTTCGTACGAAATCGCGCTTCCTATGACTCTCTCGCCGCTTCGTAAAGCGCGTGCGCGGCGCTCGAGTGGGTCGTTTCGTTTGGAGGATATGAACGCGGTAAAACTCCTTTTTAGCGATCCCTAAAAAAATCAGGGATAGCACTCTGCGAAGCCCTAACATGGAATGGTAACCTCATGGCCATACAAAAAGATGCCAATGGAGTTAGGGGGTGGGGAATATATTTATCAGAAAAAGAGGGGGGAGTTAGGGATTTCAACAAAAAATCGTAATTTACTTTTAGCATCAACATAGCGACTCGTAAATGTAACTAATGTCACGCGTAACATACTGTCACGGTTTGGGGTATCCAACGACACGAACATATACGGACTCGTTATTTGTGCTGCAACAAACAGCGCCGTGCGTGAAACAGTACAAGAAGGGTTGAGGACAGCGCGCATTCCATAAATCACACGAGAGCGAATTCCACGCCCAGTGTAGGAGGTGACCCGGGTTCTAATCCAGGCGCATGTTGTGCTGTTTTTCCTGGGTTTTCCTCAGACGCTTTAAGACAAATTTCGGCACAGTTCACTGTGAAGCCGGCCCTTTGCGCTAGTTATGACGTTGTGGTGACCGGCAAGCAGTTCCCTCACCACCGCTTCTTCTCATTCGCCGTGCTGTGGAGAGTAGCCAGCCACGGAGCAGAAAGAGAGGCGCTCGCGTTGCGTGTTTTCAGCTGGCGGAATACGTGGGCTTGTACCACAAGTAGAAGAAAGAGTTGTTTGCGTACGAAATCCGAGATGCCAGCGTAATGCTGATATTATACGTAGCACGAGTCTGCAGTAATTATGTTTGTCCAATTCCCCACTGAGTGCAACTCTAGCATCCAAACTAGCTCTCAACGGGTGTGAGGTTGGGTGAATGTTAAGCATAGTTTCTTTACTCGGTTTCTTATTAGGTATAGTTACATTTGATGATTGAAGCATATATGTTGGCTTTATGACGCCATATGACATTGTGTAGTAGTGGGGTATTTTAAGTTGTAAGGCATTGGAGGACGCCTTACGTGGTTTATTCGAAAAAGCTATACCTAATGCTACCTAACAAGAATATGCCTAAATCACGCAAAGTCTGTATTTTCAGGTTTCGCAGAACGCAATACGACGGATTTTTGCGAAACGGGGTTTGTAGGCGTATCTTGAGCTTGAAGCATGAACACAGGAAACATACAACGGACACAGCTCATATAAAGTTTGGGCGAAAATTTTGGGGCGCAATGCTAAGCAACTATTACAATGACGACGCAAAAAAAAGAAAAAGAAAGTATCCGTTCTGCATTTTATCCTCAGGTATCCTTTAGCATGTACTTCGTATGTTTTGCAATCGCTTCTAAAGCGCTGTAGAAGGCACTGCCGAGGCTGCTGGTTTCGGAATTCACCCTCCAGGGAACGCGAGCGCCGCGCCGCGGCCGCAAAAGGTTCGAGGAATTAGGGACGAGCCGAGTTCGGTCTCCTTACCTCTGCTTCATGTGCGTAGCCAAGTGGTGAGCCACGGCAAGTATCGTACGAGACGACGCGGTAGCCTTCACTCTATGCGCAGACATTCCCCTTCCGTGGACGTCTCACTCGAACCGAAAGTGTTTCTCTTCTAAGCGTGCTTTGTCGGCCATGCTCGAGAGTACTGCAGAGAAGCTCACGCCTTAACGCGCTATCTTGAGCATCAGAACATTTGAGGGCTTTATTAAAAATCACATTAGAAGCCAGCAACGCTGGATCATTTTTCTACATCGAGAGCATGTGGTTAGTCCCCCTCGTTATTGTGCTGAAAACACGGTTTACATGGACGTTTTTTAGTGAGACACATTTTCCCTTTCTTTTTGCAGTTGTATTTGGCGCCGCCCGTCTCGCGTCTGTCGACTGGTTGCCATGCTCCCACGCCATACCAGATGATTCTTATGAAAAATTCTGCAGGCAGCCAATGAAAGTGCTCGAATGATATGGTGTCACAATACGCCTCACAATGTCCTCACCAGACAAATAAAAAAGAAAGAAAGGAAAGAGTGCTAACTGACTCGATGTCACTACACGCCAGGAGTAGCATGGGCGAGATCACCGCCGCTGCGCGCATTCTTATAAACAAATTTTCTCAGGAAGTTTGCTCTTCCCAAAAGAGATATTTTGCGTGACAAGATCCTGAAAGCAGTATGTTAATTTCACGCGGTAAAAACAAAAGTTGCTCAAAGTTCCTTCTATGCTCCTTTAAGCCGGGAGACAAGGACGGTCTCGATGGATGCCGATGGTCCAGTGAAGGATGGAAAGCTTTAGAAAAATACGGTTGGGTCCAATAAAACGACACCTAAGCTGAGGTGACAAACCGGCGTGGGAACTCACAACCAAATGAGATCCTTGGGGTGGTAGGTCACGTTACGCCCGAATAAACGCATTCCTCGTCTCGTCATTCACGTCACACCATAGCTTTACCCGTGCTTTTTCTCTCTTTCTGGTGAACCGGCGCACCCGCCTATACGCATGCTTGTTTTCCCTCTTTCTGGAGAACCCGTGCACCCTATCGCACCCCACCTATAAGGAGCTGAGACATTCGCGTAAAGTAATTGTCTCAAGAAATCCGCGCTTCCCAAAGGAAATACCAGCAATGGGGTAGAGTATGACACTCGCCATTCATCATCTCTCAATACTTTGTGTGATTGTTCCTGAAGGTAGTATGTTCATATCACGCGGTACTCACTCAGGCACTCAGGTGAATGACGAGACGAGGAATGCGTTTATTCGGGCGTAACGTGACCTACCACCCCAAGGATCTCATTTGGTTGTGAGTTCCCACTCCGGTTTGTCACCTCAGCTTAGGTGTCGTTATATTGGACCCAACCGTATTTTTCTAAAGCTTTCCATCCTTCACTGGACCATCGGCATCCATCGAGACCGTCCTTGTCTCCCGGCTTAAAGGAGCATAGAAGGAACTTTGAGCAACTTTTGTTTTTACCGCGTGAAATTAACATACTGCTTTCAGGATCTTGTCACGCAAAATATCTCCTTTGGGAAGAGCAAACTTCCTGAGAAAATTTGTTTATAAGAATGCGCGCAGCGGCGGTGATCTCGCCCATGCTACTCCTGGCGTGTAGTGACATCGAGTCAGTTAGCACTCTTTCCTTTCTTTCTTTTTTGTTTGTCTGGTGAGGACTGTTGGCCAGCGAGAACGATCAGTGGACACGTTGGAGGGGCGGCGCTAAATGGAACCGCACAAGGAAAGAAACAAAAACGAACGTAGAAGACAACGTCGCGCACTGGCAGCCGACGGAATTAGCTTTCCTGACGCGCGAGATTTAAAGGAGCACTGAGGTCACCCCACAACGTTTTTTTTTCTCTCTCTCGCTGCTGCGTGTTTTGTAACGAATAAAATGAGCGCCTGTGAAAGAACGACGAGTGCAGGTAATCTAGGGAGCGCGCACGAGGCCCTGTTCCGCACACATTCAAAAACATCGTCCACTCGTGATAAAAGCGTATCGGAGAACGAGGGAGCGTCGTGACGTAGCGTGGTCCCCGTGCACGTGACTCGTGACGCAGAGCGGCGCCGCTCAAGCTGGTATAAGCGGCGCGTGAGCTGAGAAGAAGGAAACAAAGAAAAAAAAAAGGCACGGGGACTTCCCTACTTCACGCGAGGGTAGTGTCGGCTGTAGTGTCGCGCTGCTTTCGCAAACTTTTTTGGGTTTGTAAGTTTGCTTGCGCATACTTTTCTCGACGGCCCGCTCTCGCGCGGGATATATTAAATAAGCTACTGGCCTGCACAGAGTGCTCTGCCTCGGTCTCTCCTAATTTCCGCTTAAAGTGGGGTTCCCCAACAAAATCACCACAATGGTTGTGGTATATCCATAACCTTTGGGATGTCAGGAACATGTTTACGAAATATCTCTGTCCAAAACTGCGCAGATTTTACTCAAACGAGAAGGGCTCGCCTCTGTGAAGCGAGCTGCTGAACACACTGCTGATATCATCCGGCAAGGGAGAAAGAATGCAGGCTTGCAAGCAGACGGCAATGCTGGGTGACGTCACGGAATCCTCCTCCGTACGAACCGCCCTAGGGTGCGTTCCAAAACCTACTCGAGTCAACTCGGGAGTAGCTCTCTCCCCGAAGCGCCGTTCCAAAACCGGGTCGAGTAACTCGATGACGTCACTACCCGCGTTCCAAAACAAGGTGGAGTAACCAACTCTCCTCCGAAGGCCGGTCAGGGAAGGTTCGCTCGAGTAATGACGTCATGCTTTTGTCGTCTGCTCTTTTCCGCGAAAGCGCGGTATCGAAACCAGCTGAACGTGTGGTTGTCGAAAAGCCTCCACGACGGGTTATCTTCCGATGCGGATTGTGCGGTTTTGAGGATCAGGCGAACGGAGCTGGATACATTTCCCAGGACAGCCTCGCTTTTCTATGTGAAACGTTCAAAACTATATTAGGAGCAAGGGCTATTACTGACCAGCATTATTATTATTATTACTTTTGTGTGCGTGTGTCGGAAATGGGATTTTAAATGGAATATTACTTTTCTTCCTTTACCTTCACAGTTTCATGCGAACAGGTTTCAGATAAAATATGTACCATAGGCGCAGGCTAGCTGGTGGATAAATGCTTGGGTGGAACTTGGATAATTTCTGAGCTGTGTAAGGAAGGGACAACACGACAGAACTCTGTCACGAATTTCCCGTCTTTTCGGCAGAGCTCAGACTTCTTTCAGGATGAATGAAACAGGAGGCTTTTGCGCGATACGTGTACTATCAGAACCGCTTCATGGCGCTCTGATTACGTTTTTTGTTTCAGCCGTTCAGCTCACATTCGACTGCAACGCCATTTCCGTGACCCAAACCACTACCTCAGTTCCAAGATTCCAACCAGCAGCTTCCACCTTTTGTATTTTTCATCTTCTGTCGTCATGATGTTCGCATTTTTCTTTTTTTATTTCTTTTGACTACCAAATGCAACGGGATGTATACCATTTGGGGTAGGTAATGGTACGTGAAAACTTGCATCCCACAAAAAAATAACAAATAAATGACGACAATGTCAGCTGCTTTTCCCTTTCATTCTCCAATAATAATTCTGCATAATAAGAATAATTCTGCAGTGCCTTGGAAGAAATACTACCAGACAAGCAATATCTGAATGTAACTGTACAGTCGGTAACTACATACACAAAGTGCTGAAAAAGCTAAGTGCCCACTGGGCCGACAAGACAGAGTTCAACTATGTCCGACGGGGCATGGTGACTCCTGTAAACAGCTCACAATACATTCCCAGTCGCCGTTATCGTCGCTCTCTAAAATAAATCTGACGTGCGCGAGATGAGAGGGGTCTCCATCTTAACTCGATCGGAGTGCGTTCCCAAAGCTATTCGACCGGGCGCGTACTCTGTGGTCACATGGTACAACTCGGTCATGTGACCTACTCGACTCGAGGGTTTGTTTTGGAACGCACCCCTAGTATGGAGCTCTGTTTTCTGCTCTTCGCATTTCGGTTTCGGTATTGTCATCATTTATGAATAATAACTCGCGCAAAATGAATGCAGTGTTCGGTATCGAGGGGGTGGTTCGTGTGCGGTATGTGTCTTATCAATGTTCTTGAGTATCACGAGTCTATTCAAGGTCTTCCACCTACTCGTCCACCCCTATTGCACTCGACTTTCAGTACATTGTGCTGCTTGGGCTCCCTTTAACAACATACATGATGAGTGCAGATAAAGTATACCGCGGTTTGTGATCTTAACGGGTGATTAACAACTTGTGATCTGCTTACTGGACAAAAATATGATGGATTTATGCCGATAAAAAAAGAAAAGAAAAAAAAGATGACACTGAGTAACAATAGAGTCACTCAATAGCTTCGCACAGAGTGTTGCATTCCTTTTCCCCAGCACTATACCGACAGCCGTCTGGCAACATTGAGAGAGCGCGCCGCTCTCTCGTGTGCATGTGGTGTGGTTTCCATGCCGCGCGTTTGAACGTTTGAACGCTGTGCCGAGTTGTGCTGCGGGTTGTGTTGTGTGCTGCGTTAATCTTAGGAGATTTAGTGAGCTGGGTCCAGTTTTCAGCTGCTCGATAAGAGATCATCGGAGTCAACCATTGATGTGTGTAATAATTGTGCGAGGACAAGTGTAACAAGCATAACCGAAAGTAGCGTCAACGAGCAGTGAGTGCAGAGCGAGGGTGGTGTTCGAGTGTAGAATTTCGCAGAGTGG
The DNA here is from genome assembly GCF_037126465.1 of Ornithodoros turicata. Taxonomy (NCBI): domain Eukaryota; kingdom Metazoa; phylum Arthropoda; class Arachnida; order Ixodida; family Argasidae; genus Ornithodoros; species Ornithodoros turicata. The sequence goes on from NC_088206.1 coordinate 425,566, forward strand.
CGAAGTTCGAAAAGCATAAAAGAACATAATGTCGGGGGACACTGACATGGTACAATGCAGTTCCTGTAGCCGATGGGCGTATATCGGGGAAACACCTTTTAAGAGCATGAAAGAAGCAGAAGACGACGTTTTTAAGTGCAACATATGTACCCAGATCGAGAAGGTCGCACAAGAAACGAAACTGCTTTTAGAGGAAGAGCAAAAGAAAAGACAACATGTTGAAAATGAGGTGAGAGATCTTTCGACACGGCTCGCGCAGTACGAAAACGACAGACCAACAATCATCCAACTACGTGAGGCGGAGAGAAGGTGGTCGCTTCTGCTAATGGAAGAGCAGCAGAGGAGGAAAGAATTAGAGAAGGAGATGAAGGAATTGAGAGAGTTCAGGTGTGGATGTATGCGAAAAGGCGAGAAAGAGGAAAATGAAGAAAGCGCGAACAATCCAGTGAGAACAATGAGTATAAGGGAACTAAAGCAGAATGAAGTTAAGGAGGTGGGGTTGGTACAAGCAGGCACTGTAACCCACCGAACCTCACTGGTGGAACAAAACGAATTATTGGGTGCGACAGCAGGTAACATGGACAACACGGAAATTACTAACAATGGCAGTCAAGAACCCGGTACCAACAAAACGCCAGATCTAACCCCAGAGGGCAGCCTTGACAGAGAGGATAAGGAGAGCTCATGGACAGAGGTTGTGTCCAGGAGGAGGAAGAGGAGTGGTCATCAGAGGAATGATCCCCAGAAGTCAGAACAGACTATATCGGCGCCAGATCCGAGACAGCATTCCCCCCAGGATCAGGATCGAGCCACCCCCTGTGCAGGGATCAGACAAGTAATCTTAGCAGGAGACTCTAATGTGCAGAGAGTCAAAACTCCAACGCTTGCAAGGTTAGGATATGACAGGAGGGTGACAGTGCTCGGAATCCCTGGAGCTTGTACAGCAGAGCTATTGAAGAAAGTGGAGGAAAGACTAGAACCAGGGACAGGGAAAACCCTCGTCATAATCCATGTAGGGCTGGTGGATGTCTTGAACAACACAACACGGCATAATGTGATAAAGGAGATGCAAACCACACTAGAACGCTGGCTCACAGAATACCCAGAACTGATATGTGAGGTGTGTGCAGTGCCAGTTGTGGACAGTGATGATGGAATAGAAATTTTCCCCATCATTCGCACACTAAACAAGGACATTCATGGGATGTGCGAGGAGCTAGGTAACAGAGCAAGTTTTCTGAATCCTGGATGGCATTTGAGGGACTGTTTTGCAGGCGGATTCCAGGGCATACACCTTACCCGAGAAGGCAGTGATGCACTGGGAGGTTGGTTATCTCGGAAAATAACTGCTTTTTTAGGGATGACGCAGTTGAGCTCTGTCCAGGGACGAGGCAGACCCAGACTCACGCTACCATACAGGGAGATATACCAAATGGTGAGTCAAGCCATGATGGAAGTGCAAAGAAGGGGTCAACAGAGGAGTCGAAGGATATGGTAAAAGAGAAGAGACCAGAAGATAATGTTACTGCACAAGGGTATAAGGAAGTCAATCAGGAACAGAGGAAATGGAAAGGAAGGCAGAGAGGAAGAGGGCGGAAAAGTGAACCAGTAAAGGTGGGTTTCCTTAACATGCAGGGTGGAAGGCAAGAGAGAAAGTGGCAGGAAATGACAGATATGCTTGAGGAAGAAAACATGACAGCAATGGTTCTCACAGAAACGCACCTACGGGGGTCGGAGAATCCTCCAAAGGTGGAAGGATTTATATGGGAAGGACAAAACAGAAATGAGGGAGACAGAAGAGGAGGAGGAGTAGGCTTCCTAGGAAAAAAGACAGTGTTATGGAAGAGAATCAAGCTGCAGTGCAAAGAACATATGTGGATGGAACTAACAATTAATAAGAGGAGGCTGGCGATTGGTGGGGTATATTGGTGGACTGGGAACCATGAGGTACAAAACACAAACATGGCAGAATGTCTAGAAATGGATATAAGAGATCTAAACCAGACGCATGACATCATGATCTTGGGTGACTTCAATGCCCACATGGACGAATTGGATGGAAGAACTGACAGCAATGGTCACAGACTCCTTAACATAGTGGAAAACAATGACCTGACAATAGCTAACCTACTGAAGCCAAACGCTAACTTGTACACATGGATACAACGGGAAAAGAAGTCAAACATTGACTACTGCCTATTGTCCAGAAGGTGCATGAGATCTTTCAGAAATTTTCACATAGATGTAGATGGTAATATGAGTCTTGGGAGTGATCATAGAGCACTAACTATTGAGTTAGGAAGCCAGTGCAAACCAAGAGACCTCAAAACAAATGGACAGCGCAAACCAAAGTTGACGGAAGACGAAATCAAAGAACTAATGCAGACATGGGAAGAAGACCCTGCAGTAAGCGACAACTATACAGCATGGACAGGCATGGCATGCCGCCTAATTGAAAACAGAAAGAACACAAAGGAACCCCCCCAGCCACACCACAAAGGATGGTGGGACAAGGAGGCAAAGGAAGCTATAAGAGCCAGGAAAGTGGCATGCCGGGAGCATAGGCACTGCATCACAAGAGGATCGTCTCATCAGGAAGTGAAACAGGCATGGTACCGATACCAGGCACTTAAACAAAGCGCAGGGGAAGTTATACAAAGAAAACGAAAGACCTTCAACGACAGGCTGATGTGGAGCATACGTACTAGTGGAAGAGATGGACCAAGGAAATTTTGGAATTTTATTAAAGAATCTGAAAAGCGAGAGGAAGCTAAACCAATTATACCTCATCCAATGGAGGACAGACCTTACTATGCTTGGGAGCTCCGAGAACATATCACACAGCACCTGACAGCAATGTTCTATGACCCAGATGGGGATGATAGAGTAGGTAACAGACAAACGTTTTGCTCCAGGAAAGATAACCAGTACAACAACGAGAACGAGGAGGACATATGTGAACCAATAACAATGGTGGAACTACGCAGGGCCATAAGGAACACTCCATCAAATACTGCCACAGGCATGGATGGTATACCAGCCAGGGCTATTAAGAACATGCAGGATCATCGGTTGGAGGAATTAAGAAGTTGCCTGAACAAGATTCTAGAAGACAAAATTATACCGGAACAGTGGAAAACAAGCAGGGTGTCACTAATATACAAAGGAAAAGGAGACAAATCGGACTTATCTATGTACAGACCAATTACTATAACCTCTGTGGTATATAGAATTTTTATGCGGATAATCAAAGGCAGGCTGGAGAGATGGGTGGAAGAAAAGAATATTATAGGAAATCTACAATTTGGATTTAGGAACGGGAGACAAATTGAAGACAACATATTTGTATTGACCCAATGCATAGAACTGGCCATAAAGGAGAAAAGGGACCTATGGACATGTTTTTTAGATATTGAAAAAGCTTATGATAGTATAATACATGCAGTTCTCTGGCAGACACTAGAAGACTTGAGGATCGAGAAAGGCATAGTAGAGATACTGCAGAATGTTTACTCCGATAATAGAGTAAGTGGGCTCTGGCAGGGAATAAAGACTGAAGAGATCAAAGTGAACAAAGGTTTACGACAAGGTTGCCCCATCTCCCCGCTACTGTTCATGTTGTACATATCACAGCTGGAAAAAAACCTGGAAGAGTCAGAGCTTGGGTTTAACATCTCCTACAAGAACATGGGACAGACAATAAAACAAGCAGTACCAGCCACAATATATGCGGATGACGTTGTACTCCTTGCTGACAACAAAGAAGATTTACAGAGACTCATGGATATCTGCAGTGAAGGTGGAAGTCGTATGGGGCTGCGGTTCAGTGCCACAAAAACCAAGGTTCTGACATGGAGGAACAGCGGAGAGGGAGAGGATGAGGAAGGTGAAGAATGTGTCATACAAGGAAACCCGGTAACCAACGAATCTCAAACAAAGTATCTCGGTATAATGATAACAGCGGAGGAGCAGTATCTGAAGGAGCAGGAGAAAATGTTGAAAACAAAGGCGACTAAATATGTGGGATTGCTTCGGGCAAGAGCCCTATGGGCATTTAACCGATTGGAAGTGATGCGGGAATTATGGAAGGCTGTGGCAGTACCAGGTCTCACATATGGTAATGCAGTGCTATGTATGTCTTCGAGCACAACACGGTTCCTGGATAGGAAGCAAAAGGAGGTTGGGAGATCAGCGTTGGGAGCCCATAGGTCTGCACCAAATGCTGCAATTCAAGGGGAGATCGGGTGGTCGAGTTTCGGCGCCCGAGAAGCTACAGCGAAGTTGGGCTTTGAAGAAAGAATCAGAATGCTACCGGAAACATGGATTGTCAAAAAATTGTACAAAAGCTTGATTTATCAGGACCAGCATACACGATGGAGGAAAAGAACAACAGCATTGAAGAGAGAAGTTGGGATAACCGAAAGAACCCTGGACGACGAAGAACGGTATGGGAGACGTGAAATTAGGGACCGCGTGAGAACATCGGAAACAAAAAGGTGGTTTGACGAGGTCAGTTCCAAATCTGCTTTGACGATATACGCGGGAGCTAAAAACGAAATAAGGAAAGAAAACATCTACGACAACTCATTCGCAAGTTCAATGTTATTTGAGGCACGGGCGGGAGTTCTACGCACAAGGGAATGGTGGGCGAGGATTAATGCAAAGAGGGACTCGGCCGTCTCGACAATGAAAATGACGAAGATTGAGTGCGCCATCTGTGGAGCCGAAAGAGAGACAATTGAACATTTGGTGCTTTTTTGCGAAGGAATTTCTCCGAGGTGTGAAACAAACTCATTGGCGGACGCACTTGGATTTACCAGCGGCGAGCATATTGCCACCACAAAAAAGAGACTAATGTTTTGGTGGAGGGAAACAAATGGGACACGGATGGAATATTAGGGTTCCCGGCCGAGACGCGCAGAAAGAACTGCGACGTCCACCCGTTACAAAGGGCATGGCCATCAGCATCATCATCATCATCATCTCCCATTGGACAAAATCTGCAACTCGGCGGCATTTTATTGACAAGCGCATTGGAACCGCACACTCTTAAAAATGAACTTGACCGCATTGCACGCTCCTAGCCAATCCCTAGTGACATCGTTCTCGCGCCTGATTTGTTGAAAACAGGAGGAGTACGCCTTTTTTTGTACCAATTATGTACTGCATAAGCGGTACAAAAAATGTGTACGCCTCCCGTTTCCATTCGGGATGATGGCTGGCTAGGAGTGTGCTATGGCTATGCGGTCAAGTTCATTTTTAAGAGTGCAGTTTCTTTCCGCCTAGGCAAAACGACCGTATGCTGCGACAAACTTATTTCACATCGCGAATTGCAGCGCCGTAACAGCACGTGCGATTTTGTTTCGAGGGCCTTGATCCATTGTCGTCAAGGAAGACGCGTGATCGAATAATCTACAGACGGGATCCGTCATTAACATAGCAGACGAACTTAACGGCGCCCCCTAACGTAGAACTTGCGGTTGTACATCAGTTGCAGTACAGTTACTCTAAGTAACAAAACAATGGCCCCGTGCATTCTCATTGGCCCCTATGAAGATCCTGTGCTCCATCTGTTCATGGACTTCCTGTCGTCCACTGCATTGCTCCAGACGCTTTCTTTTTTGTATTTTCATCGTTCCTTCATCATCTTCATATAAGGTTCCTCGTGCAATGGGGTAGCGTACTGCACCACCGCGTCCCATCACCCCATCTCATCGTCATCATCTATTGTTCCCCGTGCATGTCGTATGGTTTCTGCCAAAGGTGCAGAATCCGAAATAACAGAAATAAAGCATTCATTTGGGACTTGATATGGATGTCTACACCGATGGCACCCGTAGCGGTATAGCTGGCTGTGAGGGGAGAATAAAGTTTGCGTATATTTTGTTACGCAGGGCTAGGTTACTGTACGATATTTTTGTCGCTCTTGATCGCATATGCGTGCGTCACCGGAGGTTCGTCCGCTAAGCAGCCAACACGTTATGCGGGTACACCAATTTGTAGGCAATGGGTACGCCTACACCCTATTTGTCCCACACCATGTTCCTTTAAAGTGGTCCCTACTGCCCCGTCATTCCAGATTGTCGCTCGTAGAGGCTGAATCATCTATCAAGTCAGCGAAACATCAGCCGCGCAAAGGAAAGTCCAAGAAGGGCTTTTTGGAAAAGACACAATTTCTTTTCTTTTTTTTTACGACTCGACATTAACTACCTTAATTATTTCCGATAATGTGCTTTCTGTAGGAAACACTGCCTCTTTTGGTCCTTATTGTAGGATTTCCCCAGCCTCATTGAAGAGCTTTCTACTGGAATAAATTTTTAAACTGAGCTTGGTGTGTTATACCAGGAAGATCTCTCCCACAGAGCGGTGTAAAGAGCCTCGTGAATTGGTGTGTACCTAGCATTCGTTCCATTAAAATTCCCAATGAACGGATAAGTATACAAGCCCGGTATAAGCCCAATGAACGGATAAGTATATCAGTTGATTAGGTGCGGTAGACACGGCACTTGGGAAGCTACGTTATCAACGGTCTATTAACACTCACGAATAGGGAGTTCCGTCTTCACTCAAACGGTTCGCGAAAGGTTTTACCACGACCCAATCAGATGATTACGTTCTGAGTCACTTCCCCTTCCACGAAACCATGCGGGAATCGTTTGAGGAAAAGCGATTCACTAGGACTCGCTAATACGAGGGGCGTTCAAGTCAAACCGGGACTTTCTATTTTTCGCAAAAGTAAAATGAACTTACAGGCGAGAAATTAGTTTTATTTTTCAACGTAATCTCCAGCTGCACTAATGCACTTGTCCCAGCGTTTCACGAAGGCTTGGATGCCAGCAGTGTAGAAATCCTTACTGGCGCGTAGCAGCCATGATCGGACCGCATTCTTGACCTCGTCGTCGCAGCTGAAGTGGCGGCCCCCAAGGAACTCCTTCAGTGTCCCGAAGAGATGGGAATCGCTGGGGGCGAGGTCTGGACTGTAAGGGGGTTGTGGCAGCAACTCCCAGCCAAGTTTCATTAAGGTGCGTGTCGTGAGATGCGCGGTATGCGGGCGTGCATTGTCCTGTAGGAGGAGGACTCCTTTGGTGATGAGGCCCGGCCGCTTCTTCTTCAGCGCCTTATGCACATCCCTGAGAACCTGGCAGTAATATGCACTATTGATGGTGGTACCACTGGGCAGAAAATCAACATGAACAACGCCAGCCTTTCCCAGAAAACCGTGGGAAAACGTTGGATGTTCTCAGGAACTCTGACACTGGGCTCTGAGCCGCCGGGATCGTCCTGCACTGATGTACGGCCGTCCCGGAACCGTTTGCACCACTCAAACGCTTTGCTGCGCCTAAGTGTATCGTGACCATACTGAGCCTGAAGTCTTCTGTGAATTTCAGATGACTTTACGCCTTCATTCACGAGAAACTTGATGACTATTCGCTGTTCGATGTGGCGCTCACCTCGTTGTCGGCCATCTTGTCCAGCACGTGTCTTCTGTTTTGCACAAACTTTGGACCACCACGTGGTGAACGCGGAGGCCGGTCGCCAGTAACTTTGTTGTTGTTCCGTCAACGAGATCTAACCATCATTCCGTGATGAACAAAACCTCTGTGGCTGAGATGATTGCCCGCCATACTTAGATTCGAATCACGGTAGGTGTTTTCTTCAGGCGGCCCTCGTGAATTCGGCCCAGGACAATATAACGCGCCACCAGTCAACCACTATGTCATGCGATGACCGAGGGGGCCCATTAGCGGTCCAACACACGTAAGGTGCTGTATGGGAACCATTGGAAAAATCCTTTTGCGTGCTTGACGTGATACTTCCTTGACCGATACCTCGTTGACGCACAGTTTTCCGCTGCCTTAGAATAAAGAATTTGTACCAGAGAAACGTACGAAAAAATCGTGGTTGCGATGCACGGCGTAAGAAAATAAATACCACCACGCAAACTTTCGTCTCAGTCCATCGGTATAGCGCATAGGAAATGCATGAAGACGAACGTTTGCGTGGTCGTATTTATTTTCTTACGCCGTGCATCGCAACCACGATTTTTTCGTACGTTTCTCTGACACAAGTTATTTACTGTGTGATAGGCGCTCAAGTAGATATAGCGTCACGCGAGAAAATGGGCCTAACCTTTTATAGCACCCACAGTGAGACGCGCCAGCAGTAGGAAGCAAATAAAAAAATATTTTTCGACGCCTGCCGCAAAAAAGTAATAAATAAATAAAAAAGTGACCTTTTGCACTTTAGTGAGGCTGGCAGGTGTGCGTATTGTGCTTTTATAATGAGGCAAACTTTCAAAATGCAGTCTGGATTTAGTGTCACAAGGTGGGGCAAGATGAGACACAAATTTGCAATTGAGCCCAATTTTTTTATTACACTTCTACTTAAAAAAAAAACACAGGAGCGTTCTTAGGGGTCTCTAGCTCCCGAGCTGTAAATAAAAGCAGTAGACGAAGTCTAACAGAAAAATATATCGTGAAATTTAAATGCCTGGACCTTCCGGGCAAAAATGACTCGTTCATTCTTACAATGGAAGCGAGCTAAGCCTTTTGCAAATAGGTCACTGCCAGTCTGTGGTGACGTCAGTGTGGCTCGCTTTTCTTTGCTTCATCTTCGTATTCCGCTTTGCAAAATCTGTTTGTTTCTCGCATGCTCGAAACACCATAGAAAATGAGCGAGAAGTAAATCTTCCAGGAACAAGCATAAAGTCGCGTTGGCATATGCCTTTCCGGATGAAACACTGTTGTGCCGTGCATGCCCTTAATTAAAAAAAAGATTTCTCCTAAAAAACCGCAAACTTAGGGAGGCTATATTTTGTACAAAGCTTGCAAGGAAAATTAGCAGATGAAATGGAAACTTACTTTGATAGAGTAGACTCGTCTGCACTCACGGAAACGGAAAAGCCCTTTTCGCGAGTCTTCACCTGCCATGCACGAAGAGATTGTCTTTCTCTTCAACACGTGTACCAATCACGACAATCCCCAAATAACGTAAATTGTCTTTCAGTGAGGTGTCAATAGGTGGCGTTAAGCAAAAACATGCCCATCTTATTTGGAATAAAACTATGCGTATTACGCGAGTGTAAATCTCATACAACTGGTAGAAAGATGATACAAAACAACTGATGATTCTTCGTCATTTGAAACGTTCATTGAACCCACCCACAACGGTCACGTGAAGCCGCAGCTGTTTCCAGTACATAACAGGTGCGATCGCGGCGTTAGACTTGCTGCTTCTCATATTTACCGTCCGTTTCTGCAACCTTTGTATTTAGTCCATGTCATCATCACTATATATTCAATTATTGTCTTTGTATTTAGTCCAAAATTCCAGAATAATAATAAATCCAGAGAAGAAAACGCTCCAAGAGACCACGTTGATGTAACCTCTTTAAGGGTGCATGGAAAGACGAGAGCTTCCACCAGCTAAGGAACGTTTGGAATGCATTAAGTCAACAAACCGCCACTCTGAAAGGAACGGAAAAAATTTGTTAGTTTCCACGCGGCGACATGATTTGTCGTTGTTGTTTCCTTCACACACATTTGGCATCACTCAAACATAACTTCGGGTCGGTGGCCATAGGTCCTGTCCCATTGAGTAATATTAGTGGCTCAATGGATTCCATGAAAGTGTATGCGAAGCAATATCATTTTGACGCAGAATGGATACGCTTCAACCGGCCCAACGACTGATTAATTGATTTGAAGGAAAAATGAAATGGTGATTACGGCTTCATTAGTGTGAGACGCTACAAACTATTGCTGCATCGGATGCAATACATTCTCGTGAAATGAGGAAAAACGAGTCTTTGTTGCGGAGAGGAACATCTTTTAATCCTCAGTGCATATCCTGCTGATGGACGTAAAATTTCGTGGTACTTGGAAAAAATGTTCTGTCATTTGGTTTAAGAAAAAATTTTGAATTTCTGTAGATGCCTCTCTGCAGCTATACAAACATTCTTTTCTGAAACAAAATCCGATGTTGATGTTGGCAAAAAAAGAAAATTTTAATAATAATAGGAAGAGCCATCGAACTCTCGTTGTTGGACCTTATTGTCGTACCTTTTCTTTACTGTGTGCTTGTTTACACGGTAACGATGTCCACAATAGGAGTTTAGGCGCCTCCACGTATACGTCCTGTGCTGACCGTCCGTCACACAGGTACGACAGCGCAAACGCATTCTATGGTATCCATCACGATTTGGCACCAGGACCATAAAGTAGAACAAATACTGGTCATGACTAATCTGAGATTCCAACTTTTAATCTAACGGGTCTTTTTTGACATGGACACGAGTACAGTTCTTTGCTGCGGGCCAAGTTAGCGCAAAAAGGCTCGTCACCAAACATTGGGTACATACAAAGTAGTGAATACAGAAAGCACCGCATTAAAAGTGTCCCTTGAAATGCAAATGCATTCAAGAAGGATCGTGTGGCACCACGTTGAAACTTTCATCGTTATTCCGTTCTGCAACCACCACGTGACTAGCGTCATCATGGCGAGCGCCACAACCACCATGATTTGATTTGATTTGTAAATGGAGATGTTAGTCCCAAGCCACTCGGGACTGGCTACTCCAGGACGCGTTATTCCCGTTCATAAGTCAAGTAGTAAATATTCTTCAACAAATTTCCGGCCACTAGCGCGTTTTAGTCGGTTGCATGTCGGAATACTTCGAAGCAAATAACCTTATCCAATCACTTACATGAATTTCGGAGAAGTTTGTCAACTGTTACACAGCTTATTGAAGTTACTCACACTTTTCAACATGGCTTGAATAGGGAAAGTGAACTGACGTAATATTTCTTTCCAGAGCATTTCATCGTGTGGACCATGATAAATTAATCTCTAAGTTACGGGCATTTGGGATTGACTGTGTCGTTGACGTCAGGCAACGGTTTTAACCCTCAGTGTGCTTTAGCGAGTGTACTGCAAGGGTCGGTACTCGGTCCGCTGTTGTTCTTCAATGACATTGCTTTTATTCAGAGAGTGGAGTGCTGCATTACGTTGTTCGCCGATGACTGGATTATATTTGGGGAGGTTCGCTCTATGAGCGATCAAATTAACTTACAACGAATGGTACATAAAACTGGGACGTGGAAATTAACTTTGACAAACCCGTGCCGTCCTGCCCTCCAGCGACGCCTCCAACTCGCTCTCGATGCTATCCAGCAGTACCTGTCACTGGCGGGCTTAGACATATCGACGGAGAAGACAGTAATACTTCCTTTTACAAGGCGGAACATGAGGCCCTTCCAGCGTTCCGTTGCTGGCATACCGTTGAAGCACGTGTCTCACTGTTGATGCTAGGCTCTCTTGGCGGAAGCATATTGCAAGCGTGGAGATCAAGATCCACTGACCGGCATGAGATGGGGCAGTGACACGAGCTATCTGTTGGCCGTCCACAGGGCTTTGGCTCGAGGGTCCCTCGCGTATAGTTTGCCGGTGTTTAATGGCCTGCCGACATCTTCAGATCATAAGCTGCAGTGCCTCCTGGCGCGAAGCCTTCGTGCGTGCCCGGGCGTCCCCCGAGCAGCAGAGACCCGAGCAGTTATTGCTGAAACGAGGGACACCCCGCTGGATGTTCTTCGCTACGGTGAGACCTGCCGACTTTTCCTCCGCCTTTTATCCCATCATCGGCGGCACCCGCTCGTATCGAAGATCTTGAGGCGCAAGCACTGCAAGGTCCGCTCGGTGATGACTCAGCTGAAGCCTAGCGTCCCGCGTTTCGTAGTGAAGACAGTGGCTCCCAGTGCCCCTCCATGGTCTCTGTCAACTCCAGTCACCCGCCTAACTGTTCCTGGCTTGCATGGAAGGAAAAGGGATACAGCCCCGTGTGTCGTCAAGCATCTTACCCTGGGCATGATGAACGACAACTACACGGCGTCAACGTCAGTTTTCACTGACGGGTCATCTACTCGGGGTGGATCGTCCTCGGCATTTGTCATTCCATCTCAGTCAGTCTCCTGTGGTCACCGTCTTTCTCACAGAACATCGTATACGTGTGCCGAGCTTTTCGCCATTCTATTTGCTATGCAAAAAATATCAGCCAGTCCAGCTCAGTCCTGGGTCGTCTTTACAGACTCAAGATCCGCGTTCCAGTGTGTGGCCAACTTGGGGATACGTGGAATCCTCGGTCCTGTTGTCTTTGACATCCTGCAAGCTTATAAGAAGGCGACTATTGCAGGGCACACTGTAGTATTGCAGTGGATCCCCGGACATGTCGGTATCAGCGGCAACGAAGAAGCAGACAGAGCCGATTTGAGCGCCCATCAGCACGCAGCTTTTCCCCCGATAATGATGTCGTCGGGCGACCGAAGACACCTCCTATCGACACTCACCGGTCCCAAGATGTAGGCTCGGTGAGAACACGACATAGCTCACTCCCTTCTCTCTGATGTAGACCCCACGCTTTCTCTCGTCTTTCCTCCGCGCCCCCCTTAACTGCTCTCTTCCACCGCATGAGGCTCAACGTTGCCTTTACACCTACCTTTCAACACCGTCTCGTCTTCCCTCTGCCCCACTTGTGGAGTACACGGCGACCTCAGCCACGTCATCCTGGCTTGTGGGCAATACCACCACGAGCGTGCACTAATGGAAGTCTCTATGCAACGCATTAACAAGCGGCCGTTCAACCTAGCGAAGATCCTCGGTCCGTGGTCGAACGCTGCCCACCAGACGCAGGGCCTTCGTCTTCTGGCGGAGTACTTGTGCTCCACCGGTCTGGCGACGGCGCTGTGAAAGCCCCCATCATCATCCCTTCATCCTCTCCTAACGCGAAATAGGGCAGTGTACCGCCTCGGCGGCGGTGAATCGCCCACCCCATCACCATCCAATGTATGTGTGTGTGTGTGACAAAACCGTTGTTATATCGGTCACTAATCTCCTCTCCTGTACGCCTACAAGACTATCGTTAAGGCTGTCCAGACTGTAAGATAATTTGGCATAACAAATGCCAAACACATGTATTGCTCTAAACACATTGTCACCATATGTGCAGCAGCTGCCTGCGGAAGATAAGGCTATCTGAAAAGGAACTTAAGACACTCAACAATGGAAACGCAATTAACCGCGTTTAAATCGTTAGTACGACACCCACTAGAATGGGATCTTTACACTGAAGAACGAACAGAAAAGGTGCACAGATTCATTTTCTCAAGAGCCGTAAGTGGATCGACATGCGGGCAAACTTTAGGAGATAGACGCACAATTAATAGGCTTATGGTGTTATTCTTAAGCGTACAATAATCAAATAAAAATTCATTGTAAGCAATATTGTAAACCGAACACCTCCCACTCCACTTTTTTCGAAGACTAGACTAAGCAACAGTAAAAGCTCTTGCACCTGCATGCTTTTGTTCTTTGTGCATGTTATCATCATTATCTAGTTGTTGTTGTTGTATTGACACGTTCAAGTATTCATTTTTCCCTGCGACCACCGCGTGGAAGCATCCCATGTCATCATCGCTTTTCCTTCATTTATTGCTGTTGTGGTTGGAATAAGCTGCTAGAAGAAACTGTATACTGCGAAACCGTTAATGATTTTGTTCGAGACTTTGGAAAGTTCATTGACGTGTACCAACCTTCCTGCACATGACTTATTGTGCAAGGACCTCAATAGGTCCGCAGTATTGTAAATAAAATATATGTACAGTGAACCCTCATTATTATGACCATGGTCGTTCCCGAAAATTTTGGTCATAATGCGGAATTGTCATATAAACGGGGGGCATTTGCAGAGGTTTCACTAAATTGTTCCCCAGGAGTGTGGTCGTAAAGCGCGTATGTCAGATTATCGGGGGTCATATTAACGAGGGTTCACTGTATATAAAAAACAACGTCAATATGACTTAGGAAGCCAACGGCGAGAAGATGGTTGTTCAGGTCAACAAAAAAGTATTCTGTATGCGTTCCTCGGGTACGTTCTTTTTGGAACCGAGAGGTGAACAACGTTGCAGCTTTCAGCGCCAAATGTTCTCCCCGTAATAGAAGTCCGGGAGAGTGCGTTTGCATCGTCAATACAATTGTTAACTGTCCGCTTGACGGCTGCCAGTATTGGTTTGACGTCTTGCAACGTTGGTTAGCTTCTAGCGATTCACTTCATTGTGTTGTCTATACAAAGGGTATGTTTATTAAGAAAAAAAGAAAGGAAATGTCAGCCAGACAGAGGTCAGCTTGTTATTCCAAAAAAGAATAGGAAAAGAAATTGATACAGATTGCTCGATTATGATGGCAGTGGATTGGTTGGTATGCTGGACATTTACATAGTATAGTTTTACATATAGTATATATTTACATCATAATATAGTACCGCCTTTGTCACCTCTTCCCCGCCTCTGTGCATGTCGGGGGGGATGATCCCGCAAACATAACCAGCTATAAGAAATACCTCTAATATAACCGACGGCAATCACATGAGGTGTTTCACTGCAGGAGCTGTGGTAGCCCATTACACATGGTTGATTACAGTACATGAACGAGATGAGAAATCAGTGAAAGTGAAAAGCTAACATAGCTGGAGAGTTTCATTCCCAGTCAAACGGTCGTCAGTCATGTATGAAAAACAGCAACATATAGGTATATTCTTCCGTGCATATGGAGAATCAAGTACACGCAATGAAGCTTTCAACTGTTTATATTGGCACAAGCTTTCAAGCGGTGGACAGCATTTCATCAGGCGTGCATGTCACACCTGATGAAATGCAGTAAACCGCATGAAAGCTTGTGTCAATAAACAGTTGAAAGCTTCACCGCGCGTATACTTCATTGTGCTTGTGCATCTTGGACGCTGACTACCCCTTGAATTTATCTCTCTGCTGGGTATGTGGAGAGGCAAACGAAGGACAACCACAGAAGTTAGCGACGTCCCGATCGCCTTCAAGTCAATGGGTGTTACGCAGTGTTGTGCCCCGTACTGAAAGTAAACGGAGAAACTAAACGAAACTAAAGTAACCCAGTACCCGCTACTTTACTCAAAAGTAGCGCAATACTAGCGTCGCTAAACATTCGAAAATGTAACGGGATATCGCTACCTCTGCCAAATAAAGGTAACGCAAATAGTTTTCCGCTATTTCCCAACCACTATTCATGGCGTTCAAGTATATATACTGCAGTCCAATATGCATCTATCGATGATGGTATCCCATGGTAGCCCATGATATCGCCACTTTAGATAGCCCATCATCGATAGATGATGGGCTATCTAAAGTCTTCCAATTAGCCAAGATGAAGCACCTGTCTTTGTGTTTACCTTGTGTTCTGTCTACTAAGTTTGTCACATCACAGATTGATTTAAAAACAGGCTTTCTTTACGAGGGATTTGCAAACTGTTGGTACCTAAACCATTACCATTACCCATGTCATAGACCAACCAAAGGCAACGAGGGCAAAGCTTGCTACCGGCAGCCATACATGTGTCATGCGAAGCAGTGACTGAATCACACTTAACGACGAATATAATTGAGCCTATGTGTGTTTTGTGGGCTTTGCTGTTCGACTGTTTGCGTGTTTGCGCGTTCTGTGACATCATCATCAGCATCATCATCGCCATCTTCCTGCTCACCTTCATTGGCATCATCATTCAAGGAGTTTTCCACCAAAGTAACTGGTGCAAGTGATGTGGAGTTGCGGGCCTCCCACTATAGAGTGAAGTCAAAATCTCCATTTTATTTTTTCCTTAAAACCAACCAACCAACGAATATAATCTAAAACTATTCAACCTCGAGAGAAATGTTTCTCCCAACTCTGTTTCACATCATGCTCAAACGAAAAAGACGGAAAGTAGAGCTGAAATGTATACGGTGTACCTGCTTCGAAAAATACAATTCAACTTTGAAAAAATAAAATATATAATCGATGCACGTACATTAACTTTGCATCCGCTTCAACAAGTAGAAACATGCCCCGTTGTTCATATTACTCACTATAACAGAGTGGCATGGAGGCGTTTCGCAAAACGTTGAAAAGTACACGCATGAATTGCATCATTTTTCATTACTTTCAGTGCGGCTTAACTTATGAAGGCAGTTGAAATCGAGGAGGATCGCCTGACATGTCTGCCTGAATGGCAAGAAAATGAAATAAATAGGAAGAAAATATACTGTTTTCCCCGCTGTGCTCCACGTTTTCCATTTCACTGAAAGTTGCGGTAGTCGAGAAAGAGAATGCCACCGCATGAATTTGTAGCGGAAATACTTTTCCACTCAAAATGTGGCGGGAGTGCTACTCCGCTAATGAAAAAAAATAAAAAAAAGCTAGTAAACACCGAATACCTTAGGTACAGCACTGTTCGTTCTGATTGAGTGTTCTAGAAAATGGAGCGAGAAGAAATTCCCGCCACAGCGCGCACACTTGAGGCAAATTTGCAGCAATATTCGCGAGTTTTGCGATATTCATGCAACTTTCTCCAGAAGGAAGAACCTGCTTTGTGTTTTCCTTGTATACAATACATTCCGCGAGACATCCCTCTTCGTCGGCATCGTAAATTTGAGGAGGTACGAGAAAATCACTGTTTTGAGGGCTACTTTTCTCGAAAAGTCACAATTCAGTCATGGTGGTTTCATAGTGTGGAATAAAAACGTTGTCATTCCTACGCGGCCCGCGATTTTTTAACGCACATGGTGCTTTAGGGTCCCCGCACTTGATCTAGCACCGTAACGCGACAGAAGGAAAATTGCAACGTGTAGTCTTACAGGGTGGGGCACGAAACGTGTCATTTGGGGTTTATAAGAAAACGGTAGAACGGAAAAATATGCGGTCAACGGCTCCTGTGCGGCAATTAGGTTTGCCATCTTCAAAAAATAATTTTGTCGAATTTCAATTGCAATAAATTGAAATTTCTGAATTGAACTCTGAAATTTGCCTAGTCAATATAACTTTTTTTTTTTTTTACAGAATCAGGAACCTCGTGGCGAACTTAGTCGAATACACCGGAAGCCGAAATCTCTAATGCGCCGAGTGCAAAAAAAAAAAAAGTGAAAAACGGCTTTTTCTGTCGCGCCTATTTCAGCGGCGAACAAAATCGGCCGCAAAGATGCGATGAGCGGAGGACATGCGCCTGCCCAGATGATAGACAGAACACTGCAAAAAACAAGAGGAAAGGGAAAGGAAGAGACATCGCGATAATAATGTGAGAGTACATGGATTCCCATTGGTACGGGGCAGGGGCATGTCCTCCTCTCATCGCATCTTTGCGGCCGATTTCGTGCGCCGCTGAAATACGCGCGTCAGAAAAAGCCGATTTTCACAATTTTTTTGCACTCGCTGTAGCATTAGAGATTTCGGCTTCCGGTGTATTCGACTAAGTTCGCCACGGGCTTCCTGATTCTGTAAAAAAAAAAAAAAAAAACGTTGTGTTGACTAGGAAAATTCAGAGTTCAATCCAGAAATTTCAATTTCTTCCAATTGAAATTCGACAAAAGTATTTTTTGAAGATGGCAAACTTAATTGCCGCCCAGGAGCCGTTGACCGCATATTTTTCCGTTCTACCGTTTTCTTATAAACCCCAAATGACACGTTTCGTGCCCCACCCTGTATACAACCTCATACTACACAAATGAAGTGTGCTATGGTCCACTACGCGAACGCTACTACCTTCAATAGATGTAAAAAGCTTAAGTGTCTACCTTTTGTAGTACTGTTTGATCTCTTTCCCTCCTTGCTACTACGTCTACTTTAACATAGCCCTCCGCAAAAGAAACGTTAGAGGCCTGTGTAGCAAACCCGGTGATTTATACGTGATCTTTACAATTACCAGTTTCCACTAATAGCCATCAGTGAGGCAATTTGGTAACTGCATAAGGTACAAAGTGAATGAAACCGAAGTGCTAGTACATATGCACAATTACAATGAGAGGAAAGGAGGAGAGGGTCACAAGATCCAATAACATAAAAATAAAACAAAATAAACATTGTTAGTTTACTCCTTTACTCCAATTACTCATTTCCTGTACCCCTATGCTCATTGTAATTGTGTATATATATACTTGCACTTGGGTTTCATTCATTTTGTTCCTGAAGAAGCGTAGCTTTAATAAATGTAAAAAGCTTCAGTATCTCTTTTGAGTGCTGTTTGGGGTACTAGTTCTGAAATGCCAGAGAGTTCTTGGACACCTACTGCACTAGCAGATACCACATGTACTTCTGGAAGGCCTCGGGAAGTTAGAGAAGCAGCGAGAATAGCATGTATAGAGCTGTGTATAGGATTTTGCACAAAAGATGAAGAAAATTACTCTGCGATTCGCTGATTTCTGAGGACGACACAGGAGCCACTGGATTCTCTGAGGCGAGCCTTTTGAAGCTTCTTTCTCGGGCTAGACTTTGGCCGTGATAGCGGAACAGTGGATCCTGGCGTTTCCATTTCTTTTTCTTTCTATTTCTATTCTATTCTATTCTGGATCCTGGCAGCGTCTGTCGATACTGACATTCGGTGTCATTTCCTTCCCAACACGTGTCTCGTTACGCTGGGATGGAGCGTGATAGGTAGCAGACAAAATGGGTGAACCCTTCGAGGATAACTACGCATGTTCGGCAGTGCAGGCCTTAGTGTAGCGTTCACGGCACAACACACTCGGATGGCTCAGGCGTGGTCGGGAATATTCAGCACGTCCTGGTAGAATGTCACTCGGGGAAACCCGTGGTTGTGCCAGCACAGTTGGAGAAGCGACTGTGCAGAAATGGGTAAGGTGAACACTGTCGTTCAAGTAGCAAATTATTTATTTTGTACAATTATTTTTCAATTGCTTAATTATGTATTGTTCCATTCATTGAACAGTTTGATAGTACTTAATTCCACACAATTGTGGATTAATGCCAACTTCTGCTTGTAAATCTGAGGCCCAAGTGGCCCAAGTGCATCCCATGCTTTCGGAACGCAAGAGAAAAGCAACAGGACACGGTGCGGTTCGTTCCTCATGTCGTGCACAATGTATATATTTATTTGTGAGAAATATACACTCAAACTGAAATAGTGAAAATAATTTTGGTTTCTGCGACTTATTATCGCACATAGATAGAGTTCCTATCGGCAACAAAAGAGGATTACAGGCGCCACGCTTGGATTTTTAATGTTGCTGCCTTTTGAAATCGCATGAGGCCGGCCACAGAAAACTACGCAGGACAAAACAAAAACGTGTTTTGATTGACTCTGACAACAATTGGTTTGTTAACCTCACTTGAATGAACGTAAAATGACGGTATCCAAAGATGTTCTGATTAGTGAAGCCTTATTGCGTTCACCCCGAGGGTTTTGGAGAAGCTGATGTGACGAGACGGGTCAACTGAAATGTAGGGCGTCCTTTTTTTCGTATGTAAAACCACGGGACTAGGGACGTGCCTATAGTTTCGGGGTTATACCGGCCAGCTCGCTCGCTATCTCTTCCACGGTGTGGTCCCGTATGACGCTCACTCATGTGTGCTCGTATTGTGGTTCATTCGATGATCGGCCACAACGAGCATGCGTGAATTTCGTCCGACTTCTCCAAACGGCCAAGCATTTGCGTGTCTTCCAAACGAAGATGACAATTACTCTTAAACGAATTCATAAAACTCCCGTATAACCGATGTAACAGGCGCATCAAAATGGAGCAGATATTTGGAAAGCGTTCAAACATCGCCCGATGAACCGATGAAAGCTCCTTTTTGCGGAACCCGGGGAAACTTTTCTTCACCGATTTTTACTTCTAGCAATCGCGTTGAATCCCATTCCTGCGAAAGGGAGATTTTTCATAGCGAAATTATTTATTTCTCGAATTCGATTAGGAATTGCCAGGCAAAGAGAAAGAATATTTCTTCGAGGACTCCGAAATGTTCGCCCAAGGTTGATAAAAATGTATTCCAGGGACGCTCATAGGAAGCAGCCGCCACAAAAGGTATACCCGAAAATCAGCGATTAATGGGAATATAGGGAATGTTCCCTTCCATCGGAATGCCTCTACAGAAAGTCCCCCTCTGAATACGAGTTTTTGGGGCGGCGTCCTGGAGAGGGAAGGACGCTCCGTGACTCAGCAGTCTCTCTCCCCGCAGCGTCCCCTGCCACCTATGCTTTTCACCATTAGGGACATCGTAAAATTCCTCGCCACTATAAGCAGGTGAGTATGACGATGTGCTCTAAAAAATGCATTTGTAAATAAGCCTTCATGTCTGTGTTACCTGCGAAAATAAATGAAAAGCTTCGAATTTCCCCCCCCCACTTACTCTTTCAGAATATTTCTGTTAGAGCATGTGTTTTTTCATGAATGCGAACTAATCGTGCGTGAATAGAATAACATAAATATCGGTAGTGCGTGAATATTTCAAGTATCTGTGTCACCCAATGAAGCCTCGTGAGGCCGACTCTTTGCCTGGTTAACCTTTCCATTTTGTTTATCGTTTTCTTCTTTAATAAACACCCCTTCGTGAGGTGCGTAACAATTTACAACACTTGTGTCGTTGATTCGCGAAAGCTTCGCCATTATTGAACGAACGAGGATGGAGTTCATGTGGTTGTATCACTCTTAGAAAAAAGGGTGGAGCAGTTCCACCTTTTAGGAGGTAATAGTCGTCGCATATGGTGCGCCTAACAGGCTGCAAAGTTCTACCCGCTACCTCACTCTCAAAACAGAACTTGACCGCATAGCACGTAGTCCGCCAACATTGCCACGAATGATAGGGTTATCGCTTCGGTATCGATTCGGTAAGCGAGGGGGGGTCGCCTTTTTGGCTCAATTTGGATATATGATAATTTATTTTACCATTCTTTCTATGAGACTCTATGCTGACCTATGATCACACCCTTTTTTCTTAGAATGCACTCTAAAAACAGAGCTTCACCCATAGCACGCTGCGCGCCAACCACTGCCACGAATGATAGTGTTATCGCTGGTGATTGGAAGACGGAGGGTGGAGTACGCCTTTGTGTGGCAATTTTCATATATCCAAATTGCCACAAAAAGGCGTACGCCCCCCTATCATTCGTGGCAATGGTTGGCGCACAGCCTGCTATGCGGTCAATTTGTGTTTTTAGAGAGTGTAGGAATTTTGACGCAAACTTGAAAGCGTCATTGCAAAGAATATCTTAACTACAACCGTAACCACGAAATAATATTGTTGATAATAGCTCATCTTTGTCTTGTCCTCAAAATGAAACGTTCGGTCCATTCCAAGTCCTGCGATGGCTTGCTCATGTAAGCCACCTTTGAATGCACACGACTCTTGCGTGGGTCTATGAAAAGAACCACCGAAGCGAAGGTATAACAGGGACCATACGCATCGGAAACAACTGCATGGCAAATAGTGGATGCTCCCCACGAGGATCTCCCCCTCAGGATGAGAGACATTCCATGACTCACCCGTGTGTTGCCGTCATCTGGAAGCCCTCCGAGAAAATGATGATGCAGTATGTTATGGCTCAAACCCCCTCGGGGGTCGAACCCCGAGATTATTTGGGATCCCCCACACCTTGAAGGGGTGGGGGATTAAAATGATGTCGCCAGGGATGACACTTAATCTCACACCGGTTAATGTATTTTCGGATACTGCACGCGCCACTCCCTGTCGTTGTTCACATGTGTTGCGGAATTGCAGGCCGGGTTTACAGGGTATTCTCTTGAGTGTTGGTGTGAACCAAGATGAGCGTTACTATGGACGCAATAACGTGGCGTCCTTTCGACTGTGAAAAGTTTCGCACAACCTTAGGTGCAGCTCTCTCGATGAAGCCTCATTGTCAGGTGTGCTCCTGACTGGACAACTGCACGTTCACCGGACGATATTCCCTGTAAGAAATGAAGGGCTGTTTCCCAGGGATCCAGACAGAGCCACCGAGATAACCATACGTTGCACGCCAAGTTGTAATTATCCTTCACCCAGCACTGCTGAGGAACCTCCCGTGGTTGGGACGCTCCATGACTAATTCCTGGCTTCCTTATACTTGGCCGCCATTTTACCTGGTGGTTACTTTGGAAAATTAATTGGGACGGAAAAATAGCTATACTGGCGGTGTGTAAGCTTCTCCCGCGTGTACAGCTCTGTGGAATGGCAAGATGGAATCGACAAAGAGCTGCATTTATGACCTGATCATTCATGTTCAACTCTTGGAACGAAAAATCCGTATTTCAAAGACCCTGACCGTCACGCCCATCGACTGAGAGAGACGCTTATAATGATCTGAAAAAAAAAAAAAAAAGACAAAGCAATGACTAATTCACATATCAGGTCTGGTCCAAGCAACAACAAACTCTACATGACGTCTTCTTCCATAGAGGTGCGCCTTCCAGACCTATGACCTGGAGTGAAACAAACATCTCTCGAATTGTTGTCCTTCGAAGCTTTCGAGAAGCCGGAGGTACAAGCAAGAGGCAAATAATGCTCGTGAATCTCATTAAGTCAGCCAGGAGCCTTCTTTGGATTAGAAGACTGTCGAAACGAACGATGCATTCTGTGGTGTTCCTCTGAACGGTACGGGCTCTATAGAATGACGTCGACAACCGTGACACTATGTTTCGACTTACACAGTGTTTGACTCTCTGCTTGACTATGGCTTGTCGTTTTCGTTCACCCACGGAATTCTTCTCCTTACCGCCATTCCCCCCCCCCCCCCCCCCCCCGCTCTACGTAGGTGCACTGAGGTATAGCCAGTTCGGTTTAGCTATTGACTCACCTCCCCATTTTTTTCTTCTATCAATCATCATCATCATCATCAGAATGACGTCGTCATCTTCATCTAATCGACCATCTCAAGTGATGGTTGGACGTTTAAAAGAAAGGAACACTAAATTTTTGCATAATGTAAAGCCTATAGGGAACATGAAGAGACAGACACAACACCAAGACTTCCCTAGTTTCGGGGTTTTACATTATGCATCAACTTCACCAGCTCGCGTGCTCTTTAGTCACCTTTTCACTAAATTCTTATTAACCGGGACAAAAAGAAGTCAAGTTGAACCGGAAGCTTTTTCAGGAACATTTCCACATCATCTATACCTAGCGCAAACTCGGTGGCGAAGACTGTTTCGGAGCGTTGCCAGACATTCCCGTCGGAGAATTGTTTCGATCAGTAAAGAACACCTTCGCATACAAGTGAGTGGTGTATACACCTATACCCTGGTTGTCAAAAACCCCTCCAGATCAATCGCCCGGTTGGGAGAGACTTTCTGTTTGTGAGCTTCATGGTGGCGTCCTCTGGCGTGTGCAATCGCAGCTCAAATGGGATTGTCCCAATGATGCGTCACACGAGGTAGCCACGCACACGTTGAGGACAACGAAATATAAAATAAATATTTAACAAACTAAACGAAAATCTACCTATGATCAATAAAATGTGTGGGACTTTTTGACTCGGTCCCTCTCTATATAAATGCTTCTTGTATAATGACCAACGAATATTTCCGTTTCGCTAAATTATGTGTGGCCTGCAGATGACACGTTCCCGCCTTGATGAACCGCGATTGGAATCCTTTAACAACTGCCGAAAATGAGCTTTTTTGTCCCCGTTGCCATTTTTATAGATTTGCTATTTACTAGATCGAGATATCTTGGGCTAAATTAAACGGAAATAAAGAATTCCGGGCTTATTTGCGGAAAAGATTATATTTGACAATTACATGGACGGTAACGATAAATCATCTCCGAAAACCTTGGGACGTTTTGCAGACGTCTGAGGCACAACAACGCACGTCCATTGGACTCCCAGCACGTTTCTTCCCAACGTTTCTTGCCGACACGAAGTGGAACAATAGCTCGCTGACGAACAGGTGCAGTTACTGCATCTGGCCTATGAGTTGCAAACACATTTCGCTGGCCTTTCGTTTGGCAACGGTACTTCAACTATAGGTCGTTTGGTGACGTCATCAATAAGCACAAATGCGTACGCGCAGTAAGTTTATCTCCCTTAAAATCATTGTTGTCGATGGCCACTTTTATCAGCCAATTTTGGCCGGAGATCTATGTCGTGAATCTTACGTCCTATCTTTTTTGTAGAGTTTCGCGTCTACCCTGTGCGTGTCTCCCTGTCTGTTTGATAGGTTGCGTCGTCCACTCCGACACAGCAACGCACAGCTGTTGGCGCACACTTTTGCCGCTTATTTTCCGGGTGACGTTCAACGCATCCCATAGCAACACCTTCGAATGTACGGCCCCAAGCCACGTTTGAAGGCCAAGTTTATGGCCGGGTTTTGCCCATTCCAAGAATTACTTGACCACGAAAAGTAGATCCCATTGTGCTACTTTTGGGAAAGTTAATGCAGGGGTACACTTGGGACGAAAGTTTCCACCGAAGAACGTTCTATTGAAGGCACAACACGTTTCACAGCGGGAGTGAAATAAGTCTGAAAAAGTGTGGCACAAAAGCTCACGTGGACGTGAGCTCCAGAATAGCTGCACAGGACACAGTGAGAAACTTACGCAAACCTTTTGAATGGCGCCATTCTGAATGGGGATCATTGAATGGGGATCCCAATGTTTGTGCACATTCTCCCCATTAACTGACGCCATCGTTTGCTACCTTTCTCGTCGGAAGGCTCTCTGCATCTGTATAAAAAAAAAAGAACATTTTGTCTGGATTTCTCCGATGGCCTTTTTTCTTCTTCTTTTTCAGAGGACCGTTAATCAATATCCGGCTGCGGTACCGAAATCGGCCGTCCATCTTCCGGAAGTTTCGCATCCGTTATTTGTGTTGCTATTTATATCGATGGACACGATTTTACCTATCATAGAGGTATTCTATAGGTCTTTGACCGACTCCAACTCGTGCGAAGGAAAAAAAGCTTCCTTTGAAGGAAGGATTTACCCAATGAAGTCGCTTCAACAAGTGCGCAAAGTAGTTCGAGTTTTTTTTTTTTTTTCCTTTTTTTCTGGCAACCACGAAGGCCGTTTGATCCTAACACGTGCTTCTTGACCCAAAGTGACTTCGATCGGCTGTGAGCGATCGACCCTCTTGGAAGAGCACGAGTTCCAGAAACAAGTGCTTCTCCGCACACAGCGCGAAAAAAAGAAAAAAAAAAAAGAGAAAGGCTTCAGTTCTGATAGTTTTATAATTTACAGCTTTTAGCGTTCACCACCTTTGGACCGTCTTTAACTATCGCCACGATTTTCCCCGGGGCATATTGCAAACGCGTTGGACGTTCCACGATAAAGTGGCAGCAATAACAAAACAAAACAGAAAGAAAAAAAAAATATCGCAGGTGGATACGAGTCGTTCAACAAATAGGCGCCACTGATTTGCTCGGCACGCAAACTCATATATTCGTTTTGACGTGACAGAATGACGGCGAAGAAAGGGTTGCTTTCGCTTCGTGTTCCACCACATGAAAAGAAATGCAAGAAACCTACCTTGATCTTTGTGCACGGCACGGTGAGCACCTGTTTCTCTTCTTCCAGCTTGAAACCTTTGGCTTTGACCCAAAAGCGGAACTTTGAGTTCTCGGCGCACGTCTGTTCCTCACCTCTGAGTATCTTGAGAATGCGAGCGTATTTCTTTTTCGTGACGGTTTTCGTCTTGGCACTGTCCCCGTAAGTGTTGAGCGCCCAGGCTTGAAACGCATCCTCACTCGGTGGAGGAACCACCTCGTCCGGCGAGTCTTCCTCTTCATTATTCGTGGCGTCAATCCGGGCACGAGTAGCGTGTCGAGTGTTATGCTGGGCTGCCATGAGGAGGGCGTTAGGCCTAGCGAGGCGAGAGCGCCGCGTGTACTAGCGTCTGGCGACGCCGGAGTGCTGTGCGGGTCGCTCGCTCGCCAACCAATGGGGAAAGGAGGGGTGCAGATGATGGCGGGAGAAATGCCTTCCCTTCCTTGTCCCGCGCTGCCCTGGGACGGATCGGCCCGGGAAACAAGTACGCTGCGGGGAGTCGCACTTTTCGATCCGCATAAACGCACAGAATAATTTTGGTGGCTGGCCTCGATACGCATTTCTTTGAGTAGAACAGTGAGTGGAATGTATCATTGGAAGACGTCATCGATTCTTTCCTGAAAGTATCATTGATGAACCATGGAATGGTCGTAAATTTAACGGGCTTTTATTTCCATGTGAGGACAAAACTTTCGACCATATACGTGTTAATGAAATGACAGGTAAGGTAATTACGATATGGCAGTCGTCGAGAAAGTCAAACAACGGCGGGAATCAGAGTGACAGGTAAGGCTACCGAGTTGATATAAAAGGATCCATATTCTGCCATGTAGGTTCCACCATATTTTCACCTCGTTTTTGTCCAGGGTGGTTTTCTCCGCAGGAACGGAACGACATGCCTTTAGTCAAATCTTGGTTCATTGTCCATTCAATTGATAGCCACTCTTCTGTGGATTGTTCTGTCTTTTTGTTAGTTTACTGTGCGCGAAAAGCACGTCGAAAACGCCACGATGTCTTATGCGCATCAAAATTTTGTCGCGTCAACAACCCCTTTATTTTATCGTCGAACGACGAAACCGTCTCTAAATGAAGCGTCTAAAACGTTTCCTGCGTCCTCCATTTGAAGCCATTCTATATGAAGCGCGTCCCAAAGTCCGCATCCCGGCCTCTTATCAGAGCCCTTCCCTCCAATCGATCCACAGCTCCCTCCCGTACCTGTCCCGTTACTCCCCCGAGGAGAGCGCTTCAAACAATCTCGCATCGTTCTTAGCGGATGGAACATTATTCTCTACAGTGACGTATCTACGAATAGCGCCACATGTGTCGTCCACGGGGTGCCTCCGAGCTCCTTAATTAAGCCAGCGTACTTTTCGGACTTCCATATTTAAAACCCTTGACATCGAGGAAAAGTAGACGGACACAACAAAATCTCGAGATTATCAGTTGAGATTTGAGCCATGGAAGTCCGCACCATTCCCCCTCCCCCCCCCCCCCCCTCCCGAGCTCGCATGTTTTTTTTTTTTTTTCGCACTTACTTTTCGGTTTTCTCGAACCGCCACCTGTACTCTAAATACAGAACTTCACCGCACAGTACGCTGTGCGCCAACCATTGCACGAATGATAGGGCTAGCGCTTCCGATTCGAAGAGAGAGGAGGGCGTACGCCCTTTTCTGTCAATTACCATATAGTATCCAAATTGACACAAAAAGGCGTACGCCCCCTCTCTGTTCAAATCAGAAGCGATACCCCTATCATCCGTGAAATGGTTGGCGCACGGCGTGCTTTGCGGTAAAGTTCTGTTTTTAGAGGGTGTGGTGGTTGAAGGAATGTGCCTACACTCTTAAAAATTAACTTCACCGCATAGCACGCTCCTAGTCAACCATCATCCCGAATTACATTTTTCTCGCCCCTGATTGGTTGAAAACGAGAGGCGTACGCCTTTTTTGTACTAAAGTGGTCCCGGCTGTGCAATCTGGGGTGTTTCCTGGGTTTTGTTCAGACGCTATGAGACATATGTCGGCCCATTAGAAGTCGTCCCAGGACGCACATTTCCCCAGATCGTTAGTCATGACGTTGGCCGCCTCTGTGAGGCCGACAACGGCGACGGGGCAGGGTAAACGTGAACCGCCCCGCCCCCCCCCCCCCCCCCCATCGCTACGGCATTGTTTTCAGCAGTACCATTTTTAAAAGTGTACCCGCATACTTATTTTCTAACCGTGACATTGAACCACGTTCGTAGCCATCGGGAACTTTCACATAGGAGGAAGCCATGGAATATTTCTCATACAAGTTCCAGTGCCGGTCGTGCGCACTGAAGAGAGGGTGCCAGTCCAATTCTGACCGGCTTGGTAGTGTTGATTAGTTTGATAAGGAAAATGCTGCCAAGTGGCGATCTAATTTATCTCGTTTTGATGAACATGACGATTGAAGTATGCATCTTTCGAAAACCAGAATCACAGACATTGGAGTACCAATTTATTGCCCGTAGCAACCGCAACAAGGGGTTTCATCCTGCGGCGGGACTTATCGATCGCGTCAATTTGTGCGGTCAGTGCGCACGCTCTGTGGACCGACCACAATGACCACCTGATGCGCTCACAGTAAAAAAAAAATTCCGATATTTTGGAAGTTGCCAGAGTTGACCCGCACGCTGATCAAAATTTGGCCACTTGGTTCGCATCAAAGCGATTCGAACAACCATTACCTGATTTGATTGAGACTGTTTCACCCCCACCAAGATAAAAAAAAACACAGATTGCTGTTAGTGAGATGGGAAACACAGTGCCCTTCGTGGGAGGCCCAGACCCAACTGATCTCAAGCAGTCTTGCATCCGTTAGCTTACTAGGTATCAAAGGTCAATTGCCATCCCCATAGTTGGGGAACCAATATTGACTATGCGTTGCAGAACAGCAGTGCATCCGCAGGCCGATAATGATACATTGTAGTGAAGACCGCGGAACATGGCGAGTTTTTGCTTTTCAGCTTGTATTTCTCACCTCGTTTGGCCCTCGTTTCCTCGCCCAAGTTCTGCTCGCCTGCACTTAATTGCTGTATGATGATCTATAGAGCCGAACACGTGCATTGCTTTTTAACGGCGATTGACAGTGCGCGTTTAATTTTGCGTTCGAGTATTTCCGATGTATTTAAAGGTGTGGGAAATCGAGGAGACAAACTTTTGGAACACACCGTACACTCTTAAAAATGAACTTGACCACATAGCACGCTCCTATCCAGCCGTCACCCCGAGTGACATCGTCTTCAACCCCTGATTTGCTGAAAACGGGGGGCGTACGCCATTTTTGTGGCATTATGCAGTTCATAATTGCCACAAAAATGGCGTACGCGCCCCGTTTTCAAGTCAAGGGAGAGAAAGTTCTCATTCGGGGCACTAGCTGCTACAAAGCTACTTTGATATTAACAACGAGATTTGGCCGAGGCAGACCAACAATTAGGGACGACACAGAAGAAATCAGAAGACCCAGGTTCGATTCCTGGCGTCAGCACCTCTTTTCCCTGAGTTGTTCCATTCGCTACTTTGATAGTTCGTTTCGGGTTACCAGCCCTTATCAGTGTCTCCTCAACAGTTGACGCATCTAACGTACAACACCAATAACCTTGTCCTTTGTCAACTAAGTCGGAATGGCCTTATTAGTATTTATGGCTAATTATCGATCCTTATTAGTCAGTAACCAAAATGAAGTAGTCAGTCCGTAGCAACTATAGTGAACCCCGATCCACATAGACCTAAGCATTTGATCCGTGCTCTGCCCCCAGCGGTTATTGAAACACACAGGGGCGGCGGAAGGGGTGTTACTGTTGACCCCCTGAATTGGTGAAAGGGGCGCAAAATTCCCATGGAGGTGAGGCGCCAAAGTGTTATTGCAGGTGGCGCATGCGAATCAAATGCCATAAACCCTTTTCCTGAATCCATCAAAGTACCAGCATAGTCAAGGCTTTGTCGATTAATGAGGTCACGACGACATGACCTGAAAGTGTTGACGAGTTCCAGGATGTTTTCAGATTTTCAGATGTTTTACATATTCATTCAGACTGCCTCGAATTTTTGGAACCCCGGCATGAATTGGTGGTGGCGGTGACAGATGGAAGAGGGCGCCGGTTGAGATCTTGGGTCCCCCTGATCTCAGGACGTTGCGCCGCCCCTGACTGGATCCAAGCGTTATTTTGTCGCCGTCGTTGTCATTGGAGAGAGAGAGATACATGATGACGATGATATGGGGATGACTTCCGCACATTGAGCGTCGTCATTGGAGGTTTCTATAGATGTCCTCAGAACGGAAGCTACGAGGTGAGTGAGGTCCACCGTATACATACCCCGTGCACTACAGATTCGGAGCAGTGGTGGCACCCCGTCATGTGAACGCTATTTCCAAGTTGACAGGTGGTTCAAACGTAGGGGCCTGTGTGGGGCAATGGAAAACGAAGATCTCGACACTCAAAAAAGGCACGATATACGACATGATATACTGTTGCGTTGTTCGTTGTTTTAACCGTGGGGATGATGTTGACACCATCACTAACGAAACCATGTTGACCCACGGTTAGCATGAACATGAACGAACCATGTTGACAACGAAACTGGGCACCGTTTCCCAGGGCGAGATAAGGAAGCCGAACGGCGACAGCGCATGGTACCTCCTAGTCGAACGGCCGCCGTCTCTCCTTTCGTTGCCACTGGCTCCCCTGAGTGGCGGTCTTTTGTGAGTTTCTTCGCGAATATTACGCGCGTTTTAACTTGTTTGAAGCTTGTTTGGATAGTATAGTGTGACTTGTGTAGTGCAAGCATTTTGTGTATTCAGTTTGTGGTACATTATATTGAAATTGTATCGAACTTGTACTTGACAAGTTTACTTGGTCATATTAAATATCCTGCAGAGAATTTCGTTATTATTATTTTTTTGTGTGCTGTTAAAGCTAGCATTCTAGTGGGCCACAACCCAGGTGGCCAATTTCCTCATTCATCATCATCAGTGTACTTGTTGTTGTTGTATTCTAGTTTTTAAGGAAATAGTGTGTACACTGCAAGTGCGTCTTTTTTATCTTCACGGGCAATGTGGTGATCAATGTGTGCCGAACAGCAACGCGAGCGCCTGTCTCTGAAATCTTAGGAAAACTGTGTGGTTAACATCTACCAAAACCAGGAAGATCGGTCCACTTCCTGAGCATGCTGTACTGTCACCTCCTGTCATTGAATTTGTCCATGAAGTATGCCTGCTATATACCTCTGAATGACTGCAGTATGTGTAAATAAATAAATAAATAATAGGACTCCGGACGGAAGGTCGCATAACAATTTTCTCGACGCCACCATACACAAAACCGCAGCCATTGCAGCCGGTATCCATGTGCTCACTTAGAGTCACCTGCATGGGCCGTATTCTTATGCCCAGGACTGGACCGACGGCTTCTTACCCGCCTGGTCCGACAGCTCCATACCTGGCCCGGCCCGAGCCCGATAAATTTAGTCTACTCGGCCGTCCCAGTGTAGCGGGCTGTAAAAGTTGACCGTGGCTAACTAACAGTGGAGTGACACAGGCTCGAGCCCGACCTAGACCCCGCAATGTACGGACCCGAGCCCATAATGGTCAAAACCGAGCTCAGCCCAGGCCTTCAAAGAGAAGACCATACCCGGCCCGGCTCACCTACCCATGGAGTTGCAATCACCGTTATTGCTCAGTGGCGCCGAAAGCAATGTTCGAGACTGTTCGAGCTGCCCCCTGGTGAAGTGCACGGCGCCTATACGATGGGTTCCCACGTAGATAAAAAAAGAAGGCACGCTATTTTCGTGACAAGTGTATCTGATAGAATCTATCACAAAATTGCCGTTACCATCGCGAGCGTTCTCGCACACTCAACTGTACAAACGGCGATCAATAAAGATCGTTGGGTGCCACAACAGCTGGTCACTCTGTTATGGCAGAACCGAAGAGGGTGAGGACGTCTTCAACCCCCATCTGCCCTCGTGAGGATGCACAACTTTGGATTGGGTTCGCACATTTATGGTGCCGTAGGTACAACTGGTGAAAATAACCAACTGCTGGCCATGATCCCAGGCTGCACCTAGCTGTCGTCTGAGGCTGTTCAAAGGTCTGCCATCAAGAGCTTGTTTCGGCGACCTACAAACAACACACGAAGAAAACGGGGTCTTATTGGGACACTCCAAGAGCTTTTTGAACGACACCATGGACTCCTACACTCTTTCTCGTAGACGCTACTCTCTCCCGTTGTCATATTATCTCGTCGCCATGGACTGCCTGATGGCGCGGCCGAGGTGATCTACCAATTACTTCTGTAGCCAATAGACGCGGTTCGTCGAGACATATTGTGCTATAGGTTAGATTAGACACAATAAAATTACGTAATTTGAAGATGAAATCACCACGTTGTACTTTTTGCTTGCTTTCAGACTGGAAAAGCTCCCGTTGGACTAATTGGCTCATTTCCTAACCTTTCCGTCGGTCGCCTCCTTTCGAAAGACATTCACTGAGCGCTCCAACTCAGTTCATTCATGGAATTTCGGCCAGCCATTGCGCTGCTCTACTGACTTTATCCGAGTAAAAATGTGTCTACTGTACATCTTGAAATTGATTTCGTCACTTAATTTCGTGGATTTCACCTAAAATGGAGATTTCATTAGATACAAGCCTCTCTGCTTAGGCGGGCCTGCTGTACTCAACACGGTTGTCACACATTATTATCATTGAGGTCGCCACTGAATGCTTTATACATCCTACCAATAGCTTCAACCTTTCTGCCTTCAGAAGCTAATTTCGGAGGAACTGATATATTTTTCTGACTCTTCTTGGCAATGGGGGGATAGTTGTTGCGACCGTCGGCGTGCAGAAGAATGCGAGGTACATACTGATCGAC
The DNA here is from genome assembly GCF_037126465.1 of Ornithodoros turicata. NCBI lineage: Eukaryota > Metazoa > Arthropoda > Arachnida > Ixodida > Argasidae > Ornithodoros > Ornithodoros turicata. Next base: position 457,775 of record NC_088206.1, read on the forward strand.
GAAGGCTAACTTTTTAGAAGGATGGGGGTATCCTGTGCGAGTCTGCTATATACAGTTTTGAAGACTTGACTTACATACAGCACGCGAGAAAAGCGGCAATGTCAGTTTTGTTTGTTTGTTTTTCTCTTTTTTCTGGCTCTGTTGTTCCACCCACAAACGCGTTTTGGAGTAGTCAGTCCCGCACTCTACAAACAGAATAGAGGCGTACGCCTTTTTGTGGCAATTACCCAAAAGCGCGTACGCCCCCCCCCCTCTCTCCACGAATCAGAGGCGATATCATTCGTGGCAATGGTTGGCGCACAGCGTGCTACGCGGTGAAGCTCTGCTTTTAGAGTGTGACTGGGTCGGGACTAACCTCTCCATATCCAATCCAATCAGTTTTGTAGTACCGCGTTCAGCCTGAACTTGATCCTTTTATTGTGGAACAGCTGTTACAACGACCCATTTACTGTCGGATGACAGAAGCGTAAAAGAGCTACACAAAATCGTTACACTCTCAACGCGTGTATAAAATGCCCCTTTTGTATTGGTCACTTTCTCTGGGCCTTTGTGCTCGGCTCTTGACCATCGGCGAACACGATCAGTCTTTCGACGGAGCTCACTTCTCACGCAGAAGATTTCAAGAAGAGATCACTTCTCTAAATAAAAATCCGGTTTAATAGCTCTGATTTCAAAAGCTATAGGGTTCAAGCCCCGCTCATTTTCAGTAAAAGCCTAACTTGATGGTCATGATGCGGGAATATATTTCTCCATCCAGCGACCCCTTCTCTGTACGTGTTGTTTTCCAAAGAAAGACACGATTCATTAATAGACGCATTGTACACCGTTGATTACCACCCGCGCGTAAATAAATTTTCCGTGCGTGGAAATGTCTGTCATGCGAATCGGACCAAAATGGGCGGCATTATCACACCTTTTCCCTGAAAGATTCCATTCCTGATGTCCTTCTCGTTATTCGAACTCGTCCTAAAAATTCTGCTCTCGCCATATTCATACTTCAAACTAAAAACGACTCGGTCGGTATTTTCTTGTTCCTCGGAGGTGGTTGCTTTAGACACCCATGTGATATCCGTTGTGCCTTGTGGGTGCATCTCATACGTTTTTACTGGGTCAACAAGAAGAACAGGATTCTAGAGAGGTTTGGTATAGGGAAAGGGGAGAGACGAAGAGAGCCACAGCCCGGTACAACCTAATTAGAGGTATAACCCGGTTCTGCTGGGGGGCAGACATTGATCGCTATCTTCCAGCGAAGCCGCAGCCGACGGAGCGACCGGCGGGGGAGGAAAACCCCATCAAGCCTGACGTCCATTCAATCTCAGTAAGAAGAGGATTTCCCAAAGGGGAATCTGTCAGCAGCATATGATAACCTCTCCTTGTCTGGACTTCACGTACAACTTCGCGTTCGGACGTACTTGCTGTCCGGATATGGATAACGAATTCCGGATAACCGAAACGAAATCCAATCGTAGCAGGTTCGTTCCCGGTAATGTAGTCCGGATAACGAGTTTTCCGGATATCTCAACTCTGGATAAGCGAGACATGACTGTATATGAAAATAAAAATCATTGAATCCTTGAACGTACCTGCAGTGAATCCAGTTCCCAGACTTGCACTCGCATTGTGCCTTTGAACATAGCAGGTGCGTTTGCAACAGAGAACGTAACGAAACGATGGATAGTGCGCTTACGTTGATAGTCAATTCCTCGAACTGCACTTTTGCTTACGTGGGTTCTCCATTTGGGTTGCTCGCAGTCAAAGCTCTCTCCTCACAGCTGTCTGTTCTCGTCAATGTCCTGCGACGAATCTCTGGAACGTCATGGGGCCCTACCTGCACCGACCTTAAGCTCGTCCACACGTCCCTGGTGACCGGAACCCTGAGGTACAGCCTCCCAGTCCTCCACGCCGTAAGCAAAGCCAATGAACGCGAGCTCCTCAACATCCAGGCCCGCAGCCTGCGCGTCTGCCTGGGAGTTCCTAAAACGACAGAGACATACCTGGTCCTAGCAGAGGGCAAGGAGTCTCCAGCACACATTCTGCGCGACCTGGAAACCCTTCGCGCCTACTCACGATACCTTACTCGTCATCCCGGCCACCACTTGCGGGAAATCGACCATGACTGCCCTGCGTCGGCATTCGGTGCCGCTGTCCGGCGACTGAAGGTGTCGGTCCCCACAACTGCGTCTACTTCGCCTTACACCCCACCAATGTGGTCGATGGTCACACCCACACACATATCCCTGGCATCACGAGCAAAAACGACCATCCCCCGCCTGTCCTGCGCTACCTCGTGTTGGAGCACCTGGACGCCCTACACAGCCAGCGACTGCAAATATATACCGACGGCTCGGTCTCCGCGGGCGTCTCCACAGCAGCACTGTTCGTCCCTTAGGAAAACATCGAACAAGCCTTCAAGCTTCCCCACGAAACGTCGTCCACCGAAGCGGAGCTTGTAGCCATTCACGAAGCACTGAAGCTTGTATCCTCTCGACCACCTGGAAGCTGGACAGTCCTCACAGACAGCAAGTCGGCGGCACTGTCTTCGCCTCGCTCGCAAGTTGTTTCTGTCATCCGCTCACTGATCCTGACTGTGCATAACCTCCTCGTCACCTCCGGCCACCCCGTGTGGTTTCAGTGGGTGCCAAGCCACATTGACTTGACGGGAAACACACGTGCCGACACAGCACCGAGGCGCGCTCATAGCGCAGCTGAGTGCAACACTGTCATCCCGTTATCAACATCCGTCTGCCGCATACACATCCGCCGGCGCTTTTCCTTCGACACCCGCCTTTTCATGGAAAACACTGTCGCAGCCAACACCTTCCTCCACCGCATTGACCCGAAGATGGCTTTCACTGTGTGGCTACGGCTGTCTCGAAAGGAAGAGTCAGCTCTCCATCGTGTTCGCCTGAATGTTGCCCGTACCCCATCGTCCCTGTTCAAGATCAAGCAGCGTCCCTCTTCGGCGTGCCCCTCCTGCTCCACCGACGCCGACACCCATCATTTACCCTTGACCTGTCCAAGATATGCCGCTCCTCGGACTGCACTCACGCACCGCCTATCTGCCCTGGGGCACAGAGACCTCTCTTTGGCCACCCTACTGGGCCCCGTAGGGCAGAAGCAATGGGCTGTTACCAGAGCGCTAATATGCTTCCTGGGTGACTCTGGGCTTCTAGACTGCCTCTGAGCGATCGTGCACTCATGCCCCCCTGCTGCCCATGTGCCGCTTGCGTCTTTCTCCTTCTTTTTTTCTTTTTTTTTACAAGGAATAGCAAGTCGGCTTCTGCCTGGCCCACCTTTCCTTTAGCCTGCCCTTTTTTTTTCGTAATAAACATATCCCCCCCTCCCTCGTAGTCAACGTAAAACTGACGTATTTGTCGTATATAACATGGATCGCTCAATCAGGTTGCAAGCGAGGACGTGGTTGGCTTCCAAAAGTCGCTCTTCCTCAATCACACACGGCTTCCTCTCATTTGTTTAAAGGATGCCGATGTCGTCAGGTGTTCATAAATAGACACAATCGGCATAATGGAGAGCCATACAGTGACAGCTCTCTGTGCTATCTTTCATGAACGCATTCAGGGCCGGTGCTAGGGGTGTGCGGGGTCTGAGGCAAAGGCACGTCGCGGGGCCTGTTTCACACCAGCAGTAATGAAAATATAAGAAATTATAAGATTTTCGCAGTGGGAGATTTTAGCAGTACGGGAAATGGCAGCAGGAGAGAAGGTGCGGAATCCTCGGTATAGCTTGAGGGGTTGGCGGATTTTTCTTAAAAGTGAAACTTTTTCTCATCACATGACACATTCTTCTCTCATTTCTGTTTTAGTCGAAGATCGCGCGTGCGATTAAGTGCAAACTTGATATTTAAAAGAAAGTAATCCCTGGTTGAGGCCTTCGTGCTCGGGGCCTATCGCTGGCCCTGAACGCATTACCACTGCCTGCCCATAAGACGATCCAAGTCCATGACGCCCACACCAACCTCCATGGAGGAAGGAAAGAGAGGAGGAGCCCTATTGCTCCGAGAAGTGAAGCCGAGATTGTGGGCCACTCCAGTGAAATCACCGGTCGCTTTCCGATTTCGGTTACATACATCTCTATGGGAGCCCCCAACGCATACTTTCGGAATACTTGGAGAGGTGTGGTGGTAGCGCGCCGACGTGGCCCTAAAAGTGGCGTGTGCAAGGCGATCTCATTGGGTGATTCAGGTAACGTGACCCATGCGTGGCTCCAAAGAAGCTACAGCTCACCTCCTATCCTCACGTCACTTGCCCCACGCTTCTCTCTTCTGTCGAAGAGCCGCCTCCTTTTCTTCTTTCCTCCATGCCAACCCCCTAAATGGCCGCCATCTTGAGTCGAAGCGGGCGGTCCCTATAGTTTGTGAAAGTTGCGAATAAGGACGTCCTGTCTAACGTTCGTGGAGTTGTCGCTTTTGAAGCAGCAATGTTTGCTTCAATTATTCGTTGGCACAGTCCCCGAGCACGACTTTTCCAGTCCTTGGAAGCTTCAACAAGCAGGGTGACACTACGTCATGCGATACTTTTTACGTTTCCATTCGTCCACTTTGTCCTACTTTGCAACATGGTGGCATTTGTAACCTCCGCGGAAGCCTTATCTACCTTTTATGTTCTTCGGAAAATGTCGAAAACCGAAAACCCTACTTATATTCCAACTAACGCGTATAATTGTCAAAATAAAAGGGAATATGGAGAATACTTGGGAGTTGCCTCGATGTTATAGAGGAAATCTCGGAGCATTCAAACGGTACTTTATTGATTCACGGCGAGCAACGCGTATTTTTAGGCGTAGCCCGGAAAGCACGGCCACAATCTATATTTCTGCCGATATTTTGCCGCTATTTTAAGTGCCCCACGGTGATTGAGGTATCATCTTGTTAAAAGGGCAGGCATAATCCCGTTTTAATCTGCGGTTACCCGGGATACATATTGGAGCAATTAATCATACTCCGAAACAGGCGCTCCCTCGCACAAGGAGTTTCGGAATTCCAACAGGAGAGACAAACCCGGATGAAATTATTTCGCTTCAGATTAACGGAATTCTCTCCGACATCTTCTAGCGACATATCTATCATAAAACTTTGCGACGAACGGCTACTCCGCAACTTTGTAGCGACTAAGAAAGATATGAAAAACACTGAGAAAATACAGAGCTGCACAAAGAGGCGAAGCCGAACAAATGCTGACTGTCCGTGCGCAAATCTTTTTTTCTTCCAGAAATCCTTGCTTCCTTCTAGTTAATTTTTATTTATTTGTTTAGATAATACTTCTGGCTACCTCTTAGTAGCCGCCACGAGGATGGGACATAACATAAATATGAGGTAGCAGCATATATACCGGGTAATTCTGAAACGAAAGTTGCCATGAATCATCTGGTAAAGAAACTTAGACGATCACGACGACGACGCAAACATTTCAAGATTCGAGGTTCGAGGGAGCAAAGATTCGAGACCTGCAAGGAACGATGAAACCGAATATATTTGTTAAAAATGTATCACAGGGCCAATTTTTGTATGCGTTCGAGTTTACGCGATTATTAATCCATTCTGTGTCAGACGGTACAAGCAAAAAGTTGACATTATTTTCTACAAAATAGGCAACCTTTGTCGTCGTAATTATGCGCCCTGTAAAGCGTGTTCGAAGTTTGCTTCAGCGAGATATCTCGCGAAGTACATCATCGGAGAACTCGATGCCTGTGACGTTTTGTCTCCTAGACGCATATGGTTCCCGGTGACTTTTGCGCTTGAATCTAATTTCGTCTCCTTTTCGGACGGCGCTGAATTTATCTCCCGCCACATGTTGTGCCATCGAATGACTTGTTTTTTGCCGCCATCAGTTTCGGAGTTTCATAATGGCCATAACTGGTGACATCGCGATACAATTATGAGTGAAGCCCGTGGCTTAATTTTATTTTTGGTCTCCACATCACTCCCCCCTCGGACGCTGAAGACCGCGTCGATACAACGGCGATGGATCGCGTTTCATGGTACGAGTCCGTCGAAGAATGTTCGGGCGGTCGTTGTGTCGTTCACTGGCGACGTACTGGGTAGTGCCTCGTTCTGCGTCGTAAAATGAAACGTGGCGTCGTTCACAAGTTGTACGTCGTGGTTCATCGTCCGCTCAAGGAGTCTGCCAACTACGGAACGTAGGCAGGTATGCCGAAGAATGCCATCGTGAAGAATACAGTGTGTCTCAGTTAAATCCGTGGGCTAAATAATTCGCCAACCGGTGTACCAATTGAAGAACTTTCATTTTTACAAGTATCTATCCGATACCGCCTACAACCTGCGCACCGTGTGAATGAGTGGGAGGCGCTCATTATTTAAATAAAAATTCAAATGAGTTTCGTGAAAAAACATAACTTGTAAAGCAGGGCGCCGTCGGCATTCAAATGGGGGCTACCCTTTTTGGGACCTTCAGTGGACACCGTTTAGACAAAAATCCACCGAAGCGGTTCATTTGGTGCAGTAATTAATTGGTTTCTGATTAAATATTTTTGTCGCGGCTGGTCGTGGTGAAGCGCAGAATGACGTAATTCATTGATGTAAGGACGTAATCCTTTGGTGGATAAGGGAGTGGAAGCGCGTCTTTTTGCGCTTCATGGCGACCAGCCGCGACAAAAACATGTAAACCGAAGCCAATGAATTGCTGCACCAAATAACCCGCTTCGGTGGGAGATTTTTAGTAGCAGCCATAGTAGCTGTAGCCGTAGTAGCCATTCCCAGATAAATCAGTTTTTTGTTTGTGACAGGCAAATGTGAAGGAAACAGGGACCTATCTCGTGAGTTCTTTGTCAGAAGACGGTCGTCACCAGCATCAAGGTCAAAGTGGGGGAACGAAAGGTAAAGCAAGAGGCGGGGACACTTCCTTCTATCGACGCACCTTTTGCGCGCGCTTTTTGCGACAATAAAGCAGGCTGGGAGCACTTTCTTTTTTTCGGCTATTTCTGTTCCATTACTGTGCGTAGTTTTTGTTGGGTCTGCGGTTACACGTGTATATCTGTAGAAAAGGTGAGGTTGGCTTGGCAATTTTCAAAGATTGAACATAATAAATTACTAAATTCCCCGAATTAAAAATTGTCCAAAGCCTTCCTAATTTGCGGCTAAAATTTCCAGAAGGTAATTGCCGAAGGTGCCACCATCCCCTGGCGAGTACGTTGCCAGTTAAAATTTTTTATCACTTTAGGTGAGACACCCTGTACAGGTGGAGACCTGAACAAGAGTGTGGGTCAGACGGCGTACAACGGTCTACTAACATTAAACTCTCTAATAGAGAATTTTAGTATCCCACTACAGGGAGGCTACCGCGTCAGCCTCACTCAATCAACATACAGGTGTTTTTTAGCCTTTACATATTTTCGTGCAAAAGCTACGAGAGCAGCATATACAGGGTATTTGCTGTATCGTGTCCCTGAGTTATACAAAAAATCTAGACGTTGTACAAGGATGCCGCTTGCTGCATTGGTCTTTTGCACTTTTGCCACCAACCGATTTTGTCAATTTTCAACTGCAATAAATTGAATTTTTAAAATTGATCCAGTTAATTTGCCATGTCAACCCTATGTTTTTTCAACGGAAATGGAAAACGATTTACCCCGAAACATCACTGAAGGCATCAAGCACCACAGCGGAAACACAAAGGAAGAAAAAACTGCAAAAACTGCCGTTTTGGGAACTCGCAAGTTGCAGCGTCATGCGGGTCGTCGTTGCTCCGCACAAGATCTACTGCCTCTGATAAGGTCACGCCTTCATTTTCGCCTGACGCGCTTCTGTCGTTCAATACCTCGGAGGGAGAATCGCGGGTAAGGAATATCAAGGGGGTGGAGCAACGACGGCCGGCAACTTGCGAGTCCTAAAACGGCGTTTTTTTTTGCTTTTTTTCTTGTGTTTCCGCTGTGGTGCTGGATGCCTTGAGTGATGTTTCGGGGCAAATCGAACATACGCTTTCCATTTCTGTTGGAAAAACGTGGGGTTGACTTGGCAAATTAGCGAGATCAATTTTAAAAATTCAATTTATTGCAGTTGAAATTTGACAAAATCGGTCTTTCCGGGTGGCAAAAGCGGCGCAAAGATCAATGTTGTACAACGTTTAGATTTCACATATAATTGAGGGACACGTTAAGCAAACACTCTGTATGTCGTTTTTGCAGTTGAGTTCTACGGCCAGGCGGATATCTTCTCGAGGAAAGTGTGCAACTACAAGATGACTAATTACCTAAATTAATTAAATATTTTTTTAATTAGGAGATTTCGGGCAAAAGCGAGATAGCAGATTGAGAGATTATCCCAGTTCCTCTGACCTGGCACTTGCCTGGCTGACATCTCCTTTGTGTGAATAAACATATACCCCCCCCCCCCCCCCCAGTTTCAAGCCATTTCACGTTTAAAAAATCCTGAGATACGCACGTGCGTTAAAATATCTATCCCCGAATTTTGAAACCACGGCGACCGGGAACGCATGGAGCACAGCGCGCATTACACGTCAGAGGGCCACGTGATTTGGAGCAATGGAGATGATTGGAGTAGGTGCCGCTCAGCTGACCAGATAAACCGTCGGCGAGGGTGATGCAGGCGCGCTGTTTCGTCTTCAGCTCATTTGCATACCGGAATTCGGTGATGGATGTTTCACGACACGCGCTCTTTTCTTAATTTTTAACAGATGGAATGGATTTCAACGAGCATTGTGTCCCGTTCTGTCATCTCGCTTTTGCGTGAAATTCCCTAATTAAAGAGTTAATTAATGTATTTCAGGTAATTAGTAATCTTGTAGTTACATACCCACTTCGAGAGGATGTGCTCCTGGCCGTAGAACTCAACTGCAAAAACGACATCTACGCTGCTCTCGTAGCTTTTTCATAAAAATTTTGTAAAGGCTAAAAAACAAAAACAAAAAATAACACCCTGTATAAGATTCTGAGTGACACACGCTGCCTTTGGTTCCGGTAGGTACGTTGACTCGATGGTCAAGTTAAAGGAGAGAGGGAAAGGGGTATTTGCAGAAATGAGATGTTAGGTTATAACTTATAAGGTAGGGAAAAGCGGCTTAGTATAAGCAGGGCCGCCAAGATAAATTATGGGCCCCTCTCCTCATGTCTAGCAACCGTCGGGCGCTTGGGTTGGGCGGGCCCCTGTAGAGGCTCCATCCCCGGCTGACAACCCCCTCTCGCCGACCCTGGATATAAGGATGCGAGCTGACAAATGTAACAAGTTGATGTTTGAATATGCGGTGTTTTTGTTGAAAATGTCCAAGTACCCTCTTAACCATTTATCCTCTTTCTTGTCCAAATACAAACAAGCCCAACGTTGGTCGTGGCCGCCACACTGGACATTGGCCATGAGCAGCCGATGCTGTGGCGCGTAGCGCACACCAGGAACGATCTGCTCGACATGTGTGCGCGAACCGTGGACCATAGAAATCACAAGGAGAGAGGATGGGAGAAAAGGTGGGAGAGGGAAAAATGGGAGAGAGCAAAAGAATTGCAACGTTCAAGTCCAGGAGCAGCATGATCGATACGGTCTTTCAACGCGCCGCTTCTCCTGCCACCAAATCCAATCCAAGTCGGGTTTTTTCCTCTGGGGTATTTTGTCTGCTATCATCGTGTGTGCTCCCTATTCCGTAAGGAACGCGTATTGTACCGTTTAAATCTTCCGCTGCGACATGAGATGACGGCGTACTGTGTGTGTGGAAGATACCGTTCGTAGCACGCTAGCGCTATCATTGCGACTGAGTTGTTGAGACGCCCCTCTTGGTCGTTTTGGTTTCTAGTTATTATGAGAGCTCTATGCCACTGATATAATTTTCTTTGGCTTCGCCTCAGACCGTGCGTTAATGTCCAACTAGTGAGGGCACGACCCTCACAAACGGGGAAGGAGAAAGCCAGGAGGACGATGTTGACTGGATCCTTTTTCTGAAAACGGAGACCGAGTGAGCGCACAAAAAGGAACAGACGCTGTCATCTTTGATAATCTTTGGAACCCCCTACATGAGTCTTAATGGACTAGACCCAGTCTATAGACTCTAGAAGGGCCGTCGTCGTCCACGGACCGTAACGTCACGAAGAGGTGCTCGCGATTGAGGTCCGCGTCGATACCGCGAAGAGAAGAGTGAGGACGGCTGGGCAATCACGTACTACAACAGGATCCCAAGAAGAACAACGGGGGCTCTCGTCATCAGGCTTTTCTCGTAGCATTTCCATACCGGTTGATGGACGCCCCATACTTAGTTCTCGCACCGGCCGCTTTAGCGCTGTCCACGTGACACAAAAGGATGTTAAGCAGACCGCGATCCGCTACGAGAATCCTCCACAGCGATTCCTCGCCCTGGCGTGCTGCAATTTCCCTCCAATGTCGAGTGAGCGTTATACCTCTTGAAACTATACACTTCAAGTAATTTAAATGCTAAACGTTGGTCGGCACGTTCTGCACCAGCAGATGATCATAGCAGACGTCATAGCTAACCGTCGTCATCACACTACTTCTATTATATTATTCTATTGTTTTTGCGGCCGCTTTTATCCAAGCCGTCTGGATGGAGAGAGGCATGTCGGGAAGACGCAGAAACGCCTGTTGGACGGCAGAGCCTTGAGTGGTAGACACGGCATATGCCTTGGTCGACTCCTTTCTAACCCCCTACTGTACTTTGTTTTGCAGGTGAGATGGCATTCCGCTAACACGGTTCGCAGCTATTGTTTGGAAATAATTGAGCCTCTGTATACAATAAGGGGATAAGTCGACTTATCCCCTTTTTAGTATTTTTATTCCAATGACATCTATATACCAGTATGTACCTGCCAAAGCAAATTTAGGACCATATTACAATTTATTGACCCGCTACAGGAGGGTAAGAAACGGCCCTTTTCTTTCACGCCCCTTCAAGATCACGCCCCTTTTCTACACACACATACAAATGGCGTAGCTTAAATTTTGGTACGATGCGGAAATGAACTTCGATTTCCACTCGAAAAACACGGTCTTCCTACCTCACCTGACCGTGTCAGCAGTGCTACCGAGCGTTGTAATAATAATAATAATATAAAAAAAATAACGTGGGCACTAAGCTAATAAGTCATATTATGCTGGTCATCTAGGACATTATTTTCAAGATTGTGCTTGTTTAGCAGCACGATAAGTCCGATCCAGGCTGCTCCATACACACAGGTCACTTCACCCTACCTAGCATCACCATGGTTCAGCCATCAATGCCCGACTCGTGAAAACAGTTTTTTTTTTTTTTTTTTTTTTCTGCGCGATAACCCTGGTGATGTTAGATTGCAAAAGAAGATATGTCATGCTGCTGGATTTTGCTCAATTTCTGCCAAGTCACATAACAGGACACATGTACAGTGCACTTGCTTTATTTATTCGCTGTTCCACAGACTGCCGGCAGCTGCCACTGCTGCACGTGCCGAGAAGGATTGCGCTTCGTCTTCCAAAAGTTTTCTTCAATTACATTTGCTCACTGATTTTTCTCGAGCAAAAGTCAACCTTGAAAGACCCTGGTATAATGTTTTTCGTTGCAACAGGGTGGTACGGTGCTCTTGCTGTTAAGGATTGCATGACCTATAGCGTGAACCCTAAGAATGTGGCCTTATTTGTTGTTGATCGCTAAATGACTTGGGTATCTCTTTGCGATGTATACTCTCAGGCGACATTTTGAGATGTGTGTGTGTGTGTGTTATCGTTCTCCTGTCTGATTATCATCTTTTGTTTCTTCATTACATGATACCCTTTGCGAATTAACTATGGAATTCCCTATATATGCTATGTACCTGTTGGGAGACTTCAATTTCCCTCCTATTATGTGGGATTCTTGGCCTGTCTGAAATTCGCACGGCAGTTTATATGAAATTTTTGAAAGTTTAATCTCTACATTTAATCTTTCGCAGCTAGTTACCGAGCAAACATGGACTTGTTCTCCTCGCTCCTGCATTTTAGAGCTCTTTTTACTACTTACCCTGTCAATGACCGCATTATTTAAGTCTTACCTGGCAGTATAAGTGACCATAGCATCATAATTTCTACGATTCACTTCCACAAACCTAAGCAATATATTCTTGCAAAAACTATCGTTTGCTATAACAATGCTATCAACACAGCGTTTGTCGCTTTTTCTGAAGTTTTATTTTTCACGGAATTCTTATTGAAGTCTCCGAATGAAAATGGGGTTCTTTTTAAAAAACAAGGTACATCCCCGAATGGAACTTCCCATACCCCGTACTTCCTTTTCGGTCTCTAGTCGTACGCCCTGTTCAATAAAGAGCTTAGACGTCTCAGGAAAAAAAACATGAAAATGAAAAACGGCTATATCGCAGAGCGACTATAGGACAAACTACAGCGAACACTGTAGTCTACCGCTATATACAAACGAATATAGAAGTCTCTTCTATCAGACAAGCCTGCGTTCTTCACAACCTTGCCGTCCCTGCTACATATGTGACCCAAAGCTTTTTTGGAACACTTTACAGAGCCCAAAGAGAACCGAACTATAAATCATTTAGTGGACACTTCCGCAATAACGCCTAATCAATGCCCATCAGTCCTCACTGAAACATTTTCCAAATCATTCACAACATCGACAAACCGTACGCTTCCTATTCATGGTGCTTATCCCCTTGTCCTTGATCCTATCGGAATATTTCCTCTCATGGTTATCTCAAAGTTTCATCGAGCTGCGGACTTGATAACATTGCATCTCAATTCAATGCGCCCGGTAATGGTCAAGCTAATTTTTAATCTAACTCGTGACCTAGTTTTCACAGCAAAGTCAAAGCTACAAATAACTGATGTGTCTATAGCGAGGAGGTTGTATAATAAAACTTCTGGAGTCGAAGAGGCGACCGAGCGGTGACGCCGGCGAGTCGCCATCTTAGAAGGGGCAGAACAAAAAAAAAAAAAAAAAGAAGGAAGAAAAAAAAAAAGAAACGCGAATCAATAAACACCTGCTGACTCAGGTAGCTGTAGAATGTGTGCTTTTATGCCAACATATAAAATAATTGCTTAAAAAAGGCGAGGCGTTCGGGCCAACTGCTCCATTTAAATGGACCATGAATTACAGCTGGAAATTGCTGGATAAAACTCTCATAACCCCCTGGCAAGTGCGAGCATCACCTAGCAAATCTAAGATTTAGTGCTAATAAAGACGTATGTCAGACGAAATCATTATTTTTGCCCGCAAGACGCAGGCGAAAAAAAGAAAAAGAATGAAATAATAAGATTCTGTGAAAAGGCCGATTCTGTGTTTACAAACGTCACGAGAAGACCGGTTCGATGTTCTATTTTGTTGTGGTGGTAATGGTATAGACGACCTGCACCCCTACGTCATCGATTACGTTACGCCGCTGTGCAAAGCATGCTGGTGGGCACCTATCAACCTCATCAGCCTTTTCGGCCTATCAACAGACGCGTTTTTCCCAAGAGAGAACTGATGTTCTGAGGCTGGAACAACATAGAAGGGACGAACACTGGTAATCCAGAAGATGTGGGTTCGAGTCCTACAGCTGGCTAACCTTTTCAGTGACTTCCATCTTTCAGCGTTTTTCCCACTTCTTGCCCACCACAGCAAAATATAACCTCGAACCAGTCTTATCGTGACGTCACATGTTTGTAAACAGAGGGTCGTCTCCCAGTCAACATTGACTGTTGTCGGAATGTTGAATCTACGTCGCCGAGTGTTGAAGAACGTTGAATGTACAATCGCAGTCGTGCGTGACTCAGAATCTTATCCACTGATTGGCTCCGGTTGATATGGTTTGACGCAAGCCACCTTATCAACGGTCTGCTAAAACTCTCTAATGGATTGTATCTCATTACGGCCGAAGTCTCATTACGGCCGATGTCTCAATACGGCCGAAAGTCTCAATACGGCCGATAATCCTTTAATCCCCAAGTGTCTCTTTACGGCCAAAGTCTCAATACGGCCGAAGGCAGTCTCATTACGGCCGAAGATGTCTCATAACGGCCAAATGTGAAAATGTGTATTGTAACCTGCATTGATATGCAATGTCGCAGCCAGGTATGGATATATATTCAGCAGGGTATAAGCCATGCACTGTGCCCTTAGGGCCCTTATCATATTTATATACACATATTGCGAGACAAATGGTATGTTATCATACCACAGCACAATGCAGCATATTGTGTAATGTGTACTCCCACAAGGTAGTGTTGATGTTGCTGTGAAGCAGGCTACTATGTGGAGTTAGCTACTTGTAGAGAGCTAGATGAATATTGGCTTTGTTGTGACGCTTTTGGAGCCATCCTACAGTCACTGGCCATGACAGAACACCTATCTCGGTCGATGTCAATTTATTTCCATTCGCCTTACAATGATACAATTCTTGCTTCTGGAATGAGTAAACCTGCAAGAAAAGAAGAGCAACCATGAATAGGCTAGAATATTAAAAAAAAAACAAAAAAAACAAGCATTTGTCTCTACATGGCTGGTTTTAATGTGCACAAGCTGCACAAGTGTTGATACGTGTCTGTTATTTCATACAAGGTTAACATAAATCTTCATCTAGACAAAAGAATGACAAGCCTTAAAAATGTGACTTCCAGGTAAACACAGAGCATGACCATGTTATGAATATAGGTTCAGTAGTTCATTCCCTTAATGGAAACATGTGAATATCAAATAGTAATACATTACAATTCATGAAATGATGCATGCATAACTTTCCATTTCTGGTTTCTTTTTTATAAAAGTAGTGCACGAATTAACATTCGTGCACTACTACAAAATTTCTCACTTCACAACAGAACCTTATGATGATCTTAACACATCACCTCTTCGCCAGGACTCCCTGGGCAGCAACATCCTATTAGCCATGTTGTTGTTTTTCCTTTTCGGAATCCTCCGTGCAGCCACATACCATGCCTGGAATGGAAAACCAGCTATAAATAACAATGTATTTGAATGACTTCCTCTTGAAGTATTTATTCTAATCAGATATGCTTTTGTGCCTGGTATGGTGCGCGAAAGCACATAAGTACAACATTTGCAGACGTTCGACGTAAGCAGTTCAAGGAGATCAATTCAAGTACGCCGACTTGCGCTTTTATTTTTGAAGAAATACGACGACGAATTTTAACAAATTAAATATGGCTCACAATGATACGAGTAAATGCTGCTGTACGGTGATGCATTATCGGTATCTTATCGTCTTCGAATAAATTTGTCGTTCCTAAACGCGCAACCAACTGAAACGGCGCAAACCTACGAACGGATACCGAGTTACACCTATTAGAGTCATTTCGGCTGTTTTGATTAATTTAAATTACTCGTATGAGAATCCAACTATGTGTGGACAGCACACTACTAAGACAGACAATCTACGAAAGCATTACTCACCAGAATTCCTGCTTGACTTGGTCAACACTGCGCGATATACGTTGGGGCTGTGGCGATTCATTCAACACGATTTTTACCGCAACAACAGGCGCTGCTCGAAAGACAACGACGGAAAATAGAGAGCCGCTATAAAGTCCGCTAATTTGCACATTACAGCGCTTCAAATCGATATATGAACACGTCGTAAACAGCAACCACTGGCTCACACAAGAAACGAGGTACCCAACGTTGCTAGACACCATCCGAACTCCGAAGTGAGAGTAGCAAAACAACAAGATATCAAAACACGAAAGGAAGAGTATTGATCCCCCCTCCTGCTATAGCATGCAAAACGTGATTTGCGCTGAGATGAACATATATGTTCGCGACGCGAGTAATTTTCACTTTTCACTGATCCAAAGGAGGTCACGTGGGATCTTGCGAAATTAACAGCAATGAAAATGGCGAAACGAAACTTGTGAATCGTGCATTTGCTCTTCATGGTAGCTGCCAGAAAATCGAATCAAACTTACGGGACACTGGATTACAGGTATGTTGGCATCTTTTTCATTCCTGCATATCATTTCACATTACACTATACGTGAATACATGGTGTCATGTCTCACGATGCTGGGGAAGTAGTTGCATGGGGAAGTGTGCATGGTTCTAGACTTTTAATTTTTGATCGCGTAATCGAAATATCGGCACCTCTCGCATTGTGGCTTGCATGTGACCAACCAAATGCTGTTCCCTTACTAGCGCTTCCTACAAACGACAAAACGAAACATGTGAGAATGTATATTTTTGATTACTCATATATAACAAGAAAATGTATCGTTTTCAGGTTGCTGCCACTACTCCATGTGCCCGCAATTGTCTTGCGTGTATGATTACACTAACGGCGTCGCCCACCACGGCGGAAGTGTTTTGCGTACACGCGTTTCAGCATGAAGCCTGCAGGTAACATCTGATGTTTACCCTTCGGATATTCTGAATTTACATATTGTAGCTTAGAGGAATTCCGAATGCCCAGAGTGACACACACATTTAACATTGTGACATCAGTGCAGTGGCATAAGCTCTAATGTAGTGCCCCACGAAAATGAACAAGGGGTAGTGGTTTATCCAGAATCCCAAGCACGAGAAGGGTGTTGGAAAAAATTGTTGGAATAGTTACGTCATTGCAGCTTAACATATCATTACAGACATATCTGAAGCTGAAATTGCAAGGGCACCCCCTGTAGGGGGTGCACAGGCAAAAAAGTTAGGGGGGTCTGGATAAAGCACTGACGAGGGGGACTCCTCCACCCCATGTCAAGCCTCATAAAACACCTCCTGAAATAGTTTCCTGGGCGTTATTATGACGTAATTGTCATTGTTCTCCATAATTCTTGAATATGTTTCGAATATATGAAAAAAAAAAGTCTGCTTGACAGCATATGTCTTATAGTCATCATCAAACAAGAGCATATGTCATTTTGTTCAGTGGCTTATGTACTTTTTTGTAAATTTCAGGTGGACGTAAATTGTAGAAGGCAGCTAGTGGGGGAGAAGATCATGGTCATAGGTCATGTGACTCCTGGAGCTCCCAGTGGGCTCCCTTGTAGAGTACTTTTCAGAACACACACACACACACAGTTTGCTCACAGAACCGACGAGTAGGATGTTGCTTGAATACTGAGAGAAAATGGCGTAACACATACAAATATCGTGTGACACATATGACAATAAAAACATTTTTCACGAGGGATGCATGAAACACTGTCGCAATATTGTGTGCATGAACCATTGTGTGTGACACAAGCCGTGGGGGCACACCGCCTCGGACACATTTTGGGAAGCATAAAACACAGTATATACAGAGCTACTATGGTGGATGCTTCTTTTTTCTTTTTGGCCGTTATGAGACATCTTCGGCCGTAATGAGACTACCTTCGGCCGTATTGAGACTTTGGCCGTAACGAGACACTTGGGGATTAAAGGATTTTCGGCCGTAATGAGACTTTCGGCCGTAATGAGACTTCGGCCGTAATGAGACTCGGGCCGTAATGAGATGTTGGCCTCTAATGTTATTTCAACCATACCGTAACAACTGTAGATCGCGAACGTGTAAAAAACGTTGAGTCAACACTAAGATTTCAACCGTAGATATATCCAACAAATACCCAACGTTGCCTTCTGCATTCTACCTAACACATTCTCAACGTCGGACAAAACTTGGAACGGAAATACCAGATTTTAACGTGTTTGTGAATTTTGCTGGCAACGGTGAAATTGGTTATGATGGTTATGACGAGTTATGATGATTATTTACCAGTGGTTAATGCTGTTGGTTTATAACCCAAATTGATGTCAGCTGCTATTATATTTATCTTCCCTTGTCTACAACCTTGGAAAGTGAAAAAAACAAAGCGGTACCAGATTTGACGGAGGAAAGAGAACAAATTCATGGCGGTGCATTTGTGGGGAAAAAAGGCTTACGTGCCGTGTCGAGAGAAACAGATTGACGGACGTTATGACGGTATCACAACATTCAGAAACAACTTCTGCGGAAGGACACCGCTGCCGAAAATGCAAGTATGTCTGCGAGAAAGACGAGAGCTTCACAAATTTGACATCCGTGGGAGAGTTGTGAGTCCCTTAAGCTGCCATACTCGGTGAAAAAATAAATAAATAACGGACCCGGCTTATCGGGTTAACGATAAAAAAAAAGCCGACCCATGCAAGGGACATTAGATATGAACCTGTGAGATGATTAGGAAACAAGTGACATGGTTTACTGCATTTCACGTCGAATCAAAGTAGTACTCAAGGAAAATAACAGTGTGACACCCAATGTTAATAAAGAAAGTGTGATTTCACACCCCTTTCCATTGTTCATATCGCGCGTGAAAAATATTGGGATATTTAGCCAATTTTCTTGGTGGATCTGTAATGTGTGGCATCTCAGGAGCCTCGCTATTATAGCGGCAGACTGAACACAGCAAAACACTTTTTTCATGATTTTGCTCCTCTGAATCCTGTATTTGCTGATACAGCTGGGATTGCTAATATAATCAATTCACTTACTCTACGTGCGCTGCCTTCGATGGTATTACACAAAGTTATGAAAACTGTTAACACCCACGTTCAAACTTGTGCTTTTATTTGTGTTTCATAAGCAATAAAATAAAAGTGTATTTGTATGTATGTACTTTTGTTTGTATCTGTCTGATGGGAAGATTGATTGATTGGAAGATGATTGATCTGATTGGCAAGATGGTCCCGCTCTAAAAATCCGGAGACAAGCATCATGCCAGCAACTATCGACCAATATCGTGAACAAGCATTCATTGTACGAACACATTATTTACTCGCACCTCGTTGAACATCTTGAATTTCATTCTTTTTTCCCATATCAGCACGGCTTTAGGAAACACGCTTCCCGTGCGAAACACAGCTAGTTTCTTTCGTTCACGACCTCCATCTTGCGCTTGACCGTGGATCACGTACTGACTGCATATTCATAGACTTTTCGAAGGCTTTCGATAAGGTACCTCACCTTCTTTTGTTCAATAAAATGCGTAACCTGGGTTTAGACAATAACATTTTATCCTGGATCCACTCATTTTTGACTAACCACTCACAGTACGTGTATGTAAATGATAACGCATTTGATCTAACAGAGTGCTTTCCGGTGTTCCTCAAGGTTCCGTCCTTGGTCCGCTTCTTTTTCACACGTATATTCCAAATAATATTTCCTCTTCTATTCGTATTCACTTACGACTTCGATGTGGAATTACTACAAATGGACCCCAATAGCATTGGTACGTGGTGCAAGACTTGGCATATGGAATCACGTTCTAACGCAATCCATGCAACGATGTTCCACTTGAACCCATGCCGATCAATAAATATCTCTGAATTTTCATCTCATCTAATTTGTCAATTTTTATCTGCCCCGGTTAACGTTAAAACTTTACTGTACAAATCGCTAACCAGGTTGGAAAATGCGGCTTCCGATGGGACTCCGGCCAGAATTCACTTTCAGACTTGATCGAATCTGTATACAAAATAGAGCCGCTCAGTTTAAACTGCTCGTGTCACATTGGTGAAACATAGCCCTAACATTACTGAACTTTCCATTCGTTGTAAAGTTACTGCTTATTCCACAAATTTTTCTTTACCACTATAGTTCCTGCATAGAGCTTCCAGTGTCACAACCAACATATTCTTTTCAAATTGTTCTTCTTGCTCTACCGCAACCAGCTGGGTTCTGATAATACTAGGAACTACATTCAACCTTTCTTATCTCGCCCTTTACGCTCAAATCACTGCAATGCCGTGAAACCTTTTGATGTGAGGACGGATATCTTTAAATACTCTTTTTTCCCGCACATGATATCAGTATGGAATACGTTGCCTGAAAATGCCGTACGTGCAGAAAATTTAAGCATGCTCCTTAACCAGATGGGATGTCCTCCGTAGCACATCTATTGGTTCCTTTAGTTACATTTCCTTGTCGGATTGTACTTAGTGCTCTGCTGTGTTCTGATATCTCTTCTTTCACTTCATTTTGTTGTATTGTATTTGCTGCTCTTTATCTATTCATCTTCTTCTAATGGCAGTACTGTTATTGTTATACACCTTGCATGCGACAAGATGTCCCCCCCCCCCCTGTAACGGTCTGCAAAGACCAACAGTATTTGAAAATAAATAAATAAAAATAAAAATATTCATTCCCGCATTAATCATAAGCAAAAGGTAGGAATTCCTTCATGCTTAACAACTTCATGATTCGTACCTCGAACATCGTCTGAGCGGAAGAACTGTATTTTATGTATTTATATGTACTCTATTTTCATGTTTAAAGTGTGTATCTCCATATATTTCTAACGCCGCGCATACATACTTTTTATATGTAATATACTTAACACTCCCTCTGCAATGCCTCACGGCCTTGAGGGACCATAAATCAAATAAATTAAATAATATTTCTAAAAAGCGCAAAATGAAGATACACGGTACAATCAGTGTATTGCTGTATAGAATTTTCTTGCAAAGCTTTACGGCTGTATTATCCCCGATGACTGGAGGGCAGCGAAGATAGTTGCAGTACATAAAGCCGGTAACAAATAGGATGCAGTTAATTACAGACCCATTTCACTAAGATCAGTCCCTTTCAACATTCTTGAACATATAGTCTACTCTAATCTTGTTAACTTCGTTGTCATTCTTTGCAAATGCACAGCACAGGTGACACCTGTGCTTTACGTATGATTTATCCTCATCTGTACATGCGAGTTTTTTTCAGTTTCTTTTTCGGAATAGCAAGCTGGCAATAGCCTGGCTGACATTTCCGTTTTTTTTTTCACTCTATTAAACATATCCCCCACAAAACACAACGCAAAAAAAAAAGAAAAAAAAAGAACGCGCGGGACAAGAGAGAGCACAGGACACAAGCGCTGACTAGCAACGTTTTTTTTTTTTTTTCGCGCTGGGGACTACACCCGTCTGGATTCATTATACCAACGTGCCCAGATCAATACGCTTGCCTTTCATAAGGTTTCCCACTACTTTATTCTTCATAAACTGTCCGTACTAAGAATTGACCCAACCGTACTAGCATGGATGGCTTACTTTCTTGTAGTGATAGAACACGATTTGTCTTTGCTACTCATTCTCTTCTGGAGTATCTCAGGTCTCAGTCCTCGGTACTCTGTTATTCCCAATTTATATAAATGACCTTCCACTTTCAGTATCCTCTAGCATGAGGCTATTTGCTGACGACTGCGTTATTTACAGGGAGATTAACAATTCATCCAACTCTGCTGCCTTACGGAATGCTATAAATGTCATAACGCTATAGATGAATAAATAAATAACAAGATGGTGTGAAGCACATTACCAAAGTAAGCACGTGCTCGTTTCCCGAACTAACAAGCCAATTAACAGCTACTTCGATGGCAATCTCAAACGGAATAGAATATTTACTTCACTTGTTTACGGAATGTTCAAACTATATACTGTTTCCAGGTATACTTAGGTGTTCATTTAGCCAGTATCTTAACATGTGGGGCACCCATATTAACCACATACTTATAGCAAATGCTGGACTTTATTGAATGTAATTCTACTAGAGGGCACCAGCGGAACTAGAATGTCAAGTTTACATGACACTTGTCCGCCCTAAGATGGAATATGCGTTGTCAATCCGGGACTCATTAGTAGCACCCTACAAAACCGTTTCGTTCATTTCATTTTCCTTGACTACTCTCGGTATACGTACTATAATGCTACTTCAGCGAGCTTCACTTCAGCTTCTTTCCGAGCGCTGGAAAATTTTCACTATTCATCATGTTTTAAATAATTCACCTTTTTATTCTATACTTTTTTCGATAACTTCTACTCATTTTCCAAGACTTCTCTGTGTGTGGTCGAGCGATAGATTCTCTTTCGCCTCGGCAATGCGCTTTGTGCTTTACATACGTATGCTTCAGCGTCTGCGATATTCGGGACGTCAATGTCCCTCTTGGGACGCGCCTCGAGTTTGGGAGCATGCATGGGGCGATGTGTTGTTCTGAAGGGTATGCGGGTATACCATTGAGATCCCTATCAGGAAGTATAGAAGACTCGTTCAGAAAGCGAGAGGGGGCACGTAAAATATTAATGACTCTTTACGAGAAGAAGAAAAACGGCAGTAAATCCTGTCGTTTCTGTAGAACATTCGTTCGCATCTGTAGAACGCCTGTTCAGTATTCGGGGTAATGTGCTTAAAAAACCGGCGTTAGGCTATGGACAGTAGACATATGGCAGTCGTCAAAAGTATACTTTAGTAAGTAAGTATATAGTAATATATAGTAAGTGTATAGTAAGTATTGTAGTAAGTAAGTAAGTAAGTATATCCCATGGGATAGTAAGGATAGTATGGGATAGTCCTGGGAGCAAATAAAGCCTTCCGGTAATGCCATTTTGGAATTTACGCTCTCCATATTTCTTTCATGGCGAATTCCAACTGTGACGCCAAAGTATCGTGAAAGTAATGAGTTACTTGTAAGAGTATTTAACACACTATCTTAGATACTTTTCAAGAGTATTCAGCCTTCATACTTTCATGCTTTTTCATACTTTTCAGTATTCAGCAGAGTACAAGCCTGGACCTTACGAAAGGGAACAGGAGGGCGCATGGCAGATAACCTCCTCTGCCACTTGTGGCTGCCCTCTGTGGCTACGCATGAAAACAAATGACGAGAGTTTTTCTGTTTTGTCTGCGCTGTGGGTGGTGGTCATGGGTGTGCGATAAAAGTATAAACATATAAACATATCAATGAGGAAAACAAGGACTGAAGAACAGGTGTGCGTGTAAGCATATGGCGTATAATAAAATTATTAGAATTAGTTTAAAAAAAAACGATTTGTGCTGTGGCGCTCCCGCCGTGCATATTGAAGAGTGGGGAAAGGTGGCACACAGGGAGCCGGACATCGTGGCTCGTGCTAAATAATCATAGATAGCGAAAAACTGCGAATTATAATTATTACCACGCGTTATCGACAAGACGTTATAAGAAAAAGACTTACGGTAATAGGCGCAAGGCACCTCTAGTGCCTACCTTTTTTTTTTTTTTACTGCAAGACATAAGCATTCAGGAAGTGTCACGCACAATATTTCCTTCGGGAGGCGCTCACTTCTTGAGGAAATTAGTTCACAAGAGTGCGCGCAGCGGCAGAGATCTCTCCCAGCTCCTTCTGGCGTGTCGTGACGTGACATCAGCCGAGCACTTTTATTGGCCGCCGAGCGTCGTCTGCCATACGGCCTGAGAGCAAGGCGACCACTCGACTGCTCTTCTTCAGACGAGGGACAGCCAGCGTCAAATACGGAAGAAGAGAGAAAGAAAGAAAGAAAAAAGAAGGCACGCGCCTCACTATTGGGCGGGCGACGTGACGTCGCAGACTGGCAGCCAATGGAAGGAGCTTTTCCGAGCCGTGAGATTGAAAGCTCTCTTGCGCACCAGGACTACGCACCGCTGTCGTGCGTTTTGTGTGGATATGTATCCCAGTGGTTGTAATCCTGAATTCTACTCTTCCCAGCATATTTTTTCGCGAGCCTTTCCATGCTCTTTTAAGGGGACGGTCGCATCCTTTCCAATCGATTTCGAAACTATGGTGTCATTCTGTACCTCGTTGACTGCTGACCACGGCACCGAAAACCTCGCGCGAAATGGTGGCGCAGTTTGACTGCTATTCGATGGAATACATAGCTAGCACAGCTAGGAACAACAGCTAGCACTACTAGAGAGCCAAACCTGCGCATCATCCAACACGTAAACAACAGATGCATGCAGGAAAATAATAGCGAAACAGCACGAGAAACATTACAAATTTAATAACTTCCATCTGTGACTAGCACAGACTTAACGCTGAGGAACAGAGGAACACAAACAATAGCCAGCACTTACAGAGAACAGACATCAGTATCTGAGCGAACCGGTTTCTCTAAGCGGCGCATTCTCCAACACGTAAGCAACAGGGGAAAATAATCTATGATTTGGACCACCATAAAATCATCCTCGTGACGTAATCTAATCGAACACTATACAATTTTCATTCTAACAGACACTACAAACCTTTGTTCTATGAATCCAACACACGGAAAATAGACATGGTAAAATGAGAAAGGCTCACCCTCTTCCTCAAAGCGGGGAGACCTTATATCTCTATCTATACAACCAAAGCGAAGCAACTGCTTTGTCACTCCAAGGGGTGGGGGCACATTCCTTTTCCTTCTTTCAGGAAACAGGATGCTCTCAAGACCAGCCAAGTTAGTACAAAGGCGATATATTTTATTGTACAATTATCGCAAATAGATGTTAGCATTATTCGATTGTGAGGAACACAACAATAATTCTATCAAAACAACAAATAGACTTGCAGCAAAAACAAAGAACAGACATCAATATCAGAGCAAATCGGTTTTAGACAAAGATTTTCTAAGCAAACGAGAAATATTATGATAACATCAGCGAAGCAATACTCAGTCAGAACGAGAAACATTGCAAATTTAATTAATGTTCTTCAAATTTTTATAATACCTTGCTAGAGAAAGTTCAAATAGATGAACCACACAGAAACAACATATCTGAAATGCAACTCAGAAATATGAGGCGTTCCCAACTTTGAGATTATTTTTATTAATGTCAATCGAGTGAACAACTGAAACAAATACAACACAATAATTATTTCAGGCAGTCATTTCTAAGCAAGCGAGAAATATTTAAAGTTTCCTACAGAGGAAATCAACAGACACAACTAATACATCATGCATACATAATTCCCAACTTACAGAATATCAATCGAGTGAACACCTGAAACAAAGTCAAAAATTACTAATTCAGACAAATCATTTCTAAGCAAGCGACGTGCAAGCACCACAGAATCAGTACAGAAACTTGTCTTTTTCAATGAGCAAACAGGATCAACTAGTGGATTCAAACAATAAAGTGAGAGATGGAAGCCGACGACCATAAACTTCCCCCACACCCACGTCAAGGTAGGGAGGGGAGGATTCTCGCGCAGTCTTGGACACATAGTCATTGAAATCACACGTTTTTTCTTACACATCAAATATTTTTTGTAAATCAATTTACACAATTCTCATGGCGACACGGGCGGGATATGAATAACATTCTGAACCCGATAGCATGACAAATTTGACGCACACTTGAAAACAGAACAGACAATTGGCTCTACACTGAAGAGATGGACAGATTTTGCACTCGTTACCATAAGTCATGGGAAGCTGTGATAAACAACTGCTTCGAAAAACCAGAGCCTCGAAATGATTCCATTATATCATTGCATTTCAATATGTCCTAGACATGGTCGTATTCGGCGATATGGTAGAAATTACAGAATTGAAGGTGCAAGAATTTGTAAGCCGAATCTGCACATCAACATCGGAAGGACCACTGGGATTGATGGTAGAGTTTTTGAGGTCCGCTAACGAAGAATTTAAATTACTTGTAGAGGAGGTGGTGTCCCTCTACATGAGTCCCGACCGGCGATGATGGAATGTCCCAGCGGGCAGATGGTCGTGGTCTCACGCTAGGACGGTGCCGGTAGAACTGGCTGCCAGGCGCAGTTAGCGCGCGGCAGCAGAGGCGCGTCGTCGTCGTCTACGGGCTGCCACATCACTCCCCCCCCTCAGACGCGGAGCGGTACATGCGGTTGAAGTCCGCTTAGATACCATGAAGAGGAGAATGAGGATGACTCGTGGATGGTAGACGACAGGACACACGGCTTGTGATTGTGGCTGTTGATGCAGCAGCAGCGGGGTGGCGGGAACAAGAGCGCTGCGATCCGGGCGGGTTCCAGTGATGAGATGTGAATGTTGAGTGCTTGACTACTTGAGTGGTTGCCGATTGTGTTGATCGGCGATGAGTGCGTTGTGTTGGGTTGGGTGATCGTTTCTGCGTTGCTTGTTGCTGACTGTTGCTGAGTAAGTGCGTTCAGTGATCGTTGCTGAGAGCTGATTGTTGCTGGGTGGGTGCGTTGCTGAGTAGGCGACAGTACCGCGACCGGTACGTAAGCGTTGATGCTGTTTGGGATGTATTTCCGTATCGGGACCACTGGCTTTTTTTAAAGAAAAACGAATAAAAACAAAAATATAACGCTTTTACGTGAAAGAGGAAGTAATTAGTAACGAAATTCAACAGGAATGTCCCTCGTATATTGCGTAAAACGTATAAAAATTAATTTTTATCGCCGGTTTCTTGATGGCGATCCGCCATCTTGGCTGAAGACCTTACTGACCTAACCCGAGGCACAGTCTCGACGCCCGCACCGCATAGTGCGTGCCTGGGAGGGGGGGGGGCGCCCCCCAGACCCCTCCCCAATCTGTAGAACCTAACTTAACCTAACCTCACTAAAGTGAGGTGATTTAGCCCATTTCAACTACCCTACCCTTCGTAAGACGGCAAGTTTCGAATCCGTTAGGCTTAGCATTCCCGTGTTTCTCCTGCGCTAAAAGTGAATGAATCAGATGGGGTTGTTTATAAAAAAAACTCATGTCAACTGTCATATAAAAAAAACTTCTAGTCCACAGAATTTTATAATTCTTACATTTTTAGATTCGGTATATGATCTTCTTCCACTTCTATGCAATATTTACTTTCCTAACCGGTTCAGTAATTTTTAAAAACGAGTGGTCCCGATACGGAACTACACCCGCTGTTTGTCGCCAGAGGAGTGCCGGGGAGGACCGTCATGAAGCAGATGGAGACCGTAAACTAAGCTTGCTGTGGTCTCCTTGCGGGTCCCCGATGGAACAGTGGTCCCGGTGCGCCTTGTCTGCTAGAGGGTGGTTCGCTGCTGGTTTGTCGAAGAATTTAGGATGTTGAGTGGCCCAATTACGCCCGAACATGGTGTTCGTTGTTCGGGTCACCAAATGTAGAGGAGTTGGTGTCCCTCTACACGAGTCCTGACCGGCGATGATGGAATGTCCCAGCGGGCAGGTGGACGTGGCCTCACACAAGGACGGTGCCGGTAGAACTGGCTGCTAGGCGCAGTAGCGCGCGGCAGCAGAGGCGCGTCGTCGTCGTCTACGGGCCGCCACATACTCAACACCAGATGTAATCGTAATCATTGCAAAGTGCATTGCATTCATCAAGAAAGCAGTGAGATCAAATTAGCATATACAAGCGGTGTATATCGCACGATTTATTATGAATTTCTTGAAATTACATCTAACTATTGACATGGAAAGTACATAAAAATCTTATCACGTGATATGTTTCAATACCACGGCTACACAATTATTTTCTTCTACCAGTTCTTGCAACGATGTCGAATGAGCAGAAGTTCAATATTGTTGTACAAAGTCTGATGTATCATGACTTATTGAAACTCAACGAACATATCAACTGTGGTGGACCACCGGACGATTTTCATCTAATACTCTCCTGTACGCCATTCAAGATTCTTCATACAAAGAAAGGAAACACCAATAAAATATTGTGCAAGTTCGTGGTAACTAAATGCAAGTGCTTATTAAGTTATCTTATCTTATTATTGGCCGAAGGCTCATCCAGCGTGAGTCCTGAATACAACAGCGATTTTACGGTAAAATCCCGTACGATGACGCTCGAGTGCTTATACAGCTCCAATCATCTTATTTTACTATATACCGGGTGTTTCAGTTAAATCCCCGGGCTAAATAATTCGGGAACGGGTGCACCAATCGAATAACTTTCTTTTTTACAAGTATCTATCTGATACCACCTACAAGCTGCGCACCGTGTGAATGAGTGGGAGGCGCGCATTATTAAAATAAAAATTCAAATGAGTTTCGTGAAAAAACGTAACTTCTAAAGCTAGGTGCTGTCGGCATTAAAATGATTACTACCCCTTTTGGGAACATCAGAGGACACCTTTTAGACAAAAATCTGCCGCCGAAGCTGGTCATTTGTTGCAGTAATTAATTGGTTTCGGTTTACATACCTGTGTCGCAGCTGGTCGCGGTGAAGCGCAAAAGGACGCTCTTTCACTCCCTTATCCACAAATGAATTACGTCCTTTTGCGCTTCGCCGCGACCAGTCGCGAGAGAAATACGTAAACCGAAAGCAACTAATTACTGCAACAAATGACCCGCTTCGATGGCAGATTTTTCTCTAAAAGGTGTCCACTGAAGGTCCCAAAAGGGGAAGTGCCCATTTTAAAGTCGACGGCGCCCTGTTTAGAAATTACATTTTTTCACGAAACTCATTTGAATTTTTAGTTAAATAATGAGCGCCCCCCACTCATTCACAAGGTGCGCAGCTTGTAGGTGGTATCGGACAGATACTTGTAAAAAAGAAAGTTCTTCGATTGGTGCACCCGTTCGCGAATTATTTAGCCCGGGGATTTAACTGAAACACGCTGTATAAGTGGAGCTATCGAGCGCACCAGAGCCCACCGTACTAGCGTAGCTCATGCTGACTGACAACACCGAAAATTACAAAATAAAGCACACGACAAAATGCATTCTTTATTTTGTGCTCAAGTATATACAAGCAATTCATTTGGAGCCGAGGAAACATTTTTATGGACGCCTCGTAAGATATTTGCGTCGCTTCGGTAGCTTACTCCGACAGTAGAAAAGAACCAACGCATAACAGCCTTTCTCAGTACTTGCTGAGACGTTATTCATCGACACGGCGAAGCTCGTAATGAATTGCTCGCTGAATTTCTAATGCGCTCGGTGACTCTTGATTTGTGAATTTGTCTCACGCGTTATTAAACTCGATTGAATTTTAATGACCTCGTTAAAAAACGTCTCTACGTACACACTGTTTCATAAATTCATTCACGTGAAAAAATACGGGTAGTAATGAAGGTGATTTACTAAAAAGTGTCAATTGTAAGGTTGTTAAATTGTTTCAAAAAACGCCTTAAAACACTCCTAAGCAGTCACGTTTCATTTCTGGTAAGCTCGGATTTTATCTCTGCATTTCGAAAGATCTTATCTTTGCATCATATGGCCACTTGATGACTTGGTCAGTAACCCAGCCTTGTTAGAACCAAAATATTTGCTCAGCGAGAGCTATGATCAGACCCTATCGATTAATGTAGTCTGGTAATTTTCTCATTTGTCGCTGGTAGTTTCTTGATCCGGGAAAAGTGATGGGAAGGGACTGCAATAACCGAAAGGAGGAAATGTTCGCTGAGTGGCTTCGCGATGGCTTCAACTGCGCCGACATTTTCGTGCCTAACGAAACCCGTCGGCGCTTTATGAGAAACCAGATCACTCAGAGAAAAATCTATACCTTTAGAGGTATAGATCGCCTGCGCAATAACTTGGCCCTTCTTAGGTATTATTTTATACCCTGCTTACAGGTATAACAAAATAGTCCTCAACAAAGGGCTATATGCCATACCTTTAGGGGTACAGCTCTATACCCCGTGAGGGTCTGCACGAGTAGGCAATTTTAGAGGAGAGAACTAGAAAAATCACCTTTGAAAGGAAGAAAAGTTTTTGACATACACACACACACACGCAAACGCATATGGTTGTGAAGTAGAAAGCAAAGCTCGTGCACATTACTCACCATGTAAAAAAATGAAAATGTGGAGTTAAAAAGTAAAGAAAATTTTCAAGGAGCAAGATCGCTCTGCGCAGTCATCAAGTGTGTATCACGATGTATTTTATGTATCGTGTGTATTGTCATCAAGCAAGAGAACTGTGTATTGTGTGTGTGTATTGTCATCAAGCAAGATAACTACCCATGGAGGTAGCCTCTTTTACTCAAACTCTATCTTACATACCAGATAACAATGCTCCAAAGGGAGATTGCTTTTTGTACGTGCCATACCCTGCGAACAATCCTGAAACTCCGGAAGAATCGCTACGGGGGAGCAGTACAGTCCAATGGGCTTACTAGAACTTGATATGCCACTCACCTTGATCATAATCAAAAAGCCGAGTCGCTGTAAGCCAGCGGCGACAGCACTCCATAGACCCAAATAATGACTGCTCACGGATGATATGTGCACGCAGCCCGGCTCTCACTGCCCCAACATCACACTACACACACATCACACTACAACATCACACTACACGGTGTCGTTGAGTAGAGGGAGACGAGTGCCTCTACCGTATTTTCCGCCTTATAACGTCATTTTGAAGCTGTTTTCGCAGTGTCTTTCAAATGGAGACTCCACATAAATATAAGACGATAATCAACAGCGTTATATATATTATTTGGTTCGTTAGAAATATTTTGTTTCATATTTAAAACAAAAAAAACAAAAAAGAAAATATATATATATATATATATAAGATACCGTTTTTGCAGGTGGGCCATACGGCCAGGCAAGCATTTTGTCAAGAAAACATCATGTGACTAATTACTAATCAGGGGCTTTCGGGCAAAAGCGAGACAGCCGAACAGGGAAGAATCCTCCTTGAAAGCCATTCTGCAAGCACGTCGAGCAAATCCACAGGCGTATCTCGGTGCTGGTGAAAGGGCTCGCCGGCCTCACAGAGGTGGCCAACGTCACGACTGACGGGAATATGCATCCTGGGCCGACTTCTAAGGGGCCGACATATGTCTGAATCTCGTCATGCAAATGAGCCGGGAGTGCAGGTAATACAACGCCCATCCAAGTCGGAGCTCGAGCCGTGTGCTTTGAAGCGATGGACGTGACTTGATCTGCTGGCCACATCAACCGCTTTGCAGCTAAGAAACGCCGCCCACGGTGAAGGTTACGCAGCATGGATGCAAACGCTTTCAGCTCATTGTATAACGGCGATGAAGATTTCAACGGACGCGATTTTTTCAGTATAAATTGAATGTCTTTCAACGAGGGTTGTCTCCCATTCTGCCGTTTCATTTTTTGCCCGAAATCTCATAATCAGAGAGTTCATTAATGAACTTTATAGGTCATTCGTCATCTAGTAGCGACGCTCTTTGAGAGAATGTTCGTTTTGCCGTATATAACTGGTTGAGGAATTCCGATGCCTCTTGCTGCTGCTTTGGGAGGTTACACTAATAAATCTTTAAGAATAAATCCTTTAAGAAAAGCTCTTACAAATGTATTGTTTTACAATAAACCCCATAAAGTTCCCCGATAAGGAATCAACCGCACAAAAATCCCCGCACAAAAAACAATCGCTCAAGAATCCGCCATGAAAATATATCGTTGCAAAATATATCGTCACAAATAAACTGTTTAAAAATATATCGTTAAAAATAAACAGTTTAAAAATATATCCTGTAGTCCAACACGACAGCGGAGTGATAGATGTGTATCTCTACGCAGAGGATAGCAGTAGGAGGTAGCTTATATTGGTGGTTTTTGCCCTTGTTAGCACTCACCCTCTACCTAGTGGTCTGTCATGGCTGCCATATTTGTTCTGTGTGTTGGTGCTATGTTTTCCTTTGTAGTGTAGAAAGGCCTATGCATTATATGCATGTCCCGCGTCTTTTCGCTTGACAAAGCATCGACGGGAACTGTGGCAGTGCTCGTTCGTTCGTGCGTGTGCTCAGTTCGCTTTACACTGAAGTTCAAGTGAAGTACGATTGCTTCGCGTACGAAGTATACTCATGGCAAGAGTCCAATTAAATTCGCCGACTTCGGGACTATTTCTCGAAGCGGATTGTCCATTTCACTCGCGGCCATACGACGTGACTGTAGCAACCGTAGGGCAGACTTGCGGGGATTCTTAAACGATTTATTTTTAACGATATATTCTTAACCGTGGATTCCTTAGCGTTTTTATTTACACGGGGATATTTAGCGATTATTTTTGTGCGTTGATTCAGGCGGATTTATTTTTAACAGTGAATACTTACGCGTTTGTTTTGGAAAGGTTATTCTTAATGGTTTCAAATGGGATACACCCCAACAGACGACGAAACCCCTCTGTCTCGGGATTTTCTTTCCTATCAATTATGGTTCACCAGCCAGCCCGCATGCCGATGTAGAGCCAATACCTACGTCAATGTCACCTACCCCAATGTCAACACCTAAACATTTTTCGTCCAAGCCAAACGGTTTGGAAAGAAATAAAGTGGCCCTGGATATGTTTCACTTTCATTATATGACCCTTCATGGAAAAGTATTTGTTCATGTGATTCTTAACGAAAATTGTTTGCCGATCGAATGACTGTGGTTTATGAACCAGTTTCCACTTACAAACCGAAAACGACGAATTTGCAAACATTTTTCGCCAGGGCGCTTTTTTGAGCTAGAGGTCCTGCCGGACAAGAAGCGTTCAGAAGGTAATGAGACGTCAAAAGCAGCAATAAAGATGTCAAAAGACCATAATGAAGAAAACCTGAGTTATGGGCGAAGAAACAAAAACAGACACGACAGAACCGCTCATAGACCGGTTAAAAGGACCCTTAAGAGTGTCAACCTTTTCGTGAAACCGCGGGAAACTATATAGTTTCACGGGGCTCCACGAAAAGATTTTCCTATGCTGACATACTTTTACCTATATAGGTAAATGTATCTCTGCATAGGCGAAACAACCGAAAACAACCCTTCATGCTTGCTAACATGTTTCACAGATGGCGCCACCCTATGTGCTGTCGCCATTTTATATTATCTCTGTGAGCTGTGCGTTCTTCGGCGTCACTAGGAATATTCTTTTGCCCGAAATCCGCACAGTCAATCATATCAAGACAGCACATGGAAAGTTCATTTCTGCTTTACTAAATTATTCTGTTCTGGGTGTATGAATGCATTAACGCTAGGTGGCAACACTATACTGCTGCATGCGGAACATCCGGGATGCGTGACATTGTCCTATGAGCTATCAGGTGCCATACAAAAGCACCGTTGTTGGATTGAACACTGATGAATCGATAGCGAAAATCAAGTTAAAGAGTTTCTCCTGCCTACTGTGACTAAAATAGTAATGATTGGAACCAATAGATGGCCGTCGAAGCGTGGGTGTGGAATCTATCTAAAAAATTATTCGTGGACATTCCGCGGGATTGCATTCTAAGGACGACGTTTCCCTCGGTATGCAGCAGATGTTTCTGAGGCAGGTGCTGCACCAGACACAATCATATTTTTTGAGGAGCTGCTGAAAATCAACGCACGGGATGGCGCTGGCGTTTGGCGTCATGATGCTTCGCGGAGTGACGTCATGGGCCGGACCCCGCCCTCTTTGGTGAGGTGGTAACTAGCTCGGAGCGGCAGAAGTGTGATAGTAGGGTACCTTTGTAGTCTGGCGTTATTGGGATACACATTCGATTGCTCTGCATATCATTCGCAACAGGAATTTTCTGTGAACCACCGAGGATGTTGCAATACTACTGCCTAAAAAGCACGGAAATGATCCACATCCACATCATCATACGTCGTGTCTTCGGATCATTCCAGGTTCATTAAACGATCGAAAATACCTGGAGCTACTGTATATGCGAGGGTAGCGACAACTTTTGCCCCTATGATGTGTGCTATTCGTGTCGACGACTGGCTTGACGCTCTTGCGCTCTTTTTCTGCTGGAAGGTGGCTTCACCCGACAAACCGCTCACTGACAACATGCTCTGTTTGTTTTTCATATCCCGCCTTTTACGACCTTTCAATAACACCGCTATTTAGAGACGCGGCATCAATACAATGGCCAGAGAGGCAAACAAGCCAATGCGAGATCCATGCTCTCCCGCGCTCTCACGGTGGTCGCTCCATGATCACGTAGCACATTTGCTGAATTCAATGGGGCAGATGTTCGCCTAGAGAAGGGAGGAAAATGTGATGGGGACGAATATGTTAAAGGAGGGGGGATTGCTTCTGACCACCGGAAGTCTCGAATCGACGGGAGCGCTTAGAAATATGCTCGGGTTCTGTTTTGTACCCGACGAAGGCACGGCAAGGGGATGCTTTATGCTTTCTTGGATATGCTCTTTCCAAGCGTGGAGGACTTTTGAAAAGTGCGCGGGAATCAGATCATTCTTTCGCAGGAGTTGATCTTATTTCTTGGCTCCATTTAAAAACCAAGGTCGCAAATATCAAGGTAAAATCAAGGTGTCGCAGCGAGTGAGATGGTGTTCTATCTAGCAGATGTCATGTGATGATGCAACGTAATGTTGCGCAATTGAAAGCACGAATGTCGCCCAATAATTACCGTGCCTAGCACACATACCGTGCCTCATAGCAAAACAAATGAGCTTTAAAGCGATTCACCGTCTTGACGACCTAAAATGCGATTTCTCAGTTGAAAGTTACACAGTAAACACTGCGCATTTTCTGACAATGTCGTGTCCTGCATGAAAGGGAATGTAAGAAGGTGTCTGCTGCGCAACGTTCTAGACTTTATAGACAGCGAAGGAAATAGGATTCCGCTGGCGCTAGCAGCGACATTCCATCACCAAGGCCATCGACGACGGGAGTTACTGCTATACAACGAGTCACCATCACTGTTAGCCGTAGTTCTACATCAAACCCCAGGGTCTGTGACCCCGCACGTTCCGCCCTGCACTATGTGGACCCGTCCGACGTATGACTTGCCACATGCCAGGCACGGCTTCTGTTCTACCGGGTGTTTCGCGAAAATCCTCCGGTTGAATAATTCGCAGAACGTTCTTTTTGGCAAACAACATGGGCCCAGAGATGATCAGTGAGGTGGTCATTTGTGGTGGTGAATGAAGTACAATTGCTCCTTTTTAAATCTTACTATGTACGCTTTAGTACCGATCAGGATTTGCAGCGACAAATGTTCCAGAATAAAACCCAAATCGACACTTAGTGATTTCTTTTTTTTTTTTTTTTTTTCGAGTAACGAAGTGGTTTCCGTTCGTACAGGGTGTTTATTTTTCAGCTGCACCATATTTAAAAAATCAACGAGAGCAGCGTACATACCGTTTTTGCGGTTTACTTATACGGCCAGGCATCTACAAGATGGATAATTACCTGAAATTTATTAATTAACTCTTTAACTAGGGGCTTTCGCGCAAAAGTGACATAGCTGAATGGGAGACAATCCTCGTTGAAAGCATTCTATTTTTTAGATCCTGAAACAAGCGCGCACGTTCAAATATCCACTGGCGAATTTTGCTATGGAAATGAGTCGTAACCGAGAGCGCGTGACTCAGCAGCGCTTGGCCGTCGAAGCTTGCCTGGGCCGCAAAGCGGTTTATATGGCAAGCAGATCAGCAGATACCTCGATCATCTGGATCGCTCCAAAGCACGCGACCCTCTGACGTGGAATGAGCGTTGTCCTTTCTGCACTTTTGATCCCCGGTTTTCGGTTTCGACGCATTTCCAGAGCAAAATTCGGCAATGGATATTTCAACGTACGCGCTCGCTTCACGATTTAAAAAAAAGAAAAGGAAAAGAAAAGAAGCTTTTAATGGGAGGACTGTCTCTCATGCTATCTCACTTTTGCCCGAAAACCCCTAGTTAGTTAGTTAATTAATTAATCTTAGGTAATTAGCCATCTTGTATTTACATACTATCTTCGAGAACATGTCCGCAAATGCAATAACGACATCTATGCTGCTCTCGTAGGACGGAAGATAAGGAACACCTGGATGAGATGCCGCTACGTTGCATCCTACCTCACTGGTACGCAGCACCTGCCAGCGGAGGTCTCTTTATCGAAGTACTTAAAAAAAGAGAGAGAGAACGCTATGATGAGGAAACCAGCTCAAGTGTCATCTACGCCGACAGGACCGACCGTGTCAAAGTTGAACTTCTTGTTTTACGATTTTGAATAGGCGGTACATAAGGCTGTGCCTTATGTACGTAAAGGTGCGTCTTCACTATGCCGACTGGCTTTCCCCCCAGAGCGGGCACTGGAATTTCCCTAGATTTGTCAAGACTGTATCGCTGCTGACAGGCGCTCGTTCATTTGCCTAACAATGCACCACATACGTGTTCTCGCTCACTGTATATATTCGTGGCTGCCTTTTTATGTGCATATTTTCCCCCGTTTCTAATGCATTTCGTTTCGTCCAACTTGCATATACCAAACGCCGTGGAGACTTGGGGTAGTTGGTGCATCACTAGTAAGAATATGACGCCAAGACAACATGAAGAGAGAATGAGGACAACACAACGCCAACTTGTGTTTACTACACCAGAAGAAACCTACAGGTGTCATCCTACTACCTACTGTTGCAAACATGCAACATATTTTAACTGGTAAACCAGTTTAAACACCCACGAGTTGAAGATACACTATCTCCTCTCTAACACACTCAAACTAACTCTAACATTAACAATATAACACTAACATCTGAACAACCAACACTTATCACTACCCGTGTTCGCTATGTGAATGGCTTCAAGAAGTTCTCTTTCAATTCTTGCCTTAACTTTTTAACTTTGAACTTTGTCAAGGACGAGGGTCCGCTCATGCACCGGAATGCAAGCGCACCTGTCCACATGAACAGTGCCCGTAAGTGGCTCTCTCAACCTCGTGTTGAAGAATCTTTCGGTCTGGCCTATGTAGACTCTATTACAACTGAAAGGTATTTGGTATACCACCATCACTTGACAATCTACAAATTTTGTTTTGTGATTGAGATTGAATTCTATCTGTTTATGACATTCACCCGTCCTGCGGCACACCTATTCCATATACCATATCGGGAACTGAACAGATACACTATCGATCGATTTATTGAACGATGGCATTTATCGATGCCTCTGATAAAAGGTGCCACAAAGTTCCGTGCCTGCGAGGTGATCTGCGCCATCTGTTGGACTTTCTCTCTGTCCGCGCCTCTGTGTTGTCTGCTCCAAAGAGGATATATATATGTATATATATACTAGCTGGGAGTGGAGGCAGCATATACGTCCCTATAACTAGCGGTGAAGCCAGGAGCAGGTCTCTTTCTTTTACACTAGAATTCAAGATGAATGATCGATTGATTTACCAATGTATGCGCGTTATATCGCCTATTCACCCGTTAATTAGTCAGCGGAGATTCAGGGGTTGCCGGCTGTACGCCGAAATAAATATTTTAAATCCATGCTTAAAATTCCACCCTTCAAAATCCATCTTCTGAAATAAACCGCTAAAAATACACGACCTCAAAATAAACGCTGCTAAAATAAATCATGGTTAAGCTTAGGAAGGAAATGTTCCGTATGATAGTTTATGGGCGACACGATGTTCTTTTCGGCGGAACATGCTATTATGATGTTTCTTACTCATCTTTGTACTGTACTTACATTTCTTCAAATAACTTCGGATATCAAAATATCCGATCCGGATCTCGAAATAGATCCCGAGATCCGGATCTGGAAATGTATAAAGGTGATGAGGACGATGCGCGTATGAATACAGGACACGCACTCTTGACCCTTGAACGCTGAGCTGTGAACGAGGCTTACATGCTTCCGAGGGGAGGGGACAACATGGCTATGGCGGTGTCGTGGACGGATTGCGCGGCGACGTCATTCACACTGCATGTTATTATGCCAGAGAGAGGGATAAAGCCGCCCAGGACACACTACCAAAAAAAATTCGCCATCCCCCACTAAGTTGGCAGCACTGGCCACGAGTCACCTACTTCCGGTGTAGCGATATCCTCGTTCAGTTCTAGCCCTGGCTAGCCTCAAGCGCGATGAGCGCACTATTTTCCGCGGCTGACGTAGTGCCGTCGGCTCTCCGCCAATCAGGGACAGTGGATTTTAAAAGATTTATTTCGAAGCGTTTATTCTTCAAAGTTTATTTTTCGAAGTTTATTGAGAGAGTGTGGATTTTCTCAGGATTTATATTGAATAGTTGATTGTGAAAGTTTGATCTTCGAGGGATTTATTCTTGAACTATTTATTTTTACATGATTTATTCCGCCGTCATCACGGCCGGCAACTAGCCCAACAGCTCAGGCTCTACGGCTGAGGGAAACATGCATTGTTCCTGACCATTCCAGTGCATTTACAAATGAAAGGTGATTCCCGAGGTTTTCCTTGTGCATCCGTAGCATTACACGAGCCAACCATGCTCGCAATCCGGAGGCACGGCCCTACGTTTTGCCCCTGGTAAGATGGCGTCGTGTTGGCTTCACGTAGAGGACACTCCTTCCACTCCAGCAGTAACTGTACTTGCGAGAAACGCACTATCTTGTCTTATGTATCGTCTAGTTGTTTGAGTTCTCAATAGCTGGCGCGTGAGTCGCCTCAGGGTTGGGCGCTTCTGGAGTCCCAGCAGTCTTTGAAATTCGATTGCTGAAAAAATATTCAATATACAGCAGAATTATTGCGTATCTGAAGCGTCCAAGTTAAAAGCTCTCAGAAAACCATACAGGTTTGACATTCACTTTACAGTTCTTTTAAACGAACAGAATGCAAAGCACGTACACATTATGATACTGCAACCGCCAGCACGATGACTTGGTCAATTGTCATTTCAGTTCTCCCAATGCATGGTTCTAGTGCTCTTTCCTTCATTGGCAATTAATAATCAATGTGTATCACAATGTGCCATTGGACTACACGATTAAGTAAAAGTAACAGTCTGAAACACACACATGCTTTCACTGTTCATTTTTACATTTTACGTTTTTTAATTCGTCATATGGATTACATTGCTGCAAATCACAGTCGTATAAAAATGAAACCTTACATTGTGCTTGATCCTTTTTTATTTTGTTCCTGTTCTTTTTTTTAAACATGATGTATCTCAAAATGCAGCAAGGGATGCACAGAAATGGACGCAGTTCAGAAATGTATTATCTCTGCTGGCTTTTGCTCTTTTTTGCCCCCCTGAAATTTCCTAGCCTGTTATACCCAAGAATTAGTACCGGAACACCACACTAGGCGGTGATCTTGGATCAGTCAGGGCAGAGCCGTATATTAAAGTGAGTCTGGCCATTAATGGGTCATGCCTATACCTGAAGCTTCACCCACTTTTTCAGCTTTCTGACCAATGGAGTCTTGAAATATGGGGCGCTATCAATGAACCTATCCTCACTATTTGCCCCCCTATCCAACATGGGCAGCGCCATTTTGGGTGGCAAGTGGATTGGATGGGATTGAAATGGATACCTCTCGCAATCTGCAGAACTAGTGAATTTTTGGTGCAAATTTAATGAGCGCCACCTAGGGAGCGTAAGGCACGTCGGGAGTTGTCGTCTGCTTCCGTCGTTGCACCGCTGCCGGCAGAACCACCTGCTGGGACACAATCTGTCATCGGAATGATTTTTAAACAAATCTACATGAATAGTTGGAATATAAAAGGCAAGAATGTTTATATTCATGAAATGCAGCAATTAAATATAAGATTGTACAGCACAGTGCCGTTTTTGTTATGATTTCGCTGTGATCGCCGTGTTCACTAGGCCTAACATCGGCGACAAACCGTATTATTTTCGATTATATATCAACGGATGAGCGCAAGTTGAAACTGATTTCCGAGAAACGCATATGAGAATGTGCATTTGCAGCGTAAAATCAGAGTAGTCTGTGAAAAATTTTTGTCACGAAATCCCCGCTTCACTGTGTTTGTTTTCGACGCCATTTTGGGTGGTAGTATGGTGTCATGGCGACCCCCCTTGGTAAAACGCGAACCAATCAGAGGAGCGAAACTGTGATTGACAGGTCGAGCCTCTTTTTGACTCCTCCCAATGGCCAGACTCCCTTTTAATATACGGCTCTGAGTCAGGGCATAATACTATTTTACATAACCAAAGCACAGCTGACTCTGTACATGTAACAGCAAATTGTGGATTATTAATCATTAATTATTCTAACTTTATGGCTTCATAGCATTTGTCAAGAATGCTGGTAAAAGTTTTGCTAAAAAAGCAAAACAGCACTATACTAAGTGAAATGCGAAGTGATACAAATTAATTGGCAGTGTACTTGATGAGTACTTGAAGTACTTTGCCTAGTACTTTGTGCTATACTTGCTGTACATTTGGAATCGGGTGCTTTGTACTGTACTTGAAGTACTAGTGATGTCAGGCACTTGGTACTTTAGTTTAAGTACAATTTTGAGGTACTTTACCCATCACTGGGTGTTGCATTACGTTTACCCGTGTGCCGCTGTTTAGTGTGTCCGTAGCACGGTCTGTGGCAAAGGTGTGATGATCGCTCCCGGTATCAACGACAGCACAAGAAACAGGGGTACCCGTGGGGTAGTTTGTGGAAGGAACGAGGCCAACACCAGTAAATAATGGGAAAACTATTTAATTTTACACTCTAGAAATCTGCGTACAGGCTGCCGGGCTGACCACAATAGATGTGGACGTCGGGGCACAATCTGTGCCGGCACGGTGCTGGTGGCGACTGCATAGTGAGTCCGAAGTGGGGGTCTGGGCCATGCGAGACCATTTGAGCGATCACTTGTTGTTCCCGGCGGTTCGGTGACGAGTCGTGATCGTCTGCTCTCACTTCTCTTTCTCCTCCTGCTCCCCTTTTACAGACACTCGCTACACTTTCCACCATTCCCACTCCCATTCCCTGCTTAGGGAAAAGTCGGCAGACTATGAAAACGGCTTCCTGGAATCGGTCATTCGGTGTCAAGTCATGATCGCCTTCCTACCTGCCGTCTCAGTTAACGTACTCTGCTAGCCTGCGCAGGTCACGGCAATTCCCTGCTTTGTGAGGAGTCGGGGAAAAGATGAACTGAACTAAAAAGAAACTTTTCTGCGCTGTAACACTATCCTCCTGGTAGACGTCGGTCCGTCAACAGTCGACTTAGTCATGGGTGGGGGCGCTCAAAGCAAAGTGGCGCTGTCCATTCTTTCAAAGGGCCGCCGTCACTCCAGGGATGTACAAAGGGGATGTTCCTAAGGACACGTTTGGCCTGCTCGCTGGGCACATCTCGAGACCCAATTTAGTGATTCTAGGAACATCACATCCTAGGAACACTACAAAAGCAGGCTTGGCCATGCAACGAGTGTTTTTTCAATCAAAGTCAATATAGTACAAATGTTGATAATTGCTGTGGAATCAAATATCGTCGACGAATACGTAAACATACGCAACGCATAACTGCACACGGCTCCCCGACTTCACAAACTAAACAAACAACAACTTTATTTTATGATGATACCAAGCAAACTATAAATGTAACCATTTAACGGAATACAACCACCGCCGCCACAACCACCAACCAACCAACCAATAATGCATAGTATACTTGAAGAAGAGCGCGTGCTGCTCACCCAAAAGAAGGTCGACTCCAGACTTCCCCTCCAGGCAGTTACGGGAGCTCTCGTCTCCCGTTTCTTCTACTTGTGGTACACCCCTCCGGTGAGTCACCCGTCCAACTTCCCCATTTGTGGTTGAACACCATCAGGCCAAAACCACAATAAGTATCGGGGGACTCAGGAAAGATAGTCGTGTGGTGCAAGATGGGTGACCGTTTGTCTTACTTCGAGAAACTTCTATTTCTCCTTTGTTTTCTTCAACCCTCCCCCCCCCCCCACACACACACACGCACCGAATGAGTTTAGCTCATTTCAAGAGGATGAATATGTTGTACTGCTCTCTCGAGTCTGTGGCTGTTTGGTAATACCAGTTCACAAGATCTTACTTAACTGTCACGTCGATGGTAAAGTGCACGAATTCGTCGCATTTTTCCTTTCAATTTCGGTGTATTGCCGCCATGAATAATCACAACATATCCTAATTTTAAACTGCGGTTTTGTATCCGTTTTTCCAAATGGGTCGATCTTAACTGGAGGAGATGTTCCCGTTGCCACGTTTTCCAAAAGTGATCGACGATGTGCAGACGATGAGCGAGACGCCGCCTCATGTCTTCGATATCAGCTGCTCCCGGTGGCAAGCAACGTGATTGTGAAGCAAGCATGGTGACGCGCCAGAGGATCCGGATCACTTGCATAGGCTGATAGTATTGTTAAGGGCCCCTAGAGTCGACGACTGCTTCAACCTCCTGAAGGTGGTTTCAAGTTCTTCATGGTTGATATAACCAGAGCCTTGCGTAGACATGTTTTTACAGTCCGAACCATGCGCTCCCAGTACCCACTCCACCAGGCTGCTCGTTCAACAATGAACTTCCACTTGATGTTATAGGAGGAACAGAAGTTGCGTGCGGCCCATGCTCTTCAGATGATTCTATGAATCACGCATATCTTTTGTCTGACACGATCTCGAGATCGGCTCGCGTCACTGCGCACGGAAATAGATAGTGTGAGACAGATATCATCTCGTCTGGTGATGCATCCAGTATTGGTTCACGGAGTCGGCCAAGCCGATCCGAACGCTCGAAAGACGATGGGAATAAGTTAGAGGCCAGTTACAAAACCGGATTATCCGTCGAGAAGTGAGGATAAGAGGGGGGATGGAAACGAGGATGACGCTCGGGGATCCGGAGATGAAGGCGCTTCCGACAACGAGTTGCAACGCAGTGTCAGTCCAAGTGTGCAAAGCGACAGGGGATCACCTAAGGAAAGGAATGATTGGGAAGCGAGGTGCAGAGGTCACGTGACAGGTAAGACGCTCAAAGCAGGTCACATTAAGAAAAGAGACCGAAGAGGGAGTCTGAGGCCAAAAGTGACGAGCCATCTGACGAGCATCACAATCGAATTTGGAGGCTGCGCTCTTGTTGGTAGGGAAGAGGTTGACGCTTTCGACTTCCTCTTGTGATGGCTTCGTTCGCGATGGATCACACATGGTTGTGGCATGGCGACCGTTGCGCGACTGCAGTACTTTGATCGATGGCCTCTCAATGTGCAAATAAAACGTCGCATGTCCCGCGCCAGCCGGTTCCTTTTTCCCTGCAAGCTCAGCGTTGCACTGCAGCTCTCGGTCGAATGTGTTTGTGATCTGCAAAAGCGACAATGGGGAGCCTCCATCGCACCGGTACGGATGCTTTTGCTTTCCATCTGAGCGTTTGTTGCGTCCATTTCACTTGTGGGTCACCGCTAATGCAGCACTATTCGCAGCTCTTCACTTGCGGTTCTGACACAGAGGATACAGGCTCCGCTTCGACCGATGCCTGAGCACCACGAACTGCCTGCATAACACTTGGGTGGTAAGCAACAGCGATATTAGGTGGCAAAGCCTTCAGGAGTACATCGCACATCATTGATAAATACGTACCCTGAGTACTTGGTTATGAGAGATATTGTTGCTCAATTCTTTTCTTGTCGCCAAATCTCTTCGTCAGTATATTGATGGCGTCGTTGTAGAAGGCTTCGGTGGTCCGCAGTCCAGTTAAACAAGATCGAAGGTAATGGAAATTCGCGATGGTACTTAGCCTTGGATTTTTTGCACGGCGCTCCGCCATTGTTCCCGAAAGTATTGCAAAGATCACATGTCGCCACTGAAGGTGCCCAGGTCCAATTTCTGCAATTTTATCCCTCGCATGCCTCTTGCGGACGTATCCTGTTCGGGGACAGACATCCACTGGCGAGATTCGAAGGCAGGACCCGCAGTCGTTCTTATGACCTGTTGTGGGGTCGTTCCCTTTGTGCCTGTACCCAGCTTTTTAACGGCAGACTTCACTCTAGCAAGCGTATCTAATGCTTCATCTTCGTACTCGGCATCTGTTGCATATTCATCTTCAATTTCCTCGCGGCAAAGCTCTATATCTTCTGGGGTAGAGTGTCGCCCCCGACGACGAATCTCAAAATAAAGTTATTGTTGTATATGTTTGTGGCGGACCGTGGACAACGACGAAGACGGTTCTCAGTTCCACCGGCGCCACCGTCATCGCCTCTCCGTCATGGCATACCACCATCGTCATCTACGTTTTCATTAATCTTGTCTAGCTTCTAGTCTTTCCATGAAAATGGCCAGCTCTATGGACAGTAGTTCTACCCCTGCGGTACTTGTCCACTTCCCGCATAATAAGGGTCGGGTGACACGGGAAAGACAGTCGTGTGGTGCAAGATGTCTTATTTCGGGAACCTTCTGTTTCTGCTCTGTTTTCTTCAACAACAACTTTTATAGCGTTGAATTCATTGTATAAGCGATGCAGAGCGAAATTCCCTAGAGTGAGCTCGAAATTCT
Organism: Ornithodoros turicata; assembly: GCF_037126465.1. Lineage (NCBI taxonomy): Eukaryota > Metazoa > Arthropoda > Arachnida > Ixodida > Argasidae > Ornithodoros > Ornithodoros turicata. Next base: position 501,512 of record NC_088206.1, read on the forward strand.
CTACATCTAGGAAAATTTCCCTACAGTTGGCAACGCTGTTACGAATATTGATGCCTTGAGAGTGGACAGACACTTGGTCACGTGGTTTATACGAATTTTACCCTCTCCCCTGCCGCGAGACTAAGCATCGGTAAAGTGTACATGGCTTGCTGCAAGTCCACAGTGACGCTCAGTCCTCTTTCAAAAAGCGACGCAAGGACCGTTATCAGCAGAGACATCGAAAACGATGTCTCTGCTGATAACGGTATAATACCACAGCTATCACGAGTGAGAAGAGGCGTGTACGTGGTCCAGAATCTGCGTCTCTCGAGACGCACGAAAACGACGGTTTTCGCATCTTTTAAGACCTGTTACCACTGTAAAAGGAAATGTAATGTGTACTGAAGTAGGGTAAATCCGACGTGCGCTTTCTGTTTCTGACATATCGCCTGTTTTTGAATTACATTTCTGGTGTCTGAAAATTGACAAAAGTGCTCGTTGGCAATACCTGACGGAAGATAAATACCGTTTACTCGACACATTTCAGACAAGTAGATTTTTAAATAGAATTTTGTGCACGTCATGTGAAAGACCTTGTATGTGGACAAGCATAGTAATCTTTATTGAGAAATTGGCCCGCAACACATGTACCTGCAGGGAACACAGAGCAGACTCCTACTAGGTTGGTCACCGCGCGGTCTCCAGCGCAGGGCAGGAAAAGGCCCTTGCGGGAAGAAGTCTTTTTATTCAGCTTGGTGAGATTTTCCGTCCGTCCACTGAATAAACTGAGCTGGGTTCTTACGAATCAAGTACAGTGTTTCTTCCTCCTGTAGTTCAGGGCTCTGCTATACACGTGCAGTAAACGAAAATTTTGTGACCGGCGTTGGAAAGAAGTAAACGCCATTCATAAAGAACTCGTACGTTCACCACAAATAACCGCCTATTCCGTCCACATTCCTGAGTACCGCCGTATCCTCCATCGGGAATATTTCATGCTTTGCAATTAACTCTGCAGTGCACATTTACTGAAAATGACACTACAAAACTGTACATTGTTCTCGGAAACTGTAAAAACAACAACATCGAATTAAATATCGTAATAAAGTTCGGGGCTCCCATACGAAACTACGCAAGCGCGCACACACACGATACTTGGAAATATCAGACGCTTTCCCACAAAGCATTGAACCAAGTCACAACTGTAAAATGTAAAAGTTTAGCGCTTCTCTCAACATACAGTTTCCCTCTCAAGCGCCCCTTTTTATTAATCTTATCTTGATTGGAAACCTCGTCTTAGCTATCCCATCTACTTTTACACACAGTTGATTCACGAGACTCTCTTATTTTGGGTCAAACGCGCACAATTATAAGCCATATTGCCAGCTGTTATTGAGTGGCTTCAGGATGGGTGCCCGTTGTCTCGGTGTACTGCTGCACCCAACCATGGCGATGGAGATGACCTGGTGTTGCATTGCATTATACGACGTTACGTTGTCTCTTCAGACGAGTGTAGCTTCCTTCTTTGCACTGCAAAAAAATAAAAAAATGAAAACGCAATAGTTTAGGCTTTGTCCCGTCCAGAGAAATAGTGTGGGAGATTAGCTCTGTGGAAAACACAAAGCTGTAATTTGATAGAGTACAAACAGAGCATAAAACCGCGTGCCAAGCCGTGACCGGTGATGGTCCTGAACAGCTAGTTGTAGAACAGGAATAAACTGTTAATTCCCATTTGATGACGTGCGAAGTAGACATTCGGCGTTCTGAGAAGCCAAAGAATTTCGGCGAAAGCTTACGAGGTGTTCAAACGCAGAAAATGGATTGTAATTCTGGAAGATGGGAATGAATGTCCTACCCTCACGAGGACACCGTTAGCGCTGCAACAATGTAGGTACGGACCACCGCGTTTTTTCGTCCGCTAATTTCATCCTTTGTTACTGGTTCGTTTTTGCCTGATTAGAAGCGGAACATAGGTGGGTTCCCTTTGGATCGAGGCGGATCGATGGGCGACACAGAAAAAGGAACACGCTAAAGCGGCTGTTTCTTTTTTTCTTCGTCGTCCCATCGATAAGGTGTTCTCAACGTAAGTTTGCCTGCCTGTATCATCGTCATATATAAATATAAATGGGCTGCGTGAAACCGCCATGAGACTGGTTGAAGGGACCGAGAAAAGAAACCGTCTTAGTGAGAACACGAAAAACGCGCTTTCTCATGACAAGCGTAGAGATCCGGGATTCGATATATCCCGGATCTCTACGCTTGTCATGAGAAAGCGCGTTTTTCGTGTTCTCACTAAGACGGTTCTCTTTTCTCGGTCCCTTCAACCAGTCTCATGGCGGTTCGAATCCCGAAATCCCGGAATCCCGAAATCTCGGAATCCCGAAATCCAGGCTGCTTTCCACATCCAGAAATCACGGGATTTTCTCAGAAAAATTCCGGGATTTCGGGACATGAAGAGAATACTGCATATCTACTGTCGGTGCAATCGCGATACAGAACTGTGGAACAATAACGAGTTGTTTAATTTCTAGCACTCGTTTTGAATGACAATTCTTTGTCAAGCACCCGAATAGTGCGCGCATGTTTCCTTGCATGCGCGGCATGCGAACTTCCATTTTTGACGCCTTTGGGCGCGTTAAGCAGGCTCCCGAGCGCCATAACCCGGGTTTTCACGGGAACATACCCTCGGTGCCTCTACTTAATGGTGTTTGCGAGCCTATCCGGAAGCCGAGCGCCAGAGCCGCTGAGCGCGCGCCGCCTATCGAGCTTTCTTTTGTCGTCTGCTTTTAAGTAAACATAGCAGTCCTTTATAATCGTATAACTATTTACCGCCGACATCCGATGACTCCGGAAACACAAAGAGCATGGACGGTTGCAACGTGTTCCAACGGTTGCGCCATTTCGAAAGGCAGTTCACCGGAACATGCGTCACGCTCCGGAACTGGCCTCGCTCTTCCCCAGCGTTCTCCGGCTCCGAAGAAGGGGTGCGCAGGGTGCAACCGGGAACGTGCACCGGAAGTCACTTTGGAGTGATCCCATGAAAGAGGGAATGTTCCCGGAGCACGAACCTAACGCGCCCTTTGACACAGGCGCCGGAGTTCCGTGCATTGCTTTCCTCTTCCGTCGAACTGCTAGGTGCGTGCACTTCAACAACAGCACAATGAAGAAGACGAAGAAAATATTGTCTACGACAAACGAAGCGTGTGGCGGCTTCCAGCAAAAGTCAAGCGATTCAACCGGCACGTCGTTTTATGTCTGGGCGTTAGGTGCCGTGGCAAATTACCAAAATCTGGTACAGCCTCCACGAAAGGCCTCCACAAACACCTTCTTGGAAATAAGGTGAACCATTCGCTTGGCAATTAAACCATCTGGAGTTCCGAAAGCCAGTTTTTCTACAATATTATGCAGCCCGGTGCCAGTCTCAAACAAACTGGTGTGAAGAAACAGTGCCGAGGAGAGACACACAAAACGCAAGCATTTGCTACTGAAAGCTCGTGTATGAACGCTGCCTCGGCTTCATCTCAATCCCGTCCCGAAATGACGGGACTGCGAAAATGGCTCGCCATTCCCAGCACTACTCCCGACGTCCCCACTGTCATCAAGCGGGGTCGAAGGTTGCGGAATTATCCGTTCAAGCAAGGCGAGAATCCCTATTCTTCCTGTCCTACAGTCTTCGACAAGCGGCCATAGTGCGAGTTTCTACCATTTTCGCACTACAAAGTGTTTGATCGTTCACACAGCAGTCTGTGAGAGCCGGCGCGTCGGAAAGCATCAACTTGACAAGTACTTTTGCCGCCCTGATTTCTAGGCCAGCCAGTGCAGGTGAGAACGATGAGAAACATGGCGGGCAATTGATTTGTTCACGAAATTACAATTAAGGCTCTGAATATAGCATCAAATATTTATGACAGCAACTACAAGGGGCACAGAAACATAAATATGCATAGCAGCAACTGAGAGAAACTTAGGGACAGGGAAGTCACAGGTGTGTAAATACATGCACATGGCATGGCCGAGCGGGTAAAAGCATTTGCTCGATGGTTGGTGGTAGCCCAAGCGAGGTGATGGGTTCGAATCCTACCACCGGATGTATTGTCAGAGGTATTCCGGTAGACACAGTTCCCCTTGAAGTTGGCACAGAGCGCACACTAACCCCGTGGTTCTCCATTCCTTCCTGCTGACCTCTCTCCATGTCTGTACGCCACAGCTGCTTCGCGGCGCTATCACGAAAGAAATCGCTGTGCAGATTGTCATTGGAATGCGATAGCATTTATGGCCTCATCCTCCGACGATGGACGGTAGAGGCCTGTGGAGACTCAAGTAGCGGACGTACTTGGCAACCACTAGCCTTCAGGAAGACACAATCTATTACACTTCCCGTGCGGGTTGTGATAATTTTATCGTCACTGGCTAGATGCAAATCGGAGACCTCTCTCATCAAGTCCGTGGATCAGTCGGCTTCTTTATGTCCCATTGCAATTATGGGCATGTTGTGTTCCTTCAAGTTTTCTACGAAGGTGATGCTTGCAGAGTAATTGAAGACTTTGGCTAGAAGGAACCCATTCGTCTTGCCTTTAAAGGATACCGGTGTAATGCTTACCAGCACGGTGAGGGTGAGGGCACCTTATAGTTCACTTCTACGACGCATAGGTGGGATAACTTTGAAAATCATCCTGGCGCTTACCGTGCTACAGAGAGCATCCCAATGAAGGCCACTGAGGGATGTTTTTGTTGTGGGTGGTTCTCCGCGTCCACACGATTCCCAGAGCAAGAGGGACATCACACCTCTTCATCTCCTGTACCAGCATCATCTTTCCCCTCTCTTTCACCATCCCCTGGATGCACCTAACCGCAACCCACGAGCAGGCTGCACCTTTCGCAAACATTATTCCCCCTCTTTACGACTATACGCCATCAACTTCGTCTGCAGCGGCTAGCACGTGCTCTACCTAGTCTACTTTGAGAGTGACTATCTTGACCGCAAAGACAGTTTCGTCATTTCTCGAGTAGATGGCGGCACCGGCACTTCTCAGATTCACCACTTTTCTCTGAGCAGTGCGTTAAAAAACTGAGCGTCAAAAATTGTCATCGATGAAAGTAAGATTGGCGTACCATGGAGTTCCTGTTTGTTGGTCCGTCCCATGGTATATCGTAAGGTTCCTCCTGACGATGGTCCATGGTGGGTATGTACGATGTCCTAGCGTATTGGCTCACCAAAGGAGTACCTAATAATGACATATACTTTTTATTTACTGTCTTTGGGTATCTATGTAGACTTACTTTGCATGATGGTAGCTCTCTTGAGACACGCCCAGGCAATGACGATGGCTGTGATGATGACTGTGAAGGAAGCCACCACAGGCACGACGAAGTACGTCTTGTAGTAGAATGGCATGTCGTCCATTACGGGGAATGGGCTGCTGCCATCTAGAGGACAGACAAGTCTGGCTCAAAAACGACGTCAATCGTCAATTCTTCGTCAAAATAATTACGATACAATTCCAAATATTTCTCATTTGATCGCCTCGCTGGGATGTCACTCGTGTTTTCGTCGCCGTGTAGGAGTACACTGGCTGTTTCGTGATAACTAAGGGTTTGCTAAGGTCGGTCGCGACTACAAGCCATTGGTTGGTCGACCTATCGCAGACAAACGACATAAAAGAGAGAGCCACGAAAAAAAAGTAGAATTTACGGATGAATATGGAAGGTAGAAGCCTAATTAACTGTCCTTCTTACGTTTCAACATGCGCCCCCCTAGAAGTACTAGGTAAGTCTGGGAAGTAAACGCAGTGTTCTTGATAATGACAAGTTGGGAATGAAGATGGATCAATCATGAGGATGTTCACCGAACGCCCGAAGGAAACGAACATTTTATTGCGGGAGTTACTCTCGAACGTGAACATATGTATACGGTGGGTACATGCATGGCCCATTGCCACGCGTTTCTTTGCCTTAATAAATGATGATGTGCACCTGAAAGATGCGTGACAGCCGGAAGGTCGTGCGAGAAATCTCCCCGTCCGTATAGGTTGAAAGCAGCCATGCGGAAGTTGTATCGGGTGCCGCTGCGCAGATCTGTCAATGTAACCGCATCCTTGGTGGCCGGAAAATGAAGTTGACGTTTGTCACCGTCATCTGTACCGTACTGGATTTCGTATTCTGCAACAGGCAAGATGTCAATGTTTTTCTTTCTTTCTTTTTTACGTGGAGAGACAACTCACGAATAATAGGAGCCGCAGCAGAGGGTGGACTGTTCCAGTGCAAGCTTACGGACGACGAAGTGATGCTCGTCACTCGAAGGCTCGGCATTGAGGGAGGATCTGCAATTTATCGCTTGAGTTTATTTCCACCCTCGAGGGTTGCAAATCGAAAGCTACTTTTGAATTTCATCGGTACAACACTACCACTGGGTGATCATAAATTGACGGGAATATGTTGGACATTTGACGTGAGTGGGTAAATCTGGGAGCACGATGTAATGATGGACATTACTTTTCTCTTTGACGTTTGATGTGTTACAGTCTGTATAGATTACATATTCGAAAATCGGGACAGGCGACGAAATAGTTATGTTGTCAACCCTTTCATGATGTGTTGTGTGAAACCAACAGGAGTCCCTTGTGTATAAGGAAAAAAAAAATTTGGGGCAGACATTTATGCCAACTGATTCAGGGGGGTGTTTAGACCACCACGGATGTTTACAAAAAAAAAAAAAAACACACACACACAAAAAAAAACTGAGTATTTTGTGAAGGTAGGCGGGTATCAGATACGGAACGTTATCCGAAGCGTTCAACCACTAGAGGACTCTGAAGTTAGCTAAGACGCAACTAAAGCCCAGAGACGGCAGCTAAATTGGTAGAAGCGCGTGATATTAGCTGACGGCATTTATATTTTTTGTACTGAGCCCCTGTGCGGGGTTGATTTATAATTCGAAACGAAATAAATCTCGTATTTTATTCCGTATTGGCTTTTTAAAAGAGCCAAACCTGCTTATAAAAATAACAACAGTCCATAGCGAAACGAAACGTTGCAACTTAAGAGCCCACCAGGAATGAATACCTTCTAAAAAATATATAATCCCTTTCATCAACAATTTAAGTGGAGAAAAACATGCCGCGATTTTACGGAAACCTATTTCATTTGATGACAAGTTTTTGATGGCCATATCGAGCAATAAAATAAGAGTGTACAGATAACTATACAAGAGTTCTTTTTTATCCTTTACGGATTTTTAAACAAAAAGATACGAGAACAGCATAGATGTCGTTTTTGCGGTTGAGTCACAAGGCAAGGCGGACATCCTCTGTAGGAAAGTACGTAACTACAAGATGACTAATTCCCTAAAATTCACTACACGTACACATACGTCAGATGATGATTAGGTAGATTTAGAGCAAAAGCGAGATAGCAGAATGGGAGACAATCGTCGTTGAAAAACATTCTATCTCTTAAAAAATCCTAAGACGCGCATGCGCGTTGAAATATCAATCGCAAAATTTTGATATGTAGATAAGCCGAAGCCGAAACTTTTTATCCCAAGTCTCTGCAGGAAGGCAAATAACCCTTTCGTTGACTACCGCCTAGAGGTATAGTGTACAGCATTCCCCTCACCTGCAGGAAGATATCGAAGGTCGGCTCATTTGCATGGCACAATTTGGCAATGCATATCTCAAAGCGCGCTCACGTCCCAGTATTTCAAAGATAAATAATGACTTCCTCTAATTTTGCTATATCACAGTTCCCTGAAAGCATGTAATTAAAAAGTTAATGAAAATGTCCCTTAATTAGCCACCTCACTGCACAAGCACCCTTATTCCCAATGGTCCACAATGACACAATTCAAAGTGTCCTGATGCAATTTTTTTTTGTTGAAAATTTGGTGCAGCTAAAAAAAAAAAAGCACCATGTATACAGGGTGCTCATTTTTATCCTTTACAGATTTTTTTCTAAAAACCTACCATAGCTACAAAGATGCCCGTTTTTGCAGGTGGGTTCTACGGCCAGGCAGACATGCTGTAGGAAAGGGGGGTAATGTTTAATAGAATGAAAAGAAAGAAAAAAAGCATAGCATAGGAAAGCATACGTATGTGACTACTGGGCAACTAATTAACTAAAATTCATTCATTAACTGTTTGGTGATTAAGATTTTTAAGGTTAAGATGTTTTCGGGGAAGTGCGAAATAGCAGAAGTAGACCTCGACATTATTCAAATCCACTCTCTATTTATAAATGTCCTGAAACGAGTACGTACCTACAGCTAGATATAAATTTTCCTATGCAAATGAGCCGATACCGAAAGGAGCGACGGGCGTTCGCCTTGGAGGGCCACGTGTTTCGTAGCGATGGAGCTGATCTGACGGCCAGATAGGCCGGCCTCGCTAGCTCAGTCGTTAACGTGTTGGCTTGATGAGCTCAAGATCGCGAGTTCAACCCCGGTCGAGGACGGTAGCAATGTGGGGGAGGTAAACCTTGCTTCCAGCGCCGTGCTTCTGGCGCATGTCAAAAGAACACCAGGGGCCCTATTCTCATCAAAGCAATCGACCTCGATTACCTTGTATCTCGCCTGTCATTGGTCGTTACGTGAGGAAGGCGTGAAGAACGGAAGTGAATGTCACGCGCCCTCAACCAATAGTCGAGCTCTCAATCCTACAGTTTTCGTGATAGAGGAGATAAAGCATGAACAGTGCAGGAGCAAGTGCTCGACGATTGGTTGAGCGCGGTGACATTGATTTCTGTTCTTCACGTACGATCAATGACAGACGAACACAAAGTGATCGAGGTCGATTAGTTTGACGGGAATAGGGCCCCTGGTGGTCAAAGTTATCCGCAGTCCTACTCTGCAGCACTTGCAGCAGGCCCCCACACAAATAAACTGACACACCTTACGTGTAAATATACTCCAATTAATAATACCTTGCCGTCGATCTTCAGGCCCAGATAAGCCTGAGGTACTGTAGCTTCTGTGCTCGCCAAGTACGTAGTTCTGGTTTCGGCTCATTTGCATAATAAAATTTGGCAATTTATCTCAAAGTACTTGCTCGTTCCAGGATTTTTAAAAACAGGGTGGATTCAAGTAATGATTGCCTCCAATTCTGCTCAATCGCACTTCCCGAAAACGAGTTGATGAATTTTAGATAATTAGTTGCCCGGTAGTTGCACGCACTTTCCCACGGGACCAGCTCCCGTGGCATAGTGGTTAGGATGCTCGCTTTCCACGCTGAGACTGGGAGGTGACACGGGTTCGAATCCTGTCACCGGCTGTGCTGTCTCAGGTTTTCCCAAGACTTTCCAGACGAATGTCGGCACAGTTCCCCCTGAAGTAGGCCCAGGACGCATACTAACCCCCCACTCCTTCATGCTGTACTCTCTCCATCTGTCCACGTATGTACGCCGCTCATAGCCACAGTTGCTTCGCGGCGCTAACACGATAACAAAACAAAACTTTCCCGCGGGATGTGCGCCTGGCCGAATAACGCACCTGAAAAAACGGCATCTGCGTAGCTTTCATAGTTTTTTTTTTCCTCAAAAATCTGTACCAAATAAAAATGACCACCTTGTGTATGACGGTTACCTCCGTTGAGAGTTGTGCATGAGACTTCTTCCGAGGGAGGACCAGGCCCGACTTCGTTAAATGCCTTCAGAATAAACTTGTATACTGTGGCTGCTTGCAATCCACGAAAGGTCTTGGTGGACGTGTCCCTATTAACTGTGTCATATACCAAGGGGATGCCATCCATTTTGTGTCCAATGTGGTAGCCCTTCAACTCTCCGTTCAATTGGTCGGCTGGCGGAGGCTGGAGGAAAAGCACCGTCATATCATAAGCGCCACCGAAAGATGATGAGCGTACCTCCCATGAGAGCCGGATGTTCCGCGTATCCAAGGCCTCGCATTGGATATTCATTGGTGGAGCACTGGGTTCTGCACGAGTGTTGCGCTATATATACCGGGTGTCTCAGTTAAATCCCCGGGCTAAATAATTCGCGCACCGGTGCACCAATCGATACAAGTATCTGTCCAATACCGCCTACAAGATGCGCAATGCGTGAATGAGCGGGAGGCGCTCATTATTTAAATAAAAATTCAAATGAGTTTCGTGAAAAAAGCTACCTTCTAAAGCAGGGCGCCGTCGGCCTTAAAATGGGTACTACCCCTTTTGGGACTTTCAGTGGACACCTTTTAGAAAAAAATCTGCCACCGAAGCGGGTCATTTGTTGCAGTAATTAATTGGTTTCGGTTTACGTATTTTTGTCCCGGCTGGTCGCGGCGAAGCGCAAAAGGATGTAATTCATTGGTGTAAGGACGTTATTCATTGGTGGACATGGGAGTGAAAGAGCGTCCTTTTGCGCTTCACCGCGACAAAAATATGTAAACCGAAACCAATTAATTACTGCAACAAATGACCCGCTTCGGTTGCAGATTTTTCTCTAAAAGGTATCTACTGAAGGTCCCAGAAGGGGTAGTACCCATTTTAATGCCGACGGCGCCCTGCTTTAGAAGTTAGCTTTTTCACGAAACTCATTCGAATTTTTATTTAAATAATGAGCGCTTCCCGCTCATTCACGCGGTGCGCATCTTGTAGGCGGTATTGGACAGATACTTGTAAAAAAGAAAGTTATTCGAAAGTTATAGTGAGTTCGCGAATTATTTAGCCCGGGGATTTAACTGAGACACCCGGTATATATATATATATATATATATATACAGTAAAAAGCAAGAGTAAATCGTTCGTATTACCTTCGGCAGTTGATTGAAAGATGACTGGATCCGAAGGATCCCCAAAGCCGACGGAATTTTCTGCTAAGACCAGTGCGGCATATTCAGTACCGGGGTGAAGGTTGTTAACCATGACCGAGTTTCGCGTTCCGTCCACCTGTTGCTCCTGAAGGACGCTTCCTCGAGCTACGAAAGTAACCCCGAGCTACGGCCGCGTCGCGTTGTAGAAGCGATATACTTACATGATTTCCTCCAGTACCTAAACACGTATCTTAGCACCTGCTTTCTGAGTGGTGCCCATTTAACCGATACATATCGGCTACGACGTTCTGTCACCACCAAGTCACGTGGGCTTTCCGGTGGTTCTGGAAATAGAGGGAAAATGCGTGGTGCAACGTCACGGGAGAAGCTGGCACCCTCACAAATTATTCATTTTTGTTGAAGCCAGATTTAGATAAGTACCACAAAGTTTGTAGACCGTAAAAGGTCTTGCCTCTTACACAGGCCAAACTGATCGCTGTCTTAATGGTACACTACGTGAGGCCGGCCTATGGAACAGCATTCTTTGCGGTGCTGTTTCGGGGAAGATTTTTTCCTAAAAGTTTGTGGATGTTGTAATAAAAACGTGTGATTTGAAGTGGTGATGTGGGCAAGCATTGCGCTTGTCCCATCCTACGGTTTGCAATACACAAGCGTGGCTCCTTCAACGGTCGTCGGGGCAGTATCGTTTACGGTGCTGTTCCCGTGAAGATATTTCCTAAAATCCTTCAACAAGTTGAATTTCTCAATTTTTTTGCGAAGAAACAAACAAACACGCGTGGCTGTGCTTTCACTCTGGTGTGCTTGAAATTGCTAAAATCCCCAATGCATTCATTTTAAGAAATGGATAACGAACCAGCCCACCTCTGTCGGAGGTCATTCAACACCTTGTGTCTATATCCGTGGATGCTGCGAAGAACTTGTATACCTGCACGAGGAAATCGAAGCGGGGCAGCACAATCCAGCTGATTTCGCCACCAGATTCAGAGAGTGGAACCCACTTGGCCAGAGGGTTTTTAGGCCGTACTAGTGGTTCAACACCTTGGTACTTTCCACTCATGGATGCAGCATTGTCGTAAAACCGTCCGCGACGGACCTTTGTTTATGCCATGTGCGTCGACGAAACCTATTAAAGCTTTGAGCATGTATTACAACGTATATTTCTTCCAACTTGCAAACGAACCCCCAAGAATACACAGAACCTTATTCCGTCCACGCTGTCCCGCTCCACAACTCGAATTTCCTCTTCCCCAAACCTGCTCATGGCCATAGGAGCGCCCCAACCGTAGCACTTCTCCCCAATCACGGTACGGATCAGCGTCCAGCATATAGGGATGTAAACAAGCGGACGGGTAGTGTGGCGATGCATCTTGGAGGCTTGATATGGCACATAGAACCGGCGCAGAGTTGCGTATGTCAGCATACGTACCAGGCTAAACGTAGCGAGAACAGCTGTAGCGCTGCGATGCGTGGATGCCAGCGTGTGAGAGTTTGTCAAAAATGATGCGGCGAAAGGTGAACGGCAGGTAGGGACGTGGCTGTTCGGAGGACATATTGCACCACAGGTGAGTTGCAGAACCAGGGCACCATACGCGTCGACAACGTAGTGGGTATTCCTGGTGGGGGGCAGGGCCGACAACTCGGGATCATAGTCTTGAGCGTGTGCGACATCACGCGCGCGCAGCTCGAGTACGTCAGACACAGTGATGGCACGCGCGTCAGTCACCATGGATAATGTATCGGCAACGGTTCGAAGTGCCGCTTGTGTGGCGGATGTTAAATATAAATTCCAGGATAATTGATATATGGGGCATCTCTCGCGGTGACCAGTTCCAGACCAGTCGCCCTCTGTGGCGTGGTCACAGAGCCGTAGCCATGGGAAGGGGGCGAGAGCGGCAGCCGCCCCGGGCGCCCTCACCAGAGAGGGCGGCGAACCGCAGGCCCTGGCAGGCTGTTCGTGCAGTATAAAGCGGGAATGAAGAGAATTTGAATTTACGATCTCGACAGTGCGAATTCTTTGTTTACAGAGCTTCTGAGTGAGGAGGAGGGCCTGTCACGTTTACTTTGTCCCTAGCGCAAACTCGCTTCGCGGTGGCTCTGCGCGGTCAACATAATCAGCAGAGAACACGAACCGGCCCGTGCCTAGAGATGGGCTTTGTCTTTTCACCTCCGCAATCTTTGCGCCATCTTGACCACAACTGCAAGCGCAACCTTCGACGGGTTTATAGAAGCTGCTGGCCTTCTCCCATTTAGGAAGCGCGATGATTGCAGAAGGTCGAGATTACACACTTCTGAAGAGACCACACGTTGGCGGACGGCAGTTGATGATGGCGTCTGCATCGCGGACTGTGGTTGTTAACTTCTCCAAGTTCAAATGCAGGCTTCCGAGGGACCTTCTCAAAGCTTCTTTGGCGGAACGAATTATTCATTCCCACGAACCACCCTACCATGGCGCCCGTTCCACGGTGAACCTCCAGTGAATACAGTAGGCAGCGGCGAAGTCCAGGACGTCATTCAAAGAGAGTGTGGACAGGAGGCGGGACGTATAGTAGGGGGGGAGGAGGGGCAGGTGCGGGCGTAGTCGGTCATCAGAATGGGGGCAGAGGTTGCTGCGTGGACATTCCGGATGAACTGCGCCTGTGACGCCGCAGGTGCAAGGAAGGATGTAGGCCTCCTGTTTGCGATGCTCAGTGTTGGATACATGTAGCGGTCCTACGAAGTCGACTCCGACGAAGTAAAAGGCGGATGTTTGCATGATTCTTTCATTTGGAAGGGGAGCTACGAGCGCAGATTAGACAGCACAGTACGTCCGAGTTGTACGCAAGGAACCGTTTGGCGACCTTTGAGTACACGAGATCTTCGCCGTAGCTCGCTGAGAGTGTCGGAACTCCTGCACGGTATAAACGTTGGTGAGTGTCCATTATGTTTACCTTTGCTTAGGTGGTAGAAGGACGGAATACTGAATATCATTGCAGTCATCCATTTGCTGTAGTCGGCCTCCGACTTGCGAGAGCAAGTGGTGGCATAAGAATTGATGGAAGGCCATTATCGACGATGAGCGGAAAACGGGAACCGTGGCCTCAAACACCGACACTTCCTCCAGGAACGCTTCTCTTTGTGTGCGACATGCCCACAAATGTTCACCTGAGTTCTTCAGCGGTGAGCGTTCCGGTGCTTTTTGCTCGCTGATGGAGCAAGTTATAAATGTACCGAAGCAAGTAAACAGTATTCCTAAAGGGTGCTTGAGTGAGCTGTAGTTCAGAAGTAGAAGCAGTGGGAAGTTTGAGCCTCCTCTACCCTAGGTATCGCGGTGTCCATTTGCCGGACTCGCTTTGCACCCAGTGCAGGGCAGTCTTGGAATCAGTTCAGAAGAATGCTTGCGCGGGTGTTATGTGTAGTGATTTGAGGACGCGATCGAGTAGGCAACCCGGAAACTGAAGACGCAGAAAGGTCACTGGTTTCAGCGGGGCAATTCTACCCTTGGCGATGAACTGCACACCCTGATTCCACGGTTGTCGGTGTGGATGCGGGAAGGCCATCTATACCCATTTGTTCCGAGAGTCTTGCATGCGTGTCTCCACATGTAAGTCAAAGTTTCTAGATTGGTTTTCCTTTCACAAGGACTAGAACAGCAACCGAGCAGTCACGATGAAGGGAAGCGTGATACCAAACGCGGCATAGCGGTGACCTCGCTCTCGTAGTTGGCGCCGCTCAAGCTAATGCCATCTATAATTCGATTTGCGTCATGTGTGACATATACTAGGAGATAGTTGAATTTCTCAACTGGGGCAAAGTCGGTGTTGTGGTGGAACATGGCTTCGAAGTGTTCCCAAAAACGTTGCCAATCTTGCAACTTGCCCCGGAACATCGCAATTTGCAACTTCGGCAGCCACACGTTCCGTCTAGCCTGTGTACTTGCTGTCTGCTGATACAGCCTGAGGGCTCCTTTTGTTCGGGCAATGACCGTTTCGAGCTGCTGCCCCTGCTCCAAGATCGCTTCTGTCTCATCGTCATATTTGTCGCAGACGGTCAGTGTTAGAATTTGGCAGTTAGGTCCTCCAGTGCGGCCTGCTTGCGCCAAGGTACTCCACTCAACCTCCACTTCATCGGCCGGAATGTCGGGCTGAGTGAGTATCTCGTAGAGATGGGTAACGGTACGGTTGCCCTCTTCACAAATATGTAGGTACCGCACACAAGCTTGAAGATAGGATTCTTCGAATAACTAGTGGTTTCCGTGCCTGAACACGTCACGCGTGTATAGTAGCTAGCGTTTTAATGCAATTTTGTCCCATGTTACAGTCAAATACAAGTTACGTTACATTCAGAATAGAGCTGTTGTACTCTGGTGTGCCAATTGTGGAACCACCATTTATCTATAATTAAACTGGAACCAGGCAATCAATGCCGTGATGGCATTCATTGCAGGCAGTTGCCAAAGTGAAAATAATGACACGATGGCCGAGTGCAACACAGCGTGCAGAGGAGAATATTAATTTTATCCCCCGGATGAGCGCAGTGAAAACAGTTCACTCCAACTGGGACAAGTTGTGCGTGTTGTCATCAAGTATGGTACCTACCTATGGAAGTAGACTCCTTTACACGTACCGCAACTCTAACCTACATACTGGAGAAAACCTCACCCGAAGTTGATGGATTTAAGAACAAATTTCCAGGAACACTACTACTCTGCGACGGTTAGGCCCTATTCCAAGGCACAGTCTATGCCAGTGCGTGTTAACAAATGTGCTCTCATCCTAAAGCCCTTTTGGATTGCCTACTGTAGGGTGGAACAAGACGTAATGCTTTCAGTGCGGTTCCCAAACTTCGCAGCCCCGCGGCCCAAAAACATATAGACAACCTCGTCGCGAACCCACCTCCCCGTTTCCCTCGTCACGATGCCGTACGTCGTCCGATCTCTGCGCTAGAAGGTTAGACAAACCGATACAATGACATTTTATTGGAGCTACATTCAGAGCAAGTTCTCTGGGCCAAAAAGTCTTGCAAAACCGCAGGAGCCCACGGACATGAAAGCATAGCTACCTCTCCCTAGTGGTTGGAGTGAGCCTGTTTTTTTTTTCTTCTTCTTCTTTTTTTAGCATAGTTTCTCGAAATGAGGACGGTGTTTGCACCGCAACCCTCAGTCCAGGCTCGATCTTAAGCCGTGACCTGCTGTACTTTGTTTTGAGTGTCGCCACAGCGGAGAATCGAAGGTCGCGTAAGTACGTTGTCGCAAACGGAAGCAATATTTTCACGGCTTTTCGCGTCATTAGCGTGTATTCCGTGGACAAACCTGCCCAAGATTCCGGAAGTGGTTATCACGGAAACCGCAACCTTAAACTTCGATCTGAATTCAGGTCCATGAACTGCTGTCCAACAATGTCCAATTCGTCTGCTGTACTAAAGCCCTCGGGAAGAGAAATCGTGCCAAATGGATCCCTGATCCAGTCATGTCTTTTGAACTGGATCTGCGGGAAGTACTTCTCAAACTGAAGCTTGAGAGCCGAGATATGTGCTTTAGTATAACCGAAGTCTTCAGCTGTATCACACGGCTCTGCGCCATGCTCTACGACTGCGTGGTGCGCCGTGTACGCGGGGCATTCGTGTATGCCGCGATAGACGCAGACGCTGTGGCCTTTAGTGGCAGTTTAGTGGGAGTCCTTCAGTGAGATAGTAAGCGCTGTTCTCACGAAATAGATTTTGGCCCTCATGCACAAGTGAAATCAGGCGTGAAAGAGAGGCTGTGTGATGCATCCAAAGCGTCGCGTACACGGCACGCGTTTGTGAGAGACCTCTGGGTCTGCTGCCACGGGCTTTATGGCAACACACAATAGCGGGCACGGCGTGGCTTTTTTTTTAAAGAATCAGTGGCTCGCTTCTTGCCCCCTCGGTACATGTCGCGCCCTCCCTGGGGGCCGCGACCCACAGTTTGGGAACCACTGGCTTATGTGAATTGCCATCTAGTAGGGAACCGATCTTGTGCTTGTGCATGTTGTTTTAGGAAAAAATCTTCCCGGGAACAGCACCGCAAGTACTGATACTGCCCCGACGACCGTTTTATAGGCCGCGCGCATTCAAAGACATGGCCCAGTGGGGGCGGACCGCGTTACCCTTCTGCAATATACGAAGGACGGGCTCCCCTTTGCCTTCCTGAATGTTGTTGGGTGTTATCTACGCTGCGTCTATAAATTCTCATTATCCATATTTAAGGTTCACTAGGGCGGCATGCATGCTTCTATAAGGTATCATATCGCCGGTGTGACTGTATTGCTTGCTTGCGATTTGTGTGTCCAAGAAGAAACTGACTGAGTGTACCTAGCACGATGAGTCTGTACGCGTGGCTCGTTTGGCCGAAGTCATTCTTGGCAACACAGACGTAATTAGTGGCGTCTTTCCTGACGCTGTTGTGGATCACGAGAACTGAGATGAGGCCCGTCGATGTGATTTCTTCGTGGGTCTCGTACCTGCCACCAGTCATTGCTTTTTTAGTAAGACATGAGGAAAAAAAGAAAAAGGAAGGAACCTGTACCTGTCGACGGAAGGCAGCAGCACCGCGTTGTCCTTCTCCCACGTAACCACCAGCGGATGCTGGCCAGTGACGTCACAGGCAATTTTCGCGATATCTCCTCTTTTTACTGACACTTCAGGAGATGACTTGCTGATGCGAGGCGGAACTGTGTCACATACATTAGTTATGAGATTGTTGGTACAAAGCGGTAGATTCTCACCGTGAACAGCCACCTTGACTGCCTTTGACAGCGGTGGTTCTACGCCGTTGCTGACGTCACACTGGTAGATACCGCCGTCGTCGGATTCCACACTCTCAATAACAAGCGTTCCATTGTCGTAAATCTTTCTTCTGCCCACGGGATGTAATGTGATAAGGTCGCTGCTACCTATACGCATTATTCGTGTGACTTGGAAGGAGGTGTGTAAGAAATAAGAAAGTTTTTACCTATCTGCATCTTCCACGTCACCCTCGGTTTGGGAAAGCCGGCAGCGTCGCATGAAAGCACCAGATGACCACCTTGGACAGCGTCGGTGTCTTTGGGTTCCGAAAGCCAAACCGGAGCGGCTGCGAGACCAACAATGTTGTTGAGAACAATACGAGACATAAATATCGTGTGCGTGGATAAAAGAGCGCAGCTTTCATTTGTCACGCATCTGCTGTCATAGTACGAGCATTTGACGAATACAAACACGCAATGAAGAACAAGAAGAAGAAAAAAAAGCTGACGTCAAAGGCCTGAAGGACCAGGGGCGGGTCCCTGGCAGCGCGCGTGCACGGCAGCATCGTAACCGAGCGGGTGCTTTTGCAATGAGCGCCACTACGATGCTACGGTGCTCACGCGCTGGCCCGCGACAGATCACGGACGTTGGTTGCGTCGTCACTGTCGATAACGTGAGACATTTTCAATGCCGAGTAAAGCCATGTTTTCTTTGATAACGTTAAGCTTTATTCCATTCAAAGTTGTAATTTGGCGCCCCCTTTTTAGCATACATGTCAACTGGACCCTTGCGTGCCATACGAGGAACAAACGTTTCCCGTGATGTCTTGTAGCTGGACAGCATCTGCAACAATAAGACACGATTGTTAACGGAAAACACATATGTAAATGACCAAAAGTAGCGCTTACCTCATGTGGTCAACAAGTACGACAGATGTTCCTCGCGCCATCTTGGTGCAGGCAAAACTGAATATCTGCGGTGGGGCGAACCCGTAGGCCTAGGTGGTGTCCCTCGTTTGACAAATATCAAACATTCAGAGTCAAAGCGTACCTTGGCTAGCTATGGTGGTAGTGAGCACAAAATATCGCGATTCGCCCGCATTAATACAGATAATTTGCGCTCGATGAAACATGGCACTGTTTGTAAAGCAGCTACTAGCGGCTACAGAAACGTGCATGCTCTTGGTGTTTATGGTCAGATTATTTCAGAAATTCAATTTCTTAAATGAATGGACGGAAAGTCACATCAAATCACTTCCGAATGGAACTCAATTTTCGCACAACGAGGCATATTGGAGATGTCACCCTCGATAAATCGGACGAGGCTTCTAGAGTTGGAAGTTATGTAGTGCAGGAAAGCCACTGTCAAACAGCAATACGGCGCACACGACGGTTCCAAGTAATGCCCGTTAACAAGAAGAGTAACTGCTTCCGACGAATGGTCTCTCAGTCACTACAACTTTAGAGCACTCAATCAAAAACAACACTGTCGATTTCCATATCAAACTGTTTGAAACGTAGCTTTCAGCAATTACTTTACTCTGTTAGCAGGATTATAACTTTTGCTGCGGCAATGCCGTGTAGTTGCGTTGCTCCAAACTAACCTTGTACCACCAACTCAGACGTAAACCGGTCCGATCCTACACCGTTCGTAGCGACGCACGTGTAGTTGGCAATGTCTTGAGCAGTAACATGTTCAATGCTCAGCATGGACACGCTATCGGAAAGCATCGTTGCTGATATTCCACCATGAGTACGTAGCAGGCCTCCATCCTTGTACCACTTGAAGTTTAGGGGTTGTGACCCCTTTATGGCAATGCAAGAGACGACTGCCCTTTCGTTCAGTTGCTGGTCTTTCGCGAATAGGAATGGCGACAGCTTGGGTGCCTCTGAAAGAGAACTTTGTTCGTCTGATATACCCAGCGTCCCTGCTAGGAAACACACCTGACGCAGCGTTGATTGGGAGAATTGCACATAGCAATAATGCAAGCGCCATGCTTCTTGTAAGGATGCCACCGTTTATTCCTCGCCGGACGTCTAGCGCCACATACCGAGTTTCCGAGACACCAGATGGGCGCGTAGAATAAAATCGCAGTGCGTCCATAGCCCTGAACGCAACGCCATGACCACCCGAGTATATATCAATATTGTGGAGGAGCTAAAAGTAAACCAATTTGTATTTTAAAGGATCGCCTAGAACTACGACAACCAGCCTGCGAAGACAAGTGGCCATGTGAGCACACGCACAGTGACAGTTTGAGGTAGAGTAAAGGCAGCAGTCCATGTTGACGGCGTAAGTTAACAGCCTGTTCGATAATACTTTTAATTTGCTAGCCAAATTGCGATAAAATGGCTCCGCGCGACATCTGGTAGGAAGTAACGTCGAATTGGTCATGCATCAGTGATCTGTGTTCCCGACTGAGCTGCTGCTCCTGATGGCTACGTAGCCGACACTATTCAACTTATTTCAGTTTTAGACCCAGTGTCGTCGGCGTGCAATGTACTTTTGCTGCCGTACTTGACGAGCAATGCGCAGTTGGTGCATACTTTGACACAGTGTTGCCCGTAATTTTCGATTTCAATTTTCTAAATAGCTCTGGGCGCAATTGAGGAGAAAACTGAGACTTAAGAATATTGAGGGCTCAGGCTATCGAATAGATATTTCTATTTTTAAATTATACCTCTACTGATTCAATTACACGTCACCTTTGCTACGTGAAGGACAGGCACCGTGCAGCAGGTCAGAAGAGGATCTGTCTTAGTTGACATCATCGGTTATTCTAGGAAACTGTAAGACGAACCATTGAAGCAAGGTAAGTCTACCCGATTCATCGTTGTGTGTCAGCTAAAATTAGTCACGTGAACGCACTCAGGCATCTATTAGTATTCAGGAGATGCCAACAATTGAAATAGGCCCAGTTCACCGTGGACAGTATAGCGAGGCACCAACGGGAGGAATCGTCTGTGCGGCACGTTGTGTGACATTCAAGTATACTTGAATGTCACGAGGCGCGCAATGTGCCGTTGCAAGTTGGAATCTTTGAAAGAGTCATTAGGACGGCGTAAGGTAGGTGGTGCATCGAGGTGCACTATACCACCGGAGCCGCTATTATTATTGTTCACTCACTCACTAACATCCGTCAAATGCTTAGTGTTGTGCAAAGTGTACGCATGGTAGCAAAAACAAGACGATCCTTTTGCTGGTATGACGTCATGTGAGCGTATAGGAGACGGAATGCGGACAGAATCGCTTTCGCTGAGAAACTCCGCGGGCTGTCAAGCAACTCTCATAGAGTTTCCATGCTGCACTAATCAATCATATTCAGAAGCAGAACAATTTTATGACTCGTGTTTCCTCAATTCGCGTTACATGCACGAATACGCAAATGCAAGGCGCCCGTCATTCGAATGCACGTAGCCGTCAAGTGGCAAGTCTTTGGGTGACAAGACTGACCTTGTACCAGAAGCTCGGAAGTAAATCGGTCGGAACCAGCAGCATTGGACGAAACGCACGTGTAGTTGGCTATGTCTTCCGCAGTAACTCTGGATATTGTAAGCGTGGATATGGTGTCTGTAATCATCGCCGTTGAAGTTCGTCCACGATTCCGTATTTCTTGATTGCCCTTGTACCATGTGAAGACTAGTGGGAGAGCACCTTTCAGTGCGATGCAAGATACCACAATTTTCTCGTTCAGTGGGTGATCCTTTGGAAACAGAAAGGGTAACAGTTTCGGGGGATCTGGAACAGTGGTTTGAATTTTCTAAGAGCCAGGTAGTATGCGATGTACTGAATGGTTAGATGAGCGATAACACATTACCTGCAGCATCACCTGTAACGCTACTCCAGATAAGGACTGTCAAGAAGAGGCCGTCTGTTGGCGCCATCTTTGTTGCGGTAAAGCGCTCGCAGATACGGTCTACTTAATACCATTCACACAGACGGGCAAGTAGCGCCACATGTCGGAATGCCCAAGCATCAAACGCGAAGTGGTTTGCAAAGACATCGCTATGTGTCCTAAATTCTGCGGCACCAAGTTCACTGTCGGGCCTAACTTGATTAAGTTTGTGATACCATAAAGGTCCGCCAAACAGCGCACAGAGGCCGCAAAGATTTCAATAATGCCATTGCATTACCATTTGGACAAAAAAAAAACAGTAGCCTCAAGATCATGACTTCGAAAAGCGTTCTTATGGTACGCTTGCCTTAATTCCGAAAGAAGCCTGCTGGTGGAGCATATCCGAGCCAAGGCTCCTGAAGGTTCTCTCTTTCCACCAAAGGTGATGCTCTCTTTGCTGATATCACTGAGCACATCTCTTTTATTAGCGTCTTCTCATAGCAACATGACCACAACAACAGAGTACGTAACTAACCTGATACCAGAAAGGGCGCAGTAACGCTGTCTGTTCCGGCGCTGTTTGAGACGGTACATGTGTAATTGCCAAGGTCTTCAGCACCTACTCCTGTGATGGTCAGCATGGAAATGGTACCTGAGAGCATTTGGGCCGCCGCCCGGCTATTTTGCACTAAGGAATGGCCGTCTTTGAACCAGTGGAACCGCAAAGGTTCACTACCTTCCACGGCAACGCATGAAACTACTACTTTCCTTTTCAGCCCATCTTGCGTGGGGAAAGCGAATGGCTGGAGCTTCGGAACATCTGGAAAAGTAAGCACTCTGTCAAATATCTGGGATATAATAAGGGTTTTTTTTTCATATTTATCCGCAAGCAAACGAATAAACAAACAGAAAAACATACGTCGATAAAATTTAAAGCAATTCGGATGTTTCCGAAAACCGCTTCGGGGGATTTCAGTAACCGAGAACTCATTGACGGGGTTAGTTTCCCCTGGTGTTAAAATTGACTTGCATCGCGGGTTGGCAGCGCTAAGGAATGGTGGCCCTATTGACACAAATTCATATTGTCCTTCAGTAAACAATGCACGAAGCATTCCGGCGTAATACGAGTGAAGTCTACCTTTGCCTAGAGGCACGTCAGCATTGGAGTCTCTGGATTGGGTACCTTATTTAGTGACATGAGGGAATTTTCAGATTATTCCGGCCACTTCCCATGTCTACTTGCAAAACGTCCAGCGCCTAGGTTTTCCTTTCACGTTTGTCTCAGAATTATGCTTCACATCTTCCTCAAAGTAGACAATTGGGAGTAGAGATGAAACAATTTTTCTACATGAGAGGACAGCTTGTTGTTGCATCGCAGGCGGTAGGTGGGAACCAAGCGAAAGCTAACTGGCGGCAAGGAATATCCGGATTAATGTTCATGTTGCCAGGTGACCGTGATATAGATGTCGTTCTTTGCAAGCTGTGCTACATGACAGTGAGCGCATTTGCAAGTCAGCTACCCATTCTTTTTGTGTCGATTCACATCCTTCATCTCCCCCCCCCCCCTAATTCCGTATGTTAACACGATCGTAAAATAGTAAACGACAAGAAACTCAGAGACCACGGAACCCTAGCTACAATGAACGCATCGTAGTTCGGCTGGTTATTAGCATGCATTTAGATGCTACATTCTAAATAATAGTTGGGGGGAAAAGTTGCTAATTATCGTTCAAAGTGGCCACCATGGGGCCCAATGTAGTTTGTGTGAAAAACTGGTAATGAGCATTTTGTTGCTTACCAACCACAGCAAGGGTCGACGTCAGCATCGAATACATGAGCCACACAGGAGTCAGTGTTGGAGGACCAAACGCGGGACGCCTCTTCAATTGCATTTTAGCCCTTACTGAATCGCCGTGCGACAACGATCCATAGCCGTCACTTCTGAATGCTGTGGACTGCTAGCGCCACGTAGCTACACTGAAATGAAATAGAGGCAAATTCTGCGTACATCTAGTGGCAAGAAACGGAACTGATGGGGGACTTTGAGCTTAATAATATTTGTCAAGGTACAACGTACAAGATTTGCGTGATCAAATGCCCAACTGTGGTCAGCTATGTGCGACAATACATCAACCAGGCGGTTGAAGTGCATTGATCACCATTTCAGATAAAGATTCATGCAAAAGTCACAAAGATCAGTCGAGAGTTCACGCTGAACACATCATGTTCATGCAACCAACCTTCTCTTTTGTAACAATTCCAAGAAGGAAGAACTCGACCAACAGACTCAGCTCCAATGTCGCTCTTTCGCTGAAAGCTTTGTTGGCTGATGTTGCTATACAGGCCTTGACGTGCACCCACTAGGACTGTTGCCATGACGAAGCACCTGAAGCGGACTTTAGTAGGAGCCCTCCTGTGCTCGTTCTGGCGCACTGCAATGATTACTTCTTAAATGAGATGTTCAGCGTCCTCTGCCATCTCGCATTCGGTGCAGTTGGCCGAGGGTTTACAAGTGCCAGAGCGCCGAGTGCGTTTCCGAGTGCAGCATTCCAGGAGAATGTCGCAGTAGGGAACACTAGGGCACAGCCTATTGCCTACCGACGCAAGTTGCCGAGGCATTCCTGGTGGCATTCGATGCAGACGCTCAGGGTCAACTGCACAAGAGAGGTATGTGAAATGCTTCTTTGCCAGCTCTAGCGTAGACTTTTCACGAGGGCACCAATGGTTCTCTCTGCGTCACCTTTAGTAGTGTATGTCCGGACCCCGATCTTCGTGTCAGCTTGACCACGATAGTGGTCAGGGACCCACTGAAGCTGGATGTCATGTGCCAGTGCGATTGGCAAAGTGTGCACACGTAAGATACCATGACGTGTTCCTGTAATCTGATCCTATGACTTTTGGAGCCGCTGTAGATCGACCATAGACCGTGAGGTGAGCAAGATGCAACGTAGTGGAACTCGGACGCGGTTGCTGATGTGATAGGCGTGCACTCTCTATCCAAAGACAGCTTAGGAATATGAAACGGTTGCGCAGGCAGATTTCGTGGATTTCCCGTCCTCAGATTAGTGTCTGGTGCAAGCATTACATACTGGGCACCTTAACGACCTCAGACAAAGAGAGGCGTGAACACCATCATCATGTATACCAGCCCTTGGAGGCAGTTCCGGAAGCCGTCTGGGACACTTGGGGTTTAAGGCTGGTCCAAGGCGTTCTCAGCAGGTCGTAACAAGGGTGCTCACTGGAAAACAGAAGGAAAATGGGTTAAGCTCCATCTCGTTCTTAAAATCCAATGTAAATGTCACCGTTCTAAAATTTAAAAATCACAGGTTTTTGGCACCATGCTCTATAGAACCGCATCGCTCCTGAAACGTTCTTCTCACGCAGAAGGCATAATTTCAGCTAGGTTTAAGAAACATCTTTCCGGAACAGCACCGCAAGCGGTACTCCCCCGACGACTGCTTACGCGGATTTGAAGGGACACCAGAAGACCCAGAAAAGGTACCTCAGTTACCTATACACCCATAAAGTAAATGCTTGGACGTCACCTAGGCGTCATGCTAGGCATTCAGTTAGGTTTGGCTTGGCAACAGGTATTCGAGACGTTCCATCATTTTTTCCGCTTCCTCATCATTTTCGTCGTGTCATTTCGTCGTTATAGTCGTGTTTTACATATGCAAGCTTGCTTACGCAAAAGTTAGTGTGGGGGACTGACCAGTGACTACAAGCGCTGAGGTGAAGCTGTCGCTCCCCGCCTCGTTTCTGACCACACAAGTGTAGTTTCCAATGTCTTGGGCATTCATATACGGTATCGTTAATGTCGCGAAGTTTCCATCGAACGTTGCCACGGTGATCCTTGGGCCGGATTCCAGGAGGTGACCATCTCTGTACCAAGAAAAGAGGAACGGTTCCGTGCCTTCCGTGGCGATGCATGGGACCATTATTTTTTTCCCTAGAGGGTGGTCTTTTGGAAACATAAAAGGCTGTATCTTCGGAAGCTCTGTAAAATCCGGATACGCGAATTTGTAAAACGAATGGCTGTAACGAAATGTTAACTTACCATCAGCAGCAGTTAGGATGAGAAAAATCCAGGTTGTCGCGAACTGTGCAAACCTCATAACTCTTGTACGATACGATATGTGAAGACGCTTTCTGGACAGTAAGCGTCGAATGCGGTACTCCTTAGTGAAGCCGAAACTTTGGAATCGAAAACAGACATCTAGCGCCACACAGTGGCAGTCTGTAGCGACAGCACAAGTCCATGTTGTGGCGGCAGAAGAAAGCAGTTCAAACCGCACGAAATAGCGTCGTTGCCTTGGAAATGAAACACGACACTGTCAAGATGTGATCGTTTGTCATTCAATGAACCGAATTCAGTCATACAAAAGGAATAACCACCAGCGTCAGTGGCTCAGTTTGTGGCGCGTTCGCCAACTGACCCCATAGGCTGTGGGCTCGAACCCGGCAGAGAACTCCAGCAACTTGGTAGCAGGGTACAAGCTGCTTTGACACGCAGACTTCCGCAAGGGACGTTAAACACTATACGTGCTGTGCTCGCTAAAGACCCCCCCCCCCCCAGGTGCGCAAAATTAGTCCACAGACGAATTACAGCCGCGTCACTCATGGCCGTAGTTGTCCTGCGACCCAAAGCCACGAATTATTATAACTAAAAGCAATAACCGGTATCCAACCTGTAACTAAGAGGTGAGAAGTAAAGCGGTCACTTCCGGCACCGTTGGAGACGACACACGTGTAGTTGCCGTTGTCTTCTGCAGTCACTTTAAGGATAGTCAAGGTTGACAAATTATCCGTTAGTGTTTTTGGGATTGCTCTGTTGCCCGCCATCAGAGGACGCCCATCTTTGTACCAGGAGAACGTCAGGGGCCTGGCTCCTTTCATCGCAAAACAAGACACGACAAGAGACTCCATTTGAGGATGATCTTTCGGGAAGGAAAATGGCTGCAGTTTAGGCTCTTCTGCAATGTCAAAAGAATGCGTCGTCATTCCTTTCGGGATCGGGACTGGACTAAAGGAACCATACCTGATGCTTTAACTAGGTCTGGAGAAATAATCAAAGTCGAAGTTGCCACCGTTAAGTATATCACGCACCTATAAATTCGAGAGCTGGTATTAACACCACTACTGGCTGCCATCGTGTAAGCACAATGCACGGGCGCTCTAAGCGTTTGCGGACAAGTAACGCCACCTCTGAGGTTGCACTCAAACGAACCGTCTTCGAACGCCATTCTCGACACGAATACTGGAGGGAATTTCATTTAGGAGTACCTCTTTCAGCATTTATCCCTCCATATTGTCACAGTGAGTACACGTTTCTGTCACTGTGCACTAACGCTATCATACTGCAACATACCAAATTTAAGACGAAACACCGTTGGCCCATCTCAGTGAATAGGACCCGTTGTCGTTATAAATTTCCAGAAGAGATCGCGACCCCAGAAGTTAGAAAGGGTGAACTGTCGGTCACTATGAAGAAAATCGCTCAGCAATCCTTCTACCTGAAAGCTCGACAATCATATGTCATATCTCCACCATTTGGTAGGACACATTCGGTTTCAAACTACGTGTTTTGTGTCGTTGTGACTGAACAGTGTGCTTATAAATGATCCTACAAGAGGTCCATTTAGAGATAGCATTCATATGTCTGCAATGTGGCATAACAGTTCTCTGACCTGCTACTACAAAGGACACAGGTATAGTTTCCTTGATCTCGTGCAGTTGCTTCGAAGATTGTCGATGTAGCCACATTTTCTGAAAGTCTTCTCATATGAGTTTTAGCGTTTGAGCAAATAGCATTGCCATCCTTAAACCAGGACAATTGCAAGGGCTCGTCGCAAGCGATGGCGGTGCAGTGTACCACGACCTTCGTCTTCAATGAACAATCCTACGGAAATCCAAAGGACTGTAACTTTGGAGCAACCATAAACAAAATGTTGTAGCCTTATTTTGTGATCACAGAGTCTGATACATAAGTACAAAAAGCAACAATAACGCTGACAATGAAGAACTTTCTTCTGGATCTCAAAATCAATGGGAAAATGTCAATGACAGCGCAGAACATGACTTACGAGCGATACACAGACAAAGACATTGCTCCAATGAGCAATTGCTTTTGACCCAGCGATTCCCTTGGGGCAAAGCCAGCGGAACACGACGGAGGAAGAGAGGCATGCGCGCAATAAGTGAGGTTATGGTTCACCATAGTCAGGTCGGTGACGTTCAATCTCTTTGTTCGTTTCATCATTTTTTTTCTCGTGAACGCAGACTGCCGCGTGTCTCTTGAACGCTGGAAACGCCGGCTGTGCGTACTTCAAATTGTGTGGCGCGATTCAGAAACAGTTTGCTGAACACCACGTTGCCAAAGCAAACCCGAGCCAGCACGCGGCTGACGCGCTGTGCACACAGCGCACGTCGCACATTGAAGAAACGTTAGCATTCCATTCGACGAAGGGAACCCATGCTACCATAGCAGTGGCCAGCGTCTATGAATTTCCATTGGTTTTGCACGCAACATGACGTGTAACGTCACATGTCACTTTTCACACATTTCTCTGCAGTGGGGAAATGCGGTGCGCGTCCTTTTAGGGCTCTTTTCTACCTAAAAATACGCGTTCTGGCGATGCGTAAACGTGACAACGTCCTTCTGTTTGTCTGGGTATATTGCTGCTTTGGTTGTGTCATGTTGATTTACCAACTACCCCGCCTTCACACTCTTATGAAGTCGTCAGCAGCCGCATGGATGGAAAACAGGGCGCCGACAACACCGTCAAGCGGGTTTCATCGCGGCACGATGGGCATCGAGAGTGGTGAAACGAATTCCATGTAGATGGACTCGCGTCATTATCCAGCGGAATTCGGGCACTGCGGAGATGGATAGAATGCAGACTTGAAGTTGGACCACCAAGGCTTGAAGCAGTAGGGTCCAGCGGTTGAAAGGATGCCTGGAAAATATCTGAAGGCCAAAAGATCTGAAGCGTGCGATGTTAAAGATGTCCGGTGGTAGCAGCCTTGTCCAGTCCAAGATTCTTCACGTCTGCCGCCGAATATCTTCGCGAGGATCTATCATGTTCTCTGCCGTCTTTATGCACGTATCGATGCCGCTGACCCACGTACCCGCACTATCTCTTGACACTCACTCATGACAGACGAAACCATACCAATTTACTTTTACGAAAAACCTACCAAGGCCCAATGATGCGGGCTCGACGATCCCGCTTACATCCAGTGCATTATCACTGGCCTCAAAGATGAAAACTAATTTACTAATGCCCAGGAGCTCCTTCGTTGTCTGAAACTATTGGGCGAAGTAGTGGACGTCGTCAAGCGTTCGCGCACCGTGGACGACGACACTCATCGTCAAGTAAGAGTGCGAAACAGGCGCCGGTCAAACAGGGCCATCTAAAGGAAAAGGAAAGCCAAAGTTCAACGAATAGGAGAACACTTCTGCTTCAGTTGCTCCGAATATGGATAGCCGCGCACTTCCCAGGCCGCAAAGGAAATCCCTCTGCGAAAAGTGCAAACGAACACTGCGTGAGACAAAAGACTGTCGTCAAGACAAAGGCAAGGGTTCGACAACGGACAAGTCTGCGGCTGTGTTCGCACAAAACGTGGTCACGGAAGGAGGGTCAGCGAACGCCAAGTATTTTATGACAGCTGTAGAAGGTGTAGAACAAGTTGGTTAAAACCTGATATGATTGAACGCACAGAAGACACACATGTCCTGTGAATGCCGTCCGTGTCCGTCTGTATCTTCTGTGCGTTCTATCATGTCAAGTATTTCATGACAGTTCGCAAGAACGGTACCTCGGTCGAGGCACTTGTTGACATAACCATCAGTCAGTGCGTCACGCTTCGTAAGGAGAACGCAGACGAGCTCAGAGTCGGTTCACTGCAGCGATCTGCCAAGTCCATTTGCGATCTACGGCTACAGCTCTGGTAAAATAATCCCTATAGGCAAAGCGCGACTCAAACTGAAGGCAGATACGGCCACAGCAACGGTAGACGTGGACGTCGTCCCGGACAAAGCCAAGTAGTCCCATTGCTAATCGGGCAACCCTTTAGAGACTAACCACACGTCACCGTCATGCGCAGGAGATGCGACAGGAAACATGCTGCGGACCTTGGAAGGACATGCGCACCTGGAGGAAGGTGACACACTACAGGGTATTAAAATACCAGGGTAAAATACAGGGTATTAAAATACGCTGTGGCGGACTTGTAATGCCAACACAACGTTTTTTTGGAAACCGTCCAGTAGGTTACCCTAACGCGTGGTTCTGATGCTTGGATCTTCGAGGCAGGAGAACCTCTTATCGCTTAACACATCGTGAGTGAACGAACACAACCCGACAGTATTCAGTGACAATGATTCCGACGGGTCCATCCACTCGCAAGGCAGCGAGACATATGCCCTTGGAAGTTCAAAAGCATTTTCGCCATAGTGTGATTTAAGCGCGATGTATACCAACTGCTTGTTCTGACGCGGAACAATTACACACATACCTTCGCATCAGAGGGGGAAGCGAATATCCATTCATACCACTAAGACGAAAGTTGTAGCTTATCAACATTTATAACTCGTTAAGACAATCATATTTCGTATGGCAAAATGCGTTACGTATACCTGTAAGAAGGAGCTGTGCCGTGTAGCTGTCCGTGCCGAAGGCGTTTTTGACAACGCACGTGTAATTGCCGATGTCCTGGGCACTGAGGCGTGGAATAGTAAGTACCGCGACGGTTCCTGTGACGACGTTCACAGAAGCCTTGTTGTCCAAAACATGACCGTTCTTGAACCACGAGAATGTGAGGGGTTCGTCGCCCTGCACAGACGAGCAGGATACTGCAATCTTCGTATTCGGCACAGGGTTCGGAGGAAAACTGAAGAACTGAAGCTTTGGTGGCTCTGAAATAATGCTGTCATGGATTTCCAGTTGCACGTGTGTCGATTGAAGAACCTACCGCCAGCCTTGGTGAAAGGGAGCAATCCTAATATGATAATCATTCCAACTCGCGTATTTGTGGAAACGCACATAGTTGATGTCTGACCTTGGATGGTCTTCTGGAGTGCACTACAGAAGACTTGCAACGCACCACTCAGAAACACAGCCCAAATGATGATTGTCCTATATGCTCCCTAGGAGACAGCGTGTTAGACCACAGACTAGTAGCGCCACATAGGAACAGGTTGAAGAAATACTGCAGTTCACTTCAGGTTGCCAGAGCGTAGAGAGACGAAGTCCGTAAAAAACGATACGAAAGGAAACATCTACTTGAAGAGTGCTTTCTGTGCAGAAATGACGAGCTCAAAAGCTCCGCATTACAAGCAGCGAAATTCCAAGGTCAGACAAACCAGGTTGGCCGACTGTTCTGGTTCAATAATTTGTGAAAACCTCTAGCGCCGCCTTACTGTCCGTGAACGCAGTCCACGCTCCAGGCGCTGGCCCTGCGCTGTGGTTCAACGCGGTCAGTACGGTGAAGAGCTCCGATTCAGTAGATGACGTTTTGTAGTGAAGTTTCTGCGCCACTAGGTTTTCATGTGGGATGTAGATGGCTGCTGTTGATCCGCTTCGAGACACTGATCCATATGTGTACAATGGAAATCGTTGATGGTAAGATGAGCTGAGGTGCTCCAGCATAAGTTGATGAGCAATAGCGAGAGGTATAGATTGCAATAGAGAGCAATAGGTTGTTGCTGTTGTTCTTTTGAAGACCAGGAATGTGGTCCCCTACAGGAGGCCTGCGAAGAATCCACATAGGCGGGGCATAGGAACGCACTGATGCTGTGGTCGGGAGGCACACTTTCACGCGGTCAACAGCGCTGCCAAAGCCAGAGTCCAGACAGTCGATATCGATGAACCGAAGGTAATGGTAAGGGTTCTGCGTGAGGTACCGCGCATAAATCCGGAGTGTTTCCACATTCCGTAGGACGCCTGCTGATGGCGTTCCTCTGCGCGCCTCTGCCTGGACAGGGTAGGACCCTGTCGTTCTAGGAACTCCCAAACCGACGCGGAGGCTTAGGGCCTGAATATAGAGAAGCTCGCGCTCTCCGGATACGCTGGGGACGTGTAGAATAGGTAGGGTACAACGCAATGTGCCCAGAATCAACGCTGTGCGCACGTGACGTAGGTCAACGCATGAAGACCCCACGACGATCAAGCAATGCAACGTAGAGCACTAACAAAATCGCTTGTCTTGGTGACTATATAGACTGTCTTCACGTGCCGGGGCCACGTCATGCCTCTATGTAATGTCACGCCTGGGTACTTGCAATGAGACCAAAGCGGTGCCCCACTAACGAACAGGGGATACTTTTGGAACGATCGTCGGGTGAATGCCATGGCAACAGGGGTTGTGAATCCAATCCCGAATATTACACGAAATCATGGTTGAAATGTAGGTTTACGGGTGCCTAACATCTCAGTCGAAACCCTTCACTCAGCTCTCCCGTGTCACGGAGCTATGGCACTTTGAATAGGAGGAGGAGCTTTCACTCTTCGCTTGCCTCCTATTCGCCCAATCTCGGTATGACGTAGTACCGAGCACGCAACGGAAGTGCGTAGCTTCCCGTCCTCATGTCGACACTGTTAACAGGGACGCGGCGAACGCTGGGATGCGGCGCGGCGATGTACTCAGAATGGAAGCGGATATGAGAAGAAGCGCTATGACGTAGAGTAATAGAGCAGCCGGTCAAGGCGTCATTCCCCGCCTATTTCATGGAGCTGCACGGCACCGCTTGTCGCCACGGTCCGCGGGATAATAAATAATAGGATGTAGGAGGTGGGGCTTCCTACATCTCTACCGGTTCGCTGGATTTCTACCCATCTACATCGTTTTGCCAGTACCTCGTCATTTCACCACACTTGCACAATAGTCGCGCTTTACAGATGCATGCTTACTTAGACCAAAGTTAGTAGGGGACTGACCAGTGACTACAAGCGCTGAGGTGAAGCTGTCGCTCCCCGCCTTGTTTCTGACCACACAAGTGTAGTTTCCAATGTCTTGGGCATTCACGTACGGTATCGTTAATGTCGCGAAGTTTCCGTCGAACGTTGCAACGGTGATCCTGGGGCCAGATTGCAGGAGGTGACCGTCTCTGTACCAAGAAAAAAGGAACGGTTCCGTGCCTTCCGTGGCGATGCATGGGACCATTATTTTTTTCCCTAGAGGGTGGTCTTTTGGAAACATAAAAGGCTGTATCTTCGGAAGCTCTGTAAAATCCGGATAAGCGAATGTGCAAAACGAATAACCCGTAACGAAACGTTAACTTACCATCAGCAGCAGTTAGCATAAATAAGAAAAAAATCCATGTTACCGCGAACAGTGCAAACCTCATAACTCTTGTACGATATGATATGTGAAGAAACCCTTCGGACAGTAAGCGTGGAATGCGGTACTCCTTAGTGCATCCGAAATTCTGGCATCGAAAACGGACATCTTGCGCCACATAGTGGCGGTCCGTAGCGACAGTACAATCTTTGTTGTGGCGCCGGAAGAAAGCAGTTCAAACCGCAAAAGGTAGAGGTCGGTGCCTTGGTAATGAAACAGGACATTGTCGTGATGTGATCGTTTTGTCATTCCATGAACTCGAGGGAAATGTCGTCGGATACCCAAGAATTCCTTCTTCCTTTGTGTTCCACATTTGGGACTCAATTCAGCCGAGCAAAAGCAATAACCACCGGCGTCAGCGGCTCAGTTGGTAACGTGTTCGTCTACTGATCCCAAGGTTGCGGCTTCCAAACCGGCCGAGAAAGCCAGCAACTTGGGGACAGGGTACAAGTTAGTTTGACACGCCGTCTTCCGCAAGGGACGTTAAATACAGCGTACGACGTGTTGAGATTTCAGCGCACGTTATAGAACGCCGTGGGCAAAATTAATCCACAGATCGACTACTTCGGCTTCGCTCAAGGTCATATGACTGCGGCGTCGCCCATGGTCTCGCCTCGCAAAGCTACAAATTTTCAAATTATTGTTAAAAGCAATAACCAGTATCCAACCTGTAACTAGCAGGTGAGCCGTAAAGCGGTCACTTCCGGCACTGTTGGAGACGACACACGTGTAGTTGCCGTTGTCTTCTGCAGTCACTTTGAGGATAGTCAAGGTTGACAAATTATCCGTTAGTGTTTTGGGGATTGCTCTGTGGCCAGCCATCACAGGTCGACCATCTTTATACCACGAGAACGTCAGGGGCTTGGCTCCTTTCATGGCTATACATGACACGACAAGAGTCTCCATTTGAGGATGATCTTTCGGGAAGAAAAATGGCTGCAGTTTAGGCTCTTCTGCAATGTCAAAAGAATACATCGTCATTTTTCGGGATCGGGACTGGACTAAAGGAACCATACCTGATGCTTTAACTCGGCCTGGAGAAGTGACCAAAGTCGAAGTTGCCAGCGTTAAGTATATGACACACTTATAAACTCGAGAGCTGGTACTAACGCCACTACTGGCTGCCATCGTGTAAACACAATGCACGGGCGCTCTAAGCGTTTGCGGACAAGTAACGCCACCTCTGAGGTTGCACTCAAACGAACCGTATTCGAACGCCATTCTCGACACGAATACTGGAGGGAATTTCATTTGGGAGTACCTCTTTCAGCATTTCTCCCTGCATATTTTCACAGTGAGCACGCGTTCCTGTCACTGTGCAGGAACGCTATCACAGTACAGCATCTCAAAATTAAGGTAAAACACCTTGGGGCAATATGAAGACATACAGAGATACTGGCGACGGCAACTGGCCTCTGTCCCGTCTGACTGAGTAGGGCCCGTTGTCGTTAGAAATTTCCAGAAGAGATCGAAGCCCCAGAAATTTGCAAAGGGTGAACGATCGGTCACTATGAAGGAAATAGCGCAGCAATCCTGCTATCTCAAAGCTCGGCAATCTCCGAGTCACATCTCCATCATTTACGAGGACACATTTAGTTTCAAACCACGTGTTTCGTGTCATCGTGATTGAACAGCATGCTTATAAATGATTCCACAAGAGATTCATTTCCAAATAACATTCTTAAATCTGCAATGACATAACAGTTCTGTGGCCTGCATTACAAGCCATCATTATCACTTATTTGTTCTTGTTCTTGCTATTAAAAAGGGCGCCTACACACTGTCCGTGCGTGCACGCAGGTATAGTTTCCTAGATCTCGTGCAGTTGTCACTAGTACAACGTAGGTTCTGATTAGTTGGACAGCAAAGTATGCTCAAGTAACGCGAACGATGGACGGAGCGCGTGCGTTCTGCACGCATCCCGTCCATCGTTCGAGTTACGTTTGGCTAACACCTGCCATTGACCAAACCCAGGCGCTGGCCAACAACGTACAAGTGGTTAGCATCCACATGGATGGAGAACAGGAAGCGGACAACACCGTCAAGCGGGTTTCATGGCGGGACGATGGGCATCGGACACGAGAACTATGTTAGTGCTGGTCCCGCTGGCTTATGCAAGCCGCGGTGCAAGCGGCGGTTATACAGGCCATGGACGGGGTTCGACAGGCTGTGGAAGAATCGCCACCGCGACGATACTTTTGCCAGCGCTGAGTCATCACCAGTCGGGTCCTGGCTTCGGCGAGCGCAAACCTTGTACCGATATATGGCCCTGCCACGGACGCTCAGCCGACGGTGGAAGCGTGAATCAACAAGGTAGACGGACTCGTTGGCGGCTTACGGCTGGAACGACAAACACGCTTCTTGCTTTTCGCCTTCCAAGTTAGAGGGAGTCGCGAGAAGCTGGTATGATGGACTCACAACGATGCAGTATAGATGGGTAGAGTGGAAGAGCAAACTCCTTTCAACCAAGCGGAAGTTTTCAACAGCTACTACGGGAAATGGAGGCCCGAAAAAAGAAAACGGAACGAAACCACAGAGATTTACTTTTGCGAAGAACTCTCCAAGGCCCGAAGATGCGGAACGGACGAATGCCCTTGCATCGAGTACATTATCACTGACCTCAAAGACGAAAACGCAGTTTAATCAGTAAGTGTGCGTGACTTTACTAATGCACAGGAGCTCCTTCGTTGTCTTGAACTATTGAAGGAACTAGTGCACATCAACAGTAGAAAAATGGCGATCGTCGAAAAAGCCGGCGGGATTTGAACCACGTATCTCTCGATTACCAGCTGAGCGCCTTTACAAATTCGACCACGCTGGCATCCGGTTTCCGACGACTTGCCTGGCGGCCTTAATTGGCTGGACATGCATTTACTCTCACATTCTCTCCTACAGTTCTCCTTTCATAGAGGTATTCATAGGACACATCAAGTCCTAGTTTCTAATGTTTGTAGCATATCGTCAGCAGCGACAATGAGGAAGATAGCGCTGAGCGCGCGACCTTGAGCAACTTAAGCGATCGTGTCCAATAAACCAGTTGTTGTTGTCACTCGGGCCGTTCACTTCATCCCTCTCGGGCTCCTACATATTTGGTGACCCGGAACACCCGCCGATGTTCGGCACGAGCCCGCCTTCTGATCAGCCTTCCGCTACCCTTCCACCTCCTGGTATGGCCAGCTCTTCCTCTGTACCACCCGTGGCACACGTCGCCGTGCGGCTTCCCCCTTTCTGGACCTTCAACCCGAAGATCTGGTTTTTGCAAGCCGAAGCACAATTTCAGCTGGCAGGTATTACAACTCAGGCGACGCAGTACCGACACATTGTCGCTGTTCTGCCTCCAGACATCGCCTTGGAGGTAGGCGACGTTCTATCCAGCCCACAGGCTGACAGCCCCTACGACCAGCTCAAAGACGCTATTCTCCAACGTACGACGGCGTCTGAGTGCAAGCGGCTGCAACAACTGCTCACAGCCGAGGAGTTAGGCGATCGGCGGCCTTCCCAGCTACTGAGGGCCATGAAAGCTCTGATTGGTGACCGTGCAGCAACGTTCGACGATTCGCTGCTACGCGAACTCTTCATGCAACGCTTGCCGCCGCAAGTTCAAATGATTTTGACCACAGCTTCAAGCCTTTCCCTTTCCGAGCTCGCACAGCACGCTGACAAAATCATGGAGGTCACGGGCCCTTCCGTCGCAGCTGTTTCTGCCCTTTCTCAGCAGGCTCCCTCCGCGCCTCTCCCTTCATTTTCGAGTCAGCAGCAAATCGAGGAGCTTCGCGCCGAAGTACGAAACCTCTCCAGTATGGTTTCTGCCCTGTCTCGCCGCGCTCCCAGACGAAGACGCCAACGGCCACGTTCCTCTAGCCGCTCACGTCGCCGCAGTGCCTCACCAGTTCGCGACGATTCCAACAGCTCTGGATTCTGCTGGTATCATGAGACCTTTGGCGATGCGGCTCGCAAGTGCCGGAAGCCTTGCGCATGGCCGGAAAACGCGGCCGGGCAACGCTGATGGCGACCTCCGTTGCTCCACAGTTTACAGAAAGTCGCCTCTTCTACGTCCAAGACCGGCAATCCAGGATACGTTTCCTCGTCGATACGGGAGCTGACGTCAGCGTTTTGCCAGCCTCCCCTGCTGACCGTTTTCGGAAACCCCTGTTTCACCTGCTGGCAGTCAATCACACTGGCATACCTGTCTACCAACAGAAGTCCCTTTCGCTAAATCTGGGCCTCCGGCGATCCTTTCGCTGGGTTTTCCTTGTGGCAGCAGTTAAGGACGCCATTCTTGGGGCAGACTTCCTGCATCACTTTCGACTGACTGTGGACGTTTCTCGCCGCCTCCTCCGCGACTCTACCACGTCTCTCGCCGTTGCAGCGATACCTGCTTCTCCTCGTTTGCCGCTGTTTGGCTCGGCTTTAGCCCACCTAACGTCTCCCTTCACCGAGCTGCTTGACCAATTCCCCTCCCTCACGCGCTCTCCGGACTGGACGCGACCCGTGCAGCACGACGTGGTCCACTATATTCAAACCACGGGACCGCCTGTTTCAGCGAAGACACGGCCGTTGCCTCCGGAGAAGCTGTGCATCGCCAAGCAGGAATTCGAGCATATGCTCTCAATCGGCATCGCTCGCCCTTCTTCGAGTAGTTGGTCTTCAGCGCTCCACATGGTCCCCAAGAAGACAGGCGACTGGAGACCATGTGGCGACTACCGCGCACTCAACCTAGCTACTGTGCCAGACCGATATCCTCTGCCCAGACTCCACGACTTTGCCGCAAATCTGCACGGGAAGAAGTTCTTTTCCAAGATAGATCTAATGAAGGCATATCATCAAATTCCCGTTGCATCAGAAGACATCCCTAAGACGGCTATCACCACCCCATTTGGTCTTTTTGAATTTCATCGTATGCCATTTGGATTGCGGAACGCTGCTCAAACGTTTCAAAGATTTATAGACAGCGTCCTTCGCGGCCTTCATTTTACCTTTGCGTACATCGACGACATCTTGGTTGCCAGCTCGTCTCTGGAAGAGCATCTCGCGCACTTGCGTCTCGTTTTCACCCGTCTGGCAGACCACGGTATTGTCATGAACATACAGAAATGCGAGTTCGGGCAATCGTCGCTGGAATTCCTCGGCCACATGGTCTCGAGTGACGGCATCGCGCCTCTTCCCGCCAAGGTCGAAGCGATCGTGAAATACCCGGAGCCCCAATCTTTCCGCCAGACGTTTCCTCGGGCTCATCAATTTTTATAGACGTTTTATTCCGCACTGCGCCCACACACTACGCCCGCTGGAAGAACTCCTATGCGGCGCCCACCACGGT
The DNA here is from genome assembly GCF_037126465.1 of Ornithodoros turicata. Taxonomy (NCBI): domain Eukaryota; kingdom Metazoa; phylum Arthropoda; class Arachnida; order Ixodida; family Argasidae; genus Ornithodoros; species Ornithodoros turicata. The sequence goes on from NC_088206.1 coordinate 539,462, forward strand.
GCGCGTACTCTGACGTGGACCGAACCAGCCCGCCAGGCTTTCCAGGGTATCAAGGCCAGTCTTTCTCACGCGACACTCCTTCACCACCCTCAGCACGAAGCCCCAACAGTCCTAATGGTCGACGCCTCAGGAGTTGCAGACGGCGCTGTTCTCCAGCAGAAAATCGATGACGTCTGGTGCCCCATAGCGTTTTTCTCGAAGGCCCTCAAACCGGCAGAGGTCAAGTACAGCACCTTCGGAAGAGAGCTCCTGGCACAAAACGTGGTCACGGCAGAAGGGCCAGCGAATGCTAATATTTCATGACAGCTCGCCCGGACGTTAAAGGAGTCGAAGTACTTGTTGACATGGGTAGTCTAGTCAGTGCGTCACAGTTCGTAAGGCTAACGCAGACGAGCTTAGAGTCGGTTCAGTACAGCGATCCATCAAGTCCATTGAGGTCCACAGCTACTGCTCTCGCAAAACGGCCCCTATGAAAAAGCGCAACCCAAACTGATGGCCGATGAGGTCACAGCAACCGCGGACGCCTTCGCTGTCGCGGACAAAGCCCAATTAGATGATCGGGCGACCCTTTACAGAAAAACCACACGTCACCGTCATACGCAGGGTATGCGACATGTAACATGCTGCGGATCTTGGAAGAACATGCGCACCTGGACCACCGTGACCTGGACGAAGATGACACCATACAGGGTATTGAATTGCCACTACGCAGTAAACCTCGATCGTGTCTTCAGAATCATACCAAAGTTCTGTTACTGAAATCTTGTCTCATTTACATTCCTGCAAAATATTTTCTCTCTCCGTAACGCGAAACTTTGAGAAAATTAATTTTTGTTTTTGGAATCCGTGACGTCAGGTTATGCTCCGATGGAGCGCACCGCTCTCACCTGGCAACATGGTTGCCCTTCGCGTCTTCTGAGCGTGCTTCCCAGCCACTCCAATCCATCAATCGTCGCCGAGTTGGCCATCTTGCGCCGCGGAGACGTGAGATGGGATCGCACGGAAGGGAGACACCCCCGTCGTTGTTAGGAGACAAGAGTTATCTCCAGAACGTAACATCGCTGCAATTTATGAGCGACACATTATGTCACCTGCTCCTGCCGTGATCGAAACTTGTGGAGGCTCAGCAGAACTTCAAAAATTGATAGAAATGCGCGATGTTCGCAAACATGATTTATATTTTGCGTGTAGAATCTTTGAGGCACCTTCTTGTCATGGACTAAAAAAAATCATGGTCGATCCATTGGTGGGTCCGACGGAAATGCGTTAGCACTAAACTTGAAAACCCTTTGGGAACTGATGATGATGATGATGATAATTGAAAGACCCCTTCACAAACGCAACACAACACTTCACAACGCTAACGCAAGAGAACATGCTCAGCCACTCGGGCTTCCTCCGCCGTCTCGCATGTAGCTTTTTTTCCCTCGCCGCACTTCCGCATAACTCCCATAACCCATGGCGCGCCCACGCAGACACATTTGAACCTGCGGACCGCCACAGCTGCACTGCTGGGCTGGCTGGTTGCCCGCGCTCCGCGCCGCGTCGCGCTCTCCACGCGCCGCCTCCTCTTTTCCTTCTCTCTCCACTCACCGCGCATGCGCGCCGCGCAAGGGCTACAGACAGACCACGCCGCGATTCTTGCTTGCCGAGGACTCTAATAAAATAAATGTCGATATTCGAGTCCGTAGTGGCACTTTAAAATACCCGACTGAGTAGAATATAAGGTATTAAAATACGTTGTGGCGGGCTTGTAATATCAGCACAGCGTAGTTTCCAACCGTCCAGGAGGCATCCTTTACCTGCCACAGGCCGACCCACGCAGATCGTGCAAATCCGAAAAGAAAGATAATATGTATGGGGGGGGGGGGGGGGCAGCCTGACGATTGGAAAACTTCTTGCAGTTACCAGCGCCTATCTAAGCAGCATAGTTGAATACTCTTGAAACTATGAGCTTTTCAGCTGCTTGAAATCTCGTGAGGAGGCCTCACCAGTCATACACCCCATATGTAAACACATTATTAAACGTTCAAAAATTCTGTATTTTCATATCTCATCTCTCCGTGTGCACAACGATGAGTGCGTGGGCGTACCCAGGTTTAGCGGGGGGGGGGGGGGGGGTTGTACCAAACCACCCCTACCCTGGAGGTCTGGCTACGCCACTGCCAGGAGGCTACTCTATAACCCGTTGCCCTGGTGCCGATTATTGGTGGAGAACAGCAGATACTTCCTATCGGTTAATACATCACGAATGAACGAACACATCCCGATAGTATTCAGCATTTAGCGGCAATTATTCCTACACGTTCATCCACTCGCAAGACAACGAGACTTAATCATGGACAATAGGAGTCAGTCCACGAAGCCGTTACAACTGAAAGTAGTTGGAAGTTCAAAAGCATTTTCGTCATTGTGTGATTCAAGCCCGAGGTATCACGTCAGGCCCTGCCTTTTGTACCTGAACCTCATTTCAGTATGAAATGAAATGAAATAAAATTGAAATGAAATGTATACCAACTGCTTGTTCTGACGCGGAACCCATTACAGACATATATTCCCATCAGAGGGGGAAGCGAATACCCATTCATACCACCAAGACGAAAGTTGTAGTTTAGTGTTGTATCAGCATTTATAACTCGTTAAGACACTCATATTTCGCATGGTAAACTGCCATAGATATACCTGTAAGCAGAAGCTGTGCCGTGTAGCTGTCCGTGCCGAAGGCGTTTTTGACAACGCACGTGTAATTGCCGATGTCCTTGGCACTGACGCGTGGAATAGAAAGCACCGCGATGGTGCCTGTGACGATGTTCACGGAAGTCTTGTGGTCCAGAACATGACCGTTTTTGAACCATGAGAACGAGAGCGGTTCGTCCCCCTGCACAGAGGAGCAGGATACTGCAATCTTCGTGTTCAGCACAGGGCTCGGAGGGAAACTGAAGGACTGGAGCTTTGGTGGCTCTGAAAATAGTGTTGCCATGGATTTCCCATTGCATGTGTGTCGATTGGGGGACCTACCGCCAGTCTTGGACAGAGGGATGAAGCTTAACATGATAATCATTCCAACTCGAGTATGTGTGGAAACGGACATAGTTGATGTCAAATATGGGTCTTCTGGAGTGCACTATTCAAGTGTTGCAACGCATCACTCAGAAACGAAGACCAAATGATTGTTGTCAAACTCAGTAGACGCCCTGTTAGACCACGGACAAGTAGCGCCACATAGGAACAAGTTGGAGAAATACGGACAGTTCAGTTCAGGTTGCCAGAGCGTAGCCCGACCAAGTCGGTAAAGAAGGCAAAGAAAAGAGATACTTGAAGAGTGTTTTCTGTGCAGAAACGACCACCTCAAAAGCTCTCACTACAAGCAGCCAAACTCCAAGGTCATACAAACCCACGTCCCGCTCTAAACAAACCAAGTTTTCTCTGCGTTCAGTTTTTACCACGCAGAAGCCGCGTTTTGTGTCTGTCCCTAGCACACCCTCAAGCTCAGGGAAATGATACGGTCCACATTATGATAGGTGCTCTTCGTCAGAAAATTTGTCTGTTTTTACGCCTCCTAGTGGTGATATTGGACTCTGTCTATATTCCGTGAAAACAAGCTCTAAGCACTGGCTTCCATACCAGCATAACGAGCTCGATGAACGTTATTACCATAACATTGTGCATAACCAAAGCGTTAACAATAGGGATTGCAAAGGTGGCTTGCCTCAAGTATTCCGACAGACAGGCAGAGCAAGATATCCTTCGACAAATGGAACATTCCCGGCTGCAAACTTTCGTTCATCCACCAGAACGACCACCCATTACAATTCTACAATCGGAGATTCGGCTAGACAGACATTTGAAAATAACTTGCGGTGCCTTAAATATTAAAGTTATAAGATTGTCAAAAAAGGTGTGACGTCAAGATGAGGAGACTTTATGTGGTAGTAGAGACTGACCTGTGAGGAGCAACGCTGCTGTGTAACGATCTGTTCCGTACGAATTCTTCACCACACAGGTGTAATTGCCAATGTCTTGAGCGCCTACATTGAGAATAGTCAGCATGGCTACGCTTCCAGTGACGATGTTGACCACACTTCTGTGTCCTGAGCCCAGTGGACGTCCATCTTTGAACCAGGAGAATGAAAGCGGGTCATCTCCCTTTACTGAAGCGCAAGACACAATTATCTTCGTATTCAGAGCTGGGTTCAGAGGAAACGCAAAGGACTGGAGCTTTGGTGCCTCTGAAATCAGGAAATACGGCCATAAGGATTTTGCTCTCGAACAAGGACCGACTCTACTTACGCCCGGCGCCAGTAATGTGCCCTAAGCCTATTAGCAGGAGCAAAGTTTCAACGTTTCCCATAGTTAGTCAGGCTGGCTCACCATTGGCAGCGATGACCGTGGAATCAAAAATGCACAGACACGTCAAAGGGGCTTAATATGAGACAGCTCAAACAACTATCCCGACCGCGGCCATTTGAAAATGTTGTGTGTTCAGGACCCCGTCGAAAGCCGGAAGATCACAGACAAGCAGCGCCACATAGGAACACATAGAACAACTACTTGCTGTATGTTTTGCCAGTACAATGTTTGAACGACAGGTAATATGCGGCGGAGTTACAGACGTTGCACAGGTCAAGTTGCGTACCATCCGTAACTAGAACTTGGGACTAATGCAAAGTAGTCTTGTCTAGTTGGTTCATGACTCAACTAGAAAGGAATAAGCGAAAATGTCCCTCGTAAATAAACTTCAGTTGTTTGAAGGCGCTATCTCCTCTATTTTATCGTTTTTGTCCCGTCTATCCGTGCGCCATCCGTTCCAGTTGGTACTAATGCATTGATCTGCGCGAAGGCAGATTTCGAATTTTTCCTTCTGTACTTTTGTGAACGGTCCAGAAAAGAAAATCGCAGGAATTTTGTCGTAGCCCTTAGATAAACTGGCATGTCAAGTGGTCCGTTTGCACACTGTTCAGTTCAATGAAACAATGAAGGACTAGACCTGAGGGGATGACTTGGCAACCGAATCGATTTCTACCTTGTGTTATTTCTACAATCATCGACGTGGTCAACACACAATTCCGAAATATCTCAATTGAAGACGGAGCAGGGATCACAACGACCTGCGAAATTTGGGACTCTGACCGGCCCGCCTAGAGGGCAGTCTTTTGTGAGCAACACTGGGAGGCTCTACGTCGCAGTGCATTCTTTCGCTTGTCGTTTTTATGCTACTTTACCTAAGCTGGATTGGGTAGTCTGTGCTACCACGGAGAGGTTGACGTGAATACACGTCTTTCTTTGGCCAGTGAAACAACAAATATCCTTTACATATTAACAGTTACGAGGGTGGTTCTATAAGTTTCCGGCCCGAGGTAGAAAATGCGCGCGAATTTGAAAATGCGATTAAGGACGCGTGGCGCCATCTGTTGGAGGGCCGGAGCACCACCCTCAACCCTCTCCATGCTTTTGTCGGTTGGAGAGCGGTATTTCAAACAGCCAGGGTGCACTCTTCAGTTAAAATAGAAAAAATCGAGTACGGCGCTGTGATAAAATTCTTGACAAAAGAGGGACTGGACTTTCGCCTAAAGAAATTAAAGCGCGACTGGACAACGTGTACAGGGGAGCCTCTCCGCCGTACACAACGGTAAAAGACTGGGCTAAGCAGTTTCGACTGGGGCGAAAGTTCATTGAAGATGATCCCCGCGATGGTCGTCCAGTGGAAGTGGTGACACAAGAAAATTTGTCTCTTGTCGAGGAGGAAGTGTTGAGCGACAGGCGTCTGAAGGTGAAGGAAATCTCAGAAAGGCTGGAGCTTTCCAAAATAACCGTTTTTCGCATCATCGGCGAGGGCCTTCACATGAAAAAGGTCAGTGCGAGATGGGTGCCACGACTTCTCTCGTCAGTTCAAAAGCAACAGCGCGTTGTCTGTGCCAAAGAGTTTTTGGAGCTCTCTCAAGAGAACGAAGAAGAAATGTTGAAGTCAATTGTCACAGGGGATGAGACTATGGTGCTCTATTATGATCCCCTTTCGAAAAATGAGTCGATGGAATGGCGCAAACCAGGAGAAGCACCCCCAAGAAACGCCAAGGTCCCACAATCCACAAAGACGATAATGGCAACAATATTTTGGGATTGTCACGGGATCCTCCTCATCAGCTTCAAGGAGAGGAACACCACAGTGAATGCGACTTATTATGCTTCACTCCTGCACCGACTGCGAGACGCCATCAAGGAAAAGAGGCGCGGCAGGTTGAGTTTAGGTGTCCGGTTGCTCCAGGACAATGCCCCTGTCCACACGGCTTCTGTTGCCAAGGCTGCACTGAAGGAGCGCGGCTTCGAAGAAATCCACCAACCACCCTACAGTCCAGACTTGGCACCGAGTGACTACTCCCTGTTCTCAAACTTGAAGAGGGATTTCAGAGGACGGAGATTTCAAAACGATAGTGAGGTGCAAGAGGCAGTTTTCCAGCATTTTGCGGACAAAACTTCGGACTATCAGGGGTATAAGAATGCCGGTTGAAAGGTGTCAAAAGTGCATCGAAGTTAAGGGTGACTATGTCGAAAAGTGATACACTTGTTTCGTCTCTATGACTATTAAAAGTTGGTCGGGCCGGAAACTTATGGAACCACCCTCGTGTGTACATAAGAGAGACTTAGACTACGCAATACTTAACTGCTAAAATACACGTTACAGAGGAGGCTTACAGAAGTGAAACTAATCAAGTACACGAAGCGTAACAGGACCACCGCCTTCGTCCCCGTCGATTCCGAAACTTGTGGCATTCTATTCCCCGTTGATCGTTGACCACAGTACCGACCTAATGCGAATCAATGCTGTAGTTTTCGAGCAATCCGACGAAATACACTGCAAATGCAGACGCCGGATGTTGAGAGTTTGGATGAACTCGCTCTCTGAAAAAACGAGAAACGTCATTCTGTAAGAGGTGAATGACGACAAGACTTTTGAAACATGCAAGCTGTCTGTGCGGCGGTCATCCGGAAGGCGCGGACATGTCCGGGTTGGAAAGCGAAAACGATTTTGTGTTAGCTGAGGATGATGCCTATGCTACGAATCCATTGGGGCGACACGCGGACGACGATAGACTCCTGGTAATCCAAAATGACCCACAGGATGACGAGTTTAAGTTAATTTTATGCTCGCATTAAACTTACTTAAACTTGGGTCATCCTCAAGACCTGAACTGCTGGCAAATGATCTTCCGCTTGCCGAGTGCTCTTACAGAATACGCTGCAGTTGAGTTTCTGAAGGCATGGTTGTTGTTAATGCTAACTGTTCACATTTACGACGTGCTCAACAGTAAATACCTCATAAAACACAAATTCTTGCGTGAAACATATTCTTAGGCAAACAATAAGTCATTTGACGGAAGGAAATATGGCCAGCATATCGCGTCTGCAGACCACGAAATGCAGAGTAAATCAGAATCGCTTGAAAGCGCGAAGCTGCTTTGAATAATAGTAATGGTAATGAAGAACACGAGTTGAAACGAGGTAAAACAAAACCTTAGACCACCCAGTCATTTACATCGATAATTCGTACAAGCAAATCGAGCTTCAAAAGGGGACAACGCACTTGTTTTGTTGTCAGATGCCAATACGTAAATACAATTGCAACGCCAGGCAACCACCAGACACTTTCCACGGCGATACAACCAATACAACGTTGCGGTGAATCGCTAGAGGCAACGTATCTCGTCAGCAAAATCCTCATAGCCACGGAGATGGGTGCTGGCGTTCCTTGTTGTGAACGGCCGCCGGGCAGAAGACGATTACATTCGACGAAAAGGTGCAGCTCACATGTCATACCTGCAGGCGCAAGCGTAGCAAACGATTCACACACAAAAAGCTGTTCACTATAGGGTCCGAACGCCTGCAACGAAGAGAAACGTATTGCTTAGCCCTCAGACGCGACCAGAGACCTTGTAGGTGCGACTCGCAGACGCCACTGCGCTAACAGCCTCACAGTTGGGGCGAGAGTTACTTGGCATTGCGCAACACCGGTGACGTAACGGGGGCCAGCAGCACAGCCCGCATAGTTGCTCGATCCACAGGAGAATGCGCGCGGGAGAGAAACTTGAAGCGCGCGCTTCTCACAGAGTGGAGCGATTTCGCCCGCAAAAATTTCTGGCATATTAGTTTCTCGGCGGGAAGAACCGTTTCCAGAAAAAAAAAATTATAGGGGTTCGGGAAATTTCACAGTCCCTTTCATCCAATAGACTTCCGCTTTACGGATCTCTTAAGCGCTTAAAGGTCCGGGGGCTGTCTTTCGTCGGCAATTGTCTGCGAAGCGATATATCCATGCTGCATCCTTAAGCGTGAGTACAGTTTGCTGTAGTTCACAGGGTCCAGAAGAGTGAGCGAGGCACCCTGAGCGTGCGCCAGGGGTACTTCGGTCTCCACGTGAAGACCTATAAAAAAATAATGTTGGTGGACCACCAGGAATTCTGATGGCCCATCACATTTTTTGAATGCGTCTGGTGGACCACCAGACATTCCGTGATTGCACCTGATGGACCACCAGCCTGTTCTGGTGGTACGTGATTGGCCACCAGGTTGACTGTGACATCACCTGGTGGATCACCATACCTGGTCTTGTGGCCCCTGATTGGCCACTAGGTTGACTCTGACAGTCCCTGGTTAGCCACCAGGTGGGCTCTGACAGCACCTGGTGGGCCACCAGCTGATTAGCTCTGATACGAACCACCAGACTTGTGTTGATAGTAAAAGGTTACAATCAAGAGTGCCCTGGAGCTGCATCTGATGAGTCTAGCAACCAGCCTGGACCTTGGGTGTGATGGAGCATCAGGCTGCAGTCTGAGGTGTCTTAAGTGCCCTCCCAAATCTGTGTTATAGTCATACTGAACAGATAACTTTAGAGCTTATGCTATGCACTCGTTCCATAGCCTTAGTTTTGAATGCTACTGCGCAAAATCTTGAAGATTAATATACATGATCTGCTCGTCATATACTCGCTCTGCTTCCACGACCTCGTCTTCGTCCTTGCCCTTCGGAGAACTGGGTCATGAATCTGCTGGCATCTGGGGATCCAGTAGCGCTCTCGAACTTCCGTGGCGGTGTCTTGTACACAACAATGTAACAGACGGCGATGAACAGCCTCCACAAGTAGTGCGGTAAACCTGCGCCCGTGTGGTAGGAGCGCTGGTTGCTTTACATTGTAATTTACTGCTCGCGACACGACTGTCTGAAATTAGCGTCCCGCTGTTTATCCCACCCTAAATTTCCACGTGTTGCAAGACCATTCGCTTCGAGCAATAAACATGCGCACCATGTTGTCTATACCTTTAAATACAATACTGACACACCATTTCGGTGCGGGCTGCGGACCCACTGATCTGCGACTTCAGACAACCGTGTCGCGTGCAGTACAAGACACCGTGACGGAAGTTAGAGAGCGCTTCCGGGTCCCCAGATGCCAGCAGATTCAAGGCCGAGTTCTTCTCCGAAGAGCAAGGGCGAAGACGAGGTTCATCATTCCCAGAACGGTGGCTCAGATGTTGGGAGGATGGCTATATTCCAGGCAGTGAGAGCCGGGCTGCGTGCACATATCATCCGCGAGCAGTCGTTGTTCGGGCCTGTGGAATCGACTCTTTGATCATGATCAAGGTGAGTGGCACATGAAGCTCTAGTCGTAGCGACCTTTCCGGAGTTTCGTGATTGTTCGCATGGTATGGCACGTACAAAAGGAACCTTCCCTTGGGATGTAAGACAGAGTCAGTGTAAAAGGGGCTACCTCTTACTTGATGAAAATACACACCATTTCCCGACTGAGATGCTTGACAATTGATTACTTTAAAAACAACAGGTGCCTGCAGTCTTTGCAGTCTCCCTTCAAATCCGCGTATTGATCTTTCGCCTTCGGGCTAGGATCTTTCGCGGTGGAGGGAGGCGAAAGGGAGCCGGTCCTTCATATTCGGAGAAGGGCCCCTTGATAACGCGGGCCGCCCCTGGGTGGGCCGTGTCTTTGAACGCGCGGCCGATAACAAGGTCGTCGGGGCAGTACCGCTTGCGGTGCTGTTCCGGGAAGATCTTTTCCTGATCTTTGCAGTCCGGAGGAACCAGACTAACACCTATGCTGCACCATTCAGTCTGCCGGGTAACAGCTCTTTGCAACAGCGCAGAGGTACGTTGCAAAACAGATCACGTTCTTTTTCCCCATCTCTGCCTCCGGAGGGAGTTGCCGGTGGTCTATGCACCACACTATTGCCGCTAAGACCACCAGCTGCGGCTCCTGAACCCAACAGGAAACAAGTACAGTGATTGAGACGTACGTACAGCTTGCATCAGAGTTAACTGAACGCCATTCCGACCAGCGGACCCTCGTGGTGCTTAGCAGAAATAAGGGAGGGTGTTTTGGTCATCTATTTACAGTTAGAGGGGTGGCCCTCGTAATGAAAGCGTTGTTTTCTGCTAGGCGCTGCCAAGGTGGTTCTCTTCCCGCTTCGCAGACTGGAGTGGTGTTCAAGTTAACTTTGACGCGAGCCGTACTACGCCTGTACCTTGGGTCCAAAACATCTGTCACCTCATCTCATCCCAAATGGTCTTAAAACATCTCATAATTATATGCGACCACTCCAAAGTTCTCGCCAGTGACATAGCATACACACATAAAACATGCCACGGTTTTCCTACACGCCAACGTCGTTAGCTGCTGTGCATATGCAAGACACCACCCACAGTCATCCTTTTTAGCAGTACCTACTTTTCTGCAGACTTGATTCACTTTGAACAGTGTGTCAGGAAAAAATCTTCAGAATTTTTTCATAGTTGAAGAAGCCTGAACTCTGATAGACTTGCACATAACATCAACAGTGTGCTAGAATATGGCTGTCATGAAATGAGTTCCCTGAAAAAGAAATGTGTTTGCAGGCATATCACTTAGTAAATTTCCACTGCAATTTTCGCTTTTCACGCAGGTGTCGTATGTCAGTTGGGTCTGGGGCTACTTTGGTCCCAGAAATAGACGACAGATACCACGCAGAGTGTGCTGTTCGGTCAATTAGAATAGCATATCCATCTCTGTCATATCAAAGAGAGCTTCGTTAGCATTTCTATGTTTCAAGTGGGTCCCTATGGCCCGGTTTCACCAACGCAAGTTCACACTTGAAAGAAAACTATCGTCGACACTGTGGTACTAACAACTCTGGATGACCGTGCTTGACGGAAAGTATCGCTATCCAACGCTGGTGAAACAGGGATGACGATGAACACCAAGTTTAGGGAAGTCAGATCATGGTTCAAGTGTCGTTGGTGGAACCGGGCCAATATTATGTATCTGCACTCGAAAGTGTATGTGGTAGGCATCATTTACACATTGTATATGTAAGATCTGACTTTTTCAAGTTAAACTCCATTCCTCCCGATTATTCCCTCCAATCAGTATCTGACCAATTCGGGTTACATGTGATTTTCCCCCGAATTTCAATCACACTTCGCACTATTTTGTAGCAATCTGGATGCACGCCTGATGTAAACGCTAGTTGAGTGCACCAAAGAAGCCACTTGCATTTGAGCCACTTACTGAAGAGAAAGAAAACAATAACTCGGCAACGATGTATCAATAGCGCCCATTTTCATCACGAATTATAGGCTTAAAAATATCACCCGATCCCCACCCCCACCAAATCCGGGAGATACTTATAACCCGAAAGTGAGTCTCTATGATAAGAAGTTGTCTGCATACAGACTGACTACGTGCACTGGCACACTTGCATTAATTCCTTGCATTACGGTAAAAGAATATAACCTGTGCGTTACCACCACACTGTGTACTTCTAAGCTTCTGTATCACACAAATTTCTCTGGAATGTAATAAAGCATATTTCTTGTATTATCTAAAGCCACATGCAGCAAATACACATCCCAAAAATTAATGTATGTTTCCTGTGATGTAATCGGAAGTTCATGCTCAGTCTTTAAATAGTCTCATTCAGATCATCCAGATATTCTGATATATAGATTGGATACAAGGCTAAAAATGTGCAACAAAATGTGTTCATGAAATTCCATTTTAAGTTTTCATTGTTACTTTCAAATGGCAACACAAGCAAAATAAAATGTCAATATAATAACTATATCCTTCTATGTACAGCCAGCGACGGTGAGGTAACTTCCAGAATGCCGCCTTGTTCTCCAGAACACCTTACTGCAAAAAATTTAACAGAGAGAGAGAAAGGCATTTTTTGGTTGACTTGGAACAAAATTAAACTTTAATCAAATTGCAGCATTATTATGCAACGCACTATGCAACGGGTCCACCTACACTCAACGCCTGTCTCTCTATAAAGCATTGGGTAGCCCTCAACAGGGCAGTTCTTTTTTTTTTTTACGTGTCTTATGCTGAAGTACAGAATGGTCACAAGTCATCATCCGAAGTGGCCATGAACTGCCTTTATTTCTGGAATCCGGATAGTCAAGGCAAGGTGGAATTGCATGTGCAAAATTGATCATAATAAGCAAGCATAAACGCAAAACTGCAGAAGGGGTGCGTAACCAGTGCTGTTCCACAGCTTATGCAAGAGTTGCCTGTTCACTGAACGTGGCTAAGCGTGAGAAACGGCTTTACAGAAAACGGCTACTTTACGAGAAACGGCTTACACACGACTACGTGAAGCGAAGCAAAAGAAGATAAGAGCGCGCGATACCCTTCGTAAATACGTTAAGAGCCAGAACGCTTTCAGGCATGTGTCGGCACAGTTCCTTTAGAAGTCGGCCCAGGACGCATATTGGTCGTGACGTTGCCCATCTGTGTGAGGCGGACAACGGCGAGGCCTTTCACCGCCACCACCCAAAACGATCGCGAAGGATGCTGATTTCCGTTTCATACATACCGGATGTCAGCTGCAGACCTTTCACTGCGTTGGCAGCTTTTCCTTGTAGCGCGGCCATGAGATAGTTCATTTTGCCGCTGAGAGATAGTTTGGGGTTGTCGTGGATAGTGGACTCCAGAACTGTTGCCATTGATGTCTTTTTTCGTCAAATTTCATTAGGTCCAATTTAGGAAGACGTACTGCCGCAAGCTCCTGTGTCTGCGACGTCCGTGGAGATTGAGGAACTTTGACGCTGCAGAATTATTCTATCGGTACTGGCATTGGGCGTTCCGGCAACCATTGACGGAACGTTGCTCGTTGCCAACAATAACTCCTTTACGTTGAACGTTATGGTGCCAATTCGGCTCCAATAATCTAATTCCCCGGTGTATTCATCTTCGAACTCATCCTCTGTGAGTAGGGTTTCTATCTTGCCGTCTACATCCCTAAGCGTAGTGTTGAGTCGATGAAGACGTCCTATTCGCTCCCTTAAATCAGACGGAGTGAGTCGGCAGCCCCAACACAAGGCTGTCCTATGGATATCCGATGTACGTCAGAAGTTGGATGTTGGGATATCCCGGGGATAACGAGTCTCGTCCGATATATGTACGCTGAGAGGTCCAAGTGAGAGACAGAAGGAATCCTCACTGGCGTCCGACAGATATCCAGCCCAACAACACACGGCTCTCCTAAGGATATCCGATGTATGTCTGAGGCTGGATGTTGGGATATCCGAGAGATAATGAGTTTCGTCCAATATATGTACGCTCACACGTCCGAGTGAGACAGAGAAGGCGTCCTCTGGGACGTCCGAAAGATATCCATACGGACGTTAAGCAGACGAGGGAGGGACGTTTTATGGATATTTCTTCCAGCTAATGCTCCTACTAAAGCAGGCATAATATATTCTTAACTTTAAAGCACACATGCTAAATTACTAATGTGAATAATTAATCAAACGAAATTATTGCACCGTGTGCAACGCCGACGACCAATCGCCAGAAGGAGTTCGAATAATACCGAGCATTTGCTCGAATTCTCAATCGGAGCATGTGCTCGGATTACTTTTTAGCGAATGCGAGACGTTCTCGTACGAAACGACGAGGTCGAGCGTGCATGGGAGGTCCAGTGGTATCGATGAAATGAGTCACAGTGTGGTTAACGGGATGCTCAGTGTTGCACGGCCGCAGGAAAAATGGGAACTCCTGTAGAATACCGTCGTACTGTTTGGAGGGACTGCAGAAGAGAGAGACGATTGGGAACTGATTGGTGGCACCGAAGTCAACTGATGCGCGCCTTTGTTTCTGCGTCCCACAACACTCGCTTCATGTTGACTAAGAGACCAAAGTGGCTCACGAAGTCCGCTCCAAGAAATGTACTGGAGGTCGTCTACGAAGAACATCAAAGAGAAAGACCGACGAAAACTAAGATTCAAGGTAAGGGAATGCTATCTGTGGGATGCTATGTAAGGGAATGAATCTGTGCGTAGCAATGGGCGTGGCATTCACGGCTTGCAGGGTGCGAAAAGTCTGTTGCCGACGACGGCGAAAAAAAGGAAGGTACCACACCTACATCTGCCCCGGTGTCCACCAAAACTTAAGTCCTGAGTTTTTGTCCGTGACCGTGTCCGTGACCGTGAACAGGCGGGTACACGATGTGCCAGAGTCACAAGCCGCCATTTTTAGTGACTGGCGTGGCCATTTCCCTGTAAGGTGCAAGGCTGGATGCACTTGCGTGCTCTTGTACGAAAGCGATGACACACCAGCATAGGCCGGCAGGAGATGAGGAACGGTGGTGACATGGTTGCAGCTGCTGCGGGGAACTGGAAGAACTGCGTCGTAGGGTCGCAACTTCCAGCTGTAGCGCCGCTATTTGATCGGATTTGAGAAATGTCGGCAGCACGCCTTGTACTGGCCGGCATGGTGAAGCCCGCGAAGGGCTATATATGCACGCTACGTTAACTGGAAGGTGCCATTTCCATAAGTCGGTCAGCGATATTGGAGAGATCGCTGAGGTTCATAATGCCAGCGGCACCCAAGACCATGGAAACACTCGCTGGTACCCTCTGGAGAAACAATTGGTGGAGTAGGGAGTCGCCGAGGACATCAGGTCGGTCGCAAAGCAGCTGGCGGCGGAGTAACTGTGACGTGGTGCAACCTCCAACTCTTCTTGCGTTAACAGACGTTGGAAACGTTACTGCTCGGACGCACAAGTTCGGCGAATGAGTTCTGCCTTGAGGTGGTCGTATGACATGTGAGCTGACCATGTTCCCGAACTCCGTGGCCTCAGCTGGCGAGAGTGTCGCGACCACATGGTAGAATTTTGTGAGCTGGTTGGTAACGCCTCTGAGGGCAAGCTGTGCTTCCGCTTGCCCTGATTAGACTATAGGTTCTGCAGGCCAGAAAGAAGACAGCTTCAGTGACACAGCAGCGACGTGAGGTATAGACAAGGGAGGTTCGCCTAAGAAGGGAGCATGATGAGGTGCTGACGTAGGGACTTGACTAGAATTTGTGGCAGCGATGGCTCAGGAAAAGCTGTGGTAGCAGGGCCTTCGAACGTACAAGGGAATGTGCCAGTAGCCATCGTATAAGCGAAAAAAACGCTCAACGTCACTCAACAGTTCAACGTCGGCAACGACGATGAGGGCTTGAAATGTCGGGTCCTATCACGTTCCGTGTCCGCAGTTCTTCAGAGAAAGTGGCGAAGGTCCACAGGTGCGTGATTAACTATTTTTAATGTCCGGCTTGGGACAAAAGTTTACGGAACACGGCACTGGCGTATTTCTTCATAGGAGCTGTCCCGTGCTAAAAATGGGGAAGTGGTCGAATAAGAAAAGCATGACCGTCTGTGCTATCGATGCTCATTATTTGTGTCCGTTCTTGGTTGCTGCTAGGGTATTTCTCCGAGGGGGAAAAAAGCGACACCACTAGTGTTCCGTAAACTTTTGTCCCAAGCTGACCGATTAGGCTGAATGGTGAAGATCAGCTAGGTGAACTGAGGAATGTTTCTTCTCGCGCTGGGTAGCGGTGTCAGACATCGCCCGCCGGAATGAATGTGCCGCCTTGAATGTGGCTGAGGATGCGGCTGCTACACTATGATGACGGTGTCGCTCCTTCTGATACTCTGTTTGAATTGGAACCACACTAAAGAACTTTTATCTTTTATTCGCCACGATCTCTACACACGACAAACCATCGATGATATGAAATCTACAACAGCCAAAATGCGTTGAAATATTTGACGTCCAACACGAGATTCTATTCCGTAATGCAGGTCTAATACTTACCACACCTCAAAAGATTCCTTTGTTACACGATCACTTTGTCCGATGAGCGCCTTGAGCGGTGATGAGCGCCTTTCACCAAGCATCTATAGCGTCTTTTTATGGTGTAACCGTGGTGTGACTGACTGAGAATATATTTAAGTAGTAGCTCAGTTATATGACGCTGTTGGTCTATGTACACAGATAAGTAGCTTGTGACGCACGGATCTTGTGAAAGCAACCAGAATGACAACCACGATCGGAGAACCAGTTTCACTGCACTCATGGCATCAGGGTTGGCGCCACTAGACGATGTTTCGCTTCCCCTGTGTCTTGAGCCTAGCGTAACTGCCGTCGGTGCTCTTGGAAGAAAAGAAAAAACGATTAGAATGCTATGTTTGTCCCCTGTACACGGCATACCATTCCTGCCCTGTCCCAAGGAATGTCGTAGGCTTCTTCAGCTGGCTCCATAGTAGGAGCATAGGATCCCCGAGCGTATCCACTAACCAAAGGAGTGCCTGAAAAACACAATTAAGAAATGCGCATTAAAACTCGTTTCTCTTTTCTTCTTTTTTTTTTTTTTGCGGGGGGGGGGGATTGCTCTGTACCTGCAGGGACCTCCAAAACCGATGCGTGTAATAATTTCAACTATGGATAAGTTTTTCCACCAGGGCTTATTTCCGCATGATTCCCCGAGTCAACCTGAAAGATACCCCGAGATGCCCCCGATGCAGCCTCGATGCAGCCTCGAAGCAGGCTGATGTCAAGGTAAGTACTGCATAGCCAGTGTTGCCAAGGCTGGTTCGACTATCCCTCCAAATGGACCCAGAAAAACTTATAGAATTCGGACAAAAACCCCCATGTATAGAATTTTCCTCAGAAATGACGCTGTCACGGTAAGAGTTTACAGATGTCGACGCGCATACTTTATGAAAACACCCACTGTGCATCTCAGCTGTCGAGAAGAGGAGCGTGAAATATATTTGTCTGCGAACACAACTGGCCTGCTGAAACAAGAAAAATATGTAAAAAAGGCTATAGTGTCTCCCTTGGGGAAGGACATATCTAGACGTGTGCCAGAAGGTGGGTAGTAGCCTGTGCTACAACAGAGGTTGACGTGAATACGTCTTTCTTTCGCCAGTTACATGGCCAGCAAGTTAACATTTATTTACAGAAGAGAAACTTACAGACTACTCAATAACTAGCGGTTAGCGCACGTTACAGAGGATGTTTACAGAAGTGAAACCTATCAAGTACTCGAAGCTTAACCGCACACACGCTATACTATACTAGATGACCGCCTAAACATAAGATTATGCAGCATTCGGCGATGATACATGAAGTGGATCGCAAACGGGGTGATAGCGACAACAAGAACCCTAACAAAAGCCGATCGATGCAGACAGTGCGGGTATTGCTGAGAGTCAGAGGTAGGTACGCAAAAGCCAACTAGAGTTGCATGTAACTCAGCAGCGCCCCGTTCTGTGAGACCTCAACTTTAAAGTCGCCGGTACGCATGATCGACACGGAAGTGTCTGGCGTTGCATTGCGTATCACCGTGTGAATGGAGTCGCTGTAGCGACCACAGAGCTTAAAAGAGAAAGATCTCTATGTCGACCCTCGGCACACCGGGGTGTATGTACACGCTGTACATCAGGAACTTGAAGTTATTCACGGTGACCTCGACCATGCAGATGTCTGCGACGGAACCTCGCTCCAAACGAGAGTAGTCGTGGACAACGGGCACGCACCGTGGGGCAACGCCGCGAGCCCTCTGCGTGGCGGCAGATGTCACGGGTGGGTATTGCGGGAGGCCTACAACTCATAGCCTTCCACTCCCATGGGATCGTCCCATCAGCGGCAGCGCCCAAGTCCGCCTCTCAGTAAGACTCCACCCTGCGAGTGAGAGTGGACAGTCTGCCACTCAATCCGTTGGAAGCAATCGACAACGCGGTACCGACAACGGATTGCGCTTCAGTTTCGACATGATCACGTCGATCATCTTGTTTGTACATGTACCAAGTGACAGGGCTCTCGTTCATGAGATCGCAGCGCGTGACTTGCCTGACATCCTCGCACGGACCGCTGAGACGATAGAGCTATAGCTTTGCCCATTTGTTCTCACTGGCACTCATGGTGAGGTACACCCTCCTCTGCCCACCTCTGTGAGGCCGACAACGGTGAGCTCTTTCGTTAGCAACACCACCACCACACATCGTCCAATCATCGCAATCCCATCGTCAATCCCATATCATCGCAAAGAGGTCGCGCTTCTCCGCCCAGTAGTTGACGGAGCTCGGTATCGATTTCAAGAACAAGAAGCGCCGCACAAGTTTAGGAATTGACGATCTTCTAGCATGCGCCCTGTGACATCCTCCGTCGACGCCACACATCGGAAGGCGTTGCGTATGCCATCCATCGCTATTCATAGGATGTGCTGCGGCGTAGCCTCGCCTGTCGCTGCGACTTATCTTACTAGTCGATATCATGTACGGTGTAACGCTGACGTTAAAGTTGAACCGCCTCGTTACATCGTGGTAGATGGCCGGGAACGACAGCTCTTCGGCGTCCGTGTCGTAGGTGATATTGAACGGCGTGTTCCGTTGATCGGGGGCTATGCCGAGATACTGTTCTTCATTCCAGAGCGTGGTGTGTTGCCTCGCTATCAACCTTCTGACTTCACGTCCGCCAACGCCTCTATCATCTCCCATCGGTCACTACCGTTTGTACAATCGTACCCACCACCAGCTTGTCGCCATCGCCCAGTGCCGCAAAATCCATAGGTATGTTACATACTATTTCTAGAGAGGCACCTCACACACTGCTTGACAACTGCCTTCTGACGAACCCACTAAGGTACGTGGACCTGTGTATGAGGTACTTGATTATATTCACACTGAAGGCATAGTCGTCGTCAAGCGAGCGGTGCAACTGGGCCAGGAATGTAGTTCACGTCGACCGGCACGATCACTTGGCCGATTATCGCGTAATTGCGCTCGTGCCTCAGGCTCCGTATCTACATGAAACACAAACGAGGTGACACCAGTCTCTCGGCTATTGGATCCAACGAAGAGAGGTTACTGAGTTCAGCGGATACCGAATCTCGTTAGTGACAGACATGGTGGGCACCTTGCCATCGTCCAAGGATCGCTTACAGGTCGCGTACACTTTGAACGATGCCTCGTTACTTTAAGGAAACATTGATCTTAGTGTCCCGTAGTGTTTCTCCTTCGTGTTTTTAAGGTAACACCGGAACTATACACGCGATCACACACATTATACACGCATCACGGAACTCGTTCGAAGTAAAACTCGTTGTTGAAATGTGTATCCGCCTCACAACACGCCGACATAGTATAGTCGCGCGCGATCCCGAACTTCCCACGCCTCCAGGTGGTCCATGCTGACCGACTAGGGTATCGGTGGCTCCGTCTGGATGACCCACGTCCGTCGGATCCCGTTCTGTCGTGGTAGCTCTGTCTCCCGCACCTCTGGATCTTGCCGAGGTCGACACGCCGAAATATCGTTGCCGCACATCGACGTTTGTGTGAACCCCGTGCCTCCCATGGGTCCCTCTCGCACGACTTTCTTCCTCAATCGGGAGAGCCGACTGCAGGGAGACACGATCTTCGCCCTTGGCGGCTCATATGGGCAGCAAAGCCCAACGGCGGCCCAACTGGCAGGCAGATCAGCGCCTACTCCAATCATATCCATCCTGCAAGCACGTGACCCTCTGACGTTCAATAAGCACCGCCCTCCCTGCGCTTCTCATGCGTGCGGTTTCGGTTCATTTACGTACCGAAATTCGGCGATGAATATTTCCACGCACGTGATCGTTTCGTGATAGTTAAAAAGTATAATGCTTCTCAGCGAGGACTGCCTTCCATTCTACTCACTCACTTTTGCCTCTAATTAAAGGGTTAATTAATGATTTTTGGGCAATTCGTGATCTGACAGTCACATGGTCTCTTCGAGAGAATGTCACGCCTAGCCGTATAAACGGTACCTTTGCTGTACTCACAGCTTTTATAAAAATATTTAACGAACGAAAAACACCCCGTATTTAATCGTCTCAGCACCCCAGAAATGCCATTAATACGCCTAAATATTTATACATGTTCAACGAAGTCGCTGCATTCCTCCAGCTTGTGCAGCGGTTGCTTCTAAAAAATTGTTAACCGTAAGTTGTTTCGACGGACGCCGCCGACGGAATTTTTTGTGTCGTAGTATTGCATCAAAAGCTGGTTCACATTGCTGCGTTTTACGCTTGCGTATAAAGCTTGCGTTTACGTGCTTTTGATCGCGGAACGTGTTCACGTAATCGACATCATTGCGTTGTAGCGTTACGTTCCTCCAGTCGCGAGTCTGGACCAATCAGCGCGCTATACGTGCGAGGGAGAGCAGCGGCGTGGACAACAAACGTGACGGACGCGTAACGAAATTATAATCAAGGCTCTATGGTAGCGCTAAATGTTGCAAGAGGCGCAGAAATGTAAATATCATAGCAGCTGCTGAGAGAAGACGAGGAAGTAAGTGTGTGTCGATGCATGCGGGCTGTAAGCGGGCATTCCTTTTCGGGTTGCTGTATAAAATGCAATAAATAGGTGTTTTGGAATCGTTATCTTGATTTACCATAACGACATTATATGTATAACGCGTGCGGAGCATGAGTACGGATCGAAGAATGAAACGGGTCAGTTTTTTTAAGCGGGTGACGGTGCTGCCGGCACTCCCGGCGTTCGGAGCATAGTTTGAACGAGAGGGTCGCTCCAAAGCTCTAAAAGAGGTGAATGAGTTCCCGGCGTTCGCGGCTTTCGGTCATGTAGTGTGAACATAGCACTAGAATGAGCTTTAAGTCTAAAAGTAATCCATTACCCAAAATTGTAATCAGATTACTTGAAAAATTACGTTCTCGCAAAACTAATCGACTGCTCGTAAAATTACTTGAAAAGATAACTGTAACGCGTTACGTACAAGCCACACACGAGCCGTCCTTCACCGCGGATCACCTCAGAGTGACGAGGACGTCGATCAGGAGCATAGCTACTCGCTTCCAAGACAGCTGATATTTCAGTGAAACTCAACTGCACATCAAAGTTAAAAAGGGACGCTTCTCCCTTCCACCGTACTTGAACCACATTACTCACATTATCCCAGGTTAGTAGTTGCGACTGTTAGTAGCAGCGACAGTTAGTTGCGAGGGCTGAAAATCTGCTATCCGTATCGCTTACCTGGCGGTGGTTTTGTGTAACCATAGCATTCAGAACCGTACATATGCCTGTACGCGCCTGAAAGTGAACAATATACATATTGATCATATTGCTGTGGCAAGGGTGACCTACAGCGTTATGAACCGAAGGCTTGTAGGAAACGACTGAAAAAAAAAAAAAGCTAGGAGAATATTCTAACAGCCTCCAGAAGTTTTATCATGGAAAGGTGCGTTGGGGATAAAGTTTAAAATGACGTACTTTTCTGAATGATGGTTGCCCTTTTCAGGCACGCCCAGGCAATCACAACTGCAGTAATAATGACCGTGAAAGAGGCGGCGACGGGCACCACGAAGTAGGTACGGTAGTAGAAAGGAACTTGACTTTCCGTTGTCACTTGCAGCGGTCTGCCGTCTGAAAAGAAGGTACGTGGAGAAAACTTTTCAATGTCACCGGCATTCTTCAGCCACCAATAGCCGCGTTTACATGAATACGACACAGGCTTATCGAATCGAGTCGGAACGAAGACGATGCACCTGTTCTTCCTTCGATGCGCATCTACATGAGAACGCATAATGCAGTTCCCGTGGTATAGTGGTGAAGATGACGCGGGTTCAAATCCCGGCTGTGCTGCCTCAAGTCTTCCCTGGGCCAGACTTTCTAGACGTATGACTGCACAGTTCCCTCGAAGTCGGCCCAGGACGCATACTAACACCCCTGTCGCCCACTCCTTCGTACTGTCATCCTCCACGTCTGTACGCCGCTCACAGTCAAAGTTGCTTCGAGGCGATCAGACAGATGTTTAGCGGATTGAATTGGATGCGCTCACTTAGACTGTTGCTGTCCTTGACGTCGCACCTTCCTTCTCAACTATCGCACAAAGAGTGCTATCCTTGCCGCTACGTTGAGTGTGGCCATACATAATACAGAAGAATGCATTGGATTATTTCACTTATCGTAGTACGTGATGGGAGTTCAGTTGATGGAGACTGCCCGATATGCCTACGCCAGGAAACAATAAAATGGCGCCCCAAAACCTTCAATGTCAGAATCGTGACTGTCAAAGAGGACTAAAAGGTACCCATGTGGGAAGTTCCACTAGGCTACCATACAGTCTACAGGGGACAAACGTTGTCTAAATTCTTGTCGCATTCACATACCCGATAAATGCGTGACGGCTGGCAAATTATGGGAGAAGTCACCACGCCCATACATGTTGTAGGCGGCCAGACGGAAATTGTATCTTGTTCCGCTGCGCAGGTCCCGTAGCGTGACGGTGTCCTTGTTTCCCGGAAGATGAAGATCGGACCGCTGGCCGTCGTCCGTTCCGTACTGGATGACGTACTCTGTCGTGGTCAAATGCACGTCACATTGATGAGTCTATTTCTGAAGGGATGTACTTACGAATAACGGGTACTGCAGGCTGCACTGTGTTCCAGTTGAGGCTCACCGATGAGGATGTGATGCCTGTCACACGGACGCTTGGAACAGATGGGGGATCTGCGAACATTTTGTTCCTAATGATAAGCACTCGTTGTCCCAATGGAGCTCACCTCCATTGAGTGTAGCGCAAGAGACTTGTCCAGAAGCAGGACCAGGACCGACGTCATTGAAGGCCTTCGCCATGAACGTGTACATGGACGCTGCCTGAAGCCCAGTGAAAAGTTTGTGTTTCGAGTTTCGGCTCACGGACTCGTGACTGAATGGTGTCCCATCCAGCTTGTAGCTGATCTGGTAACCTCGCAGCTCGCCGTTCAGCTTGTCTGCCGGAGGAGGCTGTGGAATACATACTGCTCAAAATAATGGGGTCCTACAATGTTAGACGAAAAGGGACAGCTTGGGACAAAAGCTTGCGGAACACCGGGATGTCTTATTTCTCCATGGTAGCGACATCCTGGCAGCAGACAGGAGCGGGCACACATACTGAGAGATGGGCAGGATCACCCGTTTCTTATTCGACCTCTTCCTGATAACTACCAGAGGCCGCTCCGATGAAGAAATACGCCAGTGACGTGTTCCGTAAAGTATTGTCCTAAGCTGTACGTGCTCTTGTCGTTTCGTTTGCTGTTCAGAGAAGGTGAAACGATCTCTACGATAAGGGGTAACGCATGCCTTCGTACACTTTCATCCGCGGAAGGTTTTTAAACGACATAAAATGGGCGCAGTCACCAGCACACCTAAATTTTTCTTTTTTTAATAAATGGGTCTGCTCGTACCCTTATGCGATTTTCTCTTCCACTTCCTTTTGTTGAGTGCTGTTCGGCAACTCACAACAACCGTGGCAGCACGTTTTCAATGTACGCTTCACAAAGGAATCTCCTCATTTAATACCTCTGGCATTAAGTTCACCACAGGGTCAGATAGGTTCGTATCAGTCTTTGTTCGGGGGACTCTGTTGGGGCTGCATACCCTCGGGCTGCATGGTAGTGCTAGTGGTAGGTGTCTTGAGTGGTAACTACGCAAGTAACATCGCCGATACTGAGCGAAAGGTAAGCTTGTCTTGCTTCTCCACTGTCCTTCTAGTGAGTCCATTTTCCCCTTGTATCGGTCCTTGGACGTTGAACGCGGAGCTTTCAACATGCGTCAGAACTTGCTGTGACCTTTCTGCTTCGTGTTTATTGCGACCTGTGTGCGGTGGTGATGCACAGTGATATTAATCAACCAATCGGTTTGTATTGCAAGTTTAACGTGCGTTCATCGTTCTGTTCTGTTTTCTGTCCATGTGGATATTCTACCTTCTCTCTTTTGACTGCTTATTTGGTATTTCCTGTAACACTATGGAAGGAGCATATATTTACGGTATTCCTCCTAGAAGAAGGTAAAACGAGTATCCCCTGAGGGGACAAGCGATTTATTACTTTCGAGTAATACCCCTGTCACGTGGCAAAGTGAATGTCATTCCCAACGAATGACAGTTACGTTGAATATCATTTGCTCGACCAACATGAAGCTACACGGCAAAGAAAGCTGTTATTCGCCAATGACGACGATCCGTGAAATATTGTCACCGTGTTATATGTGAATATTGGTTATTGGCTTATAAATTTACTGTCTACTTTAAAGATTATACCTCTGATCGTTTTTGCCACAACTAAACCAACTAAAATATTTGTCTCGCTTTGACGATCGTGGAAGGCAGAAGTACGTAACCGAACTCCAATCGACAGGGAAGATGACGGTTATAGAACGGCTGTATCGGACTCTATGGTGTTTGGGCATGGCACGGATCAGCTTGGCAAAACGAGTTGACTGGGAACGAGAGTAGTTTTTGAAAATTGCATTAAAGAAACAAAGAATCACTGAAAAACGTATCACACAATAACTTTCCATTCACGTTTTTTTTTCTCTTTTTTTATGCCTAATATTGTTGTTTTTGCTACCTCTTTGCCGTCGAGGGTACGCAGCTCTTTTGCGAGAGGGAAAAGCGAATGAGCTCCCCAAACTTTCTCAAAATTCCTTTTGGTGTCACCCTGTGGCACTGAACGAATGTTACTCGCTGGGGATAACACTCAATTTGCTGCGTGACACAAGTTTCAAAATACAATTGGCCCTGCAACTGCATATATATTTAACATGAGTAATCTAAGGAGGACGAGTCTAGAGCCACTTAAGTTGGACTCGAGCTGATGGCGACGTTCCTGATTGATTTATAGGCACAATGAGTTTGTACAGCAGGTGCTTGAAATACAACTCACGTCCGTGATGGCACTTACGCTGACAAACATAAATAAAAACCTATATTGACTACAAGCAGCGAATGTTGGGGGCTCAATCGGCGTCATGCGAAGCCTCGTTGTCGTCTGTCTGCTGGTTTTACTCGTACCCATCATTTGGGCGGCTAAGAAGCGCAGAAACTACTACGGTAAGTATGGTCAGTGTCTTTCGCGATACTTCTTTTAATCTCCCTTCGATGACAGAACATGGAAAACACCGTGGAAATATGCCTCCAGGGATGGATAAGGAAGACCTAATGCGACTATGCTTCTTGGAATGCCCGGGAATTTGTCGCATGAGGCCGTCCGAGGTGGATAAGGTGTGTCGACGTCATTGCATGCAATTTTGCCACCTCAAGGATTAAAACCGATTTGCGTGGTCAGGCTGGTTCATTCCAATAAGCACCGAGCTAGAGGTGACTATTCGTGTTTTTCATGCGCTGGGGTCCGCAAAGTCAATTTTATGCGGTGAAACTAGTACGCTTTTGCAGCGCTTAGAGTATCTGGATGGTGTGACCTCCGAGGGTGTCACGACTAACACCACACAGTTTCAGTAACTGTTGACTCTCAGTTCAGTAAAGTAACTCTCTTTTTCTTGTTTTTTGTTGTTGTCGTTTTTTTAATGATGAAGGTTTTGCTGGCTTTTGGGAAGGTTTTGGGCAGCCTTTCGAGTATTTCGGTCAGACTAGAATATTTTCGACGTTTCGGTGGGATGTAGTTTTCAGACCCCACCCTGGCTGCTCCACTGCGCGAAGTGTTACCCACAATGTTCGAGATATTTTCTTACAGCGTCGCTCAATGATTGCGGCTTCGCATGAAGTCAGAGTGCGTTCGCTGCGCGTGTATGGCCTGTGATTGCGAGCCGTACTACAGCCGTACTTCGCCTTCGCCACTCTCTTTACCGTTACAAAGGCGTTTGCATTTCAATATGCACTGTGGTGCAGTGCCGAAAGCAATGCCTTTGGATGCATGATTTATATCTGTGGTGCAAGCCTTCTTTGTTGTGTGCCCCTGAACGAAGGCGGCTTTATTTTACCGTGTGATCCGTAATACAGTTATCAGATTTTGTCAGATATTGGGTTCTCTTCTAAGGATGCGGGCCTGGCCAGCCGAAAAATGGCGGCTCTTGTCAATCTCTAGTCCAAGTTCAACTGCCACCGTTCAGTTGTAGTACAAGGCCTCCATGGCCTTGTCTGGGGCAAAGCCGACGAGGGTTTTACAGACATAGCCCGTCTTCCGAGGAGTGTGCGATTCGTCAAATAGGGCGGTGGAAAGGATTGTAAGCCAAGAGCGTGACAGGTCCTCGTGCAAAGTACACTAAACCTCAGTCGAACAGAAAAGCCTAAAAGCGCACTGGTCGTTTCGGGTGTAACGCCGGTGTCACCACACCAAAAATATCGCCGGTGTCGCTTGCTTCCACTGGTAAAGTGGCTACGAGAGAACAGCGCGATCCTCTGGAAGCGATTTACGATGGATGAAGTTCATGGAGGCTTCTAGTAGGTTAGGCTGCTTCATCTAGGCAACAACCTATGACCAGCTTCGAAACAGCGTTCGGCTTTTTGTCGACTCCCGCACCATCTAGCGTGTTCGGCTGGGTGCTCTGTGCTACACTGCACTGAACCAGCACGGCCACACGCTCTGCACGAAAAGGGCTAGCGCAATTCGCCATTAGGTCGCCTGCAAGGGACATGTGCTGTCTGTCGCAAGTGTTGAGCAACTGCTGTCTCCTCAAGCGCCGGCCGACAAAATCGACTGCCAGTATCCACCAGGTCCACGATGAAAGATCGATGCACCGCATTCCACGGCTACCCTATATTTACGTCGTCTTCTCGATGGCTATTAACCACAACACTAAATGATGGTGAAGTGACGATTACATGGGATGTCTCCATTGGTAGCCACAGGACCCTACCCCACTTCACAGAGGTTAATATGACACGATTAATAGTGAGCGCGAAGCGACGACTGGTCTGAGTTCTGTTTAGAGCTGATCGATGAGGCGAGTAGCTTGCACGAAAGAAACAAGGGAGCGAACAGCCCGGCACTGATGCGCAGGGGAGCTCCACGGGCCAAGTACGTTGGACTAGCTGAATGGTCTATCGTCAAGGAGCTCAAGTTGGCGTCGGAACACCCGGCGTTGACAAGTGTATCGGTCACAGTCCTCGACGCGATGGCTATCAGACGACGGAGCAGGTACAGCATTTTCGTGAATATAGGGCGGTACTCGTTCGACAGTTTTTCCAATCGAATGGTCGCGAGCAAAAGTAGCCGTCTGCTGAATCGGAACGGTTCGCGCTGGTTCATAAAATGCAACCGAATGCACCTCAGTCACACTGAACGACAATGGCATAGTTTCCGCATGGTAGTTGCCGAGGGATATTCCCAGTTTCTCTTTTTTTTGGGGGGTGGGGGGTGGGGGAGGCTCCTAGGGGTGAGGTGACGCCCATATCTACTGCTTCTGTGGCGTTCGTTTGTCCTTTCTCGGCAGTATATTGTCGGGCTTGCAAGGTTTTTGGGGGTGTTATGGGGAGCTGGGAAAATCCCTGTTCAGTTGCTGCGCAGCCCATCTCAAGTTGGCTCCCGCGGGAGATGGGCATGATGACGCTCTCAAAATGGTTTATGCAGTCCTCTCAAATCTAGGACATTCATCCAGACTGTTAATCTAGAACGATGAGACTTGCGTCAGATTATAGCGAAATCACACGGAAAAGAATACAAGGTTTTTTCCCTGTATACTTTCGTTAAACGATAGCTACACGTCTATCCCTTGTCGAGCAGAGCTTTCTAATGTTTGTTGGTACGCCACCGACAGGAATTATGCACAAACGTTGGACCTACCTCCCAGACGACTTTAATGCTCTTGGTATCGATGGCTTCACATTTGACGTTCATGGGTGGTGCTCCGGGAGCTGTAATGGATGTCGTCCATTGACAAAAGGCGACATTCTGGCTGCCACTCACCTTCCGAAGCTGTTGTGAATGACACAATGTCAGAAGGATCGCCAAAGCCCACGGAGTTTTCCGCAAGTACCACGGCTGCGTACTCGGTACCAGGATGCAAGTTGGACACTGTCAGGGAGGCTCGGGAACCGTCCACTTCCCGTTCTTGAAGTACGCTACCTTTGCCTGAAAATTACTTATTACATTATTGCACGTTAAAACGTAAAAGGGCGGCAAAAAAGTGGGACACTATTTCTTAGACAAGAAACGGGTTCGATTTCTCGTTTTGCAGACACAAAAGTATTCCCTTGAAGCAGCGCAGTTCTACGTGTATAACCAGCAAAATTAATTTCTTACGTGTTTCAATGTATAACTGTCTCGCTTCCTGTTAACAAGAATAACCTAAGTACAGACAGAACTTACCAGACTTTTTCCAGTATCGGATGAGGTACCTGGTGACCTGCTTGCTGGGTTGGGACCATTTGATCTGAACCTGACGACTGCCGCGCTCGGGAACCACCACGTTGCTCGGACTTGCCGGCGGTTCTAAATAAGACCAATCTTGTTAAACAAGATGTAGTTTCGCTTCTCTGGAAATAACCGCCCTTATGTGGTGCGTAAAAATGGCGAGTCTTTCGTGAAACACCGCAAGACCTTTCCTTTCAATAAATATATCCCCCCCCCCCCCGCAAGACGTCAACCGATTTATTTTCTGCTGAAAGTATTGTCCCTCGCGTCTGTTCCGGAACGAGAGGGAAATGGTTTACCGAGTACAACCAAACTGAACACGTCTCTGGTCTCTCCATAATTATTCTTAGCGACGCAGTAGTATTGGGTGGCATCGTCTTTGACCGTGTTATGAATGACGAGCACGGACTGGACCCCGTTGAGAGTGACGTCTTCGTGGCTTTCGTACCTGGAAAATAATTCAATGCCCATATACTTGTCAATCACACAAGATATTTTCTTTTCCCACGTGACTTTGCTCGCGCGTTTCTAAGTAAAGCCCATTCCTAAGTATGACTAGGATCATTTCTCGTGGTTCTTATACATTGTTTTTTCGTGAACGCCGCCATATTGAAAGCGCGACGCCGTCCAGCACGGGGAACACCTGTTTACCGGACAAGTCAGAAAGAAGGAAAGCACACGTGCTGTGTGCTTCCTCCTTGGTATCGCTTTCCCCCTCTCTGGCTTGTGCTGGTTGCGAAACGGTGTATGGTACAGTGCTGGACAAAAGTTTACGGAACGCGCGAGCGGTGTATTTTCTCCTCCGTGCGACACCCTAGCGGCGAGCGGAAGCGGGCCAGTTCACTCGTTCAGAGGAATGGGCGAGTGCGCTGGTTGCGACACACTGCGGTAGTTTCGGTATCGCTTGAATGTGCCGGCGAAGTGTTTTGGATTGGTGTCGCTACCGGCGCACTCCTTTCCTCCCTCTGAACGAATGAACGAGCCCGCTTCCGCCCGCCGCCAGGGTGTCGCACCGAGGAGAAAATACATCGCTCGCGCGTTCCGTAAACTTTTGTCCAGCACTGTACGTGACCTTCCCTAGTTCTCGTGCGAGCCATAGAAAGCGTAGCGCACTTCCCTCTCATATGGATGCCTGTTGCTATCCTGTAGAACTTGGGATAAACATTCTTACCTCTCAATTGACATGATAAGAGGTTTATTTCCTTTCTCCCACGTCACTACAAGAGGGTGCTCGCCCGTGACGTCACAAGCTATCTTTGCAATGTCGCCTCGCTTGACGGAAGCTTCACTTGTGCCTTTGGCAATCTTTGGAGGAACTGGAAGCAAAAATGTCACACGCCTTCCAATACTTAAGGCAATATTTACCGTGAACCGAGACCGTGATCGTTTTGCTCAGAGGTGGCGCGATGGAGTTGCTGACGTCACACCTGTACTGGCCGGCGTCGTCCGATTCCACAGCTCGAATAACGAGCGTTCCGTTGTCCAGAACCTTACGGCGCCCCAAGGAATGGACGTGTACAAAGTCTCGTCCTCCTGTTCATAGACGCAAAATTTTCTGCAAAGTGAATGATGAGCTTCCACGTGAATGCTCACCGATCTGCATTTTCCAAACGGTGTTCGGTTGGGGATATCCCACGGAACCACAGGGCAGGTACAGGTCCTTTCCTTCAATGGCCTCCGCATCATTAGGTTCAGTCGACCAGACGGGAGCAGCTGCGAGTGCGGTATCCGTACATTAGTATGCCATCATCTAGAGCAGGGGTCTCAAACACATGTGGCCCGCGCTCAGCCAGTCTGTCGCCCAAAGGCCCTTGATCACAAAACAGAAGAAAGCTGCCCTCCCACCAAAATTAATGAACGAACATTCGCAGAATTCGCGGTCACCCTCCCGTCGGCACGCTCCACCGCTATACCGAACTGCTTTGCGGGAAGCGACCTTACAGGACAGGAATACAATAAGAAATTGTGTTTACGCCAATTAACACTAAAACTGAATAAAAATTTGAAGATGTCATCGTCTAAGAAGTAAGAACAACATGTAAAGAACCCCTGGAAACAAGAATGGCAGTAGCAGAATGTACATCTAGTGCACCCAGGTCAAATGAATTTTAATGCATTGCGCCTATGGGGATTTCGTCGATTTTTGCACAGGGCCCATTTTTGGACTATGATTTTTCGACAAAGAAAGTAAAATTTTTGAAATGTCATCGCCTATTTTGAATCTGTACATCCTCCAGGCCACATATCAACCACCGCACGGTGTGTGAGTGTTAACCCTGATGCACCCTGGGCCTTTAAAGATGCGTCCCAGACAAGAATCTGTTCTTAGGCGTCCCGCGCACTAAGTTCTAGTATTATCGTAATACGCATGCGTCTAAACTCGGAAAGAGTTCGAAAGGCGAAGGGCTATTCCTTCCGGATATCCAAAGGGCACACCCGGGGTGCAACAGGGGAACGAGACCCGGGTCCGATACCCCGGGATATTTATATCAAGTTATCAATCAAAGTTGATCAAAATGTCACTTTGGCGTCAGGGACGGCCGTCAGGACGAGGATTTGAGCAAACGCGCCGACCGTGGGTGCAACAGGGGAACGAGACCCGGGTCCGATACTCTGGGATATTAATTAATAATACACAGACTAAATAATTAGATGATGACATCTCTGATATCAATTTTATATCAAGTGTTATTATCAATCAAAGTTGATCAAAATGTCAATTTGGCGTCTGGGACGGCCGTCTGGACGAAGATTTGAGCAAACGCGCCGACCATGGGTGCAACAGGGGAACGAGACCCGGGTCCGATACTCTGCGATATTAATTAATAATATACAATCTAAATAACTAGATGATGACATCTCTGATATCAATTTTATATCAAGAGTTATGATCAATCAAAGTTGATCAAAATGTCATTTTGGCGTCTGAGACGGCCGTCTGGACGAAGATTTGAGCAAACGCGCCGACCGTGGGTGCAACAGGGGAACGAGACCCGGGTCCGATAATCTGGGATATTAATTAATAATATACAGACTAAATAATTAGATGATGACATCTCTGATATCAATTTTATATCAAGTGTTATTATCAATCAAAGTTGATCAAAATGTCATTTTGGCGTCTGAGACGGCCGTCTGGACGAAGATTTGAGCAAACGCGCCGACCCTGGGTGCAACAGGGGAACGAGACCCGGGTCCGATAATCTGGGATATTAATTAATAATATACAGACTAAATAATTAGATGATGACATCTCTGATATCAATTTTATATCAAGAGTTATGATCAATCAAAGTTGATCAAAATGTCATTTTGGCGTCTGAGACGGCCGTCTGGACGAAGATTTGAGCAAACGCGCCGACCGTGGGTGCAACAGGGGAACGAGACCCGGGTCCGATAATCTGGGATATTAATTAATAATATACAGACTAAATAATTAGATGATGACATCTCTGATATCAATTTTATATCAAGTGTTATTATCAATCAAAGTTGATCAAAATGTCATTTTGGCGTCTGAGACGGCCGTCTGGACGAAGATTTGAGCAAACGCGCCGACCCTGGGTGCAACAGGGGAACGAGACCCGGGTCCGATACTCTGGGATATTAATTAATAATATACAATCTAAATAACTAGATGATGACATCTCTGATATCAATTGTATATCAAGAGTTATGATCAATCAAAGTTGATCAAAATGTCATTTTGGCTTCTGAGACGGCCGTCTGGACGAAGATTTGAGCAAACGCGCCGACCGTGGGTGCAACAGGGGAACGAGACCCGGGTCCGATAATCTGGGATATTAATTAATAATATACAGACTAAATAATTAGATGATGACATCTCTGATATCAATTTTATATCAAGTGTTATTATCAATCAAAGTTGATCAAAATGTCATTTTGGCGTCTGGGACGGCCGTCTGGACGAAGATTTGAGCAAACGCGCCGACCGTGGGTGCAACAGGGGAACGAGACCCGGGTCCGATACTCTGGGATATTAATTAATAATATACAGTCTAAATAACTAGATGATGACATCTCTGATATCAATTTTATATCAAGAGTTATGATCAATCAAAGTTGATCAAAATGTCATTTTGGCGTCTGAGACGGCCGTCTGGACGAAGATTTGAGCAAACGCGCCGACCGTGGGTGCAACAGGGGAACGAGACCCGGGTCCGATACTCTGGGATATTAATTAATAATATACAATCTAAATAACTAGATGATGACATCTCTGATATCAATTTTATATCAAGAGTTATGATCAATCAAAGTTGATCAAAATGTCATTTTGGCGTCTGAGACGGCCGTCTGGACGAAGATTTGAGCAAACGCGCCGACCGTGGGTGCAACAGGGGAACGAGACCCGGGTCCGATAATCTGGGATATTAATTAATAATATACAGACTAAATAATTAGATGATGACATCTCTGATATCAATTTTATATCAAGTGTTATTATCAATCAAAGTTGATCAAAATGTCATTTTGGCGTCTGAGACGGCCGTCTGGACGAAGATTTGAGCAAACGCGCCGACCCTGGGTGCAACAGGGGAACGAGACCCGGGTCCGATACTCTGGGATATTAATTAATAATATACAGTCTAAATAATTAGATGATGACATCTCTGATATCAATTTTATATCAAGAGTTATGATCAATCAAAGTTGATCAAAATGTCATTTTGGCGTCTGAGACGGCCGTCTGGACGAAGGTTTGAGCAAACGCGCCGACCGTGGGTGCAACAGGGGAACGAGACCCGGGTCCGATACTCTGGGATATTAATTAATAATACACAGACTAAATAATTAGATGATGACATCTCTGATATCAATTTTATATCAAGTGTTATTATCAATCAAAGTTGATCAAAATGTCAATTTGGCGTCTGGGACGGCCGTCTGGACGAAGATTTGAGCAAACGCGCCGACCATGGGTGCAACAGGGGAACGAGACCCGGGTCCGATACTCTGGGATATTAATTAATAATATACAATCTAAATAACTAGATGATGACATCTCTGATATCAATTTTATATCAAGTGTTATTATCAATCAAAGTTGATCAAAATGCCATTTTGGCGTCTGGGACGGCCGTCTGGACGAAGATTTGAGCAAACGCGCCGACCCTGGGTGCAACAGGGGAACGAGACCCGGGTCCGATACTCTGGAATATTAATTAATAATATACAGACTAAATGATTAGATCATGACATCTCTGATATCAATTTTATATCAAGTGTTATGATCAATCAAAGTTGATCAAAATGTCATTTTGGCGTCTGAGACGGCCGTCTGGACGAAGATTTGAGCAAACGCGCTGACAGTGGGTGCAACAGGGGAACGAGACCCGGGTCCTATAATCTGGGATATTAATTAATAATATACAGACTAAGTAATTATATTAGCTAAGACCGGACATTTGCTCATCCGTTCGATTTTACCCTGACAGTTTCATAATTTATTTTCATCCTTTCCATTGAGTCATCGTATAACGAATAATAAATTGTTATATTCCTCAAATCATTTTTTTCGAACTTTTTAGAAGCAATACATCGTCCAACAGCTGCTAAAAGACCAGCTTCAGTCTTCCTGCGATGGGGGTAATGGTAATTGTTGGGTAATAACTTATAACAGACAATAATGACTCCATTGACTCAAGTTTGTGATAATCTTAGATGCTGTCAGTCATTGTAGCCCTATATATCCACAACTCGCTTTTCTTTGTTGTTTGGAGGTATTGAACCAAAATTGCTTAGTCGGCATAGTGCACAATCCTTCTAGTGCTCGCTATCTGTACAGAAGAACACCACATCACATCAGCACCGCTCCCTGAGGTATGAAGTACAAAATACCTTTCCAAGGTTCACCGACCAGGAATATACGGATAATCTTCCTAGCATCTCACCATATATACTATGTAGCTGTTGAAGCATTAAAAAAAGAAAGAAAGAAAGAAAAAAGAAAAGCAGAGTTCACGGCGCGAAACGACCACGCTTATTCTTATACTGCGCTATGTTTATACACTTTTACACTTGTCAGTCACGCGAAATTTTCACTAGTTAAATCAGTCTGCTTCGCAACTATTAAAGATATCTTTTGAGGTGAATGAACGACCAATAAATGCCCTGCGCTCCTGCTCAGCTTTTATTGATATATCCCATTACCAGTTGAGTCCTATCGTGCTTGTGCACGTGTTTGAATTATTTTACTTGTAAGGAGCTTCAGTCATGCGCGTGGTTGAAAACATGATGATCCCCCAAGCCACAACAAAGTGTGTACTCCTGCAACAAACATTTCATACTGTGCTACAAACCAAACACGACACATAACGATTTCGAACAATTCAGGGAAAAGAGGTACCGACGCCCCGGCTGGCCGTGCCCTTCGGTCTCTCTTGGCCATTTCTCCTTGTTTACGACACTTGCGAAAACAACAGGAACGCAAAAAGCTTGGTGAGCATTTTTACGCCTTGAGCGTTTGGTCGGTGAGACTACCACATTGATAATTGTACCACATTTGTAGCGTGATTGAACGTTATCTGACAGGTATTTGAGATGTCATAAATTAATATAGTTGTCTGTACATTTTACACTGACGTGCGAATCTTTGAAAACCGTGGTTAATTTCGTTGTTCTACTCTGGAAGAGTGATTGAGGTTCTAGTACAAAGGCATGGCTCCTTCAATTTTACAGAATATAATAGGGAAAGTCGCAACGTGCCACTGGCATGGTGGTTGTCACTGGTGGCATGTGACGATACATTTTGTATTTACAGCATTTTAAATATACCTCAATGACGTGGTTGACCCCGCTCACTTCTGGAATTCATTCACCCTGATTTTAATGTTCTTTGTGTTTTAATGTTTCTTCTTTGCGGTAGCGAAGTATGAGTAAATTAGACGCAACAATGTTTTATATGTGAAAGGCACAAGGCGCAGACAATTGTAGTTTACACATGCTGTATGGGATTTATGTGCTTTTCACAAGTCATTGCAAATGCATGGCTATACCTCAGAACTATAAATAATATGGGAATAATTTGATGGTTGAATTTTCCTGTGACGTACACTACCTAAAAATTTCTACAGGCCTTCCACGTGACAGAGGTTGTAGCCCAGTTCCCTGTCCCAACTCCCATGAAGGGAGAACAGGATGCACGGACAATGCCATTCTTAGGTTGAACGCGACAATGGAGGAATGTCTGACTCGCCGGGAGAAGCAATGCGACGAGTGAATTGGGGTCGGTTGAAATGAGCCGGTTGTTTCTTGCCAAAGAACCGGGACGCAGAAGTTGAAATAAGGGAATTGTGCACCCCGCTGGACAGTTTGCTCTGGAACCACAAAAAGGAAGCAGCAACCTTCTCCCCAAATACACAAAGCAAAGGCATCCCAGTGGAATTTTTAGTTTGGTTTTCTGCAGTACAAGCTAGAAATAACAAGTGCGATGCAACAAAGACGTGAAATGTAGTGTTTCCGTGTTTTCAAGTTCCTGGCCTGATACGGGCCTGAAACGTTAAGAGTCATATGCACGTACGAAAGCGTGATGTGATGTGATGTGATGTGATGTGATGTGAATAAAGTAAAAATGGGAATGTTAGTTTCGACGAAGTCAACGTACGAAAGCCGTGATGGGCGTCTGCACTTGTTGTATTGTATGCTATTCTCAGAGTTGCACGCGTTACTCTAAAAACGTAACTGTTACTATAACTCTAGTGGCAGAAGTGATTTTTACTATGTTTGCACAGTACGTTCTCCTGGGACAATAGTTTATTATTACTGGGTCTAGGACATTTCGGTGCACGGACGTTTTGGTGCAAAGCGTTACAGCGGCGGGGGCTGGAGATCACTGCAACGTCGGTTCCGGGAAAAATGGTCCCAGGAATGGCTGCCACGATGTTGACATATCGTAATAAAACAAAGGGAAGAGGGCGGCTTGGCATAAAATGTAGTGCTGTAAAGGAATTTGGTTTACATAGAGAAGAACGTGCTTTTTGGTTTACTATTATAGGTTTAATACCTATTCTGCATGTGATCGTGGTCTGTCGTGGCTTTTAAACTTTTGGGGCATTTTCTTTTTTAATATTTTGCGCCCCATGTTGTAGTCGCTGCTGTACAGATATTCATTTTTCTTTCCTTTTTCCAAGAGTAGATGAAGAATTTCTTTGTCATTTTGTAGTATTATCTCGAAGTGGGTATATTCAAGGTACTGATAACTCAACTCAACTCATTTTATTGCAACAAACAATATCAATTATGATATTATACAATTTTAATTCAATTTGTTGAGGACTTGTCGGTTACCGCTTTGGTGTAAGCATTTGGTTAGACGTTATTTCCCTTGTATTCCAAAAAGCTTACCAAGTTACCATGTCGCGTTCCCGTGTTCCGGTGTCGATAAAAACTCTGCACCTTCCCGCTGCCCTTCAAGTTTCCATAAATGGAACAAAAGTCTTAAAGCATGGAATAAGCCATTTTATCATATTATGGCCATCCCCGGAGTGATTCATTGTGATGAATTATGTTAAAAATAATGCGGTCCGCAAAAAAAAAATTGACTTGAGCGACAAAAGTAACACGTTTAATGTACTCCGACTTGCACTACGCATAGGTTCAGTCAGTCAGCTTTTGCTCTCGAATTACGAAAACAAAAGATTGAGGTGAAACCACAGAAGCAGTATACAGGGTGTATGCTCTAAAGTGTCCAGAAATCATATTTAAAGCAAGCGATAAAAGAAAACCAAGTGGTACTTTTCTGTTACTTGTGTAAGCAACAGGTACTGCTTTCTCAAGTAGCTAAAAAATGGAGCTCGTTTCTCTTTTATCGTTCGCTTTAAATAAAATTTCTGGACACGTGAGAGCAAGCACCCTGTATAATTGTCAATCACGTAATTTATTATTTGAAATTATTTTATTATTTTAGGACACCGCAATAATTTTATGGCTAGCGAGTCTAACAGCTTTTGGAGGGGCACCACGGTAATTCTATGTCGTTGTTTAGGCCTTGAAAATACGCGGCCATCACCGAGGAAAAAGTATGTAGAAATACAATGGGAATAACATCTAATCAAATGCTTCCACTCAAGATCTAACAAATGGAATTCAAATTGCATAGTATCCGTACCTTGAGGATACCCTTTTCGAGATAATACTCACTACAAAATGACAAAGCAATTCTTCATCTACTCTTGAAAAAATAAGCAAAAAATAAATATCTGTACAGCACCGACCAGAACGTGGGGTGTAGAATATTAAGAAAGAAAATTCCCCAAATGTTTAAAAGCCACCAGAGACCACAAACACATGCAGATCAGGTCTTAAATTTATAATACACAAAAAATACGTAAAGCACGTTCTTCTCTATGTAAACCAAACTCCTTGACAACACTACTTTTGATGCCAAGCCGCCCTCTTCCCTTTATTTTGTTACGATATGTCGACATTGTGACAGCCATTCCCGAGACCGTTTTTCCGGGACACGTCAGCAACGTTATGCACCGAAATGTCCGGATCCGATGATGATGATGATTATTATTATATTATTATCATTATTATTAGGTATACTGTTGCCACCAAACACGACACATAATTTTTGAAAACAGGACGCACGTAAAAATCCTGTTGAGCATTGGTCCGCCCTAAGCATTCGGACGGTGCCCAAATGTCCGGTGAGCAAATGTCCTGGATCCCGCTGGGTGTAGAAAAAAAAGGACGGTGGTTGCGTGGGCGAAAAATAAAATAAAAACGGTCCCGCAGGCTCCTGCACGCTCAAAAATGCGAATCCAGGGCATTTGCTCACAGTACGAAAGCTCAAAGCAGACAAATGCTCACCAAGTCTTTTGCCCGCTGTTTTCTCAAGTTATGTGTCGCGTTCAGTGACACAGTACAACAGAAAAATGTTTCTTTCAGGAGAACACACTTCGTTGCGGCTGGTGAGGGAGGGCGGCTAGAGAGGAACATCAAATTTCAACGTCATGTTTTTAACCACACGCATGACTGAAGCATACATGTGCACAAGCATGGAAGCGTGGTAGGACTCCCGTACTAGTGGGTTATGTCGGTAGAGGCGAAGCATTAGTGTAATAATCTAGTGTATTTATCGGCCTTTCACTTACTCCTAAAGATATATTTAATAGTTGCGACATCCTCTTGGAACTCTTTATTTTTCGGTCTTGTTATAATCCGCCCTTCGACTTTTCGACATAAACTCATTAAAAACAAATGTGTCTCCGAACTTTAACAAATCGGGAGAACAAATGGTAGCACCACCTGGTCAGTTGTGATGTGTTTCATGAGCCGTGCGAAACCATGCGCTTGTACTTTTGGGCGCGCAGGAGCCTGCGGGATAATTTTTTTCTTTCACATCCACAACTACATTTTGTCCTACTCCCGTTAGTCCGTACACCAAAATGTCCGTACACCGAGACGTCCTGCACCGTGGGGCGCGGACAATTGCTCACACACACACAAAAAAAAAAGACTGCTGAGGCCGGACAATTGCTCACCACAGAACCGTTGAAGCCGGACAATTACTCACCGGGCCTCTCACCACACTTATATTGTGATTTGATTTCGCGTTTATGGCGCTTGACTTTTTAATGTTAGATACACTTCATTTTTAGCTGTCTAAGTTGCTTCAAATAGCTAGGAAATCCACCAGTGAAGACGGGGAGGCGAGAGGTCGTTCAGGCGAGAGATGCAGGCACGCTTGAAGAGTCTTTGTCAGGACCTGCGTCCATGGGGCGTTCTTATCGGATTTTTTTCATGGGGGGGGGGCAGCCCTGTGCTTCCAGCGGGCGGGGGGGCAAAGCATGCAACCACCTTACCGCATTCCGTGGCGCGGACTGATTATGATAATATTATGACATCTGAGAACAAAAATCGTGACATATAAGTGCGGTGAAAGAGGCGGTTAGCAACTATCCGGCTTCAGCAGTTTTTTGGTGACCCATTGTCCGGTGAGCAATTGTCCTGGATCCCTGCACCGTAATGTCAAACACAATAATGGACAATGCTGTTGAAATTGTCAATCCGATAGTCTGAGACGGCCCCGTAGACGACTGAAAAAGCAAAGGAGGGGACGACACATACACACACGAAGCTCGTTCATTGGTATCGAAGAAGTGAGCCCAGTACGAGAAATGTACCTCTGCAGGAAGAAACAGTGACCTGCTACATTTCAGAGAATAGCATTTTTGAGTACATGTCTGTGGTTTCACGACGGCCTCTGTTTCGGTTTTCTTTCTGTCCTCAGTGACGCACTAAAGAAGACGACATGCTACGCTGACACATTCTATTTGTCCTTGTATTATTGATGACTTCGATCAAAAGTGAACTGTTTTCACCTTTTGCATAGATTGAAATCTTGCGAATACACCTACTGCGCAGTAACTGATACTGCACTTTATAATTGGAGATTTAAAAAAAAAAAACAGATGATTATATTTTTCGTTTGATCGAACGCGGGACATTTGGTCGAAAACCATTTGATCGAACGCCGTTTGATCGAAACGGCAGCGGTCGTTTGATCGATTTTCTTAATTGGTTCACTTGGAGTGTCGAAAATGACAAAAAAAGACAAGGAAAAAAATTCTAAATGCAGTTATCCTAAGGAACATTTAACTTTGTGTAATCTGCTTCCCCGTAAACACATTCCTCATGCTAACCCACTTTTTCGTGTCCAAAAAGCAGTACAAGGGCCAGGGTTGTTCACCCTTAACCCGTTGGACAACCGTATAGGTTTTTCCGCTATGACACATAGTGACTAAACA
Organism: Ornithodoros turicata; assembly: GCF_037126465.1. Lineage (NCBI taxonomy): Eukaryota > Metazoa > Arthropoda > Arachnida > Ixodida > Argasidae > Ornithodoros > Ornithodoros turicata. The sequence goes on from NC_088206.1 coordinate 579,662, forward strand.
TGCTGTACTTGTTAATTCCCCAACCCTTTGTCAAATAATAATTAATGTCAAGTATTAAACATTTTGGCAAATGAATTAAAAAATAAGTAAATGACATTTTTGATGATGATTTATTCCCGTCGAATGTGAACAAATTTTAACATGTATTATTGTTTGTAATCAACTGACCACTGTATAGGAGAAAGAGCAGTTTCAGTTTATTTACTTTTCGCCTATGTGCAAGTGAACCTAAATTTAGTTCTTGCAACAGACATGTAACCGAAGAAGTCATTCGAAACCTAGACAAGATAAGCAGGGCAGCAGATCTTTGTACTTTCTTTATTTCTTCGGATAGCGTGCATGTGTAGTGATTCCAGGCTGCAGATGCATACTCTAAGGTCGAACTAAGGTTTTACATGCTGTTAGTTTAATATCTCTCGTTGTACCATGGCGAAATTCGTTCTTAGCACCCACAGACTTCGAGTGGCTTTGTACATATGACTATCCCGTTCCAGACCGTTCCCTTTAAATATGTCGCCAGCAATAAGAAGGGTGCCCAGAACAAGGATAGACTATCGGCTGCTCTCAACCTGGGGCAGCTTTCTTCAATATGTGTCCTATTGATTCGTAAAGGACAAACGTCTGCAACTAACCAGTGGTCTCCCCTCTTCGGCTGTTAAAAGCAAAAAAGAAAGAATAAAAAAAGCAGAGGACACTGATTGCCTGCTTCGTATGCTCGAGTCAAAAGTTACAGAAAAAGTGGTGGGGACAACACAGTGCATGCAGCTTTGGATTCTCTTCGAACAAACGTCTTTCGAACAAACGGCGTCGATCAACCGGCTTTCGATCAAACGGCTTTCGACCAAGCGGCGTTCGATCAAACGCCTTCGATCAAACGGCGTTCGACCAAACGGCGTTCGACCAAATGGGCGGACACCGTATACTGTAGGGCGATCAAGACAAGAAACCTGGTACCGAAACCAGAACTTTACTCTGAAACGAGCTTGTTTGTTTCTTTTTTTCCTTCTAAAACATAACTCGCTAGGCTGTGACATATTCTCATTTTCTCATGACGATGCTCACTAAACCATAGCGGGCAGTAAAGGTAATGCGGTTCTTTTTTTTCTCTTTTTTTTTTTTGTATTCACGGACATCGATATACCGCGTAGGCGCGCACGGGACCTTTCTCTTTTCTCCCATAGCAGCTCGGACTTTGTTTTTTACACACCATGCGCTATCACTCAACAAAGTTCGTGAAATTTCTGTTTGGCAGTCCGAGAGAAACCTCGCAGACGATTTTGTCAAACGCGACTCCTTTGCAGGGGGAAAACGACTGGCAAAATCTCAAAACACACGACACGGCCAAGCTCTACTGGTTTTCACAGCTTTGTTGGTGTACTTGAAGATCTAGGCCAGAAGAGCACATTGTACTCCGTTGTGCGTATGGCAGCGGGATTACCGACGGGGTATCGAAGAGCACAAGGGAAAGGATAGGAAGAAAGGGGGAAAAGAACATGAGGGAGAGTTGAAGGTAGATACGCCACGTGGTGCCACTTTCGTGAACTAAATCGGGGTGTCCGCCAATTCTGCTCATGTTAGTGAATAGTGCTGTTTCGGTCCATGTTCCGCGGCACATACGAAAGTGAGCACACGTCTTGTGGCTCATGGATCTCAACAAGTTACGTTCACAGCAACCTGGTCTTCGCGTACACTTTCGAACTAATGTGAGGATTGAGCGCGTCCTAATTCTTACACTAAGTTTATAAGCTTCAAAAACAAGCAGCCTCTCCGGATATCATCCGCGGGAAATTAGAAAGGCGCAGAGAGATAGTGAGAAGGAAAAAAAAACAGTAAGGAGAAAGAGAGAAATGGGGAAACAGTTATATACAGGGGCCATTATATATTCTTGGAGTTATATTAAAGGAGCACACCCGAAACCATCCAGCGTCAATAAAGTCAGCCTGCTGCCTCTCTGTGGCTTTTCTATTTCCAAGTTGAAACTGCAAGCAAAGGTAGTGTTTAGATAGGAGAAAATTTCAGTGGTCCTAAACATTGTCAGAAGTATATAACACTTTTCTTGAATCGCCTTTCATATTTTCACCCGATTTCGAATATTACCTTATTATTGCTCTTGGTGTGTCAAGTGGAGCTTTTCAGTTATCTGGTGGAACTGAGCAAAGCTGTCTGTTGCAGCTCTTAAAGCAGGAAAAATCCGTTTGTTTAGCAGCTTTTACAGTTCATGAAACAGTTTCCTCCGACTCCTATTTTCCTTACATATGGTGTAAGCGCTGTTCTATGTCAGAAACTTGTTGTTGGCATACGATTATGCAAAGCAGCCTCGTGCGCTACCACGCAACAAAATAGAAAGCGTTCCAAACACACAACCCATCATTTATTTGGGACAAAGCACTAAAATTCACATGAAAGTGCAGAACATACAGCTGGAAGTACCATTTCTTACAGTTTCTCAGGGCTTGAAGGTTTGAAAGAGTTGGAGCGTCAGGAACACATTCGAGCGCCGTCGAATTGAATACGGTGGCAACGAAGACAAGATTATGTATACGCGAAATCGTACGCACTCATGAGTGCTCGTTATTAGCAATTATACATGAGTTATTCAGAGTATCACATTTAAAGTTGGAACTTCATTACAATGTGTCACTAAGCGCAACGCAGTGTGCTTAGTGTACGGTGAACACATGTGTCAGACCTCTGAATCAATAACATGCATCAAATAAATGTCTAGTATAGCCAACACTTCCTTTATGTTTTAGAATACCGGAGTTATCTTCTATTCGTCGAAAAGTGTGCAGTGTAAAGGATTGGATTGGAAAAAGAAAGAAAAATATGGAGAGGTTAGTCCCGACCCAGTCAGAACTGGCTACTCCAAATCGCGTTTGTCGGTGAAAAAAAGAAAGAAAAAGGTTAGCTACGAAAAATAGAAGAACAAACAAACAAGTCCAAACGAAGTGCACCACACGTGTGGCCCTCGTTCAAGCTATACTAGAGCATGGAAAAGAGTAAGCCCCAGATCGCTTGTCATTCACGTCTACACTGCATCGCAACATTTTCCATTTTCCAACATTTCCATTTTCGCAATATTTTGAGCAACTGTTGTATTAATTGACTCGGAGAGCATGCATAGGGAAACAAAATTGGCTAACAAAATTGGTTGCCGTCAAGCACCCCTGAAGACACCGCCAGCAACCATCAGCTACCCCATTTACGTCGTCTGCTCCACTGTGCACGAAACGTTGCACGGACGTCGGAGGAGGTGCAGCATTTTTATTAACCCATGCTGCACTCCCACGGCACTTTTTCCAATCGAATGGTCCAGTGTAGTGCAAACGATGTACTTCGCTGAATCAAATATGGGAACTGGCACCGTTTGAGCTAGTTCACAAAGCGCAGCCTAATCGGAGACATCTTCGAGCTGTATGGGCGGCACGAAAACCAGTAGAAGTCGATAGCAACAAGGGCCGCCTGAAAGGGGAGCCAAACAGGAAGACTCCAGATTGCCCGACTGGTGTGTATAACGTCGTTTTCTAATTGGTCATGTGCCCAATGTTGTGTGAATTATATCAAATAAGGGAGTCCACGGGGAGGTATCGGCGAATGCGATGGAAGGATTCTTGAGAGAAGCGTTGCGATAGTGCCCTTTTGAGCAGACATGGCGCAGTAAGTCAGAAAACACGCATTAGTAGCAGCATGTAGCAAGATCTCTTTTTTGGAGGAAATGGCGCAGCAGCTTCATCACTGGTTATGAATTGTGCACATCATCTGGATATAATAACTAAATCTGGCGTCTTGGCTATAATAACTACGCCGTTCTTGTTTTTTTTTTTTTTTTTCAGTTTTATTTTATGGTATTTCCTGTAACTGCGATCATTTCTTTGCTGTGCGGCATTCCACGATGTTGTCTAAGGTCAATGTGACCCGCTACTTCATTTGAGTCTGAAGCCCCTGATCTAGAGAATACGAACACATATTAGTTGTTCAGGAATGTGTGTTGGTCCTAGGAAGACGGCCGTTTTAACCGTACAGGTTCCTGTTTGTCCCAGGAAAGCAACAAAATTAACAATAATGTCGTACGATGAGTATCACTGGAATACATCGCCCTTCACACATGCAATGGTAGCGGCTGGACACGATCGCACTACAAGAAATGTCTACCATGCGTACTGCATTGTGCCAGGCAGTGAAATCTTATTCTTCCCTCACACAATATATGAACAGGTTTCCGGTTATTCTCTTCTGTAGAAATTGTGCTGGATCTGCCATGTTCTCAAGAAATGTTTTGTCTTGGTCTGGACGGGAAGGGGTCATTCTTTTTCAATAAGTCTCTCTTCCAGAGGATTTGAGGGCGATGTCAGGGTGTCTCAGCCCAACATTTTTCTTTCTTTTTTTTTAAACCGAATTTCAGACATTCGCCGTTAGCCCATTAACGTCACACATCGTATTATGCCACGTTGCGATAGTAACAGTTGCAAAAACAGATAATTGGAATTCCACAGCTTTTACCTGATACAAGCAACGGTGCAGTGACGCTATCCTTCCCTGCCGTATTCGAAGCGGTACAGGTGTAGTTCCCAACGTCTTCCACACGTGTCTGCCGAACAGTCAGTGTGGAAACAAAATCAGACAATGCCGATATCGAGATTCGATCCCCGGTCTTGATGTCATGGCCATTCTTCGTCCACGTTATGTGAACTGATTGGTCATTGGTACTTTGCATCACGAAGCATACGACAGCAACTCGGTCGCCCAAGGAAACCTTACTTGGAAAGGAAAATTCCTGAACACGGGGCGCGCCTGAAACAGTTTTCTGCAAATTACTACATCGAGCGAACTAAACGTTCATTCAATTCTTACCGATAGAAGAGGTCGAAAAAATTCTGGCAACGTTCAAGATTACGAATGTCCATATGATGATAGCCATTCCGATTTCTGCTCTAATACGAATCCTCTACGCATACTATGGCGCACTATTTATTCCCACTCTGTATCGCGGACGTTTACGCAGCTTCAGTTGATCACCGTTAAAGTGCTAAAGTGGACGACTAGCAGCACCTAGCGGCAAGATAGCGAAACACTTTAGCGGGAAGGGTGAACCGTTCACGCGATTGGAGGTGCCGCCAAAGTGTTTTGCGTTACGTGGTGGAACTCAACTGTACTGAGGCTGAAACACACAAACAGACGAATACAGCGTGTCCCAGCCTAGAAACATTTACTTTCTATCATGTTCACCAGATGCCGCTACTCTGTCGTCGTTTTGTATGTATGCTTGTGTGAGAAAAAACTGTAGGAGAGGATGGGAAGTGAGTGAGTGCGTGTCCCATTAGACGATTAATGGCTCAAGCTCCACCCACTTTTTGAGCTGACTGACCAATGATGTCTTGAAATACGGGGCATTACCAATCAACCTATCCTCACTATATGTCCCCCATGTCCTACATGGGCAGCGCCATTTCGGGAGGAAAATGAAACTTGCGATTTGCAAAACTAATGGGTTTTTGTGCCAATTTGATAAACGCCCAGGGGACGACGCAAGGCACTTCGGGAATTGCCATCCGTCCATATGCGTCGTTATCCGCTGCCCGCTGAACCACCTGCTGGTACACATCTTGTCGTCGCTACGATTTTTTTAATGAAACAACATGACGAGGCAAGATGTTTTTTCCCATAACATTCAGTAATTAAATTCAAAATTTTCCAGCACAATCCCGTTTTTCTTATTATCTCGTTGCGTCCGCCGGGTTCACGAGGCCTAATAACGACGACAAAACATATTATTTTGCTAATATATCGATAACGTAAAATATATCGATAACGTAAAATCAGAGTACCTTGCGAAATTTTTTCACAACAAATTCCTGCTTTACCGCATTTGCCTTGGTTGCCAGTTTGGGTGGCAGTCAGGTGTCATGGCGGCCCTGGTTGTAGAAGCAAACGAATGAGTGGCGCGCTACTGTGATTGACAGGTGGAGCCTCTGTTTTAGGCTCCTCCCAATGGCCAGACTCCTTTTTAATACATGGCTCTGATTGCGCTGTATGTGTGTGTGAGCGTGCATCAGAAAAAATGTAGGAGAGGATGCGAATAGAGTGACCCATTAGTCGGTCGAGGTCCCTTGGTAAGTTCGTCTGAAAACGGATGCAAGCGCAGCGTAGTGGTTAGCGCACTCCACCGGCAATCGAGAGGTACCTGGTTCGATACCCGGCGTTTTCTCGAAGACAAATATAACCGCGCAGTGAAGAACATGGACGACGGACAGGAGCACGACACCAGCGCTCTCTCCTCTCTGTGCTTCCGTGTCGTTTGCTGCGCTGTATATTTAGTGATGTGATACCAACTAGCGAGGCTCAACACCATTTATCAGGTGCCATATTTCAATTCCGTTACCTTCCCCAGTCAAGCTATCTACCTCAGCGTGGTTCACTACCGTGCAGTTGTATTTTCCGTCGTCTAATACCCGAAACGCACTGTCGCACACAATGCTGATTGGCCCACAGTCCTGGTCGGCGCAATCCCGCTGGACACGCTGCGCCGTCCGCACTTGACGCTCGTGATCCAGGTTTTCGTTTGACGCCATCTGGCGAGAGCTTTGCGCAATACCCACTGAAGTTTCCAATTTAAAAAAAAGCATTAATCTAGGATGTCTACTTGACAGAAATTCACGTTAATCCAAACGCTATTTCAGTTATTTCGGCGTTTGTCCATGTTGTTTTCTTTGTGCGGGCCGCTGCCATCGCCGCCATCTTGCGAGCCCGGAACGGGCAGTGCGACTAGAGAGAAGGCGAGCGTGAAAGGAAGCCACTGCGCCTGCGCCAACCCTCCTTGAAATATGTAATCATGTTTGCGAACGGGGGACAAGTGTCTGCGTCGTTGATATCTGTCGCTGAGACTCGCTTTGTCCGCACCTGAGGGCGATCACAAACTTTGCCTAATCGTGATTGCGCGCGTTCTGGATCCTGCGTCGGTGCGTCGACAATTTGCCTTATGCTCCGGCTCAGTTCGATAACGCTGAGGCCGTTATCGAAGGCGGCAATATCTCTGTTCTTCTTGTGGTGAATGGCTCTGTGGAAAGCGTCGCCTTGTAAACTCGGCACAGAGGTCTTAGCGATTGAATAACGGTGAGTGTGCTCGCTGTCATAACAGTTCTCCTTCTGAGGACAAGCATTCCTAAATGTACTTCTAAACCGCTAAGGATTGTATCACGCTAAACACAGAAACAGCGAGTCACTACTTCTTATTAAGCTCATGTGTGCGTGTGTAGCAGGACGGAAGCAACGCGTCATGTTATTCTCAGGTAGTCACTGGATGATTTTCGCTAGTTTGTCTTCCTCAAAAAAGTGCACCGTGCGCAAGACATTCCTGGCACAGGTTATAGATAGGGTTCCGGATTTTCGGATTTATCCCAAAAAAATACCAAAGACATACACCGGTAGAATTTAACCATTTGATGAACACGAGAAAGTGTGCCATTGCACATCCACTTCCACTGCTCTTTTGTGCATTTTTATACACAAAAATCCAAATCCGAACGCTGTGTGGGACTAATATGTCCCATGAAGCACCTAAGGAACTTTGATTAAGTGGGACAGGGTATGTCCACTTGAGACACCTGTTGACTGCCTATAAAAACGCCTACAACGCACTACGGAGCGTGAGACAATGCACACACTGCACATGTGCTTTGTACAAGCCTCTTTGTACTATGCACAGGCTGCAGCTAGGATGTGTCTTTTGCTATGATTTTATGAGGGGCATTGCTAGCCTCAGGCACGCGAGTCATCGCATTCACATTTGATGTCGTTCATGTTCCTCTACTGGGTGTTTTCCTCATACGTTTGAAGACAGATGTTATCTGTGAAGTGGGCCCACGACGCACGATAGTCGTCACGTTGCCCGCCTTAGCGCGGCTGCAAGCCGTTCCATCATCTCTACCGACGCATTTTTTCCTTGTTTTCTTGTACCTGAGCGGCTTTTGCACGACTTTCCTTTCCTATTGCTTCTGCTTGAGGCATGGAACCGTAAGCTCATTCGCTCTCATTTTGGGATATTGTTAGTGTCATTCTGATCGTCTGCCTAACAAACACGTCCTCCGTGGTTATTTGTCCTCGTTTTGCTACAAATGGACCGAACAGAGATACTCCAACTGTCAATTCCGTTCGATGTGCGTACATCGGCCAACTGAGCCTAACGCCACACAAAACACCCTCCCTCGCGACAATGCGAGTTTCGACGCAACAAATGCACGAACGTTCGATTATACCACTGGAGGCTTTCTGCGTGTCAGTGCAGAAACAAAATTTTCGTTTACCAGCAGGGATCGGAACCGTTATTTTTTCAGGTTCGGGTTCCGGCATATCGGTTCGAGTTCAGCTCCGCAACAGCGCAAAATATCGGTTGAAACCGGTTCAGGTAAGTGAATTTTGAGTTGATTGAAATGGATCAAAAGCAAGCACAACCTTACGATTCTCAAACAACACAGTTCTACTTTTGTTGTTCACAGCAGCACTGTCTGTTACAGATCTGAATTTCAGGTGCAACGTTACGGTGGCCACTTTATGTTCACTTATCGTATACGCCCTTTTTTACATCCTGCTCAGGGAGTGACCGTTTTTTCACAGCCCAAAATGAAAACTTGAGGTTGCTGGACGACAAAAATCGCGTATAAGGAAGTCTACAACTGCCACAAGGACGACATCAAAGCTAACTGAATGAACGCAATAGCCGCCACGGGAAATACCTCGCGCACTTGGATTGTAGTTTTATTCAGTTTCGAATGTGTTTCGCAACGCGGCTCAGTTTGCCGTGTAAGTCCGATCTCTCACAACACACATTACGTGTGAACCGTTTCGCGAACCGGTAACCGCCTAAATTTATTTAGGTTCAGTTCCAATTCGGCTCAACGAAGAATACGGGTTTTTAGCGGTTTTCGGTTCGGGTTCAGTTGCGCTTCCGATCCCTATTTACCAGACGTTTATTATCGTCCCGCGAAGGTTCCCAAAACGGCACATGGAACGATGCAATAGTCCCGGAGAACACCGGAAAGAAGATTCGTCACAAAATGCTCCCACCTCTTGATGGAAGAGTGAATTGCTCCTCATGTTACTATTACACCCTCATAGAGGGAGCCACAGCAATTTGGGGAGAAAATGATTCCATGACATAACTGGAGCCCGCATAGAAGAAGTCATAAGAAGGACACTGCGGTCCCAGTGTGCAACAAAGGGTTAAAGTGCCACTACGGACTAAATCTCGTGTCTTCAGAATCCTACCAAAGTTATGTTACTGAAATCTTCTTCTCACTTTACATTCCCGCAAAATATTTTGGCTCTACGTGACGCAAAAGATAGAGAAAATTGATGTTTATTTTTGAGAACTGTGACGTCAAATTATGCTCCGACGGAGTGCCCGGCTCTCATCTGGCAACGTTGTTGCCTTTCGCATCTTCCGGGGGGCTCACTTTTTGCACTCCGGTAGCGGAGCCCCACGTGACATACCATCCGACCACTCCAACCTTGGACAAAATACAAAGGAAGGAGAAGACATCTCTCCCATTTTCCCCTCTTTCGGTCAGCCTCGCGTGACTTCTCCACCACGTGACTACACGTGACCCTCCCCGGACGCCGGCATCGTTGCTAGAATTGACGGATGCCCTCTGCAGAATATGACATCATTGCAATTATGATTACGTCACTCGCTCATCGAAACTTGTGGAGGCTCAAAAATTTACAGAAATGCACGGCGTTCGTAAACAGGATTGAAACTGACAATGAAAAAATGGCTAGGAAGCAAGCGAGCTGGTGAAGATGTCCCTAGTCTCGGGTTTTTTACATTATGCAGGATTGAAATTTCGCGTATAGAATCCTTGATGCACATTCTTTCCATGGACTAAATAAAATAAACGCTGTTTTCTGAGTCGGGAGTGGCACTTTTAAATAATTCAGATTTAACACAAAAACGTCGCTTTTGATGATTCCAGTAATCGAGAGGTGAGCAAGAAAAGTCATGCCCTGATGCCTTTTGTCTTGTATCGTGGGTTACCCCACGACGAGGGAGGGTGATCTCTTGACCCACTCTGTTCCTAACAATGAGCGAAGTATCTCCATCCTTAATTGCACCTCGACATTGGAGGGCCCCCTGCGTGCGGTGACTCCATTCTACATGACGGCATTTGAGGCCTTTTCTCCAGTTTGCTTGGAAAATGACCAGGTTTTCCTTTCCCTTTGTCTGCGAAAAGTCCTTCCCTCCTCCTCGAGGTGCACAATGAAGCACGGATGACATGCAAATGACAGGACAGGTGCTTCTTGACAGGACAGCTAGTAGTTGTAAGACAGACAGCAAGATGATACGCAAGCGAAAGATGTCAAGGAATATCCGGATTTCGTGGTGTTCACATCGCCAGGAGATCGTGTTCCGCCATATAACAAGCGCTTCTGCAAGACAGCTTCCAATTCTTCTTGCGAGTTATATCACTTCACAGCCATTGCTTTAAAAAAATCAGATATTCGTCGTGAGCCCATTAACGTCACACACCGTATCATTGACATTGCGATAATCCAGCCAAGGACAGTTGCAAAAACAGATAATGTTATAGAAATACACCGCCCCAAGGGGTAGTTTTTACCTGACACAAACAATGGTGCAGTGAAGCTATCCTTTCCCGCCGTATTCGAAGCAGTACAGGTGTAGTTCCCAACGTCTTCCACACGTATCTGCCGAACAGTCAGTGTGGAAGCAAAATCAGACACTGCTGATATCGAGATTCGATCGCCTGTCTTTATCTCATGGCCATTCTTCGTCCACATTATACGAGCCGATTGGTCTTTGGTACTTTGTATCACGAAGCATACGACAGCAACTCCGTCGCCCAAGGAAACTTTACTTGGAAAGGAAAATTCCTGAACACGGGGCGCGCCTGAAGCAGTTTTCTGCAAATTACTACATCGAGTGAACTGAAAGTCCATTCAAATCTTACCGGTAGAAGAGACTAGGGAACTTAAAACGCTGGCGACGTACAAGATTACGAACGTCCATATGATAATAGCCATTCCGATTTCTGCTGTAATACAAATCCTCTACGGGTACTATGGCGCACTATTTATTCCCCACTCTCTATCACGGCTGTTTGCAGCTTCAGTTGATCACCGTTAAAGCGCTAAAGTGGACGACTAGCAGCACCTAGTGGCAAGATAGCGAAACACTTTAGCGGGAAGGGTGAACTGTTCACGCGATTGGAGGTGCTGCTAATGTGTTGTGTTACGTGGTGGAAAGCAACTGTACTGAGGCTGAAACACACAAACAGACGAATACAGCGTATTTCAGCCTCAGAACATTTATTTTCTATAATGTTCACGAGATGCCGCTGCCTTGTCCTTGTGCTGTATGTATGTTTTGTTTATGTGCGTGTGTGTGTATGAGCAAAAATGTAGGAGAGGATGGGAAGAGAGTGCGTGCGTGTTCCGTTAGTCGATTAATGGCCATTAATGGCACATGCCTATAGCTCAAGCTCAACCCACTGTTTGAGCTGCCTGACCATTGAAGTCTTGAAGCATTACCAATCAATCTATCTTCACTATATGCCCCCATACCCTACATGGGCAGCGCCATTTTGGGTGGAAAATCGACTGTATATAGGACTGAAATTGAGACTTCTTGCGATTTGCAAAACTAGTGGAGTTTTGTGCTAATCAGATAAACGCCACCTAGACGACGCAAGACCCTCTCTGCCATCCGTCGATATGCGTCGTTATCCGCTGCCCACAGAACCACCTGCTGTACACATCCTGTCGTCGATGCGAATTTTAAAAATTAACGTGACTATGCAAGAACGTTGATATTCATAAAATTCAGTAATTAAATTGAAAATTGTACAGCACAGTGCCGTTTTTCATAGTGTTTCGTTGTAACGCCGTGTTCACGAGGCCTAACAACAACGACAAAACATATTTTGCTAACATATCGCCAGCGGATCACAACTTGAAACTGTTTCTCGAGGAACTTTAGTAGAGGATGTACACCCGGAGCGTAAAATCGGAGTAGCTTGTGAACATTTTTGACAAGAAATTTCTGCTTTACCGAATTTGCCTTGGTTGCCATTTTGGGTGGCAGTCAGATGTCATGGCGGCGGCCCTTCTTGTAAGAAGCGAACCAATGAGAGGCGCGCTAGTGTGATTGACAGGTTGAGTCTGTTCCTTAGGCTCCTCCCAACGGCCAGACTCTCTTTTAATACATGGCTGCGCTCGTGTTGTGGTGCATGTATGTGATGCAATGCAAGAGAGTGCGTGTCCCACAGTAAGTCGATCGAGGTCCGGGTAAGTCGTCGGAAAGCGGATGCCAGAGTAGCGTAGTGGTTAGCGCACTCCACCGGCAATCGAGAGGAGACTGATTTCATTCCCGCCTTTTTTCGACGACTGCCATTTTTCATGAAATATAGCAGCGGAGCGGAGGTGATGGACGAGAGAGAGGAGCACGACACCAGCGCAGTGATAGGCAAGGTGCCAGGAGGACTACTTCAATAAAGTAAAGTACTGCAGTTAAGTACTAATAAATACTAATAAGTAAAAAGTCATGTCCTAAAAAGTACCAATAAATTAAGTACTTGCAAAAATATGCTCTTTAAATACAGTAAAAAGTCCCGCCAAGGAATACCCGGATTTCAAGATGCCCACGTCGCTAGGAGGCAGTGGTGCAGACGTGGTTGACTGAAAGTTCTGCCATATAATAATATGCGCTTCTGCAAGACAGCTTCGAATTCTTCTAGTGAGTTAGTATATAGTAGTGACTTCTATATATTCGTCGTGAGCCCATTAACGTCACACACCGTATCACTGACATTGCGATACTCCCACCAAGAACAGGTGAAAACAGTGATTATGGCATTGAATTATTACACCAACCTAAGGTGTAGCTTTTACCTGACACAAATAATGGTGCAGTGACGCCATCCTTCCCCGCCGTATTCGCAGCAGTACAGGTGTAGTTCCCAACGTCTTCCACACGTATCTGCCGAACAGTCAATGTCGAAGCAAAATCAGACAACGCCGATATCGAGATTCGATCACCTGTCTCGATCTCATGGCCATTCTTCGTCCACGTTATGCGAACCGATTGGTCTTTGGTACTTTGCATCACGAAGCATACGACAGCAACTCGGTCGCCCAAGGAAACCGTACTTGGAAAGGAAAATTCTTGAACACGGGGCGCGCCTGAAACCGTTTTTTATTACTATACATCGAGCGATCTAAAAGTTTATTAAAATCTTACCGGTAGAAGATATGGGAGAACTCAAAACGCTGGCGACGTACAAGATTACAAATGTCCATACGATAATAGCCATTCTGATTGCTGTAATACAAATCCTCTACGGGTACTATGGCGCACTATTTATTCCCACTCTCTATCACGGTTGTTTGCAGCTTCAGTTGATCACCGTTAAAGTGCTGAAGTGGATGACTAGCAGCACCTAGCGGCAAGATAGCGAAACATCTTAGCGGGAATGGGTAGCCATGCATCCGATTGGAGGCGCTGCCAAAGCTAGCATGCTACTATTGAACTAGTGTTGTTGCTGAAACACAGTATGTTTCAGCTAGAGAACAGTTATTTTCTATCATGTTCACCAGATGCCGATATCTCATCCTTGTGTGTGTTTGTTTGTATGTATGTATGTATGCATGCATCTGACAAAAAATGTAAGGGAGGATGCGAAAAGAGTGAGTGCATGTCCAGTTAGTAAACTGAGGACCCTTGGTAAGTCGTCGGATATCAGGCGTGGCATAGTGGTTTGCACACTCGACCCCCAATCGAGGGGTGTGCGGTTCCATTCCCACCGCTTTTTCGACGACTGTCATACTTCAATTCTGTTCGTTCTCCAGCGAAATGCATCTCAACGCGGGTCACCACGGCGCGCAGCTTTAATTTCCCGTGGTCTCGAGCGACACTTGGCCTGATGCTCAGATTCGGTCCGATAACGCTGAGGTCTTAAGAACCGAATAAGACAATTTCTCCGTTCTTCTTCCAAGGAAATGTCCCCTCTGAGGTACGGTGCACGTCATTCTGGCAAATGGCTCTGGGGAAAGCGTCCTCCTGCACGCTCTGTACAGAGGTCTTACCGATTGACTGACGGTAACGCAATGCTCGCTTTTATAAGAGTTCTCCTTCTGAGAACACGCATTCTTAAATGTTCTAAAGTACACAAAGTTTCTTCTCTCTGCGTTGTTTTGCGGCGGATTTTACAGCGTCATGAAGACAGCGGCGACGCCTATGAAGTCATCGCTCAAGTCGAAGGCGCGTCCTTTTCATTTGGTTGCACCTGACGTCTATGGGGAATGAAGAGCCACGCGACATTAAATGTCCTTCGTGCGGTGCTACAATTTTAATTACGTCGACGTCTAATGGGTTCCCTCGTTCGCACATTAACTGCCTACTTAGTTGTGGAGTAGTATGTCACTTTCTAATGCAAAACACGGGACGATTTCCAAAATATTAGCTTCACGAAAATAACATTGGGAAAACCGAGAGACGCACAACGATGCCCAAAGCAGACGCAATAGACCAGTTGAGAAAATCCCAGTGTGCTTAGCGCCGCTTTGAACTGTGGGAGTTCACTAATACGAAAGAAACGTGTCAAGGTTTGCGAAAGGGATATGTGAGGGATTATTCTTCGTTCCCCCGCCCAGCAAGCGCCCAGAATGCAATGCGAGCGCAAAGAGCACTGGGATTTTCTGAAGTCGTCTATTATTTTAGACGCTGGCAAGTACTTTAATTGATCGTGTTATTACGATATTGAAACTGATCCTAACGAAATAAGCTTTATATTATCACATTTTGAGACTTTGGTCGCATCCGGAAATCCATCTGTGAAACCTATGTCGGCATCGGCCGACAATCTACCCGCCCGATTTTTCCTTGGGAAGTTTGAAGATCAGGCGCTGCTTCCGCGGCCGCAGAATCTTCGGCGCCGTGACGTCACTCCCTAAGCGGAGGAGTGAGAGGGTGGTGCTCGGAGAAGGAAAGGCGCCGTCCAGACGCCCCGTAGCTCCATGAGAGACCCGCACGGCCGCAGCATTCCTTTTCCCAAGGTCGTGCCCTTATTGGTTCTGAGGAAGTGACGTTTTTGCGTTTTTCCAGAGAGGGAGTTTCGGGATATTCTCAACATCCATAGTTTGTAATTGGGCGCGTTAGGTTCGAGCTCCGGGAACATTCCCTCTTTCAGAGGATCACTTAACACCTCCAAAGTGACTTCCGGTGCACCCTGCGCACCCCTTCTTCGGTGCTGGGGAGCCAGGGAACTCTGGGGAAGAGCGGGGCCAGTTCCGGAACGTGACGCATGTTCCGGTGTACTGCCTTTCGAAACTGCGCAACCGTTGCAACCGCCCATGCTCTTTGTGTTTCCGGGATCATCGGATGTCGGCGGTAAATAGTTCTAATATTATAGAGGACTGCTATGGTCTACTGCTACGTTTACTTAAAAGCAGACGACAGAAGAAAGCTCGACAGGTGGCGCGCGCTCAGCGGCTTTGGCGCGCGGCTTCCGGATAGCCTCACAAACACCATTAAGTGGGGACACCAAGGGTACGTTCCCCTGAGAACCCGGGATATGGCGCTCGGGAGCCTGCCTAACGCGCCCATTGTCGCAGCGCAACAAATAAAACGCATTTTTACAACGAATAATGCGCGTCTTAAACATCAATCCAAATCAATCAATCTAAACCGAGTGAGGTTAGTCTGGGTTAGGTTCGTGCACCGAAGCCACGGAAAGCAAGTGAGGAGCCACATGGCAACGTATGTTGGCGCATCCGCAAGAGAGCCGAGTAGTTATCTCGAAACGCGGGTCCAACCGGGCTGTTTGTCGTTTGTGTAAATCTGTGGACGATAGAGCAGGCTGGCGGGGGCAGACGCAAACAGCGGCTGGAAGGTGTAGCTTTGGCAATTGTCCGGGCAAAATGGCCGCCACCGAGACCACGTGGTCGCTGAGAATGAACATTACACATGTAGTGTTCTGGCGTCGCCAAAACGCGCGTGCTGTCGTGAACCAAATGCGCATGCGCAGAAACGCTGCGCTCTCGTCCTTTCCATTCGCCGTGTGCTTTCGCCTGTCCCACCGTCAGTCAGTCAGTGAGTCCCTGTGCCACCATCAGTGTTGTTTCTGTCACAGCTCGCAAAATATGGTGTTTCCAAATTGGAAAATAAAAACGAAAACGAGTGAACGTACATAGAGTGCAAATTTATTAGAGCTAACCAGGTTCTCGACAGGCACTGTTACAAAAGATAACCCGTGCATCGTAATCGAAAAATATAATCATCGCAAACAATAAGGAAATTCGTAAAATCATCCTGAATGCGTTAGGGCAATATGAAATGCGTTACAATACAAGAAGAAGAATCCCGAGTGCTATACAGACACTGGTGGCTGTCATGGAGTACAGCTCGCATCGGAGTTAACTTAAGGCCATTCCGGCCTGCGGACCCTGGTGGTGCTTCGTGGAAATAACGGCGGAGGGTGTTTTTGACCCTCGTTATGAAGGCGTTGCTTTCTGCTAGGCGCTGCCACCAGGGTGGCTCCCTTCCCACTTCGCTGGCTGGAGCGGTGTTCAAGTTAACTTTGACGCGAGCCGTACATGGAATTTCTACAAGTGCATCAGGTAACATTATCTACTGTGGCATTCAAGCTACTCGACGTGAAATGACATTGGTCATACAACTATGTCAACTGTTATGTGCTTCCTTTTATTTCCACCACAACTGACTGCAGGATTAAATCCAATATAATCCTATTAAGGTTCAAAACACCCCATCACTGAAGACACATTCTGTAGCACTGCTTGTTGCAGATCAGCCAGTAATTTGTGCCCAAGGACCTGAAGCAGAAGAGTACACATTTGAGGTACGAGGTTGTGCACTGGAGCTGCTATATAGCAGTGTGGTTGCTGATGCCAATAACAGTTACAAAAACTACACGACAGGAAAAAATATATATTTATAGCACTACCGTAGCATCCCTGTAGTATATTCCCCAACTAATGGACTATTGGCTAACAATGCTGGCCCACTTGTCACATAAAACACGCACAAAGAAGAAAATTAATACACCTAATAAAATCCAGCTATTTAGTTGGAATTCAAGCGTACGCAATAGTATTGTTCTCTTAGAGCTGGCTGCACTAACGAACTAACGAGCGTTCAAGATCGGACTATTTAATGACATTCTTCTGCCAACGGCAGGTTATCGTGAGTGTCGGGGGTGTAGGCAGAAATGGTGTCGATCGTGCAAGAAGGATCAGGCCCATAAATTAGATGAATGGGCTGGGTGGTCGACTGCACAGCGGTGTTGTACGCGAAAGTCACGAAATGTAAGAGCCAATCCCAGTTTGTTTGCGCGGAGGATACGCGGAAAGAGAGCATGTCGGCCAAGGCGTTATTCTGCTGACGGAGTGTTTACCACAGCACATGAAGTAGGTAATATTGTCCTGAAGCAGCTTCGCCAAAAACGGGCGGCCGCGATCGGCGATAAGATATCGTGGAGCTCCATGGAGCGGCAGTGTGTTATCTATGAAAAACGTAGCGAATTCTTCAAAAGAGCAATGCAGAAGGGGTACAGTCTCCACATGGGTACTATAGCCCACCGGTTCGTGCGCTTCGTGGCTCGCAAAGAGCCAAAGAAGTCAATGCTTACTCGTTCAAAGGGGGCGTACCCACGGTGGCCAGGGATGGAGATGCCCTCGAGAGACTATGTCCACTGACGTCGGTATGTATCTCTGTCGGAAGAGACTGATTGAAGTGATAGGGAACTGGGGGCCGCCGTCATGAGAGTCTCCAGGCTAGTGGACACCTGCTCGCAGTCCGAGGACCAGTCGAAAGTCGGACATGAGCGGAGCATCCAGGTCAGCAAATCCACGAAGAAACCGGCGAACGTAGGAACATAGTACAACAAAGCGAGCTCTTTTACGTTTGTAGGCTTCGGGAATGCTGAAACCCCACGCATCTTGTCAGGATCGGGCGAAATGCCATTGTGAGACACTATATGGTCGAGCACTTTAATCTGTCGGCAACTCAAGTGACATTTTTTCTTGTTCAGTTGCAGGCCGGCCGAAGCGAAGCAGTAGAAGACTGCTGTGAGTCGAGTGTTCGTCGAAGCTCGGAGAATAGATGACAATGTAGTCGAGGTAACATAAACAGACGTTCCAGCGAAGGTCCCGCAAGACGGAACCCATCACCCTTTCGGAGGTCGCCGAAAGGCATGATAGTGAATTCGTATAGACTGTCGGGCGTACTAAATGCAGTGTTCTCAATGCCTTCCTCAGCCATGGGTATCTGCCATTAGCCCGATTTAAGATCAAGGGAGGAGAAATAACTGGCACCTTGGATGCCGTCGAACACGTCATCTATGCGAGGCATGGCGTGTACATCCTAGCGCGTGGCTTTGTTTAATAACCTGTAGTGGACACAAAATCGAATGCAGCCTCGAATGAATCGTGAGCAAGCCTACTGGGGATGACCAAGGGCTTACGGATGGGCTTACGATTTGGCGGGACAACATGTCCTGGACTTCCTTTTCAATGATACTGCGTTCGTATATGGAAACGCGGTACGGTCTCTGCCGAAGTGGACGAGTAGTACCGGTACCGATGCGGTGCCCAGCACAGCGCGCAACAAGGTGACTTCGGGAGGTCGAAACGTGAAGCATACTTGTTGAGGCGATCGAAAAGTTGCGACCGTTGGCCGTCCATCAACAGGGGAGAGATCGTTTTGCCTAGTAGCGTAATATCGGCGTCGGTCAGGGAACCGTGCCCGGATACCTCACAGCCAACTCCGAGAGCAGCAAAGATCTCTGTTGACGGCAGTGTGGTAGACGTGGGTATTACAAATCCATAAGGCATAAGCACTGGTTACTCCGAGGCCGTTATGACTGAGATGTACACGAAGCAATCTTCAGAATGGCCAATACAGAAGGGTGCCATGAGCCCTTTTATGGGCAAGAGAACTGCAATTTGCTTTCAATTATTTGCCGTCGGAAGACCCGTAGGAAAGCGTACGAAACACTCGGACAATGTCCTTGACTACGCAGAGTTTCGGTAACGTAGGAGGTGGAACAATATCGTTGTAAGTCGACGTGTCTGATAAAAACATCTCGTGGCCAGCACAGTTGACGGTTGCAGAATTATCGCGCAGGAAGTCGTAACAAGACGAAAGAACAACAAATTCAGCCGGGAAAAAGATGCCTTCAATTGTAAATCGGGCTGTGTACACTGCAACAGGCAAAATAGGTTCGCTGGCGGCAGTCCTCATTAGGGGCTCGGTGAAGGAGTGGTCACTTTGCGTAGCTCCCTGCACAAATCCAGGAACAGAACAGAGAAATCAGCAACGGTATCCACCAAAGCATGAATTACACGTCCGCTGAAGCAACAGTCATAACATTATGGGGAGAATGCGGACGCGTTTCAGTCTCTGACAATATCGTAGTCCGACTTCCTTGAACCGCGGCTGCTAGTTTTCCGGCGGGGGCGGCGATCGTTGGTGTAGGGAGGTACGCGTTGGAGAACGACAAGAGTACCTCCAAACAAAACGGCGTCTGTGCGGTTATGGGGATCTTCTGGCGCGATAAGCATTTGACTGTGGCTCAAGGTGCCCGCTGCCTTCACGTGCTGGGCTTCTCCAGGTTGGTACGTCATGAAAATCGACGTTACAATAGTTGTCCACGGATGTCTGCGACCAAACCGGGCGATATGTCCACGGATTCCGCAATAAAAACAATTTGTTGCCTCGAGACGGCTGGCCTCTGCAGCGGTGGCTTGCAAGTACAGTGGCGTGGGAGCGGAGACGGACGCTCGGAGGACGTCGGTATAGGTATAGACGACGCTGTGGCGAATGATCTGTGCAAGCAGAGGAAGGAACACTTGAGCATAAGTTGGGCGAGGCAAAGGCTGCGCCTGTAGAACTGCATCTATGTCATGTTACACCAATGCCTGGATGGTCGTTGTGGAGGGATTACGTGCCGATACGTCGCCTCGTGAAAGAGCGACAGACAGCTCTCCTCGCGAATCAGGTCACGGATAATTGCTCGAAGCCCATCCATACTGGCAGTGCCAGTCGCAGGATAGGGTAGATTTCATTATAAAGGTGACCCATAAAGTCGTTTGCTGACTGCGACGATGCGCCCGGCTATCGCATCTGTCCTGGATGTTTTTACAGGCGTCCACGACAGTATTAAAGGGGCTGGGACGTTTTAATGGACGCGGTTCATTACATCATGGACGCATTGTACTGCATGCCAGAATACTGAGGGAAAAAGAATTATTCTTCTACGTGTCCGAGGCAAGCGTGTACAGGCAAGGCAGTGGAGGCAAGCCCATGTTTATCCTTTGTCGTCAACACTACTGCTGTATTTTGGGGTAAAGCGTACCTTGCTCACATATAGTAGAGGAATTGTCGGGCATCCTTTCCTCCTCAAGCGGATCCTAGCTCGAGATGTACAGTCGTTAAGAGACGCTGATTGCACAACTCATGAAACTCAGAACCATCAGGGGATAGATGACCCATGCTACTTTCCTATGTACCAAAAATGAACAGAACGTTAGAACACAGAACAACACACATTCTGACGCGGAGGTTAGAGGCAGGTGAGCGACGACAAAGTTGCGAAAAGCAGAAGTGCATGTGCAGCAAAACGTATTCCAAGCGTTAACACCAATTATGGCATTCTTAAACACACGGGAGCTTCAGATTATAATGGAACAATGATTTGCTTTGGGCCAGTGTGGGCCGAACGGCAACTACGTGAACGGGACACAGGGACAGGGAAGAAACACAACGAGCGGGTACAGTGATTGTTTGACAGTTTCATGAACATTTTCCTTCCCCCTTTGTATCACATCCTTCCGTTTCTGGCACGTCTGGAAATAAACAGTTGTCAGTCAGCGCTTGTTTTGTGCACTTGTACTTCCCTGACTTTCTGTCCAGTTCACGTAACAGCCGTTGCAACGCTTGTAAAAATACAAAGATACAGATTATAGGCTTACTCTTTGAGAAAGTGATGTGCATCTATAATTCACTTACCTTTTATGCTGGTGAAATCGAAAGGAAGAATGATGGCTTACGCCGAGCAGCTGTCCGTGCACTCTTTTGTGTGTTTTCCGCATCCCTTTCTCTATGGCATTACTGGCCGTCCTCCATCGAATTCTAATACTTTAGCGAAGACGGATAGAGGCACGTGCATAAGCTGCGTCCGTGCACACAACGGTCGGACGGGAGAGCAAGTAGACGAATCCTCCAGCTGAAATTAGCTTCCTATAATCAGTGCTGTGCGATGTGACATCAGTGCTTGAAGCCAATTATAAGAGTTTGGTGTTCTGAAGCCAATCAGCTTCGAGCGTTGTGACGTCAGGTACTGGAGCCAATCAAAAAGAAAATAGTGTCGGCGCATTGGCGCCATCGTTGGAGCAGAGTGATCGCATCCGAGACCGTTGCACCCATATTTCGCCAACTTCCCCCTTTTCTAAAGGAGGAGAGAGGTGACCATAGAACCATCCCTGTCCTACGCGGCACACGTGCATTGTGGCTGGTCAACGTGTCAAACCACAGAAAACGCTGACATTACCTACTATTACAAGAGGAACAACGATGATTTCCCTTCTTTTGGGGCCTTCAGCAACGCAGGTATAGTTGCCAACGTCCGAAGGGCGAAGTCCAGTTAGGCTTAGCGTAACGCTGGCTTCAGATGGCTTCCAAAAGGAAATTCGCGGCTCGTTGACAATTGCCCTGCTGTTCCGTTCCCAGAACAGCCGATAACTTTCCCCCGGTACCTTCTTGATAGTACACGTGGCTGCTGCATCGTCACCCAACGAAAGGCCTCGTGAGAATCCCGTACTCTGTGGTACAGCAACCCCTGAAAATGCTTTTGGGTCTTACAGATGCGCTCAGACTATTGTGACGAAGAAAACCTTACCGGGTACGCTGCCAACTACGGCTGGGCCAAGAAAGAAGATACAGGCAGCCACGAAAGTTACAATCCCCATAATGGAAAAGCCAGCGAGGTTTTGAAATGTGTCAATGAGGAACTACCGCGTTCACAGCGGGGCCCGGAGTAAATTGTGACGGCCGGAATAGTCCAAACCACGTGACCACGTCTGCCGTACGCGGGTGACTATCGCCACCTAGTAACGATGCTTCGAAACAGCAGGACGCTGCTCAGTGTTGCCACTTTCCGACAAAAAACTGCTAATTTCGTGTCCTTGTGGCTACTAAACATTTTGGTTGGCTACTTGGTGGTTACTACTACTTAAACATCTTCCGAAAAAGAAAATAACACTTGTCCTGGAAATCGAGTTCCTCATACAAAATTGAGCTTGAGAAACAGAAGTTAGGTTAGAAGTTCGTCAGGACTACTCCTCTATCATTCCGTTGCACCAGGGAGCAGGGCCCGCTTTAGAAAAAAAAAGCTCAGCTGCGACAAAAGCTTCAGAAACAATCCTTAGTGTCTAATACATATTTTTTGTTGTTAATGGCACTAGTTAGTGCGTAGAGAGTAGACGTTTTAACATTATAGAGTCAGTAAGAATTATTTATTAATGCGTGCGTACGCATTGTGCTGTATTACGTATTTGTTTGTACCCTTCATCTGTGCTTGTTCCTGTGTAGTGTTTTTACAATACAACATTCCGCTCGTAGAAAGAAACGCTCGTTGGCAACCTTGACACTCATTGAACTCCCACGATGTCGAGAACAAAAATAATGGTGGTCACACCAGAAGTACGGACATTAACTCATGTACGAAAAAATGCACGTCACGACTTCTCGCATGCTGCATTCGCACACAGATAGACGGCGTGAGTTACTTTATGCTCATGATAAAGAGCTATATCGGGCTGTAGTGAGACCAAGGTTAGTTGAAATTTGTTCGCTATATAGTTCCCCCACGTATTGCAGGCGGTGCCATCTTAGACTTTGCCAGTTCGGGCTTCTTCAACATCCCAATCTATGGGATATCGACCACGCAACAGGACGAAATCAGCAACACGTTGTGTTCTGAACGCGCACGGTCTATAACTTTTTCTACGCGCCTGAAGACGTCCGCTCGTCTTCTAGCATTCACACGAATCAATTCGGCCGTGACTTTTCTGATCCCTTCTGTTTTCGCGGTTGCATCTCCTTTATGTCTAGCGTAGGATGAAAGAGAAAAATGATTGCACTTGCGCTCCTCGTGGATGCGGAGTGCAGTCACATGAAAAACCGAGACAAGATATGACCAAAGGAATGGATACCGAAGAAGCGCCATCGAATGCAAAACAACCCATATCTTCGTGTGGATGACCCAAACACCTATCGGTATTTTGAGAGTGGACGTTGAGACACTTGATTTTATTCTCCCTAAATTAGAGAAGCCTATCTCGAAGCTAAACACCAATATGCGCGATAGCGTGCCGGCAAGTGATTGACTGACGATGACGCCGCGATATCTGGCTATAGGTATGCAATAATTAATTCAATTCGATCAATTTTATTTCCCTTCCGGTTGGAAGAGTAGCTTCCAATTACGATCTATATATAATATACTGCATTACATGTATTGGGAAGGTACACGCGAACGATTATGTGTAGTCAAGGTTTGTCCACCAAAAGAAATATCACCTTTCATAAAGTTCATACTTTATATTCCGTGTTTGTTTCACCTCACACAGACAAAAAACATCCTATGCAACACTGCATTGGAGGCATCCATCTATGCATTGCATAATTGCTCCGAAGCTGCTGCGGTGGCAGATATTATATGTGTGAAGATGATGACATTCCATGAGGAGTATTGGGAAGGTACACGCGAACGATTATGTGTAGTCAAGGTTTGTCCACCAAAAGAAATATCACCTTTCATAAAGTTCATACTTTATATTCCGTGTTTGTTTCACCTCACACAGACAAAAAACATCCTATGCAACACTGCATTGGAGGCATCCATCTATGCATTGCATAATTGCTCCGAAGCTGCTGCGGTGGCAGATATTATATGTGTGAAGATGATGACATTCCATGAGGAGTATTGGGAAGGTACACGCGAACGATTATGTGTAGTCAAGGTTTGTCCACCAAAAGAAATATCACCTTTCATAAAGTTCATACTTTATATTCCGTGTTTGTTTCACCTCACACAGACAAAAAACATCCTATGCAACACTGCATTGGAGGCATCCATCTATGCATTGCATAATTGCTCCGAAGCTGCTGCGGTGGCAGATATTATATGTGTAAAGATGATGACATTCCATGAGATTAAGGATAACTTAACTGTAAGTAACTTGACCCGTTATTTCTCGTACGCCCCTATGTCCTTCGTCAATCTCAAGGAATGACGCCATCTTCATAATATCACCAGCTTGCTTGCATATCCTACTTTTATATACAACATTATGCTATGTGTGTCGCACCTCTTTCAGGGGAAAGCCAAGCATCGTTCCAATTCTGAATTGGCCCAGTACAGTGAATGCCGTTGTATAGTACACATGCAGTGTAATCCTGATGGAATAAATGTCCAGGTCCAGGTCCGCCGCGTCATCTTCTCCTTCTGCCGGCAGCAGACGCCGTCAGTCTTCGGAATCTGTACCGGGAGGACAGAATCTCTAGCTGCCTCCGACTGCCGCTCCCGAGACCAGAAAATAATGACGAGGCGAAAAGCGCCGGTGACGTGCACCAAAGAGCGGTGACGTTCCCCGCTGGCTGAGCGTGAGAGAACTGACTCGTGTGACTACACGGTCATTGGCTGGCTCATGACGTCACCACTGCCGCACGACAACCCGCCGACAGCAGCGGAGATATCATGCAGTTTTGTCGCGCTGCTACTTGTCCTAGAGACGACCTGTTTCGCTAGATTCCGTCCCAGTACGTTAGAGCCCGTGAAGACGACCCGTTTGACACGTCATTTGTGTTTCAGGGACACCCGCTGTGATCGTTGGGCGACTGATGACATTCGTGGCCTCAATTGCGGAACATACCCCTGCGGCATTGCTGGTAACGCGTGCATTAACATAGAACTGTTATCTTTACAACGCCACCATATTCATTGCGATATAGCTTCGACAATATGAGCGCATATTGAATTGCAGTACTTCCAATTTCGTCGATGCGGCACAGAATTCCATATTATGTACCGCAAAGAAAGACGCAGTTCAACATCAAAATTCGAGATAATTCATAGAAAAATGGAAGTGCGTCTTGATAGTATGTTTCAAGGCGGCGCCCTTTAAACATGAACACAATCATGCAAGCAAGATACAAGCTGTAACTTGACCTACCTGTCACATAAAGGGGCACTGCTACGTTTTGGCGTCCACGGGAATTGGACACAACGCAGGTATAATTGCCCATGTCAGATGGTTGGATTCGCGATATGCTCAAAGTGGTGGAAGCGTCTGACGGGTTCGATATTTTGATACGAGCAGTTGGCATTATCTGTTCATTTCCTTTTTCCCAGAACATGGTGTACTGTACGCCAGCAGTTCGTTTCGCGTAGCAGATTGCAACGGCATCGTCATAGAGCGCTAGTTTCTGCGGGAATCCTGCAGACTGAGGTTGTGGGATGTCGGCGAGGGGCGTTGAAAGACGATGCGGTGTCAGGGCTGTGAAATGGGCTAATGGGCTGCAAAGAGCAGTATGGATAGCTGCCACGAACATCCATGCCAGGAGAAGCGCAATCATGCCAATAGTGGGGATCACCAAAGGTGGAAATGTCGCTTCAGCGTGGAGAAAGCGTCGTGGGAAATCTACCTGAGAACTGACAGGCGAGGCCTTTTCGTTCAACACTGATGCAAACAAAGAAGTCATCACGTGACCGCTGAGCAGAATCATATGTACGGACAGGTTGCGCCACACAGGAACGAATACGCGAACTTGAGCAAAAGGTGCGGCAAGGCTTTCAAATTCCAAAGTCTAGGCCGTACAGAATTACTTAAAGAGACTTTAAAATGAAATATAACCTGCATGTTTTAAGATACAGGCATAAGGAACTTGGTTTTGTGAGGAGATACACAAATCATCTGCGCTCTGTTCTTCATACACGTCGTACCAATTAATTTTGAGAGCATTTCCGGAGGCTGGACGGTGGCGACCTTCTACGTTCGCCGAGGAAAACAGTGGGAGCCAATCCCGGATTTGCGAACAGGTACCACGTGACGTTGAAGTGCTACGTAACGCATTCGAGACAGGTTAGTTGACCTATTCCGGGGGATGTGCAGCCACCTCCAGCCCGCCGCAATGTTAGATGACGTGAAATAATCCAATTCAAGGTTACGCGGACGCCGAGACTTGACAATGCTCTGTAGTGATAATCCCGTAATGCGCGTTCACTCTTTCAGGTTTACCGCACGCTTGTAATGATTCCTGGCATGAAAACGCGACGTTCGACATTCCGCCGCTATGGGAGACGCGGACATTGAAATGGTTCGTTACTATTAGACCTGTTTCGAGGAAAGACGCTTGAGAAGTCCGGTTTAAAATACTGTAACCTGTAAGAATGGTCTGCTGACATTCCCTCTCCTCATCTCCGTCCCGGCGTCAGTAGTGACCAGAAGGTGAAAGCAGTGAAAGTCGCTCGGTATCGCAAAACCTCGCATCCGGGCAATTTCTACGGATGTCTGGTTTGCGTTCTAGTGTTCCGGGATGCACAAACTGTTCGAAGCACAAATTGCGGCGGACCACGACCTGACACATGGCTAGACTAAGTGCTCGCCTTCTCAATACATGGCGCGCGAGTCGGTTCAGTATTGCAGCGTGTTGGAGTTCACAGATTTTGCTTGGCGCAGCAATCTTTGAAGTTAGATTGCTAAAAAATACTCAATGTACAGAAGAGCTATTATACGTATCTAAAGCGTCCAAGTTACAAGCTATCGGCAAAGCACACAGCTTCTATAGGTTTACGATTCACTTCACGGTCCCTTTAAGCCACAGAGACCGTGACTTCAAAACCTCCTTTAACCGGGAGAGTAACTACAGAAGTATGCTGCATTGACTGTTTTACTGTTGTCTGTCTCGGGATAGTCATAAAAACAAATCTAGGTATTTCTTAAGGTTCCGCTTTTGTTCCATCAACGAGCAGTCCTTTCAAGAAGACAATTTCTATGCCGCGCATAGGCCGCGTTCTCGCGCATCGTCTTCGGTGTCCGCCAGCGATTCCACTGGCTCCACCACATGCGTCAACGGCGTTTCCTTGTCCACTTTAAGTAAGGAAAGCATAATTCATTGTAAAAAGAAAAGGAAACCCCTGGACTTTTTCCATGTACACCTGGAAAATATCATGTCGAGTGGAGTCATAGGGTACTCTGTTCAGTGACTCCAACATGGAGTTGCCAAGGACGCAAAGAGCGATTTTGTTCGCGATTCGCGCGCGTCCGTGCGACGAAGTTTTGACGGGCGCGCGCAGATTTTCGCCGAATATCGCGCATCAACGAGAGCTAGAAAAAAACGCTCGGCGTCGCGATGATGCCCCATAGAACCCGAAATATTTTTCTGGCTACGCTACTGGTTGTACTGCTTCAGGGCGTCAGTTGCGATAACTTAACACAGTTCGCTTCAAACTATGTAGTTGCACCGCTATTCTTCTCAAGCATTTTTACGAGGTTATGGTGCTTCCCCGTATCAACACGGAAGTTTTTATCGCATTCAAGGCGTTGTGGCTACAAGCTAAGCTTAGTCTTTATAAGGCATCAACTCCAATGCACAACCTGCATGGAGGCGTCTAAGTAATTTTTCATGTTACTTCAAGCGTCGCCCGCAAACATATTCCGGAACGACAACACCATATGAAGTGGGCACGACGTCGACGCCATCTAGAGTAAATAAGACCTGAGCGAATCACAGACACAACCTTTGATGTGTAGCAATAAGCTTTATGCAATATTTTTGCAGTTAAACAGGTAAGCTTCTGGACGTGACCTCGCACTGCTCGCCGTTGAGAACGATGTGATAAAGACGCCGGTGCTAAGATTCGTTCAGCCGATGTCATGGATACACTGATAATTCGCATGAACACACTACTACGCTGCGTAAAAAGCACCGTGCAGCTTACACCAGCAAAATACATTCATCTAATGATTTTATGCTGACAGGGAAAGGTCGGCCAGCGCGAAAACGGAACATAAACAAGGTCACATGACCTCAAGACGAGGGTTCGCGGTTACGGTTGACGATATTGCCACAAGCGACCCCTTGAGGGTGCTTACAAAATCTGAACCTGGAGGTGCCTGAATACTAGCTCCCTCTGAACATACAGAGGGAGCTAGTATTCAGGCACCCTACTGAGACTTGTGTCAAACGTGTGCCCAGCAGCTTCCGATAATTTAGACAACACTGGGCCTATGAGGCTTACGACCAATGAAAATGAGTTATGATGCGGTCGGCCAATCACGAGACTTCCCCTGTGGCGAGCCTTTTGGCCAGCCCTGGCTACCATATACTTAGACTGGTTTCCACGACCATGGCACGGTTATTGTTTTGTCGTTATTCCAAAAGAACTAAGGCTACGTTTGGCAAAAACAGATATTGACTGAAACATCGTACTGATCCAGAAGTGTGACACACATTCATTATGCATAGAGACCCCACTGCGTTGCGTTTGCTGATATACTGTAACGAAGTTCCAAGCTGCAAAACACACTGTCTGTTCCCTTAATAACGATCGACGAGTTTCACATGGGAGTACCATTGTCTTCGTTGTAACTGTATTCGAAATGCACCCGAACTCAGGCTCCAACTAACGACGGCGTTGCGAACATGACTGACGTTCGTAGTTCACGCACTTTTGTGGCATCGATGTAGCCGTGTCGCGTAACGCTGATTGGCGACGGAGAGGGTCCCTTTCACTCTCACGATACGCACTCTCCCTCCGCCTCGAAAAACCGGGTATCCGCACGACGCGAGGGCGACAGGGGCGGCGTGTCATAGCTTGTTGGGTGCACGTGATCGACGTCATGTCTTCTCGTGTACTCCTAATTTCACCGAAGAGAAACTGCGCCTGCTATAGCTGCGCTGCGTTCAGCGCCGTCCTCAGTCCCGTTTTTGTGCAACTTGGCCACTTTCGTGCGTCATCCGGATGCTCCTTGGCATTTCTTCCGCAATATCTCGTTGGTGCGTGCCTTCCTCCATCGCTCTCCTCTGTCGACATCTGGCCAGATAAACTCGATGGTGGGAATACCCGGTAGGCAGAAACGTTTCGGCTCAGTGGGGAGATTTGGCAGATTACAAGGCATTTACGATAACGTATCGAAAACATGATAAGCCAGGTAGCTGATTTGTTTCAATTGGCTGAGCTTTGCTTTGACATGTCCCGTTATCGTGCGTTTTTGGTACAGTGCTTCCGACGTGCTAAACCTCCTATAGTGTCTGCAAATCGCGCTTCACGTCGTCAACGTCGTCTGGCATCATGGATGCCACGGTGTTACAGGGTAGGCGACGTGCTGCGTAGCCTTGGCGCGATTTTGGAGTTCGGAGATGTGTCGCCGTTGCTGCGGGTGACGCAGATGCGTTCGCGTCAAAGAAAATGGGCGTGAGCGACACATACGGCGAGAATGCCAGGAAACGGTGTGCGGCAAAGCGTGCAGCCCTTACTCTCGACCATATGTAGGCAGAAGACGTGGAAGGCAGATGTGCCCGAAAAGCGGAAGCGTCGGGTCGCACAACGTGGCGTCGCCATTGCAGTATAGGTGACTTCTCGGGGGAAGTCTCGATTAACGCGGAAAGTTGGGCACGTTGGTACATACTGAACGCAACGAGGACAAAGAAGGAACCAGAAAATACAGGCGCTGGAAGTCTCGACCACGAACAAAGCTGACCATCGCAATGAAGAGCGCACCGCTGTTGCTGCCGATGCAGTGACACTTGCCGAAGGCGAACGTAAATGTGCGCTGCTGCTTCCTGTGCTACGTTTGTGCACGAGGCCCATGACAACTTATGGTCGCGTTTACCCTTGTGCCGCACGCAAACCTGTCTGCTACCGCATTTTGTACGTGTTTGGCAGTGCACCAAAGAGCACAGTGATTCTGCTTTCCTTTAACTGGCAGAGCGAGCTACAGTAGTATGCTGCATTAACTTTGTGTGTGTGTGTTAGCACCGCGAAGCAGCTGTGGCTATGAGCGGCGTACAGATGGAGAGAGGACAGCAGGAAGGGGTTAGTATGCGTCCTGGGCCGACTTCAGGGGGAACTGTGCCGACATTCGTCTGGAAAGTCTTGGGAAAACCGGCTGCATTAACTGTTTCACCCTTCTGGACATAGTCATCGAAACAAATTTAGATATTCCTACGATTTCGCTTGCGTTCCATCAACTAGTTGCCCTTTCAAGAGACAATTTTTATGCCGCGTATAGGCTGCGCTCTCGTACATCGTCCTCGTTGTCCGCAAACGATTCCACTAACGCCACCACATATCCACCGTGTTCCCTTGTCCACTTTGAAGAGCAAGGAAAGAATGATTTGTATAGAAAAAGGGAAAGGTAACCCCCGGACTTTGTTTCCAGCAGACCTGGAAAATGTCATCATACCGAGTACATGCAATCACTAAGTGATGTAACCTATTCAGTGACTCCAATATGGAGGTGCCAAGGATGCATTACACGGATGCTTGGCGCATTGTTAGGTGTAGGAACATTGGGTCAAGAGAGCTACCCTTCCTTGTCGAGACAATCTTGAGTAAAAAAGGGAATCGAACCAGTAAACTATTTATCAGGGAATAACTTTTCTCGTGGAGCTTTTCGGATATATCCGAATTGTTTCAAGTTTTACAGGCGTGCATTTTTAGGATAGGTCCGCGTGTCCCGAGCCCTAGTGATGCTAGCGAGAACTTGACACGAACGTCATGCGAGGTTCTCCGGCCAGTGATGAAAGTGCCTCGAAGCGTTCTGGCGCAAGCAAAATCGAGTTTTGTCGCAGCTCCGCAATCCGTCGTCGAAGGACCTCGGATGTGTATGGTTACTCGTTCATCATGTGGAATGGTCTGGGCGGTCTTTGGCTCACTCCACTCAATTTCGAGATCGGGGAGTCGCCTAGCGTAACCGCATCCGAGGAGAAGTCAGTGCAGAGCGGACGTGAACTGTTCACATTCGCAATGCGTTCCGTTGTCGAAGAGCGTTAGCAATCCTCAAAGGTAGCAAGTTATAGCGACCGTCAACAACCATACCCCGTGAGACACGCAAAGCGGCCCTAAAGTGTGGAGATCACCTCATGCCTCTTAGCTTGGATAGCGAAAAATGCGAGCGAGTTGGTGTATACTTGACGTATGCAAAATGCCCCTGAGAACAGCACAATGATTGGAGCGTCAGAGTGACGGCGTACATGTGCGTCGCGAGCCTCGAGACTGCTTCGCAACGGTCGCCACGGCTAGGATCGGCTTCGACCGATTAGTCGGCCAGAAAGTAGCTGTGACAGCTCGATCTCCATGCGCTGCGAAGTAGTCGCCTACTCTGCGCTTTTGGAGCAATTTTGGCAAAATCACCCTCTACAGCGCAGGATGGCGCAGCACCCCGTGATTGGCGCAGTTTGACGCAAATGGCGCAGCACTTCCATCACTCTCTCCGGCTCTCACGACAAAAGATGCCTTCATTTTGTGGCAATTTGCTTGAGACGCTCCCTGATAGACATATCTAGTTTAACTATACGCTGGGAAGCGAACCTCTTAGGCGAATATTCCAATTTTTCGAATACCGAAGCGAATATGCGGCTCGATTTATCGATTCGAATATACAGGGTGTCCACGCTAAGTGTGAACAGATTTTTTTAAAAATATATCAATCACTTTTTCCGAGATGAAATAAATTGTAATATAGCATATGCTGAAGGGCACTCCCTAGGGGGGCATTAACAGACTCCTAAGGCAATGTCTTAATTAATTTTCAATAATTAACTTTTTAATTATAAAAGCTGCGAAGTTGCTCCAATGAGAACATCTGATCTCTTCGGTCACCAGATACCAAAGCCGTTTTCAAAACAAAAATCCGTTCGATAGATCGTCCGCAAAAAATTCGTGAAGGAACGCCATTTTTTTCTTTATTTTATTCATTGCGCATCTCTAGAGTCTCTCTAGTCTTTCCTTCGCCCCCAATACGAGAGGATGAAAGAGCACACTATCGCCTCTTGCGTCCTGGAAAAAGATTAAAAGAAAACAGAAAATGCAGCCCAAGATAAGGGCAGTCGCGACAGAGTCACCAGATAGATTTGTGTTTTTGTTTTGTTTCCGCAAGTTAAAGCTAATCTTCGACGCATGAGGCGGCACTGTGCTCTTTCACTCTCTCACACTGGGAGTAAAGGAAAGCCGCTTCGTCGAAGATGCGCAATAAACCAAATAAAGAAAAAAATGGCGTTCCTTCACGAATTTTTTGCGGACGATCTACCGAACGGATTTTTGTTCTGAAAACGGCTTTGGTATCTGGTGACCGAAGAGATCAGATATTCTCATTGGAGCAACTTCGTAGCTTTTATAATTAAAAAGTTAATTATTGAAAGTTAATTAAGGCATTGCCTTAGGAGTCTGTTAATGCCCCCCTAGGGAGTGCCCTTCAGCATATGCTATATTACAATTGATTTCATCTCGGAAAAAGTGATTGATATATTTTTAAAAAATGTGTTCACACTTAGCGTGGACACCCTGTATATAGAAAACATAAAACAAAGTGAGCGGTACTTGATATCCTGATTCATATGAATGTATCGCGTGCACATGCTGTACATATGTACACGAGCCGGTTATACAATTATTTACTTCGTATTCGCTTCAGTTTTCAAATGCTTATTCGCTTACTTTTTCTGAATGCACTTCCAACGACCATTGTTACCACATGTGCTTTCACGGTGCCATAAGCTTTATATCAAGCCACTCAAAAGAGTCCCGCTTATTAGACTCAGTGTAGAACAACGCTCGAAAACTCCGACTGTTGTACTCAGTGGCGTAACAAGTGGGTGTTCGAATCAGTGAGAGATCCATGGGGCGGTTGGGGGATCGCCCCCGAAAAAACGCCCGTTTATACATTGAATTTCTTCTCTCCCCTCCCCTACTATGCGCTCCGACAAAGAAACCGCCCCTCCCAAACCAAGGGTCTGGATACGCCCCTTGTTCAAATCCCCCTGAAGTCGTACCTCTCGTAGTACACTTGGGAGAGGGAGACGGGGGAAATCCTCCTCCCCATGTAAAGTAAATCGCCACACTGTTCGCATCACACTACTTGTACTACGTGTAGTCCGTGCTGAGGCGCGTCTGAGTAACTTTTCATATTACCCCAAGCGCCACCCGTAAGCATATTCCGGCACCACATTACTATATGAGGTGGGCACACGTCAACGCCATCTAGAGTAGTCCTGAGCAACTCACAGTCGTGCGGAGACACCCAGTATAGTATAACCAAAGAAGTCAAGATGGAAGCCCTTATTTACTCAAGTTACAGTGTCTAACGAGACGCGAGCAACGGAGAGCCCGTGCGATGCTCAGACGCGACGATATAAATACGAGATTTTCCGCTTCGCTGTCTACATGATACAATGCACCATAATCACTGCGTTAGTGATTTTACGTGAGACCAACTGATTTGTACCTGAAACTTGAAGAGACACTGTAAGGGTGTCGCTACCGGCAGCATTGACCACTTGGCAAGAGTAGTTCCCGTTGTCTTCCGGATTAATATCCACCAGACTGAGTATAGAGGTGCTTCTTGAAATTGCCGACAGAGACAGCCGTTCAGTTGGATATAGTTTGCGTCCATTCTTAGACCATGTGAACGAGAATGGACCTTCACTGCCGCTTTTAACGGCGCAGGTGAGAACAGCCTCGTCGCCTACGGACAAGCTGGGTGGCACAATGAAGCGGTTCAATTCGGGAGCTGCGCCTGGGAGACACCGAGAATGTTACCGAGGCGGAGAATAAGCGATGTTGGACTCACCAGTCACTAAAGCTGGCAGCACGAATATTCCGTGAAGACATACCAAGAACATCATTCCTTACCGATATGCGTACTTGAAACACGGAGAGGTCTAAGTAAACGGCCAAGCACACTGGTACGAAAAAAGACTTTCCCACAGCGTATGGCAGTGCGTGTCCAAGGCACGGTCAACTGGCGCCGCGTATTGAGAAGCAATGGAAGTTCGCAATGCGAAGTGTTTAGAAAGGCCCAGCAGCACAGGGTGCCCTAGCACATATCACACCGTGGACGATAGCGCGTCAGGAGAACGCAATTCATGAACAGGTCCTAGTTGTCGTCGTTGCAAACGTCATCATACACGTGACCAGAAAAATGGCGGCGCCCATGACCGGTAGCTAAACCGTTTGTAAACAACGCGACTGTCGTAGTGAGCGCCGTTTTGCAACGTCCTTCGGTGTATAGCAAGAAGTGTATAGCGATATTGTTACAGTTAAACAGGTGGGCTTACGCACGTGGCCTCTCACTGCTCACTATTCACAACGATGTGATAACGACGCCTGTGCTAAGGTCCACTCAGCCGATGTGATGAATGCACTGAGAATTCGCATAAGCAGACTCTACGTCGCGTAAAGAGCACCGTGTATCTTACACCAGCAAACTGCGTCCATCTAATGATTTTATGCTGACAAAGAAATGTCGGCCAGCGCGAAATAGGAACATAAACAAGGTCACATGATCCAAGATGCGTTTCGTGTGACGTGGGGCCAGGATGAGGTGATTTCCCAACGAGCGACCGCTTGACGGTGGTTACAAACTCTGAAACCTGCGTCACCACTGCGCGCACCAGATCCCGGTAATTCACACAACACTGGGCCAAGGAGGCTTACGACCAATGTAAATGCGCTACATGCAGTCGGCCGATCAGGAGGCTTCCCCTTTGGCTCGCCTGTTGGTCGACCCTGGCTACTATTCACTTGAAGTGGTATCCACGACCATCGCCCAGTTATTCTGTTGGCGTAACACCGCATTCCAAAAATAAGGAGAGTGAGCTGACCAACTGGTGCATGATTATAGGAAGGTGCAAAAACCGAGAGACACTGACTTGTTGTGTTTGTGTTTATTTGTCCGTGTGTCTCGGTTTTTGCAAATTCCTAATCGCACACTGTATGTTCCTATAATAACGATCGACGATTTTCACATGGGCGTACCATTATCTTCGTTGTCACTGTATTCTAAATGCACCCGAACTCAGGCTGCAACTAACGACGGCATTGCGAACATGATAGACGTTCGTAGAATGCGGTAACATTTCTATAACGCACTTTTGAGGCCTCGGTCTAGACGCGTCGCGTCTCGCTGGTTGAAGACGTTGAGGGTACCATTACTCTCGCGATGCACACCCTCCCCCTCATTTGTCGCGCCGCCTCGTCTGAAAAAAGGCGTTTCGATGGACGCCCTGGCTCAATAGGGAGATTTAGCAGATTGCAAGGTGTTAAATAAAGGTAAAAACGTGTGGCGGCAGGGACCACAAAGGTGTGGACCCTGCCTCGACGTTTTCATGTGACCTCAAGCTCTACCCGTAAGGATATATTCAGGCACCACAGTACTAGAATGGTATACCATGTCAACGCCATCTAGAGTAAATAAGATGAGTGCGGGTAAGCAAACTTGGACCCGCACCCACAGTGTTCCCGCGCGTGTGTGACCCGCAGCCGCAAGAATTTAATCTAGGCGACCCGCACCCGCAGTGCTGCCTTTATACCCGCATTGGGACCCGCAGGGGGAAGTGTTCCTCGTCCACTTTACCGCTGTTTCTATTTTAAAACAATGGAAATTCTAAGTGTTGGCTACGTGTTTCGGCCGGCTTCAATCGTATGCCTATAAAACTGCAATTCAACAGAGAGCCATATATGTCTGCATTAATAACCGAACTCGCCCGCCAGCACTTGCCTGCTGCAGTCTGGCACATATGGATTTCTACGGCCAACGACATAGAGCACGGCTGAGCTCGCGTGTGACAGAGAGGGATCACTTAGTTGGCCATGGAGTGAGGGTAATGCGGGTACACCCGCATTTTATCCGCTACCACGCCGCAACCGCGAATTCCTACCCGCAAATCGTGACGATGTGCGGGTAACTGCGGGTACCCACGGGTATACCAGCACCCGCGCTCAGCTCTATAAATAACACCTGAGCGAATCACAGCCAGGCGGAGAAACCCAGTATAGTAGCCATAGAGGTCAAGAAGGGAGGCTTTCTTTACTCGAGGTGCCAACTTTAAAATTAATATATTCACTGTGCCTAACGAGACGCAGACAACCCAGAGTTCGTGCGATGCTCAGACGCGACGACATAAAATCCTGCTACGAGACATTCCGCTTCGCTGTCTACACGAAATGAGCAATTGACTTGTACCTGAAACTTGAAGAGACACTGCAAGGGTGTCGCTACCGGCAGCATTGACCACCTGGCACGAATAGTTCCCGTTGTCTTCCGGATTAATATCCACCAGACTGAGTATAGAGGTGCTTCTTGAAATTGCCGACACAGACAGCCGTTCAGTTGGATATATTTTGCGTCCATTCTTAGACCATGTGAACGAGAACGGACCTTCGCTACCGCTTTTAACGGCGCAAGTGAGAACAGTATCGTCGCCTACGGACAAGCTGGATGGCACACTGAAGTGGTTCAATTTGGGAGCTGCGCCTGCGAGACACCAAAAATATTACCCAAAACGGAGAATATGCGATGTTGGACTCACCAGTCACTAAAGCTGGCAGCACGAATATTGCGTGAAGACATACAAGGAACATCATTCCTTGCAACCGATGTGCGTACTTGAAACACGGACTGGTCTAAGTAAACGGACATGCACACTGGTATGAAAAAAGACTTTTCCACAGCGTATGACAGTGCATGTCCAATGCACGGTCAACTAGCGCCGCGTATTGAGAAGCAATGGAACTTCGCAATGCGAAGTGTTTCGAAAGACCCAGCACCCCCACAGTGGTGTCCTACCACATATCACACCATGCAAGATAACGTGCCAGGAGAACGCAAAGCATTCTGGACAGCTCTTGGCCTGTCGTCTTTGCAAACGTCATCATACACGTGACCACGAAAATGGCGGCGCCCATGATCGGTGGCCGAACCGTTACAACGTGATTGCGAAGACTACCACACGCAGTGGCGTAGCTACGGGGGGGCTAGGGGGGGCTCGAGCCCCCCCTACCTGTCACGGACCGACCCACACAAATCGTGCAAATTCGAGACCATAATATATGTGGGGGGGGGGGGGGGGGACCAGGGTGACGATCACGAAAGTTCTTGCAGGTCATGGCGTCTATCTAAGAAGCACTCATGAATGGTTTTCAAAGTATGAGCTTTTCAAAATACTTCCAATCTCGTGACATCACCTCATTGGTCATGACAGCCTGTACATGGAATCGTACTGTGAACGTCTAAATAAACTATTTTCGTTCCTTTTTTTAATCCTCAGTTTGCAGTGCAGTGTGCACAAGTATGTGTGTGTTGTCGACACAGGATCAGCGGGGTGGGGGGGGCGAGTTTTCGTATCGAGCCCCCCCTACAATGGAGGTCTGGCTACGCCACTGACCACACGCATACAATTCAAAGCCACATTCAACTCATACAACTGAGTTGTATGTGTGTGGTATTCTTCGTAATACTTAGGGCCACGGTTCTTCGATGAAGGCAAAGTTTGGCCAAAATTGATAAGTCGTATTGATCCAGCAGTGTGACACACATATTCACTGTGCGTACAGACCCCACTGCGTTTGCTGATACATTGTAACGAAATTCCAAGGCAAAACACACACTGTCTATGCCTTTGAGCGCCTTGGAGCAACGTGACACGGGAAAAAAAATGCGTCACAGGCGTCATACTGCGGGCCGAATAAGGCAGCAGCGTGTGTTTTTACAATTTCCTCTCGTAATTGCACGCATGCCCCAACAACTCACGGCATGCTCTTCTATGTTACTCCGGTGCGGCAATATGTTTTCCTAAGTGACGTTTGATGACGTGGTTTGGTGACGGTGGTTCGTTTGCGAACGCAGTCGAAACTCGCGTTTCTGCACGGGTAACATAGCAGCCTGTGGTCGGGTTTGCCGTTGAGCCGCACGCAAATCATGTGCGGCCACAGCAGACGTACCGCAATTCATCTGATGCAGTGCTATATCGCATTGCGTACGCGTTTGGCAGTGTGCAGTGACTTTTTTTTTTTTTTTATCGCCCCGTCTCAGCTGAGAGGAAACGGTTCTGCTCCGTGGCGAAATCATTGAGACAGAAGGTATTTACATAACGGTTACGAAAATATGATAAGCAAAGCACCCGATTCATTTCAAGTGGCTGACATCACGTTGGTGAACTTTAGTTTCACTAAGTTTTCCTTGAGATACGCTAAAGCTGAAAGTGTATGCACAGCGCGTTTCACGTAATGTCGTAATGCCGTGGAGCACCACGGATGACGCGGTGCAGTTTAGGCGACGTGTTGCGGAGCGTTCGCGCGAGTATGTGCCGCCATTGCCGCGTGAGGTGCAGATGCATTCGACAAAGACAATGAACGTAAGCGGCACATACGCCGAGGATGCCGGGGAAACGGTCTGATGCAGGCTGAAGACGTGGGGGTCATGTGCAAGCGGAGAGCGGCAGCGTCGGTGCAAAACGTGGCGTCGCCACTGTAGTCTGTCTTGCGAAATCTCGACCGCGAGTGAAGATGACTATCGCAGTGAAAAGCGCACTGCCATTGCTGTCGAAGCAGTGACCCAGTACACTCGCCGAAGTCGAGCGCAAGCGTCGGCTTGCAGACGCTCAGCGTGATGCCGCCACTCTGCTGCTTCCAGTGCAACATTTCTGCACGAATCCGATGGCAAGTTATGGCCGCGTTTGCCGTTGTGCCACACGCAAACCATGTACGGTCGCAGCACAGGCACTGTCATTCGCCACTGCATTTCGAACGCGAGCGCCAAAGAGTACAGTCACCTTGCTTTCAAAGCCTCTACCGAGAGAGCAAGCTACAGTAGTATGATCCGTTAACTGTTTCACCCTCCTGGGGATAGTCATTAAGACAAACCTAGACCTTTATGATTTCGCTTGCGGTCCATCAACTAGCAGCTCTTTCCTGAAGACACTTTGTATGCCGCGCATCGTCTTCTGTGTCCACAGACGATTCCACATGCTCTACCACAAATGTCAACCGTGTTGGCAGGAAAGCCTGATTCATAGAAAAGATAAAGTTCTGCAAACATCGGCGATACAGCGAGCAGACGACACAGGGACGCGGAGAAAGAGAGAGAGGCCAACAGATGGCGCAGACCGCACAGATATTTCTCACAGGCACGGAGCTCACTGGTTACAACTGTAAACAGTTTAAACCGAACTTCTCAAGAATTACTGTTGTTCTTCAAAACAGGTATAATGGTAATTAGCCACCTGTCTCAAATGCGTTACGAAGTACTTCAATCTCACTTGATATCTGCCCACCAGTCCGAGGCCGACTCCAACTATGTCCTCGGCGAACGTCGGGGATCGCCACCCTTCATTTTCTACGAGTGTTCAAAATTAATTAGTACGGAAAGTATGCAGAACTGAGAGGTGATGACTTATCTGTGTGGTCGCTTGTAACATTGTGGTATCACAATGTCACATCGGGTGGAGCTGCGACGTCCATCAAACGCAATTGCGAAGGCGCGTCGCCTTAGGCTCTCCAACATTGTATTTTGCGCTGCCGCAGCCATTTCACCGATGATGCAAGTGGTCTTCGTCCGTGCGCACCTGCCGCGCTCCGCTGCGTCACATTTTGGAATCATCTTTACGAAGCCGATATGAATGTGCCGCAACTGCGGCATATTCATAAAAACTTTTTTTGTGCATCACGTGTTGTGTGTTTCCACAGGAGCGGGCTATACCATTGGTAAACAAATGTTATCTTGCTATAGCCTCAAAAAATGCTAGCTAAGTCCATTTGGTGTTACTTCGTCATTTCGCCGCCAGGAGCGACGCGTACATGGAAATGGTCCATTGTCGGGCGATGACTCGCGTTCCTGATCGGCTCGGGCGTGGTGGCAATGTTCATCATCCAATCTATCTATCTAGGTCTATCTTGCTATCAGATCAGCGCCTACCCCAATCAGTTCCATCCCTAGAAGACATGCTCTCCGATGCGAACGCCTCTTCGTGGTTTTGGTTCATTTCCTCAGCAAAACTCAGCTATTTATATCTCGCAGTACGTGCTTGCTTTAGGATATTTTAGAGAGAGGGCAGATTTATATAATGACTGGCTCCAATTCAGCTACCTCGCATTTCCGCAAAAACATCTAATGAACAAGTTAATTTATTTTCGGTATTTAGTCGTTCAGAAGAAACAAACGCTTTCCGACAGAATGTCCGCATGGCCGCAATCCCACCTCTGAAAACTGCATCTAGGTAGCTCTCATCCTTTTATCATAAAAATTCCCTAAAAGACAAAAAAGAACTCCCTGATGTATAAGAGCTTATTCAAAGTCCGTTAAAAGAAGGCACATTCAGCGACCGCAAAAGTCAGCGGAAGTCGATTCTGTCATACTGTAAACTACGTTAGAGGAACTGTAAACTGAATAGCAAACTGTAGAAACTGTATGGTTTTCAGAAAGTTTGTAGATTGGACGCTTCAGATACGTAATATATAATAATAATAAGTTCGGCTCTATATTGAGTATATTTTCAGCAATCAAGTTTTAAAAATTGCTGCGCAAGGCAATCCAGCGGACTCCAGAAGCGCCCCAACCATGAGGCGACTTCCGCGCCACCTATTGGGAACGCATGCAACTAGACGATGCATCATGCGATATCGTGCGTTTCTCGCGAGTGCCGTGCACATTTCATTGCGAAGGTGCACGGTTTGTGTATTCCGGAACACAAGAACGCAAACGAGACATTCGTTGAAATCACTTGGATGCAAGTTTTTGCAAATAGGAGCGATACAGCGAGCAGACGACAGACAGAGACGCAGAGAGAAAGTCCAGCAGATGGCGCAGGTAGCCTCACGGCACAAAATACGCAAGTTACAACCGTTAACAGTTCAAACCGAACTTCTCAAGAGTTGCTGTTGTTCTTAAAAGAAAGGTTCAACGGTAATTAGTAGCCTGTCTCAAATACGTTACGTTGTACACCTTAATATCACATGATGTCTGTCCTCATTCCGGGGTTGACTCCAACTTTGTTCTTTGCGAACGTTGGGGGTCGCCACAAAGTGTTCGAAATTAATTAGTGCGAAAAGTATCCAGAACTGGGAGGTGATGTGTCATCACAAAGTCAAGTTCTACATGATGGTACCTTGAAACATTCTGGTTATATTTCACTTTACAGATCCTTTAAGATGTATTCATCCAGAGTATGTTACCTGTAACTGTGAGTGAAACTGTGACGTCAAATCGTCTTCCATCTGAGGTAAGCGTAACGCAAGAATAGTTTCCGATGTCTTCCGGATCAATGCCTTCGATAGTCAAGATGGTCCTCGTTTCGGACGTCTTGGACACGCCTATTCTTCCTCCAGACGATATTTCTTGCTCGTTTTTCTCCCAAAAGATGCGATAGGGTTTCTCTACCGTTCGTTTGACCATGCATATTGCAGCTGCATCGTCACCAAGAGATAAATTTGGTGGAAATCCTATTGAAAGAGGCTGGAGAGAGCCTGAGTGGAGAACGTAGAGAACTCAGTGGAAAACTCTTAAATGGGTCGTTATCGCTAACACAGCTTACCGACGACGTCTTCCAGGGTGATAACGCACCATACTATTAGCCAAGTTCTCGTAGTCATGTTGAATGCGTGAAAGAAGTTAGCGTCAACACGAAAAGAGAGTGATTTCCCCTAACACACCACGTGACGCTTCTAAAGCTTTCCGGCACGGACAACTAGCGCCACGTAGTAGCATGTTCAGGAACTTGGAATTCAGATGAGGGCGCACATTCTATGGATGGATGGATAGTAGGGGCACCCCTGGCGGG
This sequence comes from Ornithodoros turicata, assembly GCF_037126465.1. Classification (NCBI taxonomy): domain Eukaryota; kingdom Metazoa; phylum Arthropoda; class Arachnida; order Ixodida; family Argasidae; genus Ornithodoros; species Ornithodoros turicata. The sequence continues at coordinate 621,531 of NC_088206.1, forward strand.
CCTCTTTGTAACGAGGGTCCAGCAAACAGCGAACTGTGCGGACATGCCAATAAGTTTCCTGCATTTCACTTTCAATGACTCAATGCTTTCAATTTTCAATGTTCCTTTTCATTTGCGTCCCTGTCTTTCTGTGGTTCATATTTGGCTTCCGGTTCATGTGGTGGCGCCGGCCTCTTCTCCGTTGACTTTGTTTGGTACTTCGCGTATGTGTAGGTTACAATTGCCTTCGTTGCCCGGTACTACTTCGTAGTTTGTTGTCGTTGAGCTGGGTCCTGTTTGTACTGGGGTATTCTTATTGCTGCGCTCCTGTTTCTGTCGTTCCTCTCTGTTCAGTGTCATCCACCGTCTCAAACGGCGTTTCGTTGCTGTCACCTCTGCGTCCTCTCCGCTGGTCATATAGAAGCCGAGTGCTTCTTCTATAGGGCATGACCGTTTACCTCCCAGGGCGGCGCAGTCCAGTACAACATGCAGTATGTTCTCCGCAAGTCCTTCCTTGCATAACTGGCAGTGAGCATCGATGGGCTCAAACTTGCTCCTCCACTCCCTTGTGCGCAGCACTCCACACCTTGCCTCAAACAGTCTACCGCTTTCCTGGGAGTTATCGGAGAGCCCAATAACATTTGCTATACGTGTCTTCTCCGTCCTATAGATATCCAACGCGTTTTTTTTTTCTCCATGCTTGTTCTCCATGTAACTGTTTCCGTTGCCGCAACTTGTTCTCGAATTTCTTTATCCGACAGTCCTGGCGATGTCCTTTGTAGGAGCATAACTGGGATATTGTACTTAGCTTCTAATTTTCGCGTTCTAAGATTCCACCGAGTAGAAATTCCGCAAACAACGTCATTTTGTATATTATTCTTGGCCATCTGTGCTCTTCCATGTTCATCAGCCTATTTTCGAACGTCGCTTTGCTACTTGTTTCCCTTGCTTCAAATGTGGAGAGGCCAAGGTCTCCTATTACAGCTTCATTGGGTGTTGATCTGTGTCCTTTCAGTGCCATTCTTCCAATTTCTCGTTGTTTCCGTTCAAGAAGTTCTCTGGTACTGGCAGATATGCACAGTACTGCATTAGCGTACGTTATTGTGGGCACCACGGCGGTTTTCCAAACTTCCCGTACCACTAATGTGTAGTTAAAGCTCCATTGTGCAGTCCTATTCAGATATCCAATTGCTCTTTGTACTTTTCCTCTTAGCTTTGTTCATACTGTTGGAATCCATGCTGTGCAGCATCTATATCAACACCGAGATAGGTATACGATTTCTGATATGGTACAACTGAGACCTGAATTGTGAAGTCCGCTTCTCCCTTTTGGTCTGCGATACTCAGTATGGCTGATTTACTGGTGTTGAATTGCAGACCTCTTTCTTCCGCAAATCCTCCGCAGAGATCAAGCATTTCCTGTAGTTCTTTCTTTTCCTCTGACAGCAGTACAAGGTCATCCGCGTAGAGCAGCCCAGGAGTTGTCACCATCTGTTGCAGCCCATTCTCCCAGTAGCTCAATTTCACTCCCACGTTTGCTTTCATCAGTCTTTCTTCCAGCTCTGCTATGTATACATTGAATAGTATTGGGGACATGGGACAGCCTTGCCTTAATCCTTTTCTAATTTCCACTGGCTTGGTTAATTTTCTTTTCCACTTTGCTGATGCAGTAGCCCCGCTATAAATGGCCTGGATAATGTTGATCGTCTTCTCCCTGATGCCATATCGCCTAAGCAGGTGCCAAAGCGGTCCATGTAGTACGGAGTCATATGCCTTCCTAATGTCCAGAAATGCTAAATGTATCTCTCCTTTTTGTTTTCTTTTTATGTCCAGGATCTGTGTGAGTATATATAGATTGTCCTCCAGTCTTCGTTCCTTCCGAAATCCTTTCTGCATTTCCCCCAGGATCGCGTGTTCTTCTACTTGTTCTTCTAGTCTACTTCCAATTATCTTTGCAAATGACCTGTAGATAGCTGATGTGACTGCCATTGGTCGGTAATTATTAAAATCATTTTTTAAGCCTTTTTCTTTGTAGATCATTGTGATATGTGCTTGCTTCCATTCTGCTGGTATCTGTCCTGATGCGATTACCTCATTAAATAGTCTTCTTAAATATTGAGCACTCTTGGGGTACCCCATCTGGGCCCTTACTGCTTGAGGCATCCAATCTATAGAGTGCACTTCTCACCTCTTGCTCTGTTGTCTACCTCCATCCTTGTTTTTTCACTTGTACCTTGGTCTCCATTTGTCGCTTTCGTGCTGGCTTGCGTTTCCCCCGACATTTGTTGTGTCATCCGCACTTGTAACTGCTCCAGTTCTCTTTCTGTGCACTGATCTGTCTGAAGGCCGTTCCTGTATGATTGGTTTTTCTATGTTGCGTGTTCTCTGCAGTGTTGCCGTTCTAGCGACTTTCAGAGCAGGTCAGCGGCCAAATATACGCGTCTAGCGACTAATCTATAGCGACTTGAGCTCAAACAACACGCTGCATCTGGAAGCTTTTAAAATCGCTGGAAAACTGCCGTTTATCGTGAAAATATTTTCAAATACTATATTTTTGCGGACTTCTGGCTGTGCGCATCTCCTAGGCCTCAGTTGTTTCGTGCAAGTGCCCCATCAGATGTCCCCACGTTATGCGTGGCGCCTGTCGCTTATAAAGGCATGAATGGATTCCACGTCAAGAGATCCAACGGGTCAAGAGATCCACCGATGGATCTCTTGACTCGATGGATCTCTTGACCTGTTGGATCTCTTGACCCGGTTGGATCTCTTGACTCGTCTGAGGGTTCGCCGGGCTTGGATCTTTTGATCCCTTTGTGTTACGTCGTTAACCCTAACTTCGCTAAGCAGAAATTACTCGTATCGGAATACGAGGGAATCGTTTTACGTGCGGTATAAATAGAATACAAATGCAGGTGGCAAATCAACATGTTATTTTGATTGACTTACTTAGTTACTTTGTAACACATAGCGCAGTCCAAGAAAAGCCGACAGTTCTCTTATGTAATTTCTGTTAAAAACAGGTGGCTGCATTGTAAGATCAACCTGTTTGTAACACAGGGTTTATAGAGGTGTTGTCATTTTTTTTCTTTTTTTGACAGCGCTTCGTGTTAGAGATTATTTCTAGAGTTAGCGTGGGCTACGTACACTCAAGTTGGGTGGGCCTATTTCAAACCTGTTCATTACTCAAACACTTCTCGTATCACAGCAGGCTCGTACTCGAAGAGCAAAGTCGCTGTTCTGGACGGACGTTCTACATGGCGGAACCGTCTGATCCGTCAGATCATGGACTCAAAGAAAGGCAGCTTCTATTGCCCAAACATCTGGTTGTTTGTTTGTTTGTTTTTGTGTGTGTGTATGTGTGCGTGTGTGCGTTTTTCTGTATCAAGTTTTCCCCGCCGTCCACAAAAGGACAAAGACAGAGCACTTTGCGGCTGGGCCCATTATTATCGGTAACAAACTTCAGTTCTGGCATAACGTGGGGACGACTGCGCCAATGGACACAAAAGTACGAAGACAACTCTGAGTCCAGCAGTATAACCTGCGTTTTGGTGTTGAGGTCAATGAACGTGACAGGTCAATGTTGATTGGAAAGCACAGTCAGACAGTATTTTCCCGCACGGTCAGTAGAAGAAGAGAATAACGTGATAAGGGTAGGGGCCAATGAAAAGAACGCGACAAGGATAAGTTTTAAGCCCTGCGGCCTACGATGCCTTGTAAGTTGAGCTCAATATTCTTGGTAACAAGCATCCGTTCTGGCATAGCGTGTTACGGCGCTAGGGGCAACGGACATAAACGAGCAAAGGCAAAAGGGGGACTCGCCGCTGTAACCTACAGCACAACCTCAGGATTTTCTCGCTTACTTTTCCTTTTTGTGCGTGTGCGTGTGTGGTAAGAAGAGAGAAAACACCGAAAAGTTTTCACTGTTACCGGGCATAATACTTCCTAACTTAATACTACTTCGGCAATGAACATGGTAAGGGAGAGACTTTCTTTTTTGTCAGGAATCCTCACCAGTATGACGCTTTGACTGGTTGGATCTGTTGACTCGCCTGTCACGTGACCGATTGGATATCCTGACTCGATGGATCTCTTGACCGGGTTGGATCTCTTGACCGGAAGCGGCATAGATGCCACGATGGCGATGACCAAACGTCTTGCGGAGCAATGGCGGTGACGCTACCGCTAACATAACCTTTTTTTTTAAACTTTGGTTCATTTTTCGTGAAACACCCTGTATAAACAAAAAGGAGCGCACGCAGAATCCGCACTTGATGTTGGAAGCTGAGGCCACGCAGAAATCAATCGTAAGAAAGCTTGAGTTTGAGCGGAAGAAACAGAGACGACACACATAACTCAAATTTTCAGTTCCGTTCTGTTTTTCCAGCTCACACTCAAGCTTTCTTACGATGAATTTCTGCCACCAGCTCGCCTGCGTATATGCTATTCTTCCAAGCAGAAACTTCGGAAATGATGTCAAGAAACTGATGTTGACGGATTGTAAGAGAAAATCTTGCTGTTAAAAATAGGTTCACGGCAATTTTATGCCTGGCGACTTCCTCTAGCGACACTACAAATTCACCAAGCGACATCTGGCGACTTTTTGAGGCCTCTCTAGCGAGTTTTCTGCTAGCTGCTTCGGCAACACTGGTTCTCTGTTACAGTGAGCTGTGAAACAAAGATGGCGTCCAAACGAATTGCTGCAACCACGCGCAAGCGGTTTCGAGCTCCTGCCAAGGATCAAATCCGTCTTTCATGACGAGAACCAAAGAAGACGGCGCGCCAAGGACTTCCCTACACTCCCCACCTCCGGGTTTCTTTGCAACACACCCTGAAATTTCCGAGACTGCCTAATACTGCTCGGCTACCAGTGCATATACCGACAAATATGATCCATATCCATATACACACATACATGTATATATGTACAGGATGTATTCATCGAAAATATTTTACCTGTAACTGTGAGTGAAACCGTGACGTCATATCGTCTTCCATCTGAAGTAAGCGTAACGCAAGAATAGTTTCCGATGTCTTCCGGTTCAATGCCTTCGATACTCAAGGTGCTCCTCTTCTCGGACGTCTTGGACACGCCTATTCTTCCTCCAGACGATATTTCTTGCTCGTTTTTCTCCCAAAAGATTCGATAGGGTTCCCCTACCGTTCGTTTGACTATGCATGTTGCAGCTGTGTCGTCACCAAGAGATAAATTTGGTGGAAATCCTATTGAAAGAGGCTGGAGAGAGCCTGAGTGGAGAACATGGAGAATGAGTGGAGAACTCTTCATATGGGTAGTTATCGCTAGCACAGCTTACCGACGACAGCTTCTTCCAGGGCGACAACGCACCACATTATTAGCCAAGTCTTCGCAGTCATGTCGAACGCGTGAAAGACGTTAGCCTCAACAGGACAAGACACAGAGTAGTTCTCACTACCGCGCCACGTGACGCTTCTGAAGCTCACCGGCACGGACAACTAGCGCCACGTAGTAGCATGTTCAGGAACTCGGAATTCGGATGAGCGCACATTTTATGTTGCGTGGTCTCCGACAGTGAGCAGTGAGACAAAGATGGCGTCAGCCACAGCGTTTTGCAGCGTTTGCACAGCAGGATTTCTGCAACCACAGTGACCGAAGCGCGATCGGATTCGAGCCCCCACCAAGGCTCAAATCCGGCTTTCATGACGAGAGCCCAAGGAGACGGCGCGCCAGGGATTTTACAATACCCCTCCCAGGTTATTATTATTTTTTAAACACCCCCTGCAATTTCCGAGACTGCATGCCCATTACAGCTCGGCTACCAATGCATACACCCACACACCCTTGGTAGCTCGGTCCCCCCAGAGGTCGATTTCTGAGGAAATTACTGCGGCGTGCACGTTCACAACATTATCTCAGAAAGGTACAAATGTTGTTGAATATTGTTTGCACTACTGTTAAACGATTACTGTGCGTTAACGACAAGTGTACGTACTATTTCTGCCATTCCTGACTGACATTTATAGAGAATTTGATGCTGCTCTCATAAATGTACAGTGTGTTTTGTGTTATCCTTTACGTATTTTTACGTATTTTACGTAAAGTGAAGTATAAGCACAATGTTTCAGGATTCCATCACGTAGAACTTCGCAGTGTGATCATACACACAAGTCATCACCTCTCAGTTCGTCATACTTTTCGTACTAAATAATTTTGAACACTTTTAGAAACTGAAAGGTGGCGACCCTCAACGTTCGCAAGGAACAAAGTTGGAGTCGACCCCGGATTGGCGAACAGACATCACGTGATATTAAAGTAAAACGTAACGTATTTGAGACAGGCTACTAATTATCATTATATACTTTCTTTGAAGAACAACAGCAACTCTTAGGAAGTTCGGTTTAAACTGCTAACGGTTATAACATGCGAGCTCCGTGCCGTGAGGCAATCTGCGTCATCTGTTGGCGAATCCTCTACTCTACTCTACTTCCGCGTCTCTGTGTCGTCTGCTCGCTGTATCGCTTCACTTTGCAAAACCTCGCATCCAAGTGATTTAAAAGAATAATCTGCTTTGCGTTCTTGTGTTCCGGAATACAAAAAGCGTGCATCTTCGCAATGAAATGCTTACTGTACTCGCGAGAAACGCCCGATGTATCGTCTGGTTGCTTGCGTTCTCAATAGATGGCGCGCGAGCTCTGCTCAGGGCAGAGCCGTTTATAGGGAGAGTTTGGCCATTCTGTGATTTTTTTTTTTCGCCCGGAGATGGGGGAGCCGCCGTGACGTCACAGACGTCATCGCCCCGCCCACTTGACCGGGATGAAAAGCGACCCGCGGCGGCACGGAGGAACTTCAAGGCTGTGCCTCTGCTCCAAAATGGCGGAATGGGAGATTTCAATGCGATAGCCCTGATCCAAAATGGTGCCACTGGCCTTGGCGCCGCCCATCGTGTGACGTCAAATGGCGCGCTTTGGGACAGGCTCCTCCCAATGGCCAAACTCTCCAATAAACGGCTCTGGTTCAGGGTTGGGGCGCTTCTGGAGTCCGTTAGCTTGCTTTGCGCAACAATCTTTAAAATTTAATTGCTGAAAAAGCGCTCAATATACAGCAGAACTATTATGTATCTGAAGCGTCCAAGTTACAAGCTTTCAGAAAACCATACAGTTTCTACTGGCTTCCCCATTTACTTTGCAGTTCGTTTAAAGCTATTAGAGCAGCACTGATGCCATTTTGAGGCGGGTTATGCAGCAGGGCCGGTATAGGGATGTTCGGCCAGAGTTTAGAACGGTGACACTGGCGCCGGGCGGAAAGGTTTTCCAGCATATTCTACAAGCGTAGATGACGATGTTGGCGATTTTACACGTCAGCGCATGAATTCTGTCTTGTGTTCGACATACCTCAGCGAATGCGTCAATGCCTAATGAAATAACTGCAGAAAACTACGAAAGAACTAAAATAACTGCTGGAAATAACGTATCCTTGCCACCACAGGTAGCACTGATAGCAGTGAGCGAGTGCGCCCCCTGGGCAGCCGCACGAGCCCATCTTGTGTTAAAGCGCAAGGCTTTAACTACTTGGTTGCCTACTACTACTACTACTTGGTTACAAGGTTAACTACTTGACGGCTAAGTAACTATTACGCTAAGTAACGACTAAGTAAGTGGACGCAAGTAACTACTGGTCGCTCCTTTTGAGCTCGAGAAGTGTGTCGTTCCAACTCATATGCATAGCAAAATTCAGCTATTTATATCTTAAAGTACGTGCTTGTTTCCGAATATTTAAAAAAGTGGATTGATTTAAATGACTGGTTCAACTTGACCTATCTCGCATTTCCCCGAAAACATCTAATTCATAAGTTAATTAATGCATTTTGGTCAAACAGTCGTCCAGTAGTTATGTAAGATTTTTGAAAGGATGTCTGCATGGCCTCATTGCCCACCTGTGAAAACTTCATCTAGGCAACTCTCAAGTTTTATTATAATAATTATGTAAAGGCTATTTAAACAAAACATAGACCAGCTCGTTGAATGTTAGAAGAAGGCACATTCAGTTACAGTAAACGTCACGGGCGAGTGGTTTCTGCCAAACTGTAAACTACGTTAAATTGTATTCATCGAAAATATTTTACCTGTAACTGTAAGTGAAACAGTGACGTCATATCGCCTTCCATCTGAAGTAAGCGTAACGCAAGAATAGTTTCCGATGTCTTCCGGTTGAATGCCTTCGATACTCAAGGTACTCCTCTTCTCGGACATCTTGGACACGCCTATTCTTCCTCCCGACGATATTTCTTGCTCGTTTTTCTCCCAAAAGATGCGATAGGGTTCCCCAACTGTTCGTTTGACCATGCATGTTGCAGCTGTGTCGTCACCAAGGGATAAATTTCGCGGAAATCCTGTCGAAAGAGGCTGGAGAGAGCCTGAGTGGAGAACATGGAGAATGAGTGGAGAACTCTTCATATGGGTAGTTATCGCTAGCACAGCTTACCGACAACAACGTCTTCCAGGGCGACAACGCACCACATTATTAGCCAAGTCCTCGCAGTCATGTCGAATGTTAGCCTGAACACGAAAGATGGACTTTCACTAACACACCACGTGATGCTCCTACAGCTCTCCGGCACGGACAACTGGCGCCACATAGGAGGATGTTCAGGAACTCGGATGAGGGCACATTTTATGTTGCCGTGTTCTTCGTTAGCGAGTAGTGAAACAAAGATGGCGTCCAAGCGGATTCCACAGAGGGCACCCCCAGGTTTTTTTTTTTTTTTAACACCTGGCTGAAATTTCCAAGACTGCCCAATACAGCTCGAGTACCAATGCATATGCGCAAGAAACAAAAAAATATCCATGTACATAAACCCCCCTCCCCTTGGAAGCTCGGTACCCCCAAATGGGTTACGTCCCATTTTTCCTTATGCGATTTTTAGGATGAAGAGGGCAAGAGCGGGACCTGCTATTTAGCGAAATGGGACTGCCGTGCGTTATCATTAGGCGAAATGGGACTGCCAACAAAAGTGGGCATTGCTATCACTGATTGCGGTCATCAGGGAATGGCTCCGCCCCTGTGTGGAGTCTGTGCACAGTTGTAATCAAGCGTCACAAAAAAAAAAAAAGAAAGGCAGGCTGTCCAGAAGGATGGCAAGTGATCCGGTTCTGCATCAGACCCAGGCCCGCTGCGCCTGTGGCTCGACAGTCAACTAACTCTTCTTCGAACGGCGCATCAGGAATTCGTGTCCTTTTCAACAAGCCTTCTGAATGACATTCAAACAATATAATACTTTTCAGTATTTTCCGACTCAGCACTAGAAATCAAAACGTCGAAATATCACTTGCCTTCCTAGTCGTGCCAAGCTCTGGTTGCCTTTTCGCACAACTCGGCGAAGGTTTTTCTGCGACCATGGGAGAATAAAGCTGCATTAAACTAGACGTTGTGGCTGCCCTTCCTATATATTTGAAGTCGCATCTTCGACTCTTCCTTTTGACTGGGCAGTTGAGCCGCCCATCGATGCGACCAGGCTGTTCATCTTCAGTTGTATTTGCTCGTAGACATCAATGAGTGAGCAAGAAATTCTGTTTTTGACAACGCGTGGAGGAGGGAAACAACTTGAAGTCGCCGAACAAAGGCTGATCTGATACATACATGATGTCGGACATCTGATGCAGCTTAACTGAACACTGTCGTTGAACTATGCTCGTTACCCTTGTGTCAAATGTGTTCAGCTTCTTCGGGCTTGGCGCTTCGCGAGTGAAAACTTTGAATGAAGAACAATAGGTATTCAGTGACTAATGGTCAAGCACAGGCTGCAACGAAAAAGGAGAACCACCTTCCTTCTTCACGCAACACGTATACGCTTCAGAAGGCGAAATGGGACCCCGTGCAGTTCCCGGGGAGGGAACATGGCGACGGATTGGGAGGTAATCTGATAAGTGATAAGAAGCATTAGGCGAAATCGGAATAGGCGAAGTGGGAAGACACGCCCAGGGTCCGATTTCTGGGCAACTTACTGCGGTGCGCACGTTTACATCATTCCTTCAGGAACGTAGGAAATGTTGCGGAATATTGTTTGCGCTATTGTTGAACGATTACTGTGCGTAAACGACAAGTATATACATAATATTTCCGCCATTCCTGACTGACATTTGTAGACAACTTGATGCTGCTCGCATAAATATAGGGGAGAACGGGGACAGTTGTCACAGTTTTTACTTGTGATTTTGCTGTGACGAAAGTACGTTCATCATGCTGATGAAACCAACGCTGGATTTTAGTGCCATCTTTTGGCTACACAATGCACAAACTAAAGCTGGCCTCAAAAACACTATAAAAAAACATTTGCGCGGAGGTCGTTAGTGTGACAATACGTTCCAGTATAGCGGGGCAGGTTGCCTCACTTAGATTTTCTCCCAATCTTTATTGTGGAGGTGTAGGTGAGTGCATGTGGAGAACACGTACACGTCTGTCCTTGCTCTATACGATTCATGTGCGCACTGGATGTAGACCGCCATTGTAAATGTAAAAAAACTTGCGGGACGTATAAGAGCGCATTGAAAGCCCGTTAGAAGAACGTACATTCAGCGACAACAAAAGTCTAGAGCAAGTGGATTCTGTCATACTGTAAACTACATAAAAAGGTTTTTCATCGAGAATATGTTACCTGTAACTGTGAGTGAAACGGTGACGTCATATCGTCTTCCATCTGAAGTAAGCGTAACGCAAGAATAGTTTCCGATGTCTTCCGGTTCAATGCCTTCGATAGTCAAGATGGTCCTCGTTTCGGACGTCTTGGACACGCCTATTCTTCCTCCAGACGATATTTCTTGCTCGCTTTTCTCCCAAAATATGCGATAGGGTTTCTCTACCGTTCGTTTGACGATGCATGTTGCAACTGTGTCGTCACCAAGGGATAAATTTGGTGGAAATCCTGTCGAAAGAGGCTGGAGAGAGCCTGAGTGGAGAACATGAAGAACTGAGTGGAAAACTCTTAAATGGGTCGTTATCGCTAACACAGCTTACCGACGACGTCTTCCAGGGTGATAACGCACCATACTATTAGCCAAGTTCTCGTAGTCATGTTGAATGCGTGAAAGAAGTTAGCGTCAACACGAAAAGAGAGTGATTTCCCCTAACACACCACGTGACGCTTCTAAAGCTTTCCGGCACGGACAACTAGCGCCACGTAGTAGCATATTCAGGAACTCGGAATTCGGACGAGGGCACATCTTATTTGAAGAAGGAGGAACCAGAGACACGGAGGAGATTGGGACGGACACGACAATTCTCAAACACAGCAAAGATTTTCCAGGCAAAGGTTTTCCAGGGCCCTTTTATGTTTACGTAAGTTGTACTCCGCTCAACCGACCTTGCCCGATCTTTCCCGGAACTATAAAAAGATGGTGGCCATCCCGTTCCACCACTTGGTTTCCCACAATATTTTAGCTGTTGCTAAGAATTTTGGCATTAAGATTGTTTTTTCAAATGTCTGCAAATTAAGCAAGCTTTGCCCCTTCTCCTCTGTGAACCGTGGTTGTAATGTCACCCACCGTAATCCGTTTGTTTCCTGTAACCACTCAGTGGTCTATTGTATACCTCTTGCTTGTGGCATGTGCTATGTGGGTCAAACAGGACGCTGTCTGAATGACCGTCTTAGGGAACATGCCCTTAGCACAGAAAGGACCCACCTGTCAAGCGAATTAGTTCAACATCTCCGGGAATGTAACAACTGTGAAGCCCTCTTCGCGGAAACCTCTGTTTTGCGTAGGGAAAGAGTGACCTGGCGAAGAATGCTTTGTGAATCTGTAGAGATAGCCACACGAGGCAATTGTGTTAGTCAACCCTCTCTCATTCCTCTTCCTCCCCTTCGGAGGTTTTTGAATATATAGTGGGTTGTTGTCAATAAAATATTTGCTGTGTTTGAGAATTGTCGTGTCCGTCCCAATCTCCTCCGTGTCTCTGGTTCCTCCTTCTTCAAGTATGCACCAGCTTGTCAGCGTCCTCTCTCTTTTATCAGGCACATTCTATGTTGCGTATTCTCCGTTACAGTGAGCAGTGAAACAAAGATGGCGTCCAAACGAATTGCTGCAGCCACAGCGACCGAAGCGCGATCGGATTCGCGCTCCCACCAATGATGATGTAGCGGTCGCAGCGCCATCGCGCCGGCCTCGCAGCGCGCGACCCGCGGAATTTAACACCCGACTTCCGTGCCGGTATTCTTCAGTTTGTAGCCAGACGGCTTCAAATAAACGTCTCCGTTTCCTGACTCGCTGTCGTCTACATTGGTGACCCGAACATTCCGAGTATGGACCCGCGTCCGCCTTCAATCCGCATACAACCACCGGGGCTCCACAAGCCGAACCGTCCAGCACTATGCCCTTCGTCTCCCTGCGTTCTGGCCTAAGAACACATCGGTCTGGTTCCTCCCGGTGGAGTGCCAGTTTGCCCTGGCAGGCATCACCAACCAGCTGGCTCAGTTCCGCCACGTCGTCAGCGTTCTGCCTCACGACATCGCGTCCCAGATAATCAACGTGCTTTCCGCTCCGCCGGCGAGCAACCCGTACGATACTGTCAATAAGACCATTCTTGACCGTACAACCGTGTCTGAGCGCCAAAGACTGCAGCAGCTGCTTACTGCAGAGGAGTTGGGAGCCAGGCGCCCTAGCCAGCTGCTGCGTGACATGCAGAATCTTCTTGGCGAGCGAGCCTCTACGTTCGACCCTGCTCTCCTTAAGGAATTATTCCTACAACGGTTACCCTCCGGCGTGCAAATGATCCTCGCCACCGCTGCCACTCTACCGCTCCAAGATTTAGCAGCGCACGCAGACAAAATTATGGAGGTATCGTCACCTACTCCCGTCGTTTCCGCGATTCCTACCGTGACCCCGCCTCCTGCCGTCTGCACCGCCCCTCTTCCGCAGATTCCTCCTACCAACACTCTTGGGCAATTGCTTGAAGGCTTTGAGCGTCTGTCCACCATGGTGGCGTCAGCACTCGCCCCTCGAAACCCCCGACCCCGACGTCGCGATCCATCTCGACCAGCTCCAGTGGCGCAGCGGTAACGCGTGCGCTTGGAGACTGGGAGGTCCGCGGTTCGAATCCGCGGTTCGAATCCGCGGGCCGGCTGTGCCGTCTGGGGTTTTTCCTGGGTTTCCCTCAGATGTGTAATAGGCGTATGCCGGCACAGTTCCCCTGAAGTCGGCCCATGGACGCAGCTATCCTCCCCCCGAGCGGATTCCGCTCGGTCTTCCACTTCACCCTTTCCTCTCCACCACCTTTCCCTTCCCGAGAAACATGCCGCCTAATCAGGCAGGCAGACCTCTCGGGTTCCTCCCAACGACACTCCTCCTCCTCCTCCATCTCGACGTCGTTCACCCAGCCTACGGCGCTCCCCTCAGCGTTCTCGCGGGGCACCTCCAGGAGTCTGTACAGGTTTTTGTCGCTACCACAGGCGGTATGGCGTTCAAGCGTGGCACTGTATTCTCCCGTGCAGCTGGCAGGGAAACCTTCCCGGAGGCCGGTAACGGCTGCGTCCGCCTCCACTCCTGACAGCAGTCGACTCTACTTCGTAACGGACAAGGCATCCGGGACCAGTTTTCTTGTAGATACCGGCGCAGAAGTCAGTATCCTACCAGCCGCGGCTGCCGATCGCCGCCGTAGAGCCATGTTCCATCTAACCGCTGTGAATACTACCGGCATTCCCGTCTATCGACAACAGTCCCTTACCATCGACCTCGGGCTTCGTCGATCGTTTCCCTGGCTGTTTTTAGTCGCCGCCGTGGACAGACCTATCTTGGGAGCCGACTTCTTGCGGCATTTTCGTCTCCTGGTTGACGTACCCCGCAAGCGCCTAGACGACTCTTGCACCCAGCTGTCCGTCCAGGCATTCATGGTTACCGACGCCTCGCCCGCACCCTCTCCCGCAGGCACAACCATCTACGCCCTGCTCTCCCCATACGCAGCGATATTGAAGCAGTTCCCTTCCCTTACACAGCCACCCGACTGGTCGCAACCTGTGGCCCACGACGTCGTGCATTACATCAACACGACGGGAGCCCCTGTTTTCGCCCGCCCTCGTCGGCTGGCCCCAGAAAAGCTCAAGATCTCACGTAGCGAATTCGATCACATGCTCGCGATGGGCGTCGCACGGCCTTCCTCCAGCGACTGGTCATCTGCATTGCATATGGTGCCGAAGAAGACGGGGGACTGGCGCCCATGCGGCGACTACCGCGCCTTGAACCTCGTCACAGTCCCTGACCGGTACCCTCTCTCCTGTCTTCAGGATTTCACCGTCAACCTGCACTGCGCCACCATCTTCAGCAAGATAGACCTCATGAAAGGATACCATCAGATTCCGGTCGCCCCTGAAGATGTCAAGAAAACCGCCATCACCACTCCGTTCGTTTTGTTTGAGTTCCCGCGCATGCCCTTTGGGCTGTGCAATGTGGCTCAGACATTCCAGCGGTTCATTGACTCGGTTGTTCGCGGACTCCCATTCGTCTTCGCCTACATAGACGACCTACTTGTTGCCAGCCCTTCCCCTGAACTACACGAGCAACACCAGCGCCTGCTCTTTCCACCGCCTCGCAGCACACGGTATCGTGGTTAACGTGCAAAAGTGCGAATTTGGAGTTTCCGCCACCGAGTTCCTCGGACATCAGGTCACGGCCGAAGGTCCACTCGCCACCAAAGTGGACGCAGTTACCAACTATCCCCAGCCTCAATCCCTGCGTCAGCTGCGCCGTTTCCTCGGCCTTGTTAATTTTTATCGGGGCTTTATCCCTCACTGCGCCGAAACCCTTCGCCCTCTTGAAGAACTCCTCCGTGGGAATAAGGCGGCTTCGTCGGTGCTACCGTCGAACCCTGAAGCTCACGCCGCGTTCCTTCAGATCAAGGAGGACTTGTCACGCTCGACCATGCTCTACCACCCCAAGCACAACGCCCCCACGGCCCTCATGATCGATGCATACGGAATAGCCGTCGGCGGTGTTCTCCAGCAGAGGGTAGACGGCGCTTGGCGACCCGTTGCTTTCTTCTCCAAAGGCCTCAAGCCTCCGGAGAAGTACAGCCCCTTCGGCAGAGAACTGCTGGCCGCCTATATCGCCGTGCGTCACTTCAGCCATTTTCTGGAGGGCCGCCCATTCACGATCCTAACGGATCATAAGCCCCTCACGTACGCGTTCACCTCTGCCAGCACACGCTACTCTCCTCGAGAGATACGTCACCTATCGTTTCTTGTCGAGTTTTCTACCGACGTGCAGCATGTCAACGGCACCGAGAACGGCCCTGCCGACGCTCTCAGCCGCGTGGAAGCTGTATCCGCCTCGCCACTGTCTCCCGAGGCCCTCACCACCGCCCAAGCCGCTAACCACGAGCTGCAGCACTTGCGTGAGCGGGGCAGCTCATCTATGAAGTTCACGGACATTCCGATTCCTGGATGTGACCTCCTACTTTGCTGTGACTCCTCGAAAGCGCAGCCGAGGCCTTTTGTTCCAGAAGCGTACCGCCGACCGGTCTTTGCGGCCTTGCACGGCCTGGCGCACCCAGGGATACGCGCCACCAAACGCCTCGTTGCTGAGCGCTATGTTTGGCCATCGATGCACAGACACATTCCAACTTGGGTCCGCACATGCATACCGTGCCAACGGGCGAAAGTCCACCGCCATACCGTGTCACCTCGTGGCAAGTTCGACCTCCCGGACGCACGTTTCGACGTCGTGCACGTTGACATTGTCGGCCCCCTCCCTGTCACAGGCCTTCATCTTAACAGCCGTCGACAGGTACACCAGGTGGCCTGAGGCCACGCCCATCCCTGACTCCACCGCCGAAACTGTCTCTTCAGCTTTTCTCGCTACATGGGTCGCACGTTTCGGCGTTCCTAGTCAAGTGACCACAGACCGCGGCCGCCAATTCGAGAGCAATCTCTTTTCATCCTTCACGCAGCTCATCGGCACGTCCCGCATACGTAAGACGTCTTATCACCCTGCGTCCAACGGCCTTGTCCAGCGGCTCCACCGCACCCTTAAGGCTGCTCTAACTGCGTTCGTAGACAGAGTTCATTGGACAGACCATCTTCCACTCGCCCTCCTCAAACCCGACCTCGGGTGTAGCTCGGCAGAACTGCTCTACTGACGTACCCTCCATCTGCCTGGAGAATTTTTGTTCCCCAGCAGTCCTGACGCGACCCGAGTCACGGCTCCGGAGTTCCTGCAACGGTTGCGACGCAGCTTTGACCTCATCCGCCCCGTACAGCGTCGTCCCGGAAGCCTCACGTCTCCCAAGCCCTCGATGACGCTACCCACGTTTTCATCCGTACAGACGTCGTACGCAAACCACTCACGCCCTTCTACAGCGGTCCCCACCTCGGTCTTGACCGCGCTGGCAAGAACATTGGCGTCAGCGTGCACGGCAAGGATGACACAGTAACCGTCGACTGTGTGAAGCCAGCCTTCATAGAGAACCGGTCCGTCGCCGACCACCCTGAAGTTTCCTACTACATGTCACCCAGCAACACCGCCCCGCAGCGAAAACCAAAGACCGTCACCTGATCAGTCAGCACCAAGCTGCCTCTAGCGGGGGAGGCAATGTAGCGGCCGCAGCGCCATCGCGCCGGCCTCGCAGCGCGCGACCCGCGGAATTTAACACCCGGCCTCCGTGCTGGCATTCTTCAGTTGGTAGTCAGACGGCTTCAAATAAACATCTTCGTTTCCTGACTCGCTGTCGGCTACAATCAAAACCGTTTTCGTGTCGAGAACCCAAGAAGACGGCGCGCCAGGAATTTCGCTATACCCCCTCCCCTAGGTTTTTTTTTCTTTTTTGCAATACAGCTCGGCTACCAATGCATATACCCCCCTTCCCCGGAGGCCGATTTCTGAGAAAATTACTGCCGCGCACGTTCATAAGATTCTTTCAGAAACGTAGGAACTGTTGAATATTGTTTGCACTATTGTTAAACGATTACTGTGCGTTAACGACAAGTGTAGGTAGTATGTCCGCGATTCGTGATTGACATTTATAAAGACCGTACAGTGTGTTTTGTTTGATCCAATGTTGTTTTATCCATCACGTAGAACATGGCTGTGCGATCAGAACACACAAGTCATCACCTCTCAGTTCTTCATATTTTTCGCACTAATTAATTTTGAAGACTTTTAGAAACTGAAAGGTGCGACCCTCAACGTTCGCAAAGAACAAAGTTGGAGTCGGCTCTGGATTGGCGGACAGACATCACGTGATATTAAAGTACTACGTAACGCATTAGAGGCAGGCTACTAGTTCGGAACTAGTTGGGGAACTTCGGTTCGGCAGCAGAAGTTCGGTTTAACCTGATAACGGTTGTAACATGCGAGCTGCTTCGCTCCGTGCCGTGAGATAATCTGCGCCATCTGTTGGCCTTTCTCTCTCGCCGTGTCCCTGTATCGTCTGTTCGCTGTATCGCTGCTGTTTGCAAAACCTCGCATCCGAGTTATTTAAACGAATGTCTGGTTTGTGTTCTTGTGTTCTAGAATACACAAACCGTGCACCTTCGTAATGAGATGTGAACTGCACATAGGAGAAACGCACGACCTCGCCTGATGTATCGTCTGGTTGCTTGCGTTCTCAATAGGTGGCGCGCGAGTCGCCTCAGGGTTGGGGCGCTTCTGGAGTCCAGTAGCTTGCTCTGCGCAGCAATCTTTAAAATTCGATTGCTGAAAAAATTTTCAATATACAATAGAATTATCACGTATCTGAAGCGTACAAGTTACGAGCTTTCAGAAAACCATACGGTTTCTACATAGATGGGTAGAAATCCAGCGAACCGGTAGAGATGTAGGAAGGGAGTTGCCTCAGGACAGAAGCCGCCAGAAGGCGGCTTCTGTCCTGAGGCAACTCCCTTCCTATACGGTTTCTACAGGTTTCCCATTTACTTTACAGTTCTTTTGAAGCTATTAGAGCAGCACTGATGCCATTTTGGAGGCGGGTTATGCGGCAGTACAGGTATGTTGTGGTAAAGCCCAAGTAACTACTGGACGACAGGTTACCTAAAATTTATTAACTTTTTCCTTAGATGTTTTCGAGAAAATGCCAGACAGCACAATTAGAAGTAACCATGATTTAAATCCGCCCACTTTCTTAAGAATCCCGGAACGAGCACGTACTTTGAGAAAAAAATCGCCAAATTTTTTTTTGCAAATGTACCCAAAGCCAGAGCTACGCACTTCTCGAGCGCAGAAACGACATGACCTCCGGCTTATCTGGGCCGGAAAATGTTCTATCTGGCAATCAGATAAGCGCCTATCCCATTCGGTTCTATCGCTAGAAAACATGTAGCTCTCCGAAGCGAACGCCTGTGAGTGGTTTCGGTTTCCGCTGATTTGCTTAGCACAACTCAGCTATTTATATACCAAAGTACGTGCTCGTTTCACGTTATTTAAGAAAGAGGGCAGATACAAATAATGACTGGCTCTTATGCTATCTCGTATTTCCCCAAAAAGTTAATTAAGGAATTTTAGGTAATTAGTCGTTCAGTAGAGTTACACGTACTAGTCACGCGCAAAAGGATTTTGTTGTACTGTAAACTAACTTAAGATGTATTCATCGAGAATATGTTACCTGTAACTGTGAGTGAAACGGTGACGTCATATCGTCTTCCATCTGAGGTAAGCGTAACGCAAGAATAGTTTCCGATGTCTTGCGGTTCAATGCCTTCGATAGTCAAGGTGGTGCTCTTTTCCGACGACGTCTTGGAGACTCCTATTCTTCCTCCAGACGATATTTCTTTATCATTTTTCTCCCAAAATATGCGATATGGCTTCTGGACCGTTCGCTTAACCATGCATGTTGCAGATGCGTCGTCACCAAGAGATAAATTTGGTGGAAATCCTATTGAAAGAGGCTGGAGAGAGCCTGAGTGGAGAACATGGAGCATGAGTGGAGAACTCTTCATGGTGGGTAGTTATCGCTAGCACAGCTTACCGACGACGACGTCTTCCAGGGCGACAACGCACCACATTATTAGCCAAGTCCTCGGAGTCATGTCGAACGCGAGAGAGACGTTAGTCTCTACGCGAAAAAATGGAGAATGATTTTCACTAACACACCACGTGACGCTTCTAAAGCTTTCCGGCACGGACGACTAGCGCCGCGTAGTAGCATGTTCAGGAACCGTGGATTCGGATGAGGGCACATTTTATGTTGAGTGTAATCCGTTACAGTGAGCAGTGAAACAAAGATGACGTCCAAACTGACTGCTGCAGCCACAGCGACCGAAGCGCCATCGGATTCGCGCTCCCATCAAGGATTAAAACCGTTTTCATGGCGAGAACCCAAGAAGACGGCGCGCCAGGGATTTCCCTACACCCCCTCCCCGGTTGCACGCCCCAGGTATTTGTATGCAACGTCCCCCTGAAATTTCCAAGACTGCCCAATACAGCTCGGCTACCAATGCATATACAAAAAAAAAAAAAAAGAAATCCATATACGTATACCCCCTCCCCTTGGAAGCTTGGTAATATACGTAATACGTAATAGTAGTAGTATTAATACGTAATAGTAATAATAAACGTAATATTTCCGCCATTCCTAACTGACATTTATAAACAACTTGTTGCTGCTCCTACACAGTAAATCATTTCACACCTTTATTCGCTCAAAATAGGTGTATATATTCTTATAAAGACACCCTTTTCTCTCCCGCAGACTGAAGCAAAGCGTGCAAGAGCATTACTAAAGGTGTAATATCACATACACCACATTTTATCCAATGTCGATCACTAAGGGTGTAAAGTGAGGTGTTGAAAGAGATGTTCCCGTCTAATACACCTTTTTAACACCTAATTTGAACCGGGGAATATGGTGTTAAAAATGGCTTTTTAATTCGTGAACGAAAAATTATGCTGGTTTCACAGCTCCTCTCAGCAAGTAATCACATTATAGACGATAACGTGAGTTAAAAACACAATATTTGACAGGGAAGGATGTTAGGAATTTAACTGGTGTCTTTGACTCGTTGCAGGCGTACGAGTTAATTTCAAAAACGCATTTCCGTCACCGTTGCAAACGTCTTCCGCCACGCTACTCTTAACGAACGTGCCCCAACAAATTGTATTTCAGTATATGATCCATCCGATACGCCAATATAGACTGGTAAAAGGGCTCGAAATATAGGCTATCGAGGTCCCTTCAAACTTTTGCACTCACGTTGTTCCCACAGTGTTACCAAGCTAACGGCTGGAAGTTTGCAGTGTTCAGGGTGGTGCTTGCCATAGAAGCAAGAACGTCGAACTGTATGTCTGGGCATGCTGCCGCGGAAGCTTGTGTTACACTAGTTATTTGAGAGGGAGTATTTGCCAGAAAACAACTCCATCCTGTAAGGTGTTTTCAATAGAGTACTCCCCTTTTAAGGGTGTTTGTTTTTAAACGCCATTTATAAGCGTTTTATTAGGAATACACCTAATTAAAGGGTGTTTTAGAAAACACCCTTCATTCGGGTGTAAAGGCAACACCAAAAAGGTGTGCACCATGGGACATGCCGTTTACACCAAAAAAGTTTGCTGTCTATAAATATACAGCGTCTTTCGTTTGATCCTTTCAACATTTTGTAAAGCTATGAGAGCAGCACTGATGTCTTTTTGTATACGCGAGTTGTGCGACAGGGAAGATATCCTGTGGAAAAACGCATGTAGCTACTGCACCAGTAGTTACCTAAAATTCATTAACACTTTAATTACATGCTTTCGGGAACATGCGAGACAGCAGAATTGGAAATAATCATGGTGTGAATCTGCCATCTTTCTTCAGGATTCTGAAATGAGCACGTACTTTGAGAATAAAATCGCCGAATTTTGATATGGGAATGTGCCGAAAACAGAACTACGCATTTCTCGAACGCAACAAATAAGTGATGATGATGATGTAGTGGGATGCACCCTATCCCATTGCTTGAGACCGGCCTCGGTGGCTCAGTCGGTAGCGTGTTCGCCTTCTGATCCCGAGATCGCGGGTTCGAACCCGGCCGAGGACGCCAGCAACTTGGTGGCAGGGTACAAGTTGCTTAGACACGCCGTCTTCCGCGAGGGACGTTAAATACGGGGTGCCGTGTGATGAGCTTTCATCGCACGTTAAAGAACCCTCAGGTGGGCAAAAGCAATCCACAGACCGACCGCTGTGGCGTCGCTCATGATCTCAGTTGTCTCGCGACGTAAACACCCAGTTATTAATTATTATTACCATTGCTTGAGGGGGAGAAGATGGTGAATGATGATGAATGTTCAGAGTTCACGCAGGAGCCCTGGTGCTGCTAAGAAAGTGATGAGAGCTTGAAGATGATGCGCAAGATTGACCGGAGGCCCAAGCTGTTGAGGAAGGGCAAGTGAACGCAGAAACGACATAACCTCCGGCTTATCTGGTCCAGCAAACGGTCTATCTGGCCATCAGATCAGCGCCTACTCCAATCAGTTCCATCCCTATAAGACATGCTCTCCGAAGCGAAAGTCTATGCGTGATTTCGGTTCATTTCCTCAGCAAAGCTCAGCTATTTGTATCTCACAGTAAGTGCTCACTTGAGGATATTTAAGAGAGAGGGCAGATATATATAATGACTGGCTCCAATTTTGCAATATCGCATTACCCCGCAAACATCTAATTAATGAGTTTTAGGTAATTAGTCGTTCAGTAGTTACAAACGCTTTCCGACGGAATGCCTGTATGGGCGCATAACCCACCTCTGAAAACTGCATCTAGGTAGCTCTCGTAGTTTTATCATAAAAATTATCTAAAGGATAAACAGAAAAAAAAAAGCTCCCTAATATATAAGAGCTTATGAAAGTCCGTTAGAAGAAGGCACATTCAGTGACAGCAAAAGTCCCGCGAAAAGTGGGTTCTATCATATTGTAAACTATGTTAAGATGTATTCATCGAGAATATGTTACCTGTAACTGTAAGTGAAACGGTGACGTCATATCGTCTTCCATCTGAGGTAAGCGTAACGCAAGAATAATTGCCGATGTCTTCCGCTTCAATGCCTTCGATAGTCAAGGTGGTGCTCTTTTCGGACGTCTTGGACACGCCTATTCTTCCTCCAGACGATATTTCTTGCTCATTTTTCTCCCAAAATATGCGATATGGCTTCTCTACCGTTCGTTTGACCATGCATGTTGCAGATGCGTCGTCACCGAGAGATAAATTTGGTGGAAATCCTGTTGAAAGAGGCTGAAGAGAGCCTGAGTGGAGAACATGCAAAACTTAGTGGAGTACTCTTAAATGGGTCGTTATCGCTAACACGGCTTACCGACAACAATGTCTTGCAGGGCGACAACGCACCACACTATTAACCATGTCCTCCTGGTCATGTCGAACGCGTGAGAGACGTTAGCCTCAACAGGAAAAGATGGAGAATGATTTTCACTACCACACCACGTGATGCTTCTAAAGCTTTCCGGCACGGACGACTAGCGCCACGTCGTAGCATGTTCAGGAACCCAGAATTTGGATGAGGGCACATTTTATGTTGCGTGTTTTCTGTTACAGTGAGCAGTGAAACCAAGATGGCGTCCAAACTGACTGCTGCAGCCACAGCGACCGAAGCGCCATCGGATTCGCGCTCCCACCAAGGCTCAAATCCGTCTTTCATGGCGGGAACCCAAGAAGAAGGGATTTCCCCCTCCCCCTAGGGGGCATCCCCAGGATTTTTTTGCACCACCTCCGTGAAATTTCCAAGCATGCCTACAGCTCGGGTACTAATGCACACACACACACACACACACACACAAACACAAAAGAAGTCCATGAACACAAACTCCCTCCCCATTGGAAGCTCAGTAGCCCTCAGAGCGGTTACGTCCCATTTCGCCTAATGGGATTTTTAGGCTTACGAGGCCGAGATGCTGCCGTTTAGCGAAATGGGACTGCCAACAAAAGTGAGCAATACTATCACTGATTGACGTCAGCAGGGAATGGCTCCGCCCCTGTGTGCGGTCTGTACACAGTTGTAACCAAGCGAAAAAAGCAGGCTCTTCAGAAGGACCGAGTGACGCATCAGTCCCAGACCCGCGGCGCCTGTGACTCGACAGTCTTCTTTGAACAGCGCATGAGGACTTACTGTCTTTTTCCACTAAGCCTTCTGAAACAATTTCCGACTCAGCACTTGAAATGAAAATGTGGAAATATCACTTGTCTTCCCAGTGGCGCCAAGCTGTGTTTGCCCTTTCGCACAACTCGGCGAAGGTTTTTCTGAGACCACGGGAGAATAAAGTTGCCTTAAACTGGACGTTGGTGGCTGCCCCTCCTAGATATTTCAAGTCGCATCTTCGACTCTTCCTTTCGACTGGGCAGTTGAGCGCCCATCGATGCGACCAAGCTGTTCATCTTCGGTTGTATTTGCTCGTAGACATCAATGAGTGAGCAAGAAATTCTGTTTTTGACAAAGTGTGGAGGAGGGAAACAAGTTAAAGTGGCGAACAAAGGCTCATCTCATACGTAGATGATGTCGGACATCTGATACATCTTAACTGAACACTGGCGTTGAACTATGCTCCTTACCCTTTAAAAATGTGTTCAGCTTCTTCTTGGTGCTTCGCGAATGAAAACTTTGAATGAGGAAATATAGAAAGAAGAAAAATAGGCATTTGGCTTAAAATGCTATCGTCCGTGACTAATGATGGAGCACAGGCTTCACGCAAAAGAAGAACCGCCTTCTTTCTTCACGCGACACGTATACGGTTCATGTAGGCGACATGGGACTGCATACATTAGGTGAAATTGGACCACGTGCAGTTCCGGGGGAGGAAACATGTTGAGGGTTTGAGAGATAATTTGATCAGAAGCATTAGGCGAAATGGGAATAGGTGAAGTGGCAAGACACGCAGAGATGTCGAATTCTGGGGAAATTACTGGGGCGCACACGTTCACGTTATTCTTTCAGAAACGTAATGTTGTTGGATATTGTTTGCACTGTTGTTAAACGCTTACTGGGCGTGAACGACAAGCGTGAACGTAATACTTTATTTCCGCCATTCCTGATAGACATTTATAAAGAACTTGATGCTGCTCGCGTAATACAGCGTGGTATATCTGGCCATCAGACCAGTGCCAGTCAGTTCCATCGCTAGAAAACATGTAGCTCTCCGAAGCGAACGTCTGTGCGTGGTTTCGGCTCATTTGCTTATCAGATAAGCTGAGCTAGTTCTATCTGAAAGCACGTGATCGTTTCAGGATATTTAAGAAAGAGAGCGCATTTAAATAATGACGGGCTCCAATTCTGCTATCTCGCATTTCTCTGAAAGCATCTAACGAATAAGTTAACGGAGCAATGAGGTGACATTTAACGTCGCTCAAAATCGTGCCTCGTCTGTCAAGCTGTCAACCAGGAGTCACTATGCAAAATATTTTCGTTCTGCGGTGCCTTATTGCTGTGCAATCGAATTTACAGAAAAAGAGTCGGAGAAAACAGCCGCAAACAGCCGACACGATTGTCGCGTGACGTATTGAATGCTCCATGCCTTGTTTGGTTGGAAAAATAACAAGGGGAGGTTGAATTCGCGTGTATGTTTCCTTGTTTTTTTCGTCGCAGCTCACGCGCCGCTTATACATGCTTGAGCTGTGCCGCTGTACGTCACGTGAGGGGAGTAGCATATGTCAGGACGTCCTCTCGTTCTGCGATGCGGTCTTTTCACGAGGAGAAGGATTTTGCAAAGGTGGGCGGAACAGAGCCCTCCCGCTCGCTCTCCCGTCCTCTGCGCTCATCGTTGTTTCCCAGGAACTCATTTTATTCGTTTGAGAACACTCTGCACCGAGAAACGAAAAAGAAAAAAGTTTGGGGATCACCTCAGTGGTCCTTTAATTAATGAACTAGGTAATTAGCCATTCAGTAGTTACAGACGCTTTCCTGCGGAACGCTGCGCATGGCCGCGATCCCACATCAGAAAACTACATCTAGGTAGCTCTCATAAAATTATGTACAGGCTTAAAAAACATGTATATAAGGGCTCCGTGAACGTTCGTTATAAGAAGGGACATTCAGGGCCAGCAAAGGTCACGAGCGAGTGGACTCTGTCAAACTGTAATCGAGAATATGTTACCTGTAACTGTGAGTGAAACGGTGACGTCATATCGTCTTCCATCTGAGGTCAGCGTAACGCAAGAATAGTTTCCGATGTCTTCCGGTTCAATGCCTTCGATAGTCAAGATGGTCCTCGTTTCGGACGTCTTGGACACGCCTATTCTTCCTCCAGACGATATTTCTTGAGCATTTTTCTCCCAAAATATGCGATAGAGTTTCCCTACCGTTCGTTTGACCACGCATGTTGCAGCTGTGTCGTCACCAAGAGATAAATCTGGTGGAAATCCTGTTGAAAGAGGCTGGAGAGAGCCTGAGTGGAGAACGTGAAGAACTGAGTGGGAGAGCTCTTCATGTGGGTCGTTATCGCTAACATGGCTTACCGACCACAGAGTCTTCCAGGGCGACAACGCACCACACTATTAGCCAGGTCCTCGTAGTCATGTCCAACGCGTGAAAGACGTTGGCCTCAACAGGAAAAGATGGAGAAGGATTTTCACAACCCCACCACGTGACGCTTCTAAAGGTTTCCGGCACGGACGACTAGCGCCGCGTAGTAGCATGTTCATGAACTCGGAATTCAGATGAGGTCACATTTTATGCTGCGCATTCTCCGTACAGTGAGCAATTGAGCAATGAAACAAAGATAGCGACCAAACAGATTGCTGCAGCCGTCTTCCATGGCGAGAACCAAGAAGGCGCCAGGGCGGGGCCATCGTAATTCCACCATGCTGAATTCCCGATCGAGCACGGAGCTAGTAGAATATATATCGTGGCTTCATGAGCTCGTTGTAGTTCAGGAAGGATGGTTTCATGATGCGGCTGAAGAGACCCTCCAGAAAGCCGCATTATGTACTGGCAAAACTCGTCAGCCACCTCCATTTCCGATGCACCGCGATTCATGGTCAATATCTTGAACGGAGCTCTATGTGCTGGCTTTCCATATACTAGTGGTAGGTGTAACCGGCGTGAGAGCGTCGCAGAAGTTCCGCCACCGCGATCTGATCATAATGCACTGCGATCTAATCGGATCAGGTGTCGTCTTGCGACAGCATGTGTTCTGCGAGCATCCAGTATATCCTCAAGGCCTGAGCGTCGTGCCTTTCTTTCGGCTCGTTTTCTGAGCGCGCGAAGACGTTGAAACTCTGGATTCACTGTACGATGGGCCTGGGGAACGGCAGCCCTCGTTGTGGATTGGTCATAGCAGCTGCGGACGGACTGAGCAAAGTTCTCAGCACTGGACGCTGATGCATGTATATCCTTAATTAGCTATCTATACTCCTTCCAGTTCGTAAGAGAAATACACTTTCTCGGCCTCTGAGCGCTACTCCCTATTCCAGAGTGCGATATTAGTATGGGAAGATGGTCACTCCCTTTCGTCTCCACGTGCACAGACTATGTAAGATAATTCAGACTGTCTGGAGAGCAAATCGTCAGATCGAGGCATGAGCTTGAGGAATTACGAATGAAAGTTGGTGACCAGTCGTTGAGTATGCACAGCTCTAGATCTTCGATGATGTTAGACAGCATTCTGTCCCTGTTGCCAGTTCTGGCGCTAACGTTACGTGCATTGAAGTCACCGCACACTATGAAAGGTGCAGAAAGTCCGGAGAATATATCTCGCAGCATGCTCTCGGGAATTGCGGTGGCTGGAGGTAAGTAAACGCTGACAATAGTCACTGTCATAGTGCTGCTGAACCGCACCTTGCACTGCACAAACTCACAAGTGTCCGTTTGGGAATTCCGGAGGAGTGTCACAGGATGACCTTGCCTCACACAGAGCATGGCGCCGCTCAGGCCTGCAGGCCGATGGGAATTGTATGTAACTTAGCGTGAAACACGAAAAGTTGTCGGTACCCTTGCTTCACTGATTACTAGAACTGGAAACTGGTACTTGTACAGTTAGTCGCGAAGGTCACTCATCTTGTTGCACAGGCCCCTAGCGTTCCACTGCACAATCGTAGTGGATCTGTACAGCTTAACTATGGTGGTACGCCGAGTTCCCGAAGACGGCAGAGCTCTTCAATACAGACTCCATGGCCAGAAACGCACGTACCTCAGGAAGTCCCCGAGAAGCTGGAGACGCTGCGATGATAGCACGGAGAGCAATGAAGAACATGTTGCATAAGAGGTGCAGGAAATTTCCCTGCGAGTCATGGCTTTGCGGAAGTGCCACAGGAGCTGAAGTCTCTGAGTAAGGCCTACGGGACTGGTTCAGGTTAGCCGTGTTCCTTGGGCTAGGTATAGGACGCGATGGCGTTGCAGGTGTCGTGGGAAGTCCAGCTGCGGCCGAAATTCCGGTCTTTTCTGAGGATCTAGGTTCATTTCGCGTTTCTCTGCCGGTTTTTGCGGCATGAGCATACGTTGGCCGATTCCTTATATTCTTACGCGTTTGTTGTTCTCCTGCGACAATCGCGGCGGAAGTAGATGGTGTCGACACAGCAGCCAGGGCTGGTGGCGGTCGAACCATGTCCTCGTTGAAGGGAGGAGCGTGACGACTCGGTGGTTTGCCCTCCAGTACTTGATGCCTTCGGTTGCCTGCAGCGGTCCTCTTCACCGAACAATGTGCAAATGATGCCGCGTGGGACCCACCGCAATTTGCGCACTTTGGATCCCTCCTAGCTGTGCACTCCCGATACGAATAAAGCCCCGAGCATATCCTGCAGCGCAAGTTACCTCTGCAATTCTTCGCTATACGTCTGTTGAAGATCGGTTGATTAGACGAGGAGGAAGACTGGGGGGACGAACCGAGCTCGCGCTGAATAATAAACGAGGCATTCGATGTCTGTCTCTCAACCAGAACGGAGGCTAGTTCTTCTTACTCAACATAATTTGGTGCCGAAACCCGGGAGTAAAACTGGCCTCGGCAACTGGGATGGACAAGCTGCGTAAGAATCGGTCTGTAGTCCGCGGCGCAACGACTCGACGGCTGTCATCTGCAACCGAACTCCTGAAACAAGAGATACAGTCTACCGAAGAGTTGCAGGTGGCCCTCGATGACCTTTTGAACAAAGACGCGACGCTTGCAGGCTTAAACGAAAAGATTGCGGACCTCGTCGACTACGACAGTTACGAAGAGGAGGTCAGTACCGCCTTGGATTACCACGAAAGGGTTCTTAGCTGCATCAGCAGGATTCGACTTCAAACGCGCTTCCGTTCCAACGCCACTCTGGTGCAAGCCGCAGCCACCGTTTCGCTTCAAGGCCCGCCAGGGGATCGCACCGAATACGTTACGAGTTGCGCGGCTCCTACCGCTCCTACTGTTCACGAGAATCCTGCGCCTGGGAAGGTCCCACGACCCTCGACGATGCGCGTTGCACTTCCGGAGTTGCAGGTGCCAGTCTTCTCCGGTGATCCCCCACACCCGGCTGGAGACCCTTCAGAAATGTCGACGAGGCTCGACGCAATTGCCGTTTCAGACCCTGGGGAACAGCCCATCGACAAGCCAATGGCGGTGGTGCGGTTCCATGACGCTGTCTACAAGGACAAAGGGCGTTATGTCGTGCCCATCATGCTAAAGTCTCAAGGCCACTTGCCAAGCACGAATCGGACAGTTGCCGAAACGCGGCGGCTAAAGCGTCAGCTACAACGCTTCCTGACCCAACCCGAAGTACTTCTGGAGTACGACAGCGCCATCAGGGAGTACCCGAAAGAAGGCCATGCAGAGGAAGTGCCAGCGAACGATTCGAAAATGGTATACTATCTTTCACATCACGCAGTCGTACGTCGAGAAGCCGTCACCACGAAAGTTCGGGTCGTATTCGATGCGTCTTCTCATGAGCTGGGGAGTCCTTCGCTCAACGATGTGCTGGACGGAGTGAAGCTCGGGGCAAAGTTGTTGCAGCTTCTCTTGCAGTTCAGATGCGGCTCAATAGTCCTCACCGCCGACATCTGCATCAGGACGGAAGAGCGGGATCTTCTGCGCTTTGTCTGGTTTCACCGCTTACCTGCAGCGACAGGACCTGGTCCTCCTTTTGTGTCCTCCGTCCCAGTGGACAGCGGATCCGACGCCCGTTACAACGACCGTACCCCTTGGAGGCAGACGCAACGGACGCCGCGGGGGAGGATGTTGAAGATCGGTTGATTAGACGAGGAGGAAGACTGGGGGGACGAACCGAGCTCGCGCTGAGTAATAAACGAGGCATTCGATGTCTGTCTCTCAACCAGAACGGATGCTAGTTCTTCTTACTCAACATAATTTGGTGCCCAACACCACCAGCCGAAATAATATAAGCATAATTTGGTGCCGAAAACCAGCTACCCACGGAGGGACTGCCTACTCCTAGCATCTGCGAGTGGCGAATGACGAGAGTGCCTTTCGGGGCATCTTCTAGCCCATTCTTGCTTGCGGCTACGTTGCAGCACCATCTAGAGGATTGGAAGAAAACATACCCAAACATCGCGGCTCGGCTGCAGAAATCTTTTTACGTGGACGACTTAGTCATCGGGGCTCACTCTCAGGCCGAAGCACTGGACATCTACAGAACGGCGAGTCCAATCCTTGCAGACGCCAGCATGGGGCTCAGGAAGTGGTGCTCCAGCTCATCTGTTCTCAACGAACGGTTTTACGCAGACGGGGTCTCGATCGACAACGTCACCGGGCGCACGACTTCTTGCAAGGTTCTCGGTCTAGTGTGGGATCGCGACGCTGACAGCGTCGTCGTAAGCACTCAGAATGTGTCCTCGTACGTTGCGACGCAGTTGCTTACGAAACGGACAGTGCTACAGGCCTTCGCACGATTCTATGATCCTCTGGGACTTATCGCCCCATTCGTCTTAGGGGCAAAACTGCTCTTCCAGAACCTATGGAAGCTGCACAAGGGCTGGGATGACCCGCTAGAGAGAGAAACAAAAGATCAATGGACAGCGTGGACATCGGAACTAGGCTTTCTCTCGTCAGTCAGGGTACCACGTTGCGTCGTTCCAGTTCAGAGTGAAGAAGGAGCGAACGTCGAGTTGCTCATGTTCTGCGACGCAAGTCCACAGGCATACGGTACGGTCGTGTATGTTCGATATGCGCTTTCCAATGGCCAGTACTCCGTACGTCTCCTGATGAGCAAATGCCGCGTCACTCCCGTCAAGCCTGTGTCGTTGCCTCGACTGGAGTTGCTTGCTTGTTTACTCGCTGCCAGGCTCTGGGACTACGTCAGGCAGATTCCAGAGTTTTCCAGCTACGTGGCTTGGTTTTGGACGGACTCCGCCATTGCATTACAGTGGATCACTGGTGGCAACGACCGGCAAGAGACCTTCGTCAGGAACCGCTCGTCGGAAATACGTCGGTTGACAGAGACGTCTACCTGGCAACACTGCCGAAGTCACGATAATCCGGCAGACCTAATCACGCGCGGAGCACCAGCCTCGTTTGCCCAGCAGAAGTTAGCCTGGTGGTCAGGTCCGTCATGGTTGTCGCTTCCGGAACCGAACTGGCCACCTAGGGCCGTGACTCCAAAAACCGACAACGGAAGCAATGCTCACCTGACTGCCTGTCCGACAGCACCGGTGCCCTCGCCTAGTCCCGAACCCCTGCTCCAGGTTACGCACTACGAGCGCCTTCTCAGATTACTGCGAATTACAGCTTGGATTAAAGGTTTTTGTGGTAAAGGTAAAAGGAAGCTAGGTCTTCTTACTCAACAATGTCCAAAGCGTTGGCACTTGCAACACCGCGGTGGACACTCGATATATTCTTGTACGGGGAAGCATTCGAATCCTAGGTTTACAGACGAGGGAAGAGGGACGTCTGCGCGGAACGTTAGCAGCACACATGACAGTACAGACCGTTGATAAGATGGCTTGCGTTGAACCGTATCAACCGGAACCAATCAGTGGATAATATTCTGAGTCACGCACGACTGCGATTGGTTCCGATAGGCACGATGACCTTATCCACGGTATACTAAAACTCACTAATAACTCATGGCGGACCGTTCCGTCCTCTGATGGACAAAATGACTTCTGACGCTTGACAGAGACCACACCGTAGTCTTGTAAGTACTCTAGAAGCGCGGACTCTTCGTAGAACAGCGGCACTCCTTTTATTTGGGATTCTTGATCTTGATTCTTAGCGTATGACTGTGGAATGACCGGCTGCACTGAAATCCCGGACAGGGAACGCAACGATAACAGGTTAGTAGCAGCTCCGAGGGATGGCACAGTCACCGCTACACTGCTATCTTTGTGGATACGATGAGATAGGTCATTTTCTTGTGTCTTTGAAACTATCTCCTGGGCTACTTTGGTGGGGTTCACCGACCAAAGCGACTTATCAGCGGACTCCGGACGGAACAGCACCGGTATGCCACACTTTCTGTTTTCCTTGTAACATACCATGGTGAATGGGGTCTCGTCCCCATCATGCTCCTCCATGGAATCATCATGAACGTGCTCGTAATCCACTGTTTCCGATGAGTCAAGGAATTGTTGCTTCAAGTCTTCAATTGATATGTCGTCATCGTCTTTAGAGGTCGCTTATGCGGAAGCTTCGTTGGGCCCGCATCGGTTGGAATATTTCCGGGGACATTTGCGCTGCTCGGTGATGATAAATGTTGCGTACGTGCAGCCTTCTGGTGTAGTTTTTGGTGTCATGTGCTGTGGAATAGGACGTGCACTAATACTACCTTGTCGATGCCAGTCCTCCTGCTTCTTACCCAAAACGCACTGACGCAGGATCCACATCGCGCGCAATCGTGATTCGGCAGTGATTGCGATTGTCCTCAGGTGCGGACAAAGCAAATCGACAACGCAGACACTTGTCCCGCGTTCGCGAACATGATTCCACACTTCGCGGAGGGTTGGCACATGCGCAGTGGCTTCCTTTCACTTCTTCGTCTTCTCTCTACTCACACTGCCGGTTCCGGGCTGGCAAGACGGCGGTGATGGCAGCGGCCCGAACGAAGAAAACAAACGCTGAAATACCATTTGCATTAATGTGAATATATTTCAAGTAGACATCCTGGACCAATGTTTTCTTTTAATTTGAAACTTCAGTGGGTATTGTGCAAAGCTCTCACTAGACTGCGTGGAATGAAAACCTGGATCACGAACGTGAGGTGCGGACGGCGCAGATCGTGTGCGACAGTGGGTTTTGGGTATTGATGTAAGCATTGTGTCACCTATCAGCAGGCTGCACAAGGTAAACATTTTTGGTAACTCAGGAGCTTGCATGTATGTATCATGCAAGTCATGAGGTATCTTTTCTTTTTAGTGATAGCGTTCCCATGCATATAGAAGATTTCCATTGTACACACCACTCTGGGCAGATTTCATGCTGCTTGACTGAACCTGTAACAGAAATCCACTATTGAAGAGGTGCATACAATAGTCTTTTACCCAGCTTCCGGAAGAGTACACAAATGAGAAAGTTTACATGAGTCATGTGACTAGTTTTTTACGGGCTACCTTGAATGGCCTACAAAGAATGAAAGTTGCAAGGACGTGTTGTTTCCTTGTAACGTGTTTTAAAGGAGTCATGAACGTGCTTACGAACGGAAAATGTTACGAGGACTATCACAAGAAAATATGACTATATACAGCCCCGTTTTGGTTTTCTCGCCGGTTCTCTGCTGTACAGTTGTGACGACAGCCACGAATGGCGCATAATTTCGGTTGGAAACGGGCATGCAGACAACCGCACACGATTACACTCTATTTTCTTTTGCTGCGTACCATTCTGGATGAAACGAAAGAAAACACTTACCTCATCACACGGCATGTCGAGGTCTTCCTCTTGTTTGCGGCAACAAAAGTGGGGACAGCATGAGGCTTTTGCCGCATTCTTTCTGGTGCTACGTGCAAAGGAGCACCAAAATGTCCGTCACGAAATAGGTGTCGTCGGCAAAATGTGAGAAACAGGATTGCGAGACATGCCGTATTTCCTTCACTTCAGGAAACCTGCTGCTTATTGCTGCCTCCCATACTCGTTTTGTGTTCCTGCATGCCCTCGGCCGGTGAATCGTTAATTTTCGGTCACCCCTGACGACTTCAGCTAGGAACATAAACAGCGAGTTCCTGTATTCCTCGACACGTAACAATCTGAGTGGTACGCAAACCTCGGCGAGTTTTCGAAGAGATAAGCAATTCGTATTGATGGTCTCTACGACAATCGTCGGCAAGGCCACTCAAGCGTGCGCTTCCCTCTGATTCGTCGGTCCGGCTTACGTCACATAGATGTCGTTGTTGCTGGGCGCTTCGCGGTCACAGAGGCTACGCTAACCTTTACAACATCTTCGTTTAATGCGTAAACGCTTTTCAGGCAAGAAAATTTGCCAAATAGTCTGTCGAACGATGCCACGCCTTCTGGTAACGGTTTCGTCTCCACGATCCAGAATACGATAGTCCCTTTATGATCTTGTTGCTCTGGCCGGACTACCAGCGGGAGCGTGAGATCATGCAGCACGGACTGCATGCAATCGATCTCCGTCCATTTACCATAGGCAAGGTGCTGGGCCCATGGTCCAGTACCGCTCATACGCACCAATATCTCCGTCACCTTTGGGATTTCCTGTCATCAACAGGCCTCTCCACCCTGCTTTGATTACCGGAATCCTCATCATCTCTCATTACGTACAAGTGGCACTGGGGCAGCTACCAGCCTGCTGACCGGCATCAGCCCCATCTCATCATCGTATCTCTATGTGTGTGTGTGTTCTTGCTCTGTATAAATGCCTTGGAAGACAGCACACACGTGAGATGTCGCTCTAACAAAAATTCTATTTGCTGTCAAAATTCGGTCAGAGCGACGCCTGGTTCGAGGCAACCGTGGGCAATTCTAACGCTCACGTAGCCAGCATTTTTTACTATTTATTTATTTTTCTATTAGTTTTCTTTTTTTACACGGATTCACAGTTTCATTATTCGAGTCCGCCCTCTCTCTTAAAAATCCTGAAACGAGCACGTACTTTCAGAAAAATCGCCAAATTTTGATATGCAAATGTGCCGAAACCAGAACCATGCATTTCTCGAGCGCGGGAACGACATGAACTCCGGCTCAATCTAGGCTCTATTTGGTCATGGAATTAGAGCCTACTGCAGACAGCCCGATCATCTGGCACTCCGACACGAACGCACGCCGCTGCTTTTGCGCTCGAGAAGTGCATAGTTTTGGTTTCAGCTCATTTGTATAGTAAAATTCAGCTATCAATATCTCGAAGTACGAGCTCGTTACAGGATTTTTATAAAAGTGTGTGCGTTTAAATAATGACTGGCTCCAATTCTGCTATCTCGCATTTCCACGGCAACATCAAATTAATAAGGCAATTAATTATAGCTAACTAGTCGTCCAGTTGTTAGATACGCTTTCCCAAAGGATGTCAACATGGGCACATAACCCATCTCTGAAAACTACGTCTAGGTAGCTCTAATAGTTTTATAATAAAAATTATGTAAAGAATTAAACTCCCTGTATAAGAGCTCTTTGAAAATCTCTCAGGAGAGGTCTCATTCAGCGACAGCAGAAGTCACGCACAAGTGGATTCTGTAAACTACTTCAAGATGTATTAATCGAGAATATGTTACCTGTAACTGTGAGTGAAACGGTGACGTCATATCGTCTCCCATCTGAGGTAAGCGTAACGCAAGAATAGTTTCCGATGTCTTCCGGTTCAATGCCTTCGATAGTCAGGATAGTTCTCGTTTCGGACGTCTTGGACACGTCTATTCTTCCTCCAGACGATATTTCTTGCTCGTTTTTCTCCCAAAATATGCGATAGGGTTTCTCTACCGTTCGTTTGACCATGCATGTTGCAGTTGTGTCGTCACCAAGGGATAAATTTGGTGGAAACCCTGCTGAAAGAGGCTGGAGAGAGCCTGAGTGGAGAACATGGAGCATGAGTGGAGAACTCTTAAATGGGTCGTTATCGCTAACACAGCTTACCGACGACGTCTTCCAGGGTGATAACGCACCATACTATTAGCCAAGTTCTCATAGTCATGTCGAACGCGTGAGAGACGTTAGCCTCAACAGGAAAAGATGGAGAATGATTTCCCCTAACACACCACGTGACGCTTCTAGAGCTTTCCGGCACGGACGACTAGCGCCGCGTAGTAGCATGTTCAGGAACTCGGAATTTGGATGAGGGCACATCTTATGTTGCGTGTTCTCCGTTACAGTGAGCAGTGAAACAAAGATGGCGTCCAAACGGATTGCTGCAGCCATAGCGATAGCGACCGAAGCGCGATCGGATTCGAGCTGCCACCAAGGATCACACCCGTCTTTCATGGCGAAAACCCAAGAAGACGGCGCGCCAGGGATTTCCCTACACCCACCTGAAATTTCTGAGATTGCCCTATACGGCACGGCTACTAATCCATATAGCCACAAACACTTGTATCCATGTGCATATACGCCCCACCCCCAGACCCGAGCACACCCATCTGTCAGTGGGAAATAAAGGTTGAAACTTTAAAAAAAATGTATAGTGCTGCGTTAGTTGGATATGTAGAAGAGATACGCTGTGGCCTACCTGAGATAAGAAGTTGGGCGGTTACTTTCTGGGTTCCATGAGAGTTCATCGCAACGCAGGAGTAATTCCCCACGTCCGTCGCCGTGATCTTCCTGATGCTTAACGTGACGCTAGATTGCGACAACCGCGACACGACCATTCGATCTGTAGACACAATTTCTTTGCCCTCTTTCTCCCAAAAGACACGGTACGCTTCGCCGGTCGTTCTCTTCACGATACACATTGCGGCTGTATCGTCACCGAGGGACAGTTCACTGGGAAAGCCGAACGACTGTGGTTTGGGGACGCCTGAAATTGTCACATTCCGTTGTCGTCATAAATGAGGTGAGTGGAATGGCAGACTCACCGGCTGTGATGGCATTACTCGACGAGGTCCCCATAAACAGAAGACAGACAAAAAACATCTTAGCTGACGCGTGCTCGAGTGTGGTGACCAGCCTCGGACACTTCCTCGCTAAGCTGGCATCTAGGTGCTAAGAAATCAACATGGCGGCATGTATCTCACGATACGTCCTTCGTTCACGGACAACTATCGCCACCTAGGAGATATTTCGAGAAGGAGGGTAGAAAAGTGATGGTTCAAGTTCACGGACGGAATGAGTCTTGTACCAGAGCTGCGTATGACCGAGCTGACGACGAATTTGGTCCCCCTATAACTCAGACTCATTTTCCATTCTTCGTCACCCCAACCTGAAAAGCCGATACGCCAAAACCCAATGGAAAAAGCCACTGGACCCTATGCGGCAGATGCTTAATGATCTTGTGCTACACCTTAGCTATAGAGTCAATTACTGTCAAGCTGCCGTCACTCGTGTTGAATATCTGGTATAGAAAGCTTGTGGAAGCGAGATACTGAGGAAAGGTAGTGCTCCATGTATCGGTTCAAGAAGACATCCCGCTGGAATGGACTCGTTTGACCAGAACTCATTTCAGGAATGTAAACGCGTCAATTAGAGTTGTTCTTCAGGGGTCGGATGAATAAGATTCACGACGCCCCCATCACTATCACCTGGAGTTCGCAGCCACGGGGTGGTGCGAGACTGTACTGCCCAGCAGCGCGACAACAACACGTGTATCTCAAATCGAATCCTTTGTGTCAACAAGACTCGCGCCTCAGCTAAAAGTAAGACGGGCGACGAGGATGGCCGTCCTGTCTCGCTTTATTGTAGAAAAAGGTATACGAGGGCAGTCGTGGCGGTACAAGTTACAAAAGCAGTCGTATTTTACGCCACAAGAAAAAGAGCACGTCCCACACACGGCAATTGAACAACTCGCTATGAAATGAGAAAAGAAAGAAAAACCCGTCCCCATAAAATCAACTTTCCCGAGTGATATTCATTCGTCCAGAGAGGGGCGATCATTTTATCACATTCCATTCCGGCCACACATATCGAAATTATCGCGTGAGCTTAGAAGGTGGTTATACAGCCCAGTTTTCCAGGTCCATTTTTTGACATAGTCTGAAGGATGATTTTTATCGTTTATATTTTACACCGGAGATAATGCAGAAATTGAAAGGAAAGCAACAGCTAAGAAACGACATGCTAGCAAAATCCCCCCCCCCCCTATCGGTACATCCATCACTGTGCGCAGTTGTTTGGATGCTCACGAGAGGTACGATCACTGTGGTGTGGCCTACCTGAGATAAGAAGTTGAATGGTTACTTTCTGGGTTCCATGAGAGTTCATCGCAACGCAGGAGTAATTCCCCACGTCCGTCGCCATGATCTTCCTGATGCTTAACGTGACGCTAGATTGCGACAACCGCGACACGACCATTCGATCTGTAGACACAATTTCTTTGCCCTCTTTCTCCCAAAAGACACGGTACGCTTCGCCGGTCGTTCTCTTCACGATACACATTGCGGCTGTATCGTCACCGAGGGACAGTTCACTAGGAAAGCCGAGCGACTGTGGTTTGGGGACACCTGAAATTGTCACACAACATTATCATCAGAAGTGAAATAGGTGGACTGACAGGCTCACCGACTGTGATGGCGTTACTCGACGACGCGAACAGCAGAAGAAACACGAAAAACATCTTGGCCGAGGCCTTTCCTAATGTGATGATCAGCCTTGGACAGCTCTTGAGCACGCATCAAGATGATAACAAATGAACATGACGGCATATATCTCACAATATGTCCTTCGTTCACGGACAACTATCGCCACCTAGGAGGTATTTCGAGAAGGAAGCTAGAAAAATTGTTCAAGTTCACGGACAGAATGAGTATTCTGCAAGAGCTGCGTATGACCGAGCTGACGACGAATGTGGTCCCACTATAACTCCAATCCCTTTTCCATTCTCCGTGACCTCAATCTGAAAAATCATCAAATTTACTCTGTCATACGACCGACTACTCTGACCTTGAGCGACAGCACAGCCAGGCTGGACGAACAAAAAGGCAGAGGCTGAGCAAAATATTCGTGTCTATGATTTGAACAAATTGCTGTCAGCAAGCTGCCTTCGGTCGTGTTGAATATCTGATATAGAAAGCACGTGGTAGCGAGAGTACGAAGCAAACAGTAGAGCGCCACCCATCGGTTGGAGAAAAAAATCACGTCTCGTTGGAAAGGACTGGACAGTCACTGCAGTTTACCAAAACAAATTTCATAAATGTAAACGCGTCGATGCCAGTTATTCTTCAGGGGTCGGATGCATAAGATTCACGAATCCATCGCTGTCACATCAAGTTCGGAGCCTCGGGGTGGTGCGAGAGCGGTACCGTCCCGAGACAGCGTGTACGACGAAGGTAGCAGATACACATGTTTCAGAAATCGAATCCATTGTGTCACCAAGACTAACGTCGTAGATAAATGCAACAATGACGCTGAGCGTGGGATTCCTGACCTGCTTTGTTGTAGAAAAACACGAAGGGCAAGCGTGAAGACAAAAGTCGCATTTTTGCGTCACAAGAAAGAGCATCCCACGTGTCCCACGCCGACCGACACCTCCTAGATCATAGAAATCTTACGGAGAGATAGGCTAGAAGGAAAGCTGGGGAGGAGGAGCGGAGGAGAGCAAAGCACTTGAACGGGGCTCTTCCCTCTCTCAATGTATGCGCTCGGAGGCAGCCATATTGAATCAGCCGAGGAAACGTCGTGTATTTCCAGCCCGTGAAAGCAGCCACAGTTCCAAAAACTGTTGCAACACTTGCTCGGTTGCTCCTCTGCTTCCATCGGCTACATATTTTGTCAGTGTCCGCCCCTATCCAGGCTTGTAGTCAAGGCTGGTTGAAGCAGCGGCCGAGACGGCGTCACCATGTGGCGTCCGTGTCGTGTCTGTTTCTTCGCGTGTGCGTGTGTGTGTTTTATATATTATAATCATGGCCCATGTATATCGTGACACATATATCTTACGGTTTCATGGGTTCTGGCGGTGTGTTACTGTTCCAAAAACATTTTTGGCGTTATGTTTGCTGTATGCTTACTGGATTCCTTTGTTTGCATGCGCCGCGGCAACAGTAGCTGATTCAATATGGCGCTCCCCTCGCCAGTACGTCCCAGTTTCGGAGGTTTCTTTCTAGCATACTCCTTAAGATTTCTATGTCCTAGATAGCAGATGGCCTTCACCCTACGTAACACAGGGAGGCCTGCTGCTACGTCGTCAATGAAAGAGCGACAACGCTCACACAGGCCTCCGTGAGTGAAGCTTCTTCTATCTATAGGAGTCGTTGCCCACACACAGCAATAGACGACTGACTGTTTGCAAACAATCTACGTCACAACGGCCGATGTCGCGACCCGCCGTTGGCAAAAGGAAGCCATGTGCGACCACACGCGTTGCCTTGATGGTTTTATTTCCGATTATGGATGCCATTGCACGAAGAAGATACGACGAAAAACTCTACATGGGGGCGAGAGAGATACTACCCTGACGTCACCTCACGGAATGCGAAAACTACCAAGTTACACGGCGGCCAACGATACACTCTTTCTCAATCGCATGATATCTTGATGTGACGTGCCGCAGCAGGGTGGTATATTGATCAATTCGCTACATAGAAGTCGAAATAGAAACCCGTTCCGATAAAATCAACTTTCCCATGAAGCACACACCCACAATATTGGTCCTAAATTGGCTGGGCGTTGGCGATACGGGTCCAAGATGGAACCAGTTTTGCCAGGATTTTCCACATATTGGCTCAAACTTGGCAATATGGGCCCTGTATTGACAAGTTGAAAGGTGAAAGTTTGTATACAAAACGAAGATTTCTGTATTGGATCTAGGGTAGCCCCGGCACTGAGTGATATTGTTTTAGGAACAGTGGACAATGATCTTGAGAGGGTGGTAAAACAGAGGATGCCGTATGTAAGAAAAATATTTAGATATGCTGATGACTTTCGGTTGTGCACGACAAAAAGGTGGCAGTGAAATCCCAACAACAACAACAATAAATGATGAAGAGGTGATTATGACATGGGATGTTTCCCCGTGGTAGCCACAGGACCCTACCCCACTTCACAGCGGTTAATATGAGAGGATGAATTAATGGTGAGCGCGAAGCGACGACAGGTCGGAGTTATGTTTAGAGCTGTTCAAGGAGGCCAGTAGCTTGCACGACAGCAAAAAGAGGGCGAAGAGCACGGTACTGGTGCGCAGGGGAGCTCCATGGGCCAAATATTTTGGACAAGCTGAATAGTCTATGGTCAAGGAGCTAAAGTTGGCGTCCCAACAAGATCTCAACAATTGGTTTACATCTTCAAAGAGGGGGCGCCTGACCTTCAATTTACATCTGAAGACATGGAAGGAGAACGCCTACAATACCTGTATTTATGTATCATCAGCAAGTCGAAAGAGAAACATCTCTGCTGGAAATACATGGAAAGAAGTAGCTAGCCGCTTATGCCTTTCAGCTTCAAAACGTCCAAAGAAGTCAAGAGAGGCATCGCTACCGGAACGAATAGGTCTGCCTTAGAAAAGTCCTACTGGCACTGTACGCAGGAAAGTTTTTGCATACAGGGAGATAGACTATTGAGAACGGGATACCATCAGCAGGTGATAAGGAGTGTTTGCGGAAAATGTGCTAAAGCAACTGAATGGCCAAGGAAAACATAAGACGGACGAAGGCTACAAATGTATCATCTTAATTCCTTCTGTGCATGGACTCTCGCACCATTTGATCAAGATGGCCAACAAGTTTCACATAAGGTGGTGTGTGGAGGAAGGAACAAATTTTCCAGGCTGCTATCCAAGATTAATAATCCGGTGCGTCAAGTTTCGCACACTAAGGGAAGTTGCGGCAGTTTCGGGTCAGCGCGAAATATTCCTTGTGGGGTTTGAAAACAGTGACTTATCTCGCGGCCGGTGCAGCCGATCTCTGTTGTTATTTATCTGCCCTCCGGTTATCGTGCGCTGATACCGTACACGTGTAGTGGTAGGGGCGCCGAAGACTGACATCAATACTCTTAAAAAGACGGACGAATTTTGCTAAGGCACTTCCCGGGGGGATCCTCGAGATGGCCACGGATCGTCGGCATCACAGATACAGATGCACGTATGGTATTGAGTGGTTTCTCTGCTATTTGAATGGTTGTTTTGTACTTCCTCCGGCGAGGCGGACGGATGCGGGAGCCCTGTGCCCAGTTGGGCAGGGGCGGTAGTTTTCCCACAATGCCGCCCAACGTGGGGCCCGAGTCCGTTCGCTTGCAGGGTACTCGTATATTATATACCACGTATGTTGGGGGTTTACGCCGGCAAGTTGTTTTATGTTTGTTCTCCGTGACCAGCTCCCCGGTCCCCGTAGGCTGCTACGCGGCTGCGGCTTGGGAGCAATTAAGACAGAGGCACTCGCAGTTCCCCGGTCCTGCTCTAGAAGGACGTCTGACTTGGTCGCAGTAGTACCCGCAGGGCTCGCGCGGTAGCAGCGTCCGTCGTCTGCTGTTACTATCATTCATTGAGTGCTTCTTCTGGGGTCCGCTAGGTGGCCACCTGGAGGGGCGAATAGCGAAGGCCCAGCGATCGAATTACGTTCACTTCCGGCGAGGGATGGCGGCGCTGTCGGAAAATTGTTGTCTGTGTTTTGCTTTCCTCCCGCGCTTTCAGGAAGTAATTTAATCGGCGTCAGCGTGCAGAACAACATGGTAGCAAACGACAAAACCATTATTTTCATACGCAGGGATCTGGAAAACTGCAGTAAGTTTATCGAATTTGTTGTTTGCACTCAATTCCTAGACTGTTACTCTAGGGAATGACATCGTTTTGGCCCAGATATAGAGGCTGTGCGTGCCGAGATGTGCGATGTTTGTTTGTTTGTAGGAAAAAGAGGAGAAAGATAAAGAAGAATCCAGAGCCGTATATTAAAAGGGAGTCTGGCCATTAATGGGCCATGGCTATACCTGAAGCTCCACCCACGTTTTCAGCTTTCCGATCAATGGAGTCTTGAAAGATGGGGCGCTATCAATCAACCTATCCTCACTATTTGTCCCCGTA
Organism: Ornithodoros turicata; assembly: GCF_037126465.1. Classification (NCBI taxonomy): domain Eukaryota; kingdom Metazoa; phylum Arthropoda; class Arachnida; order Ixodida; family Argasidae; genus Ornithodoros; species Ornithodoros turicata. The sequence continues at coordinate 663,397 of NC_088206.1, forward strand.
TCAACATGGGCAGCGCCATTTTGGGTGGCAAGTGGATTGGATGGGATTGAAATGGATACCTCTCGCAATCTGCAAAACTAGTGGATTTTTGTGCAAATTTGATGAACGCCACCTAGGGAGCGTAAGGCACGTCGGGAATTGTCCTCTGCTTCCGTCGTTGTACCGCTGCCGGCAGAACCACCTGCTGGGACACATTCTAGCCCTTGGTACGGTTTTAAAACAAATTTACATTAATAGTTGTAATATAAAAGGCAAGAATGATTATATCCATGAAATCCAGCAATTAAATACAAGATTGTACAGCACAGTGCCGTTTTTTGCTATGATTTCGTTGTGATCGCCGCGATCGGCGTGTTCACTTGGCCTAACAGCGGCGACAAAACGTATTATTTTCAGTTAGATATCGATGGATGAGCGTAAGTTGAAACTGATTTCCGAGAAACGTATATGAGGATGTGCATTTGCAGCGTAAAATCAGAGTAGTCCGTGAAAATTTCTCGTCACGAAATCCCCGCTTCACTGTGTTTGTTTTCGTCGCCATTTTGGGTGGCAGTATGGTGTCATGGCGACCCCCTTTGTAAAAAGCAAACCAATCAGAGGAGTGAAACTGTGACTGACAGATCGAGCCTCTTTTTGTGACTCCGCCCAATGGCCAGGCTCCCTTTTAATATACGGCTCTGGTTCCATCTTCCATAGACTGTCACGTATTGGAAATTTAACAAACTTTCATTCGCCAAAAGTGATTGAATCTCTGCGGGCCTTCAAAAATGTGTCATTCCATAGGTAAACTGGATAGGAACACGCCTGTACCTGTTTCGTGTAGGATTGGGCGAGGTTTACGGGAACAAAAATTCCTCACAGACTTTGTTAAGAAGTGAGTCCGCCTTCAAGCTCAAAAAGTGCAGGACTTTCCGTACGTTTCAATACGAAAGTGCATAACCCATGGAAGCACCAGCGCGGTGCCATCTGTCGCGAGGCGTCGGAAAAGGCCCAACCCCATGGGGCGTTTCTCGAGCGGCAGAATGCCAAGCTTTCCTCAGCGGCAAGCGACGCTGTGCTGTCGAAAAACGCCCAAGGCTAACCGCAAGGAGCGTTTTCACAAAGGCAGTTGGACGGCATCCGTACGTTTCCGTAGTCTCTCAAGGAAAGGAACTCCACGTAACTTGATAAACACTTCTATTACGAGTGAAAAAATCTCAAACTCAGGTGTTTCTGACTGTAACATATTACAAGGAACAATATATTGCAGCAATGTGGCGCACGGAGCTGTTTGTTGCGAGTGTCTGTCCCGCAATTCACAAGGTATACACGAAGCGAACGCAGCTGATAGAACGGTGAGGAAACATAACGGAACCCCGAGATTGAATGGACACATAAACGAGACAGACACAGAAGAAGTGCTCACGGAAGACTTACGTCTTTAGCATCCGCAACAACAGTCTGATGGGGCCCCTCCCGAAAACTGATGCGACCGGATGGGCCTACAACACCTACACTCGTTCGGATGGGCCTAACCTGAAGCTAAAATCTGATTGGTCACTGGTGCACGCCGCTTGCCGTCGAGATCTTCCATGGGGGGCTTTCACCTCCTGCCTTTCTTATAGCACAGGTCACGTCACTTCTTGTTAAAGTCTGACACACTGTAACCAAGTTCCAACGCACGCTGTCTGAATAAGTTGCATATGAGCGCGTACAATTTCATCTTACGCTGCTTGAAGTGGACCAAGTACTACAGCGAGACGGAAGGTCCTGTCTTTCGTTGTTCCTGCACTCGAAATCCGATGGCGGTCAAACGTGCTCCACAAACTCCAACTGGCGACAGCGTTTGTAATATAATATAAACTGTTTATAATATTTGTATCGAAAAAGATACATCCGGGTTAACACACGATGCCTGACGCAGTTATACCACGTGCTAATGACGTGCAATACTTTCTAGTGTCGTGGAGGGATGAGCTGAAGAGGACTGATGGCAGAGTGCATGCTGTAATGTATACACATTTTAAACAAAAATGAAAATTATGTCCGTTGAAGCCTCAGAACAGTAACTTTCCAATTTCCATCGTGTTCGTACGAAACAGTCGTCTGAAATATAACCTGCCTTGTCACATAATAAATCTTTGAGTTGTAAGTTAGTAGTTGTGGTGCATACTTTCGTTCGTCGTCGTCGTCTTGGCTGCTTGTGTTTGCGAACTACCCCGCACTTCTACCATTCTGTCACAAGTTGGCCACTGTTTGCACGAAACAAGTACAGCGAAATGAGCTCATGCTGCTTCCATTGGTGCATTAAGACAGGATAATAAACAATTATGAAGTTTACCTGTGACAGTGAGCGATACGGTGACGTCATATCGCCTTCCATCAGAAATGAGCGCAACGCAGGAATAGTTTCCAATGTCCTCTGGTTGGATGCTTTCGATGTTCAACGTAGATCTCGTTTCGGATGTCTTGTAGACACCTATTCTTCCTCCAGACAATATCTCTTCCCCCGTTTTCTCCCAAAATATACGATATGACTTCCCTACCGTTCTTTTGACCACGCATGTCGCTGCTGTGTCGTCACCAAGAGACAAGCTTGTTGGGAATCCTGTTGAGAGCGGCTGGAGTGGACCTGTACATAAAGCCTAGTTTTAAAGACAAAACACTGAGACGTAATTTGTTAATGAAACTTACTGACGATCCTGTCCCCCCGAACTAGAGCGCAAAGTGTTATCAGAATGATAGTATTCATGTTAATGGCTACTTGGCAGGTCGAAGGCGAGACTGCGGAACAAGAGAAGCAAGTGACCATAACAAAAAAAAAAAAAAAAAAAAAGAAATAGAATCCCCCATCACGTGACGCTTCTAGGGCCCTCGTCCCGGACAACTAGCGCCACGTAGGGCTCACACTAATAAGCAGGATTAATGCCCGATCGTTGAGAGGCGTCTTAGCAACTGGAATATTTTCAATGTCAATCCAAATGTGCGTTTGGGATTCATGGCCGACTAAGGCAAACAGTCATCGCCACCACGAGGGAGTTTGAGAATTGTAAGCGCCATCGGTCTCCCTATCACTGTTAGTCAGTCAGATATCAGCGACGTGACGTCAGCAGCTCCAAATGAATCAGGTGATTGGCTTATCGTGTTTTCGAAAACCCCAAGCAGCACAATGTACTGAAAGTCGAGTGCAATAGGGGTGGACGGTATGGGTCTTATCAATGTTCCTTAGTTTCAGAAGTCTGTTGAAGGCCTTGCACCTACCCGTCCACCCCTATGCACTCGACTTTCAGTACATTGTGCTGCTTGGGATGGCTCTGTTCATGGCCTTCCACCTACCCCACTCCCATTGCACTCGACTTTCAGTACATTGTGCTGTTTGGGACGTTATCGGGAAACTTCTATGTACATAGAAGTACATAGAAGAAGAAGAAAAGAAAAAGGAAAGAATTAGGGACTCCCTAATTTTTTCACTTTCTCTTTTTTTCACTGATAGACGCTTGCAACAAAAGAAACTATATCGAAAGCCATATCAAGGCGTATTCGATGAACTAATGCGGCATGTTGACGAGGGGTATGTCAAGGCGTACGGAAAGCGAGCGCTGGATCAACTCTGCTCAGCATAGCTGGGGGAGCCAGGGGAGTTACTGGTTCATTTGCGGGAATCCAGGGGAGTCACGAGGCGTCGAAGTACAGAACGACGATCTCTTCTGAGCAGCGCAATACGCGTCCGTCACCAAGACGAGAGCTGTCGGCCTGTTTTTTCCCTTCGACACCGCAATGGGCTGGAACCCACTCGAAAAGCAGCCTGTGCCCCGCCTCGTAGACAAGGTTGTAAGCCATTAACATATCCATCACCAAATAGGGGCATAATTGATGAAACTTACATGCTTCATGACACCTATAGATATGCTACCCGTATGGCTTAATTGTTTCTCGTTCATCATCATTGCAACATCCAAGCAATGCACCAATCTACACCAAGAACGTCGTTCATTGAGATTTGTCAGTGGGACCAAGTTATCATTTAGAAGCAGCATGTTTCTGCGACGTGACAACTTTGGCTGTCCACGCGTGTTTCCACAGAGGCTCAGGAACTAATGAGGGCCACATGATATACATCAATGTTTATTGGTTGTAAGCAGAGGAATACTGTAGCAGAATGACAGCGTCCAAATCGTCACGGGTAGTAGCGTAGCCGCAGAAGACGTAATAAGCACTGGTTTGGAGTCCACGCGAAGCCAAAATATCTGCTTGGAATGCACCACAGTTGCCCTGGACGAGAGAAATCCGTTAGACGCACTTTCTGGGTTGTCAACCTTCTATGACACACAAGGTAAACGCTTATTGTGGGAATGTGTAGCATTAACGGTATATTCATGAGTCTCACGTTTGAGACGAAAAGGGTCGTCTGCTACGACTTGACAGGTAAACGCCGAATGCACGTGCGAAAGATTAACCAATATAGATTTCGGGTGATCTATTTTGTGTCCTAAGAGAGCACCAGTCGCTACGAATATGTACAATGGCTGGCTCATCTGGTGGATTTACACGCTATAGAGACAGGCCTTTGAGAAGGCATTAGCCAGTTTTAGTAGACCGGAAGGTGCACACGATAACGACCTTACTTCTTCGAAGCTGATGACATCATGTTGTGTATTGGTCTGGGTTGCCAGCCCAAGCAAGGCAATATGAGACGGAAGAAACGTGAGGATCACCGTTTCCTGTCTTTAAACTCTGACTGGAGTTTGCGCCGGCACTTACCGGCGACTTGGAGTCAGTCGGCGTCTCGAACGGAGACGTTCATCGTTATAGCATGAGTGTTGTAACGAACACCACTGGACATTTAACATCACTTTGCTGATCCTTGATGTGGTAGCTTCATCTATTGTATTTTCGGAGCGCATGGAGCGCGCCCCCTTTTTACTATCTCCTTTTGCGGAGTGTGCTTCTCACGCTGTCCAACCTATTTTCCGGTTGGACGCACCTGCACATTCATTAAGAGCCTCTTTAAGCCTCTTTTTAAGAATGCAGACAGCCGGATTGGAAAAACATTCAGTGACACCTAAAGGCGCTTTGCACACGCAACGTGCACACATCGCGTGCGCAGGGGGTGCTCTCTTGGCTTAAAAACCCGTGTAGCAGAGGCTTCGGATCGACAGGGACAGAGTGAACGGAGCACGCACTGCAGAGCCGCTACTTAACGCGCCCGTAGAGTGCTTACGATCTACTGAAACTCTTGATAAGGCGAACGAAAGGCACGCAAGAGGCGCACTTGAAAGGCGCTTCTTGTGTTTTGTTTCACCCTTATCGTAACTATAGAGAGCGAATTTTTAGCCAATAACAGGGGCCGCTCCTGACCGCAGATTATTCCTCTTGCTTGGCAGAACTCTCGGAAAACCGACAAAGCGTTAGAGCTATCCTCAAAATACTCTTATAGTGAATACGTTGCCGTAATTTTCTGAGTCGTGTACCTGAAGACCACTTGGATTGGTTTCCTTGGTCGTCGGTCAGGCACCCAGTGGACGATGGTACGATTCTTAGCCTCGTTCGTCGTATGTGTCACTGCATTCTAAGAAATTTCCTCATGAGTGCCCTGCGCAGGAACTCATTCGAGTCAACTAAATAAAGCAACTCTGTCATGGAATACCTTCACTTTCTTCTCCACATGTGAGCCATTTTAGCGGCCATAAAGATTTACCAACGCATCTTCGCTACATACCGCTTGTTGACAATGTCGCGGAAGGCAGAGCTGGAACAGAGCCACCATGCTCTTTGGAAAGAAAAGGAGTTCCGGCTATGCCCCTCGTGGGAGGCAGCCAGATGCGCTGCTCGGTTATCGGAACAGCGATTGTAGGTGCTTGTAGAGATTACTCAAGTTGCATGCTCGTTGATACCGTGGGCAAAGGATACTAGCGAGTGTTAGCTAGAAGACCGTTGATAACGTCACCGTTAACTTAACGTGCACACCGGAACCAATGACAAACAGCGTGACTCAGAATCTTATCTGTTGGTAGGTTGCGGTAGACGCGGTAACCTACCGGGCTCTCGGTAGGGGTCTACTAGCACTCGTTAATGTCGTTGCCCAACGAACTGATACTTTTATCTTAGTCTATATCGGACCAGGCTATCGCGGCAAACGATTAGGACGCCGGTTAGGATACGGCTCCCCAACGAAAAATGACAGATAAAACGCTCAGTAGTTCAATTATTGCGGTCAGTGAGCTGACCCCTAGAATGATTCGGATGACTCGGCGCTCGGGTGGATCGCGTTCGACTGATCGTTGCGGATGTTAACAATGTAATCCTTAGGTGTGCATAAATGCATATGCATAACAGTAATGCGCAGCCGTGACGTTCAGAACCGATATTCAGGGTATCTGTTTTGCTAGAAGGTGTGAGAGCAGCATGGACGCGCTATGACTCTACAGTTGTCATAGGACACGAAACACTCAGATGAGCAAGTCGTTTGCGTTGTGCTTCTACGCGCCATCGTTCCTTTCCTGCTCATCGGCACCCTAACGTTTGATCGCCCGCACCCGTTTCGGTGGCACAGAGACCAACTGCTTTTACATGACACACACCTCTCTCGAACGTCGCGCATATCTGTGTCCTTTCAACCCATTCCACACGTTCTCTTCTCGGGTACTCTCTACACATACGCTCTTTTTACTATGGACGAACCTATACGATGTTGGTTGGCCCTACAAAGCTGATGCTATAAAAGCGTTTTGAGGGATTCATTTTGATGGCAAAACCGATTGAGTACCAGACGACTGACTGACCTTTCTATGACCGTCGCAGATCACTTGGAGGACCTTGTTAGGAGAATCCCTGTGTTCAGTAAAGGTTCCCGGGAGATAGCTCTCCTGCAGATCCTGTATTCTGATGGTTCGCAGAAGGAATCCTCGATACGCGGCCCCAGCGTTGTTCGCGCTCAGCTTCACTATGAAGTCCTTTCCCGTGAAGTCCACGGTAATCTAGATGTAGAAACACAAAGGGGGGTGCAAAACACATCTTTATGAATGAAGAGGACGTGACTACCATCTGCAGGATCGCATGTAAGCATAATAATCATTGGGACTAGATTTACACACGATGCGAGTATGTGTGTATGTACACATATATACATACAAACAATATAACAGTCCCAGTGGGTTAGGATCACCGCTGTCTACAGCAAGACTGGGCGGAGATGCGGGTTCGAATCTCCGCACCGGCTAGGGTTTTCCAGCATACTTTCCAGACGAATGTCAGCACAGCTTCCCTCAAGTCGGCAGAGGACGCGTACTAGCACCCCTGTCCCTGACTTTTTCCTGCTGTCCGCTCTCCATCACTCTCAGAAAAAGGAGTGGAGCAGTTACACCTTTTAGGAGGTAATATTTGTCGCATATGATGTGCCTAAAAGGTTGCAAAGTTCTACCTGCTACCTCACTCTCGGCCACAAATGATATGATTACCACTTGTGATTCGGTGAGCGAGAGGGGCGTACGACTTTTAGAGCAATTTGGATATATGATAATCGCTTTTACCGCCCTTTCACACCCTTTATCAGACGTTATGTTGATCTAGGTGGTAACTATGGAAGTTACCACCTTTTCACACCCTTTTTTCTTAGAGTGCATCTTCCGACATCTAAGCACTGCTCATCGCCACTGTTGCGTCGCGGCGCTAGCACGGAATTTTAAAATGCAAAAAAAAAAAAAAGACAGTACGAGCCGAGTCAAACTGTCACGTGGAGCTGTACGGTTAGTCCTTACGCAAGCAAGTGGAACCAGAGGGGACAGGCGTTGTAGGTGGTCTTAGTTAGGAGCGAGAGGATCCCTGGAAGGTCAAGATTGCGATCCTGGCGCAGAAGATGCAAAACAACCAGACCAGTACGAGCTGAGTCGAACTTCGTCGCAGGCAGCTATTCAGTTGGCCTTGGTGCGAAAGAAGTAGCGGAATCATAGGCGACAGGCGTCGTCCGTGGGCTTGGTTATGAGCGAGAGCATACCTGGGACGTCTAGACTACAATCTCGGCGCAGGGAACGTAAAAAACAACAGACCTGTACGCAGGGGCGGATCCAGGGAAGATCCTTGGGGGGGGGGGGGGGGTCGCCATGTAAGACGGCGAGCTTGGTTAGGAGTGAGAGAACCCCTCGGTGGTGTCAATGGGATCCCGGAGCAGCAGACAAAGGAAGAAAAGAGGAAGACCAGTACGAGTTCAGTCGAATTTCATCGCAGCGAGCTGTTCGGCTGGCCTTGACGAGACAAAAGTAGCTGTATCGAAGGCGACAGGCGTCGTTGGTGGGCATGTTTAGGAGCCACAGCATCCCTGGAAGGTCTACACTCTCAGAAAAAAGGGTGCGAAAATGTGGTAACTTCTATAGTTGCCACCTAGGTCAACATAGCGTCTGATAAAGGGCTCAAAAGGGTAGTAAAAGCGATTATCATATATATCCAAATTGCTACAAAAACGCGTACGCCCCCCGAGCTCACCGAATCAGACGTGGTAACCCTATCATTCGTTGCACAGAGTGAGGTAGCAGGTAGAACTTTGCAACCTTTTAGGCCCAACATATGCGACAAATATTACCTCCTGAAGGGTATAATTGCTCTTCTAAAGGTAAAAAGCTTTTCGATAATGAAAAGCAGTGTCTATGAAAGGTCACATTACTTACTGTATAAGGGGGCAGCGATTCTTGTGGATCAACATCGTGTCTGGGTTCCATTGTTTTGCAGGCGGTCCTAGGAGCTCCGTCTCTGTAGCACTGACCGGAAAGCATCAACAGAAACATCAACAGGGTCTTCTTCAATTCCATGAAGCATCCAAAAGAACAAAATGGAGACTGCGCGCGACCAACCTTTCTTCCTCACACTGCCGATAAGGGTGTTGTATACTTATTCCGGATAGAGAATACAATACCTAAAATGAAAATACAATGCACCGAACGCGATGGGACAAGTGAAATGTACGAATGAACTATTCGCTTCGTGTCCTTGCACCTTTTTCCAATTGTCAAAAAGACGCTTCCCATTGGAATACTGCGAAATGACGAGGAACGAAACAAAGACACGCCTTTTCGCCTTCATTGTGCGTCGAGACGCATTCGTGCGTGATGGGGCGACCACCAACAGGGAGAAGACGACGATCTGTGAGCCAACATTTTCATTCCGTGCTCATATTAAATATGTGTGCTACAAAATCTGGTATTTCGTGTGCTTCCTCTCAGCGTGGACTCACGCGTCGGTAGCGAGCCTTCACATATACGTCTGTCACTTGGCTCTTTCGTCCCCTCCATCTCTCCAAAAAGATAGAATGACTTGATCCGGTTGAACAACATAGGTGCACATTGAGGAAATGCTATTCCTAGTACTTGATTTATCACCTGTCCGTCCTCATGTGCGGAAGCAATTGAACCTCTGTATGCAATAAGGGGATAAGTCGAAAAATTTCAAACCGAGAAAAGGGGCCTGATCTGATTGTACGTCCCATTGACACACATGCATTTCCCGTTTCTTACTAAGTTGCAATACGGTCCTAAATTTTCTTTGGCAGGTATATGCTGGTATGTAGATGTCATCGCATTATTTTGAGCGTTTGCGCTGTTAAAAGAGGACGCTACAAGGAAGGAGACTCTCCCAATATGATTTGTTAGTACAAACCGTTAGTACAAGTTCCGTCTGCCCAGCTTTTCATTGTACACAGACATGTGGCACCATATCTCCTTTCCTCTTCCCTTTCTTTGTACAGCAGTGTGTATGTCTATACTATATATACTTATGTGTGTCACCACTTCACTATGTACCTGAGGAAGCGTGGACCTCCACGCGAAAGCTTGTACAAATTAAACTTAAACAAAAATCTTCAGTGTCGGCTTCTGTATTTTGTTTATGTGATCTACAGGACTTGACTCCCCTCTTCGTATACGCATCTACAAACAAAGAGGAAGAAAACGGGCTACAACACAGCCATGCTAACACACACCTCATTAGTCTTGGCCCTTGCGGATAAGCGCCATCCCGCTCGAGGAGCAACAACAACACACAGTAAATCATTTTACACCTTTATTCGCTCAAAACAGGCGTATTCTTATAAAAACACAATTTTTTATCCAGCAAAGTGTACCAAATGGAGTAAAAAGAGCATTACTATAGGTGCATCATCGACATACACCACGTTTTATCCCATGGCGATCATTAAGGGCGTAAAGTGAGGTGTTGAAAAAGGTGTTTACGTCCTATACACCATTCTTACACCCCATTTGAACTGGGAATATGATGTTGAAAATGGTGTTTTCATTTGTCAAAGAAAATTTATACTGATTTCACAGCTCCACTCAGCAGTTAATGACACTAAAAACGATAACTTGAGTTAAAAACACAGCATTTGACAGGGAAGGATGTCAGGAATTTAGATGGTGTCCTTGACTCGTTGCAGACATACGTTTTAATTGCAAAGACGAATTCCCGTCACCGTTACAAACTTTTTCTGCGCTACTACACTTAACGAACATGCCCCCAACAAATTATATTTCAATATATGATCCATCCAATACGCCTATAGAGGCTACCGGGGTGCCCAAGTCTTCTCAAGCTTCGGCGATCACGCCTACGGTACCTAACGAGGCGTGCTTGTGACGCATTGCGCTCCGGGTTAGGTTGTACGATGGAACCACGGCTGGAAGCTTGCCGTGTTCAGGGTGGTGCTTGCCATAAACGCAAGAACGTCGAACTGTATGTCTCGGTATGCTGCCGTGGGATGCCGCTTGCATTATTCTAGCCATTTATGAGGGAGTATTTGCCACAAAACAACTCCATCCTGAATGGTGTTTTCAATAGAATGCTCCCCTTTTAACGGTGTTTTTGTTTTTAAACACCCATTATAAGAGTGCTTTATGAGGTATAGACGTAATTAAGGTGTGTTTTAGACAACACCCCTGATTCGGGTGTAAAGGCAACACCAAAAGCTGTGCGCCATGGGACAAGCCATTTACACCAAAAAAGTGTCAAAAGTTTAATTTGCAACAACAAGAAAACGGTTTGTAGCAGACGATAAGGCCTCACACCTCGCGTGCACTTAAAGGAGGGCCATCCAAAAATGCACACTTTCACGTACGCAAGCCGCGTACTTCTAGTCGTCCGTAAAGATATTCCCTCTTCTCTTCAGTATCATTGAATACATCGCAATCAAGTCTAGGGTCCATGACACCTACATCACGGTAGTCTAGTCAATGCATATATAGCGCCTCGCGCACCTGCCTGCCAGTGACGTGGCCATTGAAGACCTGATAAGAAACGCTTCTAAACCCGTGATAGTGTTTGGGGACCTGAATGACCATTCCCCATTGTGGGAAAGTCGCAATAGAAAGAGCCATTAGCATATACTGCACTTGCATAGATGGTACCGTATGCACCCGAGACACATTGCGCAAACGCTCAATTGGACCCTACATGCAGACACGAGAGGAGGTGATCACCTGCCAGTCTTCATCTCCTACACAGGGTATAGAAGCAAACATCTAAAAAAAAATACTCACTGTATATAGCTGGCAAGTACTCCGTCATCGAAACACCGCATCACTCAGCGAAAATGTCACTGCAAAGGAATTCGTGCAGACAATAAACTAGGACCTCAAGTCACCAATCAAGCTCATCAAGGTACCCAATGCCTACACCAAAACCGATATGGAATTTTGAGCATTTGCGAGTAATCCGTCGCCGTGCTGAGCCCCGCTACCGACGATCCGGGGACATCACACATCTCGTTCAAGCCAGGTTCACAAAGCAAAAGATCAAAAGACACCTTCAGACATTGACTGCTCACGTTTGGGAGGAAACTTGCAGCTCTCTGTCATCGTCAACCAACCCTGGCAAGCTATGGAGAATAGTGAAGAGCCTCAAAAATAACCCTTCGCAAGTTTCGCCTTTCCGTACCATCGCGCTCAAGATGAACGTCTCCGAAACTGAGGTATCAGACAGATTCCTGGTTGCCTTGAACAAACCTTCAGTTGCGTCCACAAGCGTCCTCCACCATCAGTCTCTTCGCACAACAATTGTCGACAGTCAACTAACCATGCACCCTGATCCCGGAGAACTAGACTGCGAGTTCACAATGGACGAGCTCGACCGCGCAATCAAAGCAACGGCAACCAAACGTACCTCCCCAGGTCCAGACAAGGAGACCTACAAGCAGGGTTGCCTACCGGAAACGGAACCGAGAAACGGTAATTAACGAGATTCAACAGGAAATGTTTCCACTACCAGAAACCGAAACGGAATTCAAAAGTGGTGAAGTTAACGGAAACCAAATGGGTGGTTTGCAACTTCCTGTCAAAATGACGTAAGGGAAGCTGGAATGTCACGTGGATTTACGCTTCCGGTCCGAAGTTCTGCTGGAGTCTTATAGAGTAAGTGCGGTTTTCAACCTAAAAATAAGCTAATGTTCCGGGCGTAAATGCACTAATTCTGCGGAAAAGGGACATATAATGTATCGCGTACCCCTGGATCCCGCGCCTTTGGAAAAATGTTGTCAACGTAAACGAAAATTGAACTAAAGGGTGTAGGCACTTGTCACCAAATGCCGTGCTGTGTACTTATCACGTTGAATTGTGCGTGGCTGTGATAAGATTATCAACTCATAATATGAATAGAATATTACTAAAGCCACAGCTTCTTCCCAGACTTAAAGAAAACGATTACATGCGTACTATCGTCAGAGTGCCGAAGATTGCAGCGTAAAATACTGCCTACACATTTTGTTGTGCCATATCTGAAATGTTGTCTGTTATCTTTGTTATTTGAAGCGTCAAATTGACCGCATTGTAAGAGAACATTTCCCGCAGCAAAAGATTGCGATTTTGAAGCGCACGCCGAACGAAACCGAAACATGCACGATGTGTTACGAAATATTATGTTTGTCGCAAGAAAAGTACGTGCGAAGTATTTGTTACAGTACCTTACTTCTTTGGTGTGCAGGCATTCCCAGGCAAACTCATCTTGGTTGTCTTTTAAGCCAGATGGTATAAGTTTTGCTTTGCTCCAATTGAGCGCAATTTCGGACCGGAAGTTCGAAGACCCAGCATGCGTAGCGCCACTTCTCAACTTGAAAACCACCCATTCGCAGGACGTTTCCCCAGTGTTTTCGCGTTGATATGAAAATTATATGTATCCGCATTATTCTTCCAGTCATCATTCATTCATTTATTTTCGGGACTTTCTTTCATGTTGAGCCCACTGCGCAGCAAAATGGACGCGAAAGTTTTGGATGAGGTGTTATTTTTGCGCACGAGCGGAGACTTTTGAAACTTAAAGGCACGTAATTCCGCAAACTAGAGAGGCATCCACTTGCGCTGTATAAGATTCGTGACGAACTTTGCATTAAAGTCTTTAGTGTTTGTCTTTGGTATGGCTGTCCTCTTGCATCCATTATGCACCTAGAATATCTGACATGAAAAAGCCAAAACCAGACAGTACGAGTTCCGGTTCCGGATGAGAAACAGAAACCAGTACCGAAATTACCTCGGAAACGGAAACGGAATTCTTAAAAAGAAACGGAAACAGAAGCCGCTACCGAAAATCGTTCAGAAACGGAAACAGAAACGAAAAGCCGAGTTTTTTCAGTTACCGGAAACGCAACCGGAAACAATAATATTTTCGGTAACCAACCCTGCCTACAAGTGCCTGGTCCAAAAGCCAAGAGCATACTTCTCAAATTTTACGATGAAGGTTGGCTAACGGGGATGGAAATGGAAACTCAGGAACGGAAAATAGCAAGGGTGATTCCGATCAGAAAATCTTGCAAACCGAAAGAAGAAATTGCCTGATAAAGGCCCATCAGTTTGGTGAGTTGCGTAGGAAAAGTGATGAAGAGGATGATCCTCGCCCGCATGCAAAGGTGGTTGGAGTACAATGACGGATTCCTCGACGAGGCAGTGGGCTTTCGAAAAGCACGATGCACGACAGACTGCATCACAGATCTGCTTACAGATGTCCAGTACAACAAAAGGCCCCGTCCACTATAACAATAGCTGTATTCTTCGACATCAAGAGCGCATTCGACAGCGTCACTCACGCTCATCTGGTCCAGGTGATCACAGGAGGGGGTTTAGAGGGCCAGAGTCTTCCGAATGACAGAATGGTGTGCATGGGCACTGCTGATGGTGAAACTAACAAAGTAGCTTTCCAGCAAGGAGTACCACTAGGCGCTGTCCTCAGCCCTACGCTGTTTAACCTCCTGATGGCCGAATTAGCGGCAGTTCTTCCACCAGGAGTCAGGTTCACAATATATGCTGACGACGTCTGCATTTGGACCAGTGGAAGAAATATCAATACCATCCAACGTACCTTAGACCATACTATTGGCGAATGCCACCTTTCTTGAAGAACGAGCTATGGATCTGTCAATCGAAAAAAACAGTCTAATTTACCCTTCATCCGGAAAAGGCTGCAGGACTTTCGCCTTACCCTCTACGGACAGCCAATGCAACGAGTACGAAAGCACCAGTTTCTTGGAGTCGTGGTGGACAGTAACCTTACTTGGGCAGAACAGGTAAAAGCCCTCACATACACCACTAAGAGATACGCCAACGCGATGAAGATGTTCGGTGGTCACCACAAAGGCAACGGAAAAGCACTCCGCTCTATACACTGTGGATTAATTCGACAAACCCTAGCCGACAGCGTTCTGCACCTACACCACCTCTCCAAATCCCAAGAGACAAACTTGAAGCCTCACACGGAGCCTGCGAATATGCCTCGGAGTGCCTAGGACCGTAAAGACAGGACTCCTCTTTGCAGAGGCGCGGGAACCCCCTGTACAAATACTAAGAAAACAGGAGGCAGAACGACACCTGCTACGTCTCCTCACTAGACACACTGCACACCCGCTGGTTGAAAGGATTAGGAACCGACACAAATGTTTCCTCTGCAAAGGTTTGCGCCATATCGAAGAAAGTTTGCCAAAGCGCAGAGTTCACAGCCATCACAAAGACACTGAACCATGGACCCCCACACCCTCGCCGATCGGCATAGATATCCCAAAGATTGGGAAAAAAAAGAGGAGACACCAAGCCTGACCCTCAAAACACTGGCCATCGCCCACCTCGAAGAAAAGTACCCTGATACAACTTAGGTTTATACGGACGGCTCCTCTGTTGATGGTAGAGCATCCAGCGCTTTTATTGTAGAAGACGTCGCACGCCACTTCGTCCAGCACAGCAGAATCGCACGGCATCCTCAAAGCTCTGCGGCACATCGGCAGCTCTCCCGCGAACAAATGGGTCATCTGTACAGACTCCTAGGCAGCCGTGGAAACCATAAGAAAACAGAACCCCGACGACCTGCTAGTGTACAATATTGCAAAAGCCTTCTACGACAAGAAACGGACACACAGTCTCTCTGCAGTGGGTTCCCTCACACTACGGAATATCAGGAAATGAATTGGCTGACACGGCAGCCAGCGAAACCAAGCTGTCTGCAGACCCTTTTTCCAAGTCAGATGCGAAGAGATCACTCAGAAAACCCACAAGCAAGAGATCAAACAGGGCATGGAAACAAGTCTATTATATTACGATTATACGACCAACATAGACCCCGACTCACAAACAGTCATCCCACATGACATCGGCCGAAGCCTCGAGACAGCTATTCACCGGATCCGTCTGGGTGCTTTATACACCGCGACGACGAAGCACAGATTAGCCATTGTGGCCTCGAACCTCTGCAGCAGATGCAAGGTGCCAGAGGACACACTTTGTAACGCAGTGGCCAGACTACAAGCCAGCAAGAGCAAGACTGAAGCAATCCCTCTACCAAAGCCCTCTACCAAAAGCCTTTCTCCTTCTGTAAGGTGATGGGGAGATGGCCCACACAGGACCAAGAAGTTAAAGCTCTGAAGGCACTCTGCGTCTTCCTATAGGATAGCGGCATACACTACCGCTTCTAACATGTAACACCTTCGTTGCGTCGCTGATACAGAATCCAAATGACATAGAGCTGCAGGCGCCTGTAGTGGGCAGCCACCCTGCTCCAAGACTGTTTTATTTCCTTTTTTTCGGATACTAGGAACAACTACCTTGAACGGGAAAACAGTATCGTCCTCCTCGTCTAAGCCGGGTACGTATAGCAGCAAGAGTTCATCATCACTCAACAAATATGAATATACTATATGAATATAGGCAGCCATCAACATCCCTGTCAACGTTCCCGGTGTCAACGGCACTATTGTCCACCAGCTTTCCGGACACCTGTTGACATAGCCCGTCTGATCCCTGTGCCTCTAACAGCTCTTCCCTGCTTACGGCCGTCCTCAAGCAAAGGAGTTATACCGGCGGGATCCGAACTAATCGCCGCCACGAGATGTCCCCTCTCTGTCTGGCTTCTACAACAATTCCTAAGACTTACTCACTTACCTGTCCCTCTAGCGCCCTCCTCGCTTACCGTAAAAGAGCTTGCTCGGCCCCCGTGTATAGACAGTATGACTTACCTCCGGGCATATCCCTGGCTTCGATGTGGATTCCTTCTGTGATTCAAAGCAGCTGGTACCCAGTGGCGCACGAGACAATGCATCAACCACCTTGTTCGTGCCACCCTTCTGGTACGCTCTTAAATTCTGAATCTGGGTGTAATCCAGCGGTACCCTAACTGAATTCATTTTCAGTGTAATTTAACAGCTATGGGGGACAATGCTCCATCTCAAAGGGATGTTCTCCAACTCCTTTTTGGGTGCAGTTGAGCCGTACCCTAACTGACTCCGTTTTGGTGTATATCAACACCTTCACACAATTGTGCACCTTCCAATGAGGATGTTATACATATAGGAAAGAGAGAGCTTTTTCGTTGCGCACAGAGATCAACTTTTTCAAGTGCATGTATGGACGTATAAACTGCCAAATGACACCATTATCACAGAAGGCTGCGAGGCTGTTTCTTTTGGGCATGTGCCCGAGTCACTGCAGTACCATCTAAGTTGAACATGGTGTTCAGGAACAGCCCATTGTTTCTGTGGAAAACTGTGAAAGTAAATGGGCGAGCATATACCAAAGGGTGCGTTCTGATTTTACAAGCGCCTGATGATGACTTGCCAGAGCTTCTTGAAGTCAGTGCAATAGGTTTCATTAACCGGCGTGTCCTACTGCTGGTGAGGAGGCTTGAGAAAATAATGTTCAAGAGACACTCACATGCGTACGTGGTAAGACGCAGCCAATATAGCTTTATAATGAACAATTTTTTGGATTTATGTCTGACTTGTTGAGGCTACGCAAGATAAAGGAAGAGTTGATCAACCCTCATCAAGCAGTGTTGCGATTTTTCTCATTTATCGGTTCAAAAGATGTTAGTATAGCTGTGTGGAAGTTAGGTGTGGTGCATATAATCACACGTATAAAAATGCTTCCTCATACGTAGCCTGCAGTGTATCGTGTAGCTCTTTTGTTTATGCGAGAATAGAGCAACCATATAAAGCACTGTATACATCCGCTTCAAATGTCAGCGTTAAACATACCGCGTTGCGAGATCACTTTCTGCTGAGTGTAACGGACGCACAGTCTGTTTAGACATCTGGAAGGATGCAAGGAAGCCACGGCATCTTTTCTGCAGATTTGATGAGTAATGCCAGCTTCTCCCTTTTTGCCATAACATACTTGAAATGTGTTGGACACACGTATTTCCACCACAAGGCATTAGAATTGAATTGAAAAAGTAATAGCAAAACCCGAGGTAAAACTTTAGGATCTCCAACCCAGCACAAAGGTGAGAGGTATATGTCACATTCTCTGTATAAAATTGGTCTGTTACACGCAGTGCCAAGATATACTCCTTCGGTGTCGAACCAAATCTGAACCCGAACAGAAAACCGTACCCGAACCGTTATTTTTGCCGGAACCGAACCCAAACCCGAACCGAAATTTTCATGACACTGTTGAACTCGAACCGGAGCAGAACGGGGGAAAATAGTAGCGGTAACCGGTTCGCAACAAAATGGTTCGGACATAAAAGAAGTCAGCATAAGTGTTCAAGTGCCTCCAACCTCCGAATGAGGACACACTGGTGTCCATATCATTGTTTTCGCAAATTTTCACCTAGCAGTCAAACGAGGACGTAAGTATGCTTTCAGCGTCTTTTTTAACACGTTGAAGCGCAGCTGTCGTTCTGAGCACCGCGGCTAGCGCCCCACGCACGCGCTGTGGCGTCTGCTCTTCAGAGAGCAGACGCCACGCGGACGAATCAAGCAGGAATGGATAAATTTTATCATTGAATACACAATAAAGTATGCTGTATAGGGTATCTGACTATATGTACAACTTTTTAATCTGTATCTTTAAAAAATCGCAAACTTATAAGAAAGTATGTACAGTTTTGACTATGAAAATTTAAACAAGAAAATGACCTTTGGTGTAGAGTTTGGGTTTTACCTCATTATAACGTAAAAACCTCTAAAATTAAAGTAGTCAGCCATGACACTATGAATAGAATGATGGTTTTTCAGTATGTCTTCGGGAAACTTCCTGCAAATTTTGTGAATTAGATAAATTATCTACGTCTATGTGTGACCTGTGCTGCTTATAATGATTAAGTTTGCAAAAAGAATATTTGCTTAGAAAATATTATAATTAATTTACATACCTTCCATCGTGCTTATGCATGATGCTCATCCTCATTGTATCTTGCTTAAACATTTCTGATGATAATTGTGTGGTTCGCTTCCCCCAAACTCTGATTGCCGGTTAGAATTTATCACATATTCGTTTTGTGTGTTGTGTGTTATGAGGATTGCGTGATTAGAATGGCAGACTCCGCCGGCACGCCATGCTTGTAAAATCCCCCATTTGCATCGCAGCATTTGATAATCCATAATGAATCGTGCGATATAGACCGCTTGTATATCATAATTTGATCTAACTGCTTTCTTGATGAATGCAATGCCCAATGCAATGATTACAATTACATCTGGTCTCTACATCTGGTCTAGTGTATTTCAATTTTTCGTTAGCGGACCTCAAAAACTCCACCATCAATCCTAGTGGTCCTTCCGATGTTGATGTGCAGATTCGGCTTACAAATTCTTGCACCTTCAATTCTGTAATTTCTACCATATCTCCGAACACGACCATGCCTATGACGTATCGAAATGCAGTGATAATGGAATCATTTGGAGACTCTTCATTTTCAATACAGTTTTTTATCACATCCTCCCATGACTTATGGTAACAAGTGCAAAATCTGTCCATCCCTTCAGTGTAGAGCAATTGTCTGTTCTATTTTCAAGTGTGCGTCAAATTTGTCATGCTATCGGGTTCAGAATGTTATTCATATCCCGCCCGTGTCGCCATGAGAATTGTGTAAATTGATTTACAAAAAATATTTGATGTGTAAGAAAAAACGTGTGATTTCAATGACTATGTGTCCAAGACTGCGCGAGAATCCTGCCCTCCCTGCCTTGACGTGGGTGTGCGGAAAGTTTATGGTCGGCGGCTTCCATCTCTCACTTTATGGTTCGAATCCACAAGTTGATCCTGTTTGTTGATTGAAAAAGACAAGTTTCTGTACTGATTCTGTGGTGTATTTACGCTGCTTGCTTAGAAATGATTTGCCTGAATTAATTATTGTTTTGACCTTGTTTCTGGTGTTCACTCGATTGATATTAATAAAATAATTCTGTGAGTTGGGAATTATGTATCCAGGATGTATCAGTTGTGTCTGTTGATTTCCTCTGTGGAAAACTTTTACATTAATTTGCTGTTCAGCTGGGTGGTTTGTTTGTGGCTGCTGCTGTATGTCGAACTTGCTGTTGTAAAGTTATCATTTGAAGATTTGGAAAAATTATCAGGAAAAATTTGAAAGAAATGAATTAAATTTGCAATGTTTCTCGTTTTGATTGAGTATTGTTTCGGGAATGTTAGCATAATATTTCTCGCTTGCTTAGAAAATGTTGGTCTAAAACCGGTTTGCTGTGATATTGTTGTCTGTTCTTAGCTTTTGCTTGCTATTGATTGCTTTGATAGAATTATTGGTGTGTTCTTCAGAATCGAATAATGCTAACATCTATTTGAGATAATTGTACAATAAAATATATCGCCTTTGTACTAACTTCGGGGTAGCAATCGGCCTTGAAAACATCCTGTTTGCTGAAAGAAAGAAAAGAATGTGTGATAGAGTTAGTCCTTCAACCCTTACATACATACACGCTTTGGTTGTATAGAGAGAGAGAGAGAGAGAGAGAGAGAGATAAGGTCTCCCGGTTTTGAAGAAAATGATGAAAAACCGAGAGATAACTGGCTTGGTTGTTTCTCATTGTATGTACCATATCTATTTTCTGTGTGTTGTATTCATAAAACAAAGTAACGTTTGTAGTGTCTGTTAGAATGAGAACTGTATAGTGTTCGACTAGATTAAGTCTCGAGGATTGTGGTTCAAGTGATAGATTATTCTCTTCTGTTGTTTACGTGTTGGAGAATGTGCTGTTTAGAGAAACCGGTTCACTCTGATATCCATGTCTGTTCTTAGTTTTTTTTTGCTTGCAATTGTTTGTGTTCCTCTGTCCTTCAGCGTGTGCTAGTCACAGTTGGAAGTTATTAAATTTGTAATGTTTCTCGTTTTGATAGATTGTTTCGCTATTATTTTCCTGCATATATCTGTTGTTTGTGTATTGGATGATGCACAGGTTTGGCTCTCTATCAGTGCTAGCTGT
Organism: Ornithodoros turicata; assembly: GCF_037126465.1. Taxonomy (NCBI): domain Eukaryota; kingdom Metazoa; phylum Arthropoda; class Arachnida; order Ixodida; family Argasidae; genus Ornithodoros; species Ornithodoros turicata. Next base: position 684,044 of record NC_088206.1, read on the forward strand.
TGATGGTGTTATTTTGTTTCTCAATATTTCCATACATCTGTGCTATTCACTTAATAAGAAATTGATTAATTAAAAGTTCTGCCATGTTGGAACAAAACATATGCAACTTAAATTTCATGTTGTGCTCAAAATTCCTTACGGCACTTAAAAAAAAACACTACATGATAATGAAGAAATTGTTGGTGTTGCAATAATGGTGATTACGACTCAGACTTTTTATAATAATTTTTTAATATATCATTAATTTAATCTTTTATAATAAAACTTGTAATTATGATTGTAATCATATTTAGTAAGAATATATGCTGTGATTAAATGCACTATTCCATTTTAATTCTCATTCACTGAAAACTTGTGTGTATGATTATAATTAATAAAAAATATTGTGACTGATTCTTTCTGTGTGATACTTTTTCAATGCTATTGCATCATACCTGTAATAAGTAAGTATATTCTTTATTATGTGCATTGTATTGCAATGTGTTTCTTCTGTTTCAGATCGTGCAGTTTTTCTTTTCTTCTTTTTTTTTTGTTTGCGGGATTTTCCCCCTTCACAGATTGGCATTACAGTCCCCAGCAACATTGGCAATAATAAATATATTTCCAAATGTACTTTTGTGTATGTCTGTACGTCCTTTGCATGTCTATACTTGCATGTAAATCGCGCACTGCGCAGCTGTTACGGCGGGAAAAAAATCGCGAGTGAAGTCGATCCATGCGTAAAAATTGCGAAAGAAGTCGGCCCAGGTGCGGCGGTGGAATCGCTTGGCGGGATTGCCAACGTGCATGTCCCTACTTGCATTTAACTGCCCACGTACCACCTACCACGCACGGAAAAAATTTGCGAATGAAGTCGGCCCAGGCTGAAAAATGCGCGACGGTAAGCGCCCGCGCAGCCCTCCGCCCACGCGCCGCCCACCGGTAAGCGCACAGGCAGACCTCCACCCACGCGCCATCCACCGCGCACGGAAAAAAATAGCGAAGTAAATCGGCCCAGACGGGACGGTGGCGCAGCCCTGGCGGCAAAGGGAATCCAATGGACCCCACCGTATACTACTCAAGAGCTGCCACGCTTCCTGATTACGCCGCAAATAGAAGGGATTGCTGACCCTGTGATTGAGCAACGCTGAGTAACACAAATATACAGGGTGGCCCAACCATGAGAGAAATTTGTAGTAAAAAACGTAGGCCCCGGAGAGACATGCGTCTTACGCATGTCTCTCCGCGCCTACGCGGCAACGCGGCAACTATGGCCGCGTACCCACATGCGGAGAATCTGCGCGGAAACCCGAACGCGGCGCGCTAAACTCTTGCCGCTGTGCGGGAAAAGCCACCTCCGCTTTCCGCTTCTTGGCGATCGCGCAGTGCACGATTTTTAGCGGCATCCGCACATGGTCGGCCAATCACGAAGTAAACGGAAGTTGCGTGCGTTCTTGTTTTCTTCCGGCCTCCCGCACGGGGAGCATTGACGGCGTCGTTGACCAGAAGGTAGTGATGCTCACGTTTTTCAGCCGGCGAATTTATGACGGAAATAAAATGTTATTGCCGCCTACATTATAGAGCGTTGCATTAAAATGACTTTTCGGGTAGACATTGGAATAAAATTTGGGAGTGCAGGTAAGTAAAGTGTAAGATATTGACTGTCATAGTGTCAGAAAGTTAAAACATTGTTCACAAGAAAAGAATGGGCTATCGCCACAGCGAGTGAACCCAAAGGATGCGTTTCTTGCGTCTGCGATGTTGATTTCGCAAAAGCTGAGATGTAAGAAAGCAAATGTTCACTACTACAGTCAGTAGCTCGACTTCGCTGTCGTTCGCCATCTTGTCAAGCTTTCGTTGTGGAGAGTAGCGGGCGGAGGCAGTATAGCATACGCGTCCGCTTGCGGCAGGCGCACATCTCTACCGTATGTGCCTTATGCGGCAATGTACGCAACGCGGTAGCGCGTGGCAGCAGGAACACATCGTAGTCATCCTCCTTTGAAAGACGCTAACTCTCAGACCTGGAAGATATAGGTTTTCGAATTGTAATTTGGGATTTTGATATTGTGGATTTGGATATCTGGTATTTCAAACGATTTCGAACGCTGGGACACTGTCCGACCCTTGGTTGAGAATCAGTGTTCTACAACATCTGATTGATACTGGTACATCAAGGCTCTGGAGGTGTAATCTGATGCCTCCTATAGCACGCGTACGTGTAAGGGACTTTCTTGACACGGCGCTAGACGAGATGATAGCGCAGTTAGGCGGTCACAGAACCTTTTCCGGTGCTGTTGGCTCCGAAAAAGGATGGGACGGCGAGGCTCTGTGTGGATTATCGCCAACTTTCGTGTGTTCACGACCTTAGAGTGTATTCGAGGTTTCCCCGTAACGGCGGAGGATGTTCAAAAGACGGCATTCACTTGTAGACGCTTTTTTGATGCTCCCTTTTGGATTATCCAATGTTGTGGTCCAGCTAAATGACGAATATATGCATATAAGGCCTGTTATGTTTTCGTTACGAAGTAACATACTTTTATTGTTGATTTCAGATGTATACAACTACATGATCAACGAGCTAGTCGGAAAGCCTGCGCTGAACTACTGAGGGTTTGCAGAGGGAACGAAGCTGTGTGACAGTGACCATGTCGGTGTAGTACTGTTCCAGTGCAACAATGGTGTATGCATTTTAAAGGTCGACACAAACAGTGAGGAGAACGTATAGTATAGAGACTCGCTTCGGGCCCACTTTGGCGGCAACATGCACATGTAAACCGGGTTTGAGCATCAGGTGCAGTCATATCTATGCACTGCCCATCAAGGTTGTAGAGGCGACAAACACGGGGCTCACGAGTGCTTCGTGCACTGACGTGGCATGTACATGGAACAGTTCAATTGCAAGGAACGTGACCCCTGCTACTATGGAGGAAGTTTATTCTCACAAGCAGCAGCCAACGCCTACAACAGAGTTTGGGGCTCACACAGAAATGCTGCGCCACTTTGAGGGCTGCATTGCTTACCCTCGCTCACTTTCCCGGTTTGAAATTATTTCTCTGAAGATTCCATACCCACCGCTGTCGGATCAGCTTGTTTTTCTCTCCTTGTGGGATCCCGTGCATTGCAAAAGTCCTCGAACACGGGCAGTCTTTGTATAGCGACGGCTCGTGAATTTGACAAACTGCTTCGTCCCACACGATCACGTCACACGATCAGATCTCTGTCACAGTTTCTACACTCAATCACGGAACAAAGACTTCCCTCTGCTTTTCGATATTTTGCACAGAACTGTAGCACACCGACAAAAAAGATCGGAAGCGCTCACATAGTCAAAGGCACACAGGCACTCGCAGAAGGCAAGCAATGGCGGGGCTACTGTGGCACCATCTATTAGCACCTGAAGCAACTGGCTGCTGTAAACGGTCTATAAACATCAACCACCATGCGCGAAAGGTTTTAGGATCATAACTCTGACATCGTTAATAACCGTCCCACCCCCGTATCAATGTGTTTTAACACCACCGGGCATGATATTGACACCAATTTAGCAATCATAATTCCTGAATTCGGCTGTCACAAAAACCGTGAGTCCTATCGCATCTCTGAATTCTCTACCCCACATGTATTAAACGTATACGCTAGCGTTTTGCAGTTGTTTACAACCCATTTGTTACCCTTTAATTATGAATTGTCGTTTCCGACCCCTATACGTCAATTTTTCAGCCCTAAAGAAAAATTCACATGTAATACGCAGCAAGAGCTCTGTATCCATAACTGTGTTAAACCTATACTTCTACTAGAGCCCAGGGGCGCCATGAGCTGGAAGAACTGAAATAATCGAGCAGAAGACGACGGCGCGTATTAATACAGGAATAACCAGGACCCGATCTCGAAATGCACGGTCTCGAAACAAAAATGCACGATTGCTTTGCAGATTACACGCCGATATGACTAAGGAGGCGCAACGGGAGGCGCAAACGGGAATCGGAAAGGCACGCAAGACACTAGCTATCTGGGGGAAATAAGTATGCAAAGAAACTGCCCGGTTGAAGACAGAGGGTTGTTATAATGGCGAGGCGCAGACACAGATTTCAATCGGTTGTGGCCAGGGTGCCCACTTCGAGTTGGCGTGTAAGACCTGTAGTACGACAAGTGCGATGGACTGAGACGAAACGTCGCACTGGTGTTGTGTTCATGTGTCGGCAGTGGCAACGTCGAGGGAGCGCCAACAAGGCCTCGCCTGCAGCAGCGTTACAGGGATTATCAAACGCCATAGACATCGAAGAAAGCCACAGCTCTGGTAAGAGATATGTATCGCAGCTTGCGTGTTGTCTTCATATTACATATGTATATGTTCACCTGTCATAGTAAAATATTCTATCTGTTAACCTGGTTGCTGGCTCCTCACTTTCCACCGTACCGGTGTCCAAAGTTACCCGCTGTTGTAATTTATCCGGCTTTTCTTATTGAGTCACCCTGGAGTGATAACGACAGCGTGACACCCAGTCAAAGGGACACATTCTTGCTGAGCTCCAGACCGCCCCAGAAAAGTCTGGTTTATTCGCAGAAGGCTTGCGGATCAGACGATATTCGCTTCCAGTCCCCACACATGTACATGCCGCGACGATTCGCGGGGACAAGTCCCCGAAGTTCCTTACTCATTACTTGCCATGAGGTCTTGGCACTGCGTAGAAGTAAAAAAAGCCGGACGCACTGAACTCATACCAACTAGCCCACCACCAAGCACTATTTAATTACAATACTTCTGCAATGTTATTTTAGATCTGCTGTACAAATATGCACATGTCGTTTGCTGGGAGCACGTTTACAGTTTTTAATAGCAACCCTGTACAACGCCAGAATGAGCCCTCAAGGAAAATAAGTGGTGATGATGATGATGATGTTTACGGCATCACCTTTTTTCGCTCCCCCAGTGGAAAAATAGTTCCGACGCCACTGCTGGTTCTGACTGACGTGTCCGCCCTGCTAAGCCTAACGAGATTTCTGACATCGCGCATTTGAGGGGAGAAACGCGGATTTGTTGCATCGCCCCGTCATCTGTTTTATTGTTATAGGTAACTGAAGTAGATTTTGGAGTAATTTGAGTTTTTTTGTGTTATGACGGCCTCCATAGGAAACAGCAACCACTTGCGAAATGTAATGTGCTTATGTTTGGTTGACAGGTCGAACCTCTTTTCTAGAAAAAGATTCGACCTGTCAATCAAACATAGATTTCAAGGATTTCGAGGATTTTTATTTTCATATATGAGCGCATCTCATTGGTTGCTGTTTCCTATGGAAGCCGTCATAACACAAAAAATTCAAATTACTCCAAAATCTACTCCAATTGGCAACAATAATGAGGAGACGACGTATAACGCCCCGTGCAGCGCCTACAGGGGCGCCGCAAGCGAATCCCCTAGCGGGAGGAGCGGACACTTTCCCGGGGCTTGTAGCACTTGTATAATATTTACCGCATTACGCCCGATTGTGTTATCGTGAAAGACAATGAGGTATGGCTTCTACATGTAGAGCTGGAGTGTCCATACTTACGTGTGAAAATGGACATACTGGGCCACAATAGAGGGACATTATATATTCCATACCTAGCTTTCGACGAGGCCCAAAATGCAAGGTTACTGCACGCAGGTGCAGGTTTCACTATATGTGCTTGGACTCAAGAAATGCTGTTTTTATATGTGTTCGACAAAACAAGAAGTCTGTATTCAAGTCTTGCGAGATGACAGTTCTCTTTGTGAAGCTGTTCCCAGACTTGAGTTTTATTTCACGCACTTTGTGCACATCCTTAGCAAAGCCGCTATGTAACTAAGACTACTGCTGTGTTTTTAAAAGTGCTTGTTGCATTTTATATACACGGTGCAATTTTGCTTTGTGATACAATGTAATCATGTGGAGACCAACTGGTGTAAATGTTTTGTAATTAATAATTACGTGTTTAGTACTTATTTGCTATTGTAGGAATTAGAAAATCTGATGCAAGGTTTTATTCAAGAGTGTAACACGACTGCATGGTACACAGGGCTGCAGAAAATCGCGATTTAAAAAATCAGATAAATTGGATTCATTTCATTTAATCGACTCTTTTAAGTCTCCCTCCTTGCTCACCATTTTCCTCATAATCCTGAAGTACAACGATGTCATAATAAAATTCGTAGTGATTCGTACATAGCATTCAATTTACACCCCATGACACATAGGTTTCCTTGATGATTTATATAGTCCTGAGTTAAACAATGGAGCTTGGCCGATGCAACTATTGGCCTGAGTGTTTTTGGAATGAGTTGAAATACAAGCTTAGATTTTACGCTATACATTGTGGAGCCCTCTTCAATGTTACGAAGTAATTTCCTTTCCAAAAACAATAAAATTGAATCATGATTAGCACTAGTGATTAAAACCGCGTTTAAAATCAAGATGATATAAATGACGCAACCCTGATGGCACATCAAATGAAGAGCATGCTTATGTCGGGAATGTAAGACAGGTTGTGTCAACTTGTGAGACCTCAGACACACGGTGTTTTGTTCTTAGTGAGTAAGTGTAGAATGAGAATGGTTGTTCTTAATTATTGGCTTTTGCAAGGAGCTTGAGCTTGAAGGAGCGGACTTCCTTGTAAACGGAAGGAAAAATAGACGGAACATACGAAGATCATACTTGGATCATTTGACTTAGCACCGTCCGCAAAATGGTGATTACATATGACAGTGTTATTGCTGGGCATCCTCGGCGAGGTACCTTTGCTAAAAGAAACAATGAACAAAGTTTGCTTAGCTTCCCGACAGTGGATAACATGACTCAAAGCGAACACGTTTAACTCTCCTTTTCACGAGGCTTCCCATGAAACGAATAAAATTTCGTTCCAGGCGGTGCACTTCTATTGGTGAATGCACATTTCACCATACAACAATTGTTTTTCGACTTCTTTGGCGCCATACGACATGCAGCAAACGCACAAGATCAATGCGCTGTACGCTGCGCGCTACGGATGGAGCCTCGGAAAAACTTTCCGTGCTTCACGCAGGGCGGCGCGAGAAGCGCTCTGCACGAGGCGAGGCGAGCAACTTTTTAATAACGTTAAAACTATATTTTCGTACAGAGCCTGCACTTCATCAGGTTACAGAGTAGCCACGCACACTGGTACCGGTAGAAAAAGGGGGAAAGAGGGAAATATGCAAGAGAAATAGAAATGCTAAATACAAATACTAATGGCCAGGCTTCCTCTTTTATACACGACGCGGCCGCAAAACATTCGTGGGATGGCGTTGTGGCCCGTTGGTCCTTCCTGAGAAAGTAAAATTCGCAGACACTGCGAAAGTTATTCAACATTTGATATCAAAGTTGTATCCCAAATCGTATACCAAATAGTACCGAAAGTAATCCCGAATGCATTACAAATTACTTTCAGAAGTAATTCAATAACAACTTACATAACATCGAATGGAAGGAAATTCTAGAGGAAGGCATTTATGTGTGTGTGTGTGTTGCTCTTGCCCAGTGAACCTCGACTAGCTTTATTTATAAAAAAAACATTCTCTCGTTTCCATGAAGCGTCCTTCATAAACCATGTATCTGTGACGTCATTTCGATTGAACAGCTGTGCTAACCGACGGAAAACGAAAGCTCTCGTTCCCTATAGACATTGCCCACTTGTTTTTACCCAACTAACCTTGTGGTCTGCTGCGCAAAACAACTGGCGTAACAAAGATGCAACACTAGAAATTGCACAACTGGGATCGTACACACCTCGATCGATTTATCTCGTCTGCTACACAATATTGACCAAAAGCTGCTTTTGACTTCCTCCAATGTGCATCTCTCCATTCATGCAGGACAAGAAATCTTTATGGTTTAGACGCGACAACGGGCTCTCTTTCACAGATAGCACTTTATGAGATCGCACGAAGATACAATAATGGATACCACATAGCCTGGGAGTGATTTGTTTATCCAAGCTGGCCACTCTGTGTTACAGGTGTGATAGCCGAAGCCACAGTAATCCAATCCAGAGAACAGCGGCGCGACGGGCCGCGGGATTAACTAGTGAAACTTTTTGGCGGTTGCCGCCTATCTTTCACATTTTACAGCACGCACGTAAGTGTTTCCATCTTGTTCAACCACAAGTCGGCACCCAAGTTGCACACAAGAGTAGGAGGCAAAGGCAAGCGAGCTAGTGTATGACATGACTTGGTGTGGATGTTTTCTGTCTCTCCTGTAGTACATGTTTTCTACACTAGTTGTGCGTACTTTCTGCATAGACTCTGCAATGGCGTTCTGTGGCGCGTATACTGTCTTCTCAAACGGGACAACTGTTTGCGCGTACACTTAGCCAATAAATTGTGACTGCATTCTGTGTCAAGCGACGCAGTCTCTCAATAATCGGGTACTTGTCGTGGACACGTGATCGCCTCGGTCGTGGTTCCCTTTTGTTTTCCGCGCGGATGAGGTAGGCTACGGGAGGGTAACTCGATTGGGAACCAAACATGTTTGGCTTACCCACATGTAATCAATGATGAACTAGTCGAATTATATAGTTGACACTGGATAAAAATACTAGCGCAAGCCTACTAAGTGCACTTTTTGTGCGCCATAATTTGGCAGGACTTAAATGTAGACAACGAATTTCTTAACTAATAATCCAAACTATTTTCTAAACTTTGGTTGAAATGAGCGGGATTTGATCTCTACGTGCGCCTTTACGAGCACGTTTGGGTGCGAGTTTGAGAAGTTTGAGTTGCGTTGAGTACGTTTGTAAACTTTAATTTCAACTGCCTATGTGAACCCATCTTTACAATGGAAAGATCTGAAGTCATGGTCACTACCTGCCTTCACTCCAACAAGGAGACACATATATCCTCCATCTGAATTATTTTCATTAGGCCAGTGCAATTGATAAATTGGAAAGAGAGTGGGGGCAGTGTAGAAACCTCAATGCTGTGTATGAGGGAACAGAAATTGAACACGTGATAATCTACTGTTGCGTGATCCCATGAAAAGTTTTCTTTGCTGTGGCATTTCTCAATGATGTTTCATCGTGCTAATTTTTCTAATCAGAGATGAAAAGATAGCACAATTATGTTAAGAAAAAGACGCAAGGAGTCCTCCCCGAGCCTCTCGCGCCATACTCCGTGCAAAAGAGCCCGGGATTCACCGACCCAGTGCAGTCAGGTAGCTTTCCAACACTGAATACACACATTTGTTTAGTTTACATAGTTATTTTTGTTTCTGCAGTTGGAAAGCACTGGCATAGGAACAATTGAGTCTATCAGCCTCAAGAACTTCATGTGTCACTCGAAACTGGACTTCAAGTTTGCAGAGCGGGTCAACTTTATCGTTGGCAGGAACGGAAGTAAGTCACAGTCCAAGCGGATTTATCAGTTATGATCGAGTGGCAAATAGACCTTTTATTGGTTTTACGGGACATATTGTAATGTTGCATATTTACATTGTACTTGGATTGCAGGTGGCAAAAGTGCAATCTTGACTTCGCTTATTGTGGGCCTTGGTGGAAAAGCAACCACAGCCTGTCGAGGAACAAATGTGAAAACTCTCGTTGAGACTGGTAAAAGGTCAGTGCCAATTCTTAACTGCAATCCACAATTCAGCATCATAAATTGGGCACATATTCCGAGGTTAACGTTTTCTAATTCACTTTGTGAGTTTAATTCGTGAGAGTAAACATAGGGTGCGGGCAAGCTCGTACTTCGTGATGTAGGAAAACACAGACGCATCAAAGAGATTTATTTTGCAGCAAAATCTATCTAAGGATCTGTGTGTATATGTTGTCCCTTTTTTGTCCATGCCTCTCTTTTTTCCTACATCATCGGATTAATTCGGGAGTTATTGGGTCAAAGTGGCAGGGTGTTGAATCAAAAGTTTATGTGTTTGATTAGAGTTCATCTCCGTCCAGCTGCAAGGGCATTCCTATTGGTTCAAGCCGGTTTGCATTCAGGAAAGGGTTGGATTTATGTATGGAACATACGGAACAAAGCTATTGTACTGTTTAAAAGGGGAAATAATCTCTTGGTGAGCCTGCAGTAAGGACAGTGATCACTTGTAGTTTTCTGTCTGACTTGCAGTGATGGATGATGCCTCAAGTACCAAGAACCACTTTTACATTTCTGAGTACTTGTACTTTGCTTGTATTGTTCTGAGACTGGAACTCACAAATACAACGCAAGCCTCAGTGGTTGCTGCCATATTTCAATTGTCTAGTACTTTCCTGTCCAGTACCCGAATGGAAATGCAAAGATAAAAAATAAAAAATATGAAGTAAGTTTTCTCTAAGCAGTATTTTTGAACAAGAAAATGGCTTGCCCTTTTTTAATTGCGTACAAAGGGATGCGAAGATGAATAAACTAGAAATAGAAAATACTTTCCACTGGCACAGCTGGTTGCTTGAGCAGCTGTAGACTGAAATTATGCGCCTGCGTAAATTCTTTACCAGCTGGGCTTCAGAACTAACATTTGCAAAAAAAATGTTTACATTGGCATTTGGCCAATCTAAACATGAGCAGTTTATTAAATTTTTAGTTTTGTCATCGCCGAACGGTGATATGTGGTGTTATGCACAGTGAAAAAAAGAGTTGGACTAGGAAGAGATGCAACACACCAGACTGCCTTAGTCACTTCTTTTCTTCTTTTTCTTTTTTTTCTTTTTTTTTACTTGCACATAAATGCAAGTTTTCCCTCTTGAAGATGTACCAGCTTGGTTAGATTAATACGTTAACTTGGTTGAAGTGCGCTTGACAACTACTTTTAAGGTACAATTCTCTTTTTTTTCCACTGCCTTTTGGGCCTATTGGTGAATCATTGACGTGGGTAAAAGCGCTAAAAACTTGCGCTCAGTGTTTGGGTTTCGTCCCTTTCTGTTTTAGCGCTTTTACCCACATCCCAGTTTTTTTTTTTTTTTTTTACTTTACTTTAAGTACATTTAAAATGTGGTGTTTTGTACTGTACTTCAGGTATCATTCATGCCAAGTGCTTTGTGCTTTACTTTAAGTACTTCTACTACGTTACCGAGACGTGACTAAGGGGGCCCGGGCAAGACCCATCCCCGGGACCCATAATTTAATCTTGCCAGTCCTGGTCATAAGCTCATCAATATCACAGTCAACCCAATCAACTTGCAATGACTAGAGCCTAAATTTGTTGGGAAGTATTTTTTTCTAAATTTGGGGTTGAAGTTGGGTGAATCAACATGTGCTCTAAATTGTTGCGAATTCGGGTGGAAAACCTTCCAGTGTGCTAGACTTGGGAAGAAATCTGGCTCAGTTGCTCAAAGTAAGTGTACTGGTTTGATACAAACGGTAATGTAACTGCATTTGCTACAGACGTCTTAGTGAGGGCAATTTGCCGGGTAAAAATCGGGTTAAACCCTAAAACTTGAGGCTCTAACAATGACGCACAGTTATTTGCACCGAACAATAATTTGATAATGATGTTGAGTTGGAATGAGCTTTGAGGCATATTTAGCGATGATGCCCTAGGTAATTGGCAATCTACTGACAGGGTCCAAGCACTGTGACACAATGCAATTTAACATTTCCAATTTAGGGCTGCTGAAATAACGGTGCAGTTGAGCAACAAGGGACCCGATGCATATCGGCCAAACATCTACGGTCCCTCGATCATTGTGCAGCGTCGCGTCAATCATGCGGGAGCCTCCAACTACAAGATAAAAGCGGCAGACGGCACCCTTGTTTCCTCAAAGCGTGAAGAACTAACTTCTGTTTTGGACCACTTCAACGTGCAGGTCAGACTCTCAGGGAGGGAAATTTCTCAAAGACTTATTGCTGTGAACTAAAATGAGATACTAATATTCAGATAGACAATCCTGTGATGATCCTGAATCAGGAGACCAGCAGGAGTTTCCTGCAGAGCAAGAGTCCACGTGACAAGTATTGTGTGAGTACAGCCATTTTGTTGGGAAGCTCTGAAATGAGCAACAAGGTTACATCTAACGTGGTTCATTCATCAAGCCGTCCATCAGTAGCCATCGTGCAAAATATTTTTGCTGTCTCGCGTATTGCCACCGTGCAATCAAATTTACAAACACACTCTGAGAAAGCAGTCGTGACGTCTACAAGTCCTGGTGTCTTTCTTCTCAGCTCTTATACCACAAAGCCTCGTTTGCTTTCACCCAACCCTCATTGCAGCAAAGCATGAAATAAAATTCGACATCAAGTAGATAGATAAAGCGAAGAAGCTTTTTATTCGCGGGTGTTCATTTTATTGTCGCAGGACACGCCAGAGCCAAACCGAAAAAAAAATCGCTTCAGTGCTCCTTAAAGAGGACATACTTTTGGTATACATTTGCGTATTGCTGTTCCTACTGCCGGAGATCATCCATAAACTATGCATTTTTGGTTGCGGTACAATACAGACTCGTAGTTTTATGCAAGAACAATTAGCGTAGCTGATGTGCAGCATTTTGTTTTACATTTTTGCGTAGTTTTTCATGAAAGCAACGCAGCTTGAGAAGCTGAAGATGGATTATCGCAAGATTGAAGAAGAGTGCACTGGGACGGAGCTTGAAGTGGGCCGAAAAGAGAAGGTACGCATTTCTGTATGGGTTCTAAGATGCTTGGGTTACCATGAACCCCTTCCTCAATCCATCACACCCATCGTGTGCAGCATTCCACTCTGGATTCTTAACGAACCTCCGGTGCAGGTGCAGCACAATGAAAAGTGTAACATTCGCTACAAAAGACGCTTAATTTTGCTCCCGGAGCTTAGGCTAATGTGATGCACTTAAAGGACCTTCTGGCGAGATATAATTTAAAGCATGTTGGCAGAAGAGCCAACCTACTTTGGTGCGTCACTAAAACGTCAGGATCGCATGCCTCACTGACTCTATCCTGATCCCAACCCTCCTGAAGCTAGGGTGGTCTGGACCATACCGTCAATTTAACTGGGAAGATGACACACTATGTCCCAACACCTATGTAGTGAATTCGCGCTAAAATTATATTTAATATTGCGTCTACTAAAAATTAAGAAGGTACGGTGTGCACTTTCCAAGTGTTGAAGATCGGTTGATTAGAGGAGGAAGACGGGGGGACGAACTGAGCTCGCGTTGAGTAATAAACGAGGCATTCGATGTCTGTCTCTCAACCAGAACGGAGGCTAGTTCTTCTTACTCAACATAATTTGATGCTGAAATCAGTGGTGGGGGCATCAGTCGCGATGTCACCCACCTCTGTGAGACCGACAGCGGCGAGCACTTTCACCATCACCACCACCACTACAGTGATGAGGAGAGTGCTTATATTTGAGCGCTGCTTCCGCAGCTGCGGAAGCCCCGGCGACAACGACATCAGCGTGACATCACTCCCTAACAGGAGAAGTGAGAGGACCTTACTCATGGAAAGAAAGGTGCCATTTAGACGCCCGCAGCATTTGTTCCATTCCTGCATTCTTCTCCAGTAGCGTCTCCTGAAATTAGTCGTAGCTAACTACAGCAACCATCTGTTGGCTTTGTCACTGTTGTCACTGTTTGCCTTATTCTACTACCTTGTCTGGCGTAGTGGTTAGGATGATTACGTTCCACGCCGAGACTGGGATGTGATGCGGGTTGAATCCGGGTACTGGTTGCACTGGCTGTGCTGTCTGAGGTTTTCCAGCGTACTTTCCAGGCGAAGCTCGACTCATTGGCACAGTTCCCCCTGAAGTTGCCCCAGGACGCATACTAACCCTTCTGTCCGCGATCTTCTTGCCGACCTCTCTCCCTCTATTCATATCTATACCCCGCTCAGAGCCACAGTTGCTTTGCTGTGCTAACGCGCAATTTTTGAAAAATATATAAAAATTGCCGTTCTTTATATTTTAAAGAGCCTATCGTTAAGAGACGTTAATAGTTTTTACTCTTTTTGGCCTCGTAGCTGCTTCCAGATGTGGAGTGTGAAATGAAACGTTACGAGAAGCAGTGGCGCCACCTGCAAAGTATGGACGACCAGCAGCACAAACTGGAACGTTTGCAGATGGAAGTACTCTGGGCCAAAGTGGCGCAAGAGGAACAGGTGACCTGCTTGGTCCAATAGCTTGGAGGGATGGTTCCACAGTGATTCGACTGGCTAGTTCCACCAAATTCCAAAAAAGCGAGGAGCCATAGGATCTTCAATTTGATCGAAAAAAAAAAACTCGTCTTTGGTCAGTGATGAAAAAATTTTCCAGTTTCACCTTCGGGGCAAAGCCGTTCACGAGAGAAGGGGGGTGAAATTATTGGGGTTGTTTTGTGACCAGCAACATATATGCAGGAAAGCTAGTAGACAAACTCCTTGTCTTCAGCGTTTGTCCAGCACTCAGGCTTATATACCGTACTATGGATTTTGCTATTATGCACTGCTAATGATAATATGACTATCCTTGAGTTTGCTGACCAAGTGAGAGGCAGGCTCCACCTCCTGGATGCAGAGGGCAGGCATTTCCTAAGAGATGGCACAGTGTTACTGTTGTTTCGTGTGTCTGTCGAGGCTTCTGCCCCTGTGCACCAATCTAACCAACTGCTTCGCCGTCCGTTAACCAGCAGCTGCCGCTGTTTTTCCTGCGCAGTCCTTCGGAACCGCTCTAACTGCATTACAGGCTGTTGTTCTTACCATGGCTGCCATATTTAACATTTCCCTGTAGAGAACTGCGCATTGCAGAAGACAACGGCTTTTACTGTGCAACGTACAGTTGGTGGGGAACTACTTGGATATTTGGTTTGGCTGTTGTAGCTCCTGTTAATTTTCCAGTAATGTGGCTGCACCAGCATTCCATTGAAACATTGCTGCGTCAGCTGTGGTCAAGGATGGATGACTGCCAATTTTATTACAGATATTGCGCAAGGATTGTCCTACAACATATCAAAAACTGGTGGTATAATTGTAGCGGTGCTCTCACGCTACAAGTGTCCTACGAACGTTAATTTTGTGACGCATCTTTCTGAAAATTGACGAGAAAATTTTATTGTTATGCGTAGAAGAGAAAGGAAATTGACACTATTGTAAAGAGTTTTGATTGGCAAAGACACCAGTGGGTCTCTCATGTTAATGCGAAGAACTGGTCATGTAGGAGAAGCGCTCGAAAAGCAGCCACTTTCGTAATCTGTCGTGCGTTTCACAATTACTGAAAAAATGACTGTTGCTGCTACAGCAAAACCAAGTAGCCAAGTAGTTACCCACCAAGTGTACGTTACACAGTAAAAGTTGCAGTATTCTGCGACGTACTGTTGGCTGCAGAGAAATCTGCGAAATCTCCCGCAATGACTGGTCATAAAACGACCCCGATAATTTTCCCCCTCTTTCTCGCGAACAGCTTTGCACCAAAAGTGAAACCCGGTGATTTTTTTTGTTACTGACAAAAGTCTATCGAATATTTATTTATTTTTCGATTGAATCTGAGTTCCTAAAGCTCCCTTGTCAGAAATTTGGTGGGACCAGCTGACTTTGAATAAATGTGGTCCGCTAAAATGTGCCATTTAATTGTGTGCCAAAATTGTCCGTAGGTTTTTCAGGAGAAAGAGAATGTCTGCCGTAGAGAGATCCACAGCATGGAAAAGTTAAAAGAAAAGGTCCATAAGTTGGAGGTAATGAAAATTTTCTTTTTACTTCGAAATAGTAAATTGGAAGGTGGTTGCACTTTAGTCGATTATCGAGTGTATGCCTTGACTGTTGGAGAACTTGACAGGTGCACTCACTTTGTCCTCCAGATTACTACAATAGCCTCACATTCATTTGAAACCCCTGAATTCAGTTTCACCTAATCTACCATGTTCAAAGGTCCCACCGGTGTGTATCTGGCAATGTTATGGCGGTAGTTGGTGTCAGTTACTTTTGACCTAGGAACTCTTGCACATTTCATTGTTTATGGAATGGAAATGAAGAAGGGAAAAAAACTAGCTGAAATTCAATTGAATGTTGATATCACCTGTAGCCAGGGTGAGAAGGGCACAACCCATGAGCCAGATAGCAGCAACATCTCTGTCCACTGGCATTTGAGTCCACAAATGGCAGCGTACATTTGTGGACTGCTTTGGCAAATAAACGTTTTTAATTTTATGGAGTCTGAAGGTGCTGTACACCCTACATTTCTGATCGAGGACACCCAAGTGTCTCATAGAATCGTAATATCAAACTGTCTACCAGCACATTGCATCATACAAACCCCTCGTGGAATAAATCTTCTTCCAGAACAGAGTAAAGTCCCGATCTGAGGAACAGCAGACATTGCAGCAAGAGTTGAATGACGTCATGAAACGGATACAAGAAACCCAACCTGAGATTTCATCCTGTCGAAAACAGTGCTTGGCTTCGAGGGAAAAACTAAAGGAGTGTGAGGTGAAGCCCCGTTTTGGTTTGTGTATGCCACGACCAATAACACGTTTGATGACAGGCTGGGACTCAGAGAATTGAACGTGAGATTCATCAGAAGAAGAAAGAGAGCACCATCCTCAAGGACAGAATTGATGAACTGCGATCCGTGTAAGCTAGTTGGACGTAGCCTGTTGGATACAAATAGCAGAGGACGATTGTAATTTGCAGGGATCGAAACCGAACTGCCCGCGAGAGGGACCGCCGAGAGAAGCAGCTGAGCCAAATGGAAGAACGTCTAGGGGCGTTGCGCTCAGAGATGCACTCTGCGGAACACCTCCTAGAAAAAGTGAAAGGGAACGAGAGCGCAGGCTCTCAGAAGCTTCACATGATACGGTCAGTGCATGGCAGTGGCTTTGAAATGATCGTTTGAGTGAAGGGTGTGAACTGTGCGCCGCAGAAGCGAGCAGTGTGAGCTGAAAGAGCGCAAGACTGCTCTTGTGGCCACCATCCGCAACCTTCAGGCCAGCAAGAGCAACCACCTGCAGAGGTATGGGGCCAGCATGCCGAAGCTTCTGCAAGCTATTGAAACTGCCATTCGGGCCAGAAAGTTCAGAAAACCCCCCAAAGGGCCATTGGGTAAGTTATCTCGTCCTCTGCTGTTTTGGGTGTTGATGTGGTGGGTTGTTGACCTGATTTTTTTATCTCTGACAACCAATTGAACATCTATATGCAATAAGTGAGTTCACCCCCTTTTCTTCGATGGTATCTAAATACCAGTGTGCACTTGCGAAAGAGAACTCGAGGCTGTATTGCAATTTGTTGACCGAAAGCAGGATGAATGGAAGATGTGTGTGTGTTAGGGGAACAGAAGTAGTACAACTGTGCCTACAACACACGAGAAACTGATAGCATAATGTTTCTCACACTCTTGCGCTACAAGCATCCTAAGTATGCTAATTTTGCGATGCGTCTTTCCGAAAATTGTCAAAGAAAACATATTTCCATGCACGCAAGAGATGGGAAATGAACTCCATTGTAAGGAGTTTTGACTGGAAAGGACACTGGCGGGTCTCGTGTTTCTGCGATGAACTGGTCACGTAGGAGAAAAGCACGAAAAGCAGCAACATTTTGTGATCGCTTGCATGTTTCGCAATTTGTGAAAAATATAATTGCTGCTACTACAGCAAAGTCAAGTAGCCAAGTAGTTACCCACCGAGGGTACGTTACATAGTAAAGGTTGTGGTATTCTGCGGCATGACGCTGGCTGCAGAGACCGGTCACAAAACGGCCCCTCTCCCTCGTGAACATCTTTCCCCCGAAGGTGAAACTTTGTGATTTTTTCATCCGTGACCAAAGTCTATCGAATATATCCTACAGTTCGTCGCTTGCACAAAATTCCAGGAACAGACGGTAGTTTTGTGGCCCCTTTTCTACATATATACGTAGAACGCGGATATGAACTACAACTTTCACTGAATAGACACGTTGAAAGCCCTTCTGCAGTGGAACATTTAAGTTTGGTGGAAAGTTCACAGATTTACAAATCTGTGGTATTCCGTGCGAGAAAAAAAGTGCACCATTCTCCCAACATCGCACACCGAAGTATCCCACATGCTTTTCCAGCCTTTTGGAACTTTTGGGTGTGTAAAGAAATCTAGACTGAACTTTGTCAATCTCTCTCCGGGAGTCGCTGTCGTTAAATTTTCTTTTGGCGCGGTACATTCGGCTGTGTAAGTGGTGTCGCCATTACCAGTCGTGTCAGGCATTGCGGTCACGACTGATCAGGTTTAACCCGCGAAAATGTCACTGACGGGTTGAAGTCCTTACATAATTCTGTGAGATATCAAATATTCCACGAAAAACAGACGATTCTGAGGGAAACAGCAGGTTCCATGAGACATGGCCAATTTCGCGGAGAGCTCTAGACTCGTTTTGCCTACTTCGCTCGATCATGTTAGAAGGGCTGCTGTGATTGGAAGAACATGTGCACTCGTGCTAGTGTATCATATACAGGGTGTCCCAGCTAAAGGCAAACAGATTTTTAAAAATATATATATCGACGATAACGAATTCCACTTGTTTGCGCACACCATTACAGCGATTCGTTCGTTGTACCTCTTTCCTCTGGCGCAAGTATCGTTTTTATGAGTGATAGCCTTATAAGTAATATGCAGATTTAACATTTAATAAGTTAACATGTCCCAGACACAGCAGCTGGGCAACCTTCTTGTAATGAGCCGTGGTGCACGTTGATATGTTTGAACCACGACCTACTAGATTATAACGACCATGTCGTGCGTACCCCTTCCCAGCGCCGCATTTTTGGAAGGTAGCGGTGGCGCTGCTCATCGTCCCAGTTATTGCTTCCTCAGCTTCTGCAATACTTTGTACTTCAGCTTACCTTAGTATTTCTGCACAAGCGGTGGACGTTCCACAGATGTTTCATTCTGAGGTTGATTATCATCATCATTCTACGCGTTTTCATAGGGGCTATCGCTGTCGTCTGCTACGGTAGTCGTACACACGCTTCTGCGCGTTGAGAATTCAAATTTCCGTCGTCCAATCGTGTTGTGCCAATCAGTAGCACCCCTGGCGGATCGTGCGGACAGGCTCCTCATAGGGTTTTCTGATTGTGACATGGTCGTTATAATCTAGTAGGTCGTGGTTTGAACTACCAAGCATTCTTTCCCATAGAAATACGCGTGACTTCAACGGAACGCAAGCGCTGGTTCAGATTATTTGAAAGTTTGAATTAGGAGTTTTTGAATTAATGGGATTGTGCTGTATTGAGAAGAGTGATGAGTTACACTCCTAGCTTTTGCTCTTTTTCTTCTGAGTTGCACACACTGAAATGATGCTAACAGGATGTGCATGTAGAATAAATACGTACACTTTTCATTTGCGTTCGAGGAATACCAGCTGGAGTGAGCTTACCCAAATGTTCCCTTCAAGTTTTCTGGATTTTTTTACTTATCCATTCGTTACATACAGATGTTCAATTTGCACCGTCAAATACCCATTTAAGTAAAACTAAGTCAATGGACCTTTTTCGCAACTACTTATGTACATAACCTTGAGTGTGCCAGACAAGGTTACCTCTGTGTCTAATAGATGGCGCTGGATGGGGCCAACAGAAGTGGGGACACTGCACAAACGGTGCGAGCCCGTCGGTCACGGTCAGGACTGGGTTTGGAAAAAAGGTCCAATGACTTACATTTTTGCTTCATCATGCGGAAGTGCTTTTTTGAGCCAAGTTTCTTAAAATTGATTCTGCTAGGATCTCTGTTGAAGCTGAAGGACTCTCAGTGGGACCTGGCAACCGAATCGTGTCTGCGTAACGTCCTCCGTGCTTTTCTTTGTGACAACGACCAGGACTCTCGGATGTTGCGCATGATTATGGGGCAGGTGATGGGAAACGAGCGGAAGCCTCCCATCATTGTTAGTTCTTACATGGGAAAGGTAAGGACCTATATGAGATGGAGACAATTCATGTTCATGTTGTTTCCATGATAGGCGAGCCTGATGTTACACGTCCTCAGGCTCGCCTGTCACGGAGTTTATCCACCAGCTATCTTGCATCTACACCATCTTATTTGCGTTGTTTCCAGTAGAATAGACTTCCATAAATTCAATTTTTTGTTTCCCTTAATTTTGCCATGTTCAGATTCTTTCTGCAGAACAAGCGTGGAGGTACTCTGCCAATTTCTCCATCCTTCATGTAAAATGTAATTTCATGCATGTACGAATGAATAAAAATAATCTGAAAGGCACCCATCTACCCATTTGGATTATGGTGATCCACAGCAAAGCCCCATAAAGTTTGGGACGTTGCCACTTTTCGTGTGAGGACATTTCCACACTTCAGAATATATCTTACGTACGTTCGGATGCATGTTCTAAGCTCACAATGGCATGGAGCAATAGCAAATTACCTCGTCAAATGGATGTCACCCTGAATAGTTGTCCTTCCAACGTGACAATTTCTAATAGGATGTCCTAGCGTTAATGTGAGCTCCAGTTTTGCAGATGTCTCTTTCAGCGCATAAGTTAATACATAGGGTAAGCCCAAGTAACGTGAAGTTGTCTGCCATGGGATTTCATTGACCTACCTCTTTTCCGCAGGTTTACGACTATCGGCGCGAGGCAGTCCATTCTAAAAGGTACATAAGTGTACTGGAAAACCTAGATATTGAGGATCCAGATGTGATTAACTGCCTCATTGACCAGGTGAGCGATAACCTCTCCTCTTATCATAAAAAAAAACTTTCATTAACTGCTGCATCCAATTTCAGCGCTCAATAGAAAAGATAGCGCTGATACCTACCAATCATGAAGCACGGAAGGCCCTAATGCACATTGAAACTGTGCCGAAAAACTGTTGGGAAGCCTTCACCACACAGGGAGACCAGTTGTACCCGGCACCAAGTTTCAGATACTACTCGGCCACAAAGAATCGTGCCGAGCTCCTCAAAGTGGGCGTTGATGATCAAATTAGGTACATCTAGTTCACCAAGGAAGCCCAAGTATTACAGTTTTGTTCTTTCTTTCTAGGGAAAAGTCTGTAGAGCTTGCAGAAATTGAGAAGCGATCAAACGAGCTGGAATCAATGTTCAAGACTGACCAGGAAAGCCTCATGCAACATCGTAAGGAGGCCTGTTCATTAGCCAAGCAATTGGAGAAACTACGACAGGAGGACGTGGACTTGCGATCTCGTGCCGTAGAGCTTCGAAGGGTTGAGGATCCTGAACCGACCAACATTGCCACCTTAGTAAGTTGTTACTTGATATCGTACCAATGTGTGCCTTTTATTTATTTTTTTAAGAATTTTGTCCGGGGTAGTAAGGCGTGTGCTGATCATACAGGGCTGAAACCTTTGAAAACCCTTGAGTCTGGAAGTCCACGTATTTCAAGACCTTGTAAGCCCTTGAATATGGAGCTACCCTTGAAACCGCTCCAATTTGGGGGTATCTGTTCAAGTTTTCATTGAACGAATGACGCTAAAAAGGCATTCTGTGTAAATGCGTCGTAAACTCTCTTTAAGACGAACACAAAGGGACAGCAGAAATTTGTTTGGCTTAACAGGAGTGCCGAAATTTTATGCCACGTATACCATAGTTGCCAATGCCAATCCGAAATTTGTAGTAAACAAATTTTGCAAAAATAAAAATTGATAGTGACTGTTCATTTTTCAAAACTGTCGGTGGAAGAGGTTGGTTCTAACGCTTTTGTGTGTCTCTTTTAGATCAATGCTGCCCAAATTTGCAAGATGATTGAAAAGGCCCAGCACGTGCTTTCCACCCGCGAGTCGCGCAACGGGTTCTAAATCGAGCTTCTCCTAAAGCAATACAGGCGTTAGGTGAAGCCGATTTGCGGAATGGTGACGCGTAATGTTGCCAAAAATTGTCCCGATATGTTCCCTCCACGTGTTCTGGCCGCTGTTTAGCCAGCGGGACATCACATTTTTTTCTTACGTTACGGGGGGTTATGCTAGGGGTGCTGCGTTGCATTTCAGGGAGATCCGGAACGTATTCTTAGCCGCTCAGTTGACATCGTCATCATCATCATCATTATCATGACTCATCATCATTGCGGAGTAAATTGCAAACCAAAAGCAGAAGCACAGCATGCTGACTGCGTGACAGTTGAGAAGTCATTTCCTTCACTCGCACTATCATGGTGTTGGGAAAAGATATGGAGGCATTGAATGGGGGGGCTACTTCTGAAAATAGACCTCTATTCAAGAAACCTCACCGTGACATAATCGTGGCATTGGTAGACGTTCGAGACTGAAAAAAACGGTCAGCGACTGTATGTCCCTAGGTGGGTCCGTACAAAGCACACTCCTATGTGTGATTGGAAGATTTTTCTGCGCTCATAAAACTGTATTTGTGGATCAAAATGTGTAGTCCTAGTTGAGATTTGTTAGTTAATTTTATGTTGCCAGAACGCTTTCGAGTGCGCCTGCAAAAAATTGACCAAAAGGCCAAATTAAGTCCTGTTTTGAGCCGCTATATTTATGCGGATGGTTGACATTCCACCTTTGTACAGGAAAAAGGCTGCATTTCCCAATGTCAAGCAACGATTGCTCCGTTGTCTCATTTCTGCGCAAGATTGCACGGAAAATATAATAGCTGCGTACGTAATGTACAATCTGAAACTTCTAGCCTCAGTTGCACGTTCTTTTACGTGCGAGTACCTAATTTTAACTTTTGCCGGTTGAGAAGACATTGAGAACCTTGAACAATGGTTTCTTCGCCAAAAATTGCTTTCTGAAACCACAATCTGCATGATTTGGTTTCCAGAAATTGTGCTCCGTTTCATCGTCGAATAAATAATGCCGTATAACTTATAGGAGGACGCCCTTATCGAGTTGGACGGCGAAGTTCAAATCTTGGAGTCCCGGAAAAATGGTGCCCGAAAAAATATTTCGGAGATCCGGGCCACATATAAAGCAGCCACCGAAGAACTGCGCAAGAAAGAAGATGCGAGGAGAGTTTTACTGGAAAACGCTGACACAGCAAAGGTACTCGGTTCTGTCACCTAGATAGAGAAAGCCTGCTTACTCGTCGATGTGACGTAACAACTAAGAGTCAGCCAATCAGGATCGTGTTTTCAACACCGGCAGCCAATCACGAACGTTCTTTCACCGGTCGTAGTCACGAAAACGAACCACCGTCGTCTGCGAGTGGTGATTGAACGTCCTTGCATACTAAATCGGAAAACATGGAAACAAGGCACAAAATGGCCCCAATCTTTCTCAACACTGATTTTCTGGAAAGCGTGTTGTACTTTTCGTCTAAATATTCGGCTCTGCATGTTCCAAGTAAGCTGCAATTATTTGCGGACTCTCGAATTCGCAAAACGGCGAATTGCAGTAGCGGACGAATTGCGACTATGTACGTCCACTTAGCGAAGGGGGGAAAGGGGGCCTTCTGTATCTCTGTGGTTCTGCTGCACTTTGGTCTTCATTGATGGGAGTATTTCAGGAGAAGCTGATCCAGACAGACTCTGAGGTGCAGAAGGCCAAGAGCATCAACATATTGCACAGGGAGCAGATAGCAAAGGCGGAGAAACGATGTGCAGACGTCGAGCTAGAGATGAAAGCCATCAAGAAGAAAATCCAAGTACATTTGCTTCCCCGTAGCTTTATACTTCTCCTTGACGTCTCTCGAGCGTGACGTCTAATCAGCAGGATCGTCGTTGCTTTACAGAAATTAATTCGCGAAGCGTCCGCAGTGGTTCCAGACAGGATTTCAACACGGAGAAGCGTTGCGGCTATAATGAATGAAATTGAGGCTGTTAAAGAACAGTTGGAAGAAGAAGCATCGAGGTTTGGATGCTTTATTGCTTGTATGGTTGCCAAGCCTATAGAACCAGCGCCCATTGATTCAACTTAATCCAGAATAGGAACCAGAGAAACAGTGGAGAGCCGCTACACAGAGGCCAAAGCAAAGTACGATGAAATGAAAGGCAACGTTGGAAAGCTCAGAGAATTTATCAAAGTAAGGTCGTATTTGTTTCGCTTTCTCGTCCGATTATCCCTGGCTGTTAATTTGAAACATTGCCCTTGCTCTTGAGATTGTCAAACTATCTCGCAGTCTTTAAAATGTGTCCACCATGTAAGACTGTAATGTAAAGTAATGACCTACTCTCACCTACAGAAGCTGCACGAGACAATGAAAGAACGGCGTGAGAAATACTGCGTCCTCTGCGAGCAGACTGTGCTCAGGTTGAGACTCATCTTCTCTTCTACGCTGCTGCAACAGAATTTTACGGGACGTTTGGAGTTTGACCACTCAAAGCAGCTGCTGCACATTCAGGTGAGCATATTGGAACATTCTTTTCCTGTCACGATGATGACGATGATGATGATGTGTAGGTGAAGCCCAATGAGGAGAACAGCCAACTGCAGCAGGACCTCAAGGCGTTGTCTGGTGGTGAACGGTCATTCTCCACTGTATGCTTTGTACTAGCCCTATGGGAAACTATGGAATGCCCTTTTAGAGTCATGGATGAGTTTGATATATTTATGGTATGTACATGTATCGTCTTTGATTGTGCTCACTGTAATAGCGGCATGTTAGAAAATAACTATTCAGTCGAACACTTTTATAACTAAACTTGAAAGGCAGCAAAAAAGGAATTGTTGTAAAGATAAATTCATTAAAGTTTAGAACAATGAAACAAAGTGCATGCAAGCAGGTGTAGGCTAGCTGTTGGTAACATTTCCCTGAGTCTTGGGAGTTACGAACAAACACAAACAGCAGAGATGAGACAATTCCGGAGCACATGTACTAAATTTACGTAGTTCAATATCACATAAACGTACAAGCAGGCCTTGGGCATACGACAGAGATTGTTTAGTAGCTTCGTCTTGGCTAACCTCTCCTAAACACCCGGAAGAAAAAAAAATTATGGCAGAAATCGCCGTACAGGTTGTTGGAGAAATGCGATAGCATTATACTACAAGAGGGCAGTACCCGAGACGGGGAGAGATACAGCACACAGAAAATTAGCAAACACAATGTAAGTTTAATGGACACAACCCACTGTATTGAAAACCCTCCTAAGCAGAGGAAGAGGAATGAGTGACAGTATCTCACTTGATTCCGCCAAGTAGCCTGTAGCCTCTGCGCAAAATTTCTTTGGGTGTCTCCGAGAAGAGGGGTTGGTGTAATTGTTTGCATTCCTGGATAGGGTTGCTATCTTTCGCAGCAAAAAATACCGGCTGAAGGAGAGGAGGTCGAATAGAGGGCAAGTGGGTGACAGAAAGAGCGAGCGTGCTCACTCAAATATGGGGAAACATATGCTCCTGTTTGAGGCTGGATTATTGACGTTAGAAATTGCTATAAACAGGCATGAACGTCAAACTGGATTGTATTAGAGCAACCGGATTGGATTGCCACTCACTTTGAAAAACGCATCGACGCAGACAAACCCTTCTTTGCAAGCAGGGATCTCGTAGTGGTTGTGTACGGCCTAAATTCTAGCTGGCTCAACAGCTTTGCACAACCACTGCTCTTGTCCCCTCCGAATACGAGACTGTAACGAATAACTAAGAACATGACTGGTGACTGTGGAGTTGGCTCTGTGCTCCAGATTTATTCGAGCTGTAGTGGAATGTTGAAGGGAAAACCCCGAAAAAGCCCATGTGAGAGGTCTTGAGCCACAAATACCAGCAAAAGGCTGCCGGTATCACTTTTCTACCGGTAACCGGCAGAGCGAGCAAATAACTGGCCCTGCCGGTATAATTCCGGCCTGGTGGCAACCCTATTCACGGATGTGCTGGACAGGTCCACCTGACATGTGACTTCTTTCAATGTGACAATGGTCATTTAAACGATGTCCAGTTTGGCCTAGATAGCATATTCCTGTAATGGTTCCATTCTTTACTGTATAGCCTGTGTGCTATGCGGCCAAACAGGACCATGTTTGAATGACTGTCGTCTCCCTTCTTGAGGAAGATGGGGAAGGCCTGAAGAAAGTCCCTTTTATTGCAGGACATGGGCAAACGACGTGTCAGCCTGGAGATGATCCTGGAAATGACGAGGCGCAAATCGCGCAGCCAGTTTGTTTTCCTGACACCCATCGAACTGCCCTCCATTTCAGCATTCAACAATGTCAACATCATGATGATGCCCGAACCCCACAGATCAAACGGACAGCTTCCGCAAGCTGACCAAGATAGTTGAAAGCCAAAGGATTATTACTCCCTATGTATAATATGCTGGAAAGTCATTTCATCAGCCACTCTTTGGAAACAAAGGGAACTACCAAAGACACATCAGTAATGCACCGTTTCATTACATACCAATTTTGCAGAAATGTGATTCCATTGCAATTTTCAATAACTCGTAATGTAAGAGCTTTAGAATACAGATGACTCGTTTTTCTGTTACTTATTAAATTTGCTCACGTTTTATTGAGGACACTCGGTAGCCAAAGGCCAACTTTTCGTCTCTTCAGTCGGCGGAAATTATGTGCAAAGAGACGATGCGCAGCACTTTCCTGGGACCCTAGATCTGGTGTTGCAAATGCGCTGCCTTTCTGAAATGGTAGCGCAGGTGCCTTTTAAAGAATAGGGAAATGCCTGATTTCACTGATGATAAATGGTGCTAAGTGCTCCACCTTTTTGCCTCGCTAGGCAACCTCCTGGCGCATTGTCCTCATTAACTTTCACTAATGAACTTCTTAACTGTAAAGGGTGGAAGTTTGGCACAAACATGACATCTGTTCACTTTGGGGCACCGATGCCAACAATTTGCGCATCTCTTCATGAAGGGTGTTACAATTTTTTAATGGGGTGAATGCGACATGTGCTGTCTGTTTGTGGCGGGCGAATGTTATGTTCACTTGACAAATTTTTGAGTTACTTTCAGAAAACTCAATTTGTTTCTACAGAAAATTGATGATAGTCGACATAAATCGTGGCAAAAATTTGCCCAAGTTAAATACTGTTAACGCCATAATTTTGAGACAACTAAGTGAAACGCTCTGTTTGTAGAGAGCACAGTATCCAACAGACCTTTCTGGACGTTTTTAGGTTCTTTGGGTTACAAAGTGTCCTGCCCCACTCGAGGTGACACTTATATCGGGTGGAACATGTTCGGTACAAGGATCAGTAAAACATCCATTTTGACCAATTGTTGAAAGTGCTCTATGTTGTGTGGTCTGTGTTTGTTTCTTTTAGCGCTTTTATCGTCAAGGAAATGTAGCAACAAGCCCAAATGGATGTTTTACTGATCGATACAAGGAGCTACATGTTCGATACGTGGCGCTTTTGGAGCCCCAACGCCACCTATATACAGAAGGCCGCCTCCTTATTGCATCCTCTCCCTCAAATTCAAGAACTCGCAAATGATTACAGCGAACTTGAAACCTGTAGACCTGAATCTATAGATATAAAGTGAAACACGCTTTCCAGATGTGGGTCCGTTTTGTGCGTTATTTTAAACTTTTCCCATTTACTACGCGGCGACGTTCAATCACTACTCGCAGACGACGGTGGTTGATCTCCATGGCTACCGCCGTTGAAAGGCCGTTCATGATTGGCTACCGCCGTTGAAAGCACGATTCTGATTGGCTGACTCTTAGTTACGTCACGTCGACGAGTTAGCAGGCTTTCTCTATCTAGGTCTTGCTGATACATCCGGGCAGCGGGTTGCCCCAGTATATCTGGTGTGGTGACATCCGCAATGCGAGAGTGGCGCGGACCCGCATCAGCTCGCACGTCGAAGTTCCGTGAGTTAGCAGACGACGAAACCCGAAGACGAGCGACGGCGATGCCCCAAGCGTGATCCAGCGACTACAACAGCTAGATTATGAGCACGCATGTTCGGTTGGTAACTGTCACGTGACATCAAAGCTTACAAAGGCTAGCAATTTCCGAGCGCTCGGCCGTTTTACCACATTTTGACAAAGCGAATTCGTTCAGCCAATGGAGTTCATCTGTCTTATCGAAACTTGTGTCGAAATTGTAGAACAGAAAAAACCGCAATTTCAATCCCGATATTTTGGCCTTGGGAAAACACTAAGAAGTTTAGGGCTGCCTTTTCTTTTTTCTCCCCCTCCCCCTTATCTGCCAAAAAATGATGGTTTGTTAAGCAAGCTCAAGTAAAACTGAGCTCAAATAAAACGTAGATACACAATCGAATAGTACTCTTTCTTTTCTACTACACGCCCCCCCCCCCTTTTTTTTGTTCTCCCCAAATTGAGGGAAGGAACGATGTCACTCGCGATGATGGTTGGCGATTCCGTGCCACTACATCCAACGTGCCATTACATCCAACACGCCGGTACATCCAAAAACGAGCCGTTACGTCCAACATGCTGTTACATCCATTCTGCCGTTACATCCAACGAGACGTTACATCCATTTTACATCCATTCCTAATCCGAGCTTCTCCTCCCGTCGACCTTCTTACTTCCCATCGCCCCATGGCGACCCAGATTTTTTGGCCGTTACATCCATCGTGTCATTACATCCATCATGCTGTTACGTCCAACGCGTCGTTACATCCATACCGTGCTATTACATCCAACGAGCTGTTACATCCATCGTGCCATTACGTCCATCGATGGATGTAACGACACGATGGATGTAATAGCTCGTTGGACGTAATGGCCCCGTACCGGGAGCGTACTATGCGGCGTTAGTCGTGACGTTGCCCACCTTTGTGGGGCCGACAAGGGCGACCTCTGGTGCGCTCCCTATTTTTAAGAGTGTAAGCGAGATGTTCTCTCTCCGTAATTTCCATTTTTTGTCACTAAGAGGGTAAGCCTTCCGTTCTTCTTCTTTTTTTTTTTATGAAGGTTTTTACCGAGTTCAAATTAAGCGTATAGATGCACAGTGGACGGTTCTCTTTCTTTTTGACTGCAATTCGTATCGCGTGTCTGAATCTTTTCCTGTGTACTTTTGGGACTGGATTTGACCACTGTTCTAATATTGGCTGAAAATAGCAGACTTCTTCGGGGAAGAAACAACATCCAGTTTAGAGTGAAAAAGAGGGAGAGTTTCACCGCGTGCTGGAAAGTCCACATTATATCCGAAATAGTACTTAGTGCTGAATGTGTACGTTCTTTAGCTGCATATGTTTAGCAGGCAACACATTCGTTGACAATATGAGGAAGAGCGTCTTTTCTGTTGTTCCTCATACTCAATAAGGAATATGTTGCTTACAAGTCCACCAACTTGCTTGCCGCCTATACTTTTTTGCTCCTCGGCGTGTTTCAGAACGACGAGCTGCTCTATCTATTTGTCCCATCGGCTAGAGCCGCTAGACCTAACCAAGCGTCACTTCCGACAGACTGCCGGGGGAGGACCAGTAGTTTCACTTATTTCGAAGAGCGGTTTCCGCGCTAATTAAATATAACGACGCACACATATTGAAGTAACTTTTGAGTAAGCATTGAGTAGCCAGCCCAAAGTGGCTCGGGACTAGCATCTCCATTTTTGTCTTTTACAAATCAGATCAACTTTTGAGGAACAAAGAAAGTATGTTCGACACCGCGGCGTGAAGAAATCGGCACGTGCTCTCCATGCCATTTATTTCCTTGGCGTCTACTTATTGACACATCTGCAAGACTGGGAGGTATCCGGGTTCGAATCCCGGTGCCGGCTGGGTTTTCCTCTGACGCTTTCAGACCCAGGACGCACATTCCCCGTCAGTCGTGACGTTGCCAAGCTCTGTGACATCATCACCACCCGCAAGACGTCCAAGGCAGATTTCCAGAGTAGCTGGTACTATATACTCTTAAATTCAATGACACGTGCAAATCATTAGAGTACTATCCGTTTCTTTTTGCATTTAAAACTCCATGGAACCGAAATAGGCCTAACGTATCTATTGAGCCCTCTCTGCCATTTTCTGTGGTCAAGTGCACTTGAGGAGTACACAGCGAGCCATGACGCTATCCTAAACGTTGCTAAATCAACATAGTTCCGCTCTCACGGAAATGGAACCGTCACATGCAAACCCAATGCCATTGTTGCTAGCTTGTTTTCTCTGGGAGACAAGGGCTTAATGACATGTCTGAGACACGTCAAGCGGCACGACTACATTCATAGGTGGGGGTCACGTCACTAACGTTCGACATACACGGAAACATTTCACGAAAAACCTTCTTCAGTACGTTCAGGTCCGCTGTTCTCAAGACTAGAGTTCTTTGGGTGTATTAAAAATCTCAACTCACGATTCCGCAACTGCGGAATGAATAAAAGGCATCCAGGTCCTGTAAGAAGCTTCAAATCTTTTTTATTGGATTCACGGGGAAGCATGTTGTACGCGATGCATTTCAGAAGACTAATAGCGAATTCGGGTGGTCATTTCGTAGCAAAACGGCCGAGCGCTCGGAAATTTCTAGGTCGGCGACCGAGCTGGATCACGTGACCGTTGCCACCCGAACATGATTGCTAGGGATCTAGCGGTTTTAGGTACTACTTGGATCACGCTAGGGGCGTCGCGGTCGGAAGTCTTCGAGTTCTGTCGTCTGCTAAACCACGTGATTTCAACATGCGGACCAATGAGGGCACTCGCCACCGTTGCAGTGCGGATGTGACGACACCGGATACAGTTGAGAGAAACTGATGTTCTGAGGCTGGAACAACATAGAAGGGACAGACTTTCATCTTTCATAGTTGAACAATCTGCTGCTGGATCGTTTTGAGACCGGGCAAAAAAAGTGCTAGCTAGCAAATTCCGAGCGCTCGGAAAGCGCCACGCGAACATGCGAGATTTGCTTCATTTTGACCAAGCGAACATGACTGCTCGAGATCTGGCAAAAAAAAGTTGCTCCAAAATGACCATCCGAATTCGCCATAAGAACGATGTGTCTAAAGAAGGATCGAGTGACTCGAATCATTGGATCTCTGACGAGGGCAATAAAGAAATTAAAGGTGTCGTTCTAAGAACAAGGGTAGGTAGGTAGACAAAAGATAACTACCTATATAAAAATTGCCTCGTTGGATTGGGTTAAAAACAGAGCGTCGAAGCGAAACGTTTTCCAGTCTGTTTCGGGTTCGGCCATAAAGGTTCGGCCTTCGGATAAACAGCCTTCTTTGCGTCTGCGTTCTGACAGACCGGCCAGCGTCTATACCACGGTCTACACGTCTAAAATCGAAACTATAGATAAGTACGCCACGCCGCAGCCGTCGGCGCCGGAGCACTTGCAAGTTTCAAATGCTGTAACACAGGCGAGTTGCGGCACACTTGCAGCAGCAGTGCATTGCAGCCTCATTGAACATAGTGGTTCTGTAGCTACGTTTTTAATGTTCCACATGATGTTCTTACAATGCACTGCTGCTGCAAACTTTCGTTTCTTGTATAAGCGGCGGCGAGAGGACAACTTCCTTCACCTTGTATGTCCCGCGCTACCGAATCGACCGCCAGATCTCGAGAATTATGTCACATAAAACGGATTCAAACAACGGATAACAAACAAACGGATGTCGCCACCAGACGATGGGATAGATAACAGGCGGCACACACCAACCCGAATCGGTATTCGAGGTTTTTAGATCGGTTCGGTTCCGGTTCAGCACCAAGATGGCGATAGTAATAACGGTTAATTTCGGTTCGGTTCGACCTTCTGGTTAAAAATAATACGGAGATTGAGTAGTTACTCCAAAACAGGGGATGACAGAATTATTACGTGATTAAAACTTT
Organism: Ornithodoros turicata; assembly: GCF_037126465.1. Lineage (NCBI taxonomy): Eukaryota > Metazoa > Arthropoda > Arachnida > Ixodida > Argasidae > Ornithodoros > Ornithodoros turicata. The sequence continues at coordinate 715,497 of NC_088206.1, forward strand.
CAATGGGTCACTGCTCAGAGGTGCGCGCGGGTGCAGTTATATCCGCGGATATCCGCGCTACATCGTGGTTTGCGGATAGAAATATAACGTCTTTAAATCCGCGCGGATAAAGTGCACACAAAACCGCGCACCTCTGCGGTTCGCGCGGATATCCGCATTCTATCCGCAATATCCCTGACCGGAAATCAGGAGGGTCTGGGTTCGAGTCCAGGTGTCAGCATTCTTTTTCCAGAGGTATTTGAATTCATTGATTCTTGGGCATTGGAGTCTCGTGTGTTTGTGTCGTTCATGTTTGTAGCCCGCCTGGGCTAATTCTCGTTGCAAGGCTTAGTGGCTCTGTCGACGTCGTCCAGCTGGAGCCACAATTGACGTAAATACAGTCTCGAACCTCGTTAATACGACACGCGAATTGAACTTGTACTCTTTCTGACCATTTGCTTCGGAACCGTTCCCTCCCTATGTATCCGACAACTACCGAAATTTCTTCCGCACACAATGGGGGTGTATTCTTCCTTCCATGTTGCGACCACCGTCGGTTCAGCGACTTCTCATCGTTGGTCGAACGAGCAATATTCTTAGGGAAAAAAAACTACAGACAGAACTGACTGACAACTAAACTGACACTCTTATTGGAGTCTCGTCATAAATAAACTGTAAGATGTTCTTCACAGTGTCTCTCGTTTCGCAATAAATAATAGCTCCGCTTCGTCTTACGCGATAGGGGTTTCTTTGATGCGTGTCATATACTGTTCGTTAGTGTGACAATTTGCTTTATGACCAATATCTGCGGGAACTGTCGTGGTCATACTGTCTGGGGTCGATTGTAATCCAAAATGGTGTCGACGTGTGGCCATCCTTTGCATCGCTGTGCCTTTATTAACAGCATTTTTCTTGACAATTCTGGGTGACATGATGTTCCTGAGTATGGTTTGCGTGGTGAAACGTTTGGTAATATAACATTTTCGTCGTGGGTTTTTTTCCTACAAATATAAGGGCTCCGACCATCGGCATGACGCCCGCTCGTTGATGGAATAGCTAAGGGTGTCCTGAAGACTGGGAGGTGCTGGGTTCGAATCCTACCGCCGACTGTGCTGTCTGGAGTTTACCCTTGGTTTTCCGTCAGACTTTCCAGACGAATGTCGGCACAGTTCCCCCTGAAGTCGACCCAGGACGCATACTAACCCCCTTCCTGCTGTCCTCTCTCTATCTGTCCACGTCGCTCATAGCCACAGTTGCTTCGCGGCGCTAACGTGGAATTTAAAAAATAAAATGGCTGTGGATGCGGGTACACCTACAACCTATGTCATCCGCGGATACAGTCAATGTCACTTGACACTGCTACGGTTCAAATGTCGACTATGCCCTGGCTTTGGCTCCGTCGCCCTCACTGAACGTATGCGAAGACGTGCGAGTAGTAAATTAATATAGCGACGGAATTGATTTTTATTGTTAGAGCGATTACTTGCTCTAGCTTCTGTGGTGACGTATCCTTGAAAAAGCACAGTGTACAAACATTCTCTCCAAATAAGTGGTTTCCGCTGTAATGAAGCATTGCACGCATGGGGGCGGAACTGGCCTTGATCGCCGAGGTCTAGGAGGGCCTTATAAGCGACTGTCTGGCGCAGTTCGGAAACTCTGCGACAATGAAAGAGGTGAGCTTCGTTTTTCCTTCCAATCCAACTTGGTTCAATGAGTAAGATAAGAAGGATGCCACTGTTTGCATGCAAAGGAAGAAAGGCTAAGATTCGGCAATATTTCGCCATTAGACATTCAAAGGGCTTCCGAAAAATCCGAAAAATCGTCTTTCTTCTACAGTCAACGAGCACGTTTTCGCGTGTGGGATAAATAAAAATTATTCCACTTAAAATCCCCTTATGCGTATTTTTCGCTACCTTGAGGCTCTGTCCACTTACCCTTTCACATTCGAAAGCGTCGACTCTCACACTTTAGTTTCAGTCGTTCCACGTATTCACGGGCCAACTTTCCAGCTAGGTAAAGGTCCGGAATGAACTTGAAAGAGTACGAAGGCATGGGAAATGTGAGATATTTGAAACACAAGTTTTCGTACAGCGCCTGCAGTTCTTCAGGTGAAGAACCTGAAGATCAACCTAAGATGTGCACGCTCTGCTCGAAAACTTGCGTATCAAATATCTTAAATTTATTTATTTATTATTTTAATTTTGTCGGGACCGCTCCACGTGGAAGGAAGGCTCTTGTGTTGACGATTGCCACACAAAAAATAAAAATAGAAGGACGGAAACGCTACTCTAATCTTTGTCGTTCCACGACTCAAGCTTCTGACGCGCGTAAGATAATTGTATACAAGAAGCAGTCCAAATTTAACTGATACATAACTATCGAGCGTGGAAAAAACGAGTATAATTTAACGACAGCAGATTAAGGAGAATCTTGGAGACGCATCCACCCAAGCAGCACAATGTACTGAAAGTCGAGTGCAATAGGGGTGGACGGGTATAGGTGGAAGACCTTGAACGAACTTGTAGCGAATATCAAGAACATTGATAAGACACATACCGTCCACCCCTATTGCACTCGACTTTCGGTACATTGTGCTGCTTGGGCATGCATGCATTGCACGTGTTTTTCCAAAGGCACAGAGGGAAAGGTTCCCGCTATACGAGAGACTACCAGCTACAACCGCTCTGAACTGAACTATCGTGAATGGAGTCTACCTTGGAGCTCTCGTTCACCATAATTCATCCTCTCATATTAACCTCTGTGAAGTGTGGTAGGGTCCTGTGGCTACCACGGGGAAACATCCCGTGTCACTTCTCCTTCATTTATTGTTGTTATGTGACAGGTCGTGGGAGCTCCGATCAAGGCCTGGTACCTGAATTTGCCACAGCCCAACAATACGGTGCAATGTACCTATGTCTGGATTGATGGCACAGGGGAAGGCTTACGCTGCAAGACTCGCACCGTCGACAAGGAACCACTTTGTCCAAAAGGTAAACGACCTTGTTTCATGCGAAAAGCGCGTCGAGCACATTTGGCGCTTTCTTTGGACAACCTGTCGCGGAGCTCGTTCTTGTGGGTACATGTTGGTACAACCTGTCGCTCTCATGACAGGATGTGGGGGATATGTTTACCAGGGATTTATCCACACACCCCTATCTTTGGCGACACCCTCATGTCTTTACGCGCTCCTACAGGGAGGCCTGTGCTATTTCAGCTACACATTGTAACTGTAATAATGATCCCCTTCCCGTACTTGCGATTCTGCGTAAACCATTCATGTTTATTATTATGTAAGAGGCAGATCACTTTGTAATGACAGGCCACCAATCTTCCAAGGGAGAAAAAGGCATAGCGTCTCAAATAAAGACGTTCCCTGGAATTGTGGTTAGGGCTTGCGTGACGAACCTAGCAAATAGTCTGTGTGTGAAGCAGGCTGATCGTAAACGGATGATCGCAGAACTCCCCATCTGGAATTTCGATGGTTCAAGTACGGGTCAAGCGGATGGTGCTAACTCGGACGTTTACCTGTACCCCGTGGCCCTTTTTCGGGATCCTTTTCTCGGCGGACCTAACAAGCTCGTCATGTGTGAGACTTACAAGCACGACAGCACCCCACACGGTGAGAAACACTCATTCATATCAGATTGCTTTCTTTCCCTCTCTCTCTCTTGGTATACTCGACTTCCAGCGCAGGATGTCTGCATGTTTCGGGGGGCGCATGAGTGCCAGAGTACAAGTTTTAAATTGCGCGATGCATATTTTGCAGGTTAGTGCATGATTGCATTTACGTTGCACGTTTTTGCATAAATGCATACTTCGATCACCAAGATGTGCGGGAAGTTTTACAAATACCCTGCCTATTAGCGCGGCAATGCATCGGCACTGCTTCGGGGGCTCAGAATATTGAAACGGGCAGTATACGGAAAGAGGACAGCGACGGTACAGGGAGAAAGTGCTAGTGCAGGTCCTTCAGTGCATTGTGACGTATTTCCGTGGAGGTGGAGCGTGTTTTACATTTCATTTCCTCGCCATTGTTCTTATTCGCGTCGAGGAGCTAGCAGCCTGAGAAGATGTCGCAGTCGCGCGAAATTAAATGGGTTTCCAAGTTGATGCTGCATATTTTTACAGTTTTCTTTGCATAAGTGCGTACATATTTCGGGGAGTTTTAGTGCATATAAATCCGCTCATAATATATAGCGATATAACGTTTCCCATAAGCAACCAACAAGAGACGAGCCTGTAAGCAAACGATGGATCGCTGCAAGGACCAAAAGCCCTGGTTCGGAATCGAGCAGGAGTATACCCTTCTTGATTTAGATGGAAGGCCCTATGGCTGGCCCAAGAACGGATTTCCAGGTCCCCAAGGTGAATCTTTCATCCCATATATACCGGGGAATTGCTAAACTTGTTTTTTTTTCAGGTCCCTACTACTGCGGCGTGGGCCCTGACCGCATCTACGGCCGCGACATCGTAGAGGCCCATTACCGCGCTTGCCTTTACGCGGGCATCCAGATAGCGGGAACCAACGCTGAAGTGATGCCTGCCCAGTGGGAGTTCCAGGTACTTAGGCAAGCTCACACAATGAAGCACATTGACGTTCGCGATGAACGGTGGTCAGTAGGCTCGAGAAATCTTTGGTCTCAGTATTTCAACGAGACGAAGGGAGCATTTCCCCTTTTCTTCCCCCGATCGCGTCAATAGGTTGGCCCTTGCGAAGGCATCGCCATCGGGGACCAGCTGTGGATGGCCCGTTACATCCTTCATCGAGTGGCCGAGGAACACGGCGTCGTCGTCAGCTTGGACCCAAAGCCTGTGCCGGGAGATTGGAACGGCGCCGGTGCTCACACCAATTTTAGCACCCTGGGAATGAGGGAACCAAAAGGAATACAGTGAGTAACCTTGCTTCATCTTCAGCTCGGAGTTGCCTCCTGAGCGGACGTTCTTCATATTGGCGGCAACTATATATATATATGTGTTTATATTTTGAGCGCACGGTGTCAATTTACACTTATTGAATCTGGGTACAGCGAAATTGAGGCTGCCATCAAGAAGCTGTCGCTGCATCATTCGGAGCACATCAAGGCGTACGACCCCAAAGGTGGCAGGGACAACGAACGCCGTCTGACGGGCCTTCACGAGACATCCAGCATCGAGGACTTCTCATCGGGAGTGGCGAATCGCGGCGCTAGTATTCGTATCCCACGACAGGTTGCCCAAGACGGCCACGGCTACTTGGAAGATCGTCGCCCAGCATCTAATTGTGATCCCTATGCAGTCGCGGAACGAATTGTCCGCACCGTATGTCTCTAACAATGGCTCGGAGACAAGATAGTCGACTGTACATAGTCGTACAGTATATAAAATGTTTTTTATTTACGTAAGAAACGACCCTCAAATGTCTCGTGAAAGCTGTCTTTCGCTTTTGTTCCTCTAGATTAGAGTGACAAATATGGGTCTGGCTACTCCAATACTTGTAGACTGGGAAAATACGGAGAAGTGTTCGCTTGTTTTGCTCTTCCAATCGGATGAAACCCCCCTGATATTGGAAATGTCTGACATTTGACACTCGCGGTGCCGCGGAAGTTAGAGAGGCGCCCGAGCTAGGGAATCCAGTGTAAAAAGCAAAAAAAGAAAAAGAAAAGACGTCCTATCGCCACAAAATGCATGCTTATTGAATTTACTTCAGAAATCCACGTTAATCGAGATGATGAATGGGGAGTTTCATCACCAAGGGCGATACTCTACTCCATTCCTCCTTGTGGTGATGTGGGGAATGAAATCCCTTCACAATAAGGATCCAAGTCCTATGGTGTCAAAAAGAGCTTTGCGGGCAGAGTGTTGGTGGCCATTCACCAAGCAATTCCGATAGAGAGCGAGAGTCCAGCGCGGTTCGGGAAGGTTGGTAGTGAAGAAGAATGCGCTCTAGATCTTCTAGATCACCGCAGTGACGGCACCTCGGAGAGTCAACTTGTCGCAAGCGGTATAATGCCACATTGAGTCGCATCCGATGAATTAATGCAGCATCTTGACGAGAGCTGTGTCGTGGCATGCGGAAAGCGAGCGTTGGATCAACTCTTCTCAGCATAGACGGGGGGAGAATGTCAGTTGTCCAATGCCGGGAAGCCATGGGCCGTCACTAGATTATCGAAGAATGGAACGACGGTCTCCTCTCGACAGCGCAATGCTCGTCCGTCTCCGAGACGCGAGAGCTGCTTCTGCAGCGCTGTCGGGCTGTTCATTCCGCACGACACCACAATAGGCTGGAACCCACTGGAGAACGTGCAGAGAAAACATTACCGAAACATCATGACCATATTTGTGCAAACGAAATTTCGGTCATTGTCGGATACATGGGAAGGGAGGGAACGGTTCTGAAGCGGCCATAAAGCGTAGTTTCGAGATTTATGTGGCTCCACCTGGGGGACGTCGACAGAGACAGGCAGGCTACAAATTTCTTCTTGGGCATTCGAGTCACGTGAGACTCGAATGCCCAAGAAGAAATGAATTCAAATGCCTCTGGAAAAAGGTGATGACGCGAGGATTCGAACCTAGACTCTCCTGATTTCCGGTTAGGGATATTTGCGGATAAAATGCGGATAACCGCGCGAACCGCAGAGATGCGCGGTTTTATCCGCACGTTATCCGCGCGGTTTTGAAGACAAGTATCCGCAAACCACAATGTAGCGCGGATATCCGCGTGGATATAGCCGCACCCGCACACACCCACTAGCTATCAGCCCTATGAACTCCACGGCAAAAGGATATCCAGGAATCTACACGTTATGAGAACGGTGTAGTAAACTCTATTCGAGGCCACTGGCTGTTACTTGAAACAGATCTACATATCTCAAGCTTTCGACAGGGTGTGCAACAGGTTCCTTTTTTCCGCCCTTGAAAAGTGCAAGGTAGGACACTTTCTCGAAAACTGAACTAGGATTTGTTATACACAAGGGGGGTTTCTACCCGTATTTTATTAATGGAAGTGCTAGTAATCATATCCCCACCGTATCTTCAGTTAGACAAGGTTGCCCATTTGTCACCTATATTATTTGCCCTGTATTTGGAACCTTCTTAAAGAATGTTAAGACCATGCTGCGAACCGTATCTTCTATTGCATGTTTAACACCGATGCCAGAATGTTATAAGCGTGTGTCTTTCGGAGCGGCAGGTTCCCTTGTGATGTTATTATGTAGTCTTTAAATGCTGAATTACCAATTTTGATGCCCTGCTATGAACCCATTGCTCTGGTAGACGAGAAGGTTTCTACGTCTGCAACGGCATATACAGATGGCGCATCCAAAAATGGCAAGTCTGCCTCGGCATTCGTCATGCCATCCAAAGGCGAGGACGACGTCTTTTGCATTCAACCTCATCATCAGTTGCGGAACTCTATGCCACCCTTTTCTTTCTGCAGCACATCGTTAATTTTACCCCGCGAGAATGGGCAGTGTTTACTGACTCCAAATCTGCACTGCAAGCTATCGAAAATCCTTGCATACGATGCTTTATCCGCACCCCTTGACAGTCCAGGACTGTCCAGGACAGTCAAGCTTGGAAATTGTTCCCAACAAGCAAGAGAGCAATCCAGAATGATGACAATCAGAAAAGTGGGACAATAGTTTCGGCTAGCTGTAGCCGAATAAATGTGGCTCATCTACGAACGGTGTGATATCGATCGGGTCACCCGTAGCAACGGATAGAAGAACGGAATGGCGCCCGCTTAGCGGTCGGGCGAAGACGTCGTCGGCGTCGTCGACGATCTCGACGCGAACGGTGGGTTGTTGCTTCTTTTTTACTCTTCAGAAACATAGCGATTTCGATGGTGTACAAGATTTGGCCAAAGTGGTCATAATAGAACAACAGGGATGAGCGGAGAGTTGGTGCCAGTTCATATCGAATTTTCCGCAGCAGAGTATAGACGAAGACGGAAGGTTAGGAAACAACACGAGACATCACCTCAGCGGTCATAATAGTTGGCCGTAATAGTTACGATTAGCTTTTTCTGGGCCTTATAATACTTAAATGTCTAACAGCACCGTTATTATTTCGCGGGTCAATAACTGCATCTCACTGTCAGGAACGAAGTCGTTATTGAATTTCGGTCGCATCAGCATGTCACGGATTTGTTGACGCAACGCCCACTGTGGAACAGATGCAACGCCATATTGCACGCGATAGTCGAAGCGAGGGACGCCCCAGCCCTCACTCTCCCAACCAGAGCCACAAGCACGCGTTGTGCAAGCGAAAACTGAAATGCAGAGTCGAGTGGAGGTACATTACCGATAACGTAGGGTATCTGGCATCGAAAGAGGGATAGATATTGTTTTCGTTGCTGTGGATCGTTGTAGGTTATACCGAGTGTGCTTTACAGTCAATAATCACAACACGAAAGTCCAAAGTGATCCGAATCATGCTGAAAATGGGCTTATAAAATGCCCGAGTAAGCCAATTATTTGCAATTGAATTTCCCCTGACGTCACCGCCCGTCACTTTTTTATGCAGATTCGAAACCAACTTTCAGCCGCCTTTACTTCAATTGCTAAACCCTACGGTCCGGAAAACAGGGGGCAATGAACCACTCGTCAGAGGCCTTTGTCTGTTGACGTCTCACGGCACTACCGTATGTGATACACCAGAGATCGATATATCAATCGATATAGAGCACGTCTAGACAATTCATAACACCACATTCGGCCAGATTTGCAGTTTTGCAATGACGAGGTGCACCGTAGGTAGAACCAAGGCGCACTGGGAGGAGCCATGAAACTCTGCAGAAATGACATCAGAGATTTCCCGCTCATCGCTCGGACATGTGCCTTTCTCGATCGTTCGACAGTGTGTCCAACATATATTTTTATGCGCATGAAAAAAGGTCGATTTCCCATCTTGGTCTATTTAAAATGGGATTACTCAGCTCACAATGAGGTTCATCTCCTGACACTTTAAGAACAGTATTATTATTTTATTCGTCGTTTATTATGGCGCGTACCAGTTATCCGGTATTGTGTGCAACAGGAACTAACGCAGTCCAGCAATTATCCTGACGTCGAAAAGTCCTGTCCTCATTAGGGTAGAGGAATTCCGAACCCACATCTGACCATCTGTCGGCGTGAATAAAAAAGGGCTCCCCCTCATCTGGCAGATGGAAGGATCCCCAGCGACCATCAGCAGATGTTTTTCTCCCGCATCAAATAAAACCAGCATAGAAATCCAATGAGGTACACAATATACGGCTCGGCGTCAAAGTCGCGATGAAAAGGTAGTCCACTGAGCGGTCATCTCACATATATGGTCCCTGGGAAGGCTTTTTCCACATTTTTTATCTATTCATAAACATGCATCGGACGGTTATGTTTAGTTTCCCTAGACCATTATTGCGCCAGAAAGAAATGTCGTCCCCTACACCCTCACACTAAAAGAAGGAGGGCGACCATCGACTTTCCCTTTCTTTCACCCAACGTGGTGGGAAACCCCTCAGCTGGGCAGCCCATTATGGAATGACGTCAGCGGGCCTTTTAAAAAGGATTCTCGTTCCGCAGCTTTTCCAAAAAGAACAGCCTTTCCTCGTACATGGATGCGTTCTAAAAGTTTTTCCTTTTCCCCCTTATTTTCTGATTGTGTCATCCACACAAATATGTATCCAATGTGGACAATGAACCTAATGAGTATGGAGCGCGGATATTCACGCAAATGCATGGTTTTCTCGATATGGTTTCGCATGTGGACGATGAAAAAACACCTTTGATCTCGATTTGGGACCGATCAGAAATCATTTATATGCACTCTGTATGCGATAAAGCTTTCTCGATAGTGCCGCTGTCGAGACCCATTCAATGACCCATAACTGAATAATTGTCTCTTATAAGTATCGTAATTATATTTCGTAATAATTATATTTTATGAAACGACGGTCTCTTCGGTAAGCTGAACAGAACACGGAGAAGAAAAGTTGCGAAGCATATAGCCCAAGATTTTTCTAATGCGCCTAACGTTGGGCTCGCCATGTCTCAGCGCCCGTGGGACGCAGAATGGGAGGGGGGTATCGTTTATCGAAAGAAAGAAAAAATAAGAAAGAGAGGGCGGTCTGCCTGCAGAGACTGGCGGTGAGTTGCCACAGAGAAAGAAAAACGGGAAACGACAGGGCAAAACGACCCCCCCCCCAAAAAAAAAAGAACGGGACACACCAACAAAACATACGACACATAGCAATGATCCGCGTAATGGTACATATAAATGCATGTTTTGCACGTTGTGGCATATATTTCGCAAGAAAGTGCATGAAAAGTGCATATTTTGCCATATTTGTCGGTCAGCAGGCTGGGCGCTGCCCCCATTTGTAGATAGTTCGAGATAATGATGGAGATGAGGATTCAAGTGATCAAAGCAGGGTGGCAGGGGTGTGTGTTTCTTGCCATAGTTGCAGATGCGAGAGCTTACTTCTTTTTTCATGGATGGTTTCGGGACGGCGTTGGGCAGTGCGAAAATTCTGGTCGGAATGGAATATTTTCCATGGTTTGGTGAGGTTAAGTGCGGTGTTCATCCCGTACATCATCCACTGCGCGTGCATGGTCGATGGGCCGTACTTGACCTTCACCACATTGTCGTCACGAAGACGGGCAGCGTTCTCATTTTAGCCAGCGTGATGCAGTGCAAAGCCATTATACGAAACAACAGAGAAGTGATGTTCTCAGGCTGGAACAACATAGACATACAAAGCCTCAAATTGCCTAAGAAATTAGCCATGGAAGATGAAAGTCACTGAAAACGTCGAACCCACATCTTCTCGATTACCTGTAATCCAGAAGATGTGGGTTCGAGTCCTACAGCTGGCTAACCTTTTCAGTGATTTCCATCTTTCATACGAAACAAGCCTGCGACGACGGACAGCACGAACACGATGATGATGATTGGGGTTTTCATGGCGCACGGACAACTAAGGTTATAGTGCGCCACGAAAAACATGTTTTTTAATGTGTTTTTTGTGTTGACCATGCTCATGCTTGTTGCGTCATGGGTTTCGTCGTCGAGCTATACTGCGTTGACGCTATTTTATCCATTACAAACGCAAAGCCTTGAGCTCCATCATTTATATCTCCGTGCGCAAGTGCTCTCTGTTGCGTGCTGCAGAACGAAGGCGTGTTATCCCTAACAAAATACTTAGTTTTTCTATAAAAAAAATGCCATCTGGTGCGTTGCATTCGTACCAAGATCAAGAAAAAACATTTTATATATGGATGATTTTTACCGCATATTTCGAATATTTTCAATGCATAGTTGCATGCTCATTTCGACAGTTTTTAGTGCATATTTATCCGCGCTATACTAATGACGTTCAGAAGGCGTCGGATTTCGTACGAACATATATGTGGGACGGATGGCCAGACTCGCCGCGGGAGGATAAAAAAATACCTCTCATATTACAAAGCCCCTCTGATTTCTGCTCAGCTATTGATTGCGGCGCGACGCTAACATGCTGTCGGAGTTAATTCAACGTCTGTCGAGGTAAAAAGTATGGTAAAACAATAAAAGTGAACAGGGGTGAAATGAACTGCGAATCAAAGTAGGGTCTGTTTGCCTCTTCCATGCAGCCAACACCGATTTCATTCATCGGGATTTTATCATCACAGTTGGATCATCTGTCAACTGAAGACGCTTTCTTTTGAGTTCTGTATTAATTTTTTTTAAGTACGACGAAACTTTAGTGGTTAATTTTCGTCTTTTCCATTTTATCTAGACAACATCTTTATTTGTAACTGTAGTCACATCATCACCACTGTTTTGGCGCATTATGGCCTTAATTATCGATGCGCCAATAAAACGCAAATCATCATCATCACAATATCCGAAGGAAATCAATGGTGGCCGTTATTTCTAACGAATGCGGGTGTATGTCAGCTTTCCAGGTGCGGTGCGTCCCCGGACGCTGAGATAATGGCGACCCAACGTTAGGACACTTCTTGGACGATATACTCTTCTTCTCCATTTTCTGTACCGCTTATAGAAGAGACCCCCGTTTTATGAAATGTAATTATTACGAAATATAATTATAATACTTATATGTTATGCGTCAGTGAAAAGAATCCTCTCGACAGTAGCGGCACTGTCGAGAAAGCCTCATCGTATCCAGAGGTTGAGAGAGAGAGAGTCTAACGGACGAAGCCATATTCAAACGAAGCCCCAATAATGGTGACAACAGCAGAGTCGCGTGCCCTCCAAGGTAGAACCGTTGAAAGAAAACAAATCCCAAGTACCGTACCGGTTCACAACACTGATAGAGCACCCCAAAACCGTTATCCTGTGGCTTAAGCCACAGCTGGAACAGCTGCTCCCCCCTCTCCCACCTGCCAGGAGGGGGAGCTTCCAATGGAATAAATAAAAGAAACGTGCTTTATGACGTCATCAGCGACAGTGTTAGAAGCGCGTGCCTCTTCATGAGGGCCATAAGAACTGAGGGTGGCGGTAGTGGTAGTCGCATGGCTCTTGCGATACATGTGGAGGCCGTCACGTGTGACGCCACGCGTCTCTTGACGCAATATGGTGGCCCATGCTGAACACGTGAGTTTTCAAGTTGTCCATGTGTCAATCTCGTACTTTAGAACGCTTCGCAATGGCAGATTCAGCATGGAAAGATGGCATTGAATCTATGGTATCTGGTCGAGTTCGACCCAGGTCGGGTTAAGCATTTTTGAAAATTGAAATACGTCTTCTAAGTTGATGAACGAGTACAAAAAATGGCACCCAGGTTTGACTACTTTCCGGCTTCTGTACAAAGCTAAGACACTCATCTACAGTTTGCTATCGTGATTTTTCCAGCCCGGAAGAGGGTTTATACAATTGCACCCAGTGATTTATGCACACACACACTCCCTCAAGTGTGGCTCTTTATCCCCTACACAGGGGTCTTTGCTCCCCCATGTTTGTGACTCTGGATAAACCACTGATTGAACCGGCTGTTTCAACAAGTTCTGTCTTGATGTTCAAAGATCGTGGCGGTATGAGCCCCAACGAGCCTTATTCGCCACTCCTGTGGGGTGCTCCGGACACATGGACCTGGAGCCGACGTCACAAGTCGACGGAAGTCCGGCTGCACGGTCCTTTCACCGCTCAGTTTCATCCTAACTGGAGTAACGGCACGGCCGCTGTGAGGTGTTCACGCCCTCTGGCACACAATCGGAGGACCTACTGGGAAATCAGGGTGTCCCAGAGGGTATTCGGTACGAGCATGATGTTCGGCGTCGCTACTCGGTCGGCAAGACTGCACGCCAACACCTTCGTCAACCTACTAGGTGAGGCGACTTTTCATATTAACCCTTCTTCCATTTATCGAATCAGTAGACGAACGTGTGAAACATTTACAGGGTGTCTCAGTTAAATCCCCGGGTTAAATAATTCGCGAACGGGTGCACCGATCGATGAACTTTCTTTCCTACAAGTATCTGTCCGATACCACCTACAAGCTGCGCACACTGTGAATGAGTGGGAGGCGCTCATTATTTAAATAAAAATTCAAATGAGTTTCGTAAAAAAACGTAACTTCTAAATCAGGGCGCTGTCGACATTAAAATGGTTACTACCCCTTTTGGGACCTTCAGTGGATACCTTTTAGAGAAAAGCCTGGCGGGTCATTTGTTGCAGTAATTAATTGCTTTCGGTTTCCATATTTTGTCGCGGTTGGTCGCGGTGAAGCGCAAAATGACGTAATTCGTTGGTGTATTTCATTGGTGTAAGGACATAATTCAATCGTGGACAAGGGAGTGGAAGAGCGTCCTTTTGCGCTTCACCGCGACCAGCCGCGACAAAAATATATAAACCGAAACCAAATAATTACTGCAACAAGTGACCCGCTTCGGCGCAGATTTTTCTCTAAAAGGTGTCCACTGAAGGTCCCAAAAGGGGTAGCACCCATTTTAATGCCGACAGCGCCCTGCTTTAGAAGTTACGTTTTTTTACGAAACTCATTTGAATTTTTATTTAAATAATGAACGCCTCATTCACACGGTGCGCAACTTGTAGGTGGTATCTGACAGACACGTGTAATATTCGATTGGTGCACCCGTTCGCGAATTATTTAGCCCGGGGATTTAACTGAGACACCCTGTATATCCTTTTCTGGATATCCTACCAGGAAGGAAATACATGGCTCACATATAAAATATTACGGAGACAATGAAGCGTACCACACAGGGTATACACTGCATACACTCGAACTCATTCTGAAAAGCTCCTTGAAATTCGCAGGTGTCGAACCAACTACGGCGTATTTCAGTTCTCCAGTTTTTCGAGTAGAAAGTGGAGCTCATTACCACTTCGCATTAAAAACACGTCATCGCACATTTTCTTCAAATTCGCCCTTTGTAGTCACGTACACACCATATGATTCACTTCGTGTGAATCGTTAATTCATTGTGAATCTTGGTTGCCTTCTATTTCTGTTCATTCGTAGCATGATAACTTGTAATTACATCATGTAAAACTATGTATGTATTCTTAACTGCTTGTTTGCCAATGCTTTCATGACGAGTTGCTTCGCCGTGTTTTCTCTCTGGTCAATAACTTGAGGTCCCTGCTCTAATTTTTAACTGCATTAAAACTGCATTTTAACTGCATTCTTCATTAAATGACATGTGCAGCTTGTATTTGTGTAAAGAAAATATACTTGAAACCTAAACAGTAAACACAAGCCAGTGTCATTTGTTGGACACGTCCTGAGCAGCATTTTACAAAATCTCAGCAAAAGCGTCGCGACTAGTCTTCTATACTGCCTAGTACAACAGTCTATGTTCGAAGTACCTCGACCTTTCCACGCTTAAGCCAAGTTGAACAATCTTACACAAAGTTTTAGGGGCTACTCCGTGTGAAATCCCGCCAAGTGTGATGTTTAAATGTGCTCCAGGTGAAGATCAGCATGGCTGGGGACTTTCCCACAAAGGACTCTTGTGGCACGCCGGAAGGTGGCGCACATTTACTCGACCTTTCCCAGAGAACGAGGCTACGGTAGTGGGCATGCTATACGACGGACGCAGGGGCACACTCACATACTACAAGGACGGCGTGTGTCTAGGAGTCGCCTTTGAGGGTCTGGCCGGCCACGACCTGTACCCGGTCGTCTCCTCCACGGCAGCCAAGACGGAGATGACGCTAGGAGCAGTGCGTCGAGAGTTTGTCAACCTCCAGGACCGCTGTCGCGCCGTCATTTTGAACAGAGTGCGCCAAGGAAGCGAACACACACTCACTTTGCCATCCCTATTGAAGCGCTACATCCTAGAGGGACGGGAAATTGGGCGTCGCTGTGACGTCACGAATGGCTCTCTAGAGGGTGTGGCCCCTAAGTGGGTCTGCTAATTACCCCCATCGTAGGTAAGGAAATTTTCGGCTCTTTTGAGCTCAAGTTACTCGACTCATTCCTCGCATCGACTGAGTTCACATAATCAGGAACAAACCTGCTTGTTTTGCTGCCAAAATAATTATTGAGGCTTAAACAGCAATCGCCACGATCTTGGTTCTTAGGGTACATCTGTGTTGTTGCTTCTTATGACTTGTGAGAACTCATGTATCGTTGGAAGGGGAGTGGCGTTGTCAACTTGGTGTCGTCATTTTGCAGGTAGCGTTGCGGTCTCGAAATCAAAGCGAAAACTGGCTGTTAAACGTAGCCGGGGGGAGTGTGAGAGGATACGAGGGGTGAAATCCTGCTTCCCATATGTACACCACTACCAATCTGTTTTTCTGGCTACGCTACTAAACGTAATTTTTTTTCTTTTGCGTAGATCTACGGAGCCTCTAACGAGTTGTGGGGCATAAAAAAAAACAGTTTCCCTAGATGTTGTATGCGAGGAAAGTTTGAATTATTTATTCGAGTTATTTATTTTAACACGATGTACATAGAAAAAAAAAAGTATTTATCGACGGTCATTCATCGGCCACAGGATGAGTGCGAAACTCTAGTCAAACAAGTGAAAAAGAGTCTATCCATGTGTCCACAAAACAACGTCGGTCTTTGACATTGTGCTCGCTGATGCTGACGTTGCACAGTGTGACTTTTGTGTGTCCTCAGAAGAGACACCTTTCCGTGTGTCATATTGTCATGAAGTTGTCCAACTGTCTCGGATTTTCAACAACTTTGCAGTCTCCATGTACGTAGTTTTGTAAAAAAAAAAAAATGATAGCATTCCATTTGCTTCGCGGGAGTGTCATGTCTTACCGCGTATAGTACCCAGCCCCTTTAGAACGCGTCCCTACTTTACACCCCTACGAAAGGGTAATCCCTCGCAGGGGTGTTGGTCAGTCAGGGGTAAATTAATGAAAAAGTAACTAAGTTACCGCTCCTTGTGAAGATAGTAACTGAGATAGCACAGCAACGAGATGTAACTGCTAACAGCTACAGTTACCACGTTAAAGTAACTAAGAATAAATGTAACCCTCAAAAACTTAATTATTGTCTTCGGGGTGCTTATGAGATGGCAAAATTCGTGGAGTTCCTGATTGGGAGAAGAAAAAAAAAGATGAGTGCAATTCATGTTCATATACTTTGTCATTATCATGTTCGAAAGAACGACAGAACGACACTTAGGAAACTGTAGCGTGGAAAAGATTGCTATACTTACAACTACAGTTTACAGTTACTTTAAACAAAAGCGTTAACTAGTTACCGGTATTTTTGTAGGAACCTATCTAATTACTATAGCTATTCACTGAGGACAGTAACTAGTTTCAGTTAAATGTAATTGATACTACCCAAGGCTGGCTTCGATGGTACCCTCCATGCTCCAGAACATTCCATACACAAACCAGTCCGAAAATTCGAGCTGGTACATTATAGTCATTTGTTTGCGTATAATAAAGTGTGGTTTAGCCCTATCATTGTCGAGGCAATGAAACAGGCGACCTTCGATAAGGATTTTATCTACCATATGTTTCTTGAACGCTCAGTCCCAATGCGCTGAAAGGTGCAGTTCGTCGGTGCGGTGCTTTGTAAATCTGCCCACGAAAGTGCGTGAATGAAGTTTCTGTATACCCTTTGAGTTCATTGTGGGATGTTGATAACATGCTTTTGAAAGAAGGTATACTGCAGCCAATCAAATGAGTGGATCGTTACCCGGCAACGGGCCTCTGAAATATCTCAACCTGTATCTATGTGTATGTGTGAAGACTCGCCAAAGTGCGACGCCAGTGAATCTGTTGTGCCATAAGCTTTATTAATGTGTATTGATATTTATTTCGCCGAATAAACATTCACCAGACTGGACCAAATTTCCCTCACCAACCAGCAGTAGGACAAGCAGGTGTTAAAGGTAACACTTTTCTCTCTTGGAGTATGCCGATTGGGGTCTGCATAGCTGCCAAAATAACAAGGAACCCCCCCCCCCCCCCAAAAAAAAAATAAAAATAAAATAAGTATCCCGTAGACGATTGGTCATTGGTCCACGCTCTTGACGGTCATTTGCCACGAGGTGTCCCGAATTCGAATCGGGCGCCAACTGCATGTGCTGTCTGAGTGTTTTCCCTGGGTTTTCCTCAGACGCGTTAGGACAAATGTCGGCGCAGTTCCCTGTGAAGGCAGCAAAAGGACACGCGCGATTCCCCCGCGATAGTCGTGGCTCGCCCCTCCAGCCACTGCCTCCAGCTGGCTGTTTCACACCTGGCGGACACCAGCAGAAGCACTCAATGAATGATTATTACAGCGGATCACAGTTACATTTCGCGCTGACCCGAAACTACCGCAACTTCTCTTCGTGCGCGATCAAGTTTCCCGGCTTAGAGAACTCAAACAGCAACAGCACTGCTCAATTCCACAGTGCAAAAATGCTGCGGAGAAGAATATTCAATGTTGAGAAGGGGAAGAGGAAAAGATACTATCATAGGAGCAGCGTGAACGAAAACAACGCGCGAGTTATGTTATTTGTACAAGTTTTGTCCACTGTCGGCTGTACGCCCGTCTGTGCCAAGACTACTTGGTCCGCCCATTGTCCAGGCTTGGCGCCCCCCGTTCTTTGACTTCCCTGCTATCTTTCGGGGCCTCACACTTGGGGAGGTGGAACTGGGCTGTGGCATCCAACATCGCCGCCTTTATTACATTCAGCTGTTTCTAGTACCCCAACTGCTACTTGCGTGTGCCTTCCTCCCATTTATATAGGACGTCGTGCTCTAGCCAACTGACTCGCCGCTAGCCCCTTTAAACCACACGCTCTGCAACAGCATCATCTGCCCTGGCCAATCGCCTTTTGTGGCTAGCGGCCACTGCCCTCCTGGCTGAACAAGTCTTGAAGCGGGCGTGGAAGAAGGCATGAAGCAGGGCGATTTATTCATGGGCAATCATTGTTTTGTCCGCCATCTTGAGGACGACGCGAGCGCCTCTATAGGTAGTTGGAGAGGCGAATAGCAAGCAGTTCTATTACCAGCACAGTCGCGAGCTATCGCCACCAACGTTTATTTTAAATCCTCCAGTGGCGTAGCCAGAAAGATATAGTGTTCTACGGGGATATTACATAGGAGGAGGATTTCGCCCCCCTTTTCCCCAAAATTCAGTACCAATGGTACGAACCCTTTATCCTTGGCTTGACGCATGACGCTCGTAATGTCGAGGTGGAGACCCGGCCCTATGGGACATTTGGACATTCCACTCACTAGGTCGCGCTAATTTATAAATATAAATTTTCCACACGCGCTCTCGTTAGTAGAGCCTCATTCGGTAGAGAGGGCCCAATAGGCCATCTGAAAAAGTTCCAGGGAGCCGCGCAGTGATTAATCCAGAGCCCCTCCCCCCCTGATAAGCACAAGATGCATAAGCATAAGATGTCGCGATACCACCGCGACGCCCTGCCGCTCGCAAAACGTCTCATGCGGTTGACGCTTTATCCACGGCTGATGCATATTTTTCTTCTTAACTGGCACAAATGGGGTAATACAAATGCAATCAATTTCTGAAATTCTTCGTACACCACTTCAGCGTCAGCTGTATCACTAAGACCCACAAAATCGCCAACGGCAGAAGGCAATTCATCAATGACTATGCCTTTATCTCTAGAATAGTCACCGAGAAACGGCGCAGTTCTTCCAGTTCTTCCTTGGAACCATATAAACATTTTCATAAGTATCAATTTCTAAAAACGTCATAACTAAGAAAAACGGTTGCGAGGTCAACCAAAGAAAGTGAGCTTTCCTTGTGGCGTCCTGTTCCCTTGCGCAACTTTCTGTTGAAAAGTTTACTTCAGCGAGTTTTAGCGGTTTTAGTGCATCGTGCATCCTTTCCGTTCAGGGTTCCGCTTCAGGCCACCATGGGACGCCACCTACCCGAACAAAATGGCGCACCACCATGGTCACGGTGGTGGATGCAGCGGTGGAGATGATCATGATTTGCACGATCACGATAAGCCCGATTTAGGAATAGAATACAGCCTTTATTCTAAAATAGACCTGGAGAACCTTCAGTGCCTCAACGAAGAAACTGAAGGATCGGGAAAACTTGTGTTCAAACCATGGAACGAAAGGTTTGACGCTGACAAGGTAAGCAACGGTTGATCGACAAAACAGAAAGTGTTTGTATCTTCCTGCTGAGACCCCAGTCATCATAGTGAAAGTGAGGTGTCCTTTTCAGTACGTAGAGAGTGACGCAGACGAAGAGCTCCTATTTAACATCCCGTATGTAATCCATACGACATGGTAGTCGGCATTAATCACCCGATCGCTTTCTTCTTCAGGTTTAGCGGTAATGTCAAATTAAAAGGCATAATCGTCATGGGTGGTGAAGGTGGTTCCCATCCGTCCAAGATTAGGATGTAAGTATTAGTGTTTTGGCAGCAGAAATGAAAACTGGTTGAAATAGGAGGAAGCCTGGATGGTACATATTGAAAAATGGTGTGATGCATCATCGTATCATCAGTGTTTCCACATATCATTAATGCTTTTAATATGCTGTACATGAATGTTGCATCAATCACATTTTCCTGGCAAAAAACAAAAGGTATGCCCAAGCTTACACAAAACACGCAAATATGCTCGCAATAATTTAAGAACTCCCACAGAGTTGTTAAGCGAGGCTTTGTCGAACAAACAGGCTCGAAAAATAGTGACATTCTGGTTTCAATGTTTTCAAGATTTAAGAATAGACCTCAGATGACATTTGACGACAGCCAGGCTGCTGCGGATCAAGAATTTGACCTGCACCCTGACAGCCAGGGTACACTGGAGTACCCCGTCAAGTAGGTTATTTATTCTAGTATAATTACTTTGTGCAATACAGCGAGGAATGCGGTGTTGAAACTGCTCTGGCATATAATTTGCTTGTACAGAGTGGTCAAGTTCTCGAGTGTCTACCATCTCTCCCTCCACTTCCCAAGTAACTTTGGATCTGAGACTACAAAGATCCTGTACATAGGCCTCAGAGGGGAATATACTCAAGTGAGCACATTTATTATTGTCACATTGGTAATGTACAAGCCTAGAGGTGACTGATGCCACCCCCTCACCCCCCAAAAATTAGCTACTGTGCTACTATTGTTACATAGAGCCTGAAACCGCCACAAAAGACAAACTTGAAGATGGGAAAAATTATGCAGTAGTTTGAGTAGTTTACCGTATTTTCACGCGTATTAGCCGCGGCTTATGCGCGATTTATTTTTTTCGCGGACGCTCTGCGGCTTATCCGTGGGTGCGGCTTATCTGGTGACTATTTTTCCCTGGTACTTTCCCCATACCCCGGGTTAAACGAAAGGGCCGACAGTGCCTCATGTTTTTCGGAACAGGACCGCCCTGCCAGTGCACGAACAATACCGAACAGGGGCGGGTCCACTCCACATTCGAGTGGACTAACCCGTCAATCCACGAAAAACACGCAACAAGGGCACAATCCGACCTTAGTAGAACACTAGAACTGACCTCCTTTGTTATACATCATGCCGACACCAGAATGTGGACAGGGTTTATGGCCTTCCCCACGGTCTCCTTTGTCGGCATACCCACAGGAAGGGTTCAATACACCTGTCATCGGGATAAAACGTGGTCAGCTAAGCGTCAGTTCTCATTTGATGAGAGCAGCAGCATCCGTGGTCACGGGCACGGCAGTTAGAGGTGAGGCATGGCTCCAACGCTGAGGCACAGCCACGACAGCGGCTTCAAACTAAAAGTCGTCGACTTCGCGGACAAGTACAGGAACAGGGCAGCTGGCAGGGAGTACGGCGCTGACGAGCGTTAAGCGTCTCTGTTGATTTTGTATGTGCATCACTGGTTTAGCTCACAAAGCAGTTGCGTCGTATTACCCGCGGCTTATCTGCGAGCGCGGCTTATCTGCAAAAACATTTTCAAAATGTATCTAAAAACGAGTCCTGCGGCTTATCTGCGGTGCGGCTAATACGCGTGAAAATACGGTACTTGTAACTATTGCTCAGTGACAACCTGTACTGTTATACAGTGACAGTATATTTGTATGGCGACCACCCCGCTCATACCAAGACAACTCATACCACACTACATAGACATAGACATAGAACAACTCATAGACATCTCATACCAATCCAGCTCATACCAAGACAAGGACAAATCATACAAAGGGTTGTTAATCCTTGGCTGGTGCATGTTGTGCCAGTACAGTGGCACATTGACCTTTAAAGGAGATGCCTAGTCTTTTCTAGCGGAATTTCTATTGAGAACATGCTAAACTTCTATCAGTGACGCGCACAGCAGAAGCCCCTTGCATTTGGCCGCCACTGCACATCACTTTCCGAATGGGATTTCGAAATTGATGGGCAAAAAATTTGCAATAACGTGTAAATCTTGTTCAACAAAGACCTCACTGTAGATGCGAATACATCGTCATAACGTAACAGTGAAGGCGAAGACAACAGTGTCTTAAGAAAATAATTTGTCTGAAAGATTCAATTCCGAAATTAAAAAGGCGTCACAAAAAAAACAACGCCTGGAGAAGCGTGCCGATGTACCACTTGCGGATAGCATTGTAATAAGCTGGAATATGGGTTGAGGCAGTTCACCTACTCAAATGGTTAGTGTTTTAGGACGACTGAAATGTGGGACAATTTCAGTTTGGTTTCAGTAAGTGTTATTTGTGGGATTTGTACATTTCCTTCACTGTAGGTCACATTCTGGGACATTTTTTTCCTCATCTGGTCTTTCCTGGCACGAGTTGGATTGGTACGAGGGGAGTTTGGTATCAGTTGTCCCGGTATGGGTTCAGTTTGGTGTGAGCTGTCTGGTATAAAGTCAGTACAGTTGTGGTGGTCTTGTTCTGAAGCTTCAATATGCGAGCAAACGTAATTAATTAGTTGACCACAAAACGGATAGTCATCTTTTGGTACAATGTCTTGTAAGTGTCAGGAGCAACCAAACAGAACACGTACTGCTCTGGGTGTCTTTTGTGCTCTGTCCATTGGTTTCTGATACTTGGAAGACGTAATTATGCCTCCTCTCTTAATGGAGCTATAAGGTCATTCTTACAGGCCAGACGGCAAGAAATTATGCTGTGCAGCTACGAGCTGGCACCTAATCCAGCAGACCACAAGACGGAGGCCTTCCAACCATTGTCCAGGAGTGTTCAATAGCGGGCCTTTCTTTTCTATTTCTAATAAATATGTTTATTTCCATAATATAACTCAAGTCCGAACAGTTCGAACACCAAAATTGCTCAACTAGCTTGAATAGTTTTTTTTTTTTTTTTTCGCTTGTGTCTCTACTGAGTTTTTTCGATGCACAACTATAAAATGGACGCTTTGCTCGTCACCTGTGGAGGAATATTTCAGAAAGAAATGTAACTACAGTAAAACCTCCGAAGCAGGACACCTCCCTATACCTCAGACATCTCCCCATGTCTGATAAGATTTCATTGCACCAACGGGCTCCCATTGAAAATACGTGGGGACGAAATTCTCTGTCGGACACCTCCCTATCCCGGAAGTGGGACAGGGTTTTCCCTGCTAAGTCGGACAGAAGCCTGGCCAAATTATCTCAATCCCAGCCCATCTTTGCACCGAAAATACCCAAAATGAGCCAGTGCCCTTGACTTTCACCTGTTTCCTTTCCTATACTGGTCTCAACATTTTGTTGTTTTAGGTTTTGGAGTCCAAAAAGGGGTACTGTCAGTCTACATTCTAACTATTATTTAGTGTATTCGGTTTGTCTAGAGCCGTAGGTGCACTGCACCAAGGCAATCAAAAGTGGGCTGACGCTTCAGAGTCAAGTCCTTGAGCTTAATTCCAAGGGGGTTTAAACTCTCAAGAAAGCAGCATGCTGCTCGAAAAGCTCCAAATGTAATGCCATTGAGTGGAATCCGCACGGAATTTAATCTGCCAAAATCAGCAATAATTATCAATGAAGAGGGGGTAAGAGGTTCCAGGCAGAGCTGTACGTAACGCGTTACTATTTTTGGTAACTAAGTAACGACTTAGTTACTTTCTAAAAAAATTTATCTAATAACGTACTTAGTTACAAAAGTTGATAACGCATTACTGCGTGTTACTCGTTCCTGTTTTTTCTTTTTTTCCTCACTGTTACCTACCACGACCGCCAGTTGTGGTTTTTCCCACGCACGTGGCAGCATTCGACGAGGCTGAAGCACGCGGAAAAATCTCCAGCGGAGAGAAAAGGATAGCAGAGCCAAACGCCTTTTTTTATGGCTCTAGTGTCCACAGTGTTTCAGAAAACTCACTGTGTTCTTTGTGTTCCTCCTTTCAAGGATTCACTGCTCTCAGAGCGTTTAGTGCTTTGTCTCTCTGTCCCCTACTTGGGAACTCATGCCAGCCAGCTTTGAGTACCGGTTGATACTCATCATGGATGATCTGAAAAAAAAAAAAAAGAGAAAGAAAAGAAAGTACGCGATGCTTTCGTATTTCTGCTGTCTTGTATGCAAATGTAACGTATAGAAGTAACTCGTTACCTGCGGTAGCACCCCGATTCGTCCAAATGTTTATTTCGTCCAAGTACTGAGCACGTCCGAAAAAAATTGGACATAGTGGGCATTGGACGAACTGAACCAAAGGGGGGAAAACTTGACCAACCCGTCCAAATAACCGTACCGTCGAAACGCTTGTTCCGTCCGAAAAGGGAGGGGGATCTCCGAATGCGAGTGAACAATTGCTTCGTTTACGATTGAAGGCAGGATTTAACCGTTCACACCGAAAGATGCCATGCCATACACCAAGTAAAACGAAAAACAAATGCTCAGCCTGCTCTGTTTATTTATTTTTCTTTCTTTCTTTTTTTTTTTTTTTTTTTCATTCTAACGACTGACTTATTAGTTGAAGGTAAGATTTAAACATTCCCACTGAAACATGTTATACACCGAGTAAAACGAGAAACAAATGCTCAGCCTGCTCCGTTTATTTTTTTCTTTTATTTTTTATTTTTCATTTGAACAACTAACGTATTAGTTAGCATGGCCCAGCAATTGGGACATGCGCTGCAGGTATGCCTTGATGACATGAGCAAACTGCTCTGTTACGTCTGTGAAGGGTGCTTCGTTTCCCAGCATCATTTCCCCTGAACTGCATTTTCCGTACGCCCATGAGAAGGAAGAGCGAGCCTCTTGTATCGTCTCCTGCTTGGCGAAGCCCCGTTCAACAGCAGCCGAATGCGTACCTGCAAGTGGCGGTAAGAAGCATGAATACAAAGAGAGCAAGCGAGGAAGTATATACGCTATATTCTATTAATTATCATGATGTTCCCTGTTTACCTGGTTGTGCTTACATTGTGTATGGTTGACTCAAATTCGACGAGGAACTTCGAAAACGTCATGTGGGGGTTGGCTCTTGAATTTCATGCGCAGCGAATTATGCCACCCTTCGGCGTGATTGTTTGTGCGGAGATCGTCCTCATCCGCAAAATAATTCCAGAGATGAACGTTGGTAAGCCACTGCCGCTCGAAGTAGTCTACGTAAAGGCAAAGGGTCGCAAGTTTCCTTTCAGATCCCTAGATGTTTCCAACAACAACAACAGCAGCATAGATGAATGGATGATGATGATGATGTGGGATGTTTCCCTGCGTTGAGTGCAGGACCCTACCCCATTCCAAAAAGGTTCATATGAAAGGATGACGAGGGAAGGAAATCCCTACAGTTCGTGAAGGAGGCCAGTGGCCCTCAGAAAGGAAAGAAAAGCGCCAAGTGCACGGCACTGATGTCCATAGGGTTACTCCATGGGCCGAGAACTTTGCAAATATTGAATGGCCTCTGATCCAGCGTTTCAAGTTGACATTTAAAGGCCCGTCGCTCGCGTACGTACTGGGCCTACTGGCTGCAGTCTTCTATAATGTGTCGAATTGTTGCCGGGACACCACAAGTTGTACACAGCGCCGTGTTGCTGTGGGCCAGCCTATACCGGAGTGCAGGGGTGAATGCGACGCTAAGTCGTAAACGACGCACGAGAGAGGTAAAGAGGCGAGGGAAACCGCCTGGCATTTCAAATAATAGAGTTGGGTCAACAGCATGCAGAAGCGACCACCGGGTGATGTCATGACACCATTCCTGATAGGCCCAAGGCGAAGTCAATGCGGACAAGAGGGAGCGTCTATCCCCATTCGAAAGTATGATGGGGACTGCTGAGCGGCGATGGTGAGCCGCAGCAGCTGTCCGATCCGCTACTTCATTGCCTCTTATTCCAATGTGGCTAGGGACCCATTAGAGCCGGTGGCCCCTGTCTTCTAAAACATTGAGCGTCGTCAAGATGTTCACTACCACCGGGGCCAAGGAGCCTCGGATGCCCATGTTGTCTATGCACTGCAGCGCCGCCCGCGAATCTGTGTAAACCACCCAGAGGCGGGGGTGGTGATCCAAAATAGACTTTAGGAATAACAGGATGGCGTACAACTCCTCAGAGGTGGCCGAGGTGCGGTGCGAAAGGCGGAACCCACGTGAAATTGACTCCTCTGGAATTACAAATGCCGCAGATGAGCCGCCTGTAGTGGAGGAACCGTCCGTATATACGCCGGTTTCGTTTCCGATGTTTCCAAGAAAGATCACTGACATTGGGAAACGCGGTACTTAGCGAGAACACAGTTATAGAAAACGGACGGTCACTGTAGGTCAGCGGTCCTGTGAGCGGGTTTGCGTTTTCTGTGATTCGCCGTTCGATCGATAATCCATTTGCTTCCATGAATACAGTCACCTGCCATTCACCCAGTGTCAAAATGGCCTGTGCTTACATGAATGCAGCCAGGCAGTCGCCTGCCGAAAGGAGCAGAGCCTTTGGGAATTCCCCCATTTGGACGAAATGAGCTATTGGACGGTACGGGTATTGGACGCGCTGGGCAAGTTTCTCCTCGCCTGTTCATTTCGTCCAAGTGTCCAGTACGTCCGATTTTTTTCGGACGAATTAAATATTTGGACGTTGTGAGTACTTGGACGAAATAAACGTTTGGACGAATTGGGGCGTAACCGTTACCTGTAAGTAGCGAGAACGCGTTCCTTTTTCTTGGTAGTAATGGGTAACGTACGTAGTTACTATTTTTTCGAAGGAACGAGTAACGTATTTAGCAGCTCTGGTTCCAGGTGGACCATGAATTGAAGAAGGGGTACATTTCTGGCAACACAGCTGTGTTCTTTTCCATTTCCCTTTTATTCTGTGACTCGGACACCTCCCTACGTAGGACACATTTGGACTGCACCGCGGGTGTGTAAGATATGGTTTTTGCGTCACACCACCTCCAAATGGTCTCGGGGGGAACTAATATATATTGTCCGCTAAAAGGTTTCCCCTTTTAGAGGACAGTATGATAGTTCGCACGAGACGAAAGAAAATATGTTGACATGAAAAGAAAACGCGTTGCACAAGTTTCCAGCACGTGTAAACCAGTTTCAACTCCCACGACTCCGTGAGGAGGTCGTTAATTAAAAGATCTCTTTTGGACACGCCCTGGGTCACTGCAGACAAACCATTCCTCCTTGCTGTGTCTGCGGGATAGGAAACACTTCAATGACACGCATGAATTCAACAAGTTAGACTAGTTGAATTAAACCGTTTCATCAAGTGCGCAAGTTCCCAATGTGGCTGCTACCGTCCTGGTTCTTCGACGGTATCTTACAGATGATCTTACAATATGTATCCTCACATATAAATAGTGATAATCAGAGGTACAGTAAACTCGTGTATGAATACCAATTTCGTTACCCATTCTCAGGAAAGGTAACGGAATCTTTTTCGCTTCTGTTACGAGCTCGTATTTCTGTTTCAGTTCCGGTTTCTACCATTGTCGTTTCCCTTTTCGGTATTATATTGCCCCGTTATTATTACTTTCTCGTTCTTGTTACTACTTATTATTAGTGTTATACGTTATTATTATTATTACTTTCCACCCATCCCTCGTTAATTTTTTCATGCTCTTTGTGTACTCTTGCCTTCCTCACGTAATGTACGGTACTTTAGAAGTACCGGTGAGGTAATAAAATGAAATGAAAGAGACAGCATTTATTCGAAAATATACGTACGTGGTTTCTTTGTAGGGAGTTTTAGGAAATCGTAAGCCAGAAAAATATTTTGGGAGAGGTTCGATGGGGAAAGAGGATTTCGCCCTCGTTTCTCTCGTAGAAAAAGAGGGTGAGTGTCATCTTAATTTCGGGAAAATTTTCGCCCAACTTGCACAAACAGGAGAACGCTAAATATTGTAGTTGTCACTCTCGTGTCCATCTCAAAATGGCAAGGTTTTACCCTGCTTTAAGACAAACCGTTAGTTAAGTACCTCATGTGCCTCAACCTATGACGTGCGCGCACGAGGCGACTGCTTGTGGGTGGATCCAAGAAATGGCTTCCTCCGCCGTTCCCAGAGGAACAGATCAAACACATATTCTACCTGTTTTATTTGAATACACATTTGCCTGTTTTACACACACACACATACATGCATACACAGAGAGCACACAGGAATATCGGCCCAGAGAAGATAAAACAGATTCTGTGGTAAATTCCGAAGCATGTTTAAATCCGACTTGGACTTTACTAGTGAACTCTACGAAAAACGATACGATACAGGAAGTTATCAAATGGAAGCGTAGCAATATGATGTAGCAGGGGAGTCCCTTCTTCAGAATCGTTATCGTGGACGCCTTCCCATCTACTGAATAATTAGATCGTTTCAGTGCTATCGCCTTTGCGTACGTAAGGGATAGCGTGATGCAATGCTCTCTCTCTGTTTTGCGCGTGCGCAGAACCACCAACGCTATCTCTTACGTACGCAAAGGCGATAGCGTACAATACACTAAAACTCACTAGTAGATCGGCATGTGTTTACGATAACTGTTACGGAAACATGATAAGCCAGTCGTACTGTTGTAAATCCTCCCTCGTATTTTGTTTTAAAGCCTAGAGAGCTTGGATTTGATAACTTCCTTTACTACCGTTGGAACATTTTCGGAGCAGAACAGAGGCGAGGATTTTCTTTGGTTCATCTTTCGCGCGATTTCTGATCAACGTCAGATAAGGTGTAAAAGAAGGAGGGCACAATATTTCTCTTGATTTTAATAAGTGAAAATGGAATGTATACTGGGCCCTGGGGGCTGCGACACATAGAGCAGTCGTAACAGAAAGGCAAGAAAGTCTTTGTCACCTTCGGATCCAAGAAAGACGTCTCAAAGTGCATATCACGTCTTATCCCACCCTATAGGGGCACAATCTATGCTCTCGCTATCACGTGAGAGCCTTTAGTAGAGCCAAATCAATTCAATATGCGAGGATTACGGGAGGTCCAGTAAATTACCGGTAGATGTCAAAGGCGACTAGGAAAAATCTTGTGTGGCAGCACCAAATTCTTTCGTTCTAAATACAGCGACGAAAATCTATGGAAGGCCGGGTATTGCTTTGTTTGCACTAGAGGAACATTTCGAGGGAATGTATCGGAAAAAGAAAGTTAATTTCGATGGCAGTGATTCACAGTGGACGAAATAAAGGCGTGAAAAAAAAAAAAAAAAAAAAGAAGAAGTCGTCACCCAAAAGGGCTTCTTTACAGCGACGTCGTCAGTGTCTCTGAGTTGACGTACCGACTTCAAGATAGCGCTCATGTTTTGCGGTTAACGAAGTCGTGCTTCTCTGCATAACTAATCCGTAATCGATATTTACTGATGCAGTTACTACACGCAGTTGACGTGACGCATTTCGTAACACCACCTTCTGGTACATTTTGCCTCGTAATATTTTGCTTTTTAATGTGGATTTAACGTGCATCCTTTACGATGAAGACTACGCGGGTGCCCGGTGGGCGACCCCGTAAGGGACATTAAATAGTCCGGTAGTCTGGCACTACACAGTTGATTAGCCTATAATATGTACGATAAAAAGTGACATCGTGTCCCCGAGGGGCTTCTTGTTACTATGTAGCCACACACAAACTACGGGTACGACTGAAATGAGGGGAAATCGCGAAATTCCCACTCTATCGTGAAAGCCACGTTTTTTTCGTCGAGAGGAAGGACAGATTTGAATAAAATTAGAGATGCAGCACACGAACGAGCAGCCTGCTAAAAGCATTTTCCACGTGATGCTTGAGGACAAGTGTGTCGCAAGCAGTACAAAGAAATTGTTCTCTCAAAAAGCTTCCGTTTCGTTCATGCTAAGTGTTGGGATAGGCTTTCCCGCCATGCGTTGTCTTCCCAGCCATGGTTGCATAAGTCTTTGTACGTCATTGAACTGCACCAAGCATGAGCAGATGAACACCCAGGGAGGGTTCCTTCCGTAAAATACTGCTTTTCAAATAATCGCTCACCACCAACATGAAAAGTGCCCACACCAGTGTGCGCTCCAACAAAATAACGTCCCTGTACGATATACCATATAGACTCAGTATTCTTCTTCTCATAATCTTTGAAGGAGAACGGAACGTTGGTTGGTGGTGGTAGTGCTGTTATTGCCGAGCGATCTGCTTGGAAGCTCCGTTAGTTCCAAAAGCGACGTCAGTTTTTAGCAATATGTGAGTGGTCAGTATGATCAAGAGGGACATCGCATGGCAGGGAAACACCTCTGGTGGAGGGAATCTCCTCTCAGTGAGAAAAACCATGAGGCTAACACGGGCCGGGGGCTGCCACTTCTCTTCTTTTTTTAACTGATGGCTGTTTGCACCAGCTTTGCAACAGAGAATGTCCTTCGGAATCGTATTTTGGTTTTACAGCTCATCTCAACTCCGACACACTTTTCTTTTTTTTTTTTCGCTCTGCTGCGCCGGTTTTTACTTATTCGCGTTTAATATCCGTGGAACTTAGTCGTAATGGTGTGACGCCCTTTGCGCTGTGATACAGCGTTGCCAACGAGAGTTTGGAAACGCACTAAACTTGATTGTTTTTCACAATTGTCTACTGACGCAATGTCTATTTTATATGTCTCGCAAGGACCCGTTATTGCACCTCCGAACTTTGAAACTTGCCAAAGTAATATATTTAAAATAAATGACGAATTTAGATTGAGTCCGCTAAATTCCGTGTGGCTTGGCTCAAGTAGGCAACGCTGCAGTTGAACACCTCTAATCGTGTTAGGTTCGGAGTACCGGCCAACAACATGCCGCTTTTCTCTTCTTCTTTTCTTGCGAAGACATCTGACATAGATAAGTTTTAGTGCTGAGGAGTGGTAAGCATACGCACTTAATAAGCCTTGTAACCAAGTGAGAAGTGGCAAGCGACCCCCATGCCTACATGTCACCGAAGATACCAGCGAACGTCTTGCGTAGATTTCTCATGGTGTCGTCGGGGTCCTCGGATTTTTCACTCGACTGACTCTCGCGACGGAAGAGGGACGCGGGACCCCCAACCCTCGCTTGCTGGGTTGATGCAGGAGGCTGTTGCGGAGGCTGTTGCGGAGGCTGGGGCTGAGGCTGGGGCTGAGGCTGAGGCTGAGCACGCGCATCACCACTCCGGGGTGGTGGTTGAGGTGGGGTGGGTTGGGAACGAGGAGCCGCTTGGTGCGGATGGCCCTAGTGATGTTAGTTGACACAGAGAAAAAGTATCGTTATAAATGGAAATGATGAGAAAGGGTGGGTCATAATCTTTTCTTTCGTTCCATAGACACAAGACAATCAACTCACTTGTGGAGGGGCAACTTGATCACACACGGACTGCTCTTCGTTTGTTCTATGGCCTTGTTTCCTGAAAAAGATTACACTCCAGATCTGTCATATACTGTGGGTATTACTGGCAACTTTGTGGACATATAATGCGCGTCTTGATACTCGTTTTTTTCCCTAATATACTATCGAATAGGCTGCCTTAGTCAGCCATGGACCTTGAGGATAACAGTAGTTTTACCGAAGCCCATCCTTTTTGTTCTTTACAAGCCACTATCCTGTACTGTCGCTTTGACACACGTTTCTGGTTTTCCCCCTTTGAAGGGCTACTTACAGAGTTGCAGGCCTGCAGTATTGATGCATCCGTTGGAGAACCAAATCGGCAATGAGGCGTCGGTCTTCTTCTTGAGTCTCGCCCAGAAGTTGCATGGCCGAATCATTGGCCTAAAAGGGGATACATGAGACACAGCGAGTTGAGTC
This sequence comes from Ornithodoros turicata, assembly GCF_037126465.1. NCBI lineage: Eukaryota > Metazoa > Arthropoda > Arachnida > Ixodida > Argasidae > Ornithodoros > Ornithodoros turicata. The sequence goes on from NC_088206.1 coordinate 746,932, forward strand.
CATATAGGTATACCTCCGTGATGTATTCTCTTCCATCTTTTCCTTGTATAGCTTCAACGGCGCAGATGTCGAGACCTCCGAAGAGTTCCGAGACAGCGTCTACCCATTGCTTGTACCGGTCGTTCATGGCCACCTGCTCCAGCATGGCAGATCCTACGTTCGCCTTCCAATTCCCGCTGATACTCTTGCGCCTGCGTCACAACGTTCAATACTCCATGTCTGGCACTGTCTCACGTTCAATGATACTGTAGCAGCTCTCTCTATTATTTCCCGAAAACCAACTTCCTTCAAAGACCGATCACGTGAACCCGCGACGATTTCTTGGAACTCGCCTGGGTCTGGCTCCCGCACACTCGGTCTGCGCGTCCCGACGAGGGGTCAATCTGGAACACGGCTCATAACGTGTAAACAAGTTGTCTTTCTTCTGGGATATAACTGGTGACCCTCTACACTCCCGCGGATTCGTACAAGGTCACTTGAAAACCCGAGACAAGGTAGAGGATGATAACAGGTTCCGAATGAAACGTTATTAATTTGACGTAGAATACTAATTTCAAGTAACTTAAGTGCGTTCAACTCTAGTAAGCGTGTTTCTCAATCATACATGTGCTTCTCGAACAATTTAATGAATGTTGTCTACATACACGGGAAATTTCAAGTCGGACGTCGAGACTACAGTTGTAACGGAAAATCCTCGTCATATGTCCGGGTTTCTTGAGCCGTCATTGCTTGATTGTGTAAAACTGATGAAACATGCTCATTTTTACAAATATTACGCACCACTGTTTTGTTTCCCGTAAGAATAGGAACATGTACCGTACCCACACGCGATTGCGACAGACACTAGCAATTTGCCTCTTGCAATTTGCAATTTGGGAGCTCTTACGTCACTAATCCGCGAAGCCGAAGTTGATGTTGATGCTGACGGAAAAAAAAGAAAGAAAAAAGAAACCAACGAAACCGAAACCGACATCACCTGTTCACGCATTGCTGTGCATTTTAGAGTCCAGTTTTGCAAGTGAAGTCACAAATCATTCGTTTGAGAACGCAGAGGTGGACGTGCACCCATTCGTCGAAACTCACATCCCCATTTTTTTCTTTATCACATCACATCACATCACAGGTGGACCCATGGACGAGACGGAAAACATTTTGCGATAATTTTGAAATAATGTGGCTAAGAAGACCATACTCGCTAAACATGCCCGCCGTTCATATTGGCCAGTCAGATTTTTCTCCTATGCATCCGAAAAAAATTCCAGCCATTCGTGGTGTTAAACCCCCCAAGAGATCTCCAATCGGGGTAAACGCCTGTTGTCTAAGGAAAGTCACGATTTAATTTACCGAATATTCGAGTATCCTATAGGGACAGCTGCTCATCGGTGTGGTGCTAAAAATGTTTGTTCGTACATTGTGCTGCTTGGGTTGTTCATACTGGCACCGGCGGGTTTGGAGCAGTGTTAGGGGTAACTCGTTACTGTAGCTTTTAGTTACTAGTACTTTTTCGGAAACTTTTATTAACTTAACTCGTTGCTTTTGAGCTCCAGTGACTTCTTGAGGGTTCCAGTAACTCTTTAACTAGTTCCTATTTCAGGTAACTTTGTCAAAGTAACTTGGGGCGAGTTCCAAGTTCCTTTTGTTCGAGTCCGGTCTGCAAACATCACAAGCTGCGTCATCCCTCTCTAATGAGATGACAGCTAGAGTCACTAAATAAGCTTCGCTTCAGAGTATCGACACTGATGTCCAAGGGATTCCTTATTTTCCGTCACCCTCGTGTCTCGTGTGTCAACCATGCGGATGAACACGAAATTGACGGCCGGATAGCTGATCCAAAGAGCGCATTGGTGCGCTGCTCCGCACAAGAAATATGTAAACCGAAACCGATTAATTACTAGGAAACATCACTAAGTGTCGACGCGTGCTTTTTTTTTTTTTTTTTCTTGCAATATTTTTCGCTGAAGGTCCCGATGCGTAAAACAGAGATTCCATAGCGTGCGAAGTAAAATTGAAAAGTTAGGATGTTAATTTAATCAGTGATCGTATGCAAATGAGCCGCTCACTACTCAGTTCATAGCCGATGTCCCGAGGATCTTTACCAAAAACTTATTTCTTTGATGGCGCCACCTGTTCACGAATTATTCAGGGGGTATTTTCGTGAAACGCCCTGTATAAGGGGATATAACGCAAGGGGTAACTTTAACGTAACTCGTTACTTTTGTAAAGTAGCTTAGGAACTTCATTTTCATTACCTGTAACTCAGTTTTTCTTTTTTTGGCACAGTAACAGCTGGTAACGAGTTCCCTTTGTCATCCTCATCTCTGGTACGGAGTAAATGGCTTACATGAAGGCCTTATAGCTGTTTCCGATCTTCTGTATGTGCATGTCGTATTTGGTGTCGATGAAAGGCTCGACGACGCAGTAGTCATGCATGACGGCCACCACGCTGGCAACGTCTTGGAAGTCGTAGTGATTCTCAACCTTCATCTTGCCCAGGCCACCGTGGGCGTGACCCATCTTCACCACGCACGGGAAACGGGGGGCCGTCAACTGTCACAAAAAAGAAGCACTTCTGTCAAATGGTATTCTAATAGATAGAGTGTCAACGATCTAGCAGAGTGAAAACAATGACCTTCACGGGCGCGGTGCTGCTTTCCATGAAAATAGTTGTTGGAGTAATCTTCTCTCAGCTGCAGGGGGGCATGCATCTCTCAGTTGGAGAGATCATTTTGGGCCTACAACTTACTTTGCTCGAACCGAATGATGGCAGTCAAAGAAAAGGCACCTGCGTTTAATTGCCTCGTGCACTACAACGTTACTTTGCTCACTTTTTAATTCATCTAGACGAAAACGTCCAAGACATTATGTGTTCAAATCGATAAAATACCCCACTGCACGGGACACAAAGAAGAGGCGACCACGAAGAGCACTGACTAACAAACAAAAAATTGTTTCACGAAGACACACGCTTATATATAGAAGCATCGTCACATCGCAACGTAGAAGCATATACAGAAACATCGGCTCATTAAAAAGGCAGGAGATAGCTGTATAAGCGTGGCTTCGATGGACATGTAAAATGCAGTACTTTATGGAAAGATAAAAGATTTATGGTCTCGTGTTTTGTTTTGGGTTTGTTTTGTTGAGAACCTTGTCTTCCAATAGAGGTCGTGGGAGCGGCGATGTTTCTGTATATAAGCGTGTGCCTTTGTCAAATAATATTTTTGTTTTTCAGCCAGTGCTCCTCGTGATCGTCTCTCCTGGTTATATCTCATATGGCCCGAGTGTGCACAAGGCCCAAGTGACCAGAACGCCCAAATGTTCATAAGACCCGAAAAGAAATTGGGCCTTTTGAGCATTTGGGTCAAATGAGCAGGACAGGATAAGGTGTCCAGAAGGCCCAAATGGTCATATGGCCCGAAAACCAGGAAGGCATCAGATTGACCTGTGAGGTCATGGAACCGCAAACAACAGAAGCGTATTTCCCCATTCAACTAGGCCAGCTCCAACCTTCCCTCACCTGAAAGAAAGGCTTCTGTTGCCTCAGGGTCCCAAAACTTGCACTGATAAAAGTACCGTATTTTTCTGGGTATAAGCGCCGTTATACATTAAAAAAAATTCTCTGAAGAAGTCCTGCGCGTCATCTCATGTCATCATATGCGCGTCATCATCCTGCGCAGGACTTCTTCAGATATCTTTTTGAATATATAACGGCGCTTATACACAGAAAAGTACGGTACTTCTATCAGTGCGAGTTATATACAACAAATGTTCTTCTGTAAAATTGCCTTTCAAATGTGACAGCGCAGGAATTCCACACTTTTCCGAGAAGCCCTACACTCTTAAAAATGAACTTCACCGCAAAGCACGCTCCTAGCCAACCATAATCTCTAATGATATCGTTATCTGCCTTGATTTGTTGAAAACGGGAGGCGTACGCCTTTTCTGTGACACTTATGCTGTTCATAATTGTCACAAAAAAGGCGTACGCCTCCCGTTTTCAGCGAATCACGGCAGATAACGGTATCATTAGAGATTATGGTTGGCTAGGAGCGTGCTTTGCGGTGAAGTTCATTTTTAAGAGCGTACTTCTTGGTATTTTGCTCGGGGCTGGGATTTATGATGTTAATCAAGTTGCGCCCATTTTGGACAATTGCACTCGGTGAATCCTCGGAATATGCTTCTTCTGCAGCGCGCATCTGACGTGAACACAAACAATGCGCTTCTTCCGCCGTGTGAAACGTAGTCTCCAAAGAGTTCAGTTACAGAATCAATTCCAAGGTGTTCGCCCATTTGATGGCACCCATTTGGTCGAACGGCCCCGAGAAAATGGCCCCGAAAAATTTGGTGACGGAACAAACGATCTCGGAAAAAATGGTTCCCGAGCGGTTAGAGCGGAAAAAAACGGTCCCATGGGTAGGCATGGTTTGCTACGTTCAAACCCCTCTCGAAATCGTACATTTGGTAGCTCGTTTTGGATAGGGAAACGAGGAGTAAACCCTTCTCTCCTATGCAAATTTCCTCCTGAACCCCTCCAGAAATATTTTTTCTGGCTACGCTACCGCCATGCCCGGCTTGGTTACCTTCGCAGAAAAAGCGGTACTCATTGTGCGTCATAGCAGTATTCCAGAGAAGGTTGAAGAGCTTTTTTATGTGGCAAAGGGATAAGTTATTCAATAAAAATATTAGGCACAGAGCCTACCAAATGTACCGAACGAAATATTGAACGCTGTAAGGATTCATATTTATATTATTTAGTTTCTGCCACATCTATATCTTATTTGCTTGAAATTTTTTTTCTTCATTTCAGCACGTTTATTAATATTTTTAGTTCAGTTACCTTTTTCTCCTCTGTCGCATTCATTTAATATTGTGCATAGGAGCACAGTAAATATTTAGGACATTCCTAATCTTCCCTCCTGGTTTTCGGGCCATATGACTATTTTGGCCTTCTGGGCATTTCGGCCTTCTGGACACCTTACCCTGCCCTGGTCATTTGACCCGAATGTTCAAAAAGCCAAAATTTTTTTCCGATCTTATGAGCATTTGGGCGTTCTGATCACTTGGGCCATATGAGATGATACCGTCTCTCCTATGTCACTGCGATATTCTATCGCTTTTAACATGAACTTTCATGCCAAACAACCCGGTTTTCATCACTTTTTTAAAGTGATGTATTCGCCACATAAACGCCGCCAAAATAGAAGTAAACATTTTATTTTCCTGTCCTACACTCTTAAAAATAAACTTCACCGCATAGCACGCTCCTAGCCAACCATCATCTCGAATGATATCGTTATCTGCCCTGATTTGTTGAAAACGGGAGGCGTACGCCTTTTTTGTGACAATTATGAACAGCATAAGTGTCACAAAAAAGGCGTACGGCTCCCGTTTTCAACAAATCAGGTCAGATAACGATATCATTCGAGATAATGGTTGGCTAGGAGCATGCTACGCGGTGAAGTTCATTTCTAAGAGTGTAGATAGAGCAACCGCAAGGAAAGATGGCTATATTAAAAATCAATATAAGCGATGATTTAGTATCAAACGGGTATTGCAGCTGGTAGGTAAAGAAAAAGCCGCACATAACAGCAGGTACGTCACACGCGGGAAGAATGAAAAACCTCCTTGAAGGGAAGGACGACTCAAACGCCTTTTCAGGGTCACGTCATGTGTTTCACCACTGGAGACGTCTCCGTAGTGACATCACCCCGTCAGGGAAGCACTTCCGTTGAGTGCCCTTTATCTTAGCCGCTATTTCTAAGGCGTGCGTAAAGAAAAAGAAAAAAAAAATGTGTGGCGGCTCAAAGGTGAGCTTACTCGGAAGCCGTTGCCAGATGAAAACACATGCTGTGCTGTGCACAAAGACTCACTCGGTTTTCGTGATGCAGGAGAAATTCTGAGCAGGATAGAAAGAAAGCTGTATTTGGAAAAAGAAAAGAAGAAGAAAGGGAGGAACGAAATCGGACGACTGAAAGATAGACATCCGTTAACGGCGCAAATATTCCATATCCGAAGAGAGGCAACCCTTTGAACAACATTTATTGCAATTTCACGCTAACAAGTGCTAACACGTTACACACAGTTACACGTGAAGTTCACGTATCATTATAATAATAAGCGACCTTGATCGAAAGGTAGATTGAATCTGTCCATCATGTCGCGTGTAGATGTACATGTGCGGTGAAATGTCGCCGGCGTTCCGTGGGAACCTGACTATGTTTATGTTCATCTCTTGGCCTCTCAATGTACTTTCTGTTTCGCGCTCGCACACGGGCGTGGAGGGCTCGGACCCGTGTTTTCCCAACTGAAGTGGACGCATTCCTGTCTGTTGCTTCGTGGCGCCAAATATACGGACATCCGCCGCTTGACATCCCAAAGGGACTGTCGCAAAATAAAGACGCTTGTTTGAAACCGCCGAGAAAGTGGACACGGTATCCGTTATTTTGCTAACTGGCAAAAATGAAGGTTGGCTAAAAATAGCCTCAGCGTGGGCACACGAACAGCACTGACGAGAGTGCCCACGCTCAGGCGGTTTCAATCCCTTCCATCCTACAGCCGCTTCTTTTTTATTATTGTTTGCGCAACTCAGCTCCAACGCTGTTGTTGACACAGTATTGTACCCGCGCTGTAAAGCCAAGCAGCCTACATTGTTTGGACCCTCGTAAGGTACGTACGCATTTACAGCAGTTGCGTAATGCGTTACATAAGTCCCATTTTTTTATACAGTCGCTATTATCATCGATAGACAACTTTTTTTATGTGCACTGTATGTACATACGTTACAGCTGTATAATTCCATTTTATTTTTCCATGTACCAACCCAAAGGAAACCAACCGCTGTATAATATCTACAGCGTGTCCCAGAAAACATGTCATTGAATTTTAATAAAAAAAACTACGCCATATAAGAACCATGCGGTCAACGGCATTTGTTCTTACTAGATTTTTTGCCACCTCCTGATGTGCATGTCACGCAACCTAAGTTTAATTACGCAAATTTTTGCGAACTGAACTCGGAAATTTGCCAAGTAAAGGTGACTTTGTTACCCCACCAATGCGGTGCCGATTTTACTCAAATTAATGATAATTGACAGGAATATTGAGAAGCTATCGTATCGGAAAAAATAACCGAAAATCATGCTCTACGGGGCTTGCAGAGGAGAGCGCGCAACGGATTTTTCAGCGAAATAATTGTCAGTCCGACGAAACCCAGCCCACACCGGCATGGTATGTAGAAAGAGATATCACAGACATAGCTTATCGCGTCCGGCTTCGGCTGGGACCATACCTTCCCTCTCCCAATTTCAGGAACTGTCACTTTTTCTATTATCACTCTGTGGGCTGGGTTTCCAACCTCCTTTCGTCGCACTGACAGCGATTGCGCTGAAAAATTCCTCGCGTGTTATACTCAAGTGCCCCAGAAGCATGATGTTCGGCTATTTTTCCCGATAGGATAGATCCTGAACATCACTGTCAATTATCGTGAATTTGAGTGAATTCGGTACGCTGTTCATGTTGGTGGGGTAAAAAAAGCGACCTTTACTTGGCAAATTTCAGAGTTCACTTCGCGAAAATTTACATAATTAAACTTAGGTTGCGTGACATGCACAGCAGGAGGTGGCAAAAATCTAGTAAGAACAAATGCCGTTGACCGTATGATTCTAGTTGGCGTAGTTGTTTTATTAGAATTCAATGGCACGTTTTCTGGGACATCCTGTAGATATTTTCACGAGCACAAACTCTAAGTACTAAGATATCCAGTGTTCAACCTCGGTAGCACCGTCCACGAAGCCTGGAATGCATCCGCATTTTTGTACAATTTTTCGTTTCGTAAATAGTCGAAGCCAGATTTAAACGGTGAAGAAACAGTTGCAACGTAAAACAACGCACCATCTGAGTAACCCACATTGGCCAGGAATACATCACGTTTGATTGACTTACTCCGAAAAACGATTGCCACGAGCCAAGGCAACCACCGACGAAAGGTACACAGAGAGAGAGACAGAGAAAAAAAAAAGGCTGCGAGTGGGAGGCATTACGTATATTTTTATATGTGGTAGCCAAATTCCGGCGTGACGTCATGCCACGTGACGCCCATTGAGACGGATGACGTCCTCCGCTCCGACATAAGCCGCCAGCGGACTGCGGAGTTTTTGCAATCGTGTTCAGCGAGGGATTCAGAGTGATTTCATTTTGCGCCCAAGGATTTTCAAATTCAGGTGAGCAACTCTCCATTGCTGTTCTCCACGCTTTCGATACATAATATTTGGTGTAGTATTCTCCGCGCTCATTTCAGTCTCGGGGAAAAGTTGTCACCGATTGGATCAAAAGTGTTGAACGAGACCGTTGTCATTTTTAGCGTAAAGGACAGGACGGCTTAAAGATAATTTTTGTAATATGATAAGATAATTGAACTATGTTTGCAACGTTTCTTCGCCCAACTGCATTTGAAACACGCAGCTATATGACCGCGCAGTATCTGTAACATGGTCGGTGCATTTTCTCTAATACGCGCTCGGAGAAGTTTATCATATTATTTGTTGTTTACACCGATTGCTTTTGACGTTTTGGCGTCACAACTGAAGAGATGCTTTCAGAAAGGGCTTCTGTGTAACGCGACGCCAGTGCAAATTTATACGCGGAAGATTAATAATATTGAATGGGTGGAAGAAAATTGGTTATAATAGCAGGTACGGGAAAGCGGAAAGTTATGCGCAGAAAATGTCACCTCCAGTAATTTTTGTCAAAGTTTATTATTGGCCACCCGCACGGACGTTAATGAACGTGAGCTCCCAACTCGGTCGCTTAATCAATTAGGTGGGACCGGGAGTTGAACGGATATTGTCCAATAAGGGTGTGCAGCACTTCCTTATTTCAGTGAGAGGATATCTTGTTTCGTTCATCCATGTGCTCACGAAGGGCGTTGTTTCGTCCGTGCAGGTATCTAATAAAGGGGATCAAATGAGCGTCCATCCTCTAGAATGAAGATGCGTGCAACGTGGGGGATACTCGTGTTGAACGCCTTGTGCAGTGTTTGTGACGCCTGTTCCTGCTACTACTTCCATCCGCAAGAACATTACTGCACCGCTGACTTTGGTACGTATCATTTCTCATCTCTCCTCTTGGCCATCATATCGTTATAAACTGGGCGCCTTGAAATGGGTACACAGTGTCTCCGTCAATTTGCCCTGGGTAACATGTAACGGATGTAACAATTCGTTTCTAAACAACTATTTTCACATAGATGCTTCCGGACGAAAGAATGTTTTCTGTTGTCTGGCTAATATAGTATATCATATGAGGAAGCCCCATTATTTCTACAAAGCAGTGCACGGAGTGGACTCAGGTCTCAAACCCTTATGCGCTGACGCAGTTGCTAGAGAGTGCTGACATGGAATCCTAACATATTTCTGCAGCGATTGAATGGTTTCTAATAAATCGTTATCGATTGATTTCAGTGGCACTGGTCACGGTCAATGAACAACGCGATATGGACAATTATACCAAGATGCAAAGTTACTACGTCATTGTGCACAGGCTATTTAAGGTGAGCCACTTAACATCGATAAACTATAGCGTATTTTCCGATGCGTAACATGCGTCGATGGAAAGTAATCAAAGAGTGCACAGTAATCAAGGCCGAGCGTTTACTCTCAAATGACGTCGTCGGCGTGTCAAGCGGCGTGACAAACGCGACGCCTTCTTAGAAAAACGTTCCGCACCGTTAAATACGGTAGGAATACCGGTTTTCGGCTCACCATCTTCAGGCGCCGTCCTCGTTGCAAGGCTTCAAATGACCATTTATACCAGAGCTCCGCAAAGGAATTTCTTGTCGAAAGTTCTTGCCGAACAGGAGGCGTACTGCATAATTTTTATTCGCTTCCCATTTTCAACAAATCAGGGCAGAGAATGTTGTCATTCGAAATCATGATTGGACCACAGGTGAAGTAACCGGGGATTCCGGTAATGGCCTTAGGTTTGCCGTCTGACTAGGGGCCACAAAAGGGCATTTATTATTCGAAACAAGAGCTCCGACTTATTCAAAAATATCGCGACGAAACAATTTTCGAGTGACCCAATGGGTCGGTGACTATATCCTATACAAGTTATGATGCGTACAATGTTGTCGCTCATTGGGAGTTGCACGCCGTCCTTGAAACTTCTTTTCCGGCTTTGTGACAACGAAATTTGGTTCTTTTATTTTTACTCGAGAAATACATACGTCTAAAAGACGTGGAGCATCTCATTGGGTGGACCATTAATTAGTTGAAGATTCCAGTCTCTCATGCCATGTTTAATGAGCGGCGCTCAAAGTTTCCGTCGTTATCGTGGCCGTTGAAATTCCAAATCTCCTTCATTTAAATGAGAAGGGTTAACAAATTGAATTTGATTTCATTGTAGAAAAGAAAGGAAAAGGAGAATTTTCTGAATAGTAAAGGCCTCGAGTCGCTCATTTTCCGAGTCACTATACGTCCGTTCCAAATTATCCTGCCTGCATCTTTTTAGGGGACCACTTGGTAGCCTACTGATCCCATGCTTGCGATCACCACCAGTTTGGTGGGATGGTACTCCCGTTATTTCACTGTTCCGCTGAGTCGTAGCAATTGACTGCAGTTAGGCTGTATTATGAAGAATGTCATTTCAACGGCCGTTGACTGGCTATCTCAGTTCAATCAGACAACTGGCATACATCCCGCTTCGTGCGAACTTCTCTATTTGGTTTTTCTGACTGAATTCCGTGCTTTTGCATGCAAAAAAAGAAAGAAAGAGTAAGAAGGCCAAAATAGACACTCTTAAACATAAATATTGCTAAACAAAGCCAGGCTAAATTCCATCTACGCGGTGTGATCACGTGATAGTAAACTTTAACCCAACTGCGCACGGAAAGGGCCGTGTGAGGTACCGCGAGCTGCCGTTCAGCTCAAGGTTCGTTGGACGGTTAAACTGCCATTGACTTTGAAGAGTGTTGAGATTGCCCGTGTTAAGGACGTTACGATGTGGCAAAGCTGACGCGACAAAAATTAATCGACGCTTTCTGCGTGTGTGCGTAATAAATTTTATGGTGAATATTTTTCAGGCGAACAAAGACTCCGTGGAAGGGTTGTCTAAGGGCATCATTTGGACTCCAGCGAATGACGCCGTTTGTGGGATCACTCTTAAGACTAACAGGAAATACCTAATCACAGGTACGCCGATCCTAACCCGTATACACTCTTAAAAATGAACTTCACCGCATAGCACGCTCCTAGCCAACCATCATCTCGAATGATATCGTTATCTGCCCTGATTTGTTGAGAACGGGAGACATACGCCCTTTTTGTGACACTGATGCTGTTCATAATTGTCACAAAAAAAGGCGTACGCCTCCCGTTTCCAACAAATCAGGGCAGGTAACGATATCGTTCCCAATGATGGTTGGGTAGGAGCGGGCTATGAGGTGAAGTTCATTTTTAAGAGTGTATATATAGTGTGGTGCAGGGTTTAGACATCCGTAAAGCGTGCTTTGCCTACCAGACGTAGGAGTACTGCAGAGAAAGACACACAATGGTGGCGGTAGACAAGCATTTCTACATGTGGCATTCGATTGTGCAGGCTCTTCCGATAGGTCAAAACCAAAAGTGTCTCTCTGCAATTACCACCAGGAGTGGAATGCCCTGACACGGAAACAGAAGAAGGGGTTTCAAAGACTATATCGTAATGGCTGCAACTGCACAGTGAGTAGTCCGGCGTATTATTATTGAACATGTTGCCAATTACGTCGAGCACCTTACAGCAGGTGAAGGAGTCTTCCATTTTTTGGGAAGTGGGTTTCATGTCGTGTATAGACTCACGCTGAGACTGTTTACCCACCGCGAAGCAACCGTGCCTATGAGCGGCGTACAGTTGGGGGTTACACAATGTTCTCGCTTTCGTTCCAACAGCTTTCAACCGGTTCCTTTGACTTGTGTTGTCACGCAACGTTCAAAGACGGCTCATGTAGCGGAGCAATTTTCGATTTGGCATACGACTCTCCATACAGGGAGTGCTGACGTTACGCAATGTTTCTTTCGTTTTTGTTAGTGCATTTCATCGCGACAATGCCATGCACGTGTGGGCTATGAAAACCACGAATGGGTTTCTTTGGAGCCACGTTCTAAAAAAGCCATTTCCTCTCAATATTTCACAATTGGAGAGATAAGGAGATAAACGATTCTAGGTTCGAGTGTACCATTCTGGTCGTGACGCCAACAGACATTGCCTTTGGGAGACATCCGATAGCCTGGACTGCCAGAGTAAAGAGGCTATCTGTGTACCTTCCCACGTGAAACCTGGCTGCATTTGGCTCGGTGGACAACGGTACCGGTAAGTGAATTTCGTCGTCGCATCTTGTAATTAAATTCGGTTAGGAGTGAGATTCCTCGGAATATTTGGAACGTTGACCATTAACGAGCGCATAAATTCTCCAGGGAGTGCATGAAGAAGAGGAGGAGGATGAAGATCCTCGAGGGACCTTCAGGTTCTGCGCCTCTCGAAAACTCTTATTCAAGATAGCGAAGAACGAAGGGTATTATGTCCGGAGAGGGCGTATTTTTGCCAACCTTCTCCACGTATCAGTAGATGATACGTTATCAATAGTGTACAGTCCGTATTTATGATAGACGGTGACAGTTTTAGAATATGGGACCCAAGCGGTACCTAAGCACATCGACGGGTACCCGCAAGAATCTCTTCCCAGACGCATTGTCCTGCGGACTCTGTTTCAGTTTTCTACCTTCTGTTGAGCGTTAAACGGTAGGAATCGAGACACAGTTTTTTTAGAACCACTCATAAGACCTGAGTTTGCTTTGTTGGCGCGGGATCATCTCCAGGAAATACTCTTGCAAGGGGCGACGCCCTTAAAACGAACCGTCGGTTCTTTTATGCCCATGTACAAAACAGAGCGAGCGAAGCAAGTTTATGAATGAGTCTACACAAAGGGATATGTCTTAATAAACGCACGACATTATTTTTGTTCGTCCTCCATAGGATACTTGGTGGAATCGATCCCTATCGATCTGAAGCGGTGTATATATAGGTACGGAACGGAAAGCGTCCTCTCAGGCAGGAGTTTTCGTCAAGCCCCATAGTGCGACTCAGTGAGTTATCCTGACCCCCCTACACCCCCTAACTTTTTCACCTGTGTACCCCCTACAGGAGGTGCCCTTGCGATTTCAGCTTTAGACACATGTCGGTTATGATACGTTAAGCTGTAATGACGTAACTATAATAATGACCCCCCATTTTTTTGAACACCCCTCCGTGAAGATAAACCACTGGTGCGACTGATGTATGCTCACCATTTCCACGTGGTTTGGGAAGAAGGTCTGCTCTATGAGCGGGAAGGCATCCTTACCCAGTCGCCGCTCGAGGCTCAATAATTGTGTGAACTGAAAAGAAATCTCTCTCTGAGTGATGATCATTGAGTGAGTGAGTGAGGACTTACCACCCATGGCTTGTCCTGGAAGTTGTAGAGGCTGTGGAGAGAATTGAGTGACGGGACGCCCCCGTAACGCAATCCCAACAGGATGGGCCGATAGTCCTTGTGGGCGTCACGAACGTGTTGCCGCACCAGCACAAAATCGGGCCGGAAAGAACGCATTACCTATACACGCATTATGAGAAAGTTGCCCATCCATACCCTATTGCTAATATGCTCTATTGGCATACCCTAGTCCCGTTGCGAATGGCGGCCATGCTGACTTGCGTCCCCGTCTCAGTGTTCGCCGACAGGCTGAGGTCCTTGAACTCCGCTTGTTCCACGCGAATGTCCCAGTCCCCATGGACCTTCTTCCCTCGGAAGTATTTGCTCCTTGAAGATGAAGAAAATAAATGGCAACTTTGTTGCCAGAAGGTTGATTGGCTTACCAGTCCGTGTTAAGGTCATCGATGACTAGAAGGGTTAGGTGTCGCTCTTTGTTGTAAGGCTGAGCTCCTTTAGCCGTTAGTGAAGAACCCCTGGTGAGAAATGAAGTGACTGTCCTGGCGGGAGAACTTGGAGCACTCGTTGCTGAGCTGGGTCGTAAATTCAACGATAGGTCGCCGCCGCTGTCTTGTTGTTGTTGTTGTTGTTGGGATGGAGGGGGGCCTCCTTCGCCACCTTGCAAAGGGCGTGGAGGGCCCTCATCACTTCCTGGTTGGTCCTCGAGTTCGCCAGAGAGATCCCCGGACGAGAAGCGTCGACGCAAATAATTTGTGGTCGACGCAAAACTCTGTACGGAATACACGGCGATTGTGTTACTATGTGTGTCAGCTTGCTGTTTCAGTAACATCGCATTAAAACGACTTATTTTCTTGTCACGGGTTCACTGTCACTAAAAAGGAAGGAAGTTCTTTGCGGAGTGTTAGTACCGGACCCAATCAACGGATTCTGAGTCGTGCACGCGGGCTAGGTTCACGTTAGGTGACGTTATCAAAGTCACTATCTATTTTAATTCGGTAATGCTGAAGATGGAATGAACCACGTTGTTCGTCTCGCTTGTCAGCGCTATCTATGTGCCACAATCTATATCTATAACACGTGCGATCAATCCCTGCGCTATTTTGTCATCACGATCAGAAGGTCCCTTCATAGCCATGGAGGAAACAAAAGCCGAAAAAATGCTCTTCTTAATTGTCTTCAAAAGTAGAAGACAACTAAGAATGGCGAATATTGGACTGATCGATCTAGGGAAAAGTGCACCTAAATCGGCTACAGAGCTGCGAAATCCGGACGTCGTTGCCCACGTCCGGCAAACTCGGCGAGTCTGCCCAATGCTTGCTGGCCGAAAATTATTGCTCACCGGACAATTGCTGGACAATGGCTCACCTCATTATAAAATACCCCAGTTACAACAATGCTTCATTGGACTTTGGCCGAATCCGAGCTTTCTCGGCGACGCAAGAAAGGGCACTCCGTCGCGGAGAGGGTTCATCTGAAACGATCAGCGAAACACGCCGTTTCTCCGCCGCTCCCCATCGACCGGTCCAGTTCGCCATAAATCTTATGTTACACGAGAAGGGGGTGACATCTATCCAAGCAGCGGACAGGCACTTTTCTAAAACAGTTTGTTGTGACGGAGAACGCTTCCTATTTTTAATTTGCTTTAAAACGTTCGGGGAGACGCCTGGTGGGAACTAATTCTCAATGCAACTTCTTGTCGAAATAACCTAAGAAAAGTTACAATGTCACGTGGATTCCTGTCCCAAGTTCTGCTGGAGTCGCATAGTGTGAGCGTGTTTTCGACGAAAAATGGTCGTATGTTCAGCGCCTAACTGCAGTAATTCTGCGGAAAATTGACATCAAATGCACCCTTGGATCCTGCGCCTTTGGAAAATTGTCACAAGCGTAAAACGAAATTTAACTAAGGGGTGTAGGCACCAAATGCCGTGCTGTGTACTTACCACGTTGAATTGCTGTGATAACATTATAAACTGAGAAAAGAATTTCATTAAAATCGCAACTTGGTCTGAAACTAAAAGGAAACGACTCAATGCGTATGATCCTCGAGTGCAGTAGACTGCTGCGTAAAATACTGTCCGTACATTTTCTTGTTCCATATCTGATATGTTGCTCGTTGTCTTTCTTATCTGAAACGCCAAATTGACCGCATCGCAACGGAACATTTCACGCAGCAAAAGATCGCGATTTCAAAGCGCGCGCCAAACGAAACCGAAACATGCACGAAAAGTGCGTGCCAAGTATACGTCAAAGTAAGTTACTTGTTTGGGGGGCAGGCGTTACCAGGCGAACTATCGTTCAAGCCATACTTTATAAACGTTTGCTTCGCTCCAATTGCGCGAAACTAAAATTCCGGACCACAAGTTCCAACTCTCAGCATGCGTAGCGCCACCTCCGCACTTGAAAGCCACCCATTTGTTAAGCAGCAGTAACCTACGTTCCCAACTGATTTGCAGCTCGTGATGGCTACGTAGCCAACTTCTTTCGTTTTTAATGTGACGAGCTCACCATAGTTAACGTGCCATAGTTTCATAGTTTTGGACCTAGTGCTGTCCGCATGCAATGTAGTCTTTTTTTCCGCCATACATGAGGAACCTCCTCGACACAGGGTAGCTGCCTCGCGGCGCTAACACGAAATGAAAAAGAAATATACATAGAGTTACCCGTAATTTCAAATTTTAATTTTCTAAAAAAAATACTACGTGTGCAATTGTGACGGAAGGGAAGTGCAGATGAATCTTGTGAGATTGCACCGGGATACCCGTGAAACCGTTTCTTCCTGCGAGGATGTTAAAGTAGGCTCACCTGTTTGAAGGTGGAAAAAGAAATTTTGGCGGCCGGGTTTTGCGCAGCACTGGAAAAAGGATTAGTGGAAGGGTAGGTTGTAGGTGGTGGGGGTGGTGGCGGCTGGCCGGCCGTCCTGACGCCCTGCACGCTGCCCTGCAATTATAACGCTAGACGTTAATCTGCGAACACCTTCGTATCAACGTCACCTTCATGAAAACATTATGCTGGAGAAAACGTAAGACTTCAACCAGTTGCAGTAAAACGGAAAGAACAATATCGCGAATAAAAGTGAGAACGACACTCTAGCAAGGCGCACGAATTAACGCGAGAAACTTATCAGCGACGGCGTAATATCGCCTGTCCAACGTGGACGGCGATAAAAAAAGAATGAAAAAGAGCCCCCCTCACAAAGCTCAATCTGTCTCCATAGCGACAGAGCACAAAACTCGTAATGCTTAGGTATAAACGTGTGAGGCCTTTAAATTCAATTGCAAATGCGAGTTTGAAGCGTTTTGGTAAAATATTGCTGGGCACCCCCCGAATTTGTATGGGACGAGAAAAAAATGGGGCCTTGTCGCAGCCCACGTTTGAAGAAGTAACCGCGATTAGCTGTATCGCGCACGCGCATTAAGGGCGAGATGAGGTTCACGGTTGGGTTAGTTCTGTAGGGCTGTTGCAGCAGTTTGCACAGCGCCATTTCGGGCCCATGCGGCCACGGATCCAAACAGTGGGGAGGTTCAAGCGGCAAGGAGAGCTACAAAACCTCTAGGGAATCCAGTATCCACAGAAAAAGCGGTGCATCTTGCTAAGTGCGAACAACTCGAGACCATGTATTAGCAGACGAGTGCCACGTCGTCTGCTAAACTACCGCGTGTTGCATATTTTGGTGCGCTGACGTTGCTGCTCACACGCACCACCTGGCGCACGTTTCTTTCTTTTTTTTTTTTCTTAAAGTTTTCCGTGCATTCTGCCGTGAACCCCCTGGCCAACACTTTTGCGGTGTTACGCGCGAGCGGGCACCACGTCAGTGAGAAACCACAGCCCACCGCAAACGTCACAAACGTGTCCAAACTCGTTCTTGAAAACTTTCTCTGCGTCGGCCAGTGCAAACTCCGACGGACGCGCACTTGTGTCAGGTCTAGGACAGTTGACGTCTCTTGGCCTCGACCTCGCGTTCCCTAACTTTCGGGTCTTCTGGCCTTCGTCTCATCGCAGACGCGTTCCCTCACTGCAGCCAATGCGCGTCTGGTTGCTTATTCCCACGGAGTGCTATACCGCGTATAGCGACGTCACGGCTGCCGTTTTTTGGCGCAGCGTGGCTCCTCGTAACGTCTTTTCATGTGCTCTACGATTTGGCGCGTCGGAAGTCACCGTCCTTGAGAAACAAGTTCCCTCATACAGCCATCGCTGTCGTCGGACGCTTTTCAAAGTGTAATGTTGGGAATAAAAAGAAAAAATGTCGGCTTCTATGCCAACGGGGTCGTTCAAAGTGTCCATGGTAGCTGTCTTTCATTGGTAAAGCACCGTAACGCATGATTTAGGAACTTTTGTCTCGTTAACGGAGGCGCATCCTTTTGGATCTACCAATCTCGGCGTCGTGTCCAGGATACACAATAGACGACTATGGCCAATTGGACCTGGTTTCAAACCTCTACCGCTTACTCGACAAGATTGACCAAGAGCAGTTGCGATCACAATAGGCTTCTCATCGTGTGGATGTCCCAAGAAAGGTCACGGAGCACTACACGCGGTCGAGAGTCGGAGAGAAGGGCAGTTTACCGCACTAACAAGCGTTTATGCCGACTATTCATGCTTTGAGGACGTCACGCTGCATATTGTATCCGAAAGTGCACTAACAGAACACAAGCGCTTACTTCCAACAAGCCCAAACTTGTACGAAACTTGGAAGGAACCAAGGGAAGTCTCACACAGAGGATTCTCTCAGCTGGCTTCGTGAGAAAACTCCCACGAATACTTTGTGCAATGTGTTGGGGAGGTAAACATTGCTTCCAGCACCGTGCGTCGGAGATTTCCGGCGCACGTCAAAAGAACCCCAGGCAGAGGCGGATCTATAGAGAGGGGGGTGTCAGATCCTAGATCCTGTATCTACCATGCTGGCCAAGGCTGGACCCCCCTTTCAGAAAAATCATGGATCCGCCCCTGACCCCATGTGGTGGAAATTATCCGCAGTCCGCCACACAAATAGGCTGGCTCGCCTTACATGTAAATCTACTCCCAATTTGAATATATGTCGACGACGATGAATCGCCGGGGAACTCCAATATAGGACTCACTTCGCGACTGATGTGACTCCATCGAGAAAACAGCTAAACGAAAGCTTCTTCTCTCTCCGTCCGGCGTTTATTTGCGTGCACGTAGTCTCTGCTCCGCTGACGTCACCGAAAAGGTTTAATTAATGTATTTCGCTTCGTACGATCGGTTGGAAGAGATGCCTCGCCTTCCTGACAGGAACAGTTTTTCGCTTCCCAGCTTTCTCCTCCCGACCGTATCTACTCCGTAGCAGTCGTCCCGCGGATGCATGAGCTTCTGTTCGCCGAAAACTTGACGGAGTATCAATATTTCTAATTCATCGTCATCCAGACTAGAGGTCAGGAAACCAGAAATTCCGCCATTCGAAAGGCAAGTATTCAACAGCTCCCGTGGGTCTCTGTGTGGATCTATAGTTTGGTGATTTGTTCTGCCCTCAGCAACAGACATGTAGTACACAGATGCCATGCACATACTTAGCGTGTTTAGGTGTTGTACATAATGCGCTTCTATTTCCATTTACTTATTCTTGTGACTCTACAGAAGGGACATGAATGACACAATACTCATCATCTTCTCATTCTTTTATGACTAGAGCCCGGAAATTTAGGCACTAGAACGATCGATCAATCAATCAAAATATTTTATTTTATATAACAAACACACAAAGCTAAATGCGGGACTGCGAGGGCAGTCCTGTGATGCAGTCCCAAATAAATACGTGGTCCCAAAACACTGATAACATACAATAGCGCATCTTGAGGGAATAATTTAACAGCTACCTCTATGTCAAAAAAGCAGAGGGGTAAAAGAGAAAGAAGAATAGATAAATACCAAACATAGGTTCATTTATACCAAGGAACTCGTGCAAATGAGGAGAAATAAAAGATGAAAATGCTCAGCAACACTATACAAGCGTGACATACAAAGGAATTTCAATCGCTCTTTGAATAAAAACGTCTTCTTCAGCTTCCTGAATTCCACCGGCAACGAATTCCATATCTTAGATCCAATAAAAGTTAGCTCCTGTTTACCATAGCTTGTGCGCGGCAACGATATCCTAAGATACATATCGTCTCCTCTAAGGGAATGTGTGGAACTAAAGCGTGTTAAGCGGATAAAATAAGGAACATTAGAGTTACAAATAAGACGATGGGATAAAGAAATTGACCTTGTACGTAGTTAGAGTAAATACGTCCATGATTGACAGTAGTGAAAATGCCAAAGTTATTGACGTATCTGGTTGAATATTTAGTACTGTGCGTAGAGCGCGCTTTTCTAGGATTAAAAGCGGATGAAGAGTGGTACCATAGGTGAGCTCCTACACTTCTAGACCATTGCTGATATGTGAGTGTACAGCATTAAATGGAAATAGGCACACAATTAGGCCCTCAAAAACAGCAAAAAGAGGCACGTCAATCTGGTACACTCTTTCACTTTGTTGGTGCTTCGGAATGTTCGACCCATGAAAAAAGGCTACGGAACCGTACAAGCTTTGCCTCCTTCTATATGAATGCTGAAGCGGCCTATAGAGCCACGCGATACTGAATAGTACTTTTAGTTCTCCGCCCTCAAAGCTCTCGAAAGGCCAAAAATTGTGATCAAATATACATGAAACCCTTCTAGCAAACCAAGGTACTGAAGGAAACCGAACGAAAAAAAGGCGCAAACACGCAGAAACGAAAAGCAAAATGCAGCACTCAACACGGGACTGAAAGACGCATTCGCACTTGCACTTCTAAAAAAAGGCCGTTATGGCATCCAAAAATGTTCAAAAAGGCTACAATTCCATAGCGTCGATAAAAAGGCAAGCAACCCCGAAAATGTCGCATTTAGGCGTTTATAGGCGTTTTTAGGCACATGCCTAAAATTCTGGGCCCTATTTTTGACCCACTTCCTTTCTCGGCGCTTCTCATTATGTACGTATATCTTTCACTCTCTGTCATGACGCTTCAATAGTGTATGTCTGCACGCCCTAATACTGTTCATTTAAAGGTAAGAAGAAAAAAAAAAGGAAAGAAAAGGAAGAAAAAACGGCCGATAGTTATCGCGAAAGCGGGGGGGGGGGGGGTTCATATTTTCTATTTTTCCCCCTTTGTGTGTGTGTGTGTGGGGGGGGGAGTCTATTTATGGGAGTACCCGAATTTGTCGTGTGACGAATTGAATATCTCTCCGTTATTTTTCTGCATCAATATCAACATGAATAAAAAAAGGCTCCCGTCGCATGGTGGTTATAGGACGATCGCTTTGTACGCCGAGACTGGAAGGTGATGCGGGTTCGAATCCCCGTCTTAGGTTCTCCCTGGGTTTACCGGCAGACTTTCCACACGAAGTCGGCCCCACTCCTTCCTTGCTGTCCTTTCTCCATCTGTCCACGTCTGTACGCAGCTCATAGCCTCAGATGCTTCGCGGTGCTAACCGCCGAATTAAAAAAAATGTTCAGTTTCGTAAGCTGTACAAAACAGAGATATCCGTAATAACGTTTATCGGCGGAACATTTTTCTGCGAAAACAGCCCTGGCCTTTTTGTGTGTGTGTGTGTGCGAATAGCCTCCGCCAAAGCCTCCACTGGTATTCCTCGCCGAATGTTTTCTCTCTAACGTGAGCTTGGTGTCCGCGCTTTTATCCGTCAGAAGAATGCGTAGAAATCAGTGGCGTAGCCAGACCTCCAAGGTAGAGGGGGCTCGACACGAAAACTCCCCCCCCCCCCCCTCTTATGCTGTGTGCGACAACACACACATGCTTTGCACACTGCAAACGGCGGATGAAAAAAAAAAAAAGAAGCAATATAGTTTATTTGGACATCCACAATACGGTTACAATAGGGTGTCATGACCAATGAGGTGGTGCCACGAGATTTGAAGTATTTTGAAAATCTCATACTTTGAAAACCATTCAAGAGTGCCTTAGATAGACGCCATGAACTGCAAGAACTTTCGCGATCGTCACGCTGTCCCCCCATATATTATGTTCTCCTCGGATTTGCACGATTTGTGTGGGTCGGTCGGTGGCAGCCCCCCTGTCGCTACGCCACTGGTAGAAATGGATTCACCAGATTTCCTGGCAATGGCCGTCAACCATGTGTCGAAGTTGTATATAGGGGAGAAACTTTCTCTTGGTCTCAGCGGAGCGAGCAAGAAATCGATGAACGCTTCTTGAAAAGGGTGGATGAAGACGACTTTTGACTGAGCAGACAGATACAAACAAGTGTGGGCTCCTCATTCTTCTCTCGGGCACAAAATACCACCCACAAGCAGGAGCATATGTATAAGTGCAAGTTAATTCTGTACACATTGCGCTTTGTCGTTATCGAGGCTCCACTTATTTAACCTACACTCTTAAAAATGATGATGGTGGTGGTGGTGGTGGTGAAAGGGCTCGCCGTTGTCACAGAGGTGGACAATGTCACGACTGACGGGAATGTGCGTCCTGGGCCGACTTCTAAGGGGCCGACATATGTCTGAAAGCGCTCTTAAAAATGAACTTCACTCGCATAGCACGCTCATAGCCAACCAACCTCTTGAATGATATCGTTATCAGGACGAGAGGGTACGCCTTTTTTGTGACAATTATGAACAGCATAAGTGTCACAAAAAAAAAAAGCGTACGCCTCTCGTTTTCAGCAAATTAGGGCAGATAACGATATCATTCGAGGCTATGGTTGGCGAGGAGCGTGCTGTGCGGTCAAGTTCATTTTTAAGAGTGTAATCGTGCCACAAAAAAATAATAGTAATAGAAAGAAAAAAAGAACACGAAAACACTTTATGTGCGTTAAAATTGCACTAAAAAAAATTTCATATTTTTCGCACTGATTTTTATTGCGCTCGATGTCTCGAACAATGATATGCGGAACGCCTTCCTAAAGGAAAACAGCCGCCGAAGTGTCGTCCCTTTCTCTTCCTGCCATGGAGGAAGGAATAAAAGGTATTCGAGAGAAGTGAAAAGTGTGGTGACGTATGAACAGAGGGCGAATGGCCTTGCAAGGGTCACGTTACCCGAAAACGCCGACGAGGAGGTTCTCCGCACGCTACAATCACACCTCCGATTCCGAAACTATACAATACAGGAAACTGTAAAACCAAAACTGGGGGACTAGCAGTGACGTCACACATGACACGTTTTCTGGGGCCCCCTGTATATCACTGTATGTTGGTGTACGGTTCTAACTATCATTCCACGTTTGCAAAATAACGCACCTGCTGGGCAACATCGCTTTTCACTCATCAGTACAGTTTCTTCTGTGCAAACGTAATATTTTCGGCATCTCTGGTGTTTTTAAGTTAAAACTATCCGCAATTTTACTCACAAGTGACTGCTAACTCTGTTGCAGGCATATGTGCCGTAACTTAGTTATTGCAAAAAAAAAAAAAATCGTTTGGTGTGCACACTGCACAGCTCCCATGTGCGAAAAGAGAGTCACTTACATTAAAGGGATATTCGACCGAGAAAGTCCCAGTCCGGAACTGTGCACTGTGCACTCCAAATCGGATTTTGTGTAGCGTATAGCTTACGGTACACTCTTAGAAATGAACTTCACCGCATAGCACGCCTCTAGCTAACCACAATCTCGAATGAACAGCATTATGAACAGCATAAGTGTCACAAAAAAGGCGTACGCCTCCCGTTTTCGACAAATCAGGGCAGATAACGATATCATTTGAGATGATGGTTGGCTAGGAGCGTGCTATGCGGTGAAGTTCATTTTTAAGAGTGTACATATGGCGGCTACAGAGTTGCCAGTCACTTGTGCAGTAAAATTACGGAAACATTTCTTACAGTGTAGCCACAAAGATATTTGCTGAGTTGATGGCGACGTAGATTATATCCCTATTTTCGTCGGGAAGCGTCGGGAAAGCGGCTTCCGTGCTCCTGATGTAGAACGGACTCCGGGCCCCTCAAATAGTGACTACACTCTTAAGACCCTATATTTCGCAATCCTTACTGTCAGTAATTTTTTTATCGATGTAATGAGTACCATTGCAATAAGAATATTCCAAGTCAAACAAAATCTGCACCAACCAAATTTGTGTATAGATCATATACGATACATTATGCAGTGAAGGGTAAAACCAGTCACCCACAATGACTTGGGGAAGTTGAAAAAACGGTACATATTTTATACATCTAAGTACGCAGAAACGAGACAATTTACATTGAAAATCATTCCAAGTGAAATATGTGACAGCAATTTATCTCTCTGGTGAAGCAAAAGTGCAAGGTTGTGGCCTAGACTCGTCTGAAACAAAAACACGCCGTAAAATCTGCATTTCTCATTTCGGG
The DNA here is from genome assembly GCF_037126465.1 of Ornithodoros turicata. Taxonomy (NCBI): domain Eukaryota; kingdom Metazoa; phylum Arthropoda; class Arachnida; order Ixodida; family Argasidae; genus Ornithodoros; species Ornithodoros turicata. Next base: position 770,722 of record NC_088206.1, read on the forward strand.
ATCTGCCCGCAAACTGCTGACGGTAAAAAGAAGTAATACAAAAACAGCAATGCTCACAGTAACACGTCGCACAATCGTGTTTGCTTATACTCTGTGTCGTTGGTCGAGGGATCGCCAGTAAAAAGAGAGAGAAATAAAAAGTGCAGCCACGTCGGGTGATCTGGGAAATCGGTTAACTTTCACTGGCAGAAAAATACCGCACAAAGGTTAAAAAAAAAAAAACACTGAAAGACTTCGGGAATTCCATCGAAGAACCACTAAAGTAAATGCATAGTGAATCGTCTGCGATACATGTCGAAACGTGACAGATAATAACAAAGGAAATAATGAGAAACTAAAACAGAAGTATGATATACTACTTTAAAAGATATGTGTAGCAAAATAGAGCCTTTAGATCGAGAGTAATAGCCAATGTTCGAGCAGCCTGTACACGGAACCTTTTATCTAACAAAAAAAGAAAAAAGAAATAAAGAAAAGACATTGGAGCTCTGTTGCACCACAGTGGAACACGACTGTTTGACAGCCTCACACGTTGCGGTATGTGTTAGTGGCGGCGATACTAAAGAGCCTCGCACGTATCTGCATGGTGGGCTCTGCCACCGAGACGCCCCAACTGAGGTGAAAGATGCTTTACAGGCGCCTTTGTGCAGCGTTTTGTTCAGCATGGAATAGGTTCCCCCTTAATGTGTCAAAATTCGGACGCTATCAGATGCCATTTCTGACTCGACGTACGCCCAGGAACCTTGTTGCACTAATTCGAACGACACCCGCGTATTTGACCACCATTACATTATGTAACATGGAGAGCATTTTGGGCGAGTCATAATAAGTCTCGATAGAGAAACCGTGGTGAGTTGAGGCTGACCACCGATTGAAATGGTCGCCACTAATGTGAACGCGCCTCCACGGAAATAGTCTCTCTTGAGTGGCCTTCATGTTACAGACTTACGAAGATTCGTTACCTTATCTACCGTTCGACGCTTAAATAAGAAAGCAAATACGAACATCTCGAGAAACATTCAACAGTGCACATCAGTGTTCGCCCCAAATGACGTCCCTCTCTATAGAAGCATTTTTAAAAGCTTCAATTGCACTTATTCTGCGCAATTTAGAGCGTGCGATTGCGGCGCTTTTATTGAGCTCGCGAGGTTCCTACGTTTTCGAACAAAAAGGTCCAAGCAGGAAATTATGAGAGGTCACAGATAGACAGATACATTTTACCTCGGATAATATATCTTCCTCGCGCGATAAAAATATGTAATGGAAAGAAGAAAAACGCCAAAAAGAGCAACGTTCAAATGCAAAACACAATTTCATTCACAAGACCGACTGCCACGCCAGTTCCCAAAAGCGGCCAGCACACCAAGTATACCTCAGCATGCAGCATAATTTTTTCGCAGAGGAATCAAATCGACCTTCAGTCACCTCAAAACTCCATTCTGAAGACCCACGATCGAAAATGGACGCACGCATTGCTCACGCTGGAAAATCCGCAATGCACTTGAATACACCGGGAGCATAATCGTAGCAAACGTACGCAAGAATCGCGCTGCGGCCTCAGAAATTGAGGAAGCCGAACATTCATGAAAGCGTATCATCCATTCACTCCAGCTTCGTAGGAAACGAACCGTTATAGTAAACCAAGTATGATCACTATAGCACATAAAAGCAGGAAAAAAACGTGACCCTCTGGTGAGAGGTCAAATCGAAGAGAGGATCCGTTCGATTTGTCTGATGCAGGAAACGGGCTCCATTCCCAGAGGAAACGTAGGGGAAAAGGGGAATCAGAAGGGAATCTTACCTCTATCACGAAAGTTTCTATTCTTCTCAAAAATCCTTAGCGAAACATGCGGTTCTTGGTCGTAATTTTCCTACTCTCTGGTCTCTTGTGCAAGATGCCTCCGCTCTTGACAGGTCCGCCTCGCAATCCGCCTCTAAAGAATGATAAGCAGACGACAGATTGGTGGCGTCATCTGTGATACATAAAAGATACCACGAGTGCTGCATCGCCGCATTGTCTTAATGGCTTTATTAAATAAAAGTCTAAATCTTCAGTACAACGCATTTGTTTGGCATTAAATTTACGGAAAGTTATAAACAGGCAACCATCAGGAAATTTCTTATGACCCGCGTCATTCTAGTGCCGAAAAGCGTCGCTAGTTGTATAAATTGCTTTGCTGCTGGTAAAGTAAACATGGCTGGTGTTACGAAGGTGGTAAGTATTTTGATGTCCCCAGTTCTTGACCTTGTGCTTCTGTTACACACATCGTATCTATTAGTGCTGCAAGACAGCGAGGCACGATTGTGAGGTAGATATTGGTGAGATGTTCAGGTGAATCCTAATGACATAGCGAGGGAAACGCAGGCATGTATCCAGGCAGGATTCAGAACAGCATCCTCGACAACTACACAGAATCAGTCATAGACGTGCATGTTATTTCTTTCAGACAACTGGTCTCACGGGCTTGGCCGTCGCCAAAAATCCCCATCATGTGAGTACGTTCCTAAGCTAAGCCTCCCATATACTGCCGCTGCTAGAAGTGTCGTTGGCATGGTTCAGCCGAAATATTTATGGCGAATATACCAATATTGCAATATTGACGGGGGGGGGGGGGGGGGGGAAGAGAGAGAGATTGAGAACTTCAGTTCGTGTCGACCAACTGCCCTCTAGCTTGAGCAAAGTCTCAATCATAGCAGAACGATTACAAGGCGAATGCGATCAGCCCGATGTACAAAACAGCATCCGCAAGAATCCAAGAACCGGTGATAACATATTCATCGTTACCCAACTGATGGAAATAGCCCAAGCTCAGCACAGAGCCCTCTTTTTGGCATTCCTCCACCTGCAAAAGGAATGTGCTACAGTGCCGCAGAACGGACTGTCTAGAAAAATGCAACTAATAAAGACCTCTGACTCCAGGACAGCTCTGATACAAGCCATGTGCAAGGACTGCACCAGCATATTTTTTCTCAGGGAAAGTAAAAATGGAGGTTGGCTTACGATAGGGATGCCCCCTCTTACCCATCCTATTTATTATCTTCATCAACGATCTCTTAGACGCACGTCGCACTACTACAAGATGAATACACCTCCGCACCCAAAAGACGGAAGGCTGCACGGAAGACACCCTCACCACAACAGTGGCTTTTGCAAATAAAATTGTTCTCATCACCAATAATGCGCAAGACATGCAAGATCTTCCAGACATTTGTTCTGAAAAAGGAAATGCCGACGGGTTATGCTTTAGTCGCGAAAAGTCAAACATCATGAACTTGGGCGCTTCTGCAGTGACCATCCCGTCTTTTCTCCTGCAAGATTTTGACGTCAAACGCACCGATCCATATGTTTACCTCGGTATCACGACTGAGAACAAAAATGACTATCCACAACAGCACTCTTTGGATGAGATTTATTAATCTCATTCGAAACGTGAACCAGAAGAAAGGCCAAATATGGCATTTGTATAGGCATTCTTGCCAACCATACGCAATTGGCAGACTGCTAAGGAAAACAAATGGCATTCTAGTTGCCAGATATGCTAACAATGTCACCTGCTTGAGTACAGAAGCTTTGGAACACTTGGAACGCCAGCAGTGGGACGTAAGCACATGGATTCTGCGAGGGTCTTTCACGACTCCAAACCCTGTGAACCAAGGAGAGATGGGTTGGTCAACCTTCGCTTTTCGGGAGACCCAATCGAAAACCTGATACCTGGGAAGAGTAAACCACAAATCAGACGACACCTTGACGGCCCGAATGTTCCTGTATGTCCGATACTCGGGCCTACACACCAGTTGGAGAAAGGGAATAAACCACATAGACCGGATTTACAGCAAAGGCACCAAACGACATACTGTCAAAAGCCAACTTCAGGGGAACAGCATCAATAAAAAAAGACACCTGGTCCTCTCCCACTATAACATGCACCTATACAGCTTAAATAAGGTTACACCAGCCCGTGAACTGTTCTATGAAGGGGACAGAGCCACTGGACTCCTTTTCCAGGCCTGTACGGAGTCCCTACTGATGAGAAAAAGACTTTCTGAGCTGATGGGGGGAAAATTCTTCAACCTGCCTTCTAATTGAAAAGGTCGAAGACATCAAACACTTGTTATCCTGCCCTACCCTCCACACAACTCCATCTCTGAGGCCAATCACATCCATCCTTGGCTTTGATTCATCGAGCTAGGACGTCGTTCTGGAAGCAAAGCGACTCTATATTAACCTGGACAAAAGCTTTGGGAAAAGATGCTACCAACACCTTAGTGACCCCTCCCATCCCCTGAAAGCAAAACTGACACAACAAGGATCCAGTCCAGCCATCAACAAAAAAGAACACGCATCCCATTGGTCAAGCCAACCCGACCCCAGTGACCCACCACGTTCAGTTGATCATTCTGCCTTCCTAAACATTTTCTTTCTTAATTTACGCATCTGTTTAGTTTTGCTCGTGGTATCCCAGGATACCTGCCCAGCTTCAAAAGGGATTAGGCAAGCCTGAACCTATAGTACAGCCCATGGTGTGTAACGAGTTTATGATAGCTGCATCAGTGTCCAGTTAGCCTTAAATAAATAAAATATGTCAATTTTCTTCCACCCGTAATCTATGGATTTCCGACTGTCTAGCCAAATCGCCATTCCATCAGCCGCAGTCCACCTTACGCAGTTTGTGCTGTTATCGCGAGAATATTTCTCTTGAACCGTAGCGTGCCATTTCCCCCGTTGATGAATAAAAAATATCAACGTGGACCATGCCATTCCTTGAGGGAACTGAGACGCAAAACACGACTGTACAGGACGAGGACGAATATGTGGCGCATTATGAATTGAGTTTCATAATACCTTTGGCCAGGTAACTAAAAATATTCTAAGACATCACATACCTGGAACAATTACTGCACCTTGATGGCTGTTGGGTATTGTGGCTTGGATTACCTTTGGTTGTGTTAGTTCTTTCATTTCTCTTCCTCTGTGTAACAAAAATATGATGCGCTTGCAGTCACTAAGCGTCCTGTATAACAAAATCCTGCGAGTCCTGCAGAACATGCCAGAGACTGCAGCCTATCGAAAGTACACGGAGCAAGTTGCAAAGGAGCGGCTGACACTCGTCGAATCGGTTAGTACGACCACATGGGTGAAAACTGCATTCTGTACTGCAAAACATTTGCTCCTAGGAAAAGGATGTTGCCAAGCTGGAACGAATGATAGGAGCAGGTCAGATCGAGCAGGTTATTGTACAGGTAAGGCGACATAATACTTACTGCGGTCGTGGACAGGAGATGTACCATCTTCAGATCACCCGCAGGCGACTCTTTGATGTGAAAGATTGTACTAAATTGTTTTGTAGTAAGGAAAATCAGCTTCAACTTCTGGCCTCAGTGCCGATTTACACTCTTCTAGTATCACTTTGTGTTATGCAGTAGCGTAGCCAGAAAAATATTTCGGGAGGGGTTTACATGAGGGAGAGGATTTCACCCTCATTTTCCTTCTCCCAAATGCATGACAGTGGGGGTATTGACTATCCCACTGGTGTCAGGCATGTAGAATACATACTTGGCCACCTTCCAGATAGTTAACGTGGGATGGCTCGTATTTGTCTTGATACGGTCGCAGTTATCCTGCAGCTTTTGAGGTACAAAACCGCTGCTCAAGGTGGTAGAGGAAAAATATTGACGATTCTCCAAAAGAAGTCCTTGCGGTGTTTGTTATATTCACAGGCTGAGAATGAACTAGTCCTGGCCAGACGCATGATGAGTTGGAAACCATGGGAACCACTGACCACCAAAGCCCCGGCCGACCAATGGACGTGGCCACCTGCTTCCTAGTTTCTTCTCCCAGTTCTTGTAATTAGATGAGAATATGTACATGAAATAAAGATATTCCTGCTGCACAATACTTTGAGGTATACAATGACAAGGCTTACAACAAAAAGTTTATTATCAGCATTGAGTCTTTAGGGACACCCGCTGAACTCATTGGCATCAGCATCTGATGATGACTTAGAATTGGCGAAGGAAAAAAAAAGCATAGATTCGTTGATTTCTGTTGCCGACAGTAGTGTATTTTGAACTTTATCTTGTACCTGCATTATTTTCCCGCAGCTCGAACAGTATGATTTATTGCAGGCATCTGAAAGCAACGAGATGCACGCGAGGACGCGCGCGCGACGTCTGTACGAGGACAATGTGGCGACAAGAGGGCGGACCGTTTTCCCGGCATCGAGGTGCGCCAGCCCTGAAGCAACGTCATGTAACGTCACGCGAGCCGACCGCCCCCAGCAGTAATGTGCTCCTCCTCCGGCCGAGCTGCCGATGTCCACAGGAAAATACTGAAAACTCAGAAAATACGTAGATTTCTAACGAAAGGGATTGACGTGTAGTTTCTCATTGTGCATTGCACCACGTACAGGACGGTTTTTTTTTTTTTTTTTTTTTTTTTCAGTTTCCTTACGGAGCGAACTGTCCCTTTAATGGGAGAGGGGTGACGCAAAGAACTCTCGCACCGGATGACGCCACTGGAAATTACGCCTGTTTCACGTACACACCATCCTACGACTTTGTTCACCTTTATGCGTTTGCTAGTTCCAGTCAAGCCTTACAGCATCACTGCTCACATCCCAACCTGTACATGGCGCCAGATTGATCCTTATTGGGTGGTGAAGCACACGGATAACTCAAACACATTTTGCTGGCGTGCGATAAACCGTAAGCCGACACACCTTTGACCGACACGCAAACAAGGAACACAGATGATATCATCACGATACCGTTTGGTGATACCGAAACCGAAAACATGGAGACGAAACAGCGAATACAGAGCCACCTAACACGATGGAAACACATAAACAATCTCACAAGGAGAGAAAGGTCCTTCTAAGACAATAACATATGCCCCATTTTTATTTTATAATGTCTTTCCAATTTTAGTAGGAGCTGGTGCTGGTGCCTGGTGCTGCCAGTGCTGCCTGCAAGCGTGCAACGTGCAAGTTGTCCACTCTCCATTTGCCACTTTGCAGGCGAAGCGGGGTTTTTGGAAACGGTGTGGTGGTGTGACAGTGTTACTTTCAACCCAGCAAGGTAAACTTGAAGTATGCACTGCTACGGAGACGAGCACAGGTTGTTCCTTCAGATTATGCTCAACCGAAAAATACTATCACTTTCCGAGTTAAAAACCATCATTACATTCTGCCACGAAACGTACAAAGGTGAGTTCTCGTCAGCGTAATACGCAGATGTATCGCGCTATAATTCTTCTGTCTTTGCATCAGCACCCTTCGATCTCGACCGTGATGCAGACGCTGTGAAAAAGTTCATTCACGACATGAATACAGAAATGACGCCGTTTCACATGAGAGTCAAGCACGGGGTGTCCGAAGATGACGGCGAGCACTATTACGCGCTAGTGAACCTCAAAGACGATGACCTCTCAAAAGCTGCCAGCAAGAAATACACAGAAAACGAAATCAAATTTTTGAAGAAGCTGGTACATGTTTATACTGTCTACCTGCTCGCTATGTGTCTGACTCCCGACATTCCAGGTGGAAAAAGTAGTGGATTCTCGTAACGGGACCGTCTCTTCGATCGAAGCCATCAACCTGACACACGGCATTGAACGTTTCAGTGCCAGCGACGCAGAATCTCTGATTGAACGGTTCATTCACGATAAATGCCTAACCGAGGTGAGCATTACCAAAGTTATTTGGCGGTAGGCAATACTTTTTCTGCTATTACAGGACCAAGGTCTGATTAGCTTGAGTACTTTGAGCATCATGGAAATGGAACCGTACTTGCAAAATCACTTTGGAAGCAGCTTAAGCAGGTGCCATGCATGCAAGCGCATTTGCATCAAGGTAAGTGCCAAACCTTCTGCATCGACGTAACACATTTTTCGTTTCACTTTATCATCTCAAAGGCACTTGAGCACATTACATGAGGAGAGCAAAATGGTGCAAATAATCACGGTAGAAGATAAACCTTGAGGCCAATGAAACAATACATGTGGCTTTGAAATGATGCAATCATTTCTTTTTAAAGATGTTTTTTAAAGGAGCGCTGAGATGCCCCCCCCCCCCCTTTCCGGCATAGCTGAAGCAGGTACAAACGGCGCGTGAGCTGAGAATAAAGAGACGCAGGAATAAAAGCACAGGGACTCCCCTACATCACGCGAGGATCATATTGTCCATCCGTGGCTGCTTTCTCCGGCAGTTTTTGTAAATTTGATTGTGCACTTATAATGCGCCAGAGAGTAAAAAAATATTTTGCATGGTGAGTCTCGGTGGAGAGCGGCGTAACGAATGAGACACAGTTTCTAGCCATGTGGAGTGTCATCTGATAGCTCCTCTTAATGTCTTTCTGGCAATCTTCTTCTAGTCCAAAAGAAGCTTCTAGTATTCAACTTTGTGTTGTCATTTTAACCATCACAATTACAATTAGAGATATCTATTGCTTAAAGGAACAATCATTTTGCCATTTGTTCTATGTAGATGCCAAAATTTTGCCCAGCAGAGAGATAAACAGGAAAAACGTAGCCAATTTTGGTTTTATGTTCCACAAGCTGCTTTACGGGTGGTTTGAGATGGAGATATTTTAGATGCGATAAAACAAAACATCCATCCCGAATCGGTGCGCTTCCACGTTCGGTTCAATGAAAACTGACTGACAGCTAAACTCCTGGCTGTTAAATTCAGTCGTAAATTATTTGTCTGCAAATTTCAATGAAAGGAGTGTGAGCACGCTTTATATTTGGAAGTAGAGATAGGGTGCTGGCAAGCTGATACTTCATCATGATGTAGGAAAACCGAGAGGGGACAACACACACAATGTCATCAGTGGATCCTTTGAGGATCTGTGCGTGTGATGTCCACCTTTTTTTTTTATTTGGGCTGTCGCTTTAACTTCCTGGAGACTTTCAATAAGTTTCAGTGTATTCTTTATGTTGGCAGAGTTATCCCGCTGTGTGAGATCTCCTATGATGCACATAGGGTAACGAGGAGTTCACTTTCGAGAGTTTGTTAAACATCTCTCTCTTTTTTCTAAACTAACAAACCAACTTTCTGGAGATCACACAGTGTTCATTTTCGAGGCAAGTGCAAACACATTGGATTGTTCCTGAACCTTCTTTTAGAAGTTTATGAGCGCAACATTTTAGGCAACTTTATCTGTAAAGCGCATCAACCGACAGGGGAATCCCTTACAGCAGAGCATAAAAAGTGCTCTTCTTTCATCTGCAGTCGACAACTGTTTGTTTCTCCTTTCAGGGTCAGACCTGTCAGGCAGAAGACTGTGAAGTGAAAATGCACTTCCACTGTGCTCAGAAATTATTTCACGGAGACACGACGGAGCACGGCTGCCCTGCCTGTGGAAATCGGTGGCGCTCGTGATCACTTTGATTGCATCTTTTTATGTGTTGCGGCTCGTGAAAGTAACGTCTGTTCTAAAAAAATGGGTCAAGGTGACAGGATTGTAGCATCAATGAACACAAATGAGGACTCACTTTTTTTATCATTTTAGAGATGGCATCTAGATAGAATTCCTGGAACATGTGTCAGTAAATTTTGTTTGTAATTGTTACGCATTGTACCTACACCCTTTCCTAGTCACTTTCCTGAGTAAAGCCCAGTTGTGCAGTGTCTACACCCAAAGTCATTTTGCTTCAGCTTGTTTTCCAGCACTCGTGAATGGTTCAAGTTCACTATGAAGTATTCATTAAACGTTTTTGCTCAACAAGTTTCTAAAATCATTTCATCAGAGTCTTATTATGAAGATGTTCGGAAGTGAACCGCATCTACGCTGAAGGAATTCCTCAATAAAAAGGGTATAATTTTTCCTCTGTCACTTTCCCACCCACACACACACAAATATATTTTTTGTTCCTTCGTAATTTGTATGTGGAGCAATTTTGACAAACTTGAATTCTTTATATAGAGAATGATTTTAATTAGAGAATTTTCAGAATGCAAGGAAGGTTCTGCGAATGCACTAATCCAGGAATCTTTCGAATCCTTTTAAAAAGCCAGGGGAAAAACACTTCTACTGAAAAGTGTTTTGAAGCAGAATTTGATGTATTCGTTTAATGAAAAACAAGATAAACAATAGTTCACTTTCAGGAGGAAGCATACCCATATACTTCTTAGATGTAATTTATAATTTACTCAACATGTTGTTCATCGACTACGGGAAATACACGAAGTCTCGAGTCTGAATTCTTTCCATGAAACTAGGACACAATAAAAAGCAAAACCACTTTACATTTCACTTGCAGTGAGTTCCTTTCTTAACTCTTTCAGTCCAAAGCAATGTAAACAAACAATCAAGACCCGCCGGCCAATCAAGCTTTGGTCGGCGGACTCCGGAGGCGCCAATGTTTTAGGGGTCGAATCTCGAATCCCTGCCTAGGATTCGAGGATAGTTGGATTCCTCTGGCTCCTACATGACGTAATATAAAATGCTGTGGGAATTGTAGTTGAAGTGTAAAAAGAAGAAAAAGAAAACATTGGGTTGAGCATTAGTTTTCCCCCTCCCCAGATACGTGCTTCGACAAAGAAATCGCCCCATTATATACCACTGCCCGATACTGCTACATGAGTCTGAAGGAACGGTTTCCTGAACACGCGTACCGACACACTACCGGGCGCAGTGCAAGTCTCCGGAAGCGTTTGTTTGTGGAGTCGCAAGATCGCTGTGATCAGCTGCGTAAACAGCAAAAATTGCAAAGCAGAGTAGCGTCGTCTGCTAGGAGCGGCGTCGCGTCGGTAGTTACCTCGTGGCCGTAAGGCCGCCATGGCAACGCGTGACGTGCTCTCGTCGTCTGCTTTCGTGGGCGCCATCGTCTTCACGCATGTTCGCCCGTAAAATTAAACAACGCGCACGTGACCAGCGCAAGTGTCACAAAAACGTGGATCACTAATGGCGATGAAGGTAAGTAGAACTTAGTGTCACTGTATAAGCTTCGACACTCTCAAGCGAAACTTATTTAGTGACTCTAGTAGAATCCGTCCAGCAGCGCCGACCTTCCTGAAAGAGTCAATGCGCAAACGTCTCTCTTTTGAGACTGCAGTGGAGAGCCCCGCAGTTCACAAGTTGGCACATTTACGTCGCTCTAGAATAACGGTCCCATTGATCCGGCTTGCGTCTGCTTCCCGTCGAAACAACGGTCGTGAGCCCGTGGCGCTCCGAAATAGCAAATTTATGTGTGTATGAGCAAAAATGTAGGAGAGAATGCGAAGAGAGTGAGTGCGTGTTCAACGCAGTTGTTGGAGTTGTTGGAATCTTACGAAACGTCTGGCGCGCTACTCTCCTGCTGGTTTGTTTACGATGCTTCTGAGAACTATTCCGTGCAGCGCGCGCGTTTTTCCAGACAGGGATTTTTGCACTTGTTGGAGTTTCCAGGCAGGAAAAAAGAAAAACAAAAACTATTTTCATTCGTACAGTGTGATGTCATCCATGAAGCGTATCCTCTGTGCCATAACGAGCCCCACGTAGCGTCACGGGCCATGCGATGACAATAGTTCCGAAGGAGGGGTCTGAATTATTGCGCGTCAGTCGGTATGCTCGCATTCCCTCACATCCAACGGAGCATAAATGATGGAGGAAAGAACAATCGAGTTTGGCGTCACCCTTACATTTTCGATCTCGACCCTGGTTTGAAAAATTTAGCTTTTTTTTTTTTTTTTTTTTTTTACAGCTTACAAGTGTAGTGCTTTCGAAATTACAAAACTATGTTAATCAGAACAAAGTGAATTTTAGTTGCTCTGGAGAATCAGTTGCATGGCCGATGTTTCCTGTCTTTTTAGTTTTCCCAAAAATTTAATTCCCTCTGCATGGTTTCCAGAAAAGAAACAATACGGAAGGCTCGGCTATTTCCCATGCTGTAGACAGATGATATATATCTTGTCCAGTTGCTGCAACAAACAAAGTTAAGCGTAAGAAAAGAAAATAATATCTTGCCTTCTCCAAAAGAGTACTTCTCAGCACACTCCAATGTAATGCAGCGAAGTGACGTCTCCAGGAGAACACAAACTACTCAACGGAAATTTTACTAATTTTGTTATCTTTTTCAAATGACACTTTTTGTTTTTCGGCATAAAGCGCGGTCAATCGTGATACCTTTCCAGGAAGTAACGAGAATTCCTTTTGAAAACCGTGCCTGTTTTCATATCTGTAGAATGGAAAAGAAAAATAGAACCGTCTGTTGACGGAATCGAGTTTTCAGTTCCGGGGAAACTGTCGTCTGCTCGACTGATTTCCGGTTCCTGTCGTGATAGGCCTCGCGGGATGCGCTTGTGGTGGTGGTAGTTGTACGCAAACGAAACATACTTTTGGTCCTTTGGTGTCAAGTCGTGTGCTGTGACGGTTGTTCCGATGAAGATGCCTTTTCAGGGATTCGCGGCTACGAACTTTACCTACTTCACGTTGCAGAAAGAAAGTCCTTCGGCGCAGCTGCTCCATCTAGCAGCTCTACAAGGGAATCTGCCTTTACTCACGAGCGTTTTAGACAGCGGCAAGGTGTACGTGGATTGCAAAGATCAGGTAGGACTCTCCTCTGGTGCTCTGACATTTTCCTCACGTGCTTAGTGTCATTTCTAGGAAGGCACGACCGCGCTGATCTTAGCCTGTGCCAACAATAACTATGAATGCGTTAAAGAACTCTTGGATCAGGGAGCCAGTCCAGCGGCGAAACGAGTTGTAAGCTGTGTCATTTTCTTTCCTACCTTCTACGATCCGATTTATTCCGTATCTGTGGGCGAAAGGACCCAAACGCTGGATGATGTTTTCAGACAGGGACCACGGCGCTATTTTTTGCGGCACAAGGAGGTTACCTGGATATCGTCAAGTTGCTCTTAGAAAACAATGCCCCCGTCGATGCTGCTAGTGTGGTTCGTAGTCCGCTTTGAATATCTCTTTGAAGAATGTACTGACCAGTGGTTTACCTCCTTGGGAGGGGTGTATTTACATGCTTTTGACGAAATCTCACAAGCGGGGTCTCTTTCAGATTTTGGGGGCGTGTAGACGGTAGGGGGTCTGAACAAATCACTGATGTACTCAAAAGCTGTCTTCTGCATGCAGGATGGAGGTACTCCACTGTTGGTGGCGTGTCAATGCAATCACGTCGACATCGTGGAACAACTCGTTAGAGCTGGTGCAAGCATTTATACGCAGATGTCGGTAAGCCTCATAATAAGGAAAATACCGAGGCAACGTACGTACACTTTTGCATTACAGGACAGAGCTACACCTTTATTTGTCGCTGCACAGAATGGTCACCTGAAGCTGGTTTCATACTTGATTGCGCTCGGAGCGGACATCAACGTCAAACGAACGGTACGAATATGCTAGTAAATGAGCAAAATCAGAGAATTCCAACAGAACAACGGCAATATACACACCAGATTAAAATGTGCAGCTTGTACACATTTTTGAAAAGGAGTAGAAAAAAAAGAACTCGTTCATTTAAAGTGTCGGCCTTTGGCATTAACTGTGGGGTCAGCATCCATTCAAGCACCTTTACCCTGCCTGCTCATCCACTGGCTTTCAGTCGGAAAGCTGTGTTTTCACCAGATTGAACCACATATTTTTGCTCAGAGAGAAACATTACAAAGCTATTTGAAATGTTGATAAGTGCAAAAACAGCGTGAGGTGCTGCTCGGTGTTGAAGCATGCACTCAAGTAGACCTCTTTCAGGATGGTGCGACAGCGTTATGGATAGCGTCCCAGATGGGCCACACGGCTGTCGTGGGCGAGTTACTTTCTCACGGTGCTGAAGTGGATTCCACGAGACACGTAAGAAAAACACTGTTGGTTGTAAAGAGCTGTCGTAGAAAGGAGATGTTTCTCCAGGACGGAGCTACACCCCTGTTCAAGGCATCTCACAAAGGGTACACGGGATTGGTGGATCTTCTAGTCAAACGAGGGGCGTCATTGGGACTGCTCAAGGTACATCACATTTACGTATCACGTTGAACCCCTAGTAATGATGGTGCATGCAGGTTGTCAGTCACGTGGGAATGATAAATAAATTGTTTTCGTAAGAATTCTGTTAGTAAGTGCCTGCATATTGTACGTGCAAAAGGAGGAGTTCTTTCAGAAGCACAATACTGGTAACGAGAGATCTGCTCCCTCCTCCAGAGATCCTATAGGGGAACCAAGAAAACAACGTCAGGGACATCCCGCATTGCTCATTTTTACGGGCGTTTCATACAATTGAATTGCGCCGCGATAAGGCACTGTTGCACAAAAATATATGCATAGCGAACTTGTTCCAATAGAGCGTTTCATCAGTTAAACTCGGCTTTTACTGGTCCTAATTGCCATTTCATTGTTGCCTTGAGACCATTTCTGTCGTAATTTTTAAGTATTGAAGCGACACATTCTCCTTCTAGAATGGGGAAAGCGCACTTCATGCAGCTGCACTCTTTGACCATCTCAATGTTGTCAAGTTGCTGGTTGCTGCAGGTGCTGATCCTGAGCTTAGAAATCAGGTATCCATTGGAAAGTGTATTTGTTGAGCAAGTTTATCAAATTGTTCGAGTACCAAAGTTCAATACTGTTTGGAATGGATGATTTCTTGTACACTCAGACTCTTTTGCACAAATTTGAGGGAGTAAATGTGCTATTTCCGAACCTATAATTTGAAAATGCGTCCCTTTGGGCACAATTGGGCTAATATGCAAATAGTAATTTTAAAGCAGAAGAGAATACGAAGTGATACAACCGAGCCAAACAAATATACAGCATATGTATGTGACACATGTGCATATTGATCTTTGCATGATGCACTTTGTTATTTTTTAATTTATTTCGAGTGTTCCCCAATAGCCAAAGCCTATTTGGTGGTACACAGTACCTTCATCAAGTATACGGGAAGCATAAAAACAAAATGAAAAGCACACGCATCAAACCTAAACTATTGTCATCACGCAGCAGACAAGTTATAACATTAAAACGGAAGGTGATTAATAGGCAGCAACTCATAAGAGTTACGAAGCGCAAACGTCAACATTGGCATTGCAGGAACACTGCAAATGCGACATTGGCGAACTCATATTCGAGTAAAATGAGGTAAAATAAATCTCTAGACCTTGTCCTGTGAAGACACAAGAAATTCACAGACGCGAGTAATTCTGCACAGTCCACAACACCAAGAATAACTCTATCCAAGAATCGTATATCAATACTACGCCTACGTTCAGACAGCGTTGTCAGCCCTAGTCATTCAAGAATGTCCTCATAGTTGAAATAAATTTTCTTCCCAAAATATCTATCATATATAACGCGAATAACTCTACGTTGTACAGGCTCTATTCGATTGGACTCGGATTTTGTGAGACAATTCCAAACGACACTACAAAACTCAAGTTTGCTACGTACGTAACTTTTATATAGAGTTAACGGAGCAGCAGGACTAGTAAACCCCTTTGTTAACTGTGTAATCATTCCCAATGCCTTCAATGATGAATCAACCACTCTAGTTACTTCCACCTGTTACAACATCAAGGTAACGACCAGAAAGAACATGCTCAATTTCATCTTCTCCAACCATAGAGTCATAACATAACTGACTTACATTTCCTACTCACTGTCATGACCTTTGTCTTCTTAATGTTGAAGGAGAGACAGTTCAAATAGCACCATTCATATACAGAATCAACATTGTTCTGAAGCAGGTAACAATCTTCTGTTGGGGTGACTTTATGAAACAACTTAATGTCGTCAGCATATACAGCGTACAGTGAGACCTCGTTAACCATGTTAACTGAATATTGCGCATGCATAGTGATAACAAAATCAGGTGCTCATGCATTGCATTCCCCGGTTGTTTTTTCACATTCCTGTTACATCCAATGGTATTTTGTGTAAAAATTTATTTTAGCTAGACTGGACCCAAAATTGATAAGGAAAATAAAAATGGGTGCAATTTGAGTTTTACACAAAAATGTTGAACCTGCGTCTGTTACCCAACATTAATCGTACGTTGTTGACACATAACGAGTACTTGGTCCTTTACGCACGATGATGAGTTGCCTAGAAAGGTCCCGAATGGATTAAATTAAAAATCTGATTTTCACCCAGGACGGCATGACTCCGCTGGACCTAGCCCATGAGGCATCTAACGTTCAAATCGTCGACTTCCTCAAACAACAGATTGCAACGAGGCGACTTCCAGATGTGACAAGGGCTTCCTGACCCTCATCTCGCTGAACCTGAACCCAATTACTGCCAACGGTGCATTTGGCTGGTCCAGTTCTCACCGTTATTAGCTGCAATTGTAACTCTATAGATCTGCTTTTGATCATCCTTTGAAGTGTCTGTTGTTGTATAGTTTGTTTGAGGCCCTCATCTTTCGTATTGTTATTGTTTGTTTGTATGGCCACACCTGAAATACCTGCGTTTCCAGACGGCAGTACCACGTCTCGGGTTTAACCCTCAGGCTACAACATTGAAAACTACAGACAACCATAAATTTAGATTTTCTCCTCTGGCATCTCCGCAAATAGACGCAAATTTGTTTCTACGTAGTATTTACGAGGGTTTGTTTTACGAGGCGAACGATGCATATCCGACATCGCGGGGCATTATGCGACACGAGCATTTCTAACTTACGTTAATCACGATTGAAAGAATGTGATTCGCTCGCACTGTGAATCTGCAGGAAGGAATTATCTTGTTAGGAATTGACTCTTTGTAGAGACATCCCCGCGAATAAAATTGTAGCTTGTACGTTTTTAGTGTTGCTTGACATTGTTTCACTCGAAATAACTCCGCCAAATATAAACGAAAAATATTTTAGAAGCTCCGTGGTTGGATGCCTCCAAGGTGACACTGAGGAGGAAAGACAGCTCCACAGTTGTACCCCCAGCTCTCCTGGTGGCCAGCCTGCCTCAGAGGGAACAAGTTACGCTGTGAGCAATTTCTAGTTCTCGCCGGGGCATGGGAGCTGTTCTTTTATTCGCCAGTAGACTCAAGAATCGTCATAGTGGTAGACATTTAGCAGTTAAAAACCCCCTGTTGATGCAAGTGAATAAGCCTGCTAATGCATATTACCAACTTGAGATGCCCCCCCTCCTCTACTTTGGTTCAGCCTTCTGAACTGTTTTCGGACTTATCCGAGGAACTCTGCTTTTGGATGTTCCAGTAATCGAGAAGTGAGCAGGAAAAGCCGTGCCCTGCCACTCGACGTCCACCCGGCGGGAAAGGCGCTTTTCTTTCCCCCTCTTCTGTGAGTCGTACTTCCCCTTCAAAGGGCAGCAAATTTGCGATGGGATGCGAGCGAAAGCTGCCTTGCATCTATGCCAAGGAATATCTGGATTTCGATACGTCCACGTCGCCACTGAAATTTTCCACGGTCCCGGAAAAGCAGCGGTGTAGCCAGAAAAATATTTTACGAGGGGTTCTACGGGACTTTACGTGGGAGACGAGGATTTCCCCCTCGTTTCCCTCTCCCAAGTGCACTACCAAAGGTACGATTCTGGGGGAGGGTTTAACCCCTCCCCCCGGCTGTGCCAGAGCTAGAAAGCCTTGGTTTCGCGTGTCTGCTTATCTGAAGACGGAACTATAGTTTCGAAACCGCGGGACTTGACACTCCTTGCAATAGAATTCAATATCAAATACTAGAAGCACGAGAAATTGTATTCATTGGTCTTCCTCGTCAGGTCCTGGTGAAATGCATTTCCACTGCGTGAGAGCTTGTACGCGATAATAAACGGTAGTTTCAGGGGGTTTATCACCTTCGGTAGTCCTGAGTCGCGTCAACGGAATATATTCTGTCGTGTACGTCATACTGTAAGCTATAACTTAGAAATATATTTGGGAAATATTCCAGTCGTGGCCGTCAGCTGTGTCCCGGGTCAAACGACGTCTGAGCCTTAACCCTTGAAAGAGCCTCGAATTTTTGTACCTCCAAAAGTGAGGGAACCATGCGCCAGGTTCTGATGCGTAACAGTACGCGTTTTGACGTCTACTCTTTTTGTATCCTTCCTTTTAATCGAATTTGGGATATTAATTGGGATAAAAATTGAGCGGTAAAAAAATTGAACAATGCAAATTCTGGTTTCCCGGACAATCATAACCCTATAAGAACCGGCCTCCGAGCACGCCAGAAAATAAACTCAGAGAACCCAGAACCCGTATGATATACGTGTGGTGGCGCATAGGACTGCGGCTTCGTGGCACTCGGGCTAGAAGAATGAAGATTTCAACAGCCGTTTCTTCAAAAGGGGGTTCATTTCAGTCCGTTACGGATTCTTTTTTGTACATACATAAGAAGTTATGAAATCTACAGAGACGCCGTTTTTGCAGGTGGCTTCTATATATGGTCAGGCACAGTGGTTTACCCAGAATTTCGTCCTTGGGGGTTGCTGAGCTCCGCAGGGGGGTGTATTTGCATGCTTTTGACGAAATATTGTGCAGTCTCACAAAATTTGGGGGTTGTTGGGGGGTGTAGAGGGGTCTGGATAAATCACTGGTCACGCAGACATTCTGTCGGAAAGCGTATGAAACTACTGGGCGACAAATTAACTGAAATGAATTGGAGCCAGTCATTATTTAAATCCACCCCGTTTTTTCTCTTTTTTAAATATCCTAGAACGAGCGCGTCTTTCCCTTTGCAAATGAACCGAAACCACGCTCTCGCGCAGGAGTGCCACGTGTTTTGTAGCGATGGCGCTGATTGGAGTAGGTGCTGATCTGATGGCCAGATAATTTCGGCCAATACAAGTCGGATGTCATGTCGCTCCTGGGCTCCAGAAGTGCGTAGTTCTAGTTTTGCTCTCATTTGTGTATCAAAATTCCGTAACCTCCAAGTACGTGCTCGTTTCAGGATGTTTAGAAAAGAGGGTCCAATCAAATAATGTATGCTTCCAATTCTACTGTCCCGCAGTTTCCGAAAAAAACAACAACATCAAATTAAAAAGTTAATTAATGCAAAAACGGCATCTCTCTAGCTCTCGTATACCTCTTTCTTTTTCTTTTTTTTTTTTACAGGAAAATGTGACGGATAAGAATTAACATTCGGTATACTGGTCGTAATAGGTCAGCCTCTTCAAAACATCGGCACCTACTCTACATTCATGATTCACATTACAATAGGAACGTTTTAGATATATCCTTCTTAAATTACGGACTTTTGTGGGCCCACATTTACACCGGGAGGGCAGATAGTGAACACGATGGAATACACAAACAGACTGTGTGGGAAGAATGAACAGACCTGTAGGCACGATTTCTCCGTCGGCAACATGTTCGGGACCATATTTGAACTAGTTGGCGTATCCTCCGCGACACACTTTTCTCATTCCCGATGGGCAACCCTAGCAGTGATGTTATTTGGAAACAACTTTTTTTTCGGCCATTCCAAGCTCGACCGCGACCCATGCAGCATTTCGCCTGAACTCGGTTCGTCGAGAAGCATCCCCCACCGAAACATAAAATCCCAAGTGGAGATTGCCGACTGGCAACCATCAGCCAGTGGTCGGTTTTTGGTCGGCACCGCACCTTCGACCAACGTGGGTCTCACAGCGGTGGTTGGTGAACGACGTTGGGCCGAGAACGTTGTGCTATTGAGAGATTGGCATAATAAAGACGGGCTAATGTCGGCAAACACACTCGAAAACAGTGCAGCTGAAGAAAAGACGCTTTGACGGTTGGCCAAAGACTCTTTCGGCCAGCCAACGTTGGCGCAATGTTCCATTATAGTGATAGGCAGAGCGAGGTCTGGCAAGCCGTTGGCCAGGGGCAGATCTGTACTAAGAAACGAGCTCGTTGGCCAAGCACTTGCCAAGCACGGCTAAGTTGGCCAGCCAAGCTCTTGCCGAGCTTGGTCCAATCTCGGTATGTTGCCTTGGGGACAGGGAAACGCGGAATGGTGTATAAGTTCGATTTTCGATTGGCCAAGTGATTGTCTCAAACCGAAAGCACTAAGAAACAGAGACGTTTTCTTCATGGTGAGCTAACACGACAAACAATTCCTCATTTCAGTGTTGTTTGTGTACGCGTAGAATTAAACTTAGACACCTTACCCTTCATTTTGACTCACACGCGAACACGACTCTCGAATTTGTGGAAGCTCGCGAGTACAACCTACGTATAGTATATCTGTTCTTCCTCAGGAAAAAAATGCAATTTATTTTCTTTGATTCTAGTGGTCTCGAGCATATTGCGAGCTTTTATGGTTCTCCCCTACGCTGCGATACAATTGAGTATGAATACGAGCGACGCCACTGCTTTGGCCTAACTTGGCACAATGCAGGCTGGCCAATGCTTGACAAATCATTGGCCAGGGTACAGATCTGTATCAAGAAACTAGCTTGTTGGCCGTTGCCCACCTACGTGAGGCCGACAACGGCAAGCCCTATCGCCATCACCACCACCACCAGCTTGCTGGCCGATAATGCACCAACCAAGGCCGGGTAGGCCAGCGTAGCTATTGCCAAGCTTGGCCCAACCTTTGTTTGTTGCTTGGGCATAGTTGGCCCATCGTTGCTGATAATCGGTGGGCCGCCATCTAGCCGACAAAAGGCCAGCTATTGCCCAGGCTTGGTTCTACACTGGCCCTGTGTTGCCCCATGTCTTATAGGTCGGTCTGCTACATTGGCCCAAGGCTGGCAGTATTAAGTCGGGCCGAGTAAGGCCAACGTCAACCCCCAAGCCTGGCCCAAACTTTTTTTGCAAGGACGGCCCAACGACTTTTAGGTCGGAAGCACACGTCGGCCCGGCATTTAACCGACGTTGTTTTCCCCCTTGGGATAGCCGTACAAAAATTTAACCTTCCTGTGAACTTGTCGGGCTGCCTGCTAGATTTATTGCTTTCCCGTATATTGCGAATAAAATTGGGACCGCAGTTGTTGGAAACGAGGATCGGAGGACGTAAAAGAGGAAGAAACTGACTGGCCAAATGGCATACACGAGAGAGGATGAACTGTCCGAAGAAGAACTGAACAAAGTGCGAGAAACCTTTGCCAAATTTGACACAGAAAAGAAAGGCACAGTCTCTTTTGTTGATGTTGGCGAGATTCTACGCACAGCTGGACGTTTCATCGTCGACAAGCGGTTTAAGACGCGACTGAAGGAGATGCAGCCAGATGACAACGAGCGACAGGTGAACCTCATTTCCTCCCCAGATTAATGACGCTATAGCTGGCAAAGATATTTCTCTTCCCCAGGTACAGTTCACGGAACTTATCGAAATGATCACAACTCACACGAGGGCCGTTGAGCCAAACGACTTACGCGATGCTTTTCGAGTGTTCGACCGCGATGGGCACGGGTTCATCACGTCAGCCGAGCTTCGTCACATCGTTACCACGCTGGGCGAGAGAATGACCGACGAGGAAGCTGACCAACTTATCCGAGATGCTGACACAAACAACGAAGGACACATCGACTACGAGGAATTGATCAAGTTGCTCACAGCTCCAAAGTCACAGGAATAAACTCTGCAGAAGGCACTTGTCCTGCTGTCGTCTGCTAAGATACCCCGAGCACGAACCGATCCTGATTGCAAAGTTAATTTGCGAACTTTCGTTAATACTGCTGTTACGAATTTTCAGTAAGTCACCTAAACCGTCACTTATAACATCCAGGTTTAGTATATCGGATGCGGGCAGGATGGACTCATTTAAATCAACCGGTTTTAATAAATCCGGTTTAGATAATAATTTTCATAGCACCCAAACAGTTCTGAAAACTGCGAATAAAATCACTCTAATATTGGGAAGGAAAGCTGCAGCATAGGCTAATAAATACCGTTTTATAAGGAACTATTTCGACAACGCTAGGGCTAGTGAACAGAGGAGAGTTTCCCCTTATGTGAAGCCCAACCATATGGTGAGGGCACGGCCTTCATAAACGGGACCTTCACCTCTTGCATAGTACTGCGTACACCGATGCCAGAAATCAAGTGCACGTACAGCAACCGACTTATTGTTTTTCCCCTTGGGACGTCTGTGTTTCTTACTGGAGAGACATTCAGCTGGTACATCGAAAGTAAAACTTCACAGTGCTACATCGCCCTCAGTTTTTCTCTCTCTCCCGCAATAAATGATCCGTGTAACATCCCGACAGAAATCTAATCCGGACAATTCTTGAAACAGCCGCGACCGGACATCCTGTGGATACAGATCCTGGGACATCCATGTATGAGGCTCCCAGTGATATCCGACGGATATAGATTTCCGGATATGGACCAGGATCTGTTTCGGACGTCCACAGGAGAAAGTATTCTGTCTGGGCGATAGGCTGCCTCTTGTGGCATCATCTATACGTCACGTCAATGAGCGCGCAGGCTTTCTTATCTGGGAGGTATCCATGAGAGCGAAACCCCGATACGATGAGGGACAAGAAGGGACACGCACTTGCCGCTTGCTACTTTCCTACTTTCCATATTCTTCCAGTATCTATAGCTAGGACGATGAGGCGTGGCACCGGTCGCGGTCATGTGACACTCTACACGGACACCGGACACCTCAGGTCATTGTGTATTTTCATTGCATTACTTTGTTGCATTGCATAAGTTGCACAACAAATGGAAACACTTCCAAAGCCGTCAGAAGTTCCACGACTAAGTGCATTGCCCTATTGTCTGACGCCGCTTTCCAAAGCGGTTTGAAACATGCGGTTCTGTTTTCGGTTTGTTCTCAGTTCTGTTTTCAGCTAGGCTGGCTAGGCCCCGGTTGCGGGGCAACAGTAAATATAAGCTGACAGTGCAGCAGTTAAAGAAAGCGATACGATATCCCAAAGCAATATACGATACAAAGCGATTACGATAGCGTTAGCGTTAATTTCGGCGACAGTCGGCGCTAGTATCGCAGTTAAACATGTAAAATGGCTGAGGCGAGGTAAGTTACTGCGTTCCAAGTACGGGTTAAAAACTGTTTTCATCGTTGTGACACTTTCATTACAAGCCTCGTTAATTGCGAATTTGTTTCACTTGCTGGTAGCAACCCTGACGAAACATCGCCGTGGTGGAACTCCTGGTTGGAGTCTGCAAAGGAAAAGGTAAACACGGATGCTATCTTCAAGAAATCATGGTGTTCAGCATTTGCTGCTACAGAAATAGATGGAGCAGCAGCACGGCTCGGAAGTGCAACAATAGTCCGTTTAACGAGGGATCATCGTAATGACACAGGGGTCGAGGTCGACAGGGATTTGAGTGCACGGGTCCAAAACTACTAGCCCCCTTTCCGATGGACCTTTCGGAACATTCAACTGACGCGCATTTTTTCGTTTTGAACGCTGCTGTTTGAGAGCAGTTTTGGAAATGGAAAACGTGGTAGTAAACACACCGTTCCATGTTAACTGAAACATGCGTGTAATTTGACTCGTAGCTGCTTAATTGTGTGTTGAGGCCACGAGCGTTTCATGCACCTTTTTTGCAGCTATGTATTTGTAAGCCCTCTGATTGAGACTCTTTTGTTTTGCAGTCGACGGCGGCGTACGAGTTTTTCAAGCGTGACCTAACAGAGTTTTCTACCACAGTGCAGCAGGATACTGTCACCGCTGTTTCAAGCACCGCAGCATTTGTTAGAGACAAATTAAGGGTAACATAGCAAGAAACTCGCGTGCATGTCTACTTTGGGTCCGCCATTCGATTTGGACATTTAAATCTACACACCTAAATGGAATTATGCTAAGGTGCATCATAATCCATAATAAACAAGCGGCACTTTATTCAACATATTTGTCCAGAGAGACCAATTTCTCACAGAAAGTTCTGGCAATGGCGACCATATCATCTCCAAATGCGCATTGTTTACCTATCATAGGCTGTGCACACGTCGTTTTCTCCTCTGCTGAAACTTTCCACAACCAAACTGGTCTCCGGAACAGCTTATGGAACTGAGTGCTGCTTATTTATTCTGGATTACGATGCACCTCGCATATTTACTTTCAGGTATGTAGATTTCAATGTTCAAATCGAGTGGCAGACCTAACCTAGAGATGGACCGAAACTCGGTTCTGTGGCCTGCACAGGCAGTGACGCAGTTGTTATTGTAGTTGGATGATGAAGAATCAGTGACGACCAAAGCGAAAGAAGGCATCTCCACTTTAATTGGGACAATTAGCGAAGCCCTGTCACCCTCCTGGGACCCCGCAGATGATGAGCTCTCTGTCATCAAGAACCACGAAATCATCCCGGTTGAACGATGGCAGGTGGGCTTCATTGTTTCTCGCTCAGACTTTTAGGGGAACTACACATTTTGAAAGCACTCACAATGTTAAACTTTTTCGTTTGGGCATTTGTTGTACTCTGAAGGGCTTCCCAATGCCCCCATTACCGCACTAACGAAGTAGCGTTAGAATTTGGTTTAAGTTACGTCGTTTCTCCCGGTTTAACTTTGCAATGAAACTTCTTTGCCAGTTGAGGATGTTGGTCGTTCTAAGAAGGTCGTTCTGCTCATAATTGTCCCTCTCGAATAATCGCTGCACTGTTTCATCACTGGTGAGACTCCTGCTTCTCCACAATCACATGTTCTCATACAGAACGCGTGCTCCCGCGCAAATTGCCGCCGCAAATACTGAACTACAGTTTCCATCTGTCGTTAAAAGGACTCACCAAATGTGGGGAGCCTCGAACACTTTTGTGGAGGCCGGCTCCTTCCGGCTCAGAACTGCTGTTTGTTGCTCAGGCATCACTTCATTCCATCCTGGTGGATCGTAACACGTACTGCCACGAGCCAGACTGTCCCCCTGAGGTGTACGAGAGTTGGCTGGAGACATTCAACTTGGAAGAGCACAAGGAGGAAGTGGCCGAGATCCTGGTCAACTACGACGAGGCCCACCAGTTATACAACGAACTAGTAATGATGGGCACGCGAGGCTCGAGCCACGCCTTGAACGGTTCTTCTCTGTCTAGGTTCCGTCTGCCGTATCCCACGAGGAGTTCTGGGAGAGGTACTTCTTCCGGGTCTTTCAACTGCGGGAGGCCGAGGAAGAACTTGTAAACTCTGTTCAGCAGTCGAGTTCGCGACTCTCTGTCGGAGGTTGGTACGCCGAGAAGACTTTCCTTCTCCGTGTGTCGCTTATTTGCGTGACGTTTCAGATTCCGAGAGCAAGCCCATAGATGTGAGGTGCTCCATCGTACCGCCCAACACACCCAATGTCCCGTCCGCTGAGCAGAGCATTTCCAATTCGCCTACATCCAAGAGTGCGCCTCCCGTTGAACAGCCTGCTGAGCAACCAGAGGGGTCGACAGTATCCAGTGAATCCAACGGAAAAGGTCGGTTGACACAATTGTGAAGTGGCATACAAAATAAACGTATATATGGAGTAGAATTTTTTTTAAAGTCTACTGGAGCGCCCTATACATAAAAGGTTTATTCTTTTCGCCTGCACTGCTTGCACCTCCTGAACTAGTTGAAGGAGTTCAATACTAGTTCAATACTTACTTTTTACAATTTTTGGTTGTGACAGCCACACTTATTGTTTCACTTTCCAGAATTGACTTCAAAGTGACCATGATTCACCAACAGCTCCAGAAAATGCATTTTCAATTTTGCTATTCTTTAGGGAGATGTATCTTGAACCCAAAAATTTTTGGGTGATTTTCGATTATCTGACTGATGAGCAGTGCTGGTTCTGCCCAAAGTAAATTTTTGTAGAAACCTGAAAAAAAAGAGAGGTATCTAACTGCATTATGCATCCCCACAACAAACAAAACCGAGATCTCTAAGGATGTCGAGAAAAATTAAGTTTGCTTTGTTACTAATCACTTTAGGAAGGGTGCCCTAACTCTGGTTCGGTAGTTTGGTTGAACTCTGGTTCGGTTTGGTCATCTACGAGTGTGACATTTTAAATGAGCCTAGAAAATGTTGTCCCATGGTGCATGTATTCTGCTCATCTGAGAACAATTTTCAGTCTTCTCTGGTTGAGTGAGCTTTGAAGTGTACAGAAAAAAGATAGCTTCCAAAGAGCAACGAGGAAGCCTGTACAACATTGGCAACTTTATCTTTATGGTAACTTTAGCTATTTTGTAATGCAATCTGGTGTGGGTGGGGTCAAGAGTTGTTCATGTGTGAACACCTTTTCTATCAGATCTTAGTGACTGGGAGAAGGACTTTGCGGAGGAGGACATAGCCGATGGGGCAGCGAAGGAGGTAAATAACCTTGGCTCGGGACATTTTCACTTTGCTGCCTTCCGTGCACATTCCTTTCTGCTTACTTTATTTTGTGACCATCAAATGAGAAATTTGAGACCTTAACTTGGCATGTCCAGTCACTATTTTCTTGCATTCTGAGTTCGTAACATGTGGTGTGGTCTCTGAGGTCAGGAACATTTTTCGGTTTGACGGTCGTTCAGGAACTATTGAGCACGCAGTTGATTTAAGAAAAGAAAACATTGTACGTACCGAGGTCAGTGCAAAACGTTTGCAAAGAAGTGCAATCAAACAATGCTCGATGTGTGACCATAAAGTATGGAGCCAGTTCTATTATATAGCAGTTTAGCAGTATATATCAATCGACAAAGCCCAGAAATTTTGGAGAAGCTCGATAGGCTTTGATTTGTTGTTTCTTTTCTTGCCCAGCTTTTCCGCAGGTTCCTCACATCTGCCATATGAGGGTTACCAAAAGTATGCAAAGTATCTGCGTCCAATAAATGGCTTTGTTCGGATATGACAAAAGGTTTCTTGATCTCCTGCCCCGATTGATAAGATAAAAATATTGAGCGGGAGAAAGTGATGCCATATTGCCGAATGACGCCGTTGGAATGACAGTTTCTCTGTTGCCAAATTGCAGGAACATAACAGAAAGTACCGATTGATTAAAAAGATACAGATTTGAATGAACTGTTGTCATATAGCTGAGTGATTGAAAGCACCTGTGACTGGCACGTTATCGCTGCATGTCTTGTACCTCACCATCCGACAAGCACTCACCACACATCTGGAATTTAAACCAAAGTATTATCCGCACATCTTTCTGCACTTGATAGACGATAGGGAATGGCCTTTTGCAGTGGAATTTGTGCTCCAACGTATCGAGGCATTCCAGTTAACGAGAATTCTTGTTCTGACTAAATCTGGGATTTCTCGGTGGCATAAAAGCTTTTACAGATGCCCTCCACATTGACCAGTGGAACTTGCCATTTCTGTTTGCTGCACATCCTTGGAGAGCTCTGCATTGTGTGTATATGTGTGTGCATATATGCGTAATCCAAATTTGGACAATGACATTTTAGCGCCCACTCTGCGAACTCGTTGGAACTGATGTTATTTTTTCCTCACATGGTGGCCTGTCATGATAAAAACCAATCTCTCGAGCAAATGTAGGTTATTTTTCGCTCGCTGTTAGAGAGCTTCCCTCTTTGCACTGATCAAGATGGGTGACCTTGGCATTGGGAACATCCTTTAGAGAAGAAACATGTTTATTTCATGTGCTGCGTGCCAAATCTTGAGGGTCCTCAAAATTATGCCATCAGCTCCTCCTTCGAGAGCCAACGGTTGTCTTGCCGAGATAACAAAGTGACCGAAACAGCGACTTTGGGATGTTTGAGTACAGTTCTCCTTTAGTAAACTGCTAAAAATACCCTACTGCTGGTCATTACCCCCACTAAGCCCCAGGAGCATTTGGTTATTTTTGCGTCGTTGAGCTCGCAATAAAAATTGGACTGCACTTACAATCTTACGTAACAACGCTCCTTATTACAGTATTATGGTTTATTACTACTACCATTTTGTTCTTTACTGTTATTAAAGGGACCATGAAGAGATCCCAAAAGCCTCTGCAAGTATCTGTAATGCACTCCTAGCCATTAATCCATTCACCATGTGGAGTATGAACCCAACATTGGTTAGAATAATGGAGATATTAACTAAAAACCACGGCCAAAAAAGGCGAATGCTTCATGACGGAGAAACTGGCTGAGACGTCAAAAGCAGGCTACCTTGGCCACTGGTGGGCTAACATTGAATGGATATGGCACAAATAGAATATATTCCAGATAATAGGCCTCCTTGTGAGCCGTTTACCACTGAGAGCCCTGCTTTTGTGGGAATCTCTTCATGGGCCTTTTAAATCCTAAATATGGCCTCCAGACTTAATTTAAAAGCGACACTGATTGCTAAACAATGCAAGAATATGGATCAGACTGTATAGGAATGAATTGCTTTTAGTTTTCCTAACTTGCGAATTTGCATTAATTTGAAGCATTTCACATGACTGACAAAAATTTTGACATCTGCCGCACAACCGTTTACAATGCGGAATAGTTGTCTCGCGGAAACCTCTATTTGCACTAAAGGGACAGTTTTACAAATGCAACAACCGGGCAGAATCTAATTTTGTCTATGTAATGGGAGTTGTAAAATTTACTACATTGGTGCACTGCATGGGCCAGAAAACCTGGCCATCACTTTTTGCTTTCACCTCTGTCTGTTGTCAGCTGTCTTCCACTTTGTGGGTGTTCCCTTTCACATAATCTGATGACAACGTAATAAATGTTGGGTTCAGTTCTCTGTAGCGGGCTCGGGTAGAACCCTGGCCTTGTTCCATAAATCTGGATCTGTGGTACCACGCCGTAGTACGTGGGGTGTCATCATACAGCTTATATAAACAGGTGGTCCTACAGGTGGTCATGCACACGTGGCACCGAGACAGGCTTAGCGTACAACAGATGACTACAGCTCTCGAGAGACGCTAGCAAGCAACATCCCAGTTTTTCACCCGTTGATTAAGTTTGTCCACCTGAGAGTTCTTTACCATGCACTGAAATCTTAGCATTCTGACACCGTTCACGGACGATGCAGTTTGGGAAATGCGAACAGATCGCTGGCAGGGTTTGTAGGTAAGCACACACACTGCATACCTGATGAAGATGCCATCAGGTATCTCTGATACACATAAGAATAGGAAATGAATTTCACTATTTTATGGATAGTAGTTATGGCCAGTGAAGCAGTATTACTTAAACTACATTTATTCGCAGCACCACCTTTCGTTTGCATGGAAAAGAATACTGGACGATATCTCACCCAGATCGAATCGCACACACCAGTAGTATTTTTGTTGCTTGTTTTAAAAGATTTCTGTTACGTTATATAAAGGTGAGATTGAAGGACAAATGCAATGTATTGAAGGAAAAAAAAAAAAGGTGTCTGGTCCATTTGCTTTGCCTTTATACCTTGGCTGCTTCGTAGCATGTGACACCGTTGCACCACCTGGGAGTCATCCTATGAGAATGGAGAAAGCAAGCAAGCCAGGCGACAGAGTCGTGTTGAATAGGTGAAACAGATTTGTTCGGCGTTTTTAAATTTTATTCCTATGCCTTTTTTGTTTTATTACTTTGACACAATGCCCCTCAAAATTCTGGTGCGGTTTTTATTTCTGGAAACAGCTTGGGTGTGCCACCCCTATTCAATTGGGTGAGTTGTGGCCTTCTGGTTGCCTACCAAAATGGGTTTTGGTAGGCAAATACGTTTGGTTAAATAATGGCTGCTCTAATATGAATTTTTAAAAGTCCCTGTGTCGTTATAAGGAAGCTAAAGTCTGTTTTTCATCTTTTGTGTTTTCAGACTGAAGACGACTGGGAAACCTGGGATTGATAACCTGGGAATCTCTTGTTCATGTTATGGCTGTTTGAGCACAAAAGTTCTGTTTATGTGCATCTAATAAAGTTATTCTCTAGTAATTCCAGTGGTAACAACACATTTTTTTCTTTGAGGAGCGTGCAAATAGAAAATGTTTACCGGTTCTGTCAGGTTAATAATAGTGAGCAAGTAACCTGAATTAGCATTATGTAGCTGTTGCCATTTACTTTTTAATGTCTCGCGTACACAGAATGCACATCTCGAAAGACTCTACAAGACACAGTGTGGATGCCGCAGTAGCTCTCTATGATTATGAGTCTGTTGACTCCAGCCAGCATCATGTAGTCAAAGAGGTCAGGAGAGACTGAAATGTCCCCAATTTGCAAAGGCTAGACAGTCACGTGACGGTGAGAAATTGAGCAAGTGGTGAATATCTAACATGACGAAAACAGATCTAAAAAACACAGGACTACGATGCACCTGCCCTGTCTATATCTTTGTCGTCTGTTTTCGTCATGTTAGGCTAGACAGCCCTCACTGCTGCCACATTACAGTGATACAGTCCAATGACATATATCTAACTTGTGACTTTTTCCGGTTAAATGCCAGAAAAAAATTGAGTGCTACGTTTAAATCTGCAACTCCGCATGGAATGGATGCTATTGATACGTTTGGGTGTTACCGGTTATTATTATTATTTTTTTTTACACTCTGTCTAGCAAGTGGTCACAGTCACAAAGCCCCACTTGTGGCAGCATCAAATGTGCTTCGCACATTGTATTGTTGCATAATACGTGATTGGAATTTGGAGATGAATCGGGTTCAACATGGATTGGTCCAAAATGGATTTGAGGTGGGGGAGGAATTGGGTTTAACCCAAAAAAGTCCGACTCCACATATATTAAAGAGAGTACGAGCCCATTACGTGAAAATAGTGATGATGTGCTCCGGTTGTATAACTGCACTCTCTGTGGTGTCGGAAGAATGTTCCACATAATTGCACAGTGACCAGTTCTCCAATGCTGATTCCTGGATATTGGGTGCAGACTTTGTTGTTGTCAGTTTCTCTTTACTGAAACTGTCGTCACACAAGGATGAAGACAGCACGAGACAGGAACAGTGCAGCTTGGAAGCTTGAAGCTTGGCATTGGAGACACTCGGTCGGAAGTTGTAGTTAACGACGCGATATCTACTACACGCCCTCTCCTTGAAGACATTAAGCGCTTCTTCCCCCACATCCACTTGCGAGTCAAACAGATTGCAGTTGTGGGAGTGAGAACGGTGCTCTTTGCTCAGGGAACAGTTGAGGGTACTCGACAGGAAACACTGTTGAGC
The DNA here is from genome assembly GCF_037126465.1 of Ornithodoros turicata. Lineage (NCBI taxonomy): Eukaryota > Metazoa > Arthropoda > Arachnida > Ixodida > Argasidae > Ornithodoros > Ornithodoros turicata. The sequence goes on from NC_088206.1 coordinate 801,573, forward strand.
ATAATCGCTTTGGTCCGGTAGACTTTGCTCCGGTGGGCTCTCACTAAAGCCTCCTCTAGGTCGGTAGTCGACGTGTTTGAGGGTGCGAAATGAGTGGCTAGGGCCAACGGTGCTGCGATCCTTCTTCTTTGGCGTCTGCATTCAGAAATGTGCACTCAGTGCTAACATACTTTCGTAAAATTACAAACTCGAAATAAAACCCATTATTTGATTAGTGCGGGACGTTTAATTGTTTAATTTAATGTTTTCTCGCGGGAAGCACCAACTTAGCACATTAACTCAGGAGCAGATCCAGACCCTCACTTTGGGGGAGGGGGGGTTCTATATCGAAGGCACGTAGCGTGGGAGGGGCACATACATCACAATTGCATAGGTACATTAGTGTGCAATGAAATATGCGAACACAATACAAATCCTACATCTGGCACGTGCGCATTTTAAGATTAGATATTTCCCTCGTAATCTGTATTCGGAGGAGGAACATTTTGGCGGTGGTCCTTTAAGGGTGATTTTGACTGAGCTAGCCTGGTGGGTTTTTAAGCATTGGTTAGAATACGAAGTGGTGCTTCAATGACAATAGGTGAAGTAGTAATCTCTAGCAACCATTACCGTGTCCATGACCTTTATCTCATCATCTGTCCTCTTCCGATGGATGCAAATGGGACCACCAGGATGAAAAGAGCTGTAGTACAATGCCATGCAGCACATGCCTGAAAGAGTTCACTTACAGTCACGACCAAACAGCTTTGTTTCTTAAAACACGGCAAAAAGTAACGCCCCCCCCTCGATACACACGCACACACATGAGCAATGGGTCTCAAGTAAAAAAACCTTTTTCCATGCATTCAACAGTCAACGTGAGACCGATTCCGATTGACACCACAGTTGGTTACACCTATTTCTCGTAAATCTTCTCCAACGATCAAATATAATAAAATTCGGTCGTTAAAATAAATTTGTCGTCGTTGTTATTGAACAAGTAAGAACAGCGTCACTCGCGCAGCAGACACCTTTTTCTCGCTTTTTGTGCAGAGATCCAATATGTTTACCATTGTGTAACACCCTACTTGTGCATGTCCATAGCCTGCCTGTGTATCGGATTTTATCCTCCAAGAACTTACCGATAAGGAAGCTGCCAAGGATAATCGCGGCAGACGCGACAACGTAGTCCGTCTGCCAGCGCGCAATATAACAGTAAGCCAGAAGGAAGGCCAAGTTCTGCACAAAGATGATAGCGTAGAAGGTGACCACGCGGTGTCTCGATGGTCCCTCTTTGACGTTGAAGAAGCAGAACGTGTAGATGGCACCCACCACAGCGTCGTACACCCGCTCCTCCCAGACGTTGGGGCAGAAGTCCGTCTCTTGTCGGACGACCCACAGGGTCATCCCGATCCAGTGTCCCACTGAGTTGGTATACGAGGTTTGTTTTGCTGTACATATAGGCTCAGTTCTTGGTTACGTATGAAAGTAATGAACCTTACACAGCACCAGCATAATCCAAGGGCCGCATGCCACTGCAAACAGCACCATCGCGGTGACTCGGGACGTCATGGTTCCGCAGCGCCAAAACGTTTGCAGCACCAAACCTGTCCAGGAGAGGCGCTTCTTGTCTGACCGATACAAACGCATGGCTTTGCCGTATGCGGCGATTCCCCAGCCCAAGGAAAATAAAGAAACCACAGCCGAAACTCCTGCAAATGACACGTTAGCGTTAACCACTCCAAAGAGCTCAAAGTGTCCACGATGAGGAGAGCAAGCGAGACAAATACAACCACGCAACACAAGCTTATGCTGAGTTGTTGCGCTTGTCTTACGTGATGGCAATTGATGTTCTGAGGCTGGAACACATAGAAAAGACAAATACGTACGAGGTCTCGAGTGCCTAAGAAATTAATGATGAAAGAACGAAGTCACTGAAAAGGTGCTCGTCTTGTGTGCTCTATACTCATCATTGGGCCTGTACAGCTCCGGTCAACCTTAATAACGACGTTGGAAAAAATGTGGTCTCGTTCCCGAGCGGCAACCCTCGGGGCAATGAGGAAATCTTAATTGAACGAAATTATTCTGTTAGCTTAACATTCCCCCAGTGCCCCAATGGTGGCTGTTATCGCGCTGGGAAATGAGACCGAATTTTTTTCCAGTGTTACTATTAAGATTGACCAGAGCTGTACCAATTAGCCCGTCATTATACACTTCAGCTCAAAGCATGTTCAATACCTGTGAGAATGTTCCAGCTTTCATAGGAAACCATAATGTAGAGTTGAAGAACGAGCTGCGGAGCTGACTCGAGAAAAGAGTCGAAGAGTCGGAGCATGCACAGGTCACTCTGCTGCTGATACAGGTCCTGGAAATCTTCAGCATTCTTGCTTCTCTGGGCCCTTAAGCCGGTCTTTAAGTACAGCACGTATCTGTTGGCACGACAACTCGATAAATCACAGGCGCGAACTTTGTACTGAATGGATCCGAAGCAGACAGACCTGTACAAGACGCCCAGCTGTAAACAGTTGAAGGTCCACACCAACTTTGTGTTCTTGTTGTCGTGGATGTGCCACCGCAAGCTGAACAGATTGACGATAAAGGACGGAGCTACGACGAACAACAGGGTGAGCCCGAAGTATACCCACAGCTCTGACAAAGCGTAGTGAACAACTACGATGATGTCTAAAAAGGAAAGCAGAACATGGGAACTGTAGGAACGACAACAAAGCTGCAAGACAAATACCAAATTCGGCCCCACCTGTAGCAATATCAGAAAAAAATGTCACGATAGATAAAACAGTTAGCAGAACATCAAAGGCAGTAAACGCGGGCTTTGATCCGCAGGATGACAGCTGACATATGTACACAAAGTTTTGAAAACACATTTCGTTTAAAACGCGCGCTGTCATAGTTGCTTTGTTTTGATCACGTGGTTTTGATGTTTTGTAGCCTTTGTAGCAACGACCAGAAATCCCGAAACTGCATTGGTCATACAAATTTGGGGAAAATGACAAGCTCTGTTTTGATTCACTTTCTTATCATATGTCATTTTTCTAGAATTGTCGTAAGCTTTTTTTTGTTTTTATTTCTCTTCTTTTTTCAAGTGGTTACAGGTTCGCGGATCGCGGCCTCTTGCATCGCCCAAAATGGCGGACGTCGAAGCAAGCAGCGCAACGCTTCTCTCTACTGTAAATAATAGTACTACACCCGTTTCTGCGACCGAACCTAAAAAAGAAAGCACCGAGAAAGATGAAGACTCTGAGCTTAACCTCGACAAGAATTCATTGCTCGCTGTTCTCAAGTTCCTGAAAAAGAACAATCTTCAGGAGACCGAACTGATCTTGAGGAAAGAGACGAAGATCCATCAACTTGAAGAAGAGGCCAACACAGATGTGAGCAGCGTCTTGTCAACGTACAAAAGTGAGGGAGATCCCGATATCTACGAGGACACATACACCAACTTCAAACGGTTCATTGAGTCTTCGCTGGACTCGTACCGGCACGAACTTTCCATGATTCTCTATCCAGCCTTCGTCCACATGTATCTCGAACTTGTTTACAACGAGCACGAAGAGCAGGCAGCCAAATTCATGGAACGCTACGGGCGTGAACAGGAAGAATACTACCAGGACGATGTTAAACGTCTGGCCTGTCTTACGAAACGTGACCACATGAAGGGAAACGAATTCATGGATAACTTTCGTTCCGGACAGTTCACGGTGCGTATGTCCAGGGACACTTACAATTTTCTCAAGCGTTACTTACAAGACAAGAAGAATGCGGTCATCCAAAACATCATCCAAGAGCACCTCTATCTGGATGTTTACGAAGGCATCGCTCGCATGAAACAACAACTTGACGCAACAGCCGGGGCTTTCCTGGGAGAAGCCGCCAGACAGGCAAACAAGGTGAAAGTTTATTACGGTCTCCTCAAGGAACCGGAGCTTCATATTCCCTTGGACGAAGAAGACGACGCCGTAAATGGTGAAGACAAGCCCAAGAAGAAAAAGGCCAAGAAGGACCCCATGCTATCCAAGAAATCTCGGAACGACCCAAATGCCCCGCCAAACACCAGAATCCCTTTGCCTGAACTGAGAGATGCTGATAAGCTAGATAAGATAAACGCCATGAAAGAAGCCATGAAACGAGTGAAACTTGGGCCAGAGAGCTTGCCTTCCATTTGTTTTTACACCTTTTTAAACAGTTATCACGGTGTGACAGCCGCCGACATATCGGAAGACAGCAGTCTTCTAGCAGCGGGCTTCGGAGATTCGCGAATCCGGGTGTGGAGTCTCACTCCGAACAAGTTAAAAGGCATGAAATCTGCGCAGGATTTGGACACCATCGACAAGGAAGCAGACGATGTGCTTTATCGCATGATGGACGAGAGGAGTGGCATGGAGTCTCGTCTTCTGATGGGTCACAATGGAGCAGTGACGGCGCTCAGTTTCAGTCCAGATCACAGCTATCTCATCTCCTCCTCTGAGGATGCCACAATAAGACTCTGGAGTCTGCTTACGTGGACCAATGTTGTATGCTACAGAGGTCATTGTTTCCCAATCTGGGACGTTAAATTTTCACCCCACGGCTACTACTTCGTCTCGTGTGGACACGACCGGACGGCCAGGCTCTGGTCAACAGATTCGTACCAACCGCTCCGGGTCTTTGCTGGTCACGTGTCCGACATCGACTGCATCCAGTTCCACCACAACTCCAACTATGTGGCGACTGGTTCGAGCGACAGGACGATTCGTCTCTGGGACGTTCTGACCGGGAGTTGCGTACGATACATGACGGGGCACAAAAACAGGGTTTATTGTCTCCAGTTCAGCAATGACGGTCGCTTCTTGGCGTCCGGTGGTTCCGATTGCAAGATTTTGATCTGGGACATAGCGCACGGACACTTGTTGGCTGAACTTTCGAGCCACACGAGTACAATATACAGTCTCTGCTTCAGTCGGGACGCAACAATTCTCGCGTCCGGAGGAGTTGACAACTGCGTCAAGCTGTGGGACTTCACGAGACTCCTTGACGAGATGGATTTGGAAGACCTGAACATTTCGCACGCACCCTCCGTGAAAACAAACTGCGAATCGTGTCTTCTGGGGTCCTACCCGACAAAATCGACTTCGGTGTTGGCCTTACATTTTACGAGGCGGAACCTATTGCTAGCAGCGGGAATGTATCACGGGAGTTTGTGATTCCTCGGGAGATGACTGTATAGTGAGTGGTCCAATCCAGTGAATGAGACGATATTTGTTGAACCCTTTAATGTGTCAGAAAAGTATGGCTGGGTTTGAAATCCACAAAATATAGATTTTTGCAATACCTGGTTCGACACAAAGCTCCGAAGGCGAAAAAGTTAGTGACGTTAAGTGGCAAATGAGAGCCATAGTTACTCACTGGCAGTAGCAAGGTGCTGTCTGCTCATATTTTTGACATCGTTCAGCAGATTGCTGTCGCTGCATCTAAAAATGGAGGAGGAGTGCCGTTATTATTCTCTCTAGCAGTTCCGCAAAAATGACTAAAAATGTCTAGCAGACTAATAGAGTAAGTCTAATATACGAAGCTTCTATTGCATGCTTTGTACTGATGAGGCTGGAGTCCAGTGTGCGGTGGCACTAGGGTGGTGGCGACACAACTGATTGGTACAGCAAAAAGGAGGGCAACGAGTACCCTCTAAGATGGGTCGGTGTCTTTTTCCAGGCTCAGCACGCGGAAGGAAGACTGGGCTCGTGTACCTCAGTGCCTCAGGACGACAGCCATCAATATTTCAAACAGAGGCTGTTGTTCTTTTGGGTATGTCTTTCTCCTGATGACACTTGGTGTGTACTGCTACCTGAAGGCTGGGGACCGACCCACCGATTGTGGCTACCTATACATTGCCACCCTGCACCGGGCAAGTCACTGTTCATTAAAGTGCATTCAAGATCCTTGCCCATGGCTATGCCTCCTGGTGTAAGGACAAGCCCACCCGATACCGTGCGGGCTCCTACACCAGTACACCACAATTTCTGGCGTCCGCGATAGGACTTTGTGTTTGGTGTACATGGAGGAACACAGGGAAACTATGAGTGTGGAGCTTGAGAGGATGATAGCGGCGGGGTGTTCATTGGGAGTTCCCGAAGGTGAACTCCGTATGTGGGTCAATGAACCCAAGAAAGGGAGCAGAAGGCCGCAGTGAGGGAGAAAGAGCCATGAGGCCCACTGAGCAGGAAGCAGAAAAGAGATTGCTACTGGCAAAGGAAAGGGTTTTGTCCCTTCGTGCTCAAGTGCAGACATTGGTGGTCAATGGAAATAGTGATCGCTCTTCTGGTGCTCCATCTAGAAAGCCATGACAGTGCTTGACGAGAAGAGGATGACCTTGATGCGTACCTACGCAGGTTTGAGGAAGTGACACCTGGCTTAGGATGACTGCCTAGCCCACAGCTCTTACTGTGTCGTAAGCCAGAGAGGTCTTGGCTGTTTTTGGACGATTGTCCGCAGACGACTCAAGTACGTACGAAAAGGTTGGCGCAACATTATTGCAGAGTTTCCGTTACACTTCCAAAGGGTTTAGAGAGAAGTTTAGGGCATGAATACCCAACAAGAAACAGTTGCACAGCTCGGCGCATGTTTAAGCCATTTCTTTGATAAGTGGGTATCTATATCAAAAACTCTGCAAGGCTTTGGGAGCTTTTGAGATTTAGTAATCTTTACCCCTAGCTTTACAACACCTTATTAAGCAGTGTACGTCGACTTTAGCTGTATTCCTGAAGGCATAGGTGCCAACTATGTGGGGGATTGGGGCCTGAGCCCTCCCCAGAACTTTCCTGGGGGGGGGGGGGGGGGGTGCTTTCTGAGAAGTCACCTAGCTGACAGTCAAAATGAACGTTTCGAGGGATATCCGACGAACAGGTTTCGTGCGAGTGAACTTGAAAAGGTCTTTCCTCTTTGCTTTGTCTCTTGACATGGAATCCCAGACACCTTGCAGACCTTTGTGCATGGAAAAGCTAGGGAACACTTTTTCCTGTGGACGTCCGAAGTAGATCCCAATGTCCACATCCGGAAATGGATGTCCGTCGGAAAAATCTCTCGCGCCTGTTTCAAGGATTGTCCGAATGGTGTCCCAGACGGGATGTCACATGGAGCGCTTCTTGCGAAAGAGAGAAACGCGCTATGGTTTAGCACTGACCTACTGAAATGCTGAAGCCAAAAACAGTAAGAAACACAGAATTATCTTGATGGTGACTTAATACTCCAATCGATACCTCACTTCAGTGTTGTTTGTGCACATAATCCAGTTACACTTAGACACATCACTCTTCATTTTGACACAGAGATGAGCAGGACTCTCTAATTTGCGGAAGGTCACAGAAACATAATCTCTCCCTTCCCTCTTTCACCCTCCCTGGGTGCACCGAGCTACCACTACAGGGCAGGCTGACCGAGCCTTACCCCTACATCACCCCCCACACACAGGGAGAACAAAATGTGTTTTCTCTTACTCCCTTCAAGGGAGCCATACCTCCATAGATAGTTCTCCTGCTTGATGGCAATACACACCTTCAAATCCGCGGTGGATTGGGGGCAAAAGGGGAGCCTGCTCTTCTTCTCATGGTGAGAGCACCTTTGTTTACACGGTTTGCCTTGGTGGACTGTGTCTTGGAAAGTTGGAATACGGTCGCGGGGCAGTATTGCTTGCAGCACGCGGTACTGCGCCTGGAAAGATTTTCTCTAAATGCCGCTGGTCTTGGAATACGTCCGTTCGGTCGCGAGGCAGTATTGCTTGCAGTACTGGCACTGTAAAGATTATTTTCCTAAATACCACTGGTGCCTTTCGAAATTAACTTTTTGGACTTAGTGGTCCTGGAAGCTTTATATTTCACTCTTCTTGCTTTGTAAAAAACGCTGAAACGCCGCGCTTGTTGCCCGTCATGGATTAGGATTTACAAATTTTGATTATGGTATAAATTTTTGAAAGGTGCTTCATTTATTAAACCGAAAACGTTGAAAATCATTAATATGCCACGCGTGTTCCACATAAGGTCCAGTACACATCAACGAGGTATCCCGCAAGAATTAATACAGAATATCCACAACATTCAAGAAATGCGGCCACTTGGATGTCCTCAGGATGTCCTGTGACGAACGTATTCTGAAACGATCATGCCTCATGGACATCTCGATCTCAACACGCGACGCGATATCTGTGGGATATGTCCCATGGACGACTTTGTTCCCCCTGGGGAGGAAAATACAAGATAAGTGTAACGGCGCGCCGGTCTCGGTGACTCATTGGTAGCCAGGGGCAGTCGAGGATTGGGCCCGGGCCTCGTCAGGGGACCGCACGACCCCAGGCCCGTCGTAGTCCTCTAAAGAAGAAATATTTGGTCTATATTATCGAGACGAGAGTAGGGGTCTAGGCATGACCCATCACCGGGACACGGCCTGTGTAGCGTGTCCACCTGCTGATCCCAAGATCGCGGGTTCAGACCCGGACGAGGACGGTGGCAACTTGGTGGAAGGGTGCGAGTTGCTCAGACCTTCCGCGAGGGACGTTAAATGTGCTGTGCGAAAGGTGGGCAAAATGAATCCACTGTGGCGTCTCGGGACGTAAACACCCGAATTATTATTACGTAACGGCGCTATACGTTGTAAAACAGGTGTTACTTGTTTCTTAGAAACCTAATTGCCATTGGGTTAGTTTTGTACGATAAGTTCGGTTTTCGCTGCTAGACAAGGATAGACAAGGACAAGGATAGAGTGTCCAGTGTTTTAGAAGGACATTGGTAGTGACATTGTGGACATGCCATGTTGTGGTCGGGAGATATATATATTGTGGCGAAAACGAAAACACAACTGATTGGTAAAAAGGAGATGACGACGACCGTTTTTGAAGGCTTAGATCGCTGAAGCAAGTCCGGGCTCGTAGACGAACCTTCTACTGATGAGTCTTGATGTGAAAGGCCCGACATGAGCACGCTTTCCTACCGTGTCTTCCACACTAGCGTACATGTGTAAGGGCCAGCCCACCCCTCCTCGCACCAGTCACCAAAAACGGCCAGTTGCGGGTGGAGGGTAAGGTGGGGTAAAATGAGACACGGGACAAGACTTTCAACGGACTACTACGAGTTGTATTTGACGAGTATCTTAGCTCATCCTGGCTAGAACTGAGACATCGAAAGCAGCTGGTATTCAGGTTTAGGAATGTCTTCCCTCGCAAATAATTATTGTAAGTTGTATCATTGTCTGCTAGAATATGCTACAGTTGCACATACTCGCTCGAAAATACAGAGAAGAGCTACGTGCCATTGCCAAAGTTAGTACTGCCACCTCATCACGGCTGCTGTTTAAAACGTACAAAATGTGACCGGTATCTTTTACAATTTATTTATTTATTTATCTATACTGTCAGCCCTATGCAGGGCCGTTACAGGACTGCCAAGTACATACAATATACATGAACTTCACTATAAATAAAACACAGAATAAGCAAACAAAAGGTACAGGCAGCGCGTGGGCATAGCACGTGCAGCACCTAAGCAACAGCAAAGGTATGGAATATATAAATGAATACCTGGGTGGGGCATACCATTATAAACGGGAAATGTTGTTACAGAAACTTTCTATATTTGGTGGATTGGGAGGGGACAGGTTGTTCCATTCCTCTGTGGTCTTTACAAAACATGAGTTCTTAAAAGTATTTGTGCGCGCTGCGTAAGGTCTAATGCAAAAATTATGTCCTGTACGTAGACTTCTCCTCCCAACTGTTTGGAAGTACCTACCTTTAGGTATCTTGGTAAAGCCAAAATAAATCTCATATAAAAGTTTTAACCTAGCTACCTTCCGTCTTTCTACAAGCGATTGTAACTCAGCCCTATTTAACAATGCTGTTACTGATTCTTTCCTTTGGTACTTAGAATATATAAAACGAACCACCAGTCTCTGGATTTTTTCTATTTTGTCAGATAACACTTTTGTGTGGGGATCCCAGACAGACGATGCGTACTCAAGGGCAGGACGAGTAAAGGTTTGGTAAGCCGTCAGCTTAACACGAGGCGTTGCTTGCTTGAGATTTCTACGTAGATACTTAACTACAATAACTTATTACCTAGTTATGATCTTTACTGGCTTTAAACCAGTCGTGACACTTTCTTCTCACCTTTCGGCTTGTTCTTGACATTTTTTAAAAATATAAAGAGCACGTTGCTTCATTTATGCTACTTCCTATGCGCTAACCAATTTTAACCTTGATATGATGTGTATACGTTGTTATTTACCAACATGTGTTCGTTTTGCGTTTTTGTAACTTTGCGTGTTTCCTTTGTACGGTTCACCGTGATCCTGGTGCCTTCTCTTATGTGGCAGCATCGAAATAAATCCAAGAAATAAACTAAAGTCAGGGACGTACAATGCTCCTGTTGAGTCGCACTCAATTTTGACGTCAAACGCAACTATACGGAGAGGAAAAGCCCAAATTCCTCTTGTGATGACCGTTTTCCCTGATGGCTTGATCTCAATGAACCCGTCCGGCAACAAAAGCCTCTGGAGCAACTCCATCCACTGTGCGTCACATATGAAAGCGCTTTCGCTGTGCGAAACTCGCCCCAGCCAGGCCACCTCGCGCATGCGCGCGGCGCTCGGCTTCCACCTCTGAAAGCGGCAGACGACACTGGTTGCGGGACGGCCGTGTAGCTGTCAACGAAGATATTTGAGACGGAGCAGCGATGTCCTCTTCCAGGCTCTTACACTAAGTGAATTTAACGGCTGCCATGGGATTTCTGCGCAGCACCGCTAACGTGTTCTTCTTCCTTTTGGCGTTCATCATGTTTGTGAGTACAGTCTTCCTTTACGCTAGGTTCCAACTGCATAGAGACGTGGGATGTGCTGTGTTTACCACAGAAGCTATTACACTTGTTTTCCTGCATGTAGTAGGCCGCACATTGCGCATCTTATGCATATCATTGCGCATAATCGTGCATCTTATCTTTCTCGTACTCACCAATCAGCCTGAAAGTGATGCATTTGGGTCATAAAACTCAAAAAGTAGGTATAGTGGGAAAATAAGCACGATATATCATTATTACGATATAATTTTGAATATTTTCAGTCATGTAGACATTAGTGTTTGACAGAAAGTTTCGTGCTGCAAAAGAAACAGATGTATAGTTTACCCCTTATACTTAAACATTTATATATTCCGAAAATCTTCCGCAAACAAATCTAACGTACAATAATGTTTAAGGTATCATTCACATAAACAAGGAACAAAAGCCGTCTAAAGATGAAGGGACGGTACATGCGTCTGGAGCCTTCTACAGTACTGTGTCTGCCAAAGTGCTAAGTTGGGGTAGTTGGTGTGACATTACTAGTTCAGGCTGCCAAGGGGGACGTCGGACAAAGTAGGAAAGCAGCCTGAACTAGTAATGTCAAAGCTGTTTCTGTTGTCGTGTCTCCTACTTTGTCCGGCGTATAGCGCAGACCAAAATCAGGCAAACAGAGACCAACTCTTTCATATCCGCTATTGATTGGTTAATCTTTTTGTCTTTTGGAAATGTTCATACCGTAGGTCAACCGCATGCCTATAAGGTAGCTTGATTTCACACGACCCATTTCAGGAATAAACATAAAACAAAGCGAAAGTATCATTTACTGTATGTGACTCGAGCGCTCATTAAGAGTGAAACTCATAAAACAGAAATTTGGGGATCTCGATGACCGGGCAAGATGCTATTAAGAGTGATACGGCTCCTGAAGTAAGAATTGTACGTACAGTAAGGGTGGACTTATGTATCACTAATTACTATGTACGTAAATTCAGCTGATATCCGTACGTCGCCGTATCAAATTTTGTTGTCTCGGGAGTATGCATTCGTCGGAAAAGCGGTTAAGCAAGTTTTCGAGCGTACAGATAAAAAAAAAATAACCAAAGTATGTGGAGATACAATGAGCGGCGATTCGCTTCTTTGCCTTCGCACAATGCCTCATCTCTGACCACCAAAGTTTCGTCCTCCTTCAAGAAGTCACCCTTACGAATATAATAGACAACAACAATAGTCAAGGCCTTTTGAATCCTATATAAGCATTTATACATGCGTATGGAGTCAAACTTTTAGCTATACTTTTAGCCCACGTTCCTCATTCGATCAGTGCCCTATCTTTCCATAAGCCTCGCAAAATAATGCAGATTCAACTCTCGTGGTAATGTTCAGTATGTATACTAGCTGTCAAAACGAACCAATTCGTCGGTGCTGGTTGGTGGAATAGCTAAGGTTGTCCCGAAGACTGTGAGGTGGCGGGTTCGAATCATCCTACCACCGGTCTGAGGTTTTCCCTGGGTTTTCCCAAGACTTCCCAGACGATTATCGGCATAGTTCCCCCCTCAAGTCGGCCCAGGACGCATACTAATCCCCCCCCACTCCTTCTTGGTGTCGCCTCTCCATCTGTCCACATCTGTCTGCCGCTCATAGCCGCAGTTGCTTCGCGGAATAAAAAGAAAAAAAGCGATGAACCCAATCCAAGGCTTAACAAGTGCTTTCTTCCGATGGCAAAATATTTTAGTTAAATTCGCATTTTTAAAGAAATTTTAGAACCAGCGTGTGAGAGGGTCACGTGACCGCGCTCGGCTAGATGAAATTTCAGGTCCCATCAACAGCTCCCGTCTTCGCTTTGCGATCGTATCACTTTCCGTGGAAACGCCCCCATAAGCCCCGCCAGGTCCTTTTCGCTTTGCTTTCCAGTCATTCGAAACATAGAGGACTCGGGCCATGTGACGGGACTGTCTGTTTCATCTCTGTCCTTCCTTCAACTGTGTGCTCCTATCGCGTTCCCACGTTGGTGAGCGTAGTTTCATAAATGTTTTCATAACAATTGATGACATTACTACGATGACCTCTAGGAAATTCCACTCATCAGGTGGGATTTCTTTCTCATCTCCAACGGTTGTCTTCTGAATTTAGGGCTAACCTACTCACGATTATTTAGGGGTAACGCGCTACATTATTAATTTAGGTACAAATAATACTGTCCCCAAAACATGTTTCGGTAACGTTTTTGTGTCTCAGTGAAAGAGGAATGACGCGATGGACCCGTACTCCACACGCCCACAGAACATTATTCTTGTCTTCTTTTCGACCAGCATGTTCAACGTAAGACAACAAGGTTACTTTTATGGAGATGCTGTATCATGATGGAAAGAGAGTTTTGTCTTCCACACAAACGTCGAAATGAGAGAAAAAAAAAAAAGGAAAAAAGAAGAGAAGAAACACTGTCAAGGAGACCGCGACACAAACATCGGTTAGAAATCTCCATCCATATTCTACAGAATATATAGGAAAGATTCCTGTGGCGTTTCACAGTTAAGTGTGGCTAAAAGTACGAGTCAGGGGTCACCATGTTCATGTATAGGAGAAGGATTGTTTTTCACTCATTATTCCGAGTTCCTTTCGTCGTCCTATTTGTAGTGAGCGTGAGATATCTGCCGCGCAAAATGAGGATGTGGAGAGAAGGACAAAACGAGGCCGAGCTCATTAATTGGTTGCTTCCCACTTTTCCATTCTCATCGTCCGACGACAAATCCTGAGCGCATGTGGTCTCATCGGATTCGAGTCAAACTAATTATTTCTTCAACGCTGCAATTTTTTTTCGATATATGCGTCGTATATATCGGGAATAATTTAGAAAAATTCGCGACGGAGCAAGGATTTTGCTGCGTATCGTATGCTCTAACTGAAACTGCTACCTCTGTAGTGTCTGTGTGCTTTATTGAATAGCTAGATTTGCCAAGTGAAAAGTCGAGTCTAACCTAACCCAATCAAAATCGATTTGTCTGACTCCAAATACCAAATTAGGAGAAAAAAAAAGAGATATATAAAAGTGATCATATTTTGCAGCTATAGAACGTGGACGATTCGAAACAGAGCATCATACGAAGAACACTTGGACAGCCTTTGAGTACAATTAACCTTTACAGTTGAATAGGGTTAATATACAATTAACCTTTACCTTTTGAAATGTCCTCAACAGACCACAGCAAAATATATAACTGGAGAAAGAAAAATGTATACGCAAAAAAGGGTTAAAAAGGTACGTATATACGTTCCCCTTACCTATAGGCAACATATATTGTATCCTGTATGTGGGTCACTCTATGCAAGGCCTATTTTTATAATTTACAGAATTTGGGTATAAAAGCTACGAGAACATGCATAAATGTCATTTTTGCAGTCGAGTTATACGGCAAGGCTGACATCCTCAGAAGAGAATACGTAACTACAAGACGACTAATTTCCTAAAATTCATTAATTAGCTCTTTAAGTAGGGGAATTTTTTGCAAAAGCGAGATAGCGGAACGGGAGAAAATCTTACTTGAAAGCCTTTCTATCCTTTAAAAATCCGGAAATGAGCGCGTGCCATGAAATATCCATCGCTGAATTTCGCTATGCAAATGAGCCGAAACCAAAACAGCGCGCCTCAGGAGCGCCTCAGCTTCATAGACGACAATCGTCTTATCTGGGCCGGAAAGCGGTTTATCTGGCCAGCAGATCGGCACCTACTCCAATCATCTCCATTGCTCCAAACCACGTGGCTCTCTGACGCGAAATGAGCGCTGTGCTCCCTGAGTTCCCGGTCGCCGCGGTTCCGGTTTCGGCTCATTTGCACATGAAAATTCGAGGATGTATAATTAAATTTTGGGATTTTTAAAGCATGGAATGGCTTTCAACGAGGATAGTCCCACGTCCGCTATCTCGCTTTTGCCCGAATTCCCCTAATTAAATAGTTTAATTAACGAATTTTAGGTAATTCGTCATCTTGTAGTTGTATACTTTATTCGAGAGGATGTCCGCGATGCCGTAATTCATAACTCATCTGAGAAAACGATATTTATGGTGTTCTCACAGCTTTTATTAATAAGGAATCAGTAAATAAAAAATAAATACCCTGTACGTACTCATCAGGTCATGATGCTCCTGAGCGGTTACCAGCTCATGTCACACGCTTTTTGTCACTGGTTTGAAGAATTTCTGGCGGTCGAAGAAATTGTTACGGTAAAGTGAAAGCTGAGATTGAAACACGCAAACGGCACTATAAGCGAGTCAAATTCTTCGTGTAATTGGTTAATTGAATGTGGAGATGTTGGACGCCTGCCGAGGAAGAGGTTTCGTTCAATGGAATCAGACGAATGGAATGGAGCTTGACGAGAGGTACTCCGTTTGTCCAAGGTACTCCGAAGCTAGTTCCGGAAATAGTTCAAGAAAAAACGGACCAGGAAGAAATGGTCCCAGCTGATATGAGAGGAAAGAATGGTACCTTGCGCGCCGAAGGTGCATCTAGGCTGCGTATGTCGACATGTATAAAAAGAAAAAAAGGGAACTCCAAAAAATCTGTCGGTTCCTTCTTAGACTCCCAGTGAGCCTCGTTTCTGAGCCGATGTCCATACGATGAAGGAAGCACAATTCCCCGAGTTTTTTTTTCTTCTTTTTTTCTTTTTCTTGAGCAGTTTTTCATCGGACTCAAGGCATATGCTGCACTCATTGAATCTACGCCAGCTCGCTTGTACATTTCTTCTATGTTCATCAGATGTCCATAGTGCGAGTTAAGTTTTAGAGAAAGAGAGAGAGAGAAAGAAAGAGGCGCGGTTTAATGTGAAGTTCCGGTTTTCGTAGCTGGTATAAATCGGTTTCCATGTTAGGCCGCCCTTATTATTGGGGCAACTGTGTTCCTCAGAAACCTAAACTCTGGTTTTGTGGGCTGTGAAGAGCACAGAAGGGAGGATAATATTTGTTATCAAGTAGACCAAGTTTGAGCATCTGGGCTTCACATTTATTGGTGACCTGCACGTTTTACGGTTTTACTCAAGGCGATCATTCAAGGAGAAAACCATTTGCTTCGAAAGCGTTGGAGCTTTCCATTGGCGAGCAGTTCAGCAGTTCAGTCGAGCAGTCTTCCGAAGCAATCACCGCACAGTGACCGAAACAGAAGAGGTACAGACAAAGGGCAATCCGTTTTGTTAATATTTCCGTTGTGGTTCTCCGTCTCTAATATTGCAATTACGAGAAAGCCTGCATTTACGCGATGAATATAACCGTCTACTTTTGATCTGCAATGGTAAAGTATATGTGCCCGAAGGTCTGCACTCTAAGAAAAAAGGGTGTGGAAAAGTGATAACTTCTATATTTACTACCTATACACTCTTAAAAACGAACTTCACCGCATAGCACGCTCCTAGCCAACCATTATCTCGAATGATATCGTTATCTGCCCTGATTTGTTGAAAACACGGGGCGTACGCCTTTTCTGTGACAATTATGAACAGCATAAGTGTCACAGAAATGGCGTACGCCCCCCGGTTTTCAACAAATCAGGGCAGATAACGATATCATTCGAGATAATGGTTGGCTATAGGAGCGTGCTTTGAGGTGAAGTTCATTTTTAAGAGTGTAGGTCCACATAGCGTCTCATAAAGGGTGTAGAAGGGTGGTAAAAGGAATTATCATATATCCAAATTGCTACAAAAAGGCGTACGCCTCCCTCGCTCACCGAATCAGAAGCGGTAACCCTATCATTCGTGGCAGAGAGTGAAGTAGCCGGTACAACTTTGCAACCTTTTAGGCACAACATATGCGACAACTATTACCTCCTAAAAGGTGTAACTGTTCCACTCTTTTTTCTAAGCGTGTGGTATCAATTGTTGCGCAGTAGGTGTTAAAGTAAATTATAATATAAACATATGTAAATGCAAATGAATTAACCGTAGGGATAAAAGCCGCCGATATACAAGGATGAAGAGGAGCTTCGTGTGACACGTCGTCTTCCTTAGCGCGTATTCTCATCGAAGAAGGAAATGAAACCGAAACAAAAGGCATCGTGGAGCCATGTATTTCGCTAAAAACGCGTTTCTCAAAAACAATCTTCGCTAAGACGTAAAAGGTCGCCATTTTTTAATACGAGGCTCGCTGACGTAGATATACGTACTTCTCAGACCAACCTTCATTCTCCTCGCTCTCTTTTTATTTTCTTTTTTCACGTATTTCTCCGCCATTTTTTTAAGCATTTTTTCCTACACCCATCCGAAGCATCACTTGCTGCGAAGCAACATATAGAACACGGTCTGGCCGCCTGCATGGGTAACGTTCAGCCGAGCAAGCAGTCACTCCAGGGGCGAAGGTAGACGATCCTTTGGGGCGAGATTTTCTGCCAGCGATGGTGGACGGTCCGTACTTCGTTGTCACTGTAGCCAGACTGCCTTTGTCATGACAAAAGAATGTTCTATTCACCGTGGCCTGTCGACCCAAGAGACCATGACGACATACCAGTGCTCTGCGGACCAATTTCTTTTGTCGATGCATCTGGAAAAACTGTAGTTTTTCATAACCTCCAGAGGTCATATTTCCAGACGTACACCGGGGAAGACGTGATTGTCGCGCTCTCCGTTTCTCTGCAATGTAGGTTGCGCTGTTGTGAAACGCCTCATCTCATCGTCATTCATGTAGTTGTTGTTCCGCTGATATCCGTAATATATGGCACGATGAATGCAGCGACATAAGATGCTTATTACCGAGTAGTATGCCCCTCACCTAAGGATACTCATTCGTTATTAGGAATTAGAGAGCGTGTTCGCTTTGCAACTTCGCGCTCGGTTACAGTGTGGTAGCAAGCGCGACTCAGTGGCCTTTGTATAAATAGACCTTTGAATCAGTGCGGGTCTTTCTTAACCAAAATCTGGTTTAGTCGTTTCGGACTACAGACCACTACGCCTCAGGCGGAACAGCAGTAGAAGTCGATGGCACCCATGCAGGACACGTCAAAAGGCGGGAAAAGCAGGAAGCCCTCCCTCCCAATTGGCCGGCTAGAATGCATAACGTCTAATTTTTATTAGTCCAGTCAGTTTCACTTGTATTGTGCCCAGTGCTGCACTCTTAGAAATGTACTTCACTGCGTAGCATGCTCCTAGCCAACCATTATCTCGAATGATATCGTTATCTGCCCCGATTTGTTGAAAACGGGAGGCGTACGCCTTTTTTGTGACAATTATGAAGAATTATTCCGCACACTGCATGTCCGCTTTATTGCACATGAGTATTATCTGTTTGCGTTGAAGAGAGAAAAAAAGAAATCGATTACTTCTGCCTGGAATGCAAAGACTCGCAAAATAGCCCCAATTTTCTGTAGTTCTTTTTCTTGTCGTCTGTGCAGTAGTGTGTCTAGCAGGATTATTTTGTCAATGTAAGTACACATCCTATCCACAATTATGAAGCATAATTGTCACAAAAAAGGCGTACGCCTCCCGTTTTCGACAAATCAGGGCAGATAACGATATCATTCGAGATGATGGTTGCCTAGGAGCGTGCTATGAGGTGAAGTTCATTTTTAAGTGTGTGTGTGTGTGAACTATCTCAAACTATCACTCTAAGAAAAAGGGTGTGAAAAGGTGGTAGTAATTGATTAAAAGCGCTAAAACCCCAGTGCCGGGGAGCGCTTTTAATCGTGATTTACCGAACCGCCAAATTTTTAACCCTCTTTAAAAGGTGGTAACTTCTATAGGTCTGATAAAGGGTGTAAAAGTGTGGTAAAGGAAATTATCATATATCCAAATCGCTACAAAAAGGCGTACGCCCCCCATCGCTCACCGAATCAGAAGCGGTAACCCTATCATTCGTAGGTAGCAGGTAGAACTTTGCAACCTTCTAGGCACAACATATGTGACAACTATTACCTCCTAAAAGGTGTAACTACTCGACTCTTTTTTTCTAAAGAGTGTATGTGTTTGGGAAGCTGTTGCGGCAAATGCGACATGTCGTCACACCTTACGTGGAACATCTCGACACCATTATTATTACTGTTGGGCCACGCCTCCCTCCATTTTTTTGCCCCGTCTTGGATTGGATGAAGCGGATTGTAAGGGACCAAATTATTGAGACTTAAAACCCTGAGCGCTGGGTATGGAGGGTTCTAATAATAGATGTGAGGTTGCCTACAGCATCTTCATGTGGGTCAACGTAGCTTTGATTGCTCAATTTAGCTATCGCTCAATCTTTCGCGATGATGACGCACACGAAAATAACTCAAGTCCTAAGGTTATTACTCCGACTATTTCGTAACAACGCAAGCCTTGAATGTCCGGACTGTTCGGATGAAATCAGGACAGGTGGCAACCCTATACACAGCGACCGCACCTATGGATGCCTGAATGAACATATTACTGGATGTCGGCGACGGACATTTCGGTGTAGGACATTTCGGTGGAGGACATCTCGGCTCGGCTCGGTGCACGAACATCTCGGTGTATGGGCATCTTGCTGCACGGACATTTCGGTGCACAAATGTGGCGGCGCACGGACATTCGGGCATCGGGCACGCTTTGCCCTCCTGGAAGGGCTTTGCTCCCACCTCCTTGGAAAAATCCTGGGAACGCCCATGGTATATAGTGACGTACATCTGTAGTGTTCCGTCCTTTCCTTGGATGACCTTGTGCTACGATGTTGGTTTTGAACCTTCCAAAAAGAAGCTTCTGCAGACCACCTTTTTCTTGAAGCATCGCTTCGAGGAGTTCTCTGACGTACGATATCGTCAGTACTTGCTCCTGGATCGAAGCTGGACATTTTCACAGGGTGTATTGGATGATAATACTTTGAGTGGCAAGAACATTTTTCAGTTGACCGATGAAATAATCTTTCAGTTGATGGGTGTCGTGGTCCTCGGCTACATGCTCTGGGTTTTGGCCACTACTGAGTACGGACGGTTCCTCGAGGGTGTCCTGGTGAGTACATTCTTTACCGAGAGATCTCGAAGGTAAGAACCGCCAAAATCTTGAGAAGAGCTTTGATTTGTGATATTCTGGCAGACTTTTACGTACGTCCACATTGGAGTGGGAGCGGTGTGGTTCGTCACCGGTGAGACATTTATGTCCTCCTTCCATGTATCGACTCACCGAAAGCTCACCTTCTTCTTGTCATCCAGGTCTTTGTGGATGGATAGGTTCTTACAAAAAGGGAGGCGTAGGCATGAAAATGGTTAGGGAATCTTTTTGTACCACTCTTTTAACGTTACATCGTCATCTCATGTTTCTTTGCTATAATTCCTTTATCAGTTGGCTCGCATTTGTGATTACAGTTTCTTGGCCTGGCAGTTATCATGGTAGCAGCGGAGGTTGGCGGCATCGTCGCCCTCAGCATACTTAAGATTAAGGTAATCTCATTTAAGACGTTTTATAGACTGAATGTACAATGTTGTACGCAGATGATTGACATCCTCAAGTCGGGTTGGGAGGAAGTCAACGATCCTACCAAGAATCTCATACAAGACAAGGTCGGGTTTTTTTTTTTTTTTTTTGAACACACCGAGGCTTGCCGTTCTCACAAAGGGAAAACAGATTGCACCTTGCATTGCGCATATTTGGTGTATGGCGCGTTGTGAATCACACGGTGAAATCAGAGGGCTATCATAGGACACGCGCCTCCTTGTCACCCGCGATATTTTTTTACTGCCCCGACCGATCGGCTAACACGAATCATTTGAGAAATCTCCAGTGCGGTACACACACCGGAGGTGAGGGTATATTCCAAGGATACCGGTTATAATATAAAAGTGGGATTTCACATTTTTAATCCCAGTCAATACCATTTTTGTATTATAGCCGATATCCTTGGAATATAGAGTAAGGTGGGGCAAGGTGAGACACGGGGCAAGACGAGACATTTTGGATCCACACCGCCACCCGCAGAGACGCGTCACTCCATGCGTTTGAAACTTTACCAATAGGTTGCTCTGCATGTCCGCTTTATTGCACATGAGTACTATCCGGATTTGTGTTTGAGTCGAAGAGAAAAAAAATCGGTTACTTCTGCCTGGAATGCAAAGATTCGCAAAAAATCTGCGATTTTCTGTAGTCCTTTTACTTGTCATCTGTGCAGTACTGTGTCTCGCAGGATTATTCTGTCAATGTAAGCCCACATCCTGTTTCTTTATTCATTCATCTTGATATGTGCAAAATATGGGCATTCTTGGTTACCCGGTGTTTAACAGGAAAAAGAATTTAATAATAATAATAATAATGAATCCGGTGATATGCACGGGGCAAGGCGCGACAATTTAATGCAATTCAAGTTTAATTAAGTCAACTTTGAAAAACACGAAAAATAAAAATTTCATATTCAATTGCAAATTTCTGTCTCATCTTGTCCCACCTTCCGCTACCTTACCTCCAGCGTCTGTATACCACACTGGATATTTCTCAAATGATTCGTACCAGCGATCGGTCAGAAAAAATATCGCAGGTGACAAGGAGGCGCGTCATGATGGTGATGGTAGGATAGAAAAAAACAACAAAGGAGATGTGAGCCCGCTCACCTGTGTCTACTCTGTGCTAGCTACTCTGTGTCTCTGTGTGTGATTTCACCGTTTAATTAGATAATTGGCTAAGATGGTTTAAAATATATTTTTGTGATCGCTGAACAGTTTGAGTGCTGCGGCTTCACTGGTCCACGAGAATTCGCCCTGAGTGACAGCCTCATCGACAAGACCTGTTACCGCATGGTGGATGAAACGAGTGATGTCTCCATCAAGGAACTCAGGAGGATCAACAGGGTGATCCATCTTTCTTTAAAAGGAGCTTTCTTATTCAGCACGATTGTTGCGCTTATCGCAAATGACCTGTTGGGATTATTTTTCTAATTAACGCTATATATTACTGTACAAGTGTGTTTCCGGGGAAAATTACCTCGTAAAGTGATTTGCTGGACCTTGAATGGGCGAAAGGTGTTGGATTCCATTTTAAACTCGCATTACTCGAAATATCCATCTTATCCTCACCAAGTCACATACGCAGCTCCGAATGAATTTCTGGGTTTACAACGGGTACCGTATGAAAGATGCATCAATTGATCTTCTGTATAGAAATGATGCCAGGCAACGTAGAACGTACTCGGGTAGATGGAAAGCGTGCGTAGTATTTTTTGACGAACGTCTGGCATATTCGCCATTTTGGGATGTCACTTGTGCGCCTTGGAAGTCTTTGGCAGAAACTTGTTACAAATAAGTATAGGGATGTGCCAGCCGAATCCTGGAATCCTAGGCAGGGATTCGAGATTCGGTGCCCAAAAAGGCGAATCGAATCTTTCGAATCCACCAACCACGTTCGTTTGTTTCTTTTTAAAATTGGCGCCTGCGGAGTCCGCCGAAAGGCCGACGAATGGTTTCGTGTTTGTTTGTTTACATTGCTCTGGACTGAAAGAGTTCAGGCAGGAACCCCTACATTACAAATTTAAAAGTATGGTTTTGCTTTTGATTGTCTCTTAGTTTTATGGAAACAATTCAGACTCGAGAATTTATGTATTTCCTGTTTATCGATGAACGGCGTGTTAAATAAATTTACATTTAAGAAGAAGTATATGGGAATGTTTTCTCCCGAAAGTGAACCACTATTTAGTTGGTTTTTCAGTACAAGTGTTTTCCCCTTGATTTTTAAACTTCCTTGGATTCGGATTCGGAAAATTCTAGATTCGTCCATTTTCTACAAATAAGTGTCAATCAATCATCCGCACGTTTCACTTCTGCCACCGATGCTTTCAATTTCACTCATTTTACTGTCTTTAATAAAAATGAGGCTAATTGTTGCAGCTAAATCGATGCACAGACTCTTGGAGCGAACAGTTTTTCGGTTCCCAATACAGAGTTTTAGTACATAGTACGCTATCGCCTTAGCGTACGTAAGGCATAGCGTGGCTGGTTCAGCTCCCTTTCTGTTATGGGCGTGCGCAGAGCCATCAACGCTATCGCTTACGTACGCAAAAGCGATAACGTACGATATACTAAAACTCTCTAATATATGGGACCTTTTTCTTCCCTTCACAGGCTGGCTGCCGCGAGAAGCTCGTGGACTTTTTCTACAAGCACAAAGTCATCTGGATAGCCAGCTTAGGTGTCTTACTTTTACTCCAGGTATTGCCATTCGCAGCAAGTGTGAGCGGCGTACAGATGGGGAGTGGGGGGGATAGTATGCGTCCTGGTCCGACTTCAGGGGGAACTGGCCGCATACTAATCCCCCTCTGTCCCCACTTAAAGAAGTTTCTCACACTTATCGTTGCAGGTGACCGGCATCCTGCTATCCGTCTACCTGATGAATGCCAAGAAGAGGGAAGGGAATTCCCCCTCCCTTACTCATCGCTCATATACCACTGGCTACTGATGACATCTTTTTACCCCGAAGGCTGTC
This sequence comes from Ornithodoros turicata, assembly GCF_037126465.1. Classification (NCBI taxonomy): domain Eukaryota; kingdom Metazoa; phylum Arthropoda; class Arachnida; order Ixodida; family Argasidae; genus Ornithodoros; species Ornithodoros turicata. Next base: position 824,746 of record NC_088206.1, read on the forward strand.
ACATTGTGTGCCATCCGACCAATTTGTGCGCTTTGCGCGGACAGGTCTTAGGAACTAACAATGCATCATCAATTTTCCATTCCCAAGTAAATGCTCCGAAATTTTGCCTTTATTCCGATGTTGGTGACATCGTTCATTACTTCCTTGTAAAATATAGTTGATAGGAATATAGCGATGCTATTAAAAAAGGCTTTATCTTTCTTGTCTGTTGAAAGCTAGCGTGACGCGTGACTTACATAAACGGGACCTATTCGGGTCAATATCTAAAGGGAGTAATTAAAACTTGGAGTTTCTCTCGACTCTATATATAGCTCAACCTTCCGTACTCAACCTCTATGGAAAACTGAGACATTCCTTGATTCCCGCGTCTTGTGTGTGTGTGTGTTAACCAAATATTCTTTTAACTCACTCGAATGGATCACAATTTATGAATGGACTATATATGTCCCTCGAAAGGTTCCTCCGTTGCGACAGAGCGACGCGCTCTCTGTGTGGCTCGTAAAAAGTGCACATCGCCGCGGATACGTACGAAATCACATGGACCATCCCTCGGATCCTTGTACATTCACAGTTGTATGCAGTGAACTGACCAATCATATGACACGTGACAGCTTAGGAGTGGAAACGCGAATCCGCGCAGCGCGCTCTCCGCGGACGCTCCAAACTTCGTCGGAGTTGTTGGGCGTGCGCGAAGCTGCTAGTAGCGCTGTTGCGCATGCGCACGCTTCACGGAGTTTGCGGGACCTCCAAGCTGGACCTCCAAGAAAATTCACCGGCTATGAAGGTAAGCTTCATATTATTCAACAGTATGTTCTGGGCGTATCTACGACAGAGGGAAAGAACGGTTTTGTTCCTGCATATGGGGAGAGGCTTTGCTGCGGTTTGCGCCCGAGCTTATCTCTCTTTGTCTGTATTCCGTAAGTCATCCAAGGATGGTGCGATAAAGTGAAAATCGTTTTATATGTTTTTTTTTCTTTTTTTTTAAACTGTTATTTATTGTCCATCTGTACGTGCCTTGTCCAGAATACCTTGAGCGCTACAACAACAACACCTTTCTATTCGTAAAATGCACAGTAAGACTCAAGTTTTTTCTCTCTCGGAGCTGTGAACACGGGGACAAAATCTTTCATATGGACCACGGGTGTGCTTTTCTAATATACTTCGACAAACGTATACATCCGAAGCAGAAAAGTGCGAGGAAATCGTCGTATTTGGCTCGACCTTCCCAGCAAGACGTTCGCTTTGCTAAATTGTTTTGGGTCCAAAATTTCGTGGTAGAACGTATTTATTTAGCGATAAATTGAGATTAGCTCGAGAAAATGTTCCATCGGTAATGTAGTCGAGGGAATAATTGTGACAACACACTCTGTATGGAACAGTTCTCGCCGGGTGTCATTCGACCAGACGTATGTGCGATCATATGACCGTTGAACGGGAAGTTGATTTATCCCCAGTCTTTCAGCGCCATCCTAAATGTCAAGACAAATCTTAAAAAACAAACAAACAAAAAACTCTCATTTATTGCCAATTAAATATCTTCGCCCCAGTGTTACCGGGGTTATTGTCGATTGAATGAATATATGCAATTATATCTGAGGGTATAGTTGGGGGGTTACTTTCATTCGGCATACGCAGGTAGTGTCGAAGCAAATGTTGGAGCGCATAGGCGAAAAAGCTCTATTTCAAATCTGTCGTAGACGTTTTTAATTTGTAGTTTATAATAAAATGGTGCTCTCCTCGTGGCAGGTGTCAATTTCGTCCCGATAATGTGATGTGTCTCCGACTCCTGTCGGCGTAGGTAGACAACAAAACGTGAAGAATTAAAGGATGGCAGCCCAGTTCCTGTATCAAGTGACGGCAGTCATCGAGAAAGTGAAGGCCTATCTGCCTGGCTCTTGTGGGGAGGGAGGAGAAGAACTACATTTTGCCAAACATGGCAGGACAGATACCACGGAGATGTCAAACCTACAGGTGAGCTTTCCAAAGCACGTTTTCTGCATTCACGAGTGGTAAAAGTGCGTTTTTCCATCTATTGCGTGTGTAGTCTCATGCAGTCTAATCGGATAAAGTACGTATAGATACCGCCCAATATGGGATTTTTAATTTTAGAAAAGACCCCCGTTGCTTTTAGCCCCCGTAAATCGCATTGAAGCCGAATATTTTGCTATGTAGCAAAATCCAGGAGTTGGTTCGAGAGATTCCTAAAGCAAGTAAATTTGACCTAAACTTGTTTATGTGACTGGCAAAAGAAAAGTGTCGCCTTGATGCTGCATGATTAGGTTTGTGACTATATGACGCAGCCATTGGACGGGGAGGGTGGCGAATATGCTGAGACGAACCTGGGTGGTGGAGGAGGAACCAATGGCAGCAGTGAACCAGTCGATGAGTTTGGATCTCGAGGCGAAAAAATCTCCGAATGGCAAGCAGGCTGGAATGTGACCAACGCTATACAGGTGGGGACTTTTTCTTCCATCCTGGAAAGATTGACAACCTGAGGCGTTCGTTACAGGGCATGTTCATCGTGAGTCTTCCATTCTCTGTCCTTCACGGGGGCTACTGGGGTGTATTTGCCCTGGTCTTCGTTGCCTACATGTGTTGCCACACGGGCAAAATCTTAGTAGCCTGTCTATACGAGCCGAACGAACGTGGCGAACTGGTCCGAGTTCGGGACAGCTACGTGGCTGTCGCCCAGACTGTACTAGGTCCTAGTTGGGGTGGAAGGGCCGTCAACGTTGCCCAGATTATCGAGCTACTTATGACCTGCATTTTGTACGTCGTCCTCTGCGGAGACCTCATGATCGGATCATTCCCGGAAGGCGTCGTGGATCAGCGTTCCTGGATTATGATCACCACCATGATCCTGTTGCCGTGCGCTTTCCTCAAGAACCTGAAAGCAGTGTCAATGCTGAGCTTCTGGTGTACCGTCACCCATTTCTTCATCAATGCCATCATTCTCGGTTATTGTCTAACTCGCGCACCGGAATGGGCATGGTCCAAAGTCCAATTCCGAATCAACATCAATAAGTTCCCGGTGACGATGGGGATCGTCGTATTCAGCTACACCTCGCAGATCTTCCTTCCCACTCTAGAAGGGAACATGAAAGACAAGGGCCGATTCCATTGCATGTTAAACTGGAGTCACATTGCCGCGGCCGTCTTTAAAGCGCTCTTCGCTTATGTGTGTTTCTTGACTTGGGCTGAAGAAACTCAAGAAGTGATCACCAACAACCTTCCCACCAAAGGGTTCAAGATCGTGGTGAACCTGATCCTCGTGGCGAAAGCCTTATTTTCCTATCCACTGCCCTATTTCGCGGCGTCCGCTCTCATCGAGCACGCCTACTTTCGAGAAAGACCGAAAACTGTGTTCCCCTCGTGTTATGCCATCGACGGTGAACTTCGCATCTGGGGCGTGGCGCTACGTGTTGGCCTGGTAGTGTTCACCATGCTATTGGCCATCTCCATTCCTTACTTCGCTCTGCTCATGGGCCTCATCGGCAGCTTTACGGGAACCATGTTGTCCTTCATCTGGCCCTGTTACTTCCACATGAAACTCAAGTGGGACACAATGGAGTGGTATTCAATCAGTTGGGAAGTTTTCATCATGTGTTTCGGAGGCTTTTCTGGCTTGGTAGGTATTTACACGTCTTTCGCTGGATTGGTGGAGGCCTATCACCTGCCTCTACCGCACGTGCCCGTTATAGAGTCCTAAACGTTTCTCTCATGACCAGCTGGTCTTTTCATATATATTATGGCGGACACTTTAGAAACACGCTGGTCAACTCTTCTACTGGCACGCACGGCGGAGGCGTCTTTTATGTATTTTTAGACAGTAACAAATGGATGGGATCTGACACCAAATATTCTGGTACAACGAAGCAGCGGGTGCAAATTCAGTTGTTTCGTACCGCATAAGAGTCTTCCATTTACACAAACTCTTTTAGCCATGGCTTCTGCTGACGTAAAATACGCAGACGTAAAGAAATACGAGGGGTGCAGAAGGAAAGCACATTTAGAAATTCCCGGATGTTTCTTCCAGACAACCTAATGGCTATCCAATGAAGGTGCACGCTTTTTCTTTCGCTGTTGTAGTTCACTTTCACCTAATATATTACAAACGACTACCGAGAGAGATGACCGGGATCTAGCCATTTCTAAATAACCGGCAGAATTTTATAGAGAGCATTGAGATGACATTTTCCTTTGTCTTCCAATCAACGTAAGTCTTCCAGTTAAAAGCTGGGGAAAGGCAGTGTCATGCATGTATAGAAAGATGTCTCATCTTTTGACTCAATCAAAACTCATGTCTTCCGGATGTCGTGGGGCTTCCATTTTGAAGTGACCGTCTTCCATGCGATCAGTCTCTTCAGGAGATGTAAGTACGTATTACATAGAATACTTGGTGTTTTCGTCACGCAGTTGAAATGACGCCAAGTGTGATGTTCCATTTGTAACTCACTTTTGAGTGGTTCCACGAAAACCATGAACAAATTACGTTTACGATGGAATGGTGTTTTCAAGCGCAGAGAAGGCATTCACTGTGACGTCACCAGTATGGCGGAACAACGTTTGCTGTGTTGCGATAATTTCGGAAGTCTCGCAGGACTGTAAACAGCAAATAACGAGGATGAAAGGATGATTGGTAGCGTTGCTTGCTCGAGCCCTACGAGTGTGCTCTCTGTGGTGTTAGTTATTCAAATTGTTCATCTGTACATACAATATTGGTCTGGAATAATAGAGATGTTGTTCATGAATAGCGTTTCAATATATTGTCGATGCAATGTTGAAAGAATGAGTGTTCTGACATGGCACGACCCGAGTAAATTATCTGCTTCGTCATTTTTGAAACATTATTGTGCGTAAACTGAGCGTTGTAATCCCCTTTAGAAATTATGTGACCAATAAAGTGTTTCTCGTCACATCCTGAACCCACATCATTTCTGCTGCCTAACAATACCAATTTTATTTTTGGGACTATCAAAATTTTTAAAAAAAGTTTATTGCACCTATATTCCTTCCCGTTTATATATATTTTTATGGTCACGTGTACGTTGACGGTAGTAATGAGGTATGACCAGGACCAGAATGCACTGCGGTCGCCCGCCTGGCCGGCACGCTTTCGTCTGTGGATATATATAATACATTGTAGGGCCCACAGTGGTGGCACAATTAAGGTTCAGATCTTGTAACTACAATCAAGCGGTCGTCATCTTGTACGGTTTCCACGTCACAGGAAATGGGTCATGTGACCTTGTCTATGTTCCCCTTGCCAGCAGACATTTTTTGAGATCTTTAGGGTATCACATTGGCTCAAGCACCGGTGTCGTTAACACATCCTTGTGAATGGCGACCAGTACAAAGCCATCTGTTTAACTGCAAGGATATTAGATACTACGTAAACCTAGAATAGATATAGTACTGCGTGCGCTCTGCCTCAATGTGGCTTCCATGATCAGATGCTGTGATACAAGCCTCTGTTCCATTGCAGTGTCGTACGTGGCGAACACCCAGCCCATTCTTATGGAATGTGCACTCTATTGCCTGTCGTCGGGTTGTTCACCTGTTCATGGACTTCCTGTCGTCCACTGAATTGCTCCAGACGCTTTAATTTTTTCTGTTATTTTCATCATTCCTTCATCATCCTCATATAATGTTCCACGTGCAATGGGGTAGGTACCGCACCACCGTGGTGAAACACCCCATCTCATCGTCATCACCTATTGTTGTTGTTGTTTAAGACGTTGAAAAGCTGGCAAGTTTTCATCACGGTAGGTATTTATACGACTTTTGCTGGATTGGTCGAGGCCTATCACCTGCCTCGGCCGCACGTGCTCTTTTTTTTTTCTTTTTTCTCTCAATCAATCAATCAGGTTAAAAACGACGCAGAAAAACAGCAGTCGCAAACTAACTGTTCGGCCGCCGATCATGGGCGCCGCCATTTTAATTGTTACGTGTATGACGACGTTTGCGACGACGTCACGCCAGCACCTGTCCAGAATGCATTGCGCTCCTGTGGCACTCACGCTGTCGCCCATGCAGTGATATGTGGTAGGGCACTGCGGTTTAGCTTTCAGTTTCTTTCCTCTGCAGAAATATGTCATACATCCAGGAAGAAAAAAATCCCTGACTGCGAGCAAGAAAGACGCACCCTACAAGAACTCTTGTTCGTGTGCACCTTTTTTGTTTTGACCTGCATTCTCACAAATGGAGGTTCGGGAACGTCTGAACATGTTTTTGGCTTGAGCAGCCAAGGTTACAGCCTTGCTAGGCTAGCACGACAACCGAAAAATGCCAGGTCGCTACAGCTGATGAACATATCCCAATAAGCAGCGGCGTACGTGGGTCCCGACCAACAACGCCAGGGGAAAAACAACGTCGGCAAAATGCCGGGCCGACGTATGCTTCCGGCCTAAAAGTCGTTGAGCCGTGCTTGAAAAAAAAGAAAGAAAGTTAGACCAAGCTTGGGGATTGACATTGTCTTTACCTGAACCGACTTAATACCGCCAACCTTGCTCCAATGAACAGCCATGGAGGAAAGAAGAAAAGGAGGCGCCCCAACGGCGTGGGGTAAGTGACGTCAGGATAGGAGGTGAGCTGTAGCTTCTCTGGAACCATGCGAAGGTGCACACACCACTTTGGGGGCCACTTCGGCGCGCTACCGGGGTACGGGGGGGGGGGGGGTTCATTTTCAGAGCCCGTAGTGGGAAATCCCATGTACAAACTAACGTTTTTTGGGGGGTCGCCCAACCGCCCCCCTGGATCCGACCCTGAAAAAGATGCAACCCCAAAAACGTAAAAAAAAAAAAAGAAAAACGAAGAAGAAATGCCTGCCAGAAAGGCCAAAAAAGCAGCAAGCATGGGTGTCACACCTCCTCTGGACTGGACACCAACATTCCCCCGAGACGAAAATCCTGGGAATATCCCTGCGACGGCGTTATGCAAGAAGGTCTTTGTCTTTTTTCAAGCCCATCATAATAGCACATAATAGGGAGCCTCATGGCTCGTATGTAGGCTCCCTATATCGTAAGCGCGCCGAGCGCTCGTCCAAGAGCGGGAAGTAGCGGGAAGGGAGCACGCGAGAAACCCGAGGAGGAGGAGTTGGAAAGTCACGTGGGGTAGGCTGATAGCCGGAGGAGACGCATCGCAAAATTTGAACGGCTGAGTGCACAAAGACAAGCACAACCACAATCTCAGCACTTGATTCACCTCTCTACTGCATCTACCACCTCATCAGGAACTGCAGCGCAGTTTTATGGCGGAAACAAATCGCTGTGAGTATTGTTTGAACGGCAAAGCGTCACGAAGGCGCGCTGAAAAGCTGAAAAGTTCCGTGCCCGACGACCCCCTTGTGCCACAAAACCGTAGCCCCTTTCCCGCTGATTGTTGAGTCTCGAATTTTTTCGGCCTCGAAGGACCCTAGTGTAGCCATTCCATGGACTGTTGTGCTGTTGTTTTGTCATGTCTCATTCAACTCAAGAAAAGTACCACCAGCGCTTAAAATGCTGCAAAATGAACTTGGAGGCATTCATTCATCGTTGTTTCATGTCGTCATTCAAACATTTCGGCATCTACTTGGCTGACACCTAACTCTTCACGAATTACAAACCCAATGCGTTCTTTAAGGTTAATCGAGCTGATATTCGTTGATCTGCCAAAATGGGGTCATGGATACATTCAGCTATGTGGGATGTTGTCATCTTTGGATCTCCTGTGCTCTTCGATGTCAGAATCCGAACACTGAAAGTTGTGACACCACTTCTTCACGATGAACATGATGGGCCAAAACACAAACCCATTCGGCACTGAATTGTTTGCATCATGCACTCTTAGATGTTAGGTAGACACGTTATTCTGCATGAACAGGAACTTGACGAAAGTTCCAAGTTCAACTTTAGAAAATTTCAGCTAATTTTAAACTGGCACAGTGAATATCTAGCCAGCCATAATCCGCTATGGGAGAGGACTAAACATGCGTCCTGCAGTCTGATATTCTCCATCCAAAGGGCATTTGACCAGTGAAGAGAAGGAAGCTGGCCTCTCAAAAAAGGTTAACGAAGCAGTAGGAACGAAGTCACATTTTCGAGCATTGTTCTTACTCTTGCCATGTACGGTACTGCTGCTTCTGTCTATGTTACGCAAAATGCCTGTACGTGAGCACCGTGTTTTGCTTATGGATGTCAATGATAATTTACAGCCGCAGCAATCTAGTCTTCGAGCACATTTTTTCTATCCCCCGCTCGGAAATTCTACTTGCTCACTCACATTTTGTGTGTGGAGATATTCAGCGATGAAGTGCGCACGCACTGTCCGGCTACGCGACAAATAAATAGTTCCATTTCCAAGCACAGTCACGTCTCGCATATCCGGGGGTCAGATATCCGGGAAAGCTCGCTATTCGGACTACATTTCCGGGAGCGAACCTGCTACCATTTGATCTTGTCTCTGCTATCTGGAATTTGTTATCCATATCTGGACAGCAAGTACGAGGACCAATGTTCCAGAACCTACTTCATTCTGATTCGCTTATCCGCAAATTTGTCAACGACCTCTGTCCCTGGCGTGTGCTGCGTTCGCGTTATTTCGGAAAGGGGTCACATTTCACCGGGGAATTCTGCGCGATTTGACTCCCCATTCTTCTGAGGTGACTCCCTTTTGGTGTCTGCGGGCAAACAGTAGTGATGGTAGACTTAGAGGTAGCTGAGGAGGACTGGCTAGAGGTAGACTGAGAGGTAGATTGTAGGCGGAAGAGGTGCCCTGTACCCTCCGGGTGCAAGAAATCCACACGTGAACGTCAATGTCCAAGCCGTCCGAAAGCATCGCCTGTCTTTTGGCCTGTGCCAAAGACATTTGCAAAAGAGGCAAAAACTTTCTGGGACATTACACTTCTTTCTCTCGGTGCACCTTGCTTGAGTTCATACCACCTTTCCTGCACCTCACTCTTGTCACTGTGGGAAAGTTCCCAGTCCAGTCGTTTGAAGCTTAGAGGAAGCAAGGTCTTTCGGGCAGAAAGTCAAGTCAGAAAGTCCTCTGAAAGATCTCACGTGCTTAGATGTGGACTGACACGATGAAATGTGTGCCGTCATTACTGATGAAGACGTCGTAAGACATTGTCGGTTGCAGTGATGACACTGAAGATCCACGTGTGGTGACACTCCAAGAGGCCCGAAATGCACTGAGTGTGGGATCATTCACGAGATGTTGCCAAGACAGAGGCCAGTGATAGAACAGTGTTGTTGATAGTGAGCACCAGGAATTTAATCTAATATCGCCATGATGACGATAAGGCTGACACTGCAGAGAACCGCTTTGGTGTTTTTTGAGCAAACAAATTACGTTCCCCGAGTTAGTGCCATAAATGAGAGCTTAGAAGAACTTGGTGCTTGTAGTAAACTTGCAAACATGAGTATGAACAGTTACGTATGCATTACGAAATAAATACGGGGATAGTGCACATCTCAAAATATCGTGTTTCAATTATCCGAATGCCCTGCTATCGGGACATATTTGCCAGGAACGGTCAAGTCTGGATAAATCGGGGTCAACTGTACTTTTATTGCGCGGTTTTTAATAGTAATTACGCTAATTTATTTTCAGTGCAGTCCGCAACTCGATTTGAGTTTGAGGCCTCTCGAGAGTGACTTTAATGAATTCTTCGGTTGATCAATGATGCGTCACGAACTCGCCTAAATTTCTGTCGCTGTTACTTCGCAAAGTGTCTTTTGACAATTTGGGTGTAGTTCTGTACAGGGACCACCAGGTTTGTAGAAATAGCGAAAGTGGTTAAAAACCAAATATCGCATAAAAGTGAAACAGTGTGACATACCGAATTATAAAATAGTGTGGTATTCAGTTTTTCATATATACGCTTGTGTTGCACCGTACGAAATCCTTACGCTGCAGCTGAGCAAGAGCCTTGCTGGGAGCCTGGATGGATGAATGTGGGCTTTCCCTTTGGAACGGATGGAAGCTCGTAGCTGCGTAAGAGTGGGAGAGCTCGGTAATGTACGTGTCTGTTTCACTTCAAAGAAATCATGTGACTTATAAATAGGGTTCTTCCTTTTCGGGTTAGACTCGATTTTTTGCGGCAGTCACCCCCGAGCAAATTTTCAAGAATTCGGGCGAAACCCGAAATCCTCGGGGTCCTTCAACTTGTCGTTCCAGTAAGCCGTCAGAAAAGTGAATCACAATATCAGCAAAGAGCTATTTGTGACAACCTATTTGACCTCCTTTTATGATCCTCTCCTGCAGGAGTCAAAGACGAGCTTTTGTGGAGCTCGGCAAGTGTTTGAATAACGCGGTCATTCAGTGCCTCAGTTCTGAGCAGAAATATAAAGACTATTCTTTCTCGTCCCAGTGTCGCATCAGTGGCTTGTTTCATATGCCTTTCGTTTCACCCAAAACTTCCCTGGTGACATATCAAACAGATATCATGGCGCCAGATTTCTCCCCGAATTCTCGTTTGTAAATACTAGCACCTTTATTTTTATACGCACATTGTATACAAAAATACACAGGGTGGAAGAGACAGAGGGAAACACTTCCTGGGAAACAGGGATACCTGCAATACAGCAATTTTGTTATAATGAGGGTTTATGGTACTTGAAATTAGATTTTATAGTCCGCTCTTTTTGCTGCTGCGATATCACTGTCAGAAACTTAAAAGGAGCCATGGGGTGACATCTGACGTGGCTCATTCATCAAGCTGTTCATCGGGAAACACCCTGCAAAATATTTTTGCTGTCCAGTGTATCGTCACTGTGCAATCAAATTTACAAACACACTCGGAGAAAGCAGTCTTGGAAGGACGGTCCGATCCACTGACACGGTGTCGCCACCTCCTTGTGCCTTTACAAATGCCTGCACCTAGTAGATACTGTTTACAAAATTTTGTCTGCAAAGCTTCGTAGTGTTTTACATGAACAAAGGCAAACTTCTTGTATGGGCCTGCCTCGAAATGATGCAAGCATTATTGGGCATACTCTTGCAGGTGTTACGGAGGGTGTGACCAATATAAAGATGACACTCTTCTACATAGTTGGTGTAATATAGCTATAACAACATTTTTTTTGTTGACTTCCTCCGGGCCTCACAGGCCACAGTGTGAAGCAGCAACATGAGTAAAACCTCCTGCAATAAATTTGGTGCCTTGACTAGTGTGCTCGAAATTATCATATGTCAGGAGGGTTTAAAATGGTTGAAGAGCAGACCTAACTATGCAGTTGGCAACCTCCACTAATCGATGACTTCATCCAGATTATGCGGACAATTGTTCGCAAGTGTTGGATCAAATCTTCTATAATATTTTCACTCGTTCAACAACGCATATTGTATTCTGTGCCACTGTATTCCAGGCCCTTATTATGACCACAAGCTTCATCAATGGAATCCATTCAGCTTGGAATCACTCATTTAGGATACACTTACTCACCCTTGGCACTTTATTATTTCTAACAAGATTGACCTCTCCTCCTAAACCTTCCTTCCTTGGCAGATACAAGGTCGGAGCAGAAACTAAAGAAATCACAGGACGGTGACGGTTGTGTAACGCAAATTTCAGCGACTGCACTGTCGGCATTCGACCATCATTTGAACCATCCAATTCTAGTCGAAGCAGTGAATGGGAAGTCAACAGCAGCGCTGCGAGATGAGTCTTGAACCACAAGCAATTGAACCTTAGCAATTGTCCCCAAATGGGTTCTCTCTGAATTGCCTAGTGAAGCCCTTCGTGGCTCCTTCGGCTTTCGCTTGCCTCTGACGCCTCTTTACCTCCGCTTCGATGGCACACATTGCGGGGTATTCGCGTCTATGTTGTTTCGCCTCAGCTTCGGTGGCACACACTTTGAAATCCTGACATCGCATCCTCTTGTTTGCAACCTCACCTGCGGGATGAGCTGGGTCTTTGCGAGCTCTACACTTGCGTTTAAGGTCTTGTGGCTGCCGCAAACCTTGTGTGTGAGCAGGACTCAGTATCTCCGTGGCATCTGAAGCACAAGGGTGTTTCTTTTTTACTCAAGCGCCATTAACAGGCATAAGAGACACTGACAGCCGTCGCTATAAAATGGCTCCGCATTCTAATGCTGCTTCCCCTCTGGTTGCAGCTTCACACTGGATATCTGGTGCCTGGTCCAGGCACCGAGCCTCCTTTTAGAACTGACCATATTAGAGAGTGGTTCGACATGCTTGATAGAGCGTGTTATCTCTGTGTCAACGTGTGATTCCTGAATCATTAAGTACCGTTTTATTTCCGCGTAAAAGTTAGACTACGATTAGTTTGATAAGAGTTGTTCCTCCTGCTGAAGCTGCGCACGACCTGGTCGTGCAGGTAACATATTGCGAGCGTGCCTTTGCGTGGATGAGAACATTAGATTTGGACAAGAGGAGATATATGTATGCGAGAGAATTCTCGAACATAGCTTTTTGGGTTCTGGTCACAAAAACACCTAGCACTGTCTGAGAAATGATCTCCCTTTGTAGGAAGCACAGAATGATGACCACCCGTGAACAACACTGTTCCTTGAGTGTCCCTATTGGGGGCATTAAGTAGGCATACCCAGAGAGGGAGTACGAGAGAGCTGCAAAATCCCTGTTTTGGAGTAACTGTGCTGCTCTGTTGCGCATGTACCACATGGCACTTCCTGTCGTCCATTCGTCACGCTCGCCGAGTTCAACAATGGAGTACGCACTTGCCGTACTATGCGATGACAGTGACTTCGAAGAATGGCTTTCCCAACAACGAAGGAAACGCAAAAGGATGCGTCTCATTGTAGATGCAATTGCAGCAGTCGTCACTGGAGGTGAGTGTATGACATGTATGCGTTTGGTGAATGACTGAGATTATCGTTGTGGTTTTGCCTATGGAAGACCGACCCTGATGCAGACTTCACCATTGACATTGTGTAATTCAACGCGTGTAAGCTCGGCGATGAAATAGTCATTGAATATACCTATTGCCGATGGGGCCTACTCGAAGGTAGCGGTATATCAGTAAGTAGAGCAGCCATTATTTACCGTATTTTCCGGTGTATAACACGTGCGTTATACAGTAAAAAAGTGCTCTGAAGAGGTCTTGCGCGTTATCTAATGGTGCGCGTTATACACGGACATATTTTCCTGGAGAGTTCCTTTTCAGGTCGGTGACATACAAATTCTAGCCTCTTCCAGGATGTGCATGGCTTGACTTTAAAAACTTATCTGTAGGAAAGTGCTTCAATCTTCCATCAGAATCACAGCAAATGATGCCTCCGAAATCCTGAAGAAGCTATGAGGCTACGATTGAGAAGGGACGTTAAACTGAAAGCGGAGAGGAGATTGAAGTATACTATGTGACACCGACTCTGTTGCACCGGAGTTTAACTGCTTTGTCTAAATGTGTTTCAAATAAAGCATATGCATATATGATACACCGCCTTGCTTTATTGTACCGTGCGCGTTATACACTGATTTTTTTTTTTTTAATTCGGCCCTTTTTAGGGGTGCGCATTATAGACGAGTGCGCGTTATACACCGGAAAATACGGTACTTTCAGAACTAATCTTCATAATTAGTGAAAATAGGTTGACTGCACAACTGCAAAGTTGTAGAGCACAACCCTGAGGAGTTGTGACCGCTAGAACTGAAACGGCAGCACTTTTCTGCGCCCTAGTAAAACGTATTGACAATGCACAATTTTTTGAGTGGTGCGCGAGTTTTGCGACCACTTTTCCCCATCCCCCTCTTGCTCATGTCGGGTCGTATCGCACAAATATATCATTTGCTCGTTCCAGGAGACAAGGGTGAGACTTCAGCAGAAGTCCAAAGGTCTAATGGGGTCGAGGGTTTTGTAACCTGTATTGTCCCGACATACTCGGACATCCAGTTCAAAGAACACTTCAGAATGTCCCGGACAACATTCCAGGTATGGATCTGTATGATGTCTGTTGTTTATGCTGTCCACAGTCTGCAGATCCATTTTGGGGGGTTCAGAATTTTCCAATTCTTTGTAGTAGAATAAAAAAGAGAAAAACATATCAAAGGATGTTGAATAAGAAGATGTCGAGCAAAAAACTTGCACTGGCACTTGGTAGTTTATTTTAGTTAATCATCGGTTTTCGTTTAAGGACTACCCTAAGTAACAGTTCCACGCTGTCGCTGATTGTCTGACATGCCTGAGGTAAGGAAAGTGTTATACAAGGATGGGGGGGGGGGGGGGGGGGGGGCACTTTCTGAAAATATCATCGCACATACAGGCAGATCCAGGATGTTTCTGAGAGGGGGGTCCATCCTTGGCAGCACGGTAGATACATGATCTAGGTTAATTAAATATTATCCGAAGGCAGAAATTGAGGAGGAGGTCAGGACATCCTGACCCCGAACTCTAGATCGCACGTCACCGTTCGTTCAAAATGAGCTACGAAGTCCATCATATGACTGTGTGCGCGCTGTTGGCTTAACAAACTTCCGAAAACGATGGCGGGTGTGAGATTCATCACCACCGCCGCCGTCGTCGTCGTCATCACTCTGTTCATCTGCAGGAAGCGTGTTCAGAATGACGTCGCCCGTGAGACTTGTGGCACAGGTCTGTTCTGCGTCTTCTATCCTTGAAGACGCTTCGAAAGACTCGAAGCCCTCCTCGGAGCTTGCATCACCAGCAGGAGCTTACAGCACGCTGCTGATTTTGTGGCTGTGATGATCGACACTTTTCTTTAGCCGTCAGTGGCTTGTACTTCACACGTGGGCTGCCTCCACAGCCCACAGGCAAGAAGTGAACTTCCAAGTGGATCTCAACAAAAGCACGAAACAAAAGCGAGCCAAAACGTGTTTGCGTAATCCGTAATGGCAGTATAGATGGGACACTGGCTGGCAGGGAAGTGCAAGGGGGTTGCACCGCAGGATTAGCTGCTGGGAAAGGGAAGTCAGCATGGGAGCAAGCACGTGGTTTTTATGGCAGGTCGTCATTGCGTGAGTTGGAAGCCAATGGAAGATGATGAAATTCGGTAGGAAACTTACAAGTTAAGTGGGATACCGGCCAGATTTTTTCAAGTTATGCAGTTAGATTGCAATGTGTCAAGAACGGACTGAAGGAATCCTTCGAATTAACTGGAATTTTGAATTAGGCGAGATCAAATTAGCGAGGTTCTACTCTATTAGCAATTTAGCCACGAGGTAGGCAATGCCTGTCGAAATTTAAAAAAATTACGATAGAAAATGGACTACCAGAAAGGTTTTTGATTACTCATGGAACATATTTTTGTATTTTGGCATCAAGAGAGCTTAGTCGCGAGAGACATCGGAGGAATTATTCGAATCCGAACATTTGTATGACTTGCACTTTGCAATTTTCTTTGTGCGCACAAAAGATGCACATTTGATCATTCTATTTAATATGCCAATTTATGTTGCTCTTTCTTATTACAGGCCCTCCTTCAGGCCACAGCACAGCACATGCGGGAAGGCCCCACCCAGATTCCTTTAGAGACAAAGGCGCTGATGACACTTTGGCTTCTGGGTAACCAGGAGTCATTCAGGGGTGTAGCCGACCGGTTTGGCATCAACAGAGGGACGCTCCACTTTGTTGTTGAGCAGATGGTGCAACTCTGGACTCTCTGCATGCCAGAGAACATCACCTGGCCCACAGACCTCCAGCGGGTGGCCAACGCCTTCCTCATGAAGTGGAACTTTCCAGGCGTCGTTGGGGCCATCGACGGGTGCCATATCCTGATCAAGGCACCCTTAGAAGAACAGTCAGCATATTATAATAGGAAAGAGCAGCATTCCATGATCCTGCAGGGTTGCTGCGATGACACAATGATGTTCACCCACGTTGTCATTGGATACCCAGGACGAATGCACGACGCCCGCGTGTTTGTGAGTTCCGGAGTCGAGGAAATTTTGGGAAGGCTTCCAGAGGACATGCACGTGCTAGGTGACTCGGCCTATCCACTGAGGAGCTACTTAATGAGCCCCTTTAGAGATAATGGGCACCTGTCACCTCTGCAGGTGAGATACAATCTCAGGCACAGCAAAGCCAGGGCTGTGATAGGGAGGGCATTTGGCCACCTTAAGGCAAAATTTAGGAGGCTACAATATTTAGACATGTCCCGAATGGACCTTATCCTGAAGGTAGTTGGGAGCGCTTGCTTCCTTCATAACTTCGTCATAAACAACACGGATGGCGATGAATGCGACGAAGAGGAAGCGGTCCAAGATGAAGAGGAATCAGGTTCACAAGAGGAAGAAGCCTCATCAGCAGATGTAGCTGCCAGTGCCAAACGCATGCGGATAGCAAATGATTTGTAGGCAGCAGGTAATGAAAGTGAAGTCTTTACTTATTGCCACTGCATACTGGGTTTGTCCGAGCTGTCTATGTCTGTCACAAAAAAATTCCGATATATATTGTAATCCCTGTAATGTAAGCATATACTCTTGTTTGTTTGTGTTCCATTGGTGCGCTACAAGGACTAATTTTTAACCTTCCTTTATATTGTATGTACCTGAATTGAGGTACTTATTATTCAGATAAATTAATTAGCTAAATTATCAATTAATCTACTTACTTCAATTATCAATTAATTTAGTTAATTCAATTCTCAACTAATTTAGTTCAATTATCGGGTACTTATTAATTCAAAGCGAAAGGAGGAAAAGAGTGCAGGCAAGCTGGTAACAATGCATTGTGTGTCAGTCTCCTCTAGTATGCATTATTAATTCAAGTTCTGATAATTCAAACTTTTTGTTATCGACGGCCTGTTGCCCTCTTGTTCTTAATTCAGGTCAAATATGTTCGTTTTTGCCCCTTGAACTTGTTGCAACACTTCAGTGGAGCTCCGTGGACATTATGCCTACGTTATCGCTAAAACGTCGCCCGAAAGCCGATTGTAAAGCTTCCAGACCTTCCAAATACCACGCAGATAACAAAATATAATCACAAATTCTACCGCTCGACAAGCGTGGCACATTCTTACAGGCTCTAACACAACGAAAAATAGCGTTATCGACTGGGACACTATGAAGTAGGGGGCTTCATGCTTTGAGGAACAGCCTGATGTCACTTGAGAAAGGGTGATACCGAGAGAGGTGTAGGAAAATCGGCTGCCAACTTCGCGCAACGCTCGAAAATTGTGCATTTTTGCATATTTTTTACTAGAGGAACACGTCCGGGAGAGAAGGGAAGCTACTATACGTTGCAACTTCCGCACGGAAGGCAACACGGTGAAGAAGTGCCTGGACGAATTCACCGGGTTGTTCCAGCCAGGACTGGGTTTGCTGAAGGGTCCTCCAGCGCGCTTTCATCTGAAAGGAGCAGTTCCGAAATTTTGCAAGGCACGTAGAATTCCCTATGCGCTACGGGATAAGGTCACCGAGGAGCTGGATCGCTTAGTTCGCGTGGGAGTACTTTCTCCAGTGGAATGGGCTACGCCGTTGGTGCCCGTTGTCAAGCGAAATAGAAGCATTCGTCTGTGTGCAGACTTTAAGATTGCCTTGAGTGCCGCTCCCAATACCGAGCTGTACCCTCTTCCGCGAATCGAGGACATCTTCTCTACCCTAGGAGGAGGAGAGGTGTTCAGCACTATAATTTGTAGGACGCCTACAATCAAATGCCGCTGGATGATGCCTCCAAAATGACAAGTAGAGTATTTGGGACACATTATCGATGAACATGGGTTACACCCGAACAAGGAAAACATCGCTGCGATTATGCAAATGCCCAGGCCGACAACGGTCACGGAACTGAAATCTTTCCCCGGGTAGCTCATGTACTACAACCGTTTCGTTCCCGGAGTTGCTACGGTAGTGGCCCCGCTGTACGAACTGTTGAAGGACCGAGGTTGGAAGTGGGAGGCCGAACAAGAACAAGCTTCCCTCGAGGTTAAAGAAGCTCACTACGACCCACAGCTACCGGTTCGTCTGGAATCTGACGCATCCCAAAGCGGCATTGGGGCAGTGCTGTCACACCGGATCGACGGAATCGACCGTCCGATTGGATTTCGTTCCAGTACGTTAGCAGCAGCAGAGCGTAATTACTCGCAACTCGAAAAGGAGGTCATTGCCCTAGTTTACGGCGTCACGAAATTTCGCCAGTACCTGCTTGGACATAAATATACACTGGTAACAGACCACAAACCGCTGGTTGGACTGTTTCACCCGGCTAAACTTGTTCCAGCTACGGCAGCAGCGCGTATCGAGCGGTAGGCCTTGTTGTTGGGCGCGTACTCATATGACGTGGAGTACAAGCCAGGACACAAAAATATTCCAGCGGACGCTTTGAGCCGGTTGGCCCAGCCATCTACTCTGACTGAGGACGACCAGACACGCCCAATCAGCTATGCTGCGGAGCACGTTCTGCTCACCGAGCATCTGGACAGCGGCCTTGTGTCAGCCAAGCACTTGGCCGAAATGACTGCGAGCGACTCCGGGCTAACTCGAGTACAGCGCTGGATCCAAGGTGGTTGGCCAAAATTTCTGCCTAAGGAAGACAAGGATCTTCGTCCGTATTTTAACCGGAAGGAAGAACTCCCCGTTATCCACGGACTTCTGTACTGATGGCACCGGGTCGTCGTGCCGCGTGCTGCGCGGAAAATGATGCCACTCCTGCATGAGACGCATCGGGGAATATCAGCAATCCAATCCCTGGCGCGGGCGTTCTTCTGGTACCCGGATTTGGACGCAGACATCGAGTTGGTAGCAAAGACTTGCAACACTTGTGCACAAGTGGCGTCTATGCCACCGGCGCAACCACCAGCTAGTTGGCCAGCGACCAATGGGCCTTGGAGTCGCGTTCACGTTTACTTTGCGGGGCCAATAGAGGGACAGATGCTACGGATAGCCGTCGACTCGCACAGACAGTGGATAGAGGTTATCCCCATGAATATTACGTTAAGCGCTCGGACGATTGAGGAACTGCGGACGCTGTTCAGTCGATGGGGTATACCGCGAGCACTGGTCTCCGACAACGGACCGCAGTTCGTGAGTGAAGCTTTTCCAGGAATTCATGAGCCGTAACGTTGTTGGCCACTTACGGTCGGCGCCCTACCACCCACAGTCAAATGGGTTGGCCGAGCGGTCTGTGCGTACTATTAAAACCGGACTGAAGAACTGAAGAAGAATGTAAAGGGAGGGGGGGGGGGGACGTTGTCAACGCGACTAGCAAGAAGCCTGCACAACTATCGCGGAACACCCCTGAAGTGCGGCAAGACACCGGCTATGTTGCTGTTGGGAAGGGAAGTTCGTTCCCGTTTGGACAATCTGATGCCTGGCCCTAGGGAACATCCCTTAGGAGACGGTCAGCCGAGCAAGTCGAAGTTTCACGTCGGACAACCCGTTTGGATGATGCACTATGGGCAAGGAGACACCTGGAAACCTGGGGTGATAAGTCGGCCACAGGGATTCAGAATGGTTGTCGTTGGTAGTTCCAACGGTGGTCAGGTGCGTCGCCATGACCAGCTTAGAAGCCGTGCGTCACCGGACTATCAAGCGCGGCAGGAGACCGCTCCGCGGTACCTGCTCCGCTCAGCGATTCCTCCAACTCCTTTCTTGCTCCTCCACAGCCAAGGGAATGCAATGACTCCACAACGCCTCCGGCGAGTGGTGACACGTTGCGACGCTGAACCAGGAACAGACGTCCACCCATTCCTTACCAACCAGAGTAGGGGGGAGGAATGCAGTAACGGACATATCGCCACTGCCAGGGGAAGCTCGCGCACTGTTGGCACCGATGGCTGTGCGTGCCTTTTGTTTCTTGTTTCTTTTTTTTTTCTCGGGGATTCATTCTTTGCAGTTAAACACACGAGTTCGACTCCCAGTTGACTGTTCGTCTCCGGAGTTACTTCAAAATGAAGCGCAAACAGGCGAAGCGCAAAATGAATTCATTGGTGGATAAAGGAGTGGAAGAGCGTCTTTTTGCGCTTCACCGCGACCAGCCGCGACAAAATATGTAAACCGAAACCAATTTAATTACTGCGACTAATGACCCGTTTCGGTGGCACATTTTTCTCTAAAAGGTGTCCACTCAAGGTCCCAAAAAAGGGTAGTACCCAGAGCCGCCGCGAAGCGACTTTGCGACCGGGGCTAGGCAACTCTGAAGAGCCCCCCTCTCCCACTGCCGTCAGAAGCCGTGTAAACAAAAGAAAACGTCTATTTGCACTGCCGAGGTCGTAAATCCAAATTATCTTCATTCAAGGTTTATACTGTCCAACCGACCTGCCAGCGTCTGCCGTTCGGTGGCTTATCTGGCAAGGGCGCCCGGGGCGGCTGCCCCCCCCCCCCCCCCCCCCCCATTGCTACGGCTCAGTACCACGGTCTCTCAATGGTAGTACCCATTTCAATGCGGACGGAGCCCAGCATTTTTTTCTTTCTTTTTTTACAAAACTCATTCGCACTCGTTCACACGGTGCGCAGCTAGTAGGTGGTATCGGACAAATACTTGTAAAAAAGAAAGTTATTCGATTGGTGCTCCGGTTCACGGTTTATTTGGGCTGGGGATTTAACTGAAACACCCTGTAGACAAATGAAGGAGCCCATCTTGTGCTCTGGCACATTGTTGTAATGTGAGGTTCGTGCGCACAAATGACTATAACGTTGTGGACCTGAGTAACAGCAAGTATATCCGGGGAAAGACGGGACGAGAGAATGAAGCTCGTTCCACACTGACTTGTGTAGCGGGAACGTATGCAACTCTGGATGGCGTTGCTTCATTCCCTCCCAGAATGCCGATGGATACCGTGTATTGCGTTACGGAGGGCCAAATAGATCAATTTTCCGTTTGAACAGAAAATCGAACATATATTTTGGGTTTCCCTCCGGAGAATAAAATTCTGTTTCGGTTTTCGTTCCGTTCCGGTTCGTCCAAAAATGACGTTTTTTTTTTTTCGGTTTTCGGTTCAGGTTTTCGATTCGCTCCGGAACCCTGCATAAAACGCCATCAACGATGGAGAGAGGGCTGGAAGTATCATCAGGAAAGTCCAAATGTCTTACCTACATCCCCCCAAGTATACACGTTGGTAGGGACTTCCCACGTCTCGACATCAATAACGTCCATGTCTCAAGATGTAAATTATGTAAATACCTTGGTCTCACTCGGGAGGGGGGATATGTTTAATGGTGAAAAGAAAAGAGAAAAAAAACGCGCAAAAGGAAACGTTAGCCGTACTAGAGGCTCGCTATTCCCCAAAACAAAAACAAAAACCGAGAAGGAGAAAAACAGTGACACAGAAAATTATCGAAAAATATAGGAAGACAGCTTCTTTCACTAGCCGCTGTGCAGGCAGTCATCAGGGAGGTATGAAAGAGTGCCCTAGAGACCAGCTTCTCGAAGGAATCGTAGCAGCGCAGACGTGACCTCAGCGTGCTCGGTAGGGCCAAGTCCGCCAGGGAAAGCTCTCGGTAAGCCCGATGAGCGAGACAGCGCCGGAGATTGAACCGGTGTCCTTCGTACTTCTGCGGGCGAGGAGGATGTGTTGCCTCGACATGACACGTGGGGCAAAGAGGAGAAATGCCACATTCAGCTGCAGCCGACGAAGCAGCGTCTCCTCGCTGCGCGGGATACGGCCATGTGCAGCATGGTCGGTCAATAGATCGCGGGAAGGTGCAGATAATATTCGGGTTGAAAAAGTTGCGTGCTGTTGGCAATGAAGCGACAGATTTTCAGCTTGCACATAGAGAGCGTAACAGTTAGCTGCTCAGTGTCGTGCGTGGTCACGCCGAACTAGTGTCAGCACGATCATTGCCAGAAAGTCCGACACGGCTCGGAATCCACTGGAATAGCACGCAGTGACCCAGGGATACAAGTTCGGAGTACAAGGCGATGATCGTGGTGTAGGTGTCACTGATGACTGTCGCGGAGTAAGAGGCCAGCGGCCCATCGCCCCCAGAGCCACTTTACTGTCGGTCAAGATCGTCCAAGCCCTGGGAGCCAACGAGGACCAGACGTCTCTGGTGGCCAGTATTGCGAGTGCCTTGGCCTCCGGAGATTACATGAGACGGAGATTGACTCCGTGCTCAACTGCAAAAACGACATCTATGCAGCTTGCATAAATTTTTATTTTAAAGAATATGTAAAAGGTTGAAAAAAAAAAAAAACGCCAGTGTACATCGGCCAACTTTTCGTCCTTTAAAGGTTGTCGCATTTATCCCGTGTTCGTGCCAAAGTTTCTCGTGGTCAGATTGCCTGAACAACATGGAATGAAAAAAAGTGCCGAAAACACAGCCGTATTTCCACAACAATTTATTTTTCTGCGACTTTCACGCGTTATGATCGGAGAATGTATTCCAGCGTTTCGAAATAGATTTGTGCTACATAATACATAGGCGTAACAACAACAACAGCTTTATTTTACATGGTGAATGGGGAGTTTCACCACAAGATATGAGAGGATACTATCCGTAGCGCTTAAGTACAGCAGATTCTGTGCCGTTAATAGAAGCATGCTCTCTTCGAAAGGCTTTCAGCAACAATGCAGACGAGTTCTTCTCTGACGCAAAGTGCAACTTGCGAATATCACATTTTACAAAATAAAGCGGGCTGACTTTGCCAGTGCCCGGACTTAGCAGGGATGTCTGTCGTGTTTGTGCAACCGCAATCTATACAAGAGCCTCTTTAGGCTCTCAACGTTACTTTTATACAGACACGCTACAGTGGACACGTCTATAGGGCCAATCCTGACAGGAAAAAGCTCACGATTTGTTTTCTATTCGTACCGACAAGCTCCATGCCAGAAGTAGTGATTTGCAACAGCAAAACAAGAAAAGAAGCGGCGGTGGACGGCTACTATAATACGTGACGCCAGAATCAGACAAGAAAGTAATCACACAAAAGACCTTCAATCAGACTTTGAGTAAAGACAACGAGGGAACGTCCGTCCGTCTCTTCGAAAGACAGCTGGCCTTTGAAGATCAAGGCTGTTCCCCCCACGACAGATATCACTGCGATAACCTGCTGCGAGAGCATCAAATGCCCAGACAAGAACAAAAGAGAGAGAGAGAGAAAAGTGCGGCCTACGACAGTCTTTTACTATGTTTACAGCCTGTCCATTTCTTGGGCACAGTGTTGTGCCGAGCGCCGCTACCGTAGGTATCTTCGATTTGGCTGCACTCATTCAACTACCTCAACTCGTTCAGGCGGTGCGCAGCACTTCTATATTCGTTTTGTCAGTGCCGCTCGTGCCTTCTGCACTCTAGTATTGTTTTGTAACAGTGCAGCACTAGTTCTGCACGAGTTCACGGCCGGGCTGCACTTGTTGGATAGAAAGTGCAGTACGAGTGCACGCAGAGCAGACGACACGTCTGTAACGCTGACGGTTCCTTGATATGTGTGAGATGGAATACCGGTTGCATTGTCGCGATAAGCACGTGGGTAGCGATAATGCGGTCATATCTGAGACCTACCGAACGGAATATTCCAACTTTTCCCTGCACGGGAAGCATATTACACTTGCCTTTACTGCGTTGGAAAAAGGCGCAAGCTTTGGAGCGGCCGAGAATCGTGCTTTTTTTTTTTTTTTCCATAAAAATATACAGAGATGAAGAACCGAGTACGAAAAACAAGACTCCTATTCGTAGTATCTTCCCACAATATTGTTCCCGTGATAGCCGAGAACACGACCGCGATCTTCCTTCCCCCCTTCCGCGCAAACAAATAAAATGCATACGCATCAACTCGTTGTTACTGCTGGAATCCAATTCTGCTTACAGGTACAGAGCGATAACAAACACTTATACCAATGACTAGTAAAGCGAATGAAACACAACTCACACAAACAGTATACATGAAAAGAAAGACAAGCGTAAAGAACACGACAGCAAACCACTAGCCTGCACCTGCACTCGCTCGTTTGGTTTGGAAGCGCTAGTGTTGAACCTACACTTGCACTGCCTCAGTCGGCGGCGCACACTCTTTGCACCACATCGGCACTCCCCTGAACTAGTGCCGGTGGTGCAGGCCAAATCGAAGATACCTCGTATTCGCAACTTTTTCGGTAGCGCATAGCGATTCCGCTTCAGTTGAAATTGGTAGCAGAAAAAGTGTTTCCGACACGAATTCGGGTAGCGGCATAGGCGGATGCAGGATTTTTCTGAGGGGGGGTTCTGCCGCGATTAAGACCGCGAAATTAACCACTTTTACGTACGTCAGAATCTATCAAATTTGCTCGCGCACATCCGTGTACTTTTCAACGATTCCGCAACGCATGGCAGTATGTGGTAGCGAGTAGAAGCTTATTTAGTGACTCTAGTAGCGAGCACCGTAATAGTATGAGACGTAAACAGCGGAGTTGGTTTTTCATTGTACGTATACGTACGAGTACATACAAGCACGCAGCTGCAAAGCCGCTGCATGCGCGTGGACGATATATTTCAGTTTATTTTAATCGTGTTTTTTCGCTGTAGGTAAACGGTATATGTTGTATCGTGTGGAATGGAAACACGGAGAGATTTCGGAAACACAACAATATGTCTCCATTTTATTTCACGAGAAAAGCTCGTCTTTTTTCTTATAGTATGATGCGTAACAGGCGTGGGCGAACCATTTCTGTGGAGGTTAAATAATTCAACAATTCAATTCAACAATCGAGAGATACGTGATTCGATTCCAGCCGCTGTCTGGCCTTTTTGATGACTACCATATTTCAACTTGCAAGTAATTTTACCTGATATTGGTTGTGACACTGTTCGCGTGACACCCTGCTGGAAATGAGCTTCGCCTTCGTTGACGATTGCCTTTAGTTGACATGAGGACTCTAAATGTTTGTTTCTCCGCTTCCGTATAAGCTCGGTGTTTGCGACATTCCATCTCAGAGAAATGGTAATGTTTTACGCACCCGCAGTTGGTAAATCGCTCGTAAAAAGAGTGAGAGAACAAAAAAAGATATCTACTTGTTTAGAGAAAGAAACATCAGTTCTCCACCAGACAGGTATGCGGACATGCCTCAACACCGAAGGTAGGATAGCGGAGAAGTATTTACGTTACTTTTATATGGTAGCGGCATCCCGCTACATTTTGGAATTTGTAGCGACGTCAGTATTGCGCTACTTTTGAGTGAAGTAGCGGGTAGCGGGATTCCGTTACTTAGTTTCGGTGCTTGGGCATCAAAAGGGAGATCGGAACCTTACAAGAATCCGTCTCTTTATGTGTTCGATAACCGCTAGCCTGTTGTAAATAACGCTGCTGTACCACAAAAGAAGATTAGATCGGTAATTTCCGCTAATCGGTAATAACCTAGGAATTCCCGCTGGAAACTGCGATTATACCTACGCATACAAAAGCCAAGTACGTAATTTGAAGGCGATTCACATGCAGGTTGTGCTTAGAACACGCCTTATTAACCGCACAAATATCAGTGCACGATGTAAATGAAAAAGGTGAAGACGAAAAGGAGGAAGTCATTCGGTGCATTCCCGACGTCCAGCATGGGTCTACTTCCACTCGTCTTTGCCTTCGTCGCAGTCGCAGCCGAGGCCAGAAGGCCGGGTGTGTTGAGAGTCCAGAAGTGGTTGCCAACTGTAGAACCACAAAACATGACCCTAGACGAGACGGAGGACGTGCTTGCACTGACATGTACCGTGGGCTATACCAACTTCGCCGCCATCTTCTGGACGATCTATGACCGTGACCTGCGCGATCTGTCTCACATAGAAGAAACAACTACCATGCTGGACGACAACCAGACATACGCAAAGGTTTCCGTCATCAGGATCGGAGGATGGACGGTGCTGCCTAGTCGGGATAATGTGTACCCGTTTAAGTGTAACTCGTTCGCCGATTTCAAGGTGTGTGCCCGGCAGACGCTTTAGAATCCCCTCAATACCGTGGCTTTCGGGCGCGACCTTGTTCTCCCCTAGCTTTGAGCGTAGTTCAACTCTACCAAATTGGTGGCACTGTCTAACACTATTACGTCATTTGTTTACAAGCGGGGGGAGGTCTATTGGACACACAGAGCAGAATTTTATTTCGAGCATCTATGAGGCTGTGGTTTCCTGAGGGAACATGGGACTCTTGCGTTCACACAAGTGACATGAACGCATGCTCTACTTATTCCGTAGGTGGCATCGACTACAACGTACATCCACACAGCCTTGACTGACTACTGTGGTCCGGAGAAGCCAGGCAAATGCGAAGCCCGAGGTGGTCGATGCGTGGACAAGCACTGCACCTGCGCTGACGACCGACACCCATTACGGCTGAATTCCCTGCACACTGTCTGCTGGCCCGAGGCTAAGCTCGGATCTCGGTGCTATTTCAACGAGCAGTGTTCCACCCCGAAGAGCGAATGTGTCGTGTCCATGGGCTGGTGCGCCTGTGCGCCCGGTTTCGCCAGATCGGGGCTTTCGCCAGAACGTTGTGAGCCCCGTCTTGGTGGTGGCTTGCGCTCTCGATGTTCGCAGCATGCGGACTGTTCACCGTACAACGCTATATGC
Source organism: Ornithodoros turicata (assembly GCF_037126465.1). Lineage (NCBI taxonomy): Eukaryota > Metazoa > Arthropoda > Arachnida > Ixodida > Argasidae > Ornithodoros > Ornithodoros turicata. Next base: position 851,128 of record NC_088206.1, read on the forward strand.
ACGTACAACCACTGCGAGTGTTTGCCCGGAACTAGGGCTCTGACGCACGACGCAGCGTCCTGTGTGAACGTCACAATGAACCCTGCACCCAGAATGGCACTCCAAGAAATGGAACCCTTGCAAAGCGTGGACGAGCCTGAGACGCTCAAGTTCGGACAGGCACATAAGCACATCAGAGATGCTCCTATATTCGACCAATAAACGAAACATTTTATCGCCTAATGGGATTTTGGTAGAGGGGATTACGGAAGAGGTGAAGGTGTTTTACACTCTTAGTAAAACCACCTTCTTGGTGCTGATTCTAAGCGCATGGAAAGTGCAAAAAGGCCACCGTAGATAAAAATGTTAGGTGTAGGGTAGGATAACCTATGTCGTTTGGCACGTACGGGTCAACCTTTACAGCGGCAGCCAGTGACGAAACACTTTTATAAGAGGTGAAGAGAAAAGGAGAAAGAAAATAAGGGAAAAAACAGAAGTATATGTTAGAAATACTTGAAGTGCGCAGAAGTATAGAGAAGCAGGAAAACCTTAGTCACATCTGCTAACAGGTTTAACAACATCATCAAACCAACATACAAGCACAACACAACATCTAATAAGTCAAAACGAAGAGTTTTTGGCAATCATCACATTTTCACATAATCAAAAACTGGGCTTATGTCCTTTTCTTTTTCATACTATCATTGTCAACACAATAGCCATTTTCTAAGTAGTCTCTTTGCACTGCGCTTTGTTTTCTCGTGGAGAATCTCGTGGAGTGGAGTGTCCAGATGTGGCATTAAAATCTTTATACTGACTGGCTGTAAAAGGCGTCGTATTGTGAAGGCTGTTGTCGTGTACTGTTCTAATCCGCACTACCTTAACATGAGCCTAGACGAGACGGAGCCTTGTATCTTGTATCACGACCATAACACTCGCCGATTTCCCTATAGAATTTCCGTCCGCGGCTGGGCGAGCGCAAATGACATATTACGCGCAGTGCGCCCGTACGGCGGCGCTTAGTACTGGCCCCATCGCCTCGGCTCAATCATTTACCTGTACTGGGGGTTCGTGTCGCTCAGGGCAATTGACCAGGGCAAGTACACTCCACCATACGAAACCACGCTGTCGACATGTGATCTGCCGTCTGCTCAGGGGCCAGTACGGAGCGCCCCAAACACGCAGCGGCCACTCGGCAAAACAGTTTCCGCGGCGCTGGGGAGGAGCGCGAGTGTTATGGTCGTGTCAGTATATAGTAGGTCGTGGTCCTTGCTATCGTCGTTCCGGCTTTTCTGTTATCTGGAAAGATGCAACCAACCGTTAAGACTTCTAGCAAATAATCTTGTGAGAGAACAGAAACCCGGTTCTCCTCACGTAGCTCCCACGCGCAACTTCTGAACAAAGCGGAATATAAATGCGATCTGATATCTAAGGCGAGTTCAGTGCACGGATTACGGTGACCTTGCACCCACTCTATAGTACAAACAAATGCAGAGAACGGGTTTCCCTGGCCATCGAAGGATCATGTGGGTTAGACAATCTCCTTTGAACTAATGTAAATTGGATAAACGTCTGTTTCGTCGAACAACAGACGAGGAAAAAGAAGGATCGTTTTGTCCTCTCACTCTTTTCCAACTCTTTCACGAATTGCCCTCGACAATCACAAAAGTTTCGACTTGGTCAGGTGGCACGTCACACGTTAATGCGGTAAAGGAGAAATAAAAGAAGTATTTATTTATTTATTTTTAAAAAATCGTCCATTTTGATGCATCAAATGCAGTTCAAATGCACACCCAGAACGTTCAAGCTGCCTGAACAAATAAACAAACAATTTCATTCACATTTCACATTGCTCGCGGTAATTTCACTGATGAGCCTCGCACCCAAGTCCTACGACGCCCAAAAAGGTTAGTAGTGCTCTTTGGGCTGTAGCATGTCACGAACAACAACAATAACAACAGCTTTATTTCGGTGATGTTGATTGGGGTGACCCTACCTCATTGCTCGCGGTAATTTCACTGATGAGCCTCGCACCCAAGTCCTACGGCGCCCAAAAAGGTTAGTAGTGCTCTTTGGGCTGTAGCATGTCACGAACAACAACAATAACAACAGCTTTATTTCGGTGATGCTGATTGGGGTGACCCTACCTCATTGCTCGCGGTAATTTCACTGATGAGCCTCGCACCCAAGTCCTACGGCGCCCAAAAAGGTTAGTAGTGCTCTTTGGGCTGTAGCATGTCACGAACAACAACAATAACAACAGCTTCATTTCGGTGATGATGATTGGGGTGACCCTACCTCATTGCTCGCGGTAATTTCACTGATGAGCCTCGCACCCAAGTCCTACGACGCCAAAAAGGTTAGTAGTGCTCTTTGGGCTGTAGCATGTCACGAACAGCAACAATAACAACAGCTTCATTTCGGTGATAATGATTGGGGTGACCCTACCTCATTGCTCGCGGTAATTTCACTGATGAGCCTCGCACCCAAGTCCTACGACGCCCAAAAAGGTTAGTAGTGCTCTTTGGGCTGTAGCATGTCACGAACAACAACAATAACAACAGCTTTATTTCGGTGATGATGATTGGGGTGACCCTACCTCATTGCTCGCGGTAATTTCACTGATGAGCCTCGCACCCAAGTCCTACGACGCCAAAAAGGTTAGTAGTGCTCTTTGGGCTGTAGCATGTCACGAACAGCAACAATAACAACAGCAGCTTCATTTCGGTGATGATGATTGGGGTGACCCTACCTCATTGCTCGCGGTAATTTCACTGATGAGCCTCGCACCCAAGTCCTACGACGCCCAAAAAGGTTAGTAGTGCTCTTTGGGCTGTAGCATGTCACGAACAACAACAATAACAACAGCTTTATTTCGGTGATGATGATTGGGGTGACCCTACCTCATTGCTCGCGGTAATTTCACTGATGAGCCTCGCACCCAAGTCCTACGACGCCCAAAAAGGTTAGTAGTGCTCTTTGGGCTGTAGCATGTCACGAACAACAACAATAACAACAGCTTCATTTCGGTGATGATGATTGGGGTGACCCTACCTCATTGCTCGCGGTAATTTCACTGATGAGCCTCGCACCCAAGTCCTACGACGCCCAAAAAGGTTAGTAGTGCTCTTTGGGCTGTAGCATGTCACGAACAACAACAATAACAACAGCTTCATTTCGGTGATGATGATTGGGGTGACCCTACCTCATTGCTCGCGGTAATTTCACTGATGAGCCTCGCACCTAAGTCCTACGACGCCCAAAAAGGTTAGTAGTGCTCTTTGGGCTGTAGCATGTCACAAACAACAACAATAACAACAGCCTCATTTCGGTGATGATGATTGGGGCGACCCTACCTCATTGCTCGCGGTAATTTCATTGATGAGCCTCGCACCTAAGTCCTATGCCGCCCAAAAAGGTTAGTAGTGCTCTTTGGGCTGTAACATGTCACGAACAACAACAATAACAACAGCTTCATTTCGGTGATGCTGATTGGGGTGACCCTACCTCATTGCTCGCGGTAATTTCACTGATGAGCCTCGCACCCAAGTCCTACGCCGCCCAAAAAGGTTATTAGTGCTCTTTGGGCTGTAACATGTCACGAACAACAACAATAACAACAGCTTCATTTCGGTGATGCTGATTGGGGTGACCCTACCTCATTGCTCGCGGTAATTTCATTGATGAGCCTCGCACACAAGTCCTACGCCGCCGAAAAAGGTAAGTAGTGCTCTTTGGGCTGTAGCATGTCACGAACAACAACAGCAACTTTATTTTTGTGGTGATGATTGGGGTGAGTCTACCCCATTGCTCGCGTTAATTTGGTTGATGAGCCTCGCGCCCAAGTAATACGTCGCAAAAAGGTTAGTAGGGCTGTAGCATGTCATGAACAGCAACAACTTTATTTTGGTGATGATGGTTGGGGTGACTCTACCTCATTGTTCGCGACAATTTGGTTGATGAACTTCGCACCCAGGTCCTACATCGCCTAAGAAGGTTAGTAGTGCTTCTGGGGCTGTAGCATGTCACGGGCAACAATTTTAATTCGATTATGCTAATTGGGGCTAATACGACATTTTGGACGTTTTCCGGACGTTCCTCGGACATTGCTGGTTGTGCGGGAACATGGCGGATGCTTTTTTTTTTCTTTTTGACCGAAATGAGACACCTTCGGTCGTACTGAGATTTTGGCTGTAATGAGACGCTTGAGGAGTAAATGATTATTTGTCGATTTGAGACTTTCGTCCGTAATGAGACATCGGTCGTAATGAGATGTTACCGTTTTCTCCAGGGACCTTTTCTCCGGTTCCGCTGGAGAGAGGGCAGCAGGAAGTTAGGTTAGTATGCGTCCTGGGCCATCTGAAAGGTATTCCGGAAAACCAGAACGACCTTCCAGTCTGCAGCACGACCTTGAGCTTGTAACAGTAGTGAATCTGAAGATCGCTAAAACTGCCAACTCCGAAACGTCGAACGGCGGCACGAACATATGCATACTGAGCGTATGTATATATGGAAGCACGGTTTCAAGATGACAAGCCACATTGCTTTTCTGTACGCGTACCTTCACGTTCCAGATGTCCCAACTTTCCACTGGAACCGAAAGACACGTTTTCAGTTTTCCACCTGAAAGAAAAAAAAGTTTTCGTTCAATTCCGGTTTGCCCCAAAAAATGATTTTCTGTTTCGGTTCGGTTGTACACCATGCGGCCCCACCACAACGCGGCCTTCCAGAAGAACGGCGATTCTTTTTACGAGGAACGGACCCGCATCTACCAAGAAGCACGAAACAAGCTGGCGATTTATGGAAGCCGCTACGAATGACATCGTCTATGGCGATAGTGGGCAGTTCTAGGATTTCAATAGACCCTCTGAGCAGCACTGAGCAGCACTCTGAGCGTGATAATCTCCATATATATAAAAAAAAACATCCAGAAATGAGTACCCGCGTGATTCTACGGGAAACGTGCAGGCCGTTTTTCTTTGAAAACGTCGTTTCAGGGTCGTTAGTCGATGCGGGGTCGTTCAAGGGTACGGCCTTTCTACCCGCCACCTGCGACACTCAGTAGCTATCTCAGAAGAGCCGAACATGAATTCAATGGAAACGCATAATTTTGTGTTGTTCCTGTGTCCAGTTTTTCTCCATATTTTTCTCGATATGCCTCTTACATTTCATGTTGGTATGTTTCAATGGGGGAGTTGTTACGAGTTAGACAATGTTCTCTCGCCGTCTGACCAAACATCCCGCCTATTCCCGCCTAATCTAATGTTATCGGATTAAAGACGTGGGATTGCTGACTGGCTTAGGCGAAATGCGACGCAATCTAATTAGACGAAACGGAACTGCCAGCCAGTGGGCGTTACTTACCCGTCGTTGTTCCTATCAAGCTGCATCAAGAAAATCACTAACGAATGTTCTGGTCATGTTTAACTTGAAGACTCATGCGTACCAATATGAATGTCGAAATCAAAGACCTTGACCCCTTACTTCGATGCAGAACGTCATACGGCACACAAAGCGTGGCCTATTTACTAGCATGATTTCTAAATGAATATATAAATGAAAATAAATTTCTCCTCAAGATCCATTCAATCTTTACCTATGTCCTGAAGGTGCTTTCGCAGCTTATGTAGAACATTGCTTATGGCAAAGTGTTTTCTTGTACTCTCTTGTGATTGTGTACTTGTAAATAAGAACTTAATTTATGTGATGCAAATTTTGTAAAATCGGATTGTTGTTTATATATGTTCTCTCAGACAGTTTATCCTCCCTTGTACAATGCCACATATGCTCGATCTGTATGATGAGCCGTGATCTCGTCAAATCACTATGATGACTTTTTCTCGCGGTCTCTCTCAACGGTACGATATGGGACTAAATCATTTCATTTCAACATATACATGACATTTTCGGGTAAACATAAACAAGCCCCCACCGCAACTTCCGGTGCCACGAAGACTTCCGGTTCTTCCGCGACTAAGGACGCTCGGAACCAGTCGCCATGCAGAATTATGTCTTTCGCTTGCCTTATTAGTTGAAAACGGGAGGCGTGCGCCTTTTTGTGGAAATTTGAATTGCCCCACAAAAAGGCGAAAACGACCCTCATCTCTCCTCAAATCAGAAGCGATAACTGCATCAATCGGCACAATGGTTGGGGCAGAGTGTGTTTGCTGTGAAAGCGGATGTCGTTTTGACACCAAAACAGGAAGCGGTGAAAACGGCATGTATACTGTATCTGCTTAGTGTTACTGTTTGTTCTGCTGATTTCATGAATACTACATAGCCAAATATCCAGTATACAGATAGGGGTCTAAAAAGGCTGCTGGTAAGTTCAATGAAGCAGAATCCTAATAATGTGCTATCACACATCAAGCGTCATGGAACAGCTCATGAAAGCGTCGTGAAACTCCCCAGTCATCATCTTGTAATAAAGTTGTTGTCATGGAACAGCTGGTCGCACCAGTTCGACCTACGTGTCCACGTTTTTCTTTCTACTTCTGATATAATCTGCGCGAACGTGTCTTATCGGCATTATTTACTGTTGTGCCTGGCAGAACACAGAGAAAAAAGGAAAAGAGCGAAAAATAGGCTTGGAGCAGGGTGGCTGCCACTACACGGTACAGAGTTATATGTTATGTTTTTTCTGCCTATGTAGTACCAAGGAACCGCCTGCTTTCTTCACGTGACATGGATCAGTAAGCGAAGCAGGAGACACCAACAAATGATGGAAAAGTGAGGATGACATGGGAGAGCATGTTGCATATAGTATTAGGCGAAATGAGACTTGATTCAGTTCAGGGTGGGTGAACATGCCCAGGGATGGGCAGATAATCCTCCGCAAAGGATTAGGGTAAATGGGATTAGGCAAAGCGGTAAAACACAGGCCAGGTTTGACTTGCGATGAAAATCTTCGCCAAGTCACCGTCAAGTGAGACAATGAAATGGTTAGACTATCATGATGAGTGTGTCCGTTGATTTTTGTCTTCAGCGAGCCGTCGCGCGTGAGTCGCGGCAGACGCCACCTGGTGGCTCAGTAGGCGGTAAAAGACATACGTTTAATGTCTTTGACAGAAGAAGAACATCGCCGATAAACTTAACATTTCAAATTCTTGGAAGCTATAGATTCGTACCGATGGTCACGTGGCATTCTTTAATAACTATCCAGTCCAGTTGTAAGCAGATAATAAATTTCAATCGATTCATAAACTTCGGACAACCACGACCTTACTTTGAGAGCACGACATTGGCTCATCTTTTTTTAACTGGGCACTAAACGCAAAAGCTGCCAAAACACAGACCGCGGTCGCTTTGAGTAAAGAGTAAATATAATTTTATCCTACACCGAGGATTTTATCTGAAAGACAGAACACACGTCGTAGACTTGGAAAGCTTGCATACGCGTGGTCTTGGGTAGCCACGGATACCGGTTACGCAAGTTTTCTCTGGCTAAGATGCTTTGTTCTTTTGCAGAGCACGAGCCCGTTGATATGAAAAACGCCGATGAACATAGAAAAGTCTAAAATGAGGAAATGTACAGCTGTGTCGTATCTAAAATACAGAGAGACAGGTAGTTGCACGGGTAACGGCGTTTCGCAGAAAACTCCACCAGGATGTCGGGGGCATCTCAGGGGGCACCACGAACGTGCCCGTGTCAGAATTTATGGGCGGCCGAAATTAGACTCCTCCACGGCTCCGAAGGTCACAGCCACGGAGAGGCCGAATTCTTTTCGTTCGCCAATGCGGGCCATTTCTCGGGTCACGAAATGCGTTCGACACTTTCCTGTGCATACCCTGCACGTTATGTATGATGACAAAGACCGATCGAGGAATACGTTATTGTCTGTAAGCTTTAGTTGCTTCTAGTAGAGATGGCGACCTGTAACACATTACGTCGCGGTAATATGAGTAACGCAAACACATTACATTTTGTGGAGTTGCGCAATCCCATTACATTTGCGACCTGTAATGCGTTATGGGATGTTCATTACTTGGGTTGGAAGCTACCGAATTGTTTACGTAACGCAAAGTTGACGCAAAGCCAGCAGTTACGAATTGTGCCTGGGTGCAGGGAAGGACGTTCCCTCCCTCCTTTGTTTCATTTTTTTTCAGCCATCTTTGTCATTGACCAGGTCACCAAGCAGGAAGACGAAGACCAAGCGGAGTCTATGAACAGCAACTCCTTTTACCGTCTAGTGGAACCCAAGTGCAGGCTTTTCACATTGTGGATTTATCTGTGACTTCCCATTTGGATTATAATATCTCTGATATTCATGCGTGGCGATTTTAGAGAAACTCTAAACTTCGCTATCACAGGGAATGTGAAACGACGTGAAAGTGTAATCACAGCCTCTTTACAATACGTGCTTCAAACATCACGGGTTTTGATTCCAAATAAACACGTGTGGAATAAAAAGATCCGACGACGAAAAACACAACAACTGAAGCTCGAGAACTCATACATCTTCTTGAGCAGCCTGATCCGACTTTGTCGGGTCTCACATCTCCAGATTTTTTATTTTTCAACCAGTCAATCACTGATAAATCTTCCATTTGATTTAGTTGATCTCCAACAACTAGCGAGCAGTCCCTCGGCGCAACGAATCCACCTTCTAAAAGCGCTGTCGCGAAACAACACATCCGCGGTCGAACGCGTTACCCTCGTCTCTTATTATTAATATGGCTTAGGCGAGTCAGCGATGTTCTTGTTGATGTAAGTATTGTGAATAAACATTAATAATAATAATAATAATAATAATAATAATAATAATAATATCTTTATTAATGTGCCCAAAAATCGAACGGAGAGAACGAGAGAAAGAACTACCACTACTTCTGATAATACTAATAGTTATTATTATTATTTGCGCGTCGAACAGTGTTGCCGCTTCTTCTTGAGCTGAAGTAGCCAAATACAGGCATAAAGTCGCTGAGAGCCGCTACATCTAAAATAGGTGCTTAATTGTGCTAAAATTATTGTCGCCTAGCTCCAACTAATGACTGTGAAATCTATCCATCGCTTTTATCAACGCCGTACGCGGCGATGCTATAGCTTTAGTCGCTGGGCATCGTTTTGCAGAGTGCCGTTATCTGTTACGGATTTTTGCTTTCCCATTTTCTTTTCAATACGTGCACGGGTTGTGGTAAATCTGATGGCGGTTAAAATAACTTATATTGCACTGTAATAGCGGAATCGAAAATGACTTTCATTTAGCAGCACGAGTAATGCTCGAGTTATTGATAGCTGATCCGTTCATTGATTTCGTCGACTTAGATTAGACCAAGTCCAGAACTTTCATAGCTTTGATTTGTTTTTCTACCTAATTCCACATTAGGAGGCATTATGGTAGGGTACAGTAAATAATGAGACAAATTCACAAGAGCCATTTGGTGTAAAGGAAAACAACAGAAAGACAGCAATGTAGCCACATGGACCGCGAAGTGGTATTGTCAACATCATTTCTACGAAATTTGTCACATTTCACTCGTTTCCCTTCGCCTATGTGCTTGCAGCTTGAACACTGAACCGAACAAACAATCCTAAACCAAGTTTTTCAGTGTATACACTAGTACAAACTAGGCGTAACCCAACGTTCCTGCACGTAGTTGTCGCCAGAAATCCCCCAAGTAAGCTGCGTAGAGTCGCAAAAAAGCATATGCAAAGAATAAAAATAAATAAAATATCGCAAAGCACAGCCAAAAGTCGCTAAATTTTGCGACAAAATCGGTAGAGTGGCAACACTGGCGTCAATCTCCACCTAACACAGACAGATGGCGACACGTTCAAGGATCGCTCTATAGGTAGGATGGTAGGATCATCGATCACTGGTGTTACCCACGTGATATGCTTTGCTTAAAAACTCTTCTCTTTGGCGTCGGTCTCGTTTCGCATTAGCAATTGGTTGGCCGTGCATTTCTTTGCTCTTCAGTTGCGGCGGAATAGAACGATCAACGAGAAGTTGTTGAGTGTCTAAACAACATTGAATTTAAATTGCGTGCTAGCCGAGCGATTGATCGCGCAAGGGAAAAAACCCTATGAGTCAAAAACGATGGATGAGTTTATTCTTTAGGCTGGTGTAGCATTTATGCTTTGCTGTTTGTAGAGAACTCGTTGTTTTTTGTTCTGCGGAAATAAACATTGGGCCTCGTGCGATAAGCGCAGAACAGATATTCGTGCCAGAACAGGCATGAGCTCCTTGCAAATAGGATTTTCCGTGTAGTTGTATTCATCCTAGCATTCATTCCGAGCGACAAGCTTGAGAAAGTGCAGAACAGAAGGCGATTTCCACAACGGGGTTGGAAGGTTCTCGAGGAGGTTGCTGAAGAAATGTTCTTCTAAGCAATGTGGCTAACACACGCCACAATCAATATATGGCACAATAACAGCGATCGCTGCGTTTCATGAAAAATGTGCGCAGTTTAATTGGAGCTTGAAAAGTATGCGTACCTTTTGACCATCTGTACAAAAATAAAACAATACCTTTTTTTTTACATTTGGCTGTTATTTGCTTACCTTAGAGCGAAGGCAAGTGACGTCAGTGCGTCCGGTTCAGGTTCACTCCTCACTGTGCGATCGGAGCATGTAAAGCCAGTGAGTTTTTTTTTACACTTGGGATTAAGAACATCGGGGGGAATGCGTGAGGCCTTGGATCCGGCCGGCTCTTTCAAGTTGAGGACCTTGGGATGGGGCGTTTAACCCGGCATACCTCCGTCTCCGTGTTTTATCGGCCGTACGACAGAGCTCGCCAATTATTGTTGGTGCCAGAACGTCAGACGAAAGAGGTGGTTACTACGCTGTTAGCGGGTTCATGGCAAACAATGGGAACTTGAAAACTGACCGAAGTAATTATACGCTATGCAATTCTATGCAACGATAATTAATGTGACGTCATGCTGCTTGCAATTCTATGAAACTACCTTGTGACGATCCAACGTTAAGGATCGCTGCTCTTCTTGCCATTGATTTTGTTCTTCGTGTTTAATATGAACACCCTCCGCAATGCCTAAGGGCCTTGGGATAAATTAATAAATTCGCTTTCTAACAGACAGACTGGAAGAAGGCTCCGCGCGAGCAGCACGGAGCAGCTGTGATTATGACCGGTATATAGCCCTCGGAAAAGAGAGAGAGAGGAGGTACTTGAGGGGCAACTGACATCTCTGAAAAGCACAACCGTTGCTTGGAACGCATCACCGTCAAGACCACGAGCTGGTGGTCGCTTATTTCACTGAAACACGATTATCGTCATCTCTAGCTGGATTTGTCTGTTCAATGTGTTGGGATGCACGCTAGTGACTTGTGTATTTCTATAGGGGTAACTGTAGTCCTTTATATTCTCAAATAGTTTTTCGTGATGAGCTCAAGCTGCGTTATCTTCGGTCGTTAATGTATGAACTATAAATGTCACCACTGGATTGGGGGGGGGGGGGGGGGGGGGCGAAAGACGCACTATCGTGCATATCCCAGGTATTTGGGCAAAATTTTGAATTTTGACGGGTGAATTCACCCGTATATGAACTGTTTTGTTTTGTGTGTGCCTATTTTGGAACTATTTCCTGCAGGTACTTTGGGGGTGTATTAGATGTGTGTGAGGAGCGCTGGGGAAATTTCTGGTGCTTCCGATATCACATTGTTCTTGGACACGAGACGCCTCGATGAAAAGTCTAACGCGCCACAGAAGGTCTTCATTGTTATCTACTCGCCAGAATCCGCGAGATTCCATCAATCACGTCCTGCACATGTTGCGCTCAGTCGAGGTTAGCGTCAACAGGTGGGATATGAGGAAAGACTGCTCTCATGGACGCGCTCAAAAATGAACCGTCGATCGTATACGGGTCCAGCCACCGTCGGACGCCATCTGCCCCGGAAATCCACGAACTTGCAATGGCTCGAGCGGTGGTGACAAGATCGGCTTGCCGTTGTTGGTCTTACTCATGTGGGCGTCGCCATGACTATAGCCAGGATGAGATGAGATAGTATGATAAGAGATGTTGAAATGATGATGTTGGCCGAGAAGTCCCGCGTGAGCAAATAAACTGAGTCACATAACATAGTCTTTGGGCGAGTCCGGTTTCCTGGAGGAAGCGGAGCAGGCTGAGAGTTTTTGAGCATCTCTCAGTGAAAGAGGATGTGTAGGACATCATTCAGCGTACAATTCCTGGAGCGTCCCGCGAGTGATATTTTTCCCGCACCGGATGTATTAGATAGTTTCGGTTTGCTGACAGTGTCTGCGTTGTCCAGAGAGACAATCTTGTATAATTGGAATTTAGTAAAAGCGCTTCCCGTAAGCAACCTAAAGAGCAGGGTTTGTGTATTGTGTATGGGAAAGTTCTTTCATCGGGAGATCTAGTCGATGATTTTGCGGGATTTCACAGATCCCAGGGTACTGTGCTGGTGCTATCTCACTGAGAAAAAAAAAAAAAAACATTTCTGTCGCTGTCTTCCGGGCTTGGCAAACTAACTAGGCTGGGCTGGTTGGTCCGCGTTTTTGTTGCCACTGATGCAGGGGACACCTTTTCTATCATCATCACTTTCTCATCCCTTTCACAAGCGCAATGGGGCAGTGTACCGCCATAATGGCGGAGAATGACCCACCACATCTTCATCCCATTTTTCTCTGTGTGTGTGTGTGTGTGTGAGAGAGGATCCTTTTGCAGGATGGGATCACTTTTCATTTTGTGTTGGACACACCAAGTCCTGATACATCGATAGAATGCCATTACATGTGGGATTGATTCATCACCACTTGGAGAACGCTACGCGAGTCCGTGAGAACGACAGCCTTGGTGATTATCTTGCCCTGCATCGCAGCTGCTGCGTGTAACATTGCCAGGAGCTCGGCAGTTGAGTGCATATTCCCTGCCAGGCCACGTTCAAGGATTCTATACTGTAGGAGCAAAGGAGCGCCCCTACTATCGGCGCCAACGGGGCCCTGCGTGAAAAGTGTCACTGATCAGGCAGCTGCTTTGGCTTCCGGTCAGCTGGATTAACCCTTCTTTCTCTGCCCTGGGATTTGCAACGACATTATCTCACGCCATGGAGGAGTAGCAGGTCGTCGTACGGCAAGGGGAGTTGAAAAAAAAAAAAAAAAACTCAGCCAGGTGATATTATAGGGACATGGTACATTGTAGACCAGTGAGAAGTTTTCTTTATTATTATTATTTTTTTGACGAGTGTTGCGCCGTTTATATGAGCCGGAGCCCTCTGAGTTCTGAGTGGATGGACTTTTCTTTTGATTCCAGATAGGTATAGGTCGAGCAGAAGGTGAAAAACATCAGTCGACAGGAGTCGGCTGATAGTCAATACATAGAAACATCGTGTTAACGGAGCAGGATAACGATCGATGAACACTGCCTGTAGAAGAAGAACAAGTCTCTGCTGGAGATGTCAGCTATCTTCTTCACTCTGCCGACGTCAGCAAACATTCGTCGCATGGTGGTGGTTGTGGCGGAGTGCTACTTCCGAGCGGATGCGCTTCGCAAGCTTTCTTTCATCACATTATTCGTTGATACGGCTTTTTTTCACATGATACGATTAATAGCGGAACGAAATAACGGGTTACGTAAATAACCTCCCATAGAGAGGTACAACGTTAAACGTTATTCGTCCCAGGAATGAAAACTGAAACTATCGGCCCTAGCTTCCAAACCATGCTCATTGCCACAGAGATAAGCATTTCTCCGCCACCAGAGATAAGGGTCTCCTACGTAATGGAAACAAACGGCCAAACACACATACACACACACACATAGACAGACTCCAAATATGTTGAACACCTCCAACTTACGATGTTCAGTTGGCAATGACTTTTCCATGTGAATGTGCAGAGATCAGTTTGGAATGTATTTTGTGTCAGCGACGCCATGGGATATGCCATGCAAGTGACATATTTCCCTTGCCTGCCTAAGGAAGGTGACTGTCTCGTCGAACGGAATAGCAACCACACGTGAAAGGGGGGTATACTGTCAAACCCCTCGATAATATAGGGCTGCCTAGTAAGGATGCCTGTGAGGAGGGGCAGGGAACATCCGGTGCATGGGGGTCACGTCGTGACATCAGAATAAATGCGGTCCATTCTACGCCTTATAAACGCGTTTGTCCCTTGTGCGGGATGAGGAATCATAGAATGGGAGCATTTATCGTGCAATCATATCTCATGTTCACTCTAAAGGCAGAGCTGGTGGGTGGCTGGTGGCAGAGCTCAACCGCACGCTGTAAGCCAACCATAGGGTTATCGCTTGGGATTCGAAGAGCAGGGTACGCCTTTTTGTGTCAGTTTGGATATGATGATTGACGCAAAAAGGCGTACGCCCTGCTCTATTCTAGTCTCAAACAATCTGACTAAACCCGCACAAAAAAGAGAAAATATGTGTTTCGGCAAAATCACCCAATTGGCGAAGAAAGTGAAAATGGCCCAGAAAGGGGTGTTCAAAGAGGGGTGCTTTCACCCTCCGTCAGAAAGTCTCCTCCTCTGTCTCCTTTGATGGCGCTCATCGTGGAAGCTTTCTTTGGGGGTTCACTAACTCCGCCGCGAGTGACGGTGCATGCTAATACAAGCGAGAGAATCTCACAGATCCGTATAGTTAAAGGCAATATAATTATAATATTGAAATCAGTTTATGCCAGTCACACGTGCTGCTACTTGGTCGGCGAACTGATGTCACCCTAACGTTACACTCTAAGAAAAAAAAAGAGTAATTTTACTTCTTTTGGTGACTAAATGCATAGCCACAAAAGCTAGTCCCTTTCGGGAGTAAATTCCCGGGACTAAATGAATGTCACAGATTGGAGACTGCATTTCGCGCTCTGTTCTAAGAATCCCAGGTACGTAATTCGTGCGCATGCATGAAAATACTGCTTGGAATCAAACCGTCAACCGTGATTTACCGCGGTTTAGAAATGTTGTTGATCTTCGCTAGATCCAAAGTGTTCCATCTTATTTTAACGAGGTTATCTACGACGTCTTGGAACTCTTAGCTGCGCCAGAGCCCTATGGGGAACTATTAGCCGCACCAGAAACCAGTGTCAATCCAGATACTGTGTGAAGAAGCGTATTCTTTTTAACAACACAGACGAGGCACCTTCCATAAAGGAGCGCATGTATCATTCACAACCATAATTTACCTCGCTGTCGCAACCTCAGCATGCGAGAGCAGCGCCATCCCCTGTTTCTTGATTGGATGGCAACTCTGCCAGTGGAGCGACCCACAGCTGCATCAACAATCGAAAGAAGGATGCCTAAAAAAAAAAGCAAGCAGAAAGAAGAAAAACCAGAAGCCGTCATTTTAGTGTTCGTTTGTTCCAGAGGGCCACCATTTTGGAAGAACTTTCAAGGCCGAGGAAAGGACCGCGCTCTGTTATTTTGGCGGGATAACCGAGCAGACGTCAACGAACCGTTTCCTGCACCACAACAACCAGTGTATGGGCAGCGTATCATTCTTCTGCCCAGACCCAGTGGCGCCGGTTCTTTATATGACCACAGAACGAGTGCTTTCCGAATCACATGTGTCCGTGTCTTTTGTGTCCAATGCTTTAGTTCTACCTCGTGCTGCAAAGTTAAAGAAGACAGATAATAATAACGAGCGAATACCGGAACTATTGTTTGCGCTATTTCCAACTCTCGTTATGACAGGCACCGGTATGAGGCTTCTAAGCTCTTCATCCAGCGCAGGGATGGGCAGCATTTAAATACGGTGTAATTAAAATATTATTTAAAATATAAATACGTGTATTTATATTTTGTATTTAAATACAGACTTCAAAATGTATTTATAATTATATTTAAATACCAATATTTGGGTATGTATTTTTGTAAATAGTTCATAAATACTCCTAAATACGCAAGATACTGACTCAAATCCTAAAGCTACCCTGCATTTGACCTTTCGGTAAGAAGGGCAAAGCAGAGTTTGGTCGCGCAGTTATGCCGTGTTTTCGCAAGCATGTTCATGCGACAAACCATTTTAGATGGCGAGTTTTCCAATATTGTTGCTTACAACGGTCGAGACTATATACCTGACTACCTTGTTGTACGAAGCATCTTCGTCAAATTTCATACAAGCCTTTCTTCGTCAGCACCTGTGGAGAGGTGTTATCTCCTTTGCGAACCTGATTCTATCTAGTACCTAGGAGATGCAGTCTTCGAGAAACTTATAATATTAAAGTCGTCGTGATAACCTAACAAATCAATGTCATTGTTCCTTGCCGATTTGTTGTTAAGATCACCAGTATGATTATTTCAGTAATTCCAGGTGAAATTTTCCTCACAGTATTTATGGTAGTATTTATGGTATATAAATACCTTTTTCAACAAAATATTTTGTATTTATATTTAAATAATCAAAAAATGTATTTATGTCCATCCCAGATCCAGCGTCAGTTAAACAGCGGCTAAGAAATGTTGACTGATTGATCGATTTGTAAAGATTGATGGATTGTTAAGAAATGTACGTACTCGCGTTTTGGGCATTCAGCGTATTTGCTACGGGGTGATATATTTATTACAAGAAAAAGGAAAGAAAAGAGGGAAAGGTCAGCCAAACAAAGTGCCGGGAGTTTTGTGAGGTTTTCGTACATGTACCAGGAAGAGGGCAGAAACACATAACGACAATGAGTAACAAAAATAATAATAATAACAGGGGACTCTCAATTGGGGAGATCCGCGACGTTTTCGCCCGTAGACGTTTTTACTTTGGTGGCTTTCGTGAGTTGATTACTTTGGCTGCTAAGTTGAAGCACTAGTTGGCAGTTGTGAAACAGCTCAAGAGCCTTTCGCAGACAACGTTGACTGTCGTTGCTTGGCGATAAAGCGTACGTCGCAGAGTGTTGGGACACTTTCTCTATGCTCTGGTATGCTCTATGCCCTTCTCAGATACATAACGTGAAACCATTAGACGAAATTTCGTAAGCCACGTAAACGATCGGAAATACGCGAAAACGATGGGTTACATTCCGCCTTGGTGTGGTTCCTCGTTAATGCCCCATTGTTACCGAGCTTCTTCTTTCTGAGTCAGGCTTCGCCACCATAGCGCCACTACTTGCTACACTTACCATATTTTCTTTCTTTATGTACTTTAAATTTCTTCTGTCCCGTAGCGCTTAGTGATTACATCTCCCTTCGGTGATCTTCGTCAAGTATATGTACGGCGAGAAAAATGTATTTGGCGTCCGCTTGAAACTGCCTGGGCGTCTGCACTACATCCATGACGACTACCCTGCAATTGTTGGTCATGAAAAAGAGATTTACCTGCAGGATGATCATCACCGACAACTTAGCGGTCTGGTTTCGCCGCTTTCGTGATCTGTAGGAAAACAATGGCAAGGAATTCTGAACCGAGTTCCTTAGAAATGTACATGGACTGATGTTTTTCAAGTTCGTGGCTGGTAGCAAGTTCGGAACTATATACACTGTCTTCTACGACAACAACAATAAATGAAGGAGAAGTGATGATGACATGGGATGTTTCCCCGATGTACGATGCCTTCTACGATGAAGTAATTATTGTCAGTTTCTCCTTTCTGAAACAAAATGGAACAGGCATTGTCCCGGTACAAGGGTACTCGAACCTTGGAAAATGTTTCTCATCGGACCGTTTGGATATAGCTAATCAGGAAAGACAAGTCGTCCGTTGGTACGATTTGAGCCACGCTCGATCTGAAGTTTCAGTCAACTGTTGAAGGGACTTTAATTGATCCACACAACAATGGGGGTTAATGTCGAAATTGGCTCACCGTTGTTGGCATCGAGCTTCCAACCGGTCCATTCCAAGCAACAACTGGTCTGGATGACATATGGCACCCAACTGACCCCCAGCACGTTTGCTGAAAGTACAGGGCTGCCCCGTCTACCATACATTTCGTACATAGCGTGCCAGGCGAACGCAATGTGTTCTGGATAGGTCGTGGTTACACGTCATTGTAAACGTCAGCATGCACGTGACCATTTATCTGCCACGGGCAAGTCCGTTTGCTTCAAAACCGTTACAATGTGTTTCTATATGCGCCTTTCCGTAACTTCTTCCGAAATCGGAAATTACTTTTATCCGATGTCTTGGCTGTAAATGGGTAAATTTGCAAATGAGGCCTTGTACTGCTGACCATTCCGAAGGACGCGATAAAAAATGACACCGGCGACTCACGCAACCGATGCACTGATACTTCAGAGGAACAAGCTAGTGTCAAGTGTCAAGTATAAAAAGCACCGTATTACTTACAGCGGCAAAATCGTTGAGGCAGGAAACACAGGAATGGCGATGTCTAACTGATGTGCGTGGCACCCCTCTGGCGGTTGGTCGAGTCAAGACCGCCATTACTTCCTGTCCAGCTCGTGACTGTCTTCTCAGTTTCGGTTTGCATCGCTTTGTTACGTGCGCCGGTGTCCGCATTATTAATCCTATCTTTTATACGCGTATTGTTCTATATTGACCTCCGGACAATACCAGATTCATCGAGATCCCTTTTCACCCATGGAGGCCGCCATGACAGGACTATCCCACAATCCTACGCACCGGCGGTGGCTACGCCGGCTCCCCGTAGAAAACTATGCGAGGGGCAGGGGTGGGTCTAGGGGGGGGGGTCCGGATTTCCTGACCCCCCCTTAAGCTCTGTCGTTACATAGAGTTTCAAGTGACCTTGGTAGTGTAACAGCATACTGCCCAAGGCACGACCACCCCCACCCCTCCTCCCTGGCGATTGGACCGCTCCTGTGTTTCGTTCCTCCATGGGCAAAATGCTCTCCATTTTATGCTGATGGGAGCAGTGGCGTCACTAGGGTATGCGTCAACCGGTGCGGGAGCTCTTTGCGTAACCCCTCCCCCTTTGTAATGGACCCCTCCATACAAGACTGTACACGATAAATATACCACAGGCAGGCGCTCATAGCCACAGTTGCTTCGCGGCGCTAACACGAAATCATACCACAAGCAGAAAAAATAAATCACGTGCCCGCAGAGGGCTCCTCATGTCGCCGCAGACCAAGATAGGTACTGGTGTGGTGCGTCACCCGGTGCGGACCGCACCCCCCTAATGACGCCACTGGATGGGAGTATGCCGCGCTATATAGGAAGACATAAAGTCGCACGGCCTCAAAATTATGTTGCCTATATGACGTGTGACAAGATGATGGCGAACGTTTGAGGGATAATGGCGCGCGTCCCTATACTGTTTCTCGTTCCGTCACCAGCATTGCTACTCAACGAGCCATCCAAAGAACGAGTCATCACCACTGGCTGCCGTGCTGGTGAAGAACGTAATACGTGTGATTCACGCCGCCTCAGTGGGACGAGGCCAAAAAAGGCTGTAGCAAGGAGGAGAACGTAAGCTGGTTTTCCATTTGTGAACGAAGAAAGTGCCTTAAGCTTGAGGAGGACACAGCTCATAGCCAGCAAACACAAACTTTAATTAACAATCCTGAAATGCACATCTTTTATGGAGAGCATGTGGGAAAGGGTGGGTGAGAGAGTGATAGAAGGCTAACTAATACAACGGGGTGCATAGTTGCCATCGACAAGAATATGAGTCGAGTCATGTAGTATACTGTGAACAAGGCAAAAATGTTCTCAAAGCCTGGATTCATCACGAAGAAACAACAAGTTTTTACACCGAATTCGTAATACCCAGTGTCTTGTTCAGAAGAAAGAAGTCTTTGCACCGACTTAACTAAACAACTCAAAATAAAAAACAACAACTCAAATCATTGTTATTTTGAGTTGTTTAGTTAAGTCGGTGCAAAGACTTCTTCTTTCTTCTGAACAAGACACTGGGTATTACGAATTCGGGGAACAGAACCGCTATGATTTGACGATTCGGATGTTGGGAGACTGGGAGGTACCCGGGTTCGAAGGTACCCGCTTTCACCCGCACCACCACCACCACCACCCTTTACGGAACTTGGGTGTTGACGTAATCTTTCATTGAATGCAACGTTTGGTTTGCCCAAACACCGCAAGAACAATACACAAAGTGGTACATACCAACACAAGGTACATACCAACTTCCGTGCAGTGACAGCCAAACTGTGATCATGACTGAGTAGGGACAGGAGAAGACCCCAAAGAAGACGCCTTGACGTCGTCACGACAGATGTTTCGACCTCGTCACTAAATTACGGAGAGCGGCGAAGCCCCAAGAAGTGCAAACAAGGTTATACGAGTAGTGATCGCGAATATTGGACCTGCTCAGTGGTGTAGGCCAAATCGTACCTTTGGTAGTGCATTCGGGAGAGGGGGAGCGAGGGTGAGATAATTTCCCTGACGTAGAATAACCCTTAGATGCCCTCCCGAAATATTCCACTGGTTACGTTACTGGACCTGCTTGATTTGAAGCAAGCAAACAAGCGCGGAGGACATTCAACGGGAACTGGAACATCCAGTTTCCAAGTTGTCGGAGCTGACGTCTTGGCGCCAATTAACGGGATAATCCTTCCAAATGCCCGGTGAGCCAAAAGTGGACTCACCAAACACGTACAGTAAAAAATGCAGCAAAAGGACGCTGAAAAGCGGGTTGATTGGGACGGTAGACGACAGATGGACCTGTCTTAACCAGCTTGTCCGCGTCATTTTGCTGCAGTTTTTACTTTAGTATGTACCTGAACCAACTAACCCGCTTCAACCCACTTATTCACCAAACACTCCGTCTGACTTACGCTAGAAAACGCCATAAAGTAAGAAAGTGTTGTTGTAAGAAATATTGTTCACGCACCGTTGAATTGTCTTGCCAGTGATCCCCATGTAGTGTTTAAACATCAAAACTGGTCTTAGCTTTCCTTCTCAGTTGAGTTGAAAGAGATAAGAAAAAATAATGGAGAGAGGCACTCATTACAAGAACCGGCTACTCCAGATCACTTAGAAAAACAAAAATAAGAACTACATACTACTATACAAACTACAATAAGAACAATGGATGACAGACACTCAGTCAGTCACTCACAAACACTGTCCACACACACTGTCTACTAACTTGGAGTCTGCGCAAAATCGCACCAACGCCTGCATAGCGTGGAACTGATGGTCCGGTGACCAAAAGCCCAGAACCTGTGTTCCATCCCACTCGGGGGTTCGGAGCCCTTTGCCAGCGGAACGACAGATGCGAGAACAGACACATAGAGGCAGAATAACCATCCAAACGTTTATTCAACAAGCGTTACCTGCTTCCAATGTCCACAATGTACGAGTACAACGTCCAAGGTTGATTCCACACAGTTCCCTGAAGAGTCCAGTCCGTTCCAGACGGTTTCCTTCCGACCGCCTCTTCGTCGGCTTCTAGCCCAAAGATCAACTGCCCCTCGCACAGGCCGCGCGCACCTTTTTCCGTCTTCCACCCCCTCTTTCTCCATTCAGTCCACACACCTTAGCAACGTCAAAGGGCTGATTATCTCTCTTTCATCGATCCCAATTTGACAGCTATCGTCCCAAGAAGCCTGGAGAGACGTCTGCATCTCTGCAGAAACAGCCATCCACAGGATTCCGCCTAGGTCAGCTTTATTCACGAACAACACTCTACACATCAACTTCGTGCCGCACATGCAACACTCCGGAAGACACACTTCACGAGGCTCACAGAGAACGACTTGACTCTCGACCTTTCAGCTTCTGCAAACTATTTGGTTACTGGCGCTGCAAACAGCACCAAGTGAAAGTAATGAAAGCCCTCTGCGCATTTTTAAAGGCAGCGATATATCGTCAACCGCTATTTAGCCGTTCTCACGCTGATGTGGAAATGAGAGAACGGAAGGAAACAGTGACGCTCATGGCAGAGCGTCGCACGTTCAAGACACGTCTTCACACTACGCTGAATGGAGCTGCAGATGCCTATCAGGGAGACCACATAGCTCCAAACACCATCCAGTTAGATGATGAAGAAGAAGAAGGTCTGCCATCCAGCCGAGCTAAAGAAGCTTGTAGATACGGTCGGTGCTGCTGATGCCGTGGAGTTTTATATTATGTGATCACTATACCTCTATGTGTGTTAATAGCGTCTGTCCGCGATTTTAGTACTGTACAGTTTTTCTTCACTGTTAATTGCACATTTCTCATAGTTCCACTGTTGTGATGTGATGTGATGGGGACGTAAGTCACGACAAGGTCCGCACACCACTTATACCTCTGTCAGGCGGACTACGTTAGTGTCACTTTCAAGGCGTGACACTTGCACTTAGTGTCATTCGTGTGCTGTCACACGACATCTTTTAGTGGCTCTCGGCAGAAAGTGCACTAACGATTTAGTGGGTTCCCCAAAACACACTTCACTTCTCTTCGGCTGACAAAGTGTGTAGCCTCGACGACAGGCTTCGCACAGGTGAAAGTATTGAGAAAAAGCGAGGGGTACCGACACCACAATATTTTTAAACGAGTATTTTCAAGTGCGTGTTTATTTTATTTAAGTACATTGTGAGATGGTGGCAAAAAAGCATGTCATCATTACTCCCGTTATTACTTCATGTCATTACTTCGCGGTCTCAGCGATCTGGCGGCGGCCATTTTTGTTGTGGCACGTGTTTGAGTCCAATTCCTTTAATGTTGGAAGAAGATTAACAGATTTTCAGTTTCATCTTCATCATTTCATTAACAGTAGAGAATCGGCATATTGGTAAGACATCATGGGCGAAAATGAGGGCAAACAAACAGGAGGCGTAGATGGGTAGAAATGGGTAGAAACAGGAGGCGTGCCTCCCTCGCAGTTATTTTCGCCCACATTGTCATCTGTAGAACTACCAATTCCGTTGTAGCTTCTGTCGTGCGCTGTGGTATCACAAATCCGGTAGCCCGCCAGTGGTAAAAACTAAAAACTGCCGTCCTTGTAATGAAGGCGATAAGATGGAATGTACCTGACATTACGTCCCGAGTTACATTCAATGTAACTCAATAATGAAATAATTCAATTCAAATATAAATAAATAATATAATGAATAATAATAATATAATAATTGCGAAAACGAATAATGACAAACGAATAACGAATGAATAACGAATAACGAAATAAATAATTCAATGTAACTCACTTAATGGATGTTACATTCAATACTTCACCTCGCGACGGTCCGTGGATTCATTTTGACAAATAAATGTCGGCCTTGACAGGACAGTTCCTGAAGGAAGGATATTGATGGGGAAGGAAGATGTCTTCAAATGGGTCGGATTCTACGCTTTTCTGTATCTGGCAGACTACACGAACAATTCCCTTCCAAAACGAAAATATCCGAGCCAGATAAGCTTTCACATGAGAAGACGAGTTGTGGTAACACTTCCGCACTCAATTGCAGGGGAAATTGGCCTTCATAAAACACTCTACCTATATGAGAACATGCACCCACGTCAAAATCTCGCACCAGACTACCTTGACTTCCAACTGGGCACTTCCTTCTTTCGTGCTAGTCGTCAAAAAGAAAAGAAATAAAATATCGATCACCACCGGCTGGGAGGTTCGACAACTACGTGTTTGGTATTTCTCCTTGCTGGCACAAAATTTGAGGACGGCGGCACCACTGGGAGTGAAAAACCATGGGACCGGTGGTGGTCCTCCCACACTGGTCCTACCCGTGTAAGCGTCAACCTCGCATGAAATGGAACTCTCCCAAGGTTCTCGGGACTGTCCTCACGGGGGGCGCTGCTCGAGGTCCAAGGTGGAGCCTTACATAGCGAAACCGGCAGGCGTCCGGTGGTTAAGAAGTCGTGACACATCGAACAATGGCTTCGATGGACCCGCATCACCGAGGAGTAGGAGAATCAGTGATTACACAGGTCGGACGACACCACTTTGGGCGAGCTCTTCTACTTGGAGATTTCCAGCTTGGATAAGTCATCGGGTTCTTTTTTGGTGGTGGTAGCGATGGAACTTCTTGTTGGCGGGTCCCCTTTTGTATAGGTGTCAGAGAGCGCTGCTCGCCCCAATACCAGATACCGTCTGATTTTTCACGCTGCCTCCTATAGGTTTCCGAGCTGGAAGTACGCCCAGGACAACACATGGTCTCACGAGATAAGATAGAGTTTTAAACAGCTGTTCCTTGACGTAATCATGTCTGGACTTGTTTTGTGGACTGGACATGTCTCTAAATATTGTTCGGAAGATTGAGCAGAAACCTTGGCGCAGAAACAACACCCAGGCCTATTCTATTTTGACTAGTTTCTTGAAATGGTGCTCAGTTTCGTACAGCTCGTTTCATTTATCATTTCAGTCCACGGTTACTCGATATCTGTTTTCCCGGTTGTTGGCGGGCAACCTTTGGGATTCAACCATATATGTCAAGGTTAAGAACCGGGAATGTTCTTGTATTATGAACTAGCACTGGGAACAGGGACAGAGAGAAGGACACGTGCTAGACCTGTCCTGTCGCCTTTTTCTGTCTGTCCCCCAGTGCTAGTTCATTATGCAAGACCAACCATTAATGCAAGCAGCAGCACCTGCAAGATGCGATAAGGCATTTTCGTTGAGAGCTGCAATATTTTGTCAGGATAGCAGATAGTAACTAACACAACTAACCACGAAACTGACTATGGCTGGTCAAAGGCAAGACAAACGCTGACAAAACTCCAACGTGACAAACATTACACCAAATAGCCATCCCATGACGACCGTGTAAAAAGGGGACCAAATAAGAAGAAGAAAAGAAAAAAGAAAAACACGTGTCAATGTCCGCAAGGCGGCATCACATTTAGCAGGATTCAATATTCCAGGCTTCAAAGCGTCATGCAAGCTTGTGTCGTCTTCCAACTTTTTTAAATTTATTTCGTGCTACGCTAATGACACCCAAGACGGTCTCTCGATCGTTAATGCACTTTGGCGCCCCGCCCACTAAAATTCAAATTGGGAAATAATTAGGCTGACACTTATTATAGGTTTCACGGAAGGCTTCTTTGTTAGACAAAGCATGTCGGCTCATATCTGCGACGTCCGCGTTAATATCGTAGTAGCACATTTGGAGCTTTTCTAGTCGTCTCGTTTGCAATGGAGATTTAGGCGCTGTTGCGACGTCATCCGTTATCGCTGGGTTGACGTTCACAAAACAACAAAACCAAGAAAAAGGGATACTCTCGCACTCGCAGAGGCGAGAAGGAATCAGAACAACATTAACAAATATGACTTAACATAAACATAGTCTAATATAGCGCGCATTGCCGAAACCCTTTAAAACAATATAATGCCGAACAACGCTCTAAAACAAACGCACACAGCGTCCGGAGCACAGGCTCATGGCCAGGCAAGAACTGACTGACGCCGATTTACGTCCTCAGGACGCAGGCGAAGGTGAAGAAGGTGGACTATATGTTGTTTCAAGAGACTGCAAGTCGGGATTCATACCGTCGTTTAGTTTTGCTCATATAGGGCTCCCAATATCGAATTTCTTTCAATCTTGCACAAACTCACAAAAAAAAAAAAAAAGAAGAAAAGAAAAACACCGTTAATCGTAGCGCTGGAAGGAAGTAATGATGACGAAAAGAGGCATCCCACATTAAATACTGAAACCACTCTGAGTGTATCATTCGACGCTCCCTTCGAAGACAACGAATCATATGGCGAGAGTCGGATTGATGGGCTGCTGATACAGAGGGCTACATTTCGACATCTCGTTTAAGCTCAGTAGATTCTAAAACGGGTTCTGCTGTGAGATCTCGAAGCCGGCAGCGAAACAAACAGGGCCCACCGTTAATTGATAATGCCCTCTTTCTGTTGCTTGTTCCTTGATCGACAGTGATGAGCTGCGGTCGGACATCACGTCTTAGTATACGTCCCGTATGCTGTGAGCCCACGCACATGTTATTCCGCCAACGCACGAAAAGAAAAGACGAACGCTCCGTCAATAGAATCCGTCTAAGTGACGCAGGTGTTCCGATGGCACCTAGTACGAAGACCATAGAGCATAGGAGATATACACACATTCTAGCTAGAAATGTGCTGCGTTTTCAAGTGTCATTCCATCGCACAGTTCCGAACGAGACATGCTATCTTTCTTCTTCTTCTTTTTTTCTTTTTCTTTTAGCGGTATTCTGAGAGACCACGAGCAAACTTTCGGTCGCGGCTGTATATCTTGCGCTCCACAAATAATTACCGTCCATTTTCCCGTCATCCTGTGCTTGAAGAAAAGCGTTCAACCGATTTCTACGTATAAAAACGAAACATCTCCAACAAAGAAAAAAAGAAAGCTAATGAGAGCAGTCATTAAGTTTAATGCGCCCATAAAACACAAAAAAGGCGTTCTCTCTATAGGTTTGGCTGATGTGTAACACGCGTCTTAATTTCTGTTCGTTTCTCTTTCTTTTTTTAATTATTCGTCATCGCTAGAAAGAAACTGACGCTAAGAGCGGACACAGAGAGAAAAAGGGGGCGGGAGGGCACTAGTGCGGCCGACTTCACTTCGACTTGAATGCCTACAGGAAAACCCTGAGAAAACCTCAGACAGCGAAGCTGGCAGTTTAAACCATGGAGGTACCACTCAGCCACGCTGCTGGTCTTCTCATTATAGCTTCTTTTGGGGTTGTGGGCGAGTTTCAGAGCAATCAGAGTCCTATCATTAGATGGCGAGGAGGTAAAATAAGAGAATGCGTAAAAGACTGAAATAAGAGAGGGAATGCATTGCGGAGTTGACGGCATATCTCTCCCAAGCGAATACTCATCAAAGCGCTTTTTGTCCGTATTATAGCCACTTTGTACTCTGCATGGAAACAGCAGAGTCCCTATGAAGCGTACATCATAGGTGATGATGATTCGAGCTTTTGTGGCGCATCGACAACATAGGCGTACTCGTAGGTTCCCAATGAGTCATATGCTGTTGCTATGCGAGTCTCAGGGATCGGCAGTATTTACTCGTAACTACGTTGTATTTATATACAGCATAGAAAATTGTATTTATATACAGGTTGTTTCAGATAAATCCCCTGGCTAAATAATTCGCGAACGGGTGCACCAATCGAATAACTTTCTTTTTTACAAGTATCTGTCCGATACCGCCTACAAGCTGCGCACAGTGTGAGTGAGTGGGAGGCGCTCATTACTTAAATAAAAATTCAAATTTGTTTCGTGAAAAACATAACTTCTAAACCAGGGCACCGTCGGCATTAAAATGGGTACTACCCCTTTTGGGACCTTTAGTGGCCACCTTTTAGATAGAAATCTGTCATCGAAGCGGGTCGTTTGTTGCAGTAATTAATTGGTTTCGGTTTACATATATTTGTCACGGCTGGAGCGTGACGACACAAGAAGCGTTCAGAGTTGCGTTTTATACCCTGCACAATAATACTACTTTGAAGATCAGCGAAGGAAATTTTTCGAAAAATGTAACGCTATTATTACTGCGTTCATTACTGTTTTTAGTGTCTCAACGAGCACCAAATAACGTCTAAAATGCACTCTTCACGCCCGTATAGTTTTGGGAAACGAAGCATGTTAGTGCGCGTTCGCACATTCGAGTTGGGAGTTACGTTTACAGGGATATCGAAAGCAAAATCAAGTTTTGTATCGTTGAACATAAAAGTAGGATAGATTAGTGTGGTAATATTTCCTCCACTTTGTCTACATGCAGGTTTGTTCTTCTTCAACGGTGAAGGGTAACGGGCGTATTTTCGTTACCGTTTTCATTTTCGTTTCCGTTATCCGTTTCTGACACTAGCCTTCCAATCTCGTTTCCGTTACGTTTCCGTTACTGTTTCCGGTAATGGAACAGCTTTTACAGAGCTGCGGGAAGACAGGCCGTCCAGCTCTGTCAGCACCTCGTTTTGCCGAAGTGCTGCTTCGGTGTTACGCGTACACACTGCACAGGTAATTTCGAATCGGTGCGATGCGCACATCTTGCAGGATGTTAAAAAAAAATATGTAGAAACATGTCTTCATCCCCGTAGAATATCGTGCTCAAAGTCTGAGTCCAGCAACTCAAGACGGGCGCGACCAGACCTATACATCCAATGTCGCATTGATGGCGGACGCTGAATACTGCCATAGCCACGGAGCACCCTCTACAGGTTTTTCTTTTTTCTTTTCTTTACAGACCAACCATTCAAGAAACCCTCGAGATCCCTACTGCTGGTTAAATAGTACTCAGGGCATATATATTACAGGCAATGGAGTCACCAAAATATACAAATTGTGTGAAAAATCCCTGATGTCATCGCACAACAGGACAGCCATTACTCGAATTCAATCTCGGACGACCATTTTCATTTTCTTTTCTATTTCCGGCAACGAAGGACCGTGGTACTATGCGCTTCCGTTATCGTTACCATATTCAATTTCGGTAATGTACGTTTCTGTTTCCGTTACTCTTAGCGTTACCGTTCCCTGCTTGAAATACGCTTCTGATTCTATAGCAATTCGTGACAAGATTAACTGAGAGCGTATCGAGTTGACAACCAACTTTGAATCTCAGTGCCAAACGAGAAGCTTCGGTGTGGCGCCCTATAGTGCTTATGTAAAAAAAGGCTCCATTGTTAAGCGTTCCCCCGTCCCTCTCAGAATGTATCGAGTGTAACAGGACGCATATTCCATGCAGACGTTGGTTGCTGTGATATACGATCTTTTGCTGCACCACCCGAATAAATTACGGCTCGATGAAGATCCGTTTTTGTGCCTCCTCTAAGATAACTCTTTTCCGTCTGCTTCATTTTTATAGCCGCTTTATTGGCTTGTCCGTGAAGCGCATTGTGTCCCTGCCCAATTCGTAATATCTGCGTGTTTTCCCTCTACTGTTGTAAAGTTTGGTTAAGAATGGTTTGGGTTTGGTTGGGTTCTTCTCCCCCTCAAGCAATGGGACAGGGCGTCGGCACTACATCATCATTACTTATTTCTTGTTGGTGGTGGTGGATAAGAATGGGAAGCAAATTCTTTATATGGGTTGATACCTTCACGACCGTTCACGTTGACATGTGTTGTTCGTGTAACCATTCATAGCGAATCAAAATGGCTGCTTGGGAAACATATCTGGTCGTTACAGGGAGAAATCGTACGACAATTTCCCTAAGTTGAACACCGTCGGGTACGCACTATCACATCTGTTCCCGTCACGAAGCACGATAAAGAAATAAAGGAATGGGTAGCGTCCCGTAAATAGCCGACGAGAGGGCGTCGCCATGCCGCTCGTTCATTATGCGACTTGGGAGCAAAGGTGAAGGAAGAGCGTGTTTGCTACGGTGTATTGCACCATTGCCATCAGTATCGAGCTACCGAAGGAAAGCAATGACTCGTATAAGTAGAGAGTCTCCATCCTGCTCGGTGAGTTTTGGAGGGAAGGGAGATGCTTCTTCTCTAATTAAGTAGAAGGAGGACCTCCTAATTAGACTATGCACCGGTGTTTCCAGGCAGGATTTTGGGATCACTATAAAACTGCTCCGATAACTAACGACATCCTTAACTCAAAGAGACATTACCTGCGGGAGTGTTACACCAGGGACATACTATATACCGGTGCCTAACAGAAATAATGGAGAATTCGAGTTCGTCATTTCGGGGCAACTTTTTTTTTTTTGCCAGATCCCAAGCAGTCATGTTCGCTTGGTCAATTAAGCGAAGCAATCTCGCATGTTCGCGTGGCGCTTTCCGAGCGCCCGGAATTTGCTAGCTACCACTTTTTCCCCCTGTCTCCAAACGACCGAGCAGCGGGTTGCCCAACTATATCCGGTGTCGTCACATCCGCACTGCAACGGTGGCGAGTTCCCTCATTGGCTGTGACGTCGAAGCTGACGTGGTTTAGCAGACGACGGAGCCCGAGGACGGGCGACCGCGATGCCCATTGCGTGATCCAAGTGACTAAAAACGCTAGATTCCTGACAGTCATGTTCGACTCCCATGTAGACTCCCAGCGACTCTCCTCTCGACGCGAGAGTCAATTATGTGCAATGATACGTCACATGAACACAGCCAGAGTTGTTGGAATGAGAGTTTGAGTCGAGGCCACGAAGAAGAGCCAAGCCAGCGGACGACCGAGACAAAGGGAGCGGGAGATCCAAATGCCTGCTCCCGCTAAAACCGGTAGGTTCGTCACCGAAGTCGCTTTCCACCTGCGCTGACGTACGGGCAGCCGGAGTTGTGGCCGTGAGTGACCGAGACAAGGCAGACGAACGAAGGCGGCAGTCGAACTCTAGGGACCCAGACTCCGGTCGTGTAGAACAGGCGGCCCACCTCCGCAGTCCACCGTCGACGCTGGACTCGGGTCGTGGATGCTGACCGGGGCCAAGTCAGATCGGCGGACGCGGCAACAGAAAACTAGCAAGGAGAGCTGGAACGTACGTCGCCGCTTCTTTTTCTATCACATCACATCACACATATAACATGGTATATGGTGTTTTTGTGAACACACACGCACACTTCCTGTGCGAATTGTTTACGTCACGTTGTTAAGGTGCCAATTATTCGGGGGATATGTTTAATAGAAAGAAAACAGGAAATGTCATCCACGCTGATGCCGGCTTGCTACTAAATAAACTACTAAATGCTACTAAAAAACAAACACAAAACAAACATTATTAGGAAAAATTGAGTTGCACATAATTATGGTAGAGCCAGTTGTTGACAAAGCGCTGAAAGCAGCTCGAAAAGGTTCAAAACTAACTCATTGCAACACAGCTTATACCAGGACAACTCGCACCAGAAAACTCATACCACACTCAACTCATATCAGGACATATCTTATACCAAGCGAGCTCATCCCTCACTCAACTTGCACCATCACATTCTCCGCCGTAGTGAAATTTTTCCGGGGCATTGACGCAGACACCAAGTTTTGAGCCTACCAGTGTTTTGTGAGTGCGGGTTTTGCTGTTCGACTGTTTGCGTGTTCCCCGTGACAACTCAGTGTGCGTTTGCAATTGTTTGCTGTCGGAATCACCACCACCACTAATCAACACACAACAGGGATCTCACGTTGAAATTACGTGCGAATACATATAAAAAGGGACGGGTTACATATACACATAATACATCTAAATAATGCCATAATACAACAGGGAACCAATCGGGGAATCAATGTAGTGTCATGCGCAAAAGCAGATGTGTAAGACCTATTGAGATCACTTACACAGACTATGTGGGCAATGGATACAAGCCGACAGGCACCCCTCGCTGCCGAATTCTGTAGATACGGAGCTGAAATTCAGTGTTCCGTCAACATTACCTCGAACTGTTTAGGCGCTTTTGCGCAGGTTCCGTTTGAACGTCCCGTACGGGCGCCAATTCCTCCATAAAATTGAGAAGGCTGGTTCAGTGAACTGTACACTTTGTGTAGCTGAGCACGTTCTCGCGCACTGTTCCAGATGTGCAACTCAAAGGGACACTATGAAATTTGCTCTCGATCGATAGGACAACCGAAACTTTGACCTCGTAAAAGTGCTGGGTTACTTGGCTATATGTACTTTGCAACCTGACAAGAGGGACGCTGCCTTGGCAGCGCTTGTGCTTTTACACAGTGTACACAGCTTGCTAGGACCGCGTGTTATATTGTGCTAACGGCGTGTTTGGTTTTGTGTTTTTTTATCGCTTCCACATAAGGCTGGCGAAAGTGGCGGGTCTCAAGTAACGGCAGGATAGATATGCTATTGCACTACTACCCTTTACCCTTTTACCCTCGGCAAGGTGCTGGGCCCCTGGTCCAGTCCCGCTCATATGCCTCAAGGCCTCCATCACTTTTGGGATTTTCTGACAACAACAGGCCTCTCCACCGTGATTTGATCACCTGAATCCTCATCATCTCCATCATCACCCTTCATTCTCGGCGGCAGCGCCCAGCCTGCTGGCCGGCAACAGCCCCATCTTCATCGTTTCTTTACGTTCGCTTCTGTGCGTTCATGTGTGTGTGTGTGTGTGTGTCCGCACCGTTTGAGCGTGACACTCTGTGACATTTTTTCCTGACATGGCCTTTCCTGATGCCACTTGAATTGGAATGAGTTCTTCTGACTGATACAATTTGAGATTTCCCGGTAAAAGGTATCTTGGTATGGGCTGGGTAGTCGCCCTCGAAACTTCCTGCGAAACATAAGCTCAATGTGAATGAAACTCTGCTTCGAATTGCGTCATTGGACGGCATCAATGACACTTACAGCTGCGTGTTGCTCTATTTAACTGTTAATACCTCATCAGTTTTTACGCACGGCATACCACCATGCATGATACGAAAGGAAGAACAGCATCGTTTCCGCCTTTCTTACCAACTGCGTTACAACTTGTAACGCAGTTTACTTTTTGTAAGCAACCTAGTTACTATAGTCTACCTTGAGGTTGTGACCTCAAAGTAGATTTGGAGCAATCATGATGGAACTACATTATTCCGGGGTCGTGGAGTGTATCCAGACTTGTGCGTAACGCGTTACTAGTAGTCGCATTACTTGTAATCAATTACTTTTTTGAGTAATTTTTCGAGTAATCAATTGCTTTTCTGAGTAATCGATTACTCAGTAATTGGTTACTTGTCCAGTAGAAATTACCTTATCTTTCAGATGTTCTGCCTCAAGTCAAGCCCCTCGTGCAGTCAGTCTTGTGGGATCGTTCTACTATAGCAAGCCGAGGTCATTGTAATAATGTTCTGGAATTTCAGGGTCTCCCTCCCTAATCTCTTGCTAGACCTGTATGGTGGTACCTGAAGCTTTGGAGGTTTAGTGAGTCACGGGGAAGTTCCAGGCAATGACCACAATCGGGTCAAAGTCTTCCCGGGCGATAAATACAGGAGAGTGTAGACGTATACAGATCTACTTATCCTGCACGTTTTTGTTTTTCGTGTTATTTCAGCTGTTCCACTTTTGAACCCTTTTTTTTTTTCGTTTGTTTCTGAGGCACACAAAGACGGGTATAATTTGCATAAAAACACAGTAACGACAGGAGTAACGCGTTACTTTTCTACTCGTTACTCAATAAACATTTGGAGTCGACTAATTGGTAACGGTATAGAATAAAATAGAACACAAATAGAAACAAAAAAAAAATGGAAACGTAGGTCGCACTGGCGCGACCAACTGTTCCAGGAGGCTTGACGGTAACGGTAATCAACTACATTTTTCCGTAGAAGTAACGGTAATCAATTACTTTGTTCGAATAACGGGCACAAGTGTGACTGTATCCAAGCAGTGGAGGAACACAACGCGACCATCGTCTAACAACAGAGTAAAGAAGGCAGTCGAAAACCACACTTGAATATGGGTCAACATCAGCGGAGGGACTTGTCAAGGGTGAAAACGTGGACAGACGGACGTTGAACAGTCACCTCTGGAGCGGACACGGCGCGAGGATAACTGGAACTGTTATTCCGAGCGACGTAAACCGCACTGTAAACCGGTTTTATGCAACGAGCACAACATGGAGGTCTGAACGGTGAAGCACGATCCTGGGTGATACGCCTACGTTCATTGTGACGCCGGTCGGTCGGCCTTGAGCGCGTTCTATGCCCCTGATGCTAATTGGAGATGCGCGCCACAGATGCTGCAGTCCATGTTCCAAGCATATACTCAGCCCCTCAGCGGTGCGGGCTCTGCCAGATAATAAACAATCATTCTAAGACGGCTGGGAGCGATCGGAGCAAAATTTTCTTTGCTCCATGTCCAGAATGTCAAGAAAATTCACCCGAGAAAATTATCGTATAGAATACCTTCAAAGTGACGTTCCCAGCTTGGTTTTAGAGATTGAACGTTTCAGCGAAAGGAAGGCTCGTTTCAACGAATTACGTTTTAGGGAATGAAGGCGCATTTTAGAGAACACTGTTCTCGCAAATGTCGCGTTCTCGCAGTAATCCTGTCCTGGAATAATATTCGTCGCCCGGAGGATTTCACACGGATGGGCTCTCAGGCAAACATTCGGCTTAAAAGTCTTGAACATAGACTCGGCTTGCATCACACAAGATTCAAGGCCCTTGATTGCTACGTAACACTTTCTATGTGAAACTTGGGAGCTTTCCTCGCGAAGCAGACACTCCCGAGTCATGTAGCCGAAGAGGTCGGCAAGGAAGGGAGATTTTCTGGAGGTGGGGGGTGGGAACTTTCGGGAGCGAAAGAACTGAAAATTTCATCAGATGAAAATTATCAACGATATGATTGATGACTGGGTATGGAATAAAGTCTAGTTTTACCAGCTAATACACGGCGTTCTCTCTTGTGCTAACTGTACGCAAAAAGACATGCCTTTATGAAAGCAGTTTCTTTTTCTATAAGCCTACGAACGATAAAGAACCACTGAACGTCCTTGACAAACGCTGCGCTTCCTATATTGAAAACTTGAAATACGTGTATGTAAAAAAAGTAAATAAAATAAAATGTCATTCCACAGTGAATACATCAAGTGGCGAAAAAAAACGTTTCTTGAGCAAAGTATTGCCATAGGCAAATGAAGGGAGGCATCGAGTGAATATTTTCGATAAGTCGCGACATAGTACGTCGGCAGCTGAAAAGTTTCTCCTCTGAGCATGCACATTCCACTGTAGTTATCAGTCGCTCAGGACACGTGATTGCACGTTATTCCACGAAGATTGCGAAATGCCTTGTAGTCTGTGACCCGAACCTTGAAGCACGTTAAAAATTAGTAGGATCCATCGTGAACGACACGAACTCTAAATGGTTCGACACAAAGTTTCTCCGAAACTGACGGAACCTAAAAAGAGGATAGACGCGGTTCCGACGTTAGCGTGAGCGCAGCACACTCGAGGGAATTTCTTTCAGGAGCATCTCCTTCCTTGGTCTCCAGAGCAATGATTTTCCTGGCGGCTGTATCTGGGTTTGGTGTTCTACCTGACGGATTGCATAGCTCCATTAAAGAACTTTCGGGGGACTGGCCAGTCCGAATCTCTTGGTTGATATCGACTGTTGGAAGAAACGAAAGCACTTTCTTTAGCTCCCGCTACAGTCACTATATAAGTGTGATATATGTATAAGGGAGATATACAATGACTGCAGCTCCCACGAAGCTTAGTACGTCGACTGGAAAGACAGATTTGGCCGCTATTGTGAACCTCACATCGTCTTTTGCGTCCCGACAGGGATAGTCTGAGGGTAACTAAGTGACATTTCCAGATGATTCAATTGCTTGAAGAAATATTGATGAATCGTCCATCATGTCCCGTCCATCTGTAGCCCATTTACATTACAATCACGAACGTATCTTTTGCTATACTTTCCATTTTCGTTTGCGATTTTTCACTGTGAATGCTTTCATCTGACCCAAGTATTTTCCCTTTTATTAATATAGTTAATAGTGCAAAGGAACTGGGGCCGTGTACACAAGTGGACAGCAGGAAGGGGTTTTGTTATGCATCGAGGGCAGACTTGAGACTCCAAAAGCTGTCGCTTCAGATACCGCAGCGAGTGGCGAGGGCCGAACCAGATACCACTCAGTCTTCAGCGTCACCTAGGACCAATCAAACTAGGCCGACCATATAAAAGGCGACAGCTTTTACGATAAATAAGAAGCGCAAATCACCTATAGTAGCAGGATAGAAGAATCCGTGTTTGTGCTTTCATTTTGTTCTCCATAGTGGTGGTGGTAGTGACGAGATCGGCTTGCCGTTGTTGGAGCCGTTTCGTGACTTCGTTTTAAGCGTCGGTATTTGAAAATATCTTTCCCGCTATGTGTCGTCGTTACCATTAAAATAAATTGTCGCGTTGTCCCTCCTTTTTGTCCCAGCTTAGTGCATCTGCAAAAAAAGCACCGACCTTTCGCTGCAACGACCAGCGTACTGAACGAAACGAAACGAAGCGACCGTTATTTTTTCGCTGCCGCTGGCAACCCATGCGTTCAACTCGCGACATCTGCCAAGCGACGATTCTTTTGCTTCCCCTTCTTTTGTTGTTCCACTCGATGTCCTCCCTTTTCTGTTCATTCTTTCTACGCGCCGCACCAGACTTTTTCTTCTTTTCTTGTTTGTGTGTGTGTAGCTAGCTCGATTGATGCCTCTTGGCACGTATTTAATCTTAAAGTGAGATCATGGATGCGAAAGAGATTCAGGGTGTAACCTTACGTGTAACATCATGGTACCATCATTCGCGAACAGGAATCCTCCTTCTAGATTTACGATAGACAGTAGAGGTCTCTGAAGACTGAAGAGCTGGCGAACTTGGCCACCACTAGTTTGTCTATGCTTCTGACGAAGCACAATCTATAACACTTTCCGTGCAGGTTACGGTAATTTATGGTCAATGGGTGGTCGAAGCCCTCCTTCATAATGTCTGCGAACCAGTTGTTCTGGGGCTTCTTAGTGTCCGTATTGTGCGTGACAATCACGGGCATGTTGTGTTCCTTCAAGGTTTCTACGGAGGTATTGCTTGGAGTTGAAGAATTTGGCTAGAAGGAACTCCTTGATCTTGCCTTTAGAGGATCCCGGCGTAGTGTATACCAGAACGATGGGGGTGGGGGCATCCAATCCATATATACCCCACTGCTAGACGCAGAGGTAGAGAAACTTTACCAAACATACTGGCGGTTACCGTGATACAGAGAGCATCCAAATGACGGCTACTGAGGGGTGCTTATGCGTTGTTCTGCGGTTAGTAGTTCGCGACTACTCTATTCCCAGAACAGGAGGGACTGCACACCTCTCCCTCTCCTGTACCACCACCACATTTTCCCTCTTTGTTCACCCTTCCCTTTACTCCCTCGCCTAGGTGCACCGAGCTGCCGAACCCACGAGCAGGTTGACCGCACCTCCTTCGAACATCACTCCCTCATTTCTACGACACACACGTCATCAACTTCGTCTGCAGCGGCTAGGGCGTGTTCTACCTTGTCTACTTTGAGGGGTAACCATCTAGGTTGTTAAGATAGTTTCGTCATTTCCAGAGTAGGTGGCTCCACAGGCACTTCCCTTGTCCTCGCTCTTGGTAAGGGAAACGCATCGTAAGCCTTCCATATGTCGCGGTAGGTTGATCCAGGCCTCCGCGAAGGCGAGGACGTTACTTAGACTTGGCCAGTACCGGGTCCGTCACTACGTCGGTAAAATGTGCATTTGGGCTCTGCCAACACCACCTAGATAGAGAAAGCCTGCTCACTAGTCGACGTGACGTAACAACTAAGAGTCAGCCAATCGGGATCGTGTTTTCAACGGCCGTAGCCAATCACGAGCGAGCTTTCAGCGGTCGTAGTCATTGAGACGAACTACGGTCGTCTGCGAGCAGAGGTTGAAGAACGTACCGGCGTACTAAATAGGAAAACTTTTAAATAAAGCCCAGAACTGTCCCATATCTTTCTCAAGACTGATTTGCTGGAAAGCGCGTTGCACTTTTGTCTCGAAGGAGGGAGAGGAGGCCTTCTGTATCGAGGTGGCGTTGGTTCTGCGCGTTAAAGTGAGACTCCGCAACAAAATCACCACAAAGCATATCCGTAATCTTTTGTATGTCTGGAACATGTGTACAAAATATCTCGTTCCAAAACTGCGCAGATTTTATTCGAGCGACTTTATTACGAAGCGAGCGCTTCGCCTCTGTGAAGCGTGATTCGTGCCGCAGCGTCAGCCGCATCATGCCCAGGTATGCCGCAATGTCCCGGGAGTCCATATTGAAAGAACATGTCGTGTCGAGCAGACACCGCCTCTGCGTGTAGTTTTATAAAATCAGCAACTACAGGGTGCACAGCACTGTTGGTTCCTGCAGACGCGAGAGACTGCAGAGCAGCGTGGGAATCCAACATAATCACCCACTTGGTCCGTGAGTGAGCCGACGCTATATTCCATAGCCATGAGCAGAGCGTACAGTTCAGCTGCTGTTGACGATGTCGCATGGGACAAACGCGCTCCACTTTCAACGCCACATGCGGGTATGACAAAGGCACTTGTCGATCCAGTCGTTGTAGCGGAGCCATCTGTATATACTACCATTCGGTCTTGGATGTTACGTATTAAGTCGGCAATCAACTGCCGCTGGACACAGATAGGCACATATTTCTTCATGGAGAGATTCGGAACCGTCAGCCTAACCCTCGGCATCCCCATACTCCAGACAGGAAGCGGTGACTTGATCCGCTTATGTCGGGGTATAGTACCACGGTATGGTTGGAGAGCTTGTGAGTAAGAGGAGCACAACCTCCGATGTATGGCCTGAACTAGGTAGTGGCCGTTATGCCGAGTAGACGAACGGACGAAATGCCAAAGGGCGAATGCCTCTTGCACCGGAAGGGCTGCCAGCGGTAGTTCCCTGGCCTCAGCAATCGCAAGCTTGTTTGATGTGGATGCGTGGACACCTAAGCATACTTTTACGCTTTTGGCCAGTACACTCTCGAGGACAGGCTCTGTAGTGCTACATAAGCCATGTAAAACCGGGACATGATACGCCAATAATCGGCGAATCAGGGAGCGAGTCAGCAAAGTCAGACATGGACGCACATGGGGTTCATCACGTTACACATACTTGTCGAGTTCGTAGGTCAAATTGCCTTTACTATTCCTCGCACTTGGACCGCAGCAGTTGCATGTAAACGAGCCAGGAGTTCAGCAGTCGAAGAAGATATATCGGGTAACGTGCTGATCTCCCTTGCCACTCCACTTTCACTGATGTGACGTAGTGCTGGGTCATCAAGTGCCCGCCATACAGGCAGTTTTTGAAATCATATGGCTTTCTCAACACCCTATGAAATCTCAGTGTTGCTGGGTTATACTGTCCTAAGCAGCATTCGCGGCAGTGCGTTGAGGGTTATTGATGTATTTGGTGTACGGTAACTTGAACTGTTGTCTTGTGTACTGGACTCATCCATTAGTTCGACCCTGCTTGTTCTTTGTTATATGTCTCTTGCACATCTTGGGGTTGCGTTTGCTCTCTTTTCCTACTTCCTCTTCTATCTACGTGTTCTGGAGTAATTAGCGTGTCCCGTCCCGACCTTGTAGGGATTCATATTTCTATGTTTTTATTTTGCAATCAATCAATCAACTGAGTGTTCTCACTGGCTACCCGAGTAGCGTTCCATTTTAATATGGTCATTCAGCGCACCCGTTACTTCGCGAATGCGCGGGATGCAACGGACTAAATCGATAACTTGGCGACCGAAAGACCGAAATGCAGCACTATTTCCGCGGAAACCCTAAAATCTTTCTCAGAATGAGTTCTTTGGACGGTCGTTTGACCGTGAAATTCAGGCACAAAGAAGAAAGGACAGAAGGGACCTTGTGACATTCCGGGTAAAGCGCATCATTATTCGCGAGGCGTGAGTCACTTTTTCCGGCAGCAGGCATCATAACGCCTCGTGCGGTGCGGAGCCTGCTTCGCCCCTATCGGAGAAACCGCAAACTTTTCGTGGGACGGGAAGCAGACGACACAAGCGCTTTTAAAGGAAGTCGGCAAATATAGTAGTTTGCAAGAAGCGCATAAAGAACTCATCTATGACAGGAAACAAGTAAGTTGAAACCAGGTGCATGTGTTGGGCAGACTGGACAACATTCGAATTAGGTTGAAATCGTTGAAAGTCGTTGCAGCGCTTTCTCGGTATTCCAAAACGTACTCCAAAAGTGTTTATTTCAACCCCCTCTTTTCCTTCCCCTGTTCCCTTCCTCTTCGACCTCTACATTCTCCCCCGTTTTGTTGACCATCCTCCCGTGGATGGTCTGACGTACAGTCTCGAAAACGACATATGGTCCATTATACTGGGCCTGCGTACGGGGTAGGGTTAGACGAACTATAGGACGCGGTTGCCAACTTGAATGTCCGGTATAGCATTGTTGTATCGTTTATCGAAGTTCCACTTCATAGTTAGGCGATATTTTTCACGCTGATGGGTAGTCTTGAGATGCTCTTCCAATCGGATCCATTGGGTGATACCGAGCGCATGATCGGCAGGGAGAAATGGAACTACGAGGGGTGTTCAAGTCAAACCGGGACTTTCTGTCTCCCGAGTGTCCGAATGGTTCGCGCTACTTCTTTTTCGTTATTTTCACACGCGACAGGCCTCCGCGTTCACCACGTGGTGGTCCAAAGTTTGTGCAAAACAGAAGACACGTGCTGACAAGATGGCCGACAACGGGGTGAGCGCGCACATCGAACAGCGAATTGTCATGATGTTTCTCGTGAATGAAGGCGTAGTCATCTGAAATTCACACAAGACTTCAGGCTCAGTATGGCCACGATACACTTAGCCGCAGCAAAGCGTTTGAGTGGTGCGAACGGTTCCGAGACGGCCGTACATCAGCGCAGGACGATCGGGGCCGGGGCGGCTCAGAGCTCAGTGTCAGAGTTCCTGAGAACATCCAACTTGTGGAGCGCGTGATCATCAAGGACCGACGGATAACATGTCTCGAACTGGCTCGAAAGACGGACCTTTCTGTGGGAACGTTGAACACTATTACTCATCAACAACTCCAGTTTCGGAAAGTTAGTGCCCGTTGGTTCCCGAGGCAGCTCTCCGTGTTTGACCGGCAGAGAAGACTGGAAATATCCCAAGAGCTGAGGTACCGTTTCGACACTGAAGGACAGCCGTTCCTAGATCGGATCATCACGTGCTATGAAACGTGGGTGCACCATATCACTCCTGAGTCTAAAGGCGCATCAAAACAGTGGAAGCATCCGGGGTCGCCAGCTCCCAAGAAGTTCCGAAGCACCCCGTCTACGGGTAAAGTCATGGCCACGGTTTTCTGGGACAAGGCTGGCGTTGTTCATGTTGACTTTCTGTCCAGTGGTACCACCATTAAAAGTACGTATTACTGTCAGGTTCTCAGGGATTTGCATAAGGCGGTGAAGCAAAAGCGGGCGGGCGTCATCACCAAAGGAGTCCTCCTCCTACAGGACAATGCACGCCCGCATACCGCGCATCTCACGACAAGCACTTTACAGGAACTTGGCTGATAGCTGCTGCCACATCCCCCTTACAGTCCAGACGTCGCCCCCGGCGATTTCCATCTCTTCGGGTCACTGAACGCGTTCCTTGGGGGCCGCCACTTCAGCTGCGACGGCGAGGTCAAGAATGCGTCCGATCATGGCTGATGCGCGCCGGTAAGGATTTCTACGCTGCTGGCATCCAAGCCCTCGTGAAACGCTGGGGCAAGTGCATTAGTGCAGTTGGAGATTACGTCGGAAAATAAAATTAATTTCTCGCCTGTAAGTTCATTTTACTTTTGCGAAAAATGAAAAGTCCCGGTTTGACTTGAACACCCCTCGTACTTTGGACGCAACGTAGTGAGGGCTGCAACCGAGCGCGGTTGTATGTGACCTGTTGTGGTGATGTACCGCGCCTTCCAAAGCACATTTCCATCCTCCTCAGTGCTATGGGTAAACTGAGATGTAGTGCTTAATGTCCCTGATGGCTCGTTCTGCTAACCCGTTGGCTGCTGGATGGTATGGTGTCGTGCGCCGAAGCGTAATTCCTCTTTGCTGTGCCCAACACCCTGAGCTTCCGGCTTCGGAACGCTGGGTCGTTGTCCGAGCTTATAACTTTCGTGTTTCTGAACATCTCCCGTTCGAGGAGGCTGATGACGCTCTGGGCATCTTCCCGTCCAGGGCGGGCTGCGACCATCTGCGTACACTGGCCGACAACAAGGAGGAATGCCTGTGTCTGGACACTCCTTCCCCTTTTTTCTTTATTTCTGCAAAGTCGACGTGAATCACTTCAAATGGAATTGCAGAGTGTTCAGGTAGGACCATGGAATCGGTAGATTGTCGATATTTCGCCTTGTGCATTTGGCACTCATGGCACCTAGACACGTATTTTCGCACCATTGTTCTCATGTTCTTCCAGGTGAAGCACTTGGCAAGTTTATTGTATGTCCGCCAAAGGCCG
Source organism: Ornithodoros turicata (assembly GCF_037126465.1). Lineage (NCBI taxonomy): Eukaryota > Metazoa > Arthropoda > Arachnida > Ixodida > Argasidae > Ornithodoros > Ornithodoros turicata. The sequence continues at coordinate 892,739 of NC_088206.1, forward strand.
TTGTGTCCACCCGAATCCTGGCTCTCATGATACATCTGGATGATTTTCGGTATTAGCGTGTCTGGGACGTGAACCTTGCTATCCACGGGCTGCAACAGCTCAAAGCCCTATCATTGCTTGAGGGTGTTTACTTTCCCGTTGGGGTCGGTGTGTTTTCCTTGTGGGTCTATGGCCAAACTAGACAAGGCATCTGCGTCACTGAGATCTGAGGCACTCCGATGAGATGCTTCAAGATCGAAGTGTTGCAGCTCGCATTTCCACCTGGCGATCCTTCCTTTGGGTTCTGCTAACCGGAGGAGATGGGGGAGCGCCTGATTGTCCGTAAACAGTTGAAACTTGCGGCCTTCCAAATATCGGTGGAAATATAGTCCAGAGCCCGTACGACTGCTAACGCGTCTTTCTCGGTTGTGGTGTTAGAGCGTAAAGGAGCAGCGGAAATCCGCCACCGTTCTCCTGAAGAACGTGCCCAAAAAGTATTTATTTCAACCTCCTCTTTTCCTTCCCCTATTCCCTTTCTCTTCAACTTCTACACTTTTGTTTGTTTATGTTTGCTTTTGGGAATAGCAAACCTACATCATGGCTAACCTTTCCCTTCCCCCCGCCCCAAACCCGAAACACAAACTCGTGTCGGACAACCACCCCGTCTGGATGCTGCATCAGCCTATTGCCTACTTTGAGGTCTCAGGCATTCCGAGCAAGAGAACGACACCGGTACGGGGCCACTACATCCAACGAGCTGTTACATCCATCGTGTCGCTACATCCATCGATGGACGTAATGGCACAATGGATGTAACAGCACGTTGGACGTAACGGCTCGTTTTTGGATATAACGGCGCGTTGGATGTAATGGCACGTTGGATGTAGTGGCGTGGAATCAACGACACCTCCTTGCGTTTTGCGTCAACACAGCGTTCCTCTTATTGCCAGCAGACAGACGAACAGTTTTACACGGATGGATCCACTCCGAACGTGTGCTGCCGTCATGCCACAGTAGCTCCAAAACAAGACGCTTTATCGAATATTTGGTTACGTTGCCCAGTTACCTGAAAGTGAAACACGTGGATGTCCATACTCCATAGCCATACTCATGAGTATGGCTATGAACATCCATATGGGCACACGTGGACATGTGTGGCTGGAGCCCGTTCTACGTGAGGTAGCTTCGGTGACATTATCTTCCTTGTAGCAACACAAATTATTCAATTTGAATTCACGTAATATATCGCATGTACTCAGTTCAAAACAGACATAATCAGATCATCATCAAACAACCAATCATGAATCAATCATCATTAAACCTACCCTCGTTCATGACACTGAGATCAACTGATCACTGAGATCAACTTCCCTCCCCTATTTCCAACGTTCCATCCGCAAAAGTCTCAATTCCTCCGAGGTGGTATTTCTTCCTTCCACTACCTCGCAGTTGGAGACCTTACAGAATGTATGCGTGGAGAGATTTGCATGGAGACACCCTCCCATTTCTATGGACTTCCGAACGTATCTCAAAATCACTGAAATGGGTTAGGCGACCGCACCCTGTACAAAAACCCTATCTCACCGGAGGTCAGTCGAGCCCAGTAGATGACAGACGTCTATGCTTGCGGATAACTCTGGATCAAACAAAGGCCTCAACAATGAAGAAAGGGTTCTGAAACGCCCTTTTGGTTGACGTTCGTGTCTTTCTCTGTCTTGGAATACAAAGAGGTCGTCGTCAAAGAGCTGCATCATGAATTGTAGATAGGTACTTCTGTTCCATCCATAGAAAATCGTGCCTTATATGTAGAGTATGTTTAGCAAACCCTATTTTGCCTCTTAGAATACAACTGAAACCTCAAGCACACAGTTGGTAACTAATCGCCGTATGAAAGAACAGCACATACGGTATTTTCTTTTCCCGTTTATGCTGCAGCTGTCGTTCACCAAAATCACCGACCCCGAAATTGCAGGCAGTGTTCTGTGTTCTCTTCGTCATTTTGAGCCACGTTTAACGAAGCTCAATTTCACCAAACCAAACCAGCCAACAATTAAGTAGCTATCTATCATTAAAGTGAAATTTTAACGTGTGTCAATTAAGCAGCAATGGTCATTAGATACCAATACAAAGCGAATACAAAGCGAGTGGTGGCATAATCGAATTGAATGAGTATGCGGTGCGGAGCGAAAAAAAATATTGCCCCCGGGTGTCACTACTCAATCACAAGTGTGGTTGTAGTATATGCCCATGGAAAGGCCATGGATGGCCCATGGATATGATTCGCCATATTGTGAACATTTCGTTACGAAATATTCAGAATATGCAAAAGCAAACGAAATAAATATTTCTTGGAAGCAAGCAACACACTTGGAAGCGCTTCTTGTTCGAAAGTCTTGCTTGCGTTTCTGGCAACCAGATGCAACAAAAAACAGCATGGACGGTTTCTTTCCGCAGCGGATAGCAGCAAATGAAAGCAGCAGAAAACACGTGAAATGCGGAGTGCAACAACTGAGCTAGGGCCGTTACAAGGTGTCGCAGGTGGATACGCCATCGCGCTTACCTTACCTTGATGGTGATGGTGATGTGATAACGAAAAAAAATGGGGATGTATGTTTCGACGAAGTGAACTGGCTACCCCAAGACGCTTACACACAGAAAGTACAAACCGATGATGAGATGATGAAAGAAGGAAGTCACTGAAAATGTTAGCTAGCTGACCATCAATTGCAATCATGTTCGAAAAGACGATGAGATGATGAGAAAACAAAGACATGATTACCGGAGTAGAACAGAGATGATGATGGAGTTCAACATGTAGTTCTAAAGCTTCGACCAAGTGAGGGTAAAATCTCGGAATCGCTGGGGGGACACACAGAACACATCACACATTCAGCGTGCCATAGAATGTCCACAAGCCCGGTTGTACGCAGAAAGTCTTCAAGTGCCATTAGCGCCTTGTCGGACGACGGAGGACCTAACAGTTCCCCGATGTCGAAGGCTCGATCGGGAGTCCACACGAGAGAGGCTTGTCTCTAATGCCCTTCGAGCATCAACGTATTCCTCACACCTGAGAAGGATGTGTTCTACATCCTCTACAACGCCCCACTCACTACAGTTCGGAGAGTCTCGCTTTCCAAGTTTGAAGAGGAGACGTGCGTAGTACACTTTGTGGAGCATTCTTTGTTTGAAGGATTCGCGCGGCCACAACTTTCTATACTTCGCAAATTTAAAATTCGATACAGTTCCCAAGTTCGTACAATTCCTGGGGAGATTTTTAAGATTGCGGATTCGTACAGGGGGACAAAAAATCGAAAAAGAAATATCTTCCAGATGTGGAACAATGAAACGGCTACGGAGTAAAGGGATTACGTTTCAAACTCCCGCCCTAGTAACAATACGTCTTGAACTGATGCAACCACTTTGCATCAACGTGAGCCTCTCTTCCGACAACGCCTTGGCCGGCCACAACACACGCGATTCAGAGAAGAAAATCGCACGCTGTCTGTTGCGCTCGACCTATCGGAGATTTAAAATGCACACACTTGGAAGGCGTTCAACAGATGTCACAATGGGAGCCTTGAAAGCCGGAAATGTCGTCATGGGGATATTTACTTCACGACTCGGATCAAAGTGACTATAATTTTCACCCAATACTCTCAGTGTGGCTGTACGGATCGTTTCGTCATGCATATTCAGGCCTTCACAACCGTTGCTCTTTGCATGCGCTCTCCGAACATGCTGCTGACTTGCGCTGCCTGAAACCGAAGAAGTACCACGCGGTCTCTCGCGCAGTGTCGTATAAAGCCTTGTCCACGACCTATACTAGATTACACCGACCATGTCTTACGGACCCCTTCTAAGCGCCGCATTTTGGAAGCTAGCGGTGGCGCTACTCACCGGCCCGGTTATTGCGTCCTCAATTTCTACGGTACTCTGTACTTTAGCGTACCTTAGCATGTTTGTACAAGCGGTGGATGTCCCACGAGAGATGCTTCCTTCTAAAGTTGATTATCATCCATTCCATGCGCGAAAACAAAAAAAAAGCTGCTAAGCGGTAGTTTATCCAGGATCGCAAGCACGGAGGAAGTCATTTTTGCGCTTTATGTATAATTACCGACATGTTTCTAAAGTAACAACAAAGGCTCCTTGTAAGGGGTGCACAGGAAATAAAAAGCAGGGGATGCAGAGTTTTCAGGAGGAATGTTCTAAATCGAATGGAGATCAATCGAGAAAGAATATCTACTGGGGGTCATTTTTTTCCCCGGATGCCTTTGCCGCATCGGATTTCTCTCTCTCTCGTTTGGACATTTTTCCGCTTTGGGTGTTTTTTTTTTTTTTTTTTTTCGCGTGGATGTTCTTTCTCGGCTGTGTCTCCATTCCACCTGATTGTTCCCTCTCTTGTTTAGATGACCACAATGAATCGAGTTGGATGATGATCCCTGGCGATGAAACTTCCCATTCATTATCATTAAAGTTGTTGATGATGTTGTTGTATGATGGCGATGATAGTAGGAGAAAAAAATATGAAGACGTGAGCCTGCTTACCGCTGGACAAGCTACCCCAGATGAAATACAGAAGAAAAAAAAACTTAAAAATCGACAGCTCCTCATACTCTTTTCCGAAGGCGATAAGTGAGCGCTCTGCGTAGAATCTATAGTATTTGTTTCTTTTCTTTTTTAGTTTATTCTTTAGTTTTCTTTTTTCTTTGGGGAATAGCCAGCCGACCTCCCCACTTGGAAAGCATTCAGTTTCGCAAGTTCCGAGACGCTTCGGAACCCCGTTTTGTCAAATCCATTGTGGTCGTTCCATCGAATCGCGCTTTTTATTTCGTCGGGAGCACGCATATGGTTACGAATTGGTGAAATTACTCCATAGAATAATTCTTCCCATCGAGCACAAGATCTATCGCTCCTTTACAGCAAATGAGAATGAAGCCCCTGTTGCATTTTACTTTAATAAACCTACATATCCCCCCGCCTTGTTTGACAGTCTCAAGGAGCCGACCGAAAGGTATACCGCATCCTATAGCCTCCCTTCGAAGAAGAGAAATTAAAAGGCTGTGACCATGGAGTTTTCCTACTGTGTGGGTGTAGAAAAGCAACACCACGTTCTCATTACTTCAACTGTTTGTAATGTCTCACTGGATTGATCTTGGGTGGTGTCGCTTAGTGCTTGGACTACCTTGAATGCTTCCCTCAAGGTCTTTTTTCTCCAACAGCCTGTCTTTCAAGTTGTGCCTCGCCAGTGTCTTGTATCTGATTCTGCAGCCAAATTCAATGCGTGCGCCCCCGAGGACGCGTTCAAATCCACTCGAAAAGCTTGATATCGCTCTCGAAACGGCGACAGTCTGATGTCACCAAAAATGACCAAGTGGTGGTGGTGGTGCTGCTGCAGATGAAAACTGCTCGCCGTGGTTAGCCACGCTGTGTCACGTCTAAAACGCAAAAGACAAAAACAAACAAACAAACACGCTACACTATTAGAAAAAAGGGTGGAGCAGTTACACCATTTAGGAGCTAATAGTTTTCGCACATGTTGCGCCTAAAAGGTTGCAAAGTTCTACCTGCTGCGTACGAATGATAGGGCTATACGGCTTATGATTCGTTGAGCGGTGTACGCCTTTTTGTAACAATTTAGATATATGATAATTGAATTTACCACCCTTTATCAGACGCTAGGTTGATCGAGGTGGTTTAGAAGTTACCACCTTTTCACACCCTTTTTCTTAGAGCTATAGTGTATACACTACATGAGCCGCGTTTCCTTCAGGAAGGCGACTAGACCAAGTGCAGTGAATGGACCGCGCGCTCATATAAAAGCAGCAACGCAAGAATGCGGACACCATTTATTGTTCTTCGGTGCATCCAACCTGTTCGGAAAAAGTTTTGGACACATAATTCAATAATATTGAGATATATCTATACCCTGTGTCCTTGCACGACCTTCTTCCCAAGTTTCGATCAACTGAACTCGTTACTTAGGCTGAAAGTTCATTGTCTGAAAGCTTGTCCAAAGTTAGTGCTTATATGAATTGTGGCTGGGACAGACAGGGAAAATCTCCAGGTTTATTTTTCCCAAACACCTTGGAGGAAGAAGACAGAGGTGGGGGGGGGGGGGTATATTTATTAGACGAAAAGGGGGGGAAAAAAGCAGGGAAAGACAGAGGAGTTTTCGAACACCGGACTTTTTCAAGACTGCAATAAATCTTAACTAGGATTGCTCATTTAGATTATGTATATTGTTCTCGACGAAATCATTCATGCGTAGCGACCTTGCAGGAGCTCTAGATTTCGATCACTATCGCAGGCATTAAGTAAAAGGAAGTAAAATTCTAGTCGAGTCCCTCTACTTGCAGCAAGCACCACGGAGAACAGTGCTGGAGACTTGTAGCAAAACGCAAGAGTCTCGCAAAATAATGTCATTACTTGATTGAACTAAAGTAATGGCGTTAATAATGCGTTACTTTCCAAATCTGTAATGAGCGTATATTATAAAATCAAAGTAACGTTCCAACATACTCAGCGTCGACGTAATTAATTATGGTGACTTTTTCACGCGGTTCCCGCCATTCCGAGTTTCTCGTCCACGTATGCTCGGTTATTTCACAACAATAATCATTGCATAATAACGCGTTGCAGTTGCGAGTCAGTCAGGGTCCCCGATTTCTCAAACTGTAGCACTCAGTGTCAAACGGCGAAAATGACATCGCGGATGGATTTATGACTCGAGGGGTAAAAGTGTATACGTAGCACAGGAGGCTCAATATCGAGCGAGGAGAGAAAGTTAGTGGCAGAGGAATAAATATCGCTAGAGATCGCTGAGAGCAACATATACGCGCGATCGGTCGCTGACAAGGAGATTTCCACGAGCATCACATGAGAACGTTTCTTGGTAGGAAAACATGTGATTCAGCAGGAGACACAAAAGTATAGCCAGAGCTGTTATTAAAGCTTTCCTAGGCACCTAAAAAGAAAGGTTGCAAGCATTGACCACTTGGCATTCACACCACCACGCGTGTGTATTTGAGGAGGTCGGCTCGCCTTTGGTGACTGCGGCCGACGGAGAGCTCTAACGAACGCTCTGACTATACGACGATGGAGGCATATAAAGGTTAATACTTGATCACAAAGTCAATTGGAAATGCTTTTATTTTGTAATTGCTGGAGTATGGTGGTTGCATCGGAGTGGCAAACGTTTGCATTTTTTCGTTGCACACTCGAAGCGTGGCCGACCTCGGCGAGCAGTTTCCACCATCACCACCAGCACCACCTAAAATTTTCCTCCCTCTCGTAATTTGCGCAACGTACTAGGTAGTAATAATTGGCGGCTTTGAGTCGCGAGACGATGATGCGGTCTGTGAATTAATTTTGCACACCCGAAGGTTGTTGTCAGCCTGTGCAGGCCTCGACAGCCCAGCGTTACTCTTTTGCAAGGTCCTGTGCATGGAAAACTCCGTTTAGCGAACGGCAACGAAACACAGACGCGTATCCCCGCGAAGCACTAGGAATTTTGGAGAGTAGGACGAAATGTCGTCCTATATGGGTAGCAGCGCGACTGTAGCAGCAGAGTGAGGATTTGATCGCAACTCCCCACCACTAAAAAAAAAAAAAAAGAAAGAAGAAAGAGAGAGAGAGAGAATAATACTAATAATGACTGTCGGTGAAAAAGAAAAGGCACGTACAAGTGCTCATCCGTTCTGCGTGACCACAAATTACTTCTTATCCGAGTTGTTTTTTTATCCAATGTTTGTGCACGACGCATAGCAAATGGGAAGCGAGTGTTATTAAAATATAACCTTCGGTCGGCAGCGGGAGAACTAGAATAGCATTCATTTTATTATGCCAACAACAATAACGAATAAATCGTGACTATGACCTGGGGTAATTCACCACTGGAGAGCAGTACACTACCCCATTACACGCGAAACATTACATGTGAGATATGAGAATGAAGTGAAAGTTATGTGCAAGTACAACAATTGAGCTCTCCTCCACTGGCTGCGCTACGCCGCTCAAAAGGAAGATGAAGAAAAAAAACACACACATGAAAGAAGCGCCAATGGTCATTGAGATACAAAGGAGGACTCTACAGCGTCTGGAACAAACCGGTAGACAAGAGGAACTCCAAGAACATCACAAGACTGTTGCACGTGGCTCTGACACGGGCCAAGAATTGCAGCCAGGTTTATTATGTCAATTTCAAACTGCAGTGTTGGGAATTGCTGAAAGCAACAAATAGCCGCTCGGCACTCACACCCGCCTCTTTTTTTTTTCTTCTCTATCACATCACCATCACCGCTTGGCAAGTGCACAATCCCGTGTTATATGTACTCGTTTCGACAACAGGTACATTGAACAAAAATTACAAACTCTGCACATTACAAGATGACGAGTGATCACTAAAACTTACTCTGCGAGCATAAGCATTTAGAGTTTAAGACTATAATATAGCGACTGATTGCCAAGATTAGTTCTAGAAGTTAATTAAGTGAAATGATGCTGTTCTTGTTTTCATTCCTTCTTTTTTTACGTGTGTAGGACAGGAAGTAATGCAACACCCTGACAAAGGTGCAGTTGTGAAAGTGTATCCTCTAATTTTTCTTTTTCTTTGACGACCTTCTAATATTGAGATGTCAATAAAGCTATATCTAGCGAAAATCTGCAGAAATCACACACGTTGCTCCGCAGAGTGAGAGCAAGCAGAGGCCGGCTGTTCCTTCGTTTATTCGTGATGAATTTATCTATAGGTTTTCCACTTGGTTGTGCTAAGGGAAGAGTCACGAACAAGTATCTGAACATGGTATCAGAGGCTCACCGTTCACACAAAACATCCCTGAACCCTCCCACTAAAATTGCCCTCCACTTTTTTCTTACAACGGCAGAGGTTAGTGCTCTACCACAAAATGCCACACTAATGACGTCAAAGCATCGGGATAACACCAACAGAGACTGTTCTTCATCATCATCGTCATTATTTATCTTCTTCTCTGAGTCTCTATTCGAAACGTTTTTAGTGCCCGACATGACGCTTCGATTCATCGAACAATGTTCTGCCGCATATTTGTAAATACTTTTCCACAATAACTTGATTATTTACGACAAGTTAGAGAATACAGAGTCAAAACGGACGAAGATTAAAAGGCGCCATTCTGAGTGCGGGAACCGCGTCCATCGGAAGCCCCAGCAACAATGACCTCCAAAGACTGTTATTATTACGTCACCCGTGAAGGCATTGAGGCGAACCTCAACAGACGGCGGGGCTCGGAAAACAACTTGGCTTGCCGTCAATGTTGTCCTTCCTTCCTGAAAACAGGCCTTGAATTGGAGCCGTTATATGGCATGGCAGCTGAGAGGGCGGTTCCGTCTTTTAACCAGTTTACGGGTTGACCACATGGGGTGCTGCCTGTTAACGTACACCTTTTTCTCTGCTTTCGTTCTTTCATCCGTGATTGGCCAGAATGGACGACTCAAAATAGTGTGGCAACGAGTAGACCAATGTTATGAAGAAAGGCATTCCAGAAAAGGAGCGCTCAAATGTTACACTTTCGTCGGGCGGGCAACAACTATACCCTCGTCATAATTCATTTCCAGCAACCGTCCAGGCAAGCATTAGTTGCCTCGTGTTGACAGAGATCAGAGGGGCACAACAGCTGGTGGAAGGGCATTCCACTCCTGGACAGCTTTGAAAAAAAGAAAGAAGAATTCGACATGCTAGAAGTACAAGGGTGCAGGCGAGCTGGTCCCATCGTTATTCATGTAGTTGTTATTGGTACATTGTAAAACGACGACAAAACCTGAGACAAGGAACAGAGAGGAGGAACAAGAGAAACGTGTCGTGTTGTTATTTTCTGTTCCTTGTCTCAGGTTTTATCGTCGTTTTATGCAAGTATTCGCATATTCGGGATTCGAAAAATCCTGCAAGGTGCGCAGAGTGTTTCTGAGAGACGACAAACCTTCGGGAAAATCAGCCGTATTAGTTCATAAATATGACTGTGTCACATAGCTGATTGAATAGCCCATTTGTTCCCTCCCTCGAGGGAGCTCCTCCACTTCGGAGGAGAGAGTTATTGTTCGCAGCGTTCTCCGCGTAGTATTTCTTCATATGCAAACCTCCTACGTACGTGGTAAGAAGAAATGAGCATAAGTGTTTTGGACCCATCAAATAACCTTCGTGTTTGTAGCAAAAATACCTCGGTAAGATAATTTATTCCGCACAGGTTTTAACCCTCGTTTACAAACTCGATGGGCGCAACACATGCGCGCCGCGCCCCGCGCTTGACTTGTATACCAAGATGTCCGTGTACCGAGATGTCCATGTACTAAGATGAAATGTATTTTACTGAAACGTCCGTATAGCGGGTCTGTCCGCGTGCATTTCTCTTGTTTTGTCCTCCGTCCCTGTGTTGTAAGTTGCTCCTCCAGCTCAAGGAGATGTTGTCATCTGATCGAACAGACCAGCTTGCTTGCATCCTGTTCCTTTGTTCAACGTTGTTTTTCAGAGTCTCGGAGCTCATGCATATGTGAAGAATAAAAATATATTCAAAGTGCCCGGCACTGTTCTGTGAAAGCGCGGGAACAACCTAGAAGTAAAAAAATAAAAATACAATAAAGAAAAGGCAAGGACCCATTTTTGTCGCACAACAAGTTGCATCTTCACGGGTGTCCTTGCAGAGAGATCTGCATGCCGATGTGGTGGTGATCGACTTGGTAGGAAGCATTCCCACCCGACGAGCCGGGTCACCTCCACAGTATTCTTTTACGTCAGCTGCCGTTTCTTTTTGGCTGCAATCCCTCTACATATCTCCCTATTTGCTAGAACATCACTAACGACGCAAACGTCCCTCGCGGCAAACCGGAGAGGCCACTCAATTATAAATGATGGCAGCGAAAACTCATCATTCTATAAGGAATAACTGTCTAGCGGTGTTCGTCCGAACTGTTGCTCACAGTTGTAACGGTAAACAGGGAAAGAGAAAGACGATCGATAAAACAACCGTGATCATCCTGTAAAGAAAAGTCACTTCCTCCTAATGACATCGTGACACTTGACTGCTGTATCATTCTTCAAACAAAACGCCAGTGAAGCGTTAACGCGACGCATACTCGAGCACAACACGCGTTAATATACGATGAGTCTGAAAGCATTTCCTCCTCCATACAGTGTTCAAGGCAACCATCTTCCGGGATTAGACGACGAAGCGTGCTTCCCGTGTTGGGCAACCGTCCTTTTTTGTCGTTATTGAGTTTGGCAAGACGATATCCAGCCAAGTCGTGTTGTTCCATGAAGGCGAGAAAAATGCTAATTGTGCGTTGTAGTATAGGTCTCGCCTTTTTGCTGCTTTGGAAAACTGTTGACGGAGAGAATACGTGCATAGATTTTCGGGTAAAACTCTTCTTGGGAATCGCGTAAAAACCGTCGGGGATGACGCAGAAATAAATAATTGAAAAATAAATCATGAAAAATCCACTTTTCAAAATAACTTTTCAAAAATAAACTCTGTCAGTATCCACGGTGGCAAAATCAACTCGTAGAAATACACTTTACGAAATCAGCTGTTCAAAATAAATCTTGCAAAGTAAGTCCTCTCTGATTGATGGACGGCCGAAGCGCCCTACGTCCGCCTCGGAAAATAGTACGGCTGTCGAACTTGGTGTGAGCCGCGTGGGCATTCGCATGAGACTACTTTGCTGTACCGGATGTGGTCGTCCATTGCTTTCCATGAGAAAACACCGGAAGTACGTCTTCAGGTTTAGCCTCGTTCACAGCTCAACCAGGCTGAATGGTGCATGTGCCGCGTGGGTGCTTGTTAGTATTCCTACGCCCGTCGTCTTCTGCAATTTTAAGCTGGGTGTTTCAATTTTTACAGCTCTTTTGAGAAAACACATAATTAATTATGGCAGAAATATTCATAAAAAACGTTCTAATTGCGCGTTACATTGAAAACAACGTTTTGTCATCCTTAAAGTAATATACGGCACATTCCCTCCCTAAGCCTCACGGTGATTTATTTTCGCAGTGTTTATTTTGAGTGTGTAGATATTTCAACGATTTTATTTCGGAAAGTGGATATCCATTGGTGTATTTTCGGGCGTGGATTTCTTAGTGTTTTATTTTTAAGAATTTATTTCGGCGTACACCCAAAATCGGGTGCAATTTATACATAGATTGCGGAATGCGGAGTTATCGGAATTATGATGGGTAATAAAGAAAGAAAAAGAAGGCGTTTTTACCCGAAAAGGTGATTCTCCAACGAATGAGGACGTAAAGTGAGCAGCCAAGAACGAGAAAGTAGGATAATGTTGTAAAAGAAAGTTTAGGCAAGATTGGGGCCAGCCACGATGACCAACAGCGAGAAGAGGCGCAAAGTAGAGCATCACCTTCTGCCCTTTGTAGGTAGGACGTTTCCGCCACTCCCACTCTTCTTTCACAATAGCTTGCACACAGAAAATATGTCTACTTTATACGCACAGATTATAAAGTTGAGAGCATTACCGCGGAATAGGTAATAGTTTACAACCCAAAGAAAATCCGAAGTGAAGTGTTTCTCATACACATTTAATGTGGACTTGATCGTAAATGTGCTCTTATTACCAGGGATTTCCTTACACCCCCCTCAGGGGGGGTGTACACCCTCCCTGCATTTTTGCAACACCCCCCCTGAAATTTTTCAGGTGACCCCACCCATCTCGGCCACCAACACGTTCTGGTAGTGAGTCCGGCGAAGCGAATTACATCCTGCACTTTTAAACTTGGGTTGTACGACCACAGTCATGCAGATGATCGTACGATGCATTTGTCCAAAATAATTTGAAAGTGACTGTGCAGTGCATATATTGTGCGTATGTACGAGCAAAAATGTGTGTGGGCACGCAAACTCAATGTGGATCATCAAGAGCCATTTAAGCCCAACTCAACCAAGCGAGGTGTTCTAAGGTATTCACCGTTGATTGCTAGGTGTTCGTCGACAAGATGGCAGTCTCTTATCTTTGTCGGTCGTGTGATTATGCATCTTAATGTTGAAATGCCGTTCACAATGAATCTCTATTCTAATATACTGTATTCTAAAGTAATAACATGTACAAAAAAAAAACGGGAAAGCTGTGCAGATATGTTACCGTTGTGCCACGATTATTTCCGTGTCTAAGAAAAATTCCGTAAGTGGAACCTTCATTACGCATGACCCCCCCCCCCCCCCCCCCCCCTTGAAAGCTCGGCACCCCCCCAGTAGTGAATTTCTGGGGAAATCACTGCTTATTACCGAGCTGAAAGCGGCTTATTGACTAAACAAACGCCCTATTTTGTTATTCCAACTCTATTAATCTGCCATGGAGGTTCCATTGCTCAACATACTGGGTGTTCACGAAACTTCCCCAGCTGAATAATTCGGGAACGGCTGACTACCCGGCAGGTGCCGTCGAAGGGCTGTGGTTGGGCACAGTTGACGCACTCTGCCTTGACTGGTTGAGCTCAGGAGACAATCGTCCATATTCTTCTCATGTAAACGAATAAACCGCTCCTCAGTTTCCAGAGCCATGCGTTTACTATTATAATAGCCGCATGTTAACGCCGCGGCTAAATCACTAGATATTGAAATTCCAAAATAAAGTTAAAATCCGGGCTGGTGGTGATAAATTCTAAAAGCGATAAAAACCCCCAGTGTAACGGGACAACGAAAGGGACGAAAAACGAGTCCGTTGTTCCCTTGCACTGGGGTTTTCTATCGCTTTTAGTATGAAAATTCAAGATTTTAAATTGCAGATTGCAAAGTTTTTGCTGATAATTTTCCCCAGGTGTCCTCTCTATATCTCTTGCGTCTCTATCGCGTCTTGTACGCCACTCATTAGGCAAAATTAAAAAGATTAGGGAAAATGGGAATAGACACAACGACATCTACGAGTATGTTGTGTGCATATATGTTGTTTGTTGTGTTTCTGGTTGTACACTTATTGGCTGTGTGTCAATGAACCACATTCTCTCTTAACGTGACACGGATCAGTAGGCGGGACTGCATGCCGCATACTTTAGGCGAAATTGCACTGTGTGCAGTTCGGGGCGAGTGAACACGCTAGGGGATGGGTAGATGATCCGCTGAAAAGAGCAAAACGGGAAGAGACCTGGGTTTTTCGTCCCGGCCATGGGCGCCATCTGGCTTAAACCTGAGGAAACCGAAAAAAGTGGCGGCCTTTTGGAGCTTCGTGTCTTGATATTCCTGCACGATGGGATTCTAACGATTGTTTCGCGATTAACCTACCACGACCGTAGTATAAGATGCATTCTGAACAGCACCCCCGAGGGGGATTCACTTTTACCCGGGTTCCTTTTCGTCTTCGTCCGTTCAATTTCCATTTCTTTATCGCATTAACCAATTAGCAACAACAACTGCATTGGACACGAACAAAGAAGAAAATAGAAGGGTTCGCCTTTTGAGACAAAGTCGAGATGTGAAAGGGAAACGATTGCGTCAACAATGCACGTGACTCGACCGGAAACGATTCGAAAGAAAGGAGACGAGTTCAGAAAATCCCAGTGCTCTTTGCGCACGCATTGCATCCTGGGCGCTTGCTGAGCAGGGGAACGAAGAATAATCCTTCACATTTCGCTTTCACTGACCTTGACACGTCGTGGACAATGGACCGGTAGGGGAGACATCGAAACAGCTAGAAGGCCACCCGTTTCTTCCGTATTAGTAAACTCCCACAGTTCAAAGCGGCGCTATAGGGACTCTGGGATTTTCTCAACTCGTCTATTGAAACGTCATGAGAGGGGAAATATATGCGAGCAGAGAATCGGAACAGGTCCGTGTAGTATTACGTGAATGGCGGAAGAAAAAGAAACGCCTCTAGCAGAAGCATCATTAGCTTTGGAAAGTTTCACAACACCCATAGAGTAAGCGCAAGTTTAAGATAGCGTACGATGAGCGCTGAGGGACATCGGAAACGAATGGCAGTTCCAGGGCTGTGGCCCAGTTGCGGCGAGCAGAAAGCAATGTACTCAACAGTCGGCACATTTAGCAAGTTCAAGTCAACATTATCGGAGTCAGTATTCAGTTCGTAGTTTGTTGGTTTGGTTGGTGTAGGGAAAAATAAAATGTGGAATGTGGCGCTCATGGAGATAGCCGGCTACTCCAGTTCAATTAGATATCCAGTGAAGCAAAGAAAATGATAGTTGAGGAGTGAAAATGAAAAGAAAATAGCAGACGCGTGTCACATACGTTACATGATTGACACAGTTGTTGTTTGTGTTCTAGACGTCTGAGTCACATATATTGCACTTAGAAGGACCGCCGTGTAAAGACATTTTAGTTGTAAGTTGGCATTGCTTGTAGTCGTTGTAGCGGGGATGCCACGATATCCCACCGTTATGGCTCCATAGTTTAAAATCCCAGATGTTCAAAACCCCAGATTCCTAAATTAAGGCTTTAATACGAAGAATGGCGGAATATTATTGTTGAGTAATACATATTACTGACAAACCTCGCAGTACTGCGTGATTTTGACATCGGTAGAAGTCACCGGCGTGAAGAAAAGCCGGGTTTTTTGGCGATCGTTAGGCTTAGCACGGCGGCCACATCAGATCAGCTGTCAGCAGAAATAGTTTTTAATTTGGTTAGGTTATTAGGTTAGTTTTTAGACGTTAGGTTAGTTTAGTTTTGTTTTTTACAGTTTACCAGGTTGTCGGGGGTCTCGACTCAGCTGGGCACGCGCGCAACGCTACGCCAGCGCCTTTTGGGATTTTAAACATGTGGGATCTTAAACGGTGGATTCTTAACGGCGGCATTTCGGGATACCCCCATTTTAACATGCAAGCTAGAGTAAGCCTGTGCTCGCTTTTCCGTGCTGTACACGGCTCGTATAGCGACAGTTGCTACACCTGGTAACTCGCAAAAAATGCAGTTTCGTGTCATGGCATAGACTGGACGACTCACATAAGAAGTCGGCCTGACCATACTAACGCCGGTCCTGATCATTTTACGCGGGCGACATCTATGTCAGCTTGAAGAGCGCGTTACGTGGATTCACCAACAGGGTGCCAGGAAGGGGAAATGAGTCGCTTGGAGAGGAAACCCGGGAAGGTGGAGACTAAGAACCGTCGTAATGTTTGCGTAAGTCGAGACGTCAACACTATGCCCAGCAAGCCAACACTTTTTATCGATTGCGTTGAGAAACAACTAAATAAACGTATGTCGTCACCAATGTGTACGTAAGTCGGTGGAAATGCTGCATGAATTGATGGACGAAGGTGTTCTAGGCACTTTGTTTGACATTTTTCATAATCGTCCCTCGGGTACATTTATTTGGCAGAGTGCGTGTTGTAGATTCTCACGGATTACGAACCTTTTTGAAACCATTGATCGATCAAAAAAAGTGCGAGTCTCAAAAGTGGTGCGAGTTGGGAATAGAAGATCATTACAGACACATACTCGTTCTTTTTTCCCGTTCCAGTATTGTCCTGGTGTTTCGTGGTCGTTATTAAAATGAATGTCGTTAAAATGTACGCCTACGTAACAGTTTTTCTGTCCTCCATAACCTTCACGATTTCATGTTTTGTGCGTGTGTGCCAACGAATTTTACGCAACAACAACAACTACATGAATGATGATGACACAATGCATAGTACTCTCCCTACATTTTGGCAACCTGAGGGAGCTGCCCTCCTCGCGTGCACCCTTTTCTACAGCAAGGATCGTAGGCTACGCAGTGCGAAGACGTAACTGACTTTATCTTCACATTTGTCCGCAGTTGAGAGCCTTGTTGCATACGCCGAAAATGAAATCTACAAGGCGCAGATTCAATATATTATTCGAGAACTAAAAACTTTGCGCGTTAGGTCCGCTGGCTTGAGGCTCACCTCGCCGATCGCCAGCTTGACAAGTCCTCTAAAGAGATGTCGTGCAATCGGTGACATTAGCATCGTGACCGTAGTAGAAGAGAACCTTACAGCACCTATAACACCTTTTGTAGTGCCTAAATCGGGATTTTATTGCCTTTTATAGGCGCCCCTAAAACCAGTTTCTTTTCTTTCTTTCTTTTCTTTTTTTGCCTAGAAATCCGGGTTTTACATCCGAGAGGTCAAATGGCGCGCTAAATGTTCGCAGCAAGGAGACAAGACATGGAAAACACAACACACGCGGGAGCTGCATGCCACTATGTCTGAATACTAACTACCCACACTTAGGACTTTGATTAGGTTAAATGAGGATTGAGAGATATGCGAAAGAAAGTGAAAGAAGGCGGCTCCAATCATGCAAGCATATAGAGTCGTAGCTCGTGGGGGGGATATGTTTATTGAGAAAAAAAAAAAAAAAAAACAAGGAAAGGTTAGTCAGGCAAAGGCCGACTTGCTATTCCTTTTGTAAAGAGGAACGGAAAAGGAAAGGGGACGAAAAGATAGGAAGAAAACGAAAAAAGGAAAAAAGGCGGCAAGAAAGAAAACGAAAAAAAACGAAAGAAAGAAAGCGAAAAAAAAAGGGAGAAAACGAAATAGAGGAAAGAAAACGAAAAAATAGAGAGAAAACGAAAAAAAGAAAGAAAAGAAAAAAAAAAGAAAGAAACGGAAAGAAAAGGGGGGGGGGGGACTCTAATGGTAACCAACCAAGAGTAATCGTCACGACCGAGCCAACACACATCCTTCTACATGAAAACGTCAGCGATATTCGCGAAAAGCGCAATATAAATCCAGCGAGGACGGACTTCGATAGAAGTTTTTTTGTATGCTTCCATCTCGAAGTATAGAATTGAACCAACAGTGAACATTTGTTCACTATAATTTTAATTTTCATTTCGAATAGGTCACGTGCCGCGTTCGACTAAAGAGGACCTACATTACTGTGACCAGTGCGTCACAGTAATGTAGTGTTCACACAGTTTTCACGCACACCGTTTTTTATATCAAACTCAAACTGAATCTCAACTCTGCACTATAATAGCGTTCAGAGTAACTAAGTGCAGGGAGTGAAAGGTGCACTCGTTGCCATCGCCGGTTACAGTCAGTGGACGACTTGGACGACGAATGAAAGTGCATCATATATATTTCAAGTGAGGTGCTACTTAAATCAGCGCCTGTGAAATAGACGACCTTCATTACGCAGGTGGCGTGCACATGCTGCTCGGAAATGTCACCACGTGACCTTATTCATCGGGTTAAAACTAACCTTCATCTCTACATGTCAGGACTTACTTGAGGTCCACTATTTTGAAACCGAAAGGTAATCGTATTTGGCAACATGGAGAGAGAGAGAGAGAGAGATACGTGACTCTTGGTAGTCTTACAAATAGTTTGTCACTTAAAAGTAACTTTTTTTTTTCTACTGCACTCGTTTACTTTTGCATACAGGGTGTACGCTTTTATCCGTTACAGAGTTCTTATTAAAAAAAGAATAAAGCAATGAAAGCTGCACGGATGCCGTTTTTACATGCGGACATGCTGTCCCAACGGTATGTACCTAATGGACGGCTAATTACCTAAATTCAATCATTAACTTCTTAACGAGTTGTTTTCGGGGAAATACGAGACTAGCAGAATTGGAGCCACTCATTTTTAAATAATCTGATACGAGTGACACAGCTTTTACTTGGTAGATTTCAGGCCCGGGGCAATACATGGAGGCCAAGGTAGTACCACTAAATGCTTCACGGAAGGACATGAGCATAAAATGCAATTACCCCAGTTGCACGAAAATCCTGTGTGCGCTATAGTGTCCAGTTTCTAGGGGAATCATTCGTCTGAAACATTTATTGGATAATAATTGACTGTTTTTTTTTTAGTGAGATCCCAAGACATTGATTTGGAAATGCAAATGGTCCCTGGTTAGGACTACGTATGGTGTCGGCCAATAAGTATTTTTTGTAAACGTCAATCACTAACGGTGCAGGACAGCCCACTTGCTCGTAGTCCCGGCCGTTTCGCATAATGCGATTGCGCGACAATTCAAATGGGACGCAACCCTTTCACGTGACACAGACATTAGGCGAAATGGGGCTCCTTGCAGTTCGTGGTGGGTGTAAGGGTAGGGCACATAATTCGCTAAAATTATTACTGTAAACGTATTTTTATTCGCGATTGTATTAATTTTCGCGAATCGCGCATTCAGTCATTCGCGAAGTTATTCGCGAGTATTTCATTTCGCGATTCCAGGGCTGTTTCATTTCGCGCGATAAACGACAAGCTGTGTTCGCCAGTTCAATTGTACGCGATTTTTAGCGCAAAAATTTAAAAATTAATACATCGCGAATAAAAATACGTTTACAGTACACAAAATGGGAATTTGTGAAATGTAAAGACACTGTTTATCGTAAGGCGTCAGAGTACGCGCTATATATCAGCTTAATAATTCAAATCTTTTATTCGTAGAACCCGGAATTATGAAGCGGGGACACACACACACATACAATTAAAAAAAAGGAGGAAGCCCAGTATGTCGGCTTGCTATTCAAAAGAACAAAGAAAATGAATAATAATAAGAGGAAAAGAAAATAACAACGGAACGGAATAATGACTAACAAGTACTTGGTTACAATTTCAAGCAGGATTTTGCTTGGGAAAGCGCTATACTTGCAGTAGTTAGTGCTACAAAGAGCAATCAAGAAGGGCCGTCAACCCTGACGGGAGAAGTAACGCTAACCAGCGTTGGTGAAACGAGGAGTGTCTTCACACATGAATGCTGCTTCTTCGTATTCACTCTTCCTTTAGGGACTAAAATTCCTCACCGTTTCGGGCAACACCATCTTCTCTGTCCTGATGCGTTTCTAAGAAAGAAAGGGGCATTAGAAATGACACATTTCCCTTCATGGCACGACTCCAAGGATTCTGGAGTTGAGCTCTCCCATAATAAGTCTCGCTTTGTTGCAGTTGCTTGTGCGTGCTATCATATCAGACAACATTCTCGTACTCCTTGCTTCTTCTTCTTCTTTTTCTTTTTCGTTTTTCTTGGCCGTTTTCATTACAGTCGCATTTACTGCTGGAGTGAATTTATTGGGAAGAAGAAAGAAAGGAACGCGTGGAGGAACCTTTAACAAAGGAGACAACGCGCTTGACCTGTGAGGAAATAGAAATCTGGAGCAGCTTGTCCTCCCCATTCCGGTTCTTGTTCACATAGTAAGACTTTTCGAGCAAAATCGCCAAAGGTGAACCGGACGTATTTGTTGTCCAGAGACAAGGGAAAATCTTTACGTCATCCTTACCGACACACGACCCTCCCAAGTTCTTACGCGGGTCTTCCAACAACTCCTTACTCCCAAACTCCTAAATGAGCCACCTGACACGGAAAGCCAAGTTTTCTAGAGAATGACTAATCAATCATTGGTGCCCTGACGACGAAGGTTCAGTTCAGCGACAAGGTTTTATTAGGACTAGGCTACCAGAGCGATATACCAAACGGTGATTGACTGAATCCCCTTACGAGAGGATATGACATTTCAAATATCAAGAGCGAAGGACACCTTCGGGTCGGCACCTTGACATCCTGACTAAATCAACTCAAAGTCGGCGTCAGCCGTCAGAATCGCGTAACATACTTTCTTTGTGTCGGAGCGAGCCAAGCAATAAAACCGTGCGGATTTCTTACGGCCCGTGACACTCGAATGACATCAGACGTCGCATTTTGTATCGTGCTGGCTTCGTTCCGACGCCATCATCGTCAGCGCCTCAGCGGTGACCTAACAGACGTCGTCGAGGGGCCGCTGATGAATACACGTTTCGTGGGCACTCATTGCATGGGCTGATTGAAGCACGGGAACGAAAGCTGCTTGTCATGCATTTTGTTCGCGGGAAGAAAACGCTCATAATCGGGGTTGCAACGATAGATCTTTTGTCTCCTCGAACGTGAGCTATTTTGCCATCAATGAGTAGCTAGTCGACGCAAGTGGTGCATTAAATACCGCTTTACCAAGGGCTCGCCCGAGCACGAACAGGGAGCACGAACGAGCCTGCTGTGTCCTCTTTTGAGTGACAGCGGTATACATTTCCGGGGTTCGTGGTATAGCGCTCTCCACTGGGAGCACTGTACGTAATACGATGTTTCACGCTGGAAGCGTAACGCGGACGCAGCTGGACGTTACGACACTTTCGACCTTTTTTCGCTGGATACACCACTGCACCGTGAAGCCACCGTGCATATAGAGAAAAGCGCGTAAAATCATTTTACGGTGTTGATCATCCACCGTTTCAACAAATTTGGTAACGAATGATGTTGATGTTGAGGAAGAAAGAATACTAATAACGATAACGAATGAAAGATTGCAAGGATGGCTTGCGGGACTGCGACGAGGAAACAAAATTTATCTAACGCTCGTCGAGCGTATATAAATGATGTAAGCCCACGCCATTGTATTTACAGACGTGATGTCCACTTTTCAATCGATTCCCTATTTGGTGTCGAGATAGGAATTTCTCACTATTTACTTGCACGAGTTACGAAATATGTACGTTTAATTAATTGAGAAGCTCTATGGGAAAATGACGTAATGACGTGATCGATGAAGTATCAAAAAGTACTTATGAGGAGTAACTTGCTAGTAGGCGGTAAAACATAGCTGCTCTGTCAAAACTCGAAAGTTTTAAATATATAAAAAGAAAAACTGTTGTTGAACAGAAGTTGTAAAGACTACGGATCAAAAAGGACATCTCGTCCATCAATGATATATACAAAGTAATTTTCACGAAACTAAGGAAAAATAATGGCCAAAGGCAGGAAAGGAAAAAAAAAACAGAAAGAAAGAAAACTATCGAATGTTCAAATGAAAGAAAGAAAGGGCGGGTATGTGAAGAGGGTAGAGAGAACCTGTGACTGACCGAAAAGCACTTTCAGCCGAACAAGGTGCTTCGACAAAAAATTTAAACAATCCGGAAAAATTGGGAAAGGAAGTGTCTTACCCCCGATTCTTCCTCCGCGTGGGAAAAAAAATTACCCAAAATTTCTAATCCCCCCTCCCCCCCAAAAAATATAGAAAGCACAAACGAGGCCTATTTAGTCGTACTCAGCTGTTGCGCTTGCTCTATAGTGCATGATGGGTAGAGCCTGAGCTTGGGCAACGAAGTCACCACGACACACAAACGAGCCCCCGAGCGTGGACAGAGTTCACTGGCTCCGAGTCTGCATTGCACGTAATTCAGAATGAGAACACAAGCATATGAGGATTGACCGCCACCTTAGTGACGTAAACGGCAAGGTTTACGAAGCAGACTGGCTCTGCAACAAGTGCTGGTCCATTGCGCTCTGGGGAATAATCAGGCAGCATGTTGGAGGCGGACGAGGTGACCGTCGGTCCATTACGAGACGCCTGATGGACGTCAGCTAGTAGGCAGCTGAGATTCCTTCCATATGCTTGCGACAGCCGATCCAATACACGCTCCGCGGAAGCCATGAGATACAGTTGGGTGGGTGGGTAACGTAGATACAATGGGGTGCATAAATATAGAAACGCCCGCCCTCTAAATGATGCGTCCCAGTTTCAGGGTTCCAGACATCGTCCATCAGATTCAGTACGATCGAAAACCATGTTTTTACATTTTACAGCCCCCTCGAGTATTTTGATCCACTACAAAAATAGAGGGAGACTTGGGGTTCGCGC
This sequence comes from Ornithodoros turicata, assembly GCF_037126465.1. Classification (NCBI taxonomy): domain Eukaryota; kingdom Metazoa; phylum Arthropoda; class Arachnida; order Ixodida; family Argasidae; genus Ornithodoros; species Ornithodoros turicata. The sequence continues at coordinate 915,287 of NC_088206.1, forward strand.
GAATTGACAGCCGCAACAAAACGAAACATTGCGTAGTCTAAGACTTAGTTAGGCCGCTATATTGGCTTTGAACAACATCGAGACGCCACGGAACGCTGTCGTTGACATTTGGACGGCACAAGTGACGGCGTGCTTGAGCGTGCTGCAGGTACCATGGCGACGACCGTTGCCACAGATCGTGCGGACAATGACGCCCCGCAGGTTTTCCATTAGGTTGACGTCAGGATGATACCTTGGTAAGCGACGATGCAGTGGTGATGGTCCGGCTGAGGTGTATCGCGGCGTTGTCTTGCTGCAAGAAATGATCCTGAAGACGGCGGAAGGAGCCTTGAAGGACTGTCTGCTAGACCCCTGCGTCCGTCCGACAGTAGATGTGGACGATCGTGAGCACGGCAGAGATGTAGAAGGCATCTGATACCATGACAGATCCACAACTGAAGTCCCACTTGGAGAGGTATAGGGCGAGACGCAGGTCCCTGCCGTTCACTATACCGACCCCTTCTTTATATTCTTGCACATTTGGTGCTGAAACCCGGAATACCGGAGTTGCGCAAGAATTACTGACGTAGGTTGTACTGAACTGGACTGGAAGGTTTGGACTGAACTGGACGGCATCAGAATGGGCGATTTAGAAGAGCTGGAGAGGGTATACGTGCTATGTGACGTTCGAGAGCGAATGTGAGTCTTGTTGCGATCGATACCTTGAATACCACATCACTATATCATGGTACGAGCACGAGCGGCGCTAGATTCTTCGGTCAGTCATGAAGACTGCGACATGGTGTATCGGCCACGTATGATGGAGCTTTCTAACGATGAAAGAAGGAAGTCACTGAAAAGGTTAGCCAGCCGTAGGACTCGAACCCACATCGTCTGGATTACCGGTCCAGGGCTCTACCAATTGAGCTAAGCTAACACACCTCCCCAGCGACTTCCAAGGGCGCGTCATCTGAAGGGACAAATCAACCACTGTCTCACTCATCCCCCTTTCACTCTTACATTTTTCTCACTCATACACACATTCATACGACAGGATCGACGCAAGCGGCATCTGTTGAACATACAAAGCCTCAAAGTGTTAGGCATTTTGAGGCTTTGTACGTATTTGTCCTTTCTATGTGTTCCAGCCCCAGAACATCAATTTCTCATGAGCTTTCTATGTTTGTGTCAAAAACATTAAAAAAAATGTCAACGCAAGGCTATGCTTGAGTAAAATCAACAAGGTTGAGTTATATGAAGATGCGAAAGTGACGTCAGGGGACCGCCTTCTATACTCACGTGACATGGATTAGTTGGCGAAGTGGGACTGTCTGCAGCATATACATTAAGGGACCCCCTGCAGTTCAAGGTCGGTGAACCTGCTAAGGGACGGCGAGATAATCCGCTAAAAAGCATTAGGCGAAATGGGAATAGGCGAAATGGGAAGACACGCCGTTAAGAGGGCGTGTACGGGGTGCAAGAAGATGCAGTCCACGCTCTTCCTTCCCTTCATAATCCTTACTTGACTTGCAATGTTTATACATCCTGTAGGTGTCCCTATATTTATGCACCAGGTCAGGGTATTGAAAGGGGGAAAAAAATATGAAACAGATTTGTAAAACAAAACCGTCCTTTCGAATGGTTTTCAATCACGCCGAATCTGCTAAAACAGGTTCGAAACCCTAAAAACTGCGAGCGAGGCCATCATTTCGAGGGGTGTCCCTAAATTTACGCACCGCACTGTATTTTTCGTCGGGACGCTGCGTTAATTCATATTTCGTCGCATGCGACTATATGTCGCTTCAGCGCGTTATCGCTCATGACAAGCGCCTCCTCAGAGCTGCCGGCACTGTAGTGGCAGTGGTGGAAAACCTGGAATGGAACACACCCTCTGCGTCCATTGACCATACCATCAGCCTTTGGTGGTGATGGTGATGGTGATGTAATAAAGAAAAAACGGGACGACTACGCTTACGGTGTCTTTAACAGATAGATTCTTGTCACTGGGCAAAATTGCTTATTCAATTGTCAAATTCAGTCCACCAGCGAACAGCGTGACCTAGTGCAGGAGCAATCCTTCTCTTTTTAGGAAATAGCGAGCCTCTTGTGGGCCTTACTTTTCTTGTTTTTTTAATGCGTTACCATTAGGAGTGTCAAAATGGAAAAAGCTGTATGTATGTATGTGTGAGATGGTGAAGACTCACCGAGACAGCGGTATAGGTGGACATGCAAAGGAGATATAAGAGTGTAAATGTAAATGGAGGCAAATGATTTGAAATTGAAGTATAGCCGAACGTAATTAAGAGTAAGAGGTAAGAGTAATTGAAGGTAATTAAAGCAAGAAGGTTGAGTTTAAAGGTAATGAATGTAAGATATATGTAATTAAGAGAAAGAAATGAAATTAAAGAATACCGAAGGTAACCGCAGGTTATACCGGAGGTAATTAAAGATAATTACCGTCAATTAAAAGGGAATTGAGAATAATTAAGGCAAGTAAACGTAGTTAAAGGTAATTAAGGAATTCAAGGAAGTCAAGATAACCTCATGTAACCTGCGGTTACCTAGGGTAATTAAAGGGTAATTACAGAGTAATTGAAAGTAATTGAGGCTAATTAAATGTTAAGTAAATATGAACTTACATATAGTAATTGAAAGTGTCAAACCGGAAATCAAGCATTGACTGGAGGTGGACAACCGGAAGTCAGGTTAGACCGGAAGTGGAGAACCCGAAGTCGAGTTGGACCGGAAATTCATACCGGAAGTCAAGTATAGACAGGATGTGGACAATCGGAAGTCGGGTTTAAACCGGAAGTGGATACCCGGAAGTCAAGTATGGACCGGAAGAGGCGGTTAATGCTAACGCACTTCTCTCGCCTTTACCGCTAAATCGCCAGTGATTTTTTTTAAATACTCCCCCTCTCCCCCACTCTAAGAAAAAGGTAGGTACCACGACACCCTTTTGGGGTGTAGTTCATTGTCAGGTATGTGACGCCCCTTTAACCGTCAAAGAACACCACAGAATGAAGGGTGTTCTTGTACACCCTCCCTGAGGGAGTGCTAGCACACCCCACTTTACTACACTCTTAAAAGAGGGTGTACTTTAACTCCTTTTTTTTTGCCACATATATAACACCCTTTTGGAGAGTATAACTACGCTCAAAAGGGTGTCTCCTCACTCCCTCAAGGGAGTAGCATAACACCTTTCTCCCTACTGGAGAGTAATATTACTCCCCGGCAGGGAGAAGGTGTTATGCTACTCCCTTGAGGGAGTGAGGAGACACCCTTATGAGCGTAATTGTACTCTCCAAAAGGGTGTTATATATCTGGCAAGGAAAGGAGTTAAAGTACACCCTTTTTTTACGAGTGTAGAGTGTGTTCTTGTACACCCTGCACGAGGAGTGCTACTACACCCCACTTTACTAGAGGGTGTTCTTGTACACCCTCCACGAGGGATGGTAGTACACCCCATTTTACTAGAGGGTGTTCTTGTACGCCCCCTGAGGGAGTGGTAGTACACCTGTTTTACTGAAGGGTGCTTTTGTCACCCACCCTTAGGGAGTGCTAGCACACCCCTTTTACTGAACGGCGTTATTACTCTCCCCAATCCTCCTCAGAGCAAATGTCGTGTGTAAGTGGTGCCCTCTACGCCCATAATACACCTCTTTTTTAGAGTGTGCAGCCAGCCAAAGCTTTGCTCTAAATAATGCACTACTAATATTTCTGGACACACTGTAGGACTTTGACACTCTCTGTGGAGTTCTTCATTATATCATAACCAAATTAGAGCGAGCAATAAGGGGATATGTTTAATGATGGTAAAAGAAAGCAATGGGGTACAGTACTGCCTGTGGCGATGAAACTGATCATCATCGAAATAAAATTGTCGTCTGTTTCGGGTCAGGTGCTCCCACACTCTCACGTGGGACATATATACTATGCAGAATTAAGTCTTCTTACAAGCGGTACACTCGATATGCATGTAATGAACATAAATGTGTCTCAGTCAATATTGTTGAAATATTGCGCATCATAAGGAAACCCACAGGATACGGCTTACGTCCGGGCCTTTACTTTTTCCATCTCTAAAGTCTGAATGCCGATCTCCTATCGCATTCCAAGAGGAAAACCTTCTTTCGCCCCCCCCCCCTCATTATTATATCCGCGACGACCCCAAATCTCTCTCAGTGGAAAATACCAGTGGAGAAGACGTCATTGTGAACGTGTCGGATTGAGGGCCATTTAGAACACGAAATATGGGACAAACGGAAGAAACAATAAAGTTTTGCAACTACTGATCTTCTTCAAAGCTTTACTTCCACGTGACGCCAACGACGGCAAATAGATCTTTTTATTTATTTATTTTTTGGATCACATTTTTTCTCCCCTGTTTCGAAGGGAAGGGGGTAGTGGGGGGAGGGAACACAATCGTGGATAAGCCGTTGCCATATCAGCACTGTCCGTCATTCTCAACAAAGAAGCAAATTTTAGCAGACGCGATAACTCGAGCACTTAGGGAATATTTTTCTCGTAGTTTATGCCGGGCACTACGTGTGCGAGACGCCAACCGAGCCTTTCTGCAAAACTGCTGGGAAACGTGTAGTGTATTAGCGTACAACCTATTTCCGTTGAGTCCAAGCCATATGGCCTCCCGGCCGGAAGACACTTGACACGCCCTCGTAGAGGTCCATGATGGATGTCGAAGAGGCAAACCTCAGCACACGGAAGAGAGGGTCCTGCTTTCTGCAACCGGTACGTCAGCAGTGCCCGTCGGACGTACATCCTATTCGAGACAAAATGGCGATTCGAGTTTGTGGTAGATAACCTCCCGCACTCGGGGCCGGGATATGTGTATTAAAAAAGGAGAAAAAGCCAAACACAGAGCTGTCTTGCTCCGCGCTGGGCTTCATTGTGCAAGTTAAACAAAATACCCATCTGTTCCAAATCCCGAACGGCGGATTGCGCGTGTGCCCAGCTGTACGCTTTTAACTCGATACCCTTTATCGTAACTTTTAGCAACGTGTACCTCTATCTGGACGTAGATTTCGAAATATCGCGGAGATTACACGCCCGATACCTCTATTTAGAGGTCTTGTAACGACTTGTAACCTGACTGTTGAGACTGTAGTTGAGGAGAGAGACGTCCTTTCAAGCTGATGTTTATTGAATGAGTTGAACTCTCGAGACAAGATGATGATGTGACGTACGTGATGCTTACGCACGTTCTTTTTATGATGATATAATGATAGGCTGAGTGTTGCATTTGCAACACTGACATTGTTGGAGCAATACATGTTACTTCTGAGTTCGACCCAACTCCAATCGTCGTAACTTATAAATCTATACAGGGTGTCTCAGTTAAATCCCCGGGCTAAATAATTCGCGAACGGGTGCACCAATCGAAGAACTTTCTTTTTTACAAGTATCTCTCCGATACCGCCTACAGGCTGCACACCGTGTGAATGAGTGGGAGGCGCTCATTATTTAAATACAAAGTCAAATGAGTTTCTTGAAAAACATAACTTCTAAAGCAGGGCGCCGTCGGCATTAAAATGCGTACTTACCCTTTTGGCACCTTCAGTTGACACCTTTTAGAGAAAAGTCTGCCACCGAAGCGGGTCATTTGTTGCGGTAATTAATTGGTCGCCGTTTAAACATTTCTGTTGCGGCTGGTCGCGGTGAAGCGCAGAAGGACGCTCTTCCACTCCCTTATCCACCAATGAATTACGTGTTCTAGAGCTTACTTAGCAATGGAGAGCAATGATCAGCAACGATCGTGCCCTGAAGTCGGCCTAGGACGCATACGGCTGTCCCCCTGTACCACCCTGACTGTCCTCTCTCCATCTGTCCACGTCTGTACGCCGCACAGTTGCTTCGCGGCGCAAACACGGAATTAAAAAAAATTAAGGTGCATCAGACGTTCGACGTCATACGTATGAAATCAGGCTTCGTTCGCCGACTTCAAGTTGATTGGCTCTTCGCCGCGTTGTCAAAAACGATACTTATTGATCACTCGACGATGTCTACGAGCAAATACAACTGGAGACGAACAGCTTGGTAACATCGATGGCCACAGCTTTGTCACGCTCTGGAACCAGTCGAAAGGAAAGGGCAACCACAACTTTCAGACTAATACAGCTTTATTCTGACGCGGGTCTCAAAAAAACCTTCACCGAATTGCGCGAAAAGGCCACCAGAGGTTGACACCACTGGGAAGACAAGTGATATTTTTACATTTTGATTTTAAGTGCAGTGTCAGAAAATACTGAAAATTATTATATTGTTTGCAATGTCATTCACGAGGCTTGGTGAAAAGGACGATAAGTCCTGATGTGTCGTTCGAAGAAGAGTTCGGAGACTGTCGAGCCACAAGCGCCCGCTCTGCTGCAGTGCAGACCCGCATCACTTTGTCCTGCTTCACTCTGTCTTCACACACTGCCTTGTTGACGCTTGATTAGAACTTTGTAAGGTGAGCAGACTGCACACAGGGGCGGAGCCATTCCCTCCTGACGTTAAATAGTTATTGTAATGCCCCCTCGTTGGCAGTCTCATTTCGCCTAATGACAGGCACCCCCTCGCCCTCTTAATCCTAAAAATCGCATTAGGCCAAATGGGAAAATGTGAAATGGAACGTAACCGTTCGGTGACCGCGGGACGGGTGCTGTTTTTCTCTTTATCTTTTCATATTTTCATTTTTATTTTTCCTTTCTGCGTGGTATCATCCATTTAGGGGTTCCTTATGGGAGTAGCAGAATTCGTCAGGTGACGAATTCAATTTCTTCCCGTTTTGTTGTATTCAAACTCAACTCAACTCAACTGATGATTGATGAAACACATCATAGTCGACCGAGAGTTAGCATTCGCTCTCCCGATTTATTGAAATTGAGAGACATTGATTTTTTTTTTTCGTGTGTTTACGAATAATAAAATATGCACGCCATTAATGAGTAACATAAAAGCGAAGCGATGTCATTTGTCGCACTACGTTCGCTAGCGATATCGTTCGCTGCTGAATGCTAGTATTTTTCTTCTGTTGGTCACGCACGGACTTTACAGTTGTCCCCTGCATCTTTTCTGCGTCGATGTTTATGGACAACAAAAGCCTGTATGTCAATTGCATGATGGCAGTTGAAGAGATTGAAATCAATTGAAGTGTGCAACTGGGTGAGGCTTCCGTCGTCTTTCTCCTAGTATGTTCAATTGCCCCATGCACTACAACGTTACATGAGGAAGCTGTACACCCACTCATTCATTGTTTCATTGCCCTTAAACTCCGCTTCTGCTGAAGATACGGTTCATCGACCTAGAAACAACTGAGAGAACAACAGTAAAACCTGTGTCTGACCAACAATGGGAAAGTGATAGCGCCCAGGTTTACTTGGGAACTACATTATCCCACGTACAGCGAGCGTGAAATCGGAGCCTCAGGCTAGTGAGCACTGTTGAAAGCGTTCACATGCGTTTTATTTCATCGGTACGAATACATGACGTCACGGGTCATTTTGCAATACTCCGTACTACTTCTGTCTATAAAAGAACGCGGGTACCATTTTTCCATGTTATCTGCCAGAAATACGCAGAGGATATGCCTTGGATGATGATGATAATGATGATGATGATGATGATGACGACGATGATGGTGATGATGATTGGAATTTTTTTGCGCAAAAGCAACGAAGGCCATAGAGCGCCAAGATCGTGGTAGTGAATGTAACAGGGTTAAAACAAAATCAGTATAGGTTAAAAATAAAACAGGATCTTGGAGAACCGCTTCCTAATCTTGTCGCGTTGTCTGTGCTGCACTGAATAAAACAGAGGGAGAGAGAGAGGAACAGAAGGAACAGACGGCAGTCCGCTCAATACAACCGGCGCAACGAATTAGAACCGCTTTTATGTTCCTCATTGAATGGCGTGCAACGTTTATTGTTCATTAACATCAATGTTAGTTTTAAAAAGCCTATATCTCCCAATTTCAACAAATAAGGAGGGCCAACTATAGCACTTGGTCAGCTATGTTCCATTTCATCGGCTGCCCGCAACGACGCTCCTGTATTTTTGGGAGCAGAGAACCCCGCGGGACCATTATTTCCGCCCACGTAACCGGGAACCATTTTTTCCAGTACCATTTTTTCCGGAGCCCAACAGCCACTCCTGTCAAGTCTTCGCTCCTGTAGTGTGATTTACTTCATTGCTATTTTAAGTATTAGCAGCCTTTTTTAATCGCCTTTCTACCTTCCTTCGCGGATAATGCTGGTGAAGTACGGTATGTCTTCATTCCAAGGCCGACTTAGTTCACAGCGTTGTTTTATTTTCATACATATTCATTTAACTGTGTTTTATAAATAGTGTTGTCTTGCCGTGAACAACGCGAAAGTGGGTTATGTCATTCGGGGTTAATCAGAAAACGGTAGAACGGTAAAATATGCGGTCAACGGCTCACGCGCGGCAATTAAGTTTGCCATCTTCAAAAAACACTTTTGTCGAATTTCAATTGCAATAAATTGAAATTTCTGAATTGAACTCTGAAATTTTTCTGGTCAACACAACGTCTTTTTTTTAGCGAATCAGGAAGCCCGTGGCGAACCTAGTCGAATACACCGAAGCCGAAATCTCAAATGCTAGAGCGAGTGCCAAAAAAAAAGAAAAGAAGAAAAGAAGAAACATTGTGAAAATCGGCTTTTTTGACGCGCGTATTTCAACGGCGCACGAAATCGACCGTAAAGATGCGATGAGAGGAGGACATGCACCTGCCATGTACCAATGGGAATCCATGTTGCCTCAGATTATTGCCATGTTGCCTCGAGCACTGGAAGGTTCCCCCCCCCCCCCCTTATTTCCTTGCTTCTTGAAAATTGAGTACCACACAAATGCCGACGAAGATGTTGTGTTCAGTGCCTCCAAACAACAAAGAACAGCTCGCTTTTCTTTGTTGCCAAAACGACTGACAGATCTCAGATTGCCATATTTTACGTTATGGAACTTATTACCTCCACCAAGGAAAGACCAAAACAGTTTTTTTTTATCAGCTGCCAGATGACGCATTCGTTTCTAAAAGGTACGAAACATAAAATTGATCTGAAAAATACAACGCTTATGCAACGCAACGCAATATATATATATCTATATATATATATATTCAGGGTGTCCCAGCTAACTGTGAACATATCTTTTAAAAATATATATAACACTTTTTCCAAGATGAAATCAATTACAATATAGCATATGCTGAAGGGCACTCCCTAGGAGGGCATTAGCAAAGTCCAAAGGCAATGTCTTAATTAACTTTCATTAATTATAAAAGCTACAAAGTTGTCCCATTGAGAACATCTGTTCCTTTCGGTCGCTTGATATTGTAGCCGTTTTCAGAACAAAAATCCGTTCGATAGATCGCCCGCAAAAAATTCGTGAAGGAACGCCATTTTGTTCTTTATTTTGTTCATTGCGCATCTTCGCAGACGCATCTTTCCTTCATCCCCAACGTGAGAGGGGAAAGGAGTACAGTGCCGCCTCATGCGTCGAAGATGAGCTTTCACTTGCGGAAACAAAACAAATGTATCGGGTGACTCTATCGGAACTGGCCTTATCTTGGGTTGCATTTTCTGTTTCCTTTTAATCTTTTTCCAGGACGCGAGAGGCGATAGTGTGCTCTTTCTCCCTCTCACATTGGTGGTGAAGAAGGGTGAAGCAACAATTTTCTCAAAGGCATCACTCGTTTTTTGCATTCAAGCGTGTAAGCAGTCTTCGGAACCAGCATACATTCCTCCTCTCCCCTGTCTCCGACCTGTCGTTGCCTTCATTCTCACCATAATTCATCCTCTCATATTAACCAATGTGAAATGGGGTAGTGTCCTGTGGCTACCACGGGGAAACATCCCATGTCATCATCACTTCTTCATTTATTGTTGTTGTTGTTGTTCCTCTCCCCTTCAGGCCTCGGTCGAGTAGTTGCACCAGAAGACACGTATATTGTACTTTCTAGTATTTCGGTGCTTATGGGCTCTCGGTGCGTATGGGTAGTCGGTGGTTATGAACAGGCTCTCCCCTTCTGTCCATTAGCACCCGATGCTCAAACTCTTCTTATTATTCTTTTTTCTTTTTTTTTTCATTTGGAGACTATGGGTTATGGAGTTTATGGACGTTCGGTAGTTATGAGCTGCACGGAGGAGGAGGAGGAAAAACGTCGCCGGTGATGACGTTACGGCACCGGGCATTGCCACCGTTGCGCAAGAACGTGTCTTTTTTTAGTTCTGCGATATTTATGTATCCGTCGAATGGATCATTTCGCGTACTGCATTTTCATGGGGAGGTTAACGGCTTGATTTCAAGAAAGGATAGTGACTGAAGTGCCTTTCTGTCCTTCTTTTATAAGCGACTCTCGGGCAAAACTGACATAGCAGAATAGGGGCAATCCTCGTCGGAAGCGGTTCTCCTGAAACGAGCGCGTGCGTTGAAATAAACTCCGCACAAAAAGGTATTGAGGTAACAGTTCGATATTTATCCTCAGCGTATGATATTTCAGTTAATACAATTTCTCATCCCCAAGTGACACTGATAATTACAAATGGAATAGCTTCCATTGAGTGATTAGGCGCTCCTCCATGGAAAAGCAGTCCATCGACACCGAGCCGGCATTCGTCGTGTACGGCTTTCTGTAAGTTTTTTTCTTTTACCGCTGGCGAATATTTTAGAACGAAATAAGTGAGGTCAACAACGGCAAGGCTGGTTTCGTCACCATCACCACAACCACCACCACCACAGAGCGCGTGCCCGAAAAAACGCCGGCGGTCCACACGAGACTACCGTTGACGTCACGTATGGTACAGGAGGCAGGTGAGAGGGAACGTTCGGAAGTTTCGGTTTCGTTTTGAGCTTCCCTCTTTTGAGCTCTCTGGCAACTAACGAGTCCGCGACTGCCAAACAAACTTTAGTATCTCTCATTTCGGAAGAATGTATGGAACGTGTTTATAATAGTTTCGGACTGTCCCCCTCTAGAGGTGGTGTAGACGTGCTGGTTCTTTTTTCAGAGCCACGTTCACGAGGAATGTCCTTCCACGACGTATTATTTGTACATCTTTCCCGGTTGCCTTCACGAACAGAAATGAGATTACTTTATAAGCCGCACTTATTCTTTGACGTGAAACCCCTCCACAACCACGGAGCCGCAACAATGCGACAACAAACAGGCTCGGCAGGTTCTCCCCCGGCGGCTGACCACGTGGGAGTCCAGGATTGGTTGACGACGGAAAACGTCATTCGGGGATGAGTCTGCCCCGTTTGCCGTAGCCGAGTGACGTTTGCTGACGCATTAGACGAAGGGAAGAGTTGCGCTGATTTCGCTCTTTGATCTGCTTTTTAAATATAGTTAAAGCGCTTGAGCTACACAAAGTCTTCCACATATTTAGGTCGAGTGCAACCCGTGCTTTCACTCTGTGCTGTTTTTAGACAAAGTACGACCACCAATTTCGTGCCCCTTTAAATGTCGCACGCAATGAGCAAATTATGTTCAAATGCTTTTCGAGTATATTTTTAAGAAATATAATTTCGCTAGCAAAGCTCCGGCCGCTTTTCCGGGAGCTCGAACGTCGCGTTCCATTCAGTTGTTGTGCGATGGAGCAAGCAATGGTCCAGGCAGATAACAGAGAAGAGGACAAAAGCGAGCCAAGGCCAGATAACGGAGCTGTTGCCAATCTGTTATCTCATACTGTGCAGCGGTCAGCAACACCGAATACTGCTGCGCAGTGTTTGTAAACAGAGACTGGCCTCGCCGGGAGAAGAACTGCGTCTCACTTTCGTACTCGTATAGACAGGAGTGGTCACATAGTACATTACATGAAGCGCTTGACGTTAAAGAAACGAATGTCCAAAGCATACAGTAGCTAGCATAGCATTGTTATAACCCTCGAACTATTCAATATACGCCATATTCAGCTCAAGTGTCTCAAAATAAACTGGACGAATGTCCTTCTGCAATAATTACTGTTGTGCGCGGGCGAGCCCATTGAAGTACATTTGCATCTTACTCCCATTACTCCCTTTTTTTTACATTTGCACGTTCTGTTTTTCCGTCCACTGTTTCGTAAAATGTTGGCTGTGTGTCAACTAGCCGCCTTCTTTCTTCCCGCTACAGGGACCAGTAGGCGAAATGGGACACCGCGTGCAGCTTTGGGACGGGTGAACATGACAAAAGACGGGTAGATAATCCGCTGCAAAAGATCAGGCAAAATGCGAATACACGTCCCAGAAAACCCTCCGAACTGGTTCCCACATGACTGCACTTTCGAAACAGTAAACCATTTTCTATGGAGTCTATCCAATGTGTCTGTCTTCCCCGGATGCAGTCACCGTGAGCGCATTTGCTCCCACAGGCCCGAAACCATTACGGTGAAGATTATTCTGAACGAAGAAAGGAGGCACACAACTGTGGTCCAGGAATCCTCTTGCCATACACGAAAAAGCCAATCCCGAATTAGAGAAAATGTCCAGAAGCCGAAGGCGTGAAATGCACGAATTAAGGAAGGAAATGTTCTCCAAAGCGGTACCGTATTACGTCGATGGCGGATTCCTTCTCGCGGCCGAATACGTTACTTGTCAGTTACAGCTTACAAGTTAGACCTGTTCTAACGCGCTTCATTATCTTTATCGTCGTCTTCGCGCTGTCATTTTCTACGGTTCTTGAATAGAAAGGAAGCACGACAAAGGAGGGGGGGGGGGTATATGTTTATTAAGAAAAAAAAAAGAAAGGAAAGGTTAGCCAGGCAAAGAGCCGCCTTGCTATTGAAAAAAAAAATGAAACAGAAAAAACGGAAACGAAAAAGAAGGAAAGGAAAAGGAAAGAAAGAAAGGCAGAAGAAAAGAGACACTAGAACAACGTCACATGCTGTTAACGAGTCCTGAGACTCGGAGAAAACCTAGGAGATTGGCAGTGACAGCAGGTCACTGGTTGGGGTGCAAGACGGGGCCAAGGAGACCGGCCAACGAAAAGTCGTTACTGCCAATCTGGAGCAGACGGCAAGGATTGCACATAGCACTTTTAGACAGGCAAGTGTGGCAGTGGCACCATCAGAATTATGTTGTAAAACTTCCACCATTTCCTGTTTCTGTTCCTTCTCCATGCATCACACTTTCAAAACGAAACTCATTATATTTGTCTTGGGAACATCAACTAGATTCAGCGCGACCAACCAATCGGTGGTGTTAATAAATTTGTTTCTTATTACGGTGAATTTATACCCTAGCCACACGGTAAACGTAAGGCATTAACCGGGATGGCAGTAACTTCACCTCCTAACTAACCTTCATCTCGAATGACATCGTACTCTCCCCTGATTTGTTGAAAACATGAGCCGTACGCCTTTTTTGTGACAATTATGCGGGACGTAATTGTAACAGAAAAGGCTCCTGTTTTCAACAAATGAGGTGAGAGAACGATATCATTCGAGATGACGGTTGGTTAGGAGGTGAAGTTACTGCCATTCCGGTTAATGCATTAAATTTACCGTGTGTCATTCAGCGAAATTATTGCGGAAAACAAGGAACAGACTTGAGCCGTCGAGGTGAACGACGACTAAGTGGAGTGCACGGTAAACAGCCTGTCCTTTTGCTTTCTGCAGTGCTCCCACTGGCTTGAAACAGGCATCGGCAGTAAAAACTGCCGTGTTGCTATAACCTAAATCAAAAAGTGTGGGGCGGTGATGCCTATCTCTCGCGGTGCGTGGCCTACTTAAAAGCTCTCTTCCAAGGCCAATCCATTTTCAATGTGAACCTCTTGGGCTGACATACATGCAACACTGCCCCTATTGCCCCTCCAATTGTATAGCGAGATTCGTCTAAACGAAGAAAGTAATTAATGTTCTCCACAAAGGGATGATTCTATAAAGTGCGTTTTGCGGATCCCTCAAATTATAGCATCCCCCCTGAACTGCATGCCCCTCAAAGCTTTTGCCATGAATGCGGAGATGTGCTCTTGTCCCCTTCTTGTCGTTCCTGTTCCTCGTGTGCTGTTTGGAGTTGTTACCATGTTGTTTAGTAGGAGATGTGATCTTCACAGCACTACATCTCCGGTGGCCGACCGGATGAACGACTATCCCCGTATGTTACGACGCACCCGCGTGTATGCCTCATCTTTTTCATCGTCATCCTACTCATATACCGTATTATCCCACATGCACTGAGGTATGGTACCGCAATTGTTGCGGTGAATCAATCATTCATGTAGTATTATAGTTGTTGTTCGTGAACCTTTATCATGTAACAGCACGTCGTGGATACTCAGTGCCTTCGCCTCTCACAAGCGACGTCAAAATGCGTATCGCCCGCTTCGTCCTTTTTTTTTTACACGTAATACTCGAGCTCCCAATATTAGAATGCATAAAAGGCACCCATCTCGTCCTCACCCATATTTTTCTCAGACTCCCCAATATATCCGGTCATAACAACTCCCCCCTCCTCTCGTAAGCGCACCTTCCTCTGTGAGAGATCACGTAAACAATCTCCGTTCACTATCCGCGACTGTCGTATACGTACAATTCACACGCTCTACTCCCATGCACGAATCCAGTGTGTGTTCTCCCGATGGGGGGATGCAGACGGGAGAAATATAGAACAGTAAGTACGGGGGGTTGTCATTCATAGATAAGAGGGAGAGAAGCAATGTGGTTGGCTGGTCCGTACACGGGGAGGAGGTTTTTGGCTGACTCACGCAACTATTGATCCGCCGCTGCAGGGATATTGGCCCCCAGGACGTTTTGCCTTGTAATATGGTCCCTTTCAAAGACTGAGGAGATCTTTCTGTTGCTAGGTTCCGGCTGAAATAATAAAAGCGTTGTTCGAAGGATTTCACATCAGTGGGGATATACTCCATTTGGTGGGTGCTACATGGGAGAAAGCGTCGTCAGAAAATTGTGGCGTGCGGCGCTACATCTGACTCCGTGGATAAGGTGGAACGACTTTGCAGTGACGTATGTAATGGGATTTAACCAGAGGTCGACACTCGTGACTGCAGCTCACTCATGCTCACTTACTCCCCGCACAGCTTTTCGTCTTGCTCACTTACTTCCCGCTCAGCTCTCGTCTTGCTCACTCATCCTCGGCTCGGTTTGCCGTCTCTGGCTGAGCTCCATGGATGCTCGCCGCTCGTGCGTACAGAGTGCCGCTCATCTACTTAACATATCTCTAGGTTGTCAAGAGCGTGAATAGCATGATGTGTGGAGAGTTGAGCTCACGTGACGACGATTGCGCGATGGTGAAAGGAGGTTAGGAGACGAACAACAACAAATTTATTTTGATGGTGATGTTGGTGATTGGGGAGTTTCATTGCCAGGGGGCGATATTCTGCCCCATTGCTGGCGGTGATGTGGTGAAATGGAATATTAGAGAGTTTTAGCAAACCGTTGATAACGTGGCTTGCGTCGAACCGTATCAACCGGAACCAATCAGTGGATAAGACTCTGAGTGACACACGACTGCCATTGGCTCCGATATAGGCACGATAACCGTAGCTACAGTTTGCTAAAACTCGCTAATGAGTCGCCTCTCAGTGAGGTCAGAAGTCATACGGTGTCAAAAAAGGGGAAGAGCGTTGGTGGGTTGGATGGATGGACCAAGCAATTTTGGCATATTCAGAGGGCGAGAATGCCATTGATTTAGAGATACTGAAAGGGTGGTTCGGAAAAGTTGGTAGGGCGTGCAATAGAGCAGGATGTATTCTAGGTCATCCAGATCACCGCAGCGACGACATCTTGGAGAGTCAACTTCTCGCAAGAACGTCACTGAGCAGTAAAAGACACATTGAGTCGCATACGATGAATTAATGCAGCGTCTCGACGAGAAATTGTTCTGTGGCTTCTGGAAAGCTAGCGTCGGATCAATTCTTGCAAGCACAGATGGGGGGGGGGGGGGGGAATATCAGTTGTCCCTTGCGCTAGAAGCCAGTGAAGTAAAAATGTAGTTGTAGATGTTTGTTTGAAGTAAAGATGAAACTATATATTCCAAAAGCCGGGTGACGAACTCATAATGTAATATCCTTTACTGAAAACACCGGCTGACTGAAAGAGAGATAATTATCTGGAATCGCATGTACGGGGCTTCAGACAGCCCGGACCGCGGTGTGTTACTCAAGTTATTCACCCTTGAACACCATTTCATCTCTCTCATGCTCAGCTCATTCACCACACTGAGCGAGAATGAGCGTTTTCATGAGTGAGCTTTGCTCATGCTCATCTACCCGTTTTCTCACTCATGCTCACTCCGTCCCTGCTTTTCTTTTGCTCAGATCATTCCCACATTGAGCATGAGTGAGTTTTGCCGAGGTATGGATGTGACACTTGGCTTACAGCAGCAGTGTACATTGTCCGATACTCTGCTGATCGCTTATTTATCTGCTGGTACAAGCTACGGCTGGCTGCACCTGTATTTTCAACAACAACCATTATATTTTGACGATGGAGTGGGGAAGTTTTCCAAGCGTTGTTATGACTTGGCGACTGGCGCCATACCGGACGACACCAGATCAGCTGCATACGCGAAAGCACGCTGCAGCGAAACCAGAGATCCAGATCCACCAGTGCTTCGCCGTCAAAGATCAATTGTTTGCCGCCAGTTGAACTGTGCGGTGCGTGAGAACCACGTCGACCTTGCGCGCCAAAGACTTTATATAGCATTGGGCACTACAGCCCATCTCTCTCATTTCTACTCTGACATCATGTGAATAAACTGCTATCTTCCCTCGCTGAGTCTCCTTCGCCCTATACCACACCCGGAGTCATAACAGCATGAAACGCTACGCGGTGCCGTTACTGCTGATTATTGCATAAACTTCGTCTTGATGTGGAAACAGATTTGTGTAGTTTCCCTTCCTTTTCTGAATAACGCGTCCTGGAGTAGCCAGGGACTAACATCTGCAATTTTTTCTTTTACAAATCAATCAGTCAATCCATCAGGGACCACATTGCGTTCCGGATTCCTAATCTGGATAGCGGTGATCGGTCGTCGCAAACTATGTCGCATGTGTACTGCTTTTCTGTCCTAGCGCGACGCGTCGCGCATTTCATCGTGCACGTATGATCGTGCACCGTGGCTTGGGCAGCAGTGTATGTATACTGTCTTATGTTCTGCTAATCGCTTAGTTATTTGCAGGCTAGCATTGCCATTACACATATTTGTGTTGCTGTCTTTCTGCTGCCGCAATTTTGCGCATTACATTACATTAAACTTTTGAAAATAACTACAGTGAGCCGTCAGTATGGCTCGAAGGAATATCTATGCCGCCTTTCAAACGATACACAACTTCTTGGTGGTTAAATGTCTCAAGTAAAAGATGCACTGAGAATGTTGTTTTGGGTTGCACACAACGTGGGTGAAAATATTTTCAACGTGAATGCGTGTTGTAGACTGCACGCTGAACCGTAACGCTCGATCGCCTTGTCCGCACGGTGCCGTGTATATGGGGCTCTGTGCGGGTCAGGCTACACGTCCCAATACATGGCTCTGGGCCCGCATAGACGCCGGCGCCGCTAAGCTATCGACGCTGGTCGAGAATCTAGATTGTTCCACACAAGTGGCTCCTCTCGACCATGACTCGTCATGCTCGCATGTGGGTTATTTTGTGCACTCAACGCTCTCTCTCTCTACGGGCGCGACGGCCTGGAACGAACAACAACAACAATTACACTAATGCTGATGATGGGGAAATTCGCCACCTGACTTGTGGCCCATTACCCGAATGCCGACGGGACTGCATCAGATGGAAGATGACAATGAGGTGGCGATGGGGGAGAGACGGTTAGGAAGGCTGCACATCAGCATCTGCGGAGTAAGGCCCTCGTATAAGTGAATGAGGCACAGAATGTGCAGAGGCGTACTAAAGGACATAAAGGAGACCGGTGTCTCGGAGAAAATCCAGGAAAATCTGCAGGGCGCGACGGCGTTTGCAGGAAAGACAGCCCTTGGACAAGACAACCCTTGACGGCGAACGCGGAATGTTGTTAACCAGATATCTTGCGAAGAATGCCCAGTTGTTTATATCGGTGAAACAGGGTGAAAAACAACACAAGAATGAAGGAACATAGAAGGGATATCACCAAATCGACAAAAAAAAAAAAAAAAAAATCCGACAGAACTATGTGACCACATGTGGCTAATCGGAAGATAATCCTGACATTCAACAGTGTTGCAGGATGTCGGTCCAGGGTCCAAGGAACGGAGCGGCAGGGATTTGTTTCATGCGGTTTCGTAGCCTTTCTCGGCACGTGATGGTGGACGTAGTTCTGTGAACTGCATCCACGTTACGTTATTTATTTAACAAATAAAATAACGACACGTTATGTTGAACATGAGAGAACTGATGTTCTGAGGCTGGAACAACATAGGAGGGACAAATACATGTCGCTGCATAACCCTGGAATGTCGCTGAGAAGGTGTGTTAGCTTAGCTTAGCTTATTTTGTTAGGTTTGTACTCGTTGTGGATATCTCGTCGTATTAGAGATCGCAATGATCCTCCAGTCGGCTCCTGGCCTTTCTTCAGGAGGTACGTGACGTCACTGTGTAGGTTTCTCCTCTCCCGAATAGGTAGTGCGGAGGACCCTATCTGGCTCAAAGTACTTGAGCTTGTTCTGTCAAGCCCCACGGAGTATTAATGGACTGACCCTGGTCCTCAAATCACACCCACACTTTTGTACATACTTCATCTCAAGCATGTATTCTTGTGTCATCCCTCTCAATCACATACCGCATCTTGCATTGTAAATACCATCTACGTCTTGAACTGTAACAGTGTAAAATAAACCGTTCTCGGAGAAAAAAAAAAAAAAGTTAGCTTAGCTCAATTGGTAGAGCCCTGGACCGGCAATCCAGAACATGTGGGTTCGACTCCTACAGCTGGCTAACCTTTTCAGTGACTTTCAACGTTACGTTATTTTATTTGGTAGCAGTCGCGGTATACCGTTACATATTCGAATTTGTATCGACGCTAGCATTTGCGCTACTTTGCAGTAAAGTAGCGACATTCCGTTGCTGAGTTTCGGTAGCGCGGTACAACACAAGGGAGTTTCAACGGATCCGAAGATAGGACCGAAGACAGAAGCGGAAAACACGATAAGCTTGGAAGAGGCTGACGTGATGACTAGCCGATCCGATTTCCTCAATCGTAGCGTCGTTTTCGTAGAGTAACTCTAACCCTACTTTCAACGTTAAGCTCATTCCATCAGAAACAGGTCAGCTCTGGGTATCATCGAAGGCTATTAAAGGACACCGGATAGCCCAGTGTTTCTGAACCGTTATTTATCCCGGTGACCGAAATTTCTTCAGTTACGGCAGCAGCAATATCGGTTTGGTTCTGGTTCGGTTCCCGGTTCGGTTGTACACTCTGGCAGGTATTTGGTATGGCTGGGATGCTTCAGCATCTTTCGCCAGATAACTGATGAACGCAGGAAAAACACGGGCGTCACGTCCGTGTTTTTTCAACGTTCGCCAATTATGTAGCAGTTCAGCAAACATGCTTTCCTATAGTTTTATCGGTAATAATCATCTTTCGCGACAGGTTCAAAATTGAAGGGTGATCAGATCCAAAGACAGCTGCACAGGCCGTCCGTCTTTGTATCTGCTTCCGTTCGAGATATACTATTTTAAGAGAATATTTCTTTTTTCTTTGATTCTGTTGGTTTAAGCTTCAATTGCTTAGCAGCGTGTGTGTGTATATCCGAATCTCCGAATCTCTGAGAAATCTGTGAGTTGAGTTAGCAGTTCTGTTGCTGATATTTGTCGTTCGATCCTTGGCTGATTGTGCTTCACAATGTGCACTCACCAAGTCGCCGCGTGTAAGCCTCAGGTACACGAACGATCGGTCATCCCTAAGTCCTTCTGAAAGGAGTATATGCTACGTACACTAGTAATTGCGACGAGTTGAAATTCTTGGAGTTTCCTGTCGTCAGGGTTTCCCCGATCCCCTCAGAAACACGGTTTCACTACACACCAGTGCAGTATCTAATCAAATGGCAAAGCCCCAAGAAGCATGTATCGAAAGGTCGAAGACCACCGTGTTCAAAGTAGTAACAACAGGCAAGTTCATTCATGTACATAGATAGGACGATAGCAGTGACGGGGAGCAGTTTAGGTGCCGTGTAATTACGAGTAAGTGTGGTACTTTGTACCGCACTAAGTACAGCGTGGGACAAAAGTTTATGGAACACCGCACTGGTGTCAGTTATCGTATAGTAGTAGTAGTAAGTAAACAACAGCAAAAAAAGAAAAAGAAGAAAGCGGGAACGCACTTGGAGCAGGGTGGCTGCCCTACAGGCGCCTGCAACTCCATTTCATTTTGGGTAGTTTTGCAAAATAATGGGAAGATGGCGCTCAAAGGAACAAGAGATGAAAGCACTCAAGGCACTGTGTGTATACCACGACGTACTAGATCATTTCATGACATATGAACTCCTTCCCAGCGCCGCATTTGGAGACTAGCGGTGGCGCTCCTCATCGGTCCGGTTATTGCTTCCTGAATTCCTACAGTACTTTGTACTTTAGCTTAGCTTTGTATTTTTCGTACAAGCGGTGGACGAGAGATGCTTCTTTCTAAAGTTGACTCTTATCATCATTTTATGCGTTTTTATAGAAGCTGTTGCTGTCGTCTGCTACGGTAGTCATGCGCAGGCTTCTGCGCGTTCAAAATTCAAATTTTCACTGTCCAATAATGATGTAGATCTCGCGGGCCGATGAGTAGCGCCCCTAGCGGATCGTGCGGGCGGGCTCCTCATAGGGGTTGCCGATTATGACATGGTCGCTATAATCTAGTATGTCGTGGTGTATACTGAAAGAAAGCGGCATATAAGTCCCATACCATATACCATATAGTTGTCTCGACGAGCGACGTGAAGCAACGTGACGTTGTTAATATTGGGAAGCAAATATTGTTTCGTTCCGTTGTTACTTCGCAATAGCTATGTTTATTGAAGGAGTGACTCAGTATGTGTGGGCTAAATAATACGAGACCCATTGTCTCGTGTCCTGTATTGCGTAGCGCTTGTTAACATGGACCAACTTTATGTTTTGTCCCGAGGCACTTTAGATTAGATTAGAAGTAGAAAGGAAAAAAAAAGGCACTTTATTCGGAGCGTGTTGCGCCTCAGAAGATGGACGCCTCCCAGAATTGGGCTCGCAATCTTGGCGTTTTTGATAAATTATCCCACAATTCCTTTTCGTCTAACGTCTTAACCAGCGGTGGAAATGTTGGGCATAAAATGCACGATACGCAATCCCTGAAAAGCAGAACAAGGTGAGCAACCAGAGGAACTTTTATCGCGCTCGTCAGGCGTCATGTATTCAACGCCTTACTATTGTCTATCACCACATGCGCACTTGCGCAACGACGCCACAACTTGTTCACAATGCCGGAACACACAGTCGGGAATGCTACTAAGCGCTCGTGTATGACGTCATGGGGGTCTTCTTTCTTCTTTTTCTGCACATCACTAAGCAACTGTGGAGGGAAGCGTTATTCAACGTCAGAGAAATCTGGGCGCGAGATACGGACAGCTTCAGAATAAAAAGAAAAGCCGTATGGCGTAATCGACTGCGAAGCGGTGATTGATTGACCAGCTTTTTTACGGAGTATGTGGTCTTGCTTGACTTCAATGCAATTTCGTGCCGTTGTGAGTTTGTCGTAGTATTTCAAGAAGCAACACTGACTGTCATTTCATAGAGAGCCTCAATTCCTGCCCTGCAGCATCAATGCCGATACGACCGCATAGGGACCGCTTATTGCCGCTTATCTGTGCCCCCCAACCCCCATGGCTGATAGGCTTAGGCATATATTTCTGTTTTTGTCTAAACATTGGCGCATTTTAAAGGGGCAGCATTTCTCATTCGTGACTTACGAGCGAGAGAAACACCCTCTTTTTTTTTTCTTTTTTTTCTCTCACCCTCTCCTTCTCAAGAAACACGTGAATGCGGAGAGGTCTCTGATTGGTCTCCTCTAACGTTCTCCCGCGATGATCGTGCATCGGATGCTTGAGGAGAACAAATGAGAGGCCCCTGCGCGTTGTCGGCCGTGTTGAGAAGAAAAGCAAGAGGGAAAGCGCAGTGTTGCTATGGTTTCTTTTGGACATGGGATGAAAGAGGGAAGGGCTGTAGTCTGGCCTCTTATTGGGCTCTGAGATTCGGGTAGTCGCGAAGAAATCACCACAGGGAACATTCTGGCATTCAACTGTACCTTCAGGGTGATTGGCGAGTGAGTGAGTGAGTGAAAAAGAAAAGTATGGAGACCGCGAACGCGGACGCCGGCTACTCCGTACCACGTGAGCAACTCTGAGCACATGAACGTAGATAGAGACTAGGAGTGCAGATACTCATGTACACACACGCATGTACAGTCACACAGAGTAACAGCACTCAGAAAAAAATCGGAAAGAAAAGGAAGAAAAACAGAAAAGATGAGAGAAAAATCAGAAGGAAAAAAGAAAAAGAAACGCAGAAACTGAAGCGAAGTTCTTTATTGCTCATAGATCACGTAACAGATGAACCCCGTTTCTCTCTTTTGTTGCAGTCGTTCAGCGAGGAGAAGAAATCTTCTTTGCACTTTCGTGGCCCGAGTAATACGCGGAAGCTCCACTAATAATGTTTTCCGTCTTCCAGGTTCCGCTTATTTTCTTGATTCTCGGGTACAAGTACGTGACCTGGTTGACCGTCGTGCTGTCACCAGGACACCTACGACAGGAGGGAATAGAGTCACTAAATAAGCTTCGCTACAGAGTATCGACACTGAGGTCCAAGGGAGAGCAGGAGCGCCATCTTGTTTCCGCACCACACTGGTACCATCCTCAGTTGACGATCAAAGACGGCTAACATAATGCTCCCTGTGGGAGAGAGAAGTGTGTATGATTGTTGTGAGATAATCCATGTATTGTCCACTATTGTCCACCAGAGCGTCCCGAAGATGTCAAGGTGAGGTCAAGGCCGTGAACTGCTCCTTGTAAACGAAAGGAACACTTCACCCGCGCACGATAGATGGCATCGTGCGTTAAAATGCGCAGTGCGCGTGCGCGTGGGAAGCGTGGCGCTTTAACAAGATGGCGCATGCTCGCTCTTGGAACTCAGTGTCGCCACTCTAAGCGTAGCTTATTTAAGTGACTCTAGGTGGGAATATGTGCCTTGGAAGGAGATGTTTCACGGCTGTACCGCGGTAGAACCTTTCCACGCACTCTTAATAAGGCCAGCCTCTATTGAGCGAATTTTTTTGACGAAGTTCGCGCAGCAGACTGTTGTGCGCGTTCCATGCACCGCCCTGGCAACACCTCCATGTGACGAAAAACCAGCGGACGGCGTTGAAGAGTCTTCGACGTCACCGTTATTGCTGTCACCCCCCTTTTTCGTCAGGCTGATAGTTTGAAGCCATGACCTTTGTTTTCGTCTCTCCTGCGGTTCTTACAATGCAGCTTGCACTTTCTGCCTCTCTCTTTTTAAAATATGGTATATATACCTTGTGTTTTCAACATGCATGTCACCTAACGAAGCGTAGGTTCTACGCGAAAGCTTGTATTTAGTCGTAATTTCTTTGAATGTTCGTGTCTCAGTCACTTATTGTTCTTATTGTAGTTTACTGTAGTACTGTAGTTTATTGTATTAGTCTTACGTACTAATTTAGAGTCACTTTCAGCGAGTACACTTGCAGTAGGTGTCATTCTTTCGGAGTCACACGGCATCTTTTAGTGACACTAAATGCAAAGTACACTTACGATGAAGTGAGTTCGCCAAACTCACTGCACTTTGCCTGCGACAATCAAGTACGTAGCCTCCACGGCAGGGATTGGGTAACAAAATGCTTATTTTTGGAAAAGGAATGAGACAACCCAAACGGAATTGATTTTTTGACAAATTCGTTAAGACAGCGCTGATTTATATAAGAAAGACATAAGGATTTTTTGGCATGATTTACCGGTACTCTCGTTCACAGACTGCCCAGTAGAGTTCGTAATCCACTTCGCGGCTGCCATATTTGTTGACATTCCAATTTGAGTGAGTGCACGGTGGTTAAGTGTTACCGGCGAAATACTCGCAGTGAAGCATTGAATAATGGAAGACAAAAAAGACAGGGCGTCGTGGTTTGAGGTAGAAACCTGTGCTCTCATCAGAACACGGGAGGACCATCTTAGCGACCTTCGGAGGACCAAGCGAAATTGCCCCCGCGTGTCGCCCCGCCTTACACAGGCCATAATCTTCATAATGTTGCTATAGGTTTTGGTCTCCTGCTGGAGTTTTCGAATCTCTCGTGTCCACGACAGGTTTCTGAGTAGGACGGTTCCTAAGAATCTGTGTCTAGATGTTCTCTTGATTGCCTCACCCCTTACTGTTAAGCTCAAGTCCATGAGGTTTTTTCCTGGTTCTTTCCTGGCTCACCTTTGTTCAGAACGTAGCAGAGCTTTCGTCTTTTGAGACGTCTTTCTTTTTGTTTTATTTCATCTACAAGATCTGGTGTAGCTTGTCCCGCGATGAGCGGGCTCATATCTCCATATTTTTTTCTTCTACTATCATCGTCGTCGTAGGCGTTCCGTATATTGTTAACAACTCCAACCTTACATGAAACGTAATTTCTCCCTTGCCCCTCTAAATCCGAAACTAACGCGACATAAAACCCTCGATGAGTCATAATTGGAATACGTCATCAGGAGTCGCTCAATCATGCCATAGAATGTGTACAGAATAGAGCTGCACGTTTTATCCTTAGCGATTATAATCACACAGCGTTGCGTCACGCCAATAGAATCTAACCTTCACATATTGCTACTATCAACTAATCGTCTTTGCTTCTTCCTCAAGAAAAAAAAAAAAAAACTACCATAATCCCGTACTCACCGTGGGTAGATAACCGTTAGAATGTAGGTTTCCATTCTTCCTGGTACGGATCTCCCTGGGATGGGTTGACCCGGTATGAGATGCCTAGATATCGGTTGAGTTTAGTATGAGTCCTAGTATGAGCCCGGTGAATTCGTTGAGCCCATGGTTCCGGAGTCCCACACAGGCCCGTGTACGACGCGAACTGAAAACAAATTTCCACTCAATTTCAATCTGCTAGCATTGACGGAGCTAGAACTTTTGCATATTAGGTGAGCGCCAGAAACACCTTGCCTACCTTATAGTGTACACTTGAGTAATAAACAACATTCTGAACAGAAACAGTCTGCATCACCCGAATGGAAGTGGGCAGCACCCCATTTCACGACCAATGAGGGTTTCTTTTTTTTTTTTTTTTTTTTTTACGATGAACAAATGGTTGTACTAATCAGCTACTCTGCGCCACCCATTGGAGCCAGCTGGAAAAAGTTGCAAGTGAAAGTTTCTTCCTTCATCTTCCGACCGGGTTACGTAAGCCCCAAATGGAGGTCGCTCGCTTTTTGTGGCCCGACAGCTGTTGCGAGGTCGCTACGACACCCGATGGCAACATCCTGCGGAGCCTGAAGCCAAATTCTCGCACATTTCAGTCAATCTCACGTGACATCCCTCATGTATTCCTATGTGGTCGCAAATACTCAAGGTCGCCGAGTCACTCCTTCGTGGATATTTTAAATGAAAGGACGACCTACCACTAGGAGACACTGGAGATTTCTTTTCAAGTGGTACGTTGACAGTGATCCTTCTATAATTAATGTTGGCAAAGGGGAGCTCAGGAAATTGTGATTGCTTCGATTTTTCGCGTCTTGCCTCGCGATTTGCTGCCTTGTTTTGTTTGATTACTGTTTGTAGATTCAGTTGTTTTTTTATACATCGTGCCATACCTTGCCGCAGTCACTGTCATTTTCTAGGGCCCGGGGCCCTGTCAAGCTGCCTTGAGCAGATCTTCCCGCGCTGTACGTACGTGCATATGTACAGTAAAAATATATAAGTAAGACAAATAATAGCAGAGGATTACAAACCCCGCTAAACTATGATACCCATATTTTTTTCCGCATCAACGACGAACAGAAAACAAGTTACTCGTCGTCAAAACAAAGAAGTCGCGGTGCCACCTGAAACAGTCAATAGCATCTGATTTCGGACAAAGTCTCATTATGGTAACAGGCTTTCTCATTTTCAAGAAAAAGCATCAGGTCAATGCGTTCAGCTACAACGCTCAGTTCTATAGATCAGTGAATCATAATCTGACTTGTACTGTAGACTGTAAACGTGTGTGATTGTAAACCGTTTATCCTCATGGCGCATTAAAACAATTTGTCCAAACCAAATTTTTCTATGAGTACTGTACACTAGTACTGTACCAGTACTGTAGTCCAGGGATTGTTTTTTGGGTTCGGCTCGGGTTCATGCATATCGGTTCAGTTTCGATTCAAT
This sequence comes from Ornithodoros turicata, assembly GCF_037126465.1. Classification (NCBI taxonomy): domain Eukaryota; kingdom Metazoa; phylum Arthropoda; class Arachnida; order Ixodida; family Argasidae; genus Ornithodoros; species Ornithodoros turicata. Next base: position 941,577 of record NC_088206.1, read on the forward strand.
TTTAATTTAGTGACACTGCAATGCAAATGGGAAGAACTGGGAAAGAACTCACTGAAATGTGATTTCATAATACTCCGCAAGAATAAATTTGGCTGATAAGTGTAGCACAGCGGCAAAGCGATAAGTCCGCTGTAGATAACCTCGACATGTAAACTACAGGACAAAAGCGGCAGATTGTAATACTACCTGGCGGAAATGGAATACGTCGTTTGCTACTCGGAAGCGAGCTCAGAAGCGAATTTTGCGATTGCCCGAAGAGCCACGACAACATTTCACTTATTCGGGCAAAATCTTCACTCAAGGTATCCCGAAAAACCATGGAGAACTGCCATCTCTAAAATTGCCGCGTCAAGCGGCCCCATAGGAAACTTGGTACGCTGTAAGGCTGCGTTCACACGGGGCAACTTTTTCTAGCAACTCAGACCAACTTCGAGACGGTGCAACATCCACAGGCAGCAACTCGGTTACTCCACTCACAAGCAACCTTACGGCAATCGAGGGTATGGGTTCGAATCCAACTGGTAGTGCCTTTTCTTCAACAGTAACTACGACACGAACTATATAACTACGACTCAAGGGGTTGCCAAAGAAAGCTCGTAATACATGAGCACCGAAACTTTCCTCGTGCTCCGGATTCCGGAAACTTTCTGAAATGTGATTCTCCATCTTTATGGTAAGACAACTTGGAAGAGTATTAGTTAGTGTGAGAGTAGGATACAGTGCCCTTGGCGTTTGGGTCCTTGGTCTATGGTCAGTGGTCCTTGGCGTATTAAAGTTTTACTAATACCATTATTTCAGCGTAATGGCATATTATTTTGGCATAACGATCTTCAAAAAGTCCCCGTAATTTCCATGAGCTCCAGACGTGAAGCGTACCAAGGTAAGTGACCTTCGCGCTAATCTCACAAAAATAGAAAGAAAGAAAAAAGAGACGCCACCTGGTGACAGTATCCCCTTTCTTATTTGGGTTTCCTTAAAAATGAAACCAGTTGGATAGCTTCTCGCAATCTACTGATTCACTGATTGGTAATAATTAAAAAAAAAAGAAATGGAAGTCTACTAAACGTGGTAGAGCTCATACTTTACCTGTATTAGTGGCAAGTAAATATGGGGGTCGCTTTCTTCTTAGAGCAAACAGCGTCCTATAGAATGTTCATGGCGAAGTATGATTCCACCACGACGTTCGAGAACACCGGTAAGCGCTATTGAACCACAACAGTCACCTACATTAGAGTAATTTTCTGTTTGACGAGTTTCTTTTTTTTTTCTTCAGGGCGCTACCATTGAGCGTCGTCCATAATCTTATCAGTCGCACGGAAGAGATGCACAGGAAAGTTCTGTAAACCGGGAGATATTTCGTTCCGATGGTGAAACATCTAAAGGGGATTCGATATCGGCGCAGATAAACCGTTTGAGTGTGCTTTCGCATTCCACGACAAACTGCGCGCGCCTTTAGTAACAGCATTCAGAAGAATAACGAGAGGCAGAAACACTGGTAGAGTTTTCCAGAAATATACAGAACAGCGGGAACAAAGAAAAGAAACGCGTTGCATGTTAGGAGTAGCAGAACAAGTCGAGAGGCGAGTTCAGTTGCTCCTCTTCTATTTCTTTCCTTACAAATAAACAAACAAACGCGCTACAATTTATTACAAAATTTTAATCGCTCAGAAACGCGTATTACTTACTCGTAATACTCTCTATAGTCTTACTCTGTATGGCTGATCTTCATACACCCCCCCCCCCCCCCCCCCCCCCAAAGTACCGGCACACAGTTTCCAAGAAAGAGTATTTCTGTTACTGTATAACTAGGGTTCCGCGCTTTCGGTTTTATTTTAGGGCGGATCCGACATACGTGTTTCGATGTAATAAACTAATAATTCATGAAATTGGCGTGGTTTGGTGATTTCTCTGGTGTGTACATGGTTTGTCCTGCAGTTTCGGCAAATATACATCGCAGCGTAAGTGCAAACCTGTGCGTCTCAACACAACCTTAAAAAAAAGAAAAAAAAAGAAGCTAGACATCATAAAGGGAACACTTAATAGCTCTACAGCGATGTGGTGGTGACTAAATCGTGAAAGCAGAGCTCTATTTCTTTTTTCTTTGTTAAAATTATCGTGTGCAGCGATTAATCCCCCTAATCTTTCCTCGGGCATTCCTTTGTATTTGGTGTGTTTCGGTTAAACCCGAAACCGCGGAACCCTATGTATAACATTGGATGCACCATCGAGTTCTTGAACAGCTGTGGGTCTCACCTCAAATGACTGCACTGGGAGAAAAGAGCGTACAGGAAGTTGTTTTCCTGCCGCGGGGGAGGAAACATTCCCTCTTCACGAGCGCCAAAATTCTTATCGCCCTGGCAGCATGATGCAAAATGTTGGTGCATTTTCCGGTGTACGAGCGGCGCTAATATACATTGTAAAAAGTGTCCCGAAGAGTCAGTGTGCGTTATCTATCAGTGCGTCATATATGGAAGTTTTTCCTGGAAGGGCCGCTCCTAAGAAGATGGCGTGCAACCCTTGGCCTTGGTCCCGCCGCTTGGCATAGGCATTTAACTGCCATGTAGATAGATGTACTTCTACTCGACAGGATAGGATAGGGTGGTGATGATGATGATGATGATGTTGGCTTCCCTTTGCATCGGGTGTACTTGGCAGTGTATGCTGCGCGCCCTAGCCTAGAGTTCGTATATTCTACTGGATGATGATAATGATTAGGGCCCGGAAATTTAGGCGCTTAAAACGATGGAAATAGGCGGGCAATTAGGCCCTCAAAAACAGCGAAACAGGCAATAAAATACAAAAATAGGGACGTCAATCTGGTGCACTCTTTGACTTTGTTGGTGTTTCAGAATGCTCCGTCCAGGAAAAAAGGTCACGGTACTGTACAAGCTTTGACTTCTTGTACACGAATGCTGAGGCGGCCACCGATACTGAATATACTACTTTAGTTCTCCGCCCTCAAGGATCTTGAAAGGCAAAGAAAGTCCAAATATGTTGTTCAAATATACATGAACCCCTTCTAGAAAACCAAGGTACTGAAGGAAATCAAACGAGAGAGAGAGAGAGAGAGAAAAAAAGAAGAAGAAAAGGTGCAAAATGCAGAAACGAAAAGCAAAATGCAGCACTCAGCATGAGACTGAAAGATGCACTCGCACATCTAAAAAAAGGCTCTTGGCATCTAAAAATGTTCAAAAAGGGTACAATTCCATAGGGTCGATAAAACGGCAAGCAACCCTAAAAATGTCGCATTCCCTTTATAGGCATTTTTAGGCAAATGCTTAAAATTCCGGGCCCCAATAATGATGGCCATGCCCTTTGTATGGGACGGAAGGCGCGTTCCCAGTGTTGCCTCAACGCAGGAGCGTCAGCGTAAATCCAAATTATTGTTCCGGAATAAAAACGGTGACCGTGAAACTAATAAACAGACATTCCAAGGAACTTGCAGTTGACCGTGAACATGCTTTCTGTTTAACCAACGCAGTCATGTGACAGGGCGTCCGCAATTCCCTGCGCTGTTCAACTTCTGAAATGAGTTTTTCATTCATTGACGTAAACCTGTCACTCCTGCCCACAATATAAAAAATATTTAAAAAGAACTGCACGGACACACAAAATAATCCTCCAGTCCACAGCTGTCATTGGCGAACGACGTTTCCCACTTTCGGCGGCGGCGCGACGCCGTATGACGCTGCGCGGGTTTTTTTTTTCTAGTTCGCCTCGGTAATCTTCGGCGAAACTCCACGCGAGCGCGTCAGAACTTCGCCGCGCCCACTCGAGCGGATCGCGAGCAAAAACGCGATACGCGGGTCGGAGTTTAATAATGGACATTTCCAAATTCCGCTAATTTTCGGTGGGTGTGCGTTAGACACCGGAAAAAGCGGTACTATGATACCGAAGAACAATGGCTTTTCGATAAACGACCTGATAAAACGCAATCATGATGAAAATCAAGTTGTTCTTTGAGGCTACCAATTCCGGAAAATCTCTGGCACGCGTATGTTTTTCAGTCATCAAGTTAAAATTCGCTGCACAAGGACGCACGTTAACCTTTTGCCCCCTGCGAAGCCGCCGTATCTTCAATTGAACTCTGACGTTAACAAAATTACCCAGTGAGACGCCCTAACCAATCGATGGCATATGGCTACTAAAACACAATTCGCTAATACTGACCACAAAAGAGGAGAGAAAATTCAATGGCACAATGTATTTATTTCACTGTGTACTAAAAAAATTGGGTGAACTCTGCGCACTATAATACAAATCTTTTTTTTTTTTCGCATTTCATAAAATGTACAAATATATCTATGAATGTATAATTATATATATACTATGGACAATGTGGCCCACTGACGGCCATTCACTTCAGGAGCAGACACGCTCACAAAAAAAAAAAAAGTACACAAAAGTTCCCACATACACTTGCACACAACACACACTTGTGTCCCACAGCAAACACTTTTGCCCAAAGTATCTCACAAAGGAACAGTGAAAACACATGCGCTTATTTACAACAATGATTATTGTCTGTGCTGGGGCGCGAGAACACACTGGAAGCCAACCGACCTTCAGCACACGAACATACACACAGTTCTACAGCTGCCTACAAAGAACTTTGATCCTCCAACGTGAGTACTAATAAACCAGGCATACACACAACAGAATCACTGCCATTCTATGCACGGAACCCGCGTGCGTCAAGCATAAACACCCGATACAAGAAATTGCTTATCTAATGCCCAGTATATGTAAGTACTCGGTAAAAATAAACGTCTTCGAAAACGCGGACGGTTAACAGGATGTTTATGACTCCATAAAAACACTTATTTTTACAGAAAAGATTGCCCATATGGTGGCAACCAAGTCGACAATTTTGAAGAGAGAACCACAAGTATCTCTGAGGGTTGTTTTTCTTTGTTGCTGCATTAATTAGAAAAAAAAGGAGATAGAAAAGCATCCGCACAGAAGATGCATTCCTTTTAAGCGGGAGAGGTTCGCCAGTCGCGCTATGGCTTGGCTTTCGGACATCTGGGATCGGGCTTTATTTTTTTTTTAGAATTCCAGGAAATGTGCGAATAGATAGTAGGCTACTGTAAGCAAAAGATAAATCAGATACCCCCACCCCCACAAGAAAGTGATTCCTCCTCTTAAGTATACACGGCTACAAGCAACTAAATGCGCACACACTTTTTTTTGTCTTTTTCTTTCCGTTTCTTTATCCTCCTGTTCAGAAATTTGCTTTACCGTTGAACGTTAACTTCCCGCGCGTCGTGACACAGCTGCACATAGTTTGGTACGAAACGTCTAAGGAGAATCGACCGCATTCAGAGACCACTGCACTTTCCTTGTTACCAGCAATTTTTAAGAACAAATAATAAAGAGGCGAGGGCTGACTTACGGTGACCAGAGTTGGTGGTGTTCGAGAATAGGGAAACGCTTTTCTGATATAACAACTATGTACAACGAGCTTTTTTTTTTGTTCCCCTATACCGACAAACCATGAGATCCTGCGTTCGATGAGGAGAAAAAAAAAACCGCCTCACCATTTTTTACTCGTTCCAAATGACAGGAGGGCTAAGAAAAAAAACTAAAAATACCGCCGTCACTGACCCATCAGTGGCGCGATGGTTTAGAGAGGCTTTTTCAACAGTCTACACCATTGGAAAGCCAGTCGACGCCCAATATGGAAGTGACTTCGGGCGCTGTATAGTCCGGAAACTCGAAATGCGTCCCTGAGCTGGAACTGGCAGAGTCCATAGCGTCCATATCACCCAACGACGTCAGATTGAAGTGCGACATCTCCTGTTGACAGCTGGAAGCGAGGTCAAACACCTCCGTCAGGGCGTCCAGGTCGGACAGTTGCGTCGAGCTATCAGCATAAGGACGTGAGTGGACGGAAGACACTGAAGATGAGGACGACGACGATGACGAGGACGACGACGAAGGTGAAGGAGATGAAACCAGTCCAACGATGCAGGGCTTCACATCAACCACCATGTCTTCGTAGAGACTGACGTTTGTGCTTTCCGGGGACGCCGGTTCGTCTGCAGTCGGCGATGACGGCACCTTCGCCGGTGGCGTCAGCTGACCCACGTAAAGCGGTACGTGTTTGCTCTGTCGTATGCTCTTCTTGAGTTTGTCGTCGATTGTGAGCTTCAGTTTGAGCGGATGGTGTGTTGTGACAGTTGGCATAGCAGACGATCGTCGCGCTGCTCTTTGATGGCTCGATTTCTTACTCAATTTAGAACAGTGGGATTTTTCTTGAGGCTTACATGCGATCTTTGCCTTCTTGCGTGGCCTGTACTTGTAGTCGGGATATTCCTGCATGTGGAGAAGACGCAGTCGCTCGGCTTCCTCTATGTAGGGCCTACGTTCGACGTCTGACAGGTGCTTCCAGCGCATGCCAAGACGTTTACTGATTTCTGCGTTGTGCGTCTCGGGCTCTTGTTCGCATATCTTGCGCCGTTCTATCTGGCTCCATACCATGAAGGCATTCATGGGACGCTTGATGTGATTGGTCACTTTCTTGCACTGTGTAGCGTCCGTGTACGGCGTCGGCGAGTTGACATCCACTTTGAGCGATCCGAACTGCTGTCTTCGGCCTCCGTGCGTCATCTCGTGGCTACTGCTACTGTGAGGCACCATCGTAGCCGATCCTTGTAATCCCCAAACACATCCACGGCACCACACTGCACCAGTAATCCAGTGAATCGAAATAAATCCGCCAAATAATCCAGGGAAAGATCACGCCAATAAATCCAGAAAACGTGTGCGTCGGCGCGAACACGAGGTCGGCTTATATAGGAAGGGAAACGTGTTCGTGACGTCACAGCTCGATCCGCCATTTCGACCAATTACGGTGCAGGTGATCGCCCCGTCTCAAGGTTAAGGCTGTGTAGAGTCGCCATCTACCGAGAAACGAGAGAACCGGCGCTCATGCCAACGGCCCTCTCCCTCATTGCTGGAACGGCCGATCCTCGCGTTTTTATTGATTACATAACGAAACTTGGACACCGTGTGACACATTACACTTGGAATAACGTTCGAAATTGTCGAACCTATTGCTCTGAAAGACACTCGACAGCGGAAAGCGAAAAACGTGTAGCAGACGCAAGCACTGGAAGCAGACGGAAACGAAGGAGAGAAGTGTTTGTGCAAACGAATTCGCGGGAAACAGCTCCGGCCGCTGACACTTCTCCCGCTCGTACTGGCGACGTTTATAAATGTCGATGATTTTAGTCCTTCAGGAAGGTTTTCAGCAGGGCAACGATGCGAAATGCAGATGACAGGAAGGCTCCCACGAGTGATGATTAAAAAATGTGACTATGTTGCTTGTATCAGTACGGGATTTTGGTTCGTTGGGCGTTGGTGCTTGCGGGTAGCTTCTCGCGTTCTGCGCACTTGATATGGAAGACTGTAACGACAGTTGTTGACTTTAGATACGAGTGGGGCCGAAAAGGGCGCATGAAACCTTGGCATCGTGAGTTTGTTTGCAAAATGTAGCAGCTGGCTGGTTTATCTGCGGGTAGCGCAGATAAGAAATAACGGTGCCCTGGTGATTAGGTCATCTACGATATGAAAGTGTTTAAAAAAAATGTTTGTTTGTTGTTGCGCCGGCTCTGTGCTTCAACACACGTTGAAGAATAAGGAAAGAAAGGTGACTATATGGATGATAACCTTGACGTCCGGAATGATTCGTCAAGGATGGAGTGTCCATGGGAAAACAGTCTCCATGATGTAGAGAGCAACCGTTTCATGAAAGATTCCTCAACTTTCCAAAGAGATTTCCCATACAATTATGTATTATTTACTCATTTACGTTAAATATCCCGGACTGTTCTCGCCGCTGTTTTCCTTTTTCGACGACTGCCATATTTCACCTTGAGGCTTGTGATGTGATGATTGTTAGGCACTTGAGGCTTTGTATGTATTTGCCCCTTCTGTGTGTTCCAGCCTCAGAGCAGTTACTTTTCATCCTGTACACCCGGACTCCGAATTTCGGAGCAAAGGGGTAGATTACAAAACGGGGGACAACACGGTGAGCAACGTAGTCTGTCTTACACGTTACTAAAAATAGATTAAGACATGTGGACAAACACAAAACCGTGACATAAAATACTGCTGGAAAGCAAGCGCGAAATTTATGCCGAACAAATATTTTCCAACATGAACACCGGTGAACTGGTTGGTCCTCATTGGGTCGCTTATTTCTTGTGGATCGCCAGCATGATTAGAAAGCATTTCCTCTGAAAAGAAATATAATTTCCTGCTGAGATGACAACCTTGGCCTTCGCTGTCAGACAAAAGGTACCTTATTTCCCCCCCACCAGTTCCTCGGGTCAGAGAACAAAAGCCGTCCAAGGTCCCGTCCTTCTAAAAATAAACTCGCTCTGGGGTCAGCCTCGTTTCTACATGGAAACCCAACGTTATACCTTTGCTTCGCTTATCTACATTTGTTTCATGTTACTCAACTTCCAGCCGGTGTCTCGGTTCCTCACGTATAATGTCCGGTTTATGGCTCCTGAAATAAAAGAGCCTTTTTCACTCGAATGATGGCAGTTGAAGAAGAGGTACCAGCAGCGGGATTCGAACCCACACGCACTGAATGCCGGTCAGAGATGCGCCGCAACTGCAAGCAACTGTGGCGATGGGCGGCGTACAAACGTGGACAGATGGAGAGAGGACAGCAGGAAGGACAGGGTGTTTCATGGAATGAAATAGGCTACGCCTTCTCACGAAACGTGTCTCCACCATCAATGAAAGGGTGCTCGCTTTTATCGAAATGTATTTTCTTGCGTGGAGGGAGATTTTCTCGACGGGCACCGTTACTAGCAAACTACGGTGCGTTAGGGCTTTTTCCAGTACCAATGCGAATAATTGGCTTGGCTATTGGGAGTCGAAATACGCAAATTCATATTCGAATCCATTCTAACAGTTACGCTACAAGAAAAACTGAGTGGATCTTTCTACGAAGATGCGCATTTACGATCTAGATAGGTATGCTTCCGTGTTAAAATGATCGCAGCCGTCAACGTGTGTGGCATTATCGCATTGGGAGTACCAAATTGAGGACTATAATGAAATATTTGTACGTGCAACCTGCGACACCCAATTGTTGTTGTTATACAGCGAAACTATACCACTTTATTGGGCGCCTTCAAATGGCTGATGCAACAAAGGCAAAGCGCAATCACGACCAGCTATTTACGGCAATTTATTTATTTGAAAGTTCACGAACCTGCGCGTCAGTCGAAACATATAATTCAATTGTTCCATGTCTTGCGTCCACCCTTGATGTGCAGCATACACTCACCTCCAATTTACTCGCACCCGAAAAGTGGCGCGAAAATTAGGGCGCGCTAGTGGCGACAACACATTTATTCGCGGTACCGACCATAAGATACCGGAGTACCCTTCGGTATCGAACGTCGAGGTACAAATTCTGTCGTATCACCACAGACGAAAGGAATTATTCAACCAGTGGGCGGGGGAAGTGAAATGCCTTGTGATATGATCGATTGCCTAGACGAAGGGAAAACGTACTATGGAAGTCATTACTGAGATTTAGTATATCGTACGCTATCACCTATTTGTACGTAAGAGATGGTGTTTTTGGTTCTGCGCAAGCGCAAGACATAAACAGAGCTTTGCGCATTGCGCAGAACAACCACGCTGTCCCTTACGTTCGCAAAGGTGACAGCAAACGATATACTAAAACTCACTATGAATAGTCAGTTTTAGCGCATCATACGCTGTCGCCTTTGCGTACGTAAGAGGTAGCGTTGGTGGTTCTGCGCATGTGCAAAACATAAAGAGAGAGCTTCGCGCATTGCGCAAAACCACGACGCTATCCCTTACGTACGCAAAGGCGATAGCGTACGATGCACGAACGTCCCGTGTGATAGGGGTACTTTAGCACGTTGTTGTGGCGTCTGGGTAAGATCACCCGACTTTTTTTTTTCTCCAGATATCCCTGACGCATGTTTTGATAACGCACAAAAACACAGTACGCAGCGTTTGGCAACAAAGCCTACTATCTCTGTAGAACATTGTAGAACAGATAAATCGTAATGATCGTACGGGGGATAACAACTCGCGTATAAGCGCTTCTGACTATCGGTAAACAACCCCAAGTAGCGCGACCCCAAACTAGAGTATTTCTGAACATGTTCCATAGAACACGCGCAACAGCTCAATACCGTTTGTGCGACAACCGAATGTAATACGTACATTCGGCTGCCCCAATTTTGAATGGGGAATTTCCGTGGCGTGCCGTACTAAGGCGCTCACTTGAACGATCATAGTTTAGGCGTTTCAGACGTACACTGGAAAATTTCTCCTCATAAAACTTGCTTCCCTCAACGTGGACGCTCCCAATTTTGAAACTGCCCTGCAGTGAGACGGCGACCGGCGGTACAACAAGAAAGACAGCTTGAACGATTCCTCATCGGCGCACTCAGTGTGGCTCGTAAAAATCTTGACAGGCCACAGAGCACGATTTCCAATTTCCTCCGTAGGCCAGATGGAGCTCCGACGGCGCCGAGAGCACAAGTCCCCCGCCCACCCCGAAAACCCCTCCAAGAAAGGGAGCCACATCCCATTTTCTTCACCGAAGAAAACAAGAAAAAAAAAAGTATAGCCAGGAAAGGCCTTTGAGGAAGAAACCAGTCTTCACTGTCGGTTTTCGAAAAGCCTCTGCTGGCCATCTGCGCCTCCAAAGGTTGTGGCCCTAAAACGCGCACTAAAGTAACCCATAGACGGCTGCTCTTCTCTCGCTCGAGGCAGAACAACTCGTGTTTTGAGTATTTCCATACGGTTCGTCGCGAATCTTGTTCACTTCTGTGGTTCCAGCGTACAATATAAATCGCATTAATTTAGATACGAGTGTTACAGTGCTATCTTCCTAGTATTAATAATAGACGGAATCATTTTATGTAAACGGCAAAAAGCAATGTGTGTTCGATCCTGTCTGGGGCATGTCCAATAAAATTTTTTCGCTCTATGGGGCCCATTTCTCTAAAAGAGATTCTAGAGACATTGCAGATGCATTGCTTATTAGCTATTACTATAGTCTTTGTAAGGGTGTTGTACTTTCTTTCTTTTTTTTTTTTCATCCACAACATATTTTGTACAAGAAACTATGGTAGCAGCATTGATGCAGTTTTTGCAGTTGAGTAACACGGCCAGCCGGACATCTTCTCGAAGCGAGTATGCAACTACATCATGAGTAATTACCTGAAATTCATTAATTAACTCTTTAGTTAGGGGCTCTGAAAGCTCTGGTTGTTCTCCCATAACGCGCCCACGTAATATACGCGCGGATAAAGAATCACTGAGAGGCACTTATAGAGTAGTCAACCAGACGAGGATGGAGAGATCCAATAGAAGTGAGCCAAACGGTCGCTGTTGGGATTGAGTCCCACCGCGCGCTACACAAAATATCTAACCAAAGAACCGGGAACCATGGTTCACTCTGCTGTTCACTTCCTCCCTATAGACTGGTGCCTTTTCTTTTTGCTTCGTTTCCAAACACTGAGGAGAAATTTTAGAGTAACTTTTCGAGTAATGATCTTCAGCCGCAATTCCAATTTATCCAGACTTGTATACGTTACTTGGAAAAGGTAATTGGTGACCGTTACTATTACTCTGGTGGCAAAAGTATTTCTTTTTACCGTTACAAATTACTCGGCTAGAATTGTAATAAAGCAACCGCTAAAAAAGTAACGCGTTCCTTTGACCGCTCCTTTCAATACTCAGGGTTGTGAATGACCTCTCTGTGGATGTCTCCTACCAAGGCGCGTTGACCTTTGATGTCTTCACAATAGAAGCGCACAATCGCGCTATATTCTAAGTTAAGGATTAAGGTGTCTCCAGACACTCAAAATGCATGTGCGGAATACTATTACAATAACCTCCACTCATGGTAGTGGAAAGCAAACCAAATATGAAAGGCTGTGATAGAGCCAGTGGGTTGGTTTCTTATATGAATAAAGCTTAGTCGAAAAGTAATCGATTACTTCTGATAACTCAAAATTGTAATCATATTACTTGGAAAATTACTTGCTCGGAAAACTAATCGATTAGTTGCAAAATTACTCGAGAAAGTAATTGATTACTAGTAACACAATTACTTGTAACGCGTTACGTACAAGTCTGAATTTATCTAACATTTTCGTGATGCTTCTTCGGCCGTTTTTCTTCTCTCTAAGGACAGTGGTTCTCAACTTAGGCTGTTCGAGGGAACCCGTCATCGCACGACCTCAAGGATCCTACCTACTACACCGGGGCAAAGTGTGTAGAAAAGAGTAAGGCGAACTAGATGTTGTACAAGTAGCAAACTTTTATTCTGTTTAACTGATTATTTAATTGGCTAATAATAATTCCGTTAATTTTTATGGTTTCTTCTCAAGATGTCGATTGAGGTATGCCAGATTCATTCAACGGTTTCAATACTTTGATGCTTGTAAACCCCAGTGTTGTACCCGCTACCCGAAAAAGGTAGCGCAATACCGATACGCGCTACCTGAGCAAAAAGTAACGAAATCCCGATAGCGGTACACGTACCTAAAAGTAGCGGAATACCGCTACTGTTACCCGTAAAAAGTAACGCGATACTTCGTGCGCTACTTTTTAGGAAAGAAACAAACAGTATCGTTGATGACGTACTTCAAACGTCTTAAAATAATAAAATAAAACAATATCTCAAAATAATAAATCGACGTCCAATGGAGGTTACACGTAGGTTGCCTGAAGGCTAAAATTTTGAAAACCGTTTTTTTACAGATTTACTAAAGCCTACTCGATATCCTGCATATCTTTTTCTCTTCCTCTAAAGCAAATAAAGCACAAAGCAAGTCTACCGATAAAAGGCTCAGCAGCTTTGTCACAAAAAGAACTCTGATTGCCCGGAAGGAGAAGTTAGTAAACATACCATGGTGTGCTTTTTCAAATTGGACGTTGACTTCCTTGACGCACAGATAAAGCTTTCCCACCGAGGCGCATAGTAGACATCTGAACACCACGCTACTGTTTTGTACTGTAGCAGGCCATGGTCCCTCCATTGCAGCGGACAAGAAATGGCAACTGTCAAGCACCTGAGCGCACGTGGTGGAATGTCATGACTCATAGCTAGCGAGGACGGCTCCAGGATGGAGTGACGTCAGTTTGCAGACAACTCCGACAATACACCAAATCTTCAAGAAGGTTCATCCCAAATAGGGAACACGTGGAGGACACATCCTCTTTGTAAGATAACGGCCTCTGTGCCCTCCTTGCGGCTATTTGCCCGGTCTTCCCAGAATGAGTTGTGATATCGGGCAGCTTGATCGAAGGCAGGCAGAGTGGAGGTTTGATGATAGGTCGAAGTCGAGTTGTCGCGAACCCCAGCTCGGAAAGTAGCGGTAGCGCTCAAAGATTACGCTACCGCAAATTTGTAGCGGAAGTACTTCTTTCGTTACCAGTTTAAAAAAGTAGCGCGATCTCTACTCCGCTACCGAAAAAAGTAACGGATACGGTAGAGCTGCTACTAGTAACCGCGCTACGTACAACACTGGTAAACCCCCACTAGAATAGCTCCGAAGTTTCTCCGAAGTATAGCTTTGAATTTCCAAGTGCTTGCATCCTTTCGAAACACAAGAGAAAAGCGAAAGGCGGCGCACATTCTAATAACATGTCCATTACACGAAAATCACCGTCGTCGTCATTTTAAAGAATTTTATCGATATCCAATGCCTTTTCATCCAGGCTCCTACAGGCCTTTGCATCCTAGCTTGGGATGAACCGCTTTTACCGTACATGACAACTTTCAATTTTTGTATGACTTTCCTTTTCTGTGGTTTACACTTGAAATTCTGAGATAATAATTTGGTCTTAATTGAACCGTTGGCTTTACCTTGCCACACATATCACTGTTTTGGCTTGCTCGTGCGCCATAAAAACTGCAATCATCATCATCATCAGTTGATAGATTGCCGGGCTGAGTTGCTGGTGGTTGAGCCAACCGAAGGAAACGACAGCTCTTTGCAGCGAGCGTCATTTTGCGGCAACCTGGTCCTGTGATATCGATAACAGGGCTGTCCGAGAAGGAGCCTTGGTAGACGGTCAAGTTACACACGCAGGTGCTGAACAGTATCCGCGCGGTTCGCGAAACCTTAGGACAAGGAAGTAACCCTTACAGCCGTGATAGATGGGACAGTAACGAGAAAATAATTTGGAACAACCAGGAGATCACGAAAGCACAACGCAAACTCGGTTCAAATGTGGTACAATCGTAGCTCCACCTACTTTTGGGAGAAGAATAGACCGCAAACAGACAAAAACTGACGTCGCCTGCACTCCAGAAAAGTCTATTCCAGAGCGGCTGACAACACTGGCGCACTGCAACGTTCAGTTCGTCTCGACTCTCGTTTACAGAATAAAAGCGGAATACTGTAAATACGGAGACAGGGTGCTAAAGGTCATCCTTTCTAAACTATATAGGGCTATAGGTTAGCATCCGAAAAGGAAAAGAGCGGGAGATATTTAAATCCATTCTTGGATATACAATACGGCTGCGCCCCTTACTTTCCTTGGTGCGAATACAGTCGGGATCTTTTGTGTTGTTATCCATAGTTGCGGCGACCCGAAGGACGCTACATATCTCCTACTATGGTATACTATTTTTTAAGCAGGTCGCGTCATGAATGAAGGGGACCAGACCGGAAATTCTATTTTACGTACGGAAAGGTTATTCACGTTGCGAAGAAGGACTTGTGTGAACCTGAATGAATGGTTATGTTGGCCTTGTTCCTCCACTTCTAATAGTGAAGTTATCGTTAATAGGAAAAGAACAGCATATGTAAGAAACGTCATTGAGTCATATTGGATCGCATCTATGGTCACAATGATTTTTTCAAATTTGCAGCGATGACTAACTTGGACGTATTATGCTCATATGGAACGTGGATTCTGTCACCCGTTTGTGCCATTCGACTAAACACTTCTTTACCAAGCAAAATTACCGGACAACTGCTCAGAATCTTTGTTAGCCAGTTGTTATGTAGTGACTTTCTATGTTGTTTTTCCTAACATCCACACACGAACGGCACTGCACTTTCCGGCAGCGTGCCGCTTTTATTAAGGTTTACAAAATGGTTTTAGACGAATTTCAATATAAAGTATGCTTGAATCGCTTCCTATCCTCATCTCCCGCGATCACATCAGTCCTTCTTATCATGTCAGCACTAGTGACGCTGCCCACATTTGTGAGACCAACAATGCCCACCAGGAAGCGTTACACGCGTGTACTCAAGTGCATACTATGTACGTCACTGATGATATATTCTATAGCACTACAGTTGTTTCCCTCGTGTGCGAGTACCGCTGAACAAAAGAGGCTCCTTTAAATGCTACGAAACCCGGTATTTTTCCTCACTATACGTACATTGTTGTCATCATTAATTTCGTGTAATTACCTTTAATTATTAAAAATGAGGGGGAGATTGTTTCCTCAGACGTGCTTTAGTTCTCTGATGATCAACTTAATACAAATGGCAACCACAGATATTCTCTTCGTTTGGAAAATGGAATATGTATGCATTGTGAATCTTTTCGTTTGTTTGTTTCAATGTCTGTGATGCACCTCAGTAATGATCCAAGTTCGTGAGATCCAGCTTACTTATGCGACATGCATCACATATGCTGTGCATTGAAATAGATGGGCTTTATGTGTGCAAGGTTATTACTTGCTACGCTAAGCTACGTCAGTAGCTTTTTATCCCCAGTACTCTGGGTTCATTTATTCAATTTATTCAAGTTGAAGGTTGAGTGCTCTTGTATACCTCATGTCACGATTTATCTGTTGTCTTCCTTGTGCAGTCGAATAAATGTTCGTTTAAAGAATGATTGCCCCGTGCATGTACAAGGTACTTGCAGCAAATTTACGCGTCACAAGATCAGCCCTGTTCAGCGGCGGTGAGCAATTGTCCAGTAAGCTATTGCCCCCTTTGGACCCCACAATCTCAAGTCGTGCGCGGATGCGTTACAATTGTAACTATGTATACGACTTCGAAATACATATTGAAATACCGAAACTGCGCTTGTTCCTATTAAACTCAACAACAAAGCTTGATAGTTTAAGGACTTCCTCAATTAAGTGTTACCTCGCTTTGCCTGTGAATTACTAAACGATTCCTTCCAAAATTGTAAATTTCCATACCTGAAAGAGTTTCCAGATAATCTCTGCCGAACATTTCCAGTCCCACATTTCTAGCTTGCAGTGGGACGAGCTTGCTGGAACCAGCTGCCACAACATAGTGATACCTTCTTTGTTTCTAATTTCTCTTATTTCTCCCTCTCTCTTTTTTTGAAGGGAGTATGTTTATGGAAGCAGCCGAATTTGTCGTGTGACGAATTCAATCTCCCTTCCGCCCCCCCCCTTTTTTTTCGCCTCGTCCTTAGCTCTTTTTAGACGTTTTCGTCCCACTGGTTTCCAAACGTATCTATGTTAGTTGAAGAAACTGATCGAAATAGCGTTTTGTGTGAAAAAGACTCACCCTACGTTTAAGACTATCGTTTATTTATCCTTACCGAAGCATTCCGTCTATGCTCACCGAAATGTCCGATTCCCAACAATTGGATCGCATTGGGTAACCTATATCAGCTAAAACGATTTTCTTTAACGAGAAATGTTTCACCTACGCTACAGATCAAAATTCCCCGATCTTCAAGTATACTGGCTCTCTGCGAAGCCGTCCACTAACAGTTTGAGAACAACCGATTCACTAAAACCCCGTAAGATGTACACTTTACGGTTCCACCGAAGGTGATTTAATGTGAGACCAAAATGAACAACAACAAGTTTATTTTATGATAATGACTGAGGAGTTTCATCGCCAGGGGCGACACTCTACCAAAATTATTTGATTGTAAAAGGGTTGACACTTTCCATTACTTGTTATAGTTAAGTCCCGCCGTATTTCGAGGCAATCATCAAAGTGAGTGAGATGGCACTAGTAAAGGCAATCCGCTCTGGTTCTCCCGCCCGTCTCTAATGTTGCAATTCTCACAAACGATTTTCACTAGAATGTATTCATTTATTTTCAGCAAATTACATTCAATTACAGTCGCGCGTAGTATTGGGACCACGACATACCCCATTGGCGGCCACGGGGCCTTTTTTTTTTTCTCTCCTTCTTTCTTACCATGCCAGGTGGGACAACTTTTTCCGGGACCGTTCTTCCCGGAACCATTATCTCTTGGCATGCCGGGAAATAGCGTAGGAACTGCGTGACCCGCTTAAATTTGTGTTCCTCTGGCAGGAAATCAAAGTCACGTGGAGCTGCAAATATATTTTTTTTTATATACCCCTGGGTACTGTTCTGAACATGTTTCGTTTATTCATGTTGTTACTTCTGCTGTGTCAAACGTACTTTCGGCAGCATAGTAAATCTACCAGCATAGTATAGATCGAAAGCAGTCATTTTCGGGACTTAACCGGAACGTGTGCCATGAGCGTTCACATTCGCTGGATTTGGGGGACGAAAAGTGGTTGTACACGAAAAGAAAGGACATCCACACTACCCGCCATTCCTCCCATGAGTTGCCTCCAACGGAAATGCTGGTAGGCATCATAAAGGGCTTTGTTAAAACCTTCATCCCACCCTTCTTTCTTGTTTCTTTTTTCGCCGGGGAAGCTGTTCCCAGCTTCGTGTCTCAAATAGTATGGGGGAGGGGGGATTCGTTCGCCTCTGGGAAGTACCCGAGAGGGAAGGAGAAAAATTGGACAAAAAATTTGAGATCAGGTTGATTTTAGGCATTGTTCGCCATAACGTAGGCAATATCAGACTGTCTGCCGAAGCATTCAACGAATCAACTGGTATTGCAACACGAGAGTTGACAGATAACTGTTCGCTAGGTGGACGAAGAACAGAGAGAGAGAGAGAGCAGAATAAGTTGAATTGGAATTGAAAAATAAATTGAGAGACAGGGAGAGAAAAATAAACCGATTGACGTTATTGTGGCTCGTTTTGTTGGAGACGCTTTATCTGCTACTTCCAATCACCGCATACAAGCTACGATGGGTCACGTGTGCAAAGTAGGTCACTTGAAGGTTACACGACCGTAAAACCACAGTTTGCGTCGTCCCGGTGTCCGGGTCGTCGAAGTTTTACCGTCATGTATTTTGGTCACCAGCTCGCTCGCTATTTAGCAATTCTTTTAGCACCTACAGGTTGGTCCAATCGGTGGGCAAAACGAGCCGACCGACAAGACCGTGTATATGCAACGTTCGACAAAAAAGAAAAAAAGTGGACGAGAACGAAGTTGGCACCAGAGAGGGTGGCCTTGTCCATTGCCGTTTTTTCTGTCGTTCGTCACCTGGTGAAGTAGAGATTCTGCACGAAAGGTGTCATTGAAACTGGACGTCCCTAACCGTTTGAAAAATTATTCTATCTCCTTCGTGTACTTGACGGTGTTTGTACTTTGTTTATTTACATATAAGTTTTCTGTCCCGTGTTTCGCTGGCCTGGTCTGCTATTACTACTGGACTGCTGTGCGTGGAACAGAGCATCGACCTCTTCCTTCCTTTTTTGTGTGCTCTCTCTCGAAAAGTAGAATCGAAAGACAGAACGTCGTTCGCAAAACCTCTCTCCGAGCGAAATAAAAGAAACAGCGGCGTCCCCCCAAAAAGAAGAAGAAAAAGGAAACCTTCCCCATTCAACGACGCCCGGTAATTCTACCAGGATCCCCGGGAAAAGCTTCCTCAATAGAGGTTTACGGGCTACAGGTTTTAGAACTCTGCATAGATTGCTGCCCGAGGTCATCCTTCTAGGGTTCATGGCCATATATGACCCCCATGGTTTTTTGTTACTTCTTCCGAACTCAAAGTAAAAGAAGGCTTTGGGGAAAATGGGGGGGAGGCGTGTCTTTTCAAAGGGGACTCGCAGAGGACGTCTGGAAAATAGAGTGGCTCAAGTTGTGAAGGAACAGGTGACCTTGGCAAGGACTGAACGTCCGAAGGACTGAACAATCATTTCTTCAAAGTCATCGAGCGTAAAGTTTCATTGATGGTGTTCGTCCGTTTCATTGAACGCTGTTTAATCGAAGTGCGTTGGACCCAATTATCTTAAATTCAGTTATCCTTCAGGGTACGCCTTGTAGATGTTTTACGCAATTAGCACGAACATACTAAATTAAATGGCGGGACGAAACAGCGCGACAACGAGACGAAGACAGGACGATTGCGTTAACTTACTTCGTGCAAACAAAAACAATTAGCCAGTCATAACTACGAAAGGTGAAGTACACCCCACGAAAATAGTTTGTTCTTTGAAGGTCATACACAGAAGAGACCGCAATGAGCGTCGCAATGATTTCTTGCGCGCCGTCACATCGATTATCTCAAACGCGTTATTTAACAGTAATTGTCGTTCCTTCTGTATCGTCTCAACGCGTGGTAGCGTCATTTATCTGCGGTAAAGAAAACCAGCAGACCCAAACTCGTGCACGTGTGAAGCCAGATAGAGTGGTTGGTTCGTAGCTTTTTTAATCGGGAACCAGGAAATTCAGTGCCGGTCATTTTGCTGCACAAAGATGCAACGGACATTTGTTCACCAATCCAGAGCGGAGACTGGACATTTGCTCACCTCGTTCTATTTTACCATGTGCTCACCCTGACAGTTTCATTTTCATCTTTTCCACCACGTGAAACGGTGAATGATAATAAATAAGAACTGTCTGTTTCAAATCACAATTTTATTTTTCGAACCTTTCATAAATGAATGCATCGTCCGACAGCGGCTAAAGAATCAGATTTCAGCCCTCACTTGGTGGAGGTAATGACTTTCATAACGCAAGATATGGCAATTTTAGATGCTGTCGGTCATTGTGGCCCTTTATAGCCGTGGCCACAGCTCGCTTTTCTTTGTTGTTTGAAAGTATTGAACCCAAAATGTCTAGTCGGCATTTGTGTGGTACTGATTTTCCAAGAAAAGAGGAAATTGGGGGGAGGCGGGGTCAAAAGCAAAAGGCTGGTTGTACCACTTGACAACAGCTGCACGCAAAGAGGTACCGTTACGCAATCTACCGTTATAAAATGAACAATACAGAGAAAAGCTTCGCATATTGTTAACGCACGTGGTTGGTGACATTTCGCTCTGGAAACGTTGCATGTTAATTCTAGCCGTGTTGCGTACCCTTCACTGATTATGCACAAAAGGTACAAAGAGAATGTTATCGAAAAATTCATCTTCAAGGGGATAAGTAGATATTTTTTACCAGCTTGCATTAGCTGACTTTTTAGCGAAAATCGCAATGCCCCGCGGACGTCTGTTCTTTTTCTTACAGAACACCGATAATATTCGGATAACGCGTGCACGTGCACATGAATGATGGCAAATAATAGCATGTAACGAGACCTACTTGGAATATTCATCCCATATTTTTGTGCTATTATAAACGAAAAGCTGGGCCACAATAAAGAACACTGCACAAGCTCAAACTAGCAACGGACGCGATGAAACACAAAAGACAGAAACCGGTCACGAACAGGTCAACAGGGAGAAGTAGGAGCGAGGGAAGCGGAAGGTCCGCCAACTCTTCGGACGACAGAAGAATGGAGGGTTGACCCCCTTGTGTCCCCCCTCTGGGGGCTTCCAACATTTCGCGCGCACGTTGTGCTTCATGGAAGTTTTTAAAAGGAGCACTGGACAGCCGTGGCGTTTTAGGTGCCGTGCAGCTATTCACCAAGCCGTTGATTAACGTAGACCGCGTTAGAGGACGTGGGGAAGCATTGAAATCCCCGTTGCAAGATCAATTGCTAGAAATAAGTGTTTCCCGACTAAAGAATAAGCTGCCTAAAACGCGCGGGAAAATGCCAACAGGAACGAAACACCTGACAAAAAATGCGAGCACCGAATTTGGGCTAACCTCATAAATAAACTAACCAACATGCTGTTCCGGCGTGACCGCACTGCTAAGCCTATATAACGGCCGCTAAAATATGGCTGTGTACGAAATTTTAGTAGACGTCAAGACACACTGAGACTTGGTGACATGCACTTGTATATGCACTTCCCACCACATATTATTGCCAGTCGCTATATGTACAGCCACTCCGGCGGATATTTACGCATGAAAGATGAGATGGAGATGAACCGGATGACATTCAGCGAGGTGAGTCGGTGATGCTTACAGTGGCTCGTGGCAATGTAGATTTCGTTCGCTAAAACGTCTTCGACGGACACCGAAAACTCGTGAAACTGAGAGATGAATTAGTGATATCGAATTTTTAGACACGGCATATCATCTTGCGAAGTAATCAAGCATTTGCAGTTTGTTTCGAGACTGTGAACGTCGAGATCGGGAAGTTTGCAAATGGGAAAATGAGTTCCTCCTACGATAATATTTGTGCGGATCATTCCCTTCACACTGTCGATGGTGCTCCTGATCGCCCAATTCCAGTCATGATGATGATGATGATCATAAGAAAAATGGGGAGGCGACTCACTAAGTCGGACTGGCTACCCCGTGCATTATTCCTATGTAGCTATATATACACAAAAAAGAAAACAACAAAAACAAACAAAGACGGCCTTTTCCGGCACTGGGGAGAATTCCATTTGTTGTGTGGGATAACAGGCCATGTTGTTGTTGTTGCTGCTGCGGGAAGGGTCAGCACTCCTTCAAAACGTGTAATATTGTACAAGCTGTGGCAATTAGAGTATTTTGGGGGAATCGGGAGGACCTCGACATTTCCGGTCGGGAAATCCCCGATCTCGAAATTCCGTTCTCGAAAGGAGGAGAATCAGGGTGAATGCTCGATTGCTTCGTAAAATGATATATCGTGTTTTAAAAACAGGACAGGACGCAAATTCGCGTGTCCAAGTTAGCTTATTCTTTTGGGATTTAGTTAGTTTTCAAAATACGTGGCAAGTGAATCATACAGCCATGTGCCAATAATGATATGATAACAGGACACCATAGGACTTGGATCCTTGTTGTGAAGGGGCTCATTATTTCATCCCCCACATCACCACAAGCAATGGGGTAGAGTGGCGACGCATCTCACGACAAGGTGGCAACACCACATCGTAGCAATCTTAGGGAACGCCGCATAAAAATATGACACTCTCATTATGCTTCGTTACAAGGTCTTAGCCAGTTTTTTAGATACAGCATCATATCGTCGTACCTGTCAATGTAACCAGACACACATAGGCTTACACGAGACCACTTTTAATGTCAATTTGAGGATGGCACGTGACATCCTGTGACACTCCGTTCCTCCAATTCAAGGGCCACGAGAATGAAATTTTGAGCTCGTGTAATCTAAACGGGCCATTCGCTTCATCCATATTGGATGATCCGTAACGTTGGCAGACCAGTAACACATAGTCTAAATATCGAGAGAGTAAAACGAATAACAAACAACAAATATAATGATGATGATAATGAATGGGGAAATTTGCCACCTGAGTTGTGGCCCGCTATGCCCCAATGCCGACGGGACTGTATGAGATATATCGTGACAATGAGAGATAAGGCTGCATCAGTATCTTCGGTGATACGTAGAGGCACAGAATGTGGAGAGGCGCACTAAAATAAGGACATAAAGGCGACCGGTGTCTTGCAGGGAATCCAGGAAAGTCGGCACGGCGCGGCGGTATTGCAGGGTATGTTGGTCCCGAGGGCCCGAAGACTAGCTGTTGCCAATGTGAACGGAGCGGCGGTGATCTGCGTCGCGCGGTTACGTAGCGGTTCTCGTTCATTCTTGAACAGGACACAGTCCGAGATCACGTGTTCGATACCTGCCAGTGCGGCACACCTGGCATGGTGTCGGAGCGATCAAGCCTGTGTTTAAAGAACGTAGCTTCAAAGCAGCCTACTATTACGTCCCTTTAGTATGACCAACTGAACGTACCTATGAAGAAGCTCCTAGAGAAAATCACTGCCATCCAACTTGGTTTCCTCATAATAATAATATGTCGGTGTTGTTGTTGTAAGAGTGTAAAGGTACACTCTCACAGACGGAGGTGTTTTCTCCTAATTCAGTCATACGGTTTGTTCCTTTGCCGGGCAGATCCACCTCGTGACAAAATTTCCTACAAAATGATCCGGGCTAATGTTGCGACATGTCCTTTCGTCGTAAGCGCTGAAAGTTTATCTATACTCGTACTGCTTGTACGTACGCCCTATACTTATAACTAAGTTGGCATTCCCGTCGGAACCCACGTAGAATACATTAATCCCTAACAAAGGTAAATCGGCGAAACTTACGCCACGCAGATAGAACCACAGTTTGACCTCAACTTTATCCTAAGTCTCCCATGTGACACTAAAATAAACACTCATTGCAATTCCTCACCGAAGTCCAACTATAACCCTGAATCTAACTTTCAGTATTTATCTTTACCTTTTCTTTCTTTTTCCATTTGACTACGCGAAATTCACGATATAAATAGAATCATGGTTATTTTTTATAAGATGGATGCGCTGTAGGCCTGCATGCCCGATGTAATTCCCTTCCCACTTGTTTAGGATGTAGATCAATAAATAATGGGTTTATGTTGTTGCTCCGGCAACGTAACTGGAGTAGATTTACACGTACGGTGTGTCATGCTGTACGGTGGAGCAAGATAGGACTGCCTTTGTAACTGAGCCCATGGGGTGAACTCAGCGTCACTATATAGCGCAAAAAAAATAGCTTAGTGGAATGTAACGATACTTTTTTATTTTTTAAAGGGTCATCGTATCTTACTGCACAGTGGACGAACTAGCGTCGGACGCTGTCATCTTGAGACGTTAGCACGTCAGAGTTTCATGGTTTGTTTCCTTTCGTTTTCCGTGTCCACGGGTTCTCTGCACGTATTTACGTATCCCCCATTAAGGCGGGTCCGCCGGATGGATAGCTGTAGCGAGGACGCCGAAAACAGCGATATTTGTGCGGGATAACTTCGCTCGCAAATGCGCGCGCAAAAAGGAACAAAAAAGAACAGAATCTCGTAGAAGCTCTCGATACTTTTCGAGACGACTTCTTTCGTACTTGAACCCTTCCTTCCAATCGAGACAGCTCTCGCGAACAAAAAAGAAAGAACTCCTGTTGGAGCTTGGGTCCGTAGCGTTTCCTGTTGCGATGGGCCAGCTGCCGAAGAACGGAGTATAAAAACCAAGCAGAAAAGGTATCGCCGGTGATAACTCCTTTCGCGATGCGAAAGCTGTCGTTCCGTAACGGATCGTTGACACTGCCGAGGCCTTGAAGCCAAGGCAGCTGTAACGCGGCTGTAGACCTCAAGTGGACCACGTGACTTGTCACCTGCTTCCCGATTAAAGCCGGCCACTGTCCAACCCATAGAATGGTCCAACCGGACATCCCTCGCGTGCACTGTTATCAGCAAAACACAGGTGGGCGCCATCTACGAGGATGGCCGTTCTTGTCACTAGTTTTTCTTCTTTTCTTTTTCTTGTTTTCTGTAGTGGAATAGCGATCGCGTTGCATTTTATATTGCCTAGCGGAAAAAAAGTATTTCCGCTACAAATTCGTGCAACGGCGTACTCTGTCTCGCGGTTACCGCTACTTAAAAAAAAAAAGAAAAATGTCGAAAACGTGGAATACAACGAGGGACAAGGCGACAAAACAGCGGCAAAATAAAGTAAACGAGTAATTCACCAAGAAGTAAACGCTTGTTACTTTACTTGTTGACTTTGTCCCTTAGGCTCTGGAGGCTCTATGTGTTGTGTTTGTCCCTATAGATGGAGCTCGCCTCGGCTCGCTCGTTTATCTGCTCTCGACCGACAAAACGGTTTTTCTCCCTATTTATTTCGTTTTCTCGCCATTCAGGCGGACATGTTGGGTGATCCTCCACGATTTTGACTCAGAATCTATCAATTTATTTGCATTCGCGTACTTTTCAACGTTTCGCGAAATGCATATAGCGCTAAGTGAGAGTGAGCAATACGAACAACAGGACTGGTTTTTAGTTGTACAAGCAGATGCAAGCTCACTGTATGCGCGTTGATAACATACAGGGTGTTTTCCGTTTAGCTGCACCCGAACACACAAACAAACAAAAAAGAACAGTTTTACAGCAGATTAAACAAAAAACAAAAACAAAAAAGAAAATAAAAAGAAAAGATACGAGAGCAGCATGTATGCCGTGTGTGCAGGTGAGCTATACTGCCTGCGGAACACCATCTGGAAGAAAGTATGTACCCACTAGGTGATTAATTACGAAAAAATCAATAATTATCTCTTTAATTAT
Organism: Ornithodoros turicata; assembly: GCF_037126465.1. Lineage (NCBI taxonomy): Eukaryota > Metazoa > Arthropoda > Arachnida > Ixodida > Argasidae > Ornithodoros > Ornithodoros turicata. Next base: position 966,809 of record NC_088206.1, read on the forward strand.
GGGCTTTCGGACAAAAGTAAGATAAGAGAATGACAGACAATCCTCGTTGAAAGTAATTTCATTTTTCAAAATCTTGGATGCGATGTGATGTGATAAAGGAAAAAAAAAGGGGGGGGGGGAATCTTGGAACGAGCACCGTACGTTGAAATAGTTCATCGCCGAATTTTGCTATGCACATGAGCCGAAACACAAACCGCGCGTCTCGGTTGCACATTACCTTCGCCATTGAATTCTTCTCTGGACAACAAAACGGATTATCTGCAGATCTGTCCAGCGGATCAGCACCTACTCCAAGCATCTTCATCGCTCCAAAGCACGTGGCCTTCTGAAGTGGAATGAGAGCTGTACTCCCTGAGGAATCACTTGGGTTCCGAAGAAGAGGTTGTGTCCAATGTCTGAAAGAAAGAAAACAGGAAAAGAAAGGAGAGAAGTGAGGTGTGTGTGGCCATTCTATGGCCATTCGATTCGAGATTTTGAGACATATTCGAGGAACGCTCTTGAGGAGCGCCACACGGAAACACGAAAATGGGAGAGACGAATACAAGGTGGTTATGTGGCCTTGTTGGTCGGTAGAACAAAACTGATAGCTCAAAAACATCGAACGACGGCGTAAGCACACCGTGTGAATCGAAGCCTGGTTTCAAGGGGATACCTCACACTGCATTTCAGTACAGGTCCAGACAAAGGTTTACGGAACACCGGAGTGGTGTATATTGTCATCTGAGTGATACTGTTGCTGCAAACAGGAGTCGATATACTTACAAACAGGTGACTGGGTACGCTACAAACCTCTCAGTAAGTGTGTCAAGCCTCATAACGCCCAGTTGGGTACTTCAATTGAATTAAGGCAGTTGAAGAAGGTCAAAATCTCCATTTTATTTTTTCTTAAAACCAACCACTGCTGGTGCCTTTTCTTCAATTGCGACTATTCAATTGAAGGTCAAGTCATGCAGGCGTGGACTTGGTAATTACCAGTGTTGACTTTTTGGAGCGAATTGAACCTGTGCTCGGTTTACCCGAAGCCTGGTATGTATCCTGCAAACCCTATATTATCGCTGTAGAAGAACAGAATCCCGACGCAATCTGCACAAGTATGTCAACGCGTGTATATGGGTAAGAGGCGTCATCGGCGGTTGACAGCAATATGCCACCTTCAATCGAGCACTGCGTGTCAAACGGGGAAAACAATATAAAATAATATTTACGGAGAAATCGATGAAACATGTGATTGCTCGCAAACTCTCCAACACAGATTAAGACAACAACAACAGCATAATAATAATAATAATAATAATAATAATATTTATTTATCACTTTCGTGAATGGGAGGAGGGACAAAAAGTTCAGAGGGCATAGTATACAAGTTTGCGTTCATATGAAAACATTTCTATCTGATTTTTACGTGTAATATGTCGCGTCCAATCTGAATTCAATTACATTTCCGACCGTTCTGACGAAACCGACAGCGAGCGAAACATTGCGGCAGGGAGAACAGGATCGAGCGGACACCTCCATTGAGCTACCATCAATATGAAGCGACTGCTGAGAAATTTTCCGAGAAAAGTCAGTGAGCCAAAGCTTCGTGGAGCTGTCGCCCACACGAGCCCCGAAACGCGACAGTTGGGCATCCTCGGAAGATGACGCACAGCCAGAATGAATACTGTTAACGCTCATTACCTCGGCCAAAATTTCCCTTAAAAGCTCCCTGTATCGTGATGCATCGGATAATCTTACTTTGATGCGTCGCGAAAAATGTCTGCGTTCATCCGCCCCGAAAACAGGGAAGGGAGGGAGCGAGTCACGTGGACGGGGATGTGCTCACGTGGGTTTTGTTTCCTTTTGCTTCCTCCCCTGGCCTCTCGCTGGCGAATGCAATGGCGGTCTCTGGGACTAATCAGCCATGTTTGCTCCCCGGTGCAGACGAGGGACGCTTCATACTCTGTGTAACGCTGGCGTCATCTTTTAAATGAAAGATACGGCTTCACAGGGTTGTTAAAGTTCGTTTTAAAAAGTACCTCAGTTACAGTTAGACATAAATGCGTTTAAAAGGATCTAAGTTACAGCTACGGATACCCTGTGGGAGAAGATACGCTGATACAGTTCGATACGTCCAAAAATGTACTCAGTACATTTATAGTTACGTTTTCGATTCAGTTGATTGGGTTGATTTAGCGAGCTGTTATTAGTTTCATTACGATTATTAAAGCAGGTTAGGTTGGGTCACATGATGTGATTCTTTGTGATTCTTCTGTGATTGTTTTGAGTTGAGTTGATAAGAAAAAAAAATATTTATTCCAAGAAAATGAACTGGACACTGACCAGATACCACACATTAACAAATGAGCAACTTATCTCGGTTGTTTACTTTCCTTCTTAACATTAATATTCACTCGCATGCCTTCTGTTTCACCATAGTGCAGCGCCATTTCAAAATTCTTCTCCGTCATGCGGGTTCGAAGATTTGTGCGAGTTCGAAGAACAAGAGAAGAGACCACCTAAGCTCAAAAGCCGCTCCACCGCGGCACTGCTTGGCATCCCAGTGTTATATTTGAGAAATGTAGACTTCATGACTTGAGTAGAATTGCACAGCACTCTGTTCAGGCTGCCTAGTCGAATTGCGTCACCGATTGTCGCTCGTATTTTTCATAATGAGAAAAAATGCTACTCTGAAAAAGAGTAAAGATACAGATAAAAGTACCTCCATGAAAATGTACCTGATACTTTAGTCAAGACAATAAGAGTAACGCTTTTTATTACATGTCCAACAACAGTTGTAGTGCAGGAAACTGTAGAACCAGGCGTGTCAGCCTTCACCCCTTCCCCTTTCATCGCTTCCCCGAGCAATGTGCCGCCAATCTAGGCAGGCAGACCGCTCGAATCTCCACGTCCCTTCCCCCCCCCCCCCACACACACACACACTAAGAGCCTCGAGGGCCTTGGTGTTGGCGCACGCTCACAAAGTTCGACATAATGCTGAAAACGACACATACCTAGGCAATGAAGAATACACTCGCAGCTTACGACACACACACACGCGCGCGCACGCACACACGCACACAGACAGACAGACAGGGGCATATAAAGAGACGATGATGAGGTGGGGTTGATGCCGGTCAACAGGCTGGATACTGCCCTAGTGCCATTTGTACAGATAGTGAGAGATGATGACGGGAAATCCCAAATGTGACGGAGACCTTGGTGCATATGAACCCTACTGGACCATGGGCCCAGCACCTTGCCTATGGTAAGAGGGCGGTGGTCGATTGCATGCATTCCGTGCTGCAAGATCTCGCGCTTCCGCTGGTAGTCAGGGTAGTCCATAAGTAGGTGGTGCAGGTCAACGCGCACACTGCATGATGCACAAAGGTCCATGGGGCACGGCTAAGGCGCTTACGAAATACACACGTAGGTCACAGAACATATATACAATGATGTTGGTGGATATATTGTTTATATATAAAATTACACAAAAACTATATAAATACACGTACTCAGACACTTAACAACCCTGGTCAGTCCCGCTATGCATAATGTGTATATGCATCGCTGACAACAGACAGAATATAGCTGCACCAAGATGAATTTTAGTGTTTGGCGGCGAAGCGAAAGAGAGCCAAACCGAGTCGAACGAAATGCTTTACGAGACTCATAATACCCCATCAAGTCTCAATACCATCGCCGTGTTCGTAGTTGTGCTGCCATTAGTGATGTAGAGAACACTGTCAACTCTTTATTGCTATATGAAAACGCCCTTTACAGATAAACAACTCGGTCTGATTGTCGCATAGGTAATCTTTCTTAAACTTATGATACCGTCAAGATTGAGTTGATCCATTCAGTCAGTCTTATTCGACACATTCCTGCAGTCATCACTAAACTCTAACCTGCGATGTAAATCGTGTTCAAACAAGCCAACTGGAATCCGGCGAACAATGTCCGTTCGCGCGCGCGCCCGCGCGCAGGTGCTTTACTGCATTGCACTTGAGTCAGGCAACGAAGCACCCTTTACAGAAGCGTGCGTTACGAAACATGTACCAAAACTGCAACGTCTCGGCGGTGAATCGCCCGCTTCATCTTCATCTAATGTATATATGTGTGTGCATCAGTACAAGCTGAAGAAATATTGGACGAAGAATTCAACGTAAATTATTCCAAACAGAATGTAGCTGCGGTTCACATGCACATTCGCACGTGCGCGTTCGTCTTCCTCTATCTATATATTGTTGAAACAATCGTGAGAGATAATCAGATGATCTCGTCTCTATTACCATGCATGAAGCACTGCGCTTTTTTCAGTTTGACCACAATTAAGCTTGACAAGCTTTCCTCTTAAAAAAGAAAGAAAAAAAAACGACAGTCTATATTCACTATAGAACAGAGACGAGCGAGAAATTCTCCCCTGTTATAATGCCTGCACAATGCTTTCCGGCATGGCTGTGAGAAAAGATGTCCCGTCGAAAGGCACCATGTGGCTGACTGCATGAATCGAGAATGCGTCATTCTCCGAAAAACCTGGCCGATTGACTGCGCATGATTCACTCCCCGCGCATTTCGCTTTCATACGTCGCGGACCTGGTTGTTACACGAGCTTTCGCTGTGGCACCATCTTGTACTATCACGTCTTTGAGGAACGTACTTTGAAGCGATATACTTTCCGCGAATGATGTATGAAGAGGAATATTTGGGAAATATTCGTACCACCGCAAAAACACGGTTGAGAAACATCGAGATAACTAAATACTGTTTACTGAAACAAATAGTGAGTTTTAGTGCATCGAACGCTATCGCCTTTGCGTACGCAAGGGATAGCGTTGGCGATTCTGCGCACGCGTAAAACATAAAGATGACTTCACGCATTTCGCAGAGCCACCGCGCTATCCCATACGTACGTAAAGGCGATAGCGTGCGTAAGGGATAGCGGAGTGGTTCTGCGCAATGCGCGAAACTCTATATTTTGCGCGTGCGCAGAACCACCAACGCTATCCCTTACGTACGCAAAGGCGATAGCGTACGATGCCCTTAAGCTCACTATTATCAGTCGTTCACCCAAGAATATGATGAAGCCGAATCCCTGAGTTTTGCTGTGGGCACCAGAGGGCATGATGCAGCAGCAACGCCAAGGGTTTCTCAATGCTAGCTCCCTCTGCAGAGGGTGAAGACAACCGCGTCGTCTGCTACGAATTTCCGCCATATTGACTCCCACGCACAGCTCGCGATACGATCACAAAAATGTAGGGATACGCTTAGTGACACACTGCATTTTAGAGTTGAGTAAATTCGTAGCAAAGGAGGTTTGAAAAAGTTGGCGAAATCGGTACACAGCAGTCATGTATGGTAAGCGTGGGAGTCAATATGGCGGCTTGGCGGCCTTCGCTTCTACAAAGGGTGACTCCACCCTACACACAGGGAGCTAGTATTCAGGCACCCTAGCAACGCTCTTCTCTACTTTGAGAGCACATCGGTATTCAATTAATTACCCATATGCAGTTATTAGCACAGGATACATACAGGTAAAAAAGATTCTTCCTCGATCGGAGAGGAGGGTATAAATTGTTATTCGATGATCGCCTCAATATCTTTCTCACGTGCGGCATCACTTGGAACGTTCATGTGTACAGTATCTGTGTATTACGTTGTCTCGCGTAATAGGGCTAATGCGCAGATATCGGTCGCATTGAACTGTTGATCTATAAAAGTCCTTTCTGCTCATATATCTGTTATTCCCATTCGGTTTAGGGCAGCCCAACGGCATCAAATATAGAAGGGATGACAGTTGCAGAAAAATATATTTCGACAGCGCATAGAGATCCACGCACACTGAGTTTGCTGTTGTGCGTGCACCTGACCTTTATGAGTTTCTTCTTATTAAGAAATTGCCCTTTCCGAGTGACATATTCGTTTCCTCTCCACGAGCCTCTGCTCCAGCTGCTGTGTCGCGGCGAACACTGAGCACATTCTCCTGGAATGTGAACTGTACGACACGGAAATGTGGACACTGCGTGATCACCTGGCCCGTGTCAGCAAGAGTCCATTCAACTTAGCTGCGCTCATTGATCCCTGTGCTCCGCGTGCAAGTCCCTCTGCTCCGTCGTCGGGTTCCTCACCTGTTCATGGACTTCTGTGGACCACCGGGTTGCTTCAGACGGGGGTTTAGTATACCTGTATACCATAGCTTTAGTACGTGCGCGTGTTTTCTTTCGTCTCTCATCTTCTTAGTGTACCGCTCCCCACACCCCACATCATGATCATTATCTAGTTGTTGTTTCCTCGCATATAAACGCATATCTCTACAGTGGTGCAACTGTATCCGCACTGTCTGCGAGGGATACCTTGTTACACGGCCGCTTTATCGTTCAGTTTCTCGCCGCAGTAAAGTAGACGTTGGTTGGTGTGTTTTTTTTTCCCTACTGTTTCTCCTTTTTTTCTTGGCTGAATGCCCAGGTAGCTTTCTTATTTTCTTTCTTTCTTTTTTTCTGTTCCGGGATATAACGTACCCCAGTCTCGCCAGTAACGAAGGTACAAACTGGGCCGCTGTGATGAACCAATGGTGGCGTTCACTGGTTCACTGGTCTCATCAAATAATGAAATCCTACAGGTGAGAAGAAACTTTTAATCACCATTCACTCTAGGAACAACAGAGAGCCTATTACATGGTACGATTTGATGGGATCTTGCTGGAGGAACGCCCAACATTTGACTTGGGTCAGTGGCTGCTCATGCTCAACCTAGTACATCATAAAGCAAAATAGCGGATATACCGTGAAGTTGGAGCATTTCTGGTACAATGTGTGCCGTTCAAAATAGCGCAATGGCTTCCAAGCTTCGGAGTACCGTCGGAGCTCCGCTTTCATAGCTGGTGGTGGAACGATGCGTGTCACGGAAACCAGGCGGAGCAGATGCACATGATTCAACATGAATCACGACACGAGAGTGACGTGGCCGCAACAGGTTGTTTGCGTGTGAATCATCACACAGCGTTTGCGGGTGTCGTGTCCGGAAAGCAGATTCCGATGCCGATGTTTACAATCTCGGTTAATGGAGATAATCCACAGTTGATTGATGGTTTATCGTAGCCATGTAATTACCAGCGACGATAACGTCTGACCATCTGAGAGCGTAATCTAAGCGTAGTCGGAGAACAACTTTACCTCGCGCTATGCTTCTCTCTTTTTAACGCACAATCTGGAATCAACATGGAAGAAAACTCCATCGAATATGACGAGAAGAACTCGCAGAAGTTCCCCTCCCAATAAAAGAGGGCGCATGCGCGCCAGGGAGTTGACACCGATCGAACGTTCGATTCAGACAGGGTTACGTCTGGCGCGGGGACTTCTCCGACCGTGACCTCTGTCGGGAAAAATGAACAACGAAAATGGGTGACGTCACGGATGTGTGAGAGAGAAGGAAAGCCGAGGTCACGTGCGGCTGCGAGACACGCGCTAGACGCGTGCGAGGAAAGCGTGAGAAGTGAAGAAAAAGGGCAGGAGAGATGAGGAAAAAAAAAAAGAAAAAACGGAACAAGAAAAAATTGTACGATAAAACTGATCAAGGACTGAAAGAAAAAGTTGGAATTAAGCTTGTTTCGTTTCCTGCGTACGTTCTTGCAAAGCGAGAACCAAAAGCGAAGTGCATTGAGCGGTACAGTGATGTTCTTTTATTTCAACAGGAAATGCTACTTTTCTATCTGTTTCTTGCGGGATAGCTTGGTCAGGATTACGTCCGATTTCGCTAAATTCAGGATTATCATATCGAACAAGTGAGGTGGGTGAGTGGCGTTAGTGAATTGGGACTGACGCGCATTCCAATTAGGCGAAACTGGGGGTACGTTGGCTAGACAAAGCGCTCTGCCTGCATAGACTGAGTATATATATACACTGGTCGGCGTAACAGAAAGAAACAATTGAACATTACGTTTTGATGCCTATTTGTCATCATCAGAAGAATGACACTGTATGTCATCCGAGTCCTGATACTTAAAGCTTGGTCATGAACTTGTAGCATTCAGGAAGAGTTATTGCTACTGTTAGTTAAGAGTCAGTGTAAGGGCTACCGTTACTCGACTACTGCCAATGAGTTACTGTCAGGAAGAATGAACTGTTACGTAAAGCCAGTGTGTGTACGTGAAATACTCATTCCCTCGTTCCAAGTTGTCCTATCTTCTGTCTTTGGCCTAAACTGGAGCCACGTTGCTCAGGGAGTGCGGGAGGGGAATGCGACGTCCGTTAACTTATTTGCTGGTAACCAGCATGGTTTTATGACCGCACTTGAGGGTCGACGACCTTAAAAAAGTTCAACAGAGCTCCTCGGACGAGCTCCCGACAGTAGACCTTGCGACGAGGATAGACTCAGGTTGGGGTTCAGATGTGCCGAAATGGGACTAAACCATCAAGTGGGCGTTATATACCCCGTCCCGAAACTAAACGTATGTAAGAAATGAACGCATTTATGGGTCGACACTTTACGTAGCCCTCCTAAGCCCTTCTACCAGTTTCAAATTAGGTTGTGTGCGATTTCACAAATAATGAAACGACCCGATTATTATCGATTAAAACGTTTTCGGAGATTGATCAATGGACGGTTGAATGAATGTACAAGATAAAAAGAGGAATTGATTCCCGTGCCAGACTTGGACCTGCTACATCTGCATACAACTCACAGAATTCGTATTGTGCTCATGTAAACAAGTCTTCGCAATGTCCTTTCAAAAACTAGATTTTTTACTGGGAGACGTTTGTGGACAAGAACCGCAAGATTATAGACGCCTCCGTGTGTAGTACAAAGAAGTTGGGACATATCTTTTGTTTGTGAACATACCACATGTTATATCGGTATATTCCATATGCGCTTATATATATATATATATAATATATATATATATTTTATTTTTTTTTTTCTTCTTTTTCTTACAGCTTGTAAGCGTTATATCCTACTCTCATGTTCCTGATTTTTGATGTACCTAAACATGCAGGGTGTCCCAGGAAACGTGTCGATTATGATAATAATAATAATATTTAAAAAAAATACGCACCCCCCCCCCTCCCTCGGAAGCTTGGTACCCCCCTCCGAGAAGTCGATTTCTGGGGATATTACTGCCAGGTTCGAGCATGCGGAGTACGCAGCGAGCAGATTGGATTGCATTGCATTGGATCGGATATGGAAGAAAAATATGGAAACGTTAGTCCCGATCCAGACAGGACTGGATAGCCCAAAACGCGTTTGTGGGTGGGGGGAACAATAGCGCCAGAAAAAACGAGAGAAAAACAAACAAACAAACAAACAGGAAAGAGGTAGAGTGGGTCAAGCAGAAGAAACGCAACGAGCTGGTCTCACGTGGGTGCGTATGATTTCCCGATGAGTTCTTTCTTTTGCTGCTTGTGGCACATCAAACATAACAGCGAAACGGAAAGAATTGCTGCCTTCGTTGTCACCGTATTCGAAATCTCGTGGCGCTCGACCACCGTGTTCTTCGGGCTTCAACTCACAACAGCATTCCGAACATGATCGACTGAATGATATTTTCGTGAAGAAACAGCGTAGCATTCGTAGGGACACCTCCGAAAGAAGGATAATAATATTAATAATAATAATAATAATAATGATTAAAAAAGAATGGAAAATAATGAAAAAAAAAAAAAAGAAAATAACTTCGAACACAGAACACCCCTCGATGTTCGTTTTGCGCGAGTAATTAAATGGTCAAAGTAACTAAGTGATGACAACGGCAAACCAAAGCGAAATGCGAAGAGGAGAAACGAGAGTTCCCTACTGCGACGACTCCCCGTCCACTGCGCTGCCCGGGTTCCCGGGTTCATCGCATCCATGAACGCACTGCAACTGGATGTCATGCCCCACTGCGACTGACGAAGTGTGCATGCGCATAAGACGTCGTGCACTCCTGCAACTGGTGGTGGAGGTGGTGATGAGACTGGCCTGCCGTTGTTAGCCTCACTTCTAGCCAGGATGACATGATATGATAGGATAACAGATGCTGGTACGATGACGGCCGAAAGGTAAAACGCTCTGCTCGGACTTGTCACCAATCATGGCAGTGACCCCTGGAATCAGGAAGACCTATTCCTGTCATCTGATCCAGTGCCTGTAATGCACTCTTACAGTAGTCGCTATAAATCTGCCAGAGAACGGGAGGCAGCATTTTTCTTCCAACACTACGATTACAGAGGTTGAGCAACAAGTAGTCTGTAGTAGTCTGTCCATGGGTGGGCAGGAAGTAAACATGTGATTGTTAATAAGCCGCAACTCTGGCACCCTTAATGCACGCTAGCAAAATAAAACTGGCACGCGCCCCAAGCAGTCTGTCCCAATTTAGCTTGGAGGGGAAGACCAACCAACGCCTTCGTTCCGTTTTCTCGCTGGTGGGACGATGCATCCTCCGCTTTCGTACAAGGCTCGCCTTCGTTCCTCCAAGGACGTCACAACCTGTTCCCGCGCAAAGCAGGGACAGGCTCGGCGTGTAGCTTCGGTCCTTCTTGCGTCACAGTGAGCAACCGTCGTGAAAATTGTGGCCACAGAGTGTGCAAAACGAGCGAGCGAGTTGACTTCCGCGTTGGTTGTGGCTGCGTTGTGATCTGTTGGCTGACTGCTACCTACCCTACCCATTCGCCGTGCACGGTTGTGAAAGAGTGGCACCCGGCTGTGGAGGCTTATTTTGGACGGATCGAGACGGGGGAAAACGTTTTCGCAAGCATTGCGCAAGTATATAGGCAGTCGTGTGTGTCATCATGGTGCGTGTAGTGTTCCTGGTGGCCCTGCTTTTGCCGTTGGTCACACTGTTTCCTCAAGCGGATGCTAGTAGTGGGGCAGGTAAACGGAGTTCTTTGCGTTATTGTGTGAATCGAACACATGGGCATACTGTCGTATACTAGTCTACCAGGACGCTCCTATACCTGTGTGCAGACGACAGACTTGTTTGAATTGGTGTTGCTCTGCATGGGCCTATCTCACGACGTTTGGGTGCGCTCCGAACCGTGTTCTGCAGCGCCATTTGTGGTCGTGTAGCCGGAGCTTTTTCCGTACACAGGCATGTATCGCTTACACTGCGGCTCTGAAAAATCGTGGCACAAGGATTTCCACAAAAGAGATGACGTTCCAGGTACGGTGGAAAGGCAGGGGACACGACCGTCTAGTAAGGGCGCTCTACGCTAGAGGAGGACAGTTGGCGCTGCGGTCGCCGGACGAAACTTTAGTGCAACAGGCCCATATAGTTGATGGACCGTAAAGCCAAAAGTGCCACCGTACTGCACCCACCCGGTCTCGTAAGGAACCATATTGCTCTGATCAAGAGCAAAGTCTTTTTGAGACTTGACTGATGCATCTTTCTCTTGCTCGACAATATTGCGTCTCTCCTGTGAGTGCGTCAAAGCTGAGCTTTGTCTCCGTTCAGTAAGGCTACGTTCAACGTGTAACCAATAGACGAGTTCAGAAAAACCCAGTGTTCTTGCGCACGCATTGCATCCTGATGGGTAACCTGCTGAATCCTTCGTCGTAGACAATGGACCGGTAGGGGAGAAATCGGAACAGTTTCTTCCATATAGTAAACTCCCACAATTCAAAGCGGCGCTAAGCACTCAGGGATTTTCTCAACTCGTCTATTCCTGAGCCAACAAACGTAAACCAACAATCGAGAAACACGCATGCTTTCCGTGACAAGAACTGGTATCGGCTTCGCTTAGTCTCGGAACATGTTATAGGGACGAGACCCCTGTCGAAACATTTTATTTGTGGCTATCGGGACCAGTCGTTGGACCCAACAGAAACTTTGTTTTCCAGTCCAACCTTTGCAGTAACACCCTTCATGTTGCTTTGCAGATCTGTTGAGGTACATGTCATGCTTCCAGAAGCTGGGCGAAGTCCGCGGTGCATGCGGCAAGAAGCATCAGGACTATAAAGACCATTCGAGATTTTTCTTCAATGACCCCCACAACAAGAAAGAGAAGAAGAGCATGTGCTGGTCAGTCTCCATAGCGTGACAGATGTCGTGTTAGAACGCTTCTTATTTTGCTGGAAGGGAATCGCCGCTGGTCTCGGTGGATCCGCATACTGCATGTATTCATATGTGCAAGATTCCAACTCATATCCGAGCTGAAATACGGTGTGAGACCCCCAGGTGAACGAAATTAATCAGCAGACCGCTGCTCAGGATCAAAGCCACAAATTTTCATCTTAATTATAAAATGTTTTAAGCCCAAAATTATATAGGCAATTTGACAATTATTTTCTTTCGAGTACCTCTACGCTCGTTTATGTTTTGTGTACGTTTATGTAGTCATGGTGAAACACCCCATGTCACTATCATTATCTTCCTTACATGTTCAACTACATGTTGAATTCCATTATCACCTCTATTCTTCTCTGGTCATCATCTCTTTTCTTTTTCTCATCATCTGTTTGTACTTTCTCTGTGTAAGTGCACTGCCAGTTTGACTTGGTCGAAACTCACATACCCATTTTTTCTTTACCACATCACATCATATCACATCCTCCTATCGCCGGCTGTGCTGTCTGAGGTTTTCCCTGGGTTCTCCGAATACTTTCCAGACGAATGTAGTTACCCCTGAAGTCGACCCAGGACGCATACTAACTCCCCCTGTCCCTCACTCCTTCCTGCTGTCCCCTCTCCATCTATCCACGTCTGTACGCCGCTCATAGCCACATTTGCTTCGCGGCGCTAACGGGCAATTAAAAATAAAAATAATTGAAAAGAAACTATCATTATATCTAAGTTGTTCTTGGTGTTGTGTGGTTGTCATTGTACATTTAAGGGTACATCAAAGCAGCAGACAGACAGATCACGTTGGCGGCATATTTTGACAGCGTTATTGCTTGTAAATCCATCACAAGTTATACATGTGAGAAGGAACGCTAACTTTTTTTTTTAATTTGCTAGTAAAATTGCGATAAAACGACACGGGGCGACGTCTGGTGGGAAATAATCCCCCATTTGTCGAGCAACAGTTGCCGACTGGCTTGTTGCTCCTGACGGTTACGTAGCCGGCACGTAGCCGACTTCTTTTGTTTTAGACACAGTGTTATGCGCATACAAAGTAGTTTTGTCTGCCGCCGTACATGACGAGCAATGCGCTGTTGGTGGCAAGTTGGACACAGTGTTGCCCGTAATTTTTTATTTTAATTTTCTGAAAGATTATGAACGCAATTGGGACAAAAATTGTTATGTAAAGAGCACTGAGGGCTGAGGAACAGATAAATTTGCTGATGTTGCAGCTCTACTGCTTTAGAGCACATGATAGATCTGTTTCACGTCAGTGTATTCCTCGCTGAAATGCATTCTGATTTCACTCGCAGCAAATACTCCAGTTACGTGAACTGTTACGTGAAGAATGCCCGCCACTACTGCGGCGACGGAGCCTCCAAGGTGGTGTCCAAGTTCATCGAGAAAAATGCTCAGAAAGCCGTCCGGGACACGTGCAAGAAGTTTGACGGTTCCAAATGTGCTGCCTGCTTCGGAAGCACAGCGTCCGCACTGGTGGTCATCACATTGGCCGCCATTTCGAGTTTGTTCCACTGACGAAAAACTGTTGACAACCAAGTTGAGAAAGAATAGACAGTTGACGAGCCAAGCCACGGAACCGATTCCTCCAAGTGGACCAGAAGAGTGGACACAAATGACGTCATGAGATTTCACTATCACTCGAGGCCGCCAACAAATGTGGAGCAACTATTACTATACATATATGGAGCCAATCGTCCAATTTGTATATCCCGTCAACGGATAAAGCGGGTATGTAACTCAACGTTGGAAAGATTCGGTAATGTGGCCATATTCGTGAATGCAACATTAAAAACTTGGCGTAACTGGCAAATGTCTGCCACGAAAACTGTGTAACAATTTCCGAACGGTCCTTTATATGGGCTGAAGTAAAGACCAGTCTCTTGACAGGACACGAGCGGACTCGTTAAAAATTACGTTTCTCGCAGCTACTGCCATAATTAGGTCTCACATGGGGTAAATGTGCACATAAATTCCCCGCTCGATCGTTTTCGTGTGTAGACTGCTTTTGAATGAGAATAAACTGTTTCGAGTGGTTTTGCCGTTTTGGGACGTTTGGCTCGGTTTCATAGTTTGGGCTCAGACACGAATCTCCAACCCTTTAGATTTCACGTTTAATGGACCTCTATAAATTTCAAAGTGAAGGTGATTGGACGCTACATGAGGAGTGGTCTTTGGATTGTTTCTGTAGTCTCAAAATGCGAGTCTCTCATTTCAGAGAGAATGTTAGTACATTAAGTGACCATCTCTGCAAGAACAAACGTCGTGTCCTTGTCTCGACTCTATGTAGCTAGCGCGGGTAGTTGAAATTATTATTTTCGGAAGAAACTACTTAAAGTAACTAATAGTCTGGTGAAGTGTACCCTGCAGCTGTGGCTAGAGTACTTCTGATATAGTAATCGCTGTCCAACGTTGTTTGTGGAACTAATATTCAGGGTTGGTGTCTAATGGACACCAATGGACTAATGGACACCAATGGAAGGGGGTTATTTTATTCATTATCGCTATCGTTATTTTATTCCCCCCATAAAGTAGAGTATCGCCTGTGGCGATGTAACGCGCCACTCTCCAAGGCCATAAATAAAGTTGTTGTTCGGGGTGCCAAATGGAAACTTGCTCCCACTGTAGAGCAAAAGTAGAGCGATATACTGCAAAATCCTTATTGTTCTCTAATTTTAGCGAAATTCGTGAGTTGAACAAATTGGCCAATTTTAAGGGCACGTTAAAATGTCCAGCAAGATTTCACAAAAAACATGCTGGAAATCCAAACTTTATGGTCTTCACAATTGGTTTTGCAGGTAAGCATTTCAACTGCTCTGCAGCAGAAGGCATGTGGAACGTCTCTTCTATGAAAGCTCAATCTCGGGCTTGTCACGAAGTAAGACAAGTTAGCCACCAATTTTAGCATCGGCGCGAAATTTAGCGGCCGCGATATGCGTCCTCTGCCCGACCGGAAATAAAGAGTTTTACCAACAACAGAGTCCCCTCCGAAAAAGACCATCAAACCCGTTTGCGAAAACAACAACGAAATCCACAGTTCTGCAGCATGGGCAAACACCAAGAAACAAACACCACACGACAATGGTGGTGCTTGCTTTCTACGGAGTTTGCCTACCTGCTGGCCTGCGTCTGCATGTACGCTATTTTGTCTGTAACGACACCCAGCCCAATATACCCACACGCTGGTCAGTGACTAAAATCCAAGGTTACAAGCCACATACAACTGCCACGTTTGGCCATGAAAAATACCGGCTGAGTGAGTGAGGAAGAAAGAGCAAATATGGGCGAGGGAAACTGAGAGTGATGCATACGAGAGAGAGAGAACAGGATAGGGTGAAAGAAAAGCATTCATTCAACAGCTTGGATTAAAAAAATATATAAAAGAAACGTCTTCTTCCGTTTGGACTCTTGGAGTTACCATGTAGACCGGAAACAACGGAAAGTACTGCTACCACAGCCAAGTTTGGCCCGTTCCGAATTCCGTCGATGGACTCACGGAATTTCCACAAGATCTGCGTGGAACGCCTTCTGTGGTCAAGTATACCGGCAAAACGCTACCGGTATTGCCTTTCAACAAGTTGCCGCCACGACAAACAAATAACCGGGCGGGTGCCAACCGTAATGTGCGGCCAACTAAAGCGTGCAAAGAAGACCCAACAGAAAGAGTCCACGAGTGAAAACAGTGATATCAGGCAGCGTTGTGTCAACCTCTCGTGCATTGATGTACTTGTACGTGCTTGTACCACGATAGGAAAACGAGAGGTCACGGTACAAGTAGAAGAGCACGTTCTATGACGACATTTTCGAACGACTTGGCATCCTACCAGTTCCAGTCCAAATTTAACGGCGCCGCCTACGGGATTCAACCTCGTAGCCCAGAACAGCCCTTTTGCTCAACCGTGTGGACGTACTTCCCGAACGTTTCATCAACGGATAGGAGTCAAGATGCGTCTCATCATCCTTACCCTGTTGCTTCTCTGTCCTGTGGGGTTCGGAGCCGATGACGGAGGATTTTCGTGTAATCAACATCTTTCGTGACTTCTCTGGTGTGACTTCTCTGGGCTGAATGCCGTTCAGAAATTCGGGGTGCGAGCTCTGGATGGAATTTTGCCCTCGATAAGTCGTACCCTTTCATTACTTTTTTGTGCCGGAAATGTGTATGGCCAGTGTTGTACGCCTTAGCGTGGCTAAATTTGGCGGCTACATTCTGGAGCAGTGGGTTTCACGGCTGATACTTTTTTTTTCGATGTTCAGTGAACGCAGTGCATGTTTTGTGCAGTGTCCCGGGATTTTATTGTCCTCAGGTAGGTTTCAGTCCCACACTTTCCTGGTACTTTCCAGCCCGAGGACTAACTTCGTCTTCAGCAGAAGGCTGCAGTGTGGAAAGGGAGAATCAGTGACGAAATAAAGATGGCGAGAAAATGCTCTCTGTGCCATAGTATCTTTCTTAGAAAGCTCTATATAGTTTCACTTCGACACTGGTTTTCCTCTGTCCAGCCAATGCGGTGTTCTTCATTGCAAGGACGAAGAAGCCTTGTTTCAACAGTGGTTTATCGAGAATCCCAAGCAAGAAGGGGGGGGGGGATTTATTACAGTTACGTCATAACAGTTCAACGTATTATTGACGGGTTGCCATTACAGATGTAATTACAGTTGCAATAAGGGTGCACAGGTAAAAAGGTTAGGGGGTGTCATTTTGGGGGGAGGGCAGGGATAAATCACTGCGTTCCGAGAACAGGTTGGCGCGTACCCCACTACGACGATAGGCACGGAATTTCGATTGTCCTGTAACGACGTGTTCATGACTCGTGAGTTGAAACCCCACTTTTCCTTCAATATGACACCACTGGATATTTATTTGGAAGACACAGTGTTCCTGCACAAGCACATCTGTATCTAACACGTTGGTCATTCACCCACCAGTGACAGACCTCTGGAAATTCCTTACCTGCTTCAGGAAACTGAGCGATGTGAACGGCGTCTGCTCCCAGAAGATGCAGGAATACAACCAAACCTCGGAGAAGTTTGTCAACACCCACGATCCAACACGGGACAAGAAAGGGGTTTGCTGGTACGATCCCATCTTTTTCTCTGTGCTACTTCGCGCAATAATTCTGGTACTTTCTTGAATTGAGATTCTGCGCACCAGAATGAAAACTGGCATTACTGACTACAGTCAACCCTCGATTTATGAACACCCTCGGTTCCCCGAAAAATCGTTCATAAATCGTGAGATTCATAAATCGAAAATTCCGTTCAGTGAGTACTATAGAGCAAATGGAACAGTATTTCCGAGTTGGGATTGTGTTTATAATGCAATATATTGTGTAATTTTGCTTTCGACCATGCCTTCTGCTGTGTCAATCTCAAATCTGTGTTAATCTCCGGGTGACAGCGGACACCTTATTCACCAATTGAGGTCAGGAACACGTGTGGAAAACCCCTTTGTTGTTCGGATTTCGAGGGGTTAAGAACCGAAGGTGCAATACCTGGAAAACGTTTTGTCTGTTCAGGCGTCATTCAAAAGACCACGAGTAATCCCTATGAAGGTTTTTGTTGGCCTCGGAAGGATCCGTTCATAAATTGAGGGCAAAAACGCTGGGCAACTCCTAGTTGGTTCCCAGAAATTCCAATCATTATTCGAATATCGAGGTTCATAAAACGAGGGAAAAATGCATGTAAAAAGTTTGGTTCCTCGTGCTAGTGTTCATAAAACGAGGTAATTCATAACTCGAAGGTTCATAAATCGAGGGTTGACTGTATATGCGTGACCATAGTTGCGTCAGCGGAGTGCATGCCCTCGCACTTGACTCCATTTCTGCTTTATCGCTTCCATACATACCCCTTGCTTACCCCCAGAACCCAACACATCGGTACAACGCAGAGCAGAACCAACTCCTGTTGATCCGGAACCCTACAAAACGTTTCCACATTTCTTCGGTCCGCGATTTCTGTCCCCGGTGCTAAATTTACGGTGACTTGAAAACGAGCACGCAAAAAAGAATGTCACCTACTGTAATGTTCTTGCGTAGGGTGGTCCGGCAATGCGGCCATCATTGAAGGTTGGGACGAGGTACAGTGCTACGAGATACACTGACACGGACATGTCCCTAGGTAACCCAGTCAGCTGTTTGTAAGTCCGTACACTAACTTTCGGTGCTAGTGTGCCACTCTCAGGAAGAAATGTACCGGAGCGTGTTCCGTAAACTTTTGTCCACGATGAGGAACTGCGAGACAGGATAAATGGGTTTAATAACAGTGACTGCTGGAATATGTCGATGTACAGGGTGTGTGCAGAAAAACGTGACCCGCATTTAGGCACGTAGCTTGTTGCCTACCTAACTAACGAACTTCCGGGGTCGCACGATGGCGCATTTATGCGTGCGAAATCTGTAGAAAAATTGTGGAAGCCATGCCCAGCTTAAAAAATAAACGGAACAACGAAAACTTGGGCTTTCGTGCATCAGAATAGGGCAACATGGTGGACAACAGGGTGTATGTGAAAGGGCAACACGGTGCACGTAGGAGAGTTGTGTTCAAGTACCGCTAGGGGAGCTATCGGTGCATAAATCGAAACGATGTCCCACATGGATGCTCATCGGCAGTACCCCTAGCGGTGCCTGCACATAACTCTCACGAGACTGAAATGCACTACCATGCACTGTCATGACCGCCCTATTCTAATGCATGGACGCCCATGTTTTCGCGCTCTGTTTATTTTTTTACACTGAGTATGGCTTCCAGGATTTTTTTGTAGCTTTCGCACGCATAAATACGCCGTCGTGCGCCACCGGAAGTTCCTCGGCTAAGTAGACAACGAGTTACATGTAAAAATGCGGGTCATGTTTTTCTGCACACACCCTGTAGATGGCCTAGTCGAGAGGAATCCTGGCATTGCGGAGATGGTGACAGATAGGAACAAAGGCTCCAACTTGAAATACCAAGACGTGAAACAGTGGGGGTCCAGCCAGATCGTTCTCGTCTGCCCCGGAATATCTTCTGTGCCGCCTCGATGCACGTATCGCTGCCGCTGACCCACGTAGCCGCAATGTCTCGTGGGCCCCACAACTGATATCAGATATCGCGAGCTAGGAGTGTGTTCGGGCACGTTATGCACACTTGGTCAACAAGTGAAATGAAAATTCTATTCAGGAGTGTATACATAGTGTGCTCGACCGTCACAACGCTGGCTGCTGGAACTACTACTTACTGTGGGACAAGCAGTTACCTTTGCGGATGTCTTGATGCCTCCTTGAGGGACAGACACCGTAGACAAGTCATTACAGAAAGGTGAATACAGGAAAGGCGCTGTCAAGTTCCCAAATGTCACCTGATAGGGGCCTTATCTCCATGGATTTTGCGTCTGCATTCAACCACCAGCGAAAACGGAGACGGTTGGTCTGCAAACAAAGAAAGCACGTGAAAATAAGTGTTTCTCAACGTAAATAAACGCGTACGCACACTGGAAAACGTTTAAAACTGAAAAATTCAAACTGATTTAACACAAAGAAGGTCATTGCATACTTAGTGTCGGTAGCCTTTTCGCCTTCAAACGTTGCTTTGTTCACTCGCCACTCATTAGAGTGTCTCTTAATGGTCAATTATTTCGTCATATTCCATTTGAAAACTTATTTCTTACCCATTCGTACACAGTTTGATGAGAGGTAAATAGAAATATATACCGCCCCGAAAGTGTGACGCGCAGCCGTCGGTGGTGCCCGAGCTCGCCGGAATCCAGCGACCACTAACTCTGTTCATATCCTAGTGGATTCTCTCCTGATCTGCGCCAAAAGACGAGCGTAGCTCTCAACTCCGTGCCAATTTACGTCGTTATCTGTCACGGACATGAAGTACGCACTGGAGACAATGTTCCACAACTTGTATCGTTCTGATTCGCTCATTCGGGAACGGAAGCCCTTGCCATTGTCCTCGAGGAAAGTGGTTCGTTCCCTTTCGGTCAGAGGCCAGTACTGGAGACTGGAATGGACAAACAATAGTGAATGCTCCCGAGAAGCACAAGGGGTTCAAAGCTATCCAAACCATGTGAAAGTAGCTACCTATAAAAGTTTACCCAACATTTCTCCCATCTCCCCAAAGGGATTTGCAAGTTTTTGCTTCTAACTTTGAATTGCAATGTTGAATCGGTCTGAAATTTACCACGATGAAGCGTACCAACTAGAGTTCCACGCACATGCATTGAGTACTTCGTGAGTGCAGCGCGCGCGCAGGCATGGGTAAACCTTCTGGTATACAGCTACCCTGAATTTCTCGCCTTCACGCCTGGGTCGCACTGGTCGTTGATGTATGAAAGTCCACGATCTACGACGTTCGATAGGGGGTGGGCACCGAGGCGTCCGGATACGCGAGACATACCTGTATACTAGTTCCACCGTTGTGTTTTTCATTCTGCGTAACATGTGTAAGTTGTAAGTTAGATCCAAGTGGATTCGCTACTTGAAAACGCTAACGCACGTCGTATTTTTGCAGCCAGCTCTCCAACTTGATGGACTGTTACACGGCAAACATACGTCAGAACTGCGGAGACGACGCATCCAAGTATGTGATCCACTATGTGGAGTCTATTACACGAGCCAAAGTCAGGGAGGCATGTTTGGAGTTCGATGGGAAGGTCTGTCGAAGTGGAGCCACATCGACGTCCTCATTAAGTCTCTTCTTACTCATTGTATCAGTTCTCTTCGTCATTATGTAACAGTTGAGCCCTGCAAAAAAGATGAAAGAAAGAAATATGCCTTTTGTTGTTCGGTGTTCGCTTTATTCGTTAATTAATACACCTTTTCAGACAGCCTGAAACCTCTGTCCCCCTCCTCTTTCTCCTCCTCCTCTGCCTCCTTTGTACAATGTTGGAATTTTTACTGAGCATCAGCGACCGATCTAGAGTATACCCGCAAGTGTAACCATAAAAAGGTAACAACAGATGCCTGGTAATGATATCACGAGGTGATGTTGCACGGCAGGAGACCCATGACGTGTTCTTAATTATTATTATTATTACATTTATTATTATTATTATCATTATCATTATTGAGAATTGGATGGGTGGAGCAACGAGCGCACACATATAATTATATATATACATACATATATTTTATTGTTATTATTATTATTATATGTATTTATATAACACGCGGTAATTTATTAGTAAGTTTTGTTATTCCCTCCCTTATGTAATGCCCTACTGTGGTGTTTTAAGGCATATATACATAAACAAATAAAAATAAATATGACCCGATATTCTGATGGATCTCGGAACGGATGAAAATCACCCGAGTGCCTTTTCTTTATATACTACTCAACCCTACACTCTTAAAACAAAGCTTCACCACATAGCACGCTGAAGGCCAACCAATGTACTCTTGATTTGTGGAAAGCGCGGGGCGTACGCCTCCTGTTTTCAACGAATCAGGAGAGAGAACTCGGGATGATGGCTGGCTAGCTAGGAGCATGCTATGTGGTCAACTTCGGTGAAGCAAGGATGATGACGAGATGGGCGATTCACCGCCGCTGAGGCGGTACACTACCCTATTGCGCATTGGGAGCGGATGAGGAGATAACAGAGCCGCAAAGCAGGATCTGCAATCCCATTTACAAAGTCAGATGCCAAGAGCTTTCTCCGTAAAAGTACAGAAAGAAGATCCCGCACAATATGGAAACAGACAATGAGACCAAAGGACTACCTTGCATTCATCGACCCTGAATCAGACAGCATAATTCCAAATGGAATTGAATGATCAGTCAAAACAGCCATACATCGCACACGACTTGGAGCGCAGTACACAGGAACTACAAGGCACCAGCTAAGGCTCTGCGACTCAAACGTTTGCAGACGATGTCAAGTCCCAGAGGATACACACCACATAATTAACACAATTATGCACTGCCCAGAATATAGTCAAGCCAGACTTCAACTCCAACAGACTCTAGGTGGCGGCGCTGGGCAACAGGCATTTCTCCTTTTGCAAGATTACCGGAAGATGGCTCACAAAGCACATAGCGGTATAAAAGACGACTTCTAAATGTCATATCCCTCCAGCTGAGGCACCCTTAGGGCAGCCATTAGTCCCAAAATACCATAACCCAGTTAAACTTACCTTACCCCGTCAGGAAAATGTTTGTCCAAATTTTTTCTTTGTAGACTTCTGCCAGGCATCTTGCATCTTTTTCCAAAAAGAGGAACCTGGACTACAGTTCTTCATATGGGGCCAACAGTTGATCAAGAGAAGTTAGAAACTAATCCACTGCCGGGAGCAAGTTCTTTATGCGGAACTCATGCGCGGAACTACAGTTCCGTAGCCCATGGCGTCATGCGCACACTGCATTGTCGATTGCACTTTCTTACTGCAATAACTTCCCTCTTTCCAGTTAAGTTCTCATCAACCGGGCGGTAGTGGTCGAATGTTTCATTTCGAATTTCATGTTTTGCGGCAATACCCTTTGAGTGATCTCGAGAGGAAACTGCGCTGTTCATGTCGATCGTTGGATTTTGTAATGTTTTGCCTATAACTCTGTCTAAAATATTGTCCCAAAACGCGGTGTAACTTCCTGTTTCAAGTCTAGACATTGTGTCAGTGAAACCGCCGTATTTAAATCGCACTGTAGTCATTTCATCTCGACCGTTAGCCCAGCGCTTTGAAGAAAAAAAGAAGAAGAAAAAACAGAGGCCCACACTAAGGCTCCCACAGCATTCGCTCTGCAGCACCAGCGGGTGCCGGTGATTGTTTTGGTACTGGAATCGGCTACTTTTCTGAGCAATATCCGGAAACCATTGTGGTGAGGTCACGTGTTCACCTCCTTGTGCCTATATGCTTGAATGCTGTAAAGAACCCGAATACGTGACCGAGGAAATCGATAAGAACAAGAGCAGCGGGGCAGCACTTGGCAGCTGATTTTGCCACCAGATTCATGGGGTACTTTGAATAAGAAACCCACGCGACCAGATGATTTTTCTACCGTACTATAGTGCTTGGAGACCTTTGTACTTTCCATTAATGGACGCAGGATCGTTGTAAATCTGCAAGCGACAGTCATTGATGCTTATGTATGCCATGTGCAAGGAAGCTTATTGAAGCTTTGAGCATGTCCTCAGCCTTATGCCTCTTTAGACAGGCATGATACGTACATTACAAATCTGTGAATTGCCGCAGTATTTGCCAAGTGTAGGAAGGTTCTTGATGCATATGTGATTTTGGCGAGAACCTAAAGCCGTGTGATTTACAGAAGAAAGTGGTGGGAGCCCCGTCTGCCCCCTTAAATACGGCACTGCGTCGTTCCTGGTATTAAACAGTCGGTCCTGAGTGTGAAACAAAATGACGTTTCCAGCGACGTGCGGCAATATGGCGATTTTCTCGAGAGAGGGTGGTTGGAAATGGGGCAGGATTGGGTGCCCTGTGTGTAATGTGGAGTCACCTATACTGCAGGTTTCTGACTTCCCTGCACGTATCTGTCGGTGTTTCGAGAAAGAGGACCTCGACAAAGGTTTCTTTGGCGCTATTGTAATGTGGGTATAGACATATTCCTCATACATTCGAGATATCTGCGCTGAAAGTGGGGATTTCATGTCAGTCAATTAATGAAGCTCTCTGCATTTCGCCTATACCCAGTACCGTTATTTAACTTCTTTATTTTTACTTTTACCAGCTCCCGTGACATAGTGGTTAGGATGCTCGCTTTCAACGCCGAGGATTCGAATCCCGCCACGGGCTGTGCTCTCTGAGGTTTTCCAGACGAATGTCAGCATAGTTCCCCCTGAAGTCTGCCCAGGACGCATACTAACGCCCCACTCCCTCCATCCGTCCACGTCTGTACGCCGCTCATAGCGCTAACACGTACTTGATATTGTATTCGTTTATTTTTGTGTTTTGACGGACTACCTAGCGCGCACGTCAAGTACTTTCACCAGAACGTATCCTGCACTCTTAAAAATGAACTTCACCGCATAGCACGCTCCTAGCCAACCATTATCTCGAATGATATCGTTATCTACCCTGATTTGTTGAAAACAAGGGGCGTACGCCTTTTCTGTGACAATTATGAACAGCATAAGTGTCACAGAAATGGCGTACGCCCCCCGTTTTCAACAAATCAGGGCAGATAACGATATCATTCGAGATAATGGTTGGCTAGGAGCGTGCTATGCGGTGAAGTTCATTTTTAAGAGTGTGCTTAATCAGTCTCAGACTAATCTCGTTGGACTCCCAGTTCAATGTCGTCCTTATCGTCGGCGCCGCTATGATTGATGATTGTACTACTAAGACGATGATCCCACCGAGCCAGCTTTTTTTTTCTTAATTCCGCACCGCGAAGCAACTGTGGCTATGGACAGCAGGAAGGACATGAGGGGGAGTTAGTGTGCGGCCGACTTCAGGTGGAACTGTGGCGACATTCATCTGGAATGTCTTTCGAAAAGCCCAGGGAAAACCTGAGACGGTGGTAGGATTCGAACCCAGCACTTCCCAGTCATGAGCACGACCTTGGTTACCACCATGGACGAGCGCCCGAGGCAGCTTGATGATCAAAGTGTGCTCAAGCGAGCTTTTCTTTGAAACAAAGTGATCCGTGGTCGGCTTGCTCTCCAACACGTCTGAATGTTCCACTGGCTAGACCGTGGAAGGATGCAGCCAAAGGATGCGGGACAAACCGTCGCTGTTACAGCGGGACCGACTAAATCTGGTCACATTATCTATATGTTGTTAAGACGCCAGCTCGACGTCGTCACTGGATGTGCATAAGCCAATGAGTAATACACTCGACAAGGAAGTAAATTGCATCGCCAGAAGAGCAGATACCGGATAGACGGAGCACCGGATGAACTTTCTTCCTTAACGACACGACTGTCGAACCTATTTAATTGGGGGTTGACGTCGCGAGACAACTTACTCTCGAAGCGCAGAACGTCTTCTGTCCCGATACAACATGCGTCGAGGTGCCTTATTATTGCTGTTGTTCCTGGCTACGGTATCCATAAGTGTGTCCAGGAGATCTGCGAGGTGGCCTGGAACTCGACTCAGTTTTGGTGGCCTCAGAAATACAGTCGGTAAGCTTTCTTTTCTCTCGCAATACATGAAACGAGCGGCTGTGCATCAAGGATATATTCTCCTGTTGCACTTGGTTCAGATTAATTTCCTAAACCAAACTGTCGATTATTCTCGCGAACGTGTACTTTTAATTTGAAAGGAAAATGTTAAGGAAGAAGAAGGTTGTCTCGGCAGTTAGAGTCTCCAAGTATCGGTCGCAGGCTTCGCCACTCATGTTCCAAGGATTCGTCATGAATAAATGCCTGCAACTTGCAATGCCTTGCAACTTGCAATTGATTTGAAGCGAGAGTATCCCAGAGGGGAACTATTTATCGTGACAGGAAAAGTCAGCCAGAAAGGACGGCTTGCTATCCCAGCTTCTTCCGCTAAGAACCGTCTTTCTTCGTCCGTTTTTCTCCGCGGATGTGCTAAGCCTAGCTTATGCGGGCTTTTAACATTCCGATTGTTGCGCAGGTGGTGCATTGCGACGACAGAGTATGAGCGTACGTCAATGCTTCGATATAGCCAAAAGGAGATGCAGGCCAATGGTGAGAGACTTGGAACGAGCGGCCGATCAGTATCTTGCCGGTAGCGTTTGCATAAGGACAGTGTGCTGGTACGTATTTTACCTTATGAATAAGCTTTTACTATGGACGCAACCAGCCACACTTTCTTTCATTCGGTATTATATGCAGGGTGTGCGCAGATAAACTCCAGCGGCATTTGCGCACGTAACTCGTTGTTGTCTGCTTACCCGGTGAACTTTCGGTGGCTCACGATGGCGCATATATGCGTACGGAAGCTACAGGAAAATCGTGGGAGCCATACTCAGCGCAAAAAAATAAACAAAGCGACGAAAATATGGGGGGATATATTTAAATGAACAAAGCCAAATAATACAACAGCCAGAAAAGAAAAGAACGAGGAAATAACGGATAAACTAACAAAAGGTGAAAGAAGGATGGGTAAGATTAAAAACAAATAAGGTTGTAAAATATGAAGATAATGGTGTACGAGGGTGAGAGCTGAGGGTGGGGCACAAGACTGCAATCCGCAGGCTGTGCATTATACCTGTGTCGCTGAAGAACTGCCTTGGTTACAGCAGAGTGGGGAGAGAAAAGTGTGCGCACCGCAGCTCGAGTAGGCGTCGTCTGAGCGTGGGTCGAGGAGAAGATCTGAAATATCAGCTTCAACAGCGACTCATTTCGTAGATAGGCAGAGGCAACCCTCCAGATGCTGTTACTGCAGTGCTCTAGAGGATCTGGAACACATTTTTCTTTCATTGCCCATACTACAAACCTTCCCGAAGCGCTCTTAAAAATGAACTTCACCGCATAGCACGCTCTTAGCCAACCATCATCTCGAATGATATCGTTATCTGCCCCGAATTGTTGAAAACGGGAGGCGTACGCCATTTTTGTGACAATTATGAATAGCATAAGTGTCACAAAAAGGCGTACGCCTCCCGTTTTCAACAAATCATGGCAAATAACGGAATAAACAACCGTGTCTCTCGGTCTTCTTCATAAATAACGGAATCATTGGAGATGATGGCTGGCTAGGAGCGTGCTATGCGGTCAAGTTCATTTTTAAGAGTGCAGATGGACTCCCGTCCCTATGAAAATTGCTCGGTCCCTGGGCGAATCCAAGGAAGGCTCCGAAGCACGACAGATGATGTATCGTGCACTGTGAGCCCGATAGGGATCACGGGCAGAGGAGAGTGAAGAGGCCGACAGCGTGGTGAGCAATATTCCTCAGCCCGGAAGCTGTATCCTACCGATACGGACACGGCTGTAGGGGAGCCATCATTGGGAAGCAAGCCTCTCGTATCCGAGATGAGCTTATGGGCATTCAAGTCCCCACAGACGACATAGGGAATGCTGTCCAATAGGACGCCCAAATCATTCACTTTATAATTAGTTGCCGGTGGGATATATAAGGAGGTCCACTAACAGATCTCTACCCGAGAAACGTCATCATGACGTTGGTAGACAGACTGATACCGAAACAGATCGGAAAGGGAGGGCTGGGTTACGCGAATGGGCCGCTGCCGCTTATTGAAATAAAAGTAGGACCGAAGGTCGCGTCTCTTTCAGGGATCATCGTAATCCTCTCAAGACCGTGGCTTTCGGGAGCGACCTTGTTCGCTCCTAGCTTCGAGCGTAGTTCAAGTCTACCAAATTGGTGGCGCTGTCGACCACTATGACATCATTTGTTCACAAACAGGGAGAGGTCTATTCCGACAAACGAAAATCCTTAGTAATGCCTTATTCCGATATGCACATCAGAGGAAATTTTAGGCACTGTACCACCAGGGGAGCTATCGGTGCAGAAATCAAACGATATGTCCCATATGCATACTCATCGGTAGTGCCCCTAACGGTACCTGCACACAACAATCGTGAGACCATCGTGTTGCCCTATTCCGATACACAGAAGACGATGTTTTCTTCGTTTTGTTTACGCTGAGTATGACTTGGACCATTTTTCTGTAGCTTTCGCACACATAAATGTACCACAGAAACTTGGTCAGTTAAGTAGACAAGAACTTACGTGTGCAAATGCCACTCGAGGTTACCTGCACATATTGGAAATTTCGGGAAAAAGTACGACCATGTGTGGCTGTAGTTCTTTAGTCGGTGTATCGCTTGCACCTGAACAACTCTACTCTTCTTTTCTCTTCTATACGAAAATAATATTGGCGTTCTGTTTCTGTTTGGCAGCAAAATCCCAAATCTGCTCTCCTGCGTGACAAGAAGTTGTAGCTCAGGGATTGGACTGGCCGCCAGCGTCGCCAGATATGCAATCGATGCCCAGATGCACGACAAGTGTATGCTTCAATATGGATATCCTGGTAGCGAAGGGACTGCGTTCCGCTGCTAGCGGCGGACGGCCATTGGCTGCATTAATGATGCTCTTCTGTGTCTTTTTATTCAATTAAAAGAGCTAAACAGATAAGCTACAGGACAGGAGAGGATCTTCATGAAACTGAGCCCTTAACAGCTCTCGCTGTAAAAGAGTACTTCACCTTAGCCTTTGCAGCTTATGTTTTCTAAAATCTTGCGTCAACTATCTTGCAAGACTTCAATACTACAAATTGGAACCTTTCCCGACTTCACTATTTATTTTGTTGTTTACTGAATAATCAGTAATGAGTGACTGGTATCGGCTACCGATCTAGTGTTGCAAAGCTGCCTTGCCACAGTGATTGAAGTGTAGGAGAGTGGAGGGGAAGTGAAGTGTAGCGGTATCGAAGAGAGTTGTCAGAGTTTTTACTTCTGATTTTGCTGTGACAAAAAATATGTTCGTCAGGCTGATGGAACCTACGCAGGATTTTAGTGCGATCTTTTGGCTGCATAACGCACATATTAAACTAAAGGTGGCTTCCAAAACTATATATAAAAAACATTTGCGCAGAGGTTGTCAAGTGTGACAATACGCCCCAGTAGCGAAGCAGGTTGTCCCACAGGCTGGGGAAGGTTGCCTTAGCTGCATTTCTCCCAATCTTATTGTGGAGGTGTACCGAATGGAATACCCATTGGAAATAAACCAGCAGAAAAGAACCTATTATCTTCAGCCGTATCTTCGCCGTTCCTGCCGTGTCTGTCGGTGTTTCTAGCTGGTGACCTCGACAAATGCTTCTTTGGCGCTATATGTAATGTCGCCACAGCCATATTCCTCCTACTTTAAGGCGAGACGTCTGCGCTGACAGAGGAGAGGTGCTGTCTGTCAATCAAGCTCTCTCCATTTCGTTACACCCAATACAGTTATATAATTTATTTATTTTTACTTTGTCGAAGAGATCGTGTCCCCCTACACGAGTCCTGACCGACGATGATGGAATGTCCCAGCGGGCAGATGTGCGTGGCCTCACGCTAGGATGGTGCCCGTAGAACTGGATGGCAGGCGCAGTGGCGCGCGGCAGCAGACGCACGTCTTAGTCGTCGTCCACGGGCCACCACATCATTCTCCCCCTCAGACGCGGAGCGTTTCATGCGGTTGAGGTCCGCGTCGATACCAAGACTGAAAGAATGACGACGGCACGTGGACGAAGGACGACTGGACTTGGCGTCTTGGGCTTGAGGTGCTGACTATTGTGCGGACGAGCGCTGGCCGGGTGGGTTCCAGGGGCGAACTGAAGCGGAGTGGAGGCAGGAAGGCAAAAGGGTGTGCAAGGATGGGGCGACAGAACCGCGAACGGTTGGACACCGGTGAACTCGTAGTGGTGTCGCCAAGGAGAGAGCCGGGGAGGACCATCGTGAAGCACGGGAAAACCGGGAGTGGAACTCACTGTGGCCTCCGTGCGCGCCCCCGGTGGAACGTTGGTGTCGGTGCCTCTTGACCGCAATTGGATGGGCTGCCAGTATCTTGTATAGAAGCCCGGTGGGATAGCGAGGCGGGCAGGGTTCTTGGGACTGGAATGGCGATGCGGTTGGGGCCATGCAGTCGCCAGCGGCGTAGCGCGACCGGTATGGGAGCGTGACATAGAGAAGGTGCCACTGGTGAAAGCTCGAAGAGTGCCATCGCGAAGCATGTGGCGATGTGATGCAGAGTGTGCGACCATAGCGAAGCAAGCAGCGAGGTGAGCAAACCATGGTGTTGAGCGGCCGGGCGTTGCGATGCAGTGCGTTGAGTTAGCCGCGATGAACTGGGGTCGTCGCCTACCGATTCTTCGGAAGAGCGATGCACCGGACCTTCAGTGGTGCCTCCGAATGCGGTCTTTCGAAAATTTAGAGTAGTACTGGGCCGACCTACGTCGAATATGATGTTCTTTATTCGGGTCACCAAATATAGTGGAGATGGTCCTGACCGGGGATGATGGAATGTCTCAGCCGGCAGACGTGCACGCTACAATGGTGCAGCTAGAACTGGTTGGCAGGTGCGGTGGCGCAGCAGAGGCACGTCTTCATCGTCGTCCACGGGCCGCCACAATTTTACGAGGTATGACAACACAGGAAACAACACAGAACATCCGATGTCGGTGATTATCGGTAACTGATGGCTGCGAACAGATAAGATTCTGTAGACAAAATGCGTAATTGGGCTGATTCTTGCCTTCCTTTTTTTTTCTCTGTTTTTCTCATGCTTTTCCATGCGCAGTGGTGGTGGTGGTGGTGGTGATAGGGCTTGCCGTTGTCGACCTCACGTATGTGGGCAACGTCACGACTCACGCCCTGGGGGAATGTGCGTCCTGGGCCGACTTCTAAGGGAACTGTGCCGACATATGTCTGAAAGCGTCTGAGGAAAACCCCAGACAGCACAGCCGGCACCGGGATTCGATCCCGGGTACCTCCCAGTCCATGCCCAGTCTTCGGGCCTTGCCGATAGCGCCGCCACTGATGAAATCCGAAAACGGGCTTGCAGAGATTTTTTGGAGAGCTTTCCGGTGTCGAATTTTTGTGGAAAGATCGTGAAATATCCTGTAATTGTGACTGAAATGGGTGTTGTGGCCATGGCTTTCTAATTAGCGCAAAAAAAACGTTACCTTTCCTTGGGAGTTTTTTTAGTTCAATTAAGGTAATTAGACAAATTAATGAGGTACACTGATGGAAACCACCTGAAGTTGGGCGGCAAAAACCTTCACAAATATGACGCAGAAGGTTTCTAATTTTTATCTCAAGTACATTTTTCTAATAATTAGTGGTCACTCTTAAGTGGAACACCCCGTAATTTCAGACAGCCTGAAACCTCTGCCCCCTCCTCCTCCTCCTCCTTGTACAACGCTGGAATTTTTACTGAGCATCAGAGACCGATCTAGACTATGCCCGCAAGTGTAACCATAAAAAGGTGTAACCATTATTATTATTATTATCATTCTTAGTATTGAGAATTGGATGGGTGGAGCAACAAACGCACACATAATTATTATAATATACAGGATGGGTGCAGATAAAGCAGCCCCCATTTTCCCGCATTATTATTATTATTGTCATTATTATTATGAAGCGTTACGTTTACGTTACTTACTTTACGTTACTTACGTTATCCCGTCTGCTTAAGCAACTCTCTCCCGATTTTTTGCTGATTGATTCAAGGCTCAGGCTGAAGAAACAATTACGTAAGCAGTTCTATTGCGAGTAGTGTATGAAATGACTTGTTTTCTGTGTTATTTGAGTTGAACTACCCGTGAATGTCGCTTGACTGCCACAGGCCCAGTGGCACAAGCCTTTCGGCTTAGCCGGGCCTGCTGTACTTTGCTAGTGTGTATCGAATGGGAAATAAAATTATTATTATTATTATTACATTTATTAACATAGCACGCGGTAATCCATTAGTAAGTTTTATTACTCCCGCCCTCATGTAATGCCCCACTGGAGCAATTTGAGGTATATACATAAATCAATAAAAATAAATATCACCCGATATTCTGATGAATCTTCGAAGGGATGAGCATCACCCGGGGCCTCTTTTTATATATACATTCAAACTCAAACTCAACCCTAAGCGAGGTCCGGTGAGTATGGGGGATGCGGAATGCACTCGAAACGTACTCTTAAAATAAACTTCACCGCATAGCACGCTCCTATCCAACCATAATCTTGAATGATATCGTTATCTGCCCTGATTTGTTGAAAATGGAGGCGTACGCCTTTTTTGACGCTTATGCTGTTCATAATGTCACAAAAAAGGCGTACGCCTCCCGTTTTCAACCAAGGTTGCAATGAGATAACCGCCGTCGCTGTAAAATATATGGTGATATCTCTTATCTCTTTTCTCGATTTTTCGCTTCATCTCGCTGGGTTTTCGCCGATGCGACGTACAGGAGAGGATCTTCACGACATTCAGCCCTTAACAGGTCTCGCTGTATGATGATGACGATGATGATAGGAGAAAAAAAATGGAGATGTGAGCCTCGCCTTAGCTTTTTCAGCTTACATTTTCTTTGATCTTCCATCAACTATCTTGCAAACTATTCAGGACCGCATTACGCGGCTAGCGTAAAACGGGAACCTTCCGTGATTTCCTCACGACATGCACTCGATGCGATTTTTTCATTCTTTCTTAAAAGTGCTAGAAGTTATTGTTAGCGATCGAGATGAAATGACGATTTATTCACGATTTATTTCTTGTTGTTGTTCGCTGAAAAATCAGTAATGACTAATGACGCAGTATTGTACCCGTTACCGAAATATTGTATCGTGATACCGATACTCGTTACTTGAGTAAAAAATATCAAAATACCGATATCGACACTTCTTTTCGAAAGTATCGGAGTACTTTAAAGAAGTACTCTGCAAAAAAAAAAGTAACGAGATACTTCTGTTGGAAATACGAAGATTATGCAACATCGACATCTCGCTTACGTGACCACCCCATTTGTATAATAGCAAATTGGGAAAAGACAGTTTCGCAGTAAAGAGACAGCATATTTCTCAGACACTTTGCTTGACTTTCATCCAACAGCTGGTCCTCATAGTCTTCTTCTGCCATCCTAGCAGGCCGTGGTCTCTCCTGCAGCTGACAGAGGCCAATATGACAGTTACGTTAGTGTCAGACCCGCATATACCGTTGATACCAATGATCAAGGAACCCTATATACAAAGTTACAATGCCACGGTATATGTGAGCAGCGGTTATTTCCTCTAGATTCGCCCCGGAAAAAATCGTCCCTGCAAGAAAAGTATCAAGAAAAGTAGTTTTCGTCAAACGGCGCTACAGCGTAGCGCGAGTGCCCAGCTGTGGGTAGCCCCCTCAACCGCATGGTGAACTGTCAAAAACAAGCCTAAACCACGACCACGAGAGATGGTCGTGACCTAAACTAACCTAAACTCTGAAACTAACATAGGACCCGGTTCTAACCTAGGTTCCCACCGGGGACGATTTCTCCGGGGACGTTTTTCCCGGGGAACATTTTCTCCGGACCGATTTTTCCGGTAGAGCAGGATATCTGCAATCCCCTTTACAAAGTCAGATGCCAATAGCTGTCTCCGTAAAAATACAGAAAGACGATCCCACACAATATGGACTAAAACCAAAGGACTACCTTACATTCATCGACCGTGAAGAAGACAGCATAATTCCAAATGGAATTGAACGATCAGCAAAACAGCCATACATCGCACGAGACTTGGAGCCCTGTACACAGGAACTACAAGGCACCAGCTAAGGCTTTCAATCTCAGAGCTCTCAGTCCCAGAGGATACACAGCACATAATTATGTACTGCCCAAAAAGTAGTCAAGCCATACTTCAACTCCAACTGACTCCAGCGGCACTGGACAACAGCCTTTTTCCTTTTGAAAGATTGCCGGAAGATGGCCCACAGAGCAACAACAATCCAAAGCACTCAAAACGCTCTGCGCTTTCTGAAAAGATAGTGGTATAAAAGCTTCTAAATGGCCAACCCTCCCAATTATATCGTATTTTAAAGCATATGAAGTGGAGCTGACGCGGCCTTAGGGCATCCTTCTCCAAAATGAGCAACCTGTAGTACAGTTCTTCACATGGGGCCAACAGTGGATCAAGAGAAGTTAGAAGAATCTACTGTCAGGAGGAAGTTCTTTATGTGGAACTCATGTGGAGTGCAACTTAGAACATAATGAGAATTGATGTTCTGAGGATTGAACACATAGAAGGACAAATACATACAAAGCCTCAAGTGCCTAAGAAATTAATGATGAAAGAAGGAAGTCACTGAAGGCACTTGAGGCTTTGTATGTATTTGTCCTTTTATGTGTTCCAGACTCAGAACATCAATTCCGATCATGTTCAACAGATGCCGCATGCGTCGCCCCGTCGTGTGAATGTGTGTGCGAATGAAAAAACATGTAAGATTGAAAGGTTAGTGAGTCAGGGAGTGTATGTGTTTGTCCCTTCAGTTGACACACCCTTGGATGTCACTGGAGAGGAGTGTTAGCTTAGCTCAATTGGTAAGAGCCCTGGACCAGTAATCCAGAAAATGTGAGTTCGTGTCCTACAGCTGGCTAGCCTTTTCGGTGACTTCCTTCTTTCATCACGCACCTTAGGGTTGGAACCAGGCCGGTATTATACCGGCACGGCCGGTTATTTGCTCGCTCTGCCGGTTGCTGATAGGAAGGTGATACAGGCAGCCTGTTGCCGGTATTTGTGGCTCAAGGCTTTTCATAAGGGCTTTTACGCGGTTTTCCCTTGAACATTCCCCAACAGCTTGAATAAATCTGAAGCACAGACCAAACTCTGCAGTCCCAAGTCGTTTTCTTAGTTATTCATTGTTATTATCACTGTTACTGATTAAGTATTGCGTTCTGAGGGGACAAGAGCAGCGGTTATGCAAAGCTCTTGGTGATTGTGTCGTGCCAGCTAGAACTTCGGCTGTATACGACCTTCGTGAGATCTGCGCCTGCAAAGAAATGCTTGTGTGCATCGATGCGTTTTTCAAAGTAAGTGGCAGTCCAATCCGGTTGCTCCAATCCGATCCAGTGTAGCGTTCATACCTGTTTATAGCAGTTTCTAGTATCAATGTTTCACACACACACACACATAAATGGGATGAAGATGTGGTGGGTCATTCTCCGCCGTTATGGCGGTACACCTGCCCATTGCGCTTGTGGAAGGGATGATGATGGAAAGGTGTCCTATTAGAGTTCGTCCATTAGTCCTGTGCCGAAGAGGAACAACTCGTAAGGCCTTGCATCAGCCACACACAGGAACATATGTTCTCTTTCTCTCTCTGTGTGTGTGTGTGCTCGTCCACCCTCACCTGCTTTCCCTTTACTCCGAGGATTTCCTCCTTTCTCTTTATTCCACATCCTCTTCCTCGGCCTGTATTTTCCACTACGAAAGGTGGCAGCCCTAGTGCAATTGTACCGCGCTTCCGCGACAGTTCCGTACTGGCGTCATACGTACACTGGAATGTCGATTGCGGTTTCTTACTGCAATATCTTCTCTCTTTCCAGTTACATTTTCATCACCCGAGCGGTAGTGATCGAATGTTTCATGTATAAAGTTGAGCGATCTCAATAAGGAAACTGTGCTGCTCAGGGCGATCTTTGGATTTTGTAACGCTTCGGTGGTCTCGACCACTCTGTCTGAAATATCGTCCCAAAACGTGGTATAAATTCTTGTGGCAAGTCTAGACATTGTGTCTTTGAAACCGCCGGCTTTAAAACGCAGTTTGGGTATTTCAACTCGACCGTTAGCAATGACTTCCAGCACTTTTAAGAAAAAAAAAAAAGAAAAAGAGAGAGAATAATAGCCTCTGGGGCTCTCACTAAGACTCCCACAGTATCCGCTCTGCAGGACCATCGGGTGCCGGTGACTGTTTTAGTACAGGAATGGGTTGCTTTTCTGAGCAATATCCGCAAACCATTGTGGTGAGGTCGCGTGTTCATATCCTTGTGTCATGCTTGGATGCTGCAAAGAACCTGTATACATGATCGAGGAAATCGATAAAAACATGTGCAGCGGGGCAGCACTTGGCAGCTGATTTTGCCTCCAGATTCAGGGAGTACGTTGAACAAGAAAGCCACACAGCCAGATAATTTTTCAACCGTACTAGTACTTGGATATCTTTGTACTTTCCATTCATAGACGCAGGATTGTCGTAAGTTAGCAGGCGACAGTCGTTGATGCTAATGCCATGTGCGTCAAGGAAGCTTATTGAAGCTTTGAACATGTCCTCAGCCTCATACCTCTGTAGACAGGCGTGATTCATTAAAAATCTTTATACTGGCGCAGTGTTTTCCAAGTGTAGGAAGGTTCTTGATGCATATGTAATTCTGGCGAGAACGTAAAGCCGTGTCATTTACAGAAGAAACAGCGACAGCTGCAGTGGTGGGAGCCCCGTCTGCCCCCTTAAATACGGCACTGCGTCGTTCCTGGTATGGAACAGTCGGCCATGAGTGTGAAACAAAATGACGTTTCCAGCGACGTGCGGCAATATGGCTATTTTCTCGATAGAGGGTGGTTAGAAATGGGACAGGTTAGGGTGCATCAATACTAGCGCCCTCTGTGTAAGGTGGAGTCACCTTTTGCAGAAGCATTGAGATATTTCCGACTTCTCTGCACGTGTCTGTCGGTGTTTCTAGCCAGTGCATATTATACGAGAAAGAGGACCTCCACAAAGGTTTCTTTGGTGCTATCTGTAATGTGACCACAGCCGTATTCTTCCTATGGAGAGACATCTGCGCTGAAAGAGGGGATTTGCTGTCAGTCAATTAGTGAAGCTCTTTGCAATTCACCTATATGCAATATCGCTACCTAATTTTATCTATTTTTCCTTTGTATTGTGTTCGTCTATTTCTGTGTTTTGATGTACTAACTAGTGCGCACATCAAGTACTTTCACCAGAACGTATTCTGTTTAATGTGCCTTATTCATACTTCCAGATATGAACGCAAATCTGAGACCAATCTCGTAGAACTCTCAGTTCAATGTCGTCTTTATCGTCAGCGCCGTGGTGATTGATCATTGCAATACTAGGACGATGATCTCACCTAGGTAGCTCTTGATGATCAAAGCGTGCTCAGGCGAGTTTTAGCTAAAACAAACTGGTAAGACAAAGATCCAGGGTCGGCTTGCTCTCCAACACGTTTGAATGTTCCATTGGCTAGACCGTGGAAGGATGCAGCCAAAACGGGACAAACCGCCGTCCCCCAAGTAGGCTGTTGGACGGCGACTGTTACAACTGGACCGACTAAATCTGGTCACATTAGCTATGTTGTTAAGACGCAAGTTCGACGTTGTCAATAGCTATGAGGATGTGCATCAGCAATAATAATGAGTAATATGCTCGAAAAGGAACTAAATTACCAGCCAGAAGAGCAGATACCGGATGGACGGAGCACCGGATGAACTTTCTTCCTTAAAGACACGACTGTCGAAGCTATATAATTGGGAGTTTACGCCGCGGGACAACTTACTGTCGAGGCGCAGAACATCTTCTGTCCAGATACAACATGCGTCGGGGTGTCTTATTGCTGTTGTTTCTGGCTACGGTATCCATAAGTGTGTCCAGGAGACCTGGGAGGAAGCCTGGTTCTCGACTCAATATTGGGGCCATCAAAAATACAATCGGTAAGCTTCCTTTCCTCTTGCAATACATGAAACGAGCGGCTGTGGATCTCCTAGGATGCCTTCTCCTCCTGCATCTCGTTAAGATTATAATTTTCTAAACCCAACTGACGATTATTCTCGCTAACGTGTACCTCTAATTTGAAACGAGATGTTGTCGTGTTCACCCTGTGATGCCTTAGTCGGACTACCATCGTAAGGCCCTCTCGCGTTTATTTTACGAAAGTATGCTATAGGGGGGAGAGGATATGTGTATTGAAATGGAAAGGAAAGGTTAGCCAGGAGTAGACCCGACATGCTATTCCTCGAGAATGGTATAGGGTTGGTATGCTAGGGACCTGTTCCTCACCGTAGCCAAATATGACATAACAATGGCGGAACGCAAGTATACGCTTGTTAACTTAATAAAATAGTTTCTTTCTGTTTTTTTTTTTTTTTTTAGTTGTCAAACATAGCGATGCGTGGACTTGCAATGCCCCGTGGGTTGATTTGAAGCGAGATTGTAGTGGAGATGGGTGTTCCTCTACACGAGTCCTTTCCGGCGATGATGGAATGTCCCAGCGTGCAGGTGTGTGGCCCCACGCCGGTCCGATGCTGAACTCATTGTTATCGTTATATTTAAAGTTGGCGCGCTCCAAAGCTCCTGTGGTAGGCTCGCGCAAGAGCACGTGGTGAATCATGGGCCGAAGTGATGCATTTCACGCTCGTTACGGGAAAACGACAAGTTGAACTAGGTTACCATAGTTCCTGCCGGACGGTGCCGTAGGTGCCGGTAAAAGGGCGGCTGGCGCAGTGGCGCGCGGCAGCCGAGGCACGTCATCGTCTCTTGCAGGAGTAGACAGGTCGCCATAGGTACTCCCGTGTCTGGACACAGATGCATCTGTGCAAGGAGGTGACTCTGCAGAGGGAGGGAGGTTGGGTGTAGTCACGGTGCACGGAGAAGTCCGGAATCAAAACGTATGTTGCTGTTGGAGCGTCCCACGTTCCCCGTGGGGATGGGAGTGAGATTGGCGGGTGCACCAGGAGTGCAGCGAGGAGGTGAGGAGAGTGGCGGCGTTCGCCAGGCCCAACTGCGGAGACGCTGGGTAATGGTGCCGTGGCGTCAGCTGTAGCGACTACCGGGGGACAGGTAGGCAAGGTCGAGGTTCCATGTCGCGGCCAGCAGCAGAAGAACGTCAGGGCGCGATGGACGTCGCGGGGTGGTTCACCTTCTTAAGCAGTGGGAGTGATGCTGCCAGGGCTCTGTGCACCAGTGGTGATGGCTGACTAGGTGATATTCGCAGACGATGGAACGAAAGAGAATGCCTGGGGCGTGGAATGGTCTCGACGGCGTCAGGTTACATGTTCTTGCTCACCAAATGTAGAGGAGGTGGTGTTCCTCTACATGAGTCCTGACCGGCGATGATGGAATGTTCCATCGGGCAGATGTCTGTGGCCTCACGCCAGGACGGTGCCGGTAGAGCTCATCCCAGGGAGGAACCTACTTATTTTGGCAGGAAAATTCATCCAGAAATGATGGCTTGCTATCCCAGCTTCTACTGCTAAGAACAGTCTTTCTTCGTCAGTTTTTCTCCGTCGATCTGCTAAGCCCAGCTTATGCAGGCTTTTAACATTCCAATTGTCGCGTCAGAGCCGTAGTGAGGGGGAGGGGCTGAGAGGGGCAGCTGCCCCGGGCGCCCTCGCCAGAGAGACCGCCGAACGGTAGGCCCTCTGATAAGACTAGACAGGCAGGTCTGGCACGTCTGTTGGACAGGATAAAGCGGGAACGAAGAAAATTTGAATTTACGATCTCGGCAGTGCAAATAAGCGCTTGCGTTTCTCTGTTTCCAGGGCTTCTAACGCCAATGGGAGAGGGGGGGGGGGCGCTTCAGATTTACCCTGCCGTGGGCGTAAACTTGCCTCGCTACGGCTCTGTGTTGCTCAGTTGGTGCATGGAAACGACAGAGTGTGAACGCAAGTCAGTGCTTCAACATAATCAATAGGAGATGCGAATGCGGGCCAATGATGAGAGAGTTGTCCATTTTTTTCTTTTAAAATCAATCAATGAGAGAGTTGCAAAGAGCGTGCCATCGGTATCTAATCAGTGGAGGCTTTCCAGTAACGACAATGTCTCTCGTAGTACATATGTGGCCTCGATATTGCAGCTCAATGTTGCGCATGTTGTCCAATGTGGGGCAACGTTTATCAACATTTCACAACGTTTCTGCAACATTATCAAAAGTTGACCAACGTTACTTGACATTGAGCAATGTTCAAACGACATGGCAGGACAACGTTTGGGGAACGTTGTGGCCGAATATTCCTGCAGCATTGTCAGAAGTTGACATTCACCAATGTACATGCAACATTGATGAGCAACGTCGGAGGAACATTGTGGCTCGACGTTTCCTGAACGTTGTGTATTGACTTTCTAGCAGCATGACACACGACGAAAATATGGGGGATAATTTAACAGAAAAAGAAAGAAGGGAGGAAAGGTGAGACAGAAAGGAAATAACGAGGACATAAAGGATAAACTAACAAAAGGTGAAAGAAGGATGGGATAGATTAAAAACAAATAAGATTGTAAAAAAAACGTTACGGTAATGTGTACGAGGGTGAGAGGTAAGAATGGGGCACTGACAAATGGGATAACAAGAGTGAAGTTCACAGGCTGCGCATTAGACCTGTGTCGCTGAGGGACGTCAAAATTCCCTTGGTCACAGACCAGTGTGTGGTATGTCGTACTGGGCCCAGCAGAGAGGTCAGAGAAAGGTCTGTGCGCCGCAGATCGAGTAGGCGTCGTTTGATCGTGGCTCCATGCATAGACGCCGAGTGCGGGGGGATGGTGTCTCTCTACATGAGTCCTGACCGGCGGTGATGAAATGTCCCAGCGTGCAGATACGCGTGGCCTCAGGCTAGGATGGTGCCGGTAAAACTGGCTGGCAGGCGCAGTGGCGCGCGGCAGCAGAGGCACTTCTTCATCGTCGTCCACGGGCCGCCACATCATTCCCCCCCTCAGACGCGGAGCGGTTCGTACGGTTGAGGTCCGCGTCGATACCAAGACGGGAAGAATGACGACGGCACGTAGCAACTTAGTTGGAACGTTGGAAGAGACGACTACGGTTGCGAAGAGCTATTTTTGTAGCAGCGAATGAAATGGAAAAGATGGGAATTTGTAACGGACGTTATGTGAGTTGTTTACTCTGAGGATGGTGGCATGGCGTGAAGGTGTCAACATTAAAGCACCGCATTTCCCGCGAATAGCCGCTGATACCCATGTGGAGGTTGTCCACTAATAAAAAAAAAATAAAATAACAGTTACGAAAATATTATAGTTTACTAACATCGGAGCATTGGGTAACATAGGAAGTCCGTATTTTGCTTCCGATCCCACACTTCGAAGGACGTCCTCAACGGGAAGTACGTCACAGAAAATCTCAAGCACACGGGAGCTTGTCGTCTGGTTCCATGCACCCAAATGAAACGGGAGCGCGAAAAGCGGCTCGGAGGGTCACACTCCCGGGTGTGCGAGTGGGATTCGTGTCGCGTTAAGTGAGTGGTGTTTGAAACACTCGCGCTCCGGGGCGCGTACTTAAAGGGACGGTCTCGTACCCCCTGCCCCTCTCATAAAGCTTACCATGCGATTGCCCTCTGTTGAAAATGGAATACTGCAAATTTACCCTTCAAAGCACGTCCCAGTTATTAAATAACCGAATTAAATTGATAAAGATTGCAGAGCATGCCACGATCTGTGTCGGCAACAATAAGAACGGCTACGTCGCCATGCTGAAAGTCCGTGACAGGATACAGAAATCGTCTGCTTTTGCGCGCGCTATAGTGCACCTGCGTGAGCGGACGACTTTCAGAAGTGACTGGGGACGGCCGTGGCAATGCTCGTACATTTTCTTTCAGTTCACAGGCCAAAAAACGCACATTGTAAGAAGTGGCACACATGACGGTTCAGAGACAAGTTAAAAGTCGCAGAACAACCCCACCAGCGTATGTGTACAGTACTCGTCGTACAGTACTCGAAGGTCATGCGAAACTTAATAGCCCATCCGCTATTTCGACAGGCCTTTTTTCTTTCCTTTCGAGGTTCGCTGCAACCAAAGCGGGACAAATCGCCGTCCCACAAGGCTTGTGTGGGACAGCGGGACTACGACTGTTACAAGCGGGACCTGCTAAATCTGGTTACATTAACTATATGTTAAGACAGCAGTTCGACGTTGTCAATAGCTTCAGCAATAGGATGTGCATCAGGCATAACAATGAGTAATACACTCCAAAAGGAAGTAAATTACATCGCCAGGAGAGCAGATACCGGACGGACGGAAGGCCGGATGAACTTTCTTCCTTAGTGGAAGATACGACTGTCGAAGCGCAGAAGGTCTTTTGTCCCGCATTCGAAAACAGTCCTCTCTGCAAAACTGCTCGATTGTTTTCTTTAGAAAGTACCGGAGCTAACACGTGGGTGTTTTCAATACAACATGCGTCGCGGTGCCTTATTGCTCTTGTTCCTGGCTACGGTATCGATGGGTGTGTCCATGAGACCTACGATGAAGCCTCGTACTCTACTCAGTCTTGGTGGCCTCAAAGATGCAATCGGTAAATTTTCTTTTCTCTCGCAAAAAGCGAAACGAGCTGCTGTGAATCTCCAAGGATATATTCTCCACTTGCATTTTGTTGAGATTAGTTCTCTAAACCGAACTGTCGCGAACGTGTACTTTAAATTTGAAAAGAAATACTGGAGTATTTATTGTCTTTATCCTGCGATGCCATAGTCCGATTACATCGTAAGCCACTTCCGCGTTTATTTTACGAAAGTATGCTACGGAGGAGGGTGAGATATGCTTATTAAAAAAGTGAAGCAGAAAAAGGAAAGGATAGCCAGGCGAAGACCCGCCAAGCTATCCCTCAGGGATGATATGGGGTTGGTACCCCAGGCCAGGACTTGTCTCTCGCCAGAGTCAAATATGACATAACAATGGCGGAACGCAAGTATACGATCGTTTACTTAATAAAATCGTTTTTTTTTTTATCAATTGTCAAACATATCGAGGCGTGAACTTGTAAAGCCTCGTGCCTTCATTTCAAGAGAGAGTATCCCTGCAGCTCCTATACCACTAAGACCAGTCTGCGTTCTATTTACTGTGGATAATCGCAGACATGTAGAGTGGTGGACTTAAGGAGTACTATGTGTGTATGTAAGTAAGTATGTAAGTATGTGTGTGTTTGTATGTAAGGTGTATTTCAACTAAGGTATGAAGTAGCAGCTCCTTATTCCGTTCTTGAGTTTAATAAATTTTCCTTTAATAAGAACAGTCATTCTTCGTCCGTTTGTCTCTGCGGACGTGTTAAACCTAGCTTATGCGGGCTTTTAACATTCGGATTGTTGCGCAGTTGGTGCATGGAAACGACACAGTGCGAAGGTACGTCAATGCTTCGACAATGTCATACAGAGCAGATGCACGCAAATGATGCAAGAGTTGGAACTAGCGTCCGGTCGGTACCTCTCCGGTACAGATTTGGCCCTGAAGACAGTGTGCTGGTACGTGTTTTAACTTCTTAATCAACTTTTACCATGGACGCAATCAGCCGCACTCCAAGTGCGACACGAAAAATGTATTTATTTCATTTGGTGTTATATACAAGGTGTGTGCGGATAAACTCCAGTGGCATTTGCGCACGTAACCCGCTGCTGTCTGCTTACCTGACGAACTTTCGGTGGCGCACGATGGCGCATAGTATATGCGTGCGAAAGCTACAGGAAAATCGTCATACTCAGTGTGACGTGATGTTCGGATCGGGTATCCAACCCACGCGGGACCGCCTTCAGACGTGGAACATCACCTGGATGGACAGATGACGGTACCAACCGCCACGTGCTTTTTGACTGTCGGATTGCAAGAATGCTTTGGCAATTAGTTTGGCAACATGCATACATCAACTGCCCAGTGCCCTTCCACTAGTCGTACCACCGGAGCTTGTGACGGCGTGTGAGGCACAAGTTCTATGGGCAGCACGTTTGAAACCAAAAGTCGGTAGGCACTGTTCTCTCTTTTTCACTTGTGCCACCGAATGTTCGTTGCGAAGAAAACCGAAATATATTATCCCGATATCCCGGGATTGCGCCTAGTGAAATCCCAGGCTTTTGGGATCCCGGGGTCCGAATTCTACCGCTAGGGGATATATCGGTACAGAAACCGAAACGATATGTCCCATACGGATGTCCATCGGTAGTGCTCCTAGCGGTACCTGCACACAACACACCTGAGACCGCCATGTTGCCCTATTCTGATACACGTTAGCCAACGTTTTCTTCGCTTTGTTTATTTTAATTTTATTTATTTATTTTTCGCTCAGTATGGCTTTCACGATTTTTCTGTGCCTTTCGCACGCATAAATGCGCCATCGTTCGCCACCGGAACTTCGTCAGGTAAGTAAACAACCAGTTGCGTGTGCAAATACAACTCGAATTTATCTGCACGTCTTGGGAAAATATCGGGAAAAAGTGCCCTGTACAACCAGGGTGGCTGTACTGCCTCAGCCGGTGTATTGCTGGCCCTGAACAACTCCACTCTTCCCCTTTCTTCTATACGAAAATAATATTGGCGTTCTGGTTCTGTTCGGCAGCAAAATCCCAAACCTGCTCGACTGCATAACGCAAAGTTGTAGCCCAGCGATTGGACTGGTCGCCAGCTACGCCAAATCCAAAATCGACGCCAAACTGCTCAATATCTGTATGCTTCAAGAGGACAAGATGGACTGCGGCGGCGAACCAGCCATGGTGATAGCGGAGGAACTGCGAGTTGATCCAGGGCTCGCTGTCAGCGCTGAGCCCGCTGCTAGCGCTGAGCCCACTGCTAGCGCTGGGCCCGCTGCTAGCGATGGACGGTCGTTGTCATTGTCTGCGTTAACGATGATGCTCTGTGTCTTTTTTGTTCTCTTAAAACAGCTAAGTGGATGAGCTACCAAACGTTTCGTGCAGCGGAAAATCAGCAGACGGGAAACAAGGGAGGGTAGGCCGATTTTTCGGCAGTTGATGTGTGTACTCGTTCTCCTCCAAGTTGTTCTATTTTACACTCGGTTATGTACGCATTAGGGTTACTTATTTTCTTGGCGCCTTTGAGATTGTTAGCGTCATCGTATTTTCAAATTGTATTTGTTGACTCGACTATTTCGGGTTGGGGAGAAGTCGTCCAGTGATGTGATCAGTTCTCATGCTTTAGCCGATTATTTATGTTATTGATTTTTATCATTAATAGATGAAGAACGTGTCAGCCATTAGAGCGAAATTGCCAAATGTAAAAACCGTACCTTTGTAATGTCAAGACGCTGTATTTAAGCAATGACGTTCATTGGCTTTAGATGTAGCTCGGAAGTGACCCGTATATTCTGAGCATTGCAGGAATTGTACGGTGGATGATGTCCTACATCCCAGAGGCTCTTTGACGGAAAGACACTCCAAAATTCGCAGCCTCGTCTGCTTTCGCCAGGAATCTGGCCTCGCTCAAAGGCTATGAGTACT
Source organism: Ornithodoros turicata (assembly GCF_037126465.1). Taxonomy (NCBI): domain Eukaryota; kingdom Metazoa; phylum Arthropoda; class Arachnida; order Ixodida; family Argasidae; genus Ornithodoros; species Ornithodoros turicata. Next base: position 1,011,365 of record NC_088206.1, read on the forward strand.
GCTCGGACTTCTCATCAACTCTGGTAGTGACTGCCCTAGATCTTAACTTTCGGCCGTCATCATTCCTTCATCTGTTATCACATCATCTCATCTCATCCTGGCTGCAGTCGCGACGCAGCCCACATAAGTGAGGCCAACAACGGCAATCCGGTTTGCGTCGCCACCACCACCACCGTATTCTGAGAAGACAAAACGGACTTGAACAGTGATGCATCGTGGGAAGACAGCCCTCGTGCAGGTGTTTCGCATGGTGTACTCCCGGCCACTGGACGGAACTACGATCGAGTGAGGACTGCAGGTGCCAGAAGAGACTGACTCTTACAAGCGCGTCCTTAAAAGAAGGGGGCTCAGTATATGAATGGCAGATATTTGGTTAAAAGAAAGATAATGTCTTCTCGACTCGCCGCACCTCAAAAGACTGATGTTACGAGAACCTCAGTTGCCCCACACTTGTAGCACTCGTACTTAGTGCGGTGACAATGTTGTGTATTCATTTAAAATGACTGGTTCCAAAGTTGTGATCATTTAAAATGGGTGGTTCCAAAGCTGTGTTCATTTAAAGCTGTGAGATGATTCAAAGCTGTGTGATGATTTATAATGACTCGTTCTACCATTTTGTGCTCTACTTCAATATTACCTTACTTGTGACTAAGCTATGCTTACTCAGCTCTTCCTATTGGGTAAGCTATATGTATTGTTTTCCCATTAGATGCTCGCAATGCATGTTAGCCAGAAAGTGGGCTGAACCTCATCACGAGCAGAACTGCTGGTTTTTGTTCAGTCTCCCTGGATCATGTAAATTGTGTACTATGATGCGAAAGAAATGTTCCGATTATATGCACGTATCATCTTTCTGTAGCGTCATCACCATGTAAGAATGACACTGTGACACTCACCAACTCTCGGTGTTCAAGGCGTCATGCGGGATCACCTCTTGCACGCGAAACAAGGCCTCTCGTGGACTGAAATATTTTCCCATTGAGTGTTTCGAATATATTTCGCTGGTCTTTAGACCAAGATACAGGTTACATTCTCAACAGATCATTTGCAGAAAGAACACCTTCTCCCCGCCACATTTATTTCAATCCCGTTTATTTGGGGCAGGGGAAGCCTGTCCTCAACTCCTTCGTTTACTTGAAATCCTCACCGTGTGTACCCAAGATGGTCTATACCCACTGTGTTATTTACATAAAGTGGCCCATTGGATTCCAGTGGTACCAGAATCCACCACATTTATTCGCTCCCAATTAAGTTTATAGTGTACGCCATTTTTTCGCGCCTTTTCACTGTGCAGCTGGTTCGCTATAAATCCTGTAAATCGCTACACAGATACTCGAAAAACACGAGGCGCCCACCGTTCCTGTTGACAAAAGTGATAGAGAACAGTGATAGAAACATGTTATGATTAACCGGGGCCCAAAAGATGCTCATTTTGTGTCCGAAAAGCACGGTCTTATTCGGATCAGCATTTCTTTAAAACGTTTCCCTTTAAAGTGGACCTGTGCCATTGATCATTGACCATTACTTGGCAGAAGAAATCTCTCGATCAGTCGTCTGCTTATATACGTTTACACCATGGTGCAACTGTGGCTGTGCAGAGGCGTCGACAGGTAGAGGGCTAATATGGACGGGGTCAGCTAGTGGTGGTATTCCATCCCGACACCTCCTTTGAGTGACGAACTGACCATGCGGTAAAGTCCTAGTAAAGTTCATATTGCAGGCATTGCTGCAGTACAGCAGTTACTGCCATGTCGGAGATTCTTTCGAGGCGATCCATATATGGAGGAGGGATGAAGCTTCGCCTTTGGAAAGGCGATAGATAGCATCGCTCTCCCACGACCTTCGACGACCGTCAACCAAAAAAAGGGACGCCGCGCCTCGACAGCACTGACCATTTCTTAAATACAGAGGCACGAAACTTTCGCATTCTAAATTGTACTCTTGAAATGTCACCGAATGCTTTATCTTCTTCTTTTTACTTTTTCTGGTACGATGTGTTCGAATCATTTTTTGTCCGCAGTCTCATTCAGGCTTTCAGCGAAACACCCACCGGCTGCGAGTGAGGAACAGCTCTACATGGCATTGTACCTGCCCGCAGAATTAACTATTAAAATATCAAGACGGACTTTCTCTACATTGGAGCTCACCTCGTTTAGGCGTGACGGCTGAATAATCGTGACAGCTTCTTGGAGATCATTCAAAATTGAAAGTCACCTAGAGTGCAGTCTTCAAAACCATGACGATAGACACCGAAAAGCGCTCTTGTGTGTGTGTGTTAGACCCTGTTTTTCAATATTGCACTGAAGGCTTTTGCAGATTTTTAATTACCAGTTATTCCCAACAAGCCGTCAGGCTTATTACGTTATCCCATACGTTCGCCCCAGGCGAGTTGTTGCTCAATGTAGACAAAATCATCGTTACTTTGGAATGAACGTTGTTGCTGCCCTGGTGACGTCACCAGTGTCGAGTCAACAACAACAACAACAATAAATAATGGAGTGATGGAATGATGCTGGAATGGAATGATGACATGTTTCAACGCCGCGTTTTGTTCTCTGTTTAGCACGGTAGTTTCTCAGCCGAGTGCATTTTCAAGATGAGTCAATATTATTTTGCGAGAATTTTGATGTATCCTTCCCCCAGTTGAACCTGCTTCTATAACGCCCGGTTAGCATATCACGCAGAACGAAAGAGTCCGCGTATCTTGAATCTTGTACGGCCACTATATAGAAGCCTTCGAACGACCTCATCAAAGAGATATGAACCTGGGCGCAGAAAGGGGCAATCACGAAGTGCCTGAAAACAATGAGAGCACATGAAAGAGGTCGGAAGCCATCGAGAGTGGCGTTAATATTCTGGTGGAAAGGCTTTGCGGATCTTTATCCTGCATTGCTCGGGAGAGGAATCGTGACGCATCCCTCCTGCAATACAAATCATCCGATGCCTCGCTGGATGTGGCGATAAGTTTCATCAGAAATAAGAAAAAAACTTTCTTTCGTGTGGCTACGTGTGAACCGAGGCCAAGTCATATTCTACAGAGAGGGCACCATACGGTATCGCCTTTGCGTACGTAAGGGATAGCGTGAAACTTTCTTTATGTTTTGCGCGTGCGCAGAGCCACCAACGCTAATCCTTAATGGTTACAAAGGGCACTAAAACTAACGATTTGTAAACTGATTCTTGCCTATAGGTTTGAACGAACGACAACATGGAACGTATTTCAAGACGTGAGCTGCAGAGGGCGTTGTTGTCTACAATGTCTTTGTTTTGCTCACTGCAGTGAGAAGGCGGTTCGTGGGGAACGGTTGTCGAAAATCCAGTGGAATGGGGTACACACATATTACAACGCGTCAAGAAGTTTGCACAGTCATTTCTTTCTGGGCTTCCTTCGGTGTTCCCCGGTAGAGCCCGTACAAACGTGACACATCCTATCTGGAACAGTCACCTTCCCCTACATCAATTCAGGCACAACTCCCCCTACTGGTCAGTCACACAGCTTATCTCCGGCAAACTTTATTCCGCATTAGAGCACACTCACGGCAAGCAATCAAAGTTCCCCACCGTCCGTGCACGACAACAGCAGCTGCGCAGTAAGCCTGCGCAGAAGGCCATAGAAACGCACCCACCCCAGCTATCGCACATCTGCTCTCGCAGCCGCCAGAGGGGGTCACGGTGCGTGCTCTTCAGATATTCAGCAAAAAAAGAATTTTTCCCCTGTCTCGGTAGATATGGAGGGGGAAGTTGTGAATGGTGCATTCGCTGGCAGATATACGGGGGGTTTTCAAAGCACCAGCGGGAGGTTCCACAGCTGACGCCGATGGGAAATGCTTGAGTAGGGAAGGGAATCATGGGATAGGTGGAGAGAGGGGCCACCTCTGTGTAATATGGTTCTCGCCGTTTTTCGTTCCGCTATTTCTGATCTTTTCCCGTTTTTTTTTTTAAATTTGTTTTTGCGTTCTTCCCTTCACCGTTCTGCTGAGGAGGGTTCCAAGTTTGAACAGTTCGTCTCCGTGAACCGACTCCTTCCCGGTTTTTCGAGGTCTTTTTCTCGTGTTATGGAAGACTTTCTGTCCCACTGTAAGACGACCTCACAGTCGTCCTCGCCTGTGCGTTCTTCAAAACAGGAAGTCAGAACGACAAACAAGAAAAAAAAAAGACTGCGTAGTTCCGTGTTTCCTTGCTGTTTTCTTTTTCATCAATGGGTTTTCTACTCTCCGCGGCAGTTTTCGCGAGTTTTCCAGAGCACTGCTCTGGTGCCGTATCGTGGATTCCTTCTGGAAATTTGTTTTGTATCGTAACGCACTATCGGTCCAGTATCGCAGACTGTCAGTAGCACCAAAATCTCGGTTGATGTCCGGCCTTGAATCAAGTCGGCTGTCGCCCGTGATAGGCTGCCAGATCCCCTATACCGTCCATCAAGACTCTTGCTCGACTAGACAGCAGTGTCTTCAATATAGTGAAGGTGTTAGGTGTTAGGAGGAACGAACACGAGGGATGCTGCCTTCGCGGCACTTGTGAAATTGGTTCAGAGCTGTGGGATGAATACAACCTTTTAGGATTCTCTGTGCATGATTTTGGGATATTTGTGAATTGTGCACTTCTAGTGAACATATGGATAATTGTGAATAGTGAACTGCTACTGAACATGTGAACAGTGGACTTCTGAATAGCGAACACGTGCATAGTGAATTGCGAGTAGAGCACATGAGAAGTATGTTTGGGGAGTGTGGAGGGGGGTGGCAGACTGGTACAAAATACTGCGCAAACGTATTGAAAATAAGATACTAAATACTCTACGGAAAAAGTATTTAAAATAGACAAAATACTCAAAACTGAAAGTAATTTGAGTAGAGTACTAAATACTCTAAGAAGTATTCAAGATACTCTTTAAAGTACTTTAGTATTAGCAGTAAGTGAAACGCGTATTCTGAATGTGGCCTTACAAATGAAAGGAATAAAGTTAATCAGCCATGCATATCTTTCATTTGCAACGTCTTGGTGTCAAGTAATGCTTGGTGAACTTTGGTGAACCCAAGTAAACTTTGTTGATATGTTCTGACCCAAAACTTCGTAATCCCTCCTGTATGTCGGTTCGGGTCTTTCAACCTCTGGCACGTGTTTATTTCTTTGATGACCAAGGAAATAAATGCCGGGATTGTTTTGTACCTAATCCCCTGGTGATTCACCTGGCAATATGAATAGGAACAGTTTTCTGACGAAGTTGGCTATTGACAAGCAAGGCCAGGCTTGGGACCAGCCTATTGTACAAGAGTATAAATGACAGATTCGCGAATTTCCGAAAAAAAGAAAAAGAAGAAAAATGGGGTTAAATTCCAGTGAGCTGAAAATCTCGGCACGGCGGGAAGCGTGCTGGATATGGCGTGACGAGGAAGGAAAGTATTTTGAGTACTGAGTAGCAAATACCGAAAAAAGTATTTTAAATACATTAAAAATACTTGTCGCAAAAAGTATTGAGTAGAGTACCAAAATACCGAAAAAAGTATTTAAAATACTGTATTTTGAGTACGTACTCAAGATACGTACAAGTCTGGGGGGTGGGTGAGAATTTATGTTAGGAGTAGCAGAACAAGTCGGGAGACGAGTTCAATTTCTCCTCTTTTTTTCCCTTACAAACAAACTCTTTTCCAATCGCGCACTGTGTGATACTACTGCTGGCTTCTATCCAGGCTTGAACAACCGCACAACAAGTTAGCCCAATATTGGACCTATATTGGGCCAGTATTGCCAATATTGGTCCAACATTGAGCCAACATGTTGTGCTGCTTGGGAAGATACTTATTAAAAAAAGAGTGTTTAACATAAATGACTGAGTACGAGACAAAAAAGTAACTGAACATAACCCTGAGCCATTGCAAAAGCATAACCAAAAGCATTGGAGTCGAATACTAGATTTCCAAAAAAAGTAACTGGTTGCTATCAAGTATAACTTTCTTTTTCTATCACATCACATCAACTATCAAGTAGCAAATAGAAACAGTGAAACTGTGTATAACTCGAAAAAAATCTCATTTTTTAAACATTGGGCGCTGTTGGAACGATCTGGGCACCTGAAAGACGGAGGCGATTGAAGCGAGGTTCGATGTTATACCACGCCAGTGTAAAATTGCACCCTGTGTGGTTAGGCAGTAGACTTGTACGTTGAGACAGCAGCGAATATTCTCAAAGTGAGCAACCGAGGAGCAAAGTCCATGAAGCGCTTTCTACTGGAAGGGGGTAGCTATAGTACCTGATGCATTGTTGTTTGGCGGAGCGATTCTGATGCAGCCCTCTTGATATCCTTGTGGGACATTGACTTGCAGACCTGAACGTGACACACATTCTCTGACATACGCACGGCATCAGTGGTCTGAGATGATAATTGTACCGAAACTTCTCGATAAACAAAGGCCTATAGACTTTACCCATAATCCATAGACTAATGTTTCTATGTGTCTTGTTGGGGACAGCGATACTCGTTTCGTCTCTTGGCCGCTGGGAACCCACGCAACGCCGCTGAGTGTAGGTCTTATCTCTGGGTATGTCCAAGAAGTTCCGGTAGAGCACCTCGCTACTTTGGAGTGGACCAACAGAAGTGTGCTAGTTCGTAGCAAACTGACATGTGAACTCAGTGTCCATGAACAGCTCAAACCACAGTGGACGACGCTAACGTCACGTGACCTGCGTGATTATGACGTCACCGGCAGGTGTGAGCCCAGTCACCATGACAGCCTCCCCATCTCGCACCGCTTCTGTCCCTTCATTTCTGCTTTTCACTTTTCTTGTATACCGCCACCTGATAAGGAGGAGGGTTCGAACCCGTATCCTGACAGAAGCGGGCCCAGCTACCAATAGGGTTTCCCCCCAGCTTTTTTTAGAGCCATATTTTTCAAATGTTGCACGTAACGTGTATAGAAAGGAGCCAACCGCCTCGCATCGAACCCGCGCCTTTTTAATTTTAGGGGGATCCCCCCCACACACACAAGGGGCGAAAAGTGTTGTCGCTGACAACTTTGGAAGCGCCCAATCCCAGTGAAAGACAGGGGGTACCCGAAAAGCTACTAAAATCCATATGGGAACATTGAAATACGGAGTACGCAGCTGTTAAATATTTTCCACAAGTACACAGGACAAAATTGGGGTTGGCAACATGTCCCTGAGCTTGGGTGAGGGGCGAAAGACAAAAACGAACAGCACAAGACGAGGTTCAAACCAGAAATAAAAGTTTTATATAGCTGGTAGAAATATATGTTGCCAACGTCAAGTACACACCAGCTCGCTTGCATTTTACTTCTATGCTCAAAAAGGAGGTATCAGGTTTTACTCCATAGTGCGAGCTGAAGAAAAAATGTGAGTAGTTGGACAGTCCTCCTTTGCGATAATTGAAAAAAAAAAGAAGAAAGATATGAGAGGCAAGAAAGAGCCCTCAAATCATTTGTGGCAATTTCTTCACCACTTCGTGTAGCGCTGAACAACAACAGAATGGTTATCGATCCCCCTACGAGGCGTTTCTAGGCGTCGTCTGTTGACTGGACCCAGATGAAGCTTCACCTAGAAGAACAATCCTATTTAGCCCGTCTACTCATCGGGAAAACGAAGGTATCCAGAAGATATCCCCCATCATTCCAGGCTATCCCCCCTAACACCACGTGAGGATCGATGCTCCGTCTCCCTCTCCACATCAGCCTCCATTTCTGTTTTTCTCTCGAATCCAAGACACCCTGCGAAGACGCTCGCATGTCGCGAAAGGAAGCGATTATCCGATTACGAAGATTACCTGATAAACGAAGACTGATTACCGGTGAGTCGCAGCCCGGATAAGGCTAATTTCTGGGCCAGCCTATACATATAGGAAAAGGGACTTTCGTGAAATCCTGCTAGACCAATTACTGACTATGTGAAAACTACAACCGAATTAAGAATAACGAGAATTTTCTTGCGCCTGTAGAGGGACCTCGTTGAATTTATACTGGTTAATTTCTACGGGGCTAAACCGTGTATACGCTGACTCACAGCCCAGCCCTGACTAACCTTTCTTCCCTTTCTTTTTTCAATAAACATATCAACCTCCCCTCTCTAGCTAAGCACGCATGACCCATGGGGGACCGCAGGCTGGATGAAAGATCGCAAGGAGATAGCTATCCCGATAAATCCCTGGACATTATCACCACATGAACGAATCTCATCCACAGCCTTCTGTTCTGGACCCACGAATGGTGTCCACCAAATTAATTCCGTAGTGGGTATGAATCTCGATGAATTCGTTTCTCAGTTTGTCCGAATTTTCGAGGGAAAGTCGCGTTATCACGGTGAAAACGGCCGTTTGGTCTAACATATCGAGAGGCTCCCTGCGTTGGCCGTTGGCGAACGAATACACAGACTGTTAGGGCAAATGAAGTGTTAACACGAATAAAAATTGCGCTTTCTGTTTTTTTGTTTTTATTTTTCTGCGCGGAAGGCAACGCATCAAAAGACACAGTTGTGGACGAGTCAAAGGCACGAAGATTAAGCTAGGACAAGGACAGATTAGTCCATGTCTGCGCGCTAGCGTAATGTTAGTGGAGCGCAGTTTTGAACTGACGTCCACGCTCCTCACGTTGACAACATCAAAGGTAGCGATCAATAGTGTAAGTTGAGCAGAACAGAGAAAGGAAGGACGGAAGCCGCCATCCCTCGAGGATGAGTACAGTAGGAAAACCTGCACTGGAAGCCACCAGCACGTTCTTTTTTGCTTTCATCCAAGTCTGTCTACGACAGAGGGCGCTCCTAAATCCGCAGTTGCACTTCCCCACTGCGCTTTAGAAGCCCGACATGTGGAAGGGGGGAGAAGCTGACAGAAAGGGAACACCACCCGATGGTCGTTGCAAAGCTCCCCATGGTGGGGGGAAGTGTCACTGATTGGCCTCACCAATAACAACCAGAGAATGTCAGCCAACAAAATTTACTGCTCTACACTGTTCTATCACAGACGTCGTTTTCCCATCGGTCATCGACGCAAAGCTCCATTTCGTAGATTCACTCGTCGTGTTTACATAGCTGCGTGACACCGGTCATCAATTTGAGAGGAACGAATGACACTGTTGAGAGGACGTCTACAGTGACGAGATAAACAAACTGACGCTGACAATTTTCTCCGAATCACGTGTCTCTGTTTTCATGAAACAAATGGTGGGATTCGGTGTTTAGCGGCAGGCACGAGAAAATGACTTTGCACACGAGAACGTTGAGCTAGATGCCTTGGAAGGGTTACGTCTCATGTTGCCCAATCCAAGTTATCGCATTAATACAGGTTGGGACAAAAGTTTACGGAACATGCGACACCCTAGCGGCCGCCGGAAGCGGGTGAGTTCACTGTTTCGGAGGTGTGGAAGGGTGCGCTTTTAGCGACACACAGCGGTAGCTTCCTATTCCCAGACACACCCAGGCGACACCGGAACTACCACTGTGTGTCGCTAACAGCCCACCCTTCCACCCCTCTTAAACAGTGAACTCACCTGCTTACGGCAGCCGCTGGGGTGTCGCACCGAAGAAAAAGTTCGTTGCTCGCGTGTTCCGTAAACTTTTGTCACGACCTGTAGGATGGCTGAGTGGCGAAATGGGATTGTAGGCGTAACTAAACAATGCTCGTGGGTCGATACCTTACATAGTCTCAAACAAGGTGTGTGCGACATATCACATGAAATGAGACCAGTCGATATATATATAGATATAGTCGATAAAAACGGTGAACAACAAGTAGGAAGCGACTCTTCTGAGCCTGGGAATCTACGGTGATACTGCCTAGGACCGACTGGACAGAGGCAGGACGACGCTGGTGCACTTTGACTCACCGGACAGAACACGAAAGTTGGAGCTTGTCCTGTGTTCATGCTCGTATATTGCTGTTCACAGCAGTCGTGAGGTGCGTTGAAAGTTCCATGCACGGACGCGCCTGAAACTGAAGCCAAGAACCAATGGCTATTCTGCTATTCCGAGACAATAACTTTCTATCCAGGAACAACGAACACACATATGTCGTCTGCTCCCTCGCCACCTCGGCGGCCGTGTCCAAGTGCAATCAAGGATTGGATTTTATTTTGACGAAATATTTTAGTTATAGCTTCGAATCATAAAATCATTCATTTCTCTTCCTGTGCTTTCTTTTCTCTCTCTCTCTTTGTTTTGTTTTGCGACATGATATGTACCTGAACCTATATATGCCTAGCCTTAGTTTTCCTGTTTGTTCTGTTGATTTCATGAATACGTAGCCAAAAACAATCGAAAAACGCATAGCCGTAGGTGTATAGAAAAGGCAAGCTGCAAGTACAGTGAAGCACGGAAATGTGTCTCAGACACTGTTGGCTCCTTTTTCATCGTCATCCCACTCATACGTTAACCCACATGCACTGAGGTATGGTACCGCTATTGCTGCGGTGAATCACCTCATCCCATCCCATCCCATCGTCATCCATGTATTAGTTGTTGTTGTTGTGTTGGCTGCGTGCCAAGAAACCACCTTCTTTATTCGCGTGACACAGGTCAGTATATAGGCGAAACTAAAGTCACTAAGCTACGAAGCTTATTTAGTGACTCTAGGCTAAACTAAAGTCACTAAGTAGAGGAGTCTATAGGCGAAACAGGACTGCCTCCCGCATACATGAACACGCTAAGGGATGCGTAGATAATCCGCTATAAAAAAAAAGAGAGAGAGAAGGATTAAGCAAAATGGGAATAGGCGAAATGGGATGACACGCACGAGCATATAGGCATCGTCCGCTCCCCGACTTGTTTGGCGTCCCCATGGACGTGTAATCAAGGGGCGGAACCATTCTTTGTCATAACTTGTAATCATTATATCCTTCATTTGTTTTCATCGGTTTTCTTCGTTTTCTTTTTTTTGACGTAATATGCATATTTGCGTACATATATGTCCCTAAGTGCTCCTGTTTGTTCCGCTAGCTTTATGAATATGCAGCAAAAAATACGTTGCTGATGGTGTGTAGCCTGAGAGGCTGCTGGCAGAGTACAGTAAGCTGGAGAAATATGTCCTAAATACTGCCTGTGTGCCAATGAACCACCTACTTTGATGTTGATCGTGTTGATTTTGGCGAAAACATAAATAAGAGGGACACCCATCTTCTGTGTTTCTTTCCGGTGACATAGGTCAGTAGGTGAGATGGGACTCTGTGCAGTTTGGGGTGATGTGTAAGAGATGAGTAGATCACCCTCTGAAAAGATTACACAAAGTGGGAATAGAGAAAGTGGGAAGACACACTTGAGATATATATTAGGCACGAGTTAAAGCTGGGCAAATAATGCGGCATGTGATGCTGCTAGTGAAAAACTCTGTGCTATAGCTAGTGGGGTACAAACGGTAACCCCGTACACCCATGTGTCTCTCAACTGAAGACTAGCATACCAGACTTTGTGGTCGCACCCACAGCTCCCAGCACTCCTCCTTGGGTATCCTTGTACTCGTCTCCAGTACTCCTCCTTGAAATATTGGGGACAAGCTGGTTGAACGATAACCATGATTAACTCTTAAGCAAAGTATCGTTTGCATGCGTAAATAATTCATTTACAGTGTACGCACTTGAACGAAAATGTTCGTGCCGTCTGCTTATAACACAGCTGACGCTGTGGGAAATTCATTAACGTATATAAGAAAAAGAAATGGCCTAAAAATTTACTCCCGCGGTACTCCCACGTTTACTGACAACTCTGCGGATTTAATGTTAACTACTGACACGTACTGTCTTCTGTAACTCTTGAAAAGTTGTAAAGGTGCACCACGCACTATACGTATACCTTTCAAGTTTCATGGGCAGAATGTCATGATTGATGAGGTCGAACTTGGTAAGGTCTATAGGAGAATTCCCAGTGTAGAATCGATATTACATTTAATTTGTTCAACTATACAGTAATCAAGGCTGTAGACGTTGATTCACCCTTCCGAAAACCAAACTGAGAATTAACCAGTAACTGCTGTTCTGTAAAAAAAAATTACGTAACCGTACAAACAATAACTTCTCAACAAGTTTGCTTAACGCGGGGAGAACTGTAAGGGTTTGGTAGTTAAGTAAGGTGGTTAAGTAATTACATTCAATTACTACGCGAGATTTCCCTCCTTCAGTTGCCCATCGGAAGCGACCTTCTGATGATGGGAAACTGAAAGAGGGGAATCTCGCGTAGTCATTGAATTTAATTACTGAATTAATTCGAGTAATTATTTTTAATTAGGTACATCTGAGAAGTGTATGAATGGAAGGAGTAAGTTACTGTATAAAAAAAAAATTCGGCTCCGTTGCATTTAGAGGGAGTGCAAGCCTAGCAAGCAGTGCTTCCGAAGTACTGTCATATGATCTTCCTCTTGCGAACTCCATGGTTTTTTATTTTTTTGATTGCATGTTAGCGCCGCGAAGCAACTGTGGCTATGAGCGGCGCACAGACGTGAACAGATGGAGGGGGCACAGGGGTTAGTATGCGTCAGGGGAAACTGCAGCGACATTCATCTAGAGAGCATACCGGAAAACTCGTGGCATGGCCCTTAAAAATGGGTGATAGGAACAACAGGCGAGTCAGAACGGACAGAAAAACGGGCCTCGTTGGATTAACTGACAATCTACCCGCATTCCTGATTCCAAGATTGCGGGTTCGTGCCTTTGCTGAGGACGCGAACAACTTGGCAGCATTTATTTGTTCTCTGCAGGGGTGGTCGACGGATACAGGTTGAATGCGTTCCGTCTAGCATGGAGCAGAATGTGTTCTATCCTCACAGTGCAATTAAATTTACAAAAACGCTCTGAAAAAGCAGCCATGCGACAATGGAGGCCTTGCCCGATCTCCTTGCGTGACGCAATCAGGTCAATGTGAGGTAGCACCAGCCGCGAAGTCACATTTCTCATTCAAACTGCGTCCGCTACGTACACCTGCGTGGGATTCTCTACGTCACAGAGCGACTTAAGCACTACGCGGGCCATTTGAAAGGGAAGAAGCTGAAAAAAAAGGTCCCTCCGATGGTTGTGAATGTCAAAATGTGTGAAAAAAAAAAAAAAAAGGTAGCGAAGCTAGTTTCGATTCAGTGATTTATCCAGATCCCCCCCCCCCTCCCAAATTTTTGGAAGCCTCCCTAAAGCAGGCCTTGCTATATCAGCTTCAGAAACACATGTTTGTAATGATGAGTAAAGCTCTCATGACGTAACTGTAACTGACGCAAAAGGCCGTCACAGGGAAAAGTGCGAAATTCCTTTATGAGAATCACGTTTTCAGCGAAATATCTATGGCTTCAGGGTGGCTTTTGTTCCCTACCCAGGTCTTAAGCCACAGTATAGATATATAAGTAGTACAGTTAAATATGTTGCAATATCTACATATATATAATGGAATTTTCCCGAATAATAGAAGGTGCTTTAATCTGGCTTAAATTGACGATTTATACTAACCCACCCGGTCCCCCTAATAAAAAAAAAAACAAAAAAAAACGCGCCTTTGTTTCGATAACAACATGGCTTACTAAACTATACATATAGGGGAGGTAGTATCTGTGTTATTTCCTCTTTTTCGACACACGCAGTCGAGATTCCACCACCGGCGGGCACGGAACCATTTATTCTCCAATGGAAACCCATCAGAAGGAGTTGTTGGGTTTGTACAGGGGGTGTGCGACATCACCCCCCCCCCTCCCATTATCTACGATGATCGTTCTTGCGCAAGAGCACATGTTATCTGTTGCCTCACACCCAAAAACGAAGAATGTATCTTCAGTGCTCCTTTAAAGAACCCTCGTATGGGGAAACTACCGACGGCGTCGATCATAACAGTTACTTCGCTAGATAAAACCAGGGCGTAATTATTTCTTCGAAGTACTCCTGCAGCTATAAACGTCTCAGAAATACAATTTAGTATTATATTTTAGCTCTCTAGTAGTTTCTCTAGTACTATATTCTGCTTCCGATGGGGCTGTTGCAGGGTGGCAGCTGTGTTGCAATCAACGAGGACTGGAGAGCCAGATGTTACTCCGCACCGCATACATTTCGCTACAAGGTCGGTCGGCGGCCCTCATTAAAAAAAGAAGAGGAAAGAGTGCAAAATCTCGCGCATTTTTTTTAGCTTCCCCGTACGTTTGAACGTGCCTCTTGTCTCCCCTCATATGGGACGACATGAAAAGGGGAGATTTACCGAAAACTCTCGTACAAACTTCGTTGAAAAGAAGCCTTATAAAAAGTTATCACTGTACGTGGTTTAGCTCTGTCAAAGGTTCGCTTTGCGTTTCCTGCATGTACATAGCGTTGCGTAGAATTAATAATAACAACTGGGCCGTCTCTTGGAGATGCCAGAAGTCGACGAAATAAGGAACCGAAAGTATTGCAGTTTGTGAGCGGCCGTTCGCGAAAACAATGAACAGCGCAACGAAGAGCACATAGCGTAGGTAAGCTGGGTAGTTAGCGTACTTGCCGGAATAATACCGAGCGACACGGTACATGGCTTCCTTAACTGGCAAAACAGAAAGTACAAGTACACTGTATGGGTGTGCGTGTACTCTTGAAAACCCGAGTATGCCTATTGCCACCTGTCCCCGTGCGCAGCCTTGTTCCGAGTGACGGCACAATAATAGAGGGAGTCTGCCAAAATCGTCCATTGGGATGAATGCCGCAGTCTTTAATGAGTATGACTGAAGAGGCCGTCAACATTCCATATAACTAGTCATCCGGTAATCACCTGAGCAGCGTATGAATGTTTGAAAGATCGAGGAAAAAGAAGATTCCTTGCGTGCGATAGGCAGTTTTCCACGTGAGAAGTGCTGGTAGATGCGATGTCGTTTCTAGTGGGGGAAAATGCACACCAACAACACGAAAATCAACGAGCACGCACGCAGGAATATTAAGGAACTCGGCTAACGGCAGTCCACACGAGCACAGTTCCTATGACTGCCGCGGAGTGGCAGCACTAATGGCGGCGCCCATTTGTTGTTTCGCGTTGTTGTCGGGAGAGCTCCAGATTCTATGCTATATGGCTGTACGTAAGGCGGAAAATGATTTTTACTCGGTCCAGCTCCCTTTCTGGGAACCCTCGTAACTTTTGGAGAGCCATATGTCCCCCTCGAGCCGAGTCTGTATCTCTGACGGGAACTGATGGTTCTAAGCTTACTGACGCTCACTGCACGGTAAGATTTAACGAAGACTTTGCGAGTGTTTTTACACAGGATGCACGATTAGCACACTGACGTGTCACAAGCTCGCACAGCATCTCCGCTAAGATTGTGGATAAGATTGTGGTCCCAAGGATAAGATTGTGGTCACGCAGGCAGGGGTGATCAAAATCATTGAGCGTTTGAAGTTGTCATCCTCATGCGGGTCCGACCTCATTAATTCTAAAGTTCTTAAAAACACGAAAAATGCGTCCTCATTATACTTGTGTGCCATTTTTTTTCGCAATGCCTCGAGCATGGGGAAGTCCCGAGTGACTGGCGGCAGGCAAAGGTCATTCCGATTTTTAAGTGCGGAGACAGGTCATCGCCCCTGAATTATCGACCCATGTCATTAAGAAGCATATGCTGTAAGATAGTCGAACACATTATTTATTCTGCACTCTCACATCATTTGGAATCTCTACTTCTTCCCATTTCAACACGGGTTTCGTAAAGATTTTTCCCGTGATACGCCTCATTTATATCACATCTGAGATGGATAACTCCACGCAGACGGACTCCATTTTTTCTCGATTTCCGAAAAGCTTTCGACTCTGTGCCTCACGCGGGTCTCATTCATAAGCTCTCTCTCCTTAATATCTACCCTGATGTCCTTCGCTGGATCCACAGTTACCTATCCAACCGGTCACAGGTTACACTTGTTAACCAGACCCTTTCTCCTTTCACTCCTGTTTCTTCCGGGGTCCCGCAGGGTTCAGTTCTTGGACCTCTATTGTTTCTCATCTTTATCAACGAACTTCCAAATTCATTAACATCCTCTATCAGGCTCTTTGCTGACGATTGTGCCGATATCGACCTAGACGTTCTCCTTCTGACCGGATGGCTCTTCAGCAGGACCTTAACTGAATCTACAACCGGTGTTCTGTCTAGCTGCTACCACTAAACGCTTCCAAATGTTGCTACCTCCAATTTTCTCGGTCCCATCAGTATCACATTGGTCCCTCCCCCGTCCCTTTTTCTACTTGGGTCTCACCCTTTCCACTAACCTTTCTTGGCATTTGTCAGTGATGCAAATCGTGTCCTGGGCTTTCTTCGTCGGACTCTACTGCTAGCACCGGCCTCTGTCAGATGTCTTGCATATCAGACTTTCGTCTCGCCCAAATTTGAATATGCTTCCAGCACCTGGGACCCACACCACGCTAATCATGTCGATCACCCTGAATCTGTTCAGAATCGTGCTACCAGATTTATTCTTTCTAATTACTCGTATCCATCCAGTATCACCTTACTTAAATCGTCTCTAGATCTGCCTGCACTCCAGCAGCGTAGGAAACTTTCTCGCCCGTGTGTCTTCCATAAACTATATTACGGATCATCGATTCGCCCTTCGTTCATACGTCCAGCCAGTTACATCTCATCTAGATTAAACCATTCCTGTAAAATACAGCCTATTACTTGTAACAACTCTTACTTCATGTACTCATTTTTCCCCCAAACAATCTCCAACTGGAACGACTTGCCTCAGTCACTCGTATCCATCTCCGATCATTCATCATTTCGAGCTACATTAGCTACTTACCTTTATTGTTAATAGGTGCACTATTGTCAATTTGTATTAAGTGTTGGATGTCTGTTTTCCCCCTCTTCCCGGCATCACAATATGTGTGCATATTCTGCGCATATTTAGAAGTTTCACGTCTCATAATTACATTCATATTTTGGAAGATTTTTTACCCCATAAAGACATAAAGTCCCGGGTCCTACTGATCAGGTTGAGAAAATACTGTGAATACTCTGAATCGCTTCTCTCTCTTCACTTCTTGTATGTCCCACTCTCAATGTGCGGAAATATACGAGTAGCCAGTGGCGCCAGGGTACGCGTCACCCGGTGCGGAGACAGCCCCGCTACATTATACCATGAAGGCTTCGAGCGGGTTCACGGGTACCTTTCAAATTATTTCTCCCACAGTGCCGCACTTTCGTTTTTTGCCACACTCAAATGTAACACTTTCAGTAGCCTCCTCATCAAACGGCTTGTGACTTTCCATTCTAGAGGCTGTATCCTTGCATTTTGAAAATGTCATTGCAGGATGTTTTTGTTAGCGTGCTGGCCATGTCACGTTGAGGCTGGGAGGTACCCGGATTCGAATCCAGGTGCCGGCTGTGCTGTCTGGGGTTTTTCCTGGGTTTTCCTCGGACGCTTTCAGATATATGTCGGCACAGTTCCCTTAGAAGTCGGCCCAGGACGCACATTTCCCCACGGCGAGCCCTTTCTTCACCACCACGGGCTGAAGTGATGCATTTAACGCGCGTTATGGGATAACGACAAGGCCCACCAACGGACGAGATTTATTTTCCTCCTTGAGTTGAACACGACTAACCATTTCTGCTGATCTGATGTGACCGCCATGGTAAGCCTAACGGTCGTAAAAAACCTGGATTTTATTCACGACAATTACTTCTACCGATGTCAAAAAAAAAAAAAAAATTACGCAGGACTGCGATTGTAAGTAATATGTATTATTCGACACTATCACTCCGCATTTCTTCGCATTAAAGCATTAATATAAAAAAAGTGGAATTTTAAACGGTGGATTCTTAACGATGGAATATCGTGGCATACCCGTATGGGATGTCTCGGTATGAGTTGTCTCGGTATATGAGTTGAATGTGGTACGAGTTGTCTTGGTATGGATCCTGGTATGAGTTGTACTGGTTTGAGCTGGGTGGTCGCCGTTGGGAGGCTGTCTCAAACGAAAGACGTGCAACAAGGAAGACGGAGCCAGCTGCTGTGTTTGGAACGGATGCACATGAGGACGGTGTCGGGTAGGCAACACGTGCGACTCAGATGAATCACAGCTTCCCCCCACGAACAGAGCTCCGAACAAACAGAAGCTCCCTCTGTTTTTGTGCCACTCTTGAGCAGATGTTCTGCAAACAAGTTTGTTCGTGCCCATAACAAAACTACCACTGTTTTCGAATTTTGCACTGAAGCAGCTTTCTTATCTTTGGCGGCCTCACCCGAAGCATTTCAAAGGAGAAGTGGAAACGAGATAGCCATATTTTCGAGTTGCATATTGAGCATTTTCGAGACATAAACTTATGGGCAACGTCACGACTAACGCCCTGGAGGAATGTGCGTCCTGGGCCGACTTCTAAGGGAACTGTGCCGACATACATAAACTTAGGAATAGCGGGACAAGCCTCTTCACGGGCCTCAAACAAGAAAGCAGCCAGCAGAACGCTTTGCACGGGCCCCCGCAGATTGACAGCGCGAGTTCCGTGGCTCCATTGTCCCCTGCAGTGTCGATGATTGATTATTTAAAAGAAAACCAGGGAGAAATTGAACTT
The DNA here is from genome assembly GCF_037126465.1 of Ornithodoros turicata. Classification (NCBI taxonomy): domain Eukaryota; kingdom Metazoa; phylum Arthropoda; class Arachnida; order Ixodida; family Argasidae; genus Ornithodoros; species Ornithodoros turicata. The sequence goes on from NC_088206.1 coordinate 1,029,840, forward strand.
GTCTCCTGACTAGTTCTGCTACTCCCAAAAACAAAACAACAAACAAACAAACAAACAACCCAAAACAAACAAAAGTACATTCCCCATCCCCAACAATTAGTGTGTTAGTACACTAAGTGCAAGTGAATAAATATCACTACAACATGCAGAGAAACAGATACACATTAATGCAAAGATACACACACGAAATCCTAAGATATGAGTTCCATGCCGCAGCTCACAAGGAAGAACTTCCCCTGCAGTGTATTGCGATGCTCGTTTCCTCACAGATGTCCATGCAGGTCAAGTGCGTTGATAGCTGCAAGTTTAGCAAGATGAGTACACAATCTTCTCATAGAAACGAGCAGTGGCACATAACTAGGGTTAAGCGTTTTCGGTTGTAATCGAAAAACACCGAATACAGAGGGACATTTCAGGAACGATGACAGAGATCAATTACTGGACATGCCCAGCAAGTTGTTGATGCAGATCAGAAAACCATACAGAAATACGATGGTTGTCCGTTTACTCTTTCGTTAGCCGTAAAACGTCCATGTTGAATGAGCGTCGTTGGGAAATTACACTGGGATTTCTTTTCACCAATAGCTGTCGGGTAGACCACGCCAGGAAAAACATCGAAAAACGCCGATTTCGTAAAAATCAATAAACACCGAAAATATACGTCGAATCGGCCCAAAAATAAAAACCGAAAAGCGGAACCCTACACATAAGCTATTCGCGCTGAAACCGCACTGTTGAGGCGTCCAGGAGACGTCGATGATCAGGGTCAATTTTCCGCCTCCCCTTTTGTTCTTGAGTTTAGAATGCGAATTCTGGAAAGTGTGTCCGAAAGCCAGCGAGGGAAAACCCTTTTTGCTCCTGCTGATTGGCAAGATCCTACATAGTAACAGACGCGAAATGATGCAAAGATACTGTCAGGCATGATTGAGGTGACATCACCGAGAGTCATTAGCTGCTCTTCGAAACCTGCCATCACTGTTTCGAAATAAAATAACCTTATGGGGTGAAGCTGTCCCTCTGTCTCCCATAGAGCAGACTCAGTCTTTTTTATTTTTATTTTTTTCCGGCGAGTTTAGACTTCGCTCGAAACAGCAGGTCCATCACTCATTGCATGTCGCACAGTATCGCTTTTCAGCCGTGCCTCGAGGTATGTTCTCTCAAGCTCATTATAGATCAGTTAACAGAGACGATAATACATTGTGAGCAACGGTTGATGCCAAGGACGCTATTGAAGGACAGCGCATATATGATCCCGAGGTCAGCTCAACGACGCCAGCTGCTGTTTGGAAAACGCAAGATCACCGCTACAACGTGTTATTACTATACGTACTTTCGGGAAACGATCCGCGCACTGAGCGTGAAAAATGAGAGCTACAGCTTTTCAAGAAGAGGGACGTAAAAAGGTTCTTATGGCTCTCTCGCCATCACTCCTTCTTTCTTTTTTGTTTTTATCTCATCAAGAACATTTAATTCGTTACAGATCAGTCAAGTTACCTAGCGTCCGCTAAGAAATGGAATGGAAAATAGAAATGTTGCGGTCATATACGTGAAGCGGGCGACTCCTCTGGTGCATATGATGACTGCATCGTTGCTGCCATTATTGGTACTAAGCGGTCCATTGTTTCTGAGCGAATTGCGCTGCCGTCAGTAGAGAACTGTAATTACTATTTATGAAACTTATGCCAAGCGTTTCGCCTTATTCCTAGATGACAAAACGAAAAAATGTAAAGCGTCTAAGCGTTGTGTACCACTTGTCCATCAGTAATGCCTTTACCAGCGCCCGTGGCGTAGTGGTTAGTGTGATCGCTTTCCACGCCGAGACTGGGAGGTGACACGGGTTCGAATCCTGTCACCGGCTGTGTTGTCTGAGGTTTTCCCTGGGTTTTCCGAAGACTTTCCAGACGAATGTCGGCACAGTTCCCCATGAAGTCGGCCCAGTACGCATACTAACCCCCCTGTCCCCCACTCCTTCCTGCTGTCCTCTCTTCATCTGCCCACGTCTATACGCCGCTCATAGCCACAGTTGCTTCGCGGCGCTAACACGGAATTAAAAAAAAAAAGTAATTGTACCACTTGTACCTCTCAAGGCCCAAGTAATATAGAAACCGCGCGCTAGTCGTGCCTCAACGAAAAACGCATTGAATGGTCTCTTGAACTTAACTCCGCCAGTGCATATATACCGGGCATTTTTTTAAACCCTTTTTCGTATTTTTGAAGATTAAAAAAAAAGCTACGAGAACATCATATATGTCGTTCTTGCATTTGAGTTATAACGGCAAGGCGGACATCTACTCGAAGAAAGTATGCAAAAAGAATGATTCTCATTAAGAGTCATTCCATGTTTCTAAAAAATCGTGAAACGCGCACGTGCGTTAATATATCTCGCCTCGCATCTTGATATACAAATGAGCCGAAAGGCAAACCGCGCCTACTTGGAGCGCTCGTTCCATGTCAGAGAGGTCACGTGCTTTGAAGCGATGAAGATGATTGAAGTAGGTGCTAATGATCAACCGCTGTGCGGTCAACAACGGCGAGGCCAGATAAGCATCCGTCCGCGAAGGTGATGCACTCCTGAGGGTGTGCTTGCCGTGATTTATCCAGATCCCTCGGATCCAGGTAATTAGTCGTCCTGTATAGAGTTACAAACTCTCTTCGATGGGATGTTTGCCTAGCCCAATAACTCAAGAGCAAAATCGACATCTATGCTGCTCTCGCATCTTTTTCATTAAAAAATTATGTAAAGGATAATAAATAAAAAAACGCCCTGTGTAATGAAACACGCGCTCAGGACACTCAGCCGAGTTCCATCAACCGCCCGCAGCTGCAAGATAATGGCTTCGGATAAGACGTAAGGCACGTGAAATGTGTCAACCCTTTTCAGCCGCCGATGACCCCCACGGACAGCCAAAGTATCCGGTATCTCTAGGGGTCCATGACGAGAAACATATGCTCACAAGCCATTCTTGCCACGAACATGCCCCTCAAAATTCAACTGACGCTCGCTTCACTTCGGTGGTGGCGGTAATGAAAGAGCCAGCCATTGTCGGTCTCGCGGAGCTGGGCAACGTCACGACTAACACTGTGAGGGAATGTGCGTCCTGGGCCGACTTCTAAGGCAACTGTGCCGACGTATGTCTGACAGCATCTGAGGAAAACCCAGGAAAAATCCAAGGCAGCACAGCCGGCACCGGGATTCGAACCCAATGCCGGCTCGAGATGCATTCTCGACATGACATGTCCAGCACGCCAATCACTCAGACACGCGAGGCGGTCGCTTCACTTCAAAGCAGGAGCAAAACTGTTAATGTTCCCATTTCCTCAATCTATTATTAGCACCGCCAATTTTCTGGGGCCGGTGGAGGGAGATGTACCCTGATCCTCGGAGGAAAACAGACGATAAAATAACGCAAAATAATAATAATAATGAAATGAAGCACAGCTTCCAAGAAGTATGAAATACAAAATACAGAAATTAAACATCACGAATTTATCTAACAAACTTTCGTGCGGAAGCCACACTTCTTCGGGTTAGAAAATGAATGTAATGACAGAATTTCTTTGTAACTGAGAGGGCGAAGGAAATGACGTAACGAGAAGAAAACAACAACAGCAATTGAACATCAGGACGTTGGCCGTCGTAAGGAGACGACTGATTCGATCCCTTCCAGACCAGCAACTGGCAGTGTCGGGGCCACGGAGCGTCGAGGGAATTATGCGCGCGGACGCAAGTCTTTGGATCGCAGTTTTGTAACTGCGAGTACCTTTTGCATTTCATATAGTGGCACTGGTAAAAAGAAAAGCTGACATCAAACTATGAACAATGGATACAGTAATTGTGCTTAACCCAAACAGCCGATCCCCGCAGAGTCTGCGAGGGGGCCCTCTCTAAGTAACTTTCTCTTTGACAACGCACGAAAGTTGCTCAACTTCTAGATGAGACATTTCGTAACGTTTTACTCCGTCTGGAGCAAAATGCGTTAGTTCGTGCGAAAAGTAATAACAGTAGCCCCATCAACACCAAATATCATGTACCTGCGAGATTTATGTCCTAACGTCCGTCGATTTGTACGCCCATCGCATGTCCTCAGGATATCAATCAAGGGTGAAGCTGCAATATTCATGTAAGGCCCTGCACGAATATCCACGGGATGGCTAAACAGGCACCTATTTTATGGTGTAGTCCGTGCAAATCGCTGTCAGGTCAGCCTCAAGTGAGCTGGGCCCTTACTTGATGAAACGGAATAAACTTTGAATTAGACTGTCTCGCTTCAGTGTCTCAAAGAAACATTTGTGAATTTGCAGATTCTTGCGAAAATATAATCTGTGTTACAATAACACCTATTCATCAGCAATTCATACAGATATAATTATAAATATTACAGTAACACTTTAAGATATAAATCTTATCGATATGCAGGGGTCTGCAGACCTGCTGAAACTGTCACTATAGCGTTGTTTGATACACAGCTCAGTGTCATCTCTTGGGGAAAAACTGGGCTTTGTTCGAAGTAGTGACACGAAGTTTATGTCGTACTATTTAGGACTTGTGCAGTACTGAACGGCTGTCACTGAAATATCGATCACCCTGTCATAAGATTTTGTGCTGACGTATTCGGCATCCATACTGAAGAACCCCGAGACTAGGTACACGGAAAAGAGGGGACAAACACAAGGTAGTATCAGCATCGTATTCGGCATGTGTTAGCTATGGTACACGCTATGCCTTTGTTGCTATTACATGTTAATGAACCTTTTTGACGACGGCCTATGCGCATGCGCGTGACATTGAGGCGCCGAAGAGGGTTATTTCCCTCTTCCCTGGATGGCGCAGTATGGGGACGACAGAAATGGGGACCAGTAGGGAGATCACACGAACATGTGATCTTGTCGGTCCCACTCCGGACCGGTTTTCGTCCTTTGGGTTTGGGTAGCAACCCACGTGGATTTGTTTCGGCGCGCGCCGAGCCTTTTTCTCTGGAGAACCGCTAGGATACGACGCGAATGTGGAAAAGGTCCACAAGGACTATGATTTTAACGCAAGATAGGGTTACTATAACGCTTAGCTTTAAGTGTCGAACGCTGTTACATCAGCAGGTCATAAGGCATAAGGTGGTCGTTCTTGTTCGTATTTCTGTAGAGGACTTAAAATTGCGAATATGAATGAATACCGGTAATCCTGAAGACTGGGTTCGAGTCCTACAGCTGGCTAACCTTATCAGTGACTTTCATCTTTCATGAAAGGAATGTTCGTTCGTGTTGCTTGTTTTCGTGTTGCTTGTTCCATGGTTGTCATTGATGTGCACACAGTTCATACAATTATAGAAAATGTGTCTAAGATCCGTCGAACGGCACCATCATGGACATCCGTCGGACATGCCACGGACGAGCATTCCCGTCCCATTTGGACTTCTAGAATATACATTATATGGATCAAAGTAAATATCCCTGCGGGCGTCTCCTGGATGTTCTCTGGACTGCGACGTGTTACTGGGAGCGTAACCATTGCTTATGCAACAGCAATGACATCACAAATGCGCTGCTGTCAGCATGGTAAAGTTTTCTTTTGGGGATTTTTTTTTTCCTGTCTGAAAAAAGAGCACTTGTGAAAGCAGTCCCCTCATTTGAATGTACATATTATCCACACATTGACGACGTCTATATAAAAGTAACGACTTTCAAAAGGAACATCAGTGTGTGGATAAAGTTGCGAGTACAACTTTCGACAAAAAGGTTAAGTACTAAAAGGTGAAAGGTTAATTTTGGGAAAGTGATGATGATGATGATGATGACGGATAGAAGAAAAACATTGGGAAATACTCATGTAACGTCACTACTGTTACATGTAGTGGAATTATACGACATATCCATTATATATATATTACTATCGACATACTGTGTATTATTATCCAATCCTCGCAGTATAGCATGCATTGGGAGAAGTACATGATGGCAATAGACCTCTCCCTGTTTGTAAACAAATGACGTCATAGTGTTCGACAGCCCCACCAATTTGGTAGAGTTGAACTACGCTCGAAGCAAGAGGCGAACAAGGTCTTGAGGGGATTACGATGGTTCCTGAAAGGGACTACTTTTCTTTCAATAGGAGGCAGCGGACAAGTGTCCATTCGTGGAACCCAGCCCTCCCCTTCCGATATGTTGCGGCACGGTCCCTGGTTTCGGTTTCAGTCTGTCTACCAACATCATGATTCTCAGGTAGATGTCTATTGATGTTCTGAGGCTGGAACACATACCAAGTATGGTCAACAGTTTCCCCATAAAGTCGGCAGGGCTAGCTCAGCAAACTGTCCAGTGTGTGTATCTGTGGAAAGCACGGAACACATCGTTATGCACTGCACAAGATATGCATCCCAAAGTGCTACATGGAAGTCTGCTCTAGACCGCTTGGACAATAGAGCCTTCGATATATAGTGAAGGTGCTGGGAACCCAGGAAGAGAGATGCGGCGTTGTCAGCGCTTGTCAATTTCATAGTGAGCTGTGATATGGAATCTGTATTTTAGGACCGCATTCAAGGCATGCGTCGTCGAGTTCCCTGTTCCTGTTGGTTTCTCGCAATTCATTTCACTTCTTTGGGGATGTAGCTACGCATGTGCACGTGCAGTTCGGTGACCGGAAGGAGTGTCTTTTCATTTTTCTTTTTCCTTTCATTTATGGGATCTTTGTGGGAGTAGCAGAATTCGTTAGGTGACGAATTCAATATCTTCCTTTTTTTTCTTCCTATAGTCAAACTCAATCAAACTCAAACATAGAAAGGACAAATGCATACAAAGCCTCAAGTGCCTAAGAAATTAATGATGAGGGAAGGAAGTCACTCAAAAGGGTTCGAGTCCTACAGCTGGCTAATCTTTTCAGTGACTCTCCTCTTTCATCATCGGGAGAAGTAATTTGCGACCGTAAAGTCATTTCCGTCCTCCTATACGATTCCTCGAGAAAATTCGCGCGCGTGTTGTTTGCCACCTCGGGATGGGTAAGGATGGGTAAGGATGGGCCCTCGACGATCATCCGCACGAAGAAATTCTTCCCGTGCTGCGAGAGACGTGTTTCTTACGCTGCCACTTCGTATCATTATTATTATTATTATTTTTTCAACAACCCCGCTCAGAAATAAACGTTACAACGTTTTCTCACTCCAGGAGAGAGGCGTCCATTTAGGTGAATCAGAAGAGCATGGATGAAAAGCAGCTGTTGGTCTGCATGACGATGGTTCGTGTGCATGCCTCCTCATATCATGCGCACAAAAGAAACCGCCTGACGTGCATGGGCCTCAACCGGCGATTTCCAGCTGCCAACACAGCTGGCACGCAATCTCGTAACGTACACTGTCTTACACTGAGGCCGCAAAAGTGCAATAAAACGGTAACTCCTGGAGAGCCACTTTAGCATTACATAGTTCGCCTCGGCAAAGCACTGTGGCCACAGTCAATTGCACCCTTAGTAAGCAACGTATGACGAGCGTGTTTTCTAGCAGTATAGACTTGCAGTTTATACACACAAAAACAATTATTCAATCTCAAGCCGATTCCTTATATTACGTACGTCGTGGGGAGGGGGATAGGGGGTTTAAGTAAAAAGAATCTCGTAGTTAGTTTTATATCAACAAGAAACACCTTTCAACAACGGTTCTCCAACAATATAACACTTTACATTGGCGACGACGGATTTGGTCGTGGCAGGCGCTACCTCGTTGATGGAGGTAATTAGGAGAATGATGAATCCCAAAGTGTAGTGTGTAGTCTCGCATTGTCCGGAAATGTGTGTGGCGTTGCTAGGCCGTTGATGAACTGGATATGACGAATCAATTTTAACATTACCAGAGGTCGATAAAGGTCTTTTTGTGCGTTAGACTCGTCAGGCGAGGAGGGCTTTTTTTTATATATTGTGAAATGCATCGCTCAGCGCGGGGGGGGGGGGGGGGGATACGTTTATTGAAAACGGGAGGAAAGGTTACGAACGAAACAATTTAATTCGTTTTGAGATTCTCACTTGTACGTTTTCTTATCTCAAAGCGCGATAACATGTGTGGAAGAATATAGCAGCAACTCAAGTTCTGTCGACGTTACTTTAATGGTTCCATTTAGTCGAGTCTCTTCCATCCCCTCTCCGCTAAAGCAGAGCTGGCGCAAAATGGATCACCATTTTCCTTAGGTATGTCGCTGTTCAAAACAACGTGCTCAGCCCCACGGGGACGTTGTTACCATGGTGACATCCACCCCACATCCTCTGGGGCGTTGCAGCTACCGCATCACTCATAAATATTCAAGTTCTTTTAGGTGGACGTATAATTCCATCCTTATTGCGTCTTTAGCATTCGGCTACACCGGCTGCAAGAAGAGGTATCCAGTGAACCTGTAGGTGAAAAACCAAGTAGGTAAAAAACTTAGCAGATATATAGGAAGGAGTAAATGCGACTTACACGACGACTTGGGGGGGGGGGGGGGAACTCAGTGATTTATTTACACTTAAAGGAAGTTACGAGTCTACGTTCCGGCGGAGACCCCGCCTTCATCATCATCTAAAAAGACCAGTCATGTGTGCTAGGTTTTAAAGCACGTGATGGTGACGTCATGTCGGGGTTTTGCCCACGTGGTGGTGGCCGTCATGTCACTTTCGGGAGGGTTCTAGACAAGTCGTATCAAGATGTCATCGTCCGGGCAATTGTCTGGGGGGGGGGAGGTATATAAGTTTAATGAACAGAAGGTGGCGTCCACGCAGGGAGAGGTAAGCCAGACCTATGTCGGTTTGCTTGTCTGGGTCGGCTTGGCGTCCAGTCCCTTTGGCTGGGCTTCCGCTGTGACTGAAAGAAGAAAAGGGAGCTCGTGTGTGTTCTCCAAAAATGTCTAACGAACTGTTTTATCGCAGGAGTAATATCAATATACATATATCGAGTAATCTCAAGTCATACCAATCAAACCGAGACCTCGACCACGAGGTGAGAAGACCACATCAGCTCAAAGGAACCGCAAGGATACACGTTGCCAAAGGGGCTATCGAGCACGTGATCTTACTGAGCTTTATACGTCGGCGATAAGCTTCTGACAGGGGCCGCCACCACATGTCTTCGAGCCCCATAGTTGAATGCGTTTAAAATACCTCCATGTGGAGACATTGCGCACGTGGGAAAATGTATGTACGACTGTATGTATGTATATGTACGACTTTGCGTTACGCTAGTTCGAACATGTCTTTGCCGTGAAAACGACTTTAAATATATATGCAAAGGAAATTTATTAGGTTGATCCGATGGTATGTACGCCTTTCAATGACTAGACAAAGGCATAGCCAAAGGTAAGTGACAACAACGCCACGTAGAGAATGGCCTGCTCGATGTGTACAAAGTCCCTCTGTCGTCTGCTTCCACGTCTGCCTAAGTAAATGAATGTCTGCCTATGCAGCTGCTCGTTTTCGTTAACAAACGATTGTCATTGAAGTGACCTGGCAGAAGCCTTCGTTAGTCGGACTCTTGCAATGAAAGAAGGTTGAAACTCGATCGTTTTTATTTTCACGTCCATGCCGAGCGCACTTTAGTCTTCGAGGACAGTTGAAGCACTACAGACCGCAACCGCCGGGATAAACAGTTCATCTCTCCGAAACCGCCCTGGTGCTGTCTCCGTTGCGAAGCGGAAACATTTCCTCGCTTCGCTGCTCTCTTCATGTTATGACGGAAGCAGCTGTCCGAGACTTTTATCACGCGACACTGTCGTGCCGATACATAAATACCACCTGCAATCTGAACACGATAACCGTTGCGTGCGATATGGAGTCGCGTCATCCACAAATGAAGACGCAGCTGTCGTTCCGATAAAAAGGACCTTTGATTCGACACTCGGCTGTAACGTGAGCCGAGATAAGAGCACGCCTGAAACGTGTTTCAGACGCGTGGAGAGTTGATCGGAAGAGATCGGCCTCCGTAAAGCAGTGTTCCCAAATTTTCAAGCAACAACGACGAATATGTTGGCAGAAACGCGAGTTTTAGCAGGATGAAAACACTCTATAAAATCGACACGATAAAGCACGCATAGTATGATGACGCAAACTAGCTGGCGTGATCTTGAGATCCTTGAATCTGAGGAAAGCGTGCGCTTCTTCCTACCTGCTGTCAAATCAAAGCTGAGACACTTGAAACGGCCACTGGCTTATCGTTATTTGTAGCGTTGTCAGAAACACGTTGAGACCTGCCGAAACTCTCTAATATGCAACCTCCCAGACGTTGCTCCTGTGTTCGCCGTTCATGTTATATTCTCATTGGACGGGGAACGCCATATGTTGTGTTTCGGGTGGGGGGTTCACAAAAAAATCTTGGGCGCTTCGGCGAATCAACCTGAGCCACTGCGAAGAAATGGCGCTACACATACTCTCCCTGAGTTGTTTCAATGCACCATACATTGCATATATTCTCCAGCCACCTAAGCCCTCCCCCTCGCGACGTCCTCTCTTGGTATGGACTGACATCCTACGCGAAGAATCCATTGGCCAATACCTGAAAGCAATAAAGCAAAGCGCAACGCAATTCCTCCAACCAGTCCCCCCTTTCTTTTTCGTTTTTTGACGGAATCACTTTATCGTTGTGCACTCCTCCGCCAGAAACTGTGGCAAAGCGCAAGTCTCTCTAACATTTGAGAACGTCATGAACTCCCGCGCTTCCCTTTTCCATGAAAAAAATAAAAAAATAAACCTCAGTACTTGAGAGAGTAAGGCACGCAAGAGAGCATGACATTATGTGCTAAGAAGCACGATGCGACAGTACAGGGACTTCCCGTTGGATGTCGCCACTCGCTTGGCCGTCTACTCGGGATCCCGTCTAGAATCGCTGCATTTGAGCAACGCTTCTTGGGCATCGGATGCTAACCCAGGTGACAAAAAATTTGCAGTTACGAGTGGTTTATGGAGGGATTTTCACTTGAAACCACTTTGAACCACTTTGTACGTAAGTGAAAATCCTTTCAGAAACAACTTGGGATTGCAGACATTTTTCTCCTGGGAAAAGCACATACTTTACTCACACATAGTTAACTTCCTTGAGAGCAACAACTTCTTCTTCCCCTATCAGCACGGCTTTCGCAAGCATCTGTCTTGTGAAACCCAACTAGCAGGCTTCATACTACTACTACTGCTACTCATACTACTGCTACTCGTGATGCTGTTTATTATTGTAACCCACTCCCCCATGTAATGTCCCCAAGGGACCTTTGAGGTATTCTGAAATAAAATAAAATAAAATAAAAAGGTTAGCCCTTTTCCACATCAATCAATTGTTTTCCCAAATCTTCCATGCGACTATTTTTAAAGGAACCGTCGCATCCGTCCTGGTCGACACAAAAACTGTAGCGCCGTTTTACACTTCGTTCGTCATCGATAATAACGCCGAAAATACGACACGGATTAGCGTAGTAGTTTCTATTCCATGTGATGCAATGCACGGCGTCTCCAGACGATTTCCGGACGCCGGATGTTGAGTGTATGGCGGAATTTCCTCTCTGGAAATCGTAGAAAAGGCCACACGGAGAAGTCCAGTCAGGGTGCGCCCTTGGGCGACCGGCGACGCGAGCTGGCTGGCGGACGTCTGCAAGTCGCGGAGATCTGTAAATCGGCTTGTGGATTAGCCAAGTGTCGATTCTGGTTGAGCACAGGATTCGTACAGCTAAGGAGGTAACGCCATGTTTCAGAGCTCACACTCATAAGCGAAAATCGACAGGGTAGTTTTCACTTAGTACAGGGTGTGTGCAGATAAACTTAACCGGCATTTGCGCACTTAGCTTGTTGTCTACTTAACTGACGAACTTCCGGTGGCGCTCGATGGCGCATTTATGCGCGCGAAATCTACAGAAAAATCGTGGAAGCCATACTCAGCTTCCAAAATAAACGGAGCGACGAAAACGTCGGCTTCCGTGCATTAGAATAGGGCGGTCATGGCAGTGCATGGTAGTGCATGGCGGTCTCGGGAGAGTTATGTGCAGGTACCGCTAGGGGCACTACCCGACGAGCATCCATGTGGGACATCGTTTCGATTTCTACACCGATAGCTCCCCTAGCGGTACATGAAAGCAACTGTCCTGCGTCCGCCATGTTGCCCTATTCTGACGCACGGAGGCCGACGTTTTTGTCGCTCTGTTTATTTTCTAAGCTGAGTGTGGCTTCCACGATTTTTCTGAAGATTTCGCACGCATAAACGCCCCATCGTGCGCCACCGGAACTTCGTCAGGTAAGTAGACAACAAGTTAAGTGCACAAATGCCGGTTATGTTTATCTGCACACACACTGTATATTGCAATGAACGCGAGCAGACGAGCTCGGAGACAATTGCCTTCACCGCGCTCCCATTGATATGTCTAGCCTACGTCATCGTGGTGTTACTATCGCTGCGGCACCCTTAGCCGCAGAGGTAGTGCGAATCTTTAAAACTAGTTTATTTAATTAATAGTATAAATTTGGCCAAGTAGGTGTGAAGCGGTGCCAAACATTACCGTATCGGTCTGATACACATCCGGACGCGGTAGTCCCTTTAACGATCGTGCCGATAATTTGACCTAATAGCGCTCCTGCAACGGTCCACCTGCAGCTATTGATTTGCGGACAAACACCTGCTGAATGCAGCATCAAAACTACTAATTGGACGATAACGTTTTTCGTCAGCAAGTCCTTGCAAGTATCAATGAGCATTTGGTACTTAATTCTAATTATGCCCATTTATCACCTAAATGAGCATTTAATTCTAGTATCCAGAAGTGCGTTTCAGCTATTACTGCGGTAACACCTCGATCAGCTCTTGTGGTAAGCATAAAAACACTTCCCGTTTAATTAGGCCATACACCTCGATGAGCTTTCTTTACACTTTCAGTATTAATTATACCCAGCCGATCAATCATGATTATGCAATCTCATAAGAAATAGTTGCGCAACAACATAATCGTCGCAATTTTTTTTTTCGCACTTCTCTCTTTATTTTCTTTTGGTCACGCTTCGATGCAACAGCGAACTACTTGGCCGCTCGAAGGAAGGCGAACAACTTTCTTCTTCTTTCTTCTTGTTCCTTTTTTTTTTTTTTTTCTTTTCATAGTTTCGAGCTCCCGAGCTCCGCAGTCAACCACTGGAGCGGAAAAACAGCTTAAACCGCAGTAAATAAGACGTAATTTGCGCGAACACAGTTTTGAATCTTTGGGTGTTTGTGGGTTTTCCTGTTGAACTATTTGTGTGTTTTGTGGCAACATTATGGTAAGCTCACAGCACGTTTTCGTCGTAATCATCACCATCATTATCAACATCGTTCCACGAGGTCGTCACCATGATGAAAGTGAAGTGGAGTTGCTGGCCTGACACTAGTGAAGCCGAAATCTCCATTTTATTTTTCCTCACACTTAAATAAAATCGAACCAAGACGTACTTCGTAAAGGGTTTTAAGTCTGATCACGTGGTGTTACGTGCACGATTGTGATCTGGTCAAAGAGTCAAGTTTATGATAAAACGATGAAAGATGAAAGTCACTGAAAAGGTTAGCCAGCTGTAGGGATTTGAGGCTTTGTTTGTATCTGTCCCTTCTATGTTGTTCCAGCCTCAGAACATCAGTTTCTCTCTAAGTTTATGATAATCGCAATTTTTTTCTGCCATTTCTTTCTCTATCTCTCTTTCGTATGGGACGTTCTGCGATCAGTTAATCCCATAGCATTTCTTTTTCTTTTCTTTTCTATTTAGGTACAAGTTGACTGAAAGAGTCCCGGTGTCCCGAACCCACTCCTGATTGCCCTCGATTCCTTAGGTTGGGACGCGGGGAAAATAAGCAATATCCTCCTCTCGAGATACGTATACAAACTTAAAAACGTAGAGATAAACTGATGTTCTGAGGCTGGAACAACATAGAGGGGACAGATACACACAAAGCAGAAGATGTGGGTTCGATCCCTACAGCTGGCTAACCTTTTCAGTGACTTTCATCTTTCATCGTTAAAAACGTACTTTCTCTGCAATATGGAAGGAATTGAACACGTTCCTCTCTCCATATTGAATCGGAGCATGGTTACCATAGATACCAAATTCGTGCTACTTTTTCGAATAACATACACGTCTTCGGGAGAATATTCTTGAAAGGTGTTGTGGCAGCCGCTGGAAACGTTCGCTTTTTGAACGGCGTGTAACTTGGACACCCGTAATAAATGTAGAAAATTACTCGCCACAAATGTGTAAAACAGTACCTGGTAGTTTCTTGGCCCGTTTTCCTGGCAGAACGCCTTGTTTGCGTTATGCCTCCTCAAATACATAGGCAGGAAATCTGCTTCCAAGCAACGCACGATAATAGTGAGTTTTAGTGCATCGTACGCTATCGACTTTGCTACGCAAGGGATAGCGTTGATGGTTCTGCGCACGACCATAACAGAAAGAGAGCTTCACGCAGTGCGTAGAACCACCAACGCTGTCTGTTACGTAGGCTATTGACTTTGCGTATACGTAAGGGATAGCGTGGGGGTTCTGCAAAATGCGCAAAGCTCAGCTTATGTCTTGCGCGTGCGCAGAACCACCAACACTATCCCTTACGTGCGAGAAGGCAAGAGCGTACGAGATACTAAAACTCACTATTAGCGAATTTTAGTATATCGTACACTGTCGCCTTTGAGTACGCCAGGGATAGCGTGGTGGTTCTGCGCAATGCGCAAAGCTCTGTTTATGTACTGCGCGTGCGCAGAAACACAAACGCTATCCCTTAGTACGCAAAGGCGATTGCGTATGATGCACTAAACCTCACTATTGTCATTTTGTCATTGCACTAAACCTCACCATCCCACGCCATTTTGATCGAAAACTCTCCGTGCCGGCAAAAGGCAAGACCAAGATCGACGATAGCGAAAGGAAAGTTCGGTATAGCAAGCGAGCTGGTGGTGACGATCCATGACTGAGACCGTGTTTGTGTTTGTCTGTTATCGTCCTCTACCTCGTCTCGGGTTTTCAAGTCATAGACCAAGATCGGTCGTCTAGTTGGTGCGTGCCAAGAACTAGACGAAATTAGTCGAAAACGGTTGGCGAACATAACCGAATGAACCTCCATCCGAACACTTACGTCGTCAACCATTATTTTCAGGGAGAAATATTTCGTCACGGTATATACCGTGCGAAATGGTACTTTTTAGCGAGCCACTTTCAATAGTTAATAATAATTCGTGGCCTTACGTCGCGAGTGAACTGTGATCGCGAGCGACGCCACAGTAGTCGACCTATGGGTTAATTTTGCCCACAGCATATCTAACATCCCTCGCGGGGGACGGCGTGGCAAAGCACCTTGTATCCTGCCACAAAGAGCGAATCACTGTGAGACACTTTCCATAAATGCAAATTAAAGAACAATTGCCGGAAGAAGGTGCGTCAAGAGAGAAACTGATGTTCTGAGGCTGGAACAAACATAGTAGGGACAGATACAAACAAGGCAAGTTTTACGGACGACTTTCATCTTTCAAGGTGCGTCGTCCGTAAAACTTTTAAATTCCTTTTCACGCTGTAACGAGAGAGCGCCGTTATCGAAATGAGACTTAATTGTTTCCGTTCTTGGGCACTAAATAAAACCATTATTATGATGATGTCGAAGAAGTAACAACTCCATGAATGACGATGGGATGAGGTTATTTCGATGATGAGTATAGGATGACGAATCCATAACAAATGAGAGACTATACGTGTAAGGGGGCGTCGTAATATCGGTGCTAGCAGTTCATACGGTTGGTCATATCGATGTAGTGCGATAAGGAGATCAAGCAGGCATTGACGGTTACAGCAAGGGCGCAAGATTGCGGCAAGGTAGAAGACGCAGGTCCAGCTACCGGAGCTCATTTTTCGGAGTCAATGCTCAATTTCAATCACGACTGTTTGCAAACTGTACGATTAAGGACAATCTCTTTGAACTTTCAGTATTTCCTTCTATAATTCGTACTCTCTTTTTGTATGGAATATTTAGCTTCGATCGGCGCTCCCGTAAATGACCATTACTTGTGATTGTGAAGTATCTCTTCTGCGAACGAAGGTAAAGATCACTACGCGGGAAAACAGGAGCAGAAAAGTCACCACAACAAGGGAGACCAGCCAACTAATACGCTACATACAGGGGGTCCCAGAAAACGTGTCGTTGAACTATAATAATAATAATATTATTATTATTATTAAAATTACACCTCCTATAATCATGCGGTCAACGGCATTTGTTCTTACTAGGTTTTTTCCACCTCCTGATGTGAATGTCGGGCAACGTAAGTTTAGTTATGCAATTTTTTGCGAACTGAAATGGGAAATTTGCCAGGTAAAGGTCACTGTTTTACCCCACCAATATGAAGAGCGTGTCTAATTTACTGAAATTAATGATAATTGACAGGGATGGTCAGGAGCTACCCCATCGGAAAAAATAGCCGAACATCATGCTCTACGGAGCTCCCAGAGGATAGCGCAATAGACAGCGCAATCGTTGTCAGTCCGATGAAAGGAGATCGGAAACTCAGCCCACACCGGCATAGCAGAAAGTGATTAGACTCACTAAAAGTGATAACACAGGCATGGCTTATCGCGTCCGGCTTTCACTGGGATCATGCTTTTCCCCTTCCAATTTCAGGAACTGTCACTTTTTCTACTATCACTCTGCGGGCTGGGTTTCGAACCTCCTTTCGTAGGACTGACAGCGATTGCGCTCAAAAGGTCGTAGAGCGTTATGGTCCGGTGCTCCGAAAAGCACTATGTTCGGCTATTTTTGTTCCGACGGGAGAGCTCGTGAATATCACTGTCAATTATCATGAATTTGAGTGAATTCGGCAGGCTCTTCATATTGGTGGGGTAAAAAAGTGACATTTACTTGGCAAATTTCCGAGTTCAGTTCGCAAATATTTACATAATTAAACTTACGATACGTGACATTCACATCAGGAGATGGCAAATACCTAGTAAGAAAAAATGCCGTTGACCACATGATTTTGGGTAGCGTAGTTTTTTTTATTATAATTCAATGACACGTTTTCTGGGACACCCTAGCGTTGCTAAAACTCAATTATTTTTTACAAACGCTAGTTGCTGATGTGATGAATGTTTTAGTGATAATGACTCCCTCTAGTGAAGCAGAATTAAGCGTTAAGTTCAAGTTAAGGGACCGTTGATCTTTTTTTCAAATGTGAATGGACGTTGGTGAAAGAGGGCCATAGTTATGAAGCTGCAAGGACGCAGCCTCCCTCATCTCGCAGCAATAAAGTTGTTGTTTGACATTAATCTGCGCACACACTATCAACAGGAAATATATCCCCAAGAGAAGACGATAACATGCATCAGTGAAGATCAGCGTGGTGATGCTATACGCTGACACATTCACTGAGCGATTTCGATACGTCCTGTGACTGGAAACACGTTCATTGATGTCAGAGGACTTCTTCTTCGTTCGGCTTTCATTGCTGAGAACGGAAAATATTCGCCAAGAACCGTTTCTCCTTTCAATTTTTTTCTTTTCCAATGTTTGGAAACGGTCCCTCTCCCGTACCGTTATTTCGCGCGTTGGATCGTCGATGGAAGAGCCAGAAAATGTGGGAACCAGTTGGCTGCAGTTGTCACGGCCGTGTACGTAAAGGGCGGTTGGGTATCACGGCGTGGCCGTCCTTGACCTCCCCATTGTGGTCGCTCAACTGTTGACGACGAAAACAAGTTGAACGCCACCGCACTTTCCTCGTGCTGGGAAAAGAAAGACTGGCGACACGGACATCTTGCTACGCGGGCATCTCAGTAGCGAGCCACCTGCAGCATGCGGCATACATGAATTGCGCCCGTCGAGTATGTGCACGAATGTTAAAACCCAGGGGCGTAGCCAAGGGGGGGTTTAGGGGATTGAACCCTTCCGAAATCGTACCTTTGGTAGTGCATTCGGGATGGGGAAACGAGGGGAAAATACTCCTCCTCCATATAAAGTCCCCATAGAAGCCCTCCTGAAATATTTTTGTCTGGCTACGAAACTGTTAAAACCTGCGCGGAACAAACGAGCGTATTGAAAAATTTTTAAACTCCAAGGTTATTTGATCAGTCGAAAACACTGATGCTAGTTTTTACCATCGACGTACCAGATGCTACGTATACAAAGAACTGCAAGAGACGAGAAGTGTACGTGTGCCGGTGGTGGACACGAACCCGCTACCTCTGACTGCCGTCTCACTGACTTTTCCTCAACCGCTCTCTTTGAGATGATTGCTTGGGCGTTGATGTGTTTGTCTTAATTGTTCTTTCAGCCTCTGCACGTGGATATGAAGGAGTGGAAAGGACAAGGAAAGAGACTTTGAGAATTAGTCCCTGCTCTGAGATTTATTATTCTGGGAAGAGTCGTTTCCCTCGAGGAAGGGAACAAATGAACGAACGATTATGCAACTCAGTTCAATCTATTATATTACACCTTATAAACGCGACTAATTTCTCGACAAGAGCAGTCGCCTTTTAGAAACCCCCTGATGTACATCTTGCTGCAACGTTAACTTGAACGCGGCGACGGCTGGCGGAAACAGATGGAGAACCACCCTATCGGCGCTACGTAGAACTAAAGGAAGAAAGCGTTGTGGGCTATCCCACTCGTGCTTGGGGGTGTTTGTCGAGAAGCCTCTCCCTCGTCATTAATCCGCGCATTCGGAGCGGATGAAAGCCGTTCTGGGTTGGAACACGGAAGGACGGACACAACAAGGCATCATATTACCTTAAAACATGAAATATAGAAAGATGGCAGCCGTCGAAAAAAAAAAAAAGCAATCGTACCGACGGGACGGTTCTTAGTGCGATACAAATTCTATGGACTCGGAATTAGCTTTCACGACTTCCCGAAGGACAAGAAGGAACGAAACGTTCGGTGTGTCAAACTCGGGATTGGGAAACAGCTCACGAAATATGCGATGATGCATACCACACTTCACCAACGAAAATTTCAGAGCAGTAAAGGAAGACAACACAGATATGCGGTTCGTAGAAATTCTGAGATCATCTGATGTCACTCAGTTGTTACTATTAGCACGATGGAAAGTCACTGTTCCGAGGCTGAAACACACAAACAGACGAACATAACACAACACTCTTAAAAATGAACTTCACCGCATAGCACGCTCCTAGCCAACCATCATCTCGAGTGATATCGTTATATGCCCTTATTTGTCGAAAACGGGAGGCGTACGCCATTTCTGTGACAATTATGAACAGCATAAGTGTCACAAAAAGGCGTACGCCTCTCGTTTTCAACAAATCAGGGCAGCTAGATAACGATATCATTCGAGATGATGGTTGGCTAGGAGCGTGCTATGCGGTGAAGTTCATTTTTAAGAGTGAAGTCTCAAGGAGAGATCGGCGATCGATACACTCTTGAAAATGAACTTCACCGCATAGCACGCTCCTACCCAATCATCATCTCGAATGATATCGTTATCTGCCCTGATTTGTTGAAAACGGGAGGCGTATACGCCTTTTTTCTTACAATTATGAAAAATATAAGTGTCACAAAAAAGGCGCACACCTCTCGGTTTCAACAAATCAGGGCAGATAACGATATCATTCGAGATGATGGTTGGCGAGGAGCATGCTATGCGGTGAAGTTCATTTTTAAGAGTGTACCCATAGCCCTTCGACCATAGTCTTCCCGCGACGTAAATTGTCCCTTCTACGAGGGATAATCCCTCCTTGACGGAAATTATACTGTCCAGCGACAGCACAAGTCACGCGAGAACTCAGCGTCAGATAATCTTTTATGACCCTCAACTCAATTGCCCTCTGCCCCCCGGTGCAGGTCCCCCCCCCCCCCAAAAAAAAGAGGGAATTATCCTCATCATTGAAATTTTATCGGCGCTCACCCGCCCGGTAAATTTAGAGACAAAAATCGTTGATTATGTAAACTGTAAAAGCAGTTGTTCGGCCACGCAATCTTCGTCTGCCGGCGCTTTTTCTCATCCATCACGGGATCTACGAGAGTTTACCCAATCAAAATTTACCGCACACTCATAATTAGTGGGCATCCCTTTCAATCGAGCCATTTAGCTTTGTGGACATCAACATTAAAGTTTAACGACAATACTGTGCATTCAAGATGGAAATAGTATGGGTAAGGCGCATCGTCTTCGACGTTGCTTTTATGGGGGGGAAAATCGAGGAGAAGCCGAGGTCTTCCTTTCCTCGCCCACTCGTGTGAGTCGTATCACAGTCGACACATTTTGTGCAGACTTGGACGCGAAAACAGCTTCAAGAAGGTCAGAGGACGTTCCGACCAAGCAGATGTCGGTCGACGGAGCAGAAGAAGCCAAATATTTGCGTCCAAAGCAGCCGATAAGGCCAATAACATAAAAGTCCTTTGCCACATGGCCGAGACAAGCAGCGCTGAAGCCATGTCCTGTTTACATGGCGCTCTCTTTGGTGAGAAGAGATTTTCTTTGAAGGGAAGAGCCAACCTCTTTGGACGAATGTCCCCAGACGTGAATTTGACAGAACAACAACTCTCCACTTGTGTATAGATGGCAAATGTAGTCAAATAGAAAGAAACCAATATCGAAATCCAGACAGAAGGAAAACAACAACAAATACGCTGATGATGATGAATGGGGAAATTCGCCAATTGGGTTGTGGCCCACTATACTCCAATGCCGACGGGACTGCATGAGATGTAAAATGACAATGAAGAGACGAGGGGGGAGAGGCGGTAGCAAGGCTCAGGATTAAAGGACATAAAGGAGATCGGTGTCTCGCAGAAAATCCAGGAAAATCTGCAGGGCACGGCGACAACGAAAAAAACGAAACGACAACGAAAGCTGAAGGACGACGAAACGAAAAGCGCGAGACGCGCTCCTAGCTTTCGTTTCCTGTGTGGGACTGCTGTCGGGAATGCTTTCCTTCTCTCTCCCTCCCTTCTTCCTAATTTCTTTAATATCTACGTTTCTAATTTCTCATTTCTTTTAATTTCTGACCGTCTATCCTTTCTCTTTTACTCCTCCTCCTCGCCTTGTCCGAGCAGGCAGACCTCACTCCTCTTCCTTAGAACATCATACCACCAGCATCACCACCACCACAATGCTTGCATTCCTGCACTCTTGCGACACGTGCACCTGCCGATCAACTTGCTCCTTTTCTCATTCTACAGGTTACTTTTGGCTTTCATTCCTGCTAGACGTTTCTCGCCCCGAACGTGAGTACGCATCCTCAAGTAGGGATACTTTGTACCCCGTTCTCAGGTGATACATTGTCAGGTTAAATACCTTTCACAAAAAAAAAATTAGTTTGTCTATTTGTTAGGGTATGTGTGTAATTGGAGGTGCTCCATGCTACACACTTGATGCAGGCATGAGCATTTGGATTAGGCGATCTCGCATGGCCAAATCCAGCCCACCAACGCTCTGCCCACTTGTAACCATTTTGGACACCGTAGGACATCGGTCCTCAAAATGACGCTACTCATTATTCCATTTGACCACATTTCCACCAGCAATGAGGTAGAGTATCGCCCGATGAAACGGGCGTACTTCGAAATAAAGTCATCGAAATCGCCGCTGCAAAATAAACTACCGGAAATAAACGTTATTTGACTATAAAATGCACAGTCGCGCGCGGGAAACTGCCAACAGCGAACTTTGACTAACCTGGACAGAAAAATGCAAACACCGAACTTGGACTAGCCTAATAATAAACTAACCAACGTGGTGTTCCGTCGTGTCTGCCCCGCTAAGCCTAACGGCCGCTAAAATTTAGTTTTCGTCGCTAAAACGACTTGGACAGACATCTAAAACCCGTGAATTTGGGTGGTTAAATAGGGATACCGTGTTTCTAAACACGGCATACACCATCTTACGAACCAATCGAGCATTCTCCTTGTTTCGAGAACGGGAATTTGAGGCAAGATGAGTACACAATATTCTGTGGCTCATCTCATATAGTCAACAATTTCAACAATATCAAAACAACGGGAATTTCCAGTTGGGGGATTTCGCAATCGGGAATATCGAGGTCCACCCCGATGAAACTCCCTAATCATAATCACAAAATAAAATTGTTGTTGTTGTTGGATTAGGCGAAATGGGACGTAACCCCGCTGTGGTCCCGGCAACCAACAACAACAACAGATGAGTTAATGTTCAATAACTGATACTAGGTTTACGAATGACAACAAGATGTGGGAAGAACAGTCCTTGGACCACACCCGTCTCTGGGCCCCGGAACCTCGTTACCTCGCCTTGGTTTCTTGGTGCGGTTCTGCATTCTGTTTCTTGAATGCCTCGCTACAATAAAGAAAAGAAAGCGTACACATTCACGCATGCGAACGCAAAGTATGAGTACGTGGTAATCCGCTTCCGTATTGTGACGATTGAATAACGGTATAACAAACTTTTTTTCTTGTCTTCTGTGGCCACCGAGAAAGCACGGACCGTTCCTCTGAAACTGCCGCTGGAGCTCGCGTTCCCGCACCCCCCTTCCGGTATGGGAGAATTCTCTCTGTTGGCTGGGATAATGAGCACAACGGGGGCCATAAAAGATTATACGGCAAGCTCTTCCTTCACGCGGGACTTTTGCTGTTGTTGGACAGCATCGCTTGTCTCATGAAGTGATGTGTCTTTCCATTTCAGAAGAACATAGTAGGAGGGGGTAACATATCCTCGAGTCTTACCATCGAGTCTGTATATAGGTTCTAGTAACTTCTGGCGCTTTCCTTTCAGACATACAGATTCTGCATTTACGTCATGTTTCTCAGGGTAATTCAGAACTTTAGGACCAGATAATGCATTACTAGAAACATGCCGCCCCGAAAGACACACGCTTATATAACACTGTAGCATCAGCGTAATACAGACGTTGTCTATTGCCGTGCCAACAGGCATGTTGGTGTCTGTTGGCAGAAAACTCCTGAAATCTCATTTGTCCTCGCATAGGTTTCAAAACTCGTATGCAACCTAGATGTGCGCAAAGCGGGTGTACATAACGCTGCGGTTTTCCGTCGCGGTAAATCGCGGGGAGTGGGGGGAGGGGGGGGGGGGAGAACATACGTGGTGGAATAGGATTTTACCCGAAAGACATGTCCAGATTGAACGCGCCCTGAGAAACAGTCAAACGTTCTGCAACTCCGCACTGAGCCGAGCAGAAAGCAACATGCTCATAATAAGAAAGAGAATCTGGTCACCTTGACCGTCTGACGCCACTTGCAGACATAGCAGGCCGGGAGTTTTGACGGATCACTGCTTCTCCAAACCTTGGTTGGAAAGACAGCTGATACTTTTTTTATGACGACATTGAACTCATGAGCGATTTTAATCATTTATCGGATGAGAAGAATAGGATGTTGTGTCCGCCACAAGAATTGCTTCGCAAGCTCTGCTGTCTGCTTTAATAATAATAATAGGGGGTACATTTACACGTGGAGGTCATACGTCGTCTCCTTTGTTTGGCTAATCGTAACTCTCTTCAGTGAAAGGCGCTTGCGTTGCTGTTCTGCGCAAACTGATTCCCATCTTGCCTGTGATCCTACGAAGAAGAATTACTCGCAGTGTACACACTTTTTCCTTCAAAACTGGAATGCTACTTTGAATGGCAGATACCCGCGCTGTCGCAGTTCCCTATGTCGGCCTGGGAAACAATGAAATTTCAGACGGTTTCGAACCAGATTACTCGACCGACTTCCAGCCGCCGAAAGCCCCGACGGCAAGCAGACTACTTCTTGTTTCAACGCTTGTTTTTAAATACTTCTTCCCGGGCTATTGTCATGGTTTTTGTGATAGTTCTGCTTTTATCGAATTGCCGCTTATGTACGTACAATTTTTCCCGTTGTCTCGACTCTATTTTCAATGTTAGTTCACTATATATTTATTGTAGGCAAGGATGTGACAACGAACGGCAGCCGTTACAAAGTGAGTGCTAGTGTTTGCGTCTCTTTTGAGTGTCAATGTTCTGCACTCGATGTCCTCACATAATGTACCAACGAACGGTTCTTGAAACCGTTACAGTTTTCTAAATAAACCCACGCAAAGATGCTTACGGCTCGTGCCCTCCACAAAATAAATAAACAACGAGAAAGAGAGGCGTACGTCACAAACAATATGTGACATTCGGCAGCAGTCACAACCAGCAGAAAAAATGTAAAGAAAAAAAGAGGATTCGAAAAACAGCGAAGGCGAAAGAAGCCCTTTCTCTCTCGTTTCCGTTGCGAACGGAAATCCTGGCACGCAGGTCGTGCAGGCCAAATTGCAGGAAATCGCAGCCATTGCAAAACCTCGTCCCACTTTTATTCTGAACGTTTTTTTCTTGTCGCGCTTTCTTCGCGCGTTTTGTTTCTTCTTTTGTCTCGGGGGGTGAAGCGAGTGCGTTGACGACGAGAGGTGCTGCATGAGCACGCTGGCCACCCAGATGGATCCGCTAACCTTCGGAGAGACCCCAGTTATTATTACTGTTCGGCGAAAGCGCTTCGCCCGGCGAGGATCAAGGTCGTACAGAGGGTGGAGGTAGGTGGAAAGCGAGTCGTCGGTGCTTTCTTCTTTCTGCACGCGCTGCGCACAACTGAAAACTTCGCGACTACTCAATAGACCATTCGAAAAAGGTTCCAGGGAGGAAATGATGATGATTGGAATTTTACTGGAGCACTAGCAACTAGGGCTGTAGTGCGCCAAAACAGTGGTTAGTGCCTTGAAATGCCGTGTAGAACGACAGTGACGGCGCATACACCAGAAATAGGACGACGACGACGAAGATTGGAGACGATAGGAGCAACAGCTACAGGAATGACTACGGGATGAGGTGATTCACCGCAGCAATGGGAAACGATAGGAAAAGCGAGGCAAGGCCCTATTATTTTTTTCGCCAACATCAACATCAAGGCATACACATGTTTTCCCCTCCAACTGCCACACGCGACTGCCGCCACGTGTTCTTCGACGCGACTCAACGACAGGTGATGGGGGTTCGAGCAGTTTTCCTCTTCAATGGACGAGCAGATTTTTTTTTTTTTTTTACGTTTTAACTTCCAGAATCCCTCCTTGGTTGCGAGTCCAATTATTTCCGCAGATATTTATTCGAGCATACCTCGCTGGATATGGGAAACTGGGGCACGTCCTGGGCCGACTTCACAGAGGGACACCACAGCCGATGACAACGGTGTATCCTGTTCTAATGGCCAACCGACAATTCCGTTTCTTCCGTTCGAACAGGCAGTTCAATATACTCTGAGCAAAAAGGATGATACCTCTAATAAAAGTGCTCCCACGGCCTTATCGAAAGAGTTCAGGTCATTTTCTTCGACCTTTTTTTTTTAAATCTTCTTTTGAGCGTCACGGGCGGATGCGTGCGACCGGAGAACACCTGGTCCCGTCCACTGCCCCGGGCACGGAAGCAGCGCATTTTTGTTGCACACCCTACATTTACGTTGCATTGCACCCGCATTATATGTAAAACGCGTGCGTCGAACAAAGCGCCTGGATAAGAAGGTACAATTAGAATTTTCCATTGAGTACACCTTGTGAGAAGAGTTTTGACAGCTGGGCACACCTGCTAACAACAATACACGAAACTCTCCAGTACTCAGTGGAGGATTGGAACCTGGATTATATTCGTACGCGCGGCAAACTGTCATTTCATAACAACCCGATGATACTCGAGTACGAAGAACGCTGGAAGCCTTTCAGAATTTCACTTTCAGGTCCTTACGGAGTGCTCCAACACTAACAACACACAATACACCGTCTTTCATTCGGAAGTTGCTCTTTGGCTTCATGGGCAAACAACAGCGATTTCCCGCTGCTTTTGCGAGCTTTGATTGGAAAGACGAGTGCTGACAAATATTCGCTCACGTTCATACTCAACTCACAGGCTACAGAAGCAAACGCTTTTCTCGACATCACAATGCCGTTGGTGAATTTTCCAACTGCGCTATTTTCGCCGAAAAGAAACGATCGCACGTCAAAAGCCATATCGGTTCTTCATTATCGACACGAAGAAAGCAAGTGTTCCTTTCACCCGTCGAATCTCGGCTGTACGTGTTGCCCGGGCAACAGACGGTACAGTTCTCTGTCAAGTCCACCACACCGGCAGGCAAAGCGCTCGGTACTGACCAGGGACCTAGGTCGCCATTTGGACAGGATCCGGTAGTGCAATTCTGTCATATATCTTCATATTTATGCTAACGGGGCCTTTGTCAGCACAATCTTCACCCGTCATTCTGGCCTTGTCTACTCACTGATTCGGGCAACGGAATCGCGTCCTTCCCGTCAACTTGACACTCGTCCAAAACAAAGCCAGCATCCACGTTGAAACAAGTCTGAGTAATGGGCAACACGAATTAGACGAAAATACGCGACGAAGCTCAAACCAGTTTTCGTCGAGGATTTCGTCCACCAGCTAGCACGCGTTTATGCTACTTTATCTTTTACAGCATCGGGCATCGTAAAAAAAAATTGGACCCACATCTTCGAGTTTTAATCCTGTCGACCGCGTGAAAAACGTAGAATATATAATTCTGGGTCATACATAAGAGGTAACAAACGCCTCCGGTCCCTGAATGTTCCACCCAAATCTCCTCTTTCTTCCGTGGCTATTTCCACACACACACACGATTTCCAGTAGCCTTATGTGGTAGAGCATCTTGGAAACAGCACAGAACACTTTGAGAACCCTTGAGAACCGTTGCTCAGTTTGCTGTAACGCCAAAAACTCTTCTTCATAAGCCCCAAGGCCAAAAGGAAGCTTCACCCTATGTCCGTCACAGATCATGTCAAAAGAAAAAGAGTAGAATAGGGAGTAATTGCAGCTTCTAGTCCCCTAGAGTGCAATTACTCTTCATTTTAGTCGCCTAACCCAGAAATTTACTCCCCAAAACTGCAAATAGTCACTGGATTTCGCAAATGGTCTCCTGAATGCAACAGTTTACGTAAATATGCGCTCTTCGTAAACTTGATGTAATGATGTCCTTTCTTGCGAAATTGTGCCTTATGGCACGCGGCAAGATTTTACATCACTCGACATATCACGGTTGACCGTTCGAGGTACTTACAACAGAGCGTGAAATGCAGCCCCTGCTCTGTCGGTCAGGCTGACCTTTCCGAAATAAACGTATATCCCCCCCCCCAAAAAAAAAGGACTAAAATTACTCTCTCTTCCCCCCCTCCCCCTTAGAGTGCACTTTTCGATTGTATCTCATTACGGCCGAAGTCTCATTACGGCCGATGTCTCAATACGGCCGAAAGTCTCAATACGGCCGATAATCCTTTAATCCCCAAGTGTCTCATTACGGCCAAAGTCTCAATACGGCCGAAGGCAGTCTCATTACGGCCGAAGATGTCTCATAACGGCCAAATGTCAAAATGTGTATTGTAACCTGCATTGATATGCAATGTCGCAGCCAGGTATGGATATATATTCAGCAGGGTATAAGCCATGCACTGTGCCCTTAGGGCCCTTATCATATTTATATACACATATTGCGAGACAAACGGTATGTTATCATACCACAGCACAATGCAACATATTGTGTAATGTGTACTCCCTCAAGGTAGTGTAGGCTGTGAAGCAGGCTACTATGTGGAGTTAGCTACTTGTAGAGAGCTAGATGAATATTGGCTTTGTTGTGACGCTTTTGGAGCCATCCGACAGTCATTGGCCATGACAGAGCACCTATCTCAGTCGATGTCAGTTTATTTCCATTCGCCTTACAATGATACAATTCTTGCTTCTGGAATGAGTAAACCTGCAAGAAGCGATGAGCAACCATGAATAGGCTAGAATATTAAAAAAAACAACAACAAGCATCTGTCTCTACATGGCTCATTTTAATGTGCACAAGCTGCACACGTGTTGATACGTGTCTGCTATTTCATACAAGGTTAACATAAATATTCATTTAGACAAAAGAATGACAAGCCTTAAAAATGTGACTTCCCGGTAAACACAGAGCATGACCATGATATGAATATAGGTTCAGTAGTTCATTCCCTTAATGGAAACATGTGAATATCAAATAGTAATACATTACAATTCATGAAATGATGCATGCATAACTTTCCATTTCTGGTTTCTTTTTTATAAAAGTAGTGCACGAATTAACATTCGTGCACTACTACAAAATTTCTCACTTCACAACAGAACCTTATGATGATCTTAACAGCTCACCTCTTCGCCAGGACTCCCTGGGCAGCAACATCCTATTAGCCATGTTGTTGTTTTTCTTTTCCGGAATCCTTCGTGCAGCCACATACCATGCCTGGAATGGAAAACCAGCTATAAATAACAATGTATTTGAATGACTTCCTCTTGAAGTATTTATTCTAATCAGATATGCTTTGTGCCTACTATGGTGCGCGAAGGCACATAAGTACAACATTTGCAGACGTTCGACGTAAGCAGTTCTTGGAGATCAATTCAAGTACGCCGACTTGATCTTTTATTTTTGAAGAAATACGACGACAAATTTTAACAAATGAAATATGGCTCACAATGATACGAGTAAATGCTGCTGTACGGTGATGCATTATCGGTATCTTATCGTCTTCGAATAAATTTGTTGTTCCTAAACGCGCAACCAACTAGAAACGGCGCAAACCTACGAACGGATACCGAGTTACATCTATTACAGGCACTTCAGCTGTTTTGATTAATTTAAATTACTCTTATGAGAATCCAACTATGTGTGGACAGCACACTACTAAGACAGGCAATCTACGAAAGCATTACTCACCAGAATTCCTGCTTGACTTGGTCTTGGTCAACACTGCGCGATATACGTTGGGGCTGTGGCGATTCATTCAACTCGATTTTTACCGGAACAACAGGCGCTGCTCGAAAGACAACGACGGAAAATAGAGAGCCGCTATAAAGTCCGCTAATTTGCACATTACAGCACTACAAAGCGATATATGAACACATCGTAAACAGCAACCACTCGCTCACACACACAAGAAACGAGGTACCCAACGTTGCTAGACACCATCCGAACTCCGAAGTGAGAGTAGCAAAACAACAAGATATCAAAACACGAAAGGAAGAGTATTGATCCCCCCTCCTTCTATAGCATGCGAAACGTGATTTGCGCTGAGATGAACATATATGTTCATGACGCGAGTAATTTTCACTTTTCACTGATCCAAAGGAGGTCACGTGGGATTGCTTGAAAATGGCGAAACGAAACTTGTGAATCGTGCATTTGCTCTTCTTGGTAGCTGCCAGAAAATCGAATCAAGCTTATGGGACACTGGATTACAGGTATGTTGGCATCTTTGTCATTCCTGCATATCATTTCACATTACACTATACGTGAATACATGGTGTCATGTCATGGGTGTCATGTCTCACGATGCTGGGGAAGTAATTGCATGGGGAAGTGTGCATGGTTGTAGACTTTTAATTTTTGATCGCGTAATCGAAATATCGGCACCTTTCGCATTGTGGCTTGCATGTGACCAACCAAGTGCTGTTCCCTTACTAGCGCTTCCTACAAACGACAAAACGAAACATGTGGGAATGTATATCTTTGATTACTCATATGTAACAAGAAAATGTATCGTTTTCAGGTTGCTGCCACTACTCCATGTGCCCGCAATTGTCTTGCGTGTATGATTACACTAACGGCGTCGCCCACCACGGCGGAAGTGTTTTGCGTACACGCGTTTCAGCATGAAGCCTGCAGGTAACATCTGATGTTTACCCTTCGGATATTCTGAATTTACATATTGTCGCTTAGAGGAATTCCGAATGCCCAGAGTGACACACACTTTTAACATTGTGACATCAGTGCAGTGGCATAAGCTCTAATGTAGTGCCCCACGAAAATGAACAAGGGGTAGTGGTTTATCCAGAATCCCAAGCACGAGAAGGGTGTTGGAAAAAATTGTTGGAATAGTTACGTCATTACAGCTTAACATATCATTACAGATGTATCTGGAGCTGAAATCGCAAGGGCACCCCCTGTAGGGGGTGCACAGGCAAAAAAGTTAGGGGGGGGGTCTGGATAAAGCACTGACGAGGGGGACTCCTCCACCCCATGTCAAGCCTCATAAAACACCTCCTGAAATAGTTTCCTGGCTATGCAGCTGCATTATTATGACGTAATTGTCATTGTTGTCCATAATTCTTGAATATGTTTCGAATATATGAAAAAAAAAAGTCTGCTTGACAGCATATGTCTTATAGTCATCATCAAACAAGAGCATATGTCATTTTGTTCAGTGGCTTATGTACTTTTTTGTAAATTTCAGGTGGATGTAAATTGTAGAAGGCAGCTAGTGGGGGAGAAGATCATGGTCATAGGTCATGTGACTCCTGGAGCTCCCAGTGGGCTCCCTTGTGGAGTACTTTTCAGAACACACACACATACAGTTTGCTCACAGAACCAACGAGTAGGATGTTGCTTGAATACTGAGAGAAAATGGCGTAACACATACAAATATCGTGTGACACATATGACAATAAAAACATTTTTCACGAGGGATGCATGAAACACTGTCGCAATATTGTGTGCATGAACCATTGTGTGTGACACAAGCCGTGGGGGCACACCGCCTCGGACACATTTTGGGAAGCATAAAACACAGTATATACAGAGCTAGTATGGTGGATGCTTCTTTTTTCTTTTTGGCCGTTATGAGACATCTTCGGCCGTAATGAGACTACCTTCGGCCGTATTGAGACTTTGGCCGTAACGAGACACTTGGGGATTAAAGGATTTTCGGCCGTAATGAGACTTTCGGCCGTAATGAGACTTCGGCCGTAATGAGACTCGGGCCGTAATGAGATGTTACCGCACTTTTCCAAGTTGAATGCGAATTCTGGGTACTGGCAGTTCCAGTTAACCGAAGAATTTCAGCCAATTACGAGTTTTCTTATGCCTACAGATTCTTACCCTTTATACAGCTCACACTGTAAAACTGACGTACTTTGGTTTTTATCGAACTTTCCATCGGTGGCGGTTGTAAACTGGCGGGATTCTCCTCCTGACTCCCAGCGCTGAGCGCACATGCGATAAGAGTTTTGTGCGGACATGAGAATGCCGACGACGCCGACGCGATTCGGGAAAGTCTCCACTATACAGCTGACGCTGTCAAATTGAAAGTTGTCCGTGAATCCCAGTTGGCGGCGTAGGTACCATGCTGTGCCACACCTCGCTTCCTCGCTTGCGCTGGGCGTAGTGGATTCAGCATTCGTTAGCGATGACAGTGCGTCCAAGAGAATCATCCACCTCATCTTGATAGCATCGCAGCAGCGTCTCGCAAGAATCCACACGCCGCTCCTTAAGGTCGGAGATAATTTGCTTCGGTAACTCACATGGTGGATACTTTGTGGTAATGCAAAATGTCATGAATCATGCAGTAGTGCATGCTCCGGGGGGGGGGGGGGGATCGCCCTTCGCAGAGCATTAAGTTTCTCTCCCCCCAAGTGCGGGTCTGGATCCTCCCGTGGAATGACATGGTGCGTCGAGCCGTGACTAATGCTCAATTCTTCAGCACCTTCACCGGTTTCCGTGTATGAGCCGTTCGATTCCTGCGTCGTCCATAGTGTGAGCCCGGCCGGAGCGAGGTACGACATTCCATTTTGGAGATTTTTGTGCCACTTCAACACCTATCGAAGTGATACACAGTCGTCTCCATTAGAGCACTGCACGGGCTTGAGCCGGGCAAGGTATGCAGCCGTCGCGCCGAGCTCGGGCCGGGCCTGGGCCTAAGAATGCGTCCCGTGCAGTGCTTTCCATACTGCTTCAACATTCTGCGATGGATATTCGCGGGCGCCATCTGCCCTCAAAAACTGGATCACCGAACGCCACGCCTCCCTTGTGCATGCTATCAAGGGGGTGGCCACATTGAAAGCGCTGTTGTCACGTGACATTTTTCCATCAGGACGCCGGCTCCCTCTAAGACAGCTAAGCGGGCTTGTTCGTGCATATCCATTGGTAACCCACTTGAACGAAAAGCAGGCCGAGGACAGGAACACGGAGGCACAAACACCGCGTGTGTTTGTACCTCTGAGTTCCTGTCCTCGTCCTGCTTTTCGGCTAAAGCTCCCACTAATGGCGGGCCAAAATATATTTGCGGAGCAGCAGTATATAACAGAATTTCGATAAAAACAGATTGTTATAGCTAAGTTGCGGTTACCTTTTTAATTTTGCTGATCGTACAAAAAACCATACAGGTTTTTTAATTATTATTTACGGAATTTTTATAAAAAGCTATAGATGTCGTTTTCACAGTTGAGTTCTACGTCCATGCGGACGTCCTCTCAAAGAACGTATGCAACTACAAGATGAATAATTAAGTACCTAAAATTCGTTAATTAACTCTTTAATTCGGGGATTTCGGACAAAAGCCAGATAGCAGAAGGAGAGACTATCCTAGTTGAAAGCCAATCCACGTTTAAAAAATCCTGAAGCACACACATATGTTAAGATTCCCGAATTTTGTTATGCAAATGAGCCAAAACCGAAACCGTGGCGACAGGGAACACAAGGAGTACAGCTCTCATTTCACGTCGGAGGGCCACGTGATTTGGAGCGATATAGATGATTGGAGTAAATGCCGATCTCCTGATCTTGGCCCCGTTTTCTGAACCAGAAGCCTCCGTCGGTGAAGGCGCTTTTTCGGTCTCGCCTCATTCGCATATCAAAATTCGGGGATCGATACCTTAATGCACGTACGTGTTTCAGTATTTTTTAAATGTTGAATGGCTTTCAAGTGGGATAGTCTCTCATTTTGTTATCCCGCTTTTGCCCGAAATCTCCTAATTAAAGAGTTAATTAATTACTTTTAGGTAATTCCTCATCTTGTAGTTGCGTACCTTCTTAGAAAGGATGTCCGAATGGACGTAGAACTCAACTGTAGAAACGACATCTGTGCTGCTCTCATACCTTTTTTTAATAATAATAAAATTTTAAAAAGTATATGTATGTGCCGTAATTTCGTTGCACCTGCAGCTACAGGATCAGCGCATATACGTATTTTCGGAAACTCAGAATGCAGCAGAAAACCACAAACACTGAGAAAAAAAAAAGAGAGAAGCTGAACCACGAGCTCATGTACACTCCGTTGCTATGGAGGGGGAAAACAAGCGCGCCCGTAAAGAGGTAAACGTACTGCTGGTGTCAGAAACCTCCGGAGAGAGTGACAGCAGCGGTTTAACAAACTCCCCGCTGGCTTTTTATTGAAGCAGTCAATCCATCACGGCGAGAGGTGCGTGGGTCGCCACGGACATTGTCCCTCACAAATGGACGGATCCTTCGCCCAGGTTGAATGTTTCGTGTATCTATTCTCGAATTACGCATAATATAAGCAGGAAGGTCTCATTTAATAACTCCCGAGAAAAAGACAATGTACTTGTAGCAGATTATTTACTGCGCAGTGCAGTAAAAAACGTTCACGTATACTACATGTGACGAAGGCATAGCTGGCCCCATGACATTCTCACGATCAATAGAATTTGTCGCTTTTTTTCTTCCTTTTCGCCTTTTTTTTTTTCCACTCGTATCGGTGCGCCTACCTGGCTCTTGGGATTTACCCCAATCGTCGACATTCCTCCGCTACTTAAATAGTTTAACCTCGTCATTGTAGTCACTATATCATGCATCATCGCCTATTTATACCGAGTCATTTACAGTATATTCGTATACAAGCAAAGCATTTACGCAACATACAAAAATGGCATTTTTCGACTCGTTCTTCGCGGGTGAAGGATATCACGTAACGAAACGTCAACATGCAACACAATTTCTATAGTAAGCATTCTTCCTTGGGCATGTTGCCGACCGGCAAACACACGCACTCACACATTTCCCATTACGACCCAGCTAGATCTCGAGGGAAATCTCCGTCAGGGAACTTTTCTCACAGCTCACCTCCGTCACTTTTTCTACGATAATGGGTGGGTCGCATTAAATACGACATTGAATGAGCGCGTTTTTGGTCCAGTGCCAAGCATCCTTGAGAGGGGGCTTTAACACCTTCATTCCTCTTCGACCTCTCGACCATGCAAGACGCAAAAGCATTGTGACCTCCTCTCGTAACTCGAAATGACGCTCGTGGGATATTTATTGGTGACATTCGGTTACCTTGCCACGTTTCGAGCAGAACCTGACAGCTAAAAGAGTCCCACGATACCAAGCCGACGCAAAATACTTCCATAAAGTTTCGCAGTAAATTCTTTATAAGAGGATTTTAAATTGTTGCTTTACAAAACAGTCGCTAGTTAAGTTAGTTGTTAAGTTGCTAGTAGTTGCTTTACAAAATATCCAGGCCATCTTTTTCATACCGTAAACGACTCGTTGCTACATGATGCATGTTGACTCAAAACAGACACCGGTTAATCTCGGTCCCGGCGATGTCCGCAAACGTGCAATGGAACCGAACATGTTCTCTTACGTGAATTTGGAACTGTGGAGCTCCGCCGAATGTAATGCGATAGCAGAGGCCCCAAGACGAAATTGTAGCACTACATATCTGTCGTCCATGTTTCTGTGCGTTCTTTACCCATCTACTGTACTGTAACTAACACGCTCTTCGCCGTCTTCCATTGCTACATCTATACTGTTCATAGCCAGCGATTTATCTAGTCCCCATCAACACCCCCCCACCCCACACAAGAAAAAAAAAATCTGGAAGACGCCCCCCCCCCCCCTAAAATTTTGTGAGATTGCGCAATATTTCGTAGAAGAGCATAAAAGTGCTTGGAAGTATCCTGCATGTTGTGACGTTTTTTCCCCTTCTAACATATCAGTCATGGTATATCCAAAGAAATGTGCGTGAGAGGGAGAATGAGAGTGAGAAAGAGAGCATCGAAATGGACACACACAAACTGAGACAAAACAAACCCGCAGCTGAATGTCGCCACTCGTTTACAAAAGTGTTTCACCCTATCCATATAGTTGTGAAGAGCGGACGCATACTTTATGGACATACGCAAAGTTAGTCCGTTGGGACGGCGCTAACCATCGGCGCGTGACGGTCAAGGCCATGCGTACTTTGATCTGCGTCTTGTTTCATCAGGCGGCCATGAAAGTGCGGCGGGAAAAGCCTGCGTGACGAGGTCGTCGACTCGGGGCGCGCCCGCTGACGTCAGGCGCCAAGGTCGCTGTAGCGGGCGTCTACCGTGTTGCTTGCGCTGCACAACAGCGTTAACGCGAAGCAGCGTTGACGCTGGCGGAGAGGGCTGAAGAGCTTTTGTGTCTGAAGGCGGGAACTTGTCGGACTACATCATTCACAACTTGCGTATAATGCGCGTCTACCCTTCATTGTCCTTGGCTCATGGTTGTACGTATATATATCCCACGCTGCATGGGGAACGGAGCTGCGCTGTATTCCAAGCAATGCAGGAACCCCGCACATTCGCCTATCTTGCGGTGTCACTAAATTTCATTTTGAAATGTCCCGGATGACCATTTTTCCTTCGTTGTCCTTGGCTGATGGTTCTGCGTAACCCACGCTGATAGGACAACATAACTGCGCCGTATTCCCAGCAATGTGACTCTCCCCGCACAGCCGCCTATCTTGTGCTGTCATTATATTCCGCTTTGAAATATCCCGAATGAGCATTTTGCCTTCGTTGTCCTTGGGTGATGGTTCTGCGTGTCCCACGCTTCTACGGGAACCTAACAGCGCCGTATTCTCAGCAATGTGACTCTCCCCGCACAGCCGCTATCTTGTGCTGTCATTATATTCCACTTTGAAATATCCCGAATGAGCATTTTCCCTTCGTTGTCCTTGGCTGATGGTTCTGCCTATCCCACGCTGCTACGGGAACATAACTGCGCCGTATTCCCGCAATGTGACTCTCCCCGTGCAACCGCCTATCTTGGGGAGTCACTATATTCCACTCTGAAATGTCCCGGATGACCATTTTTCCTTCGTTGTCCTTGGCTGATGGTTCTGCGTAACCCACGCTGATAGGGGAACATAACTGCGCCGTATTCTCAGCAATGTGACTCTCCCCGCACAGCCGCTATCTTGTGCTGTCATTATATTCCACTTTGAAATATCCCGAATGAGCATTTTCCCTTCGTTGTCCTTGGGTGATGGTTCTGCGTATCCCACGCTTCTACGGGAACATAACTGCGCCGTATTCCCAGCAATGTGACTCTCTTCGTGCAACTGCCTATCTTGAGGAGTCACTATATTCCATTTTGAAATATCCCGGATTAGTGTTTTTCCTTCGTTGTCCTTGGCTGATGGTTCTGCCTATCCCACGCTGCTACGGGTACATAACTGCGCCGTATTCCCAGCAATGTGATTCTCCCCGTGCAACCACCTATCTTGGGGAGTCACTATATTCCACTTTGAAATGTCCCGGATGACCATTTTTCCTTCGTTGTCCTTGGCTGATGGTTCTGCGTAACCCACGCTGATAGGGGAACATAACTGCGCCGTATTCTCAGCAATGTGACTCTCCCCGCATAGTCGCTATCTTGTGCTGTCATTATATTCCACTTTGAAATATCCCGAATGAGCATTTTCCCTTCGTTGTCCTTGGGTGATGGTTCTGCGTATCCCACGCTTCTACGGGAACATAACTGCGCCGTATTCCCAGCAATGTGACTCTCCCCGTGCAACTGCCTATCTTGAGGAGTCACTATATTCCATTTTGAAATATCCCGGATTAGTGTTTTTCCTTCGTTGTCCTTGGCTGATGGTTCTGCCTATCCCACGCTGCTACGGGTACATAACTGCGCCGTATTCCCAGCAATGTGATTCTCCCCGTGCAACTACCTATCTTGGGGAGTCACTATATTCCACTTTGAAATGTCCCGGATGACCACTTTTCCTACGTTGTTCTTGGCTGATGGTTCTGCGTAACCCACGCTGATAGGGGAACATAACTGCGCCGTATTCTCAGCAATGTGACTCTCCCCGCATAGCCGCTATCTTGTGCTGTCATTATATTCCACTTTGAAATATCCCGAATGAACATTTTCCCTTCGTTGTCCTTGGGTGATGGTTCTGCGTATCCCATGCTTCTACGGGAACATGACTGCGCCGTATTCCCAGAAATGTGACTCTCCCCGTGCAACTGCCTATCTTGAGGAGTCACTATATTCCATTTTGAAATATCCCGGATTAGTGTTTTTCCTTCGTTGTCCTTGGCTGATGGTTCTGCCTATCCCACGCTGCTACGGGAACATAACTGCGCCGTATTCATAGCAATGTGACTCTCCCCGCACAGCCACCCATCTTGTGCTGTCATTATATTCCGCTTTGAAATATCCCGGATGAGCATTTTCCCTTCGTTGTCCTTGGGTGATAGTTCTGCGTATCCCACGATTCTACGGGAACATAACTGCGCCGTATTCCCATCAATGTGACTCTCCCCGCACAGCCGCCTATCTTGTGCTGTCATTATATTCCGCTTTGAAATATCCCGAATGAGCATTTTGCCTTCGTTGTCCTTGGGTGATGGTTCTGCGTGTCCCACGCTTCTACGGGAACCTAACAGCGCCGTATTCCCAGCAATGTGACTCTCCCCGTGCAACTGCCAATGTTGAAGAGTCACTAAATTCCATTTTGAAATATCCCGGATCAGTGTTTTTCCTTCGTTGTCCTTGGCTGATGGTTCTGCCTATCCCACGCTGCTACGGGAACATAACTGCGCCGTATTCCCGCAATGTGACTCTCCCCGCGCAACCGCCTATCTTGGGGAGTCACTATATTCCCCTTTGAAATGTCCCGGATGACCATTTTTCCTTCGTTGTCCTTGGCTGATGGTTCTGCGTAACCCACGCTGATAGGGGAACATAACTGCGCCGTATTCTCAGCAATGTGACTCTCCCCGCACAGCCGCTATCTTGTGCTGTCATTATATTCCACTTTGAAATATCCCGAATGAGCATTTTCCCTTCGTTGTCCTTGGGTGATGGTTCTGCGTATCCCACGCTTCTACGGGAACATAACTGCGCCGTATTCCCAGCAATGTGACTCTCCCCGCACAGCCGCCTATCTTGTGCTGTCATTATATTCCGCTTTGAAATATCCCGGATGAGCATTTTCCCTTCGTTGTCCTTGGGTGATGGTTCTGCGTATCCCACGATTCTACGGGAACATAACTGCGCCGTATTCCCAGCAATGTGACTCTCCCCGCACAGCCGCCTATCTTGTGCTGTCATTATATTCCGCTTTGAAATATCCCGGATGAGCATTTTCCCTTCGTTGTCCTTGGGTGATGGTTCTGCGTATCCCACGCTTCTACGGGAACATAGAAATGTGACTCTCCCCGTGCAACCGCCTATCTTGGGGAGTCACTAAATTCCATTTGGAAATATCCCAGATGAGCATTTTTCTTCGTTGTCCTTTGCTGATGATTCTGCGTGACCCACTCTGCTATAGGGGAACATAACTGCGCCGTATTCCCAGCAGTGTGACTCTCCTCGTGGAACTGTCTGTCTTGGGGGTCACTAAATTCCATTTTGAAATGTCCTGCACGAGCATTTTTTTTCGTTGTCATTGGCTGATGGTTCTGCGTATCCCACGCTCCTGTAAAGCTGGATTCACACATGCGTTTCTCGAGGCGGCGCCGTGCGATCTGGGACCGCGAGGCAGCTGTCGCGCGGTGTTTCCAGACGGATTTCGAGAAGCGCTCCGTGCTGCATCTCCGCAGCGCTGTTTTCATCAACAAACGCTTTTTCATCCAGCCAATCGGCCATCTTCACAATGTAAACTTGGAGGAAGACAGCTGGAAGTGAGGGTACGATCTTGACGCATAGCAACAACAACAACGAAGCTGCGCTTGTCGAGCGACAAGCCACAGGGGCGCCGAATAGATACCATGATGAAAAGTAGCAGTTCTGAGGCTGGAACAGCGTCCCGTAGAGATGAGCGCAATCGCAAGGTGCATGGTTCCATTGCCGCCTCGGCCTGGCTTTTTCGACGGCGCGAGAGTTGTGGACGCCGAATTGTGGATGCTTGAAATAAACCCCATGGTCGACCCCAGATTTAAAATAAACTGCTTAAAATCCAGAGTCGCGTTATCCCCGCGTTCTAACTGGACGCCAGTCGGTGAGACGTCACCGCAGAGTGGTGACGTCAAAACATAGTGCGTGTGGTCGTCAGACGAAGTGACGTCACTTTGGGGTTGTTTCGGATCCGTATGGATCCCGAGTGATCCATATCAGCGGTTCGATATCAGCATATACGAGGGGCGTTCAAGTCAAACCGGGACTTTTCATTTTTCGCAAAAGTAAAATGAACTTACAGGCGAGAAATTAGCTTCATTTTTCAACGTAATCTCCAGCTGCACTAATCCCCTTGTCGCAGCGTTTCACGAGGGCTTGGATGCCAGCAGCGTAGAAATCCTTACCGGCGCGTAGCAGCCATGATCGGATTGCATTCTTGACCTCATCGTCGCAGCTGAAGTGGCGGCCCCCAAGGAACGCCTTCAGTGGCCCGAAGAGATGGAAATCGCTGTGGGCGAGGTCTGGATTGTAAGGGGGACGTGGCAGCAAATCCCACCCAAGTTCCTGTAAGGAGCGTGTCGTGATATGCGCTGTATGCGGGTGTGCATTGTCCTGTAGGAGGAGGCCTCCTTTGATGATGAGGCCCGGCCGCTTTTGCTTCAGTGCCTTATGCACATCCCTGAGAACCTGGCAGTAATATGCATTATTGATCGCACTATATGCACTATTGATATCGAGACATGTTATCCGTCGGTCCTTGAGGATCAGGCGCTCCACAAGTCGGTGTTCTCAGGACCTCTGACACTGGGCTCTGAGCCGCCCCGGGCGGGGTCGTCCTGCACTGATGTACGGCCGTCTCGGAACCGTTTACACCACTCAAACGCTTTGCTGCGGCTAAGTGTATCGTGGCCATACTGACCCTGAAGTCTTCTGTGAATTTCAGATGACTTTACGCCTTCATTCACGAGAAACTTCGTGACAATTCGCTGTTCGATGTGCGCGCTCACCTCGTTGTCGGCCATCTTGTCCAGCACGTGCCTTCTGTGTTGCACAAACTTTGGACCACCACGTGGTGAATGCGGAGGCCTGTCGCGTATGAGAATGACGAAAAAGAAGTAGCGCGAGCCATTTGTACACTCAGGAGACAGAAAGTCCCGGTTTGACTTGAACGCCCCTCGTAATATCCATAATTCATATCAGTATCCATATCCATGTCAGAATCCATCCATAGATATCCATGTCCATATCGGAGTCCATATCCATATCAGAATATCCATATCCATATCGGAAAAAGGGAATTCATATCCATAACGCATATCAGCATATAATATCCACATCAGCTTTGAAATGCAGTTCCTCAACGTCCATTAAGTCGCATGGCTGTTGTTTGTCATTTCGCAGTCGCCATTTCCAAAGTGTACATAGCCACGAAAAGGACTGAAACCATCCCCTCGCCGGGATTGGATCGGATTGGATTGGGAAGAAAGAAAAATATAGAGAGGTTAGTCCCGACCCAGTCAGAACTGCCTACTCCAAAACGCGTTTGTGGGCCTGTGATACGTGACACGCAGGCGACCTCTCTTAGTATATCAGCAATGAAAGAGATAGATCGAAACACAAAAAAGAGCCGTATTTTAATTATAGAGATAGATTTGTAATAATAAATAAGGACATGCAAGCCGTATGTACACGTCGTTTAAATAAACCTAAGAATTGATTATAATGGCTGCATAATCATGTTTATACTTCACATTATAGGATATGCAGTACGTAATATAGCCATTGTATTAGCTGGGAAGTGGGAGTTATATACATTTATTAAGAGATCAGGAAACTTAACTATTTCGAGACCGGGAAAATTGCAGAACCGGGAATATATGTAGGTTCTCCCCTTTTGGGTTCACCTCTAGGAAGAGAATCGAAAAATCTTCCTCCCATGGGACGTTTCAAAGCATCTATAATTAACGAAGTGAAGCGGAGCTTACAAAGGCAATGTTCCGCGAGTCGAAGCGACGGCCAACAACAAACGGATTCGGTCATTCGGCTGGATGAGGACTTTAGAGATCAACGGATGTCTCTTCGGCGAGTTCGGCAGATTCAGAACGAAACGCCTACGAAGTTTGCCCCCGCCTTTCAATAAGCAAAAAAGCGCACGACCCGGAAAAAGACGAGATTTATTATTCCCTCGCCGTTTATTGTCTCGTGATGGGTTGAACGGCGGTCATTCCAGTTAATGCGTGGGGAGGAACAGTGACCTCGTGTAATGACCTCGCAATTATATCACTCGTTACCTGCGTTGCTTTGCTAGCAGCCAGATCGTACACTCTGCGGCAAATCAGCTGGTTGAATCTGGCAGCTTGGTAGCTTTTGCGAGGGCGTTAAAGAAGGCAACAGACGGGGGCTTATCATCATTGTTGTTTCGCGAGTAAAACTGCGAGCCCGGCCCAAATGGTGTTTCGTTCTCTCTAGATGCATTATTTTTCGAAATATTGGTGCGTTTATGCGGCCCAAAGGTGTAACAAACAACTCCATCCGGAACAAAGATATAGATCGTTATCTACCCGAAAAAGTTGGGGGGGGGTGTATATTTAATGGTTGAAGAAAGATAGAAAAGTTAAGGCCAGTTCCCAATATAGCGCTTTGCTACATAGCACTAGAAAATTGCGCTATATGTTCCTCCTCGCATTGCTACGAACCGTTATAAAATCGCTCTTGTCGAAGTAGAGCCCCGGTCAACTTTTCTAGCGCTATATTGAGCGGTGAGTCTGCGTTAACCAATCGTGAGCTTCTTTCAGCCGTGACGTCGCGGAAGCTGGGGTTTGTTTTGCTTCCGATCACTCGAAGCAACAAGACGGGAATGCGACGACGACGACGATGTTGTGAACATGGCCACGAGTTTCATCTGCCAATGCATGGGTGTTTGGTTACTATAGTCTGGTATCGCGATCACAGCATAGAAAGTGTGTTCCCCCTTCATGCTGCGGA
Source organism: Ornithodoros turicata (assembly GCF_037126465.1). Lineage (NCBI taxonomy): Eukaryota > Metazoa > Arthropoda > Arachnida > Ixodida > Argasidae > Ornithodoros > Ornithodoros turicata. The sequence goes on from NC_088206.1 coordinate 1,071,677, forward strand.
TCCTCGACGCTGACAGTAAGCAATCACGGTAGCACCGGTGCATCACGTCGCAAAGAGACATCCCGTGACCCCAGCAGGATAGCGCTATGTGCTCGGTTGTATGTGAGAAGTGCAAACGGAAAAACTGCGCGAGGTTTGGAGCGCTATTTTCTAGCCCTATAGAGCGAAACGCTATATGTGGGAACTCGCCATTAGTCATGAAAAAGTTTATTAGAGTAAGAAAGTATTTGTGCGGAGGAACGCAGTGATGTGATGTGATACGGGAAGAAAAAAAATGGCAGACTTAAGTCACGACAAAGTCATGACTGGCTACCCCAGACCACTTCGCCGCAGTTAGTTGAAAAAAAGAGAGAGAGAGAGGAGAAAACCCAGTAGTGGGGGGGGGGAGAGACAAACATCCCGAACTAGTGGGAACACTACACACACACAAACGAAGGACCAGAAAGTGTCACAAAATGTCGCTCAGATGCGTTTCTTCCAGGTAACGTAGGAGCGCTATCAATGCAGCCGCTTGGTGAATGAACGACTTGTGAGATAGCGGCATCGTATATGTGCAGCACATCGCTGTGTGAGGAACGCAGTATCGAGCGAACGTTCAGAGCATCACGTGAAACGCACGGATGCTAAGAACCGCTGTAGGTATACGTGCTCTATAGAATAATGGTTTCGTCCGGAAATTATCTCACGCCAGCCTTTTCGGGCAGGTGGGTGCAACCATCAACACCTAGCGGATGTTCGCACCGCTTATTTGAATTGGGGTAGTCGGAGCACTCGTCGTGCACATCTCGGGGAAATATCGCGAAAATTGATCCAGTCAAATGAAACACGGATTCTTCCCGAGGTGCAAAAGTCATTCGCCAAGGCGAGAACGCATCGCTTTTTTGGGGAGCAATAAAAAAGAATCACAGCATTTCGCCAATACAGGTCAGGGCGGAGGGTACCAGGGTTGCTGGCGGTCGCCGCCTCTGAAAAATCGTGCTCCAAATTTAGCGTAATCCCCGTGGAAGGCGACCCCACTTCTGCTCCCCCGGAAGTCGCCATCGGGTCGCTCAAAGAGAGAAAGGTCGCCCCATTTCCGGCGCACCTCATTATGGTGTTTTCTTTGTGCCTTTTTGCGGCAACACCTTGCGTTTCGGGATCGGAGAGGTTAGAGAACGGTCAAGATAAAATTGAGGTAGTATTTCCTGCCCGCTTGAGGTCTTTTTTTGGGTGCTGTACTTTTCCGAGTTGTGGAAGTAAAATTCGGACGCTATTTATAATCCGTAATTCAAAAACGGAATTGGGCGTACCTACCCATTCAGATGTTGCGGGTCTCAGTTTAAGAAAATGCCTTTTCTTTTTTCGTCAACATTCGTATTTTGTATTTTTACAAATTTTTAGATACAAATACACATACATTTATACAAAATTTATATTACAACGAAAATACAATTGTATTGTATAAAATACAATAATTCAAATACGTTTTTAATGAAGATATCAAAGTTATGAGAGCTTTTCCGTATGACCTCAGCTGCTACTACAGATTAGACTTGACGGCGAACATTTGAGGTACCTACACAAGCAGCACTACGTACTGAAAGTCGAGTGCAATAGGGGTGGACGGTATGTGTCATATCAATGTTCTTTAGTTTCAGGAGTCTGTTCACTGTCTTCCACCTACCCGTCCACCCCTATTGCAATCGACTTTCAGTACATTGTGCTGCTCGGGATAGTGCTAAACAGCAAGGAGGTAATTCGGCCCCATCGGGTTCAACCTGATTCCAAAACCGATTCCAGAGATCATGTACTTACAAGGTCTGATTCCCAAAAAAACGGTCATTCAACGGGAAGCCGGAATAAGTAAAGATTGTGTTGTTTGTTTGCTTGCTTGTTTGTAAGGGGGGTGGGGGAGGAGAAACTCAACTCGTCTCCAGACGTGATCTGTTGTTGCTAAACATCATTCTTCACCCTGGCGGTACAGTACGGAGTTTCATCTTTTTTTCGTGCGCTAATGTTTTCTAAGCTTTTTATACTATGGTTGCGCCCCTGGAATGTTGTCTGCGTCAATGAAAAAGATTGTAAAGATGGCCAAGGCGGCCACTGCCTGAACGCGTCATCCCGTCTAATGTCGGCTCCCACTTTTCTTTCATTTTCCGAAATCCATCCGCACAAAATCCCTGCAAACGAAAGACATTTTACATCCGATATTGCCAACCCACAACAGAACGCTCCTAGCGTATTACAACATCACTGAATGTTTTTCTCCTGCCATCATCATATGGTTCCTTCCGCGACGAAAAGAAGTCACCGGGGGCGGATGATCTTAACAAGGTCCAACAACAATGGCACTATTAACGAGGACGACAGCTTCCTAATTATGCGGAACGTCCTCCAATTACAACCGTCCCGGTTTATGCGTCGCATTTGGTATCGTCGACCTGTACGGACAGGAAATGACACACCTTACCGTCGGTGCCTCCGTGACGTTAACCTTTTTTGACGACAGAAAGGAACCACGCTGTTTTATTCTGTGTTGTCACTACAGAGAGTAACTGTCGCCATATCCGATGCGTAGCAGGAATGGGTCGAGACTTCGAGGAGAGCAGCGAGGAAAACTTCACACCGTGTCTTCTCATTTCACCTAATTCTTTTTAGCGGATTATCTACCCATCCTCTAGGACGTTCACTCGCCCCCAACTGAACAGAATCCAACTTCGCCTAATGTACGTATGCGGCAAGCAGTCGCGGTCATTTCGCCTACTGACCCGTGTCACGTGAAGAAGGAAGGCGGTTCCTTGGCACACAGCCAACAATATTTAAGACACAATTCTGTGTCTCACCTATACAGGGTGTTGTTGTTTTTTTATCTGCAACAAATTTTCATAAAAAGGGGAGTTGCCTTAGGACGCTTTTACTTTTGTCATTGGATTACTGGACGGGGCTGTTACTAGGAAACCGAATTTTTCTCAGTTACGGGACAAATTAACGAATATATTTTCATCAACTTTTTAATTATTGACTTTAGGGAGCACATTGCAGTCGCGATATTAAAGCCTGATGTCCACATGATGTGCTCGAGGCACTGATGAAGCAAAAAGGTAATTACAGTGTGCGCTACGGTCCTAAGCATTTGACCGCTGTCGTCTGCTGTAAACCGCAAGTGGTCGGCAAAAGAGCGTCAGCAACGTCAGCATCTCCGCCCTCACTATATATGTTTAGGTACTGAAAAATAGGAAAACAAATGAAGGATACAATGGCTACAAGCTATAAGAAAAATAGTTAGCCAAGATGCGGCCGAACGAAATCCGCTCCTTGATTGCACTACGTACAAACAGAAGGTCCAACTGGAAGGGTTTCCAGCGTCAACGGCTACATGTGGCACCACGCCCTGTCACTCATTTGTGGTCGTAAGCAGACAGCAAAACATTTAACAAATAATGGTACCCCATGAAAGAACGCAGGTCATAATAACCATTTCGTTCGGCTTGTGCCAGCTCAGTGACGCATATAAATGCCCTCAAAGATGAGTCACCAGCGCGCCTCCCTCCACCACGCATACCTCACATGGCTACGTAGCCTTTTGCCGTCCAATCGGGCGGCCGAGCTCCGAACATGACGTTTCAAATTACCGGCCAATAAACAGGCTTCATTATCAGCGGTGGGGCGGAGTGCTCCGTTTATTTGTGTAGAACTACATTTTGCGCTCCGTGGTTCCGAAATTCAGCGTCATGACATCTCCAACATCCTCGGCTGGCGCAAACGTCAGCAATTGGGCTGCTATCGTATGACGTGATTCGAACCCGGGTACCTCCCAGCCACGACGTGACATGATCAGCATACTGTGCCACGCGAGCTGGTGACGCGATGCCGCGTGGCTCAAACCAAAGTACGGCAGCGTAGTCGTCGGAACCATTCGAAGATGACGAAGATGACCCATCGCGCACCTACCCAAGATTCCGGAACTGTAGCGCCGGATATTCATTCGCGCTCGCGGTGCGCTGTGTGGTACTGCGCGGAAAACGTAGTGCGCGTGTGGTATCAAAATTGAACGCCCTTCTTTTCCCGTTTGAGGTTGTAACTGTTTTGGTTTTGAGTAGAATAAGACTCACATTAATCTAGTCCATTTCAGCAAGTGAAATAAAATCATACGTGGAACCCTTGATCGTAATTTGTGAGGCAAGCGCGGAGCGATACGATACGAACGTGAACAGGAGATAAAGCGGTTTATCTCGTGGCAAGTACTACGCAGGAAGTACACGAAACGTCTATTGGGAGTAATGGCAAACTCGTACTGCATGAGTCTACAGCTTTCCGCGTTTTCGGGAGGGGAGGGGGATATATTTATTAGAGCAAAGAAAAAAAGGGAGGAAAGGTCAGTCACACGGTATGTCGGCTTGCTACTCCGCAAAAAAAAAAGAAATAAAAATGAAAGTAATTGGGAAAGAAAGGGTAAATTAACAAAAGGTGAAAGAAGGATGAGATAGGTTAAAGCCAAAGACGATTTAAAAAAAAGATGAGGGTAATGCGTATGAGGGTGAGAAGTGAGGGTGGGGCACTGACGAATGATGTGACAAGACGTGAGTTCACGTACTGATGATGATGATGATTGGAGAAAAACATGGAGATGTGAGCCCGCTCACTGTGGGACAAGCTACTCCAGGTCTAGTAAAGAAAAAAATGAAAAATAAACAAGAAAACGTCTAAAAAGACGAGAGCTAGATGCTATGCTCTGTGCACCCCTGCCGATGAATCGGAGGCCATTCGCCCAGCACCTCCACGACGTCAAAGGATCGGCTATTAAGACGGTCCAGGGATCTCTTCCTCTGTGAGACCGACAACGGTAAGCCCTTACCCACGTCTACCCAACGTTACCCCCCCTTTCACCACCCCCACCAGAGATTTCTGAAGTTGCAAACGTGCAGTTCGAAACCGCGCACATTCGACAAGAATATGTTCCGAATCTTCAGGCATCCCACACGTTGAAGAAAACGACGAAGGATGGGCGCATATTTATTGAACAGAAATGCGTTGGCCATTGAGTCGCAACTCTGTGAAGCAAGGCTTCGAGCGGCTGGACATCCGCGGAGGGATTCGGTAAGACAGCACAGCAGCGACGTCGGCTCTACGGAATTCGACAACTGAACGACGCTGGATGAGACCTGTGTCGCGTTTTCGGATTTAACCGAAAAACACAGAATACAAATGAATGTTTCGGGGGATTAATCGCTGCAAACGTTAAATTTAAGCTCCGCTTTCACGATTTAGGTGCCACCACTCCGCTGTGGAGCAATAAAGTGGTCCTTTTGTCGTGTCTCACAGGGGCTAATTTTGTATTGGTTTTTGGTTTTAAGGTTGCGCCGAGACGCGCAGATTTGAAATTACGTTGCGATTCATATTCGCCGATAACGGCAGGGTAAACCATGTACACGTCAGAAAAAGCACCGAAAAACGCCGATTTCAATAAAATAAATAAACGCCGAAAAACATACGCCGAATCCGCCCTAAAATGAAAACCGAAAGCTCGGAACCCTACGTACGACCAAAAATCGACCGTTTTGTATCTAACACTTCTTCGAGACATATTTGCGTCTCACAAGATATTGGCTCAATAAAATATGTAGAAAGAACAAACTTCTCCGCCCGTGACGCCACTACAGGTTGGATATATTGAGAGCCAATACCGAGAAATCTCGTTGGGTCGCCCTTCCAAAGCACTCAGACATTTGTACTGCCTTTATTCTGCCTCGTTCTAGAGAGCAAGAACCGCTTTCTAGTTGACACACCGAATGTCACAAATGTTTTTATGATGTACACACGGGCGGAATATTGCTAGCTGGAATATAATTCAACGACAATCCGTACGGTGCGCTGCGAGCGTGTTCTCCGACGCTCACTCGCTTGATTCACGAACGAGTGTTCTGAAATGTAGGACATATATATATGTACCGAACACGTGGCAAAAATAGTACCGTCCTACCGTTTGCAGAGATAGACTCCGAATTCCATCCCCCTGCGCATCAAATATGCGTATCAAATCTGCTCTCTCCGTGCATCAAATCGTGCCAGTCTTTGATGGCCTTTTCTCATGAAATTACGTCTCTCATAAAACGGCGCAGTAACGACATTTCTTAATCTGTATCGTATTTTCGCTCCGAGAGGCAGACGGCTCCAATGCCAATCGATACCACACCTACTAACCCACAACGATCCCGGCAAGTACTGTTTTTTTTTCTTTTTTTCTTTTTTTAAAAGGTTCTTTATTCGCGTTACGATGATCGCTCGCGTGCCAGCGGCGGGCAACGGCAAAAGAAGCGCGTGCTGGGAACGGCAGAGGGATATTAGCATGACGTCGAGCGAGCCTCTTTCAGACCATCTGGCGTTCAGAGACCCGTTCAAAAAGAGCTTCACACAAAAGAGTGACGGTTGGGGGACCATATGGAATTCTGGTTTGCATGTCGACCGACAGATTAGGTCCCTACCAATGGTATCTACCAGCCGGTGCGATCCATCTACACGATAACGCGTCATTGCCGTTGGAGATAATGTTTGACAACGCCTTGTTCTTTATTCCGTGTTAGCGCCGCGAAGCAACTGTGGCTATGAGCGGCGGACAGCAGGAAGGAGTGCGTCCTGGGCAGACTTCAGGGGGAACTGTGCCGACATTCGTCTGGCAAGTCTTGGGAAAACCCAGGGAAAACCTCCGACAGCGCATGACCATGTAAGCGTCGTTATTTTTCGTGGTTGTTCTGAAGCCCAGCTGGTTAGTGCTTGCCCATGAATATGAATTGTAACAGATGGCATAATTGCTGTGTTAGCAGCTGCTCAGGCAACCAGCTGTGCTATATAAAAGTTATTTTTATTTCCCGATTTATTCGTCCTTACAACTCCTGACCTACTATGAAAAAAGAGGACATCAACTCATTTTCTTTTTCAAAAATACTGCTTCTGGACAAAAAACCTACGTGATATTTTCCGTTTTTGTCTTTGCATTTCCAGTTCGGTACTTGTGTACTGGATGGGAAAGCACTAGACAAAGGTACTTAAAGTACAATCCAAAGTACACAATTGGAGATACGTATACTTAAAGCAAAGTACAAGTACTTCAAAACGAACCTAAAGTATATACTTGAGTGCTTGGTACTTCAAGTACTGCCCATCCCTGCCACTCGATATGGTCCGACAAAATTAACGGCTTCTAATGGAAGTTTGCCATGTCCTCTCCGACGTCTGTGCCTGTAGGATCTGTTTTTTTGCTCCGAGGAGCATGGGAGGTAGCCGCACTTCGAAACAAAAGTTGTTGTTTCCCCACTTGTTGAAAGAACCCTGAATAGAATAGAATGGAAATAGAAAGAAAAAAACAAATGGAAACGTAGGTCGCACTGGTGCGACCAGCTGTTGGCTCGATTTCATTGATCCGTTGATTTCTGCTAGTAATATTGTGCCATAATAACTGCGGCCCGTCGCTGCAATGAATTACTTGAACGAGGCTGTACCAGACATGCTCCTTTTCATCCCAGAACAACAAATAATACGAAGCCATTAAATACATCCCATCCGAATCCAGGCCACCGAAGAGGTGCATTTCACGGACTACGTACGTTACAAAGAGGTACTCACAGAATCCGCTCCTGTTAACCCTCTCTCTCTTTCCAGTCAGCACTCCAGTTCTCCATAAAGTCGAATCAGTTCCTTTCTCCACTGTTGTATCCTGCTCAGAATGTTCTAGAATGCTTTATTCATGACGATGGTGATGCCGATATTATCAATGCACTATCTGGTGGCATCACCCCCCCCCCCCCCCCCGTCTCGAAATAACGAACCGGCATGAAAACTACAGTTACAAACACACACACACACAAAACAATGTCGCAGGACATACTGTAGTCCTTGAAATGTCCACTCGTAGCAACAGTTGTTTCGCGGTGCTAGCACAAAATAGACGCACATTCAACGAAATATCAACAAACAAACGCGTTTCCGTCGTATATTCTAGGGTGCGAACACTTCAACGAGACTAATTCCTCGGTTTGTCTGCAACGTTCTTCTACAGCCACTTCCGTCATCGTCGTCAGCGAATTCCAGCGGACGCATAATCTCGTTAACAGCGACAAACGTGGACGCCTAACACGAGCGCTGAGCCAGCATCAACCAATTGCCGGTCATCCTTATCGCACTCCGCGTTTCCTACTCTCTTATCATGAAACGCGGAAGCCGATAAAACGTGCAACAAGGACGAAATCCTGCAAAAAAAGAGCGAAAGAAAGGGCATGGGAAAAAGATTGGGCAGCATATACTGTACACGTAATACACCGGGCGATGCTTTGCCAATGGATATTGATAAAGAGCTCCACACCGACCTTGCCAGGGAGATACGCTCATGTCTCTTTTTCCTTTCCAGGGGAGGTTGGCACAGCGAAACCACTCTGGTTACAACTGGGGTGCGACGGATGCAGCAGAAATATGCGACGAACGTGTCCTGTCAGCATTTACTGTTGCGCCTCGGCGAATACAAATCAAAGGTGCCTTTACGAGTACTTGCGTTCCAGCCTATGGTGCAGGTTTCTGGGTGTGTGCCATAGAACCACCATCTTTCTTCGCGTGACGAGGGTTAGTAGGCGAAACGGGATTGCCTGCCGCATACATTAGGCGAAATGTACTTCGTCTAGTGTAGAGAGGATGGACATGCTAAGGGATGGGTAGAGAATCCGTTAAAAAGAATTAGGCAAAAGATTAAGTCACCTATGCTTCAATGGTAGCCGTAGTACATTCTATACCACACCCGTAAAATACAAAGCGGTGCAGTTGTGGTAACTAAAAGCCACCACCTTTTTGATGATTGTCGTCACTGTTGCACTCCTGACCGGCTATGGGTGATCATGAACATAAAGACGGTCCACCCGTGCATCGGATGAGTTTTCTGACACACGGTGATTGCTTCGATATGGAATACCCCGGGGGTGGTGGCAGCGTGGCGATTTTCGAGCGGTATCCCGGCAGCAGGTTGCTTTTTTCTGTTTTTTTTTTGGGGGGGGGGGCGTTCGTGCGTCCTGGGCCGACTTCGCAGGCAACTGTGCCGACATTTGTCTTAAAGTGTCTGAGGAAAACCCAGGGAAAACACCCAGACAGCACAGCCGCAGTCGTGTCCTCGGAATTATTCGTGTAATGCATTCACTCACGAAGTAGGAACCAGTATCGACATCTACTCGGTCTGCTATATAGAAACTGGAATGCAATGAATGCCACCAAATAGCGTGCATTTTTTTATGCAGGTTCGCCCTGAAATCGACCAAGTTGACGGCTACACTAATGATTCACACGGGCCGCTATTTTTCGACCCGGCCCGGACATTCCGAAATGAGGCCCAGTCCGGTCCGAGTCCGTCATCCGCGCTGTCAATCCGGATGTCATACACGCTTTTCAATATTCACAGTGCTGAAAATGGTCCAAATGGTGGGGGTGGACCATTATTCCGAAAACACCACAACAAATGAAAACAGTTTAAGACAGTTAAAACATTGTTAGCGTCCGGACTGCTACGCCCTTCTCTTAAATAAATAACGCTCATTCTCAGGCATTTTCATTCCTAATGATGGGTCCTTTTCGGGTCCCGATGCGTCACGTGTTTTACTAACTGTCTCGAAACTGTATTATTTGTTGTGCTGCCGGTGTGCCTTTTGTTTTCTCAGTAAAGAATATTCACAATGCAATCCAGGCCCGGCCCAGCCCAGGCGCGGAGCCGAACAGGTATGGGTGGCCGGAACGGCAGGCCACGAGCTGGGCCGCGCCCGACCCGTGTCAATCTCTACAGAGAAGGCCAGCTGTACACCGCACCCTCTTGGGCAACTCTTGCGAGCCGACGCAGAAGAATTATACGCGGTCTATACGTACGATTTCATTGATCAGAATCACGTTGGAGCCCAACAAATTGTATGCCACGTATGCAAATACTCAGTAATATTTTTGTTACAAAAATCCAACACTGAAGTTTTCAACTTATTTAATGACACAAGCTTTCATGTAGCAGACTACATTTCTTCAGGTGTGCTAGCCACCGCACATCGGAAGCTACTTAAAACCTCTTTTCTTCGTCGTTTTAATCCTACCAGTCAGTAAAACCCTGCAAAGTAATCGAAATTCGGGTTCGAAGGGACGTTGAACCCATTCGAAGTGAACCCTCGCGCACGCAAGGACGCAATTACTTTAGAAACACAAGACTTTTGAACGTTGAGCAAATTGGTGGAGTTTTCATCAAGCTATACCACACAGAGGGACTGTACGCAGAAATAAATCCTTAAAAAAACATTAAAAATCCACACATTCCACCCTTCAAAACCCATTTTCTGAAATAAACCGCTTAAAAATACACGCCCTCAAAATAAACGCTGTTAAAATAAATCATGGTTAGGCTTACGAAGGTATTGTTCCGTATGATAGTGTGCGGGCGACACGATGTTCTTTTTTTTGCTGAACATTCTATTGCGATGTTTCTTACTCCTGTTGGTACTGTTATCAATTACATTTCTTCATATTTAACAACTTTGGATTTCGAAATACCCAGTTTAAAAGTGATGAGGACAGTGCGCGTATCCATACAGGACACGCACTCTTGACCCTTGAGCCAGCTGAGCGCTGATCTGTACACGATACTAACAGGCTTCGCGGTGAGGTGGGGGAGAAAATGGCTATGGCAGTGTTGTGGACGGAGTGCGCGGCGACCGAATCCCCAACACCTACTCGGTAACGAGCAAGGAACAGTCGCCGAGACGTGCACGCACAACATTGCGCCGAAATGCCCGTTTCCACTCAAAAACAAATATCCAGCGGACCATATGCCAATAAAAGAAAGGCGAAGAAGGCGCACACACACACACACACACAAAAGTAAAAGGAAGAAAAATGACAGATAGAGATAAAGCCGGCCAGGGTACACGTACGACCAAAAAAAAATTGACAGCCGCCAAATCAGAAAGCATCCCCCCACCCCATTACGTTGGCAACACTGGCCACGAGTCACATACAGACAGGCAACCTACTTCCGGTGTAGCGAAATCCTCGTTCACAGTTCTATAGCCCTGGATTGCCCCAAGCGCGATGAACGCACTATTTTCCGCGGCGTACGTAGAGCCGTCGGTTGTCCACCAATCAGGAACGATGGATTTTAAAAGATTTATTTCGAAGCGTTTATTCTTCAAAGTTTATTTTTCGGAGCCTATTTCGGCAGCGCGAATTTTCTCCCGATTTACTATTGAGTTTATTTTGCAAGTTTGATCCTTAAGATATTTATTTTTGAACGTTTTATTTTTACACGATTTATTTCGGCGTCATCCCCACTAGGGTGACAACCAGCAGAAGGTCCTGCCATCAATCGTCCTTCCATTCCCAGCACCGTGTCCCTCCTTACCACTCCGGAGGTACCGGTTTGTGTAATCCGAACGATTCCCTCCCTTTGCACGAGTGGTACATCATGACGAATAATTCTGTGCGGGGAGATAAATATGGATCCATTATCCGCTCCCCCCCCCCTTCATCCTAAACGCCCAAACTTGGTAATTAGTGATGCCAGGTGTACCTCCAATAATGGCCGAGACCTCCGTGTTACGGTCTGCGTGACGTAGCAGATTCCCCCGACGCAGTAGATTCGCCCGGGGATCTATGGGTCTGGAGATGTTGTACGACATCCGCCAAATTTCTGCGAGACGATGGGACAGAAAGCGAGGCTGTACAGCTCCGCCGAGGAATCAAGTATCGTGCGCATGAAGGACGGTTCCGAAATTGGTGGGAACTTCTGTTCCTAGGAAGCGCGGTTTCTGAGAAAATCTTCCTGACATCGTCTATTTGTTTCCGTTTCCAAGCCACGAAAAAACTTTCATTTCGAGGAGCCAATTTTTTGTGCACGCGTGGCACATATTCGCGGCCACTAAATTTCGCTAATTCTGGATGCGTCGGGCCTGAGATTCGTGATAAGTCCAAGATTGCGCAAACGCAAAACGTAACTGGAGAATGACTGTCCCAATAAGTAACGGCATAAATTGCGTACATTATTGCCTTTTCTTTCCGGAGAACCCTCGAGTTATGTATAAATATAGTACCCGTGTAATACAGGTAAGCATTAGTATTATGCGTTATAGTGCCCCAGAATTAAATAATTTTCAAATTATTAGTGTTACAGTAGTAATTTCTGACAAGTATTATGTATTTGTATTAGAATACAAAACATTAATCGATGCTGTCTGGATACCACGAATCAACAATGAAATCTTTTGACGCGAGTGTCATCTAACGTAAGATCCACATTTGAAGCGAGTGCCGCTGCCTCAAACATGGTTCGCGCATACCAGTTTTCGGGGCATATACTTGTTTACTCTCTCCGTGTGAAGACAACACCGGCAGATGGTTCCCACACCATTCACACGCCCTGCGCTTTTTCGCCCCACCAGAAAGCAACCCGCCAGTTGAGGAAGCTTTCAAGCAAGAGGACCCGAGTCGCCAAACCAGTCAGGGTGCGGCCTTACACACACGGGGCATTTTAACGTCGGAAAACGGGCAGGAAATTGTAGGTTGTGCAGTCCGAAGAAAGGCTCAAAAGAAACTCTGGGCAGGTGCGTCGCACTGTGTGTGTGTGTGTGGGGGGGGGGGGACTATATACAGTTCTACACAGTCCAAGGATATTGTGTGCCGTCAGGAAAGCGCCTTTTCTTCTTCTTCTCAGCAGAACTAGAAAAGGTGATGGTTGTCCATCACATATTCTTCACCGGGAGGAGGTGAGGATCAACGGTGAATGGTTCTACCTCCATCGCCATCTCTGTTCTTTTCTGCTCAACATCTCTTTGTTTTCTCATCATCTCGTCATCTGTTTGTACTTTCTGTATGTAAGTGTACTGGGGAGTGTACTTTATCACTTCACGTCATATCAAATCAATGGTGCGCGCGCTATTTTGGTTTTCGACGATTAGCTTTAATCTGAAGTCTACCTACTTAAATCAATACAGATGCAGAACTAACTGCTGTTCACAAACTTGTAATCTGAGCTGGTAATCGCCTCATCGACCAGCTCATTCCGTTGATATTGTTCGCGGCTGATAATACGTGACGGAGCGACTCATACCTTGAGCTCGACCGTGTCGTATACCGTGGCGATATACCGTGTCGTAATCGTGTATCGTAACGTGCTCATTTTCGAGTCCTAATAGCAGGTGTTCCGCATTCTACGAGTGAGAGAGATCGTCCTGCCTGGAACAGGGTCCGCCAATGTTCCCTTCAAGGATTTCCCAGTTTAGCCACGGAGGGTTCACGAAAGTAGGTCAGGGCAAACTTGCCCTTTTTGGTAATGCAGTCCTCGAGGTTGGGCCGTCACTCAAGCGCATTTTCTCTCCTATGAGGTGCCTCTGATGTTATGCCAATATTATGGAATCGTTGTCATCCACACCGAGGGACATAAGAGAGAGAGAGAGAGAAAAAAAAAACTGGTATTATTAATTGGAACCAGATAACACCGGAACGTATGCTTAATGCCCCCTTTTTTGCCGTATTACGGATTAAAATACCCAAAGACGTGAGTCGTGTCATCGTCTCCCGGGGGGGGGGGGATATTTATTAGCATACAAAACAGGAAAGGTCAGCCAGACGGAGTGCCGGCTTGCTATTCCGCAAGTAAGTGATTAATTAGAAGACAAACAAAAACATAAAAATACTAAAACAATTGCAAGGGTAAGAGATCGAAACACAGATGGCTGCTAACAAGTTGTTCCTCTATAACCAGGGATTCCAATCACGTGCACAGTCATAGTCCATCTCGTCATGCACGGAGACGTTTCCTCCAGGTTTGAGCAGGATGCGCCGGCGTACCAGTGCCTCATGTAAAAAAAAAGAAAAAAGAAAGAGATATTATGCGCAAGATTCTGTCAACCGTTAAAGTTCCATACACTGAAGCTTTCCCGCCGGTGAACATGTAGATGTCACCTCGCGTACATATCGTTGCACTGTAGCTTTTTGCTTTGGTACGGACTCCGGATCAGTTGAATGAAAAAAATAAATAAAAAAGAAAAAGAAAACACCAGAGGAATAACGTCTCCACCTACTGACCCAAGGTTGTGGGTTTGCGCCCGGCCGGCAGCAACTTGGTCGTCTTCCACGAGGAACGTTGAAGAACACATGTGGGCAAAAATGGAACCGTACTATATAGGTCGTCGCTCATGATCATAATCGCCTCACGAGGTAATGCCATCATTTCTCTTTTGTGCTACGTAGCCAAATGGTGAAACTGCAAAATAGACTAGTGCATCTTCGGCAACATTTTATGTTGAATTATTCCTTCTTTGTAGCGAGGGGAAGTAGCGTGAGAAATTGTGGCTCAGTCTTTGCCACAAAAAAATAAAAAATAAAAATAAATTAAATAATAATAAATAAAATAACAAATAATAATAACAATAATAATAATATAAAGAAGAAGAAGAAAGGAAACGTACACGAATGTGGATGTGAATACAAAATCCCCCGGCTTGGCGTGACAAGCAACCATCGAATGCAACCAATGAGCATCCATCTGCCGAACCAGATGAAATGAAAAAACGCAAGAAAACAGGTAGCAAATGAATCACTCCACGAGGAAACATTAGGAAAGCAGTGATCATCGTGGACAACTTATTCCACAAGCAATATGAATGGCGTTTTGGAGAAGCACTGACGGAACAGCGGTGGTTCCCAATTATACTCCGAGGTTCCCACGGCTGACGCCCATGCATTATGATAGACGAGACGAGGAATGTTTTTCAGCAGCTGCTGTTCTGTGCGTGATACGCTGTAGGACGATGTGAGAACGAGTTTACGTGAAGGCAATCTCTCTTCTGCATAGTACGAGCGCATATTGACACAACAAAACGAGTCGCTAGGATGAAAAACGCGCCAACCGCGGTCGAGTCTTTCCATTTCGCCTATTCCCATTTTGCATAATCCTTTTTAGCCCATAATCTCCCCATCCCATTGCGTGTTCGCCTACCTCGAACTGCACGGGGTCCCATTTCGGCTAATCTATGCGGCAGGCAGTCCCATTTCGTTTACGGGTCCATGTCAGATGAAAAAAAAAAAAAAAAGAAAGAAGAAGAAGAAGAAGAAAAAAAAAAAAGTCGCTCCTTGGCACACAGCCAACAATAACAGGTATGATGTCAGGACGGGACTCGTTGTGTTCAAGGTGGAGAGTTTGGCTATTTGATTAGATATGGTGGAAAAACGGCGAACGTGATATAGACAAAGTCAACACCGGACAGGGGGGGTATGTGTCTCATAGAAAGAAAAGAGGAAATGTCAGCCCGAATAATTTAGAGCCCTGAAGAAATCAGACAAGTGTCGCTACAAGACCAAGTTGTTTATGAACGGTATATAACATGATGACCCCTTTGCACTGCACATCGACAATTGGACAGCCCAGCCACAAAACATGCCGCCGATCACAATCGCATTGCAGTTTATCTAATACTTTCGCCGAGCTGTGCAAGCGTACAAGTCACTGGAAGCACACAGTTACTTCACCTTACCCAAGCACTGAAAGTCGAGTGCAATAGGGGTGGACGGTGTGCGTCTTACCAATGTTCTTTAGTTTCACGCGTGTGTTCAAGGTCTTCTACCTACCCGTCCACCCCTATTGCACTCGACTTTCAGTACATTGTGCAGCTTGGGTAGCTAGGCGAGCTGTTCCATCGGGGCGTTTTTGAAAGCAGCGCTATTTTGCTGCCGTGCACCGATTCATTCACATGCGACGTTCATTTGTAAAGGAATTTGCGACGTCAAGTATCGTGAGGGAATCTCGTAGAGGCGATGTCAGGGAACCTTTCCGTTGAACTGATCAAAACGATTCACAATCAAACGATTCCTTCGTCCTGCGTTGCGGAGAAAGTGATGAAAAGTGATTTCGCCACCCTTTCCCCATCAGGTTGTGTATCCGAAAGATACACGGTTTTGCGGCATGCAAACTTTGCATGAAAACGATCACTCCAACTGATTGCTGTTTTGCCCACACCAAGCAAACGATCTGTTGACTCCGGCGTCACCGCAAGAGCGGACGTCATGCGCGCAAACTGGCCTATATGATGATATGCACAAAAAAAAAGAAGAGAGGTAGTTTGGAGTATTTGGGGTGCAGCAGAGAAGGAGGTGTTCGTAACCACAGAAATCTTAAAAGATGCGGACATCCATGAGGCCAAAATGGAGTCTAACCAGCCTACATCTCCTCAATATAAATGGAACTCCAGATAAATGGAATAGATTTGCGTAGTCCCGTCAGGTTCCGTTTAAAGAGATTCCACCGTCTTTATGTGCAGCAATTAATTATTCTAAAAGCAAATAATTACTCGCATGGGACGAGAGCTGCCAAGTGATTATATACTTTACTCTAATTACTAATTGCATTAACTTAATTACTAGCAATTACTTACTTCCCTGCTGTGGTTCCTAAGCGTCCGAAGAGCGGCCCTAGCTATGTCGAACACGACTATTTCATATTGTTCTCAATTCTACGAAAAGACGTCAAGTGCCGCCGGAAAAGGAAAAATAAAAAATGTTGAGCCCTTTATGCTGAAGAAAGACATCCGCAAAGAAACGGAAATCCTCTAACCGCTTGTTGGCGCCAAACCCTCGCTACCGAGAGAAGTAGAAAAAAAAAGAAACGCAAGGGGTCAGCGGTGCGCCTTTGAAGATTTGCAAAACTGGCCTCCCCTTTGACTGGCTCCGTTACGGCCGCGTTCAATATTAAAATCCCTCCCATTTCTATGTTAGCCCCGTAATGCTGATGAAAGAGCGGTTGCCTCGGAAAACCGTGCCGAAGCCCGTTTGCAAAAGAGCAAAGCGTTCGGCTGAGACAGCTGAGGAATAACAGAACATTGAAACGAGGAGATAAGCTAAACTCAAGCACGATATAGTTTCTGGTGAATAAAGAAAACCCCGGGAAGAAATCCCGCCATAAAATATGCTATCTAGTGCAGTGGTGTGGTAGCACGTGGGAAAACGTACGCTTCTTGCTGAGTGTTAGTGTGCGAGTGATTTTTTTTCTTTTCTTTTTTCCACTCGTAATAAATGCGTTTGTCGAGTCATGTGGAGTTTCTTTCCTTGAGAGGATACGGAAAAGCTAGCTTGGAACGCCGTCCACACGCCGTTGTGGAAACGCTGTCTACGGATGCGGTTCGCTTTGGGCGTTTCCCGATAGCGTCGCTTGCCGCTGTGAGAGAAGCTCAGCGTTCTGCCGTTTGAAAACGAAGCGTGCGGTCGACTACAGCGCAAACCTGACTTTTCGTCCAGCCACCTGCAGGACACAGGCGCGGTGTGGGGACCGCTGGCGAACCGAGCGGAACGGAAGGTTCCTGCGGGTGTGGTATTTGTTTATGGCACTTTGGTGCACTGTTAACAACAGATACGATTAATCGGACGGCACTGCACTGCAGCTGGCTGTGTGAACGAGTAACGCGAACGAAAACTTTCGTTGGAAAAGTTTTGTAAAGAGAATAAAGGCAAAGGGGCTATTTTCATTGCATGTCTCGCTTTTTTTTCTTCTGACGTCGAATAAAGTGTAATGTTTAGTCCGTCAATCAATTTCCAACGCCGGTGTCGTCTAGACGATCTGCCATGTCTACTGAAGAGGCAAAGGAGCACACCGCTTGCAGCAATGAAGCGTGCAGGGCGCAGGGGGAGCCATCACACGGTGTCTTCTGACAGAACACTCGTCTCCATATACTATCTTATCTTCCCCCTCTCTTCGTTAATCTCAATTTTCCCCATCGTGCAATGGGCCTGTTTCTCTGGACCAGGTGGCGCGAGTGAGCAGCAAAGTCAAAGTCAGCGCCCCAAATTATGCAGCGCGCGGTAGTTTAGCAGACGACGCGGCACTTTCACATACGCGGTCTCGATTTGTTCGCTCTTTTCAAGAAGCACCGCTTTTTCTGTGGATTTCCTACAGGTTTTGTAGCTTTCCTTGGCACCATACCGTTTGAAACACTATGCAAGACTCACTGATGGAACTACCTACTGTTGGTTGGGATCCGTGGCCGTTTAGGCCCGAAGTGGCGCTGTGCAAACTTCACTGCAACAGTCCCATTGTCTTCCTTAGACAAGATGTAATGGCCCCGTAACCTTAGACATGAGGACTACATGAAGCCGGGATGAAGTAATGCTTTCCCTATGACGAAGATTTGTCGGGAATATATAGTCTTGTAGACTCCCAGCAACAATCCTGCACAAGGTGTTTACGAGGGGCTTCATTTGCGTACTGTTTCCCAGCTCTTCAGGTGCCGGCCTCGTGGCACTCTCACGAACGTCTTTCAAACTTTCTATCGATTCTGGGAAACGTGTACCGTAAATTTATGCTTCCAAAGGCATTCACACGAAATGCCAATCAGCGCCATCTCGCGGTGACGCGGGAATAATAATGGCAGGGCTATATTATACGTGCCTCTCTGCGGGGACCCTCTATACCAACGCGCCAAAAAGGAAGAAGCCTTCGATCAAGGCTGTTTCGTTCGGTAATAAAGACGGGTGTTGTATGTCTGCCCCGGTATATGTGGCTTTTATTCCGAGAAGCGGAAAAAAAAAAAAAAAGAGCGCCCGTTCAAAGTGGAACGAACCCCGCAGAGAGAATTCGAAGAAACAAAGCACTGTCAGGTTGACTGCAGAGGGGATCGAACTCATTTACACTAAAGGCTTTTAATTAATTGGTGCGCGAGAGAAGGAAAATAGGAAGGAACGCGGCGTCTTTTCTTCAAACAGCCGTTCTTTCTAGGTTGTAGCGAAATGTGCGGCTATTTGTTCTAAACTTGTCGACATATGGTGCTCGGATCGTGAAGCATGATTTTCACGGGACCTCCGACCCAAAACGGAACGCTCGGGGGTAATATCGATTATTCGGGCCACAAAGTCCGAGGCCTGGACCTAATTGTATAGGTTACGCACGGACTGAATTAGACGAATGTCGGCACAGTTCCCCCTGAAGTCTGCCCATGACGCATACGAACCCCACTTGCGACAACTTGGTTATCCTAACGTCTCTTTGGCCACTCTGCTCGGCCCAGTCCTGCACAACCAGGGAGCGGTTACGACTGCCGTCTTGAGTTCTCTTCATGTCTCTGGCCTCTGGACCAGCCTCTATAAGGTCCCCTTCTGTGTGTGTATTGGGGTTTTTGTTTTGTTTTTCTTCTTTTTCTTTTTTTTTTAACGAATAGCAAGTCGGCACGCCTGAATACCGTTTCCTCCCTTTCTTTTTTCAATAAACATATCCCCCCCTCCTGTCCCCCACTCCTTCCTGCTGTCCTCTCTCCATTTGCTCAGCTTAGTACACTCATTGGCCCCATATGAAGATCCTGTGCCGTGCTCCGTCGTCGGGTTCTTCACCTGTTCATGGACTTCCTGTCGTCCACTGGATTGCTCCGGACAACCGGATTATCCTATGGTATACCTGCCTTTTTCCGAGCGCTTCAACCGAAAACCTCATCATTTGACATTTTCTACAGTTTTCGTGACACTCGAAAAACGCTTTCGCAAAACCTCGTGACGTTAGCGACGACTACCGTATCTTCCTATCTAGTTCTAAGTCACTCATAAGGCATGACATGACCCTCCCTCCATCTTATATTGCCCCGGACTTTGCAGTTGCAAACTTTTTTCTTTTTGCATTCCGTGTTAGGGCCGCGGAGCAACTGTGGCTATGAGCGGCGTACAGACGTGGACAGATGGAGAGAGGACTGCAAGGAGGAGTGGGGGGACAGGGGAGGATTAGTATGCGCCCTGGGCCGACTTCATTGGGAATTCTGCTGACATTCGTCTGGAAAGTCTTCGGAAAACCTCAGACAGCACAGCCGGTGACAGGATTCGAACCCACCACCTCCCAGTCTTCAGCAAGACCTCAGCTATTCCACCAAAAACGGGGGGGGGGGGACGCCTTAACCCGCTCGGCCATGTTGGTGGTTTACAAACTGATGCCTTCGATTATTTACTCTGCATGTGAGTTGGTGATCGAGGTTCAATCGCACCCTTACGCAGTGACACGCTAATAGATGTGTTCAGAAAATCCCAGAGTGCTTAGCGTCGCTTTGAACTGTGGGAGTTTACTAATACGAAAGGAACGGGTGGCCTCAAAACTGTTCCGATTTCTCCGCTACCGGTCCATTGTCCACGACGTATCAAGGTCAGTGAAAGCGAAATGTGAAGGATTATTCCTCGTTCCCCCGCTCAGCAAGTGCCCAGGATGCAATGCGTGCGCAAAGAGCACTATAGGATTTTCTGAACTCGTCTATTACGTCTAGTACTTATACCGGGGTCCCAACGAAGGTCTTCTCAGTCTGTGCGAGGTCTATCCATGCTAGAGCTACACCCCCTCCCCCTCTTCTTTACCACCATCACGCTTCCTTTTTCAAACTACATAAATCATAAATGTGACGGAGGATACCAAAAGAACCCGGTTCATGGTGTCATTCCGAAAAATGCAGTGAAATAGCATCTTTAGTTTTCTTTCCCGTTTTTTTTTTTCATCTTCTAAAAACATTTTTTGTTGTTTCAAGTCAGCCAAAATTTCCGGAAATTTTACGTATCTACTCTACACTAGAACTTCAACACCAGCCGTACGAAAAATAGTAGAGTTACGCGACATATACTTGTCTGGAATCGTCAGCTTGCGGTTTATCCTACCTGGAATCTCCAGGCCTTTCAAGATTGTTTGTTTCGACTAATGAACACGCACTGGGTAGCATGCCGTACGTGTCTATTAGCCGGAAGAAACATTCTCGCAACACCCGTAGATTTCACACCTGGATAAACCGCAAGCTGTCGATTCCAGACAAGTATGTCGCAAGCTGTATACATAACGTTCCCTGACAAGATGCCTATTACTCATGCTTCGAGTGACCTTGTTAATAAGAAATAAATTAAATAGCCTATTACGGGTTTTAGGGCACTCGATGAAAAAAAAGAAGGGCCAGAAGCGGTGACGCAGGTGATTCAGCAAACGGCATCGATGCCCTTCATCAAAGAGATCAGCCATGTGTATCGAGCCGCTCCCTCACTTCCGTTCGGGGGATACACCGCAGTTACAATTTGAACTACTCACTCACTGGCGGTATTCCTTCTAGTCCAGGGCCTTTTCTATTCCTCATCTACGTATATCAGCGTAATTTATGTTTTTGATTCACGCAGATAGTACTTGCGTTTTCCCGAGCGTTTTCTTTTTGGCTTCACCAGGACAGCTCCAGATTTTTCGCAAAAAATTTCTTCCTATATCGCCTAATATTTGTTAGCGGATTGTCTACCCATGCCTTAGCGTGTCCGTGGATGCGGCATCAGGCAGTCCCGTTTCGGATACTCAGCTGTGTCGCGTGGCATATAATCTCACGATCACGAAGCAACGGAGCATTCGCCTTGACTTTCCTTGTTTCGAACAAGACCGTGAATAGGGACATCGGGAATTTCGGAACCGGGAATATCGAGGTCCTCCCAGTGTCAATACTACATATGAAACACATTTCTACCAGCTGGGTATTTAACTTATACCTTCCGACTTGTCGTTTTCTTTCCCTGCCCGTTTATTACGCCATTTTACCTCACTCCTGCGTAGACTCCGCCTCAATATGGCTTTCGCCCCACAATTCAAATGCATGATCAGATGCTGTGACACAAGCCAGTGTTCCACCTGCGGTGCCGTGGCGAACACCCAGCACATTCTTATGGAATGTTCACTCTACTGCCCGGACGCTGTATAATGAGCTTGCCCGTATCAGCAAGAGATCGCTCAACTTAGCTGCACTCATTGGCCCCTATGAAGATCCTGTGCTCCATCGTCAGGTTCTTCACCTGTTCCTGTCGTCCACTGGATTGCTCCAGACGCTTTAATTCCTTCACGTATTTTCATCCTTCGTTCATCATCTTCATATAACGTTCTACGTGCAATGGGGTATAGGGTGACACACCCCATCTCATGGTCATCATCTATTGTTCGTTTGGTTTGGTTTCAAGAAAAAATAAAACGTTGTTGTTCTGATTAGAAGGTTACCTGTTGGTTCTTTAGGTTTCATTTTAGCAGATAAAAGAACCGCTTTAGTTTTATTGTCCTATAGTGCCTATCTCAGGCAATTGAATGCTTCAATTCAATTAACTAATTCAACACTTTCTAGAACGCTCGATTTGCAGTTTTAACTAATGTATCAGTGTCCGGACCGGACGACAGCAGACTGGTATCATCAACGCAGATGAACTTGAGCATCACTTGTTGTTAGTGCAATAATCATTTGTATATAGAGAAAAAAGAAGAGTACCTGGCGAACCATTTCATCAAATGCCGCTGCCTCGTCTTTGTGTTTTATGCGTTTGTGTATGAGAAAAAATATAGGACAATGTGAAGAGTGTGCCGTTGTCAACTTGGGCCCCCTGGTAAGTCGTCCGAAAGCAGATGCCAGCGTAGCGTAGTGGTTGGCGCACTCGCGACCGGCAATCAAGAGGTACGGGGGTCGACTCCCGCTGCTGTCTGGATTTTTTCGACGATTGCATTATTTGCATCAATTTCCTACGGTTGCAAAACGGGCCCCTCATATATTGAAACGACACCGGGACGAAGAAATGTTCGAAAAATGCAATTCGCTCAGTCCACGAAAAGCGCGTGTGTGTGCGCTGTGTGTATTTGCGCCGCGAAGCAACTGTGGCTATGACCGACGTACAATATGTGAACGGATAGAGGAGGACAGCAAGAAGGCGTGATGGACTGGGTAGAAAAACATATATGTGAGGGTGCCTGTTTAGGATTGCGAAAGGTGTCGACACCATAAGCGTTTGCTGCAGACGTCAATCTATATAACGATGCGGGACTGGTACGTGACGCCTAATTCGATTGCGTCCCGTCCCGCCGAACGCTTATTTCAGAGATAATTTGTCACATGAGAAAGAAACAAAGCTTATGGCAGGTATACCGTGGATGTTATGCACCAACTACGATGTGTAGCAATTTTTTCACCGCTACTACCTTCATGACGGTGCTGCCGCAGAGGTCGGCACTGGTGACTGCCTCTCGCCTCATGCTCAGTTCTCCGTTTGCTCGGCTTCCAAGTCTCTGGCTGAGTTCTCTGGGTGCTCGCGCGCACGGAGTTGCCTCCGATCCTCGTTTGCCGACTCATCTGAGACCTCCAGGTTGTCGAGAGCTGAAAGAGCGTGACGTGAGGAGAGTTGAGCTCATGTGATGGGGATTACGTGACGGTGAAATGACGTTAGGGGGAGGGAGAGTGAAGTAAAAAGTGTAGGTTGGTGATGTAAGGCAGTCGTTTATCTGGAATGGCATGTACCGGGTGCATATCAGTCCGCTCAGTTCACGGTGCTTGAGCGTTGCTCAAGTTCGTGCTCATGCTCAGTACACCCAATTTGGGCATCATTTCTGCTTACTCATGCTGAGCTCATTCACCACATGAACATGCACATGGGTGAGTTTTGCTCATGCTCAACTCGTTTCCTAACTCGCGCTCATGTGTACGTTTTACTCATGTTCGCTCACTCCCTGACCAGCTCTCCGTTTTCCAGCTCACGCGCAGCTCTTTCGCTACACTGAGCATTAGTGAGCTTTGATGAGGTATGGCTGGCCTGTATGAGTTTCAGCCCTGGTAGTGTCGGTTAAAAAAAAAAGCTGCATAATGGCGACCGCCTACACTTGGTATTTGCGTTCCAAGTGGTGGACAAATAACGCTACTGGGCGACAATACC
Organism: Ornithodoros turicata; assembly: GCF_037126465.1. Taxonomy (NCBI): domain Eukaryota; kingdom Metazoa; phylum Arthropoda; class Arachnida; order Ixodida; family Argasidae; genus Ornithodoros; species Ornithodoros turicata. The sequence continues at coordinate 1,095,368 of NC_088206.1, forward strand.
TGACTGCCGCAAAATTTCTTACACAGGTGGAAACTATAGGTCACACGGAGAAAATCCTGTACAAATAGACGATTTCAGAAAATCCCAGAGAGCGCGACTTTGAACAGTGAGAACCTTTTATTACATCTCACTAAATATAAAAAAAAAGAACACGGCCCTGCAGGTAAACACCGCAACTGCTAACTTAATTTAGTGGGATCTCGTACCAACTACCCCGCACCGCAATGCTTGTGAACTTCTTAGCACGGAGCAAACCCTGATGCACAAGAAGCTACACCATCTGTTTGCTCCAGCGTATAATTCAACACCCGTTCGGGCGGCATCGAATGCGTCCAGAGACCCAATGGGAGCTGAACTATATTTTTCAAATGCGTCCCGTTCTTTGCTGAACAGTTATGGAAGGTCTTGTCTGACATAGTTCTCCCATATTGGGTGCGTATAGTCCACGTTGGACGGGCACCAATGTTGCTGCTTTTCAACATTACAGTTCGTAATAACGACGAACACGGATGCCTGTACAAACACTTTATTGTAAAAACGTGGAAGAACGTTATGTAAACAGGTTATCAACGTGTAACATCATAATATCTGGAACTCGTAAAAGTGATGTGTTTGGTCCTCTCTTTGGCACTGGAACACGTGGGGACGCTCGGAAACTCAGTTTTCAAATACGTTCGAAGAAAGCTTCGAATCGAGGAAGCACGAAAGGTACTGTCCCTTACTGTGAATGGCACGCTGGTTGTAATAGGCACAGAGCGAAACCTAATTTTTAGGCTCACATATCAACCACGACTTCACGGAAGGCACCCACACACAGCATTCAAACACTGCTAGCGCGTTATTCACGCAACATATTTACAACAGCAATTACACAAGAAAGCTTCATGTACGTCAAAAATGCCCACGCCGAGCCAGAATCTTTGTTGCTACTTGGCTAGGTTTGGTTGCACAACTCCAGTTAGTCGATTCAAATAGGCCATGCCACGTACTTGTTTTTTGCATCAACATGTAGAGATATGCTCGAAAAAGTTCTTGAAAGGTTACACAAGCAAATCTTGGTCCACTTCTCTAGACATTGAAAGACCATTGCCCTTGTATAGTGAGAGCATTTCTTTCATCTTGGAAGGCACTATACTTTGCTTTACTGTGGATACACAGGTAATATTTCTACAGTTCGTCTCATATATGACTCTTAATGTTGCCAGCTCAGTCAAAGTGTTAAATTTCCGCTCGATTCACTTCATCGTATGTACAACTCAACCAGGTAGGTGCATATGACCCTATTTGCAAATGGATACTCTGCGGGTCTCTGGGCGTGCACCAATGCCTCACGCACAACACCAGAAGGAGAAATGAACGCCCGAAACAAAACAAGAAGAAAACACGGTCACAATCTTTCCGGCCACGTCAACGTGGCCAACGCGAAGACGCTACCCATGGCAGCCCCGACGACGACGTCCCACCAGTAGTGCATGTGGTCCCATATCCTGGATACACTGACAAACGTCCCCAACCCCATCCACAACACCATCAGCGTGTACCTGGTCCACGGGTTCACAGCTCGCCTCTCCAGATAACCGATAACAAAAAGGCTGCTGTACGTAGCCGTGCACGCGTGGCCCGACGGGAAGGAGGTGAAGGCCCGATGACCCTTCTTTCCGGTACACTCGTACGACGTCACCAGGACACCCTTTCGCGAATAGTCACACACGAGAGTACCGTTACGGTCTCCGGGCCTCACAGGACGGCACGCGTCAATGAAGTGGGGTCTTTTCTCGAGGACAGCCTCCTTGAGCACCTGTACCACGATGACGACGACGACGAGACCGCAGAGGTAGCGTCGGAGGACGCGTCCGGCATTGAACGGGCGGTCCATGCTCAGGCCGACAGTTCTTAGTTCCAGAAGCGTTAAGAATATCGGGGGGACGATCAGGACGAACGGAATGAGGACTAAAGTAGGAACGATCTCGGGTAGTTTCGCTTTCCGGATGAGGGTATCGTCGCAACTGAAAGACGGGAGGTGCCTGAACCTCAAGACGCCACTTTCACACAAGACGTAGAAAACGCAGCCGAAGAAAACGAGGACGTAGACTGCCTTGTCCACAGGCGTCCTGCAGGGCATCAAGCCTCGAAAGAACGATGCCAGGGGAGAGGCCTGTGCGGGTGAGTCAGGTCCAAGAACTTTGGGTTTCACAGGCGGGCCCCCCGCCGAATGTTCCATCGTGGCCGTGGCGTTCTGCAAAAATCGTGCGTTTCGTAAAGAGTCAAACACGGGAAGAAGAAAGTAAGGAGTGTTCGAATACCCGGCTCAGGAGCATCGCGTGCGTAAGAAATAGCGTTCTCCTCACTGCGCATGCACAGAACGTAAACTCAGCTTTTGCGCTTTGCGCGAGCTCGCTATTTATTGGAAATTGCAGGGTCACGCAAAGCTGGCCTTGCGGCTCAGCGTTGTCCTCGCGGCCGACGAGAAACTTCGTGAGAGGAACACCGCAGAAGGTGCAACGTAATTCGAAAGTAATCCCAAATAATTCGCAAGAAAACCGGGTTGCGATAACATATACGAGGATTTCTACTAGGAACAACGAAGCGTACCATGCTGCCCGTAATTTTCCATTTCAATTTTCTATTTAAAAAAATGTGAAGGCAATTGTGGCGAAAATTGTGACGTAAGGGTGCTGAGGGCCCAGGCTATCCAATAAATAAATTTTCTGCGATTGCAGCTCTACCGCTTTACAATTACCTTTAGAGCGATTTGCTTACGGAGGTGGGAAGGAGCAAAGGAAAGGTCAAGAAGGGCAGGAATCTCAACGACAGTGGGAGTAAACATAAGGGTGGTTAAGAATGGCATACCAAGGAGTGCAAGTCAACAAGATAAGAGGACCCTCTGCAAGTAAACAGATTCACACGAAAAGTCAAACGCCTCTGCAGGGAACGCTGCTGATCACAATTTTCTTTTTTTTTTCTCTCTCTCGCCGTTGCGTACATTATACTAAAACTCACTATAGTCTCAGGGTGTGAACCAGTTGGTGAGGCAAGAAGGTTCATCAATCACGAAGACGTCTTCTTCCTCAGGCTAAATGAGACGCATGCAGGTCCTTCTAGGTGTACGCTGATTCCTTTGTACTTTTGACCGGCCTGGCTTTCTCGGGTGAAATACGTTCCACAAATTGGAGGGGTCAGAGCGCATGGTGGGGTGAAACTGAGTGTGCTTTTGGCGATATATCGCACCAAACGTCACGTAACACCGAACTATCAGAAGGCCGAACACCAAAAGGCCGAAAATCAAGACACCGAACAATCAGAAGGCCCAAAATAAAAAGGCGAAAGAAACGGAAGACCTAGGAGGCTAGGGTAAGCACCCCAGTGAAAGACCACTGAAAGAGATTGTTCTTTTTCATAAAAAACAAGTTTTGTGGCTCTTGTATTAGAAATCAAATAATTGTAATGCGTAGCATTTGGTGCTCGGAAATAGACTGGCTAGAGAGAGCGCATTAATCTATAACATGTTTACTACAAAAAGAAAGTGCCTGGTGGGTGAGTACCAGTGAATGGCTTGTATCACCCACTGAATGAATTGTAGAGGAGATGGTATTTGTCTGGTCAATTTGGTGACCCGAACGTGGTTGCCACCGTGTACAATAAACACACAGAATAACACAGCGGTTCAAATGTCTACTGTTTTTTTGTTTTCCCTCTAAGTGATCGAAAGTACGTTATTAACGCGACGTTCGGTGAAATGATTTATTTGCTGAATTAATTCCGAAAAAAAAAAACAAAGCCAAAAAAGGAAAGGGAGGAAAGGTCAGCCAAATGGGACGTCGGCTGGCTATTCCGCAAAAAAAAAGAAAAACGAAGAAAAGGAGAATAAAATAAATAAAAAGAAAAGAAATAGGAAATAAAGTTTAAACTAACAAACGGTGAAAGAAGGATGAGATAGATTAAAGACAAAGACGACTCTCGGCGGATCCTGCATAGATATATGATTTCTGTGAGACATTTGGAAGGATACAGCCACTCGCGGCCCCAGAATTTATTCTACCTGTATCTGTATAAATGAGAATAACGATACTCGTGACTTTCATTTACTATGCAGCCCCAGACGTAGTTGTACGTTTCGAAGCTTTTTTAAAACAGAGCAGTAAACTGGCTTTACTTTGCTCGTTCCCCTTGCTGCACATCCTGGGACATTGCACGGAAACTGTCGGGAGGTCGTGCAAAGCACAGAGCACGAGGAATAGCCTTCTCAGATTCGAGACTTTTCCTCCCACCAGGGCAAGCTACTCCATTTGGCAGGCGTACAAGCACACATAGGGGAGACTGCACCTGGCGTTGGCACGTTCACTCTTGAAGGGAGGGTCAAGGGCACAAGGAGAGAGGCCTTTTTCAAGGCCCCTCACAATGGGGGGAGAATGTCTGACATACATTTTTTGGTTGGCAACAATCGCGTCTGTTTGCCATCCACGCTTCCATCAACCTTCCTCCAAGCTACAAAAGCGTTGTCAGGCTCGACCAACTACGTGTTTTCTTTATCTCGGCCTATCAAAATTATTTGTCTTAATATCCGCGGAGCGTCGCCAGCGATCTCAAGAATCACGCTTGAATGTGACATTCAGATGACGAAGTGAACGTCAGTGCTCGCTAATGAAGTGAAAGTGAACCACTTATCGGGCGTTCGCTGTAGGTAGCGACTCATTGATAAATAGGCAAATAAATGAGTAAAAAAATAACACGAAGCACTGCCCCCCTCTGCCTGACGCATCCAGAAAACGTTGCAACCAGTGCCGCTAATAAAAAGAGACTGGTCCGCTTCTTTCTATACTCACATCGTTGTTGTAGTATTTAAAGGGGCACTAAAATGTCACCACAAGTTCACTTCAAATTACGTTACACGCTATGTTAATTTCGCACTTGTTGTCGTAATTCAAAACGTAAATTCCGTTACGAAGCTACAATCAAAATTATACCGAACCCCTTCTTGCCGCGGCACTAGCAGTGAACGTCGCTTCAGCTCGTGCACCGGGTGTACATCGGGTGTACATCCCACGCTGCGCGTAAACGCGCCTGCCGCGCCATGGAGTAGTTCCGACAAAAAACGTAGTGCGACTTACGGAGCACGCTGGTGTCGCTGTCCAAAGGACGTGAAGATAATTGTTGTTACTAGAACGTTTGGGAGAACTACGTCATTGTCACGTGATCTGCACACTGATGGGCACAACAAACACACGTGGCCATATACGCCAGAACACGCGAATAGTTCCAAGGGCGGCCGGCACCCACCACTGTGACGCTTCAGTCGCTGCAATGTTTACATAACAGGGAGAGGTCGATTCAGTAAATCGGTATTGAAAAATGCAGCAATGCGCTTCATGCCGCGCATGTACACAACGATACCACAGGACCTGTTCCGCATGCGCGCGCTTCTGCTATCTGATTGGATGCCGCCAATCTTTGCTTCCTTAGGATCCATTCGTTGCCGTCAAATTAAGACGGCTCTGTTTTCATTGCATTTGTCTTCTAAACGGTAGCGCTGTGTGAACTAATGCTGCGTGCATTATGCTAATTGAAACACGGACTTGCATTTGAGAACAAGTTGTTTTTGCATTTTAGTGCCCCTTTAAGTACAATAGCCACACTCTTATTTTCGCGCTCCTTTTCTTTTTCTTTTTTAAGGGAGGATTGTGCGCCGCATGTAAAGTTTAACGTACAGTGTCATTTTTATATGATGTGATACGAGTTCGAAATTTTATAGAATCTATACGCTACCTTCAGAGAAGGTTAAAACATTAGAGCCGCTCAAAAGGAAAATGAGTAAATCGATTACTGAAACATGAAAACGCAGCCCCCGGGGAAAAGAGAGAAAAGACACTTTTGCACTGCGCTGGTGTGGAAGTACTGCAGATAAGTGCTTGTGTCGATGCAACAAACAATGACCGTTACCAAAATAACGTGTCGTTTCTCTGCGTCTCGAAAGTCATTCTGAGGCTGACGTCCAATCTCAACTACGCTTTCAATGCCATGGAAACGCCATTTGTGGTTCTTCGCTCAAGCAGACGACAATGGGGCTAGGGTTCGGAATCCCGACATTAAATGTGGACGTTTCTGTGCAACGTTCCTCACGAAGCCGTATCCTGTTGCGCATCCAGGCTATTACAAATAGCAACACGGTGCACGTTTCTTACCTATATTCCGTGTCACGAGCGACATCGCCATGGAATATTCTAGGGCAGGACAACGGCAAAAAAAGAAGAAAAGAGAAAGAAACTTTTGATGGGGAACAAGTTCCTCCGCGTGTTACACTGAGCGTGCCTAGTGTTGGAATATTCAAACATAGCAGACGGATCAATATTTTCCTGGCGCCAGCTACGAAATATCTTGTGGCTACGTCGCAGGATATTCCCCACCAGAGTGATGAACGAAAATACACTTATGGCAGCAGAAGAAATGAAGCATCTTCCGCTGGAATATTCTGGGGAATGTCGCTCGTGTGAATATGTACAGGGATTCTCTTTTCTCGTTCTGCTCTTCTCTTTCTATTGTTCCATAATAACTTTTGGGTTCTAGTCCTGGAGCAGCCGAGCCTAGTTTCCTGGAAAAGCTGTCTCCAGTACCTACTTTCACGTTCAAATCAACGTATTGACGGAAAAGAAACCAAAACAGAGAGAAGCAACGTTCCATGTAGTCTTAGGCATTACAAGAATCCCATACTGATCTCGTAGGAGTTTTAATGCTACCTTCATGGTCGTTCTCGGCTGTGCGGTGAGTTGGGTAAAAGCAGCTAGCGCTCCTGACCAGTTACCAACCATTCCTAACCATTCGTTCTCAGGAAAGCCCGGAAATCTATTATACCGGCGCGTGCGTCAGAAATACACAATCGACGTTCGCAACCTGCCCCAACTGTTCACCAACTTTACATGGGCGAATCTCAGTAATGTTAGACTGACCTTATTTTAATGGGCAACGTATGTTATGCGCGAATGACAGGAATAAATAGATTTATTTGCATCGACGTGAACTTGCTTTTGAGGTTTTAGCGAACAGGCAGAGTTGGGGTAACTACTTTTATTTTGTATTGTAGTACCACTAAGTGTTTCGTATAGTAATGCGTTAGATTTCTCATTATATTTTCATGTTTAGTCATGTTCATCACTAATGCCGTTACTTTCATCGAGTAATGACATTACTTTGAAATTATATTTTCGCACAAGTCCCTAACACGCCATGCAGGGTGCTGTATGAAGCTCGGACGTAAACAGACGTGGTTATTGCCGATGAGAGTAATTTTTAATGTTTATTCATATTTACGAAGAGAGGACAGCAGGAAGGAGTGGGCGACAGAGGGGTTAGTATGCTTCCTGGGCCGACTTCAGGGGAACTGTGCCGACATTCGTCTAGAAAGTCTCCCGGAAAACCTCGGACAGGACAACCGGTTGTTGGTGACAGTCATTAGATTTTCTGCAAAGTTACTACGTGTCAATGATTCTGTCGAGAGATTAGAGGCTAGAGCAGTATGCATAATCTAAGCGAGCGAGCGTTTAATAAGATTAGTCGCAGCGTAGAAGGAGCTGGTGTTCAAAAACTGCACTTGATTTCCGTCGTCCGTCCGTGACAAAAGGTGGCCGCGGAAGACCAGCTTGGGGATCTTCCTTGCCCATACAAGGCGAGTCGCAACTGCTTCGATTTTGAATGTCATTACGCATTAGTGCACTGCCGGCCAAAATGTAATGGCATCACGTTACACCGGTAATGGGCACGTAGAAAATCTCCCGCGCGCGAGTGCTGCGGGAAAAAGTGACGTCGTTAGAAGCACCAAAGGAATGGCCCAGGGGTTTTGGAGTGTCTTAGAAAACGCTTCCTCAGTGCTCCGGCAAAATGGGTGCAAAAATATGAAACACTCCGTGACCGCCTAACATCTTCAACGAGACATTTCGGAGGGTGGTGAAGAAAGAAACGTTTACCGTTTAACGTCCTGGTCCCGAAGATACTACGATGCAGGGATCGTTGGGTCGCTCGTAGAAAAACCTCGTTGCGGAGAAGCCTCGTCCCACAGAAGTCCAATACCTGAACACAAACACCATTTTGGGAATAAGGCCACACCGTCAATCGCCGATAGTATTCATTCAAACACATTTCTTTTCTGCCCCCTTTGTTTGACTGATCGGCCCAATCGGGCCGTGAACTGTGGTTACAATGAGTCCTAATTTTCGTGCTCATCTCTCTAGACTTTTTTGCATTTGGAACCAGGGTTCCGGAGCGAACCGAAAAAAACGTTATTTTTGGGCGAAGCGGAACGGAACGAAAACCGAAACTAAATTTTATGCTCCGGAGGGAAACCGAAAACATGTTTTCGGTTCAAGTGGAACACTGAACTATTTGGCCTTCAAGGGTACGTAACGCAAGACCTCAAGTGCAGAATACATGGCAGCCATCGATGTTTGCGTAGGAAACTCCAGCAACCTCACATTATAACAATGTGCCAGAGCGCAAGACGGGCTCCTTGTTTTTGTCTTAAGTCACATTGTAACATCTATCTTGGAAAGAATAAAGGGGACTATTTTTGCTGCAATCAATTCTCCTTATACACCATGTGAAACTGGACCGGTTTCGAACCGTTATTGTTTTACTCCTGAGCTGAACCGTTTTCTTTGAACCGAAACGAAAAACCTTACGGTTCGACACCCTGTTATGAACGCACGTTAGCGCATCGAAGCAACTGCCATAGAGAAGGTATTCAGCACGACCTTGGATCTATCATCAATGAAAAGAGCCGCTGCTACTGTGATGATTTCGTACAACGGACCTATGGTTACAGTGGCGTGCCGTGCAGCAAATAAAGCCAGCCTGCTTTGGAGGCACTCTTCGATAGACACCACGTTCACTTCCGAGGGAATGCTGTATCCTTTCAACGTATTTCCGTCATCACCAGTAGTGTCCCCAGAAATCGACCTTTGGGGGGGAGATCCTCGATAGCAGGGTGAGGGTGCAGACTAGCTGGTATACATGATGATAAGAAGAAAAACGAGACACACGGAGACAAGAAGGGACGAATACCGACACTTTCTCAACGATTTATGTTTACGGACGATGATCGATGATTAGATGTTTATGGTTATATGGACTGCATGGTAGTCGCGAGCTGCATTGCGCAGTCTCAGAAATTTCCGGGGAGGGGGGAGGGGGATAAGGAAATCCTTGGGTCTCTCTCTTTTAAGACTACTCCTGGTTCAAACAGTGCCATACGGCGCTTTATTACTACTGCTGGTCATTACGACATTTTGTGACTATTTTCACGGTACGTCTCATTCCTCGCCTTTTGGGCGACTACCACTGCGTCAAACTGTCATAAAGTGTTTTATGACTGCCAACGATCATTACGATATTATTAATTGCGTGCATTGTTTGAATGAATGAAATAAAAAAATTTCGACAAAAGCGACCTATGACACGAATCGTAGTCAAATATTCCTATTACAAAATTTAAATTAGTCACAAAAAGACGAACAACAACTATTACATGAATGATGGTGGGACTGATATATGCATCGAGATTACTGTCAGGACAAACTGCATTATAGATTCAGGGGAGCGTGGATTAAATTGGATAGCACTTGCATTAAAGTCGATGGCGTTTGATTAAGCTAGTTAACAACTGGATTAAATTGAGTGACCAATGGATAATGAGCGATCCTGTAGAATAGAAGTAGAAAAGAAAACGTAGGTTGCCCTGGTGCGACCAGCTGTTCCGTGACGCTTGGTGTGTGAAAGCACCGAATGATTTAAAAGATTATTTCAGCACGTATGTCCTTGAGGTAGTTCGCCAGGGCACACATCGCAGGTTGTTGGTGCTGCTTTGGCCAGCTCCCCAGTCCCTTCTCAAAACTAAAAGGTCGGTTGTCAAGTTTAGCAAGGGCGTTCTTCAGTGTTCGCCGACTATTGAAGCGTCGGCAAGTGTCCAGCACGTGCTGCGTGTCCTCCACAGTTCCGCAAATTTAACAGTTCGCCGATCCAACGACACCTATCTTATGAAGGAACGCTGCTGCGAACGGGACGTTGAGTCGCAGGCGATGGATGACGGACTCTAACGGGCTTGGCATCTTCGATGGGAGGTATAGTAGGTGCAGGTGGGGTCGATTCGCGCGAGGAACGAGCGATTCATGACGTCACCTGTCCGCATAGCCTGTATAAGTTAGCTAGTGTCCCATTTCGGGCTTCCTATCACAGAAATTATCCCTACGTGTAAGCGCTCACAAACCCCTCCAAGCGCAAAATCACAACGTCCTCTTTACTACTGGTAGCAGTATAATTATTATAGGGGAAGCTAGAAACCCATACGATTTCACGGACCAATCCAAATTCAGTGTGGTGGCTATTTGACCGTGGCTTCGAGTGCGCAGCTCGATGCCTCAACGAACCACTTGCTGCGTGGCCTGGTGGATGATTACTGAATGAATGTCGTTTCATGTTAGCTCTACATGTCCTCCCTCCCTCATTCTTCTACTCACATCTTTCCATTAGAGCTGCGCCGTCATGCCGCATGATGCTGTTGGCCGCTCTCCAAACAGCACCGTCGCAGGACAATCGAGCCGCGTGTTCGAATGTTTTTTATTAATTGGACTCCCATTAAAGCATGCTAGTTGTCCCCTAGATGCTAGATGTCCCCGTCCCATTAAAGAATGCCAGTTGATGGCAAAGGCACCAGCAGTGCTCTTTCATGAACTGCCAATCCTTAATCAAAGAGTGCAATGCCACTGCCTTATAGCTACTACCCCGTCTCCCTGGGCAGGGCACGCATCTTCGAAGGGCAGAGGAGAGTAATGCAGCAGACCCTTCAAGGCCGCCTACCGGAAACGGTCACAATCACTCCTCCGCTCTCACAGTCGTTAGCTGCGTGCTGCGCTTCGGACCAACTTCCGACGGGCAAAGGTATTCGAGGAAAGAGTGTATAGAAGCTCCGCGAAACATCGCCTAGACGGCGAAGATGACGATCTTTTCTTTTTTTAACTTTCCATTCACTAGTCGTGGCCACGAGCTACAGACCGCAAGAATGCAACCAAGGACATGGAATTAGCGTGCGACCAGGTCCGACTTCAGGGTGCCTTCGGAGTGTCACGTGGTACGATTCGAAATGACCACCGCCTGCCTGTGTTTACGACGACCTTGGAGCTAACCAACGAGTTGACGGCAATGTGACGTTATTTGTCCATCACATTCGCTGTCAGTGAATAGCCTACTGAGGGGATCGAGATTCCTGATGCAAAATAAACCGCTGGAAATAAATGTTATCGATAAAATGCACAGTCACGCGCGAGAAAATGCCAACAGGGAGCTTGGACTAACCTGGACATAAGATTGGAATAGCCTAATAATTAACTAACCAACGTGCTGTTTCGTCGTGCCCGCCCTGCTCAGCGTAACGGCCGCTAACGTGTGGATTTCGTGGGCTAAAACGACTTGGACAGAAATCGAAAACCTGTGAATTTGTAGTTATATCAGATTTTAAGGGCACTGTAAAGCAACAGGCATACAAATTTATACTGCTGGCTCATTTGACAGCCTGGGTGCTCCGTATACAAACGACGCAAATTTCGTTCAAATCCCCCTCGTTGTGTGTGTATTTTTTTAGAAAATTCGGATTTAACATCGACACAGGGCAACCCCGTGTTTAAGACCCCACACGAACTCCGCAGTTCCCGCCATGTAGGGCGGCGAACATAAGCGTGGCAATAACAATGGGACCGTACAGCGACATCTGTGGACCGCTACCAATGCTACCGTTACCAAAAATGCACCACGCCGGCTCGCCGGACGTGGTGCATTTTTACATAGATGACTCTCATGGTACGTGATTCTGCTGACAGTCCTGTTACTCATTTCCACGATGTACCGATGCTCTTGGATTTGAAGATAATATACGTCAGAAACTATCTCGTTCGACCAAAATTTTCAAAGAAAGTTCACGAAGCCGCGGCTACTTAGCCGATAGAGGGTTGGGGACATGTAACACTGTTGCTCGGGGAAAGGGCGATCGTTCCCCACTAGGCGTCTTTTCACGGCAATATCCGACGTGGTTAAAAAAAATAGAGTTTTCTGTCGCATATAAAATTTGCGGTGCGGGTCCCTTTCGGAATAAGCTTTCAAACGGCGCTGCCAATATTAAGAGCTTGCCTGCTACACGGCATATCATCTTACGAAGCAGTCAAGCATTCTCCTTGGTTTTCCTTGTTTCGAGACCGCGAATTTCGCAACCGGGGATATCGAGGTTCTCAACCACACGCAATACCAACAAAATTACACGCTGCACGTATCGCAGGCAAGGATTGAGAATAATTTCGACAACCTGGGTCTTTTTATCGCGAGCCCAAAATCTGTAACGGACACACGCTGCTGTAAGCAACACCGTCCACATTGGTGCCGTCCTCAGCCACGGGTTTATCCCGCCGAATACTGGAGCAACAACCCGTCGCACTATCTGCAGAGGACACGTCGAAGAGTGCCTGAACGTGGCGCGACAAGCCTACGCAACCGATCCGCAATGAAGTAAGTAATCATAAAGGCAGGCGGCGGTTAGAAGACGTCCCAACATCCGTTTTTCCCACGACCGTCGATGGCCTCGCTCAAAACATCGTCAGGGGAGGGAACCTGCTGTCGCGACGAAATAAAGAAGCGCTATTAAAAGAGATTCATCCGAAACTATCGTTTCCGGCAATTGAACCACGTCAAACAGGACAACGCGGCCGTCATGTAATGAACATTTTCTTCGATACATGGCCTTCACGTGACTTCAAGTGACACGCTTCACGGGGAAGTTGATTTGCGGTGTCGCTCAAGCGATACTCTTCGTGAAAAAGCTCTTCGGTCAAAACACTTTTTTTTTTTAAGAATCACCGGGAGATTGTAAAAGGAGTTTTCGGTATTTGCCACTTCTCGGAACGAAATCCCTCCGTGGACAAGCTGTAATTTCGAGCGTTCCTCTACCTCTTATTTTTTATTTTATTTTTTTTTTTCGCCTCGGGCACGTGATTCAGACAAGACATGAGCAGCAGAGTCGACACATCGTTGCGAAGATGGAGGAATTGAACGCTAACGTGGGCTCGCTCAGCTATTCGCGTTTTTGTACGACCAAGGAGGAGGCGCGGGGTGGGGGTGGGGTGGGGGTGGGGCTCCACAATCCACTCCCTGGATGATAGTGTGTCGCGGGAACGCAATGCATTCTGGACAGGTCCTGGCCTGACGTCAACGCGAACGTCGTCGTAAAAACGGCTGCGCCCATGACCGCTTGTTAAAAAACCTGACTGCTGTTTCTTTGCGTCGTTTTGTAACGTCTTTCGATCTATACCTGTAAGTGCTGTCCAATACGCTTGCAGTTAAACTGGTCGGCTTCTGCACGTGGCCCCCACTGCTCGCCTTTTACAAAGATGTTATAACGACGCCAGAGTCAGGGCTTACTCAGCCGACGTGATATGCACTAAAACTTCGCAAGTAGTACGTCCATGCACAAGTACAGTGCGACCTATGCGAGCAAAATACGCTCGTCTAACTATTTTATGCTAAAAAGAAACTGTCGGCCAGCGCGAAAACGGAACATAAACGAGGTCACATGACCCCAAGATGACGTTTCCCGTGACGTAAGGCTGGGACAAGACGGCGATTTTGCCACAAGCGACCGCTTGAGGGGACTTACAAAATGTGGACCTTGCGCCATCCCTGTCACAATACGGACGCGACGCCCTCCTCGAGGTCCGAGACCAGTATATATTGGGACGCAGGTGGTGCAGTACTGGATTGCAACTCGCGGAATGGGTCGTGTGGATCGCGTTCAGCAGTCGATAGTTACGAGTGTGAAAGACGTGATCCTTGTAGCAAACAACAAAAAGAGAAACAGTTGCTGATTTAACGCGATCCTTAGATCCTTGGATCGCGAATCTTATTTCATCAAGAACGATAGCTGTCGGGTCCACCTTAGACATTACAACGTGAGACTGTGGCGCCCTCTGTGAGGCGCGGGCGGAAGCACTTTAGCGCAGGCTTCTCCCAACGCCAGAGCCGTGTATTAAAAGGGAGATTAGACATTGATGGGACCTACATATGGGACCTCCACCCACTTTTTGAGGTATCCAGTCAATCACAGGTCGAAATACAGTCCCCTGTTATTACGGGCCATCCAGTATTTATACCTCGCCCTTATTTACTGGGTGCCGCCGTTTTGAAGAAACTAGATTGATCTGGATTGAAAAGGATATCACTGGTGACAGACCAAAACATCGGATTTTTCGCCCACATTTATCAACGCCATCTGCATGGAGATTGGGAAGACTCAGAACTGCAGAAATGTCTTCTGGCAGAACTGATTGGCCTGGAGAGCGGCAGAACCCAGGGGGGTCGGACTCGCTCGAGGAAGCGGTGCATTACCACAAGGGAGCCGCCATCCGTTGGCCATGGAAGGTGTTGCTTTCCGTTGGCTGCTTCATTCCGCTAAACTTGACGTGCTCGTTTTCCAAAAATTCATCATTTGCTATTGAAATTCGGCATACTACTATGTGCGTATCTCACACGTATCTGTTAAACAAATAAGCGGTGATTTTTTTCAAGAAAAAAATGCAGTGAAGTGAATACTTTCCCACTACATCACTTCCTCGTGTGCAGTCGTTCGTTCGCCACTTTATTATCACGAAACTTGACAGACCAGCGCAGGGAATGGCGGGTGGTTTCGTTTTGGCCATTTCCGGTTCCCGTTGGTTCGCAGAGCCGCATGAAGATGGCGGTTAACTGTGTGTATTCATCTTTGGATTACTGTTGTTGATGAAGAAAAAATACTAGGGAGAGGTTGAATTCGTCACACGACATACCCCACCAAAAAAAAAAAAAAGAAAAGGTGAAAAAAAATATCAGCCAAATGACCGGTTAACGTAGCGCACAATGAATTACATGGTCCTAATAGGCTGACTCCAACGCACACCCCTGAATAAATGTCACAAGCGCCGACAAGGCCGCATCACCACAGGGGTGACACAAACCCGCCATTGTTTTAACTACCCTCAAGAGGGTGCTTTCGGCAAAGCTGCCATCTTGTCCTCATCGCACGTCATAGAAAACGTCATTTTGGGGTCACGTGACTTTATTTACATGTTGCTTTGCCGCTTACAGACATATTTCCGTCGTCATAACACCGAGAGATGAACGTATTTTGCCAGCGTAAAGTATGCGGTTGCTCTTCTGCAGCATATGGCTCAGTGATTCTTAACGCGCGGTCGTCTTCACATCTTTGAAAGTAGTCAACAGTACGAGGCCTTATGTGCAAAACTGCTCGTTTTAATGCGAGATTATTGGATAAAAATAATTACCGTGATCGAAAGACATCCAAAACGTTGCGCAGAAACAACAACCGCATTGTTTACAAATGGTTTGGCCGCCGATCACGGGCGCCGCCATCTTTAAGGTCACGTGTGCCATGACGTTTGCTGTGACGTGCGACCAGGACCTGTCCAGGATGCATTGCGTTGCGTTCGCCCAGCACGCGTTACCCAGCCGCTCGTCGTAACAGACGTCCCAAAGCACCCGTTTTGTTACGACGACAATAAAGCAAAAACAGCAGGAGATGGTACACAACCACCGGCGTGTTTTCTTCATCTATCCGTCCAGCAGCAATCGCCAGCGTGCACGCAGGGCTACCCTATACCAGACAAGACGGAAGCTCTTGAAATCACGTGATCGCTCCGCCAGCTCTCACTAACGAAAGTCCATCACAACTTCCTGCAGCGTCGCAACGTCAAGCTGTTTTCTTCTTCTTTTTTTTTTTTTTATTTTCTAGCTCTTCTTGATAGCGGATACACGCGTGCGGATCGCGGGCAAAGCCGCTCTATGCGGGCCGTGCTTACCATAATATCGTATTATCCAGGAGCACATGTGTGCAACTCTTCTACTCGTAACAAATGTGTGTATTATGTCGTGCGGAGCTTATTTCCTTGAGAGGGTACGAAAAAGATAGCTTGGAACACCGTCCATAACGCCGTAGCGGAAACGCTGCATGCGGTTCCGTTCGAGCGTTTCTCGACAGCATCGCTTGCCGCGGAGGGAAGCTGGGCGTTCTGCCGCTGGAAAAACGCCGCATGCGGTTGGGACATGACTTGACAGAGCGACCAGTGAGGTCGCGGTCCACGAGCAATATGGGGGAGTGGGAGCTAAGCAAGCAGGTGACCTATACTTGCATAGAGGAGCCAACCACACGGACCACTTTTACTAACTGAACGCCAGCAGAACGCGAACTGAACGTAGACGTTTCGGTGACCAACTGAGCGAACAACAGACGCGATCTACCGATGCACTCGGTTCTGCGAAGGAGTGAGGAGACTCGGTTCTGCGAAGGAATAGCCTATGAGGAGAGAACGTGACGGTACTAGACTGTATCGTACACGCCAATGAAAACGCTCGCCACAGGAAATGTCACAGGCACGTGACAGAGTTTTCTTCCTTCGCTCTATTCGCCACCCGGGAAAATACGAAGATGGCACGGACTTGGACGTGACCTTTCTTACGTCACAATAGAATCGTATTTTTAAAAGTTAGTGATACTTAACAATGTGTAAACAACGGTTTACTAAAATACAGATTGCCACATTGTCTGCAAACAATCGGGCAGTAGGCGCTTGGCAACCTCAACGTGGAGATTCTGCTCTGTGTAGTTGCAACACTTGGGTCTCAGCTCAGACCGATCAGCGCTACGCTGGAGGAGTTCGGTCGGTGAAAGTTGCTCCATGGGTTCCCACCTTATACGAAAAAATTCGGAAGACGTACGCTGTCCGAAACTCCATCTTGGGAGGTTCCAACGCTGCGATGGCTGATTGACGGGGTTCGTTTACTATCGCAGGCCCCTGTGACAAGGAACGGTGACTTTCTTGGCCCAAATGTATTGCGCAACAGATTGCCACTAACTTAGCACTTACTTAGCAATGTGCGTATGACGCGGGCGAACTCCGTCCTTGCTCGCGGAGGCACCTTGACAGTAGAGTCTCCAGAGATAGAGTATACTGTATACCCTATCTGCGGCTGCATTCGACATGAGAGCATTTTGATATTATTATTTGGTATTGGCCTACTTGGAAGACGCCCAGTACCTAGGGTAGGGTAAGATAGGGTACCAGGGGCGAGGACAAGGTGGACAAGGGAGCCCTGATGACACACAAACTGAAAACGCACCTGCTTGTTGCAAGGCAGAGAGTATAGCTGCCTTGCGACAAGTGTCAAGGATTCCATGAATTTCGAGATGTTCGTGTCACCAAGTGATCGTGATGTCGTTGTGTACAAGTTAGGCCACATGACAGCGAGCGTTTTGGGAAGTCACCTTCTCATTCTCTTCGTCGGTTCATAGTCGTTGCTTTTTCTCTGAATTTCGCATTGAACTCGGTCGTAAAAAATAAACGACCACCCCGAATTTTCGAAAAATAATCCAGCTTCCAAGAACACCCTCCGAATATGACAAAAAAGACAACACTCCTTTTCGCCCCTAATGTGCGAAGAAGTGACAGCGATAGCTGTACTATCATCTTCGCGCAAGTGTTTTAACGGCGCCAGGGACCTCGACGCCCAACAGCTCGTGATGTTACGAGCGTGCAGGTGCCAGGTATAGGTCCGAAATCACAGTGCATCGTACACATCGCCCGCGTATCCGAATTCGAGTTTTACAGCGTCGTACGCTATCGCATTTGCGTACGTAAGCGACAGCGTTGATGGTTCTGCTAACGCGCAAAACATAAATAGAGCTTCGCGCAGTGCGCAGAACCACCACGCTATCCCTTAAAGTACGCATTAGCGATAGCGCACGATGCACTACCACTCACTTTTGAAAAACTAGTCCGCAAACTCTGCGTTGGCCACTGGGAACTCCGATGGCTATACGGACTCACTTCATGTACACACGCCTCGAACCGTTTACGTCTCTTACGCTGGTCATCATCGCGTCGCCTCACCTCCGGGTACTCTCGCCTTGTCCTATTCAGGGCACCGTGCGGCATCTCGTTGTATATACTTGACTTCGTGTACGGCGACGCTCACGAGTACCGCAGCGCTTTCCACTCTCGCTCTTCCCATTTTGAGGGGTCTGGTACAATGGCGACAATCGCGCAGCTACAGGTTCGTTTCCCTCTCGCTGCGCTGCGATTGACTTCCGCTCCAGCCAATGGGGGAGTTGCAGGCGGTGTGATATCATTGGTGGCATTCAATGTACCACATGAGGCCACATAGGGGGTGAGCGCGGGTGCGGATATAGCCGCGGTTACGCGCAGATACCCGCCCGCGTAGTTTTGCGAATTCCGGGAAAAAGTTCAGTGTCGCTGCGGGTTGCGGGTAAAATGCGGGTGTACCCACAATGTGTCCGCGGGTATTGCTGGTAAACCCACATTCTTCGCATCCAGTAAACTAATCTTTTGCCACAATAACTTATTGAATAATTTTAGCATTTCCCCCCCCGTTTCCATTGAGAAAAACACTCGCAAACCTAATCTTTTTCGCGTATCCGGTGTTCATTTGACCTTTCACCAAAGCACCTTTGGCTTTTTATTAAATAACTGACAAGTTCGACATCGATATCATTAAGCGAAAGAGCACGCCCCCGCGCAAATTCCTCTTTAAGTCAACTCTATTCGGCAACACACCAGCCGATCATCTCACAATATCGAAGTCAGATTGGACTAGTCAGTCGTTTTCCCCACGCAGACCACGTAGAACTAAGTCATTAATGTATGATATTGTTCTGATTGATTGATTGAACGAATGAGATATACAAAATATGGAGATCCTAAACTCGACAAAGTCGGGTCAGGCGACTCCAGTGCTCGTGAATAGAAAAGAAAGTAGAAAAACTAACCTCAATATGGCCAAGAGGCATTAAAAAGAAAAAGAAAAAAAGCAGGATCCACCCGATGAATGAGCCGAGTAAATGAAAAAAGTAGAAATGGGACAAATCCAGAATTTCCCGAATCCAAGGAAGGTTCTGCGAATCCACGAATCTTACGAAGCTCGAATCTTTCGAATCCTTTCCTTAAAAAAGTTGAAAAAGTTAGGGGGGGGGAAAACCTTTTACTGAGAATGCTTTGAATCAGAATTCGCTATCTTTGTTTCATGAAAAACATATTAAATAATAGTTCACTCGCAGGAGAAAACATACCCATACATTACATCTTAAATGTAATTTATTTAACATGTTGTTCATCGACTACAGGAAATACATAAACTGTCGTGTCGGAAACCGAAATCATTTTACTTTTCAACTTCGGATGCCGGAGCTTTATGCTGTAGATGTGGTGGTGGTGGTGAATGGGCTTTACGCTGTAGTTTTTGCGCGCCAATTTCAAAAAGAAACAAACAAACGTGGTTTGGTGGATTCGGAAGATTCGATTCGCCGTTTTGAGCCCTGAGATTCGGATTCCTGCCTAAGATTCGCAGATTCGGTTGGCCCATCCCTAGAAAAAGAGTTCAAACGAACGTAGACTAAATACACCAATGACCCTCATCAGTGTCGAGGTCATATGATTTCAAAAATTGCATAACCGCCTGTGCGCAATATCGTGTTCTCTTTGCGATTCGTTTCGCAGTTTTGATGCTTGCGAGCAGAAATTCAGTGACGCCGCCGGGGTATGGGTACGGATTTCTTACCCGCAACCCAGCTCTAGTTTTGACGTCATGGTGCGGTTACGTCTTTACGTTTCTGTCACGGTCGTCATAATCACCGTCAACGAAGCAAAACACCCCCGATACAGCTATCGCTGTAAATATAAACTTCGGAAACCCGATATATATATAACTTGGTGTGGCAGCCTTCATCCAGCCTCCTCACCCACGAACTATACATTTGCGGCGTGGAAACGCACTTGATGAGACCACATGAAATGATGAACAACCCCCAAAGTGAAAACACTGCACAAATCCAGGTCAGCGTTTCTTTGGACAGCATAGAAGTGGCACGTCATTTCGGTAGCGCAGAAATTCGACAGGAAAAGGCGCAACTTTTAAACAGCGGGCGGTCCCAGGAACAACGCATGGGGGGCAAAAAGGAATGCCAAGGTCCTCCGCACTGACTCCATGCTGCGCATCACGTCCAGTCTACTCAGCATGGATGAGAAGAAAAGTCCCAGAAGGTCACTAACCTTCTGCTCGGATTGGATAGTATATATAACTGTTTCCGGCTTTCATTCACTCGGAGAGCAAAAACACTCTGGGAACCTATTGGTCTGTGAGGCGTACGGAAAAAATACTGGTTCATTTCTCCTCTGGGGAAGACTTTCATTACATGAATAACGCATTGCATAAGCAGAGTATCCTCGAAGGAACAGTAGAGATGGTTTCGCCAGGGGGAAGAAGCAGTCTCTCTTTGGGTTGTCCCGCAAAACTGCAAACAATCCCTTCATCGGGATGCAAACCTCCAAGACGTCGGCTCAAAGTTAAGACTAATAGTCTTATAAAGACTCACAAACGCGGGGCCAAACATGGAGTACTGTTTTTTTTTTTTTTTTTTCTTTTCTAACCATAACATCAGCGGATAACGGGTGTAATGCTCGTGCAACGGGGTGTTCGGGTGAATAAAGTAGCAGGGGGCAAGCGGGCAACATTTCCTTTAGTTTGAGGAAAACAAGGGACCTGGATTTCGGACGCGAAATAATTCGGGTTTTCAACGACACAGCAGAAGAATAATGTGTGTTTGTGTTCTTTGCAGTGATTCGCTCGAACCTGTGCTGTCGCTTAGGAGGTTGTCACAGATGGTTTGGCTGCAGTCGTAAAGGTACGGGTAATTTGGGCAATATAGACTGGTCGGGGCAACTCTCGCATTACTCGACAAAAACCCTCAATCAAGCGCATACCTATTGTGATAACGCGGGTGAGGTTGAGAATACGGTGCGATTAGGAGTCACACCAGAAGAGCCCATTCAAACAGGTTTTGTTGGAACGCAAAACGAGGCCAATTACTGGACTGACAACTGCTGATCGATTTCTCTCGTCGCAGCTACTCCAAATGAGAAACGTCACCAAGAGAGATGATGAGTTCAGTCAATGTCACAATTGTTGAATGCGCGACATACTTTAATATAGATGACGATATCTCGCCCTTTCAAATCCTCCGGCTCGTTTGAAGCGCACGAACATTGCACTGCCCCGTTCGTTTAACTCGCGATGTCAGTCTCGCTCGGCGACCACGACGCCTGAAAAAAAAAAAAAAAAAAACCACCGAAAAAGTAAAAGGCGTTAACTACGATAGTGCGCGGCTCATCCGCTCGATAGTGGCAAGCTGTAATTAAGTTTGACCCTGAGAGAACGGCGTAGTTCCGTTCTTCTCAGAAAGGACTCCCCCAAGCGAAGACCCCCCCCCCCCCCTCATCCTGTTGCAGGTGTGCCCTTCGCAGCCCCTCGCTCTCGGACTTTCATTTCTCAAATGAGGAGTAAGCCACTCAAAGAATGTACGGGAGCCCAGCGACATTTAACTTTTTTCTTTCTTTTGAGTTCGACGTTAGCACCATGCACGAACTGTGGAGGGGCCGGAAAACCTTGTAGGATTGGAACTCTTCCCACGTATCCTGAAGCTAGCACTAAACGGGGGCGTACCTCAAAATAAAGTGATCTAAATCCCCGTTGCGAAATAAACTGCTGGAAATAAATGTTTCGGGGTCCCCCCTCAACCCGGTTGAAATCATGGATTTAGATCGCGTGCGCGGGAGAATACCAACAGCGAACATGAACCAACCTGGACAAAACAACGCAAACACCGAACTTGGACTAGCCCGATAATAAACTAACCAACATGCCGTTTCAGCGTGTCCGCCCTACTTTTTTTTTTTTTTAGGGTTAAAGAAGCTTCTGGAACGATGTGTCAAGTTCGTTGAACATCGAGGTGAACATGCCGAATTGTAATCAAGGTTAACGATTCCTCAGTGTCGGGTCGAGAACATTTCGGCACCCCCTCGTACACCCAGCAGCTCCACGCAGCGGATCAGGATGTTCTACCAAATAACGTTGTCCTCGAAGCAAGAGAAGAACCTATTCTAGGACACTGGAATTTCTGCTTCAGAGCCCTATTCAACGGATACATCGATGAAGTATCCAGAACAGTAAGACCTGAACGAGAACTACGACCAACAGCAACGTGGCCGGACTCAAAAATAATATAAAGTAGCTCGACTTTTTCGGACGAAACACAATACCATCAGTTCAATTCACCTTATCGAAGAAATAGTACCCGTTGACTCTATAGTGGACCAAAGGGGTGAGAACTGTATACCTGGACAGAAATCGGCGCATTGTACGTATATGGTCTGCTACGTTGTTGCCTCTTTTTACTTTATTTCTACAATACAAGAATGCAGAACCCGCCTTCACCACCGATTCTACATTTTAAAAAATGACACCGATTATTACCCTTTGAATTTGGGCATTTAACTATAGAAAAGGTGAGTTTCAATACTTAAACTAATAATGTGCTCGGTAAGAACAGCGACAGTCAACTTACCAGGTTCATAAAGAATATCCGGCCAAAGGAAGTATGGTAATCCACACATGACCTGCAAGAGCAAACACATCAAACTATGAGAAACAGTTTGCGAGATACTCTTCTGTCGGGACTTAGGTAAGGATAATTCTTGGCATTACGTATGCCGCCGTACAACTGCGAGATAAAGTGTCATTACATTAGCAGCAGTAAAACAATACGTATCTTGCGCGGCGGTTGCCGAAACTTTCGTCGACTATGAATAGAATTCTCGAAACCTGTGTATTTACAAATCCCAGTCCCCAAGTGTGTTAATAGTATTAGAATCAGTTACGATTACATCGGGTAATTGTTTATTAAATACGAGCCAGTCGCACTTCTGCGGCGTTCCAATGCCAAATGATTTTCGGGAAAAAGTATTCGAGTCAACTGATACTCAATGTCCGCCCATTTCATCGAAAGCCGTTTCATCGAACGAAGTTTCATCGACGTCTGACCAAGGTTAGGTCAGGAGAGCCTCTTACGTATTTCACACGTTGCCGCAAGAAAAAGCGGCAGCTACCGATTGGATGAAACGGCATTCGATGAAACGTCCATTTTCGATGAAATGGTTCGATAAATGCCAACCGATAATGCTGATGATGCGATATAGGAAAGTAACTCGCACGGATCGGCCGTACTTAATCACCGTGGGAAGAACCTATTCCCGGTAAACAGAGTTTAGAAACAGTCATCCCCCTTTCGATGGCACGAGTGGCTTCCCACGGTCGGTGCCCCGTCCGTCGGCTAAATTGGCCAGCTGACGTTCGCGGGGAGCGTGCACAAAATAGAGAGTGGCATCGGCTGTTTGCTGCCGGCTCCAGTTGCCGCAAAACAGTCACGTCACTGCAATAGAATTTGTGGGTGTACCTCGAAATAAAGTGATCGAAATCCCCGCTGCAAAATAAACTACTGGAAACAAACGTTATTCCACTATAAAATGTACAGTCGCGCGCGGCAAACTGCCAACAGCGAACTTAGACTAACCTGGACAGAAAAATGCAAACACCAAACTTGGACTAACGTAATAATAAACTAACCAACGTGGTGTTCCGCCGTACGTGTCTGCCCCGCTAAGCCTAACGGCCGCTAAAATTTGGCTTTCGCTCGCTAACGAACTGTACAGACATCTAAAACCCGCGAATTTGGGAGGTTAAATAGTGATACCGTGTTTCTAAACACGGCATACACCATATTACGAAGCAAGCGAGCATTCTCCTTGATTTTCCTCGTTTCGAGAAAGGAAATTTCCAGATCGGGGATTTCGCACCACGTCCGAATTCCCGTCCACCCGAATTTGTAGCTCATTGTACGGGAGGGCCTCGATCTTCCCGGTTGCGAAATTCCCGACTTCACGGTCTCGAAACAAAGAAAATGCCCGACTGCTTCGCAAGATGACATGCCACTCGAGATGACATGCCACATGTATTTTATACCCCACATCCCCACCAGCAATGGGGTACAGTATCGCCTCCGGCGATGAACCTCCCCACTCTCCTCCTGAAAATAAAGTTGTTGTTGTTGTTGTTGACATGCCACTCATTACTCAATGCTTTCACACATGCATCAAGCGTCAGGGGGGAGGGAGGGTCTACGAAGCGTTTGTTTGTTTGTTTGTTTACACCAGTTTGTTTTACAACGGGGATTTTGGAACACGATGATTAGGCAGAGTTGTAATCACATAACTAATGGGCAGCTCCACGGGCATATTTGCCGGGTGTAATAAGAACCCACTCAAACCGCACGACGACGGCACCCTTAGCTTTATTGACGATTCCTTTTCCTGCAAAGTATGGTTCAACTCTTTTTCGCGTTGCTTCGATTATACGAAAGCCCGGGGTCTAAATAGCAAAGTCCCGAGAAAGAAACTCCCCCATTAGCTTTAATTTCGAAGCTTCAAAATAACCTCAAATGCATACCACGCTAGTCACGCTGTAATCAAATTACGAATATCAGCTACTCCCAGCCAATTATTGTGGTTTCGTTCAGGCGTACAGCCCGCACAACGTCGGCAAATGTTCTAGGCACAAATTAGCATTTCAAAAGAAGGTGTCTTCAATATGCCTCTCGTAAAAGTAACGCTTCAGTGGCTTCGTTCAACGCTACGTGAGTCGCACCCGACTCAAAATCTACCCCCAAGTGGGTGAGTCAGTCCATCAAATAAGGACTCGGTTTAATACAATTTTCCTCAGTCATAGCCCCACTTTCCCTCTGCGCCAACTGCGTGCGAGGCTATTTGCCCAAATCTCCCAACTTCGTTTTTTTTTCTCTTTTTTTACGGCAAGAAACACCTCCCCCCCCCCCCCGCCAGCATTTTTCAGAGTCGACGAACGCTTTTATCTGGCTTATTATTCGTAATTATTACGTGTCTGTACTTCGGCGAATAATTTGACCTTAGCGTCATTAACACCAGGCCGTGTTGTACGTAAGGCCACATTCCTTACTCTTATTCATTGTGACTGGTCCGCCTAGCGCGAATAGACGAAAACCAGTTACTGCTAAATGTCTAAGCTGTAAAATAAATATTCAGATCGCAAAACTGCCAATTCGCTATTACACAAATGGAGTGCTCACGTAAGCAAGATCTCATACAGATTCTTCGCATTTTCACCAAAAGTATCGCGGTACATTTTTTAGTAGCGGTACTCTGTTACCTTAAAAAATAAGTATCGATATCGGTATTGCGCTACATTTTATTCAAGTAACGAGCGTATTTCGCTAACGGATACAACACTGACACCAGGCGGCTCTTTATGGCATTGGTCATCTAGCACAGTACATGTTTCAAAGTGCCGGACTAAATCTTGTGTCTGCAGAATCCTTCCCAGATTGTCCCACATTGCTTCTCCATACGACGCCGTTGCTAGGAGACGAACGCGCGCGCGATGACGTCACAATTCCTTCCAAAATAATACATAACGTTCACGAACAGTGCCCAGAAGAAGAACAGTCTCTGTTCGAAATATCGGCGGCTTCTGTCCTGAGGCAACTCCCTTCCTACATTCTACCGGTTCGCTGGATTTCTACCCATCTACGGACAGTGCTTGTATTTCGAGTCTTAAAATAGCAATGCTCGGATGTCAATCAGACTCGGTAATTTACATTACGACTGTACCACTGAACAAAACAAAAACTGAGAAAATTTATATCGGCATTTAAAGACGATTGTGACATCTCCCGCGCTCTCCTCAAATGAGAAAGGATAGCTGCATCATCCGGCTTAAAATCCACAGTCTCAGAATTTCCGCATTCTGAATGCAACGCCAGTTAGAGGAGAAGTTGGGAGTGTCCATATCTGCCATACAGTGTAGTTGCTGTTTTGCTTTTTTACCTGACGTCATACAACAACCATAGAATGAAAGAAGCTCACACGTTTAAGGAAGGAACTAAAAATAAGAAGGTCGCCAGCTCTCACTCTGTAGCCGCCACTTCTTCCGAGTGAGTGTTGAATTGAAGTCAATGGTGCTGAAGAAAGCCAATTTATCCAGACCTCCCCCCCCCCCCCATGTTTGGCGACACCCCCTAACTTTTTTACCTGTGCACCTATACTACAGGGGGGACGTCCTTGCAGTGGTGAAACTGACAAGAGGCTTCTTATACCAGCTAGCTCTTGGAGCAGGGAAAATCCGGTTTTCCAGCAGATTTTACAGACCATAGAGCAGAGGGTATCTACTGCGAATTTTCTCGCGTGTCTTGTAAGCGCCACTCTATGTCACGAACTTGTTCGCGTAAGCTTGCGCGAAGCACTAGCCTGGCGTGCTATCATGCAACAAAAACAGTAAACTTTCCGAGCACATAACTGATAGACAGGAAAACTAGCCGAGGCGCTGGCACTCATTGGCCTTTTCGTGCATTACTTGATGGTGATGGCGATGCGATAAAGAAGGGGAAAAAATTGGGATGAATTACTCGTTGACACGACTGCTCTTCATTTGAGGATAGAAAAGATAAAACAGTAAATTTTACGTGAAAGCCTGGAACATACAGCTAGAAGTATCATTTCTTATAGTTTCTGAGGAATTCAAAGTTTCAAAGAGTTTGAGCGCCGTCGCATTTCGAATACGGTGACAACAAAGACAAGATTACGTGACAGCGTCCGCCACTCATGAGACTCGTGTGTGCGTTTCGCAAGTTCGAATTTTGCTACAGCGCGTCTCCAAGCGCAGTGGGCTTTGTATGCACAGTGAACACGTGTTAGGATGAAAGATGGAAGTCACTGAAAAGGTTAGCCAGCTGTAGGACTCGAACCCACATATTCTGGATTGCTGGTCCAGGGCTCTACCAATAGACGAGTTCAGAAAATCCCAGAGTGCTTAGCGCCGCTTTGAACTCTGGGAGTTTACTAATACGAAAGAAACGGGTGGCCTCCAAACTGTTCCGATTTCTCCCCTACCGGTCCATTGTCCACGACGTATCAAGGTCAGTGAAAGCGAAATGTGAAGGATTATTCCTCGTTCCCCTGCTCAGCAAGCGCCCAGGATGCAATGCGTGCGCAAAGAGCACTGAGATTTTCTGAACTCGTCTATTGAGCTAAGCTAACACACCTCCCCAGCGACTTCCAAAGGTGCGTCAACTGAAGGGACAAACCAACCACTCTCTCACTCATCCCCCTTTCACTCTTACATTTTTCTCACTCATACACAGAATCATACGACGGGAATCGACGCAAGTGGCAAATGTTGAACATGTGTTAGGAGTTTGGATCAATACGCGGCGTATCAAATAAATGTCTATTTTAGCCGAAGGTCGCTTTAGCTAAGCATACAGAATAACTGGGCGTCAAGCGAGCCAAACAGAAAGGCTCCTGATTGGCTGGCTGGTACGCATAACCGCGCATTTTCGTTCGTGATGTGCCCAGTGTTGCATGAATTATCTCAAACAATGGGCTGTATGGGGAGCTGTTTGGTGCCAGGTGTAACACCGAGGAAATATTCTTCAGAAAAGCGTCACCACATAGAAAGATCAACCGTACAACTTTCAACTTTCGGTTTCGTTTTCACTTTCATCGCACGCCCCGCAGTTCCAATTGAAGCAAAGATAGCGCAACAACTCAGAAAAACACGCGCAGCAGTATGTAGCAAAGAGTCGGGGTTTTTTTTTTTTGTATTTTTTTGGCGCGCATGCCGGCCATTTTTGCTACACCCCCGTTGCTTGCGGTACTCTGCAACCAACCGCCAAGGAAATATAGCAATTCCGACTGCGCATTTCTAATTTTTTCAACTGTTGTTATTTTCTGCACTTTCCTTTACATGAGTTATGTTAGGATGTACGTATTCCTTAGTATTGTGAGAAGAAACCAAACAGAAATATCTTAGCCACGTGTCCACGTTTTGTCAGAAGACGTGAGAATTGATTACGGTATATTCACTGCGTGAAATTGTTTGAAAAAATGGGATATCCCGCACGTAATTCACAATATTTCCAGTGAAAAGTAGTCAACATGCTCCTATACATATATATATAGACTTAATAAGCGACTAATGTCGCCACAAGTCTATGCGCACCAATACGGTATGTTCCTCAGGGGACATTTCTTCCAGTGGACATCTCTTCAGGGACATTTTTTTTTTTTTCCGGTTCCCGCATTCACCAGAGCCGTCAGCGACCCCTGCGGACACTTTGCGAGACCATGTTTCTGCAACGGAAAACCGAGAGGGTCTTTCAAGTGCGTCTCTTGTGAATGCCATTTCACCAAGACAGTTTTTTGCCCCACAGCGGCAGAATTCCACGAATCGCTTTTCTGAACCGCACCGATGGGCTCTTCTTTCCGTTGCCTAGCAACGCCCCGGCCTCTTCCTGGCCGCTCACTGTTTGTTGCGCGTACTGCTGGTACAGACACTGATGGCGGGGAGAGACGACATCTCACGCTAAACAAGAAACGACACTCTACACTGTTTGCACCCAGGTGCCTGCTCATTGCCAAATAACCCCTACGTGGATCAGGACAGGCTGGTGTCTCTCACGCAAAGAACACTACTACATTGTATCAACGTCCGGGGGCATCCTGTTCTCTATTAAACAGCTCACTTATACGCGGGAACTAATTTAAACCTTGCTTTCAAAAAGCTAGGGGCAAAGATCGGAGGAACTTCTTATAACCTCTGATACGGGATGAGCGCTACTTCTGCGCATGCACTCAGGAGGGAACAATGCTTACGTCGTGGCGTCCCTGACTGGTAACTGGGAAGGCGGGTGTGTGTGTGTGTGTGGGGGGGGGGGGGGGCTATATAGGTTCGATTTCCTCCCGCATTGAGCAAGACGTTGGATCAACGATGCTACATCGTCAGCAAAAACTGTCAGTTTTAAAAACTTTTTTTTAGTCGGAATCGGATTCACAACAGAAAGAAGACGGTTGAGAGCATCTAAATTTTAATGAGACGAGACTTTCGTGCAGACGGCTGCACTTCTTCTCACCTGGAGAAGTCTCGTCTCACTAAAATTTAGATGCTCTCAACAGTCTTCCTCATGCTGTGAATCTCTATCGCCGGATACTTGCGCAGTGATATAGAAGTCTGAATCGGGTTAAATCCCAATCCGAATTGTATAAATTTACCAGTGTTGGAGCGGCGCCCTGTTGCAGCTACTAAAATCACCAACAGCTCGGCGGCCCCCAACCAAGTTCCATATCTACGTGATTCTATTGCCTCCAGAAAAACGAAGCCAACATATTCCGAGAGTCCGGGGGACATCTTCCCAGCAGCGTAATCACCTTTCAACCGAAAACATGTGTGCACCATCTGCCACAGAGGTCGCCACTAAAAGCTACCGTCAATCACATCCATTGGAGAGCCATGCACAGGGAAGGAGAAACTCGGGGGTAGAGCTCTACTTTTTCATCAGATTAAACAGAGAGCTTTGGTGCAACAGGCTCTCTGTACACACGTTCATGCTCAAGATGACTGTCTCGACACAGTGAACGAGTGCACGTTGGAGAGATCGCAAAATTTTGTAAGGTTCCGAGTCGTTCGCAAGACATTCGAAAACCTGACTGTATAACTCTGTCAGACGTGCACACATACGGCCTTTTAAGGCAATGGTACTAAGAAAAGGCCGTAACGGAAATATGGCCTTAAACCCTGGGAGGCTGCCAGACGGTATCTGTGAAGGCGTTTTGCCAGTGATGTCTCCACCGATAAACACATATGCGAACGTTAATTGAAGTGCAGTTCAATCACATTTGTTCTCACTGTGCGTACTCGGAAACAACGATTGGTTTGCACTTAGCCAATTTGAAAAACAGCAAACGATATTTGTTTTGAAGCAATTTCGAGGCTTTGTTGCGCGCGCTCAGTTTGGGATGCATGCAGACTACACGGGGTGCAGTGGTTTGAGAGTATCACTACGAACTGACGAGACATAATGAGAGGCAAAGTACAAATATTCACCAGAAAAACTCGAGGCGTTGAGCACAAAAAACGTTAGCAGAACATTACGTCTCATAAAAACGTGTTATTTCGAATTGAGGGAGATCTGCGCCATCTTGTTCATGGCGCTTGGTAACGGGACTTGAACAGTTTCGGGGAAAACGCCGTAAACTGTCTTGCGGGAGCTCCGATGCCCTTACATCTCCGTTTTGTCGCAAAGGCCGTATGACTGACCGTCTGTCAAGAATTTAATGACCGTAACCGTTAAGGTCGTAAGTGCGCCCGTCTCCACAGGGGTATTAGAAAAGGTCTCAGTCTCTACAATTTATTTATTTATTTATTTTCCTAGATGTGCAGTGCACGGTACAATCGTGAAGCAAATGCCTCGATCATACCAGATTTCATCCAGACCAGATTTTAAACGGGTTTAGTAAGGAAACTCGAGTTACCGCAGTAATATTGGAGGCATTTTGCTTCGCCACACAGCTATGATAACATCACCCGTCGATTGTGGAGGGTCCGTGCTGGTAACTGACCTCTATGAAAATCAGGGCCAAGGCGGATCTCTCAGCCATTTTGCTTCCCTCTTACGAGACGTGCTTCCTCGACAATAGATACATTTCACGTTGTTGCTCGACGAAGACGGCGATGGAGGGAAGCCATGAGAGGGATCTATTTGCGGTGATTGCGCAAACCGCACGTGGCTGAGCACGAGTCACGTGCAGTCCAGATCACGTTACTGTCCCTCGGTTTCCTTTGGTGCAGGGAAAAATAAGATCCGGAATGTCCCTGTCTTACTGTGTGTAGTTGTTCGTGGTAGCGGTACTGAATACACGATAAGCTGACCGCACTATACGTTTAAATTCGGCTGACCTTCCATTGGACAGCTTCAAATAGACTAATGTCAAAAATATTTTCCCCTCCGTGGGATGACGGTAGCACAGTGTGAAGCGGAGTGGCGGATCTTCTTGGGGGCTTTGTCTTGATATCGACAGGGATTCAGCGACATGCCATCGAGTAGGCCATTTTGTCGTTGTTTCTTCTTTAACTTTGATGCCAGGATTCAATTTGTCCGATTACCTGATGGAAGCTTGAACCCAACGGATAACAAACATTTGAGCACGTTTGTGCATCTGGTGCTGCAATTCCAGAACGGAAATGTGTCTTGGGTACCACTCCATCAGCAATGCTCTACGAAAAAGGCTTCAGCAAGCGTTCCCAATTTGCCTATCACTTGCGACAAAATACGTGAGCTCATAAAAAGATGCCCGTGGACGCCTTACGAAACGAAACGACGCCTTACGGATGCCTCACGAAATTCGTAAAGGGGGTGCAACACTGCAAAAAAGACGTCGCCAGAGTCAAACTGTCAGTGAGTCAAACCTGCACGCACGTAAATTAAATCACCTCAGCACCGGAATGAACCTCACATCTCAATTCCTGCGTACTTTTTTTGTTTTCTTGCGTGTGCATGTGTGTCGACGTGCGTCATGCGTGTCAACAACTGTGTGTCAAGCCAACTAGCGTGTCTCTGTCGATAGAAATCGAACGGAGTGGAAACTGGACGTCGTCGAGTTGGATGAAACGGCCTTTGACGAATGACCAGAATCCCAACTTGGATGAAACGACGAAAAAAAGCGTAACGAAAACCCGGGTGGCACAGACATAAAAAAGGAGAGACCTCAGATTTTTGTGTGTCCGCGCCTCCCGGCTTTTTTGTCATTGAACTTTACCAGCTTGCTTACGTCCTATGTTCCTCCTCTCGTAAAGAAGCAGTCAGGATACGCCGTCAGGCACACAACGCTCCCAGGTTGGATCTGAATTGAATCACTTGTAATCTTCGGGCAACTGCTCACAACACGTCAGTAGATTCTTCCGCTAAAACGAGGTCCAATGGGTCAAAATCGGATTAAACTTCGCCGATACGTTTTGCAACATACTTTTTAATACCGCGAAACAACTGTCACTATAAGCGGTATGTGTCGACTTCGGGAAAAAGCATGCAAGGAAAAAAAAAAAACTCTCAGTGAGCCGGGCCTTGGCAATCAATCCGACAATCATGACGTCTGTCCTTCACGCACCCTGTTTTTACCTATTGCATATTAGAGGCGATGTTTGACGAAAACGATTCCACTAACACCCGGATGGTTACGCAACCTTGAGTTTAAATTCGACTAACCGAGGAAAAAGGTGGTAGGTGAGTAGGAATCGAACCTAGACCCTCCTGATTTCCGGCCAGGAACGCTACGCCCGCTAAGTGTGTCTCAAGTATAAGGGGGACGAACAACCAGCCGCCACCCTTCCCATTCTCTCTTACATCTTTCTCCCTCACCCACTCATTTCATTGATTATTGGGCGTTGGAGGCTCGTGTGCGTCTGTCGTCCATGTTTGTAGCTTGCCTCGGCTGATTCTCGTTGCTTACCCTGGGTAACTGAATTTCGCAAAGACCGGGATAGAAGAACTCAAACTCAACTTCATATCGGCACGAGCAAACGAGTACATATTTAAACTCGAAATCCCTTCCTCAAAACACATCAATAGCGTGCCAGCCAACGGGAACCTCAGCGCAGTACCAAAATCTGCGACGTAAAATATTCTGCGCTGTTCCAGCTGCGTGCGCGCTTTTAGAAGCGAAAGTTCCACGCGGCTCTGGGTATATTTATAGATGTTACGATGACTGCAGAAATCACGAGCACTCAACAAGCTCCAATAGTTTCATAACTACCGTTAAAGCTTGATGCTGGGCCTGTTTCGCACCGATTGAAAACTAAAAGCGCCAGACGAGACACAATATTTTGGAATTCGAGGAATCGCACCGAGATTAATCTCCTCGTATATGGAATATCAAAAGCGACACTTTGGTGACACTACTACGTCTTCGTTGGACAATATTCATCAGGGTGTGCCCCAAGGAAGTGGTACATTATTGTTCATAGTGCCCATCAATTACGTTGTCTATCGCCACGCAAGCTTTTGCAAATTGCGCTCATACTCTGCTCTTAATTTCTCCGACGATACTAGTATTTTAGTGCACCGATCTTTAAACGTTCCCAAAAAATCCGCTCCAAAACGTAAGGCGAGCTTCATCCGATACACCTAGACATTGAGGTGGAGCCTACCTTAACCCTGCCCGTAAGCGCCGTGTATTCTGAACAGCATTTCGCGTATAAGCTCATTTCGCTCGGAATAATTGCAATGCTTCCAGGGATTTGACAAATAGGCTATAAAATAAACGAGTTCATCAAATTAGAAGCGTGTACGGTCCCCGTTGTGTCGGTTCCCTGGGGCTACACGTACAATGCAACCGCCCCATGAGAAAACTGGGGGAAACGCACCCGCTCAGGGAACTTGCAGGTATGCGCATACGTAGCAACGTGTAACTTTTCGGATATAATACTGCCATATGTGCACTAGTAGAATACCAGAGATACAAACTGCGCAATCCATAATGCCCCTTGGGGTTATTTTTACTGAGAGATTAGCGTGGGATTTGTATGTATAGTATACACGAAAACTGAAAAGAAGTTAGCCAGGATAAGTGATGAAGTGATTGCTTCACAACTGGATGTCTCTGTCACATATATCAACTATTGATTTCTAGTGTGAGGGGCCTGCCACGCAATCTGGCAATAAAGTGTTGTTGTTGCTGCTCCCGTGTTCGCGATGCCTGCGCGCGTGTTTCGTTTTACAATATTTACGGACGACTGATTTGGTGCTAGTTAGTTTTTCTGGCTCATTCCGGCCACATCAGACGATTATTAAACAGCTCGTTGATCAGTTGAAGCTGTTCTTTCCTACATATTATACATACGGTGCGCGTAATAAATTTTTTCAGTGGCGCAATATATTGCGTGTATCTAATAATACACGACTCGAAGCTCAGCAGTCTATTTCGGAAATTAAACGATGTCGGTTTAATCATATTCAGTTACAGCCACCCACAATAATCTTCACGGAACACACCGTTACCGCAATTTATTGAGAATTCCTCGAATACTGACGAACTGCGGCAGTCATTCACCAGGAAGGTATTGTCATACGCGTACCGAAATAGCATAGATACAAAATGGCGAAAGGAACAATACAGGCGTCTGTCGTTTGGGACGGAGGAGAACCGGAAGATGAGCATTAAGACTAGAGTAAGAGAATCAGAGACGAGTTACTGGAAAAATAAATTGTGAGCGAAGACGTCACTCCGGATGTACAGGGAACAGAAAACGGCAATACGATAGGACTAGAAGGTTTTCTTTCTTTTCTTTTTTTTTCCCTCGACAACTGTAGGGGAGCGAGCTACTTTTCGAGGCAAGAGAACAGGGGTGCTAAGAACAAGAACCGATGTAGCTAAATATGCAGAAATTGCCGATAAAACGTGCTGCTTATGTGGACATGCTGGAGACTGCGCAGCATGTTAATATTAAAATATGGGAGCATTCAAACGACGCAAGAGGAACACTAGGCTTCCCAAGCGATAGGGGCGAGACAAATAGGGAAGCGGTAGAGAAAACAGAGGATCGGTTAAACGACTGCTGGTATATAGGAACAATACAGATAATCACATTTTGGGGGTGAGTAGCATAGGTGACTCTTACAATTATCTAATCCTCAGACTTCCTTCTCTTATATATATATATATATATATATATATATATATATATATATAGAGAGAGAGAGAGAGAGAGATAGATAGATACTCATGGAACGATGCGACAGCACCAGAGGACACGTGTTTCGCCGTGTTTGCGGCTCGTCAGCTCTGGGTAGCTGCGCATCGTTCGGAATTGGCAAACCAGCTCAGCGAGCGATATACACCTGAGAGGGTGACTGAGCACTCCTGAATGCCACAGTGCAAGCCAGTGAATTATAATGAATTATATATATATATATTTTTTTTTTTTTTTTTGACTAGGTGGCGAAAGCTGACGCCAGTTATAAAGGGAAAAGCCGCAATATCCAATACACACCAAGACAGCAAAAATGAGCGGGAAAAAAGTTAGGGCGCAAGTGAGCTGGTAACATGGCAACAGGAAAAGTAACCCGAGGGTAGGGAAGACAAGAGCGTGCGTTCCTCCTGCTCCCTGTGCCGGATTACTGTCCACGTGGGACTCCATTTCAGCGTCTGAACCGGTGGCCGTGAGGAGACCGCCATGCCCCCTGCGTGTGGCAATATTTTTTTGTTGCGCAGAGTTCGGTTTCCACGTTGTTGATCTTGACTACATAAATGCGTCGTCGTGCGTCTTTCGCCTGGCAAGCAGGTTTTATACTTCATCTGCACACACCCTGTATAACTGCATCCCGTCTCTTGAGAAACGTGAACACCTCTCACGAACACAACTCTCGTGTGCTCTGTCTGCTCCGTAATCGACGTGGCGCCACCTCTCGTAAACAAACGGACACTTCCGTTTCACGTAGCCGCCATTTTTGTAACTGTCCCGAAGCGGTCACTTATGGCAAAGTCACTATGTTTTTCCTGGACAAACGTCAAAGCGAACGTCATTTTGAGCCCGTGTGACTTCGTTCTTTTTTCGACACATTCCCGTCAAGCACACACAAAACGGAAAGATGAACGGATTTTGCGGGTGTGCATTATATCGCGCTTCCTACGGCCAGTGCTTCAAAATTCTGCTACCCTGCGACCCATCAAAAATACAAAATACAGTATCCCCCCCCCCTCCGTTTTTTCGCGATGCCACAAACTTTCCCATTTCGGCGCATGAACCGCAAAAAGCACAATGTTTTTTTTTTAAAGCTGAATTTAGCTGAAGCTCTTTTTTAAGCTGAAGCTGAAGCTTTTTTTTTAAAAAGCTGAATTTTTATTTGACATTTCCGTCAGAGTGAATATCCGCTCGGCTAACAACCATCGCAAAAACAAGAAGAAGAAAGAAAGAAATAAACGCACTCGCCAGCGGTAATAATTGCTGCTTGTGACTAAAATGAGCTTGTTCGTTTGATCACAGTTCTGACACAGTTGGACGCAGTAACTCCGTTCCGACTCGATGTTCAGCCGTGACTTGTATATATACTTTGTTTTCATTGACGCCACCGCAGTAAGCCAAGTTCGCACAAGTACGTCGTAGCAAAGAGAAGGATCCTCATGGTTTTAGTACTCGACAGCACGTACTTTCCCGCGAACCTTGCCCGAAATTCGGGAATACTGTTGCTGTCCTGTCGCGACCCACACTTTGGGAAGCACTGTCCTACGCGATAACGCAGCATGTTCCTCCAAAGTGTGAGCGCATCGCTTTGGCTCAGAGGGTCTTAGCGCCGGTATCGTTATCCGAATCTTTGGGAGTGGCCAGCAGTACGAGGCGTAATTTGCGAGTCTACACGTGCTATCAGGCAAAACTAATTACCGATGTCAAAACAAACCGTTTGGCCGCTGATCACTATTATGGTCACGTGTGTGTCGACGTATGTAATGACGTGCGACTATAGGACGTTCCACAATCGCAGACCATTTCCAAAAACGTGTAATTTTTAGCTCGTTCAACGAAGAAATGCGAGGCGTGTCCAAAGGGTTCTCCTTCAGCACATACTTTACAACGGCCAACCTTTTCGAGCCATATGTACATTGTAACTGAAGCGTATCGGACCCGTTTGAAAACAGAACTATCCAAGTGTGCGCACTGAAACGTCGCAGATGCTGCGTCCTCGTGCCGCGCTTCTGGTGAATCGTAAATCACAGCCACCAGGTTACAACCCATGTATAACCGAGGGCAATAAAGAGAGAGACTACACACCGTTTATGACACTTCGGGACCGGGGGCTATATACTACTTGCGAAGGCGATACACGGGCCGTGACCGGTACTCAGACTTACGCGTATTTTAAGTATCGTACGTATTTAAATTACTGTATTTGAAATACTTTTCTCTGTATTTAGTATCTTACTAGTTACTTTTGTTTCAACGAGTATTTTGTACTCTATCTATAATACTTTTTTCGGTATTTTCTACTCAGCACTTTAATTACTTTGTCAATCGTCTTTGCACTGCTGCCAGGTTCTCGCATGCCTTTCACAGCTCGGTTTGTTTGTATGTTTTCCCGTTACGGTTCTGGTAAACTTCTTGTCCATTTTGTCTTTAAGGACAACGTTGGACGTTGTCCATAAGGACAGCGTCCGGTAGGGTTGATCTACGTAGGGGACCGCCTACATTCTCGGGTCGCACCATAGAGCCCACTAAGCAGCCGCCTTTGCTTAGCTGGCGATATCTCGAGACCGTATTTCGAACGGATTTCCCAGACGAAAACAACATTTTAGTGCAGCATCGTCATCTCGTCGTCATTCATGTAGTTGCTGTTGCTGTTAGTCGTTGTTGTGTTGCTGTTAGTGTAGCCCGAACTGTGCTCACCAACCAAGGAAGATGATTTTGCCGGCTGGGAAAATTCGAGAAGTATCTTAAATGTATCATAAATATGTTCTTGAAGTATTTGGTACCATATTTTGAATACTTCTGCTTACAAGTTCCTTAAGCTCTAGTTCAATTACAATCAGCTCTCAGTATATGGTATCTTATTTTAAATAATTTTGTGCGGTATTTTGTACATGTCTGCCTGAGCACTATAATGTATAATGAAGAATTTCGAGTGCACGGTTCCCTTTGTAGGTGATCTATTCACAAAATCATCAGGTGAAACCCCATACCTCTCCGAATTGGCTTCGGAACTTTAGGAAGGAAAACGGAAAACACGAAAACGCACCAGGCGCTAGCACGGAATTAAAAAAATACCGAGGCATACTGTAAAACCGTTTAAATACGATAAAACCCTAAATTTTCGCGAATCGAGTAACAGGGATATATTCGCCACCATAAAATTTCGCGAGCTCCTCCCTTAAATTTCGCGAATTTTACCGATTCGCGAAATTCGCGAAAATTCAGGGCTCGCGAAATAAACGCGCTTTACAATACCCGTCTAGTGCAGTGCAGCTTTCCAAAAAGTTGCTTTTAGATTGACACGATAATACCCAGTTGTTCAACAACTCTTCCTACAGATTTCGTCCCAAATTAATGCGAGGAAAAAGAATGGCTCCCCGAAATTGTGACAAGATGTCGCACCCATCCCATCTATCTTGCAACTGGGTTCAGGCTTGCTCAGCTCTTCTGCAAGCTCGGCAGGTGAATAAACTTGCATTCAAAAACATGCTCTTCGCTGTAACAGTAGTAGGAGTACATTTACACGTAAGGTGAGTCAGCTTATGTACGCACGCGGCGACATGCTGCATGTGTCGACCACCTGGAATGCTTTAATGTGAGCCACAATTTCCCCCACACTGCTAGATCTGCAATCCATTAAAACACGACGTCGTGAATTCGGTACGCTGGCATACAATGTGGAGACAAGTTGTTGCAAATAAACATGCCTCTGTATTGACCAACTGGGCAACATAGCCTTCAACTTCCTTGCATCCGTTGGATCTCCTCAAACTCATGTTGCCCACTTGGCTGTTTCCGTATTTCTCGGAACATGTTCTTTTCATTTTCAGCAAAAAGAGGAAGCAGATTAGTCTCGCACTGCTGGTGCTCAGCGCGTGCCTGAATAACCAGCTCCCTCTGTGTACAGAGGGAGATAGTACCTCCGGCTAGTCACACTGCACTCGTGCCGCCATCTCTCCACGGCGCAGTGAAACATGCCGAAGTCGTACAAGCACCACGAGAGGGCACAGCCATCCGAAACGGGACCGCCAGACGTCGACTACCCAGCGCACCAAGACATCTCATACATGGACAACTCACACCAGGTCAACTTATACCGAGAGAACGTATACAGAGAGAACTCATACCAAGAGAGCCCGGGAAATGTCATATCAGGAAAAATTTTCGCACAAGTTCACTTATACTGAAGGAAATGTAAGAATTCCACAAATGACATTTACCGAAGCGCACTCAAGGATATAGTTAAACCGCGCTCCGCAATGCTTATCTGAAATAGGGAATTCTTTCTGAAAAGAAATCAAATCGAAATTGTCCCGCATTTTCGTCGCCCTCTGAAATACTAAAGCATTAATTAATGATTTCAGTAAGTATCCAACCCGCATTCCGGCTCATCACAATACTTTTCCGAAAACGCGGACGGTGTCCATTGGCACACTTCTCCAAACGTTGTTTTCGTGACGCCTTTTTAAATTTATATTTCGTTTAGGTGTTCTGTTGCAAGCCAATACTCGTGCCGCGCCTCAGCTCATACCAGTTTGAAATGGTTTCTTTAAAACACATTACAATTGCACTGCGCTTTAACTATCCTTTAGTGTGCATCGGGAAATATTATCTGTGGGATTCGTAGATTCCCTTCAGTATAAGTCACATTCCGTGACATTTTTCCCTGATATCGCCTTTCTCGGCATTACTTAAATTTGAATGGTAAAAAGCAAACAAAAAAAAGCCACTCCCATAATCAATAACCCTTCCCGCAAACAAAGGTACCCGCTTGGTACGAGTTGTCATTTACTGATTTTAGAGTATGAATTGTCTCTGATGAGCCATTCCATTCAAAATAAATTGTGGTTGATTGTTCCCATGCAGCCAATGCTCTCCCGGCTTATTTTCGCCTCAAATATTTTTATTTTTTTCGCGCCGAGGCCGCCTCTTGAAGATTTGAGATGGGACATGCAACCTACCTGGAGAAAAAAGAAAAAAAATGCTAAAACGATAGTTTTTTTTTTGCAAATTCCAACCAAATCTCTTCTGAGTGAAGGCAAAGCATAGTACTTTCCATGCCACGACCCGTTGAAGGTTGATTGACACTTTTATCGAGAGTTTATGACCCGAGAACACTGCAAAATTTCGGGAACTCTCGGAATTTTTTACGGAGCTCCGCAATTTTTTCTTGTCTATTTAAACTGTTTAGCGCTGCTGCCTAGGGGGCATAGAACGTGTTAAAAATATGTTGAGGCGCGCAGAGTTGGATGAGTACGAAGGGGAAAAAAGTATGAATTTCGGAAATATTGCTTTTTGCCACATATTCAGCCCCCAATTGCACACTGAGGTGGTCCTGATAAAAATATCATACAGATTACATTTGATAATATGAGCCCTGGAACACTTATTTTACAAAGTTTCATCGAAACACATTGTTTTGACAGCGAAAAAAACTTTCGAACTTGACCACCCCCGCACGCATCCGGCATTGCCCCGCAAGGGTGCTTCACCCCAAGACGTATCGTCGCGAGCGCCGCCAAACACACACGTGAGCGATCCAACCCGATTTGCCTTTTTCAGCAAAAAAAGAAAAAAACATTCAGAAATTCATCTTCCACGATGGTCGAGCGCAATACCTGGGACGTTTGGCATGGAATAACCCTGGTAACCGCAATATTTCGGAGAGGCTATAAGTTGAATGACAAATCTATGGATATCCACAGTCGCAAACACGAGCTCTGTCCCCAAAACCTGCCGTGGGGAGGAGTGATTATTATCACAGATACGAACGTTGTAACGTCTTTATGTAGCACCGCTGACAGATACTCTGAAGCTGAAATAGCACCGGCCCTGTTTAGGGGGTGCGCGGGAGGAAAGGGGGTGCGTTGCCAAACATTGGGGGTGTTGGGGCTTCTGGATAAATCACTGGTAGAATGCCCATCTAATCACCCCAAATATCTCCCCCCCATAGGGATCACAAAAACAAAGCCGCTAAACTCGGTCATCAAAAACGAAAAGGGGAAGCGACGGGTCATTTCCTTATCAGCAATCAATGACTTTCCGCTCCGAAATGAAGCAACCCTGGAGGCCAACGCGCCCCAACAACAGACCCCTTCGCGCCTGTCCCTCAAATATTCGGGCATCAAAGAAATGTGCGCTGACAGCCTGTGAGTTTTCTTTCTCAAAAAACCTGGACTGAACCGTCGACGAGTTCGCGTACACACGATGTAGTCATGCGTAGCCCCAGACTTTTCACATTATGAAGTTTGTCCTCCAGCTCGCCTGAACCTATGCCACACGCAAGTGTAACATTCTACTATGGCACAATTTCTTGCCCAAATCCAGCCCACCGAGGCTTTGCCCTAAAAGCAGTAATTTTTCTGGACAACGTCAGTCCTCACTGTGAGTCCCGTCAGTGATCACTACATTTTCACAAAATTACCGTAAGCAATGGGATAGAAGCACGCCGATCATTATCGTCAAAATAAAGTTGTTCCACCACGGACAGAAAGACT
The DNA here is from genome assembly GCF_037126465.1 of Ornithodoros turicata. NCBI lineage: Eukaryota > Metazoa > Arthropoda > Arachnida > Ixodida > Argasidae > Ornithodoros > Ornithodoros turicata. The sequence continues at coordinate 1,136,386 of NC_088206.1, forward strand.
TTCGCGAAGCACCGACGCATTAGTGCAAAAATATGGATAGTGTGACCCTAATTTACGTTGGAAAGACAAACGACACAAACACGCTCGCATACTCAAGACGCTCACCAGCAGTACATCAAATTTAGGAAGAACAACAAAGAGGCAGCAGTGTAGCTAGAAGAACAAGTGACCCAATGAGCACGGGCGGCGTAAACAAAGGACGCCTCTTGACTTATGACCTTTTGCGGAAAGCTCAGAAGCGGCGAAATGTGCGTTGCCCAGTGGCGTATTTTCAACTCCCCAATACCACGAACAACCAGAACAACCGACAATTTGCAACACACATCGCAACGTACACGACAGGCACACCATCAGAAGTGATCACATTCCTGGGAAGGCCTAATGCGAGCCCCGATCTGTAAATATGCGGACATAAAAAAAGAGAACTTTCGTTTTGTTTGCAGAAAAAAAAAAAAAAAAAAAAAAACATCAATCGAAAGACAATATTCAGATCCCCAACACAGTCCTCTCTGTTTCGATACGTGATAGGAAGCCGAAGAGGACATTTGAAGATAAAAAATATCGGAACTCGATGCCAGACGAGAACAAAAGCGTGGACATTTACCGCCAATTTAATTTCAAATACGTAGTAACTATATAACGTGAAGCACGAGTTCCAACGTCCACAGTACCTACACAAAGGACACACAACATTCAATTAAACTATATTCTATTCTCCATGATATTGCGCTTCAACCCCTTCATTATTCAAATTAGTCTCATTGTCCCAAAGTGATGGAATGCAACAGGCTACGCGGCATGTCAACATTGCTCCGGTATAAACTTCACACTGCCGGCATTAAAAGCGTCTGCTGCAACAACACTGCACTTACTGCACTATTCCTGGAGGACTGAAGAGACGTGATGCGTAATCCTTTATGCACAACACCGTAATAAAAAAACGCTTCCGTCAACACAACCCGATTCATTCACGGAACAAAGGATATCCATCTGTTTCCCCACAAGGCGCCATCTCTTTGTTCTGCTTTGATTTTGCCTGCGTGACGTAATTTGCCCGCGACACCAAAATTTTGTATAAGACGCGTAACAAATGCAAACTGAATTAAAAGCATACAAAATACATCATATTGCAGTTTTTCGTAAATTATTGTAAATATTTCGATTTCCACACAGACGGGAACACTATAGATGGCGCACCAAAACGCGACTGGTGCCTGGTGCGAGAGTAAGCAAACGCGTACCGTTTTTGGGTGACGTTTCATCTGAAGTGAAATTCGACGGTGTTTGCTATTTTATCTGCATCTGAATTGCACTTAACGTGAGTATAACTTGAGATTACGTGCATATAATTCCCGTGCGCACAATGTTTCTTCTTGACTGCGTGTACTTGAGCAACATTTTCATGATAGCGGCTCAGTCGGTTGCGGCGTTTGATGTCGTCAGCAAGTGATGTGGTTGTGGTGGCAGCAACTCTGTGCACGAATGATAATGGAAACGCTGGACGTATCGTTAACTTCTCTTACTCCTTTTCATTCGGTATAGGTGGCCAAAATGATTACAGACGTCCAACTTGCAGTCTTTGCCAATGCTCTGGGAGTGTCCCTCTTCTTGCTGGTGGTATTTTATCACTATGTTTCCGTCAACAACCCCAAGAAATCAGACTAGGTATATACTGTCCACATGTACGTGCTGCTTAATTTTGACAGTGTGTAAGAGATAACATGATGATGATGATGATGATGATCACATTGTAAGAGACTGATTGTGTAAATCTAGGTACCATACAATTTAGAACCAAGAACCTACACACATTTCGACATGGACTACTTCGACACATCTCGCGACATTTCGACTATGTCTGAAATTTCTGAACTGATATCAAATTGTAGCTGAATGAGGCTACTACAGCTTAGATTTTCTATACTACTATATATTTATATACTACTAAATACACTACTTATATTTTCCAACTTTCTTTATTTCCAGGAGCAAGACTGAGTTTTGAAACAGTCGATCAGTGTCACAGTGTCAATGGGACCCTCTGCAAAGGAACCTACTGCCTGCGCATGTGTAAATAAAAGTTAATTGATGTTTGAAGTGTGGGTCTGCATACCTACTAGTATTCCGAGCAGCAACATGACTATGTTAGAAGAGTATGTGACCAACACACACTTATTCCAATGTGTTTACATTAATCAGGGTCGCGAAAGCGCTGGTATGCAGTTGCTGCTGTTGGAAACTCTGCGATCCTTGCATGGTTGTGTTTTCCTAGACACTGTCATTTACAGGCACCCGCGCAGTACATCAGAAGAATATTAGGGCTTTTCGAACTCTTGCAAATACTTCGTGAATTTAAGACAAACATAGCGCAGCTCTGTGCTGCGGCATCCATCAAAGGGCTTTGCACTGGCTGGTTCAATGAGTTGTCCTCCATTAAGGATGGTCAGTGCACGTATAGGAACACAAGAAGCTGGTCCGAAACTTTGGCTTGGAGGCAATGTTCCTTGGACATAGGTAAATTTGTTGGACATCACAACATTTCTGAGATAGAACCATGACACAAGTATCCAGTGTAACGTAGCTAGCAGGGAAAGAATGAGCAGGTTGGTTATGCTGAGGAAACCGCAGGATGTTGAGCAGAAGGCCGTGCTGCTTGTATCATAATGTTCTTAACCACATGCTTAATAACAAACATGTTGTACATCACGGGGCCTGGCAACATGCATGTCCTCCTCTCCCCTTTGATCATAAGTATGTGCCATGCTTTTTTAAATGCGTCTGAAATTCAGTTTATATGTTCACGTAGCAAAAAAGTGCATTTAGTCTGATCCTGTCCGCAGTTACAACTTTGAGTAATGTGCAACCAGTGTTTGTTACCGGAAATGTTAGCTATCCTGGTTCTGCGAGAAATGCAACTTGAAACGGAGAAGAAAATATTTTCATTTCCATTACCAGAAACCGAATTGAAATCTAAGGGAAGCGAAATTTGTGCTGGTGGACATCTTCAAATTTTTGGTGGCCAGTATTTGTCGCTGATTTACCTGATCTCGGGCCAAATCACACGAGTCGACATGGGGAACTTTAATTTTATTTGTACTTCTGGAGAAATTGAGGCACTCGTGCAAGAGTGCAACTCGTTCAATAGGCGAGCAATTGAGGGTACAAATTGTGCTCCACAATAACAATAAAGGCGAGAAAGTGTCTGTAAAATTTAATGCAAGATGCATCCAGTTGCATTACTCTGTTAATTTATTTAGTGAGTCATGCAGTTGGTGCTACATGGATGAGTTGCTGTACGGTGAGCAGAGGTCACGATTAAAAGCGCTGAAACCCCAGTGCCGGGGAGCTAAAACAACAGACACGTTGCACTGCAATGCAACCATGATCCACCGAGCCGAAGAGGTGGGGACACTTCGTCTTCTCCCCGCACCTTCCGTGCGCTCTTCTTTGCGACAATCAAGCAAGCGGCGCTAAAGCGTAATTTTTACTAATCTTTTTTTCGACTGTGCAATTTTTTTGTTGGGTGTGTAGTTATCCGTGGAGGACTTGATATTTCTGTAAAAAAAGTGAGGTTCGCTCGGCAATTTTCAAAGTTCAATTGAAAATAATAAATTTCTCCCAATTAAAAATTGTCCAAAGATTTCCTAAATGGCGGCAAAAGTGTCCAGAAGGTAATTGCCGAAAGTCCCACAATCCTCCGGCGAGTGCGTTGCCAGTTGGAATTTTTGATCACTTTAGGTGAAACACCCTGTGTGTATAAGGACTGCGAGGGACAAAGCGTGAAATGCAGCACCGACTCAAACAATTCATTTAGCCCCGTGCATTTAGTCAAGAAAAGGGCTAATGGTTGTGGCGATTCATTTTGTCCCAACTGTCCTAAATTTGCTCACCGAGCAGATTTAGTCCTTCGTGCATCGTCCTTTGCTTGCTCCGTTGTGATGCCACAACTAGAGATGCGAAGCCCCGGAAAGTTTGAAAAAAAAAAGTGTTTTTTTTTTTTCGGTTTCTTTCCTCGTCTCCGGAAAAATTGGCCAAAATTTCCAGGCGACAAAATTCAAAAATTTTCGTGTCTTCGATGCGTTCCAAACCCGCCAATAGCGCTTTCCGGTCAAGAGATCCAACGAGTCAGGAGATCCAATCGGTCACGTGATAGGCGATCAAAAGATCCAAAGCGTCAAGAGTTCCAACCCGGTCAAGAGATCTATCGAGTCGGGAGGTCCAACCGGTCACGTGACAGGCGAGTCAAGAGATCCAACCAGTCAAAGCGTCATACAGGTCAGGATTCCTGACAAGAAAGGAAGTCTATTCCTTACCATGTTCATTGCAGAACGATTGCGCTGTACGTAGTATTAAGTTAGGAAGTAATATGCCCAGTAACAGTGAAGACTTTTCGGTGTTTTCCCTCTTCTTACCACACACGCAAAAAAAAAAAAAGTAAGCGAGAAACCCTGAGGTCGTGCTGTAGGTTACGGCGGCAACTCCCCCTTTTGCCTTTGCACGTTTATGCCCATCGCCCCTAGCGCAGTAACACGCTATGAAAGAACAGATGCTTGTTACCAAGAATACTGAGCTCGAGTGGTTCCAATTACCTATAGCTGAGTAGACAGTAGTCTCATGGGATACTCTGCTCTGCATTTATGCCTAGAGGGTGAACATTACAAAACTAACTAACTCATTGTATGCTGTGGCTTGGCCGGCAATGCTTCGACTCAGCAGTAACCGCGTTTGTTTCCATTTTTTCCAATTTTTCGGAAAACTCCCCGAAAAAAAAAACGTTTTTTTTTTTCGAGCGATTCAAAATTTCTAGAAATTTTGCCATCTCTATGCTCAACACAATGCCCCTATCACACTGCCCGTGTTCAATGATAATTAAAACCAATGGCCACCGAGTACGTGCGTAGCGCTACCAAGCTTGCAACGTGTCTACTTCTCAAAGGGCACTCGGGATCCAATCCTCCTGACAAGCTGCCACATTGCACGCTTGGTCGCGCTAGAGTATGTTCAAGTTCAATGGCTCTGTTCAATGGCCATTGCTCTCAATCATCACCGAACACGGCCCACGTGAGAGGGGTATAACACCGGGCGGAACTCCGGCTCCGTGAGCAGCTTTTGCTTTTTCTTCCACTAGAATATTCCGCTGATGATGTCGCTCGTGCGAATACATCGAGACGAACGAGGAAGAAGAAGTGGACAGAAGCAGAAGAAGGATGCTACGTAAGCTGAAGAAGCTCCGCGTTCTTCTCATTGTGGCTGGACTCACCACCATGTACAGCTATCAATTCCTCTCTTCGTAAGTTTCCGCATAAATCCAGTATCGATCAGACGCGCCATCTTTAGCGACATTCGTGGCTCTCAACAATGGACCCAGGTTCTTCAATTGTAGAGCATGAAATCGTTCTCAACACCTAGCATCACGACGTATGACACGAGGGGAAACTTGATTGCAGACATGAGGAACACTAGCGAAAACGTTTATCCCAGTATAAGGGTGTGGAGTTCCGTAGACTGGCTTCCGTATGGCTTTTAAAAATGTGAAAGTGTGTTTAAAAGTGAAATAATGCGTGCAAGTGAACGTGGGTGAACAGAATCAAATCGAAAAATGGATCAAGTCCCGTACGCTCTAAAAACAGAACTTCATCGCATAGCACGCTCTGCGCCAACCGTTGCCACGAGTGATAGGGTTATCGCTTCTGATTCGAGGAGGTAGGAAGGCGTACGTCATTTTGTGTCATTTATCGTATATCCAAATTGACACAAAAAGGCGTACGCCCCCTTCTCCCTTCGAATCTGAAGCGGTAACCCTATAATTCGTGGCAACGTTTGACGCAGAGCGTGCTATGCGGCGAAGTTCAGTTTTTAGAGTATACCCGCAAGAGAACACGAAAAATACAAAAATGACACTTTCTGGCGAGCAAAACAAATGCCGAACGACAGACACCAAAGATCAACGAGGAATCTGAGAAAATAAATTTAAAAAAGAAACAAAATTATTCTCTGATGTCGGCAACGCTCCCCCCCCCCCCTCCTCCCGTTTTCTCGACAAAATAGTTGCCAAAACTGGACTAACTAAACGACCTAACATAGCCTTCACCTCTTCTCCGCCCTCCACATGACATGGTGGCTTCAGGCTTAGCAACGCCGTTTCTTCTGTGCTTCGTGAAGTGTGATATCAACACACATTAAAAAAAAAAAAAAACGTTCTAGCGCACACTTTTACAGAATTTTTTTATTACGTATGTAACCCTTGGTTACACTGCGGTATTCGATACACAGGGTGTCCCGGCTAAATGAGAACATATATATTTTTTAAATATATACATCACTATTTCCGAGATGAAATCAATTGCAAGCATATGCTGAAGGGCACTCCTTAGGAGGGCATTAGCAAACTCCTTAGGCAATGTCTTAATTAACTTTTTAATTATAAAGGCTACGAAGTTGTTCCAATGAGAACATCAGATCTCTTCGGTCACCTGATACCTTAGCCGTTTTCAGAACAAAAATCCGTTCGCTAGATCGTCCGCAAAAGATTCGTGAAGGAATACAATTTTTTTCTTTATTTTGTTCATTGCGCATCTTCGGAGACGCGACTTTCCTTCACCCACAATGTGAGAGGGTGAAAGAGCACACTATCGCCTCTTGCGTCCTGGAAAAAGATTAAAAGAAAACAGAAAATGCAACCCAAGATAAGGGCAGTTCCGATAGAGTCACCCGATACATTTGTTTTTGTTTTGTTTCCGCAAGTTAAAGCTCATCTTCGGCGCATGAGGCTGCACTGCGCTCCTTCACCCTCTCACATTGGGGGTGAACGAAAGACGCGTGTCAAATGTCAAATCTTTGTGGAAAGATCGTGAAAGATCTTGTAACTGTGACTGAAATGGGGTGTTGTGGCCATGGGCTTTCTAATTGGCGCAAAAAATGTTACCTTTCCTTGGGAATTTTTTAAGTTCAATTATGCTAATTAGACAAATTAATGAGGTACAGTGACGGAAACCACCTGTTTGGGCGGCAAAAACCTTCACAAGTATGACGTACATTTTTAATAATAACTTATTCGATGCGAGTATAGACTGCAGTAGACATATGACCGATTATGTCTCATGGCAGAGGTGAAAGGAGTTGGAAATGCGTGGCCAGGAAGAACGTGGTATTTCTGAAGACACACAAGTGCGCCAGCTCTTCCATCTTTAACTTGTTAATGAGACGTGCTCTTGAGAAGGACCTCCTGGTAGCCGTACCCAAGAAGCCGCCCTACAGCCATATGGGATACCCTCTGCACTTCGATCCGGAAAGGGACATGATGGATTTCGCCTCTCGTGGGATGAGGCCTAACATCATGGCACTTCACATGCGATTCAACTACACGGCTGTTCGACAGGTAAAGGAGTGAGCGTGTTTGTCAGGGCCGCCCTTACCGTCAATCGTGTGCTCTGTCGACTGAAGGAACCCGATGACGATTTTTGTCTTTTATGCGCAGCTCGACTATACGTCGCGAAAGGCGCAACGAATTCAATACTAAACGCGATTGGCTGCAAATTTTATTCAACTACATATTGCTTAAATGAGCACGGAGGTGACCCTCAGTTTTTTTTATTTTTATTTTTTAGTTTTTCGGTGCAGAGTGTTCGCCAACGAATAAAATGAGTTCCTGCGAAAGAACGACGTGCGCAGGTGACCTACAAAGCAAGCGCGATAGAGAAAGCCTGCTTATTCGTCGCCATGACGTAACAATTAAGAGTCAGCCAATGAAGATCGTGTTTTCGACGGCCGTAGCCAATCACGAACGTGCTTTCAGCGGTCGTGGCCATGAAGACGGGCCACCGCTGTCTGCGAGTTGCGATTTAACGTCCTCGCCTACTAAATGGGAAAACTTGGAAATAGAGCGGAAAAAGGTCTCCATCTTTCTCAAAACTGATTTTTTGCAAGGCGTCTCGCGCGTTTTGTCTAAATATTTAGGTCTGCAGGCTCCAGGTGAGCTGCAATCATTTGCGGGCTCTTGAATTCTCAGAACGGTGAATCGCAGTAGCAGACGAATTCTGACTCTTATTCGAAGGAGGGAGAGGAGGCCTTCTGTGTCTAGGTGGCGTTGGCTCTGTTCCGCACAGGCAAGTAGCCCAAGCAGCACAATGTACTGAAAGTCGAGTGCAATAGGGGTGGACGGGTAGGTGGAAGACCTTGAAGAGACTCGTGAAACTAAAGAGCATTGATAAGACACATACCGTCCACCCCTATTGCACTCGACTTTCAGTACATTGTGCTGCTTGGGAGGTGTCTGCGCAGCAGAAAAGGGCGAGAGTGTAAAATGACGTGCGCGGCGGCTGCCACGCTTCGATTCGCCAAGACCACTGTCTTCTCCACGTGCGAACCGTAGAAAGGTAAACACAGTAGGGAACCCGCCATACGTTTCATGTGTTCCCCGCGATAAGGTGTTAAACAACTGCTTTATTCGTGACTTTATACTTCGTCGCATTTGGACGTAGTGCCACTTTTTTTTATTTCCGGAGCACACACGGCTGCGTTGACGATGGGAGAACGTAGTGATAAGTTACGTTAGTTTAGTGCGGCTGTGGCAGCTTGCCCTGCTTTCCTAGATCCGTTTCGATAACGAGGTGAAGCCAACTTTCAAATGGTGATGCCTACCGAAGGAATACCACTGTTGCTGGCGGGTCCAAACGATATTCTACGGCTTGCGGGGAGTGTATGTACGTACGGCGACACACCCCGTCACGCGAGGATCGTGCCAGCCGTCAGCGGCTGCTTTCTCCGACAGCGTTTTGCAAATTCGATTGGACTGCTATAACGCGCCGAAGAGTGAAAATATTTAGCATGGTGACTCCTGGTAGACAGCGATTCCGAGCGATGTTAAATGTCACCTCATTGCTCCTTTAAAGATCTTGGGTGTCAGTTTTGGCATGGGTCTGTGTTAATAAGAATGCAATCATGGTTGACAGCCCAAATGTGACTTTACAGGTGATGCCGGCAGACACAGTGTACATAACCATCATGCGCAACCCCAGTGACCTCTTCTTATCACTCTTCTATTACTTCAAATTATACGACGTCTACAACGTGAATGCTAGCCAGTTCTTGTACGAACCATTTCTACTTGATGTCGTCCGCAATTCTCGAGTCCACAAGTCACTGGGTTTCAACCAAATGGCTTTCGACCTCGGGGCTGAACAACATCACCTTGAAAATGGAACGGTCATCGACTCGCTCGTTCGTGCTGTCGATTCTCAGTTCCACCTTGTGATGATTGCAGAGCGGTTTTTGGAATCTCTGGTTCTCCTCAAGGAGCTGCTTTGTTGGGAAACCGACGACGTCATAACGTTCAGGCAGAATGATATGAGACGCAAGAAGACACCCCTGCCACGGTCTGCTGCGAAAACATTGAAGCGATCGAATGTGGCAGACGAAGCTCTGTACGCCTATTTCGTCCGAAAATTCGACCTCAGAGTCGAAGCGTTCGGGAAAGAACGTATGCGTGAAGAGGTTATGATGTTAGAGAGTAGGCTCAAATTTTGGTACAAGCGGTGTGTCCACTTCGATTATAGGACACGAGACTCTCAAGTTTACGAATACTACATGAAACGGCAGAATGCTTCGACAGAAAGAGTGATGTGTCGCCGTCTGTCACTCCCGGAGCAATCTTTCACAGAGGAGTTACGTCAGCAAGCACTCAAACGCTTAGGTGTTATTCCCAAGATTGTGGCTTAATTCTGACTGCTGTTCCTGTAATCAATTACTGATAATACATTAGTAAACAAATGATTCATTGTTGTACAACGCTTATTTGGATCAAAACTAAACAGAAAATTCTCCAAGCGGACGTCCTGACGCACTAACCCTCACTTCGCCTACAGACATTGTAGTGACATAACCAGGGACGCCCACTGGATTTTACCTCGCAAAGACGCCGAAAGCAACACTTATAAACAATAACCCTCGTTTATTTCAAGAGAAAACAACTTGGTACATGATCAAGGTACTCCAAAGTCTTAATGGAGGTACACAACTCAAAATGTGTCCCACTGGTACGTTCATCAACACATGCATACTTGCCGTATGGCTGTTGCAACTTTCTTGTGTACCTCAAACATGAAGCGCGCATTTAGTTAATGCTGGTCATGATATTGAGTAGAAACGAGGTAACACAATTAGGCTAAAAAAACAGAGGTGAGACAAACAAAACTCCTCATATCCACACACTATTTCTGATGAATGAATTAAAAATACAAATAGAAGAGAAAATAAATAAGTTCCGAAAAAGAACAAATTAGTCACTGATACCTCTTGTAGTACAATAATTGAGCAATACCAAGGTGATACAGAAAGTTGATAACATACTGCATAGTTCACGAAACACTCAGTGCTCAAAATGAAAGAACATGCAAGTCAGCTTTGGAATTTTGAAAACTTGCAGCAGCAAAATACAGAAGTACTAAACAGTACAGTGAAACCTCTCTAACAGGGACGACTAGAGTCACTAAATAGGGAGCAGAGTAGCGACACTGAGCCACGCGAGCCACGAGCGAGAGCGCCATCTTGGGTACGGCGCGGCTGCGTCGCCTAGCAACGGGACGCCAATCTCTCCCTTCTCCGCCCGGAGAACCGCGCGCAGTCGAGCCAGCTCGCAACCGGTTTTGGATGCAGGGGACTCAACACGGACGGCGCGTTCTTCGGAGGAAACCACGTGACACGATCGGCCCAATCGAGGACACCGAATGGCGGCTCCGGCGGAATGCGATACTCTGTACCCCTAATTAGTGACTCTAGGGACGTCCACAGGACCAGGGTTCTTGTCTGCCAGAAGGGAGTGTTCGTAATGAAAGGTTTGTTTGTTTGTTTGTAATAAAAACAAGAGCAGGAAGTGGGAGGTTTCACTGTTGCATGTATGAACTTGGATAACGTCGTACCACTGAATTGACATGCTTGTAAGGGACATGAGCACACACTGTATAATACTGCACAGACAAATACTACAATGAGCAGGTTACATGACTTTGAAAAACCGTCCATATCTCCTTTTAACACCCTGCTCAATCCAATCTCTCTCTCTCGCTCGCTCTCTTGTTTGCCCAGTGGCAAAGCACACTATAGCTCGACATGGTCATGCGCATGTATTCACATTCAATGCCCTCAATACCAAAACAACAAACACAGCACGATGTGGTCCTTCAAGCCAAGGAAGCTTTGCAAGTTCAAAACTTGAGACAAATTGTTGTATGACAGAGAAATGGAAAGTACCAACTATTCTTCCACATTCTTAGGCTTAATAGTGAAGAAAGCAAAATGAAATAATATTCACCAGTTTTTTCGTAACCATAATTTAGAAATAGCTACTGCAAAACCAGAACTGGATGATGCTGGACCTCATAGTCGGCTGCTAGCACTGGGTGACGAATAACAAAATTTAAAGTTGCGCGTAGATTTAGGTCAACCCTTAAAATTTTTAAAACATTTACGTACCACATCATGAAATTAAAATGTACGTAACAGCATACAGATCCATGCCAGCACTGGACAGCTGTTGCGGCTTTTATTGGGCCGTTGTCATTAGCGTAGGCATGCAGTGTGCAGGTAGGCACTGCTCGAGCGGGTGGTGTCAGAAGGTCACGTAGAATGTGACGTCTCCCCGCCAATGAATTATGTAAGGAAAAAGAAGTCGCAGCCGTATGTGACCTTCCGACACCACCCACTCAAACACTGCTTACCAGCGCACTGCAGACAATGGCCCAATAAGGCTCAAACAGCTGTCAAGCGCTGGTATGACAACGTTTGTACACTACGTGAAGCCTTCTTTTCAGCTTATTTTCGGTTATGATGTAAGCAATAGTAATTCGTGGCTTTAATATTAAGTACGCCGCAGTGGCCAAGCTTTAACATCCAGCAAAAGCTCAGGACCCTACGTTTAACATTTCTCATGGAGGACATGCTTAAGCAAGTTGTACCCAGTTGATCTACAATTTCAGCAAATAGACTAGACTAGCTGATAAGCACTTATTGTAAGCAAACGCGCGGGACTACGAACTGACAAGGTTCCCCAGATTGGTCGTTCCTATGCTCTGGATGAGCTTTTGTCGTCAAGTACAAAATGTGACACATTTTAAAAACCTGTAGGCATCTCAATATTTTGTGTGGCAATGCACAAATGGAATTCGTACACTCTGGCAGGAGATTTACAAGATTTCAGTGGCAAAGTGCTCGATAACTATAAAGATGACTAGGTGCTCCGGAAAGGTGCGCACTAACAAAAATGTGAAACAGAGGGGTAACAATGTGGAAATAAAATCGAGGGAAAATGGGGCTATGTACACAGAAAGACAGTTCTCTAACACAGGCTGCGTAACGTGTACGGGACACTTATAACACACAAATTGTCCAACTCCCAAATGTGCAAACCAGAAACCCAACATGAAAGAACTGCAGAGCCCTGCACCGGCAATCCAGAAGATGTGGGCTCAAGTCCTACAGCTGGCTAACCTTTTCAGTGACTTTCATCTTTCAGAAACCCAATTCAGGCACCAGAAAGTGCAAGACATGGGATGAGGAATACCCTTCTGAGTGTACAATTTTTCATATTTAGAGCTTCGCCCATTTGTTGCTATCTGAACTTGATCTGAGCTTGAGGCTTCTGCACTAGAGCATGTCTACCAGCACGTTGCCTCCTACTATACCACTTATTTCTTAGTTAGTCCCTACTATCCATGATGGGGAATTTAGGTCAGAAACTGAGACAATTGTTTCCGTGCCACTTAAAATGCGATAAAATAACTCGATGTTTGGAAACACATGTTCAGCGCAGTAAGTCACAAAAATGAATAATAATAATAGCTTCAGCAGTTCCTGTACAAACAGAGGCAGTATTGTGTGTTGCCAGTGCATGTACACGCAAACACAAACAAACCCAAATGTGACTTTAAAAATGCGCAACTTTGAGATTCCACATGAAAATTGAAATTGTTACCATTACTGCTCCTCGAGACATCAACGTAAGGTTACGCTGCACATACTCTGCATTCCCAACCTGTTTTTAGTTGGATTTTACTCTGTAAGGAAGCAAGAACAGCATTCCTGATTGAGCTCCACGTTATGCTCAAGCATCACAGTAGCATTTTTGCTCCGGAATCCCACAACCCTCTAGATTAAACGAGGCCTTGGTTAACAACCGCAACTATGGCAACACCTGATGGGCAGCCGCTCGCTCCTGTAGGCTTTCTGTGTTTGAAACAGGCTCGAGTGGATGACATTGTGACTCTGTATATCCAGGCAGTGAAGAGCTCCTCTAGTCCACAAGGCATTGTCAAAAGAAGCCTGCCAAGCTAGCACCCTGTTCACCATTCACTCAATACGGCATGTTCTTTGTGGCTCGCACTTCGGAAGTAACCTACATCTATGTTTTGGCAACTTGATGGGAAGACCTGCACTGGAAGGCCACTTTTAGCCGAAAGCCTTCTCCACCAATCAAAGCAAACAAGTGTGAGCCTGCAATGCTCAACTGGTACAATTTCAAAGGTGAACTACCACCAAAGTTTGCAATAAGACAAAAACATGCGAAATAAGGTACTCAATGAACAACTATGCTGCAATTGCTACTGACTGTTACAGCTAAAAGCTTCTGCATGGTAGCAACACACATGGTCATAGCAATAATCACATTATAATCACAGCGTTTACTCCACGCAGCTCCAAGGTTGGTCGCAACAAAATTCTAGCAGGTTGAAACAAGGTAAATACTTGCATCTAAGAGCACAAATGAGCATAATGACCATGAAAATTGGTATTTCATGAAAGAAAACCTCGTGTAATAACAAAAAATTCGCTGTAATGACTGAGCATTATTTGAAACCAGAACTGAATGTTCCAATCACAAACGTGCTGCTACACTAGTTAGCTCCGCCTTTTTTATATTTCAGTAGTCCGTCACTTTCCACATCCGACAACGTATCCAAGTGCCAGACGACACTCTTTCAGATACAGGAAATTGTAGATTTTGTAAAGGCTGTTTGAAAGAAAAAAGAAAGCCGTCCTCATATGCCACTTAATTAAACTAACTCGCTTGTTAGATAAACTTACACAATCTTTTTTTTTTTTTTTGCTAGGCGATCTTTTGCATTCTCAATGATGGTATCTGTCTAGCAAATCGCATGTTTGTTCATGAGCGAGCTAGTTCCATATTGACAATTCTACTTTTTCTGTACTGTTATAGCATTTCTGAATGAAACTGAGAAAAAAAGCAACAGATAAAATTTCACCACTGTCACAACTTTGACAGTTGACAGGCACTCCATAGGACAGTGAAAAGCTGGTGCACCTAACCTCCTCCTCCTCCTCCTAGGAACCGATCACATACCAGCGCGTATCTACAGGAATAGTTTTACAGCACTTAAAAAGAAATTTGAGAAGCAATCCTGAGACTTTATTGTATATTCCCAAGGAATGTGTATGCCCCTTCGAATGATACTGAGGCTCGAGATGCCTTTCGAGACCACACAGCAAAATATATACTCGAATTTAGCACCTAAAAGCATAGGTCATATCATAGGTGTACTGTGTGCCTAACATTGTTATCTGCCTCAAAATTTCAAAATAGTACTGATACTGATAATACTGGTGACTTTTCATAAGTGTGCGAGACCAGGTAAAAAAAAAAACAAAGATTAAGAATGTACGTTCAAAACAAGTCTTTTCACTACTAAAAAATTTCAGCAGATGCAGAACAGACCGAGCCATGTTGGTGAACTTTTAAGTGCAAAAAGTACACATAAAAAATGCAAGAAGTGTCACACAAAGTGGCGTCAAATCATAATTCACTCATTTTCACAGCCACTTCTTTTGTGTTTGATGGCAACACTTCCAAAACAGAAAGAAAAAGTCGCTTCCATATTTACAACAACAATAATCACATTCTGCAAGTCTTCCTTAAAAGCAGGTATAATGAAACGTGGGTTTTTAAAAGAAAAATGATGACCAGTAAATATACAAAACTTGCCCTCTGCCAAAGTCAATCAACAACTTGATAGCAATAGATAGGACAAGCTAAATGAAGTTTTTTTAAAAGGTACTCCTGGATTTGCATCGACATGCAGGTGAGAACCGACACGTTAGTCGCGCCCCAATGCATCGAGTATGTTAACTTTTGTACGTAAAAGCAATTTTTTTTTCATAAAGTTGATCAAACCAAACTCAATGCTAATACACAGTCGAACCTCGTTGATATGACCATGACAGTTCCTGCAGATACTGGACGTAAAGCGAACTATCATGCTAACATGCAGCACATGATATGCACCAACGATAGAAAGAAAATCCTGTGTCACACAATGTTGCGTTACGCACATGATTACGCATTATGCAATGTTGTGTTTTGCATGTACTGCAAAACAAGAGACGTTGCTGAAGAATAATTTGGAGCTTACCTGAGGGAGATACCCGACACAAGTGTCGACTTACATTTTCAAGTTGTAGTTTTTTTTCAATGATACTATTTAAATGGCAGACACATTCTGCATGCCCTTCTGTTGCCCCTGTACGAGTGCGGCATGTCACCATGACCCAAGTGACCAAGGGCCCTGCGCATTTAAGCTTATTTACCGGTGCCACAGAGAACATCATGAGTAGAGCCCCTAGCTTTCCGCAAATGTGCCAAATTTTGTGGAACTGTCCATGTCCGTAATTATCCTGACCCTGCTGTTTCCCTCAGAATCGTCCGTTTTTCATGGAACATTTGATGTCTTACAGAATTACGTAAGAAGTTCAATCGATGTGTGGCATTTTCACGGGTTAAACACAATCAATCGCGACTGCAATGCCCGACACCAGTGATAACGCTGGCACATACGTGGCTGAAGGTGCCGTGACGAAAGGAAATTTGACGGCGGAAACGCAAGGACACAGATGGACAGATCCGGGTCTAGTTTTCTTTACGCACTGAAAAGTTATGAAAGGTGGTAAAAGCGTGCGGGATGAGTCGGTCGATGAGCAATGATGGAAGAATGCTGCACGCTCTCTTTTTTTGTGCTTGTTTTCGCTCCATCATGGCATCCCGCAGTTCTGTAAACCCGGTTCTGCAGAAAAATAAATTTTTCACTGCAGAAAGCTAGGGGCTCTAATCATGAGTCAGCCGGGCTGTGCGGCATCGACGCGTGTCACCCAAAACCACTGGGCACTTGTAGGACAGAAGAACCACTCGTTGAACCATCGGTGGTCGTACTATCGAAGGTGGTAAACATGTTTGCACCCCCTACCGAATCCCCATTTATGAAAGATAAATAAACGTATATATATATAATAAATAAACATCGGCCATTGTCGAATAAATGAACTGTCATGTTAACCAGAAGGATTTGCGTGTAGAGGGAATGGTTCTCAGAGCAAAAATATGCAGCTTCATGACAGGTCAAGGACTTGTCATAAAGCGTGTCAGGTGAACGGACGTCATATAAACGAGGTTAGACTGTATGTACTGATAACAGTTTACAAGATGCAATTTAATTGAAACACTCATAAAACAGTCTAAAGATATTACAAATGCAGCGCCCATTTAATGAAAGTGTTGACTCTGATCTCCGTTGTCACAATCGCTCGGAACGTGATCGAAAAATTCCCAATGACATGACACGATGAAAAATTAAAAGCAACACACAAATGTCTAAAACATGAGTTCTTATGACAATAAAAATCCCTGAGACTAGGGAGCTTTGAACACACATAAACAAGGTCCCTTTTTTATGTTCCCCAGTCTCGTTTTTCTTTTCTTCCGTCACGTAGCTTCGCCACCGGATCGCTTGCTTTCCAGTCTTTCTTTCAAGGAGGGGTTTGTGACAGGGACCAAGAAAAAAGCGAAAGTTCTGCAAAGTTCACCTCGTGTTTCACATAGCGACCCATTTATGTCCGACACGGTGAAGATGATGAAATTCACACACGTAAATGTGGAAGGGGCTACATACATGTAGAAGTCAAGCTAGAAGAGCCTTAATGTTCTTCGGGGTAGTTTCATCATTCAGGTGCCTGGTCGTGTACCTGACGACAGAAAAGAACGATTATTTCCCGGAACGTTGCTGTTCCGGTGACATGGCTTCCTGCGCCCAGTTCCAAACTTAAAGCACAAAAGCTGGACAGTAGAGCGCAGAAAGTTATTGGGTTTGTCCAGACTGCTGTAAAGCTATGAGCAGACCTCGGCAGTTTTGACTTTCGCTCGCTCAAGTTCACTCACCACCCACCCAGTTCTCGGCTCGCTCACTAAACGTCTGCTCAGCTCTCGGCTAGCTCAGTCAAGTTCACTCACCGTCCGCTCAGCTCTCGGCTAGCTCAGTCAAGTTCACTCACCATCCGCCCTGTTCTCAGCTCGCTCAATCACGCTCACTCACCATCCGCTCAGCTCTTGGCTCTCTCATTCAAGTTCACTAATCACCCGCCCAGTTCTCAGCTCGTTCACTCACGCTCACTGACCATCCGCTCAGCTCTCGGCTCGCTCATTCACGCTCACGCACCGCCTGCTAAGCGGTCTTACGGCTGTTCCTTATCTTCCATCACCCCCGTGTGTCAACCGAGTGGATAAACACAAAATTGCCAGCTGGATAGCTGATCCAAAGAGAGCATTGGCGCACTGCTCCGCGCAAGAAATATGTAAACCGAAACCAATTAATTAATCTGAAAAATCACTAAGTAAGACGCGTTTTTTTTTTGCAATATTTTTCACTGAAGGTCCCGATGCGTTAAACATAGGTTCCGTAAGCGTGCGAAGTAAAATTTAAAAGTTAGGATGTTTATTTAATTAGTGAGCATATGCAAATGGGCCGCTCACTACTCAATTCATAGCCCCACTGGCCGCTCAACTCTCGAATCGCGCGCTCACATTCACTCAGTGCGCACTCATGCTCGCTCACTCACTCACTGCCCCCGCAGCTCTTGGCTCGCTCACTCACTCTCAGTCACTACCCACTCATTTCACGGCCCGCTCACTCATGCTCACTCACGTCCCGCTCAGCTCTCGACCTGATCACTCACGCTCACTCACCGCCCGTTCAATTCACGGCTTGCTCACTCGGGTTCACTCATGGTCCACTCAGCTCTCGGCTCGCTCACTCAGGCTCACTCACCACCTACTCAGCTCTCGGATTGCTCACTCACGCTCAGTTTATTAGGCAAATTGAGCGTGAGTGAGCATGAGTGAGCGCGCTAATGAGTGAGTTTTGCCGAGGTCTGGCTATCAGTCAACAGGTGCTGCACATGCTGCTCTTGTTTATACGTTCATGTGCAGCCCCCTAGTGGGCTGGGCAATATACTGAGAACCCTCCTACACTAAGTATTCAGTCAGTTTCATTTTCCCTGATACATACAGTATTTGCTTGAAACGTTAACTGTGTTTCTGCCCCACCCGGTACACCAGTCCCCGTTTTACACTCCGATGAATTGATTGTTGGAAGTGATCGTTGTAACTTTTACTCTGATGGGGCTCATACGACCCTGAAACATCCATTTTATATACTCGTTTTTATTGTTGTTTATGTCGGTGCAAACTCTATATGTAAAGAAAGCTCCAATGAATTTCAAGGACAGGAGGAACATACATGCATTTGTGCAATCCTACAATGTTTTGCATAAACATAAGACACTACGCAATAGATACACCAGGTTGGAAATGTTGCATCACGTCCTCATAGACATAAACGCAACCGTAATGTTCCAATAAGCTCACCTAAGCGCATTCAGCAATCCTTCAACAACATTCGGTGGCTGCTCTCGGAGGACACGGATTGACTTCTTCACCTTAACAAAGGAACAGCATACATTCCAATTAGCAAACCTACAGCAACACAACATTGTTGTATGTGTTTAACTTGTCCGTGTAAACTTGTTTCGTTAAAGGAGCATGGAAGGGCTCAAACAAAATATGTCAGGACGATGCCTACATGTATTACACCAGGCCTGAAAGTTCCCAAGACAAAGCTGTGCGACACTTCGTCCACTTACCTGTCACATTTACACTCTCTACACGGCCCAAAAGGCTGTTAAAGGGAGACTGTGTGACACCAAAAACGTGTTGAAGTAACAGTGCGACATTAATCCGTACCGTATGATGTTTCAGTGGACACAATCTCTCATCCCCAGGAGGCACAGATAATAAGAAAACGAATATTTTCCTTCGAGTGATTTGGCGCTCCTCCACGGAAGATGCGTGCCGACGGCACTGCAGTTTAGTCTGGATTGGATTGGATTATTTTAGTATCCCAAGAAGCTGCTGGAAACCTTAGTGCTTGAATCATTCGCATCGACTACACCTATTTCATCATTAAATCTGATGGTGAAGAGATGTGAACGAGACAGTACTATAATATATGCATATATTTATTAGTTTATTTTTTGTACCCTGAAAGCAAAGCGCCACAGAGGAGGAGTAGTGGTTAGTTATAATTTGTTGGAACATATCAGCATTCATACGAAATAATGACGATGGAAGGTGGTTCCTCTCCACGCTTGTTCTAGGGATGAAGGAAATTAAAGACATACATGCACGGAGGAAAGGTAGGGGGATTATGCTACGTGAATTCCGTTTCCATTAATCTTCTCCAGGCTTGAACTTTGGTTCCGTTTCAGTTTCCGGTAAAGGCAACAAAAATATTTTTGTTTCTGTTTCTATTTCGTTTCCTGCGGAATTAGGGCATTTAACATTCCTCACTTCCGTTTTCAGTAACCAACCCTGATTGCAACTACTAGTTTTTTGCAAAATGGAGAGGTAGCAGAATTCAATTTCAATTTTGTTAGTAGTATTTGCAATACGTAGTACACAGTGGGAGCCCCGTAGCATAGAGGAAGAACAAAGCAGACCTTTAATGTGTGGCTGTCAAGCCACCAACTGACTTGGCATAGAATTGGTGCACGCTCGAAGAGGTGAAGCTCAAGAAGCGCGCAGCAAACGTCATTGGCTGCGGCTGCCACATGACGATTTTTGGCAGCCAATAAAACATGCTGTGTTGCTGACGTCACAAAACACAAGGAGTAGCTGCATGCATTTTTATGAACTAATTTTATCAGGAAAGCTCGCAGTTTCCATAGAATTTTTTTTGTGACAGCTCCTAGAGATAGTATGCTCATATTATGTTTGCAAAAAATATACGCTCCAAATGCCTTCTACGTTCCTTTAACGACGTATGCAGTTGTGCATTAGTAAACCCAAACGATGACGACGACAATGAAAAAGAAACGTGTGCTCACATCAATGTGTGAAGTCTTGGTGAACGCCCCCTGTGGGTGAACGTGGTCATAGAGGATTATCACTCCAACCATGACTCTCAGGACAAAGAGGATCGTCTCTTCACTCTTGAAGCGGGAGCAAAATTCTCTGAATGGCAGATAAGACACATCAATCAATTAATCAGTCACATCAAGCAGGAGCAGATGTCCTACCTGTTGTCCACCATCCTCTGACAGACCTTGGCCATTGTGCCCAATGTCTCGGTTGTGTTCTCGATGGGAAGGTCTTTATTTTCTGTCACAAAACGGGAGGTGGCGTCGCTCAACACCTTCAGCATGGGGGTTGCGTGAGCATAGAACAGTGACATGTGATTGGCCAACTCATTTGGAACGTCCAGGTTCTCCTCGATGCCATCCTGTGCAGAGGTGGGGAAATTACTTTTATTTTGTAATGCATTACCATTGCTCATTACGTTTTCCAGAAGTGATGCATTACACTACTCATTACTTTTTATGGTTAGTAATGCATTAGTAATGCCACTTTAATCAAGTAATAACATTCCCCTGGCATTACATTCCCCCAGAAGTTTCTAATAAAGCCCTGCATTATAGGCATCAGTCATCCAAATATTCCCCACGTCAGTGCAAGTGAATTTGTTCAGGTATGCATGAAGTATGTAGTTGGTGCTCAGTAAAAGACAAAAACAGCCAAATCACTTGTTACAGGTGTAGAGGCTTTTTCTTTGGTTCATTCTCTTTGGATGGAAAAGCGTTAGGGGAGAAAAAGGGTGATGACACCATCTTGACATGTGTTGGCCTACTTGAGAATACCCCGCGCTCGCTTGGTTCTCCTGGTCATTGTTAGAGACCAGTTGGAAAAACGAAGGATTTTCCGGCCCTTGACACGGCACAAATTTCCACTGTTGGCTTTAGGCAGTGCCAGAACATTCAATCCGAGTAATGCCACGACGCATTACTCGGTCAAAATGTAATGCATTACCATTACTCATTACCTAAATGTAATGCATTACTGCCCACCTCTGAATTCCTGTGGCACCAAATGTGGCCAAACCTACCAGTGTCCTCTCCCGGTGGCATTTGTCAACTGGTTGAGAACAGACCAGCCAGTTTGTCCTGGTTGGTTTAGTGACAGCTGCAGTTTGAAGAGGGTGCTTCCCCTGGCTAAGGCCGTGGATATTCATATAAGATATACATACATATGTATTTGTATCGGAAGATTATCGGGGGGGATGTTGTAAAACAAATGGGAGGGAGGCTGAAGTATTCCATCAATATCTTTGCGGAACTTTCTCGGTTCCTTTAAAGAATATGCTCAGAGGAGTAGGGCTTGGGCACCCACGTTTTCAAGCGCTCTTTAGAGTATGATTTTTCACTCTTAGTGCCAGAGGGTGCTGCTTCTGATGAGAATGACATTTGTTTCTTCTCTTTCCAATAATTGACAAGTGAAACATCTCGTGTCTATGCCTGGTTCAGAAGAGCCACTCTAAAGATGTAATGAATGAGCAATTCTTGTATCATGGTACGCAAATGAATTTGTGTCCCCATGCCCGTAAATACAGTAGCAATGTCTTCAAATGAATCTCAGCATTCACTTACATAGTTAACAAAGTTTCGTTTTATCCAAAGAACACGAGAGACGGCACACACAGATAGTAAGCTATCAACACAAGTTTACTGACGCGGCACGACACCTTGCCTTAAATCCCTTCAGAGATTCCGTTCCCTTTTTCGACAGGCAAATAGAAGCATCGCTGACGCATTTATCCCCTCCCTCCGCAATAAAAAAAAAAGAGCCTCTCATATCTCCCGCTGCCTGCTATTCACAAAACCTTGCTTTGATCTGCATATTGTGAAAAAAAAAAAAAAATAGTATCACGCTTTCAGGCCCCCGACATGTGCAAAAAGTGCTCCTGGTCAGATACTCTATTTGCGCTCTCTAAGTCCGGCATTTACGCACCAACTCGTCTGACCCAAATAGGAACCCCTGCATGAAAACGGAATTTCGTAAACAACCTCGGGGAGCAGCGTTGTACGTACTTAACCCTGTGTTTTATGTTTCACTCACTACCCCCTTCGGCCTGAGAGTTGACAACAGCTTCTTCCCCTTCCGAAAACCACTCTCACACCTTGCCTCCCTGCCGCTTTCTTCAGATTACACGAGAGCTTATGAACGTAACAACAGCAACTTTATTTGGAGATGATGAATGGGGAGTTTCATTGCCAGGGTCGATACACTATCCCGGTGCTGGTGGTGATGCTGGGGATGAAATATAATGAGCCCCTCCACAATAAGGATATAAGGATCGAAGTCCGATGGTGTCCAAAAAAGTCAAAAAAGTGTCGAGGGCAGAACTTTGGTGGGCTGGACTTGGCCAGAGACCAAGCAATTTTGATAGAGAAAGGGGGTGAGAGTCCAGTGCTGATTAAGAGACCCGGAGAGTGCAGTTCGGGAAGGTTGCTAGTATCACGTAAAGGATCACAGACGCCCGGAGAACTCGTGCTTGGAACGACGACTCCCGGACCCCGCACGCTTCAGAACGTTAGTTCAAACTCCCACGATAAGCTCTTTGGGATAGCCTCTATCCCACAACTTCAACTGTAGCTCAAACACGCTTTGCACATCGCAAAAGCAAGACCTTACGAGTGCTGACTTAACTGACATATCTGGACCACGTCCCTTTTCACTGCTTTCGACTGGTTGGAGGTGAAAGGTAAAATGGGCTTAATCGATCTCCACAGATGATCACCTATGTCGATTAACAAATGATCGAGGTACTGCAGCGATACTCCTTAACCTTAACCTCCACCTTAAAAAATTGAACACACCTTATCCATAATGCCAGCTACCAAGCCCGCAACAACTAAGTAATCGCAGACATACCAAGAAATTCTAATGGAAACCTCGTTGCCTTTTTTTTAACACTGTGTTCAATCCTCTGGTCAATGTCTGACAGGAACAAACTGCTCAAAACAGGAGCAATCCTAGAGCCTATAGGGACTCGCGAGTCATGGCCGGGACAGTTGGACAAATTCAGCCCTCTCGAAGCACCTTACCAGACTTTTACACTCGATTTCTATCCATGGTGGTTTTATCACGTGCACAGCCACTGATAAAGGGCAGAACTCCACGCCTACCATAAGACAGCTAATCAATGGGCGCGTTAAGTGGCTGCTCCGGAGCGCGAGTGTTTGGCTCTCCTACCGTTAAGTGGTTACGCTCGTACCAGGAGTTTCGTACGCGAGCGCACTATTCACGCAGCTGCTTTCGGGGTGTGCATGAAAAGGGGGTATCATGCTCCGTCATGTGACCTCTTTCCTCCTCTCCACGAAAGTGGAGAAAGAGAACGCAGGACGTGGGGCAGCAGCAGAGCAGAGAGCGGCAGACATGAAAAGCGTAGAGGGAGCTACATGCGATTGGTCACAACTCAAAGCTAGATAGATCACGCGTCCGTCCTGTGACATCTTCCGAGGGCATGCGTGCTGCCCAAAGGGAGAAAGACAGTGCCAGACGGCTTGGGTTAATGAGGCTTGCGTTCGTAGTAACTGACTTTTTTTTTTCTTTTGTGGTGAGTTGTTCATTGTATCTGCTGAGGATTTCTACAGGACTAATGCAAACTTTAATGATCGTTCCAAACTTGTTCGGCATAATCGAAAGTTCATTTTAAGTGGGGCCATTATAACTGAGATGAGAACTGTATAATCAATGGCCTAGAATACGCATCTCCTCCAAAAGTGCAATCGTGTTACCGGGACAGAAGCCAAACCATGGTACAGCTCCCTCACCTGATTTGCGAGCCGTAACCTGCTGACTGTCCTCCGGTAGTAGCTGAAGTCATTCTGAATTGCCGGGTTCGTCATCTGCGGGAACAACCCACAATGGTCACTCAATGGTCAGGCTACTACTGTAGAAATGAAAGGATACCTTGAGGTCATCAAATTTGAGCACAAAGTCCAGAATCTCTGCAAACTGCTTGACTAGTGCCTGTTGCATTTCGAGGTGTTCTCGTGGAGTGCGTGGGCCAGAACAGAGTTCCCACAAGATACGTGGGACGATATCCTCTGGTGGTACACAAAACATGCTCATGTGTCAGACGGGTTACAACTGCATGACGCAGAAATGTGTGAGAGACAACTATCGAGTTGGCAGAACCTCGGCTGAGAACCGCCATTCAATCCAGTGTAATCCCGTTAATTTGCTCTGGGATTGCTCTGCATTCATATTGAAGAAGATTGATACTTCTAATCAAATGCACATCTAACGTGAGTAAAGTATGCGATCGAATTGTGAAAAAATAAAGAAAAGAGACTCACCTAGGCTTTGAGAGAAGACATAAAACTGCTTTAGCTTAGACACCAGTGGCAATACAGCTTCCCACGCTTTCATCTGACGCGCTTCACTGCGTGGATTTGCTATAGCCTAAGAGCAACAACAGACAACGTGTAACGATGTGTCTCGCGTAAACGATGCTTTTACGAGGCTCCAGACACTTTGCCGTAGGCTCTGCCCGAACAGTGCTGAAGACGACCATAAGTGGCATCCCAAATACCCCAATGGCTGTCTTCCGCTCACCACGACAGTGTTTTCCAGAACAGTTGCCAACTCAGAAAGTGGAACTCTGGCTGCGATTTCACTTAAAATCAAGCAACTACGTACAGTGGCTGTATTTTATCATCTGCTAAGCATTTTCCAAGGTGCACCACAGCCGTTTTCAGCAGTTCAACAGGATGGACAGATCAAGCAGGTATAAAAACGATTGCGCTCTTTTTGTATTTTCTCAATCTATCATTCCTAATAAGTTCAAAGGCGTAAAAAAAAAAGAAGAAAAATTAGTCGAGGCCGGCTACAAACATGGACATTGTTGCATTTCCAGCCCCCTCCTTTGTTGAGAGGGTGAAGCGAGGCCGCAAAAGTCATTTTTACAACAATCGCATCATTGAGTGTGCTACGCGCTAGGTGGCAGCACCATCAAATAGCATCATCAAACTACTTTGCATGATCACAACACTGTATACTGATAGGATAAGAAAGAAAGTGAGATGCTACCTCTCTAATCTCGTTCCCAGCTCCTTTGTACATTTGTAGTTCCAATAAAATGTCCCTGGAGTGTTGCAGGACATCTTGCACAATGTAATATGTGTCCTCCTCCGATTCTGAAGGCTCAGCATCTGCAGACACACGACAGGTGTCGGCGACACGTTCTTTCACACTCTCTCAAATTCACTATATTCCTTTAACAGGTTGCACGACTGCAGTAAGTCAGGGCAGATATGTGTCGTACATGACGAAAAAGCACATCACAAAGTAAACTTTCTCCTACGTCTATTTTGCGTTGTACTTTTCGGTATATATTTTTACGGGGTATTAAAAATGCACGAAGAGCTATGACAACACAGACTGAAGAGAGGCCCGCAAAATTATTACTTTCAAACCCCTTTCTGGAGCACACAAGCTCTACTCTGACCTCAGACAATCCTGCATCTACTGAGCCCGAGGAAAGAGATACGTAAAAGAAACGCTTACTCTCAAAGTCAACGAAGACATCATACTTGGGTGTGTCATCTCTCGATAGCAATCGTAGAAGGTTCCCCATGACCCTCCGCTTCTTACATCTGGAATAATGGATGAGCGACAACTCAATCGTCCGCTATTGCAGTCGTCTGCGCTTCATCTGTGCAGTCAAAAAGGAATGCCTCCTCTGCTGTCCGTCACTGTCCAAGTAACGACGGTCATGACGGCCACATTTTTCCGCCCCGCGAGTTAAGTCACGCTCTATAGGTGTAGCAGACGACAAGAAGAAGCCGTTCTGCACCATTCGTTCCTTAGCCCCCGATTTGCTTCATAGATCACAGCACTCTGAATATCGAGGGCAGGAGATCTCAATCTGGACATAAAAACTTATTAAAAGTCGGGGCTTAGCAGGTGTATTTATTGGTCGTTTGCGTTTCATTTTGTAATATCTAACATGGCACTTACAGGTGCCGAAGAAATCTGCTACAAGCATGAAAAAAAATAGAATAAAATAAAAGGGAGTGGAGAGCCGAGGAAAAAGCAGTTTTGAGGAAAAGTGTCAGCAATTTGCTGTATGACCCAAAATGTGAAAGTATCTAACCAGCAATAACTCACGTAGATCAAGATCGCCTGGAACTCGCACAAATGCACAAGAGGTATTGTTGTCAACATCATTACTACAACTCGGCACGATTGTCATACTGAACTCTCGTTCCACTGAAGCACAAAATTGCTCATTTGTACACTCGTAGGTGATCACCAGGTGCCACTCACATGAAGTATAACAGACGCGGCACAAATAATTGTTTCACGCAATTGTAAAAAAAAAAAAATCATGTAACACGACCTGCAGGAAAACCTCACACTTACGAGCGACGTAGCATAGTCTCCACAACGAGACACGTGAGCCAGAAAGCCGGCTAGCAGACGCCAAATCAACCCACAAAGACCAAAAGTGTAGAAAACTGCTCGCCACGATTAATTGCGCCTACAAGGTCGCAAAAATTTGGCTGTCTCCCCTCCACCGGAAACACCTGCCGCTTCTGCACAGGAAACGAGAAGCAACGCGACCGTCTTCGGTCTGCAGTTATGCCATCACTTTGCAAAAGATACCTGAAGCCTCCGCTATTACAATAGGTTGAAACTTTAGCAAAGAACATCCAGTGGCATGATCCAGCGAATACGCAGCTGCTCAAAATAGCCTACAGGCAAGCGCGCGACCCTTTAAAGGTCAGAACGGCCTTCTGCTAAGATCTCGGCATCATAGATGTTTTCTCTTGTCCTATAAACAAGCGAAACAACCTCGCAAGCTGTGAGACGGATTCCGCAAAGGGAACCTGACTTGAATACAGAATCAAGGTCATCCTTATATGTTGACCAATATTTAAACACACAATTTGTTAGCGTATCAGGAAGGTTTCTAGTTTCGCAATGAAAATATGAGCTCAATTCGGGGATAGCGTATAAAACACGAGGAAACGAGTCCAAAACAGAGTTCCAATAAGAGCAAAAACGCGCTCAGCAACAGGGTTTTCTTGCACCAAAACTTTACGTATTGACACATGTGAACGTTATAATGGAAGACATCTTAGTTCTTACCCTCTGTCTTTGCACACCTAAATTAGAGGCGAATGCGTAAGTTCTAGCTAAGTAAATTGCGCTTTTTCTGGTCATTGCGGTTAACAGGAATTACACCCACTAATAACCGCCATTGCAGCGGAAGCGATGACTAACCCCACGTCCGGTTTCATCCGCGGCAATGAAGGCATGACTGCATAACTTTCGTATTTGAACACAAGAAACCACACGAGCAAAACTATACAGTACCACACTAAAAATAAAATCAAAATCAAAATGTGAAAGTGTTCAACTGTTGTGCATGCTAGCAGTAATGTTGGTAAAGACGCATGCACGTAAACCATAACGCGACACCACTGTCGGCATAGCAGACGACAACGCACGGTATAAATTGTTTGCTGTTGATCCAAGAGAACCAATTTTGTTTTACCAGGTATTTGCTCCAACGCATTCTCATCACTCTTTTTTATGTACATTTACGTGCGCCTGCATTTGTCTACACGTAAACGAGATCACAAAAAACATGAGAAACATTTGTGAGTGCCTTTGCAGAGCACTCCCGTTTCATCGGGCGATAAAACCAGCGCAACATTTGCAGAAACGCGCGTGTGTGAAGAAACGCGTGGAACTACACGAAAATGGAAAGAAATTAGGAACTTATGTGCCAGGTTTTGTTGATAAACAAGTGACCAAAGATTAGACTCGGGAAATGCGCGCGACGAGGTTCGACAAAAAGAATATAATTAAAAAGAAAGAGACGAAATTCAATAAAATAAATAAGAATCACACGTGAAATCGCATCAGTTATTTTGCATTCGAAGTTACGGTGCAGCGTAAATATGATTTTTCTCAACCAGCACTCGCTGTATTAACCAATATGGGCATCCCACGCAAACAGATTTATTCTCTCAGAAAGCGTAACTTCTGTGATCTGATGGTCTGCGTGTCTGCGCAGACATATAAGACGCTCGTGGCGTTGCCCAAAGAAAATTTTACTGCATATTTTAAACCACTACGTTCCGAAAAAATAAAATCATCCAAACTGGGTTCACATATCACTTGACCTCCTCCTCAGAAAAGGTAAACAAGAGAAAGACAGAAGCATTTTTGAAAAATTCACTACTTTGCTGGCAGGCGAAGCAACTTATATAGTTTTACCCTGTTGCGACAGGTGGGGCAACATGTCAAGTTTACGACGAAAGATTCTTCTGTGTTGTTCCAGCCTCAGAACATCAGTTCTCTCATGTCAAGTTTCGCAAGTTTCGCCACAGTATCCATCCATCTGACAGTATAGCATAGATGGAGGCCAGCTGGTGCACAAATTCCATGTGAAAAGCCCGAGTCTACGCAACAGTCCCTCTAGTTGTTGCCCAGACTCATATGCTTTTCATATCATATGGAGTGTATCCATTATCCAATCATACATCGCTAGGGTGCCCCAAGCGCGTAAGCTACGCCCAAAGGTGTCAGATTGTTCGTTGTTGCTTCGCAAATCAGTTGAAGTACATATATGTATTGTCGAAAAAAAAAGACGACTTTTTCGGGATAAAAAACCGGTCACAAATTTCGTGGATTGAAATTGGGCGCTGTTATTGTAACCCAGTGCTTCCCAAACTGTGGGTAGCGACCCCCAGTGGGGTCGCGATGCGACTCTGGAACACAAAAAAATAAATAAATAAATAAATAAATAACGAAAGAGCAGCAGCAGTTTCCGCTGGTACCACTTCCCGAGTTTGGGGCAGGCATGGGGCAGGGTTGGCAGGAAAGTACACGCTCTTGGGTACTAAAGCAACGAGGATCCTCCTTCCCTTTGCCACGGCATACTTATGCAAACCTTACTGCGGTGAAGTCGATTAAAACAAAGTGCAGGTCGCAGCTCAACATCGGGCCGGAACTGAGAGTCGCTCTGTCCAATCCTCGTTTTGACAAGCTGTGCTCTGACAAACAAACTTTAGACAGTAGGAACAGTCATCCCTGCTGGCAGGGGTGGCGCAACGTCTTGAATTCAGGGGGACCCCAGTTCATGCCCCAAAAATTCGACGCAGTCTGAATGACAAAAAATTGAATGTTCTATTTGATCGATTCAGGAAAATGGTTTATGGCATTTTATTTGCATGCGGCACCTGAGGTAACACTTTGGCGCCTTACCTCCATGGGGATTTTGAGCTCCCTTCACAAATTCAGAGGTCTACAGTAACCCCTGTACCCCTTTGCGCCCATATGCGTCTTCCGGCATGTGAATTTCCTTTCTTTCTTTCTTTTTTTTTTTTTCTGCGACGGTGCCTAGCCCAGCTAAATCTGTCATATCAAATAAAATTGCAGCGCCAATTTTGTGTATCACGGTTTCACGCACTCAAATATGGCAACTGCCATCGTGAAGATACTGTGAGGGGGAGGGGGGTAACAGAGTTTGGGAAGCACCGTAATATAATGTTTGCTATAATTCGGGGTGAAACTCCATGCTGCTTCGCATTTTGCGTGTTTAAATAATTAGGGTTATCGAGCACAACACGCGGAGATGCACGATATATACACACGTGTTTTACCTAACGGTTCCTCCTCGACCTAAAATTTCTTGTGTATGTAAATGTTATGTGTATAAATTTCTTATGTATGTAAATGTAAATGTACGTGGTGAATGAAAATCATGCAGAAGGTGTCTTTTACACTTACACTCGCTATACATGCTTATATCACTTACCTGTTTCCAGCTGGATCGTGATCAGAATGACCGATCACGACAACACTTTTAGTGCTCGAGTAGAAAACGTCTCGCATGGCGACTTGGTGACTGTCAACTGTCCCTTCTACGAAAGCAATTACACTTTGTCGCCCGAACGTCAGCCTCCGTTCAACCAATTGAAGCAGTTAAACACCGCTCAAACAAAAGCTCTTCTTCCAGCGGCTTGCCAAGGAACGCCTGGCAGAACAAGCTTTGTCAAGGAGGGAACAACATTGGGTGAACGTGCGTCTGACAAAGTTACACCTTGTAACTCATTGACACGGATGACAAATGTTATACAAGGCGCGCCTTCAAGTGATGCGCTCTTGAACTTGAGAAAGAATTTCACAGCTGTAACGTCCCTGCAATTCTCCATCAGCGAGGATGTAAAAAAATCGATTGGAGTTCTTAGGCGACTCGATGTCGGTCTTAAAGGGAAAACGTCGTTGTTGGGCGAAACTGTTATGGTGTTGGGCGAAACGAAAAGAAAGTGTGATGAAAATACAGAAATGACTAGCGTAACTTTGAAGAAGTTTGGTGTAAATGCAGCAATGTTGGATGTATGTGCACGGGCGCTTGACAAGGACACAGGAATGTTGCATGAAACGAAATTTCAGGAAAATGAACATATGTGTGGTAAAAGGAAGCGTAACTTTGAAGAGAACACGGGAAAGATGGGCGAAAACGCAGTAACACCAGGAGCTTTAATTGATTCTACAGCGGCAGACGCGTTGCATAAAAAGTCATCGCACAATGCAGGAACGCTGCAGAAACTGGGTGTCGAAAATTACGCCATGTTCAGACAATATTTGGAAACATCGTTGGACACATCAAGGTACTTTGACGACGTTATCAAATCAACAATTCTGGAACATCATTGTGTGGGTGACACGTTTTCAGGTCTAGGCCTCGACACTATTCCTCAACAAGGTTCCACGTCAATCATAAACTCAACAAACCTGCCGATATTTGGGCGAGTGACCAATCAGAGAGACGACGGTGACCGCCATACAAAAAGTTCCCATCCAGAACGGACCCAAAATGTCGAGGCTTACATAAGGGACCTCTCGGTACCAAGCACAGGAGATCAATGCAACAATGCTTACATCCCGAAGCGTTGTGTATTGAGCGATGTGCTCAATGGTGAAGCCGTAACTCCAGCAAAGGAAGATGGCAACAAAGTGTACACAATGAGCGATCCGGATCTAGTGAAAGCGGAAAAATATTCTGCACGTGTTCAAGGCACAACGGTTGTACCGCAAGGCGACAAACGTCAGCCCATTGGACCTACAGAAAATGTCGCAGGGCATGGCAAAGAACGCAACCCAATGACAGAAACGTTGCTCGAATCCGATGTATTTTTCCTGAATGGCACCGCTACAGAGCCCAAGAATGTTGAGGCAAGTAATACTCCAAATCCTAGTCATACTGCTATCGACGGCGCAGAACACAGGTCGGGAAAGAAACTATGTCCTGTAGAAGTAACACACGATATGGACGTAAGTATCCCTGAAACAGACACTTCATCATGCTGCTGCAAGCAACACCCCACGGCACAAGTCCACATCAGGTCAAGGCAAGCTGGAGCATTAAAAGATGTGTTGTTAAAGCAAAGCGCCCGACAGGGAGTATGTCCCCTATGGCCGCATACCACCGAAAAAGACACACCATCAGTCAAAGCGCCTTCTCTAAAACTCAGCTCTGCACTTCGTGATCTATTTGCTGAGGAGACAGCCATATTAAACTCCAATGTCTTGTCACAGCACCGCCAACACGACGAAGGAAATCTAGTATTACAAGGTCGTCCGCGAAAAGAGAAGACAGACTCGATGCATCCTGGCAGGCCCTTCCTACAACGACCCGCAGACGAAGATGAAAGTGACACCATAACCGAGCAGCTGATAATTTACCAGGTCATCAGACGTAACTCGTATTGTGGTCAGAAAAGACGCATCGTCGCTTATAACTTGGACAGTACAGAAGCCCGCGTGCCGGATTCCACGTCGGAAAATTCGTCATCACCGAAGCTTTGTGAGGTAGACGAGAGTAACCATTATGGCATCACAGACGTCTCTCTGGCATCTGGTCCGACTGACTCTCCTATCCCGTACGACGGGTCCCTAGACAACGATAATACGAGGGAGGAACTCTACCCTGATATCAATGTATCAATGTACGACGACTCTGGACTAAAACCTCTCGTCACATACGACTGCCAAAGCCCTACCGTGAATTTTTCACCTGTACCCAGTCTACTTAGCCGAAACACGCAGTTACTGGAGGACGGTCCCAGGCGTGTTGTCCCCATAAGTTCTCCTCCATTGTTCCCGGACAGCTCCGACGCTTCTTCTAACGGCAACATGACTCGATCACCCGAAGGGTCGCCTATTTACTTGGAATATGATTGCAAAGATAAATGTTACTTGAATACGCGAGGTGAGACTTTACACGGACGTCACGCCGAAAAGTTGTCACTCGACGGCACAGTCCAAGAACACTGTCAATACAAAGAGTGCTGTACTGTTCAAGAACCTAACGAAGATTCACATGGCCATACAGCAGAACACGGATCATCTGAATGTTTTGATGAAGAAGAGAGGTGTACCTTAGTAGAACATGCAGAACAGGAAAAATCACCACTAGACACGCTGGCAAGTTGTACTCCAGACGATGAGCTGCAATATGG
The DNA here is from genome assembly GCF_037126465.1 of Ornithodoros turicata. Taxonomy (NCBI): domain Eukaryota; kingdom Metazoa; phylum Arthropoda; class Arachnida; order Ixodida; family Argasidae; genus Ornithodoros; species Ornithodoros turicata. The sequence goes on from NC_088206.1 coordinate 1,169,098, forward strand.
CGATAGCACAGAGCCAAGCGATCAGGGTACGATTATCTCAGAATCTAGTGGTTCTGATTCTAGCGGTCATGATAGCGACATCGAAGACACTTTATCCGTCACTTCCATCGCGAACAACGACAAAGAATATGATGACGAAATAGACTTCACCTACAGCAAGGAAAATGGTGGATCTCGAAGCCAACTAGAGAGACACCACGTGGAGGACAACGAAGCGTATGAGAAAGTTATGGAGATTTATTACAACGGAGTAGAACATAAATTTAAGGTAATCCCGACGAAAGGAGGAGATGAAAACGTGGTGCCAGCGAAAGTCACACGTTCCTCTCATTCCGAATCTCATCCAAGAGACATCCAGTGCAAGGACGTTCAAACTGAAATATCGAATTCGTTGGCGAAACCCATCACGCAAGACGAGACGACATTGCTGTGCAAGTTTCAAGCTTTGAACGAGGAGCTGAAAGGTCGACACGAAAAGAGTTACGGACCTCTGATGTCTGCTGATGCTGGAGGAGACCACACTGGTAAGAGAATGTTCTCTCTCCTTCATCAATGTTGAGCGCACACGTAGAATTTCACCAGAATTACACTTCGCGTTGCTTCTTTTTCTTTTCTTTTTTTTTTAAATTCGTATTTAGAGTCTTCGTTTCGCGTCCTGTGCCTTTTTGTTGGTTCCCATTTGACATTTCTGCGAATAAAGCATTATTTTTAAATGAAACTTGTATTATTTTGTTGTCCAGACCCGAAGAAGAAGGTACCAAGACTGGGCCTATCAAGATCACACCGTGGACGACCTCTACATCCTACATGGAAGGGAGTCACATCAAACTCTTAAACTGTCGATCAGTTAGTGCCAAACTGGAGCTTCAGATTCTGATTCCAAAGAATCAAGAGCGTTCTACACCGATGTATCTCATTCTGTTGCACATTGTTATATATTACGTTATCATCACGTTGAGCATATTTAATAAACCTATATTGGCTTAACCAGTTCGTAACTGTCGCTAAACATTTTTGCGACCAAAGGGACCGTCTATAATCTATGTTGTACAACCATGAATGATAATCGAACACAATCGGCAAAGATAAGCTGTATTTGAATTGAATCTCAATGCATAGAATTGCAAAGCTACTATCTATCAGTCATCCACACACTGGGAATACGAACAGGTTGAATACATACAGGTCTGTCCTCCCAACTCATGCACTCATCAGTAACTTACAAGCACGCGGAGTATTTACAAAAAGTATCAGTGACAAACATAGTATCCGGGATGATGATAGTTCCTGGTCACGGGAATATGACACTTGTATTCTTGCCGGGTCGAAGGTGGAGCCGACCAATCTTCCAAGATGGACTCCAAGTCTTCAACGCGTTCGTACGGTCGGCCTCCGGGGACAGATGGGTGACGAGGGTTACTTTGAGTCGGACAGGACTTGTTCGGTGTGCCACGATGAAACGTGAATGGCCACGTCTGCAAGTAGAACCGTAGAAGAACCATTCACATAGACCCTCTGCCTACGGAATAAGACCGAGACGATTTTAATCGAACACATAAGACATGTAATGAGTACTATAGCCGAGACGAGCCTCCCTCCATAGGAACAACAGATAAGCCTCCAACGGCTTTATTTTTCTTTTTCGGAATAGCAAGCTGGCAATAGCCTGGCTGACATTTCCTCTTTTCTTTCACTCTATTAAACATCCCCTTTAGTTGAGTTCCAGGATATGTACTAGGGTTCCGCGTTTTCGGTTCTATTCGGAAGACACCGAAAAACATACGCCGGGTAAATCTTCCCTCATTCGGTTTTAATCGAAAAACACCGAATACAGAGGAACATTCCATGAACGATGTCAGAGATAAATTGCTATACACGCTAAATAATTTTACACCTTAAAGGGTGTAAAAGAACATGTGCATGGCGCACACCTTTTAAGGTGTAACGGAACACCATCAAGAAATCAAGGGTGTAATTGTATGGAAGGGTGTAATGTAACCTGCAAACAATAGAAGAGGCAGCTGGAAATTATTACAGCTTCACTGCGAAAATACAGTTTTTCTAGCTTTTACAGAAGGCACATGCTTTGTACTTTGGAGTGTCATTGTGGCTATCTTAGCATCACTCTTCGATCACAGCCATGCAAAATATTCTTTAAAAAGTCAAGAATATACTTTTCTCACACTGAACTTGTAATACTTTCCAGGTATACTACTCAGCTGTACCCTGTGTGAAGTAAAAAAAGGACATTGCAGACACATGTTGCACAGCACACACATGTAGTAGGTGATTGATGTGGGTATATGCGGGCATCATACATATCAGACACAATCACAGGAACTGAATAGTTATGCTGTTATTAGGTTGACATTATGCCATGCAGCATACATATCCTACATTACGTAGACATAAAGGTATTCAAACGTATCACTTAATACAGCTTTATCACATAGTAGTAATTTTATATTTTCCAGTCATCTAACCTTGAGGGGTTAGATGACAGTACCAAATGTTGAGTAACTGTGCATTTGGTCTTTATATCACAACTTGTACCACAAGCACTCCAACACTGCACAGGAAGAGGAATACATTTAGCCTGTGTAATGGAGCCTGTCCCACCTCCAAATACACCCTCTGTTGCACCCTCATCACACCCTCCTGACAATGTCTCATAAAAGGGTGTAATTCACCATAGTTACACCCTCGAAAATTTTCAAGCCAAGGTTCTAGGGTGTAAAATAGGTGTAATACATGAGAATACACCAATTTTACACCTTTAAAGGTGTGAAAATATTTAGAGTGTACATGCCCAACAAGTTATTGATGCAGATCAGAAAACCGTACAGAAATACGACGGTTGTGAAAAATGTCCGTTTACTTTTTCGTTAGCCGTGAAACACCACCGCAGCGAACGACGCCACGTTGAATGAGCGTCATGCGTAAATTACGTCGTTATTTCTCATTCGCCGATAACTGTCGGGTAAACCATGTACACGCCAGGAAAAGCATTAAAAAAAAAACGATTTCGTGAAAATAAATAAACACCGAAAAACTTACGCCGAATCCAGCCACAAATAAAAACCGAAAACCCTAGAACACTTCACAGCAGTCTCCTATTGCACAAAAGCAGGCAATGAAAAATGAAACACTCAGAAAGAGGGCAATGAAAGCCAACTCACCAACGTCAATGGATGGTCGCGTTCTTGGAGTATTGTGTCATCTTCATCCAACAGATGTGCGAGATGTTTGATGTACGCGGAAGCCAATCTTAGGGTGTCGAGCTTGGACAACTTGGTGTCTTTGGGTACCCAAGGCAAGGAGGTCTTCAATCGAAGAAAAGCCTTACTAAGGACACGCATGCGCGCTCTTTCGCGTGCGTTTGCAGTGGTTCTTTGCGGACTGCCTGTCACATCGTGTCCCTTGCACGGAGCGACTGGGTTCCCGTGGTGTAGCTTCCTGCGTGCCATCGGGCACAATAATTGATGACACTAGAATCAAATGGAGCAATGTGAACGTTTTCTATACGACAATCGATCAGTGTACTAAACGTCAATGAGCACCATGCTCTCCACAAATGTAAACGACACCGCTTTATTCCCCGTTTACCCGACGGAAATCCATTCCGACTATGCACTCTTAAAGGACGGTGTATACAATAACTCCTTTTTGGGGAGTGCACCCTTGCCGCATATATCACTCCCTTTTGGAGTGTACAATAATTACTCTCCAGTAGAGAGTTAAAGGGTCGGAGACTCCTTTTTGAGAGTAATTGTACTGTCTAAAAGGGAGTGACATATGTGGCAAAGAAAACGAGTTAAAGTACACCCATTTTTAAAGAGTGTGCGCGTAGTGGGAAGGAGTAGCCGCTCCTACTTCTCAAAGCAAAATAAATTAGTTACGCAAATTAAAATGGTACAACCGAGCTGGTGCACCGTAGAAGATGTAACATTTACTTGAGTTTGAAAGAACACACTAGACGATGAGGACAACACAAGACTCAAACCAGCAAACTTGAATTGTGTTGTCCTCACCGTCCTGCGTGTTCCTCAAACTCGAGCAAATGTTACCTCTTTCTAGATTAGTTAGAAGGATGTCGAGACGCTCAGCACCACAACGATGATTGCCTCACCAGAATACCTTCCGAGACTATATCGTTACAGTTTCATTGAATTGCATTGCCGCTTATGTCGATTCTTTTTCCCATTGCACTCGATTTCATCATAGCCAAGGTTTACCTCTTCCACGTGACGTTCATACAGGAGTTAGTCCTGTTCAAACGAAAAGAGGCTCCTCCTAATAATTATCCTGGCGATGAAACTCCCCAGTCATTCTCTTGTAATGCAGTTGTTGTTGTTGTTGTTTTGCTCATAATTCGCCTGTCCGAAACACTCACTGTTTAAGAATGCCATCAATGTATTTCACAGTTGTTAAGCTATTATAAGACATTATATTTATTATGTTTACACCAGTTGTTCGCAAAACTACGAAAATAAAGTTACTTTGTAGGAATGCCACGGCGGTAACGTAGACATTCTCCCAGCATCTGTTTAAATGGTATATCGCCTATATAGTGGACACTCATTTTGTTCTCGCGTTCTTTACTTACGTTGACAAACGTATTATACGTATACGTGCACACTTATAGACCGGTGCAGACAAAAGAGTTTCCGCAGTGTTCCTGCTGATACACTGCGAAAATAGAGACAGAGAGAGAGAAGAGCGGCTTGTCCTTCGCACTATAAGTGCAGGTAATCGGAATAATGCGTTCATTTCGGCCGGGTAACAATGGGAAGCTTGGAATAAAGCGTCAGAAAGCGTCACAAAGAACCTGGGATTGTGCATAACTCTCGCTTTTAATTAATTTTTACTCAGTAGCCAGCCAATGTTCCTGCAAGAAGGAGCAGCAGCGTGGCTATCCATCATCAAAGTATACTTGGCATTTTACAATATCAGCTTCAAGCCGACTTGTCATACAACGCGGCTTTGAAAAAGGCAACGAACCACACGCGGAATCATAAATGCGGCTGCCATCAGGCAAGGAGGTGTCCATAATCCGACTTTGAACCTTCCGAAGAAGAGTCCGATATTTGCAGATTATTTATTTACACATTTATATATTTACGCCTCACAGGCACGGCTATTGTACCTCTCTCGAAAACAGGGAGCTGCTCTTTCTATGATCTCATCACTCTCTATGTCACGTAGAAAACAATGTTTGCAGCCGTGAGTCCTTCGTTGTTTGTACAACTTTGAATAACTTGCAATGCATGTCTCGATTGAACGATATTTCGGGTCGATGACATAACGTGTAATACAAGAACTAGGAATATATCGCAATGCGTGTCTGTCTTAGCACAATTGACAGATATATCGCTTTAACTTTGATAACATCGAAATATCGCCGTCTTACATAATTGAATTAGTTTAGCTTTTTGGGGTGCTTCGCATTCCTGGAATTACGAAAAAAAAAAGAATAATTCTTTGCATATTCTACTACACTTACACTTGGTGAGGAATAACATATCGCAAAAGCTACTTAGAGTGAAATCCGTAATGAACGAAACACAATCTTACCTATAGGAAAGAACCCCAAGACGTTTGACTGGAGCCAAACCTCCTTATCGCAATGACGAGCGACAAATTTTTCTTTTCCAACGCCTCCCGCCTTCCTTCGGGAGTGGGAGGGGCGTCTCCCCCTTCGAGTGAAAGGAAACCCTGCGTGAGGAGGGGTTTCAATCCTCGGATCCGGTCTACCGCGGCTATTCTATCGAGCTCCAATCGGAGGCTAATTTTCTCACTGCGAACCTTACGGTGAGTTATCTATTATTGTCGCGGGGATGTGACAAATTTAGATGGAGCGGGGCCCTTTTCTTTATTGTATTTGGAAGTGGGATCTAAATCTAATGCATGCGAATGTCCAAAGTCTCTTAACATACTTCTGGAGATAGAGAAACAAGTTATGTGCAACTCAAGCATTCCTAAGGTAGGTGCACATTCCCCTCCAAACGACGCCCTTATCTATATGATTTTCAATCCATGTTGGCCATGACAGCGCACATGAAAGATTCCCCACCTTTCGGAACCTCATTATAAACCGGTAACGTGAATGTAAGACATAAATCGTAGTAAATCTTAAATCTAACATCTTCGGATCATTATTTTCTTGCTTTCATCGTATCTCCCTGGTGAGCTAGAGCATACCTACGGGATCGGAAGAGAACAAGGAGAACCGACACAGATCAATTGACTGCATTCCAAATGGATGAATTTACAGAAATGGGCAAATTTTCTGTGTACGAATCTATGAACGCGCATAAAATTTTGTAGGAGACAAAGCTAGCTTTTTTTTTATCCAACGATAATTTACATACGGGAAACAGCTTACTTACATTAACGTGGAATTATGCCGTTAAAATAAATGACTAGCGCACCATATACTTAGGGGACTACAGTTTATCAGACTACGGTTGTTCGTGAGCAGTACGAAAATAAAAATTGAATTGAATTTAGTCGTGTCTAGATGATCCATTTCATTTCTCGCACAAGTAAGACACTTCCCAAAGAGGACGTACTTTAGGAAATGAAAAGGGCAAAAGTGACGACGCGATTTGCCCTCAACAGCTCCCTCCTCCTTGTGGGACATAGGGGCGAAAAAGAAAACCTATACTCGCTGGTTTACTTTTTGATGACAGCTCCAGCAAAGTCGGGCAAACGATGAAGTGACAAAAATGTCAGAACGGATTAGCGCCCATGAAAACGGTCGGACATACGACACCAACAAACGCGCTCTTTTAGAAAAACCGACCTCGGTCGGAAGAAACAAAAACGCTCCCTCCAAATGCATCTGCGGAGCTCGTCAACATCGTCGACGCACTCGAATGACGTGCCCTTGGTCCCTTGTTTGGATCAAGTATTTTATTTGCCCCTAGACGCTCGATTTTTGTTGCTTAATTTGTCGTATGAACATGCGCCCGTAAAGAAAACTGCTGCTGGGGACGGTGAATGCTCACAAAGGGCTCTTCCGATGGAGTTACTCAGTGTTAGCTTCATTTTCGTATTTGTCTTCTTTAACGTGGGATTCGGAATCGTGTTTGTATACAAACAATTTCAATAAATATAGATTTAGATAAATTTAGACATTTAGGCAGGCAGGGGCTGCTCCAGATACTACTCACTTTGGGGGGGGGGGGGGGGGAGTTCGTTGCCGAAGCGCGTAGCGAGTGAAGGGGGACGTCTAACGTTTAACGTGATGATTTTGGGGGCGATCCCCCTCCTAGATTCCCCCAGTGCACGTTATTTAGGCATACCGGTTGTCTGGACTAAAACACCCCGTGAGGCGCTTCCAAAGGGGAACACCTGTGCACCGAATAATCCATTCAAAAAGCTGATTCGCAATTAAACGAGTGAAAGCTAAACCCTGGGTGTAATGGACGCAACTTTATGGCTCCAATTTTATTACTGCAATGCTCTATTACTACCCACCGGTATTGCGAATAGATGGGAGCCTGAAACCGCCAAAGCAACCGCAATTGGCAACGAACAACCTATCCTACGAAAGTCCGATACAAATGAAAGGACAACGTTAAAAAAAAAACACCGCCTTTATTTACGAGTAGAAAAGTTGTTTTTCGCGAAGACAAACTACGTCCGACGACCGGAAACGGGTACCGCAGAGAGCACGGATAATCCACCGGGATTATCGGGGTATCTCTTTCGGAAGCGGAAGTACTTGATAAACTCGGGGCTTCACTGACGACGCAAGCCTGGACGGTCATGAGGACAACACAGGTCGATCGCATAGTGTGAGTGGATCCTGAGGACGTCGCTTTAAAGTTACGTCACGAACACAGAGCAAAACGTAATGCCGCTATAGACAGCTGCTTATTCCGACGTCAGAACGCAGAAGAAACGTTTTCTCGTAGCTGGGTTGGTCACCGCCTCCTCTTTCTAGAACTACTCAATTCCAAGTCTACTTTTTTTATTTGAGAGTTCACTACGCCTTCGTAAATCAGAATAGGGCTTCTCTGGTATGCCACATACGTTATAGTCTAATCAAACTCAAGAGAAGCGTCCTTCTTCTGTGAAAACTGGAGACATAACTGGACACGTAATAACGAGACGACCCGTAGCCAGCTCTCGTTGTAGCGGCAGGAAGAGTTTGAGGAAGACATGTATGACGAACACCCTGACGACAGTGCAAATTGGCCGTCAATGTATCCTTCCGCTATGGACCACCGGAAATGCGACTGTCCTCACTCGTTATAATAAATGGCTTTCAAGCGCTGGAAAATACGTTTTGTTCCCCACGGGTCTTGTGTCGTATACAAGAGTGCCGAAAGGAAAACCGCGTCTCCAACTTCGGAGGCGAAAAAACAAAACAAAAAAACGTGAGTTGCGGCGGATGATGTAACAAATTATAACTGCACATACACTTCCATGCATGAAGTGCTATTCAAAAGACATGGCAAATAAGTCTTCTGTACGAACGACTTCTGAACGACTTATATGATGAGGGAAGCATAATTAAAGTGCACAAGAGACAAGCTCTACACCAGCTCACTTGTATCCTTCTTCTATGTTCATCACACGCGAGTAAGGAGAGCTACAACATGTGTCTATGCAGTGGCAACCCCAGTCCCTCCATGACAAGCCCAGGCAAAAATTATACCCTGTATACCTGATATGAGTCAATCCTGCTGCACGCATGCTATTATACGAGGATGATAACTAGAGATAATACCCCCAGTCAGTATATATTGTGAATCTCATAACACTGAATGCTGAACAAGGGCACGTCTATTATATGGTTGAAGAACAATGGGTGTCAGAGAACTATACTTTCATTAGAATCAGTATGCAGCTCAGACCAACTCACGTGGTTTAGTGGTTAGGATGCTCACCTTCCATCTCGACATTGAGAGATGACGCGGGTTCGAATACCGGTAACGCGCTACGTTGTTTGTGATTTTCGCTCGGGTTTCTGACAAACTTTCCAGCAGGAATAGGCAGTATTTAAATACGTTGTAATAAAAATAGTATTTAAAATATAAATACACGTATTTATATTTTGTATTTAAATAATCATGTTGAAAAGTATCTATGAAGAGTATTTAAATACCCATTTCACCAAAGCATTTTGTATTTATATTTAAATAGTAAAAAAAATGTATTTATGCCCATCCCTGCTCTCCAGAAGAATGTCAGCACATTTCGCCCGGAAAGTCGGCCCAGGACGCGCACTGACACTCCTGACACCATCCTCCCCCTCCTCCTTCCTGATGTCCTCTCTGGCCATGTCACTACGGTGCTCATAGCGCCTGCTGCTTCGCCGCGCTTTTTTTTTAAAACACGATTTTTTTTTAAAGCTAAGATCTGTAGCGAGTAAGTAGGTATTTGTTGTTGTTTTTCGCGTGGACCTATTTATCTTTCTCGTGCCTCTCCCCCTCCAAAATACGTACATTCGCCTGATGATGTTTTGGATCTGCAGTACCTCTGGTTCCTCGCAGCAGAAGTGACAACGCGCAGGTCCTTCTCAATCATGGTGATGATGATGATTGCAGTTTTTATAGATACCATCAACTAGGGCTGTAGTAGGTGCTCAATTACTAGAGCTTTACTCAAGTGTGCGCAAAAAGCATAGCCACCCAGATCAGCGGGCGTATGATTGACCACTGAAGAACAATTAACCGAACGCTGCCACCAATCGCACTTTTTTCCGGGGAGTCCTGCCCCCCATCAATCCTTGCAAGGCTGTGAGTGAGTCATTCACCTTGGAACACTGTGCTCACCTGACGGCGATTCCCCGAGGGAGCGAGAGTATAACAAACACGTGGTTCGAAACAAGGGGCTACTTAAGCGGTGAAAATCAGGATCACTATCGCAGTGTCGCACAGAAGCACAACCCGTACACGATGCAGGCCTTCATTACCACCTTTGCCATGCTCGTTCACTTCGCTGCCGGTAAGACGTGCTTTGTTTTCACGCATTTCAGCTGCACTGTGGGCAACCCAGATATTCATGCGCAACTGTTCCCAGGTCAGATTAATATTGCTTACAGTCAATACGGCTGCGTCGCAAAATAAATGTCGTACTTAGAAGACCCAGTTAGCGAGTGTAATGTTGTCTTCTCATACGGTAATTACGAATTTCAAATAGTTTATAAAAAAAAATTCACGAGATCATACAAAAGTGTGTTTGCCAGCAGCGTTGCTGTCCACTACTGCTTAGGTGTGGTACCTGTGACGCATCTCCATTGTCTTTTTTTCTGCTGCAGCTGCCTCTGTTACAACCATACCACTCGTGGACGATCCTCGCCAGGAACCGCTCCCTACCACCGCCATTCTGACCCTGCTGACTGTCCTGGCCACGCCAGTACTCGCCTTCATCAATGCCAATATCAAATTCATCCTTATCGTAATCACCGCAATCTACGTCATTTTTTACATGCTCACCTTTTTACCTGGCATAGGCGGTGCCATTGCGACTGGCTTCGAGTCTTTGGACGATTATTTTCATAACGCTTCGTTGTCTTCTGCCGCTGACAAGCTCCTCCGTCAGGTAGGAGTGGTGGAGCGGACTTGCAAGTCGAAGGCAGTGTGTGAATTGACCCAGCGGGCAGTAATCAAATACCCTACCGTGACTGCCATGTTGCGGTCTTTGTCGGCGATGAAAGGAGAGGACAAATCTACTCCGGTACTTCGAGGCGTCCTTGCTGGTATGTCTGGGCTTACGTGCGACGAAGTCTTTCCAAGTTGCCAAGATTCGCAGCTGGCCAAGGTTTTACCTGCTTCCTGGATACCGTAGACTTTTAAGTATGTGATATCCATTCATCACACATGTAAAATTCATCGTTATATGTAAATAAAATCAATTGTCACGTGAAGCATCCAGTTAAAACTAGTTTCTGCTGTTCTTTCTTTCATCCGACACGGATGTACAGACTAAGACATGGCTTATTCCCACAGCCCTAATGCAATTTCCCCCCAACAAATGAATCTACTATAGTATTTTTTCGTGTACGCGCATGACCACATTTTCCAGGTTGGGAGCTTTTCTCCTTTAAAAAGTATATTGTATATCAGATTCCCGCACCATTACACACAGGCCTTTGCCATAATAGAGTTTTAGTGCATCGTACGCTATCGCCTTTGTGTACGTAAGGGACAGCGTAGTGGAGCTTTCTTTGTTTTGCAGATGCGCAGAGCCACCAACGCTATCCCTTACGTACGGAAGGGGCGATAGCGTACGATGGACTCAAACTCTGTCTAAACTTCTTTATTGATATCTTGTTTTATTACCACAGTGTACAGCTCGTCTCAGCATTAGATAACATCTTCGGTACTTCGTTAAATGTAGTACGTTGATATCTTTGAAAGCAGTTCCAAGAAAAAAACAAAACCTCTAGCGCGTCGTCTGGAAGGAGACCACCCAGCCCGAAGTCAATCGAAAAACGAGATAAATACTTGAAAAGATTCGATCAACCCCAGTAGATGCTCTTTGTCGGTATCTATTAATATCTAATTGAACGCTGCCACCTTGGGTGAGACAGTTCCGATCATTGGGCGCCAATGGAATCTGATACGCGTCAAGGGGGGAATCCCCTTTCCTATCTCGTACGGCAAACACCGGGAAGCACATCGGAAATAGCTGACGCGCGACAGCTGCCCTCTTCTTTCGAGTTGCTTTACGTGGCCCTCTAGGACGAGGTAACATGTACGGTTGCTTTCATCCCTTTCGGCACTGAAAGAATAGAGTTTTAGCAGACCGTTGATAACGTGGCAAGCCTTTCACCGTATCAACCGGAACCAATCAGTGGATAAGATTCTGAGTCACGCACGAGTGCGATTGGTTCCGATAGACACGATAACCTTATCAACGGTATACTAAAACTCACTAATGTCTGCTTTGGCCAGGGGGGGGGGGAACTCTGTATGTATAGCCCTGAACCTCTATTTCACTTCCAAGCTACCTTTTTCCTTCCTGACACTCATGCACCCAAAAGGCGGAAAAGTACTGTAGTAGTAATGAAACCGCTATACTTTACCGCCGGCTTTCTTGGGCGGATGCCCAGAAGGTAATGAGCGAGTGTTAGGAGACCGTCGATAACGTGACTCCCTGAGTATCGCACCCTATCAACAGATAAGATTCTGAGTCACGCTCCCTGTCATTGGATCCGGTAGACACGATAACTTAAAAGTGACGTTATCAGCCGCCTACTAACACTCGCTAATATTTCCATAGGTTGAGCGACGTTTCGGTGGTGTCTTATATGATGCTTCGTCCACAGCGGCGTTGCTCATAACGTCACGCAGGGATGGGCACTATTTAAATAGATTGTAATTAAAATAGTACTTAAAATGAAATATAAATACATGTATATATATTTTATATTTAAATACAGACTGGAAAAATGTATTTATAATTATATTTAGGGTAAGGTGGGGCAAGATGAGACACGGGGCAAGACGCGACATTTCGCGTTCGACGCCGCCTGTCTCGGAGACGCTTTGCTCCATGCACTTGAAACTTTAGTCATAGGTGGCTCTAAATGTCCGCTTTATTGCACGTGAGAATTGTCCGGATTGGTGTATGCGTTGAAGAGAAAAAAAAAATCTGTTAGTTCTGCCTGAAATGTGAAGACCCGCCAAAAAGGCGCGATTTTCTGTGATGCGTTTTCTTGTCGTCTGCGCAGCAGCGTTTCGCAGGCTTATTCGGTCAATGTAAGTTCACACCCTCTTTCTTTATTCATTTATCACGATATCTGCAAAATATGGGCACTCTTGGTTATCCGGTGTTGAACATATAATAATTAATACATCGGATGGTATGCACCGGGCAAGACGCGACAAGTTAATGTAATTTAAATGTAATGCAATCTAAATTTAATGTAATTTCGAAACCGATAAGTCAACTATTCGGTGGCTTCGTGCTTGTTCCTCTGAGATTTCTTTTTTGCATGTTACCTAGGATTTTCCAGCATTTTTTCCTGTTTCCTAGGATATTTCCAGCAAAGCAGAAATGCACACAAAAGCGAGCGACCAGCGACGTATCAGACTGGCGGTGCCTTGTCTGCAAAGCACGGTGGAGCAAAATAGCATCGGGTTCTGTGTGGTTTTATTGCGCATCACGTGAACGGTGAGCACAGGGGTGTTGTGTAGGGGCCCACTGGCTTCACTTTGTCTATTTGGATTACAAAAACGAATTTCTATAGTTCATTAACACTGCGTGTCTCGTCTATTGCCCCACGCGGTGTCTCGTCTTGTCCCGAGGGTTGGGGCAAGATGAGACAATCTGCATTTTTGAATTTCTTGTTATGTGTTTATTTTAGACCGGCTACGTCCGTTCTGCATTTGCAGGTCACAAGCTCGAGACCCCTGAGAATGTGTCAATGGCTAAGTTTTTTTCAAAAACACGAAAAATAAACATTTCACGTACAATTGCAAATTTCTGTCTCATCTTGCCCCACTTTACCCCAAGTGCCAATTTTTGGGTATTTATTTTTATAAATACTCCTAAATAAGCAAGATACTGACTCATATCTTCAAGTTCCCCTGCATTTCACCTTCCGGTAAGAAGGGCAAAGCAGAGTTTGGAGAGCCGCGCAGTTATGGTGGATTTTCGCAAGCACGCCTATGCGACAAACCGTTTTAGATGGCTAGTTTATCACTGTTGTTGCGGACAAGATTACCCGACTACCTTGTTGTACGAAGCATCTACGTCAAATTTAAGGCAAGTCTTTCTTCATCGGCATCTGTTGAGAGATGTTCTCCTTTGCGAATCTGATTCTACGGCCGAACAGAAGATACCTAGAAGAAGCAGTCTTCGAGAAACTTCTAATATTAAAATCTCCATGATAATCTAGCAAATAAATGCTATTCGCTGATTTGTTGTTACGATCATCGTTATTTCTGTAATTCCAGATGACATCTTCCTCACAGTATTTATGGGAGTAGTTACGGTATTTAAATACTCACATTGAAAAGTATTTTATGCAGAGTATTTAAATACCTCTTTCAAAAGAGTATTATGTATTTATATTTAAATACTCAAAAAATGTATCTATACGCGTCCCTGACGTCGTCACGGAAGCCCGATATCCCAGTAGAGATCCCGCTGGCAGACCCCGATCAAAATGGCACCTTATTGCGTACAGATGTTCGGAGGCTTTACCATTTGCAAGTTGCAAGCAGGGAGGATTCAAACCGACTTCCTTTTTGCGTCATTTGATCATTTGAAAACGCAATCAAACGCACTACGAACAAATGCCTAAAAAGGCCGGAGAGAGATTAGCGTGGGCGTCCTTTTCGACGGACGGGCGCCTTCGAAGAAATTTGAGGGGCATCGTAAAAAGGGAAAAAAAAGAAAGGTCGTCGAGAGGCGGTGATTCGCCTTTGAGATGCGATGACGACCACAAAAAGCCGGCTACTACGGAAGTCGTTCGGCGGCTTTGACTTTACCGCGCAAAAGGCGTCCGCTCCGTCATGCATATAGGTTTTGGTTTACTGTCGGATATTGTGCAAAAGTTTTGTCCGACACCTCTTTGCTCGTAACATTTACGTCATGGGCTCGCACTTCTGCTCCACCATGAACGCATAGGCCAATGATTAATAGCAGGCTGTATTGAACACGATGAGGTTGGAGCTGCTAGCCAGAAGGGAGTCCTGTCCAACGGTTGCATTCAGCAGTGTCCTGCACTTTTTGCGACAAACAAGGAGAGCGGACGCTTACATCCTATTTTAGAATGACCTCGAGTTCTCATTTGGGGCAGTTGGTAGCAGACAGTGGCGGATCCAAAAGGGGGGGGGGCGATCGCCCCCCCCCCAAAACGTCAGTTTATAGATTGGATTTCCCTCTCATCCTCCCCCACTACACGCTCCGACAAAGAAACCGCCCCCCCCCCAAAAAAAACCGAGGGTCTGGATCCACCCCTGGTAGCAGATCATGGTACTACTTCAAAGCAGCACTCAATAACGCAGACAAAAAAGGACGAGAACTATACACAGACAAGCAGTTGTCTGTGTCGTTCTCGTCTTTTTTGTCTGCGTCTAAAATAGGATGTAAGCGTCCGTTCTCATTGTTTGTCGCAAAAAGTACAGGACATAATTGCTGAATGCCACCGTTGGACAGGGCTGGTTAGCAGCTCCAACACCATCGTGTTCGATGCAGCCTGCTATTAACCATTGGCCTATGTTCAAGAGCATATATATGCTCTTGCTGCTTGTCTTTTCTTGTCTTTTTTCTGTCCGTGTTTTTTATTCCGCGTTAGCGCGACGAAGCAACTGTGGCTTTCAGCGGCGTACAGACGTGGACAGATGGAGAGAGGACAGCGGGAAGGAGTGGGGAATTTTCTGTCTCTAGTGTCGAGTGCTGCTTTCAAGTACGATGGTTTAGAACGACGTACAAATTAACGCGTACAAATCCGCTGACGTCACAGCGGTGTGCGACAGAGAGTAACTAAGACCGTTTTGTTCATCCGTAAGAGGCAACTCCCCATTTTTGTCTCAGTCCCTCAGCTCCCACATTTCGCGGGAAGTTACAAGAGCGTAGTCTCTCTCGCCCAGTTTATTCGAGGCGTTATAAATACACAAGAAGATTCTTCCACGTGTGATGCCACTACCAATGGACAGATATAGATGGATGATCACGCGTCGCGTAATTAAGAACAAGAAAATTGACACTCACGACCAACACGAGTGACTAGACACGACCACAAGTGCCGTGACCGTGGCCGTGGGTACAGCATCTGCCCCTCGGTGATATCTGCGAGGGCACTGTAAAGGCAGGAAGGTGGTAGGTTCGAACCTTGCTGTGGGCCAGCTGATGTCTTCCCACTACTTTCAGGCAGACTTTTCGGGCGGTATAATATCGACCCTGTATCCCTTGTAGTCCCTGTTGTCCTCTCTCCGTGTTGTACCGTTGCTTCGCGGTGCTAACACGTCACTTTAGCTGCTCCAACGCTATATCGAATAACGTGCTCTACAGGCGTTTGCCTGTGTAGTTTGCCTGAATTAGCAGCGGCGGGTGACCAGCTGTGGAACAGAAATCGTAGCCAAACACACACGCGAGGGTTCTTCCAAATATACGTGTACGCCACAGGGCGAAACAGCAATGCCGGCTGTCACCGCTCTCCTAATATTGTTCATGTTAGCACCCTCATGCTTAGCTCCTGACAGCTGGTCTTCGTATTACAGGCACGCGCGATGGCACGCACTGTGGACTAACGCGCGTGCGAATGTCAATAACATTCCGATTGTGGTCGAGGTATGTGGATTTGAAGAACCCTTTTTCGTATGTTTGTAGACGAGAGATTTTTGTTTATGGTAACATATTAATTTTCGCCGACTGTTGTTCATTAACATTTATTGCCACTGGATAATTGGCGAGAGGTGTTCGCGATATTCTTGTCCCCAGTCTCCATGAGTCTTTGTGCGACAGACTCTAGGTGCGTCGGCAACCGTCCGACTGTCAAAACTTTCGCCACTAAATTTATTGCAGCCTCATTGAACTGCATTCAAATTATTTCATTACGTCAGGAAAACAAGGCGTCGACGAACGTCCATAAACCAACGAGGTCCTTCCCACTGCCACGTTATGCTTAACGAGTTTACCCGACGGACAGCCGTCGTGCAGCCGATAGGACGTTCCGCACTGCAGTCGCGTGGCTTCGATCGTCGTAATTTGTTCCTGCTCGACGTTGTTTGTTTATACAGCCAAATTACGACTCGCTCTTCCCTTTTTTTATCGTTTGGCCACCGCCGAGAGATGTCGTTAGCTGCGGAGACAGGTGTCGCTGCTGTGGTCATTCAAAGAAGGCACGTGTTTCGGGCCTTTCAAGAAAGGGGAATGTGTAATGGGTGTGTTTCTTTTTCTGGTTTTATGTCTGTTTGAGAGTAGTTGTAAACGTCAAGTTGGAACACGTGTTGTGTCGACTGTACCAGATGTATTGTCGTTGCGGAAAGGCGGGCGCGGGGATATGTTTAATGATGATAAAAAAATAATAAAAAAATAACAAAGAAGGAAGGGAAAGGTTAGCCATGATGGAGGCCAAGGCGGGCGCCTTTGTGCTGGGTCCCTGCACAATCCGATTATAAGAAACATAGGCTAATTAATAAGCGTTCGTTAGCTCACAATGTCGTGATTGGTTAACACGCGCTGTCGTCATAGCGAGTGGGGATGTAAAGAGGTGTCTTTATGAATTAAATTTTCGTCCCAAAAAAGGGCATTGCGACGGGTATTTTGAAGATTACCTTTCAGCTGTAAACGTGGCAGCTGTAAACTGCGCATGTTATTGTTGTTGTCGTGCCCATGTCCGAAAGTAATAGACCACCCTCATGTAGAGAACCCGGAGTTACATCAGCCTATTTGAACCCATGAATGTAACTGTTTGTTGCATTATTTATCTAACCTGTTTTTCTGTTCCGTTTACCCCGCGGGGCATGAGCCTGTACTAGCGAAAGCTATTGGACACACCCCACGGTTTCCTTGTTCCTTGTTTTTTAGTGATGACAAATAAACAAGAAACACTATTTAACGGTCCGTACAAAAACAAAAGGTCGGAAAGAGATGTCCTACAATGTAAACTCTGAATAATAAGAGTAATAACGTATACGGTGAACATACCTATCCTAATACAGGGACACAAATTTATATACTTAGCATGCACAAGATATACTTAGCGTCAGTCCTTTCCGGGTAGAACCCGATTTCACCCAAATTCTGCTTCAGAGTTTGAACCGAATTAGGGCTAAAGCTGCCTGATTATTTGCAACTCGAAAAAGCAGGAAAAAACAGCGTATAGATCATCCGCACATTCTGCACCTAACAGGCTTCAGAGAAATCTTACTTCACCGCGGCACTACAAAGTGCATTTTCTTTTATTTCTGATTTAACCCGGCAACATTCAAGTTCGAGTCCCTATTTTTGCCCCTGAATTCGCGTAAAGCACCAACGGGTCAGTTCACCCGCGTTGACACTATCGCGTCTCATTCAGTTCACACTTTGTACGGAACACGTAGAAGACGGCTATTTACATCCATGTGTCCAGCACAAGTTTTACAGAAGTGGGGATAGTAGACATAATGTGAAATACCGTCAATACCGAAACACATTCGGTGATTGCGAGTGTTCTGCCTGCCGAAACTTATGACGCCAGTGAGAGGTCAGTCCTTATACGAGAACCAATGGGAACTAATGCCTCTTTACAACTTGAATGATTCTGTTTTCTCAATACTAGTACATATATGAAAACTTCCTGTGGGTAAAGGCAGGAAGTTGGTACGCTTTGTGTTATCATAAACACAACTTTGCGTCTGTTTATAGCAGGTGTTTCACGTTGGCTGTGAGGCCCCATGGCGGTGCGTTTGTTTTGTTAAGGGCATACCCTTTCCCTCATGCCTATTTTCGCTCTCCCCCTCTTCAGTTTGCTATTTGCTCTGTGTAGGAATATCTAAAGCGGGTTAAATTTGATTTTTTCTTTTGTCATTCTGCCTTTGTGCCTTTCGATTTTTTTTCCAACTTTGCAGACGAAAAGGCACGAAATGACATTGTAAGCAGGCATTTAAGGCGTTTATTGCTCCCTTTAAATTGCGCTTTTGTCGCGTCA
The DNA here is from genome assembly GCF_037126465.1 of Ornithodoros turicata. Lineage (NCBI taxonomy): Eukaryota > Metazoa > Arthropoda > Arachnida > Ixodida > Argasidae > Ornithodoros > Ornithodoros turicata. Next base: position 1,187,699 of record NC_088206.1, read on the forward strand.
GTTGTCAGATGAGGAGAGCACAGACGTAAAGAACATGACAGATGGACTTATCAAAACAGAGATTATCTCATTTCGTGGGAAGCCTCTGATTGCGAGCGGGCGACCTTGCTCGGCAGTTGAGTAGGTCACGTCTGGGCAGATTGTCGTCGGGGGCTCTTTGCGCAAGACTCTCTTAGCGAACGGACAAAAATGGCTGATACAGTAAAAACACATGTGCGTCGAAATCCTCTGTTTCCCACCGAGTGTCCGGCCCGTCGTACGTAAGGAGCGACGTCTCTACCTTTGTCCGAAACAGGCGGTAGCGACAGAAGTCGCGCATTCATCCACCACCTAACCGTGCCTTAATTTACTACTTTTTTGGACACTTGGGCTCGGTGGATCAGCTGGTAATGTGTCCGCCCCAAGGTTGCGAGTTCGAATCTAGCCGCCAGCAGATTGGTGCCAGGGTACATATTGTTTCGACAGACACGTCGTGCGACAATAACTCATCCAACGATTTATAGTTCGAACAACGCTACCACGCACCATCCCAGCAAGCAAGATGCATCCCAGCTACATCCACAAGATATCCAAATCTTGGCATGTGCACATAACATACACATCCCAGGGACGTCGATGGGAGGTCCAGGAGACCAGAAATTCGGCACCAATTCCACACCCTACGAATGTCCCTATGTCTCATTCAGATACGTATATGTGGACGATTGTGGGATGTCAAACCACACACATATCTGCAATCACAAGCACAGGGGGAGGGAAGGTGCAAAATATTGGGGAGATCAATAAAAACAGTCACGTGTTGTTGTAGCTTTACATATCATTGCCGACATGTGACTAAAGCTCGGGTAATACAACAGATTTTTTATAGAAGCTGTTTCTATGAATATAATTGGGTATACTGTACAGACTTGGAATAACCACCCTACGCAGTTTGACTTACACTTTTTGTTTAAAGTTGTTAATGGGTACGTTGAGTGTGCGGATCTCTCTGTACTGTAGAATTCAATGCACCACTCAGGAGCGGTAGAGCTATAAGTTTGTTTTATGTGAACCATTTCTGTAATTGATTTCGCTTGTAGTCAGATCGAAACTTATATTAAACGGAATTGATGACCAGGATATTGATTTCGAAAATCGCCATCTCCATCTCCATTTTATTTTTTCTTAAAACCAGCCAACAAACCATATTTGCGACGGCGCGAGACTTTAGGCATGCTGTACACGCTGAATGAATAGGGTAACTTTTCTCTGTATTCTTATTTACCGCTGTGTTTTATTTTACCATGCAGAGTGCTCCAATCACTTAGGCCTTGGCTGTTTGTGGGTATGCTTCAAATAAAAAAAATAAACACGAGCGCCCACTAGCTGTGCGCAGGAGGGTGTAGGGAGATCTGTGCAAATCACTTCCACATAACTATAGATGCCGCCGACTAATACCCAACGGCCGTCCAGAACGTTATGAATGAGTTCCGGCGTATATCCTAAACCGCAGCTCAATGCTTTATCACGGCACTGACACGTGTGACTCTAGCGCATGCGCCGTACCTCACACGCCTTGCTCGGACACCGCGGGTAGAGTCACTAGGTGGGGGTATCTATGCTGCATCATTTAAGTATTCCCTAAAATACTTCGAGGAGCAACCGCGACCATTACGTCGTATTCCAAGACACGGTCCAAGGCAGACCACGCTAACAGAAGTGCATTATAAAGAAGAACAGACTCATTTTTGTCTATCGCGTACGCGGATTTGAAGGGAGACCATCCCAGTAAAATGACAACAGAAGGAGACGGGCGAACACGAACTAATAGCGCTCACTACCAACAACTTCGTTACAGACGAATACACTATTGTGTTCCCAATGAAGGCTTCTGAGGGATGTTTGGCATTGGCAGTGCCGTGGGACTGCCTGCCTAGCACTAGTTGATCCTGCTCTTCGTTTTTTGGGTGAGGGCAGTACTGCTTTTGAAATGCGATGCCTTCGCTTGTCCCGTCCTACAGTTGGCAAAACGAATACGGTTTATGGTTTAAATAAAAACGGACACTCGTTTTCCTCCAAGTATGTACCAACGAGCCGAAACAAGTTTTGCGTTTACGTAAATACCTTGCACAGACAGCAGCACGCGAGTGACAGTCTCCCCTATGAGACACGCTCTCACAAGTTAAAAGTTTCGCTCGCTATTATTTTTTGACCATTAATTAAGCCCGTTATTCTAGGTCCCATATAAAGCAACTGTACATATAACTCGTAAACCACGATTGCACGCACTATATACAGAATCATTGGATAAATCAATCGGATCGCATTTATTTTCTGAACATTTGAGTCTTATAGATCCAAGAGATACTGTGAACATCCCTGCAACATCCACAAAATAACGGGACGCCTAGGACGACTTTTCCGGGATGTCTCGGGGATCAGTACGTGGTGCCTACTGGGTTTATGGCCCCGCAGCTACAAGTTGTCTTCGAGTAGGCAAAATTAATCCACCGACCAACAACGTCTCTCATGATCCACCTTGTTTCGATCTACCAGCGACATGGCCGAGCGGGTTAAGGCGTCCCGCTCTTTGGTGGCAACCATGGTTGTGCTGAAGACTGGGAGGTGCTGGGTTCGAATCCTACCACCGGAAGTGCTGTCCACATCTTTCCACGTTTTTCCACATCTGTATGCCTCTCAAAGCCACAGTTGCTGCGCGGCGCTCACACAACAACAACAACAAAAAAGAAAAACATAGAACAACTTTGTCGCATTTCAGTTCCTTTCGGGATTTTGAACAACGTTGTAAACTAAATAAAAACAAGACTAAAGAAGACTTCTTCCATCGATAGTTGTTTTATTCCCGTTGTCAGGGCAACCGGCGGCATGCTTCTTCCCTCTGCCCTTCCAGCTCACAGAAGACTTGTTTGGTGAGAGGAAATCGGGAGCCCCCGCACACGCCATTGACGTCATCCCGCTGAACGTTGAAGACGACAACACCGGCAAACTTATTGGCAAATACAGACTTTATATCGGCCACAATCTTCGGATTCGAAACGGTCAACAGAGACGTATCGTTCCGCAAGACCTGGCATCTCGTTTCGTTGTCCTCGTGTCGCTTCCAACCAGCTTTCTTCTGAGTAAGGCAAAACTTGTCGTACCCGTGTCGTCCCTTTTCCAACATATGTGAACGGGAGTCGACGGAGTACTCGTAGCAACCGACGTCAAATGTGAACAAGGTACTTTCCCTCAGTGTAGCCGCGTACGGGCCGGGTAGAGCGTGGTCACCGGGCCAACCAAATCGCGCTTCCAAGATACCTTTCATGCCGCTCTCCAGCGAATTGGTGCTGTTGCCAGCTTTGAACGATGTCGAGCAGAGCGTGGAATTACCCAGCTGCTCAAATGGCGGCTTGAAATGCGTCGTCTTGATGAAATACGCGCCGTGGCGCAACAATGGCTTCGTCAAGTACATATTTTGGCCGTTCCAAGATGCAGGAACGCTGACCATAAACAGGCGATTTTTTTCGCGCAGGTTCTTCGCGAGGACCTTGACGAGAATTCGCAAATTTAACAGCGGCGTTTTCGGATCGATCTGTGGCATGTAAAGAAACAGCCCACCCCTCACGTCATGTTTGTCTAGAATGGAGGTCAACTTGTTGGCTATGTTCGCTGTGTCCGGCCCTTTCATAAGAGCGGTTGGAAGCCACGAGTTGGGCGTGGCGAATAGACCGACCAGGACGCGTTCTTTCGGGATTCTTTCCTGGATGGCTTTAGTTCTTGCCCAGACGGCTTTGTCCTTCAAAGATCTGGAGCAGCAGACAACGACGTGACTGCAGTAGCGTGGGGTAATGCTGTTCTCCCGGTGCGTGGTCGCGTGGTGGTACACGCAGGCGAGGATCTTGGGTGCGTCTTCTGTACGCCTCTGGACTGGGTGCAGCGGTGCGCCGTCGCTCAATGCATCGTTGTCGTAGAAAGCGTAACTGAAGATGAGCACACTTACAGTAGCAACAATGAGACAAAGGAAGCTACCGGCCCCGATGAAGAGCCAAAGGGGCTTTTGTGACTGCATTTCATCTCCACTCTCACCCATTTTGAAATTTACAGCGAAATGTACGGAAGAACAGCACGAGAGCTGATGGCGATGATGGGGATGATATGGACTTCTTCTTCTTCCGCCTCCGTCATACTATGGTGAGCCCCGCATCCGCAAAGGAGATTGGCCAGGACTACCTTGGAATGAGATGACTATGACGATGCTACTAGTTAGAAGCGGCTAGAGCCAACGATGAATGAAATGAGATGGTCTACGATGACCCGGTGCCACTTCCCATCGTGGGATGCGCCAAAGGAAAGTAACGATGGTAAAGTGAAAGAGGAGAGTGAGATGTCGATGGCGTATAGGCTGGGATAATAGGCGCACTCGAGTACGAAATGCTGCATGGTTTCGACATGATCGCAGTGTGGACACCCTGGCGAAGAAGCACCCCCAGCGTGATGAAGGTAGAAATTGAGAGGGAGGGCAAAGCACCGGAGACGGGTAACAAAGACTTCGGTTCGGGGAGAGGTGCAGTGGTTCGGGTTCCAGGAGAAGGATAGGTGTTCATAACCAGGGTGGGGTGAGTGTTGCCGAAACAAGGTGACATAGAGTCGAAAGTGCGCACGAACGACGTCGGCGATTGGCGGAAGAATATTGATCAGCGGGCAGCCAGGGCCATCTTCGCCAAGGTGTCGGCAGCCTCATTGAGCGGGAGACCACGATGGCCAGGGACCCAAGTAATGACAAGATGGGAGATATGACGGGGGGTAAGCGACAGCAATGCATGAAACCATGGGTCGGTGTGACTTGTGGCGCGAGGACGTTGTTAGTACTTGATGGTGTGGCCACGTAGTCGCGATCAGCGTGCCCCGAAGAACATTCGAGACAAGCCTTATTTTAATTAAATTTCGGGGACAAATTCTTCTCGACGTATTTTGGTGAAACGCATAATGATAGTGAGGACGCTAGAAGACACATATATTGACAGAAAACTATAAGCAAGGCTGCTCGGCTGCAAGGCGGCGTCGGTGGACAGCGCTGTATTTTGATGGGTGTGAGTGGGCTGGATTTTACTGGTCATACGCCATACTTGTGTAGAATCTACGATCAATCGGTTAATGACGCACGAAAAAGAAAACAAAACAAATATATTGGCGAGTTTCAACAGGACGGAAGGAGTTGACGGTAAGGGCTGTGAAAACGTAATAAGCAAATGGCCTTATTCCTTTACTGTGACCGACATCACGTTGCCGATCTCAGTTCACTTGATAGCTTCCCTTATCACAACAACTTAACTTAAATGATGATGAGTGGGGAGCTTCATCGATACCCTATCCTACTGCTGGCGGTAATGTGGTGAAATGGAATATTCATCAGAGTCGCCTCATAGTGAGGACCGAAGTCCTACGGTGTCCAAAAACTTCATAAGTGCTTTTAGGGCAGAGCGTTAGTATAGGATTGGATGTTGGCCATGGACCGAGCAATTTTGACATAGTGCGACGGAGAGAATCCAGCTGATTTGGAGACACTGAAAGTGTGAATCAGAAAGGTTGGTGATCGCGGACAATGAAGAAGCATGTGCTCTAGATCTTCCAGGTCACCGCTGTGACGGCATCTAGGCCGGAGAGTCAACTTGCCGCAAGACGTAACGCCATTGAGCTCTAAAAGCCACGAGCCGCGCATCCGAGCAGGTCTTGTTGTTGTCACAACCTCGGTTGTTTTGTGGCATCCGGCAAGCGAGCGTTGGATCAACTCTGGCTAACGTAGATGGGGGCTGACAAGATGGCGTATATGCAGGCCAGCTGGTGGACACCATAGTGTAAAAGCCTGAGCCTCTGCACATAGAGGGACGACACGAACGCACGCTTCAACGACACGCGAACACACGACTTTTTGAGTCGCGTGTTCGTGTCGTTCCTCTCTGTGCCCAGGCTCCAGGCTTTTACATTATATAGATGGGGGCGAACGTCAGTTGTCAATTGACGGGAAGCAAGGGCTGCAGCTAGACGCCGAATAGTGGAACGACGGTTTCCTCTCAGCAGTACAGTACTCGTTAGTCGCCTATAGTCGTATAGCGAACAGTCGACTGCTTCCACCAGCGGTAGGCGTTGGAATTCCCAACAACCTTCTCATGATACTATCACGTTCAGCTCCTATGTGAATGCAGGTACTCTCTCGCTGTCGTCTTTCCAAAATACCCCTGGCAATGTTGGCAATGTTTCGAGGACGAGTGACAAGGTTTTCAGTAGGAGTGCATGGTATTCCAGTTGCGCCTAGAACTGGGGAATATGCAAAATGTAAGGCGCCATCTCCCGTACACGCCAACGACTTCGTCGGCCATATTGTTTATACGAAGTACAGTGAAGGAGGCTAAAGCCGTGAAGCATTCAAAACATACACACTGCGGTACAAAAGAAATTTTTACCCAATACGAATGATTAATGCAGCATAGCGATCGTACACTTGTTCACCTAACAACGTGACGTTCAAATTCGAGCAACAACTATAGCAATGGACACTGCGTGGCTGCAAACACGTACGAAGCACATGCACCGTGGCCGTTTAACTTCGTTTGTAGCACAGCCCCTCATGCATGCTGGGTCTAGCTTTTTCCTGATGCAAAGTTTTTCTCAGTTGCATTATGATTACGAGTTACGGCTAGTGTACGCATCGAGAGGAGGGAGCCGTCGACGCACAGCAGGTTCCAAACGTGTCATCCAAGAGCAGTGGAAACATGCTCAAATCATTTCTTCGTGTGTCATGGTCTAAAGCGGGAACCCCTTAAATGCGGCTCAGACTTCACATGTATGCCCACTTGACCTAACCGACATTGCTGTCAAAGTCAATTGTTGCCAGATATCTGAACAGAGAGAGAGAGAGAAATACATGATGCCGATGATATGGGGATGACTTCGGCTCATTGAGCAGAATGCTACCCCATTGCTATTGTGGAAAAATGAGAGGACGGTGATGAGGATGATGCTGACGACGCTGACGGGGTCTTAGAGGGAGTCGATCAGGCCGGTAGTTTGCAGGAACTTGATAAAGGGTCGCAAGACGGACATCTGCTTTCGTTTGTCCCATAATGAGTCTGAGGTCAAGGGGTCTGAACAATTTTGTATATCACCCACTAGAAAGGGCGAATTTAGTTTACAAGAAAATTCAAGCACCAAAGACGTGCGTATTCAACATGGAAAGATTTAGTCAGGGATAGGTGAAAGCTACCCGCGATGTTCTATTTTTTTAAATTGTCTCCTCCAAAATAGCGTCCTCCGCTACACAGGGTTAGAATGCAGCCCCTATACTCCCACTTCTGACAGTTGGGATGTCCTTCATGTAATAAGCTCTTCCATACGACTTTCCATCTCACACACTCGTACACCACACACTGACGTCGTCCGTCCAGCTGACAACAAAACATCCTGCAGAGGGCGCAGAACGCCACCTATGCGCTTGCTCGGGGCCTATAACTACAGCGGCGAATAGCGGCATTATGCGCCGTCCTAGGAAGTGTACATAGGGTTCGCCATGATAAGCTTTGGGGTTAGTAACGAAGATAAAACACATAGAAACGGTGTAGGGAAGCTAAAGTGGATGGTTAGAGGACGTATTATGCCCCAAAATTTTGTCGATACTGTCCGTTTCTCTGCGGATAAATCGTGAAAACTAAAAAAAAAAAAAAAAAAAGAACGCCACAGCCTAGGCATTTCTAATCGGCTATACCAGTGTTTCAGCTGCTTCCGCCAGATGGCGAAACGGTCGAACGCGGCTTTGCAGATGACTTCGCACAGTAGTCCTTTGCATTCAGGTCCACTTGTTCACTTGGTTTCGATTAACAGCGTAGCTAGGGCAAAGTCCGAGATCCTGAGGCGAGCGGTGCGCGACCGCAGGAGGACACGGTGCTGGCGGTAACGGGTCCGGTGGAGCAGCACTTGTGGAATGTCTCCTTCAACATGACAGGTGGGGCAGACGGGTGATGGAAGGTGGCCCATCTTCAAGAGGAGCAGTGGAATCCGGGCCACGTTCAGTCGATGCCTCTGGAGCAAGGACTCTTCCTCCCTGGGGTAGCAGCCTACCGGGGGGGGGGGGGGGGGGGATATGTTTATTGAAAAAAAAAAAAAAAAGGGTTTCGTGTCGTTGTATCGCCTGCTACAACTTTTTCATTGACATTTTGGCTCTAATCCTTAAAATTAAAAGCTGACTAATTAATTTCACTTAATTACAAAACAAAAATAGTTTGAGCATCCTCACACCACTGGTAACAATATGCAGTCCGTCTTTTTAATGTGAACCTTTTTTTTTTCAACTTTGGCTCATTTTTTCATGAAACACCCTGTATATACACGAAGACTCAAGTAAATGTCCTTCTCGAAGGTACCTCAAGGATAATTATCTGGGTGGCTGTTTGGGTGGCGGTTCCTGCGCACCATATGCTCGCCATACGCTATTGGCGACCATGTGGCATAGGGGGCGGCTGTATTGCTCGTAAAACTGGGGGTGTCAGTTGCGTGTCAAATTTAATAATGCTACTTTTCACAACAAAATTTTTATTTCAGAGAAACGACATCCTCAAACAAAAACAACACCAAACCTGTTGACAAGTGGCCAGTAGTAAACGACATCACAAACGCGTAACACACATAAGGGTATTTCAATTCCACAACAACAAATAAGTAATTATGATGTAGTGGGATGTTTCGCTTCAATTCCACAAGAAGCATGATGCACCTGCACCATCCATCTGCCGCCATTCAAAGCAAGAAGTGCAATGTTGGAGTCAGACGCTGATGATGCAAATGCTGTTAATTCTCTCTTGCTCCCGACGACAGTAACAATTCCAGAAGACCGGTTTCCTCTTCAGTCAGCGCCTTCCAACCATCAGTCTTTCCTACATCGACCGCATGCGTTTTAATGTAGCAGACTGCGAAATCTCTCAGTTGGTCGGCTTTCAACTTTACAGCCAGATGAAGAACATGTACGGCGTTATCCACAGTGAGACTGGACGCGAGTCTGTGCTCGCACATCGACTTCAGACGTTTCAGGTCGTATTTTTCTGCAGCATAAAGAAGATCGGCTGCCAGGGAGGCAATATTCGGTGCAGTGTCCGTGTACATAAAGGTTACTATTTCTTGTAGCACTCTAGCAGAGATGTCTCGCAAATCCACTCGGTTCTCTCGCTTCTCCATCATGTTGTTTTTGAACATGGCGTTAAATACGGGAGAGCACATGGCTAGGACATTCTTATGAACCTTAATCTCTTTGCCTTGTGCAGTTAAAGCCACGATGGTGAAGTCGCCATCTTGGAAGAGTGAACTGAAGCCAGGGCGAGGCGGGTTTTCCACGGTGCATGCCGCAGATGATTGCCACCGGTAAAATATCGTTAGCTCACAACAGAGCGTAAGAACATCATCGGGTACCAGGTAACGCGAATTGTTCACAAACTCACTTCGCTTCCCGAGGTTCACACTCCAAACAATCCCTTTTGAACAGCTTTGGGCTGCCCTCACTTGTTCTTTTACCTTCTTGTTGTCGTTATTCACTACCCATATACAGAACGCTGCTTTGGCTGCACTTCCATGAAACATCACGTCTACTTGCAAGTACGTAATATAAGGAGTAACCATAGCCGGATACAGTCTCATGCTCCACTGGCGTGAACTGGTATGGCCATTAAAGAACATACCACTGTCAATGTAACAGTCTGAGGTGTCACCAATTACCTTAAAGTCTCTGATAACCCACTTGTGCAAGCACTTGATCGCCTTGTATTCGTGGTAGCTGTAGCTGCAGGAAACGAAGTCACTGTCTCTTGCAAGAGCTGCCATGTCGGTATTCTGCTACACAAATCCCAACACGCACCTTCCCGATGGCTATTCTCCAAGTGAAAGACTTACGCACTGCGTTCCTTGAGTTGGTAGCAGAGCTCGGTAAGATAACTCATGAGCGCGATTAGAACAATCACGATCGCCGATTGCGTGAGTCGCTTTCACACAGCGTGGCAGTACCTATGCGATAATCTGCTATCACGTTGACATGGCAACGCGAAGCACCGCGATTATTGTGATAGCACTCACACCCAGATATCGTTAGCTGTGAGCTCGCTTGTGCACTCATTCTGTGGCATCCCAATGCTTGGTACTAACTGGAACGACTGTGTACGGCTCCCAACGAAATTGACCGCTTCAACGCCATTATCGTGTGGCGTCAGCACTCATCTTGTCGCTACGTTGGCCTGACGTTGATGCTCACCGTCGTTCGTGGTAGCCAAGGTTGTGGGAGGTGGTGGGTTCGAATCCTACCAGCGGCTGTGCCGTTTTTCACTACACCTTCCGGAAAGCTTTCCAGACGATTGAAGTCGGCCCAGGACGCATACTAACCCCCGTGTCTCCTACTCCTTCCTGCTGTCCTCTCTCCATCTGTACGCCGCTCAAAGACACAGTTGATTCGCGGCGTTAAGACGGGATAAAAAAGAAGACGTTGACGTAGACGATGCAGATAGCTAAGAAGACGTGGCACAATTACCTCCAATCTCTGTAAGCCATAGTTAGTCCGAGAATAGGGAACGTGGAATATATCTGGATTGCGGAATGTGTAGCACCTCGTAATCTCTTGCACCCGAGCTAGCATGGAAAGATCGCTTGGTTTTCTCAGGGCCTGCTTGTAAGCTATTGCAAGACGAAATGTATATAGACGAAAAACCGGTAGGACATTGTGCTTACGAAAAAGTGGCTCAGTCGTTGCATCAAAAGCAACCCCTTCGATGATACGAAGAGCTCTTTTTTGTAGAAGATGAAGTTGTTGGAGCAGGGTTCTGGAAGCTGTGCACGTGCGACTGAACAAGCGCTTGGTAAAGTAATCGTTTGCTCCAGGTTGGAAGCATGTATTTATGCTTTTGGAGTAAACCGATAGTTTTGCTAATTTGGGATGCCACATAAGAAATGTGATTATGCCACAGTAGTCTGTTATCGAAAATAACCCCCAAAATCTTAATGTGGTCAACTAGCTTGATTTTTGAGTTACCGATAAACAAATCATGAGGGAGAGTAAAGTTAGTGCCACGAGGGGCAAAAAGAGTGCCGACAGTCTTCTGGACATTAATATTTAGCTGGTTGTGAGATGGTTATACTAGAAAACACATCATTTGTATCTCGAAACAAGGCATCGATAGATGACCCACTGACCAAAAGTGACACATCATCAGCATAAAGCACAATTTCAGGATGTAGTGTAATTATATCATTGATGAACAGGAGGAAAAGTAAGGGGCCTAAAATGCTGCCTTGTGGAACTCCAGAATAAATGGGGAGTGTAGCTGAAATGCTAGCTTCATCTAAGTAAATGTATTGGCGGCGATTAGATAAATATGACTGAAAGAAAAAAAGGCTTTGTCCACGAATACCGTAGTGACCTAGCTTGGCCAGGAGCAGGAAGTGATTCAGGCTGTCAAAGGCCTTTGCAAAATCAATGTAAATACCCAGGCTGATTTTCTTGGCTTGAAAGTTGCTCAGTATAAGATCCTTTTGCCGTAAAAGGGCTAATTCCGTGGATTTTCCTTGTCTAAAGCCATATTGTCTTTGCGAGATAATAGCTTGTTTATCGAGGTAGCTAAGCAACTCAGCCCGCTTCTCGTCAACGTAGTTATCGGAAGGAAAGTATATTTCTGTATTTATGCTGACGACATCTGCATTTGGACCGCAGGGAAATCTCGCCCGGTCCTTCAGCGACGCCTGCAGGCAACCCTGAACTCCATATGGCAGGCTTACATACCTAGTGGGAGAAGAAAGACGTTATCGCCTTCACGCGAAAGAACATGTTTCCATATCGTCTTTCTGTGGCTGAACAACAGCTCCAGTGCTCCACCTCATGCAAATTCTTGGGTGTTACGTTGGACTCTCGACACTCGTGAGGGCGAAACTCTCGCCCTCAGGGGGATTGCTTTAGTGCGCCACATTGCTGGCCTTAGGTGAGGCTGCGATGCACGATCTCTCTTGACCATTCATCGAGCCCTGGTACGTGGTTCGCTCCTGTACAGTCTGCCAGTACTACACGGGATCTTGCATTCCTACGCTTCTATAAGTTTCAGTGTCTTCTGGCACGTAGCCTTCGTGTGTGTCTGGGCTTGCCGAGACCAGCGGATACTTGCGTGGTCATGGCAGAAGCCAGAGAGACTCCGCTTGTTATCCAGCGCTTTAATGAGACGAGCCGTCACTATCTCCGTTTGTTGGCGACATTCTTTATTGCTGAACCTTTCCCGCCGCAGCAATAACAAGTTCATAACAAGGTCATGTGGACATACCCGGCAATGAGGAGGCTGACCAGGTTGCACTACGGGGTCATCAGATGCTCTCAGCCCACTCTATCATCTTGCCCAAAGGTGACCGTCGGGCCCAATTGTCCGTGATATCTCTGCAGACAAGACGAGATCACATTGGCTGCATGACATGACACCAGATATGTATAAAATACTGCGCAAAAGTATTTAAAATACAGTACAAAATACTCAAAATTGAAAGTAATTTGAGTAGAGTGCTGAATAGAAGTATTTCAGCTACTCTTTAAAGTACTTTAGTATCACAGAACGTGGCCGTACAAATGAAAGCAATAAATTTCATCCGCCATACTTAAGCATATATTTTATTTGCAATGTCTTGGTGTCAAGTAATGTTTTGTGAACTTTGGTGATACGTTCTTCTGACCCTCCCTCCTGTATGCCAGCTCGGGTCTTTCAGCTTATTGTGCGTGGTTAGTGCTTTGGTGAGCAAGGAAAGAAATGTCGAGATTCTCTTGTACCTAATGCCCTGGGGCACGGTGCCCTGGGGGTTCACCTCGCGGTATGAACAGGAACCGTTTTCTGACGAAGGGGTCGGTCTATGGACAAGCAAGGCCAAGATTGGGATCAGCCTATTGTACAGGAGGATAAATGGCAGATGCGCGAATTAAAAAAAAACTTAAATAAATAAATAAAGTAAATAAAGAAGAAAACAGAAAGAAAAAAAAAGAAAAAGGGGAAGTTTCAGGGAGCTGAAAATATGGACACGGCGGAGAAGTTGGCCGGATACGGCTTGACGAGGAAGGAAAGTATTTTGCACACTGAGAAGCAAATACTAGAAAAAGTATTTTAAGTACTTTACAAATACCTAGTTGTCGCAAAAAGTATTGAGTACAGTACCAAAATATCAGAAAAAGGTATTTAAAATACTGTATTTTGAGTACGTACTCAAGATACGAACAAGTCATCATGACACCGTACTCTCTGATCCAAGCAGTGGATCCGTCTCTATCGCTTCCTCATCGCCTTCCGCGACACTACGGATCTCTTCTTCACCGTACGCGGCTGAATGTTGCATTTACCCCAGCTATGAGACAGCGCCTTGGCCGTGCGCCATCGGACCTTTGTGCATCATGCAATGTGCGCGCTGACCTGCACCACCTACTTATGGACTACCTTGACTACCAGCGGGAGCGCGAGATCTTGCAGCACGGAATGCATGCAATCGACCACCGCCCCTTTACCATAGGCAACGTGCTGGGCCCATGGTCCAGTAGCGTTCATATGCACCAAGGTCTCCATTACCTTTAAGATCTCCTGTCATCAACAGGCCTCTCCACCCTGCTTTGATCACCTGAATCATCATCTCCATCATCATCTCTCACAAATGGCACTGTGGCAGAGATCAGCCTGCTGGCAGGCATCAACCCCATCTCATCATCGCCTCTTTCTGTGTGTGTGCGACATAATAACACGCCTATAGCACCTCCGCATGCCCGCTTGTCAACCATGCAGTGTTTTATGACTTATATTTATGCAGTGTCGTACAGTGTTTTTGACTAACAATTGTCGTTGTGACGTTCTATGACTAATTTCATGATATGTGCCATGGACCGATTTTAGGGGGACTACTGCTGCTTCTAACATGTCATAGTGTTTTATGACTGTCGACGGTCATTATGACATCCCATGACTATTTTCATGATATGTGCTATGAATCGATTTTTGAAACTACCTCTCTTTCAAACAATGTCATATACTGTCTTATGTTACCGATGGCTATTATGACATTCCATGACTATTTTCATGATATGCGCCATGAGTCGATTTTTGGGTACTACTGCTGCTTCAAACAGCGTCGTATGGTGTTTATGACTACCGGCAGTCATTACGACATAATATAACTATTTTCATATGCGCCATCATTCGATCTTTTGGGACTACCACTGCTTCAGTGTCATACAGCGTCTTAGTGCCTTATGACTACCGACGGCCATTATGACATTCCATAACTATTTTCATATGTGCCATGGGCCACTTTTAGGGGACTACTGCTGGTGCTTCTAAGAGTGTCATACAGTGCTTCCAGACTGCGGACGATAATTATGACATTCCATGACTATTTTCATTATATGCGCTATGAATCGAGTTTTGGGGACTTAATGGCCATTACTAGTCATAAAACACTGTATGACACTCTGTTAAGCAGCGGTAGTCCCCTAAAATCGGCCCATGGCACATATCCTCAAAATAGCCATGGATGTCATAATGACAATAGGCAGTCATAAAACACTATGACACTGTTTGAAACAGTGTTAGTGGTTCCTGTTACATATAATGAAGGTAGTCACGGAATGTGAAGGCTCTGCAGGGCGATATTCGGAAACGAGGTGAAGGAAAAACCAAAATATGGGGAAAAAATGCGATCCAGTCCCGCGAAGTGGATTATGGAATCAGAAATGGATTTCCAGCTAGGAATCAATTTCCACTTTCGAATCCACATACAAGTAGATCCACTTCCAATGTGGAAATTGATTCGTAGCGGTAAATCCATTTCTGGTTCCATAATCCACTTGCAAGTGGATTGTAGAGCTAAAATATACTTTCAGTTGGCACACAATCAGCTTCGAAGTGAACATCTTTGAGCCACCCTGAAGCAGAAGCTGCACCACCACAATCTCAGTGAAAGCACAAAATGTAGAGAATACGAATATCTCACTTTACTACAAACCGCAAAAATTGATTCCTACATTAAAGCATATTCCAAACACAGTACATAGTGCAACAGGACATATTGCAGTCCAGTGGGTGGTGCTGGTCTGCTGATGGTTTCTTCTCACTCAGAGAACATTGTAGAAGTAACTCAAAGTTTAAGAACTGAAGTACTGGGAATCCCTACTACCGACACATTGCACTGCGCATACTTTTTTGGCATCTCAGAAAAATATCTGTTCATTCTGTCCATCTGAAAGCTGCAACACAGGACACAAAGGACGAGTGAATTTCACTTGTCGTCCTTGTCCTGTGTTGAGATGAATAGTGAACGCATTGCAACTTTAGTATCTCCAATCCTGTTTTGTGCAAAAAGTACACATTATATCACCCCAATTCCAGTAAACAGTGACTGTGAATGAACTGGGAATTCTGTTTCATTGAGAAAACCTGTAGAAAAAATGTTACAAAAGTAGACGTAATGCCATGCACAAAAAGGTAAATGTTTTCCTGCAACAATCACGAAACATACCTCACTTCAGTCGTCTTCATAGTCGTCTTCATAAGTGTCTTACAAGTATCCACCATTTGTAGGACAAGTCAGCTAAAAGACAAGACACATAACAAAGTCAGCTACAAGCCTGAGCGGGAGTTCTTGGAGTTCACCCACCACCCGCACTTACGCTATTTTAAATAACAATAATAACAGGGAGCAGATCTACACAATCAGATGAACGTTCATACGTATCAAATCGCGTCGCTCGTAGTTTCTCGCGATTTAGCTGGTGCACAAGTTGGAAGACAAACAAATATACACGGCGCTTGAGCATAGAGATTCAAAAACATTCACGTTTTCTTGCCTGTCTTGTAGAGTTGCAAGACGGGAACTACCGCAACGACATTTCAAAACTCCTACTGACGCAGATGGCGCTCAGTCTGTTCCTCTTGTCGACGGCAAGGTTTCACGGTTTCAAACTCAAGCGAAAATTACGCAACATTTGATTTCGGCACGCTGTGCCAATGTTTCTGGCACATTTACCGACGAAAAAGTATCTTGGGCGAACTGCGGTATAGGACCATAAACGATTGATATATTATGAAATGTCAATTAATTTGTCTTTCAAAAACGCCCGGTGCACATATTTGGACATACTACTTGAGCAGCTGTATGCACCTGCAAGGAATGCAGAGCGCCTTCAATTCACCCGAAAGTTTTAGTTAAGTTTAGTTAGCGAAGCTAGAAAGTTTTAAATAGGAGAACTCTACATGTGACTGTAAGAGACCACGGAACGTGCATGAATACTGGCTTCAAAGTGGTTTTCGATATCATGTGGGACGGTGCAACACTGGAGCCAGACATCCCCACAATGGGACCTGGCTTCATGTGGGCTGGCGGGTTGTGCTGCCAGGATGGACACACTGGGCCAGACATCCCACTTTAAATACCACAATGGGACCTGACTGCAGGTGGGATGGCAGGACGGGACACAGCCTGGAGACCCACTTGAACCACTCATACTAACAAAGGATCCACAATGGGACCTCAGCACACCACTCTCGAACTGGCTGGGACCATCCTGAACCCAACTAGAACAACTGTGGGGCCAGTCTGGGACCATCCCAGATTTTTGCCTGGGATTGCATTAGACGAGGGGGCTCGTGTAAATTGTTCTTACTGAAGCACAAATAAAATGTTCGAATTGTCTCTTGCCACGATACCGTATCAGTTTTCATCACACTCGCAGCTTCCACAAACCAGGGGATGTCACGTATAGGTATAGACGATTGGTTTTGATAATACAGCTTCGATAGAATTCGTCAGGGAGGCACTATCCTTTGAATAAGCCGTGCCGACTAATGGAGTATGTGCAAGTATTGCACGAACTGTGTTTTACAACTTCAACCATGTCCCGGCTAGGATACATGCAACTGGTCAGAAGATTATATATAAAGAAAGTAGCCTTTGCTCGCGCGAGAACTTTGAGGTAAAAGACCTGCAGGTCACTGTTTCATGATACCTATCCTTATATACGTACATATTCTTGGTGTTTGTGCACAATTATAGAAAGTGGACATTGGCGCCATTTTTTTGAGGCTTTTGTATTCACGCCTATCCTCATACTGGTACGCCCGCACTACTCAACGCATCAGCCGACACACATCACTCACCGTTACATATACCGAAAAACGTTTTCTGAGAACTTTTCGCTACGAATGAGACAGGATGAACGGCCTTTAAGGCCAATCACCCGAAACGCATAAACTCTGAAAGTAATTAACACCATCCATCAGCGTCTCTTCTAAGCAGCGACACGCCTCGGCAGGGGGAACAACCCTTTCTGTTGTCGTCTGCTTTAACGGTCGTTAACAGACGATTGCTCGATCAACGCATGCGCTACGTGTCCGCCGGCCTGAGAGACGAAGGTCAAATCAGGCAGGGACAAATGTACGAAGGAATAACGGAGGTTCTAACAAATCTGCGCGAAGAAAGGTTGGTGCACTGCAAGGTCAACGAATCCACGCTTGAAGATGTGTTAAACAACAACAAAAAAAAAAAAAAAGAATAAAAACTTACGAAAGTGCATGGCGGATGGAATGTACGGAAAAAGTAGGTGTCAGGCTTTTCTGGTTTCGTCTGGTTTAAAACTTCACGAGCACAAACGAACAAAAATGCACCGCTTGCAGCTGCTATTATTGTACAATGTTTTCCTATCCCCCGGTTTTTCGTTTTTTTTTCTCGTTCAATTCTGGACATTGATGTAGGATAGTCCTTTCTTTCTCTTTTTTTTCTGCCAATAAATGCCCCCCCCTCCTCTTCTTACCATACAACATGAGCATGCGCGTCTCAAGGTAACGGTCTCACATTTCTCCGTCCTCCTAGCTGCCAACACAGTGATAATTGGTGCTTGTATGCCGCAGGACAGCTGTGGCCACAAGGGACACCGTCTGTGAATTAGATTCGGGCACAGTGTTAGGACACAACAGTGTTCGGATCAACGAGTTGAGAGCTGTGTTTCAACCTCCAACCTTGGAGTACGTAAACGGACATACTGTATGGCTGTGCTGTGAGAGGTTTTCGCTGACTTTTCCGGCACAATTTCCAGACAGAATTTCAAAATTTTGGAAAAGAAAAAATAACAACAAAAACATGGTCCAATATATCGGGAATTATTGTAGTATTTGATAGTAGCACTCAGAAAACAGAAAGAAACGTAGAATGAAGCATGGCTTGTATTATGAATTGAACCTTAGAAAGAAAAAAAAAAAAAAGAAAAAAAAAAGAAACACAAACACACACACTCAATCTGGCCTGAAGCTTACGGAGCATTATTTGCAAAGACTGATGAGCTGGAAGTACCAAGTTCATGAATACGATACTCGTATTTAAAAAAAATCACAAAATGGATTTAGTTATAGAAAAAATAGTAGCATAATTAAAAAAAAAACGTACCCTCTGAAGTCGACCCACAACGCATCCCTACTGTACTCTCTCCATATATCTGTGTCTGCACACGATGATAGCCACAGTTGTATCGCGGTGCAGACACGGAATGCAATTACTACAAGCTACACAGGGGTAGCCAGGTACGCCATCACTTTGTCTCAGCAGCCATCGTCCTTCGACGTAAGACCCAATCACCTGAATAGACAGCCCTCGGAGGACAGCGCACGTGATGAGACTAACATCACGTACGCGCAGAGATGAGCGAGGTAGTCCCCTACAGCGTGACGAGGTACAGCAGCTGACCCACTGTGCCACCGCGAACACCCAAGGTCGAAGCTAACCGGAGCCTTTGCTTCTGTCATGTGTGTTTGGTTGTTATAGCTCGCAGCAGAGATTTCCCCGAAGTCGGAGAACTTCAGCTGAGGCTATACGGCTCATCGAGGGCTACACATGACAACGAAATTTGCGGGAACAAAGATCCTTGTCAGGTGAAATTGAAATTTAATTTCTGTATACGCCGTCCAGTAATCGGATGGACTCACGAAAAATAGATCTTAGCCTGACGCGCAGTGTTTCCGTCATGAATAAATAAATACATAAATAAATAAATAAAAAGTATCGTTTGTTGTAAAGCAGCTGTAACACCATTTCTCGTGAAGGTCGAAGTCACCGTACAAATATTGAAATCAAATTTGCAGTCGATTATTTGTGATCCTGCCAGTGGTTTGGCCGTGGCGAAGTTATTGTCATCAAATGTACCGATGGCAGAGAAAACTCGCGACACTGAACCTCAGGAAGGTTTTATTATTATTACGTGTTAGCGCCGCGAAGCAACTGTAGCTATGAACGGCGAGGAAATTTTAGAAACAGTCCTGAGTATCCAACTGCCGCAGTATCCCGTGATTTTGGGGGAATTACGCCTGTTCGTGCTTACGTCATCGTAAAACCGAATGTGGATCTTCTTTTTTTCTTTTTTTGACCTCGGAAACTCTAAGCCATCTCGGAGTCTCTGTTGAATGACAATGTTCTGCCACCTGAGCGCATTGACGGCAACAGCCACCGCAACAAACAACAACACTGTCATTTGTTTCCTGTGAATGGCCGTCAATATTTTACTCCGCTCCATTGTTGTATGGAAATTTCCAAAGTGTATGGGTGTGCAGGTGCAGGCTGTCAATCGAGAACAGAGGAAATATGAATTTGAAACGTGTGTCATTGATCGTCCATGCGATAATCGATGTTGCCATGGATATTCGATACCGAAAAAAACTTCCTTCGCCGCTGTTTAGACAACAAACGGCTCTTGATAAACTGAAAGCACGCAGAGCCGTCATGCAATGTATCGGTATTTGGCAGCCTTCTTTCCATATGCTGGGACGCTCCATTCGTTGGAAACAGACATCATTTGTGAACGGGGGAAATCTGTAGCGTTTGTATTGGTGTGTGTGTGGGGGTTATACCTATTTGAAAAAAAAAAAAAAGGAGAAAATGAACAGAAAAGAGAGGGAAAGGTCAGCCAAACGGCGTGTCGGCTAGCTATTCCGCTATATAGCTTTTGGAGAGAGAGAGAGAGAGAGAAATACATGATGACGATGATATGGGGATGACTTCCGCTCCGCTTTTGGAACTGTGTAACGTATAACGTATTTTTCATATGTAAAATAAAAAGAACGTTGATATGTAAATATTACTCCGCACATAACAAGCACTACACCCTAAAAAAGGGTGTACAGTGAACCCTCGTTAATATGACCCCCGATAATCTGACATACGCGCTTTACGACCATACTCCTGGGGAACAATTAAGTGAAACCTCTGCAAATCTCACACTTTAATATGACAATTCCGCATTATGACCAAAATTGTCGGGAACGAGCATAGTCATAATAACGAGGGTTCACTGTACTCCCAAAAAAGGAAGATCTCAAAGGAGGAAGGGAGTGAGGAGACTCCTTTTTGAGAGTAAACGTACTCTCCAAAAAGGGAGTGATATATGTGGCAAGGAAAGGAGTTAAAGTACACCCCCCTTTTTTTTAAGAGTGTAGGGAGGTGGCATCTCATTTGCGACAGCACGAGCTACTTATCACTCGTTTGGTGCTCCTCATGATGGCTTTCCGAGGCACAGCAACAAAGCAGCCATGCACTAGAGTAGCCACACTTGAGCTGCACTCGCGTAGGAGACTGCGAATGGGATGGATCTTCCGGGGTTTCTCACTGCAACTTAAACAACGTGTGACTCGGATAAGCCTTCGTGGTTGTCAATCACGGCTAGTTGTCTTGCGACGGAAATCCTACCGCAATATAAGAAAAAGGAGTAAAATAGGGAGCAATTTACAGCGGCTGCAATTACTCCCCCGTTTTACTCCCCCAAATCCCGAAATGTACTCTCCAGGACTGCAAGTAGTCACTGAACTTCGTAGGTGGCCTCCTGAATTGCAGCAGTCTACGTAAATATGTGCTGTCTATGAATTTCCTGGAATAAGTCTATATGACTTATAGACTTATCTTAGCAATTTTCCACCAACACAGAGGGGAAAAAAATAGAGGTTCTTTCTCGCGAAATTGGCCTATGCATGTCGGAAGATTCGATATCACTCGACATATCACGGTTGACGGTTTAATTCAAAGTAATTCAAAGTATTTTCATTCATGCCCATGAATTATGTACCTGGGATTCTTTGAACAGAGCGTGAAATGCAGTCTCCACTCTGTGACATTCATTTCGTCCCGTGCATTTACTCCCGAAAGTGACTGATTTTTGTGGCAATGCATTTAGTCTCCAAAGGGACTAAAATTACTCATTTTTTAGAGTGCATAATTTGGTCGCTAAATGTTACCTTACTTTGCGTGCTTCACATAAACTTGGCATTCTCCTTTTTATGCTCTTGTGGACTGTGTGCCGTGTGAAATGTCGTATCAACAACGTTAGGACGGCTTTACGTCGCGAATATGCCTCGTAATTAAAAAAAAATCATTCGTTCAGTTGCTTTACATCATTGTTATATTAAGACATAAGGGCGCTATCTTATCGCCACGTAGGTTATTATAAAGAAACTACACAAGCCACCTAGGATATCATCAATCATACGGTTATCGTAAAAGCCAGGTGAAATCGTCGAAGCAAGCAAAACAGTCATGCTAATGCATCGAGCGTCCTTTGCCAGTGTAAAATCGATGGCATCGAGCTGCGTCGATGTGACGTCACGAATGACCACGTGGTCCCAGGACCGCCTCCGATTGACTGGAGTGCGTTCTGCGGGACGTCGTCAGAGAAACGGACTCAGTGGATCTCCTCAAAGTTCCAGAGTTGCTGACCAAAGTGCATCAGTCACATGTAGGAAGATGTAACTTCCAGACGTGGACACCCAATCGGTTTGGTGAAGATATTGTATTTCTTCTGGGGGAATTAAGTCGGATCTGTGGATATAACTAGAAGGCGCTCAGAGCTGCTCGCAGCAGAAACCTGCGGTTTCGAAGGGATTTGTAACATTTCATGGACTCGCGAATCGTGCGAAACAGGTGCGTCAGTGAACGTGACGGTGATTTCCACTCGTACTCGTGATTGACTTTTTGATACTTTCGTCAAGAAGAGCCGAAGCTTGTTGGTAAAAACATTGACATCCAACGTTGGCATCCACCTTGCTCTCTACTAGAAGTAAACTTTTTACGACGTATTTGTGCACGGCTCTCGGTCACGATCTGCTCAAGAATAAGGAAACATGTACACCGCCACTTCGTCAGCAGCGTAAGGTTTAAGAGCTTCAGAGGTAACTTTCTGTGGTTCGTGTTGATTGGAACTTCTGAGGCGCCATGGGCTGTGCAAACGGGAAGGTGATCACATTACCCATGACACCCAAGAACGGCATCTCACCGATTGAAGTGACCGACGGAGTGGAGAGGATGAACAACCTCATCAACCAGCCCCCGCCCAAGGTTGTCATCAGCGGAGACTTTTTAGAGGAGACATCTAAAATTGGTGACATGGAGACCAATGGGAGCGGCCACATGACGGGTGAGTTGACGGGTGCGTACACGTGGGATTTTGTGTGCGCGGTACGAGCACATCATTCACACTTCACTGTAGCACTTGTGACGCGACAGGAAAAGCACCCTTTACAGTGTTGCTCTCGCATAACGCGAGACAAAATTTGTAGCGTACTTCGTGGACGACTCGGTTCTTTGGTTCTCTGCAAAGGTAATTTGGGCAAAAATTGTGTCTAACCGCATTTAGCACGATATCTGGTAGTAAGATTTTATAGAAACGATAGAATATCTGTTTGTGGTCCATGCTTTTTCACCTACAGATTGAGCTTCGTTGATTGTGGACAGAGACCGTATACTGACATTTTCCTTGGCTGCTGATGGCACAATGAGACAAGGAAAAAGCGAAAGAGGAGACCAGTGCGCGTGGCACCATGAATACCGTCGTTGAAAGCACGCTCATCATCTTCTTTTTGTTTGTTCACACACTCGCCTACTTTCCTCACATACTACTTGCGTTTACCTTCCTCAGACTCAAAGATGCGTTACCCTCTCCCAGTTCCGCCCCCGGGTGGGCCATGTCTTTGATTGCACGGCCTATAAAACGCTCGTCGGGGCAACATCCTTTGCAGTGCTGTTCCCGGGAAGATTTTTCCTCAATCTTCCAGTCCAAACCAGCTTGCTTGCCTACACCCTTTATATTCTTACCAGCGGCATGGCCGAGCGGGTTAAGGTGTCCCGCTCGTTGCTGGTGGTAGCCAAGGTCTTGCTGAAGACTGGGAGGTGGTGGGTTCGAATCCTACCACCGGCTGTGCTGTCTGAGGTTTTCCCTGGGTTTTCCGAAGACTTCCCGGACGAATGTCGGTACAGTTCCCCTCGAAATCGGCCCAGGGCGCAAATTGACACCCTGTCCCCCACTCCTTCCTGCTGTCCTCTCTCCACCTGTCCACATCTGTACTCCGCTTATCACCACAGTTGCTTCGCGGCGCTAACACCGAACTAAAAAACATGTTCTTCGAGGTGGCCACCTTTTACTAAAAGAAACGGAGCAATTACGGATCACTTCTGGGTGTTACCCAGCTCCGTGAGCCCGGTTACCTCTCTCTCTCTTTGTGCAGAATAAGTATGGGACAGGTAGACGAACTCGGAAACATTAGGTTGATGTCTTCTTCGTGTCTTCCCTTCAAATCCGCG
This sequence comes from Ornithodoros turicata, assembly GCF_037126465.1. Taxonomy (NCBI): domain Eukaryota; kingdom Metazoa; phylum Arthropoda; class Arachnida; order Ixodida; family Argasidae; genus Ornithodoros; species Ornithodoros turicata. Next base: position 1,211,315 of record NC_088206.1, read on the forward strand.
TCCTAATGCTAGCCGGGAAGGGAGACAAAGCAGTGAGTGCCCGCTCTCCGTTTTTGGGGCGAGGGCAGTACTACTTTTGGTATGTGATGTGGGCAAGCATTGTGCTTGTCCCATCATACAGATGGCAATGCAAACATTTAGGGAGAGACTTGAGGCAAGTGTATCGCAAACAGAACAATCACATGCACATTAGTGAAAGTAAACCTAGCGGCTGCCACTGACATTACTGATTACACCAACCACTGGGATTGCTCATTCATGACCCTTTCCTGGACTAACTAGTTACTCGATAGTACTGATAGCGCTCTCAGCCTGGTCTGTCTCTAATCTTTTTCTTCATTTTTGCTTGACCAAAGAGAAATAGTAGATCGCACACACCATCAATCCTTTCCAGATGCGCGGACGATGCTAAAACACGCACAGTAAATGAGAGCGCAATGTCGAGAGCATCTCCAAGGTCTCTTCCATTGGAGTCGCGGTATGAACAGAAAGAAGTCCAACATATTTCTCGGTAAAATCAAACGCGTGTGACACGACTTATATAAAAGACACGTGCGTCTGCAAGATCCTGACCTGCCGAATGCATTGAAGGCATTGAAAAGCGCAACCTGCCGAATGTCCATTCCTAAGTCGCCCAAGAGACGATTGCGCGTCCAGACTGTGAGGTGACCTGGCGTTGACTGTGCTGTTTTGCGCTCGCCACAGGCAGATCGCAGCCCATTCCGTTGCTCATGGGACATTGTGTTATTCTTCTTATTATTATTATTATTATGCTCTATGCCCACTCGCGTGTGGCCAACAACGGCAACTCTAAGCAATAACGCTGCCTCTGCTTTCGCTGCAACTGCTTATTAAGCCTGTGATAGGACACTCCCCTTTCACGATAGCAACGCAGAGTCGACAGCGACCAATAAGAGCAGTAGTAGAATACCTGGCATGCGAAACAGCCGAGAGAAAGTTAATGCCCTTAAATACAATATTTTTTTTCCTACTTCTAAGTGAGTAAATTACAAAACAGCAGAGCTATCCTTACTCAACGAATGGTGAGAAAACAAGCGAGCTGCTGGCAAGAATTAATGACGAGGCCAGGGAACGTGGAAAGGTTACACACAAGTAAGGCCTCAAAGACATCTGAGAAGTTGTTACTCTTGCTGTTGAATAAATTTGTCACCTGTATTACACTTCTCAGCTGTGTTTCAGACCTTGTTTATATGTGTTCTTGCTATATACACTCTCAAGACTCGGGAGTTTCCCGTCATGAATATTGTTACTGATATTGTGATAGACATACAACAGTGTATGTTGATGCACTTTCCACAGCCGGATGGTTGCAGTGTGCCATGTACACGCGTCATCTGTCTACACCGCTTAGAGTTCGTCGGCTATGGTTCCCTAGGCGATTCCATGATTTGTCACTGTAGAAGATATCTGCTGTCGCACCTTTCCGGTCATTGTCCGCCGTGATCCAACTCGCCGACAGGCCTTCCCCATCACAGATAATTCGCTTAACTGCATTCGGCGAAGTGGGATTCGGCGTGCTGTGACCGGAAAAAACACACCCAAAATGTGAAATTTTGATAAACGCAAAATCGTCAGCTCGTTGTACCGGTCGCGCGATATAAAAAAATAAAAAATAAAAAATCAGCGAGGTTGCATTTCAAAGATAAAGTAGCATAAACAAGCTGGTCGGTGAGAGCCATGAAGAAAACAGTTGGTTAAAGACAACTTTGCTGCTCTGAGCTTTCGTCCGTGTCGCTGTCTTATTCTTTTTTTTTTTTTTTGGTGTCTGCCAAAGCTCAGACTATTTTCTTCGTGGATTCCACTTTAAAGGTAATGTTACAACCACTTCTTTGAACGAGGCGAACATAATCCGAAAGCGGCAAAGCGAATGACGCCTATAATCCAACGACGTGTTACACGCCAGTGAATAACAATTACATCACCTCTGTCGTTCACCGTGACGCTATAAAAACAGCAGCCGGCCTCTCCTTGATCCCATAAGGCTACAATGTCGACCCTTCATTCTTTTTATGAAGGCAACCTTGTCGTGTCCAGACTGTGAAGCGACAGTGTTAGCATGGCAACGGCGCTGCTATCATCGCTATGCAGTACGAGTCAACGACACTGAAATGCGCGACGTGACCAGAGGGCGCCACCAAAAAAAGAAAAAAAAAAGTAGTTTCGTTTTGCAGAACGGGCAAACAAAAGGCAATTTTTCGTCTGTGATAGGCTGTTCAACCTGGCCGGATGAAGTAACTGATTACGCAGGCTTTTCTTTCTGTAAGAACTCTCTACGTTTAATGACCCTTGCGACAGCAGAAGGTTTCAGAGAACAGCTTATGACGTCCTACGATTAAAAGTCTGAGTGTGCAGTGAGACAACACAGCCGTGTATTTTGCGCTCGTGCTTGTAGTCTGACGGTTGTCCGTTTGGTTGTCGCTCATGGGCCTTCAAGTTACAGCAAGCGTGTTTTCGTGTTCAGCAACAACACGAGATAAAAGTGGATTTATAGCGTGTTCTTCATCTGGTTACGTCTCATTTCGCCTGATCCAAGTCATCGGATTATACAGGTGGGGTGAGTGAGTGGCGTTAGGCGAGATGAGACTGCCGCGCAATCGAATTCACTCTGAGAAAAAAAGGGAGTCACGAGGGAGTAACTTTCCACTTTACTCCATTTTCACTCCCCTGTCAGTGATTGCTCCTGCCTTTCGCATTTGCCAAGTAACTCCCTCACTGTGACTAGTTACTCCCCATCGATGTCGAATGTTTAATCAACGAGTTGCGAGTGACAACGCCCTGCTTCTCGTGCGGAGATTTTCGATTTATAAACACGTGTACTGCCCAGCTATTCAGTTGTTGTATCGTCTCGGTTATTTAAGCATTAGCTTTGCACTAAGTTCTCAGTTGGTGAGGATTTCACCCTTACGGGAGGGCATCGCGTAGTATGCGACCTTCTGTCAAGCCAGTTTCTTTACTTATTTATTTCTGCGTTTACTGCGTTCGAGGGAACTACCCGATGAAGGCCACTGAGGACACCTCGAGTGTTTTCTTTTATAAGTAGTTCTTTGGGACTACCCAAATTCCCATCCTCCAGGTGGCAGTGCATGGCTTCACACCCTTTCCTCTTCTGTACCACCATAACGCTACCGTTTCCCAAACGTCGCATCGAGCGAAGTACATTTGTGCATATGCACACGAAATAAGCGAAAAGAAAACACAAGAAATACCATGGAAGATTACAGAGCATGTGCAGAACCTGTGGCGGCATGAACCTGTTTAATGGTGTCAGCGTGACACCTGTAACTGGTGTCATAGCTACTCCTTGAGAGTGGAGTAAATATGAACTCCATTTGGAAGACATAAATTTTACTCTCAAAGAGAGTGTTCTTAGGGACAAGGTGCAGTTGTGACACCTCCATTTTTTTCCCCGCAGTGTATTAGGCGTGACCAGGTGGGCATTACCTATACCCGTCCCGCACCATTAGCGATTGAGGTCTGCAGGAAAGGAATTAGCTCATGGGTCGACATGATGACGACGATATGGGGATGTCTTCCGCTCATTGAGCAGAATGCTACCCCATTGCTATTGGAGGAAAATCAGAGGATGGTGATGAGGATGATGCTGACGACGTTGACGGTTTCTTAGAGGGAGTCGATCAGGCCGGTAGTTTCAAGGACTTTGATAGAGGGTCGCAAGACGGACATCTGCTTTCGTTTGTCCCATGGTCCCATAATGAGTCTGACGTCAACGGGTCGGCTGTCAATCCGCGCAAAGTCGTTTGCCAACAAGTGACGCGCAAACAAGGACTCCTCACGTACATTTCGAAATCTAGGTGTGTGCCATATCACATCAAACAAAACGACATGACACAATGACAAATGGAACAATTATCGAGTAAAGCGTTTTCGGTGATTTATGAATGGATGTTAAAGGTAAAAAGAGGGATTGATTCCCGTGCATAGCGGGGTCCGCTACTACAATATATACATAACATCGCTAACAAATGTACGTTTTTCGTGCATCTCGAAGAATTGCTTTTTGTGCTAATGTAATGTTTAAAAACATTTCTTTGTGGTACTCAAAGGGTGTCGCGAGGTCTTTTCTCGGGAGACGTCTTGCAGTCGTTTCTTAAATAAGTCTAGAGAGTCTGTAGTAGTCTCCATCCCCATTTGTTACCCTCCTCAATGAAATGTTGTCTGTTCCACGAAACCAGCATGCTCGCTTGCCTCCTATATACTGCTGCGTCCTTCTTTTCATTCGTCGCTTTTCAACATACACACCCATTTCAATGCACACATAGGTAATTTTTGCGTAGGTAACTATGCTTTGATCACCTGAACTGCCATCTCCACCATAATCCTTCATTATGTATAATTGGCACTGGGGCAGCGCCCAGCCTGCTGGAGTGCATCAGTCCCATCTCATCTTCATTTCGTTGTGTGTGTGTGTGGATTACGGACGTGAGTGCGTATGTTGAAAACGAATAACAAGAAGGAAGCGACTCACGTAAACCTGGGAGACTACTGTGAGTCTGCAGACAGACAACAGTAGAAAGATTATAAAAAAAGGTGGCTGCAAGACGGGATGAGACAAGTACGTTGGAGCTTGTTTCCTGTTCAGTTTCGTATCGTTCTTTGCAGTAGTCCAGAGATTCGTTGAAATTTCAGGCAACCGATGCCACTGAAACTGAACTGTGCATTCGGCTGTTGTGCCATCGTAGGATTTACTTTCCATTCAGGAACAACGAGCACGCAGTCGTCCGCTACAGCCGGCCTGCACGGCGGCCCTGTGAAAATGGAGTCAAGGATTTTACATTACGTTAGGAACGTCACGTTAATCCTCATCTTCACTAACTAGTTTTATAGCTTGAAATTATTATATCCTTTTCCCCCCCTTAGATATAATATGTAGCTCAACATATACGTGAGTGTTCCTGTTTCTACCCCTGATTTCATCAATATACATAGCCAAAAATACGTGACCGAAGGTGTATAGCTAAAAGGGCAGCTGGCGAGTACAGGTAAACAGAGAAATATGTCTCAAACATTGCTGGTCATGTGCAAAGGAACCGCCTTCTATCTTCACGTCTCACAGGCCGGTAGGCGAAACGGGACTGCCTGCCGTAAGCGAAATGAGACCCCGTGCAGTTCGGGATGGGTTAACATGCCAAGGGATGCGTAGACGATCCGCTAAAAAGGGTTAGGCAAACTGGGAATAGCGGAAATGGGAAGACACGGCTCACCTACCTCTACGGCCCATGCAGCAACAACGAGGCTAGACACGTATTTAAAATCCCGAGTCGGCAAAAAAAAAAGAAAAAAGGAATAGCTGTAGGGATCCGTTCAGCGCCGTCGAAGACATGCCAGACATAATCAGAATCGAAGCATGTGCAGATCGCGTGGATAAAATCATTTTAGAGGCCTGGTATTTAGGTATATATTTGATGGCCTACTTTCATCCTTTTGTAAGCTAATGGTCCTGAGCACGGTAGCTTCCGTTTCAGAAAAAGCCTCCCTGGATGAGAAAAGACACCATTGTCACGAATCGATTACAATTTGTTAGACAGAAATCTCGGAATGGGTTCATCGACGGGTGTTTCAGCAACGGGCTATATAATGTCATAAACAGCTTCTTATTCCATCGATGGACTACACAATAATATACGTACCGTATTTTCCAGTGTATAACGCGCGCGTTATATAGTAAAAAGCGCTCTGAAGAGTTCCTGCGCGTTATTTAACGGTGCGCGTTATACACGGAAATATTTTCCTGCAGAGGTCTTTCTCAGGTCGGCGACGTACAAATTCTAGCCACTTCCAGGGTGTGCTGTGACTTTCTCCCAAATCTCTTAGGGTCAGTTGACGAAACCGGCCAAAGGGCACCGGCTTCCTAAAACGTTAATGATGCTACTTAAGGTCAATAATCCTGAATTCATTTCAGAAGGCTGGCGTGATTGAGAAGGGACGCGAAACCGAAAGCGGAGAGGCGAGTGAAGTATACTATGTGACACCGACTCTGTTGCATCGGAGTTTAACGGCTCTGACTAAATGTGCTTCAAATAATGCATATGGATGCATAATACACCGCCTTGGTTTATTGTGTACACTGGTGGCAGCACATAAGCTTGTAGCAACATTGCGGTGCGCGTTATACATGGAACTTTTTTCAAATTCGGCCCGTTTTTAGAGGTGCGCGCTATACACGAGTGCGCGTTATACACCGGAAAATACGGTAATTCTATATGACCATGAGCCGCGCCGCTGGTCCAAGGATCAGTTTTGCTAACCTAAGGGTCTCAGCTGTCGGTGCCAGAAGCAATGAAATCCCGTTTTATGAAACTCTGCTTAGTTCATCGGGCTATTTCGGGAGCTATACAACGCAAAATATTTTTGTTCAAGGGTGTCCAAAATCTCAGACCAAAAAATAAGCTGTACGCGAAATGGGGTGACCTTGGAGACTCAGCCTGATTTGCTGACGTAGTGTGGACCAACCTGCTGCTTGTCACTAAAAAGTCGCGTGATACGGGCACTCCTATAAACGTGTTCATTCTCTTACGAAGCTCACTGTACAGGGTGTCGCATGTTGTTTATCGTCCAACCGGCCGCTGCTAATGGTCTCACCCTGCTCCTTGAACGTCCCTCGCCAGGAACGACTACCGTATCAAGTTGGGATCACTAGCGGGACATGCTGATCCACCGAAGGTGCGTCTGAACAACAGGCGATTCATAAAATAATTTCGGCACGATCGTGGGAGTGAGCGAGAGCTAATTCGCCCGCAAAATATGCATTTTTTGAGGGTGGTTCCCGGTTTTATTGATGTCTTCCCGTGCGACGCATGAAATTAAGCCAGTAATGACCTTAAGGAGGTTGCTGTCCTCGTCAACAACATTGGCGTGCCATACACGGATTAGGTATATAGGTAGGGTGGCTCAATACTAGCTCCACCTACGTGTATAGGGTGAGGACACCCGTGTCGTCTACTACGGTGTCTGCCAGCTCGCGCTGTATTGATTGATTGAAAGAAAGAAAAAAATGGGGATTGTAGCCCTCATCACGAGGGCCGGCTACCCCAGATCACCTAAGGAAAGGAATTCCAGACACATCCACCATCACCCACTGGAGATGTCGCGAAGCGGCGACGAACGCCACAGACAGGTCATAGCCCATCTAACAGCTTGGTGTCCCTTAAAAACTGTGTAACGGCTCGCAAAGCTGGCAGTTGAGTGCTCATTGGCCATGGGCCCAGCACCTTCTGCACTCCGAAGGGTCGATTGTCAACCCGGCCTAACGCGGCTACAAGTCTGTCACGACACTCAGAGTATCTTGGGCACGTAACTATAATATGTTCGACGTCTTCGATTGAGCCACAGACTGGACAGTTAGGAGAGTCCGCCTTCCCAAGCCTGTACAGGAGTCTTGCACTGTATGGTACATTGAGCCGGAGCCTGTGAAACAATGACGTATTGACGTGCTGTATTGACAAAGTTATGTACGTACGTGCTATATTGACATGCTTAAATAAGTGAATAGCAGAGGTGGTTTGACGAAGTTGACGAATGCATCGCAAGTACATTAAAATAGTGAAGAATGGGACAAATGTAGTTGTTTTACGCTGCTTGCATTGGTTTCTAACATCGGGGTTCTCTAAAGTTTCTCTCAAAACTCATCATGTCAGTAAACGAGGACATCTTCGATTTATAAGAATATTACATAAACTGTCCGTGAGACTAACATAATTGAATGACGAGTGAAAGCGTGTTGCTTAAAGCTAGTGCACATCACTAATCCATAAAAAGCAAACAAAGTAAAACAAAGATACATCTGAGCAAAAACGAACAGAAAGAAGAAAAAAACAAAGCACGGTTACCGAAGTCATCATCGTAAAAGCTGAAAGCGCTAAAAATGACACACACAACAACGTAAAAGCCACGCACACAAAAGCCACGCCACTGGTGCGTGCCTTTTGCGTCGTTGTGTGTATCTTTTTTACCGCGTCTGTTAGGTATGCGCGAATAATTTTTCTTCAAACCGAAGCGAAAAACCCAAAGAAATACGAAACGAATTGTTCTAAAACCGAGTTGAATACAAACCAGGACATAATACACATGCCCAGACATAAACAGGTAGCGCTGACATTGTTTTATGCCCTTTCTTGTGTCGGCCTTACGTGTACGGCTTGAGTATATTGGAATACATTAGGTTTGGAAGGAACGTCGATTCGAATATGTCCCGTATTCTACCGAATAATATAGAATTATCCGCTTCGGTATTCGAAAAAATCCAATACTCGCGCATGGTTATGGCGAATTTGCGTGGGTCATTTCCTGGCAACACGGACTCTGGCGCCCACGGTGGATTACGTGACCGCTGCCACCCGAATATGAGTGCCAGGAATGTAAGTGTTTTAGTCGCTTGTGGATCACGCTAGGTTCGGCGTGCGAGCTAATCGGGGCCAGTGCGGGCTCTTGCGGTATGGATGCTCCCGACCGTCCTTTCCCGGGTTCTCAGGAGAACGTACCTTTGGTGTCTCCACTTAACGGTGTTTGTGAGGCTATCCGGAAGCCAAACGCCCCGCACGTGCGCCACTGCTCGAGTTTCCTTCTGTCGTCTGCCTTCTGTAAGGGAAGCCGCCCACCAATCCCGCCAACGCCATGTTTATGGCCAAACAGCGCGTACACCGGAAAATGCGTCACGGGCCGAAAGTCGTACCGCTTTACCCTTGCATGAGACAAGGGGCGCAAGGGTGCACACGGGAACGTGCACCGGAAGTTGCTTTGGTGCTGTTAAGTGATCCCGGGAGAGAGGGAACGCTTCCGAGCACCAACATAACGCGTCCGATGTGACGACACCGGATATAATTGGGCAAGGCGCTGCCCGGCCAGATCGGGACTGGGCAAGAAAGGTACTAGCTGACAGATTCCTGGAAAACGGCACGCGAACACGCGAGATTGCTACGTTTTGAGCGAGCGAACAGATGTATTCAAAACCTGGCAAAAAATTAAAAAGAAAGAAAGAAATGCCAGGAAACGACCACGCGAATTCGCCACTAGTGTCTGTAAGACACTGAGTGCGCCACAGCTTCAATGCCCCGCTATTTCCGTCCCTGCCAAACCAAGGTCACTTACTTGGTGACGCCTATCGAGCTGCCATCGTAGAAACAAAAGCATATTAAGTGGCTCCGCCTTTACGATTCTGGTCGCTCCAACTATCATAAACAAAGTATTCGTCGTAATACACGCGTTTCTAAAGCAGAGCGAAGCACTCATCCGATGCAGAATCACGTTTCGGGACCACACCCGACATCTTCGCTCCACTGCTATGGCTCTTTTTTCTTCGTTCTATTATTGTCACAGAGTCGTCAATTGTTTCCGTGTCTAAAAATGGTTCGGACTGCCGTGGGTTGTCACGCGTGCCCTTGACAGTCAGAGAATAACAGTACAGTAGAGAGTTTTAGTGCATCGGAAAGTGTTCACGATAACAACTGCGAAAACATGATAAGCAAATCACAGTATTCTTTGAAGGGAGTGACATCACCTTGCTAGTTCTTGGATTTGATAACTTCCTTTAACGTATCGTTTTCCTAGAATTCTTCCGATGTACCGAAAATAGCGAGTTTTAAAGTGCCACTCCGGAAAGCAGTGCTTATTTTATTTAATCCATGAAAAGAATGTGCCTCAAGGATTCTATATGCGAAATTTCAATCCTGTTTACGAACGCTGTGTATTTCTCTCAATTTTTGAAGATCTGCTGAGCCTCCACAAGTTTCGATGACGCGAGGAGCGGGTGACGTAATCATAAGCCCACAAATTGCAATGATGTCATGTTCTGGAGCGGGCACTCGTCTCCTAGCAACGCCGCCGGCGTCCGGGGAGGGTCACGTGATGGAGAAGTCACGTGACACCAATCGAAAGAGGGGAAAATAGGAGAGGTGTCTTCTCCCTCCTTTGTGTTTTCTCGAAGGTTGGAGCGGTCGGATGATATGTCACATGGGGCTCCGCTATCGGAGTGCAAAAAGTGAGCCCCCGGAAGACGCGAAGGGCAACAACGTTGCCACATGAGAGCCGGGCGCTCCGTCGGAGCCTAGCATGACGTGGCAGTTCTCGAAAATAAAAATTAATCTACGTAGAGCCAAAATATTTTGCAGGAATGTGAAGTGAGACAAGAAGATTTCAGTAACATAGCTTTGGTAGGATTCTGAAGACACGAGATTTAGTCCGTGGTGGCGCTTTAATAAACCGGAAGAATTCTACGGAAACGATTACTATAAAGAAAGTTATCAAATCCAAGCTTAGCAATGTGATGTCACCCTCTTCAAAGAATACTGCGATTGGCTTATCATATTTTCGGAGCCGTTGTGATATGCCGAATTCGAATGACCAATTTTCTGACCACTTTTTCTTCTTTTTTTTTTGCCAGATCCCGTGTTGTCATGTTCGCTTGGTCAAAATAATAATGATACCGTGATGTTACACGTAAGGTTTGTCTGCCCAGTGTGGCGACATGTTGCACTTGGGTAGGACTGCGGATAATTGCGACCACCTGGGGTTTTTTTTTTACGTGCGCCAGAAATATCCGACACACGGTGCTGCAAGCAATGTCTACCTTAAAATGGATAAAATACCCCAGTGCGAAGGTAAAACAATGGGACAAACACAGACAAAGGGACGACGCACAGCACTGACTGCAACCAAAAGAATTTAGAAAGGGATGGGGTCTTAATTCCCTACTAAATAGTGTAAATAAGGAGCGGAACACCGGGTGTAAAGTTGAACATCAAACAACGTACGTTAAATGTGCTATAGGGGTAGTGTATAGTATTCCATTAAAATGTGGAAAGAAATATGTTGGACAGACAACACGGTGCTTAAACACAAGACTAAGAGAACATAACAAAAATAGTAAAAGAATGGAAACGACATTAGGTGGGCACCTCGCACAGTGTAATGGATGTGAACCCGACTTAAAGAGCACAAAGGTTTTGTATAAAAACAAGAAACAAGGGGCGTTACTATGGTAACATCTCATTACGGCCCGAGTCTCATTACGGCCGAAGTCTCATTACGGCCGAAAGTCTCATTACGGCCGAAAATCCTTTAATCCCCAAGTGTCTCGTTACGGCCAAAGTCTCAATACGGCCGAAGGTAGTATCATTACGGCCGAAGATGTCTCATGACGGCCAAAAAGAAAAAAGAAGCATCCACCATAGTAGCTCTGTATATACTGTGTTTTATGCTTCCCAAAATGTGGCCGAGGCGGTGTGCCCCCACGGCTTGTGTCACACACAATGGTTCATGCACACAATATTGCGACAGTGTTTCATGCATCCCTCGTGAAAAATGTTTTTATTGTCATATGTGTCACACGATATTTGTATGTGTTACGCCATTTTCTCTCAGTATTCAAGCAACATCCTACTCGTTGGTTCTGTGAGCAAACTGTGTGTGTGTGTGTTCTGAAAAGTACTCCACAAGGGAGCCCACTGGGAGCTCCAGGAGTCACATGACCTATGACCATGATCTTCTCCCCCACTAGCTGCCTTCTACAATTTACGTCCACCTGAAATTTACAAAAAAGTACATAAGCCACTGAACAAAATGACATATGCTCTTGTTTGATGATGACTATAAGACATATGCTGTCAAGCAGACTTTTTTTTTCATATATTCAAAACATATTCAAGAATTATGGACAACAATGACAATTACGTCATAATAATGCAGCTGCATAGCCAGGAAACTATTTCAGGAGGTGTTTTATGAGGCTTGACATGGGGTGGAGGAGTCCCCCTCATGGTATTGAATTGGCTCAATGACTATTTTAAAGATAGGAAGCAATCTGTGGTGATAAATGGTGCAGTTTCAAAAGTAGTTGATGTAACATCTGGTGTCCCACAGGGATCAGTATTGGGCCCACTAATGTTCCTGATATATATAAATGACCTTCCCAAAGTCGTGGATTCTTGCATCAGGTTATTTGCTGACGATTGTGTAGTATATCGGGCAATCCACTCAGCAGATGACATTAATATCCTACAGAGAGACCTGGTCAAAATCGAGACCTGGTGCAGAGAATGGGGCATGGCACTAAACATCTCTAAATGTCAGTCTATCGCGTTTTCTTCGAATATACATACTTTAACATATAATCTAAACAACACAGTCCTTCAAACTGTAGAAGACTACAAGTATTTAGGCATCACGCTGAGCAGGAATTTAAAGTGGGATAAACATATCGAACGGACTGTTAGTAAAGCTACTAAAACACTTGGATTCCTGCGACGAAATTTTAGATCAGCTCCTAAAGAGATCAAGATAATAGTTTACGAGTCGTATGTTCGCCCGATCTTGGAATATTCTAGCGCAGTATGGGACCCATCTGGTATTGGTCTTCGGAAGAAAATAGAAAGGGTACAAAATCAAGCTGCAAGGTTTGTCATGAACAATTACTCTCAGTATGTCAGATCAGCAGATTTAAAAGCAGCCTTGGGCTGGACATCACTGGAAAATCGCCGCAAGGCGTCTCGTTTGAAACTTTTTTTCGACATATACTATGGATACACGGGTGTTAGCCGATACGATTATTTGCGAAGTCCCCATTTTATATCGGAACGGCTGGATCACGCATGCAAGGTCGAGCCGTATCGCCACCGGTCGTCGGTCTTTAAGGATTCATTTTTCGTGCGAACCATATCAGAATGGAATGGCCTTCCACGGGACCTAGTTGCCACCAACAGTAGAAACAGGTTCTCAATGGAGCTTTGTTTATTTATGTCTGAATCTTCCTGATACTTAGAAAGCACTGAGTTTCTGTTAGCTAGATATAGTGATTGACATTTTTGTATCAGCTGTATTTCCCTCTCCCCTACGCAATTCCACAGTAAGTGGAGAAGTAGGGTAGTTTGAATAAATAAATAAATAAATAAATCAGTGCTTTATCCAGACCCCCCCTAACTTTTTTGCCTGTGCACCCCCTACAGGGGGTGCCCTTGCGATTTCAGCTTCAGATACGTCTGTAATGATATGTTAAGCTGTAATGACGTAACTATTCCAACATTTTTTTCCAACACCCTTCTCGTGCTTGGGATTCTGGATAAACCACTACCCCTTGTTCATTTTCGTGGGGCACTACATTAGAGCTTATGCCACTGCACTGATGTCACAATGTTAAAAGTGTGTGTCACTCTGGGCATTCGGAATTCCTCTAAGCTACAATATGTAAATTCAGAATATCCGAAGGGTAAACATCAGATGTTACCTGCAGGCTTCATGCTGAAACGCGTGTACGCAAAACACTTCCGCCGTGGTGGGCGACGCCGTTAGTGTAATCATACACGCAAGACAATTGCGGGCACATGGAGTAGTGGCAGCAACCTGAAAACGATACATTTTCTTGTTACATATGAGTAATCAAAAATATACATTCCCACATGTTTCGATTTGTCGTTTGTAGGAAGCGCTAGTAAGGGAACAGCACTTGGTTGGTCACATGCAAGCCACAATGCGAGAGGTGCCGATATTTCGATTACGCGATCAAAAATTAAAAGTCTAGAACCATGCACACTTCCCCTTGCAACTACTTCCCCAGCATCGTGAGACATGACACCCATGACATGACACCATGTATTCACGTATAGTGTAATGATATGCAGGAATGAAAAAGATGCCAACTTACCTGTAATCCAGTGTCCCATAAGTTTGATTCGATTTTTGGGCAGCTACCATGAAGAGCAAATGCACGATTCACAAGTTTCGTTTCGCCATTTTCATTGTTGATTTCGCAAGCGTCGAGCAATCCCACGTGACCTCCTTTGGATCAGTGAAAAGTGAAAATTACTCGCGTCATGAACATATATGTTCATCTCAGCGCAAATCACGTTTTGCATGCTATAGAAGGAGGGGGGATCAATACTCTTCCTTTCGTGTTTTGATATCTTGTTGTTTTGCTACTCTCACTTCGGAGTTCGGATGGTGTCTAGCAACGTTGGGTACCTCGTTTCTTGTGTCCGCACAGTTCGCTGTTTTTTGCTGGACCCTCGTTTCAAAGAGGCCCACCAGGGGTGCACCAAGAATCCATCCATCCATCCATGTGTGTGTGAGCGAGTGGTTGCTGTTTACGATGTGTTCATATATCGCTTTGTAGTGCTGTAATGTGCAAATTAGCGGACTTTATAGCGGCTCTCTATTTTCCGTCGTTGTCTTTCGAGCAGCGCCTGTTGTTCCGGTAAAAATCGAGTTGAATGAATCGCCACAGCCCCAACGTATATCGCGCAGTGTTGACCAAGACCAAGTCAAGCAGTAATTCTGGTGAGTAATGCTTTCGTAGATTGCCTGTCTTAGTAGTGTGCTGTCCACACATAGTTGGATTCTCATAAGAGTAATTTAAATTAATCAAAACAGCTGAAGTGCCTGTAATAGATGTAACTCGGTATCCGTTCGTAGGTTTGCGCCGTTTCTAGTTGGTTGCGCGTTTAGGAACAACAAATTTATTCGAAGACGATAAGATACCGATAATGCATCACCGTACAGCAGCATTTACTCGTATCATTGTGAGCCATATTTCATTTGTTAAAATTTGTCGTCGTATTTCTTCAAAAATAAAAGCGCAAGTCGGCGTACTTGAATTGATCTCCAAGAACTGCTTACGTCGAACGTCTGCAAATGTTGTACTTATGTGCCTTCGTGCACCACTGTAGGCACAAAGCATATCTGATTAGAATAAATAGAGGAAGTCATTCAAATACACTGTTATTTATAGCTGGTTTTCCATTCCAGGCATGGTATGTGGCTGCACGAAGGATTCCGAAAAAGAAAAACAACAACATGGCTAATAGGATGTTGCTGCCCAGGGAGTCCTGGCGAAGAGGTGAGCTGTTAAGATCATCATAAGGTTCTGTTGTGAAGTGAGAAATTTTGTAGTAGTGCACGAATGTTAATTCGTGCACTACTTTTATAAAAAAGAAACCAGAAATGGAAAGTTATGCATGCATCATTTCATGAATTGTAATGTATTACTATTTGATATTCACATGTTTCCATTAAGGGAATGAACTACTGAACCTATATTCATATCATGGTCATGCTCTGTGTTTACCTGGAAGTCACATTTTTAAGGCTTGTCATTCTTTTGTCTAAATGAATATTTATGTTAACCTTGTATGAAACAGCAGACACGTATCAACACGTGTGCAGCTTGTGCACATTAAAACGAGCCATGTAGAGACAAATGCTTGTTGTTGTTGTTTTTTTTTATATTCTAGCCTATTCATGGTTGCTCATCGCTTCTTGCAGGTTTACTCATTCCAGAAGCAAGAATTGTATCATTGTAAGGCGAATGGAAATAAACTGACATCGACTGAGATTGGTGCTCTGTCATGGCCAATGACTGTAGGATGGCTCCAAAAGCGTCACAACAAAGCCAATATTCATCTAGCTCTCTACAAGTAGCTAACTCCACATAGTAGCCTGCTTCACAGCCTACACTACCTTGTGGGAGTACACATTACACAATATGTTGCATTGTGCTGTGGTATGATAACATACCGTTTGTCTCGCAATATGTGTATATAAATATGATAAGGGCCCTAAGGGCACAGTGCATGGCTTATACCCTGCTAAATATATATCCATACCTGGCTGCGACATTGCATATCAATGCAGGTTACAATACACATTTTGACATTTGGCCGTTATGAGACATCTTCGGCCGTAATGAGACTGCCTTCGGCCGTATTGAGACTTTGGCCGTAATGAGACACTTGGGGATTAAAGGATTATCGGCCGTATTGAGACTTTCGGCCGTATTGAGACATCGGCCGTAATGAGACTTCGGCCGTAATGAGATACAATCGTTACTATACTTGGAAGCTTTAACGATAAAGAAATTGGGGAATTCGTGCATAAGTGTTCCATCAGTAACCTTGTCTGATAAGATAGAATGTTTTCTTGCGTAGAATGTATTTTCACGTGATGCTGTAGTTAGTGTGGAGAGAAGGTATTGGTATAAAAAGGAGATGGTGACGGAAATAAATTCTTTTGGTTGCAGTCAGTGCTGTGCGTCGTCCCTTTGTCTGTGTTTGTCCCATTGTTTTACCTTCGCACTGGGGTATTTTATCCATTTTAAGAATGTCATACCAACCCGCCCAAATTTTAACCTTATTTCAATGTCTACCTCCCCCACATTGCTACAGCCCTCGGCTGGGATCGGACCCGCGATCGCTTGGTCATAGCGCAGCGATATGACATATTCGCGTGGCGCTTTCCGAGCGTCAGCAATTTGCCAGCTAGCACTTTTCCCCCGCCCGGCCTCGATACAACTGGGGAGCGGGTTGCCTAACTATATCCGGTGTCGTCACATTCGCACTGCGAGGGTGGCGAGGGCCCGCCCGTCGAAGTTAAAGGTACACTTCGCAAGGATCCGAAACAAATTAGGTGAGCATCATACGGAACACGAACCACCCCCTCGATACCGAGTACAACATTCGCATTCCTTTTGCCCGAGTAATAAATTCCCAAATAATGACAATAGCAAACCGAAACCGAAATGCTAAGAGCAGAAAACACGTGTGCATACCACAGCGGTTCGTGCGGAGGAGGATTCCGTGACGTCACCCAGCATTGTATCCTGCTTCCAAGCATGCATTCTTTCTCCCTTGCCGGATGCCGGATGATGTCAGCAGTGTGTTGCTTTTAGTGCCCTCTCGCTTTACAGAGGCGAAGCGCTCGCTGCGTAATAATTCGTTTGAGTAAAATCTGCGTTGTTCTGGACTGACATATTTCGTACACATGTTCCTGACATCCCAAAGTTTACGGATATGGCACGACCTTCGTGGAGATTTTGTTGCAGAGTCCTACTTTAACATTGCATGTTTTCGACTATTTGGTTCACTGTTGTCTCACGATTAAATATGTATTGGCACGCAATTTCAAAGTCAGATCTCTGTTCAACAGGACTAACACTTTATTGCTCATTTTTGCAATCAATTTCGGAACCTCATTCGGAAAACTATGTGTATGGCGACGTGTTTGTGTGACAGGGGCATGTCACAATGTGTGACATTTTTTTCCTGCTATGCCACTTCACGGCGGGACACGAATTGGAATGAGTTCAGACTTCTACAAGTTGAGCGCAGTATGAGTTGTCCCGGTATGACACTATGAACTGTCTTGGCATGAGCTGGGGTATAAAGCCGATCGAACTGCCATTCCGTTGTTCCGGAAATATTCATTTCCTGTATTTTGGCATCCACCATGTGGGTCAGCAACGTTTTGAACGGGAACTGTATCGACCGACCGATTTATTCGCAGATAAGCGTCTCCTAGCTATGTCCATATACCAACTGAGAGGACGTTTAAACGTCTCGTTTATCTGCGATCGTTTAGTCAATGTTTCTGGACTTCCTTGGCTCAGGTGAATGACTCTGAGTGCGACGACCTCATATTAGAAATGCAATTTTTTTTTCGTGTCAGGCGGCACCGTTATTGACTGAGTACATTGAAGTGAATGGACGACCGCGGCTGCATAGTGACACGTGCCAGAACATTTATTGCGTACACGGAGTTTGGTAATAATGTTTTCAGAAATGAGCCTTTTCGAGAGCTATTGGCTTTACTATCGACATTATCTAGTGAGCAAACAGAAGGAAATTCGTGGTCAACATGACTCGCTTTTCTTCATTCTGCATGTCTTCGCGGCTATGTACCATGACCGGTAGTAGTACCACTCAGTACTTCAATGCAATACAGGGTTCTTCAGTGATGCAGTACTAGTGCTATTCAGATCACTGGCTTCGCCCAGTTAAAGAATGGGCTCTGTTCGAAATATCGTCGACTACTGACCTGAGGCTTCTTTTCAGTAGTTGTTCAGCGTTAACGGCAGTACTACTAGTACTATTCAGTGCCTTTGCAGCTGTTGTAGAATTCGGTGATGCGATAGCAGTACTACTGAGCGCTGGTGGTACGAGTCTTATTCAGTACTTCAATGCGTGTCGTTCTTGTTCTACGTAGTGACTTACGTCCCCATGTTTTCCTTTCTCTATCACATCACTATACACACAATGCAAAAAAAAAAAAGAAAAACTGTAATTTTACTCACAAGTGACTGCTAACTCTGTTGCCGTCATATGTGCCATAACCTAGTTACCACACAAAAACAGAAAAAAGAAACCGTTTGGAGTGCACAATGCACAGCTCTCATAAGCAAAAGAATGACACTTACATTAAAGGGATTTTAAACTGCGAAAGCCCAGTTCGGAATTGTGCAATGCACTCCAAACGGATTTTGTGCAGTATATAGCTTACAGAGCTAGCAGTCACTTGTGCAGTAAAATTACGAAAATGTTTCTTACAGTGCAGTGCTAAATGATGACTACTGAGTTACTGTGGTATAGGTACCATTGGTGTTTCAGTGCATGTGGTGCCCGTATTATTCAGTGCTAGTGGTACTAGTACCATTCAGTACCCGCGGTACCATGCAGTACCAGCGATGTCTTCATGAATGTCAGTAATTCCCCTCCTCTCATTCTTCCCAGGACCCGACATTCTAAACCTGGAAGAGAAAGTCGACAACATGTCACAAGAAGTAGAATTCCTGTCCCCTCCAGAAGTGCCACCGGACGACGACAAAGTAGCCATGGTTGACATGATCATCGAAGACGCTGTCTCACCGTCCAACGCCATCGGAAGCGACAATTTTGAAAACGATAATCACGCAAACAACAATCAGCAATCCGATAACCAAGGAATGGATGTCGGTGACAATAATAACGAGGCAGGTGAGGACGACATCGTCGTTGTAGAGGAAAGCACTCTCGACGACAACGGAAATGACACCTTGCCGGCACCCGTTGAGGATGAAGAAAGAGAGCTGACCACGAGTGATGACGCCCATGAAACCAAAAGACCAAGTAGAGATATTGCGGACGACTTGTTGGTCACAGACGAGGAGTGAATGTGTGTCGAGGAACTGCTATGCAATGTGGGACCACAAGGGAAGATCTGTGTCCAAGAAATGTTGTGATACCGAGGAAGGTGGACGCTCGTCATTTCTACGACATCCGCTCCATGTGAATTTATCGCCCCTTCCTTTTCTTCATTCATTGTTTCTAATGTGTCGTAAGCTACAATATAAACGTGCTAGAAGGTAGGAACATACGCAATATAAAAGACAAATTTCATGTGGAAATGAACGCAGACTGTGGTTAACGGATACGAAAACCTTGAAGGGAATCCTGTATTGAAGCCATTTTTGCACAATAAAAACAACTTCACTCACCGTCTCTAACTGACAACATCACGTGAGACGTGACTTATTTTAAGTACCTAACGCACCAGTACGCCTTCATCACTAGAAAGAAGACCAATTCCTGAGAAAATGCATGCACACAAACGACGCTTGAAAGGGAGGGTAGACAGTGAACAGTACGAGTTTTACAACACAACCAACATATCTACACACCAGAACCATATTTAGCTCACTCGCAAGGACGAATGCAATGCTCGCAAAGGATATCCACGGGAAATCTTGCGTACATTCCAGTGATTTACGTTACGACATTTTAATTATGCGGTCAGTTAAGGAATCACAAAGTGCGAAAAACACTTGGCCATTTCTTAAGTCGCCCAGGAGTGCTCCAAGTCCTTAGGGTGTGTCCACACTCGTCATAAGAACCGCTGTACTACAAGAACAAGCTTACCACTAGCCTATACTGATACAAGTGACGTGAATCCCGGTTCCCACCCAAGGGATAAATTGATGCACCATACAAGTTTCTTTAAACAAAAGGTTTTTGTGGAACAACGTGATCACTACGCGTGGTAAGCTAGGAGGTAAATGGCATAAAGAACGAAAGTGACTCTGTCGATGGCTTGAGCCACCAAGAACCATTCCTGTTTGGCAATGATGTCTTGTTTGTCGATGGGCGTCGTGGCGTCGGTCAGCGCCTCGTGATCCACAGAGCGGGGCGGAGGTAGAGGACACAGGAAGAAGACACGTCCCGCTACACCGGATAGCAAGTCCACCAAGAACGCCGGTGGACGGAACACCATGGGGGACTTGACCAAGTTGATGACCAGGACAGAGACCATTGTGGCCACAGCAATAGCAACGCACGTCGATCCCAGGTAACGCTCTGTCAAGCGAATGCGATGCGGATTATCGAACGTAGATGTATGGATATAAAGTTCTCTTGGGGGACAATAAAGGAAGACCAGGTCAATATGGTATGCACACAACTCAACAATAAACTATAAAATATGTAAATCATGAAAGCCATCTAGCAACTATGATACAGGACGCGAGGTGGCGCTAAATGGAATTGTTCTCGTGGAGTGGGTTCGCGTGTTTCAAATATCTGGCCGTAGTGACAAACAACCATTCGCCAGAGGATTGACTTTACACCCCCTACAAGATGCTTCACGGAATAGATCTGTCTTCGAGTCGGCATAGACAAAGAAAAACAAAACCGCGTTGCCCACTCAGGATGAAGACAGCGTGGAAAGTTTCGACGCAGCATCAAGAAAAACGAAGTCCCGCACACAACGGCACAGCACTCTGCACGAGCTGCAGTACGTTCTCAAACGCAGCACTGGCCATACTACAACTATGCATATACAGATCTGGGTCACGTTCCTCGTCTCTTCTTAGCTTCGCAAGTTCGCGCTTGCTTCGTTCTTGTCAGCGCTATGCTGGAGCCGGTCAACGGCCACAGTGCAAGTGAAAGGAAATACTATTTCTTTGTAGTAGCCCAGGCACTGTTGCCGGCCTCGGAAGTTCAGCTGGCAACGCGTTGGCTGACTGAGCTCAAGATCGCGGGTTCAATCCCGGCTGAGGACGGTAGCAATGGGGGGGAGGTAAACATTGCTTCCAGCACCGTGTGTCGGAGATTTCCGGCGCACGTCAAAAGAACCCCAGGTGGTCGACATTATCCGCAATCTTACCCTGGGGCGTGCGTGCAGCACGTAGCCTCAAAATCTACTCTCAATTATTATCAGTCGCCATCGCCAACCTTCGTGCTACACGAGAGCGCGGGGAGAATATAATATTCTATTCTACATTATTGTTCATTGAAAGCTTGTATTTTATTCGCGATCTTAAAAGCTTCATAAAAATATTGCACGGAGGATCAAATACAGATTCAGATATATATTCAAATCGCGTCATTTGTCAGGGTATGACATCATACATAGCTGACCTGGATTGTGCACAAAGCAAACGCTAATTAATTCGAAACACTTTTGTCTCTTTATTCCTTTCCCCACATGGTAGCGAGAGCATATCCCTATGAGTGCGGTATTTGCGCACTGTGTCAGCAACATCAGCATCTGCATCAGCGACACCTTCCTCATTTAGGAACGCATAAAGAATTATTTCCAATACGAAAGTAGAACATCGAACATATTTGCGTCATTCAATCTTCTCTCCCAACGCCGGCGGTCGTAGACGCACGGGCTGGCAGTGAACGACTCTTTAATGCTCACCCCGCG
Organism: Ornithodoros turicata; assembly: GCF_037126465.1. Classification (NCBI taxonomy): domain Eukaryota; kingdom Metazoa; phylum Arthropoda; class Arachnida; order Ixodida; family Argasidae; genus Ornithodoros; species Ornithodoros turicata. Next base: position 1,232,795 of record NC_088206.1, read on the forward strand.
AAGCGCACCACGTGACCCGCCTATTGCTATGGTGATGAGCGGAGTCAACGCTAACTTTCGAATTTGCGACGTGGTTACGAACACGCTCCTGACCTATCAACGACCTCCCATGCAGCACAGACGGCGGTGGAGCAAAGGAGAACTTGCGAAGCTACGAAATGGCGAGGACACGCGCCGACCTTGGCAGAGCCTACTTTCCGCTAGTTATGGTACTGGCCTCTAGAGGCGCTACTTTTTGTCGGGGAAATGGAAATGAAACGTACAATCCCATTACCATGGCTGCTGCCCTTCCTTTGATGCATGTCTGCAGCGTACTGTACAAGCGCAACTCTCTAAAACACTCCTGCGGTGACGGATTCAGTAAGTCAGTCACGTGATGACGAACATAGCGTCAATATATTGGTGCGATGGAGAAAGTCGGCGCTACTACTCTGGAGCGCCTCTCCAGACCCGTATCCACAGTGATAGCCTGTGATCCCTCTTCCAACAATGACCACGGGATGAGAACCTTCCTTACCTAATTTGGAGACCTCCGTCGTGATTTCAACATCGTACCGGAGGTCCATCATGATCAAGAGAACCAGTATGATGTTGCCGAGTCCAAGTGTAATCTTTTTGCCCGAAGAAGGAGGAAGCCAGAAAATAAGAATGGTAAGGATAGAGACGGCTGTGCAAGGCAGAACCACGTAGAACTGGAAGTTTGCAGAACGACGTTTGGCCAGGAGGGTAAATCTGAGCACGGAGTCTCGACCTTCCTCAGGATGTTCGGCCTCCTGCACTTGCATGGATTCGATCCGGCCCTCCCAGTTGGGATGCGAGGCAGTGAAGTCACTCTTCACCACTTTGCCTGAAAATGGTCACGTGGACGGTCACGATAATTTCCGTTTACTACTCGAAATGGACTAGCAATATTGCTGCTTTGATGCATGTTACTGTTAGATAGGACAGTTCAGAAAATGACACTTATAGAAATGACACTTGACAATGAAAATGAAAGGGGCTGTGGCACTCATGACTGGCCCCATGATATGCTGAACAAACGGGTGTCATGCATCGGTGTGAACCGACATTTTAAGTGTAGCGAAGAGGGTAATAGAAAATGGCCGTTGGGAATACTGAAACTTAACCTGCTGAGTCATCACGGTAGTATTTAGGAGAACCAATAGGAATGGCTCCCTCCCTCTGGCGTCACAGCTGGACGTCTAAGTTTCACCACGGTACCGTAGTTTCACATCAGGGAGGAAGGAAACACAGGAGTGGCGGTTTCCAACAGATGTACGTACCCCTCTGGCAGTCGCTCGAGTCACAACCGCCATTACTTCCTGTCCGCCACGTGACTTTCTTTTTAGTTTCGGTTTCCATCGCTGTGTTACGTGCGTCGGTGTCCGCGTAATTAATTATATGTCACCTTTTATACGCGTATTATTCTATGTTGACCTCTGGATAACACCAGATTCACCAGGATCTCTTTTCATCCATGGAGACAGCCATATTGTTTGGGTCACGTGTGCGATCACGTGGTAGGCAGGACTGTCCCACAATCACGTGCCCACAATCCTACGCACCGGCGGTGGGTACGCCGGCTCCCCGTAGAAAACTATGCGAGGGGCCGCTCCTGTGTTTCCTTCCTCCATGTTTCACGTAACTACGACACGTAGAAAGATTATTCCCTCAGCACTGTGACATACAGTACAACGGCGTAATGACGGACAAAATATCAAAGTGTCACAACCCCTTCTTCTTCCACGTGGCCTGCTACTCGTGGAATAGAGTTCCTCGAGAACTACTTCATTGTCACGTGATCTGCCCACTGGTGGTCAAAACAAACACACGTGGTCATATACGCCAGAACATTCCGAATAGTTCCAAGGATGGCCGGCACCCACCATCGTGACGCATCAGTCCGCTGCAATGTTTACATAACACGGGGAGCTCTATAGCACGTTTACATCGCATTGACGGCATCGCGTAAGAAGCAACATGAACTATGGAAGCATTCACGTTTGAGAATCGGGCACGTGACGATGCCTCTGTAGAACATCAGGACGAGAGCAGCCGATATTTCGAACAAGGACTGTTCTTCTTCTGGACATCGTTCTCATTATTGGCATGGTATTTAGACGGTGAGCGATGACGTGTTAAAGGGAGGCAAGGCCATAGTTGGATTGTGTTGGAAGGACATAGTTGTACGAACAATCGAGGCGGCACCCTTGCACACAAGGGTGCAAAGGTATTGTAGGTGAACAACATGCCGGGATGGGAAAATCCCAACCAGCCTATAGTTGAAACTTCCCCATCCACGCACGCTCTTGACCTACAATGCCCACGAAGCCTTTAACACATCATCCCTAGCCCTTTAAATACCATACCACTGAACAGTAAGTTTTCTAAATACCGGCGGCGGCTCTCGTCCCGTAGCTCTTCCTTCAACGTTCCATTACCGGTTCACCGGTATGTTTCTACATCTCTGTAGAGGTGTTATTGACTCACCAATAAGTTTGACCTTATACCCGTGTGGCGTCCAGGAGGAGACATTAACCGAACATCGTTGTTCATCGAATGGATAGTTGACGAGGTTCATGGTGCAGCGCAAGGAGATGTACACAAGTGGGCACCACCTCACGTTGCCTCGATTGTCTGCTTTGACGGCAGAGAACATCCTCACGGAGAAAGACCCGTGGCCAGAGTTGATGTTGATGCTGGGGGTCCAAACGTCGTCTTTGCCGAAGGTGATACCGGTCGCGCCGCCGTACTCTTGTGGGGTCCAGGACAGGCCCTCGTCCACCCAGTGCTATATCAATACACGAGTCGATGAGATTCTCAACGAACAATTTGTTGTGCCACCTCAAATTTTGTTTCGATGAACGCTACCGAGTGTATATTTACAAAGCAGGACGCTTGAAAGGATGCAAACCCTCAAACTTTCGGCCCTTGAGGACACAATTGGACGTTTTGGACACAATCACGCAACAATAGGTCCTGCATGAAAATCGCCATTCGAGTGGGTGTGGACAGCTTTGAACTCTCTTCGCCTTTGCATTAATGTAAATGCGATCAGGCGATAAAGGCGATCATTTCAGTATTCTGCGAATATAAATTTATATTCGCAGAATACTGAAATGCTCGAGCTTGTCTTATGCATATGATGAAGAGTTTTGTGTTAGTGTGTGTTTCGTTTTAGCTTTTTTTTAGTGTTTCCTCAGACTACGACTACTGTAATGATGTTTGGGTTAGCACGAATAGCCGCTTAATTCATGAAGTAGTCTCTTAGGAGTGCGCAAAATACATTGGCTGAACGGTGTCACTCCGCAATTTAATTTATAACGACGCCCTGGGAAATGAGCACCGTGGTGTTCCGGGTGTTCGACAAAGGCGGTTGAATAATTCGTAAACAGGTGGCGCCATCGAAACACCTTCTTTTTGGTAGAAATCCTTGGGACATCGGCCATGAACTGAGTGATGAGCGGCTCATTTGCATACACTCACTAATTAAATAAACATCCTAACTTTTAAATTTACTTCGCACGCTTACGGAACCTTGGTTTTACGTAGCAAACAATAGTCTAAGAAGAAAAAACGCGTCGACACTTAGTGATTTCTTCAAGTAATTAATCGGTTTCGGTTTACATATTTCTGCGCGGGGCAGTGCACCCAAGCGCTCTTTGGATCACATATCCGGCTGCTAATTTCGTGTTCATTCGCCTGGATTACGAAGGGCGCGATGGAAGATTAGGAAGAGCCGCAAGAGACGCTTTGGTATTCCTTCTCAACGCTTTTACAGAACCCGCGCCCGACCCACAACCCACTCCAGAATCAAGAATACCCGCATACGACTCACTACCGGCACAATGCCAAAAATCTCGACCCGCACCCACAGTAATGTGCGGGTCACCCGCGGTTCATGCAGGACTCTATCAATAGGTGGGTTGCCTCGACACACTCATTATCTTACAAGATGGGGCAGTCTCCAAAGCGTCCAAACCAAAGAGCTACAGCTCAGCTAGGATCATTGGACAACCGTAACCAAGAACGAGAAACTTATGGGGGAGCGTAACCCACGCGCGTTATCAAATGGAACTCACCATGCAGACGAAGGCTGTCATTGAAATGTAACGCCAGCCTGGTTCCTACATTCAAAGAGAAAACATGTCTTGTTGAATGCAGTCCTTAAGTTTGATCTGCCTTAAGATCACGTTGTTCCGTCCTTAACAGAACATCTTACCATGTACAGGAGTTCCTTTGCATAGACTGTGAAATTCACTTGAGTCTCAGAACTGCGACTGTTTTTAGGCTGGTAGTTCTTATCGTACTTGGAGGAGTCCGTGAGGTTAGACCGCAGACGCTTCATGGTCTGCATGTCTACGTCATCTGCTGCCAAATGTGAGTACACGAACATTAACGACAATGAAGCCCAAAAACGCTAGATGTCCATCACGAGTGTTTAACATCATAATCTAATAATCATCATCTAATGTACGCAATGTGCTGATTGTTCACGCTCGACACTGCTTCTGGAGCTACGTGTCTCCAAGGTCCAGAAGTGTCAAGCACGAATACCACATCATCATCATTCTGCAGTCTATTGTCGTTCTGATATCCAAAGGCGGACGGTGATCCACCAGTTCATCTCCAGAGGCTTTGTCTTAACCTTAGCGCTATATTGTCTTTCCTGTTTGGTATTTGGAGGAGAGAAATCGGCTCAGACACAAAATAAGTTTTAGACCCAACAACTCCAACTATGCGATGTAGGGGAACAGATTCTTGACTAAAGTAACTAAAGTTCCTCAAATGTTGCTCACCGAATGCATCCCTTCACGACGTGTCCACTAACGTCTCGATTTGTGGATAGAAATTTGATAAAGCACTCGTTCATGACCTATACCATAATTCTAATATCAACGCGCACGCATTCAGAACGCCACTCACCACATTTGACAAACACAAAAGCAAATCCTAGAATGAACCATGATGCTGCCAATGATGATATGAGCGTCTTGTGCCCGGTAGCCAGGAGAACCATATTTGATTAGAAGCACCGTGCGGTCACAACTGTACTGCGGACGGGGAACAAGTGGGTGTTGAGACAATCGCTCTGGCCTGAGAAACCGAATCAGAGGGCGGATAGTTTGCGCCAACCGGGCACCGTAAGACAAAACCTTGAGTGCGGGTCTTCAAGTCGAGATTTGTTTTGAGGGCACGGCAAACAATATGACGGAGGCCAAAGCACACAGTCTGCGCTTTGCAATAAGAGTTTCACAAAAAATGTTACGACGTGAAACGATTAAACATCTCATATAGGCTTGTACAGTGCCATGAGACGTGCCATTTCGCCTAATAACGACGTAGGACGTGGGCGTTAAGTACACCATGAAGACGTGCGCCTTATTTGTACCATGACGCTCTATTTTGATGATTCGTGACGTCTCGCTATTTTGCTTTAGCCGAGTGTTCTTCAGCGCTCACCGAAATCTCACAAAAGCGTCGCTGTTCGTGTCTGTCTTTATCTGTTTCGACATATTTCAAGTCAACTAATATCCTTTCGAACTTCTGTCCGAAAGCACACATTTACCTAAGTTTTGAATAGTGATTCTGTTTACAAGTTTGCCAGTGATGGTGGACTAAAGAAGTGTTCAGTGCAAGGGTAACCTAGAACGACACCAGAAGGCCAACGAAACGCAACCTAGAAATTCCCAACAGCAGAGCACTGAGCCAAATGACATCTAATTGTTAAGTGCTTTTCTCGTTGTTTTTTTTTTACACCAACCAACCAACCAGTTAAGTGCGGCAATGAATCAACAAGAAGCGGCAAGAAGCAACACATTGTCACATTTTAATAGGTGCCTGTTAAATCTTTGTCGGTCATCCAGTCATAGTTCACGAGCGTGAAGCAGATAAGTTGATTGATGATTAAGTTGATGATGGATTGATTAAGTTGCATGTGTGGCTTCTGGGCCCAAGAACAACGCCGTATGAGCAAGGGAAGATCAGGTTCGGATTGACCTTTCCTTTTTCTTTAATAAATCTTCATACTCCCCCCCCCCCCCAAAAAAAAGGTTGATTGGAATTCTTCCACGTTTCTTCTGCACGCACAGAGCTGAACTGAGGCTGCACCATCAATTCTTCACAACCACACATTCTGTGGAAGCCCCTTTTTGTCTCGATAGCGTTTTTAACCGTCAATATAATCGAGACGATCTCCTCGTCGACGGTAGTTTGTCATTACTACGTCCTGGGTGTCTCATTAAGGCGAAGAAAGAGATGAAAATGCCCCGCTGTCTGACAACTACAAAAATGCGTACACTGTAGAAAAATATCAAGTTCCCGAAAGTGTGTTAATAAAAAGAAAAAAAAAAAGACTCAGTACGCGGTTAGGATAATCGAATTTATTCAGGTACACCCGAAGAAGTGCACACTGATGCACGAAAGCTTGTTAATAAATTCGACGCTCCTAACGCGTGGAACCAGTTTTTTTTCAAGCACAGAAAAGATCGTTAAACGACTCTATGGAGTTATCGCCAACATTTTTAGTTTACGGTAGGATGTAGAAAATGCAGGACAATGTTACCGACGATAACATTAACCACTGTGTCCTTTATAGTGTGTCATTAGCGATGGCTCTATTTAGCGTCCTGACTCTCTTTCCACCGGTTCTTTGATCCATAGCATTATAGGCCCAACAACGATGGCTAGGTAAAGCCTGCTCACACGAGTCACGTTTTCCACGTTACTCAGTAACCTTCCTCAAAATTGTACCAATCTGTAACTTTGTTCTTGCGTCATTTAAAAACCCTGAAACGCGCGTACTGAGAGGTCAATACCGAGAATCCTTTATGCAATGCACAGGTGAACAATGAGAAAGAAGGTTAGCTGCACGTGCGAGAGTGACGTCAAGAACAGGATTATAATTTCTAAATGCCGGTCTTGTCGCGTTCGCTTTCGTAACTCGTGGTTCTCACGAGAAGTAAAACAACATTAAAGGGGCACTAAAATGCAAAAACAAGTTGTCTTCAAATTACGTTACACGCTATTAATTTCGTACGTTTATCATAATTCAAAATTTTGATTCCGTTACGGAGCTACAATGGAAATTATACCGGACTCTTTCTTGCTTCCGCGCTAAGCAGTGAACGTCGTTGCAGCTCATGCATCGGTAGCTTTAGTCCATGCCACGCCATGGAGCAGTCCAGGTGAAAAACATAGTGCGCGTTGCGAAGCGGACTGGCGTCGCTGTCCAAAGGACGTGACGATAAATGTGGAACATTCGCGAGAACTGGTGTGGGCTACAATTAGCGAATCGGTATTGAAAAATGCAGCAGTGCGCATCATGCCCTGCATATACGCAACACAACGATCGGACCCGTTCCAAATTCACACGGCCAGGATAGGTATGCGCCCGCTTCTGCTGCTGTCTCATTGGATGCCGCCAATCTTTGCCATTCGTTGCCGCCAAAGACGACTCTGTTTTCATTGCATTTTTTTTCTAAACGGTAGAGCTATGTTAACTAATTTTGCTCGCATTATACTAATTGAAACACGGGCTTTCATTTGAGAGCAAGTTGTTTTTGTGCCCCTTTAAGAATGGAGCTACTCAGGGTGGAACCAAGCAAAGACATACCAATTCGTAAATGAATCCAACATTTATATTGCGTCGGTGTTGCTTAAAATAGCGTGCGTGTTACGCCTCCGGCCAGGCTGACGTGAAAGAGGAAACCTCCTGACGACGAGAAACACGCTTCGCATCCGCCTTCTCGGACACTCTTCTCCAGCGCTTTGCCAATGACACTTTGGACGCTTCGTTCACGGTAAGTACAACTCCTGCTACCTGTGGCCACGCACTGTAATTTATGACCCATTTTCATTGTGTACCGGTCGTATAAGCTCCAAGAGAAGACACGGATGATCATTCCGTCTAGTGTTTTCCTAATCAACTGGTCATGCGGGCGCTTGTCCCCCTTTAACCATTCAGACTTGATGGTGACAGCGATGTGATAAAGAAAAAAACGGGGATGTCAGTTTCGACGATGTCGAACTGGCTACCCCAGTACGCTTACACAAAGAAAGTACAAACAGATGATGAGATGATGAGAAAACAAAGAGATGACCAGAGAAGAACAGATATGATGATGGAGTTCACCATGCAGTTCAAACGTTTCGACCAAGTGAGTGTAAAATGTCGGAATCGCTGGGGACTATTCAGACTTAACCACTCATTTATTCATCCATTTCAGCTGAGAGCTCGCTCAGAAACTCTACATTTCTGGAAGCGAAAAGGGGGGGGGGGGCAACGGCCCCTCTTCCCCCTTCCCCCCAGCTGGCGCCCATGAGTGGAGGGTTTGCCCTTCTACTGCACTACAACTGGCTTATTCGAAAAATATAATATTGTTTCCATATATCGCATGTACGATTATAAACTGTGCCTCACTTACAGAGAAGCAGTTGCCAATAGCAATATGACATTTCTTGAAATTGTAAATTTCTTGGCAAACGTGAACTGTTATCCGTCTCGTCACCGCCAAAACAGATGGTCTGTTAGAAGGTGCAGAACAACGTACCGTACACAACTAATACAACGAACACTTCAAGCACGTCAAAGACGTCAAGCGTCCTGGAACAGCTGGTCGCACCAGTACGACCTTTACGTTTCCATTTTTGTTTCTTTCTTCTTCTATTCTATTCTATTCTAGGAAGCACTTCCTCGACTTCTGAGCGTATTTAATCGAGATTTTCTCAATTCCTCCACGCGTAACATAAAAAAATATTTCTGAACGTAAAATGGTGAAAAAAGTAGAAGTACCGTAATTTTGTTATCATATATAGCTACTGCATTTTGTACTTTTGTGTTTTCTTACATGACCTTTGTGTATTCGAATGTGCATGAATCATGATGCTGCTGTTGTAGGGGACCAGTGGCCCCGTCAAACCGCGAATAGTGGCTTTTTGTCACCGGTTCCCTGTCACTCAGTGATGAAATAAATAAATGGATGGTACGTTTATACTTTCTGTTTGTGAGAGAAATAAAGACTCAACTTGAGAACATCAGAACCGAAAGTTATGTAAGCTACGCATGGGGTGTTATTATTTTGTCCATGTGTGCCGATAATCCAGGAACCCAAGAAGCTTCGCATGCCCAAGTTCGTGTACAGTTGTTCAGGTTTGCTGCTAGTAAATACTGCAGACGGTTAGAATATGCCACAAATAAACGCAAGCATGCTCCACACGCACCAGCAATCAACGTTGCAAGATGGCATCCACGTTCCAACGACTCAGGTAACCGAGCGGAATGCCAACGGGGGGTTTCTGGAATCGATATCTCAAGAGGCGGTATGACCGGAAGTGCGGTTATATTCAAACTGCAGAAAATACTTGTCACACCTTAATTAGATTTTGACAGACAGTGGCTTAATTATTGCGTCTTTCCTTTTTTGCTTGTTTGTTTTTCTTTCATTCCTGGGAATAGCAAGCCGCCGTAGCGCAGGCTAACCTTTCCCTCCTATTTTTTTGTATAATAAATATATCGCCCCCCCCCCCTCAGTTTTTCGTTGCATTCTGCATGCTCTAGCTCAAGTGGAGAAAGTATAGCTCGTTTCATTATCAGCACATCGATGGTCATATCGATAAAGACAAAAGAGACTTCCCGGCCACGCTACTTATTTTTTTCTCACTCGTAAATAGTCGCCGAAATGTAGAGCTATATTTTGGCGACAATGCATTAACTATGTCGACGTGTGGTAAAAAGAAAAGGAGTCCGGCATATAATTATCCTCCGCTTAAACTCTTTATATTCATTTATGTATCGTGCATCCGAACAAATATGCCGGACGTGTGAGCATCGCACCACTTTGTCATCACCGCGGCAACGACGAAGGCGCCCTAAAGTGCATGTTTGCTAAAAGCGTGGTATGATTTTTGTCATGACTCCTTAAAAATATCTTACAACAACCCCACCTCAAACTGCTTGTAAAAAGCCAAATATATAGGAAAAAAACTAAAAATGCCCCGAAACCGGCAGATACCAGTGTCAACCCCACCCCGATGTCATCCCAGGATGAAAACCCATGAACGTGTGGCGCGTGACGTTAGGAACAAGTCTTCGAGGTCTTGTAAGTGTCCGGTGAAGGTCAATGGGAGGGCTTTTGGTGCCAATTTGTCACGCTGCGGACGTATCCACCCCCGCATTTTCGGAACTAACCTCTCTACGACGTCACGTAGTTGCCACTCTCCTTTTCCGTAGACGTCTCCTCGCGCTCCTTCCTCCGTGGAGTAGTGCACCCGCTTTACTTCGGCCATGTGAGTGACGCCCCCACCAAAAAGCAACAAACACGTATACGTATCCTTCAAGTAGGACGCTCGGACGTAGCCCAGCTGGAGCTCTCTGCTTCAATGGATTCCCATTGGGTATGGTGCATAGTTCATTTGTCGCTGTTCGCTCATCGGATCGTCTGTGGTAAGCACATCTATTACGACTATTATCCAGCTCTTGACTAGATGTTGCATTCTCTCTCATACTCTTATTCTTAAACTCATACTCCTCGCATCATTAGTCCTAAAGAGTAGCCAGTCAACGTGAACCGCTACTCTTGGCTTATAATCAATTAAACGGAACTTGGATTGACACAAGTGCGCAAAGAAGACGTATAGCCTAAGAAAAGTACCTGAAACGCCACTTTTGCCGCCACGTTTTTACGCCATGTGTTATACTCGTTGCGTGCAACATTAACGCACATTTTACGATCTTATCATGGTTTCACAACACTGCCCCGATTCCAGACGATAGCCCAAACGAAGACACGTATATGGTGACAGCAAGGCTTAAGGCTCGGCTTCTGGACCCAAAGGTTTACGACAGGGTAGTCCGACCCACTGGGATAAACTCTACTGTGACGCCTATCGGTGTGGACATCGTACCAGAATCTGTCGCGCATGCGGTGAGATGTGCCATTGAAACCCGTCGTTTTAGCACGATCCAATGACTTGTCATGTATTCCACGTACTTTCCAGGGAATGTCCACGGACAGCCTTGAGATCAGCTTCCTCTATTGCATGGTGAGCTTTCTTCCGTGGTCCTTTATCCTGAGATTTTTCCTGTGATAAGAGTGTTCTTCGTTGTTTACCAGCACTGTAAGGCGTTTTCAGTAGTACTACTGTCTTGTACGGCTTGCGTCAAAGTTAACTTGAACACTACTCTAGCCTGCGAAGCGGGAACAGAGCCACCCTTCCAGTGCCTAGCAGAAAACAATGCCTTCATGTCACCCCTCTAACTCTAAATAGGTAACACACTCCGCCCTTATATCTACTAAGCACTAGAGTCACTAAATAGGGGTACGGAGCATTGCATTCCCTTTCCGCGCAGGAGCCGCCGTTCGGTGTCCTTGATTGGGCCGATCGTGTCACGTGGTGTCTCCTTCCAAGAACGCGCCGTCCATGTTGAGTCCCCTCCATCCAAAATCGGTTTCCTCGGTTGCGAGCAGTTCTCCGGCGGAGAAGGGGGAGATTGACGTCCCATTGCTAGGCGACGCAGCCGCGCCGGACCTAAGGTGGCAGTCTCGCTCGCTGGCGTGGCTCAGTTGTCGCTACTCTGCTCCCTATTTAGTGACTCTACAAAGCACCACCAGGGTCCGCAGGCCGGAATGGAGCTCGAGGTAACTCTGATGTGAGCGGTATTATGCACTCGTAAAACGCAGTATGAATCCTCATTAAGCTCCAGCACCGTACATAAGTGACGTACTTCCTCTTTGTTTTTATGCTTCAATAGAAGAGTTTGAAGGATTGTATATCCGTTCTCTAAAACGAGATGTTTGCGAACGATACGGTTGAACTGAATATGCATGCTTTCACATGGAAAGTACCTCGTCTGAGATTTCACAAACACACCAATCAAGTCCCGACCGGACTCTACTAATTTCGCGGGCGCATTTCCTTGAAGACTTGGAGCGACCCTCGTCTGCAGTGGGACAGGAAGAAAGACGACCCCACCTTCTTCATTGCGCCAACCACAAGTGTCTGGGTGCCTGACACTACATTACTCAATGCGTAAGTGTTCGAATACTGCAGAAAAAGGTGCTGACGCCAGGACTAAAACACAGACCCGTGGCTCCATGGGAAATGTCTCCGTTAACACCATTTGTAGCACACACAAACAAAATAATTTTCTCGTGCAGCGTGCACAGACCTCCAGTATGACACAAAAGACAGGTCATTCGGTAATCCCGTGCTGGATCCCTTCCCTTCCTTCTGTTTTATTTTTTATCAGCATTAAACATACCCCCCGCCACCCCCGGTGCTGGATGCCAGCCACACTGGTATTCGGGGCAATTAATTTGCCTACTTGCTGCCGCAGCTGCAATTTTAGTCGACATTATTCCGTTGGAAATACCCCAGTTTCCACACAAGCTTGTCCGGAGGCAACACTTTCCATGACCCCATTACATTTAGAGAAGCCATATCAGGATATGCTTTATCTGAATTATTATCCACCCAATATGACACTAGTCTGTGACACGACGTAATCTAATATGTACAATCGTTTTCCTGTAGTGCTGTACATACCACGCAATTGGTTTGCCCACTCGGTTATGTAGTACCTTCTGGTAGTAGTGATTAACGTATGAGAAAAAGAGAATGTGTACCACTGGTGGCAGGCTCTGTTCTTTATCACATAACGAAGTCACGATGGGCGTACATTAAAGCAGCAAACGAGACTTTGCTTGAGACCATCGAAAGGAAAGTACGTCGACGTAGTTAAAAGGACGCGAACAAACAAAGTTGTGCTCTCTCCATTGCAGGAATCCCAACATGATTTATGTAGGTCAAGACAACGTAGTCGATGTCCAGGACAATGGCATCGTCCTCATGTGCCCTTCACTGACGGCCACCGTACCCTGCACCATGGACATGAGAAACTTCCCTTACGACGTTCACGAGTGCACCCTGCAGTTTGCGTCGCTTTCTTATTCGGACTCCGAAATCGAGTACACGACCAAAATTCGGCCCACCCCAACGAACAATGTAAGCTCCGAATGGGATGTGCAAGTAGTCTCGTTCCAGAAAGGGAAAGTCCTCAACCATACGTCCTTGGACCTCGTGGTGCGCATGCGTCGCACAGGTGGCGTCTACCCGTACACAGTGACGTTGCCGACGCTAGCCCTAGCGTTCGTGACGTTGGCTATCTTCTGGATGCCACCAGATTCAGACAGGAGAATCACCGTGGGCCTATTCGGATTGCTCGCAACGTACCTGTTGCTGTCCTGGATGACGTGGACAATGGAGGCTCACGTATTCGTGCCTCGGATTAGTAAGTCCTTACTTGAGGAATTTAACACTAGCATGCAGCGGCGTAGCCATCGAAATATTTGGGGGGAGGGGACTTTATGGGGACTTTACGTGGGGAGGAGGATTTCCCCCTCATTTCCCTCTCTCAAATGCTCTACCAACGATAGAATATCGGGGGTTTGAACCCCCTTACCCCCCGTTGGCTAGGCCAATGCTAACATGCATACTGACAGGTCCTGTCGCTTAGTCTCATTTGCTGGCTTCAGGCATGATGACAAAATCCCTCCAGAATCTCGCGCGAGAGACTTCATTTTAAAAAGAGTCAGGGTGACGTCACCACCGAAGAAAACTTTAGTATAGAAACATCTCGGCTGATGATACGCTTAAAAAATAAACAGCTCGTGCACGTGCCTCTGTCATTACGAATTTTTGCTTATCCACAGCAGGAATAATATGACTGCGAGCTGAGTGAGCTACAATATGACTATATATACTCAGACCAAAACGACCTTCTCAAAAATTATTTTATTTCCTCAGCCAAAGAGAGGAATAATCTCTCGTGTGTGTTACAGTGTCCTCAGCGGCCTTTGACTCAAATGATCTCATGATCATGATCTCAAAGCACGTGTACCTGCCTGGTCTGGTAACGAAGGAAGAACTTCTACCGTGGCTTGAGTTCCTCGCTCAAAGCACTGTACAAGTTCTACAAGGTCGAAGTAGGCATCAACAAGGCGGTGGAGCTTTGTGTGAATGCACCCGCCGTCACTGAGGAGTTGAGATGATGGGGGACTGCATCAACATAGAATGCTTCATGGAGGCTGCTCTGGCGCTGTCCCTCGGCAAACATACGGTGGTCTGGGATGACAGCATGATGCTGGTGATGACTCCCGGGGAAGGCAAATTATCTTTCTCTACTATGAACACGCCGAAGAACTGTCGTTCCCTCAGATCTACTTGGGCGAGCTTCGTAAGATCAATCCCGATGCCAAGCACTCAGCCTTCACCATGGCGTCAAGTGAATGCCGAAGGGCCGACCGCAGAGGTGCCACGTCACTGCACGTGCTCTACATGTCCATGAAAGTCATGTGCCACAGGATCAGTTCCTCCATGGCGGTGTTCTTCCGCAACACGGACACCATCACGCGGGAGCAATTGTCGAGCGAAAGCTTCCTGGAGAACGCCGTACAACACGATATCCCCGGCATCCCCGACAGGGTCCAGTACTGACACACCCGAAAGAAGAACCTCTTCGCCATGATCAGTCAACTCGGAAAGCTGACGGTGTTTCTTACACTCTCGGCCTCCAAAGTACGAGTACATTGGTCCAACTTGCTCTCTCTGCTGCAAAGGCTCAAGTTGAGGCCGGTCGACGTGTGTGTGTGCCAGTAGAGGAGTTATCAAGCTTCGAAAGAGCCGGTCTCGTCAATAACGACCCCGTGGAGTATGCTGTATACTTCGACCATATCGTGTAATCATGAACATCCTTGCACACCAGAAGATATCTCCGTTTGTGCTGTATATGGTCCTAGACTATTTCAAACGGAACGAGTTTCAGCACAAGGGGAGTGCCCACGCGCACGTACTCCTGTGGCTGGCGAACGCTCCGAATGCACAGCTAGGGCCCGACATGCTCTCGGTCGATCACGAGCAGGTGAAGCGCCCCCGCACGCAGGTACACCAGCACACACATACCTGCTACAAGAGAAACAGCAAGAAGTGCCGCTCCGTTCTGGCCGATGCTAAAGACAACGATAGTGCAGCCGCTGCCTGCCGCCACATCACCACACCATCACCATCACCACAGACGAGAAACAAGCCAAAAGTATCAGCGAGACGCTGAAGCAGCGCTACTTGGCGATTCATGCCGCCATGGAGGACACCGAGTACCTGACCGTACAGCACTTCTCGGGCCACCACAACATCCACACTGAAGAAGACTACATGATGATCGCACGCGCGGGGGTGACTAGGCTTAAGCTCATGCTGAAGCGAGACGAGAGCCAAACGCGGGTTAACTACTTCAACCCCTGGATATCCTCCATACTCGACTCTAACATGGATCTTCAGATCATACTCGACGTGTACGCCTGCGCCACGTACGTCGTCGAGTACGTAAACGAGGCAAACCGAGGCATGTCCAACCTGCACAAAGCTTTGAACGAAATTGTGGAGGCTTCACCCGAGGCGAACCTGACCTACACCAAGGCTCTCCGCGAATTCGGCGTCAAAATGCTCAATGCAGTGGAAAAGTCTGCGCAGGAAGCTGCGTGGTTCCCCCTCGGCCAAAACATGTCCGAAACGAGCCAGGTGGTCGTCTCTGCCAGTACGGCTTGGCCCGAGGTGGGTACCCGAGTTCGTAAGACAGACCAGATGAACGTGGAAGGCCCCGACTCGACGAGCACCGACGTGTGGCGAGTATGGAGAAGTACGAGGGCCGTCCCGCCTACCGTGAAGGGCTCACATACGCGACCTTCCTTACAGAATACATTGATCGGTATGGGGCGCCACAGCAGACTACTCTGCGTCGCTGCCACAGCAACCCATTTACCGACGTGGTGAACTTCAAGAGACAGCATGTGCTCCTTTTCTACCCATTTAGGTGCGAAGTTGACATCCCGTATTCACACAAGTACATGAACATCTACGACGATAACTTATAATTCATCCTACAAGAGAAAGCAAGGTACACCAGCGGGGTCGATACTCGAGATATGGAAGAACTTTGCTCTATGATCATCGCGGCCGAGGCGCTGCGCGCTGAATGGGAAGAAGAGGAGCCCCACCAAATGGACCAGCAGCAGCGACACGTCGGGAACCCAGTCACCACCCTCGTACGAACATTGGTCGACGACAACTCGGACCTGCTAGGGGACACTGAGCAAGTGCAGCCCAAAGCCATCAGTCCGAGGTGCCTTGCTCTGCAGAGCCGCGTCGATTGCATGCCCCGGGTGGAATACCACGAAAAGATGCGCATGGCCAACACCTCCCAGTATGAAATCCTCCGTGAGGTAACCCCCCGACTTACCACGCCCGACAGCAAGGTTTTGCAGGTGTTGTTGACCAGGGCAGCAGGGTGTGGCAAGACGTTCGTGCTCCGCCTCATGATGGACATATACAACCGTCACTATAATACGCCTGGCACGGACCGCAGCGTCAATGCCTACACCGCCTGCGCCACCCTGGGAAGAGCCACCGTGGTTTTAGGCGGTGTGACAGTCCATGCGGTGTTCAAGCTTACCGTGTGTGCACGCACAAGGACAGAGGCTTCGGCGGTAGCGACTTGAACACCTTCAGGTGCTCATTCAGAAACATCCGACGTGTGATCGTTGATGAAGTGAGCATGATGTTCTCCGACATCCTGGGCAGATCGATAAGCGGCTCCGCCTGGAGAATCCCTACATGATCATACACAACATTGACGTACCTGACGGCTTAGTAAATGGTGCGGTGGGCACGCATAAGTACGTCAAGAAAGATGTGGACGGTCTGCCCCTGAGGCTTTTTTGCGACTGCCCCCCCTTACCATCGGTATGGCAGCGTGTCTTAAGCGTGAACCGCATTGCCTGAAAAGCGTTCGAATTTTTTCCGAACCGAATTTGGGACTTTTTTTCGGAGACCAGAATTCCGGTCCGCATTCGGCCCGATCTGGCAAAGCTAGATTTTTCCTCTGAAATGGGAAGTGACACCAACCGAAAAAGTAGGAAGCATCCAATGGCTATTCAGCTGGAAGGAGAACCATAGCAGTTTTCGGACAATTTTTCGTGCCATATGCGATTCATCCTTTACCGGTAGGCGTCTGCGCCAAGGGAACCCCGAAATCCATCATTCGTGGGTTCCCGTGGACCTGAGGCATATAGTCACGCAACTCCGAACCGTAAGCAGTTCCCGGTCGTACAAGCCAACGCGATAACCATACACAAATCTCACTACCACGAGGCCGTGTACGAATAGGCCAAAACAGATGCTAACAGCTTCATAAAACTTGCCAACAGACTTCCAAAGGATCGACCAACGAATTTTCCTAAAGTTTATATTTCTTCAGCCACAGACTGAAATATTCTCTATAGTGTGTTACAGCGTCCTCAGCGGCCTTTGACCCAACACCCAACAATGTTGTCTTATTGCTTTCTAGTTACGTTCCTTGGAAGCACCATGCTTGTTGAAGCTATCGTCATTGGCTTCTCTGTAGTCACCATGAACTTGGTGAACACCTCCATGCCGAGTCCCGACCTCCTGGTACGCTTCCTACGTGGTCCAGCGGCGAAGTTTCTCTGCTTGAGCCAACAAGTCAAGTCCCCAGGTGCCGTGGATACAGACGACGATGGACAGATCAACTCGAAAGAAAATGACAGCGACTGGTACATGATTGCTCAATGTCTGGACAGGTTTCTGTTCCTTGTGTTTCTTGCTGTCTTTGTGGCTCTGGAGGTTTAAATTTCTTTTCGTCGCCGCTAGTGTCGTGTGTTATCTGTTTCGTTGAAATTGACTCGCATGTTGAGACAAGGCACAAGATCAATAAAGGTGTCAAAACGAATTTTGAACGAAAGAGTTGCGTTCGTTCGTTCAGGCGCACTTGCCCGGTAGCTATAACTACACCTATACACAGGGTGTTCCATTTAACGTGATAAAACATTCTACCTGGCGACGTACTCGCCGGAGGATTGTGGGACTTTCGACAATTGCCTTCTGGAAACTTTTGGCGTCATTGAGGAAGGATTTGAACAATTTTGAATTGCGAGAAATTTATTTTTTTAGATTGAACTTTTAAAATTGCCAAGCTTACGTTACTTTTTTTACAGAAATATGAAATCATCCACATATAACCGCAGACCCAACAAGAACTATGCACAGCATCGCAACAGAAATAAATGAAAACAATTAGTAAACATTCCGTTTTAGCCCCACCTACTTGTGGGGCTTTCCCCCCCTTTTCTGTAAAATGTGCGTCTAGAGAAGGAAGCTTTCGTTTGTCTTGTCTTCTTTGTGATAAGACGGTTGTCACTAGTATCAAGTTCAAAGCGGGGGAAAGAAAGGTAAAACAAGGGGCGGGAACACTTCCTCCTCTCCCCGCACTTTCCGTGCGCTCTTCCTCGCGACAATCAAGCAGGCAGGGCTTACGCGGAATTTTTACTCGGAATTTTTACAAATTTTGTACGTTAGGTTATCATTAATTCGAGGGTTAATACATATATTTCGCGAGGCGCGAAATATATATATATATATATTCTGGTAGAGTTGTAAAGTTTCTTGATGAGCAATGGTCCACGGTACCGTGTCAGACCCCGTTCTGTAGTTGCAGGAAGGGAGGAATTACAGGCTAAAAATCTGGTTTTGCTTCAGACTGACAAGTCTGGCCGTTTTGGTGTTCTACCGAGAGAAGAGTTCTTAAAAAAGCGGTCGAATGCGGGTGACGAGCTGTTGGTGCTTTTCAGTGGAAACCTTCGGACGTTGAAACAGGATGTTTTGAATATTTTGAATGAAAAGATAATGTCGGCTTTGGTAAAGAGTGTCAAAGCAACGTCTTCTTGCACTTTCTCTTGGAAAATTTTATTGAAGCATCACAAACCCAATCTACCTTTGGAATTGTACTTAATGAAAATAGCACATGGCAGAAGTTGGTGTCAACGTTCATTCAGAAATCACTGTCAGTTTTAAGTGTACCCAACTCCTTATCTTTGAGCAACTCTCAAGACTTTATCAGAATGCTTTTGTCGTTTCATGGTTCTGAAATGTTCGGGATGTCTTTGGATGTGAAAGATCTGTACGATACTCTTGGGAAACCTTTGCTGTTTTGTTTTTCCTTTTACTTTATTTTCTTCTTTTCCTTTTCTTCCCTCTGCTTTACTCCCCCCTTTTCTCCTTTTTCTTCCTCCTTTTATTTTCCTCTTTTCCTTTTCTTTTCGTCCCCTTTTCTTTCCTTCTTCCCTTTTCCTTTTTTTTTTGTTTGGAATAGCAAGCCGACCTTCGTCTGGCTGACCTGTCCTTTCTTTTTCTTAATAAACATATCCCCCCTTTTTTGCTGTTGAAACGTGTTTCGGATCTTTTGAACGCCACTTTGGTTTAGTCATCGGCAATCATTCTTTTCTCCGCCATCTCGTCGAGACTGGTAGGTACCCGGGTTTGAATCCCGGTGTCAGCTATGCTGGGGCTTTTCCTGGGTTTTTCTCAGACGCTTTCAGGCATATGTGGGCACATTTCCCTTAGAAGTTGGCCCAGGACGCACATTCCCCCAGGGCGTCAGTCGTGACGTTGCCCACCTCTGTGAGGCCGACAACGGTGAGCCCTTTCACGATCACCACCACCCGGCCAACGGGAAGTTCAAGTTTTTAGATTTGACCTTACACTTCAAAGGTGGTTGGTGCTGGGAATATGGTGCGTCACGCAAAAAAACCCTCCTATCCAGAATGAGCTGCCAATTCTAAGCTGGTAAAAAAATAGTTTCATAAATTCTTTGATAAACAGTGCCCTGTTCAAGTCTTGCTCGCATTTCCTGTCCAGTACTCTCAAACTACAGACCGCCAGATTACAAAGAGCGGGCTACGAGTTTACGTTAATCCAGCGCAATTTACTAGCACAGTTTCAAGCTCGCCCGAAACGTTTAATGGAAGAAAAAGAGAAAAAAATTGCAATAGTTCCGTACTACCACAAGGTTTTCCATAATTTGAAGACCATGTCGGAGGAGATTGGGGTCCGTCTCATTTTTAAGAACAACTTCAGGTTAGATCGTTTAACGCCTTTTTCAAAACCAGAGTCTGGTTGTAATGTTTAACACAGAACTATCAAGTTTGTTCCTTATGGCAAAAATGTTTATAGAGAGAATCGCGTAGTTGCAGGCTAGCTGGTGGATATATACTCCATGATAAGCAAGCCTGAGCGATGGGCAAAACACGTAAACAACACAACACGAAGAATTCCTTTAGCTTGTGACTCTGTAGGTATACTTAGGGCAAACGTCAAAATGCGTAAACCAAAGGTCGGGCCAGCATAAAAACAGCCCATATTCGAATTTGTCGGATAATCTAAGTCTCTGTAATAATTGTCAGTCCCTATGGTCCCAGACGCTGGTGCTGGCGTGGGAACTGCAGAGGCGAAAACGTCTTTGGAGGGGAGCCCTGGTCACACAGAAGGTGGGCAATTGTATTCTTGTGTCTTCTGTTTGTATCCAACCCGGGCTTCAGACGCCTCCTGTGACATTCTTTCAACTTAGTTTGTCCTCACATCTCTACTCCTCTCTCTGTGTGTGGTGGTTCTGCGCAATGCGCGAAACTCTCTTGATGCTTTGCGCGTGCGCAGAACCACCAGTGTACGATGTACTAAAACTCACTATTACGGAACTTTGCACATCATTGCGCATTACGACTGCCTACTTATGGACTGCCCTTACTACCAGCGAGAGCGCGAGATCTTGCAGCACGGAATGCAAGCAGTCGACCACCGCCCTCTTACCATAGGCAAGGTGCTGGGCCCATGGTCCAGTAGCGTTCATATGCATCAAGGTCTCCGTCACCTTTGGGATTTCCTGTCATCAACAGGACTCTCCACCCGGCTTTGATCACCTGAATCCTCATCTTCACCTCCATCATTATCTCTCACTATCTACAAATGGCACTGGGGCAGCGCCCAGCCCGCTCATCGTCTCTTTATGTGTGCGTGCGTGGGTGCGCGCGCGCTTTACGAAAGAGCAAGCTGGAAGTTGTCATGTTCAACAGCAACATGATGCCAGCCAAATTCTGTGATTTGCTTATTATATTTTCGGAACCATTATCGTAAAGGCCTTCCGACCAGCTATATTTCTTGTAATCCCCACTGAACCGGTGCCGCGATAAAGAAACGAACGAGGGGGCCCTCTCCACTGACGCCACGCTAACCAAGGCCCAAAAGTGCGTTAGAGAAATGATTTAAAATTGTCATGTCTCTTCTGATGCCTTCGAAACACTCTGATGTGACATTAGAAAGGCCGCCCTCTGATGTCTTTGGAACACGCTGGGGTGACATTTGAAAAATCAGATGCTCTCTCTGATGTCCTCGCGACAGGTTCATGTTTTGGTTTGTTGCTTGGTTCTGTTTGATTTGTTGTTTAGTTTTGACGTTCATGCGTGACGCTCTCCCTGGCGTCCTTCGAGCCGGCTTTGATGTCCTGATGTTATCGTGTTTCACGAATTGCGCATGCGCAACCGTCTTTGTCAGATTTGAATCTCAGTGGGCTGGCGTGCACAAGTGTGGGAACGTCCGTTGCTGCAATCCGTTTCAATCTCTTTTAATCCGTGTTTATATCATGATATATACGTTCAGCGTTGGTTCACGTCATATTAGGCAAGTGCGTAGGAATGTTCTTTAGTGTTTTCGTGCATGGAGTCCGACGAAGACAACACGCTGTCGCCCAAAATAACTGACATCTAGTGACCCGACGACTTGAAGATGATTTCGTCTGTCAGCAAGTGCTTGACCGTTTTCGCAAGGAAACCAAAAGATACGCAGACATGGACATTCCGATGAGATCCGAGTGAGCGGTCTGCGTTTGTGTACAGAAGACGTCGAGGAACATGGCTGTTAGAGAAAGTCTAGAGCTTGCCAGAAGATAATTTGTTGTCTTATTATGTCATACTCCCATCATTTCTAGGTTCCTGGAGCAAAACAATTACTCACAAAATCACGAGTGCCACAGCATGATCTTCGAGACACATCTGTAGCAAGTGCCTATTAATGCGGTGCAGCTTGTATTGGCGTTTTTGATGATAAGTGCACTGTAAAAATATGGGTTTGTAAAAATAAATAGGTTGTACAAAAAAGAAAGACGACTTTGTGTCCTAACGCGTTATTTTCTGCCTTGTGTCCTAGAGGATAATTTGGAATGGCCCATATAACATCAAGGTATGGAAGTGGGGGGAGGGGAGATATGTGAGAAGAAAAATAAATTATGAAGCTGGCTGGCGTGACATTAAAACATCAGCGCCTGCTATCACATATTAGGACATCAAGGTCTCAAATTACAGCCTAATGTGTTTTAGGCCTAAATATTTTTTTTTGTAACGGGACAAACAGGCGCTAGGCATTTGGCACTTTCAAGTACAATTTTGAGGTACTTTGCCCATCACGTCGAGTGGTTTCTTACCGGATTCTGCTGCCCGCGTGCGTTCTAAACAGCGAATGCAAGCCGCTGACTTCCATCTACACCTCACACTTGTCACAGTCACAGAAGACACACCTCCTGCGATAGGGTCCGATTTCAGACACAGCGGGAGACTAAAAAACAAAAAACAAAACAAAATCTGTTCACGTGGCCTCGAGTTAGCTACCACCCCTTGTCGACTGGAAAGCGTTGGCTGCAGACATTACAATGGATCTGCAAAGTTGTTTTGTTATGTTACTCGTCACTTGCCTCGTTAAAACTGTTTCTACCGACAACGGTAAGAACTCGATAGCTGCCTCTTATAATCTGTAAGATGGTTCTTATGTATACTTTGTTTTGTAAATCACCTACCTTTGTGGGGGGTAGAATTCAGGCAGCATACACGGAGGTTGCGTTCTGTGCTCTTCAATAAGACGACTTACGACCCATGGATGCCCCCCACTCGCAGTTCCGGCGACGTCATTCCATTGGATGTTAAGTTTTATATGATTCGAGCACCCACGTTGGTAAGTTTCCGTCCATATATCTTAATATATTTTGCAGTCGTTCCCTTTCCTCCGAAGGACACAGGCAAACATCTGTTCCAAGCAGACACCATTTTGTGTACGGTAAGTAGCACAGTTCGTTTGGTTGGCAAACTTGCGTGATTGAAACGAAACGCGTACCGTTATTACTGCGTAATGTGAGTGTGCCAATGGTGATTCGCGCTTTTAGCGTCAAAGGTTCAATAGGATTTCATTGGGGCTGTAGGTCTGTGACACGATTGAAAATCAGCTTTGTTTGATCATGCTCTCGTGATGCACGAAATGACGTGACGTGCTCGTCTAGGGCTGGAAAGACGTTCATATTAAATGGGATCCATCCCAATACGGTGGCATACGGAGATTGACGGTGGGTAGAAAGGAAGTTTGGACACCAGAACTGGTGAATATCAACGGGTAAGTGGATACAACATTTATGATAATCTTCAATATCTTGAAACAAACGAGTCGTTTAGTTGTAAACGGGTCGCGACGTTCTTAGTTGTGCGGTATAAATGGAAAATACATACATATGATTCCGAGTTTGACAATAGACTCAGGAGCAGTAGTTTCGGTACCACCAATGGAGCGATACCACCAATATCGAAACTCATTTCGGCAGTGAGGCGACCGCGGGACATGAAACGTGCTTAACGCGAGGAACTTTCTGCTGGCGTGAGAGCAGGACAGAGATGTGTGTTGCAGGCTTTGTATGTCGGTAATTGCATTACGTAGAAATTGTCTTTTTCTTCGTATCTGCCGTATACAGGACTACAGAGCAAAGCATGTATGGCGTGATCAATATCATATACAAAAAGTGCCACTTTAGGACTGCAGGAAAAAAAAAAAACTTGAGCAGCACAACAAACGCCGTATGTTTCCCCCATTCATCATCATGAATTTATCTGTTGTTGTTGTTGTCGTATGGGGCCGCAACATCTTTTACACAGGCGGCATTTTTGTGATGCATCATCCACAATGGCCCCATTTAGGAAAACACAAATTTCATTTCATTTCATTTATTTACTTTAAAGACCCTTGTGAAGGGTTTTACATAAAGGGGGAAGTTTTGTACCTCTAAAACGACAAATTCCAAAACGATGTACACAAAAATACACAAAATTCGTTCACTCAACACAAATAAATTATTTATTTCTGAAAATGGTCATAGCACATGGAAATAAACGACGATATATTTGGTTCTGATGCTATGTGGGCAGGAAGGTCGTTCCAGTTCGGAACCATCGGCTGGGGCGGAGATTAGAGTAATTTCTTCGTTCGCGCAACTGGAGCAAGTACTTTGTGCGGGTGATCAAGTCCTGGAAATAACTTGTGACGGGGTTGACAGTATGTCGGGTGAGGAAGAGGGTGACCGTAATATAGCCTATGAAAGAACGCCAGGCCTGATACCTTTCCTCTGCTAATCAAATGAGTAAGAGAGAGTTGGGCTTTAATGGCTGAGACGCTGGAAAAAGGATGATAATCGCAAGCAGCTGCTCTATTCTGTACAGTTTCTACTTTGTCGATTAAGGGATGCTGGGATGGGTTCCAGACTGTAGAGGCATATGACCATATAGAACATACAGCTGTGGTCGGACTAAGGTTGTGTAGGCAAGAGACTTCATTTCAGGTGACGCTTAATAAAGCCTAGGGATTTATTTGTTTGAGTCACGATGGACTTGATATGTGAGGTCCTGGTGAGATCGCTTGTTATAGTGATACCGAGATGCTTATACGCAGATGTCCTTTGCAGTAATGCGTGCGGAGTTGTGTATGGGTACAAATATGGGGCTGTCACAGAAGTGACTGTCATGCATTTAGATTTGTCGTCATTGACTTCCATAAGCCATTTAGAACACCAGGAGTATAGACTGCCCAGGTCAGATTGAAGAATCTCACAATCCCTTACTTATTTAATAATTGGATAAATAATACAGTCGTCTGCATACAGCCTGATAGTCGATCGAACAGAGTCAGGTAAATCGATTGATGTACATCGAAAACGGGATAGGTCCGGACACAGAGCCTTGAGGGACAAAACTGTGTGGCGACGTTTTACCATCCATGATAACTGATTGATATTTTGAAGGAAAGCGCGCAATCAATTTAGAACTGGAGCATGTAGCTTGTAGTTAGCAGTCTCTAGGAGGAGTCGTTGATGCCGGACCTTATCTAAAGCCTTTTTAAAATCAATAAATAAGCCGTCAGTTTGACCATTTGAATGCGAGCAATTGTGAAGATCGATCACTAATTCAAATCCCCCGTATTTTTTACGATTCAATCGGTATCTGAACCACAGACCAACGTGATTTTCGTTTATTTAGTCGATGCAATATTTCGCAGAATTCACGCTATTTGTTCTTCAGGCGCGGCATGTCCGGCATCGGAACAGAGCCGGTTCGGGTATGGGTATCTTTCGATGGTCGAATGAAGTTCTGCAGGCCATCGCCCGTACAGTCCCTATGCGTAGTAAGTATTTTCGCTGCTCCTAAAACCGCAACTATTGAAGACAGTGTGACGTAGCCAGAAAAATATTTTTCCCAAGGGTTGTATGGGAACTTCACATGGGGGATTAGAATCTCATGCCCCAGTTCTCTTTTCTCACGTGCATATCGAAAGGAACGCCTCCCCGGCTACGTAACCGAGGAGCGAAAACTATCACCTTGGTCGTAGTAGCTGTTTGTCTCCCGGCCCCCAACTACTAGGTTTTCTCCTTCTTTTTATTTATTTCGATTAACTGCGGCTAAGTGATCTGGGGTAGCCAGTCTGACTTTGTCGAGACTTAAATCCCCAGTTTTTTTCTGTTTCTATCGCATCACATCACACTACAGCTGTCGAAAAGTGACGACACACGCTTGGCAGCATTTCGGCAACACTCGGCCACTGGCTAACTGTTGGGCGCATGTTTCTTTCGAGCTGCCATGTCCAGCGAATGGTAACATAAACTGGAGTTGCCAACAGTAACGAAAAACGACGCGCACACGTTACGTGGGCTATTCAAAACAGCACTCAGGGAAAACGGGTGTCCACTCCATTTATGTAGTTATGGAAACACTCTATATCTTCTCCGCTAAATAATGACGCTATGCCCCCGCCACTCAGTGTAGTATTCATTGGCGTTCTGTGTTCTTCCATCATCTAGGTACATCCTTTTTGGGGTTATTATTTTTGCGAAGGTACAGTGCCGGACAAAAGTCTCCAGCGCCTTCCTTCCTCAGAGTGACGCGCTAGCAGCGAATGGTACCCCAAGCAGCACAATGTACTGAAAGTCGAGTGCAGTAGGGGTGGACGGTATGTGTCTTATCAATGTTCTTTAGTTTCACGGGTCTCTTCAAGGCCTTCCACCTACCCGTCCACCCCCATTGCACTCTACTTTCAGTAGATTGTGCTGTTCGGGACCGTACGGACCTAGAAACAGGTGACTGGGTTACGCAGGCACATGTCTTTAAGTCCGTCCAATACGCTGCTATAGCGTTTACATCTTCATCAGCACGGCACATCTTGGGACAAAAGTTCAAAGAACATCGGGGCGTCGCATTGGAGTGACACCCGAGCAGCAAACACGGGCGGACACACACGCTTAGGGATGAGTAGAATATCCTATCACCCGTTTGTTATTAGCACTCTTTCTGATAGCTAGCCGGGAGCCGCTCCGATGAAAAAATACGCCAGTGCCGTGTTCCGTAAACTTTTGTCATAACTCCCAAGCTGTATCTTGTACTACAGTGCTGGGCAACAGCTTACGGAACGAAAGTGATACCCTAGCACCTAATGGTATCGTATGGACCTATACAAACAGGTGACTGGGCTATCTAGGCGCATGTCTGTAACTTCGTACGGTCCCATTCGCTGCAAGCGTGTCACTCTGAGGAACGAATGCACCGGAGCGTGTTCCGTAAACTTTTGTCCAGCACTGTACGTACAAATCCTGTCGCCATTCGTGCATTGCACACGATTCAACCAACTGTCGTGCAGGTGGACCTAAGCAATTTCCCATTCGACAAACACGAATGTGCTGTCCACTACACCACGATGCGATACTACGCCGTCGATGTCGGCAACATTACCGTCTCTTCTGGGACATCGGAAGGAGTGTTTCGCGTTCTTCAGGCCACGGGCGAGAAAGAGTAAGTAATGCGACGTTCTTCCTATCACCTAGAGAGTGGTTGGGGTAACGGTGACCCCGACGACAATATTTGGTGACGCGCGGTCACTAAATTTGACCGAGCAATCATCCCAATAGAAGACCAGATAAATCTATAATCTTTGTATCTATTTCTAACATAATTACGCATTTTGGATAAAGGAAATGTGTGTTTCTTGCCGTTCGTATTGACCAGCTCCGTCGAACACGTAATTTTTGAAGCGTTCCCATTGCATATGAGGACACAGGAAATACCTGCCATTAACGTGACTCTGTGCTTACAGAAAACTGAAGACAAGTACGGGCCTCTTGTACGAAACGCTAACTTTCCGCTTCGTACTCGAGCGGCGCAACCAGCTTCATCGCTACACCATCGTTGTACCGTCCATCGCCACTTTCGTGCTTATCCTCTTGGTTGTCTGGTTCCCGCCTGGTTCGGACCGTAAGATCACCGTGGCCGGCGTCGCCCTGGCGCTCATCGTCACGCAACTGCACGGTGCCTCGTACGACGCTGCTGGATCTGTCAAGGTACCCAAACTGGGTGAGCTCTACCTTACAGTCTGTATGTCTGTCAGCATCCACCGTCCTGCGATACACTTCGACAAAAAAAGAAAAGAAAAAGAAGGTGGCCTCAAAACTTCTTTAGGGGAGTAACTAGCTTGTTCCCAAGAACATTCTCTTTAGGGAGTAATATTTATATCCTTCATTGAGAGTTCGGCGTTTCTCCATTTTGAAGGAGTGACTATAGTGTCACGCTGACACCAAGAAATGGGTTCATGCAGCTGTGCGTGCATGCTTTGGAACCTTGAATTATATTTCTGGTTAGATATACAGGGTGTCCCAGCTAGATGCGAACACATTCTTTAAAAATATATATATCACGTTTTCCGAGATCGAATCAATTGCATTATAGCATAGGCTGAGCCTGAAGGGCACTTCTCAGGAGGGCACTAGCAAACTCCTAAGGCAATGTCTCAATTAACTTTTTAATTATGAAAGTTACGAGATTGTCCCCATGAGAAGATCTAGACCCTTCGGTCACCTGATACCAGAGCCGTTTTCAGAACAAAAATCCATTTAATAAATCACCCGCAAAAAAAAAATTTCATTGCGCATCTTTGGAGACGCGTATTTCCTTCACCCGCAATGTGAGCGGCACTGTGCTCCTTCACCCTCTCACGTTGGGGGTGGAGGAAAGACGCGTCCTCGAAGACGCGCAATGAACAAAATAAAGAAAAAAACTGCGTTATCTTCACGAATTTTTTTGCGGACGATCTATCGAACGGATTTTTGTTCGTAAAACGGCTCCGATATCTGGTGACCGAAGGGACCAGATGTAGCTTGTAGTGGGGACCAACTTCGTAGCTTTTATAATTAAAAAGTTGATTATTGAAAGTTCATTAAGACATCGCCTTAGGAGTTTGCTACTGCCCTCCTAAGGAGTGCCCTGCAGCATATATTATATTGCAATTGATTTCATCTCGGAAAAAGTGATATACGTATTTTTAAAAAAATATGTTCGCATTTAGCTGAGACACACTGTATTTGCGTATATGCACATTGCAGGAGCTCGAGTTACTCTCTCTTTTTCGTCAGAGTGTGCAATGAATTCTTTCCATGAATGTGCATACGACAGTAAATCAATAATGTTGTTCCCATGTGTGGAATTATTCAAAAATGTGCTTCAATGTATCTTTCGTGCTGACTGTGTGCTTGTTTCGTCACTCCAGTGAAGGCACTGGGCGCCTTGAGCATGGTGGACGGCATTGTACTCGTCTTGACAATGCTCAGCATGAACATGACCAAGTTCCCAACTACGTCCACTCTCCGTCCGCCATCTTTCATCGTTAAACTCTCGGAAGGATTCTTGGGCAAGGTGTTATGTCTGTGCGACCCTGCCCTCTCCGAGAAAGAGGCCCGAGGAGAAACAACTGGCTACAACGCACGCAAGGAATGGTACATCGCGGCACAGGCACTGGACCGGTTGCTATTCCTTGTCCTTCTCATCGCCTTCGTCATCATCCTATGCTGATTGGTCGCTGAGCGATCCAAGTTCGTCATACGCCTCTCCTGTATGCCTTACGACGACAAAATGAATAAAGTCAGCGTGACCTGCTCGTTGTGACAAAGTTCGCGGAAGAAAGTCATTTCTCAAGGGCGACTCTTTACAATCAAGTTAGTGTCATTACGGACAAAAGTACCACCGTATATAATAAGGAAGAAGCTATTTGGCTCCACGTAGAACGAGGGTTTATAAACGTTTAAAGGGGCACTAAAATGCAAAAACAAGTTTAATTTAAATTACGTTACACGCTATGTGAATTTCGTACTTGCTATCATAATTCAAAACTTTGACGGACCTACAACGTACGGTGAATGAAATGTGAATTCTGAGTCACAGTGAATGTTCATGTTGTGAAACCGGCAGCTTATGCAGGAGTATCAGCCTGTATGAGTGATATATATATATATATTGCTCGCATACTGTCATTGCTTGCTGATGTTATATTGTGAATTTTTATTTTTAGGTTCCAGAAGTGAGGCTTACCCCTGCGTCACACACTGAACGAGGCATTGAAACTAAACTAAAAATGTTTAAACTAAAATGTAAAAATGGCCCTTTCGAGTACCATCAAATGTTTTTTATGCTGAGACAAACATTGCGTTATGAACCCACCAACGTGCACATTATTGTTTTTGGTCCAGCCGCAAACACTTTTCCGAGTTGTATTGCTGATTCTAACGAACTTTTTTCAAATTCAATTTTAGCAACTTCTTATAAACGGCGTCTAATGAACTATAGGCACACCTGTGACATTCAGTAGAATTCCAGTTACAGTTCCAGAGCACAGAGGACACTCCAAGGGTTCAAGAATATGGTGATATGGAGCACTGATATGCGCACGATGTGTGTGTGCATGTGTGTGTGTGTGTTTTTTTTCAGCATATCAAGTTTGACATCTGCGCTGCTCGTATGGAAGGAAAGAATCTGTTACCACTCTGTCAACATGAACCTAAATGCCAGCTCTCCACGCAGCAACTGAAAAGATAGCAAGAACGAGGGAAATAAAATCTACTGACATAATGTAATCAGCTTTTATTTGACACGTTTAATATTTGTATCCGGTTCACAAAGCTTTAAATACACAGGAGGAGATAAAACTGTGGTAATACACACATTGGCCTTAACCTCTATCCTCCATTTAGAAATGATGCGTAAATCCATGCTCAGGGCAAAAGGCATGTTCTTTTTTTTCCCACAGATATAGGTGAAAAACGTGGTACAAAAGAAACACCTCTATGGTGAAGCTGAATAGACTATTCAAAATGTGCATTACACGAGTACCAGTGCTTGTCCTCGCCGTGTGATAACCTTGGTTTGTACTCCAGAATGATTGCAATGAAAATTATTTACACATTACACTGTACTTGCAATATCTAACTACAAGCCTATACACTGCTTGTGAGACGTACTTCTTGAACTGAGACAAAGGGTTAAAACTTTCGAAACTGTCAATGCATACACATATGACTATAACAGTATGACCAGTATAACGGCTCAATATTTTGTGACTTCACACTACAACATTTCTCCACCACATATGGTTATGAAAAGCAGGAACCATCGATATTGTTTCGATTGGCGTGTACACAGTTACGTCTTCTCAATAGAAAAGCAGCTTTCATGAACATGCAAGATATGCCTATAGTTTGCATTGTACAGTGGCCCACTTGACCCTTATGTTACTCGTATTATCCAGTATATGAAGCTGATGGGTACAGCGTGTTGATTCTGCACACAACACATCTTGGTATCTGCCTTCGGTTTCTTATGCCAAGATATCCATAAATCCAGCTTGTGAAGGAGCACTACGCAGTGAATCGGAGGCGCCTGTGTGAAACAATAATAAAGAAGAACACAGCAGCAAACGTTTAGTAAAGCGTTATCTATGTGCTTGAAATGAAATTGGAATGAAATCACGCCATTTATGACGTATGCAACGTTTTTGCACACTGTACACCTTGTCAAGTAGCTCGAGAGTACGCATGCTGCGGTCATCACGACAAAAGATGGGTGCGTAAACCAGCGAGCTCCCTTCGCAGACAAACGTCATTGAATCAATGGCGGGTGATCGGCGATACAACTGTCCCTACACTCTCAGAGACGGCCGGTGTTCGTCAGGTTCCACTGGAGTACAGCGAGTGCAGAGGCATCTGTCATTTCTTACCAGCTCCCGTACGTGTCATAGTGGTTATGGGATGATCGCTTTCCACGCCGAGACTGGGAGGTAGCACGGGTTCGAATCCTGTCACCGCCTGTGCTGTCCGAGGTTTTCCCAAGACTTTCCAGACGAATGTCGGCCCCTGAAGTCGGTCCAGGACGCATACTAACCCCCTGTCGCCTGTATTCTCTCCATCTGTACGCCGCTCATAGCCACAGTTGCTTCGCGGCGCTAAATCTGTCATTTCCAAGTGGACAAATGTCAAAAAGCCCGACAGTGCACAATCGTCACGAGCGATCGGATATGATAGGCTTAACTAAAAGTGCCGTCTTCATCGGACAGTTCATCTTTCCTGCCTGCACCTTCACCTGCGGCAGGGTCAAGTGTCAGATGGTATGTGGAGTAAAGGTCTTCATCTAGCACAATTTCTTCAACGCTGGAATCCCCAGGATCGCACGGAAGCGACGCGACGTCACTTTCGTATTCCGGCTATTCCGACATGGCGCAGGCTGTCTGCTCGCCGTCTCGCATTTCAGATGCCCGCCGATCCCACCGATCAGTTGCGCGGAAAGACGCTCTCTCATTGGCCCTGTTGGGCGTGACGTTTTCAAGATTTTGTGGAGAGGGACTGCATAGTTCGTCGTCTGCTCTCTCGATGTATTTCATTAGATTGCTCAGCATATACTCAGCAACCTATTCACTTGGCGTTTTCGCTATCCTTGTCGGAGATCACCGAGAAACATTGTGGTACTCAAGTTTCGGAATCGATCGGGATGGATGCGGTAGTCCCGTTAAAGTCCGTTTCTCATACTTGTGTTTTACTTTAAGTACGTTTCAAGTTGTACACTCTGTATTGTAATTAAAGTACTTCTCTTTCAAGTACTCGAGTACCCAATTGGCGATAGCAACGCAAAGCTTGGGTCGCAAAATCATTTCTTCCGGTTCATTTTAATGAGTCAGTTGTAAACTATCCATGCTTTCTAGCTAGTACTTTGCAAAAATGCTAGCTAGAACCTTTCTAAATGTAACTGTCTAAACATAACTACCTCACGTTTTATCACTACAAAGTGTTGAAACCTCCAGCGATAAGATCTAAATTTGTAATGTACTTGATGAGTACTTTCAGGTACTCTGCCAAGGACTTCATACTTTATACTTTTCTTTAAGTACATTTGTTGTACGGTACTTTGTACTGCACTTAAAGTAGAGCACGCGCTAGGTACCAGATACTTCAACTACACTTTTGAGGTACTTAGCCCATCACGTCGAGTGGTTTCTTACCAGCTTCTGCTGCCGTCGCACGTTCTAAAAAGCGTATGCAAATCGCTGACTTCCTTCTACACCTCACACTTGTCACAGTCGCAGAAGACACTCCTCCTGCGATGGGATTCGCTTTCAGACACAGCGAAAGTCCGAAAAAATATCTGCGCACGTGGCCTCGAGTTAGCTACCACCCCTTATCGACTGGAGCGCGTTGGATGCAGGCATTACAATGGATCTGCAAAGTTGTTTTGTTATGTTACTTGTAACTTGCCTCGTGAGTACAGTTTCTGCCGACAACGGTAAGACCTGGATAGTTAGCTCAATAGTCGGTGGGATGGTCCTTATGTATACTTTGTTTTGTAAATCGACCATGTTTGTGGTCGAAGAATTGAGGCAGCATACACGAAGGTTGCGTTCTGTGCTTTTCAATGAGACAACGTACGACCCATGGAAACCCCCCATTCGCAGCTTCAGCGACCCCATTTCAGTGGATGTTTCGTTTCATGTGGTTCGGGCACCCACGTTGGTAAGTTTCCGTCATATATATATCTTAACATGTATTGCAGTACGTCGTTTTCTCCAAAGGACACGGGCAATCATCTGTTCCAAACAGACACCGTTTTGTGTACGGTAAGTGGCACAGTCGGATTTTGTTTCTAACATCAAAGCTTTAATGTGGTACCATTTAAGGGTGCAGATCTGTCAGACGATTCGAAAGTAACTTTGTTTGAGATCATGCTCTCTCTTGTGGTGCACGCAATGAAGTTATCATTGTGTTTTCGTGCAGTCCTGGAAAGACGTTCATATGAAATGGGATCCATCCCAATACGGTGGCATACGGTCGTTGACGGTGGGGAGAAAGGAGGTTTGGACACCGGAAGTGACGAATATCAACGGGTAGGTGGATACAGCGTTTATGATAACATTCGATAACTTGAAACAAACGAGTCGTTTAGTTTTAAAAGGGTCGTAACGTCACGTCCTTGGTTACGCGGGATACACGTAAAATACATCCATGTGATTCAGAGTTTGACAGTAGACAAAGGAGCAGTAGTTTCGGTTCCACTCATACAGCGCCAATATCGAAACTCACTTCGGCAGTGAGGCGAGAGACAAGAACCTATAGGAACGTGAGGAACTTCCTGGGCGTGAGAGCACGGTGCAGACGCGTGTTCCTGGTTTTGTGTGTCGGTAATTGCATTACGTAGAAATGTTTTTTTTTTTCTTCGATTGGGGGGCGGTCTGACATACAGGACTATACAGGGCAATGTATGCATGACGTGATCAATAGGGCCCGAAATTTTAGGCATTTGCCCACAACTGCCTATAAACGCAGTGCCTTTTTGGGGGTTGTTGCCCGTTTATCGACTCTATTAAATTGTAGACCTTGTTAACATTTTCGGATGGCATAACAGCCTTTTCTAGAGGTGCAAGTGCGAGTGCGCCTTTCAGTCTCGTGCTGAGTCCTGCATTTTGCTCTTTGTTCCTGCGTGTTCGCACTTCTTGTTTTTTTTTTCCGTTTGGTTTTCTGCAGTGTTGGGGGGGGGGGGAACCTTTCAACAAAGTATTTTGTATTTATATTTAGCTACTCGAAAAATGTATTCATGCCCATCCCTGCTAATTGCTTGCCTATTCCCATCGTTCTTAGTGCCTAAATTTCCGGGCCTAGTGGTCAACCCCACATATGAAATGTGCCACTTTGGGATGCAGGAAAAAGAGAAAAAACTTTAAAAAGCATCGACGGCACGGCAAACGTTGTATGTTTTTCCCATTCATCATCATCAATTTATCTGTTGTTGTTGTCGTATGTGGACGCTATATCTTTTACAAATGCAGTATTTTCGTTATAGACATCCATATTGACTACAATTTGAGCTCTTTCTATAGTCTACTGAACATTAAGGTAAAATACGAAAGAAATACTCCTTTATGGACGAAATTTCGTCACAGCTTTTCAGGTTCTTGTGCGAAGCCTCGTGGAGGTTAAAAGTGTCCGGATAGTTGAGTTTATGAAGCGTTTGTACAGTTCCTCTACACACGAGATTGTACCAGAATTGTGACCATCCTCATTTTTTTTTTCCCTTTTTCGATAGGTATCTACACCATAGACTGTGATTTCTTTTATTTAATCGAGGTAATATTTCGTAGGATTCACGCTATTCACTTTTTAGGCTCGGCTTATCCGCCATCGGGACAGAGCCTGCTCGGGTATGGATGTCCTTTGGTGGCCGAATGCAGTTCTGTAGGCAATCGCCCGTGCAGTCTCTATGCGTAGTAAGTATTTTCGCTGCTGCTGAAACCTTAGTTAATGGAGACAGCGTACCGTAGCCAGAAAAATATTTTCCATGGGAGCTTCACATGGGGAAGTGGGATTTCACTTCAGTTCTCCTTTTCCCAAGTGCACTACCAAAACTGAGGAGCGAAAAAAAACTATCATCTTGGTCGTAGTAACTGTCGAGAAGTGACGTCACACGCTTGGTAGCACTTGGGCAACACTTGGCTGTTGGCTAATTGCTGGGCGCACGTTTCTTTCGAGTTGTTCCTTTCATTGACTGTAGCGTTCACGGAAGCTGCCATGTCCAGCGAATGGTAACAGAAATTGGAGTTGCCAACAGTATCGAGAAACGACGTGTTTACGTTACGTATAGGCTGTTCAAAACAGCACTCAGGGAAAAGGTATGTCCACCCCATTCCTATACTAGCGGAAGCGGCTCTCTTTCCCACGCTATGGCCCCACCGCTTAAATTAGTATTCATTGGCGTTCTGTGTTCTTCCATCATATATTTCCTTTTTAGCATTATTATTTTTACGAAGGTATAGCTAGGTACAAAAGTTTACACAACACCGCATTTCTCAGATGGAGGGGACACACATACTAGGAGACGAATATATAATAGCCGGTCACCCTTTCGTTATTCCATCTCTTTCTGGTACCTATAGCAGGGAGCCACTCCGATGAAGAAATATGCCAGTGCGGTGTTCCGTAAACTTTTGTCCCAAGCTGTATCTTGTACAGACCTTGTCGCTATTCGTATGCATTGGACGCGATTCAACCAACCGTAATGCAGGTGGACCTAAGCAATTTCCCATTCGACAAACACGAATGTGCCGTCCACTACAGCATGCTGCAGTCCTTTGCCGTCAATATCAGCAGCCTTATCGTCTCCCCTGCTCGATTCGAAAGAGAGCTCCGCGTTGTTCAAGCCACGGGAGAGAAGGAGTAAGTTATGAGCTTTTTCTTTCTTTCAATCAATCAATCAATCAGTAAGTTATGAGATGTTCTTCCTATTACCGAGAGTGACAAGAGGTTCCATGCTCTCTGGCGTTGGGGTAACGCTGACCCCGCAGACAATACGTGAGCTTTCGTATATCGTACTCTGTCGCCTTTGCGTACGTAAGGGATAGCTGTGGTGGTTCTGCGCACGTGCAAGACACAAGTAGAGCTTTGCGCATTGCGCAGAATCACAACGCTATCCCACACGTATGCGCAAAGGCGCGACAGCGTACGTTATACTACAACTCACTCATACTTGGTGACACGGTCAATAAATATTGATCAGTGTTTCACGAGCCCAATCGGAGGGTTCCCACTGCTGGTGCCTTCACCATGAACTATACCATTTATCCAGCTGGGCAGTGAGATGAATACCCGCGAGGGGTGGCTAAAGAAGGTTCGAGGCCCCCCCTACCTCTCACGTGGGCGGACCAACGCAAATCGTGCAAATCCTTAGAGAAAAAGAAATATATGTATGCAGAGCGTTCATTTTTGTCCGTTGTAGGTTTCTTTTTTAAGTAAAACAGCTGTGAAAGTAACACAAATGTGGGAGTGCTCTCCTTACGGGTAAATCTCGCCTCCCACATATTTACTCGTTTTTGCAGGTGGGTTTTTGAATTCTACGGCCAGGAGGATGTCCTCTCGAACAGTGTGTAAATACTATCAATCAATCGAGCCTTTATTTTTTTTAAGGTGCCCACTAACAGCATGTAGCCTAGTTATTGCGCACCCACTACAAAGAATATATGAGACAGAGTGAGTAGAACAACCAAACACACAAAAACAAAACAACGAGCAAGTTTCACAAATACAAATTAGTGAACAAAGTCACAACCCAGGTGGCGAATTTCCCCATTCATCATCATCAGTGTAATTGTTGTTGTTGGTAGTCATGAGCTAACGAAACATTTTGAGTATCAATGGCGTAGTGTACCGCACCACCGCGTTGAAACACCCCATATAAAACATATCCCCCCCCCCCCCGCCAATATCAGCGGACGCGTTTTTCCCCACAGGGGTGGCATCCAATGTGTGCGAATGGACGTAATATCGTGCGTAATATTGGGATACGCGGTCTTTTTTTCTGGAACATTTTCCCCCTCAAGGTTGCGACCTGCAAAACAGAGATTCTGAAAGGTTCCGAAGGGTTCGGTATTTTATTTCATTAATGAAAATGAGTCGCTCACTGCTCAGATCTTCGCCGATGTATCAGGGACGCTCAAAAAGCAAACACCCGGTATGTAATCCCCCCCCCCCCCACACACACACACCTCGGATTTGCAGATTTGTGCGCGTCTGCCCGTGGCTGGTAGGAGGAGCACTTAGATCGCTGATAAAAAATCCCTGAAAAGAGAAGTGCTGCTCAGAAGGGGGCGCAGAGTTCTCAAAACGGCCGGGTGGGGCACCCCAGCAGCATCACTCACAATTTTGTCTTTGACCGAGCAATCATCCCAATAAACGAGCAAACAAATCCATAACATTTGCATAGATTTCTAACATAATACGCATTTTGGATAGAGAAAGTGTGTATTCCTTGGCGTTCGTATATTGAGCTGCTTCGTCGAGCACGTAATTTTTGAAGTGTTCCTGTCGCATATCAGTACAGAGGAAATCCCTTCCACTCCGTGCTTACAGAAAAATGGAGTCAAGTTTGGGCAACTCGTACGAGAGGCTCACTCTCCGCTTCGTACTCGAGCGACGCAACCAGCTTCATCGCTACACCATCGTTGTACCGTCCATCGCCACTTTCGTGCTTATCCTCTTGGTTGTCTGGTTCCCACCTGGTTCGGACCGTAAGATCACCGTGGCCGGCGTCGCCCTGGTGCTCATCTTCCTGGTACTGCACA
Source organism: Ornithodoros turicata (assembly GCF_037126465.1). Lineage (NCBI taxonomy): Eukaryota > Metazoa > Arthropoda > Arachnida > Ixodida > Argasidae > Ornithodoros > Ornithodoros turicata. Next base: position 1,270,466 of record NC_088206.1, read on the forward strand.
GTACCTCGCACGTCACTGCTGGATCTGTCAAGGTACCCAAACTGGGTGAGCTCTATAGCTTACAGTCTGTATGTCTGTCAGCATCCACCGTCCTGCGATACATTTCGACAGAAAAAAAAAATGGTGGCGTCAAAGCTTGTTTAGGGAAACAAGTAGCTTGTCCCCAAGAACACTCTGAGAGTAAAATTTATACCCTCCAAAGGGAGGTCAACTTTACTCCATTATGACGGAGTAACTATAGTGTCACGCTTACATCGTGAAGTGGGTTCATGTCAGCACCTCTGCATATGCTGTGCAACTTTTCATTGTATTTCTGGTTTGGTATATTTGTGTGTATGCACATAGCAGCAGCAAGAGCAATAAGCTCAATGGCTGAACCGTACTACATGCTTGATTGCTCGATCTGACGATGGGACGAAAAATGGCGCGCGTGAAAGCAAAAGGTTAAGATGATGTTGGTACTGAAGAGGGACAGCTGTGAAGTTATGTATTGCTATACCTGGAGGATGGAAATTTGGATAGAGCCTAAGCACTCTCGAACGCGGTAAACGACGGCATATATCTGATCAACGAAGAGGCGGAAGGGATGATGTTGGGGAAAGGTTCGGTGTACCCACGTAAGGACAGAGACAAGGGTGAAAGAGGGAGGGGGAGAGATATGATGGTGACACACGAGAGAAAGCGGTGTGCAGAACCTCTTGCTCTAGGATTTGGGCGCAAAGTACACTATATAAAATGTACCGTTAAAGTAAAGTACAATTAAGCACACAGAAATGTACTTAAAGTACTACTTGAGTACGTGGTACCTCAAGCACTGCCCATCACTGCTTTATTGTATCTTTCGTGCTGAGTGTCTGCTTGTTTCGTAACTCCAGTGAAGGCACTGGGCGCCTTGATCATGGTGGACGGCATTGTACTCTTCTTGACAATGCTCGGCATGAACATGACCAAGTTCCCAACTACGTCCACTCTCCGTCCGCCATCATTCATCGTTAAACTCTCGGAAGGATTCTTGGGCAAGGTGTTATGTCTGTGCGACCCTGCCCTCTCCGAGAAAGAGGCCCGAGGAGAAACAACTGGCTACAACGCACGCAAGGAATGGTACATCGCGGCACAGGCACTGGACCGGTTGCTATTCCTATTCCTTCTCATCGCCTTCGTCATCATCCTATGCTGATTGGTCCCTGAGCGATCCAAGTTCGTCATACTCCTCTGCTGTATGTCCTATGACGACGGAATGAATAAAATCAGCGTGACATGCTAATCGCGACAAAGTTCGCGGAAGGATGGAGGCACTAGAACAAAATCATTCCTCAAGAGGTGGCGACACTTTACAACAAAGTTTGTGTAATTACGGAAAAAATAGATAAATATATATAAAGACATTTCAATTTGTGCACTTTGTACTGTACTTAAAATACTTGTCTTCGGTGGTGGTGGTACTTTTCTTTGAAGTACTCAAGTACTTAAATGGCAATACAAACGCAAAGCTTGGTCGCAAATATAGTTTCTTTAGGTTCATAGTTCGTATTAGTGAGTCAGTTGTAAATTATCCATGCTTTCCAGCTAGCACTTGGCAAAAATGCTAGCTGAAAGCTTTCTAAAGGTAACAGTCGAAACATAATTACCTCACATTTTATCACTACGAGGTGTTGAAACATCCAGCGATACGATCTAAATATGTAATGTATTTGAATACTTTAACGTACTTTGCAAGGGACTTTGTACTTTACTTAATGTACTGCTTTCGACACGGTTGTCTGAAATCAGCACCCCGTGTTTTATCCCATCTCAAATCTCAAGGTGTTGCAAGATCATTTATTTCGAGTAAGAAACACAATGTTGGAACAACATTTTCGATGGCAATCAAGGAAATATGGGCTTCAGAACTACCGTATTTTCACGCGTATAAGCCGCACCGCAGATAAGCCACAGGACTCGTTTTTAGGAACGTTTTGAAAATTTTCCCGCAGATAAACCGTACTCGCAGATAAGCCGCAGGCAATACGAGACGACTCCTATGTGCGACAAAGGAGACCATAGAGTAATGCCATAAACCCTGTGGTCCATACTCCGGGATCGGCATAGTGTACAACATAGGAGGTCAGTTCTACAGTTCTACCAAGACCGGATTGTGCCCTTGTTGGGCGCTTGTCATGCATTGAAGGGTCAGTGGTCTCCCAGCAGGCATGAATCACTGTCACCACTTTCGTTAAAGCTGCATGGGGGCAATCTACTCGAATGTGGACCCATCCCTGTTAGGCACTGTTCGTGCATCAGCAGGGCAGTGCTATTCCAGAGACACTGTCGACCCTTTCGTTAAAATCAGTGTATGGGGAAAATACCTGAAAAAAAAAAAGTCATCAGATAAGCCGCACCGGTGGATAAGCCGCACAGCGCCCATGAGAAAAAAAAATCGCGCATAAGCCGCGGCTAATACGCGTGAAATTACGGTACTGACAGGCGATTTCAGACAACCGTGTCGCGAGCAGTACAACAGGTGCTAGTACGTGGTACTTCAAGTACACTTTTGAGGTACTTAGCCCATCACGTCGAGTGGTTTCTTACCCAGCCAGCGAATGCAAATCGCTGACTTCCTTGTACACGTCACACGTGTCACAGTCACAGAAGACACTCCTCCTGCGGTGCGATCCGATTTCGGACAGAGCGAGAGACAAAAGTGTATGTTCACCGTGGTCTCGAGTTAGCTGCCACCCCTTATCGACTGGAACGCTATGCAGGCATTACAATGGATCTGCAAAGTTGTTTTGTTATGTTACTTGTCACATGCCTCGTGAAAACAGTTTCCGCCGAGAACGGTAAGACATCGATGGTCGCCTTAATAGTCGGTGGAATGGTCCTTATATATACTTTGTTCTGTAAATCGGCCAAGAATTGAGGCAGCATACACGGAGGTTGCGTTCTGTGCTCTTCAATAAGACAACGTACGACCCAAGGATGCCCCCCATTCGCAGCTTCGAAGACACCGTTCCAATGGATGTTAAGTTTCATATGGTTCGAGCACCCACGTTGGTAAGTTTCCGTCATATATATCTTAACATATTTTGCTGTTGTTCCCTTTCCTCCGAAGGACACGAACAATCATCTGTTCCAAGCAGACGCCATTTTGTGCACGGTAAGTAGCACAGTTCGTTTGATTGGCAAACGAGACACCTGTACTCTTATGACTGCCAAATGCGAGTGTGTCAACAATGATGATTTGCGCTTCTAGCTATACAGGAACTTTAACGTGATATCATTTAGGGGAGTGGATCTCTCAGACGATTCAAGAGTAACTTTGTTCGATCATGCTCTCTCTTGTGGTGCACGAAATGACGCTACGTGTTCGTCTAGAGCTGGGAAGATGTTCATATGGAATGGGATCCATCGCAATACGGTGGAGTACAGAGGTTGACGGTGGGGAGAAAGGAAGTTTGGACACCGGAACTGATGAATATCAACGGGTAAGTGGACACAGCATTTATGATAATCTTCAATATATTGAAATAAAAGAGTCATTTGATTTTAAAAGGGTCATGACCGCCTCCTTAGTTATGCGTGGTAAATGGACTTAACGTGGTGAAATGGGCTAGTTGGTAAGACAACATATCGATAAACGAGGAAAAAGACACGAACAGAACGGGACGGAAATAGAAAAATACATTCATGTGAATCCAAGTTTGACAATAGACTCGTAAGCAGCAGTTTCGGTACCACCAATACAGCGATACCATCAATATCGAAACTCACTTCGGCAGTGAGGCGACCGCGGGGCATGTCACGTGCTTACGAGGACCAATAGGAACGTGAGGGATTTTCTCGTGTGAGAGCACAACAACAACAATGGATGCTGACGATGGGATGGGGTGTTTCCCCGCGGCGGTGCGGTACCCACCCCATTGCACGTGGAACATTATATGAAGGTGATGAGGGAGGAATGAAAGCACAAGAACAAACTAAAGCGTCTGGAGCAACTTCGTAGACGACAGGAAGTCCATGAACAGGTGAAGAACCCGACGATGGAGTACAGGATCTTCATAGAGGCCTATGAGTGCAGCTAAGTTGAGCGATCTCTCGCTGATACGAGCAGACTCATCACACAGTATCCGCCCTTGCGGGCCGTACAGAGCACATTTCATGAGAATGCGTGTGCTGGGTGTTGGCCACGACACCACAGCTGGAGAGCCCATCGTGAGAGCACGACGCAGATGCGTGTTCCAGGTTTTTTTTTATGTCGGCAATCGCAGTACGCAAAAAACAAAACAAAAATAACTATTTTTTTTTCTTCGATAGTCCGACGTACAGGACTGCAGGGCAATGAAACAAGGGAAAGGGTGCAGGCTACATGGTGTAGATTCATGAAGAAGACCGAGAGACACGGACACAGAAGACGACACACGCAAGTTCTCAGGCATAGCAATAATTTACTGGCTCATCTCAACATAACAGCTTTCGGTGTCGTCTTCTGTGTGTGTCCGTGTCTCTGGGTCTTCTTCATGGATCTACAGGGCAATGCATGCCCTGTAGAGGGACTGTGACCTACATCCATCCTGTTATATAACGTATAATTTATGTCATTTGCTCTTCAGGCGCAGCATATCCGCCATCGGAACGGAGCCTGCTCGTGTATGGGTATCCTTTGATGGCAGAATGCAGTTCTGTAGGCCATCGCCCGTACAGTCTGTATGCGTAGTAAGTATTTTTGCTGCTACTGAATCCTTAACCGTTGGAGACAGTGTACCGCTGCCAGAAGAAATATTTTCCCAGCGGTTCTATGGGAGCTTCACACGGGGAAGTAGAATCTCATGCCCCAGTTCTCTTTTCCCCAAGTGCTCTACCAAAGGAGCGAGCTCCAGCTTGAATCCAGGGAGCGCACCCCTGGCTACGTCACTAAGGAGCGAAAACTGTCAGCTTGGTCGTAGTAACTGCCCAGAAGTGACGTTACACGTTTGCTGGCATTCCGGCAACACTCGGCTATTGGCTAACTGTTGGGCCGCACGTTTCTTTCGAGTTGTTCCTTTCACTCTTGGAGTTTTTTTCATTGACTCATTGTCTCCAGTGTCCACGGAAGATGACATGTCCAGCGAATGGTAACAGAAATTGGAGTTGCCAACAGTAATGAGAAACTGCGTGTCCACGTTATGTAGGTTATTCAAAACGGCACTGATGGAAAAGATGTGTCTACTCCATTCGTATAGTAACAGAAACGGCCTTTACGGCCCCGCCGCTAAAGTTAGTACGCATTGGCGTTTGTGTTCTTCCGTCATCTATTTCCATTTGCGAAGGTACAGCTTGGGACAAAAGTTTATGGAACACAGGGGAGTCGCATTTCTCCTTTGGACTGACACACCAGCAGCAAACAGGAGCGGACAAACATGTTGAGGGATGAATAGAATAGCCGGTCACCCTTTTGTTATTCCATCTCTTTCTGATACCTATAGCAGGGAGCCACTCCGATGAAGAAATATGCCAGTGCCGCGTTCCGTAAACTTTTGTCCCAAGCTGTGTATCTTGTACAAACCTTGTCGTCATTCGTATACATTGGACACGACTCAACCAACCGTCATGCAGGTGGACCTAAGCAATTTCCCATTCGACAAACACGAATGTGCCGTCCACTACAGCATGCTGCAGTCCTTTGCCATCAATGTCGGCAACATTACCGTCTCTTCTAGGCCATTTGAAGGAGAGTTTCGTGTCCTTCGAGCCGACGGCGGGAAAGAGTAAGTTATGAGACGTTCTTTCTAACATCGAGAGAGTGACAAGAGGTTCCATGCTCTGCGGCGCCGCCGCCTTTGAAACGCATGTGTGAATGAGCCACCCCGACGACAATAGTGAGGTTTAGTATATCGTACTTCAAAGGCGCGACAGGGGCATTACATGACGGAGTGGAGAGTCCATAGTTGGAGATAATAACGATGCTACAAGTTATCGAAACACTGTACATTTGATACAAAGATCTAAGAATAATAAGTTGCTCGACAATGACAACTTTTCATGACAGGGATTATGGCAGGGCTACATATTATCAAGAGAGTTATCAGAACGCTAGCAAAGATGAATACTAATACTTAGCACAATCAATAACTGAACGACAAAGCGAACTATCGGTTGTCAAAATATAATAACAGGCAAGTAGCAAGTAGTAGCAAGGATGAGTAGTAACGAAAGAGATCATATGACAGGGAGAACGCAATCAACTTCCTGACCCATAAAAGGAATTCTTCGTCTATACCGTACAAGTGGTAACAATGTGCTGTATGATGGAGGTGCCCAGAAGACCTGCTATTCTTTGCTTAAACGAGTGAGAATCTCGAGCTGCAGCCATGTCACGGGGAAGGTCATTCCAGTTTCGAATTATATAGTTTCGCGTTAGACTAAAACGAATTCATACTTGGTGACGCAGTAATCAAATGTTGCGCACTGTTTCACGAGCCCAGTCGGAGGGTTCATTCATTCATGCAGCAGGGCAGAGACTTGAATAGCTACGGGGGGTGGCTAAAGGAGGTTCGAGGCCTCCCTCTTACGTGAGCCGACCCACACAAACCGTGCAAATCTGAGAAGAAAAAAAAAAAAAGATATGTATGCAGGGCGTCCATTTTTGTAGGTTGCAGACACTTCAACTAAAAAAGCTGTGAAAGCCGTGTCTTCTCATTTCGCCTAATGCTTCTTATGCAGTACCAACAAAGTACGAACAGGTGCGTGGGAGGTGAGCTAATTACGGAGCGAGGTGAGCGAGTAAATACGTCCCAGGAGATTACGTACTATTTTACTAGCCCCTTGTGAAAACATTTGGCTGAGCAATACGACGGGCAATTTTCGTGTTCGCATCGCCCCTAACGGGGGAATGGCAAACGTCGTATTTTAACCCCAAATAAACATGGCCCCGCTTTTCGGACTGGCACGTCACGTGGGAAAGTAGCAGGAGAAGAACTGGAAGAAGAAATCGGAAGGAATGAAAGCGCATTGTACTCATTACGACTACAAAGCATCGTCAAGTTTCGACCTCAGATGTCCGCGTAACCTTGAAACCGATTATCTCCCCCAAACTAACGTGGCAGCCGTCCGCAGGTGGCTGCGCATGCGCATTCGCTTACTCGGAAAAGGTCCATTGTCGCCGGAAGGACCCCTCCTATTTTCCTCTTCGTTCTATGAGGAGCACCCAGGCTACCGTAGAAAGAGGTGACATTTCTTGAGTTTGAAAGAACACACAATGTGAAGATGACAACACAAGGCTGAGTCCTGTGTTGTTCTCAGTCTCGAAGAAACACACAAGACTGAGTTTTGTGTGTTCCTCATACTCAACGAAATGTCACCTCTTTCTACAGTACACCAACCCGCTTGCACCATTCTGAGTTGCTCACCCAGGTTACAATGTCTCTTCGCCAGACAGCCTGGACGTTCCAACCTCAAGACAAATAATAAGGAAGTCGGCTCCATTATATATACTCAGCAGCAGTTGCGAGCTGGAACATAGATGACTGAGCACATTCCTGAAAAGAGAAGTGCTGCCCCAGTAGAGTTTTCCAGCTACCGTGAGGGCACCCCAGCAGCAGCGCTCTACAGGTTTTCCCGGTGATTTTAATCCAAGTGCCAGCTAAGTTAATCCATGCCCCATAAAGTTTGCATGACACGTGGATTAATTTAGCTGGCACTTGGATTAAAATCGCTGGGAAAACCTGTAGATTTTGGCCGCTCAGTCATCCCAATAAACGAGCAAAGAAATCCATAATCTTTGTATATATTTGTAACATAATTGGGATACAGGAAATGTGCATTTATTGGCGTAAGCATTGACCGGCTCCGTCGCGCGTTTGAAGTGTTCCCATCGCATATGAAGACGCAGGACATCCGTGCCATATTAACGCGACTTTGTGCTTACAGAAAACTGGAGGCAAATACGGGCTACTTGTACGAGACGCTCACTCTCCGCTTCGTACTCGAGCGACGCAACCAGCTTCATCGCTACACCCTCGTTGTACCGTCCATCGCCACTTTCATGCTTATCCTCTTGGTTGTCTGCTTACCGCCTGGTTCGGACCGTAAGATCACCGTGGCCAGCGTCGCCCTGTTGATCATCCTCATGGTACTGCACGGTACCTCGTACGTCGCTACTAGATCTGTCAAGGTACCCAAACTGGGTGAGCTGTTCCTTACAGTCTGTCGGTGTCCACCGTCCTGCGGTGCACTTAAAGGACAACAAAAATGAAATTTGGTGATTGCAAAAAAAAGGACCAAATAAGGAGTAGACCTTACGTAGTACAACGCATCAAAATACTAGGTTCTGATGTCTCGCGGTAATCTGGAGGCAGAATACAAAATGCTGATGAGCACCTCCGGCTTTGTTATGGAGCCTTCGTCAACAAAATGTGCCGCGCACTAGACGGATTCACGGCTTTCGGAAACAACAACAGACTAGGAGAGCGTGTCGGATTTGCGAAACATGCGTTGGGCGAATGTGAGCAACAAGTCTCCCACCTCTGGAGAGAATCTTTCTTGGGAAGCATTTGGAAGGATTTCACCTTTCTTGGGAAGGGGCCAGCCTCGATCGCTAGGGTGGTCTTTGTAACGAACGTCATTTGGAGTCCAAGTGAAGCGAAAAAGAAAACGAGAGAGAAAATTGGCACCGCCAACGTGGAAGCCGGCTACTCCATACCACGTAGATAGCGCAGGAAACATACACTAGGCTCAGATACGAAGAGTGGGAGTTGGAGTTTGATGCCGTGTCTGTACTGTCTGTCCGTGTGTCATTCGTCCAAGAAATATCCTGACCTCCAGTTGTCGAAAGGAAGTCGGCAATACGCTGCAGGCAGGACATATTTCACCAGCATGCATAAATTTATTGTTGCGGAAATAAACCTCCGATCGCAAAACAACTGCGAAATGAAAGGCGGGAACTCCAACAGGAGGAATAATGTGCGTCACTTCTGTTGTCCGCTACGGTGGCGCGGCGACGCTCACCAGGGGCTCAGAGTGTTCAACGGTCAGATTTTATAATTTTATATCACGATTATGGCGGCATTTCACCGAATATACGTAAATCTCAGCCGCATGTTTTTGGTACACACCGCAATATGAGGTAAACAGACTGGCAGCATATTTTGGCTTCTGTTGTCCTATAAGAGAAAAAAAAAATGGGGGCGTCACAACTTCTTTAGGGGATGTAAGTAGTTTGTCCCAAAGAGCACTATCTTTGGAAGTAAAATTTATACCCTCCAAAGGGTGTTCAACTTCACCCGATTTTGGAGGAGTAACTATGACACCTGTTACAGAAATGGGTTTATGCCAGTACTTCTGAACCTGCTTTGCAACGTTTAATAAATTTGTGTATGCATGTGTGCACATAGCAGCAGCGCGACCCATAAGCTCAATGGCTGCACCAAACTACATGCTTGATCGCTCGACAATGGGACGAGGAAAGGCACGCGTCAAAGGGGAAGAGATGAGGCATGGTGTTTGTACAGAAGAGGGACGGCTGTGCAGTTCTGTATTGATACCTGGAGAATGGGAATTCGGGTAGTCCCTCATCTTCCTCGAACGCTGATCAAACGAAGAGGCGGAAGGGATGATGCTGATAAACGAAATTAGCGTGCTTGAAAGCGTGTGAAAGCATCGCGTTGTAGGTCACATACAACGCGATGTCATCCCCGTAATTGTGACTTAGTGACTTAGTGCAAAACCAATAAGTAATTAACCGAGCCGGTACAACAACTGAATAGCTGAACCGTGGTATACAACTTTATAACTCGAAAATCTCCATACGCGAGATGCAATGTGGATTAAAATTTGCACAGGAATAGGGAACTAACTATGGAGTGAGGGAGTTACTTGACAAATCCAAGCAGCACAGCAAGAGGGCGTGACTGGCTGAGAGAGGGAGTGAGATTAGGATCAAAAGTGGGAAATTACTCCCTCTTGCTCTTTTTTTTTTCTTTCTCGTTTTTCTCCGAGCGTGCTACTAATTCTTTTCGTCAATGTGCATACCATAGCAAATCAATAATGTTGTTCTCATGTGTGGAATTATTCCAAAGTGTGCTTCATTGTATCTTTCGTGCTGACTGTGTGCTTATTTCGTCACTCTAGTGACGGCACTGGGCGCCTTGAGCATGGTGGACGGCATTGTACTCGTCTTGACAATGCTCAGCATGAACATGACCAAGTTCCCAACTACGTCCACTCTCCGTCCGCCATCTTTCATCGTTAAACTCTCGGAAGGATTCTTGGGCAAGGTGTTATGTCTGTGCGACCCTGCCCTCTCCGAGAAAGAGGCCCGCGGAGAAACAACTGGCTACAACGCACGCAAGGAATGGTACATCGCGGCACAGGCACTGGACCGGTTGCTATTCCTAGTCCTTCTCATCGCCTTCGTCATCATCCTATGCTGATTGGTCGCTGAGCGATCCAAGTTCGTCATACGCCTCTGCTGTATGTCCTATGACGACGGAATGAATAAAATCAGCGTGACATGCTCATTGCGACAGTGCTCGCGGAAGGATGGAGCCACTGGAACAAAGTCATTTCTCATGGGTGGCTACACTTTACCATAGCCTCCTTTATAGGAGGCTATAACTTTACAATCAAGTTAAAGTGGCACAACAGACAAAAGGAATATATATATATATATATTATCTCGTATTATAAATCAACTTATGACGATACAAGTTGCATGGCTCAGTGGTTAGCGTGCTTGCCATGTCACGTCAAGGCTGGGTGGTACCCGGATTCGTATCCCAGTGCCTGCTGTGCTGTCTGAGGTTTTCCCTGGAATTTCCTCAGACGCTTTCAGATATACAGTTTGTCGGAGCTAAATGCGAACAGATAAAAAAAATATATATATATATATATCATTTTTTTCGAGATGAAATCAACTGCAATATAGCATATGCTGAAGGGCACTCCTTAGGAGGGTAGCAGCAAACGCCTAAGGCAATGTCTTAATTAACTTTCAATAATTAACTTTTTAATTAGGAGAGCTACGAATTTGTCGCAATGAGAACATCTGGTTCCTTCGGTCACCTGGTACCATAGACGTTTTCAGAGCCAACTCTCTCGAAGGAGCACCTTTTTTTTCTCTTTATTTTGTTCATTGCCGATCTCCAGAGACGCTTCTCCCTTCACTCCCAATGTGAGAGGGTGAAGGAGCTCTTGCGTTCTCAAAAAAGATTAAAAGAAAAGAGAAAATGCGACCTAAGATAAGGGAGCATCGTTCTCCCGAGGAACCGCTAGGCGACGACATCAATTCACCGCGGGCTCATTCAACGTACTCCATCTCAACACCATGGTTGGCCCATCTTTCTGCTCATTTCGCCATGGTCACGCACTCTGAGTCACGTCGCCACACGCTTCGCGATGGCACTCCTAGGGCTTTTACCAGCGGCACCTTCCCGAGCATCACGCTCCCATACCGGTCGCGGTACGCCGCAGGCGACTGCACGGCCCCATCCTCATCGTCATGCCAGTCCCAAGAACCCTGCCCGCCTTGCCTTCCCACCAGGCATCCATACAGGGTGCTGGCAGCTCATCCAATGGCGCTCAAGAGGCACCGGGACCAACGTACCACCAGGGACCCCGTATGGGGGCCTTTGAGTTGTACTCCCGGTCTCCCCGTGCTTCGTGGTGGTCCTCCCCGGCACTCTCCTTGGCAACAACATCAGGAGCTCACTGCTCACCAACCGGTCGCGGTCTTGTCGCCGCCCTCTCTGCATACTCTCCACTTCGGCCCACCCCTGGAACCCTCCCGGCCAGTCCTTGTCCGCACCATTCATGCCGCCACTTCTGTCAACTCAGCACCAGACGCAAGGCCAGCCGTCCCTGTTCCACGTGTCGCCATCTTCCTCCTCTTCACGTATCGACGCGGACCTCAACCGCTAGATTTACACCGCTCCGCGTCTGAGGGGGGGGGGGAGTGATGTGGCGGCCCGTGGACGACGACGAAGACGTGCCTGTGCTGGCACGCGCTACTGCCCCTGCCAGCCAGTTCTACCGGCACCGTCCTAGCGTGAGGCCACGACCGCTACTGCCCGCTGGGACATTCCATCAGATCTTTCAGCAGGTATAAAATGATTGTAGGCGACAGACTGCATTCTCTGTCAGAGGAGAACACAAAATATCATGTAATGCTAAGCCACAAGAAGACTTTGAATTTGTAATTTGACAAAATATTATTTATTCCCACATTATCCAAGAAAATAAAGCGTTGTTTCCCATTTCAAGCAGTCGCTCACTCCTTGGCGCGGAAAATTGCGGAATTTACAAGCCGGTGCCGCAGAATTTTGAATTTGCCGCAGCAGAAAACGGGGCCTTATACATGATAGATCAAAATATCGTACAACAAGCAGAAAAAAAAAAAAAACACATACTTGCGAGGGCTCCTCACATTGTTTTTGGCGTCATCGCACAGCAGAGAAATGGAGAAGTGGCAGTACTTGTGCGGCACGGCTCCCCATTCCGTCGCGTCACCTGGTGCAGACTGACCCCTCCCGAGTGACACCACTGAGCATTGTGATGCTCTAAGTTGTCTGCTGGCACACAGTGCTCAGAAATAGCTCCCAGTTAGCACTGTACATAATTCGGACGTACCTTCCATCCACCTGTGACATTTTTAGCACAATAAACATGCACAGTGTACTGATTTGCACAGTTTTATTAAGATGCTCAAAAATAACCTTACAGAAATGAAGTCCAGAGCCTTTCAATTGCTACTTCAGCACCCCTTTAATGTGCCACTGCACATGATGCAGGAAAACGGGGCAGACAATCTCGCGGTGCTGATGTGTAGGAACATGAACGGAAGTCTTACAGCAGTGAAAGTAAAAAATGAAGAGCGCACTATTAAAGTCCATTGGCAAAATACATTCAGAGAAGTTAAGTAGTGACCAAAAGGAATACACGAACTAGCAAGTTTTTTTCTATACCTTATGATTACAGCTTCGCACGCACACAAAAAAAAAGAAGCATTCACTATACAAAGCTTGACCAGAACTGCGTGTAAAATGAAAGCGATCTCATCCTACGAGGAGGTTGCAAATCTCTCGCTGTTTTCCTGTAAACAAAAAGAAAAAAGAAATCTCTTTCTGTTTCGAGGTGTCTGTGTCAGGGTACAAGGAAATCGTTTGGAATCGTTTCTGCATCTCCTGCAAAGCTCTGAGGTAATCTGTTCAGAAGTTGCAGTCCACCAAGTGCCTTCAGCAAGACGCCTTCGTAAAAGGAACACTGGAAACAATGGACGACGCAAAATGATGACAAGTAACCCCTCGGAGGGGGGTACGCCTTGCAGGGCGTTCTGCCCAAAAGACTACTTCAGTCAAAGGGCAGGTGTGAGACAGCTGAACTCCTGAGTTTGAGTTTTCTTTTGAGTTTTCTGGAACCCCAGTTTCAAAAATTTCAAATGTGGTTCGTCGCACACGCACATCGGCGTGCCACACTGCCAAGGATGTTTCATTCCTCCGTACGTGAATTTAAGATTTTTGTCAGGACTCTACGTGGAAATTTCACTCTGCACTGAACGCAGAATAGGCACATTACTTTCCTTAATTCCTACCAAGTGTCAATGTAGAAAGCACATTCTTTTTTGTATATGTATATATATACGTATAGTGTTCAAAAAGTCTCGCATGTACATACATTCACGTTTACAAACATAATGGTTGGATTGTATGGTCAGTGACATTTTTACGTTTCTCTCCAGGACAAGGAGACAAATTAGCCAGGGAGACTTCGTTTGTAGAAAGCGAACTAACCTAACCTTACTGACTAGTTGAAGGAAAGGCGCGTTCCGCAGTGGGGATCTTCCGGCTAAAAAAGATTTCTGGCTATAACATTAAGACACGCGTTATGTTGCACATAAACAACAAAATATCCAGCTATCACAGCTGCTCACAAACATGCGAGTTGTTTTCATGGCACCCAGAACAAAATATAATTTAAAATGTTTTTTTGCATACTATGCATCATAGGATAAGCATAGGATAATTCTAAATGTAATAATTAATTAACGTAATAAATGGTAATTAATTTTGCTTTCCCCTTTTGGATGTTATTTTCTCCAGAACACTCCAGTCTTTTTCCGGCTTTGCAACCTGTAAGACTTCTTCATCGCACACTTTATTGTGAGTATTTCTGTGCAGAGAAATAGGCTGTACTCTCGATGTAACACTAACGGGACAGGCTTCTTGGCTGCTTTGCTCTTACATGGTTGGACATGAGGCATGTTGAGCACAGTCCATGTTGAGCACAATCCGTGATGCAAGCTAGCCCTGCATGGAACCAGAGGTTTCTAGTAGGTATTGATGAGAAAACAACTAAATCTTAGATTATTCCAGCCTGCAAAAGTTGCTCTGTCCCATTTTACGATAGAAATCCCCCATCACATGGGATTGTGACAGATGAAAGGCCTTACAAAAGCTAAGACCATGGAAAACTGATCCTACAGTATCCTCAACCTTTGACACAAGTGACATGGCATTGGATCAGCCACTTTGCAAGAGAGTGTCCTACCCTTGTAAGGCTGCTGACCTCTTAGTCAACATGCGGCACAACAAGCCTCACGTTCACTGCTAGCACTTCTTTAAAGCTAGTATCGCAGCAACATAACGACGCCGCTCTGCTCAGGGATCACGACCTGCACTTATAGGGCGTACGTAATGTCCGATTTAACTGCCGTACGACGCGGCTTTTGGTGAGTGTCTAATTCGTGTTTCTAAAATAGCCAGGTGCGGGCAGTGCAGAGACCTTTCAATACATAATCCAAATGTCATTGTCTGTTTAACAGTAATATAGGCAATGTAAGTATATATACACAGCTGGCAGACATTGTCAGCACAGGGTGACGATATTTCGTGTCGCTCCCTGCAAGGAGAACAAATGTGGGGGTGGAGGAGGAGGAGGAGGAGGAGGAGGGGTGGGGAAACACTACAGTTGCCATTGTGGTCATGGCACCTTGTCGTTTTTCATGAGCAGCTTGACATAATTACACTGTACAGGCTTGGACACTGCCAACACTCTGAGCGCCTCTTCCACGGTGAACCACTTCCGCTTGCGACCTGCGTTCAACGGGACCTTGTGTTAAAGCCACGCGTTGCAATTCTGGCTGCAATTCTGGGGACACAGTGTTTCTGTACGCAAGGTGTACACTTTTAAGGAACGGCACGGAGACTCTTCTACACTCGTGCCACACGAGGCCAAATGCCCGACACAGTAATCGGAAGGGCTTCCATTCGATTCAATGTGCTTCCATAGACTGTTCCTACTCACACTGCGTAAGGTCAAATGCAGTGTCTTTGACCTCGTAAACAAAAAATTAAAGAGCTTGATATATCAGATGGCAGCAAAGTTGAATAAGTCTAGAGGTGGACAACTTTTTTCCGTTTCTGGGCGGTATGGAACGTTGGGTAACTGAAAACTGTTTTCGCACAATCAGTTCAACCGTAGCGAGCTCGCTATGCTTACAACGGCCCCCCCCAATCTCCCGTGTGCGAAACACCCTCCTTCACCTTCACGATAGACACGTGATGGGTGCTGGGACACGTCACCATGTGAAGGAGGGATGCCCCCATCTTTGGATTTGGGATCACATGATCGAGGTGGCATCGGCAACCACCCGTTAGCGATATCATTCAGTGCGGAGCATCTGCTATGGCTTCCGAAATGAACGAGAGGGCTCTCTCTCACAAACGTCACACTAGAGGGGTTCCAGCGCTCCAAGTTCTCTCCGTTGAAGCCATTTTCTAAACTAGGTTGCACCGCAGTGAAAAAAACTTTGAGCAGAAATATTTTATCGGAATGCTTTTCACACACTGCTATACAAGATAGCAGCAGCTTTTGGCCATGTTGGATACTACTTTAATGCTCCTTTAATGCAGACACTACACTTGAGGTGTGCTTAATGAGATTCAATACCTCGTTGTTCAAGTAGTCCAATGGCCATGAAGAGAGGTGCTATGAAGCCCTTCTATATTTCGTGGCTTGCCACTCGTAAAAAATGGCTAGAAATTTCAAGCGTATGTTTTGACACGAAAACTGGTTTGGGCTTCGTGCAGTGATGTGTTATGTTTGTCACATGATACTAGAAAGTATGGTAGGTGCCTGCTTGCACCTGTCACGACTTACTTTTGTACCTATGAACAAACATAACCTGTGACACCACCCATGACATCTTGATGACTCAAGCTAGAACCAGACCCCCATTTTTTTATGTACAGTGTAACTGCACAATCACACAAAATGTTGTATCCACAATGTACTAAGGCAATAATATTACCCCTGCCCACACATCCTTGTTTGTCATCTCTTAAATACCCTTATAAAACTTTTATATGTCTGCTATGATGGACCGTACTTATCGCCACACAGGCATTACAAAATCACACATCCAATGCTTACCTTGCTTTGGACCTAAAAGGGAAAATATCTGCTCGTTTGTATTTCCTTCAATTCGGTCGGTATCAGTGGTTCAAGTAATATCTGTTTACGCAAGTTACCTTAGGTTATAATCCTATTTATTGTGCAATCTTGCGTGTACTCCCTTCTCAAAATACAGTATGCGCTTACAAATCACTAGCGCATTAGAAATGCAACGGAATTTCAGAGAAAACGATTAACAAGCTCAGTGTAAGGTGACTAGCTACAGTGGTTCTAGTTACATTGCCATGTGACTATAGGTCTTTGGTTGTTGCGTTCGTTAAGTTTCAGACACGCTTGTTGCATGTGGCTTTCTACATTAGCTTCCTGAGTTATTTCAGATTGCGGTAAAAACTGTTTTGCAGTGAATCTAGTTTTAAGATTCAAGATTTAATTTAAGATTAAGGATTCAAGCGGTCTGCTTGCCTAGGCTGGCGGCACATTGCTCGGGGAGGGGTTGAAAGGGGGTCCTGTTGGTCGGAAAACAGAAATAAATACATAAAAAGCGTAACCAAAAGATCTTGTATCATTTTTAGTGGCTACCGATAATTTTGTAGCATATTACAACCTCAAACCGGTTTACAGCCTCTGAACTGGTTAACTGAACCGATATACGTGAACTCCGGAGCTGAGCCGGAACCAAACCTTTTTAGCCGAACCCGAAACAAACCGAAAAACGTTTAGGTTCGACGCTCTGGTGCAACGTAATTTGAAGTGAACTTGCGGTGGCATTTTAGTGCCCCTTTAATGGACGCAAGTGTTTTCAGGGTATGTCAAGGACCTGGGACTGTGTCAACTGAAAGTTTCATCAGGTATGCATATTCCGTACAACATGTTTTTATGAGGTGTGTGGTGTTCGACCTTCAATGTTTTTATATGTACGGTTTAATCAGAAACTAGTTAGTCTTTGAATGTTTGGCATTACAATCGTGGAAATACAGTACTCAACTGCAGCGTCAACCAGGTACTGTCGATTATCTTCTAGTCCGACTATCACATCACAAGAACCTACAGGATGCTCCTTACAGTCCGACATTCGGTTCCCATTTCGTCTTGTTCCAACATCCCGGTTCGAAAATTGTGTACTACCGTAATTTCACGCGTATTAGCCGCGGCTTATGCGCGATTTTTTTTTCTCACGGGGGCTCTGCGGCTTATCCACCGGTGCGGCTTATCTGATGACTATTTTTTCCTGGCATTTTTCCCATACGCCAGTTTTAACGAAAGGGCCGGGCCTACAGTGTCTCTGGAACAGCACTGCCCTGCCGATGCACGAACAGTGCGTAACAGGGACGGGTCCACATTCGAGTAGATTAATCTTCCTGGTGCATTCCCCCAAGCAACTTTAACGAAAGTGGTGACAGTTATTCACGTTTTCTGGAAGACCACTGACCCATCAATCCATAAAAAACGCCCAACAAGGGCACAATCCGATCTTGGTAGAACTCTAGAGATGACCTCCTTTGTTGTACACTATGGACCACAGGGTTTATGGCCTTCTCTATGGTCTCCTTTGTCATTTAAATCAGTCGTCTCGTATTGCCCGCGGCTTATCTCCGAATGCGGCTTATCTGCCAGAAAATTTTCAAAACGTTCCTAAAAACGCGTCCTGCGGCTTATCTGCGGTGCGGCTTATACGCGTGAAATTACGGTACTAGGAGACGCTCCGTCCCCCAAGCACTTCTTTTTTAATAGTGAGGGGACTTCATGAGGAGGGTCAATGGGCAGTGTCGCCACCGTCGCAGGCGATGCGGTTCTGTTTTTGGAATGTACCCTTCATCTACCCCACGTTTTGTGCCCGCATTCAGCCCGCTCGTCGGGACACCGTTACTGAGGACACGCTCACTTTGGATCAGTACGCTATACATCACAACACCAAAGAGACATGAGCCCTTTGTGGGCTCTTTTTTTTTCTATTCTTATTTTTTTCTATACTGTTACCAAGTTATTTTTTTGTAACGTGTAACTTAACTCGGTACTTTTGTACCTTGGTAACTTTCAGAGGAACTCGTTTCTTTTTCGGGTAACTTTGCCAAAGTAACTTAAGCTAAGTTCCAAGTTATTTTTAATTCGCTTTTCACTCGCGTCCACTTATTTTCTTGCTTTCTCTCAGGTTTTTCCGTCGCATTTTAGGCCATAAAACGAGATATTCAATCAGTTACAGTATTCCATTCAGGAAGTAAGAACCGCTGCAATTGAAACGAAGCTGAACCATTGTGCGCCCACAGGGACTAAAATGCAAAGCTTTAGAATTATTGGACATAAACAAAAACGATCTAAGCGTGCTGCACTCCTCCGCAGGCAACTCAAAGTCGAACTCAACTGCTCACGCGCGTCCAGCACCTGTGTGGTGCTATTTTGTGTACGAAACAACTTGGAAGTAACTAGTTTCTTTTTTTAAGTAACTCCGTAACTGCGAGTTACATTTCAGGCTGAAGAACTTCGTTATTAACTTAGTTACATTTTGCGCCCGGTAACTTAACTCGTAACGAGTTCTTTTTGACGGGTAACTTCTCGACCTATGGTTTTCCCGGCATTTGGTCAATCTTCATAGATACTTTTGTGGGTCACTTCGAATGGTATGTGAGAAGACCTGAAATAAAGTGGATATATGTCGATTACTAAGAATTTTGACCGATTTTGTGGCTCCTAGAAGTCCGAAAAGTTGGTTGGCGACTGTAATTGGTGTATCCCCTCCGCCGTGCATCATGTTTAGATAAAAAGTGTGTTAGTTATGTGGTCGAATACCGTAATACTGCAAGCAAAATATGAAACAATAATGGCGAGTGCTATGGCATGATAGGGCAAAATCTCACCTATGCTTTTCGAATCTTCCCACTCTTCAAGCTCTTCCGTGACTTCCAATATGAATACCATGGTGCGATGCTTCCTTTCCAGGTTCTAAAAAAGAGAAACATGCAAATGGGAGGTTTAGAAACAAAAATAATCACAACAAAAAATTGTGTGGCATGGCAAGCACTGTGGCATAAGCCCCGAATGCTACAAAATAACAGTGATAGTGCTCAATTTTTTATAGGTTCTGCCCAAATTAAAACGCTACTTCTTGTCTCTGACCATAGCAGGTGAGGATGATACTATTCCTAGCTTTACATGCTTGCAGAAAAGTCAAATGCCGCCATTTCAGCAGGGGCGGATTTAGAGGTAGGTTCTGGGTGTCCACACCCCTCCTTCAATTTCAATGTCTCCAAGTTCTGAAATGGATCTGACGCGAGGTAATAAGCGCTCCTACGGCAGAAAATGTGTGTCCAACTCATTGGAAGTGTCACTTGCAGGCAAAGCTGATGCTCTTCTGCCTGTAGCTTGCAGGAAAATGCCTGGCAATCTCCACACGTCCGTTCATCAGCGCTGTAGCATCACTTTTATGTACTCTTTCCATATACAATATGCTTGATTTGGAGTAGCACTATGTATACAGAAAGACAAAAATAATTTAGTTTTTGTCGTTGCCAGTCTTGTTTCACAGTGTGGAGATTTGGAGTATGATCACAATTGTGCCAAAGCCACTGCCAACTTATATGCCTGCTTCTAGTACCCCTACCAGCGTCATTTCCTTACGCTGAACTCCCCCTCAGAAAAATCCTTGATCCGCTCAATTTCATGTAACATTTGCTCAAAAGGAATGATAACGTAACAAACTGAATAATAACAAAAACATTGAGAGCAACAGGGTTGAACATATTACAAGCTGTGACACCTGTCCTAAAACTTCTGTGCCAGTTTCAACAAAAAGCATTAACACAAAGAGATATCAGCTAATCAGTTCTAGTGTACATGTATAGAAAAAAAAGACACTTCCAGTACCCCATACGAAGTGTTCATCGAAATGGAATGCATGTTGCCATTCAGAGTACTGAGGGGTTGTGACTCTGACTGATGCACATCACATTACATCACACACAACCCAATCAACATCATCGAAATGAAGTTGTTCTGGTTGCACGCACTGGACTGCATGCCAGTGTATTGAGGGAAAAAGAACAATTTTTGTAAGTATTAACCCTTGAATGCACGTACACATCAAGCTCAAACATGAGACATTCTCATTGATGGTCAGAAGCAGGTGACCCACTGTGGTGTAGATGACTGCAGTCATGTCAGAGATGAATGAGTTTTGGCATTTGCGCTTCTGGTTTTCTACGCTTCTATAACCCCCTTCGCTGTGAAACTTGAATGCAGGTTCATGTGGAAGCAGCCTAATAACAATCGAGATTACTTAGGGCAAGGTGTTGCAACCCCTTTAACTACTGCTTAATGCATCAATAAATATACCTCGACAGTTGAGTGATGTATCAGCACATTCACCACAATCTTAAAATGTTCACATATCCAACCTTTAGTATCCTCTTAGAATGCCTCCAACCTTTAGTAATGTAAGCCATAGCAACAAGACAGCACGTAACATAAAACGGATGCCAAGGCTCTGATAGCAGCTCTTTTCTCTTTTTTTTTTTGGACACACTGGTATAAAATTACAACAACGTAAACCCCCTGGGTTATTTCCCACTTGAGAGGAAAAGTTTCATATGCACACATATCGAAAGCCACTCACTGTTTTTAATGTGACACTGCAGACACTGTTAAAAAAAAGTAATAGCTTTGTGAGACATATATTACAATTTTAATATGTGTCACTTTTAGTAGCTCCCTGCAATCAACTAAACGAAATGAAAATTTGGATCCAGTTGAACTGTATTAGATCCTCATTGGCTAGGTGTGACATTGTACCATTATGTTTAAAATAATAATAATAATATTTTAAAAAACCTCCAGAGAAAAATAATAGCGAATGAATTTGTGTTACGAGACAAGCAAAGTCCCGAGTGACATCCCAGTGATCAGTCTGTGGGTTAAATTTGCCCTCGGGGTCCTTTAACGCGTGCCAGATCCCATTACATCGCACCTATTTCCTCAAAGAGTGTGCCTAAGCAATGTGTACCATTGCCACAAAGCTGTGAACGTTGACAGCTGCAACCCGTAGCCCTGGGGATCAGCAAGCGGACTCATTAACTCACCAACGCAACTTCAGAGGGATATGGTATGGCGATGATAACGTCCTCCAGAATACACACACAAAAAAGAGCTGAATCTCCGTTTTGGAACACGTGTGGCTTTATACGGCCATATTACTATTCCGATCATCTTCTCTTCTTGCCATTGTAAATACATCTTTCTCACATTGGTTGGACCTTTAAATCTATCGCTTTCAAACTTTAATAAAATGTTCACAAATCTGCACAAAAGTGGAGAAAGGTCGAAGTGAATTGCAAAAAAAAAAAAAATAGAAGGGTTGTGTTTTTGCGAGAGAATAAGAGTAAAAAACGTTAAACCAAATGAAATAGAGCACCTGCAGGGCACTAGAGATGAGCGGAGAACCCCCCACCTCAAATGTGCCGACAAATCGTCCAAGGTGGCCGCGGACACCAGCCTCTTCCATGACCTCTCGCATGGCGGCTGCACTTGGTTCTTCCTCGGGCTCCAGTCCACCTCCCGGAACGATCCAGCGGTCTGGGGCGCTGCTGCTCGACACAAGCAGAAGCTAAGGGAAGAACGGTAGAAAAGTTCAACGAGAGTGAGGCCAACCACCTGGTGATGAACAGAGGCAATAACGTGCCCAGAGATGGAACAGATGTAATAGGTTCTCTGAACCAAATTTTAAATATCTCTCACTACCATGTCCCCAATATTTCTTCCTTCCTCTATGTTAATTACTGCGCATTAATATTTTTATTCTGTAACTTGTTGCATGTAGAAGTGATTTTAAAAGCACATGTCACTTCTCCAGAGGGGCCCTAACAACCAGAGAGTCGAACAGAAACGTTTTTCGGTTCGACGGTAAGGGTTCAGTACCGGTTCAGCTCCGAGGAGGTAACTATAATGATTCGAACCAGTTTTTGCCAAACGGTTCGGTTCAAGAACCGGTTCAGGAGGCCACGGGTGGGAATGAAGCGCAACGGGCAGGTTAAAGCACACTTCCGTTTGTGTCTTACAGTGCTGGTACAGTGCTGTGTTACAGTAGACAGGAAAACGTCGACGGTCGTTCGGCGAAATGGAAGACAAGGTTAGTAGTGGTTACGACAGCAGCGTCACCATGAATTACCGGTTTGTGCTGACTGCCCCAGAAAGTGGCTCATGTCGCGGTGGTTAACTAACTCACCGGGTTGTTTGCGGAATCTCGGCAGGAATATAACAGTCAACCAAGCCTGCTACCTCAGCCTAAGTCATTTAAGTCACTGATATTGGTATACTGATTACCAGTCAGGAGGCACGAATATACGCTAATCAGCAAACGATGCTTCATGGTAGTTGGATTGGAATTGTGCGATTCTGAACCCGAGGTCTTTGAACCAGAGTCAGTTTTTTTCTTGGACAGTGCTATGTGTCAGCAATCATTTCTGCAGTTAGGTTGGACACCCTTTAAGGTCAGGTTGATTAGTATACCATTATAATATATGTCTCTTCCCGAATGCTACCCAAAACTGTCGTTGATACCTAGTTCTTACGTATGGCTTAGACATTATTAGTCATAACAGTTTTCAGTCATAACTTCCCATTCATTATTCTCCATTCATCATCTTAAAATAAAGTTATTTCGCGACTTGAGAAAATCCAGAGCATCCCTGCAGGGCACGACCTTTTCAGCAAGCAAAAGGAAGGCTACGAAGCTAATAAAAGAAGCAAAAAGGAGAAAAAGAAACATAGTTTTTATTTTCATGCACAACATGCAAAGTTCCGCCCTTAGTCCCGTATGAACCGTTATTCGAACCGGTTACCGGTATTTTTTTAGCGGTTCAGTTCCGGTTCAGCTCCAAGATGGCGTCGACTCTTTCGGTTCGGTCCAGTTCCGGTTCGGCAAAAAATAACGGTTAATAGCGGTTTTCGGCTCAGATTTGGTTAGACTCTCCGCTAACAACAACTTCATTTCCGCAGCTTCACTGACACAGGCGATACTCTACCCCAAGAGCAACTGATGAACATCACCGTGCCAATACACACAGTCCAATACTTCAACTCAAGTACCTGTGCACACAGGGGTATCAGTTCAACATTTTCTCAGTGATACATTGTGTATGTCACCCTATTATAACTTATCCTTTTCGCTGAGGAATGGCATAACCAAAGGAGATAACAGTCATCCCCATGCAGCAGATATATTCCATACACCCTTCATTTATGTGTCAGCTGACACTTTCTCTTGAGGACCTTATCAGATTGCTCTTGATAGCAGTTGGTACAGGGGACAAGATGGGTCACGCAGTATGTCACGTGATTTTGATTCAGTCTTTGCCCCACTACTGACATGTCACAATCAAAACCGCACAAGACAGGTTCAGGTAATGGCAACGTCGCTGTAGCGTTACCAGAACTATTGTGTAGTTCACGAAAATTAATTAGCTGACAGTCCTATGTAGTATTTGTCGCAATCTTAAGCTGAATTTTTCACCTCCAGCAACATTTCTTTTGGCACCAATTTTCTTGGAAATTTCAAGCCCCTGGCTTTAATTGAACTATATAACAGCAGTGCAGTACTAGCTTAACTATAAGTTTATAACTCAAACGTTGCCATACCAGCGCTACACACGTGCAGAGTTATAGCTGAGGCCTGCCGCGACAAAATATATAAACCGAAACCAATTAATTACAGCAACAAATGACCCGCTTCAGTGGCACATTTTTCTCTAAAAGGTGTCCACTCAAGGTCCCAAAAGGGGTAGAACCCATTTTAATGCCGACAGCTCCCTGCTTTAGAAGTTGTTTTTTTTTATATAAAACTCATTCGAATTTTTATTTAAGTAATGAGCACCTCCCACTCATTGACACGGTGCGCAGCTTGTAGGTGGTGTCGGACAGATACTTGTAAAACAGAAAGTTTGTCGATCAGTGCACCCGTTCGCGAATTATTTAGCTGAAACACCCGGTATATGTATGTGCATAAGTAATGTATGTATATGGCATAATATATGTAATGTACAATACAACATACTAATGTTCTTGAAGCAAACCTAAAGTACTCGATGTGTACTCATTGTTGTCCATGTGTCACTAATCATTGGTTTGGTTTTATCAGCATCATGAAGTCGTATAGGTTGAAATAACCCTGGGTGGGAACTGTTACTTCCCTCCACAGTGAACATTTTGGCACTCCCTTGATTTCATGAAGCTACACAGGCATAGCAAGGTCAAAGGCTAGTTATCTTCCCAACCTTATCACCACCTTTGGTCTTATTCAACTAGACACACTGCAGAATGTGTGCGAAAATACTCTTGATCTTGTTTGGTCTAGCTTTCGTGCAGGAGAAGCACTTTTCCCCCTTGTTCCTCCTGATAAGAAGCGATGATATTGAGGTTGTTGCTGCTCGGTTTACGGATACCACAGCTAAGATACTAATACTTTTGTTCCTATGGTCAAACCTCAAACGAAGAGGTATCCTACGTGATTTTCTCGCTAATTAAATTCTCTAATGAGAAAGAAGTTGCTTTAGCACAGAAAGTATGAAAAATGGGAAAAAAAAAAATACAGACTCAATGGGACACTAACTAAGGCAAAACACATTTTGGGCCTGCCCTCCTCACACCGCTCGATATTCCATATTATACAAAAATATCGAGAGAAATCCCGGTTTTATCCAAAAGACGACTGGAGAGGACTTTTTTTTAAATAATAGGTTTTTTTTTTCTGCCTTTGGTGCACCATTTCCTCGCTCCTTGGGTTGTTTATGGGCACCTAACCAAAAATAAAATTATTATTATTATTATTATTATTGAAGTACAAAAAAGCGTACTTAACATGGCATATCAAATACTTTTTGTATGCGTTCCTTCGTCGTCCATTTCTTTCATACAACGTGCAATTGCAAGTGTTTGTGACTCATGCAAATCAGGCAGCCCATAAAAACAGTCCATTATCTGATAGCATTCCTGCCCTTTTAGATGTGGAAGTCCACATGGTGCATGTCACATGCAAATGTAAACATGCCCCGATAAGATGCTAGTCTCGGGCCGCAAACTCAACGAGTTCGTCCACAAGGCACGACAGTCTTTCCGGGATGGAATATAACGAGGCTGCTATACCACACAAAAATTTGACTGTCCTTGAGTGAAGGTAGACTGAAATTTTTATTTTTTCTGTCGAGTTAAAAAGCTCCATCCAGAAATCGTCAATTAGAATGTTACCTTAGCAGATAATTTTGTCGGAGTGGGTAGAACATTATAATTTCTAACTTCTGGAGAAGTGGTATAATTTTTGTATTTCTCCAAAAACCACTATTCTGGCATTGACACCCATTAAAAATTTGCAAAAATTCCACCTTTCACCATGAGCAGCCTCACTACTAAATCCAATATTTTCTATGAAACAATCGGTAGTTTCTATTTGATAGTTTTGTCAATACTGACAAATTAACATAGTTCATCCTTTATAACCTCATCATCCTCTGTTGCTCAGGATTGCTTATTTCAACAGACATTACTCGAGAATTTCGAGTACTATCTGTAACAGCTGGAATGTAGGAAACCCGCTAATGGTGAATATGTTATGACTGCAAAGGACGTGTATTTGAAAGACCATCATGTTATCCCTGATAAGACAAAACACAGCCATCACACGAAACAGGATACCCTATCTATCATTTATTATCACTGCCGCAGACATGTTGACACAACCCTCACGTAATAAGTGCCCTGAGGGTGCGAACTTCGGCTCGAACTAGCTTTGACGTATTAAACATAACTCTGTTGACCAAGTTTTCTATTTCCTGCCCTTGATATTTTAATTTCATCTCTTTTTCCCTTCTTTCGAGTTTTACGATGCAAAAGAAATGCTTGAAAATCCAGCGATTGCCGACCAATCAACTTTCTTCCGCGCAAAACATTTCGTGTTCACGGGTGACTTAGGCCGAATCAAAACCTGTAAGGCATCATACCAGCGTGGTATAGAGGTGGCACACGCAACATCCTTCTGACCGTTCCACTGAAATAAACCGCAAGACCTTCACCAGCTACGGGTCATACATCGGCGCAAACCGACTCGATGAAAGGTGCCGGCCGATATGTTGCTAATTTTAGGTAGGGAATCCACATTGCGCAATAACATGATCTCCACGAAATCACGCAGACAACATGCGATGTAAATGTGTATAACTTACAGAAAGCCTATTGGATTGCGTGTTTCAATGAATGAGCTTCGGGTACGAAGGTTTTTGCAGTATCAGTTAACGGGCAGTGCACTAAAACCGAGTACAGCGGAAGACAACAACGCAATCACCGCGTACGTGACCCGAAGCACCACCGCATGCTGTAGAGGAGTAAAGCAACACATAAAGGTGTGCGTTGCGGATGAAATTCAAGAGATCTTGGCTCACCTCGCTTTCGTCCCGCCGCACACATAAGCAGGCTGCACGTTTTCTGAAACCGTCCTCATCGTACGTACGGGTGGAATTTGGCTTCTCTTTCATACTTCCCTCAGGAGGAAGGAACAAAGTTTCAAAGTGCCAACTGATACGAATTCATCGCTGTCCGGTCGTATGCACAGACCGAGGGGCACTAACTTCGATTTCTTCCGCGGCCATTGTGAGGCATAGCGTGTACTCTCAACCACAGACTTGTACCACTTGTACTGCCGACGCCGGTACTGATAGCGACGTGATATCGGGCCTTTTCTTGCAAATGAAGAAAATGATACTCCTCAGTGGAGTCATGTGATGCAACAGATGATAGTTGCTTGTCATGTGTTTACATTTAGTGCCAATATTCGAGATATAAATGAACATCTACATCATAAATACATAACACAAAAACAGATACGCGCATGTTTAGTTTTGGTTTCGATATATAGTTTTAACATTCTGTCAGTTTCAGTATAGTATCAGGTTCTGCTGGACACGATAGGTGTAATAGCCATTCAGCATTTCGGGCTGATGTTTTTTTTATCAAATATGACATAAAATTGTCAGCACTTTTGAAATAAACATCGATTACCAATTCAACTTCGCCCTCTGTCGTGCACAAAATGAACTGAATCTCGATTGCTTTCAGCTTTCAGTGTTTCAGTCGTGTGATTTGGGGTTTGAAGTGCGGCATCAATTTTACAATTTCTTTACCACCTTAATACCAGTGCGACTTATACCATTGGTATCTTGTAATTGAAGGCTGTTGACTTTCAGAATACCTGTGAAAGGTACACACCAGCGGGAATGCCCCTAGAGTTACTTGTTATTCTGTTTGCCCGAAAGTTTACCCGATTGTGAAAAACTGCTTATTTTCATCAACTGGACGTTGAACCGACATTCTTGAGTTGTCGCTGAATAAGTGGTCCGCCATATCAGGCACCTAGATGTACTTAAACTGTCAAAAAGGCGGAGGCTGATATTTTGCGGCGAGAATGAATCTTCATTCATACGGATTCCTGTCTGATCAGATAAAGGCCTTCCCGTAAATAAAGACGGGCTCAAGTCTACAGTTTAAGAGATCTATCTGAAAAGTGTCTGATCGAACGCACCCACACCGAAACATTTGGTGCAGGTAGCTGCGAGAATGCCACTTCCTTACCAGAAAGAACCATCTTTACGAACCTAAATGTTATAACTCATGGCAGCAGATTCCGGCGGGCGGTATGAGCACGTAGTTCTTGAACCGTACATTCATCAGGTGAAGTAAACACCTCCGCAAAAATTGGATGAAATTGAAATAACGTGCCAATGCATTTCAGGTTGGAGGCAGGTCGTCTATGCTCTGTCTCGATGAACACACACTGTGCAAACCACTCATCCCTCAGGAGCTCACATTCTATGAGACACTTCCGGATATACTCAAGCCTTTTACTTCGCAATACAAAGGTCAGAGATTTGTTTCTCCTAAACAACACTGCTCTCTTCTTTTATCTGCAGCCATTCGAGTACCTCGTGACGGGATATGAAGCCCGTCAGAACCACCACCAGTTCTTCTTTTTTTTTTTTTCATAACATTTCGGATAACATCCTAATGTTTTGTTCTGCCCTAATTCATCGAAAATGAGTCAAGAAGCATGTGTCTGTCTTACTCATGTAATGGTTCAAAAGAAGCGTCGATTGATAGGCGTTGTGGAGGTGGCGCTGTCGGAAGATGCAGACGGGTACCTGACCCTGACGGCCCACTCTTCGTACGAACACTTGAAGAATGGATGCGCATCTAGTCATTCCATCAAGAGCACAGACAGCCTTGCACGCGCATGCAAGTACAGGTACGAGGTGCCTTCGTGCGCAAGCACGTATGTAACGAGACCTCACTAACGAGGACGTTGTCATCAGGATGCGATGGCAGAAAGCTGGCAGCGTGGAGATAGAACCAGTCCTCAAAGAAGGCGCGCAGTTGTTCGAGGACGAGGACGGCAAGCCCGACGCGCTGACGACGCACAACCCCTGGATCGTCCGCTGTCACAACCTGCAGGTGCAGAAGTTCTTGTCATCCTCTGGGAACCCCAAGGGTGCGTTTGTGCATTTTGAACGACCGGGATTGAAAACTTGACATTCTCTTTGTCTTATCCGATGTAGAGTTCATATTGTTGGAGAACTTGACTGCCTGTTACGCATTTCCCTGCATCCTGGACCTGAAAATGGGGACGCGTCAGCACCCAGACGACGCCACTGAAGAGAAGCGCAAGAGTCTCGAGGCCAAAGTGGCTTCCACTACTTCGAGCACTTTAGGGCTCAGAGTCGCTGGAATGCAGGTGACGGAGAAATGTCCTTAAAAACTTGAACTTGAAACTCGATGCGGACAGTTGGGCTGGTTGGTTAAGCATGTTTAAAGGGACGGTCGCGTCTGTTCCAGTCGATTTCGAAACTACAGTGTCGTATCATTCTTCGCGATTCTGTTGCAAAAGACCAGGGCGAGGAGGGAAATACCGGCCTTTAAAGGGAGACTTTGGAAGGATTAGAAAGGAAAAAAAAACATTCGCGTTCATTTTGTGCGAGTAAATAAATTGGTAAATGATGACAGTAGCAAATCGAATAGCAGAAAATGGAGCTCCATACTACGACGGTTCGTCCGGATTCCACGACGTCATCCAGCATTGTCGTCTGCTTCCAAGCCTGCACTCTTTCTCGCTTGTCAGATGATGTGAGCAGTGTGTTGCTTTCAGCACCCTCTCGCTTCATAATAATTTGTTTGATTAAAATCTGCGCAGTTTTGGACCGAGATATTTCGTACACACGTTCCTGACGTCCCAAAGATTACGGATGGTATATATCTCAACCTTTGTGGTGATTTTGTTGCGGAGTCCCACTTTAAGGAGATGTAGAGCAAAGTTACAGAAAGGGGACAACGAGGGGTTGCCACTTTTTTTGTAACTTTGCTCTACGTCTCCTTAAGCATGCTCAACTTCAAACTTGAAAGAAATTTTAAAAATCCATTATTATTGTCCTCACCATCTTTTAATGGACTACAAATGACATCACCCAGTAATGTTGAGCGACACATATTTTTTCATTTCATTTCATCGGCGTCATTCGAGGAATACTAGCTGTAGACACGTTACCAAACTTTCACTCGAAGCTTTCTCAGTTTGAAGATTTCAACTTATCCCCTCGTCGCATAGAGAGGTTAAACTGTTGAAAGCCAACATGACTATTCCTTTCCGCAGGTATACCAACAGAATTTGGGCTACTACAAGTGCCACAACCGGTACTTTGGCCGATCCCTCAACGTAGACGGCTTCCGCCAGACGTTGTACCATTTCCTTCACGACGGTGTTTGCTTCCGTTCCGACGTCCTTGCACCTCTTCTGGAAAAACTACGAGCGTTGTACAAGGTAGGCACAGTTGCTGAGCCGTCATTGTGAGGTCATTTTGGCAATTGGGGTTGAAACACGGTATTTACCTCAACGTGTGTCTTGTATTGGCCTGTTCTGTTGTTATCCTAATGTTTCTACGTTATGTAATACAGTCGCCGACCGATTTTTCGGACACGCTCGATTATTCGCACTCATTCGCGGAACGGCCGCGGGTCCCATAGAGTTGATGTATAAGAACGTCAAAAATTTCGGATGCCGCCGTGCGGCCCCGTCGCTCGATATTTCGGACTCTGTTTGCTCAACCAGCGAATTTCTCTCTTGGGGAGACGGATTATATTGGTATCATCCGAAATTCGTAATCAAAAGAAATCAACCAACTAAAATATTATGGAAAAAAAAAATAGGCAACGATTGTTCATTTTCCATTCCCCTGAGTAGATGATGTAGACACTTTTGTGTCTTTGTTTTTTGGCCAACCCCTTGATTCAAAAGGCCCAGCACGTGCTGTCAGCCCACGAGTCGCGCGACAGCGCTGTAAAGCGAGCTTCACCTAAAGCACGCATGCGTTAGGTGAAGCCGACTTGATGACGGCGGTGCCCCTGTCACTGTACAGTGACGAAATGTCGCTTCGAGAAATAGAAGCTGATGTTATCAGGAGAGCTTGAGGTGCGTTAGGAAAACATTGACAAATTTTTCCAGCCCACTAGTGCTTACTAGTGCTTATGTATGTGCCTATGTAGTGCTTAATAAAGTTTTGAAGCAAAATTCGTTTTTTCGGACTGCTCGATTATTCGGACGTTTGCGCGATCACCGCAGAGTCCGAAAAATCGTACGGCGACTGTAAATGATACATGTTTTATTCACACGTACAAGTGAGTGATACTGTGCAAGTGACTTCGCTTAGTTTACACGATAAATTGTTATTTTCCCCAGACTCGGAACAGAAATTTGGTTGCTTTACACGTAAATTTTATGCACAAATACACGTTATTTTTCCTAATTTGCTGCACCAATTTATAGTCCCCTGAGTAATTTTGCCCAAGTAGGTTGCACCATTGCAACCCAAGTATAAGCGATAAGTAAAATGGTCTTTTGCGCTGGTTCACGAACTTCTCAACAAAACCATTCTAGGCTGTAGAAGAATTGGACGGGTTCCGTTTTTACACGAGCTCTCTGCTCATCCTCTACGAGGGCCAAGTCCCCGACGGTAACTCCAACGACAAGTGCAACAGTGACTCAAGGGAATGGAACGTACGAAGACGAACTGCTTGTGTTAATGTACGCATGATTGACTTCGCTCACACAGTGTATAGTCCAAAGAACGACGGACCAGACAACGGGTACCTGTTCGGTCTACGTAGCCTCATGGACCAGCTGCACGTCCTGAAGGCGGACAACTGTTGAACTATGCACGGTACAGAGTGTAATAGGTGGCGCCACTTTTGTCATCACCGCGTGTTGTTTCGGTAAATACTGACTGCCACCCGAAAACTGCAAGGTCACAGTTGTAGAGAACAACTTAGATGCTCGGGATATAAGGTCTGTGGAAGGTCTCTAATCAAACCGTAAGCAAGATCACTTTGCTTATGTTCACACAATATGCTATCGTGAGGATATGACAAAATAATAATAAACGGGAAGAAAATTACGTAACCTAAGAGGCTGTACTATATGAACATTTGCACCCGTAAGATCCTCCGAAGCAAACACGAATATTTCTTTGCAAAGGTGTTATAACATATTTATAATATGTCAGGACCTGTTTTCTACTCATACAACAATGTCTATGAACTGCAATGGCAACTGTGATATGTACCAACGCATCAATTTATTGATCGTAATATTGGAGATTTTACGAAAGTGTTTTTACCTCTACTAATTTTCCTATTAACGCTAAATTTTCTTTTGTGCGTATCATTGATGATACTTCGTAGCCCTTCCACAGCAATTATTTAGGGAATTATTCGGGGAATATTTAGGGAATTATTTCTCCGTACAGAAGTTATCGCAGAAACATCGAGTCCGTTTATAAGCTCGCTTCCTACAAGAGGAAGATATTGTTGAGGGCCATGCAAGTCGTGCAATATTATCTACTCTGAAGTCTTTAGTCATTACTAATTACTACTAATGCCAAAGATATTGTATTGTAAGAAGAGTGCATCGGCAAATACAAGTCACCAGTATCAGCTGTAAGAGCTGCATCAGTCGGCAGTGTCAGGTGAAACTGTGTGGCCTTCATATATACTACCTGCGACACTGACAAAACTATGGTTGTATGTTGCGATATATAGATATAGACACATGGTAGGTTTTAATGTTCTGCATTAAGCGACGGTGATAGAGGTGTCTTGTATGCAACTGGAAAGTAAAGGTTGTGTTTTTGTGGACGCAATTTCTTCATTGCATAGCCTATGAGTTTCAGCGTTTTGTTCGCAAACATAGTACAGATTGTGAAGGGTATCACGAGAGGTTGCATACTAAATGTGTACATACCTGCGCGGGAGTGATGCGCTAAATGTAGAATATTGTATGGAAGATGCGGTTGTATGGAAACCATGAAATGGTTTAGTGCAAAATATCCCTAAATATACTGTACATTTTCAAGTCGGGAGAAATATGGCAGGAAAAAGGAATACGGTAGGAACACACAGTTCAGTTGTTGGAATATAAGGGCGAAATGCTGTTTAGGCATATGTATTGCAACATAGATTGGGCTATCCGAAAATGCAGGGAAGCGTTTTTATTATGAGGAAGAATTGTTCGGTAGATTTTTGAACGTAAGGAAATCTGGTGAAAATATTATCATATTAGCCCTTGTGGCTTTGTTGTACCGAGTAACGTGGACACTACCAAATGTGGAATAGGTCATCGAGCCGGACTAGATTATCGTAACATTCTTTCCGAAAGCCACTAAGCTAGTGACACCTTCTTCGTCCTTTGTAGCCCTTAAGTAGTATGCGGGATCAAAACAACAGTCCTTTGCCACAGGAATAACGCGACAAAAATCTGGGCCACAGGTTGGATGTGGCTAAAGTGTAGGGTCGGTAAATTTTCTTTTAAAATATGTCTGAGTTACAATTACAAATACCCCACGGAAAAGACACCCTGATACTTCCTAAGAAAAGCACTCGGTACTTTTGTACTTACTCTCCTCCATCTTGGAAATTGTCTAAATATTCTAGGTACATGTCAGTGATGAGTCATGACAATGTTTTGACAAAGGAGTGACTAGAAAAGCAAATAAACAGTAAAGTAAACAATGACGCACGAAATAAAATAGCATCCCTTTACGTGTACCCATTTGCTGCTATGCCACCTGTTCATGAATATTGTCTGTGACTGTGGTTTTTTTTAAGTATCTAAAAAGCACTGAACAGGAGGCTACAAGTTACTGAAAGAGTAACTAGTTACAAATACAAAGTATGATTATGAAAATATGTATAAAATGCATATGTATCTCGGTAACTGAGTAAAAGTATCTGGGTACCTGTATCTAGATACTTTTTTTTATCTCGAAAATATTAAATAGGTTTTCGTGTGCATACCTTGTATCAGTAACTCATATCCTCTTTTTGAGTACGTTTTAGTTATTAAAAAAATCGATGACAATCTATAATGGCGCAGCTCTCCCGTGTCAGTTATCCAATTATTCACACAGCCTCATAATTCCCTGTCCTTTTTTTTAGTGTTTATTTGTTTATCTAGGCATGCTTTCTTCGACAAAAATATTATCATTGTCATTGCAATGTGTACAATGCGTTTAGAAAATTTTTAATCATTCATACGCGAGTAAGAAATGCATTATTCAATACACCACGTGACCTGATAAGAGTATGTTTTTCATAGTAAAACCCGCGGATAGCGATATCGCGTATAACGATATCCCTCGTAAAACGATGGTTCATGATTTTACCGCCAAAATATACATTGTTTCTACGGGGAAACGACCCGCGTATAGCGATGGAGACCTCCGTATTTGGCCAATGCTGCTCAAATTCGCGAGATGATTCAAAAGGCCCAGCACGTGCTTTCCACCCGCGAGTCGCGCGACAGTGTTCTAAAGCGAGCTTCTCCTAAAGCACGCAGGCGTTAGGTGAAGCCGACTTGCGGAATGGTGACGTGTAGTGTTGCCAGAAGTTGTCCTGCTATGTTCTCTGGTTCCCTCCACGAGTTCTGATCGCTGTTTTCCCAAGCCAGTGCGACGTCACACAGCTTCGCGTTTTTTTAAGTATCTGTTTCTTTTTCTTTTGCTACACGCGGGGTGGCGCGCGACTTTTCGTAGACGCGCTATTTAGGTCAGCCCTCGTTTAACGATGTACCCCATATAACGATGGAATTCGCGATTACCGTCAATATCGTTATACGGGGGTTGCACAGTAGTTAACTTTTGAAGACGGTGGAGGAAAGTAAATGCAAATGAATTGAGTACTTTTTTGGAAGTAACTCTAACAATGTATTTTTTTCATGCAGTATCTGTAAGTGTACCTTTTAAGCTTTTGAACCCATTTATTTGTAACTGTGCCTGACATACGTTTTAAACGTATTAGTAAAGTAGTATTTAAAAGTAAAAGTATCCCTGATTGCATGTATATTTTCCATAAGATACATAAAAGCACTGCACAGGCTGCATTCTTAGGCCTAGGCACAGGCCCGGCTAGAGAAATTTCTAGGCTATCCCTCCCAGCCCAGTGTAGCAGGCTGTAAAAGTTGACCGTGGCTAACTAACAAGGCTAATACAGGCTTGAGCACGATCTAAGACCGGCAGTATACGGGTATACATATGTCTGATGTTCATCCCCACTTGCAGAACGCCCGCGTGAAATCAAACACTGCATAATCTTGATATGCTGCCAACTCAGAGATTCTAAGTAGAAGGAATTTACCTTACTTCTCGATACTGCAATAAATTCATTTAGGGCGTTCTGTATTGTAACTGGTTGGTGAAGCGCAACGCCAAAATGGCTATTGTTGGCAAGGCATCACAGATGGAATATGAGCGCGAAGGAATAAAATATTTCATAATATATATAATATAATATGTATTTGGAAAACTTCCCTATCAACACTGTGTATTACATTGCAAGATGCTAAACCTGTATGGTATTCCTGTTGAGTGCCACTTTCCCAAGTTTGCTGATAATGTTTTCCTTAATTTGCGTAAGAGTTTAAATGGTGTGGTTGTAACGAGGTCTGCAGCCAATACTCAAGTAAATCCAGCTTGAGGTGTTGTGATCGTGTTGTTTTAGATTTACAAACAAATTTTTTTGGAAACTCTGCTAATTGCATTATCTTGCAGTATGTTGGCAGTATCAACAGGGATTAAGTACACAAACAAGTATGTGCTAGGTTGTGATATTATGGCTCACTCATTCTTGGAACTTATCTGCTTCTCTGAATAGCTGTCAGATACTGGAAGTTGACAAGATCTCGTGCGTGTTGTGAAGATCATATATACCGGTGTAGATTCTTTAAAGCTAAATATCCTACGTGTCTTTTATGGCTCGAAAAAACAAACAAAACAAAAAAAAACACTATTTTTAGACCTACACATGTAGTAGTACTCCCTTGCGAGCACGAAAACTATGATACCACTTAAAGGGGTTGGGACACTTTCACAGATCTGGTCCATTACATCATGGACGCAATTGTACTGCACACCAGAATACCGAAGGAAAAAAAAAAATTTTTTTTTTCCTTCGAAAAAAAGTAATTTTTAATCACATAAGTAAAACACCGTGTATATGCATGTACTTTTCAAAAATTGTAGGTAATGCAATAATTATGTAATTAGAACACAAATAATCTAGTCTTTGATCACTCACAAAATTTCATGACGATAACTTTGCTTTGACAGACAGGCTTTCCAACATTGTTTATCAGCAATACAGACTACTTGGTTGCCAATATCATCGGTGATATGAATTTCCGAGTTGGGTGTAACAAATTTGAACAATGTGCTGCATCATTTATATCGCATCCAATTATGTTCAACCACAACAGGAAAGAAATGGCAGACCATATTGACCTATCTGTAGTATTTATGTTGTTCACGTATATGTTCTGTCAAAGTAACATTGTTCATTGGCATGGGAAGCTTCCAAGGTGACATTTCTGTCCAAGCCGGACATGCAGGTGGTGTCCATTGACAACGATGAACTTTTATGATGCCTCCAAAATAGTGAAGGCTGTAACAAAGTGTAACATTTAGGAAGTGATTACCAGTAGTCACTTTGGTTAACTGTTGTATTAGTGCAATGATATTCCATAACTTTTACATCAATATCATGGTAATATGTAAAATTTTATACATGTTGCTGTAACTCTGCTTTTCAATAATTACATTTCTCAGAGTATGTTATTCCATCTAAATGGAAATTTGTGTTTTCATAAATTAGCTAATGTGACTCACTTGTAACAAAACTACGCATGTATAACGCATGTTGCACACTTACATGGTCTTAGTACAAGCAGCATTCACACACACAAAAAAAAATCTAATTGTGTACAGTGTTGAAGGTTAGGAAGGCAAAATATGTTAGTACAGTACAGTATATGCCTGTTGTTAGTATTAAAGAGCTTGTAAATATGAGTTAAAAGGAAGTAAAAAATATTTATTTAGCAGGATTCTCTCCTTGCCATCCTGTATTGTGTGATAAATAGCAATGCATCATCGTAGAGCCTTTTGTTTGCTGTTGAAAGGACTACACACCAGCGTGAGAGACAGGACGGAAAAGACACAAAACAAGGACATAAAGTGCCTCGTTTATCTCCCTTTCGTTCTCTCGTTTGTTTTCGCTAACACTTGAGTTGCTTCAAATTGGGGCTCACAGGTACACTTATAAGAGTGGGATGCTAGATTCTGAGACCACTGGTCGCAAAGGCATTTGTGTTCCCACAGGCACTTGCCTGTCTGTCTAATAAGGGGATCTTGTAAACTACTACTTTTACACATGGCACAAAGTTTCGCTCTCTTCACTTCCCTGTTTCTTGTTCACTATTACAACAATTGTAGTTGCATACCAAATAGTCGTCGTAATTTGTTGGGAGCTTAGAACACCACGTCTTTCCTGAACTTGTTTGCAACTTTCTTTAGTCTGTGCGAACCATTACGAACATATGGCAATACGAGGAGCATTGAGGATAGTACAGCCATTTTCTCTGGCTTTCTTACGCAGTTTCCCGTTGTCAGCGTGACCACTCGGGCAGGGTAGCTGCTTCCTCTGAGCTTTACTATTTGTCTGTCAAGGCTCTCTTCAGACTTGTGGCAACATTTTGCGATGATTTTTGTAATTTGGAAGTGGCAAGTTGTATCGAGCATGAGTAGAACTTTGTCCCATGTGCGAGAGAGGTACAGACTATTTCTACTGCCTACAAAAATCCCCGTGTAAGAAAGTGTACATTGGACAGACCCTGCGAGAGCACAAATATTTTTGCGACCAGCTAACCCTCTTAAAGAAGGGAGTACAATTCTTGGGACAGGCAACCGTGCACACTCTAATGAGAACCACTCTCTTCCTCTAACATTGTACTGTAAGTAACTCATTTGCCAACGCTGCCGCAAACAGTTGTACCGCTGCACTTTCTCTGC
Source organism: Ornithodoros turicata (assembly GCF_037126465.1). Lineage (NCBI taxonomy): Eukaryota > Metazoa > Arthropoda > Arachnida > Ixodida > Argasidae > Ornithodoros > Ornithodoros turicata. The sequence continues at coordinate 1,308,235 of NC_088206.1, forward strand.
CCTTGCTTTGTGCCTCTTCCATCTGCTGTCTTACATGAGCACGAAATTCCTTCGACAGTATGCAATACCATCTAGCCCAGACCAAAGCTCGGTTACCCTATGTTGCGAAGACAGGATAGAAGCAAGAATGAAAACACTGTAAAGGCTGGTTCTAAAAATTTGAATAAACGGATCTTTCTTATAAATTTACATATGTACAAAGTTTAAAGGCATAGCCATACAAGGCCATGATACGTAAATGACAATGTAACTATGTACAGCGTCTCCCAGTGGTACAGTACCCAGTTCCGTATATGCACTGCAATAGTGCCATTTTCATCGCCTCTGTTGATGACTGGCAGACTTAAATGTTTCATTTTATTGCAACTGAAAACAATTGAAAACTGTTGGAACCCGCATTCCCATTTCATAAAATGTTGAACGACAGTAAAAACATTTGAAACACATAAAAGTATACGTATAGAGATATGTGTGACTCAGGAACACTCGCTATTGCGTGCTGGGCGCAGGATGTTGCGTTTCACACACTGGACAATCCATTCGATGCCTTCATTGATGCCATCCCTGCAAGGATACATTAATTTGAATGTCAAAACGGAAAACACACACTGAAGCACCTCATATTTAGGATTTGACTTTTCTACGTTAATTTGAGTGTCAGAAAGGAAAATGTACACTGAAGCAGCTCATACTTAGGGTGACTTTTTTTGTGTTAATTTGATTGTCAAAAAGGAAAAACATACACTGAAGCAGCTCATAATTAAGACCTGACTTTTTTATGTTAATTTGGTTGTCAAAAAAGAAAACACACACTGAAGCAGCTCATATTTAGGATCTGACTTTTTATGTTAGTTTGATTGTCAAAAAGGAAAATATACACTGAAGCGGTTCATAGTTCATAATTCTGCATCACGACGTTCCATCGTTCTCAGACGCCCTCGTTCCGTGAGTGGAGGATTTTTTAAAGATGTCCAGCGCAGAGGCCACATACGTGCTCTGTAGATCACCTACACTTGTCGTTCTTTCGCAGAAGCTCATTTTATTTTGTTGCACAACATGCCGCAGCAAAAAACAAACAAAAAAAAACTTGGGGTCACACAGTGCTCTTTTTTAGGATCACGTCGGCAGTCCGTGGTTGCATTCTTCTACCGTTTTCGTGAATTTGATTACACAGTGGGCTCATTCCAGCTCAAACATCCGAGGTCGGTGGCTCGACCGTCAGGGAGTTCGCAGATTTTTTATTATTTTTTTTTTCTGGTGTTCCACTTCACGTGCACAGGACAAATGCAAAATATTTTTGTCCCAAAACTAACTGCTTCTCCACTAGGTGGCGGCAAACTTCCGCACAGCAAAAATATTTTACATGGTCACCCCTCATGGACAGCTTGGGGTCTCAGCAGGGTCTCAAGCCACGTTAAATGTCACCTCACTGCTGATTACTGCCTCTGTTGAAACATTTTCTTGAAAAAACAAAGCAGTTACCCATGTAACGCCGATGCTCCCAGCATGTGACAGTCTCTTCGACCCAACAAGTGAGAACAGTCGCGGAACAGCTGACGAATCTCTGCAACGGACAGGCAACCCTGTCGAGGAACGGACGTTAAGTGAGTACAATGTTGTCTACTTTTTGTGTGAACTCTCTTAGGCTGTGCACATCTACTGCACTGTGCACTTAACTGGACATAGCGCTATCTCAAGTTGTTCCCGAATATTCAACCTGTCGTCTGCATTGTAAACTTCTGCATGGTCTGCGTCAGTGATGGGCAGTACTTGAAGTACCAAGTACTCAAGTAGTACTTTAAGTACATTTCTGTGTACTTGTACTTTACATTAAGTACATTTTAAATCGTGTACTTTGTACTGTACTTCAAGTACTTTTTTACGAGTACTTTCCCATCAAGTACTCAAGTACCCAAACTTGGACTGCAGACAAAAAAATCACAAAAGAGTATAAAAAATGCACCCAACTAAAAGCTCTAAAATGACAGCAAGAAGACGAAAACACACAGATAGGGCTATCTCTGAGTTTTCGTCGTCTTGTCGTCATTTTAGCGCTTTTAGTGGGATGCAGTACCAAGAGTCCCAGTCTGACATTTTACCAAATATGATTTTTGTGCTTTTAAAGAGCATATTTCTTGAAGCAAATCTATTGTTGAGAAGTTTGAAATGTCGAAAAAGTATATGATTATGTAAAACGAATGGAATGGACACTGTAACCAGCAGCGCAATGACTTGGTCCATTGTCATTTCAGTTCTCCCAGTGGAGGGTTTTATGCTTTTTTATATTGTTTCCTTCATTGGCAATTAATTATCATTTTACATCACATTATATGTGTGATTGCATTACATGATGAACACTCTGCTTTCATTCAAGACACACATGCTTTCATTTTTACGTTTTACGTTTTTTAATTGGTCACATACATTACATTACTGCAGATCACAGTCGTATAAAAATGAAGGCTTACATTGAGCTTCATCCTTTTTTACTTTCTTCATATTCTTTTTTTTTTTTGAACATGTTGTATTTCCAAAAGCATCAAGGAATGCCCAGAAATATATAATCTATGTTTGCTTGTACTTTTTCCCCTTGAAGTTTCCCAGCCTGTTATAGCAGAAGATTAGTACTGGAACACCACACCAGGCGTGTGATCTTGGATCAGTCAGGACATAATACTATTTTGCATAATCACAGCACAGCTGACTGATTACCTCTCTACACATTACTGCAAATTATGACATCTGATGAAGTTCATATTCACGGGTTAGCACTTAACTTAGGACTTTATGGCTTCAGAGCATTTGTCAAGAATACCCGCTAAAGTTTTGACAAAAATGCAAGACACAGATACTAAACAGTGAAATGCAAAGTGTTACAAATTAAATTGGCAATGTACTTGATGAGTACTTGAAGTACTTTGCCTAGTACTTTGTACTTTACTTGAAGTACATTTGGAATTGGGTACTTTGTACTGTACTTGAAGTACTAATGTCGCCAGGTACTTGGTACTTTACTTTAAGTATAATTTTGAGGTACTTTGCCCATCACTGGTCTGCGTCCATGAAGACTATACAGTAGCATTATCTGGCATGGTACCCTAATAAATCTTACACCTAGAACGCTCCCCGTAACAGCTCTACCATATCATCTTACGTTACTACTTCAGTTCTTTGTTCCATCAGGGTGGCAACGCTTCTGACACTTTTTGTGCGAGAGCAGCACTACAGTGCAGTAATGTTTTTCCGAATGATCACTTCAATATTTGTGCTCTGTTCTGATCAAAAACCCACCATGGAATACCAATAGAACAAACCTGAATATCTTGTTTGTTGGCAACAATGAGTACGGGAATCCCATGCAGTGCGTCGCTCCTGATCATTTTTTCTGAAAGTTGCATGTGCAATAAGCGGAATTTGTAAAAGTGCAACGAAAGCATAATAAATGCGTTACCAAATGCTTCTTTCGATTCTTGCACCCTATCCCTGTTGGACGAGTCGACGATGTAAATAACAGCGTGCGATTCGGCATAGTACTGGAATTTGCAATAGATTAGTTGACACCAAACCGTAGACTGCATACCTTGTGCTACCTTATCCCATAGAGATTGTAAGGCCTCCTGACCACCTAGGTCCCAAAAGTTCAACCTGATGCCGTGGATATCAACTTTACCGACTTTGAAAACAAGACAGAGCACAATTAATGAACCGACAGCATGAAATGTTGGCGTTATACTTACTGTTAAGTCCGACAGTCGCTGTTATCTTGTGAGGATTCAAGGCTTTGTATCCTCTGTTGAACTTTGTTTTCGTCTGCTCTAAGTACGTCTGCAATAGTTAACGCGGCAGTTGAATGATCACCAGCCTAACAATGTGAAGTAAAGCGCTTACTGTTTTGCCTGCGTTGTCAAGTCCCAGTATTAAGACGTAGTACTCGTCTCTTTGAGTCACATACCTCCAAAGGCCGTACAGGAGACTATACATGATGATAATTTTCGACACAGGCGACTTCAACTTCAGCTAAGTGTGCGATGTGAACACAGTAAGGTGTGAAACATTTAGCATGAGCATAAGACACAGTTGGAGGACCTTGAGTACATAACTGAAACATCATTTGAAACCAGCCTTTGGTAACAGAAACATTCGTGAATCATAGTGTTCGGTTCAACCACTCCACGTATTCGATGCGCGGCAACCACAACAACGCTCAGCGAAAGATTCGCAGTGACGTCATCAGTGTCATCATCTACCAATCAATAGTTTCGGTTTCTATTTCGACACGGAGTCGTAAAGAAAGCCGTTTTTAGTGATTTGTCGTCATCACGTTCTGACTCCGCACTTTGTGAAGTCCGTGAAGTCCAACCATTTGCATTTTCTTCTTTTAGAGTTATTTTAATGTTACCGATTTGCCTGCATGTATACTAAAAATGGTTTACTAAACATCCCTGTCAAAATAAGTGACTATGCAAATTAGATGCCTTAGAAAACACAACCAAAGCAACTGAAATAAGTTGTCTCACGTGAGATGAGCAACATATAACCCAAATTGCGAAGTAATCTAATTTCAGCACCTCCCAACGCAACCGACGACAAACACCTGCGGATCTGCCGCCTCCTTGTAAGGCGGAAACCATTCCCGTCGGCTTTTCGAATGTGCAGCTAGCGAATATGTCGAAACAGCGTGTTGTCTTAAAGGTGACATTGTGCATCACATTTGCCACGTTTTGTAAGTACTTGTTCTCTATGTAATAACTTGGAGTGAATTCTCAGCAGTTTGGAGCCTGCTTATGATGACTTGGTTATATTGGAACCAAGTTAACCTGATGTAACGTATACAATAGTAAAAGCAGACTACCCTGCTACCCAGTTAACTGTAAATATAGTGCCTGACTTTCTTGGTGATTTAGAGAGCTAAATTTATAGCTACAGAAGAGAGCGCTATGAGTGGTCGCAGTTGTTGTTCTGTGAGGTCGACAACGGTGAGCCCTTTGACGACCACCATCCCATATGGAAGATCCATAATTACAAATAATATTAAAGCACTCGCAATAATAATGCAATTTCCTTGACACTATGCAGTCTAAAGAAGCGAGCATTCATTTCGAACAGAGCTGTCACACACGACGGCACGAACAAGCTCAAACTATAAACTGACTTTTAATAAAAGAACCCCATCCGAAAACAGATAACAGAAGACAAAGGTTTTCGGATGGGAAACAGCTACCCAGTAAACTATATATGTCTCAGAAACGTCCACACGATATCTCACTTGGGTTTTTAGGATATCCCAGGGACTAGGCTGAATAGCCCATTGACGTCTCTGGGACAGACAGAGGACCCGTATTTCTTCCGCATTTGCTGTTCCTGGGAAGGTTCCAGGAATGTCTCCCAGGGATATTTGGGCATATAGAGCACATATAGAGGACGTATTATTATTATTATTGTTATTTGTTGCTTTTTCCAGTTTTTACTTATTCTATGGAAATAGTGCACTGCAATAGAGAACATTGTATCAACGAACTCTTGTTTACTGAACACAAACCAAGTACACCGATGTTACGTGCACTGTAAAAAGCTATGTTTCTAATAGTACAAAATATGATATGAAAAGATAAATACGCTGATAATTAACAATACAGCGTGACACTGATAAGACGCATAATAAGATGATAATGATTATAATAACAATAATAATCGCGTGATTGCTACGCCTCTTCGGAGTCGTCATCCCCAAAAGATAACCAATAACGTACTTCATTCGATCTATTGGGATAGCGCAGATCAAGCAGTGCCATAAATATAGGCGTAAAGAACAACAAGTGTGAACAAATGCAAGACAATGACTTGCTGCAGTTTCTTTCAGAGCATAGATGGTCACATGCCCGATGATTATAATTCCCGTAGAAAAGCGAAACTATGTTTTTTCCCAATTTTTTTTATTGACTGTGGTGCGATACGTGATGAGTCGTTACAAATATGATTAGCAAATGTATTGGTATGAGGGTATAAAATAGATATTATTATTATGAGGAATGCGTGAGATAAATACCACATCAAACAGGTCTTACTCTACATGCGAACGGCACATGAACAAATTGGGTGCGCAGTATGTTCAGTAAAGACGCAACGACTTTCCCATTCGTGATAAAGTTTGACAACATGTTCAGGATACAATGTAGAATCCACGCAAATATTTGCTGCGTAACTAGAGTGGCTCTTGGAAAATCAACGTTGTTCTTTATGTTCACAATCCACCATTGACCAGGTACAGTTGAAACAGCGTTGATTCAATACTATCTATCTCCATACAACATTGCTCAGCGTTAGTCAACATTAGACAACGTACATTCTACGTTAAATCAACAGTCGCTGTTGACTGACAGCTTATTCTATGAGAGCTTTTTATTTGTTGTGTGGGACATGTCTGTGAAGTGAGAAGTTATTTAGTTAAATATAGTTAATAACATTTTGATGGAAAACGAATGAAATTGTCACGCATCCACAGAATATTCACTAGGGGGTATTTGTGACGTCTCATTGTGGATATACAGCGGACGTTGTGAGGATACACGTGACATTTGTGACATGTGAGACCAATTTGGGAGGTCTGTGGTATATTGATGGTTTGCTGGGTAGCTGGAGCTTGCCTGTGTCGTCGTGTGTGGTTTTCGCTCTTTTTTTTTACGTAAGGTATCCCTGCCAACTAACCCAACAGTGTACGCTAACTTCAGTCAGTACGTTGGAATAAAACCAGCTCGATCCTTTATTAGTAACTAAAACGTTACCCTGGCGCTTTTTGTTCTAGACACGCCGTTTACGGACGTCCTTAGCTACGAAGCCAGTGAGAGCCTGGCGTGTCCTGCTACGCGATGGAAATCAGTTTCAGGACGGTATCGAATTTTCCTGAGGAGTGGGTGATGGGGGATGGGCGCGCAAGCGTAGGAAGTGTCAAGCCATTCCACGCTAACGAAGGACCTCCACCGGGAGTTCGCCAGCTTCATCTAGGTCTTGCCGCGTTTCAGCCATTCTTGGAACTACAAGGCAGCGACGAATGCTTCAGGCGAGCAGGGTCCGAAGGGTATTTAACGACGTTGTAGAAATCCTGTGCAAGATTGGAAGGCTGTAAAGCACAGTCGCCCTCACCAAAGCCGCGTGAACGGCTAGAAGGGAGCGTTGATCACAGCCACATCCTAAGCCAGAAAGATGTTGAAATGCAGTAAGCCATCGCTGCACTTTGATTTCAAGGTGCTTAATGCGGCGAGCCCTGCGCAGGTTCGAGTCCAGGACCACACCAAGGAACCGATGGGAGCTCGAACTTCTTTGCACTAACCCAAAGAGGGAAATTTCTCATAGCCGTGTGAGTGAAAGGGAGCTCGACGTACTTTTCGGGCGAAAGATCCATTCCAACTCGCGTGAGATACAGATGGGCATTTCTGCAAACGGCGCTGAATGGCTTGCCTACTGTCCAAAGAGCAACGTCATCGGCATACACAGAGAATGCTACTTTGCGAGGAATTATCCATTCTAGGCCGGCCATTACCACATTAAAGGGACCATGAAAGGATATTTGACAAGCCCACAATCATTTTTAATTTGTTCCCCTGTACTAAAGCATTCGCTTTGTGAAATATGAAGTTGAAAATGGTTCAAATAGCGAAGATATTCTATATCAACCACGGGCGTGAACGGCGGCTCGCCTCCGAGGCGAGCTGGCCGTGGCATCATACATAGAACATGTTGCCGATTCGTGGACGGGCTTTTGCGAGCAAACTGCAAAATTTGCAAACAAGCTTGCATACTTCGCCATGAAATATGTTTTAATTTGACCTGGAGACAAGATTGTATCTAACCGTTGGCACAGAATCCTACCAGAAATGTAATATAGCCGTTTACTGTCGGCGTGGTTACCGCAGCACGTTTCCCTCTTTGAACTTCTTCGTCAGAACATACCTCCGTCGGTGATAATTTAGGAGCTGCTGAGTACCGAACGATCTACAGACTCTGTGCGTGTCGCATAATCTCTTCCTCCATTGCTGACAATTTGCCTTTCGCCATATTTCCATGATTTCGACGGTAGCCTGACGACGTCGTTGTTGTCCAAACCGAAGCCATGCACCCACATGGTCCCGCGGGGTGTGTCCTCCTCGTCGTTCACAGTTGACTGAGAGAAATAGATGGCGATGACGTAAGCTAGCCCGCTTAGAAGGCATATATCCAGCAGTCACGCCCTGCTATTTTTGTCTGATAACTTCGTCCCCGCTGTGCTGAATACGGTTAAAAGTCCATGTGCGTACGATAATGAGAGATCATGAGAACGGTTTCCTGCAGAGTACTCGGAACTCGCGAAAATCATTTCATAGTATAGGACTCAGAACGCTTCCTTTGGGTACGCCTTGATGAACAGGGTGCTTAGGGCTTTGGCCGTGGGATGTGCGGACAGGGACAGTTCGGTCCGTAAGGAAATCGTGGAGCCAGCTGAAGAGTCAACCAGATACTCCAAAAAACCGCAAGGCGTGGAGCACACAAATGTGCGAGACGGTATCATATGCGCGCTTGATGTCCAGACCGATACAACGATCCGCCGATGAGCACGAGCATGTTGGACTGTAGACACTAGGTCGGGAACTGGATCCATGGGGCTTCGGTGGCGACGAAATCCAGCCATTTTTCGAGGGAACTTCTTTTTCGAGCCACCAGTCGAGGTGATGCAAAACCACTCTCTCCATCAGTTTTCCCACAAAGCTTGTGAGGCTCACAGGAGGAGGATAGGGCATTTGGAGGTTTGCCTGATTTCAGGATGGGAACAACTAATGCTTCCTTCCACGTAGGTGGTACGGATCCCTGTCGCCAAGGCGTATTATAAACATGAAGGAGAGCTTGGAGTGACCGCTCGTGAAGGATTCGGAGTGCGGCATAGGTGATTTTATCTGGTCCTGGGGACGATCGTGTATTTCACAGGTTTCAACGCAGTTTTCAGCTCGATTAGAGTGAAGTCGCGGTCCTTAACCTCCGGTGGACGGGGCCATGCAGTCTTGGTGAATTTCTGTCGTCAAGCTCTGGACAAAACTGCTGTGTACCGCTGTCGTCGAGGTAGCTGCTGGTGTCGTTAGGACGACGGAGAAATCTGTCGCTAGCGTGATTTCGTCTACACCCTTAACGATAGCCAATGCCGCGAGAGGATTCTTTTGTGGGGGCGCATCCTTCAAAGCACGAATTGTCCTTCAGATCTTTGTGGCCGGGTCAACCGGTGAAAGCTGTTGACAAAACTTACGTCAACGCTTCCGGTCTTCCAAGGGGGACCGTTGTGCTTGCTCTCGGTACGCCCATGCGAACTAACAAACACGTTGACATTTTTAATACACATATGTTTATTGTAGGTACGAAGGGAACGATGCTTGCTCCTTTTTGACTCAACACGATAGCACCCGAATTACAGATGACACCGGATTCTTAGTTTTTGACTAAGTTTTTTATTTTATTTTATTTTTAGGTGGAGCTGATGACCTGAAGAACTTTCTCTTGAATGCCAGTCGCTATGACCCCATGACTCGCCCCCTCTCGCCTGGCACCAACTTGACAGACATACACACAACAATCGCCATCTTGGACATGTTGGGAATGGTAAGGTCATGTTTCAGATGAAGCGCTTTTTATTTTATATTTAAGTGTTCAAAAGTAGGCTGTCGCCAAGCAATGCATTGAGCACCCGCACATCTATGCCGCACGTCGCTGCGTTGCTGAGCAGCATATGGCTGTCTCCAGCAGTGATGGCCACTAACTACTTCTACAGTAGTTTAACTATAACTACTAACTACTTCACGATGGAGTAGTTTAACTAGTAGTTCAACTACTTTTCAGGGGAGATAGTTAAAACTACTTCTTTAACTACTGCAATGTATTTTAACTACATCTCTAACTACTTAACGTTGTCCATCATCACCAATCCCATTCTATAGTGTTCTTGGACACCTAAATATGAATCACAAGCAGCGGTAAAAGTGAAGATTTAGTACGCATGCACGGCACAATTGCTCTGCACCTCCGTTCTCATCAAACACGTACCCCAAGGTAAAAGTCGGACGCACAATCGTGCCGTAAAGCTTGCGGCAAAATTGGAAGTAGTTGGCGCCTGCAGTAACCTAACTACTGTAGTGAACTACTCGAAATAGTAGTTTAACTAGTAGTTGCACACTACATTTCTGCAAGTAGTTGATAACTACTTGTTAACTACAATCAGGTAGTTTAACTAGTAGTTTAACTACATGTAGTTAACTACTGGCCATCACTGGTCTCCAGCGACATTCAGTTCAACACTTGCCTGTTTATTGCATCGCTTCCATGATGCTGTCTTGATGGGCGTTTCACACCTTTAGACCATTGCGAGAAGATGCGGGCTACAGTTTTATATATGAAACTCTTATTTCCTTTCAGGAGGACAATAAAGACGTTGCCAGCGTACTCGCCGTACTTACCATTGTCAGTATCAGCTATACAATGAGCAAGTTGGCTTGTAACAGTTTTTTCTTTTTCTTTTTCTTTTTTTTTTTTAAGAGGTGGAGAGATGAGCTTCTAACATGGAACCCGAACGACTACAATGGTACCTCTCATCTGCACCTGTCGCCGGAAACCATCTGGGTGCCGGACATACTTACGGAGACGTAAGCAAGATATAGCGATCAGATCTTGGGATGACTCTTTGTCAACTTACCAGAGAGTAGAAGCTCGTCTCGCTTGCATTGGTGTTAGTGGTCGCACGTCACAGAAAACGTCGAGGCACACGTGACCTTAAAGATGGCGGCGCCCGTGCGAATAGGCGGCCAAACCGTCTGTAAACAATGCGGTTGTTGTTTCTGCGCAATGTTTTGGGTGTTCTTCGATCACGGTAATTCGATAATCCCGCAGTAAAACGCACAGTTTTGCACATAAGGTCTCGTACTGTTGACGACTTCCAAAGATGTGATGACGACCACGCGTTAAGACTCGCTGAGCCGATGCGATATTGTACTTAAACTAAAGAGGTACGGGCTACGATGTTGCGGAAGAAGCACCGCATAGTTCATGCTGGCAAAATACGCTCATTCTTTCCGTTATGACGACGGAAATATGTCGCTAAGCGGCAAAACGACATGTAAACAAAGTCACATGACCTCAAAATGACGGTTTGCTATGACGTGCGACCAGGACAAGATGGTAGTTTTGCGGAAAGCACCCGCTTGAGGGTAGCTACAACAATGGCGGGTTTGTGTCACCCCTGTGATGTGACATGACGTCATCCATATTCATAGACCTGTCCAAGTTTGTAAACAAATGACGTCATAGTGTTCGACAGCGCCACCAATTTGGTAGAGTTAAACTACTACGCTGGAAGCTAGGGACGACCAAGGTCGCACCCGAAAGCCACGCTCTTTAGGGGATTACGGTGGTCCTTGAAAGGGACGCTACCTTCGCTCCTACTTTTCTTTCAATCGGCGGCAGCGAACAAGTGCCCATCCGCGGAACCCAGCCTCCCTTCCCGATTTGTTTCGGTTTCAGTCTGTCAACCAACGTCATGATGACGTTTCTCGGGTAGAGGTCTATTGTTTTCCTGCACTGTGCTGTACATGCCATGGAATTTGTTTGCCCACTCCGTCATGCAATACCACCAGTAGGGAGGGGGCGTCCTTAGAGAGTGAGAAATAAGTCAGTAAACTAAGGACCGACTCCCCGAAAATTACCGCTCTTATTTCTCTTTGCAGGCCCCAAAGTCACGGCCTGGGAAGTCATGCGACTGTTGGCGTCACGTCTAGCGGAAACGCTACTCTCGTCACCCGCCGTACGCTCCAAGCAACGTGCGGCAGCCAATTTTACACTTTCTGGTCAACGAGACACACCTGTCGCATTATGTTTATGTCTGGATTTCGGAGCTTTGACGCCATGAGACTAGACGGCGCTTCAGTAACCAGCCAATTCGGACGTACGCACTCAAGTTGGACAATTTCGCCCGTTACCTTCCGGAAAGCGGGGGTTTCAGAATTGGACTTTCTGTTCTTGAAATTCTCCATGGAGAGGAAGAAATGGCCGACACTGTGGTACCCTGTGACATCATCGGTAATCCTAACACTGGTCACGTTCTGGCTGCCTCCGACGTCGGGACGGAAAGTCACCCTAGGGTGCATCAACTTGTTCCTCTTGGCTATGCTTCTCTCTGAACTAGACTTTTATTTTCGAGGTCAAAGCAACGTTCCTAGAGTTGGTGAGCTATTTCCTGCTTTCGGTATTGCGGAAATGTGCGTGTGGTGATCACGATGTGGTAGCACGAGCTCAATGCCATGTCTTCTTCGAGGCTTGGGTGAAGAATAGGGATACGGCGATTACGGGAACGGAAACAAAAAAAAAAAACTTTTCGTTAAATCTGGACGTTATTATAGAGACCCATGCCCATATGCGCTTACAGAAAAGAGAGAGAGAGAGAGAGAAAGAAAGCATTTTCGCCTCCACAGGCACACTAAGGCATCATCGCTCGGATTACCTTGCGGGAATAATTTCATTTCTTTTATTTACATTTTATTTTGTTTATTTTTCCACGTACATGGAATGGGCAGCAGTGCAAAAAGTTGCCATGGCAATTTTACAAAGGCTCAGCAGCAGCAATACGTCATATGAATAAGTGACATATATGAGTACAGAGGACAGTGAAAATGGCGATATGACAAAGTAGGTTCCTTTCTAATAGCTTTTCTGCTTCCTCTACCACAGTTGCGTTTCTCAGCCACAGCACAGCACTAACAACAGCATCCCTCGTCGTCAGCGTCCTTATCCTGAGGATCGCTGGAGGACCCCAGGGTTGTTCGGTCCCGCGTCCGCTTCTCAACCTCTTACAAGGCATTCTGGGTCGCCTCCTCTGCGTTTCCGTCCAAAGTCCCCGTCGCGTTTCGGACATGGAACACCTTGCAGACGACACGCCGCCTTTCATCAAGCACGAAGCCAGGCGACAACAGGAATGGTTTACAGTGGCACAGGCCCTCGACAGGGCATTCTTTTTTATGTTTGCTATAAGCTATATTGTTGCGAGAGCCCGGTCATAAGTTTCCTAACTGTAAGCAAAGAGCACATAGTGCGAAAGACAAGGCGACTTTGTAGAAGAAATTAGTGTGTTGAACTGAACCATGGCAAACTTTCATGGACAGACCTCAATTAGTACCTCGTTCTTCAACCACGTGGCGCCTAGAGTTGAGGCTACAGAAAAATAGAGCGAAGGATCCACCATGGGACGAGTGAATAAACAAAACACAGTTTTTATTTGGTGCTGTTTCCTAAGGAACTACCACAAAATCAGACGAACATCACATTTCGCATGTCCCGCAAGATTAAACACTGACGTCCTAGTTCATACTAGGACAACGCTCCCGGGACAAGTCATGGTGGAACAAATAACGCCAGGACAACCCATAACACTCAACCAGACTCCCAGGGACCATCGTAATCCCCTCAAGACCGGCGTGGTTTTCGGGCGCGACCTTGTTCGCCTCTAGCTTCAAGCCTAGTTCAACTCTACCAAATGGGTGGCGCTGTGGAACACTATGACGTCATTTGTTTATAAACAGGAAGAGGTTTATTGAACTCCGAAATTTGCCAAGAGTTTACTTTTTTCTTACGAAAACAAAGCGCGTGCTGGACTTACCAATTCTATTGCAAAATACATTCACTACTACAATCATAATAGCCGGAAAAAAATTGCGAAAACCGTGGTTTCGAGACGCGCAAATTGCTTCGATCTCCGAAAGAAACGATGCGAGGATGCCGTGTACAGCTGCTCTGTCACTTTCCCTTTTCAAAGCTTCTGCTGATAATGACAGCATGGTTGCAACTAACTCAAAGAAGACAGGAAGGGTCGGATGATCGTTTTTCTTCTGACGCATCTTGCATTAGCTTGAGGGGGAACTGAGCCCCAAAACCACGTTTTTCGCTCTTTTTTTTCCAGCTATTACCGAAGCAGTTGGGAATGTATTTTAGAATGTAATGGGGTAAATAGCGCTGACTCAGTAATGTTCAGACATGTGGGTTTTTTTTTTCTTTTTTTTTTTTTTCACGTTAGGTGAAGCACCGTGGTGGACTGGGACAGGAGATTGCAACGATCATGGCGGATTTTTGGGATGGTTCAACACGTGCACTATGAAATCAGATGTTATCCTCCTACCACGATCAGAATTAATTGCCAAGTACAATTTGATCTGAGAAGCGCAGAATAGGGGATGTACCATTACTTGACACCTTGCATATACCGTACCTTAACTGTAAGTAAAAAGCGTATGCACTGCTTTCGTAGCAAATAGAAAACGTAACTTTGATCCATTCAGTTTGCACTAGCACCTCACAACAACACACATGCAACTTTCAATTGATTCAAGTGACTGGTTCCAGGCTTGTACGTATCTTGAGTACTACGCCCTTTCGCCCTTGAGTACGCCTGAGTACCACCACCACCATCACATACTCAAATACAGTATTTTAAATACTTTTTCCGTTATCTTGGTCTCGTGACAAGTATTTTTAAAGTATTTAAAATACTTTTTTTAGTGTTTCCTACTCAGTACACGAAATACTTTCCTTCCTCGTCAAGCCGTGTCCAGCACACTTCCCCGCAGTGTCCAGACTTTCAGCTGACTGGAATTTCTCCCATTTGTTTTCTTTCATTCTTTCCTTTTTTAAAAGGGGGAATTGATGGGGCATTAGGTACAAGAGAATCCCGGCATTTATTTCCTTGTTCATCAAAGCACGCCCTAGAAGTTGAGACACAAAGACACAAGAGTAGATGGGTAGAAATCCAGCGAACCGGTAGAATGTAGGAAGGAGTTGCCTCAGGACAGAAGCCGCCGATATTTCGAACAGAGACTGTTCTTTTTCTGACCGACACAAGAGGGATTACAAAGTTTAGCATTCCCTTTGGAACGGCCTTGCAACCAGTGTTCCGGTGACGAACCACCCCCTTGACAAGAGTTCCGGTGACACAAGGACCTCGTACCAGAGGGCTGGTGTGACCAATTATCCTGTGACGAGTCTTCCGGTGACGAGTGGACCGGTTCCCCCAGCTCCTAGCCACGACCTACTCTCCTGCTCGTGCTCCTAGCAACACTGGGACGGCTACGATTGGCTCTTTAGCCGACTAACGTCCGGTAGGTTTGTATCACGTGGTTTGTATTTTGTATCGCCTTCGCAAAAACTGCGCGGTACCGTACCTGTCAAACCGTGTGTCAAAACTGCTCCTTTATGCGTTTATCTGTTTATCTGCAGTGTGCACCTGCAGCAGAAGAATGTGCACTTTCCGGCTGGGCTTGCAGCATGGGATGTGACGCATGATTACTAAATTGCATATTTGCAAACCTCAAGACTGTCCGAAAGTGCATGAACAAATACTGCAATGGCGAAGAAAGCATCTAAAAAGAAAGAGCGTGAAAGTACAGTGTTGAATTACGACGCGCTGGCCGCTATTTTCCTACAAGGTAAGGAAATTGGTACGACATGTGTGTAGAGCCTATGAGGAAGCGTCTAATTATTGGTAACATTTCCCTGTGTCCTCAGAGGTACGTACAAAGGACCGACACAGGGCCGGCGTCTACTTTTCGCCTCCGGGGGGCACAGTACCCCCCCCCCCCCCCGCATTGTTGCTGCCCGAACTGTGTCTTTTTGGCTGCCCTTTAGGCGGGCGCGTTCAAGGAAGGTGCTCTTGCCCCCCCCCTGGAGACGCTGGCCCTGGACCGACCCAAACGGACAAGTCTCCCCAGTCTTGGGGGGGGGGAGTGTTACCAACAGCAACAGCATGCTTGCATTTAGTTTTTACGTTCTACAGTTAACGTCTAACTTTGCCAATGTGTTTGTTCGCAGAAATTGGCGTATGATTTTCCCAGCATGGCAGTGATCGATTTTATGATGTTTCGCGAAGTCTTTCTGGACTCCGTAACATTCTGTCAACTACATCCGTCAAATGACCCGAGCGATGATGTCGACCATGTCAACCACAGACTGCTAGTCACGCACACACACTCCTCTCTCTGTCTTTTTCTATCAGCCGTGAGCAGTCCAGTTTGATAAAGACGAAACAAAATTACTAGCATTTGTTCGTGTAATGCCCCAACCCTAATTTTCACCGCAGAACTGCGGAGAAGGGCTTGTAGGTGTATGCGCTCATATGTAGGGTATCGGGTTTCTGTTACACACTTCTCAGACATTCTTTTTATGCCACACAAGGGCTCGTTTTAAAACACAATGTGTGTGCTACGTAGATGTACGACCTGTTGCAATCTGTCTATTACTGCAGGTAATGCAGCTACTCTGAAATGGCTTCAGGACCGAGGGCTGCTAGATGCGGAAAAGTGGTGTAGCCTATGCGATGCTCCAGCACGCCTGATGCCAAAAGGCAAGACCTACGTATGGGTATGCAACTCTCGTGGACACAACTGGTCCGAGTCCATCTCTGCCAACTCCATCTTTCACAATTCTCACCTTTCCTTGGACCGCGCCCTAACCCTGACGTACTGGTACTCCCGCGACATTACCGACATGCACTTCCTCACAAACGAGTCTGGGAAGCCCAAGGTCAAAGAGACTCGTCACATCATCAGCCGATGGTTGCTGCGACTTCGGAAGGCTGTACGTCTCAGCGTCAAGCGAGACGTCGTGGAGAAAGGAAAAATTGGTGGCCCCGGCAAAACTGTGGAAATTGTCAGCCGCAATCTGAAAGGGACGCGGATAATAGGAATGGTTGAGCGATTGCCTGGATGCCAGCTAGGAAGCCAGCGGGGTGGTGAACTGCGTTTGATCGTCTGTTCCAACGAGCTCGATAGGAAGACGGTGATACGCATCATCAAGAAAAATGTTAAACGCGAAACAACAGTGATCACAGATCCCTCAAATGTGTTCACGAGACTGGCCACCTTGGGCGGTCGACCGCAGTTATGGAAAGCGCAGGAACGCGAGCCGTACTACAAACACGCCGTCGTTAACGCTACAGGTCGAGGATTTATTTCGGACGACGACCGTGAAGTGCACACGCAGACGATAGGGTCGACGTGGAGCGTGATAAAGAAGGGCATCGTGAGGAGTGGATACAGGGAAAGGCATCTCGACTGTTACCTTGCGGAACAGGTGTGGCGGAGAAAGCTCCGCAGGTCAGACGAGGATTCATTCCAAGCGATGCTGCGAGTGTTGAGGGACATTCACCGCAGGATATTCAGAAAGTCTCCTCCCTGCCAACCTCGTGACGCGAAACCTTCGGTGCTCGAACTGGAGCTGGGCACTAACCCTGCATGTGTGGTAGTGAAGACTGAGCCCGTTGATGACTACCCTGACTGTATAGCTACTCCAGCATCTACTTGTCCAAGTTTGGACGGTGTTGTAGTTAAACCCGAAGTAAACTGCAAAATCCCAGAATACGGCGCATCATTAGCGTGTGGAATTACGCAGGTAGTGTCTCTGGGTGCAAGCATGCAGCACCTGGCTGCAGGAACAGATGGAGGGTCACCTGCAGGCCTTGCACCAGACCTGCCCATACAGACATCTGCTGGATACACAACGTCGTTGTCCGCAACACCTCCTACGGGAACAAACGTGCAATTTCCGATGCCAGTTGTGCAGCCTTCCGTCATGCAGTGCCCAGTTCCGACCACAGCTATGCAGTTGCAGCCATTTCTTACGAGTGTCCAGCCTCTTACGGTGCCCTTTAACCAGGTTATGTTGCGGTCAAAAGAAGAGTGGTTCTTTCGATGCCAGCCGCGGGTGGTTGAGCTACAGCCCCCATTCATGCTGTGTTCTGTGGCGCCTCAGATGCAGCCTTCAAGTATGCACAGCCCACATGGTGTGACATAGTGTGGAGGAACAGTGATGGATAGTATGTCTTTTTAGCAGAGCTTTGTACAGTACACGTTGGAATTAAATTTTGCGCATTTAATTTGCATTTTCTAGCTTCCATCTTAGGCAAGGTCTGCCGGGAGAAGGCATAAAGGCCCAGCCAGGGTAAGGCGGCATATTGCCTCACCATGAACGGTGTTTCTTCTTGCACTAACCCAGCCTCCTTCCTGTAGCTGTGTCAACAGTGAACCATTACCTAATAGCTGTATCTGTCAACTGCGTGCATATGAGAAAAGGCCCAGTGACAAAACATGATATTCAGGCTGTAGCAGTTCAGGACTACTTTATTCTCACGTTCTGACATATGAAAAATCTGACATCTTTTGTCCTGACGAAGACAGTGCCACTGTCGAAACGTCGACCCCTTGCCCATTTTACTCTTTAACGTCTCCCTATGCAATAAAGTAGTGTTTGTAACTTCCCTAAAATCTGTTTCCGCGTCTTTTTTTGCAACTTCTATATATATCCCCGCGCGAGCTACCCCCCCTCCCTCCCCGAGGTCGATTTTTGGGGACAATACTGCTGCTTGGTATGACGCGGTTGTTTGGAAAGTTTGGAAGTTAGAAGTTTGGAAATCCCTTCTTTGAGACAAGCATGAAAGTCCAGAATTTTCTTCCATTCGAACGCTTTCTCAGGACGACAGCCGTGCTGTACGGTATAGTTACTGCCACCACCATCGTCGGATGCGGGAGGCGAAATATACCGTGCATTTTTGTAGCTACCGAGGCGGTCACACGTCAGATAACACGACATACGGAACTTTCAGGTCCTTTGATCATTTGCTGCTGCGCGACATTTCCGCGCCAGCGTAAAATTGTTCCTGGTATCCTTATGACAGTAAAAATTACACAGTGCACTCGATGTGATACTGTTATGTATCTCTGCGAATTATCATCATCGTACCGGTTGTTTCAGCACTGTTGCCGTTATCACTTCGTTGTGGGAAGACCGCGAAGCTACCCGTTTTATTTTCTTTAAAAAACTCCATGTTAGCGCCGCGAAGCAACTGTGGCAATGAGCGGCGCGTACAGACGTGGATAGATGGAGAGAGGACAGCAAGAGGGAGTGCGGGATAGGGAACAGTTAGTATGGGTCATGGGCCGACTTCAGGGGGAGACTGTGCCGACATTCGTCTGGAAAGTCTACAGAAAACCCAGGGAAAACCTCAGACAGCCGGTGCCGTGATTAGAACCCATGCCACCTATACCAGCGTGGAATGCCATCATGTTAACCACAGGTCCCACGTGTTTTATTGCAAGAATATCGGATAAAAGCAATCACTGAGATTGAATGAAACGACGCCACAGAAACAGCGTTGTTACGCTCACGTGTGTGCAATGGCTCGCGACCAGGACTTTTCCAGAACTCTCGTGGCCAAAGATTGCTGGTCTTGGTGGCTCGTAAGCAGGAGCAGTTCTTGTCACACGCAGTCTCTTCATGTAGAATTGTCAAGTGGGCGACCTCGAACGCTGGGTGTTTTGTGAGCCTGTGTGACGCAGCGGGTATAATAATCATGCGCATGAAGTTCATTCGATGCATGATATCCTGAATGCATTCATGAAACAAAACGTGATTGTAGCATTCGTTTTGCGTGCGTTTCTGTCGGTTGCGGCAGACGTCAGTTGGAATGGGTGAGAGGGAAATGTTGCCGCAATATAGTTTACAACGTACAGTTAGCAACAATATGTACGCGCGCAAACTTTATAAGATACGTATAAGAGCAGCACGAACAACATATATAGATTGATGACCAAAGGCAGGACAACTGCTTCTATAAGTTGTACTTATTTTCTCCCGTGTGTTTTTGCTGCGTTTAAACACGGTGAACCGCGACCAGCTGCCCTAGATGGCCTAAGTGAAAGTTTTATGGCTGTTGACACTACATCACTCGGATTCGTCTGCTACACCTGCGGGTTGTCGATAGCGGATGTCGTCTGCTGCATAAAATCGGTTTCAACCACAGAAACCTATACGCTGTCCCGTAGCTTTTTACAAACTCGCATATCGGGGATTTATCAACTACTATACGACGAGCAGGACAAAATGGTTTCCGTTTTCGGTCCTGGTCAAAAGAGCAGTAATATCTGGAGACGCAGGTGTACGAACAGACAACGTCACATTTTGTAGTCGTTGCCGAGCCGCATGAAGCATTCTCAAGACTTTTTCTTCTTCTTCTGGTGTGGCGGCGCAAAGGCGGCACTCATCCACATCTTGCTTCGCAGCGTTGCATTCTGTTTTCGCCACACAAAATCGTGAAACTGGAGTTCAGACATCGTGAGCAACTTACACGTCTCTTTCATACCGACATCTTGGAATCTCCGCGGTAGATATATCCTCTTTTTCTTCGGCACATTCGCAATATCTCGCTTTTCTTGCAATTTCTTACAGGCATCGAAAAAATCATCACTGACTTGCTGCAGTTCTGCAACCTCGCGCGCCATGCGCACGATGCCGAACTCGACAACTTTCTGATCGAATATTTTTGCGAAATGTTGGTAAATTTTCACATCGATGTAATTCAGTTTTCTCAACCTAGCTTTGTCGTCATCGCTCAAGTCGACACTGTAGGACGCCTTGTTATTTGCGTTATGTTTGAAAGCTACAATGTCTTCCGTAGTCCAGCACAGCAAGTGCTTCAGGAGTACCAATGACTCGTCCATGCGTTCGGTGATCATCACAAGGTCGAAGCTTTCTTGGATGTGTTTTATGAACTTGTCAATGGATGTCGCGTCTTGATTTTTCATGACGTCTAGTCCCATGTCGAAACCGATTTGATTCTGACCATGTTTGGCACCCTTGCGCTTTCGGCGCTCCTTAAACTTGTTGAGCAAGGTCCTGTTGCGAAGGAGGTCATGCAGTTCAACGTGAAGGTATTTCTTTACGTTATAATAATTGTACAGTGAGTTGAACAAGAACTCTGGAGCACGGACGATCGTAACGTAGACCGTGTCTTGCGGCATCACCTGAAATGCGATCCATTTGAAATGTTTAAGAAAGCTTCTGTCACATGATTGCTTATGATGCTTAAAATCACTATAAGAACTATATAAAAAAAAACTCGCCTCCCCTATTTATTATTTACAACTAAACTTATTTTGCTGTCTGCCATGTGACATAATCATGGGCAGCTTCCGGTTTTCGATAGGAGATCGTTATCACACGGGCTAATTTAGTGTCATCTTCGTGAAGTGCGCTCCAACGAAGCGGGTGTCACTTTCACTACGTGCTGCTACATGGTTGTTGTGAAGCCATTTCCAAACTTGTGAAGAAATAACGTTGTAAACATTGATTTATATCTGCTAAACATGTACATCAAAACGCTATGTTTTTGCGATCCCGCGTTGCAAGGCTACTTTACTCCGCAAGTCGCACGGTGGGCGAGCTCCTCCGTCACGCTCAACCCTTCACCTCCTCGCCCGTTTCTGCGGTGACGTTTTACCGTGGAGAAAGTTTTCCGTTTCCATGACGACGCAGGTGGTTGTAAAAGGAGCCGGACACCGCATGACGGCCTTCGTTTCGGTGACCTTCGGGCCGGCGCGCACAACTAAAACGTCACTTCCCGTCTGTCTGACGACGCCTCTCAGCGCTGTTCGGCGCCACCGTCAGCAGTGGCTCGAAAATATAGCAGTTTTAAAAAAACCCCAACAGTTAAAAAAAAAAACATTCAAGGAAGCAATGTGTGACTTTGCGTGTCTAATCGATATAGACTACAACGTATTAAATGGAGCCGTACATGTACTGGGTTACATGTGGTTTCTGAACCACACTTAAGCGATTATGGCAATTACGGTAGATAAGAATAAACGGTGGCAGAATTTTGAGGTGTGCGCCACAATACCTTCATGAGCACGTTTCACGTCGATTTAGAAGCACTTTCTGCAAATCTTCTTCCAACATAAAACAAATTGTCCTCAAATATGTGCCAGATGCTCCACAACAAAAAGGTCACGCTGTACTAAAATCAAATAAACGCGTTCTTGAAAATACTCGCTTAAAAATATTGTGGTGTCTGGGCCCCTCGCTTTTTCTCGATATCTTTACCCGTACCACAACGCCTGTCGTCGAGGCTACGCACTCGGTTCGCCGAAGAGAAGTGAAGCGAGTTTGAAGTCAAGTGAAGTTTTGAAGTGAGTTTGCACTTTCTGCCGAGTGTGACTAAAAAAGTGCCGTGAGACAGCACAGAAACGACACTAAGTGCGTGTGTCACCCGTTGAAAAAAATAAAATTATTCCGTGTGGCAGGGGTATTACAGGCTATACCTGTCGATAAAGTACCCCAGCAACAGAAAATATCCTCTGGATGTACGAATAATGTCCTAACGGACTCGTACGTCCGCTGGATATTCTGAGGATATCCATCGGACGTCGTTAGGACATTATGCGTACATCCAAAGGATATTCGGTGTTGTTGGAGGTAACATTTATCGCTCGAGGCGGTGTGGCTACTCACCCAGTGTTTGACTGATCGACAAAAAATTGGAAGTAAAGCTTACCTCAGCCACTTCCTTCTTTTGAAAGCGGGAATGATGAGTGAAGATGTTGTACGTTACGTTGAGAGGGCGCAAATTAAGCACCATCCGCCTGTTAAACAGGCGCGGATGCCCGACGTAGTTGGTCTTCTTGTCTCGCGGAAGCACGAAGTACAGGTCATGTGTAACTCCGTACCGGAGAAAAATGTTCATAACGGTTGAGCTCGCGCATTTGTGTGTCTTCAGGAAGAATATATTTCGTCGAGGCTTGCACTGCGGGGCTGCCGGTACATCTATCGCAGCCGGTGCCGGTACATTGGCCGCTAGCGACTGGAGCTTGGGTCGGTACGTCGAGAGCACGATCCAGGGGAACCGGCTGTGGTGATAGCTGCAGGGAAGGGAATATCTTAGAGGAAATTGTTGGTCTGTCGTGAGAGATACTCGGCGGATTAACTCGACACTAAAGCTACACAAACTCAGAAAGATCGGCGGTTCCGAAACTGAGACTTGTATCCTGCGCACTAAAACAACATGTCTCCATGGGAAAAGAGCTACACCGGCAAACGAAAAAAAGAAAAAAAAGGAAAAGAACGCTACTTTGTGGTGCTAGCAACACGTTCCGGAAACGACGGTAGCGACGGGGTACGGAAACTACCACTTCCTAATGCAAACAACAACAGTAATGCACACCTTCCTAATGCATTCCTAATGCCATGCATATATATATATATATATATACTACATATTATATACGGACGTCAAATGCGTAAATATGTTTTCAGCACGGTAAATAATCTTTAGGTACCAGCAATATAGTACTGATGAATTGAAAACAAAACAGCAATAGAATATGACATAGGTCACCATTTTAATATTCTTTCGTTTTGCAAAAAGGTGACGTTTAGAAAGTGTCACGGTTTCAAAAGTGTAGCCAGTGAGAAGACAATGCACCTGCCGTGCATGGTCTCCCACAGATCGGTGTTCACATGCGGATATTGGTCAAAGTTTACGGAGGGAGGAGACTATACACACTTTAGATTTATATACCGAGGTACCTGGTTGCGCGTCGAGGACTCTTCCGATCCATACATAACATAGTCTGGTTGGCAGAATTTCAAGTGTGAAATTCACCGGCGTGGGCCAGTGTATATAGCAACTCCAAGGTCATGCTAAGAGTTGAGAGATCCCAATCGGCTGTGCTATCTGATGATTTTCAGCAGAATTTCCAGACGGCATAGAAGTCGGACCAGGACGCATTCCTGCTGCCCTTCCTCCATATATACCCGCAGTATACCCACATTTGCTTCGAGGTGTTAACGGGGAATCAATGAACATTTTTTGGTGACTCTGAACACTGAATTGTATCATATAACTTGCTTTCGTTAGAGCTCGGATTCCAGTTTTAAGCAGAAACGGGATAGGTGTCCCGTTACGCATAATAGAGTGAAGGGAAGAAAAATTGACGTACCTCTTAAGAACCAACCCTGCGAGTATTAAAGCCACGCAGGAGCAAGCCGCAGCCCAGACGTACCGACAGCAAACACGGCGCATGGGTGAGTCGGAAGGCGTTGTGCAACGAAGGTGCCAACCGCACAAACTCAAATCGCACGTTTGGCAGGAAAATTAACATTCCTGAGGGCCCGAGACGTGACAGATGTCATTTTCAGAAACCGGCCGACCTGATGTGAAAGCGACGTAGAAATTTTACGACCCAAGATGTAATACATTATACATACCGCAGCTGGTTCAAAAGGTGCTGTCTAAATCGTACACCTGTTAATATTTCCTGCCAGCCCACTGTGGTTGCTACGGATGATATACTACTCGAGAAAAGCAGGTGTCGCGAAGCTCAAGGAAGAAGGAAGCCGTCTCTTTTGTTGATGTCTTGCACAAGGTTCCGGTGGAAAGCTGTTTCTGAGCGCTGCACCAGCGGCATGGCTGAATGGTTAAAGCGTCCGATCGTTGGTGGTGGTCAAGGTCGTGCTGAATACTGGGAGGTGCTGGGTTCGAATCCTATCACCGGCTGTGCTGTCTGGGGGTTTCCCCGGGTTTTCCGGTAGACTCTCCAGGCGAATGTCGGCGCAGTTCCCATTGAAGTCGATACGGGGCACACGCTAACCTTCCTTGTCCGCTGTCCTCTTTCCACCTGACCACGTCTGTACGCTGCTAATAGCTACAGCTGCTTCGCGGCGCTAACACGTAATAAAAAAAACACCAAATTGCAGGCGATCACGAAAGGTGGTGTGATTTTCAGCGACCGGTTGTTAGTGATGTGATGTGATGGGATAGTAGATGGAAGAAAAAAAAAAGGGGGGGATTTACGTAAGTCAAGACTAAGTCAGACTGGCTACCCCAGACCACTTAGCCGCAGTTAGTTGAAATAAAATAAGGAAATCAAACCCAGTAGTTGGGGGGGGGGGAGACAAACATTACGAACTAGTGGGAACACTTGTCACAAACGAGGAGCCAGAAAGTGTCACAAAATGTCGATCAGATGCAGCTGTTAGTGACTTTTGCTGACGCCGACGAAACGTTTGACATTGCTGCTAAATGTCGCAACACCTTCCGTGACGGTCTGCAAATTTGTTTGTAAAATGTTTGTGACACACTGGACACAGTTTTCGACGGATTTCAAACTCGTTTCTTTACCTCTTGCACAGCAGAGTGTACGATCCTCACTCTAAGGAAGGAAGGACAAAGCGCCGCAAATGCCCGTCCTACCGTCTTTGCCAGGTATGACAGACGTAACGGCACCTGCATCAATAGACCTCTCCATGTTTGTAAACAAATGACGTCATAGTGTTCGACAGCGCCACCAATACACGGTCGCTCCTGAAACCCACGGTCTTGAGGGGATTACGAATGATGGTCCCTGAAAGGGACGCGACCTCCAGTCCTACTTTTCTTTCAATAGGAGGCAGCGAACAAGAGCCCATTCGTGGAACCCAGCCACAGGGGTTGCATCCAACGTATTACTCCGTAGACGAAAGCGTGCTGGGCGAACGCAATGAATCCTGGACAGGTCCTGGTCGCACGTCACAGCAAAGGTCAAAGCACACGTGACCTTAAAGATGGCGACGCCTGTGATCGGCGGCCAAACCGTTTGTAAACAACGTGTTTGCTGTTTCTGCGCGCCGTTTTGGACGTCTTGCGATCACGGTAATTAGTTTTATCCTGTGATCCTGTATAAACTGTGATTGACATGTCGAGCCTCTTTTTGCGACTCCTCCCAATGGCCAGACTCCCTTTTAATATACGGCTCTGGCTGAATCGGAGTAAGCGTGAAGGCTCGTTTGGCTGCGAATGCTGTCTTGCGTTAGCGTTGTGTAGGGTCGTGTGAAGGGCCGTTGAAGGGTTATGCAGGGTTGTGAAGGGGAGAGGTGTACCTCGAAATAAAGTTATCGAAATCCCCGTTTCAAAATAAACTACTGTAAATGAATGTTATCCGTCTATAAAATGCACAGTCGCGCACGAGAAACTGTCAACGGCGAACTGAGACTAACCTGAACATACAGATGCAAACACCGAACTTGGAATAATCTAATAATAACCTAACCGACACACTGCGTTCCGTCGTGGCCGCCCTGCAAAGCTTAACGGCTGCTAAGATGAGAATTTCGTTCGCTAATACCACTTGGACAGACATCGAAAACCCGTGGATTTCAGTGATGTTGTCATATTACGAAGCAACCGAGAATTCTCTTTGGTTTTCATTGTTTCGAGAATGTGAACTTCGAGATCGGGGGTTCCGTGACTGAGAATATCGGGGTCTTCCCAAGTGTGGTTCCCGAGGGTTTTCAACTTTTAATGCCAACTCATTTTTTTATTCCGATGCACATACTTAAAACTCTCCAATGCAAGTGTAAAATCACGCGCTCCCAAAGCATTTTCGGTTCCAAGCGGTTATTCCGTCGTTCGCACCACCTGCAGATCACATACACACACACACACACACACACTGCATAGCACGGCACAGCACTGCTCTGTGAACACATGCCCGTGGAGCATCACACTTTGTTTGGCACATTAAGAACGAGATCACGTTGTCTCCGTTGTAGCACCTTGTGAAACTGCAACTCTGTCATTGTCATCTGACGACACTTCTCGCTTTGTTCCTTAAGTTTGAAGCCCAACACCTGATAACTCCACTCATCACGGGTAAGTTTCTTAGATATGTCCTCACGTTCAACACAGCGGTCGTAGTAGTTCTGTCTCAATCTCCTCAGTGCATTCACCTCTTGATCCATCCTGGATTCACCAAACGCTCTTACTTTTTCTTGGAAGATACCAACGAAGTGTTCGTAGAGCTTCGTGTCAGCGCTGTTCAATGCCCTAAGAGTCTCCACGACTGCCGGTGCCATGGGAACTCTAAAAGTACTTTTCCGCGCGTTCACTTTAAAGGCTACCACATCTTCAGTTCTCCAGCACAATAAATTCTTGAAAAGGACGATCGATTCGTCGAAACGGTCAACAATCATCACAAGATGGAACGTCCTGTCGATGAAGTTAATGAACTCATCAACAGCGGTCGCGTTATCGAATTGCTCTGGCGCGAGTCCAAGATCGAAAGACATCTGGTTGAATCCCACCTTGCCATCTCGCGCCCTTTTTTTCCTCAGAATACCCGTTAGGTTACTATCATTGACAAATGCAGTGACGTTCTTCCTGAAGTATCGCTCAAGGTTGTAGTAAGAGAACATTGATTCGAAGACCTGTTCGGGTCTACGAAGTGTGGTGATATAGAAGGAATCCCTGGGCATCACTTCCATGATGGCCTCTTTGCTGAAGCGCGTGTGGTGGGCGATGACGTTGTTTGTTTGATTGTAATCTCGCATGTCAATGATGAGCGACTGCGTGAACAGTTTCGGATGACCTATGTAGTTGGTGCCATCCTTAGGTAAGACAAAATTAAGTTGGTTGGCGATGCCGTTACGCAGGAGAATGTTCAACATGGTGGAGCTACCGCACTTGTGGGTCTTCAGGTAGACGATGTTTCGTGCGCGCTGACACTGGGCGGGATGGACGTTGAATACCCACTTTGGACCTTTGATATTAAACCTGCGTGCAGCAAAGATCATGGGAGAGTGACTTGCCATGTTGAACACAAGAGGAACGAAACAAGTGAAAGAGCTCTCTTTGTCGTGCCAGTCGGCGTCGAAAAAGCCAGACAGTCGCTGTATGGCTTTTTCGGCGACTGCAATATATTTCAAAAGCAGTATAATGTTCGTTCAGCGTTCGTCCACCACCTACGGAGATCGATGTGCAGCCCACATACTCAACTCGCGCGCGTAACTGATGAGTCCTCATATTTTTAAAATTGGCGCCGTCCAAACGGCAGATGGACAATCGTCAACTTGTCGATGTTCCGTAGCCGCGATAAACTCGCCCCGTGATTATCAGACCAATTTAAATTTAATTTATTTAAAATCCCCTCGTGACGTTTGGATGGGGGGGGGGGGTGATGTGGGGATTCGAGCGTGATGTTTGGAGCTCGTCAACTTAAAATAACGCTCGCTCATCAAGTAAGCCTCGAAAACTGAATTTTAAAACTGAATTGAATATCAAGCGAATAGATACATAGCCATAAGGCAAATGCGTAGCGAATACGTTATAAAACCGGACGGGATACACGTGCAGCACATGTGCGGATGTATGGAACCCGTAGTCCACGACATTCTGACAGTGTACATGCAATCCAGGGATGCTGGCCATGATATCATAACTTCAATGGATTCCTGGACACGCAGGCATACGGGGGAATGAAGCGGCTGGTGAAGTAGCGGATCTATAGCACACCTGTCCTCATCAAACCATCTAGTGCCGTACGCCAAAACCGATGTGCAAGACATACTGAGGTCTCTTACACAGACTACGACTAGACAGCAATGACTACAAGGCGATGGGAACTCCACGTTGCTCCATCTAGATGACCCGGATCTGAAATTTAGAGTTCCGTCCACGTTACCTCGGTCTATCCAGATGATCAGATCTAGACCCCTGTAGCGGGCCGTGGACAATGACGAAGATGGCCACGCGCCTGGAGCACCTGCCTCAGTTCCACCGGCGCGGCCATGGGGATAGGCCACCATCTTCGCCTCTCCGTGGCATACCATCACCGTCGGTCGGGACTCATGTGGAGGAAGACCGTCGTCCTCTACATTTGGTGACCCGGACGATGAACATCAAGTTCGGAGCAATTCGACCCTTCACCATCCCAAATTTTTGACAAAATCGACTAGCACTACCACAGCGCTCTATCCATGGAAGTCACCGCCATTACTCGTCTCACGACGACAGCATCACGACTGCCCTTCTCCGGTCGACTGACTCGCCGACCGCTCACGTACCGTCCCCCTCCACGGTACCGATTCGGACGACCATGCAACGATCCGACCGCTCACTGGTCATGCCATCCTCTAACCGACTATCGCTTGACGGCTTCCAGGGACCGCCCTGCTCTGTGCACGGACCCCGGCACACTCACGACCCGCCGCTTCCTTTGTGCCTCTCGACGCTCATTCGCAGCCGGCCGCGACACCAGAGCAAAGTCGGCAGTCGCGGCAGCCGGCGCCACGGCACGCAATAGCCGGCGTCTCGGCAGTTTTCCCGGCAGTCCTCACGGGTGCGCAGACTCACTTCCTGGGGCCCCACGAGCTCTCACTCCCGTGCCGGTTGCGGCACCCCAGGCCACGACTCTGACGCCCAACGATTCGCCCCTCATCTGTTCCGCTCATCGAGAGCTTCTCGCAACGGGTATTGTGCCGTACCACGAACACGTCCAGTAGTGCACGTCATCCACGGGCGCTCTTGCTCTCTCCCTCCGGTGTAGACGTAGTTCACCGTTCTTCTTTCTCGCCGCTCCGCGTCTGGGGGGGGGGGGGGAGCACTGTAGCGGGCCGTGGACAATGACGAAGATGGCCACGCGCCTGGAGCACCTGCCTCAGTTCCACAGGCGCGGCCATGGAGATAGGCCACCATCTTCGCCTCTCCGTGGCATGCCATCACCGTCGGTCGGGACCGTCGGGACTCATGTGGAGGAAGACCATCGTCTTCTACACGCTCTTGCACAGGTTCCGCCGTACGGGCGCCATTTCCTCCATAAAATTGGGGAGGCTGATTCAGCGAACTGTACACTTTGTGTAACCGTTCTAGACACGCACCTCAAAGGGCTACCATGAAATCTGCTCTCGACCGACTGGACTACAACCGCAACCTTGACATCGTAAAAGTGCTAGGGTGTTCTTGAAATTTAAGGCAATTTTATTTTAAGGAAACTTAAGGAAATTAAGGTAAATTTAAGAAAGTGTAAGGAAATTCTTGAAAACTTGGGGCGTTGGGGCATCACCGGACTTCCCTCTTGCAGGGCGACTTTTACGCCTTTACTCTTCCCCTGCGCGGAATTTCTAACTATTGCGCAGGCACAATTTCGTTGGATACATTTTTTAGTATTTTTGTTAGCGCTTTGAGTACACTCATACCAAATCTCGCACTGATCTGAGTCTGATTGACATTGGCCAGAAAGAATAGATGTAGTTATTGTCGGTAAGGTGTGTCTAGAAATACCAGAGTCTGTTGTATGTGCGGCTCGCAATGTTTATTCCATTTCTACACTGGAATCACGAGTGAAACGAAATGAGATTGGGAACTATTCCTACGCCGTGGTGAAAAATGTGTTCCTTCGCACTGCGGACCGTCCTATGAACACGTCTGCAAAGGCATTAAGATTCAATTTGCAGAGCTCTTTGTGGCTGTGCAGAAGCGCCACATGGTTCAGCAGCTTTCGAACCATTCTACTGTGTTGGGTTTAGAAGAGCAATCGCTTCGATTCGAAATTCCAACATATAATATTCCACATTCGATTCGGAAATCGAACCGAATACACAAGTATTCGCTTCAGTATTCGAAGAAATCCTGCTAAGCACAGCTACTGCAATGTTTCTAAAAGAGCCAAAACTTCGGGATTAGACGTATAACAGTTCATAAATATTATTGTTTTACATAATTGTTTCAATCGAGTTACATAATTGATAGTCCAGTTGTTCCTTTCCTCCAGGAAACGGCCACGCCAAAAATAAATTTAAGACTAATTATTCGCAGTGTTCTCCGCGTAGCATTTCTTGTATGCATATCATTTGGTACCTCATAATTAGAAAAGAGCATAAGTATTTTGGACCCATCAAATAACCTTCGTGTTGCAAAAACACCTCGGTAAGATAATGTATTCCGCACAGGTTTTAACCCTCGTTTTCAAACTCGACGCATTGACGGTGCAAGACATGCGCGCCGCGTCCCGCGCATGACTTGTACAGAGATGCCAGTGTCAGACATGTACAAGATACTCAAAAATGTATTAAGGTAAGATAAGAAGATGATAAATACTAACGTTAGAATGTAATTAAGATAGAGTATAAATACATGAAAATATACTTAAGATAGAGTACAAAATACTTCAAAAAGTGTTTGAAATACAATTAAGATACTATTTATCCTTGAACGCAAAAAGTCACCGGTCAATGCGGCAAGTCGCCGCTTCGTGACATGAATCACCTAAACCCCGCGCACTACGCTAAGCGCCGCTGTGTGATATGAGTCATCTAAACACAAATCCCAAAAAGATGACAAAGAGATACCACATAACTCCACTAAGTATATGTGACCCAGAACAAAGCAAACTTCTAGCATGTCCCTGCTCGGCGAGGTCAGAATTCGGCACTGAACAAGCAAGATAATGGAAAGACGCGACACAGAAAGTCTGAAAGCGAGATCCAAAGTATGTGATTAGAGTATTGAGTAGGAAATACCATAAAATGTATTTTAAATAGAGTACAAATACACAAAACAAAAGGTATTGAGTAGAGGACCAAAATACCGCAAATTGTATTTAAAATACAGTATTTTAAATACAATACTACGTACAAGTCTGGCCAGTGTATTGAGATGTTCATGTACCGAGACGTCCGTAAACCGAAACGGTCCGTATACCCGTTCATGTACCGAGAGGGGGGCTAGTGGAGCTTCAAAGTTCACTTGTGAAAATTGTGCACTGTTTGTTCATACATCGTCATGATTTTTCTCAGATGTCATAATATTATGAACATCTGGACACCCGCGCAGTCAGCATCGTCCGTTTCCAGAAAAAGAGGTGAGGGGCTCCCATTGGAAGCACTTTGGCTCCCCTTGAAAAAAATCGTGGGAACGCCCATGCCTATACTATACCATAACCGTCCAGGCGACATGACCACTAGCGGTGACCGTTCCCAGAGTCTAGTGAAATGTTCCCAGGTGGCTATACAGAAAGAGAAAATGGACTTACCCGTTTTGAGGCCAAGAAACGAAAAGCATCATTATGACGAGCCAAGCGACGATGACTGACACATTCTTCCAGGCACGACCTGTCGGAAAGGATAAACAACCGAATTTTTGCTAGAGGTCTGCGCTGTTTGTACCCGCGGAACCGCGTCGATACCCGCACTAATCTCGAATTTGCGGGTAGAAAATGTGACTTTATGCGGGTCACGGGTAATGTGCACGTGCACCCGCGTTGCCGTTGCGGGTCGTGCAGGTACCCGTGCTACACCCGCGTTCATGCTCTTTCGCGAAATAAACGCGCAAAATACCGGACTTCCAGTGCGTTTTATGATAATGTGCAGGACGGTCCCGGCCGGGGCGGCTCAGAGCCCAGTTCCTGAGAACATATAACTTGTGGAGCACCTGATCCTCAAGGACCGACCGATAACATGTCTCGAACTGGCTCGAAAGACGGACCTTTCTGTGGGGACGTTGAACAGTATTCATGAACACCTCCAGTTTCGGAAAGTTAGTGCCCCTTGGGTCCCGAGGGATTCCGTGCCACTACATCCAACGTGCCATTACATCCAACGCGCCGGTACATCCAAAAACGAGCTGTTACGTCCAACATGCTGTTACATCCATTGTGCCGTTACATCCAACGAGACGTTGCATCCATTTTTGGCCACTACATCCACGGGTCATTACATCCAACGAGCCAGTACATCCAACGAGTCATCACATCCATCGGGCCAGTACGTCCAACGAGCCATTACATCCACGGACGCAGAATACTCGGTCAATGTTTTCGTCGCTGTTCTGTGCTTGTTACGCAGCGCCTTCCATCGACCATCTCAAATGCGGTTCATTCCAACATCGCTGTTCTGTACTTTTTTGTCGCACCTACGTCAGTGGCCAGGAAGTCTTGAGGTCGTTAATTCCTTAGTTGTTTTTGAAACTTAGGAAACTTAGTTGCTTTGAAACTGAGTGGTCCCCGTGCGGATGTCGCGGTTCTCCGCTTTATTGCCAATGATCTCCTTCACCTATGAGAGAGCGTCATGGGTGTGAATCACCTGCTGTGAATACCAGATAAGGTGGGGAAGGTGCGCACACCTGGTCACCTGAATCCGGGAAAAACTACGGGTTGACCCAGAAACGGGTTATTGTTGCTGCCTGGACGATTCCAGAGACTCCACACCGGACAGCGAAATGATCGTCTTGTGCGGAGATAGCGACTTAGAAGCGCTTTTGTCGGCCGAGTAAGTGTTTTGGGACGGAAACTTTAAGCATAGCTCACCAGAATTCATGAATCCCGTTGTACACCCTTCATGTCTCGATACGAGGAGAGTGTCACTCTGTGGTGTTTGCTCTCACCAGGCGACGTGACACAGCCGCCCATGAATAAACCCATGGTGTAATTCGTGACACACTCCCACACCGTTTCAGCCACTTGGGAACACTACAAAGCTCAGGTTACTGGATGTTTCACTTCGAAGTTGCAGCTATGAATGCAGCAGTGACAGTGTTCAGCGCTGTACGTGTGAATCAGCCCATAAAAATAAGTACCTGCGCCTTTCATTATGCGACGGCGATAAATGAAAAGCGGGGCTAGCTTTGCTTGAGAACCGTCTGCAGGACAATGAAGAAGTACGAGAGTGGTTCAGGACGGTAAGGCACCTGCCCTTCCTCCCCGAACATATCCGTCTCCCGTTCAGCGAGGATTTTATTTCCAATCCACCTCAGCAAGTATCACCTCTTCTGAGCGCTCTGCTGCGGCACTTCATATCCTACTTCCACAATTTTGGCTGACATACGTTCCCGTCCGTGACGTATAGGACCACTTTGGCAACTACGGAGCACGCACCGCGAATGTGGTTGAGGGTTGGCACAATGGACTCCATTGAAAAAAAAAAGCGGGAAAAGGTTAGCCAGGCATAGGCCGACTTGCTATTCCTTCCATAAAAAGAAAACGAGAAAAAAAGAAAGAAAGGAAACACACACACAGCAACCGCCTGCGGATTGTAGTCGTCTTGAACACAGGCAGGTTACCTGTTCACTCCTGTCATTCCTAATCCGAGCTTCTCCTCCCGTCGACCTTCTTACCTCCCATCGCCTCCATGGCGACCCAGATTTTTTGGCCGTTACGTCCATCGTGTCGTTACATCCATCGTGTCATTACATCCATCATGCTGTTACGTCCAACGCGTCGTTACATCCATACCGTGCTATTACATCCAACGAGCTGTTACATCCATCGTGCCATTACGCCCATCGATGGATGTAACGACACGATGGATGTAACAGCTCGTTGGACGTAATGGCCCCGTACCGTCCCGAGGCAGCTCTCCGTGTTTGACCGGCAGAGAAGACTGGAAATCTCCCAAGAGCTAAGGTACCGTTTCGACACTGAAGGACAGCCGTTCCTTGATCGGATCATCACGTGCGATGAAAGGTGGGTGCACCATTTCACTCGTGAGTCTAAACGCGCATCAGAACAGTGGAAGCATCCGGGCTCGCTAGCTCCCAAGAAGTTTCGAAGTTACCCGTCTGCGGGTAAGGTCAAGGCAACGGTTTTCTGGGACAAGGCCTGCGTTGTTCATGTTGATTTTCTGCCGAGTGGTACCGCCATCAACAGTGCATATTGAACTTTGGGAATCCATTGTCCATTGAACTTTCCATTGTCCAATTCCAATGTTCATTGAACTTTCGGGACACTTTCTTCACTTTCCTCCCTACATGGTTCATCATACCTACATATACATGGTGGGGGGTGGTACTGGCACACAAATACATAAAACACGGGACACAGGCAACGGCGTCTGGGGACCACGATGGAAAGTAACTGGAAAAGTTCGAAAAAAAGTAACTGTAGCGTATCGGTTAGTGCTCTTGACCGGCAACCAGGAGGTGCGTGGGTCGACTCCCGCCGCTGTCTGGCTTTTTCGAATATAATTGCTGCCATATTTGAATCGTTCGTGTTGCTAGATGCGTGTGATGGTGATGAAGAAGAAGAAGGAAAAGGGAATGTAAGTCGCGACAATATCGGACAGCTGGCTACCCCAGACGCCTACAACGCACTGCAACACGCAGACATGTAGTAGCTCAAAAGAAGCTTGTGTGTGTGTGTTCCAGTCTGAGAAGGATTACTTTGATTATGATTACGTGGTGTCGAGATCCCGACACTTGAGCCTCAAGGAACACTTGGGTCACATTCACGAGAACATTTTTGTCATGTTCGTGTGTCTGTGTCCACTCATGCAGCATGGTAAAGAGCCTGCTTTAATGGGCCTTGTCCGTTAGAAAACCTTTCCTATGACCTTACCTGAAAACGAACGCTTTGCCACTGACAGCCATGCTCTCGATCTTGACGACAACACTGCGATAAAGCAGAATGAACACGATCAAATCGCAACAAAGTTATCATCAGGATTAAAGGAAAGAGACGGAACGAGAGACGGGTGTCTTTGTCGTGACTTATATCCTCTTTTTTTGCCTTCTTTTTCTATAACATCGC
The DNA here is from genome assembly GCF_037126465.1 of Ornithodoros turicata. NCBI lineage: Eukaryota > Metazoa > Arthropoda > Arachnida > Ixodida > Argasidae > Ornithodoros > Ornithodoros turicata. The sequence goes on from NC_088206.1 coordinate 1,343,385, forward strand.
ATCACATCACGGGTGTCTCTGTCGCCGACAATGCCCAAGCAGCACAATGTACTGAAAGTCGAGCGCAATAGGGGTGGACGGGTAGGTGAAAAGCCTTGAACAGACTCGTGAATCTACAAAACATTGATAAGACACATACCGTCCACCCCTATTGCACTCGACTTTCAGTACATTGTGCTGTTTGGGTGTCTATGGTATCAACATATACAGTCTCATAACTTAAAAACCCGAGACTAGGGGACAAAAAAACGACAAACACAGACAAGGTCTTAACTTCTCAAAGTCTCAAGGCGCTCACCTCGTTGTGTGCCATCTTGTCCAGCACGTGTCTTCACTTTTGAGACCTTGTCTGTGTTTGTCGTTTTTTGTCCCCTAGTCTCGGGTTTTTAAGTTATGGATCTATACCACCAGCTCGCTTGCTACCTCTCTGCTGCTCCCAATACGAGCTGACCCCAGATGGACATTGTTCGTCGTCATCCTCGAAATGCCCATTTCCACCGACGTCCCAAATCAACCAATAGCTCATTTCATCCGAAAAAAATGTTCAGAGGTTCTGGGCTTTCGGTTGATCTGGGCACGCGGGTGGCAGTGACCCATATCCCCCAAAAGCTCTGTTCATCCGAGTGCCCAGAACCACCGAAATCGGGATACTTGAAAGGAAACGATTCCTCTGTTTGTCACGGAAAGGAGGAAGGCTGAGCGGTTTTTGGGTGTGCGGGAATCCAATCCTGCAACTGAGTCAGAAGTGAAGTTTGCAAAGGAAAGGTATTATTGATGTCGATCGCGTTCAAGAAATCATCCGATCCGAACAGAGAGATATTTTCCATGTGAGTGACCGGGCTCCAGGCACTGTGTAGGTCATCATAGTGGAAAGCAAATAGTAACAAAGCGCCCACTTCACAGGTCTCGAAGAAGGTTACAAAGAGGACCTCCTCCTTTACTTTTCTTTTATGGGTTCTGTTAATACAGTTCAGACGTTCAGAAAACACGCTATTAACCGGCTGAAACAACCCCTAGAAAAAGCGTGCAAAGAGTATGAATGCATGAAACCAGCATATCGTCTGAACTGTCTATATCTCCTCTGAAGGCGCTTGAGGTTTGTGTGTTTTCCGCCGTCCCGCTAAATTTTCCAGCCACAGAACATACCACTCCCACCATGCTCTTTTACCGTGAATCATGACGCGGATTTCCATGACCTTCCGAAGATAGTGCTTCTCCCGTCAGCAACGTGCATACCAATAAAATTCATTTTCGGGATACCTCTCCGTTCAGATCACTTCTTGAACGCGATCTCATTTGTACAGACCGAGCGTCGTGTCATTTCTATCCAACTACGCTCAAGGTTCCTTAATATAGTTCTCGTGCATCAGCTCTCATATTTATATTAGTCATATATGTTACATCTCTAAGGAGAATTATTAGTAAGCAGGGAAACAAAGGAACCTGTGCAAATCAACGGACCGCATACCTCACGCTACAGAACATTTCGAGCACCGGATGAACAGCAGTCAGGAACCCACGTGACCCTCTCTGGCGAGTTGAAGGAAGTACAGCTCGAAGCGAAGTTAACTGGAACGCTACTTCGACCGCTGAATCGGGAAGAGAATCACCCTAGCGGCGCGTAGGAGAAATAAAGGGAAATAATGTTTCCACTGTCCTACTTATGGCTAATTCGGGTGGTCATTTAATTACAACACTGCCTGGCGCTCGGAAATTGCTAGGTCGGCTCCGGAGCTGGATCATGTGACAGTTGCCACCCGAACAAGAGTTCCAGGGATCTGGCGGTTTTTTGGATCAGGATCAGGCTCGCCTCATCTCTTTTGAATCAAGACAGAGTTCGCACACTTGGATCACGCTAGGGCCATCGCGGTCGCCTGTCTTCGGGTTCCGTCGTCTGCTAAGTAACGTGAACTTCGACGTGCGGTCCAATGAGAGCACTCGCCACCGTTGCAGTGTGGATTTGACGACACCGGATATAGTTGGGCAACCCGCTGCTTGATCGTTTCGAGACCGGACGAAAAAAGTAATAGAGCTGGGAAATTCCGGGCGCACGGAAAGTGTCACGCGAACATGCAAGATCGCTTGACTGCTCGGGATCTGGCGAAAAAATAAAAAAAGTGGCCACCAAATGACCACCACTGGCCATGATCTGCGAGGGTGTCCGCCTTGGCATGAGTTGTTGAACCGACATTATTCTCAAGGGTGGTTATCATCGCGATGTTTGTTTGGGTTTGAGACGATTATGTAAAGGTACCCAAGCAGCACCATGTACTGAAAGTCGAGTGCAACAGGGGTGGACGGGTAGGTGTAAGGCCTTGAACAGACTGGTGAAGCTAAAGAGCGCTGATAAGACACATACCGACCACTCCCATTGCACTCGACTTTCAGTGCATTGTGCTGCTTGGGTATATGCTGGCCGATATCACGCGGATACGATGCTGTTATCTCATTGATACGCGCAAAGCTGAACAGCAACCCCAATAAATTTTCCAGTAGACCCCGTGCATCCTCGTTTGTTTTATCACAAATCTGAAAATGCCCCACAGAGCGAACGCGACCACTTTCGCGTGTATCAGTGAGATGAAGGTATCGTATCCGTGCGATATCAGCCGGCATACACCTTCACATAATCGCCGGAAACACAAACAAACATCGCGACGATAACCACAGCTAAGGGCAATGCCGAGTCAATAGTCCCTAGTCAATAGTCCCTGGGCAACGACAACGAGTGCCCTTAGGGCGAAGTTGCGGGTGGTTTGGGAATACATAGAGGTGCTATGTGCGATCAATTTTTCGGTCCTCATAAACTGTCTTTTGTAAGCGTCGCTTAATACTTCAAAGGTTCCTCAACTTTGAATTACCACTCAACCATGACTCCCAAACGTGAACGTTGAGGAGTTCATGCTACATCACTGATATCAAAACGATATCAAAAATGCCTCAAGTATGTATATGTAAAATGATCACAGGGTTTGAGCCCCGCACCACTTTCCCCTGTTGCACTCGAAGAGGTTGCGTTTGACAATATCGTTTCCGAAACCGCACTTGTCAGGGCATATACAGCCTAACCATGCTGCTTAACCATGAAACCGTAGAGGCGCAGCTTATTTCATTGCACTGTGGTTAAAGGCCACAGGCAGTTCGTGTAGCTTTTCGCAGTCAATTGCTATTAAAAGTTGAAAGATGAAAGTCACTGAAAAGGTTAGCCAGCTGTAGGATTCGAACCCACATCTTCTGGATTACCGGTTCTGGATTCCAGCGTCAGAACATCAGTTCTCTCATGCTATTAAAAGTGTTCGTCGCGGAGATAAGAAGCTCTCTTCCGCAACTTTGAATATGCTACTGAATATACTAAAACAATATCTGAAACAGTGCAGTAACCTGTATGAGTAACACACACACGATCTGTACTATCACTGGGCGCATTAGACCAGGACACAATGCTTGTTATTCTTCGTCATCCTCAATCTGCTTTGATGGGGAAATCAAATCGTGCCTTTTTGTGACAGCTCTACACGAACAGTCTCCTTTCGTACGCTTTGAGATGTACCGCATGGGACACATTTCATTACCCAGTAGTTTGACGGCTCGCGTTGGTTTCGTCATCCACCAATATGCTCTACCAAAACTGTGTTCGAAACAGGTAATAATATGCCTCATGATGACTTTTTATTTGGGACAACCACCTTTGCCTCAGCTGCCAATGCAAGACCGCCCATCACAGTACACATCGATAGTAGCTCACTTAATTGATACGCCGCATAATTTTTTATGTGTAAAGAGCCGTGCGGCACTCTAAAGTTTCTATTTGTGTGCTTCACCAGTCGTGCAAATGATGTTCGCACATTACCGTTTCTGCTTATGTTTGCCATATACAGTCAGCCCTCGTTTTATGAATCCTCGATTTACGAATTCCCTCGGTTTATGAACTGCGTCAGAAGGAACCACACTTTTTCCATGTATTTTACCCTCGGTTTATGAACCCTCGATATCCGAACTGTGAACGGATTTTCAGGGAACGAACCGCGAAAATGTATGTGTTCTGACCTCGATTTATGAACGGGGACGGGAGAGCCGTCCACAGGTTGACTCACGGGAAGTTCTAGGATAGCGGCAATAAAGATGAACAAATAGTGAATGTCAAGCACCCGTGCACTGTCCCTCACCCACAACAATTAGAGAGTGAGAACAGAGGAGTGCATTTCCTGTGGTTTTGCACGGTTTTACACATTATGTGAGCAGTCTGATGATGGTACTGTAGTGTAGTTGTCAAATGATGGTGCTGAGAGTGATTATAGTGATAGTGAAGATAACTAGCAGGACTGCTCCGAAGTTGTAACAGCTCGCTCAACGTGCAATCACATGCATAGTGCGATACAGTACTTGGAGGACCAGGCGGACGAGTCAAGTATCAGTCTTCTATCGTCTCTTCTGAAGAGGATAAATACAGCCGAATGCACGGTGCAGAGCACAATGAAGGAGTATTTTCAAAAATAAACATAACCTAGTGCATTTCCTGTCGTATTTTAGTCCATTTCTCTTCCGCGCACCTTGCACCTCGATTTATGAATCCCTCGATCAATGAACGATTTTTCGAGAAACCAGGGGTGTTCATAAACCGAGGGTTGACTGTACATGTTGAAGGAAACACGATTTGTCTTTGAGAGTGCATTTGTTGCAGCTGCCGAGACAGACAGCACGCGCACGCTTCGCTTTTATTTATTTTGTATTTTCGGAAGATTCCATCTATTTTTCTCGTGCGCTGCACTCCGGAGCGCGCTCAGATGCTGTTCACATACCCTATCACGTGAGGGTGAGGGCGCCGGAAACGACAGCGCAAGCCGATACTTTCGGTCGGAAAACGACTCACAAGACATTGTTTGAACGTTTACAGCAATCGGCTACGAAGCGCAGATTCGCAGTAGTCGCATAATGGCGGAACATCCGCTTTGGAGCAGACCACGCTCACTCGGCTTGGCTCAGCTTTGGCTTAAGTTCGCTTTCGCGAACTACTTGGCCGGAAAGCGACGCGTTTGACGCATCAACAAGCTCCTCCCTCGCGGCGGCAAAAGATCAAAGAATGGCCAAACTCTCCCTATATACGGCTCTGGCGCAAGCAGCCCGTGGTAGCCACCTGTCGGCAGGCCCATCGTCCCGACCCGACTTCATCCTTCGCTCAGCACACCATTCATTCTAGCCCGCCATACTTTGAGTATGATCAGCATATTTTTTGTGTCCGCAGTCCTATTCGGGCGGCACGTGCAGCATGTCGCCACACTAGGCAAACATCACGGCACCATTAGTATTAGTATTTATTTGTACGTTCGTACCTATACCTTTCACGACTGGAATGGTGCCATCCCTCCGCCAATGAACAGCTGGGCTTTCCGGCATACTTTTCAGATGACGGCGCAGCTCCCACTGAAGTAGGCCCGGGACGAAATTCCGCGGCATTTCGTCCCAATTTTATGACAAATGAACGTGAAAGACGGTTACAGTATTTGCACTGATGAAAAAAACTCAGTTTTACAGCCAATAGGGGTCTGATATGCAGGCGTCTCCACCAATGGGGTAGCGCGGGAGAGGCCAACCACCAAACATTATTCAACTGACTGAGGCCACATATTATAACGGGCGTGATATGCGCTACGCGTATTCAGCTGTGCGGGTTAACGAACAGAACACGTGCAGTTTTCGAGATAAACAAGGACATCCGGTTTCTGTTTATGACCACCTTTGCCGTAGGAGTGTGCGACTGAAACGGAGGACTACTTTGATGCATAATTATTCATTTGCTATTTTTTTGCCAAAAAATTGCCATTTTTTTCATTGACTACTTTGAGATTTAAAAAGCGTAATAATATAAATAACATCATTAACGAATTTTATCCGAGGCTCCGACGGTTCAAGGGTGAAAAATGTATTGGCGATGGCGCCGCCGGAGAGAAACTGCGAGCAATAAAATTTGATTATAAATAATTGGATAGGAATTTTATTGAAACCCTCGTATAGAGAAAGGAATCTTAAGACACCGAATCAGGGTGACACAGACATATGACTCCACGTCTCCTCGCTGTTTTATATGATTGCGAAACTCATGGTGTGCTCCTTCCATACGGAAATGCTGTATAATTGTCGAGAGGAAAAGAGAATCGGAACGAGAGTCTCAGGCCGATATTTTCTTCTCTTGTAAGCACTGAAAAAAAAAAAACAAAAAAAAACGTTGTTTTCCTTGGGTACCAACGCATGAACGATTTTATCTTACTTCCTTGGACCAAGCGTCACTCTGTGTATAGTTCCTCAGCTTATTCACGTGCTTAGCGGCATTATCATTCATTTCTAGTTTTTACTTTTGACTTAACGGGGATAAGAGCTAGTAAATCGTACTCACTTTTACAGCGGATCCCGTGGAGACGTTGTCCCGTTACACGCCAGATGCGCCCAGGGTCGCTTACTGGTGTATGCATACCATCCGTCTGCTTCATGGAAGCACATGCGCTCACCTCCCTGTTCGGCTAATGGGAACGGTTTATCTGCGCTTCTACCTGTTATTATCTTTGCGTCAGAGGCCGCGTTGCAATGAGAAACTTTCATTTTCAATACAGCTACCTATTCGGCTCAGTGCTCAAGCAGCACAATGGACTGAAAGTCGAGTGCAATAGGGGTGGACGGGTAGGTGGAAGGCCCTGAACAGACTCGTGAAGCTAAAGAGCGCTGATAAGACACATACCGACCACCCCTATTGCACTCGACTTTCAGCGCATTGTGCTGCTTGGGTGGTATCGTACATCCGGTTTCGTATCATTTTACATACTACATATTACTTATTACTTTGCTCATTATTATATATTTCGTATTTTGTATTCGTGAGTACATCCGCCACTTATCGTACTTTCATTTTGTGGCGTTTACAAACGGATTTACTTCGTCTTATATTAGCACCAGCTCCCGTATAGCACTGGGTAAGACGACCGGTTTCCCCGGTTAGAATCCCGGCACGGCTCAGACGTCCTAACGAAGATTTTGTCTTCCGGTGGTACGGAAGATTTGGTTGGATGAAGTGTGGGAAAGGAGAGTCAGTGACGAAACCAAAATAACAGGAAAATGGGCTTTCTCGGCGGGCCCACTTTGAGAGGCATGCTCATCACATGTCCATCATATGAAACACACCGGCTTCACCATTTCCACGAGTTCTACACATACCATTCGCCTCTACATCCCTCCCTTCTGCTTGGGGATGAGGCTCTTCTACCGTTTAACGGGTTTTTCACTTTTTATGTCCTTTGATGCTCTAACTGTACACTTCTTAACTGTACACTGTACACTTCTTATCTTAACAGATTCACTATACTTTTAACTAGTACGTTCCGTACCATTGTCTTTGCGCATTATGGCCTTTGTCGCTCGTGCGCCAGGAAAACCCGACTCATTATCATCATCATCATCATCAGCTTTGAGATGCGCTCGCGGCAAACAACGACGGTCTACTTGAGCGTGTTGGATTTGGTGAACCATACGCTGGGCGAATGCGAGAGGAGACAACCAACAATGTGAGCAACAAGTCTCTCGCCCTTGGAGAGGATGAGGTCACCCTTCTTGGGAGAGATTTGTGGGCCAGCCTCGGTAGGGTTGTCTTCGTAGTAAACGTCAGTTGAAGTTTGACGGTGGGTCTGTGCTGTCCGTCCGTGTGTCGTTCGCCCAAGAATCGCCCCGACGTCCCGTTGCCGAAAGGAAGTAGGCAACATGCCGTGTAGCACTGCCAGGAGACATTTCACCAGCATGCCGATTTTTTTTTTATCGCGGAAATAAACCTCGGTTCGCAAAACACAACGATATCGTTGTGTATGTTCCTGTATATTCTCATGCTCAGGCTTGTTTCATCGTGGACTTCATACACCAGCTAGCGTGCATTTACGCTACGTTGTCAGATTTTTGGACAATCGTTCAAAAAAGTTCCGACGAGAAGCCCGATTCACGATGCGCCACTATCGGGTGAAAAAAACAAAACAAAAAAACTTTTGATTTCATGTTTGCTTCATGGTGTGCGTGTTACAAAATGAATGTCTATTGCCTTTGACATTTTGTATCACTCGTGGCACGGAAGCTGTTCAAACATAGTCACACTACGTAGATAGTAATCATCATGGTTAGATCGCCTATGTATCGATTTGTCTGACGATGATGTTTTTCTTACTCCTGCTGCCTCCACTGGAAGCAAATAGATCTCGCGTATAGTTGCTATCGCATTGGCACCAACGAACAGGTGGTGCTGTTTCAGAGCGGTTTGGCTTTTTGCTCAGTTCTTTCCAGACAGCACAGCGGTTGCCACGATTCGACACCGGTAGAGGTAGAGCCAAGCCATTACGCGCAGCTCCCCAATAACTTTTGCCATCACATATTTCTGTTGTTGTGATGCAAAAAGCGAACTAGAACTAAATGTCAGGCATAGCTCGGCGCAATCATGATCGCAATGCCTTATCAAAGCCTGATGATCGCGATCATGAGTGCGATCACGAAGCACTGGCAAGGCTGCCGCGATCATGATCGCGCCGAGCTATGATGTCAGGCGATGGAACGCACAAAATCCTGGCCTAAAAACGATGTTAATTAAGCAAATTATATGTTTTTCCGCCATCTACAGGTTTTTGCGGAAATCTTCATACTTTTTAATACGTGATCTCCATACTTTTCGTCCGACGGGCGTGGCAACACTGATGGTGTCTAGCAACGTTGGGTATCTATGGGCGAGCGAGCAGTTGCGGTTTACGATGTGTTTTTCTATCGATTTTTGGTGATATAATGTGCAAATTAGCGGACTTTAGCGTGCTCTTTATTTTCCGTCGTTGTCATTCGAGCAGCGCGTGCTGTTCCGGTGGAAATTTAATTGAATGAATCGTCACAGTCCTAATGTATATCGCGCAGTGTTGACCAAGGCCAAGTCAACTAAGAACTGTCTGGCTTTTAGCAGTGTGCTATCCGCACATAGTTGCGTTCTCATACGAGTAATTTGACTGAATAATAATAATAATTTTAAAAAAACTGCCGAAGTGCCTGTAATAGATGTATCTCGGTGTGTGATAGTAGATTTGCGCCGTTTGTAGTTTGTTGCGGGTTTAGGAACAATCAATTTATTCGCAGTTAAAATACCGATAATGCATCACCGTACAGCAGCATTTATCATTGTGAGCCATATTTCATGCGTTAAAATTTGTCATCATATTCAAAAATAAGAGCACAAGTCGGCGTACTTGAATTGATCTCCTTGAATTGCTTACGGCGAACATCAGCAAATGTTGTGCTTATGTGTCTTTGCGCACCATACTCTAGCCGCTAAAGCATATCTGATTAGAATAAATATTTCAAGAGGAAGTGATTTAAATACATCGTTATTTATAGCTGTTTTTCTATTACAGTCATGTTAGGTGGCTACACGAAGGATTCTGAAAATGAAAAACAAAAACAACATGGCTAATAGGATATTGCTGCCCAGGGAGTCCTGGAGGTAAGTTGTTAAGATTACAAGTATATCGTACGGTTCTGTTGTAAAGTGAGCTACTACTGAGCGGACTCCCTCAAGATTATGCGACCTGAATTGATTGGTTGCCGTTCCGTGCAGTGGCACTTTACAGCAACATATTCACGCAGTAGATGTCACCATCCCTGTACAAGTTTAGTTTGCAATGACCCGAAAAAGTGAAGCGATCGTAGACTTCAGCCAAGGACGGGCGAACGTTGCAATTGCTTTGCCGGACATGTTGTTTATTTCTGGCCGATCGCTTTTGTGTTGTCCCTCCAGATATGGCCATTTGAAAGTCCAGAAGGACGGTACTTTTACCTGTTCTTGCCACAGAAACCCGAGTCGGCTTACCAAGCACATTAGTCAGTTTGCCCTAGGTCCTCGCAGGCAGGTATGGAGCTTTGTTGACGTCTGTCTGGCGCCGTTCATGTCGTCATCGAACACACTCCAGGTTCGTTCTTCCGAGATATGTATTCATAACAACAGCAACAACAACAAAAACTTTATTGGATGATGATGTTTGAGGAGTCTCACTGTTCAGAAATCGAGTATTCATAAAAGTAGGAACAAATAGAAAGCCAACAAATATCTCGCGAAGTCTTGTTCACAAAAAAGAGGGAATCCATAACTCCAGGGTTTATTTATTTATTCATTTATTCATATTGTATGCGCATGCTGCATGACTGCATGCATGGGTTTAAGTCGAAGGTTCACTGTACAATATAAAAGAACTCGAAGAAGTCGCGCTAACAGCATTGTGTGAAAGACTAATAAAACTTTGAATGCAAACAAACTGAAAACACACACACACGCTCTATTAAACGTGTAACTAAAGACATTGTCTGAGTTGGTCACAGAACAGCGAGCCATAGTACTGGTTTGTACATGAAGTAGAAGGAGCAAGACGTGCATTTAACTTCATAAACAATGTCAATACACTGACAACGTGCAGCGGCCGTCGTGACTACCGGTATTGGCGGCAACAATGTACTACAAGGGTCGTTCAAGGCTGACCCAGACATTTTGAAGAAAAATTGGTGAGTAAATGTAATGAAATAAAGCTGGGGAATGTACTTTTGTTTGTTTTGGGTTGTTTGTTTGTTGTTTTGTTTTGGGGGTAGCAGAACTAGTCAGGAGACAAGTTCAATTTCTCCCTGGTTTTCTTTTAAATAATCAATCAATCAATCAGCTTTCGGAGGACGAAGTGCAATCCTTCTCGGGTCAGTGGCACGTGCAGCAGCGGTGACTGTCATGGCGGCAAGCAGTGTGTCTGTATAGACCTTGTCGCGTTACTCTCAAACCACTAGTCTCGGTGAGCTCCTTAGCCTCGTTCCCAGCGACGACACAACAGGGATGGATTGCCCAAATCGATTTTTCCCATTCGGACGAATACGGGTGGCCGCCGTCTTTAATGAGTATGTGACTGACGATAACGTAGCATTCCATATAACTAGTCATCCGGTAAACATCTGAGTAGCGTATCAACGTTCGAAAGATCGAGGGATCAAGGAAAAAGATTGCTTGCTTCCGCGTGCGATATGCACAGTTGTTCACGTGAGGAGTGCTGGCCTATACCATATCTGTTCTACACCGGTTCCCGAGTGGGAGAACATGAACCGACACGAAATGAGCACGAACGGAAACGAAAATGAACGAAAACACACTCGGGAAGATGAAGGAACTCGGCAAACGGCAGTCCACATGCGCACAGTTCCTGTGACTACCACGGGGTGGAAGAACTAATGGCGGCGCCCATTCCTTGGATCGAGTTTCTGTGCATAGTTGAGGAACAGCAATGCATAATCGAGTTCCTTGTGAAGGAGGACGTCAAACCAGCTGAGATTTTGCAGAGATTACAGGCACAGTATATACGGAGAAAAAACGTTGTCAAGGGGAAGAGTGTACGAATGGCGCAGACAGTTTGGCGAAGGACGGGATATGGTGACGGATGAACGACATAGACACGTTCGTCCGACTGCAGTCACGCCAGTGAACATCGCGGGCGTTGAGCAAGCCTTCCTCGGGAACCGGAGATTAACAGTTCGAGCGTGCTGCCCAGCGTAATATTATTGTCGGCAGTATGGAGACAATCATTCGCGAGCACTTACTGTTCCGCAAAGTACTGTGCAATATGAGTTCCCCGACACCTCTCTTGTGACAAGAAGGGAGCACGCATGGCAGTCACTGAGCAGTTGCTGAACCGGTTTCAATGCGAGGGGGGGGGCGAATTTTTGCAATCAATGATCACATGTGACGAAACCTGGTTGCGTCACTTCACTCCAGACACAAGAAGAAGCATCGCAAAATGGCGACATACTGGAACGGGATGCGACCGTCCCATGGAGGAAACCCTCCAGAAAGAGCCCTGCAGTGGCTACGACAGCATGAAAGGCATCAAAGAGCTGCGACAGCGATGGTAGCGGTGCCTAGATGGACTCGGTGAATACTTTGAGAAACTGACGTAGCTTGGCGCTTCCCGAATTTTCCGACGTGTTTAAAGAAAGAAAAGCCTCGGTCAACCTTGAACAACTCTCGCATAACGCAAAACATTACAATTTGTTATCACATGCGTACGACCTAACCTTGCTTTTGTATCATCTGATTTTGCCGCCTTACAATTAAAGCGTGGAACTCCAGTTCAGACAGCGTCATGTAACGACACAGTTCACTCTGATCCTTTCTCTGGAACGCTAACACGCAGTTGCCACGAACCGGAACTGTCGTGTTGATACATCGATTAGAGTAAGACTCTCTTAGCCGCCTGAGTTGATCGACCTCCTGCGCCATGCGCTCAGTACCGAAGGTGGCTACCTTCCTGTCGAGCACTTGCAAGAAATGATCGTAAATGCTCGCATCAGCGCTATTACATTCTCGTAGCTTCTCCTTCGCTTTGGAACTGATCGTTTCTTTGTATTTACTCTGTCTCGCGTTCAACTTGAACACCACAACATCTTCTACTGTCCAGCATAGGAGGTCTTTGAGCAGTACCAGTGACTCATCGAGTCTTTCAGCTATCATGATCAAATTGAATGTATGTTCTAAGAAGTCGATGAACTCTCCTGTTGTGTTTGTCACGTTTTGCCTGTCTGCACCTAAATCGAAACACATCTGATTGAAACCGAACTTTTTTCCTTTCCGGTTGGCCATGTATCTAATGGAGGTTTCATCTTCTACAAACTTCGCTAGTGACTTCCCCAGCATCGAACTCATGGCGTAGTAATGGTACAAAGAGTCGAACATGTCTTCAGGTCTTCGGAGTATTGTGACGTAGACGGTATCCTTAGGCATCACTTCAGCTATCGCTGTCTTGTTAAAACGCGTGTGGTGCGTCAAGATGTTGTGCGTGTAGTTGTAAGGTCGCATGTCTTTGATGAGGTTTCGGCTGAAGTATTCTGGGTGACCGATGTAATTTGTTCTGTCTATGGCGGGCAGGACGAACGTCAGGTTGTGAGTGATACCATAGCGCAAGAAAATGTTCATGATAGTAGAGCTGGCACATTTGTGGGTCTTGAGAAACACGATGTTCTTTTTGGATTGGCACAAGACAGGAACAACGCTCGCTCCGCCGTCGATGTAGTGAGTGCTGTCGCCTCCGAATGTAGATACGCTGCTGAATATGCCCCTGAAATCAAGTCGACCTAGTTTTTAGTTTGCGTGGTTTCAGTTGGGAAGTGAAGGAACGGGAAAATGGCACACCGAGTGGCGGTCAGATGTGCTGATATATTTTTAAAACTACATAATGGTGACTTCATACTCTGTCGGTATAATATCAGTATCGGTATAATTGAGACCGTGTTTGTGTATGTCTGTTTTCGTCCCTACCTCGTCTCGGGTTTTCAAGTCATGGATCGTCACCACCAGCTCGCTTGCTACCTAACTTTCCTTTCGTTATAATATCAGCATTTAGAAAACATTCATTGCCGCCGGTGAGGGGGTGTTGGTGGCGTGTTACTGCCTCTGTGGGGTAAATGGGGATAAAGCGAGCGTTAAGCCTAAAATGCTTGCCAGTGTGTGGCTCGAATTCCCCCCCCCCCCCGCTACACACACACATTTGGAGGACGAGCAAGAGATCGGTTCGGAACGAGGAATAGGACGAGCAAAAAGTTCGGTTTCGTAGCCAGACCAAATTACGGTGCAACGAAATAATGCCGAATTTCATGACGCGGTAACACGGTGAGTAATAAACCCATAACAACCAATTCAGCTAAATCCATGCAGATAGCTTACACGTGTAAGATTCTAACTAACAAGGTCATTGCGGCGGCTGACGCAATCTCTGGGTGTGGCGGGCGCGTGCGAGAGAGACGGAAATATAGGGGTACGCGTACCTTGCGGGCAAGTCTATCTCGCGAACGCGTGAAGCTAGGATGCCTATCGAGGTGTCGTTGGAATACGCTTGAGAGGTTCTATACCTGGACCTTAAGCGATATCGGCTTCAACAAAGCTAACCAATATTTTATGGAATTTGAAAAAAATTGCCACCATTTTTTGCCATCATTTTGCCATCAATTTGCCAACATCATTTCATCAATCATCAATTTGCCATCATATCAAAATTTTGCCAGAGTATCGGCATATAATAATATGATCAGAATTGAAAGGAGCGGCAATCAGAAAAAAAGGCGTCTCGAGGGGAACCCAAAAAGCCCCCAAAGTCCAGCACCGAGCGATCGAGACAGCTACGGGAGCGCCGAAGAAGATAAGCGGCGGAGGCGGGCACAGCGAGCCCTTACCCTCTACCAGCTGGGCAACTTGGACGTGAAAGTGACCCTCACAGACGATGGAGCGCATCTGGGGGTTACCAGCATAGTGGAGGAGCCAGAGCTGAGCAAAGGAATCGGAGATCACGACGTTTTCATGTAAATCACTACGGCTGGGACATGAGTGATCCCGTTTGTTCGTTTTCCTTTTTGTCCGGAAAGTGATTAGATATTAAACAAATGAACTTAAAAGATCGGCGCTGATTCCGCAGCTGCGGAGGCACCGGCGGCAAAGCGTGACGTTCATCTCTAACAGGGGGAGCGAGAGGGCGACGCGCAGAAGGTTTATTTTATTGATTGATTTATTTCGTGTTAGCGCCGCAAAGCAACTGTGGCTGTGAGCGGCGTATAGATGTGAACAGACGGAGACAGGACAGCAGGAAGGAGTGGGGGGCTAGTGTGCGTCCTGGGCTGACTTCAGGGGCAACAGCGCCGACATTCGTCCAGAAAGTCTTCGGAAAACCCTCACTCTTAGAAACAGATATGCAACGCATAGCCATCCATCACCCCGAATGACATCGTTCGGTCCCCTAGTTTGTTCAAAACAGGAGGTGTACGCCTTTCTTAGCGCGCGCCTCCTGTTTTCAACAAGTCAGGGGCGAAAACGTTGTCGTTCGGGATGATGGTTGGCTATGCGGTGAAGTTCTGTTTTTAAGAGCGCGGGGAAAACCTCAGACAGGACACTCAGTGGTAGGATTCGAACCCACCGCCTCCCAGTCTTCAGCACGACCTTGGTTACCACCAACGAACCCATGCTTGGCCAGGCCGCTGGGGCGCGCAGAAGAGAAAGGCTTCGTTTCCGAGAGTTCGTCTGCTTCGCGCTCTGCTCGTCATTTGCTCTGGGCCGTGCTCTGATTGGCGAAAAACTTTGGTGTAAAGAATGACGTTTTTGTCTTTTTTTCCAGAGAGGAAATTCCGGCGTACTCTCAACATCCGGCCTCCGCTCTTGTCATGTATTCCATCGAACAGCACTACCAACTGCGCCACTGTTCGACGTGGGATTTTCGATTTCGCGATCAGTGGTCAACGAGGAATCAAGTGACACCATAGGTGCCGGGTCCACTGGAACAGATGCGACCGTCTCTATAACATGCACACCGTCCCTGCGGAGGACGACGCGTATCTATGCAACCGAGGCTGGAGTTAAATACGTAAGGACCTCTTTCTTACCCCTTGTATAGCGCAAGTCTGATGACGGAAAACAGGCCGACAACGGTGCAGATGAACCACAGTATATGGGCATATCGATACATCACTTGACAGCAGAACTGTGTAGCACGCATTTCGTCAAGCTACAACAGAGAGAGAGAGGAAAAATTATTCCCAGAAAAGCATTTCTTAAATTGGTCGTACATCCAAGTCGTGAGCAATTCTTCAAAGTAAGTATAGTTCAAGAAGAAAGCTGGCAGGTACGTACATTGCTCGATGTTGTTAGTTCTGCTCTGCAGTCTCATTCGGGAGCGCAGCGTCCTACCTCGTGAACTCCCACGCATGTAACGCACCTGTTATGGAGCTACCAGCTGACACTTTCTGATCCTGTGCTGTGCTTCGCGTGGAAGCATGTACACTACGAAAACAGTGGAATTGCCGACGAACTCAAAGTGCTCGCAAAAAGCAGACGGAACCACAAAGTTTCACGCTTCAAGCTCTTGACGATAGCTTCGCCTTGTGGACGTCAAGGTCTTGAACCATTTCTGAGAAATCGCACCTTAGGTCTTAATACGCTGACACAGCTTGGGACGACGGTTAAATCAACAAATGAAATTATACTCGTATATATACGAAGAAAGTCACTGGTGGGTTTATTCAGAATGTTTATGCAATTCCTCAATGACACGCTCAGAAGCTACGGGCAACGAATTAGCAAGTTGAAATTCTTCCACCGGGTAAGGCGTAACGAATTTACGATCAGAGTTTCTACTATTTATCTAATCTACTATTTATCTGACGATATATAACGTGAAAGTGTCGATCCTCGTTTTTCTTTTTTTTTTTTTTCGCAAATTTTCTCTGTCAACTTGACGTAGGGTGTTTTCGCGGCTTTTCATTCTGACACGTAAGCGCCACTATGTTACGGCAATACATGTCGTTTGCCCAACTGCAGATTGTGAGTTCGCAATGCTAACCATGCAGTTCGAGTGTGTTTCAGTGCAGTGTGTGCAGTGCAACCATGCAGGGTGTTTCAGTTAAATCCCCGGGCTAAATAAGTCGCGGACGGGTGCACCAATCGACGAACTTTCTTTTTTACAAGTATCTGTCCGATATACCACCTACAAGCTGCGCACCGTGTGAACGAGTGGGAGGCGCTCATTATTTAAATAAAAAAAATTCGAATGAGTTTCATGAAAAACATAACTTCTAAAGCAGGGCGCCGTCGGCGTTACAATGGCGTACTACTCCTTTCGGGACCTTCAGTGGACACCTATTAGAGAAAAATATGCCACCGAAGCGGGTCATTTGTCGCAGTAATTAATTACTTTCGGTTTACATATTTTTGTCGCCGCTGGTCGCGGTGAAACGCAAAAGCGCGGGGATTTAACTGAAACACCCTTAGCGGCGCTACTACTTTTTTCTCCAGCGGAGTAGGGTGTAGTGTCCAGAGGGTAGCGTCCACAGGGTGACATATGTGGGACGCCCTTCCCGGCACTACCGTCTCGAAATGAACCAGACCGTTTTTTCTTCAAGGATGATCCCTTTCCCGTATGAACCGAACGCGTTACGACTCCTCACAAAACCCCCTTCCTGCAATACCCACGTCAAAACGAACCACATTGATTTTGATGATATATTACTATCGTCACCGCACGGGATGGAATTTGTATGTTACACGAGGAACAGCGCGTTACTACATTACTAGGTTTGTGTATTCTACATGTTTCGCTCGTATCTGTAACCATATCCGGCAAAATACAAAATATGTTGAGAGGAACAAACAGCGTTTTATTCTCGGTAAATTCTATAGTTGCAAGAATAGATGTTAGGGCATAAAGCCGCGTTAGAAGCCAGAAAATCGTTTTGGCTCGTTCAGGAATTGGAACGTAGTAATTCTCCCAGCATTTAGGTCACCTCCCAGTTGTTCCAACTTTCTGTCTTTGCTTACCCACATCTGCTTTCGAGCGCGTTGGCTTCCTCCATGAGCAAGTTGAAGAATGTGGACTCGATTCAGCATTTCGTCCTTCTTGATCAGATTAACAAAGGTATAAATATTGCGATGCGCCTTGTTTGCCTGTGCATTGATCTTTCTGTGCCATGCTTCGAGGTTGCTGTTGGTTCTGGTCCGCCGTTCCCATGATGATTCCATTGATGTACACCGAAGTTTCCTGCTATCCAGGTGTTGTCGAAGTAGTCCATCAAACGGTCAACGTTGGCATCGCCTGCTTCTTGTCCGTCTTCTCGAAGAACAGCCCACGCACGCGGCACCATCTCCGGGGGCTAAAAAGGAAGCGCCACAATTTTTCGCACTAGTGATTTCACACTTGGCACTTCGTTGTAGGCCGTCTGAAATTACAGCCGCTGAACGGCTGCCCATATTCTTTGCGAGAAATGAAAATGTCATCCTCGATGTCTGGCTTCTGGGAACGCGGTCCTCAACGCTCGTATAAGCGCTTGCTCAAAGCCTGTAAAAAAACTGTATCGGGGCAGGCATCGGATGTCCGTTCGACGTACACGCGTCTTTCAAAAGGCTCCTCCTCTCTTTCCTTCCTCCATGCGTGGAAGCGCAGATGTCCTTGTGAGCGCCGCGGCTGGCGCCCAACGCACGCGCCGCGCTGAGACGCTTGTGTTATGGAAACATAAACGGCGCTGCGGTGTCTGCTCTTCAGAGAGGAGCTAACTAAAAACGTCAATGCAGACACCAGCAATACGCTATTAGCCACGCATTTCCTGACAAAAGCAGTTTTATAGGAGGTATAAGAAGGAAGCGTTGAACCGGTTCGATTTTTTTGCGCGGGCGAACTGGAACTGAACCAGAACGAAATTCCAGCAACGCGAACCCGAACCGAACCCGTATTTTTGAGGTTTGACACCCTGAGCGGAAGATGGAATGCCGACATGCACATTTTTCGGCGGTGCAGGGACTCCCTGTCGTGTTATTTCCAGTTTTCCAGTGTTGCGATGATGAGCTGGATCAGCCATTCCGTGTTCACATTAGCCAATCACGGGAATTCGCCACAATCTAAATCAGAAGCATTCAAAACCAACGAAACTACGCGCTAGCGTCTGCGAGCTCAACGGTCGGCGTCCCGGAGATAGATCTGTGCGCCGCCGCCGCCGCCATTTCTCCGCGCGCTGACGCCGCCGCTCGCGCCGCCCGCCGCGCCGATATATCCCGCGCGTGTTCCGTGTTCCGATAGGTTCCGCTGCAGAGCGGGAAGCTCAAGGTGTTTTCGCGCACTTCTGCCGGTCTTGGCCTCGCGAGTATTGAACTGTCATGGCATCAGAGTCTGAATCTCCGTTTTTGAAGCGCGTGTCATTGTTCTCTAACTCAAGTGCATTTAAGTGCATTGTTCTCTAACTCAAGTGCGGTGTGGCGTTACTTTGGCACCTTAGTTTTGCAAGACGGTGACAAGAAGCTGAAGATTGGCTCTGATTTCTTCTGCGATGAGTGCCTGACAAACGCAAAAGAGAAGGATGGGGATAAGCCCTTCGATAAGTGAGTATGTTGGAACATGAAAATCTCCTCACCGTTGCTGAACGAATGCAAAACATTGGTAAAAGAAGACGTGTAGAAAACGCTCGAGCTTTCTGGCTCTTATACTGTCATTATTATTGTTGTTGTTTTCATTCATTCGTGATAGTATTAGGTTGATCCCATGGGCACCGCGAAGGGGGGCAAGGGGGCTCTTGCCCCTCCTCCCCCCGCTGGCCGGGTTGATTTTTGTGCATGACAACTATGCCCGATGTAAAAATTCCCTCTGAGGGTACGGCGCGTGTGCAACCATGTTACTCTGCACAGATTACGTGCTTTGACGGCTTGTTCTAGTCAAAATGTGATCGAAGTTACTCTATTGTTTGTGATAAATTTGTCACGGTTAGACCTTTTTTCTTTCAAATAAAAAGTGGAACTTTTTTAGAATGTGGTGTCGACTGTAGTCTAGACATAAAAGATCGGGGAAAAACAAGGTACATACAAAAAAAATTACGAAGATTGCCCCCTCCGCAAGTCCCAGTAGTCTACAGTCCCTCCCTCCCTGTAGTCTAGACAGTATACACCTCGCAGGCCACCAGCGCTTGAGTACGCTTGTGGGCGGCTTACGCGTTTACGCCCTTGCGCCGCTGACGCTGCCGCCGCCAGTGCCAAAACCGGCTCTACGCCGCCGCCGGTCAAAGTGGCATCGGCGCACAGGTTTACCCGGAGAGCACGCGACTCGACAGGCCCAGTGTTGCCAACTTACATCCGCATTTCCCCCGCATTTGACGAAAAGTTTCCCCAGATTTCCCTAGACTGCGAGTTTGTCTAGCGGCGGCTCATATGCCCATTGCACTACCGGCGACCTAAGCGCAACCGTGTCCTGTGATGACAAGCCAATCGGAGAATACGAATAAATGTGTGAGAAAGTTGTATTTTTGTCGTCCTTTCATGGTACACTCAACATAACATAAGAGTTTCTCCCCATAACGAACAAACATGAGATGCCATGGGCGACTTGGTGAGGGGCGAGTAGTATAGGGCAGTGGCGAAGTTCGTTCCTTTCGCCGCCAGGTGGCGCCACCGTCGCGCATTTTTCCGCCTCGGTCGACTTCTTACGCGAATACAATATCTCGTATCTATGCCAGTCTACGCGATCTACGCTAGTCGCTTGGTCGGCACCGGTCACCTGATCTATATGACATGCACTATGCGTCTTCACTTCCACTACACTTTCTTGATTCGGAAACAAACGGCGGTAATCCCTCCTAAGTTTTCCTTCCTGCTTGTCTTGAAACGAGTGAAACCGGGATCCTTTTTAATGCGTTAACATTAGAATCCTCGCTCCGAAAGAATCGCGGCGTGGTCTGTCTGCAGGCATGGCACGCATGCGCGGTGAGTGCAGAGGGAAGGAGGGAAGGAGAGGGCGCGTGGAGAGCGCGTCTCGTCGCCAGTGCAGCTGCGGTGGTCGACAGGTTCAGACGTGTATGCGTGGGCGCGCTATGGATTATGAAATCTCTGCGGAGGAGCGGCGGCAAAAGAAGGCTGACGCTGCGCCAAGCTGAATCGGAGGAAGCCCGAAAGGCTCGTTGGGCTGCGGGTGCTGTCTTGCGTTAGCGCTGTGTAGGGTCGTGTGAAGGGCTGTGTAGCGTTTGTGAAGGGTCGTTGAACGGTTGTGTAGTGTTGCGGAAGAGAGTTCCTAAAGGGTTTTCAAGTTTTAATGCTATATTTTTCCCCCTTCCTCTCTGTATTTTTATGCTATGCGATAATATAGGTACAATGTGTAGCAGCGACATTCCTTGGTTCCTAGAACCGCGTGCTTTAACACTCTCCTCCGCTTGTCGGTCGCTTGTCCTCCGCTTTTCGGCACTGCTATTTCGAAAATCACCGCGTCCAATAACACGCAAACATGTGCGAACCATACCGACCATACCGACCAAACGGCACGCTAGAGGCAATGTTTGCACATATTTTCTGTGAAGCGCGTCGTCCCTTTAAAAGATCTGCTTCCCACTTTAAAATTGTGCGTGCTGGTTATGAGGTGTGTCCGTCGGTCCGTTTTCTGCGCCTATATGCCCGTTCAAGATACACTTTTAAACCCCGTAATGGAAAACCAGCTAGCTGGTCTCACACTCATCTTCCTCCCTACTAATAGCCCTGTCAGACGACAAGCCTTTCCTAAAAATGGCCTCTGACAACACTGTCAAACCGCACCGTAAAGGCCCTTTTAAAAATTGCCATTTAGGCCCAACTGAGCTCCCCAACTGCCTTTATGATTCAAAATGAGTACTCTCGACAACAGCATCCGACCACGTCGCTCCTGAGAACGCTTATGTGAAAAACAAAACATCTAAATGTGATAAAAATAGCCCGTACCCAGATTATAACCACGTTGTTAAGGTTTTTGGTAAGGTGACAAACAAAAACGAACTAGATGACGTAAGGAGCCGGCAACAAATGGAAGAAGCGGCTCTGGCAACAAGAGGTTCCTTTACGGCTCGTCTGACGAGGGCTACTCTATAAAGGCCATTTAATATCGAAAGGCCCTTTGTGTTAACTGTCATTTAGAATACCGTGAGACAGGTCACGTTCCACTACACTTTGGGAAGGTGAGAAGAATCACCTTTTCTTTACCTTTTTCCTTACACATTTTCACTGGTACCATTGACTTCTTTTATTGACATGCTATAAAAATTTGGATAACAAACGATCAATATACTTTCCTGCGACTGTCGTACGCAACGTAAACAATAAAAGCAATAACTACGAAATTACTCGGACATAACGGCAACGTATAAATTGTGGCAATTAGCGCAGGGTCTTCTCAGCTTTAATTGGCTAACAGTGGAACGTAGTTATGAGTCGTTCACTCTTTGGACTTTGGACGCTGAGCACATTAGACCAAACTGTTAGGTTCGAACAGCTCCAAATTCTAAAAGAACGTGTTATCAGAAGCAATGTATAATTAAAATTCAAAATAAATATCTCATGTATAGGTAAGCATTGTCACCATGGTGCATCTTGCATGGAAAAGTATTAGGGTGCTCGCATCATTATCGTGAGCGTGTACTGCTTTTGTAACTATTTGTTCAGTTGTGTCGGAAACTCCAGAAACATCATCGGTTTTTGAACGGTTCAGGCATAAATTGCTATATAGTCACCAGCTCGAAACACTTTGGGCGCTCCACAGTTGCAGCCATAAATCACAGATAGCAAGCTCCGCACTTTGTTTTCGCAATATGAACGGATCACTTGGAATTCCGTGCCTGCAAAGACATCCGCACGTAGTAAACGCAACCCGGGAAGTTCAGCCGTGCCAACAAGTAAGGACTTCCCCATAGTGTTATTGTTATCACAGATATTACGTGATGCGCGACCTAATCATATCATGTATCATATCCTTCTGTCGCTTCAGCAGCAGGTCGTGGAACTCCAACTCTGTCAAGGTCATGTAACGACACAGTTCACTATCTTCTTTCTTCTTGAAGGCTATCACTTCCTTCCTGTTCTGCTCTGGAACGACCTTATCGAGTGTATCTTCTCTATCGACGCACCGTTCGTAATAAGCGTTCCTTAAGGAGCGCAGTTCATGTACTTCTTCGGCCATGCGATCAACTCCAAATTCTGCCACTTTCTGGTCGAACAGCTTCGAAAAGTAGTCGTACAATTTGACATCTCCACCATTGAACTGGCGCAGCCTCTTTTTCACTTCGGGACTTAATTCTTCTTTGTACTTATCTAATCTAGCGTTTATCTTAAACGCAACCATATCCTCCGTCGTCCAACAGAGTAGATGCTTGAGCAGTATTAGTGATTCGTCGAACCTTTCAGCGATCATCACTAAATTGAAGTTCTCCGCTATGAAATTGATAAAGTTTCGTACTGCATTGTCATCTGCCACGTCTTGGGTCTTCATCCCTAAATCGAAGCACATCTGGTTAAAACCTATTTTGCCTTCAATGACCCTTTTTCTGTTCATCAATTTGAGGGCGTGGTCGTCATTCACAAACTCCGTCAGCGATTTGTGGTACTTTTTGGAGAGCCTACAGTAAGCATACAACGACTCGAAGACATCTTCGGGCCTTCGAAGTATTGTAACATAGACGGAGTCTTTGGGCATCACGTAAGATATCTCGGCCTTGTTGAAGCGCGTATGATGAGTCAGGATATTGTTGGAATAGTTGTAGCGGCGCATATCTGTAATGAGGTTGTGATTAAAAGGCACAGGGTGACCGATGTAGTGGGTCACTTTCGAGGTAGGCAGGACAAACGTCAGATTGTGCGTAACGCCGTAACGGAGGAAAATGTTCATGACGGTAGAACTGGCGCACTTGTGCGTCTTGAGAAATACGATGTCCTTGAGGGCGTCACATGACATAGGAACATTGTAGGAGCTGCCGAAAGGGAGTCGCCAGGATCCATGCAGCGAATTGCTGACGAATATCAGTGGTGTCCTGTAAAGGGAGAAACGTTTTTATAGTAGACTCATCTATTCGTGTGTTCCACGTATTTCTGTGTCCCCTATAGAAACAATACGTATGAGCAATACTCTGATATACAGGGTGTCTGCTCTAACGTGTCCAGAAATTATATTTAAAGCGAGCGATGAAAGAAAAGCAAGTGGTACTTTTCTGATACCCGAGTAAGAAACCGGTACTGCTTCACTAGTAGCACCTGTTTCTTAGTCAAGTAGCTGAAAAGTAGCGCTCGTTTCATTTTTATCGCTCGCTTTAGATAAAATTTCTGGACACGTTAAAGCAAACACCCTGTATAATAAACCATGCCAGCACAATAACATCCTCTTGGCGTGCTAGCTAATTCTAAAGGGACTCATCCACAAAGAATTGGTGATGATGATGATGATGATGATAGCACAGAAACATCTGCCATGAATACAAAAATTGCGTTTGCGACGCCTACATGTTTTACACCACAGATTCAGCTTCGATGTATTTTTTACGTGATGTTTACCAGGATCTCCGCACTGCTTGAAGCACGGACACGTTTCTTCAAGTATGGCAATGCGAATTAATATGCTGCGACAAAAGTAAATGGGAAATAAGACACACAACTTTGTGCTGTCGTGTGACAAAACAACGAAAACAACTACTTTATTTTTAAAATGATGAATCGGCAGTTTCACCGCCAGGGGCGATACTCTACCCCATTGCTGATGGTGATGAGGGGAATGAAATAATGCGTCCCTTCACAATAAGGATCCAAGTCCTATGGTGTCCAAAAAGGTCAAAAGAGCTTTGAGGGCAGGGCGTTGGTGGGCCGAATGTGGCCAGGGACCAAGCAATTTTGATAGAGAGAAGGGGCGAGAGTCCAGCTGACTAAGAGACCCGGAAAGTGAGGTTCGGGAAAGTTGGTAGTTGACCAAGAAAGTCAACCTGTCTCAAGCTGTAACGCCACTGAGCTGTAAAAGCCACATCGAGTCGCATTCGATGAATTAATGCTGCACCTTGAGGAGAGATGTGTCGTGGCATGCGGAAAGCGATCGTGGGATGAACTTTGCTCAGCATAGATGGGGGGAGAATGCCGGTTGTCCATTGGCGGGAAGCCAGGGGTGTCACGAGGCGTCGCAGAATGGAACGACGGTCTCCTCTCAGCAGTGCAATACTCGTCCGCTTCCGATACGAGAACAAATCGAAGGTCAGTCCAGGCGTCCATTTGGATCACAGACAACTTGAGTGTTGCTTTCGAAACTACTTGTAGGCAGAACTATCAGGTTAAAGTAACTTAGCTTACAAGTTACATACAAGTGAAAGTACTTAGTATGTTTCAAGAAACGAAATTCGACTAAATCAACACTCAAAGGCTTTCTTTTCGCACTTGTACTGTCCAACTGTACTTGTACTGTCCACATGCTTCTTGCACTTTATTTTTCCAAGTTATCGTCAAGTGGGTCATTCCAGGTTAAATGATCCAATTGCACTGCTCGACCCCAAGCAATTCGGTTTCCAAAATTATCACGGATACACTGTGCTAATATCGGCAGGCATCTCCCGAAGTCCTCTCCCCCCCCCCCAAATGAAAAACATTGAACCGTTCTCGAGCTACGCGGAGTCAAGTTTATGGAGAACGGGAAAACTAAAGGCAAAGGTTTATGGCACAGAATGAGGTCCGAACGATGTGACCATTTCTTTCTCCAGTTTTTACAAGACCGGAAAAGTGCTTACTACGGAAGAGGTAGTGTGTAAATAAACTCAGGGACAGTGTGTGCTGCCAACTAGTGAGTATCTCGGGCTTGCGCCCCCGACGCTGGCCATTGTGTGTTGCACTATAGTTGAACTGCGTGCAATGATGCGATGGCGGGGTATGTTATGCCGAACTCCGCTAGTCGGTTTCGTGCAGCGCAGTGTAAAGCGCGCCAACTGGAAAGGGTGGCGCACGGATAGACGGAACAAAGAAGGACGAAACAACGGGAGAGCACCCTTCTAACAACGGCATTTTTTTTTAATTCCGTGAGAACGCCGCGAAGCAACTGTGGCTATGAGTAGAGACTTGGGCAGACTTGGGAGAGAGGATAGCACGAAAGAGTGGGGGGACAGTGAGGGGTTAGTATGCGTACTAGGCAGACTTCAGGGGAAACTGTGCCGACATTCGTCCGGAAAAACTGCCGTAAGACCCAGGAAAAGTCTCAGACAGCACAGGCGGTGCGGGGATTCGAACCCGCTTCACCTCCTAGTCTCGGCGCGGATGCAGTTTATTAACAAGGAACACCCTTAAAAAGGAAAAACCCCTAAAATCTTCAAAAGCACCGCACCCTTCCCTTCAGTGGCTCCCAAACTTTGCTACCCTGCGGCCCATCAGAACTACACTATATCGCGTCACGACCGCAAGGTCCCTTCCAACACTAAACAGTCGTTTAACCGTTGGGGTAGGTACTGGTATGTGGTCAGAGATGCTCTACGAAGGACGTTTGGAAACTGACTGGGAAAGTATAACACTAAAATTACACCTTTCAGCAAAAGTGGTAACTATAATTACTGGTACCACTTTCCCATAGAGGTAACCCGTTCTTGCATCATCAATTCTTCATTTATTTTTGTTGTTGCAAAAAGGGTTAAAAGTACTGTAAAGCAGTAGAGCTGCAATCTCGGGAAATTTATCTTTTCGATAGCCTCCTCAGCACTCCTACGCCACAATTTTTTTTCTTTTTGTTTTTACAAAATTAAAATGGAAAATTACGGGTAACACTGTGTGGAAGTCGCCACCGACTGCGCATTGCTCATCAAGTACAGCAGGAAAACTACATTGCATGCGCATAACACTGTGCCTAAACCAAAAGGAGTCGGCTACATAGTCATCATGAGGAGCAAGCCACTCGGGGACACAGATCACTGTTGACAAATTGGAGATTATTTCCCACCAGACGTCGCCACGAGCCGTTCTACCACAATTTTACCAACAAATTAAAAATATTTAGCGTTCCTTGTATATATATATATATAACTTGTGTTGGGTTTGCAAGCAAGAAGTTGTCCTACGTCAACGACGCTAGCAACAGTTGCTCATTTTGTGATGGCCGCATTTGAGCGTCGCCGTAGCCGTGGACACAGATTCTTTGACAAACACATGTTTTTTTAGCTAAGCCATTTTGACCCGTTTCCTCTCGATTACTCAAAGACAGGATGCTCTACACTCGAGGATAAACTTCCGCAATAAATCCCCGCCGATTTCGTTTGTGCTCAATGTGCATGAAAAGTACAGGTTCAAAGTGCTTTCAGGCTCCAAGTGTCTTCCCACAAGCATATTCTTGAGGTTTTTACCTTGTGTAAACTGCCACTCCCACCAGCGACAGCAAGCCAAGCACCGCACAGACAACCCAGGCCCTCTGGAACCTTCGCAGCATCCCTAGCCGTTCACGCTGCACAAAGTAACATGACACTCTGTCAGTCGTCCTAGACTAAACAGCATATCTGCACGTATCGCTCTGTTATCGCAGAGGATTCCAGGCTCTCGTAAACTAGAGGAAAAGATAAGAAAGACAATTTCCCCAAAAAATGCCCTTTTGAACTGTTGTCGCACTACGACACGAGTATTTACACAGCCGCTTCTGTGACACTACAACTTGACCCCTATTCAGGATGACTTTGTCTGAAGCACATATTTGGAGACTTTCGAGCAAATGCCTTCCGTTACCCGGAGTAACCGAACCTGCCTTTCCACAAAGACGCGACGTGTTTCACCTCAGCGGGGTAGATTGCATTCCCGTATAGGGGTGCTGTGGTATCTGTATCCGCTGGCGTATTCATATGAAATACATCATGTACTTCGTGCTTTGCGAAAATCTCCCACCCGAATAATTCGGAAACGGCTATAATGCCAGTGAGGAATCTTCTTTTTCGAGCATCCTTGAGATATCGGCCATGAGCTGACGAGTGAGTAGTACATTTGCACACGCTACTTACTTGAGGCGCTTTCGGCACCTCTGCTGTACCACACCCGAGCGACGCACCCACGATCGCCACCTGAGCTGTAGCGACACGTTCGGCGAAAAATCTTCCACAAGAAAACCCGTGTCGACACTTGGTGATTTTTTTCGAGTAAATTATTTGGTTTCGGTTATTTTTTTCGAGTAAATTATTTGGTTTCGGTTAACATATACTTCTTTCGCGGACGAGTAGCGCAGCAACGCGTTCTTCCGCTCACCTATCCAGCTCTCAAATCGTGTTCATCCGCCTGGTTCAGGCAGATTTGTAATTATTTATTTTTTGTGACTCGGGTGACTCGCTCTGCACTGACGTCGCTGCAAGAGCCAACAGCCTAAGGTAAGGAAGGTAACTCGCCTAAGTGTTCGCCACGGCGGAACAGATAAGCAGGTCACTTGTAGGGCGTAGACGCAGCTCAGGATGTGTCCAGGTTGGGATGTCAGAGACAGGAGGCTCTAATGCTTCAGAGACGCTGGGCCCATGATTGGTCGGAGGTTATGGCATGTTACAGCGTTCCGAAAAATCCGAAGGAGGACGATGATATGGTGCACCAGTTTAGTCTAGTACACGTACAGGGCGAACCGGCAAAAAGAACCCAGTCGTTTTGAAGCCCGTCTACGCCACCCTTTCCTTCTGGAAGTCAACCCCAAAGTCGCTGCTAAGTGCATATGCACTACAGCACAGGAGACTATATCTCATCATCGCATTAATCAAGATGACAACTTGTTCGTCTTTGCAAACTTTGAGGTAGCGGCATCCAAGTTGCTAGCGCTCAAGAGCGTAGTTGGGATTAAAAAATAAAAATAAAAATGGAAACGTAGGTCCCACTGGTGCGACCAGCTGTTCCATGACGCTTGGTGTGTGAAAGCATGAATGAAGATTATTTCGGCACGTATGTCCTTGAGGTAGTTCGCCAGGGCACACAGTGTATTGTTGTTGGTGCTGCTTTGGCCAGATCCCCAGTACATTCTCAACACTAAAATGTCGGTTGTCAAGTTTAGCAAGGGCGTTCTTCAGTGTTCTCCGACTGGAGTCAAAGCGTCGGCAGGTGACCAGCACGTGAATGCTGCTGCGAACGGGACGTTGAGTCGCAGGCGATTGATGACGGGCTCTTGACGGCCTTGGCATCTTCGATGAGAGGTAGTAGGTGCAGTAGGGGTCGATTCGCGCGAGGAACGAGTGATTCATGGCATCGCCTGTCCACACGGTTTTAGAGAGGCGATTAGCTGAGGAGGCGAGCACGTACTTTGCATGAGATTGCGTGATTGAAATATGCTATCTCTATTGTGTCGTCATACGTAACATGGGGAAGGTCTACGATGTACCACTAGGTTATGTATGATAACGCGGACCTTGTGTCCTACCTGGAGCAAGAACGTGTCATCGTAGCACGCCGACAGGTACGATACGTGACAGTTACATCCCCCTCAGGAGGGTACCCATCTATGAAACCGATACCACTATTTTTGGCATCGGCTGACAATCCACTTGACGAACTTTTTTGTCCGAAAAATGCTTAGATATTAAATAAACCAACTTTAAAGATCAGCGCTGCTTCCTCTCATATTAACCGCTGTAAAGTGGGATAGGGTCCTGTGGCTACCACGGGGAAACATCCCATGTCATCATCACTTCTCCTTCATTTATTGCTGTTGTTGTTACTTCCGCAGCTGCAGAGACTCTTGCGGCGTGACGTCACTCCCTAACCGGAGGAGTGAGAGGGCGGTGCTCACAGGAGAAAGGCGACGTCCAGACGCCCCGTAACTGCCTCAGACGCAGGCGGCATTCCTTTTCTCAATGCCCTGTTCTGATTGGTTCATAGGAAGTGACGTGTTCTCGTTTTTCAAGAGAGAGAATTCCGGCATATTCTCAACATCCGGCGTCTGCTCTTGCCATCGAATAACAGTCAAGCTACGCCACTATTTCGCGTGGGCATGGTGGTGGCACAGGTCAGAGAGCTGCCAGTAGAGGTCTTGCATCTCAGAGAAAGTTGTGCGCCATTACTTAAGCCTCGTCACGGAACACCGGCGTCACCCGTTGGTCTCGAAGCTCAAAAGGCGGAGGCAGGGCAACATTTCTCGCTGCATATTTGCTGTAAAGCCATCGCTGCCGGTCTTTGTTGGCAGATCAATCGTCCCCTCCGTGGGTCTTTTCGGTACCTTCGGTCTCTACTATACCATTCCTGGGCTCAAGAAGGATCACGTTGCAGCACGCCGTGTTTTGTTCGGAAGAATCGTCCACATTTCGTTTGCTTCCCTTGTCTGCTTTTACCTGAATGGCAGTGAAGTCGTTAGTGAAGAAAAGGCGACGCAGAGAGCGACCGGAGAGTTAAAATTATCCCACTTGTGGCGCCGCCTGGAGAAGCGCACGTCCCCTGTAGATAATACAGTTCGAAATCATCGACATCAAACGGTTCAGTACATCCACGATTCTGGTACCATGGCGTGGTTCCGCGCACCAGCGCCGGACTCTTGGGTCGCTTAGCCACAGGCTTACAGTGGACGAACTCTAAGCCGTTGCCCAGATACCTTCGTAGGCTTGTCAGGATAACTTCTCAACCCATATATCTCAGCACATGCGGTGGGGCAGGTTCCCGCAGCCTGAGCGAGGAATTAAACGCACAATGACATCCATCATTCATAATTTAACTGACGTTGTTGCAAAACTTAAACGGTAATTTTTGTATTATTAATGAGCGTACGCAAATGAGCCACTCACTAGTCAGCCCTTGCCCGATGTCTCAAAGATGTTTCCCAAACAGAAACTTGTTTGATAGCGTCAGACGTTTCCGAGTTATTGAGCTGGGGGATTTTTGTGTGAAACACCCGGTATATTCGTGTAAGAAAGTTTCGTGGAGAATAAATCGAACGGGTTGTGAGCGACACACGTTGAAGCGCTCATCTACCTGATGCAGCCTTGGGTAGTAACTAAGTTTCTTTTAATTTGTAACTGTAACTAGTTACTTTTAGGGGTAACTAGTTACAGTAACTAGTATAACTAGTATACTAGGTAACTAGTTACAGTAACTAGTTACATTTCCAGAAAAGTAGCTTTTAACTGTAACTAGTTACTATTTCTGTGAATGTAACTGCAAAATGTAACTAGTTACTCGAATAAATGTCGTTACCTTTTTTTTTCTTCACCCTACCGTACTGTACTCCCCGCTAACAGTGCGTTGCTTCCTGCTGTACCTAATCGGTATGTGCCCTATGCCTTGTGCTCTTCGCTCTTCGGTCGCGTACACGGCGTATTTTTCGCTGTGGGGGAGCCACTTTATTGACTTATACAGCTGCTGGTTAAGTGCAATAATATACTTTTATTGCACTTAAGTAAATGTAAATAAATGTATGTTTTTAACAATTGTATCATCCTCTCATAGTCATCCTTATAGAAAGTAACTGTAATGTAACTAAGTTACTTTCTCTCATTCACTGTAACTGTAACTAGTTACTTGACAAAGAAAGTAACTATAACTGTAACTCAGTTACTTTTTAGAAGTAACTTACCCCAAACTGACCTGATGCGCATAGACAGATCCATGCTCCCGGTGTACGTCATTCAAATGTTTCCGCACGCGTACAGTATGTACAGGCGCGAATCCCAGCGTCTGTCACTGTTTTGGTAATGAGAGGCGTGATTCGGTATCAGCGCACAAGTCGATCCGAAAAGTATTTACCCCTTTAGGGACGGAATCAGAGGGGGTCGCCATATGACTTCACCTCTCTATAGGGATGCGTTTCGTTCACCTGTGTAGAGGATCCCTGCGACGGTAGTTCCCTCTTCGCCAGAACCGAACAGGCAGCGCATATACGAGGGTGGTTCCATAAGTTTCCGGCCCGAGGTAGAAAATGCCCGCGAATTTGAAAATGCGATTAAGGACGCGTGGCGCCATCTGTTGGAGGGCCGGAGCACCACCCACAACCCTCTCCATGCTTTTGTCGGTTGGAGAGCGGCATTTCAAACAGCCAGGCTGCACGCCTCAGTTAAAATGGAAAAAAATCGAGTACTGTGCTGTGATAAAACTCTTGACAAAAGAGGGACTTTCGCCTAAGGAAATTAAAGCGCGACTGGACAACGTGTACAGGCAAGCCTCTCCGTCGTACACAACGGTAAAAGACTGGGCTAAGCAGTTTCGACTGGGGCGAGAGTCCATTGAAGATGATCCACGCGATGGTCGTCCAGTGGAAGTGGTGACACAAGAAAATTTGTCTCTTGTCGAGGAGGAAGTGCTGAGCGACAGGCGTCTGAAGGTGAAGGAAATCTCAGAAAGGCTGGGGCTTTCCAAAACAACCGTTTTTCGCATCATCGGCGAGGGCCTTCACATGAAAAAGGTCAGTGCGAGATGGGGGCCACGATTCCCTCGTCAGTTCAAAAGCAACAGCGCGTCGTCTCTGCCAAAGAGTTTATGGAGCTCTGTCAAGAGAACGAAGAAGAAATATTGAAGTCAATTGTCACAGGGGATGAGACTATGGTGCTCTACTACGATCCCCAAAGGAGTCGATGGAATGGCGCAAACCAGGAGAAGCACCCCCAAGAAAAGCCAAGGTCACACAATCCACAAAGAAGATCATGGCAACAATATTTTGGGATTGTCACGGAATCCTCCTCATCGACTTCAAAGAGAGGAACACCACAGTGAATGCGACTTATTATGCTTCACTCCTGCACCGGCTGCGAGACGCCATCAAGGAAAAGAGGCGCGGCAGGTTGAGTCGAGGTGTCCGGTTGCTCCAGGACAATGCATCTGCCCACCGGGCTTCTGTTGCCAAGGCTGCACTGAAGGAGTGCGGCTTCGAAGAAATACACCACCCACCCTACAGTCGCGGTACAAGGTGGGCGAGACGTCATATTCAGCACGGACGAGTGACTAAGTCTGTGCGAGGGCTCGTGACCTGTAAATGATACGAGGTAGTCGGACATGTTGACCGCAGTGAGGGACTAAATACTAACACGTTACTAACACGTATATAAATTAAATCACCTCAGCATCGGGATGTACCTCACATCCCAAGTCATGTACACCTGTACTTGTGTGTGTGTGTGTTGTCGCGTGTGTCTTCTGTTACGTATGTCTATTAATTTATTCGTGCGTAATTAAAACGCTTCAAGAAACGGAGCAGCAGACCCCTAGTGGGGGTCACTCAGCTCCAAGGTTTGTAAATAAGCAGATATTCCCCCTTCATCCTGACCTCGGTCTGAGGTTCAGCTGGGCAATATTAACCCACATCAACGTAAAACTCTCACTTGTTGTTAATTACTACACTCTTAAAAAAAGGGTGTACTCCTTTCCTTGCCTTTCCTTGCTACATAGTATAACACCCTTTTGGAGAGTACAATTACTCTGAAAAGGGTGTCTCTTCACTCCCTCAAGGGAGTAGCATAACACATTCTCCCTGCCGGGGTGTAATATTACTCTCCAGTAGGGAGAAAGGTGTTATGCTACTCCCTTGAGGGAGTCAGGAGACACCCTTTTAAGCGTAATTGTACTCTCCAAAAGGGTGTTATACATGTGGCAAAAAATGAGTTAAAGTACACCCTTTTTTTAAGAGTGTACCAAGATCCCATATATTGCAGCAAACCGACATACACTTCCTGCTCGTCCAAATACGAAATGCACATTGTAAACCAATCAGTTTAGCTGATGTAATCCGCTTTTTTCGCCATCTCCTGACAAAGCAGAGGAGGGAAAACTTACCGTTCTAGCTCCGAGCATAGTCCCGAGCATGTTATGTAGCATCAATGTTATGTAGCCATCGTCCACATCGTCCGCTCCTGTGCTATAGTTCGTTGTCGTAACATGGCTGGGCTGCGAGTGAATACACGACGACTTTAATCACATCCATAAAACGAGATAACGTCGGCTAAAGTCTGCCTTCTATACCCTGACTGAGCTAAGCGCATTTGCCAACATCGAAGCCGGTAGAAAGTGCAAAACAACAAGTAAGCGTAGATGCTCGTATGCAGGGTTAATGCGAATGAATCCACTACTGCTGGGGAACGGAACCAACGATTCGTAGTACCGAAATGATTCAGTCATTCGTGGCTACTATGTGGGAGGAAGAGACGTTGAAAGACCCTATCTTATAAAAGGACTAGTCACTGTTTTCGTTAAAGGGGCTCTAAAGGGGTTCGTGTTTGTGGGTCTCACATAGGTTGCTGGAAGCAGGTATATTCTCTACTCGAGGCTCATTATTTCGAATATACTCGAATATACGAATATACAATGCAACGCGCGCTCATTGTGAGGTGTGTGCAATGAGGAGTTTTTCACGTCAAAATGACCAATGGACACGTCGTAATGACGAAATGTCCCATCTGCCAATGAAGATAACTTATGGATTTTTTTTTTTCAAGAATTGTCTCACTAGAAACCGTGTTTTATCTGGAATAGCATTGTGGAACGTACAATACAAGAGATCGACTTCATAATCATATGACGTCCTTCCACTGCTCTAGCTTCTGTTGTGCACGCGCATCTGCGATCTGATTCATACTTCCATACTGTTCCGCTCGCAGTTGGACTTCTCGCGGTGGCTGTGTAGCCTCCGTTTCGTAAAGTTTCGTGTTTCGAGCGTTGGCTATAATTTGTGTGTTTGATCACGTTGATGCGCAGATTCTGTTCACCTTGCAAAGCGGTATTAGCGAAAGCTTCCGCTACTATCCCAGGCGGAAAAGGTCTGCAATCCCAAGTGGTTTATGAAACCTTTTCCACTTGAAACCACGTTGAACCACTCTGTACGTAAGTGGTTTAAAGTGGAAAAGGTTTCATAAACCACTTGGGATTGCAAACCATTTCCACCAGGGATACAACATGTGCGCATGATATGCGTCCCGGCGAGGTGTATCCCTACGCGTCACAGCCAAGTTGGAGCTTCCCTCGTACCGCGTTGATTGGCCAAAGAAATGCGGGAAGGGGCACTTCCCGCAATATATTTCCTTTTACAATAGACCTCTCCCTGTTTGTAAACAAATGACGTCATAGTGTTCGGCAGCGTCACCAGTTTGGTAGAGTTGAACTACGCTCGAAGCTATAGGGGCGAACAAGGTCTTGAGGGGATTACGATGGTTCCTGAAAGGGACTACTTTTCTTTCAATAGGAGGCAGCGAACAAGTGCCCATTCGTGGAACACAGCCCTCCCCTTCCGATTTGTTTCGGTTTCACTCTGTCTACCAACGTCATGATGACGTTTCTCGGGTAGAGATCTGTTGGATGCCCTGAGGGTGACGTACCCTTTCAGGAGGTACCGACGTACCGATTCAGGAGGAAGGAAAGAGGAAACTCCAAATTGGCACTTTTATTTATGTTTTAATTACGAACGGCACAACGGGTGAATCTCGTTCCTTTTACATTGTTGTCATGATGACGGAATCGTTAATATCGCGAAGAGAATTTTTTGCACTTTCGTGCCCCTTTAAATCCGCAGGGCATATTTTATAGACTGGATAAAAATCTGACTGCAAGCAACGTTCTGTAATAGTAAGGTTCTGGTCAGAATATTTTTAATAAACATGAACAACGCGTAACATTCTATGTCTTGAGCGAGAATGTTAACACTCTTGTTACTCAAGATGTTTGAAAAAGTTATCCTATGTTACATGATGGAATATCTCCCGGAGAGGTCACCCCCCCCCACACACACACACACACACACACCATATGCACACAAAAAAAAATCCGCAAGGAACAAAACAAAGAAAAATGCCCCCATGAGAAAGTAGCTCTCCTAGTAGCTTTGATAAAGTTGTACGAAAAATGTTTGTTATCATGTGGTATCAACGATTCCTCACTGCGGAAAGTATCACACACAAAAATATAATCATGCTTCGTTTATTCATTTCTTTAGGAATACTACGGACCATCAAAAAGGTCCAAGCAGGAAGGGATACAAAAGGACAGAAAAATACTTACGCGGAATTACATAATGTATTCGGTTAACAAACCTCAGTAACAAAATGATATCACGAGAACATGTATCAACATTTCAGCTACCACGGACATCATTGACAAGGTTTTCAAATTCATCACTACTCTTACTATGGACAGTTCCAAAAGGCACTCAGGAATAATGCAAACAAAAGAAGAAATAATGTTGATGTTCGAGCAAATATTGTCTTAAAAGAAAAGGGATGAAGCATGTACGTCCTGGCTGGAAAGGTTGGAGACGCGAACAACACGGTAATCGAGAGTTACTTCTTAGCTCGAATAAGAACTCAGGTCGGGCAACTTGTCTTCTGCTTATCTGCAAGGTTGCAACATTGTTTTCAATCATAAGGGTATCTACGGAGTCTCGTCTGCCATATGCACTTATAATGAGACGCACAGCTTTCCGTTGTATTGGTTCAAGTTTATTAATATCAGTTTTAGAATGCGGGTCCCACACAACGCTAGCACACCCTAGTTTAGACCTGATGAAGCAATTATAGGCCCTCTTTATAATACCTCGGTATCAGGTAGAGCTTCAACCAACATCAACATGGCATCTTTTTTAGATATCCTAGTTTGGACCATTTTAAATCAGATGAAAAGGTTACACCTATAGTGGTGGTTGCCTCACCAGTGACATTTTTCTTTCTTTCATCCTTCTCCCTATCTATTAGACCGCATTAATACTGCTTTAGACGTGGTGCCACGACTACAGATACTAAGACAATTATTAAGAGAAGATAAATATTCTAGACAACAGACACAGTGCCAGCAGCACAGGAGCATCACGAGAACAGTCACCATGCGATCTCCATGAAGTACCTTGTCTCGATAAGAGTATCACTAAACAGTTGTAATTTATAAGAAAATATAAGTAATTTACCCAGCTTTGACAGCAACCTGCAGAACAGAGGCTCACGACGTTGGTAGAGACGAGGGCGGCATATGTTTAATATAAAAGTGGGAAGTGTGAGAGAAGGAAAACGGATGTCGACTTCCTTTCCTTATCGTCTACTCTTGCTTTCCTTTACGATAACCTTTCTCTGCCAACTTCTGGCAACAGACAGGAATTCTCCGCAAGCTACACGATACGGAATTGAAACCAACGTCGTGGCCAAATCCATAATGGAATCAGCTAGTAGACTGTGGTATCTCAGAGGTGGGTTCGAATCCTACCACCGGCTCACCTGTCTGAAGATTCTGAAACGTCCTCTGGTAGACCTTTAAGTCGACACAGTATCCCCTGAAGTCGGCCCAGGAAACGTACCCTCCTGTTCCCCATCTGCTTCCATGTATGTACATCACTTATATACACACAGTTGCGGTTGCTGACACGGAATAAAGAAAGAAACGCGAACTTCATTTAGTTCATCTTTTGCTTTAATAGTATTATGCGACTGCAATTACTATTTGTTATATCTCACGTTATCCTGCACAGACGAAACAAATTTGCCGCGTTGAGGATGCCATCACGCAGGGGTAATGCACAGAGTGTGTCGTACAATTCTTTTACTCTCCCTATATTGCCCGACCTATATAGCCCCCGGGACCTGCCCCCCCCACCCCCCACATCCACCCCCCATATCCACCCCCGTCGGCTATGGACGACTGGTATTCCAAAATTCGACTAATGCTCCGGAAATCACAACAAGAAGAAAGAGGTCCTATACTGACTGTCCTTTCTCTATACAATCACGCACGATTGAAGTCGCACCCATTTATTGGAAGCAACGAGCGACTCTCACGCTATATTCGATTCTTCTCGTAACAAGCGACTGCACGCATCTCGCCGACAAATTTAGTTTTCCTTCCGGTGGCATGGCAACAAACTTTAATTATGTTTGTTTGACGGCAGCTGGGTCATATTGCTACTTCGATGTTTGATAAAGGCGTATACCGTGAGGCTACATGTGGACATCTGTGTTGGGTGTAAAGTTCGATCAGAGCTGTGACATTTATAGTTTGGTATATTTCACAAAGCTATACGGCAAACATCGAAATAAACGTAACCCTGCCGACAAATGTGCTATAACGGTCAATACTTTACTGTAGTAATGCTTGGCTGTTGGACTATATATAGAAAGGCTGAACGTTAACTGATGATCCGTTTTAAACGGTGAGGCAGAAGGAGTGTTCGTTGTGCTACAAATGGATCAAATCAATGAAACCGTTCTTTCTAAGACTGATTTTTGAAATCGTGTGACCTTCTTGCACCCCCTGATGTCTCCGTGTGAGGGCCATTGGTGTATTTAGTCTACGTTCATTTGAAGTTCTTATTTCATTTACTGGACTCATTCATCAAGTGGACCCTGCTTGTCTTGTTTTATTTTTTGTGTGGTTTTTCTTCTTTTTTTAATGTGTCTTGGTCATCTTGAGGTTAGTTTTTCCATTTTCTTTTCTATTCACGAGTACTGGAGTATAGCCTGACCCGACAACACAGCCTGACATTCAACACAGGCTTTGGTTCGGTAAAAAAAAAAAGCAATGGACACGAGGACCTCAGAGATTACATTCATGGTTACAGTATATCCACAAACTTCTTGTCTGTGAAAAGCCTCGGACTCGGGCATGCGCTTGATTGTACAGGCCAGGAATTTTCATCACGTCAGATAAAGTCTGTTGTCCAGTCGGGCTGCCTGGAGACGTTGCCGATGCTGACAACATCGTCGGCAAGACAGCAAGATATCTTGTGTGACCGGAACATATATCAACACATTAGGGGTGTTACGCTAAAGACGATGATCGTCGACGACGACGTAGATGCGTGGACATTGGCTGCACCGGGCCGAGCTGTGCAGCGCGGGAACGGAACATTCGGGAGGCATTCGACGGACGATGCTCGAAGAAGCTACCCAGTCATTAAATGCTCACTAACGAACCTGGAACTTGGCTCATTTTACAGGCTGAGATTGACTGGTGCCGTGACCAGGATTCGAACCGTCGCTTCGCGTTCATCATAATTCATATTAACCGCTGTAAAGTGGGGTACGGTTCTGTGGCAACCACGGGGAAACATCCCATGTCATCGTCACTTCTCCTTCATTTATTGTTGTTGTTAGTTCCTGCATCCTACAGCATGATATAACAATGCGGAAGAACGAATATAGCCGTGTTCTTGTCATCGTGGGAATAGCAAACAGCAATGCTTTTGAACGCATGCAAAAGAAGGCTTCGTTGCGGTGCACTCATGTACACAAGGGAAGCAACCTCCGAGGGTGTTGTGAAGATCAAAGATCGGACTTGGTGTAATGTTAATAGACTGTTTCGCAGCAACACATCTAGTCATTTTCATAACTAACACGGCAATATCACCACAATATATGTAGCAGTTTACGCCAAGCCCGCGGTAATAAGGGTAAAAATGGCTTCTGTTTTTCGTATAAAACTGAAAAAAAAAAAAAAAAGAACTGAAAAGCCTATTGGACAACCTGGGAAAAACCTGAGATAGTCGGTGGCAGCATGTCCTATATTCGGGGCTTTTCGGGCAAAAGTGAGATGGCTGAATGGGAGTCAATCCTCGTTGAAAGCCATTTTATTTTCTAAAAATCCTGAAACAATAAGCACGTGCGTTGAAATATCCATCGCCGAGTATACAAATTGGCCGAAACGAAAAACGCGCGCCTGAAAAGCGTATGGCCTTCATCGCCATCGGCTTATCTGGGAGCAGTAAAATGATAATTTCCGATAATTCGAGTAGATTTGAGTAGTAATGGAAAGGGTGGTGCTAATGAAAGAGCTCGTCGTTGTCGGCCTCACAGAGGTCACGACTAACGCTCTGGGGAAATGCGCGACCCGGGCAGACTTCTAAGGGAACTACCAGCTCCGGTGGCGCAGCGGTAACGCGTGCGCTTGGAGACTGGGAGGTCCGCGGTTCGAATCCGCGGGCCGGCTGTGCCGTCTGGGGTTTTTCCTGGGTTTCCCTCAGATGTGTAATAGGCATATGCCGGCACAGTTCCCCTGAAGTCGGCCCATGGACGCAGCTATCCTCCCCCCGAGCGGATTCCGCTCGGTCTTCCACTTCACCCTTTCCTCTCCTCCTCTCCACCACCTTTCCCTTCCCGAGAAACATGCCGCCTAATCAGGCAGGCAGACCTCTCGGGTTCCTCCCAACGACACTCCTCCTCCTCCTCTAAGGGAACTGTGCCGACGTATGTGTGACAGTGTCTGAGGAAAACCCCCAGACAGCACAGCCGGCACCGGGATTCGAACCCGGGTACCTCCAAGTGACATGGGCAGCACGCTAACCACTCAGCCGCGCGAGCTGGGAGCTGGCTACCAGTAGGAGATTAGCACAGAGTCCAATCATCGCTCCAAAGCACGTGGTCCTCTGACGTGGATTAAGCGTTGTGCTTCCCGCCCGCGCTCCTGAGGCGCACGATTTCGGTTTCCGCCCATTCGCGTAGCCAAATTCACCGATGGATATTTCAACGCGCGAGCTCGTTTCAGGGTTTTTGAAAAACCCTGAAGCCTTTCAACGAAGATTACCTCCCACTCTGCTTACTCACTGCGAAAGCCTAATTAAAGAGTTAATTGACGAATTTTAGGTAATAAGGTGTGTTCACATGACGCCATGGTGGTGGGCAATTTTTCGGCGCAGCTTTTTTTTTTTTTTTCATGTTAGCGCCGCGAAGCACTGTTTCGCCGCAACTGTGGCTATGAACGACGTACAGATGAGGAAGTAGTGGGGGCACAGGGGGGTTAGTTAGTATGCGTCCTGGGCCGACTTCAGGGGGAACTATGCCGACATTCGTCTGGAAAGTCTTCGGAAAACCCGGGGAAAACCTGAGACAGCACAGCCGGTGACAGGATTCGAACCCGTGTCACCTCCCTGTCCCCGTGTGGAAAGCGACCATCCTAACCTCTATCGGCGCAGCTGCTAAGATTATCCAGCGTTTGCTAAAAAACAAAGCCTAGAATGTGCCCAGAAGAAGAACAGTCTCTGTTCGAAATATCGGCGGCTTCTGTCCTGAGGCAACTCCCTTCCTAAAGCCTAGAATAGTGTTTTGAAATCATCCACAATTTCTTTTACCAACACTACGGTTGCCGCATTAAAAATCGCGCAGTTTGTCATCTTTCAATGCCGCTACCACGAAAGGTGACCACCAGTGGGAGGAGCTTAAGCGCATGCCACGTCACAACGTGACGTAGGTGAATACACTCTATTAGTCATCTAGTAGTCCCGTCCTCTTCTCAAGAGAATGTCCGCCTGGCCGGTATCTCTCGTGGATTTACACACCAGCCTATATTCATGGTGTAGATCCGATACATTACATGTGGGTAGGACAGGACAACCTACCCACGTGCTCCAATTTCGATCACGGAGAAGTTTCCAACACACGGTGCTGGAAGCAATGTTTACTCCCCCTACATTGCTACCGCGAGTTTGAGGTAAAACACGAGACGAGAGCTACCTTCTGAACTACCTGCTGATGCTACCGTGCTCGGCCGGGACGTTTCGTTATTTACATCCGGGACTTTCCAGATAATATTCGTAACGGTATTCTCCCACCAGCTCCCGTGGATCAGTATAACAATTAGCGATCGATCTGCCGACGCCAGTGGAAGAAACGTTGTTGCAAAACTAGCGAAAGTATCGATAAAATTTACCTCGCACAGTGTCGTGGTAGGTCCGAGCCGCGTTGTCTTCTGAGGTTCTAACTTTAGCCGTACGCAAATTTGCTGTCGCCGCCGCCCAGACCATTTCACGGTTTTGTCTCCGACGCATAACAAGCGCCGCTATTTTCGAACCGGAAGAAGCGCTTTCTTAATTCTTTTCGCGGCGTTTCTCGCGGATAAGCTTAGCGTGATGTGTGCCGTTCGGTTGCCCTGGCAACCCCCACGAAATGAAGCCATAGGTGAGTTACACCTATTAAATGACACAAATGCAGGCTGCGTATATATATCTCGTTAACCGGAACTGACTGCAATTAGAGCCAACCACAGATTGGATGTTGTTGGATGTATGAAAACAATAACTGTATAAGTACAGTCCCGTATCGTTCAGCAGTACCGTTCATCCTGCCTGTACCTCACCCTTCAACTTTCATCTTACCCCATCTTCTTCTTTTCTTTTCACTTTGTCTTCCCCTTTTCTTTTCTTCCCCATTTTCCTTTTTTTTTTGGAATAGCAAGCCGACCTCCGTCTGGCTGACATTTCCTTTCTTTTTTCTTAATAAACATATCCCCCCCATCTTCTCTCTTTTTTTTTTTTGCTATTGTTGTGACGATGCCCACTCATGTGTGGTCAGCAATGGCGAGCTATTCCGGCACCCCCTCCCCTATAACTACATATATAAAATTAATGTCACCATGGTCAACGCGTTGTCTTCAATGTAGTTAAAAACCACGTTACGTTGAACTGTACACCAGAATAACCAACGCGGACGTAACTCCCCCTTCATAACATAGCATAGTAGAGCTCTCATCTTTTTAGACTTTCCTTTTCTTCCTTCTTTTTTCTTTCTCTCTCTCTCTCTCTCTCTACTAGTTCTGGAGTAGGTCGCCCTGCGGTGAGCGCACTCACATCTCCATTTTTTTATCTCATAGCATCATCATCGCCATCAGCATCATCAGCATCGTCGACACAGCGCACCACCTGGACGCCGTTGTGCTGCGGGAGAAGCACCCGGATTCCACGCCGAGACCTGGAGGTGACGCGGGTTCGAACCCCAGCACCGGCTGTGTGCTGTCTGAGGTTTTCTCTGGGTTTTCCGGCAGACATTCCAGACGGGACGAATGTCGGCGTAGTTCTCCCTGAAGTCGGCCCGGGACGCATGCTAACCCCCTCTATCGCCCATTCATTCCTGCTGTCCTCTCTCCCACCTGTCTGTGTCTGTACGCCGCTCATAGCCACAGTTGGTTCGCGGCGCTAATACAAAATTTAAAAACCGACTTTAAACACTGAACCGCTTTCAATGCACAACATATGCTTTATCCATGGTTCCCACTGAATTTTGGAACAAACGTTCGAGGGTTTTTCAAGGACCTTTTGAGATTCAGACGTCATTTTGTCTGGGATGTAAAACACAGTTTATGACCAGGGTTTCAATATTTTGCAGAAATATTTATAATCTACACGTGCCCCTTAAGACAATACACGGAGTACTGCACAATATCAGTTTACAGATGCGACTGACAACTACTAAATTTTAAAAATCATGGTACAGAAAGGAAATTTTATTAACAGAATAGTTCATTTCGTGCTGCTGATTCCTATTGCAATAAAGACTGCTTACTCCTGTGGTTTTGAAGGTATACAGTTATGACTCCGAAAAAGCGTAATTCGCACAAGCCGCCCCATGAGAACAAGAAAAACGGATGCAAAATCAAGAGCCTTGTCCTCCTTGTTCATCTCAGCCTTGTTCATCTCATCGACGGTCGAGGAAACTGCCGTAGCAGGTAAAGTACGGAATACCCGTTGTCCCTCCACTCCGAGACAGTTCAGTAAAATGCACTTCTTACGTGTAGATGCATATCCCGTTCCACCGCAGGCTTCCATGTAAGTCGTGAAGAGCTGTATCCACTCCTCCCAGGGAATGGCCGGTTTGCCAGGGGAAGGCAGAAATACTGGTGGGGGATGCAGGTTCATTGTAGTCGACTGCGCCAATCTGTTATGTCTTTAGTGACATCAAGCACAACTGTCCTGGACCAATGTCGGAAACCGAATGCCCGCGTGAGCTACCCTCCTCTTCCTTCCTCTCGTTCTTCTCCACCTTGCATCGACACAACACCGGTGTTCTTTGCAGATTATACGAAATTCCTAGCGTGCACAGCATGAACGAGTTTTGGGAAGCATCGCCGGAAATACAACCATGAAAACGTTATTTACGCAACGTAGCAAGGTAGCGCGCACTTTGATGTCCATACCGCAGCATTGTGATGACACAAGGCTTTTTGCATTGGTTCCGCCGAGCGCTTCGCTTCGTGTACCTTTGCCCTGTTATGGCTGTCGATTGGCCAACATATTTACCGGAGAGCATATAGAAGGAATCAAAGCATGGGGTGTGTATGAACTAAACCCGTTGTGACCTGACCTGCTAACGACAATTTTCTGATATTCATAGCGCGAGGGATCATTTTTTGCCACGCGTACTTATAATTTAATTCTCAGCTAAAGCAATCATTGTTCTGTTCACTGCAACACTAATTAGCAAGCCCTCCTGCGGGACATATTTAATTGTTATTTTCGCAAGCTCCGAATATGTGATAGGTATTTTCAGGTACTTTAGAACGATTATATTTAACTGGATATGAGAACAGTCAATTCGAGGAACGGTGAGCCTGATAAGTGAAGGGATGTAACAGAAAATATTTATTAAGCACTAGCCGTAATGTTACAGTCCCCTTGTGCCACACTGCAAAAACTTTGTGTTACACAATGTATGCATAGAAAAATAACAGCTATGTTTGATGATAACTGTACATTGAACACTACATTTCTGAATT
This sequence comes from Ornithodoros turicata, assembly GCF_037126465.1. Lineage (NCBI taxonomy): Eukaryota > Metazoa > Arthropoda > Arachnida > Ixodida > Argasidae > Ornithodoros > Ornithodoros turicata. The sequence continues at coordinate 1,387,096 of NC_088206.1, forward strand.
GAATTGAATTGAATACAATTAAAGTCAACTGTGCATACCTTGAATGTGGTTCAAAATACACCATATGCCGAACAATTCGAGCGTATACGTTGATTGCAGTTAAAATCAACTATGCCTTGAACGTAGAGAAAGGTAAGTGCACACTATAAATAGATAAAAACTTAAGTAGACAATAAATGTAGCTAAATTCAACTATGAATTGCATGTAGTTAAAATCAACTATCTATTATAATAACTAAATAATTAAAATAACTATCCATTATAACTTCGTATAACACCGAATTTCGCAATGCTCCGTGCTTGACTGTGTTAATGATGTTGCTTTCTAACAAATCGCGCTCTTGGAAAGCACGTGGCATCGTACGCGTACAAGAACCGCTTGACTCCCCAGCTCCACTCAATCGTGCAGGGAAAAAATCAGTCCACGTAGTCTCCTTATTGATTGTGTCATTTCCTCCTACGGATCGCCGTCATGCCTCCTGCTTTTTTGATGAATTCGGTTAGTGGTCGGCCTATCTTCTGACCTATATATAATATGACGTCTTCGTGTGAATTAAGAAGGTAACCCGGAATGTTCAATTGTGGTCGCAATCTAATTCAGGCGACTCGTATCGATTATAACGCGTTCCAATATGCGTCGCTGGGTTCTAAGCTGGTGGCCTTAGCAGCTAGCCTTAGTTGGACAAGTCATTTGGCTACCCGCATACCAATGGTGAATGTCAGTAGTCAGTGGAATTAATTCTGCACCCAGATTGCAAATCATCTGTATTCTGCAAGTTCCCAACAAGACTGGGAGTCGGTGGCTTCGAATCCTATCCTCGGCTGAGGGTTTTTCCCGACAGATTTTCCAGTCGAGGACATGTCTCCCCCTGCTGTCTTTTCTGCGTCTGTCCACGCCGCTCATAACCACCGTTGCTCAATAAAAAGAATCAAGTTCCCAACATTAACGCGGAGAATAGCACCGTAGTGGTATTTTCCACCTATGTAATCATCACAAAAGCAGTGTTATTCAAGCTCATGTCTGGAATGAGATGAAATGATGACGATAACCAGGGACGTAACTGGAGGTCTCTAAGGCCATTCAATACTATAGATGCTGTGTTTGGTTGTTGGACACTCGGCTTTCGTCTCTGGACTGTATCATGTAGCTCCCGTGACTTCTTCCACACTCTGAGCAAAAATGGAGGTGTCATAACTCATTCAGAGGAGTCTCTTTGGGAGTAAAACTTGTACCCTCCAAGACGGAACCCCACTTTACACCGTTTTCAGGGAGTACCCTAACCGCTATATGGGAGCAAAGGGTATGCTGACATTATGAAACGGGTTCGTGCCATACTTCTGCACAATCTTCCATGACATTTCTGCTGAGGTCATGAGCAAATCGATTCCGAAGCTCAATGGCTGCAGTGTCTCACGTGGTCTGACGAGTACCCGACGTCACTGGGGAAGAGCTGCGTGTTACCCGACGAATAAGGAGACCAAGTCACTCTCTCGTATTTCGACCTCACATTTACAATCAAACAACTGTTCAATGGTTCACTAAATAGCCGATATATCACTTAGTTAGACCTGTCATACAATCAAAACAGTATAACGTATAGCGTTGCAATACCTTTGAATATGACTCGAGCAGTATATACATCGCAAATTTATAATCGAACAACAGTTCAACGGTTCAATAAATAATCGGTGTATCCTAGTTAGACCTGTCATACAATCAAAACAGTATAGCGAATAGCGTTACAACACTTTAGAATATGACTCGAGCAGGATGGACAATGATAGTATGAAAACATACACTTGCGGTGAATGTCAAATCACCGAGGAGTGGGGTCCGTCGTCGCGGTCAGATGAGAGGTTAGATGAGATGGACGAGTCTTGAAGAATCGCCCACGGCACACAGTTGATGGAGTTTGAGTTGGGGCTCACTTTAGCAAGAGTCCACCAGCCCGATATTGGTTGCATTTGGACGAGGCGCCCGACACACCACGCGTCGCGAGGAAAAGTCGTCTTCTTCTTGAGGCGGCCCGATACCAGCTATACCAAATCAACTACCAACTGCCTACAGATTATTATTGTGTTCCGGACGTTTCGGGACATCACCCTTCCATAAATCTGTCGTCCGAGTCCCAGTCGCCGATTCTTGCAAGCGCGCATACCATTCTTGTTCCTCGCTGAGGTTCTAGTTACACGGAGGATCGAAGCTCGCACCGTACACCACATGGGAAAACTTCTTGGAAGAACACGTGTGTGAATGGCCGCTGATAGAGTCACTAAATAAGCTACGCTTCAGAGTAGCGACACTGAGCCGCCATGTTGTTTCGGATGACCTCCAGCCCCACATCTATTTTGGCAGTAGAAATAGATGAAGGTGAAGTTCAGCAGTGGAAGAAGACGACACTTCGAAGAGCGCTAAATGGATGGCGCTGGAGGTCATACGAAACAACATGGCGGCTCAGTGTCGCTACTCTGAAGCGTAGCTTATTTAGTGACTCTAGCCGCTGATATAGCGCACGCCGTTCGCACTGTTTGTTGTTCGTGCTGACGTGACAGACAGATGTTTCTTAATGCACGAGAGACAAGCATGCATTGCCATGGTACTCGTATGTGTTCTCGCCCTTTGTTTGAGGACAGCGACAACTATATTCTTGCTCGCTCGATGCATCAATGGGATGGGAAAAGAGTGTGTGAAAGGGAACCATGATGGTGGTACAGAAGAGAAAGCGGTGAGAAGCTTTTCTGAAATATGGAGTAGTTCCAAAGAACTTGCTACCTGGAACTTGTATTGGGACACGAAGAACTACAAGAAGCACACATGAACTCACACAGAAAACATGCGAGCTTCTTTCAGCGTCCTTCATGGGCAACGCGATGTCGTCTCGTAAGGTTGTGAACCTGAATGCAGTGACGCTAGCGGGATGATTGGCGGACACCGAAGACGATGCGCGAGAGCACGACCTCGGTGATTCTTGTAGTGGCCGACTCGTCTGGAAGCACAGCTTCTCTGGTCCTTATTTCCTTTTATTGAACTGTTGTTATAGCACGCATATCGGATATCTCACAGACCAGCTGAGAATTTAGTTCGAGACTAATAAACGAATAACCAGGAACGATACAAGTGAATGGCTGCACTGTAGTACACGAGTTTATAGCTCGAAAGTCTTCACACGAGAAGGAGGGTGTTGTGACACCCGTTGATTAAAATTCGGAGAGGAATGGGGGAGTAACTATTCGGCAGTGAGAGAATTCCTTGGCAAATGCGAGGAGAAGAGGGAATACCTTACTGAGAGTGGGAGGGGGAAAAATGGCCGCCCAGCACGAGTGCGTGTGAGAACGACTGGCAACAATGTATGAGAGAATGTGTTGAGGGCGAGAGCGTGTCCGCGTATTTCCTAGCGTGACTTGGTACATTGAAGAGAGAGTAGCTAACAGCATCTCTGACTGGATATCGGAGGGCGTGTGTTCGAATCCCTGTGCTTGTGCCTTTTCTTCAACTGCCATTATTCAATCGAAGCCTGCGACTGGGCGTTGTGAGGCATCTGTTGTGTTTGTCTTTTTATGTTTAATTGCCTCGTCTACCACTACGTTGCTTGAGTGGGAAGATAACTTTCTCGTTATATACTAATGATAGCAGTAGGCACAATATAGTCATGAGCAAGTTACTTTAAAAAGCAACTTAGTTACATTTACAACTAGCGCGTGAAGATAGTAACCGAGTTACAGGTGCAGTTACGTCGCGTCGAAAAGTTAGATCAACAATTACAGAGGTAGTAGCTACCTAAAGTTATTTGTAACATATTGTTGCCACTCCAGACCGGGCAGAACTTTATGGTCTCTTGCATCGTATCAGTCTGACGCCGTATCTTTCCTGTCCCGATGCAGTTGCTTTGCCAAGCAAAGATGTGTTCCACGGCGCCTGTCAGCGTAAGGATGAGCCGTGAGTCCCAGAACAGTCCCGTACGCAATGTGCCAGAAGAACGCTTAGTGGCAGCGACCTCTGGAATAAAGATGTAAGGCCTGAAACTGCCGACACGACGTGGAGTAAAGAGGCCTGTCGACATAACGTATATGTCTCCGCCAATCACAGTCACGATTTCAGCTGCCGTATAGTTGTGGAGACGCAGCCGCAGGTGTACTAACTGACTCGGTGAAGGTGACGTTCAATCCAACTTCATACGAGAGGCAGGCCTTATTAAGCTTGGTCATGAACGTGTTCATCTGCGCCTCCGGTCATAAATAATAGTGGTGGTGGTGGTGGTGGTGATAGGGCTTGCCGTTGTCGGCCTCACGTATGTGGGCAACGTCACGACTCACGCCCTGGGGGAATGTGCGTCCTGGGCCGACTTCTAAGGGAACTGTGCCGACATAAATAATAGTGCCGTGACGTTACACGTAGGGTTTGTCTGCCTATAGGCCTGCTCCACTAAAGTTTCACTCGGCGACCGCAGCGCCGACCAGGCCCCTGTTGTACAGCAGTCGTACTAGTGGATCGTGTGCGTCGTATTTCGCGCCGTTCCGCTGTACTGCGATGACATCTCTACCAAAGAAAAAAAAAGTCGGGTGTCGTATTATAAACTGTTCTAACAGCACGAAGAACACGAGGGGTCGGATTCCTGCAGTAAAGTCGTGCCGTTTCCCCGGCAAACCATACGGGAAAGACATGCGAGAAGCGCGGGTGACAGCAGCGTATCCCGCTTGGGTTTTCCGCTTGCTTTTTCTTATTGCTGTGGTTTGCTGGTGCACGAACCGTCGTCACTTTTGTTCTTGTAGCAGCAACACACACACACGTACATTGGATGATGATGAGGTCGGCAATTCACCGCCGCTGAGGCGGTACACTGCCCAGCAGGATGTACTGCTTGCGACAAAGTTGTCTGAAATCGCCTGCCAGTAGTTCTGAAGCCCATATTTCCTTGACTGCCATCGGAAATGTCGTTCCAACATTGTATTTGAAGGTTAAGCATATGCTGCACGTGTTTCTTACTCGAAATAGATGATCTTGCAACACCTCGAGATTTGAGATGGGATAAAACACGAGGTGCTGATTTCACACAACCGTGTCGCAAGCAGTATACATGTAGCAGCAAACAGCTGCGGCATGCCCGCATTTTTCAGTTGTGCCAGCTTTACAGGTGCAGCTGGCGGGACGCACTGTACGAGGGGCTTGTGAAACCCATGACAAATTTTAAGTCATTACGCTGTAAACAACGGACGTAGTCTAACACGTTATTTGCGTTGCTGTAACGTAACGATTCAGGAATTGTGAGTATGACACTAGAAATCGAAACGCTACGTTGTCGTGTGATTCATTCACTCACACTACCACTTATCTGTATGCTGTTGCAGGAACTTGTTAAAGTTAGCTTGTGCTCGTCTTGTTTGACGCTATGGGCCATGGGCGTACACTCTTAAAAATGAACTTCACCACATAGCACGCTCCTAGCCAACCATCACCTCAAATGATATCGTTATCTGCCCTGATTTGTTGAAAACGGGGGGCGTACGCCTTTTCTGTGACACTTATGCTGTTCATAATTGTCACAAAAAAGGCGTACGCCCCCCGTTTTCAACAAATCAGGGCAGATAACGATATCATTTGAGATGATGGTTGGCTAGGAGCGTGCTATGCGGTGAAGTTCATTTTTAAGAGTGTACCGAGAGGAGGGCAAGGGGGTGCACCCTGGAGCTCCAAAGTCACTTGTGTGTTTATTTTCTGATGTCATAATATGAACATTTGAACACCCGCGCAGTCCGCAGCGCCCATTTCCAGGAAAAGAGGGGGCGCGCACTTTGCCCCCCCCCCTCCCCCCCTGGAAAAATCATGGGAACGCCCATGCCGTGGACTTAGTAGTCGAAAGTCACAAGCGCCAGAGGCGTTTACATGTGCGCGTGAATGCACGTGTGCAGCACGTAGAAAGAGGTGCGCTACACTCGAACGGAATACGAATTTACGACTTACGAAAGGGTTTTTTTTTACCGATCACGCCCACTTTTATGTAAACGATTTGAGGAAATGGTGCTTACGTTCAAAGAAACGTTGTAGTTGGCGCCGTCTTTCACTTGCGAGATGCACATCTCCTTGATTAGCGTCACGTCACCGTCAATTATCTTCTTCTAATCCGCAGACGTGCTTAATTCCGTAAGTTCGAGTCCCTCAGGGATTCTATTAACGGATTTTGATTTCCAGAAACCTGCAGAACAGACGCAACATGATTTCCAAACTTGGCGGTTTTACGCGGGTACGCGACCGAGTTGCGCGCTATCGGCCACATGTGGCGCTGAAGGACATGGTTCGGAGCGCCCCCAAACGTCATGCAACTGGCCTTGCCGCAGGATAATTTCCACCACCTGGGGTTCCTTTCACGTGCACCGGAAATCTCCGGCACGCTGTGCTGAAAGCAACGTTTAACTCCCCCACGTTGCTACCGTCCTCGGCCGGGATCGAACCCGCGATCTTGAGCTCAGTCAGCCAACGCGTTACCAACTGAATTACGGAGGAGAGCAAAAGGAAATCGCAGCGATACGCTCCATGCTAAAAAACAGATGATAGAAAAAAGAACGTCAGAAGAAAGAGATTAGAAGGAGTGAGGATTCGCAGGAATAATGCGGACTCATGTTGCCGTCTGCTTATTTTTCCAGGAATGTCAGAAGAGCTTTGAGCGCAGAGCGTTGCTGGGCTGGATTGGGCCAGGGACCAAGCAATTTCGGTAGGGAGAAAGGGCGAGAGTCCAGCTGACGAAGAGACTCGGAGAGTGTGGTTCGCGAAGGTTCGTAGTGAGGGCAATGAAGAAGAATGTGCTCCAGATCCTCAAGAGCACCACAGTGGCAGCAGGTGGGAGAATCAATTTGTCTCAAGCGGTAACGCCACTGAGCTGTAAAGGCCACATCGAGGCGCATGCGGTGGATTAATGCAGCATCCTGACGAGATGTGTTTCGTGGCATGCAGAAAGCGAGCGTGGGATCAACTCTGTTCAACATAGAGGGGGGAAGAATGTCGGTTGTCCGTTGGCGGGAAGCCAGGGGTGTCACTAGACGTCGCAGAATTGAACGGCGGTCTCCTCTGAGCAGAACAATACGGGTCCGGTTCCGATACGAGAGTGCTGCTTCTGCGGCGCTGTCGGCCTGCTCGTTCCCCACGACACCACAATGAGCTGGAACCCACTGGAGAACTAGCCTGTGGCCTGCGGCGTAGATAGTGTGGTAAGCCATTAACACGTCTGTGACTAGGGGTGCGGATGGGCCTCGTATGCCGCGACTTCGATCGTTATTGTGAAGGGGCTCGTTATTTTATTCCCCCCCTTCCACCCAGCAATGGGGTAGAGTATCGCTTGTTGCGATGAAACTCCCCACTCTCAAAGGCCGGAAATAAAGTTGTTGTTGTTGCTTATTTTTCGAGCACAGACGACCAATGCGCATAGGACGCAAGTAGTAATGTATCAGCTCAACTGGCCCACAACTCTCACAGTGGCCTGGACGCCATTAATGAGCAATTAGAGCTAATTGGGACCCCCCACATTAATCAGGACCCACCAGGGAGTCATTACACTAATTGGGGCGCATCTAGGACGTGTCCAGACCACTGTGTGAGTTGTGGGCTAGTTGAGCTGATAAAAAATAAAAAAATAGGTAGAAAATAAAATAAAAAGATAGAAATAGAGTGGAGAGAAACAATTTATTCGAAAATCAACGATGCCGCGGCGAAGAAACGGCTCCGGGGTGACCAGTGCTTGTTGACGTCGGGTAGTTGCAGAGATCGACGACAGGTGGCCACTTAGTTGCAAGGCATCACACCAGATGGCGCCACCATCATAGCTCTAGAGGAGAGAGACAGAGAACAAGACACTAGCGGCAGGTAAAAATGACAGCACTGCTAAACAAGTCTAGGCATGCGAGAGAAAAGGTCTAACCGCTACTGCTAAACAGAAAACAGTACACATCGGGGGAAAAAGGCTTACGGGGGGACGATCGCTTAGGCCTAACCCCAACACTACGCAGCTAACACAAGGCGGGAACCACACATCGCTAAACATGCGAGAAAAGGCTTAACACGAGCGCGGTCACCGCTAAACACGGCAAACATACGAGGAAAGAGGCTTACGGGGAGCGATCGCTTAGGCCTATCCTCAACACTACGCAGCTAACACAAGGCGGGAACCACACATCGCTAAACATGCGTCAACAGGCTTGGACACCGCAAAACAAGTCTAAACATGCGAGAAAAGGCTTAACACGAGCGCGGTCACCGCTAAACACGGCAAACATACGAGAAAAGGAGCGCGTCAAATCACTCACCTTTTCCCCCGCGGCAACTTCCAGGCAGAAACTGAGCGAGCGCGGAGAACATACGTCTGCTCTCTACGAGGGGCAGCCAGAAAGTGAGCGAGCGCGCGGAGCGCACGTCCGTCTTCCGCGACGGTCCGAGAGAAACTGAGAGAGGCGACGCGCGCGCGCCCTCTGCTCCACCCGTCCGCGCATGCGCGCGCGCGCGCTCCTAGCGCCCCCTGCGCCGGCCGCGGGTGTTTTCGGTTTCGCCTCTCTGCTGCGCGCGCGCTCCTAGCGGCGACGGGTGGCTTTTCAGTTTCGCTTTCATTCTCCGTTCTTTGCGCGCGCGCGCGTTTATCTCTATAAAGGCAGGGCGCACCGCGCTCGCGTCATCATTCTGACCGATACGTGGAAAACGCCATGTGTGGTTTATTCTCCTGCGTTTCTCGTCGTCGCAAGGAAAAGACAAAAAACGAAGAACTTCGCGAATTTATACGCGGCATCGTGGAGGAAGCCTTTCAAGTCCACCGTCTGGAATGGTTGCAAGCACGTCAAGAAATGTGTCAGGACAAGATGAAGACGCTCGACCGCATCTTAGCGGCGGACAGACTGGCGAAAAAGAAGTCCAACTTTAGCCTGGACAATCTGTATTGGGAACGCAGTTCCGATGTAGAGGACGACGACGACGAGGATGTGTAAATAAAAGCGATGCATTTCTCCTCGAGTCTCAGTCTCTTCTTTCTCTTCGTGCAACGTGTACGCACGTAACATGTCTTCCCCCGAACCTTTTCGTTTCCGTCATCCCTTTCGCTGTATCTTAAGCGGTCCCTCCATGTGCGGTAAATCTACTTTCGTTGCTAACGTGTTGAGGAACCTGAACGACGTGGTGGACAAGCCTCCATCACAAATATTCTACGTGCAGAAATATGCTTCGCCGAGCATGCAGGACGAATTCGGGGACTCCGTAAAATTTACCAAGGAGCTACCGCGAGAGTGGGACACGTCGCGCGCTACGCTGATCGTCGTCGACGATCACATGACCGACGCCGGTTCCTTGAAGGAGGTGACCGATCTTTTCATTCGGGGTTCTCACCACGCCAACGCCTCGATCTTCTTACTCGTTCAAAACATCTTTTTCGACAGTAGCCATTTTAGAACAATATCCTACAACGCCAGTTACGTCGTCCTGTGGCGCACCGTGCGCAGCGTGCACCAGATGGAACATTTCGGCCAACAGCTATTTGGCAGAAAAAGATTGGAGTATTTTCTGGACGCATATAAACAAGCGATGTCGTCGCCCCACGCATATTTACTCGTGGATCTTCACAACTACACGCACGAGGATCACAGGTTGCGTAGCAATATCTTTCCGGGAGAACGTCAATATATCTACGCTCCGAAATGAATCTCCGCCCTCACCTCACTTTACTCAAAGTACTCTCCACTCTACCCCCTCCACGCCGCCGCGACGTCTTGAGACGTTCGTCCTCGTCCGACATGAAACACCTCTCCGAAATTTGCCTCAATGTATTGAACGGAAAGGTGGCTCTAGCTCCAGATACGTTCGCGCGTTTGAAGAAGCACAAACGCTTTTTACGACGGCTCGCCTACAAAAAGATTCACAAGAATCCGCAACGTTTGAAGCGCTATCTGTCTCAGCAGCGAGGACAGGGCGTTCTTTCGTCGGTGGTTCCTCTCCTGCTTTCCGCCGTGTTGAACCTTTTCGCCAATGGCCAAGAGAATTGAAGTGACCACCTCCATCGGAAACATTCTTTCCTCGAAGGAGAGTGACGACGTCAAAGTGAAACTCATACTGCAAGCACTGTATCGCATTCTCAAGCAGTACGGATTTGACCCCTACGACAATAAAAACAAGGCGTCCGACGCTACAAATGACTTTGACTATTCGCTCCTCTCTCCAGAGGTGGACGAAGAGGAAGCGGAAAGGGTCGTCTCGGAATTAAAGAAGGTTCTTTCCTGGGATCGCGAGGGTTGTGTCTCCGTGTCGGGCAAGCCCATCAGACACTCCTCCGTTTACGAACTCGTCAATTATTTGTTGCAACGTAAGACGGGAAAGAAACCTTCCTGGTTCCCCAAAGTCTCGAAACTATTGCGTCTGATTTCTCTACCCAAATCTCGCGAGCCTCAGCAGCAGCAGCAGCAGCAGCAGCAGGCCTCCATTGCGTGGACGACTTATGGAGGGATATGAGAAACCAGAGGGTGGTTTGGGGGGTGTGGAACGCTATAGAAAAGCGCATCACTTGAGCAAAAAGAAGGCTCTCGCCATTCTCAGAAAGCTGGATGCCTACACGCTTCACCATCCGGTCAGAAGAAAGTTTAATAGGAGACGCATCATCGCGCTCAAGATCAACGACGTGTGGCAAATGGACCTCGCCGATTTTTCAAAATACAAGAGATTCAACGGTGGCTACCGCTACATTCTCGTGGCAATCGATTCCCTCTCCCGCTTTCTGCGCACCCTCCCGCTAAAGACGAAGCGCCCCGCCGAAATGAAAAGGGCCATGATAAGACTTTTTCGGGGAGGTAACGTACCTACACGCATCTTTTGCGACAGAGGCGGGGAATTCTACAACAAGACCGTCAAGGAGTATCTCTCACGAAAGAAGGTACAGATGTATTCTACCTTCTCTCCAGTAATCAAAGCGTCGCAGGCAGAGCGCGTCATACGCACTTTACGCGACAGAATATTCCGTTATTTTAGAGTAACGGGAAAATACCACTTCGTTTCCGCGCTTCCCAAGATCGTGCGCGACTACAACACCACCAAACACAGGACTTTGGGCATCAGCCCGTCCGAAGTCACGCCCGAAAACGAATTGGAGCTGTTCAATAAGATAAATGGGAAGCCCGTCGTACCCTCCGTGAAAAAGAAGCTCAAACTGGGGGATAAAGTGAGGGTCCTACTTCACAGAAAAGGTTTTCATAAGAGCTCGGAAGGGAGTTGGTCGCCTCAGATTTTCACCGTCTCCCGCCTGAGAGACACCTCTCCTCCCGTCGTACACCTGGAAGATTACCGGGGTAAGGAAGTGGACGGATCTTTCTACCCGGAGGAGGTACTCGTCGTAACCCGAGACGCCAATCAGCCTTGGCCAGTAACGAAAGTGCTGAGGAAGAAGCAGGTGAACGGTCAGAGCTTCTCCTTGGTTCGCTGGTTCGGTTACGACAAAGAACACGACAGTTGGGTTCCGAGCAGCGACGTGGTCAAGATTGGGAAATGATGTCAGACATCTACGTCCACCTGCTCTCGAACGCCAGCATGGATAAGTTTCCCTCGAATAAACTCAACGCCTTCACGGTAGCTTTCGATAGTCCGCTTCAGCTCTCGAATTCGTATAAAGTCGGTCTGATGGATCTCAGCATAAGTAATGATTTTTTAAACATCGGCTACGAAAGGCAAGATGCGAAAATCGAGGTTTCTTTCGAGGACACGGTGGAAGCCGGCAGAACTTTTCGTATCACCTCGGATCTCGAGAGGGATTTGGGAAAAGCCCTTTCGGAATTCAACGTTTCTTTCGCGTACAATAAATCGCGATACGACTTCGTCTTACCCGTGGACGTGAAAGCCGTGGAATTGGACCCTCGGCTCGCACAGGCGCTCGACGCCTCGCTAGCGTCCCGCGAAACAGGTCGTGCGGTGAAACCCCCCAAATTGAGCGAACGCGAAGCCACCTCCATCTTATTGGAGCACGCCGCACCCGTCGCTTTCGGCGACGTCACTCTGAATTCGGAAACCACGTCCCTACGGAACACACTCAACAAGTATTTCCAGACGCACAAGCTGGACGCCTCGCTAGAATTCGCGGATAACGTGTACTCTCTGAAAACACCGAAAGGGTTGCACGTGCCGGAACCCTTTGTCAAGCTGCTACATCTCACACCCGTCGAGGGACACGAAGAAACGCTACACGTCTCTCTCCCCGTAGCGCGCCGATTTTCTTTCACGATCAAGACGAAAATTCCTCGATCTTTGCAAGTACATGTGCCTCCCGGCTATTATGCGACGCCGCAAGCACTTCTAAATGCGATTAACCAGCGCGTAGGCGAACGCGCGCGCTTCAGCTTCGACGGAACCGAACAGAAATGTAAAATTCGGCTTTCCGAGGGCACCTCCACCCTAAGACTTTCCGAGTACCTGGCCGTGCTTTTGGGCTTCGAATCGCGTACCGTGTTCACGGGGGATGAGGATGCCACGAGCTCCGTCGAGGTACTCCTGGAACCCCCGTTTCACAACATAATCGTGTACACGGATATCGTGGAACCCACGTACGTGGGGAGCGGGAAAAAACCGATATTAAAAATACTTCCCTTTTATTACGAGAAAGACAAGCACGTCGTCACCTACACGTTAGATAACATCCAGTATTTTAACCTGTCTCAATTCGAAATTCCTTCAGTGACGATCGTTCTCGCGGACGAAACGGGAAGACGTTTGCCGTTGCGGTCCAAAGGCAGAACCAATCTAACGTTGCATTTCAAATATGTACCGTAATTCCCCCAAAATAATTCCCGTGTACACGGGACCCCTTTTCCAACGAGGGGGCGGTGTGTTGAGCAACATATCCAAGTTTATCGTTCCCATCTGGCAGCAAATAAAACCGATCGCCAAGAGAACGTTGAAGCGCTTGGCGCGGAATTTGGCCGATGGCGAAGGAATATCGCGCGCAGTAAAAAAGACGGCCATAGCAACAGGGAGAGACGTGCTGGATTCCATGGAGGGCTCTGGAAACAACAATGGGAAGAAACGCCGCAAACGACAACAAAAGGCGCCGACACACGACGCACCTGCAGATATCTTTGGTACGCCGTGAAGGTCACACATCCGCTGCGCGCGCTCCGTCATGACGTCAACGAAAGGAAAAATACAGACGCCGATCTGTCTAACGAGTGATGTGATGATATTCGAACCCCCTTCCATTCAATACGGCGTGGAAGATACTTCGTACCAACTTTTTTATCCGGTCAACGGAGTAAATAATTCCGTGATCGAGTTTTGTATTCAAAATTTGCAAAGGGCACACTTGGATCTCTACGGCAGTTTCGTGTCTTTGACCGTGCGCATTGTTCGCGACGACGGGGAAGAAATGGACGAGAAAGATGTCGTTTTCCCAATAAACCACCTGTTGAGCGGCATGTTTAAGACGGTCACCGTTTATGCGAACAACAAACTCGTCAGTTCCAACGAGTTGTACGCCTACAGGAGTATTTTGGACGTCGTGCTTCATTCCACGCCCATGGCTCAAGAAACAGTGCACGCGGCTGGACTTTATGTCGAGGACGACGAACATTTAACGGACGATTACGACGTCTCGTCTCGCGGTCCGAAACAACGTTACGAAGCGACGAAGGGTGGAAAATACTTTAACCTGGTCGGTCAGATCAATACCGACCTGTTTCAACAGCCGCGCCTGATGGTACCTGCCGTCGAAATTCGCGTCGTTTTCCTGTTAAACAACGACGAATTTAAACTCGTATCGGTCCCCAAAGACAAGAAAACGTACAATTACGAGGTGGACATTAAAGAAATGACGTTACACTTGAAAAAGGTGACGCTGGCACCTTCCCTATTTTTGGAATACGAGCGGCGGCTTCAGACCACGCCGGCCATCTACGTGTTACGCGGATTGGAAACCAAGGTGCGGAGCTTGAGTGCCGGGAGCTTGGACGCTCACTTTGAAAACGTTTACCCCGAAAGGGTGCCTTCCAAATTATGCGTCGCCCTGCTCGCCACGTCCGACTTTCTCGGCGACATCCAATCGAACCCCTACAAATTCCGCCATTACGACCTATCTCATTCGATGCTCTCCGTGGACGGCCAGCAAGTGCGAGCCGAGTACGACTTTCAGAACGACCTCGTCAAAATTCCCTACTTTAACTTCTTGCAAGAACTGGGAGAGAAACATTTCAAGTATAGCTACGAGCGATTTAAAACGAATGGGTTCCTTCTCTACTTCAACTTGGACGTGGACAAGTGTTCTTCTCCTTCGCATTTGAACGAGTGGCGAAAAGGAAACGTTCGCCTGCAATTACGCTTCGCTAAAGCCCTTCCACACGCGGTCACCGTCCTCTTGATTTCCGAGTGTCCCAAGCTCATGTACGTCGACAAGGACCGTACGGTCACCTTCCCATAAGAAAAGATGTACGAGAGCGACATCTTGGAACTCGTGTCCCTGAACCCCCTCGCTTCCTCCATGCTGAGAGGCATTTGCGCTTCCGACGAAGCCTTCGTTTTACGCAAGCCCGGTTATTTAATCATCAATACGGAAGAGCGAAGAAGACGCGGGCAGCACTGGGTGCTCTACCTGAAAAACTACGACGGGTCTGCCGTGTTTTTCGACAGCTACGGACTTCCCCCCATCGAAGCAAACCTTCGAAATACTTTACCTGTAGTGGACGAGTATAACGACAAGTGTATTCAATCGCCTTTTTCGCCTTACTGCGGGCTTTTTTGTATCTACGTAGCCACGCGCATGTGGAAACGCTACAGCTTGAAAAGTTGTGTATCCATGTTTTCCTGTAACCTCGAAGAGAATGACGAAACAATAAAACGTCTCCTCGTGAGCGAACTCGTTTCGTAAAAATAGACTATTTATTCACGTCATACACAAGACCCTTGCGAGACGATCTTCCAACGTGCTGACCCGACGCTCACCGCCGTCGTCGCCGGTCTGCACCGTGACGTCGAGGGATGTGTGGAGAAGCCAGTAGCGACGGACGATAGGTCGGTTGAAACCCGCGTTGATGAGACACGGGTCGACTGTCTCTCCTCGTCTATACTTTTCCAACAGCTCGAGCTTGTAATCTACGAAACGCTTCATTTTCTTTGCAATCTTCCCGCTGACGGTGAACAGACGTAGGGGTATCGTCTTGAGAATCGAGCGAAAGTCTCCCTCGCAGCTATCGCCGTGAATATAATCGCGTAATCGCAGCAAGTCCCGATACATTCGCGTTTGCACAAAGGTGGCAAACCTCTGCTCGGGCGTCATCATCATGACTGAGACGGAATGAGAGTAGACAACCTTTTTTTATTTCTCGTTACACAAAAATTAGGCTCCAGCTTTGGTTTCGTAGCCGGGAAGGCAGCCCAAATACGGACGAAGGCTCGAGTCTAACCAATGGCTGGGGTTTCTCGACCAGAGTCCACCGCAACGACAGGTAGTCAGTTGATCGCCGATTCGCAAAAAGAAGGTCTTTGGAGGAGGCTTGAAGGTTAGGACCAGGGGTAGATCTCCCGTCAGTAGCCATTCGTAATCTGCAACGAAAGGAGTGTGAGAAACGCGTGTTTTTATATCTCAAACACACACACACACGCACAATCTTCTTCAGTCACAGAGTGACACTGATGGTCCATCTTCTCCATCTTCCTTCAATAGTCGAAGTCCTTCGCAACGTACGTCGAACGGTACCGTCCGACAGCCGAGAAACGGGCGAATCAATCGGTCCGTCCAATGCTTTTGCTCTGGAAAAAAATGTGAACGATTATAGAACGTATTAAAAAAAAAAAACGAGGAAGCGTACCTTTGGACCACAATCCACCACAATTGGTACAGAAGAAGCGGGCGCTGCCAATCTCCCGAAATATGTGAGGCGGGAAAAAACCGACTTCACGCGCAGCAAAAGTGTTGTACACTGGAAACGAAACTCTTCAAACATTTCGACGATGATGATGACGTCATGGGTATTACTTACGAGGATCTACCAAGCTGATCATGATGGAATGACGATCGACCATTCGCTTCGACATTTATAGTAAAGCTTTGCCTCTCACTCTCTATGACGTCATTGAACGTGTTTGAACATGTTAAGACGTGTTTGAACATGTTCGGACACGGGCGGCGAAGTCGCCCCTGGACACACTCGTTCCTCTCTCTTCCTCTTTATGACGTCATTGAACGTGTCTGAACATGTTTGGACGTGTTTGGACGTGTTTAGACACAGGCGTCGAAGTCGCCCCTGGACACACTCGTTCCTCTCTCTTCCTCTTATGACGTCATTGAACGTGTCTGAACATGTTTGGACGTGTTTGAACATGTTGTGACGTCACTGAACATGTCTGAACATGTTTGGACGTGTTTGAACATGTTGTGACGTGTGTAGACACGAACCCCGCAATACGAAAAACGTCACGCAGTACGAATTAGATTGGTGGTTAGTGTGTCGCGCCCAGTGTAGAAGGATCCTGGGTTCGAATCCCACTCTGGGACGACTTGTACATGGCGACAAGAAGACCCAGAGTGTTAGCTTGAAATTAGTGTAATGTTTTATTCAACGCCGATGACATCATTGTCATATGCGACATCGCAAAAAGGCGCGAAAGACGGAAGGCGGGGTGGTCAAAGTACAGACGACACCGTCGCAATGCGAGGAGGAGGAGAGCGGTGTAGCGACTATAAAAGGTGCGCTGGTTCTACGACGATTGATCGAAAGCCCACGAGGGGCATCCATCCACGACGTGAGTCGTTTCGTGAACCAAAATGTAAGTTGACCGTCTCTGCTGTGAGAGTGTATTCTATGCATGACATTGTTTTTTCAGGAACCAATAGCCGCTGTCACCGCATGACACTGAATACAGGAACTCATCCCATCCTCTCTCATCATCATCAATCTCAAGCGTTCCTCAACTGAAGGGAAAAGTGAGCATTGTTTCGTGAGGGGGAATCTCGTACTGATTTTGTTTGATCGCAGTGCCGCGCTGTCTCGTATGTCAGTACGACCCCATCGATGCCATGCTCGTGGCCGTAGAAAGAGAGCACGAAGCTAGAATAGAGAATCTCGGTAATAGCCCAGTCGTCCTTTCAGATGACGACGACGACAGAGTCAGTAGTCCGCCTTTCGTAATACCTGAAACGGACGACGACGAACCCCTAGATGGACATGACAATGCAGACGAATTGCTCATGTGGGAAGGGGATCAGTCGTATGCAGATTTCATTCCTCTGTCTGGTAGGGTTAGAGATGAATCACCAGATGCAAGCCCAGAATTTCGAAACGAAGCTGAGCCTGTCCAGGGTCGTAGAATCGTTGAATTGAGAGAACACGTCGTAGAGAATCATCCGTCCGTCACGGAGAGACGATTCCTTCCTTTCTTTGTCACAGATGAGGCATTTGACGGAACGGCTACTAGGTACACGCTTCTCTGTTCCCCGCACGACGACAACGTCGACGATTTGCGACTCTATCTACCGAGCATAGCTCCAGTAATCACGCGCGTCCTCGAAGCTTATCCCATGCCTTTCAAATTTTGTCTGTGCTCGAAGGCGCTCATGGTTAAGGACGGAGCCGACGGGTTGACTTCTCATCTCCTTCACGTGAACCTTCACATGAGAGTCGTTCATAACCGCCAAGAAATCGAAGGCGCGATAAATGCTGCCATCGCAGAGTCCTCGCAACGCGTTGAAAACTATGCGAGAGAAGGGTCTGGTTTCACCTCGAACGACGTCCAATGTGTCGACTTAAAACTAACGCGCTTAAAACCGAAGCGGATTGGATGCACGATCGAGCTTCCCGAAATGTTGAAGAAAAAAACAAAGACTCTCACAAACGTCAAACTTCCACCGAATCACGAAAACGAGTGTTTCAAGTATAGCGTGCTGGCACTCTTACATCCTTTGAGGAACAACCCAAACGATTATGCCAGATACCGCAAATACATGAATCCTTCGAATCCGGAGACGCGCGTAACGTACTGGCCACCCTGCTTCCCAGTCACTTACGAAGACATTGCCCTGTGGGAGAGAAAAAACAAAATATCCGTCTACATCTACGTGTTCGACGAGCAGACGAGTTCGATATCTACCGGACGGATTCCCTGCACGCTCTATCAGGATAAAGTCCACCTGCTCGAGGTTAGGGATCACTTCTATGGAATCAGAAAATTTAGCACTTTCATGGGACGAGGAGACTATTTTTATTGTGAGAAATGCACGAGCGGTTATAGGACGAGAGGGGCGTTGGAGCAGCACGAACGTTTGTGTCGAGACGTAAACGAAGTAATTCTCGAAATGCCAAACGCGGGGGAGAGCGTCTCCTTCACCAAGATACAGTACATGCATCCCTACCCCTATTTTGCGGTGTTGGACACGGAAAGCATACTGGAAAAGGACGCGCTCGTGAAGGACGCCTCGAGTGTGCACAGGATGAGCTCGTATAGCATTGTGCTAGTGAGAAGTTGTGATGGGAAAATAATGAACGTAGATGGCTATTTGGGACCCAACGCGGCAGAAAAATGCTTGCTCGCACTAAAGCGATTTAGCGAACAAATCGATAGGCTGAACCGTCTTCCCTCACCGTTGGTCATGAGTATGGAAGACCACTTTCGTCACGCGAGCGCTACGCACTGCGAATTTTGTGGAATCGAATTTAACCGACATACGCGGAAGGTGTCGCATCACGACCACACCCGTTTCGTAGATCCCGGTTCCTCGAATTTTGTCGCGACGCTGTGTGATACGTGTAACCTTACGTGTCGTAACACCAAAGAACTCGTCGTGTGCGTGCACAACCTGCAGTACGATTTGAGCTCCCTTCTCCGCCACATGCACGTTCTAAATCTGGGCGAACCGTGGATCTTAGCTTCGAGCTCGGAAAAGATAAGAGGGTTCAATATTGGAGATCTCTATTTCCGCGATACCACGCAGTTTTTCAACCTGTCCTTGTCGAACCTGGTGGAAACCCTTCTCGCCAGTGGTGGCGAGAGCGCGTTTCATTGTACCCGTCAAATGTTTGGTGACCGTTTCCGACGGCTTCTCAAGAAGGGAATTTACCCGTACACCTTCGTCGACACTTTCGAAGCGTACAATATGCCCGCACTACCGCCAAAGGAAGCTTTCAAAAGCGACCTGAACGACCAAGAGATCACGGACGAGGACTATCAGTACGCCCTCGAGATTTTCGAATTGTTCAAATGCAAGGACCTAGGAGATTACACGCGTCTCTACGTCACGCTGGACGCTTGTCAGCTCTGCGACGTCGTACTGTATTTCAGGAAGATTGCGCTAGAGACGGATGGGATGGATATCTTACGTGCCATGTCCCTCGCCAGTTACGCGTGGAGCAGCGCTCTGAAGCTCACCAATGTCAAACTCGAGCTCATGAGCGATCGCGAGATGTATGAAACGATCGAGAAGGGGATCAGGGGAGGCATTTGTAACAGCTTCCACAGATACTGTAGGGCTAATCACGAGGGGTGTGACGATTACGATCCCCACCAAGAAAAGACTTTTATCCAGTACCTCGACGTGAACAGTTTGTACCCGTACGCGATGACTTTCCATCTCCCAACAGGAGGTTTTGAGTGGGTGGATCCTTCGAGGTGGAGCGAGATCGATTTTCTCAACATTCCTCACGATTCGGAAGTGGGTTACGTGTACGTGGTAGACTTGTCATATCCAGAAGAACTGCACGCGCTCACCAGGGATTTTCCACTGGCACCAGAACACAGGTGCGTGGACGAGAACGAACTGTCCCCCTACCAACGCCACCTGAAAGATGCGTTGTCGCTGAACGCCCCTCCCACCAAGAAACTCTTGCTGACGTGCTACGACAAAGAACGTTACGTCGTTCATTATGCATTGCTCGCTCTGTACGTGAGGTTGGGCATGAAAATAAAACGTGTTCACAACATCCTCTCGTTCCACCAAGACAACTTTTTGCGAACCTTCGTGCAGAGAAACGTCGCGTTGAGGAATGCCGCGACCACGAAATTCGAGCGACTTCTGTACAAAACCATGTCGAACAGCACGTTCGGTAAGTCGATACAAAATGTAAGACGGATGAAAAGGTACGCTATAGCCTACGACAAAGAAAGCGCGCTCCGAAAAGCTAGCTCCGTCGACAGTCAGCATTTTCACATTCTGAGCGATAAGTGCATCTTATACGAGATGAAGCAACGCCGCATCAAATGCACGCACCCCCTTTACGTGGGCTTTGCCATTCTTGAAATATCCAAAGTCCGAATGTACAGCTTCATCTACGAATCGCTCTTTTCTCGCTTGACATGTCCAGTGCAATTGATCTATAGCGACACGGACAGCATAATTTTTTCTCTCACGTGTGAAAGCCTGGAAGAGCAGCTGATGAAGATTGAGAGTGAGTTAGATCTGTCTTCCTATCCGCCGGACCACCCACTTTTCAACGACGAGCACGCGAATCAGATGGGGTACTTCAAAGACGAGACGGGAGGAGGAGTTATTCAGGAAGTCGTAGCCATCCGAGCGAAAATGTACAGCATCCTCTTGGCTGGGACACACAAACAGATCGCGAGAGCGAAAGGAGTTAAGAAAGACGTGGTGAGGAAACATTTATTGCACGAAGTGTACCGAGATTCTCTGTTCAATGAAAAGGCGGTCTCTCAGAAGCAGTGCACCATCCAGAGTATAAAGCAAACGATGTACACCATTTCGAGACTCAAGAAGAGCTTGGTCCCCTACGACGACAAGCGCTATCTCGTGGATGCCGTACACTCCTTCCCTTATGGAAGCTGCGAATACGGTAAGCTTTCCTAGTGTTTTGACGCGTATAGGATTACGATAGTGCTCTCTCTCTTTGTGCAGCAACGGAAAACCCGGAAGAGAGCCCGAGAGCGTCGACGTCGTCAGGCATCGAGTAACCGCGGAACAAAGAGCTGCACGCGCATGTAATCGAGAATAAAAGTTCTAGTCGAGACATGCTTCTCTCTCTCTCTCTCTCTCTCTCGCAGACAGGAGAAGCACGGGACATCGTGGCAGTGTGGTAGCGGAATGGGTGTACGAAAAGAATGACCATTCCGTCATCGTGCTGACGCAGTGACCCGCGCAATGACGACGCTGCGATGAAGATTCCCCTTTTCTGGCACGTCTGATCATCTCGTTCTGTTCGTGAGATCAGACAAGGGAGGGAGGGTGCAGGCATCTATTGACCAAGTCCTTTGTATGTATTCAATAAAGATGTTTCAGTGAAAGAACACACAGAGTCTCGTCAAAGTTATTCGGACTGTTTAATGCGTTGCATGTCAATAACCAAGCGGTATTTCAATAAATCAGTGACAAAGTTGGCGATGTAGACTGCTTGCAAATGTCGCTGCTTCCGCAGGGCGTGCTTAATATGAGCGATGGCACGAGCGAGAAGGTCCACGATGTCTGCAGCGATGTAGTTGAATTCTGCGTTGGACAAGCTCACAAATTCGCTCATCAGTCCCAGGGGTCCGTCCGGAACCGTTATGCAGACGTTCTTGTAACGGGCGTAAATTCGACGCACCATCTCCTGCAGCGGCCCCGGCGAGATCTCTCCTATATTGCCAAAGCCTACCATGTCTATCACGTAGCGAAAAGCAGTGATGACGAGCTCGTTGCGGGGACTTTCGCCGTTGAAACATTCCTTCTCCACTTCTTCCCAAGAAGCGTGGGTACGGGAACAATTTTGTAAAGAGTGGTAGCTGAACATCTTCACGTAGTGATGACGCGAGCGCGGTGCGCCCTGCCTTTATAGAGATAAACGCGCGCGCGCGCAAAGAACGGAGAATGAAAGCGAAACTGAAAAGCCACCCGTCGCCGCTAGGAGCGCGCGCGCAGCAGAGAGCCGAAACCGAAAACACCCGCGGCCGGCGCAGGGGGCGCTAGGAGCGCGCGCGCGCGCATGCGCGGACGGGTGGAGCAGAGGGCGCGCGCGCGCGTCGCCTCTCTCAGTTTCTCTCGGACCGTCGCGGAAGACGGACGTGCGCTCCGCGCGCTCGCTCACTTTCTGGCTGCCCCTCGTAGAGAGCAGACGTATGTTCTCCGCGCTCGCTCAGTTTCTGCCTGGAAGTTGCCGCGGGGGAAAAGGTGAGTGATTTGACGCGCTCCTTTTCTCGTATGTTTGCCGTGTTTAGCGGTGACCGCGCTCGTGTTAAGCCTTTTCTCGCATGTTTAGCGATGTGTGGTTCCCGCCTTGTGTTAGCTGCGTAGTGTTGGGGTTAGGCCTAAGCGATCGTCCCCCCGTAAGCCTTTTTCCCCCGATGTGTACTGTTTTCTGTTTAGCAGTAGCGGTTAGACCTTTTCTCTCGCATGCCTAGACTTGTTTAGCAGTGCTGTCATTTTTACCTGCCGCTAGTGTCTTGTTCTCTGTCTCTCTCCTCTAGAGCTATGATGGTGGCGCCATCTGGTGTGATGCCTTGCAACTAAGTGGCCACCTGTCGTCGATCTCTGCAACTACCCGACGTCAACAAGCACTGGTCACCCCGGAGCCGTTTCTTCGCCGCGGCATCGTTGATTTTCGAATAAATTGTTTCTCTCCACTCTATTTCTATCTTTTTATTTTATTTTCTACCTATTTTTTTATTTTTTATCAGCTCAACTAGCCCACAACTCACACAGTGGTCTGGACACGTCCTAGATGCGCCCCAATTAGTGTAATGACTCCCTGGTGGGTCCTGATTAATGTGGGGGGTCCCAATTAGCTCTAATTGCTCATTAATGGCGTCCAGGCCACTGTGAGAGTTGTGGGCCAGTTGAGCTGATACATTACTACTGACGCAGCCACAAACAACTGCGTCCGCGCAGGTCTGTGCAACTGGCATTACAGCTGTTGGAAATATTTAGCGATTGATTTATACAGGGTGGCCCAGAAAACGTGTCATTGAATTATCATAAAAAAACTACAGCACCTAGAGTCATGCGGTCAATGGCATTTGGTCTTACTGGGTTTTTGCCACCTCCTCATGTGAATGTCGTGTAACGTAAGTTTAATTATGTAAATTTTTGCGAGCTTAAGTCGGAAATTTGCCTAGTAAAGATCACTTTTTACCCCACCAATGTGAAGAGCGTGTCTAATCTAGTGAAATTCATGATAATTCACAGTGATATTCACGAGCTATCCCATCGGAAAAAATAGCCGAATATCATGCTTTTCGGAGCACCGGACCATACACTCTTAAAAATGAACTTCACCGCATAGCACGCAACTAGCCAACCATCATCTCGAATGATATCGTTATCTGCCCTGATTTGCTGAAAACGGGAGGCGTACGCCTTTTCTGTGACAATTATGAACAGCATAAGTGTCACAGAAAAGGCGTACGCCTCCCGTTTCCAACAAATCAGGGCAGATAACGATATCATTCGAGGTGATGGTTGGCTAGTTGCGTACTATGCGGTGAAGTTCATTTTTAAGAGTGTAGCGCGCGATGACTTTTTGAGCACAATCGCTCTCAGTGCGACGAAAGGAGGTTCCGAAGCCAGCCCACAGAGTGATAGTAGAAAAAGTAAGTTCCTAAAATTGGGAGAGGGAAAGCATTATCCCAGCGAAACTCGTACGTGGTAAGCCGTGCCTGTTTTATCTCTTTCTGCGATATCGGGGAGGGCTGGGTTTCAAACCTCCTTTCGTCGGAGTGACAAAGATTGCGCTGAAAAATTCGTCGTGCGCCATTCTGTGCGAACTCCCTAGAGCATGATGTTCGGCTATTTTTTCCGATGGGATAGATCCCTGTCAATTATCTTTAATTTCACTAAATTACACACGCTCTTCACATTGGTGGGGTAAAAAAAGTGACCTTTACTAGGCAAATTTCCGACTTAAGCTCTCAAAAATTTACATAATTAAATTTACGTTACACGGCATTCACATGAGGAGGTGGCAAAAACCCAGTAAGAACAAATGCCATTGACCGCATGACTCTAGGTGGTGTAGTTTCTTTATTATAATTCAATGACACGTTTTCTGGGACACCCTGTATGTTTATAGTTACACCTTTGATAGCTTTTGATAACGTTTTCGATGGACACATTCATAAATCCCACGCTAATCGTTCGAAAATGCGCTATCAAATACAAAATAATTCCGTACTTTTGTGCGGCTTTAAAATCTCTAATTCATTCCCCCATCGTGACTATGGATCTTAGCCACCAGCTCGCTTGCTTTTTAACCATTTTATCTGTATCTTACAAGCGGCCTATCTTCGTTGAGTTTCGTTTTGTTACGAATCTGGGAAACACTGTACGACGGATGGGGTGGCCGACTTTCACGGAAAAGGGCGTCGTCTCTCGCGCACCACGTGATGCATAAATCATGCGCTTTTGACGGGAGGTGATGAAATAAAGATGACTCGAGCATCTGGACCTATCTCTCCGTTGATGCACTGGCGCAACCAGATGTTAGCTCGCCTCGTGGCTGGCTTGGTAGCATATTTGAACGCGTATACGCTTTCTCAGGAATAACGGCACCACTGTGCATCAGGAAGATGGCTGCGATCAGTGAAAGTTATCGCCCCGCCAAACCTGCAAAATTGCTACGCACTGGGTTCACTGATCATGTGAAAATATACAGGAAGAAACTGATCGCACAGTTTGTCGTGATCCGCTTCCCTTTCATTTATTTTTCTTTAAATTTTTTTCCAGCAACTTCAACATCAACATCGTGATCGGCTTCTCGTGCATTAGCTGTCGAAAAGTAAATAAGGCCCGGTTTCACCAACGCTGATTACAATTTAAACCGAGATCAACGGTCCCTTAACGTGAATTGTACGCTTAATTCTGCTTCTCTAAAGGGAGTTATTGTTACTAAAACGTGTATCACATCACCAACTAACGTTTGTAAAAAAGAATTGATTTTTCATTTCATGTTTCTGCAACCCTTGATCTCGGTTCAAAGTTAACCAGCGTTGGTGAAACCGGGCCTAAGTAAGTAAACCAAAGAAAAGGGGAACGAAGCTAGACACATGCGTCACAGCCTTTACGGAATGAAACCGGAAAAGAAAATAATAACTTTAAAGAAACATGAACACGTTGAAAGAAGTGAAACTTGGAAGGCTCGGAGAACAAGAAAAAGACGTGAAACATGATTGAGGGTATGTTAGTGCGTTTGTGAAGCGCTACTAGCGTAACATGCACATCGATCAAAACGTTCTCAATGTCAACTTTTTTATTTTCTCTTTTTTTTTTTCGTTCATGAACGAATATGCGTTTTTCTTTCTTGTATTGAGAACTCTGGGTGTGACTCGCACTGCTCGACCACAACGTACTCCTATATACTATTGAAGATCAATATAGCGTAGGGCAGGACAAAAGCCTAGTCAGCAAAATAAATGTGTTCTGAAGAGGTTTGATTCACAACGATTACTTAGGTGTCACCGATGAAAATCAATCGCCCCCACGAGGGTGCCAAACGACCTTTCTTCGACCTTTCTCCTTGTAATGCCAAGCCCACATCACGCTTCAATTGCATTTAATTACATGCTTCAATTGCATGCTCGCGTAGAAAATAAAATAAATAAAAATAAATGTACCTATTTCTGGAAGTCCATGGCGTAATATATGCAATACACGTCGTGAGTTTACTGAAAACTCTGGCTTTGCTACTATTGTCAACTGTTAACATTAACGGTGTCTTTTTATCGGGTGTCCATGGATGTATTATTTTTGTTCCTCGACACATCGTGCTTAGCCAGTACGTTAACGAGCCGGGATCGGATCTAATGGATCGATTGGACCGGATTGACCTATTCGCAACTAGTAATATTAACCGGTCGGATCATCACATCGAGATCGACACTCGTGCCACATCCATGCGGATCGTTTGGGAGCTTCTGCTTGCGAATATATTGGTGTGGTGGTGATGAAACGGCTTGCCGTAGTCGGTCACGCTCAGGCGGGCAACCTTGCAACTATCGCACGGGGGGATCCTGCGTCCTGGGCCGACTTCACAGGGAACTGTGCCGACATTTGTCTTAAAGCGCCCGAGGAAAAACCCAGGGAAAAGATCCAGACAGAGGAGCCGGAGTCGGACCCGGGTCACCGAGGATCTTATTTTCGCAAAATATACTATACACTCTGTCCACTGGCATATGCAAACTCGAAGCGCAAAATAAAAATAAAAATAAAAATAATAAAAAGAAGAAGAAGAAAGAGAGAGAGAGGGGTGGCAACAGCAGCGCGTATGTCAGACTGCGGAGAAGAGAAACCGAAAGAGTGCTTCCGGTCTCAAATGTTATGGCTGCGATTGCGACGGCTTCCAATTTCACCACCAGCTGCTTGAGATTTTCCCTGGAGTGGCACACTTTTCTAGACGGCACAGCTTTCCAAGATGTTGGTCCAAGGTCGAATACTAAAAACCCTTTCCTCTCTCTCCATATCTTCATGTCCGCATGGGATGCTTCGTGACGCTAGCACGGAATATGTACTGTCGAAGGTCTTGCCATGTGAGTCACGGCCGGTGTCCATATATCCCTCCAATCTATTGACAGAACCCCCAAGTTCGGATTGTTCGCAAACTTCGGCATTAGAAATTAGACGGCAAACTTGTCGAAACGTTGACACTCCCCAAATTAGTTAATCGGGATAAACCTCCTTATTTCGTGTAAATTGTTCGTCTCCTTCTGATTGATTGATTGATTGATTATTTTCTAAGTTTCACGTGTCTATTATGCCGCCGTGCCATTGTCCGTACCATTTTCTGGTACATAGAGACACTTTATTTAGATGCGATTCACAATGTGGACGAACGATTGATGACAGTTACAGTGTTCAGTGACGATCAATGAATTGTAAAATGTTGTGTATACGATCATTAGAAAGTACGAGCAACACAGTGCTCGAGACAAAATTACACTGAACCGTGACAGAATATACAATAACGTTACTGTCGGTTTCTGCTGTACCGTACTAAACACTATATGAATGGAACAGTGTCACTTAAGTTTGCTCGTCTTAGGCTACAGTGAACAAATATGTACGTATAGGCACGAAAAAGAATGACATACAATGGTCATTGTAAATAACCCTTCTTTTTTTACAGTTTCGCGCGCCTCCAAGACCACATCGCTGTGACCGTAACTTGGTGTTCAGGGTCATGAGCGCCAAACGAACGCCGGGTCCGGAAAATCGTGAAAAGTCGCTCTAGTGGCAAGAAATGCCAATCTATCGCGTGTGCATCCATATTCGTAGCCAGTGGGGTACAGGTACCACGGAACTGCACCAAGCCAGTTTTACCACATGTTCCGCCACTTGCACTATGGAACATATGCGATGGAGGTCAAGTTATTACGGCATATACGGTGTGTCTTGAGGAAGACACACATGACCAGGAGCATTGACGTGATTTACTTGCCATGCGAAACGTGACCAGGAAAAAAGGCCACGAAAGGGGACAAGTGCGACATCATACTAGAAGGAATCGGGAAAGACCACGACGTCTTCCTTGAGGAACGCAGACCGAACTTGATCCGAAGTATGTGGGCCAACCTTCATTCTATTTCGCGGGTCTGTCTTCGTCAGGGTGACAGCTCGGGGGAAACAGGTCCGCGTCCTTTCCCAACACAAAGGGGGGGGGGGGGGAAAGCACCTTCATAGCGCCGCTTGTGTACGGGATTTACCCTCGTTCATTTACCCTTCTCGTTTACCGGGATTTATCTCTGCAGTCATGCACTTTTGCACTGGAACCTTACAGTGTCGATTTCTACCTCTATAGGTTAGGAACTTCCTGAACGTATCGAACTTGGTTTTCAAGTTCGTGGCTGGCACATTGAAAGAAGTCGCAGTGGGAGCTTAATTACATATTTAATGTCCCTCTATTATAAGGTCATGAATTTCGCGAGACTGATTGTTTCCGCCTGATTGCCTTCAGAGATTGTTTCCGCACAAGTTTCCGCAGCAGTGAGGTCGCGTTCGGAAGGCGGCTATGGAGCCCCCACATCAAGTATGGTACTGCTACACATCAAGTGTCTTGAGGAGGACAAACTGCTCTGCTTCCTGGGTAATCATCTCCACGTTGTCAATCTCGCTCGATTCAGGACGTTTCAAGAAGTCGACCCCGACTCTCGCAAACGGAAATCTCAAATACAGCGCCAAGAAGTATACCCGCAAAGTCGCCATCGCCCAAATTTTGACGCCACACCACTCGGGAAGTATAGCCAGGTATGGCAACCCTGTACGACGTTTGGTTGGTTGTTCACATGGTTGTTGACGAGTGTATTTGCTCGGAGGGAATTGTGCACACACGTCGTCATGTCACGTCGAGACTGGGAGGTACCCGGGTTCGAATCCCGGTGCCGGCTGTGCTGTCTGGGGTTTTTTCCTGGGTTTTCCTCAGACGCTTTCAGACATATGTCGGCACAGTTCCCTTAGAAGTCGGCCCAGAACGCACATTCCCCCAGGGCGTCAGTCGTGACGTTGCCCACCTACGTGAGGCCGACAACGGCAAGCCCTTCCACCACCACCACCACCACCTCCCACCTGTGCACACAGCCGGTGCTGGGATTCGATTCCAGGCCGGCTCCCACACTCTTAAAAATGAACTTCACCGCATAGCACGATCCTAGCCAACCATCATCCCGAATGACAACGTTCTCGGCCCTGATTTGTTGAAAACGGGAGGCGGAGCCTATTCTGTGCCGTGCATAATGGCACAAATAGGCACAAACTAGGCTCCGCCTCCCGTTTTCAACAAATCAGGGCCGAGAACGTTGTCATTCGGGATGATGGTTGGCTAGGAGCGTGCTATGTGGTGAAGTTCATTTTTAAGAGTGCAGTCGTATCGTGGAAGACCATCGTCTTAGCCACTCAGCCACGAGAGCTGGTCGGTACGCCGGACAAGGGAAAAAACTGAATGCTTGAAATTTTTTTTCCTAGTTCAAGTTGAGTCTATTCCACTCTATTCCACTTCTACTTCTTCCTTCCTGCTTCTTCATTATTTTTTTATTGGAGCAGGGCTTCCTTCTGCTCGGGTGTCAGAGGCCTTCGGGCCGCAGAACATGAGAGCTGACTTTGGGTTTGAGACCCCTACTATCAAACAGAAAACCTTCTTCTTGGGCTGGCGACCAGGAAATGCGAATGCGATTAAAGCCTGTGAAAGATGACGTGTTTTCGTGAACGATTACCCTTGCCGCTTGGGTGCCTTTTACCTTCGACGCAAGGACGCTCAAGTCGAAAAGATACAATACTATGTAGCGGTACTGTACTTCAGCGAAGGTGCTAAGAACGGAAGAAAGAGAACTTTGCAGATGCGACAGTCTCGCGAAAACTTTCGTGTGTTGTGTCTCGATTATATTGCCACGATAATTAGTTGTGACTGGATACATTTAATCTATTCCCTGAGGAGAGAGAATAAAAAAAAGAAATACCGTAATCATGAAGCCGGGAAAAAGCAAAAGTAACTTCCTCTCTCTCTCTTCTTCTTCTTTGTTTTTTTGTTTTTTTTTCTGTGCCTTCAAAATTACGAGAGACGCTATGTTCGTTCATTTGTTTTCTTGCGCTAAGAAACTTTTTTTATGATATTTATTTATGATGATATGATATTAATTATATTAATCAACAAGAAGATTTGGGAGTGTGTCCATGCAGTATTCATTAAGCTGAATTTAACGGCATGACGGCAGAACTAGTGCAGGGAAGTATATAGTCACACACACATACAGCAACTATACCCTGGTCCACGTGTTGCTTTTGTCATCATGGCTGTTAAATCCCAACCAACTATGCAACAATGCCATTCTCTTGGCAAACGGAATGTTGCAGTTTTTGTTGAAGTTTTCAACATGCCCATTCTGAAGCATCAATGTAAATTGATGTGGAACGACGAACAAAACGTTGTCAGATACGCGAACATGTTGCCTTCAGTATACCCTGACTCATGGCGGGAAAAGAAAATACGCGTATTACCGAAATTGCCCGTTTCATTTTTTAAAGTAGAAAATACGGGAGTTCTTTCCAATTGGAAAGAACTCCACTTAATCATTTTATGTAAGCAACCTAAGCAACGGGTACCTTTTCTTAGCAATCTATGGGCAACCTAAGCGGTTATCGTAACCTAACTGACGCTCTATAAACAGGAACCTTTAAAAGCCAGTACATTATTTCTTAAGGGAACAAATACTGGTTGCCTGCTGGTTTCGGTTCTGTATTAAAATCGAAGTTTAATTAGTAAAAGCAAATTAAACTTAACAAAGATGGGTCGATGAATAAGGCATTTCTCTTGTTCCATTGAGCTTGAACAAAAGCGTTATAGAACTGTCACAAGGTCTCGCTGAAGGTAATTTCATTTCTGATGACATCTCAATAAGAAGTCGCCTGTGAGACCAGCGAACCGTGACAACCGTTTTGAAACAGTTGTGTAGTCACTGCGTTTGACGCGCGATCGATTGAGATGGAGAGTGTTACAGTGTGACACGATGTTGTGCCAGGCAAATGCAGAGCTACACGAATTCTCAGGAGCAGAATGTTACCTTTCGACGAAACTAGTGGCGTAACCAGAAAAAAAATATTTCGGGAGGGGTCCTAAGGGGACTGTACATGGGAGAGGATGATATCACCCTCTTTCCCCTCGCCCAAATGCAATACTAAAGGTCATGGGCGTACCGAGAGGAGGGCAAAGGAGCCGTGCCCCTCCCCCCCCCCCCCTCGAGCACCAAGGTCAATTGTGAAAATTGTGCGCTCTTTAGTCATAGGTCGTCATGATTTTTCTCAGATGTCATAACGCCTGCACAGTCCGCAGTGTTCGTCTCCAAGAAAAGAGGGGGATTGCATGCTTTGCTTGGAAAAAATCACGGGAACGCTCATGCCAAAAGTACGATTTGGGGTAAGGTTTTGAACCCCTGAGACCCCACCTGTGGCTACGCCACTGGACGAAACCCTACCCTATTTTATTGTAGCCTGCTTTCTCCATAATTCGTTTCTCACATAACTCCTCCAGCAATTGCCCTCCATTTCTATATTGTCCCAATCGATGTTGACTGAATTAATCCGGTTAAACTGTCTTGCAATTACATTGTAGCGCATTACAAAAGCGCAGAAACATTGTATCCAGCAGTCAACGTACATGCACCTAAGTGGTTCGAAACAAGTCATCCTATGTCACTATATCATTGGCAGAACGCACACGATTCTCGCATGTACCGTATATAAGTGTGCGAACCTTACGGTTCGTTGAGCTTTTTCCCGATAACGCCGGTATGCATCGGTAACAATTCACCGCAGATAAAAGATAGGCACCCGATTTGTACCCTCGGAACAGCAAAAGTCTAAGGTGTAACGAGCGGACCAAAACTGACCTCCAGATGCATGGTTCAGTTGGACAACAGCCCTGGACCACAAGGCCCTTAACTTTCCTCTCCATGCAGTAGTGAAACAAATTTTTCCGCATGTACACTGCTTCTTTAAATAATCAAGTACACACATGGCACTCTATGTACGTGCGAGAAACCACATGTTTCGACACCCAACGAACTTTCCCAGAACTTAACTACTGCTACATATTCCTCCCTCAGCTCACGGCACAGAATCATGCCCGCGTGCACGCCGGCATGTAATATGATGCTCACCGTTGAGAATAAAGCGGAAGAAGTTGCACAGCGTCTTGGTTTGCTTTAACATAAAAAACAAAAACGTAAAAATGACGCGCGCTATATATCTGGGCAGCCTAGTATACGTAAACATTTTTAACATTCCCATCGGAGTAACTACATATTGTGATGATGCTCTTTCGTTAATCTCTGGTGTCTTGCATATGTTTTGCTGTAGACTTTTGTTTTCAAGAACGCCTCTCAAATATAAGCACGAAAAAGAAGGTGCGCCATACTGCGGAAGGTATCCTACACATAATCCCAAAGGGAATTTTTGCAGTTGTATATTTTTAAATCGGGATGCGGCTTCGAAGTTCGAACCTGGTTTAGGACTACTGTGTAGCTGTAGCATGTTGAGTACTTTCGCTTATAGTGCGGAAACCTCATGCAGGTAGTCGTAAAGAAAGAATAATAGTCGTAATAGAAAGCTGGTACGAATGACAGTGCAAAATGAAAATGTTCCGTTGAACGGGTGCACGCGTGCGCCACCATCGCACGGGCCACAGAGCTTCGGCTATTTTTCCTTTGTATATGTACTTGCTGGCTTGCACTGCGGCCTCACAGGTGGCGCCGTCACCGTGGAACATCCATGTCTCGTCGAGACACACTGTTAGCGCCGACCCAAGATCGTGTTACTGCCCTACGCAGGGCTGACGAGCTGCAAGTAGCTGTCCTCGGCTGGGAGTGCATGATCAAATTGTAAACATATGCTCAACGTGCAGCCACAGAGCTTCGGCTGTTTTTCCTTTGTGTGTGTGTATATATATATATATATATATATATATATATATATATATATATATAAAAGTGAAATAATAAGACTTGGACTACAGATTACAGGAACGTTAACAAAAACTAATTTATTAAATGGGCATTTTAACGCATAGATTAAAAAAAAGAATGGTCGACGTTTCGACAGTGGCACTGTCTTCGTCAGGACAAAAACTTCGTTTGTCCTGACGAAGACAGTGCCACTGTCGAAACGTCGACCATTCTTTTTTTTAATCTATGCGTTAAAATGCCCATTTAATAAATTAGTTTTTGTTAACGTTCCTGTAATCTGTAGTCCAAGTCTTATTATTTCACTTTTATTCAACTTCGTAGCCGTCTGATATATTAACCTATTTGTTCTATATATATATATATATATATAGATACTAATGGAACGATGCGGCAGCACCAGAGGACACGTGTTTCGCCGTGTTTGCGGCTCGTCGGCCCTGGGTAGCTGCGCATCGTTCCGAATTGGCAAACCAGGGGTCACTCAGCGAGCGATATATATATATAGTATATATATATATATATATATATATATATAGTATATAGTTGTGGAAGGAAGAAGACGCGGACAACAGATTTTAGGGAAGTTAGGAACACTAGTTCATTTAATGGGCAGAAATTAAAAGTTAAATGAAAAAAAAAAAGGGTCGACGTTTCGACAGTGGCACTGTCTTCGTCAGGACAAAAGATGCACAGGCGGTTACAGATTGCTTAAATAGGTTTAGTACGTGACGTCATAATCGGTACAAAGCACGCCGATTGTATGCAAATGTACCGATTATGACGTGGATGCATGGTTCAGTCGGACAACAGCCCTGGGCCACAAAGCCGTTAACTTTCCTCTCCATGCAGTAGTGAAACAAATTTTTCCACATGTACACTGCTTCTTCAAATCATCAAGTATATAAGCATGACACTCTATGTACGTGCCAGAGACCACATGTTTCGAGACCCAACGAACTCTCCCGCAACTTAACTACTGCTACTTATTCCTCCCTCTGCTCACAGCACAGAATCATGTCCGTGCACGCCGCGGGATGTAATATGATGCTCGCCGTTGAAAGTAAAGCGCAAGAAGTTGCACAGCGTCTTGGTTCACCTTAACATGAAAAACAAAAAAAAAAAACGTAAAAATGACACGTGCTATATATATCTGGGCAGCCTAGTATACGTAAACATTTTTAACATTCTCATCTGAGTAACTACATATTGTGATGATGCTCTTTCGTTAATCTCTGGTGTCTCGCATATGTTTTGCTGTATACTTTTATATGAGCCCTTGTCACCTACTATTTCCAAGTTTAGTCCTGTTGAAGGCAGCGCTGACTGCCGAAACGTCGACCCCTAACTGTAACTGTAAATCTATTTCGAGTACCTCCCGCTTAATTTTTAATGTAATAAAAGTAGCAGTTGTTTTTAATCCTTATACGGCCTCCCAAGTCTCTTCATTGCTTGTAGTCTATATATACGTACATATCACTCTTGGGTAAGTTACTTCTAAAAAGTAACTGAGTTAAAGTTATAGTTGCTTTCTTGGTTAAGTAACTAAGTTACAGTTACAGTTACTTTCTTGGTCAAGTAACTACTTACAGTTAGAGTGACTGAAAGAAAGTAACTTAGTTACATTACAGTTACTTTTTATAAAAACGACCATAAGAGGGTGATACATCGTTAACAACGTGCATTTGTTTACATTTACTTAAGTGCGATAAAAGTATTATTGCACTTAACCTGAAGCTGTATAAGTCAATATGTCAATAAGTCAATATGTGGCTTCCCCACAGGGAAAAATAAGTCATGTGCACGTACGTAAAAAAAGGATCGACATTTGTTCGAGTAACTAGGTACATTTTGCAGTTACATTCACAGAAATAGTAACTAGTTACAGTTAAAAGCTACTTTTCTGGAAATGTAACTAGTTACTGTAACTAGTTAACCCCAAAAGTAACTAGTTACAGTTACAAGTTAAAAGTAACTTAGTTACTACCCAAGACTGGTACATATATAGTTCTAGGCCAACAAACTGTCTGCAACATGCTGTCAGCGAATGCGCTGATGTTCGTTATGAAAGGTATCCGAAACTATGAACTACAGACTAAAACTATTGACGAAGTAACACTTATCACCACGCCTTGTCTGTAGTTGGGAACACTTTATGATACCAAGGTTGCAGAATCGGCCAAGGACAGCAGTAAGTTGGTCGCTTTTGACACGTCTTCGAACATTCAATACACGCTGCGGTGAGGAGGGACTTCAGATAAACGTGACCATGAAGTCTTCAATTCTTAAGCGTAAAAACTTTCGCGTGCAGTCTTAAAGAAACTACGAAAGACGCGCACAGCACCATCCGAACAGTTTCCTCTGATTCTTTTGCAGCCTCTTGGTTTCTCGTAACTACAGGTTTCGGCTCACTGTTTCAGCAACTACAAGTTTTAGTTTTTCTCTTTCCACTCATAATATGTTATTTAATTTCTTATGTTCTCTTTTACTATCATTTACAAACTTACGAACGTCAATGGCTCATTCATATAATGTACTTTTGTGTGTGTGTGTGTCTTTCTTAATCCTACTCGCTTTTTCATAGGTTCATTCCAGCAAATCTGTCTTGGGGTTGCCATGGGGAGCAGAGATTACTTTGAGTATAAATCGAACATGTTTAACGATTGTTCCGAAATATGTTTCTAACCACAACATTCCTCATAGATTGATCTTTCCCTTTTTCCTTTTTTTTTTTTTTGGCGGCGTCCAAATATGGGCCACTGCTCCATGATATAACCCAACGTTTTCCGAAATCTTACTCCCCAAACGGATCAGTTTCGTGCTTGCGCAGTTGTCCAAAAAAGTTTCGAATTTAGAGCACGTTAAAGAACCGTCAAGAAGGAAACGAATCCACACATTCATCATAATAGTTGTATCGCAACGTAAAAGCTATGAGCTGTGAGTTTTCATAGCAAAATGCGTAAAGGCCAGCTAGGCAAAAGGGGTTGCGAACAATAAACTATAAAAACAAACTGATTGAACGGAACCCCATCGCATGGATCACACATGAACGTCTTGTCAACGTCTGTCTCAGTCATGCAGAGTTGCACTGGAAGCGACTGATAAACGTTTTCTGTGTCTGCACAATCGCAAGTATAAGCGGTGTCGGGTGACGTTTAAAAAATAGCAACTTACGCTGCCAGTGTGTTCCTACCCGATGTCGGTTGTGGGACACGAGCGACGCATGCCGGACTAGCGAACACGGCCACTTGGTGAGCCCGCCTCAGTAGCGAAGCACAGTCCCCATTCTGATGCAAATGTTCGCCACTCACTCCACTCACTCCCTTCGGGAGCCACCCTCCCTCTTTTACGCTTACTCTCGCCTCGTATCCACCCAATATCACACTCCGCGTATTGTACCCACCGTTGCGTGGGAACTCTTTTGAGCGATCGAACACTTCTGGCGAATGATTTTTTGTTCTTTTTTGTTTTTTTGTTTCTTCCGAGAGAGAGAGAGAGATTATGCAGTTAAGAAAGAGCCTCGTTTTCTAACGAGGGATTCGGATTATGTAAATAGTGTAAATAATCGCAACCAATATTTCCGTCGAATTTTGCCTGATATGTGTACATACCAATGGTAGATTGTACATATTTTTTGCAGTTTAACATACTTGTAACGACAGTTTGCATTTACGCTCACCACTCATAGTAGACCCCCTAGCTATGGGGTAGCGCTCCACTCCTAAGAGTGGAAAACCTCCCCACTTCATCGTCAGAGTATAACTGTTGTTGTTGTTGTTGCATTTACGTTGTTAATGTGATAGTTAAAAGCAAAGTGTAATCTGGGCAGCGACCCGTGTAATTCGATAATTATGTTAATAAAATATTCTGAACAGAAAGCGCATATCTTCCATTATTTTAAATTTTGGACAACCCGTTTGGGTCACGAATTTCTGCTGCTCTGGTGGTGTAGTCACCACTGATATAGACGTCTCGTGACACACCTGGCTTCCCGCCAAAGGACAACTGACATTCTCCCCCCTATCTATGCTGATCCAACGCTCGCTTTCCGCATACCACGACTCGATGTTTACAGCTCAGTGGCGTTACCGCTTGAGCCAGGTTGGCTCTTCCAGACACACTGTCACTGCGGTGCTCTTCACACTACCAACCTTCCCGAACCGCACTCTTCTGCAGGAGCGGATCCAGGCCCTCGGTTTGGGGTGGGCAACTTCTCTTTCGAAGCGCGTAGTGGGGGAAGAGAGAGAGGGAAATCCAATGTACAAACTGACGTTTCAGAGGGGGAGATCGCCCTCTCTATCTATCAAAATTGCTTGATCCCAGCCCACCAGCTCTGCCCTCACAGCTCTTCTGACCTTTTTGGATATACCATAGTTCTTCTATCCTTATTGTGAAGGGGATCACTATTTCATTCCCTACATCACCACCAGGAGGAATGCGGTAGAGTGTCGCCCTTGGCGATGAAACTCTCCATTCATCATCTCCAAATGAAGTTGTTGTTGTTTAGACTGTAGTGCATGATAGTACACCATGGAACTACCGCTACTACAGTGCACTCTGTGCTTGTCGAGTACATCTCTCTCTTTTTTGTATGTACAAAGGCGTACCGCAGTACAGACCTGGGTGGGTATGTCGGGGAACGGCTCAAGTTTTTGGCACAAACAGTTTTCCTTGGCGCAACAGTTTGGCACATACGATAACTCTTTTAACGCGTTTTCTAGAAGATTCCGAATGCATTTTACGTGTCGCTTGCTTGATGATCCTGTCCAATGTGGTCTTTGGCGCTTCTGCGAACGTAATCCCTTCGTGAACAGCCCGTAGGCGTGACGTCACCAATACGGCGCGCGCGCTGTTTTCACGTGCGACCCACGGAAGAGCATGCACTCAACTTTGTTGTATACCCCACGGAGGAAAGGAGAGAAAAGGAAGGCGTGGGCATAAATAATTGAGCTTCTTTCGAGTGTTGTGTCGCGTGACATGAAAAGGTCCATTAGAGAGCCTTGCACACTCTTTGCGCATCTACCCAGGAATTTCGAAAGTAAAAATTTTAAACGATTATGGTAAGAAACGGTTAACGAAAACTCGATAAATAGCGACGACGTCATATAGCTGACCTCCACTTTCAGCTCCACATTCCAGTGAGCGCCTCGTTTCAATGCTTCCTCCACATCGACGTTATACGCTGCCACTCTAAAAACTGAACTTGGCCGCACAGCACGCTCTGCGCCAACCATTGGCTCGAATGATACGGTTATCGCTTCTGATTCGAAGAGAGGGGGCAGCGTACGGCTTTTGCATCAATTTGAGTGCATGATAATTGATACAAAAAAGGCGTACGCCTGCCTCTCTCCTCGAATCAGAAGCGATATCCCTATCAT
The DNA here is from genome assembly GCF_037126465.1 of Ornithodoros turicata. Taxonomy (NCBI): domain Eukaryota; kingdom Metazoa; phylum Arthropoda; class Arachnida; order Ixodida; family Argasidae; genus Ornithodoros; species Ornithodoros turicata. The sequence continues at coordinate 1,424,815 of NC_088206.1, forward strand.
TCGTTGCAATGGTTGGCGCAGAGCGTGCTGTGCGGTGAAGTCCTGTTCTTAGAGTGATGACGTCACCAGTTTGGCCCAACGGAAAGCCGGTTACGCTGCTTGTCGGATGTTGTGTCTCGTTCCCCGTGTCTAATAATGGTTAGGCTCCTCTCGACAGAATAGCTTAATGATTTGGTAAAATTAAGAGCTGAGTCCAACATTAACTTTTGACAACTTAGGACAGAAGTTCCAAAGTAAGGTCAAACGTGTTTTTTTTTTCTTTCTTCTTCTTCTTTTTTTCTAGTCCAATTCAATACGATCCAGTCTGCTACACACACACACTCCACTACATATATAAGGAAGTTGGTGGCGGACAACAATTTACGGAACACGGTTATTTTAATCCCTGGATTATAGTCTCATCCCATTATGGTCCTCCAGCCCTCTCTGAACGGAAGCCAGTCCGCCCTCGCCGCGAGGAAGAGAATGATGGTGCCCGTATACCTTTTACTACTTATATGTCACACGTTATTTATGATTGTTTCCGAATGACGTATAGTACCTATACGTATATACCTACGAAAACACATTTCTAAGCGAAGCGCTGATGATGCGTGCCGCATATACATATTCTGGCCATGAATAGTTAAACACGCGGCATACAGGAAGTGCATTCTCTATAGCGTAGCATGCGTGCAAATCTGTTGACATTGAGGTATATACCACTGGCTGTGGCTGTAGAAGCGGCACACAGGTACATATATGTGAGGGATTTTATGGAACGCAAAATATATATAATGCTGCTTGCAGCGGTAATGCTGATGGGAACCTCCAAGACCTTGCGGTAGACAAGTACACTCTTAAAAATGAACTTCACCGCATAGCACTCTCCTATAGCCAACCATCATCTCAAATGATATCGTTATCTGCCCTCATTTGTTGAAAACGGGAGGCGTACGCCTTTTCTATGACGATTATGAACAAGTTCATTTTTAAGAGTGTAGGTGGGTGGGTTCGAATCCTTGAAACGTCTGTGCTGTCTCCAGTTTTCCTGGAAGAAATTTTTCAGATGGCCTCCCACGTCTCCCTCTCGTCCCTGTTGTCCTCTCTCTCTCCATATGTCGATGTCTGGCATGGCATGAACTCCCTCTAATCCACGCGCTCTACCCCTCTCTTCCCTGTCCCTCCTTCCAAAGGAGTGAAACTTGCCGAGCAGGCAGACCTCACTCCTCATTTCTTCATAACGTCACCCCCCCCCCTTTCCATATGTCGATGTCTGTACGCTGTTCATAGTGACAGTTGTATCGCTGTGCTAAAGCGAAATAAAATAAATAACACAACACACACACAAAAAAAAAAAAAAGAAACGCAAGTAGAATGTTATGGCGTCAACTTGTCAATGAAGTAAAAGGGTTACGTGACGCTAGCTCAGGTTGTCTGTGCTCGCTCTCCATCGAAGAAGGGGACGAAATGCGCATACTCCGTTGGACGCTCTGAGATTGAGGTTTTTCATCTTTCACCATACGGAAATATAACGCAACCACCACCATACGGGCTCGCTGCGATTTCCATTTCTGCGGATAGAGACCTCACAGCTTTGCTCTACAACTTTCTGATTTAAACTACAGACTTCATTTCGTAATGGCATTAAAGCTAGCGCTGCTGGCTGACTGAAATTAGGTTAGGCGTGCGTATAAGGTCCCGAATGGAATATACATATATGCAGCTCAGTTTTCCGAGTAAAAACTCAACTCTGATTTGTGAAAATTATGTGCCGTTTCTCGAAACGCATAAAAACCAGCTATTTATAACCTGATTGAGGAAAAATCGGTGGTGAGTTTTACACCTGGTCAGATCCTGAGTATGTTTAGGGCCCGTATCCTACACGTGTCACTCCGTATGATGAGAATGGAAGCGTTCCTTTCGAACAGAAGTGCACAGAGTGATTCCATCTATTGATTGGACAGCAGGGATTCCGGACACGGCGGAAGCCACCAAGACGCACTAAAGAGAGAGAATCAGATTAACGTATGACATGACCCATCATCGATCTATTGACTTCAAGGACACGAGACGCACGAAGGCTTTTCGACCGGCTTTACTTGGCTACTTGGTGCAGAGCGTCCAATGACGTCACCGGCAGCAGATCGAACGCATCCAGCTCAAGCTGACGAAAATCGCTGATCCACAAGTAAAGAGGAAGGTTTTATTCGGCATGAGCCAGCTCCGGGGAGCGTCCAGTTAAGGGCAGCAGAAAACAGAATAGATCTTAATTCAGCGTTTGCGCGCTGTTATTCGCACTTCTGGTCTGTGGGACAAAATTCCCGAAAGGAACGCCAGCTACTAGAAGAGTCGACATTCTTTGTAATTTAAAACAGACGACCTTGATCGGAGATACTAATTAACGCTTCCATGCTACCGTAAAAAGAATAAGAAACATCGCAATTCTATATGCGTCGAATGCGTCGAATACTCATCTGTAGTACATTAACGTCGAACAGAGTCGCATAGTTCCACGCAAAAAATAAAATAAAAAAAATGAGGAGACAGTAGACAGAAGCAGACATTGTTCCTTTGTATCATTTGCGTCCGCGCTGCGGGTACTTCATTAGGAAGCAGATCGCCCGCGCAGGTGGAGCATTATTACCATTTCATCCTGAAACACATCACGTAGTCATGGGGACAAACAGATCAATTCAGCTGCTGTTTATTGGACTCACAACGGCGGTCCGTCCGTTTTTCTGCTTCAGGCAACGTTGACACTGCAAACGTGGCCTGCGGAACAGTTTTCGGAAAAGTTACTTTAGAAAGTAGCTACTAAACACAAATAGAGTAATTAGTTTACTTGCCGAATTGGCAAAAGCATCGGCTCGAGTCCAACAACTTTCATTCTAAATTGCACGACTGTGCAAAGTGAACATGTCAGTGGAGCAGCAGCAGTCGTGCAAGGTTTGTTTCAAAGCATTGCAAAAACGTCCCTGCCCAAGCTGAACAACTGGCGTAATTCACGGAATGCCAGATGCGATTACCGCGGGCTTGCCAAGCTGGTTCTATCATCGCCATGTGAATGAAACATAAAATTCACCTACCTATCCACCCATATCTCGCCAAAAAATTTTATCACCGGCGTCACCGACGTGCATGCGACTTTGCAACCTGTAAGGAGGTCGTGTCTTCTTCAGATGGGCAAAATTAAACCGCAGTAGGGTCTTTCTCGCGGTTATATAGACTCGGAGATAACTAAAGAGCTGCAGTCACAAAGGCGTATATCCGCCAGTGCGGAGTGCGCACATTGGGACATGTGAGGATGCGGACACCGGGCAGACTGCGATGCCGAATCATGCGCGTTTAAAAGCCCGCGAATGCGCTCTCAGTAAACGATATTCAACGGGTGTTTTCGCAACATGATCAATGTATACAAGCACATGCGGGCGCTCTATGTTGCGACCAGTGATGTGCGTATTGGAAATACTCTACTCAAAATACTGTATTTTGCAAATACTTTTTCATTTAGTACCGTATTTTAAATACATTTTTCGGTATTTTACTCCGGTATTTTAAATACATGAGGATGCGCATATTTCCATACATCCTACCGGCTTTCCCAACCATGGGCAGCCACCAGTATATTAATTCGTCAGGCAGCCTTCATTCTCTCTGTTGGCAGGTGGCGGCAATTACCTGCATTGGTTTGCCACAGCCAGGCAGGACTCGCCTGTCCTCGCTGTCGTCTTTCTTGCTCGCGCTTTCCCTCAGCCATGCGCGCAATCGGACAATTTTGTAACGAATTTTGAAAGACAGCTTCGGCTTCGAAGAAATAAAATGTTCCGGTAAAAATTTTGTCAAAGTTGAAACAGTAAAGTATTTTGAAGTACTGTACTCAAATACTTCTGGCAGCTCAGTATTTAGTATACTCTACTCAATTACTTTTTCGCACAGTATTATTTAAGATACTTATTTTTAGTATTTCGTTTTTCGGTTGTGTGACTCCCCATCGGCATGGCCGAGCGTCCAGCTCGTTGGTGGTGGTCAAGGTCGTGCTGAATACTTGGAGGTGGTGGGTTCGAATCCTACCACCGGCTATGCTACTGTCTCAGGTTATCCCTGGGTTTCCCCAAGGCTTTCCAGACGAATGTCGGCCCAGGACGCATTATGTCTTCCACTCCTTCCTGCTGTCCTCTCTCCATCTGTCCACTTCTATACGCCGCTCATAGCCACAGTTGCTTCGCGGCGCTAACACGGAACTTTAAAAAAAATGTCGCGACTCGGAAGCGTTATGCGCCCGCCTACGCGAATCACGCACGTATTAAGATTTGTGGGGGCGGAGTTAGCATGCAACGCAAAGCCAACGGAAAGGCACGACTCGTACGTGTCGGCCATGACATCAGATTTGGGACATGACGACAACCGAGAAATAGTCAAGAAGTGGTCTATTTCGTTCTGTGACGAAAACTACAGTGAATCGATACTATGACAAATGAAAACTTAGTTGGGACCCCAAATCATCTGCACCCAGAACACGGCGCAGAAAGTGAGCACGGCGCATACCACACTGAAGCACATCCTTCCACATCCCGAGGCGGGCAAGAAATAAAGCACAGACAGGTCCAGCAGTTGCCTTCGGCGAATCACGTCAGTGAACTGCAGTTCGTTGTACGTCAGCATCCGACACAGGGCAGGATCCCGACTCGGCGGGTTCTTGATCTTGAATGCCAAGACGTCGTTCCGGTGGACCATGTCAGGAGGGTAGATATTCGGAGCGGCTTCTTCAGACTCTACGCAATCGGCGTACCTAGAACAGAGTGTATTCTTTTTCTTTCTTTTGGACATAAATACGGGGCGAGCTGGTAAAGGAACTCCTCGCCAAAAAAAGGCCTCAGCCTGGGCGCTCGGAAAAACTCCGCGTGTCCAGGCTCATGCTGTTTCAGTATGGAGTTCTACAGGAGACAGCCTTCACGAAAATCAAATACCAAATTCGCGACGAGGAACCGGCAACTTTACCAAGCCTGGTGGATTTGTTGGCAACGCGCCTACACGACCGCCATGGTTGCCAGTTCGAACACGGGCGGGGAAAGGGAGCATATGGCGAGAGTGGCGCGATGCAAGCACATGATGCAAGCACATGGTGCAAGCCGAAATGGGCCACGCCGTGCTCCGCGTGCACCGTTACGGCGCATTCGGGTGGAAATTTCATGGCAGCACGACCTAGCACTTGGAAATTGCTAGGTCGGCGCCCGAGCTGGATCACGTCACCGTTGCCATCGGAACATGAGTGACAGGAATCAAGTGGTCTTAGTAGCTTGTATCACGCTAGGGGCATCGTGGTCGCTCGTCCTCGGGTTCTGTCATCTGCTAACAACCCACGTGAACTTCGACGTGCGGGACAATGAGGGCCCTCGCTACCCTTGCGATGCGGATATGGCGACACTGGATATAGTTAGGCTATTGGATGCCCGGTCGCTTCGAGGCCGAGCGGAAGAAGTGCTAGGTGGCAAATTCCTGGCGCTCGGAAAGTGGCACGCGAACATCCGAGATCTGACGAACGGGCGAGAACAGGCAGGATCTCGCAAAAAAAAAAAAAAAAATTGCCACGAAATGACCACTCGAATTCGTCATTAGATATACGGTGTGCCGAGCCCCGATATTTCAGCAAGCGTTAAATAACCCGTTGAAGAAGCCAATGAACCGACAGCGCCGCTCATGATAGTTGTCTCACGGCAGGAACCCACAACACCTCATATTATCATCATACAAAACGATACAAGGTGTCTAAGAAAACGTGTCATTAAATTATAATTTAAAAGACTACGCCACCTAGAATGATGCGGTGAACGGCGGCATTTGCTCTTACTAGGTTTTTGCTACCCCCTGATGTGTATGTCATGTAACTTTATTAGGCCAGCTTGTACGAACTGAACTCGGAAATTTGCCAAGTAAAGGTGACTTTTTTACCCCACCAATGTGAAGCTCGTGCCGAATTTACTCAAGTTCATGATAGTTGACGCGGATATCGAGGAGCTATCCCATCGGAAAAAGTCACTGGACGATTAGGATAGTAGGTAATGCGAAATCTGAGCGCAGCATGACATCACTGACCTTGACGAAAAAGGAAAACATGCTTCTTTCAGTAAAAAAAAGCCGGGTGTGAGTTGTCATTTAAAGGGAGACTTCGCAACCAAATAGATTTCAAGCTTGCGGTATTCCCACAATAATTTACACAAACTGAACACAGTTGTGAAATATCTCATTTGAAAACGAAGGTGGAATCATAAAAACCACTTTTGAAATTTGAAAAAGTCTGGCTCCCACCCATAGAAATCGTAAGGAGAGAGGCCAAAAGAAAAGCTGGGAGAGAGAGTGATGGGGGAGAGCAAAGGAGTTGTACGAGGCACAAAACCCTCTCCCAATGTCCAAGTCCGGGAGGCGCCATGATCGATATTCTGGATTCGGTCGGATTCGGCCACAGCCCTTCCACATGCGAAGACCAGATGCGTTCGACGCAATGGTATCCAACACAATGCAAGTCGCTTCCGCTTGCGCTGGGCTCAGTGTGCCATGCCGTGTGCGAAGTGTGTTTGTTCGGTCTGCCATCACCTGTGCGCCTGGATTCCTTGGGGAATGAGTATCGTACGGTTTAAACCTTGTGCTGCAACATGAAAGAACGGCGCAGGGAACTCGTAAAAGACACCGTTCGCAATGCGCTAGGCCTACTGTATATATCATGGCGGCTCACAGGTTCAGATGCCCCTCTTCGCTGGCTTGGTTTCTAGTTATTATGAGAGTTCTATGTTCTCACTGAGCATCAATGGAAGTACTTGTTTCCTTCTTTCTCTGGTCGGGCAACGTCACCATGCATTAGTCATACCATTCCTGCGCTGTTTCCAGACTCTCAGGGAAGCAGATGACCGCTGTTTCTTTCCATCTGTGTCTGAGTGATCTGATCTCGAATCTTCGTCCACTGTTTTGTTTCGGGAATGTAACACAGTGGCTACGACCGGCGTGGTATACTACTACAGGGTGACGTAACGCGTTGGCCTTCGAAGGGGAAAGTTTCTGCGACTCCTCTCCACGGTCCTGTTTCGATTGGATTGCCCGCTTATTTGAGGCATAATTCGTCACGTGAGACAGAAACAAAGTAGATGGTAGGTATACGGTACGATGCGCAGCAATTTTTCCACCCATCGTTCCGAAGTTGATTGTTGAAAGTAGCGCTCGTCTTTGTTTCCGTCCTTGAATTTCGTTCAGCGTGTAGACATAAACCATGACCTGTGATGATGGAAATGTCCCAGCATGCAGATGCTGGTGGCCTCACACTAGGACGGTGCGGGAAGAAACTCAGGCAGGTACAGTTGCGCGCGCCAGCAGAAGCACGTCTTCTTCGTCGCCACCCCCCCCCCCCCCCGCAAGCGCACCCATGACTGTGGGCGATTATCAACGCGCCCAAGGCAGAGAATCAGATGTGCAGATATAAGGTGCTACGAGAGCAGACTACACTCGGTCTGCGGCTTCTGCCTGTATAAACGCAATAAAACACGCTTGGGCAGTTCTTTCGGTAAATACTCTGTTTTTTGGGCGCGTTGGTAATCATCCACAGTCGCGGGTGCGCTGAACGAAATACAAGGACGAAAACGAAGACAAGACACACAAGCGCTACTTTCAACAATGAACTTTAATGGCAACTTACGCGGGGGTTTTAAGCTGAAAGAAACTGATTTTCTTGTTTGTCAAGGTCAGTGATGGCATGCTGTGTTCAATCGTAATCGTAATCGTTTAATGGACGACTATCGTAATCGTCCAGTGATTTTTTTACGTGGTGCGTCCACAACAGACACTATAGGGAGGGAGAATATGCGCTTATTCCAAGAACAAGAGTAAAGACAAATCAAATGCAAGGTAGACTTCAGGGGAAAAAGTGGAAGATCAAGAATGGAGACGCAATGATTATCTATGACGCACGTCACGAAACTGTTGCTGATACCGCGGTCAGTGTGAGCTTATTGGGGATGAGCACTAGGTTTATAGGCAAGGTGCCTGCACTCTTAAAAATGAACTTCACCACATAGCACGCTCCTAGCCAACCATCATCCCGAATGACAACGTTCTCGCCCCTGATTTGTTGAAAACGGGAGGCGGAGCCTATTCTGTGCCGTGCATAATGAACACAAAATAGGCTCCGCTTCCCGTTTTCAACAAATCAGGGGCGAGAGCGTTGTCATTCGGGATGATGGTTGGCTAGGAGCATGCTATGTGGTCAAGTTCATTTTTAGAGTGTGTGCTCGTCACACTTCGTTGTGCAAACGAATTTTTTTATAGTCACCCACAGTTATCAAACACCCTGGTTGGCTAATCAGTATTCACAGATAAGCCATGTGAACAATGATGTAACCACGAATCCGGGCGCTGGCTGTGCTGTCCAAGTGTTTTCCCCCCTGTGAAGTCGGCCCAGTAGGCACGACCCCCCAAAGCAACATGCCGCTGTGCACGTAGGCAGACAGCCCGGGGCTACCACCGCCACAACCACCGGCGTGACACTGTGGTCGCTGTGTGGATAAATTTTGTCTGCATAAGGGAACAAGTGGACTGAAGTGGGGTAGTTGGTGGAAGTACATACTACTGGAATAATGAAGTGCAGCACAAACGCGCGCACAATAGAGTAGGCCAATTATGGTCTTTATAAGCGGACAACCGCAATTTGGCGACAGCTCGAGCGGGGACACTTGCTACAGGAAGGTCTGGGACCTGGTATCACCGTCCATCCCCGCCGGGTTCCTGATCAAGACTTTGTCTTGATTTGCATTGTTGCTGTTGAGTACTTCGTTCGTCGGACGTCTTTTTTGGAACCAACCTCTGCTCCTAGAACGCATCACGAACCTCTGTATTTGTATTGCCCTATCCGGCCGCTGCCTCAACATAAGACTTCTGGAGCATGACTTCGTCTATACAGGACGCGCTCCCTCTGGCCATCCGCCAGTTCGCCGGGGTTCAAACATACTACGGTAATCGCCGGCAAGGATTACGATGAAGCTGTTCGCGAGTTTCTTGAAGCGTTCTATACGTAAGTTTGTAGGGAAACACGTGCATAAGGGCACCATCCCTTTCTTCCCGTCAAGAATACACGTGGTATTTGGCCACGGTTTCAGCTTGCTCTGTCGTTTATTGCTCCACGTGTAAGCTACTGTTTTGCCATTGGTCATGAAATTCGGTGGCCTTGTGTACCGTGTATACTTGTCTTTGCCACAGTAAACTCATTATAATTGCGAGTCTGCAGTTGTGTCTGTCGATTATTGTACTTTACCTACCTTCCCGCCTTTTTGTGCTTCAGTTCATTACTTCAGTATGTCCACATAAGCGTGCTTCTCATGTCCAAGGAACATAACCACAAGGTTTCTGGCGCCCTCGACCGCATTTGAATCCGCTAGCATAGAATCAGTGGTCGTCGGGAGGGGTTGCAAGATTCTTAGGGGTGTTAGTGGGTGCGGAAGCGTGGTTCTGGAAAAATCCCTCTCTGAAAAAAAAAAGGATGAGTGTGAGGCCATACCATTCGAGGCGCTTGCGTCGAAGTTCGCCAACTTGCGCCATGACACGTTCTCGACCAAGGTGTTCGATTTCTGCTTCGAGTCGGCCTTTGAAGTGTCTGTATAGGGCGTAGTCGATGAAGTTTGCGGTGAGAATGACTTTTCGAACGTTTTCCGGTAGTCGGTGTGCCGAAGCCTTGATGGCTGGTCTGGTGTTCCGCTGGAAGGCTATCACGTCGTCCAACGTCCAGCATAGGGCCTCTTTCAGCAGGATCAGGGATTCGTCGAACATATCGGCGATCATCACTAGGTCCATGTTGCCGTCGATTCTGCTCACATTATATATGTTTTTAAGCAGCGAGAAGTGGTATTAAGTTTATACATCTACATGGTGTTATCGTCGAGAAAGTTTCCGAAAAATAAGACTGCAGGACATAAAAATTCGTAACCTTTCGGTGACACTCATAAAAGTTTTTGCAACTCACAACGGTAGTTTGCATCTATGTCACGTACTAATGAATCTAATTTTGTTAACTAAAGTAGCCAACGGGTTTTTACGGCCGTAAAAACCCGTACGGACCCTTTCTTCCCTCCGGGCTGTCGACACACAATTCGCATGAACATTTAAACACGTCACACCTAACCCTTTAAATACCATGCCAATGATGAGGACGGTGCCCAGAAGAAGAACAGTCTCTGTTCGAAATATCGGCGGCTTCTGTCCTGAGGCAACTCCCTCCCTACATCTCTACCGGTTCGCTGGATTTCTACCCATCTACGTGCCAGAAGAAGGTACTTTTGTGTTGCTGATATCGAAGTACCATGTACCATGTTATAGTGTCCCACTCACCGCTGTGGTCCCGTCAATCGCTACTATATTCTATATTTTGTGTCGTCGATTCGCCTGCGTACGAATGCTACTGCTGTCCTTTAGATGTTACAACGCCAACGACTTTACGTTGAGACTCTTTCAACGAAGCTTTCACTTACAGTGAATATATTGCAAAATAAATATATATATACATATTAGACCAGAGAGGTCCTTTAAGTATCGTTCAATGCTTACCGTGCTATGAACTCGGCGATGGCTCTTGCGTTGTTGGGTGTGTAAACGTCATAACCCAAATCAAAGGCCATCTGATTGACCCCGAATCCTCGAGGCCCGATTCGTTGACCGGACAGATACAGTTCGAAATATGCCATGTTATGAGTGTCTTGAAAATCGTCAATGTGAATGTCACTGAAAACAATCGCGTACGTAGATTACATAGATAAAAACTGCAAACACTTACTCCCCACCAATTACCTGGTCGACTTGAGATACGAAGCCAACGACTCAAACGCGGCATCAGGGGATCGCAGAATGGTGACGAAGAAGGCGTTCCCGGAGACGACGCTGGTGTACTCGCTGCGGTTCGAATAGCGGCTGTGGTGAGCGAGGATGTTGTACTCCATGTCGTGCCTGGTCGGCACCATGGACCGGTGGAAGGGGCGTGGGTAGCCCAGATAAATATCGCTCGCCGGAACAGCAAACCACAGTTCCCGGCTGTGGCCGTACCTCAGTAGAATGTTCTGCACTGTTGAACCGGCGCACTGGTGGGTCTTCAGGAATACGATGTTCTTCGCGGGGCTGCAGGAACCCGGGGTCCTGAGAGACAACAGGCAATCTCCAGGTGGGAAAGAGGAAAAAGAGTGGTACCACTTACACGTTTTGCCATGCAATGAGCCTGTAGCTGCAGGTCAGAAGCAGTAACAGAAACAGAGTGGGCTTCAATAGCACACGGAAATGCAGGAGGTTTCCGAAACTAGTTCGAGAATACTGGTGCCTGCAAGCGCAACTGCAGTCTTTGAGAATTAAAAAAAGTGATTTGACGACATTGAAAACGATCGGACAGGTGGACATCGTGGCTAGTCCCTTAGCAGATCAAAGAATAATGCGCACAAAAAGACAGAAACAGTGGTAGTCGCACGAACGGTACACCAACAAAAACGATAGAGCGTGTTGATGATAAAAGTTCACCTTCGTTAATAAGAACACTAATCACTGTGAAAATGGCTACCAGAGAAAGCGTAGAAGATACCCTTCTTCTTCTTCTTCTTCTATGGCCGTGAGCCACTAAGGGAGATTGGCCACAATTGGGCGAAATAACATCTGTGTGGCAGTGGTGAAATGCAGGGCCAGGTTAGGTGCAGGTGCATGATAACTGACGTGTATATGGCGTATGACGAATATCCGTGGAGTAAACAGGGTGTTTCAGTTAAATCCCCGGGGCGGGGGAAGGGTGCCGAAATAGCTTGCATTTGCTGGACACACACGTGGGCATTGTCACGACTATAGACAAAAAAAAAAGTAAGAGGGGCGGGAGATGAGAGTTGAAGGGTGAGGTATAGGCAGGACGAACGGTACTGATGAGACGGAAGTGCACTGTGGATGAGAGGTGCACTAGAGGGGTCTTTGCACGAGACCCGTTTCTTGAAGGAAAAGCACGAGGTTGCAAGTTTTGGTAGTTCGTTCTGCAGAAGAACCTTCGGGGAATAGGATGTCCGTCACTATATGCCAGGCCTGGCGTGTGGGAAGTGGGTTTCCCGCATAGTGTGCATGGTATGCGCGGCATTCTGTCAGGATATGTTCGATAGTTTCCGGATGATGACAGTGACTGCAGCTAGGATCCTCCCTGGAGCCGATCTTAAACAACTGCGAGTTCGTGAACGCAGATCCCGTGCGTAGCCGATGCAGCAGTGTCTGTATGACTCGGGGAAAGTCTCTAATGGGAAGAGAAGGCCGGTGATTTTGCATGATGTCATATGTATGCAGGGATGACGCACCTCAACTAGCTGCTTAATGGCCATGTGCCTGTAGGTGTCGGCCGGAACTGGTAGGAGTGGGCTGCAGCTAAGGTGTACTGAGGATGCTAGCTGGTCCGCTCGTTCGTTGCCTCTGATGCCGACATGAGACGGGATCCATTTGACAGAAAGATCACCTCCGATTAGCTTATGTTGGGCACACAACCTCTTATACAGCGAGCTAGGATGCTACCACACATGGGGTTCATCACGGAACAGAGGGCACTTTTTTTCGAGTCCTTAAGTAAAACGGCGTTAACTATTCCTCTCACTTGGACCGCGGCAGCTGCGTGTAAAAGAGCCAGAAGTTCGGCAGTCGATGATATAGGGTAACGGGCTGATTTCCCTTTATTGCCATGCCATGTTCAATGATGGGATGTAATACGCACTATGTAGCGCTTCTTTCACGGTCGTCAATGGAACTATCTGTGAACACCAGAGTATGCGAGTGGTAGACGTCACTTATCAGGTCCTCAGCCGCCCATTCTGGCCACCAGGGGGCTGGACTCACGCTTCTTCTGTAAACCTGGGATGTGAAGCGTTGGGGCGGGCACGAACTCACGCCATGGAGGCGTAGGTGGACTAGCTGGGAGTCGATGTAGGGCCCCACTATTGGCCAGAGAACTGGTGGCGCCCTATGGATGTGTGTGTCCTTCTTTGAGGTCCGTAAAGAGGGAACGCTTGCTGAGAAATGTTGCCGCGTTATCCAAAAACCGGAGCCCCCTGAGCTCCGAGTGGACACTGACAGGCTTTTCCTTAGCTTCCAGGTACGTTTGGGTGACGCTAGAAAAGGTAGGTAGACCAAGCGCAGTTCGTGTTCCGGCGTGATGAATTAAGACGCTCAAGGGCCTGCCGTTGGCGCAAATCCCCGGGCTAAATAATTCACGAACTGGATAATCAATCGAACCCCCTCCTCAATTTCTGTCTTCACACTGACCTAGATAGCGTATACCGTGCTGGCCAAGGCTAGACCTCCCCTCTCAGAAAAATCTAGGATCCGCCCCTCATTTCGCCTGTCTGGTCCCCACTGGGAAAGTTCCGGGGGTGGGCTCAGGCCCTCAAGCCCCCCGCAGTCGGCGCCTATGTGAGATAGTGTAGGATACGACGTTCTTTTGTAGTAGTAATTCTGGCAGAGAACTGCAGTCCCCACTCTTATCGCGGCTGCATCTCACGCCTTCAGCTTCGGCTTTGCGGAAACAAATATGCGAACAAATGCTGCCACGAAGAAGCCTACCAGGGGGCTCCACGATCTATCCAAAAGCGTTAGCGTAAAAGCGAACGGCTGCTACCAACCTTGTGAAGCGAATTTGCAACTTGCTGTATTCCTCAGTTAGTACTTGGCTGTAAATATTGGCTGTAAATATACTTGACAAGTTCCGATCCTTTCCTTAGAACCAATTGCAACGTTGTTACGTACTGTAATTTTTTATCTATTGAGATGATACAATAACCGTTTGTGCAAAATCACTTTGACAGAAGATGGAAGTCGATGACCAACTTCTGCGTTCAGACCAATGTGTTCTGGTTCAAACACTTGAATCAGAGCACACAAAGCTGCAAGCACAATGCTACGAGCAGGAAGCCTTGATTGAAGCTCAGAGCCACGAACTAAACGTCCTTAGAGAGGTAATGCATGCAACTGGGCGGGTAGGAACGAGCACCACTTGGGTAATTCTTCGAGGCATTTAATCCAAAATTCCGCTCTGGCAGGCGCGTATTTGTCCTCAGCATTCATTTATTACGGGAAAATTATCTTAGTCCATTAGCTTTCTCAATTTTGTTGTTGTTGTTGTTTTTCGCCACGTTCGAATTTGGATTCTGGCATGGAGACACGGTTTATTTCCTACTGTTTTTCTGTGTCTTATTGGTCTTATCTCACAAACTCGATCATATCTCACAAAAGTGAAGATAGAAGAGACTTTGTCACGATGAAAGCATAGCTTCAGGCACTTGCATAGCACACGTACAACAGGCTAGTTTACTTGGTGTCATCCTTCTCGCGGCTTAAACACAGGCTTCGTGTATCATGTTTGGGACGAGCATTAAAATGATTGGATTAATGTGATTCTGCACCTCGATATGTTGCGTTTAATTTAATTACAAGTGCCAAAATTTGTCCAGAAACCTTTAAACTGACTATCTGACGCGAACCAAAGCTGTCAGAAGCTTTCCTACAAGGCTCAGAATCACCATGCAGAATATTTCCATTAAAAAAAAAATGATTTTCATTGTGTCTTATAACCAGCACTTTCTTTGCCGCGATGTCACTGCCAGTAGCTTCCACTTCCTGACCTGTCAAGCAACCAATTCGAGATTACTAGCTGATAACGATTCATCATATCTCAAAACAGTCCTCAATTACCTGTATCTTGGTCACACACCGTGGTGATGGCTAGCGAGCTCCAACAGTGTGTGCTTGTATCACCGAACTCTGAATATCTGCTGCATCAACACGTAACTTACAGCCATATGAGACTCTAATCTCAAAATAAGTCTCCTTCAAAGTACAGGTCCCAACAAAAGTTTACGGAACACGCAAGCGGTGTATTTTCCCCTCGGTGCGACACCCTAGCGGCAAGCGGAAGCGGGCTTGTTCACACATTCAGAGGTGTGGTGGAGTGCGCCGGCAGCGACACCAATTCAAACCACGTTTCGAGCGGAGGAAATACACCGCTCGTGTGTTCCATAAACTTTTGTCCTGACCTGTGCGTTCAGTTTTCTGGACGTCGCATGTTTTGAGGACTACCGGTACCCTGCCAGTTGAATAATTGCGGTGTCTGTTGCAGGAATTAGCAAAGGCACGTCTGAGCCAGAAGGTGTCTATGAGCACTGGGGTAGAGCAGGAGGAAAGTCTGCTAGAAGAGAAGGAAACAAAGGAAGCCTCCCTGACATCGAAACTACAAAGCCTCGAATACAAACTACGGCAGGTAGGATCACCTGTTAACGGTGCTGTCACACTTGCTCGGACACTTACTCGGGACTTACTGGAATGTGGCACTGGTGCATTTCTGACCTGTCCATGGAGCCAGTGCTAATATTTACCCAGTGTCCGAATGTCTGGAGTGATTTTTATAGAGTTTTCGACACCAATATCGCTAGTGCCTTTCTAAACATCTCTGAATTTATCCGTCGGGTCTACTGGGACCGATCGTGCAAACATGCTTTTGCTGAGTGGCGCCTTATCAGAATTAAATTTATGAGTACGCCATGAAAAGTGTGTGAAGTGGCAGGTCCAACAAACCCTGTCATTGAGGTAAGATGAGCTCTCATTTGCCATCATAAATTTGATATGTGATCTGACCGCTTCAGCCAGGCCAAAACTAACCACTTTGAAAAAATGGCTAGGAAGCAAGCGAGCTGGTGAAGATGATGCATAATGTAAAATCCCCGAGACTAGGGAACACGAAAGGACAGACACAACACGAAGTCTCAAACACAGCTGAAAATTTTAATTCACATACAAGATGGTTATGGTTGTATATAATTCTTGTATGTGAAGTAAAATTTTCAGCTGTGTTTGAGACTTCGTGTTGTGTCTGTCCTTTCATGTTCCCTAGTCTCGGGGGTTTTAAAAAACTGCGCAGAGTGCAATGGCCAGTGCCGGCTGAACTCCACACTGCAGTTCTTCTCGTTGGACTGAGATTTTTTTCATCACACGGGTGCCTAAACCTCGTCACATCGGCTGCATGATACTAGAAAAATGTGCTTCACGTGCTTAAAGATTGTACGTCTGCTGTGCACATGGCAGATTGCTATGTGCGTGATTTGTTATTGAAGACGACGGGCAGGCAGGAGCAGACAGAGCTGTGGTCGCAGCTCTCGGAAGGGACATAATTCCATTAACATTCTCAGACTTTTCAGACTCGGAGTCTTTCGACTAATTCAAGAATCTGATTAGGTCTACACGAAAACCATATCGAAATTTGAAAGTAGCCGCCGTCTTCTAGCTGAGAATTGTGGGAATTAGCTGGTGAGCTCACCCTCCAGACTCCAGAGTGAAACGAACTGCCTCGGATGTGACCATGAGCGAATATTCGAGCGGACGGATCTGAGCTAATTTTTCATAAACCTTCAAGGCCGCGTGGATACCCGTATTGGATAGGTTCTTTGATGGAGCGAGCTGTTTTAGTGTTACTAGTTTAGGCTGCCAAGGGGACGATGGACAAAGGAGGCAACGCACAACAGAAACAGATTTGCCTAAACTGGTAATGTTACACCAACTACCCCAACTTTGCACTTTGGCTGTTCAGTGGCCTTTCATTATCTTTTGTTACTCCAAGTCCTACAACACTGGGCTGCATTCCTCAGTTCCAGAAGTGAGACAAGAATTACGCTTATTGTTGCAGTCTCACCAGGAAGAGTTCCGGCTCAAGGACGAAAAAGAACGCCAAGCCTTGGAGCTGGAGGAGCTCGTTCGTCTTCGGAGCGCCTTAGAGCTGGAAAGGAGGAACCTTCGGTCAGACTTAAGAGAAGCCAAGCAAAGGGAGCAGAGACTCCTGGTTGAAATTAATGACCTGGAGGAGCAGAATGTCTCCCTGCAGAAGGATGTGGCATCCTTGCAGGGTTCCCAGGTGGGCCTCTTTTATTTTACTATCTCAGTCGTTTGTCTTACATTTTGCGTTAAGATATCAACGTACCAGAATGTCACTGACTTACGAACTTTCCAACTTAGTAATAGTAATCGTGGAACGAGCGCAAGTTAGAGTGATATGCAGTATATATGATGTGCACCGAAAAATATCAAGGATCCCGTCTCGTCTGCTTTTTCATATTTTCCCGAGTTCCCCTAGTTCATGTCCCTGCACTTATTTCTCAAACACAGGGAGATGTTTCCGCCACAACATCTTGCGTTTATCTAAAAAGCGAGAAGCGCTTTTTTTTTTTTTTTTAATCACATTATCAAAAATGTGCATTTCCACACAATATTGCCCAATTTTATCCCGTTTTACGGCTCCCGAAATAAAACCCAATTTCCGAAACAATGTAAAACCTGAAACCCCCAAGGGCCTAATTATGACTGATTATGTCTAGGTTACTTATAATTGGGTACTAGACAGGAACCTCCATCTTGGAGAGAGATAACTGTCAGGTGCCTAGCAGTCGGATTCTGATTTACTAATATGATTCCAATTAGATTAAATCGGTTAATTCGTCAATCATTATTGGAGCCTCGCGCATATTCCAGGTCGAATTTGAGGGAGCAAAGCACGAGGTCTGCCAACTCTCCGAAGAGGTATCCTACTTGAAGAGCCAGCTGTACGATGCTGAGGCGCTCAGAGAAATTACGGAAAAAAAGCTCGAAGAAGCCCTCGAAGCGTTTCAGTCGGAAAGGGAGCAGAAGTATGCCCTCCGCAAAGAACTCGATCAGCGGCTGACTTCAGAGTCTCCTGTACTACATCTGAGTGGGCTGTCTTTTACAGCGTTCCACCTCGACCGTAAGTGGGACAAGTTTTCACTTTTTTGCCATATCACTGAGTACTAATGTTACCAAATAGCCTGCGTTGGGTCTACCCGTAGCAACATTTTACGCTTATGTTTCATTAATTATTATGTTAATTATTAATGTTAATTAAATGTTAATTCATAATAATGTTATTAATGTTAATTATTAATTAATGTTAATGTTAAATTAATGTTAATTATTATGCGCAAAAACATGTACATTACTGGCGACATGTCTGAGTATTCTAGTAGGCAGTGAACTGTGCCAACTGTGCAGAGAACAGTGTTGTCGACCTGAAGGCAAAGGTATTTGGATGGTAGCGGGCAACAATGGAACTGCTGCCACCTGGTGTATTGAAAGTGTAATATCGAAGCTACTGTCCTAAATGACTGTCCTAAACATAATTTTGTATGCACCATTTTTCACGGTCAGTAATAATGACAGTGACAAACTCTCCCAAACCTTTAAAAGTACTACAGGCAAAAAGACGTGTCATGGTCACACCTCTAACTTTGAAGGAGATGTCATTAAAACCATTTCCCGTGTGTATGAGCTGCACGTGTGATTTTAAGCGGGTCTGATGCTTTTTTTTTTTTTTTTGGAACAAGAGTTCCCGAACATTCGTACAACTACAGTCGTAGACCGATAATTTGGACTAAAAAAAGAACCAATGTATATTTCTGCGTCCTATGATTTGAACCAGTCCTGGGAAGACAGGCTCGATTATTTGTACTCATCTCGCTCCAAACCTGCATGGTTTTTGGGACTTGCCAATTCCCAAGCGCCAGAAATGTGACAAAAATGTACTCCCGTGCCCGATATTTCGTACTGCTTTTATGACACAAAGGCACGAAGGCTATTAGCCACTCCTCACATGATGCATGCGGCAGGCGGAGCTTATTTGCGCATGACCAAACCCAAACGCTCAACTATGAGCATCTTTGAGTATCGGAAATACTCAAATGCCGACCTCAGCTTGAAGTGAGGACGTCGATGATTCGTTGATGCACCCCCATCCACGGTGGCAATCCTTGACGTGGTGACCATACTGATGATGCACTCTCTGAAATTTGCCGCAACACGTCTAGATTCCTTTTTTAACCCCTTTGCTTCCACAGTTTCCGCACCCCTTCATGCACACCATTCCGTGCTTGACGTCACAGGTATAGCGGTATAGTTGACAGGTATAGCGGGAAAAGAATAGCTTAATAACAAAAATACAAAAAATGGAGGCGAATAATTTTTGCTTTATTTTTGCTCCTCAAACTGTAACGTGATGCACTTAACCATTTCGATACTGTCGTCATTTTCCCACTTAAGATTCATCCATTCATCCTCATCATTATGACATTGACATTTTCGCTTCTTCTCAGTAATTTCTTACAAGTATTAGTGCCATTGTTTCTGCTTAACTTCGATGTTTCACTGTTAACTTTGTTGCCATTTTGTCTATTTGAAAGTCTGTGTTTCTCATAGCCTAATTAAACATGTATAATATTTTGTGGTGCACCAACAAGGAGACCCTAATGGTTGTTTTTGGGCACCTAAACAAAAATAAAGTTGTTATTATTATCATTATCATTAGCATGATGCCTTAGAGGTCCGCGGCGCAGACACAGCTGAAAAGTCAGTAGACGCGCCGGATCCGACGCCTCACTCTCTCTCTATCTGCATCGCTATCCTTCAGTTGATCATCATCTGTGGTAAATTCTAGGTCATCACAATCCTCACCGTCGTCGCTTTTGAATAATCGCTCCACTATTTCATTGCTGGTAAGACTTCTGCTCCACCACGCTCAAATTCAGAGAACATTTCCCGCGTAAATCGCCAGCAGAATACTGGTTTGCCACTGCCACCTAGCGTTAAAAGGACTAACCAAACGAGGAGCAGCACTGACAGTGTCGCAGTCTGTTGGCGTGCTTTCGAAACAAAACGCTTTTCTGCAGTTTCTGGTGAATCGCTGACGACTTCTTCCGCTTCGGCTCCTTTCAAGGAGGCCCCTGCATCGCCCATCTTCGGAAGCGAATGGGTTAAGTAACTTGGAATGTTCGAAATGAAGTGGATTTATCCCATTCACAAAAAATTTGGACTGATTCCGTGGCTACTAGAAGTCCGAAAAATCAGTGGGGGATTGTACTTCTGCCAGATGTCCCGAGCATAAAGTCTTTGCCTGCCCATGAAGGCAATAAATGCTCTTCTTTCTTTTCTGTCAGTTCATGTGAGTGGCTCTACTTTGTAAAGACAACCGTGGGAAAAAATGCACGCGGGCATTTTCCTTTGTGTAATGGCTGCCCCCGTCATTGCCAAACCTTCAAAAGAAAGACCAGCCATTACACGTGCGTGTATTACTTTGTGCAATACAGTGTAAAACCACAAAATCAAGTTGCATTCTCACATTTTTCTCATTAGATTCACTGAAAGCACCAAATAATTGCAAATACTGCGATGAGCCTCTGAAAATATTAAGGAGAAAATAGAATTGATGCACTCTGGTGGTCACATGCTTTGTTGAGGGTGAGGTCTGAAGTTCCATTCTTCATTGTACATTCGTTTAAAAATGATCTAATCCTGTGTAAACAAGTACTATGCCAAAGATGATAATGCAGGCAACAGCTGGGTATGAGAGTCGGGCATGAGAGTATGAGAGCCGGGTAGAGTTGAGATGACACCACCTTTGGGTTTCAATATGGAATGCCATACTTTTTCTGAAGTGCCTTTTTTCCTTTTTTTTTTTTTGTGCACATTCAATTCTAGCACACTGTGTGCCTACAGCTGTACAATGGAACATTTGCTATTGCATAATACATGGTATAATTAGTTGGTTACGAAAATTCCATGTGAACTTTGATGCAATGTTCAATCCAATGAGGTTTAGGCACAAGCTTGAACCAGGTTCCCAAATTGTGTTGGGTTTCAAACTAAATTGTGTCTCGTTTTATTTGTAAGACCTAAAAAGTGCTGTCCAGAAGAAAGCTATTTTTTTGTTTCAGAAACCTTTGTCCTGTGTTAAGTGAGGTATGGGGACCTACGTCCCTGATGGGTTACCTTGAAGGTCATAATTGGGACCTGCAGCGTATTGTAGTACTCAGTGGTACTTGTAAAGATACAGAGTTCAACTCTCTATGGAGTTCCTCTTTTGCTACAGCATGCCCACGGACCCCACGAAGTTGCATGTATCATCACTCGGGTGAAGGTGAAACTTTCTATAGCCACACTGCGCTTCGCTGTCCGCATTGCTCATCATCCCTGCAGCTGCAGGGAAATGGACACACTTATGTATCTCGACACGTGCAGACGGAAACATCGAATAGCTTTGCTGACCCGATCCCATGGAATAGCGAGGAACCCCCCACAACGCAACGGTTCTTCGTGCCACTGTCTTCCACGGGGTTGCATTTCGTTGACAAAGCATCATCCGGTGATGGATGCGAAACAGCATCAGGCAACATTCAATGGGGTTTTGAGCGTCTATGCTTGCATGAGGTACACGAGAATGTTGTAAGTGGTGTCAGGTGTGGAATACCTGGTGATTTTGGTGCATGTGATACTTCTGCTGATGTTGGACGTGACTTGAGCTCTTGTGGACACTCTTTGAAGCGTAACACTTCAGATAATTCTGAAGCCAGCATGACCGAAGACAGTGCAGACTATCTTGATGGCAGGCTTTCAGCATGTTATCTTCCTGAATATGAAGGAGGGACCAGTAGTAAAGAAGGAAGTGTGATAGGGAACTATCTATGCAAACCTCGAGCGTCATCAGCGTCGTCAGAGCAGTCCACTGCGTCTCCGCCGCTGAATGTCGAATCGCTGGCGTCATCATCATCATCATCATCATCCACGCAGTCCAAGACATTGACACCACTAGTGGATTTAGCTCAGCAAAGAATTAAACGGAAGAAGCATTCCCGGCATTGTAAAGGGCTGCGCATTGCAGGCAAAATGTCATGCGCGATATTTGACGCAATATTTGGGCCCTAACTTTGCTCTGGAATTTCACATATAGATAGTCTGACTATGGTTAGATTCCCTTACTATGCATCTAGTCAAGGCAGGAGTACTTCAGTATTTTGAAAGAATTGCGAGGAAGCAAGCGAGCTAGTGACTAGAATGTGACTAGCGACTACTGACCCCTGAGACCTCGAGATGACAAAACTGACACTTTGTGCCGACTTGTGGGTCATTTTTGTAGTCCCGCAGTCTCTGGAGTTTTCGTCATGTATTGTTTAGTGGTTTGTCTGTGATAATACAGTGATATGATAGAATAGCAGCTGTGATGTAAATTAACGTATTTCTGAAAAGGAGGGATGAGTCTCTCCGGAATCGTAAGGTGGTGTGTTTTAAACACCACCTGGCGACCACCTGTTAAAAAATTTTATACAGTGCAATCCCGTTACATTGACCTCGAAGGGGACAGTTCCTTCTAATTAAGTGCAGTTTGAACTAAAGGGGTCACCCTGATTGAGGGCTTACTGTGCTAGCAACACATAATAGCTGCATCGGCAATGAGTCATGGCTAGTCAGGAACTGCCTAAAGTTCATGGTCACGCGATGCCGAGAATAAGACAAAAATTGTTGTATTTTTTTTGTTGTTGTTGTTTTGTTGTTGTTGTTTTTCAGGCAAACGTGGTCGAAAATATGCATCTGAAAGATGCTGTTGACTGACATCTTATGTTTTGCTGTTTGCTTGTATGTTTGTTTTGATTTTATATAGTATTTGGTCTAGTAGTGAGTCATGCATTTCTGCCATACTTTGATACAGTGATATTTTGTTACTCTTGCTCCGAGTTAAGCTCTGAGCTGAGTAATGTTGCACAGTATTCCTTATTCTGCTCAGCTCAGAACAGGGTGTAATGCTGCTGCATTCCCTGAATAGTATTCAGCCTGCTTGTGGCAATGTTGTGGCTGCTTTGCAGCGCCTATATTACCATATATGCCACATATTACATTGTTTGTATTTTATTGAGAATATAAGTCTGCGTTGTTTGAGCCACTTGTGGAACATGATTCCTCTGCCATTGAGTGTACTGATGTGAAGTTTTACCTGTGCCATGTAGAATGTGCAGTTAGTGTACAGTACAGTACAGTAGTGAATAGTGAGCTATCTGTTACACACAGATGGTCGGCAGTCCAGCTAAGCTTATTATGTAAAGTTTTGCTAGCCACCTAGAAAATGAATTGGTGACTGTTGAAAGTAGTGGCTGTAATGAGTAGAGCTAAACTTAGATAGGCACACGTTGGAGATGATGCTATATCTAGAGATAATTGGTGCAAAATACAGCTTATCCGTAGGCGTCTTAGACAGCATGGAGTAATTTCACAGATTATCACGCAGAAGGTCCCTATCAAGACTGCAGTCCTAGAACCTCAGGAACGGTGGTATCAGTTTCTCAAAAGGTCGATATATTTTGGTAGTCTGTACTTCCGTATTGGTGTAGTACTGTACTCTGTGGGCAAGTGTTCCAAACTCCCCTAGCAGGTGCAAAAGGCACATTCCACGTGGGACTTCCTCCAGTGGTGGCTCAGCAGCTCTGCGGGTCGTTGCAGTCAAGGTTGCTGCGATCATGATTAGGGCCCGGATATTTAGGCACTTAAAAACTGTGGAAACAGGCAGGCGATTAGGCCCTCGCAAATAGCAAAATAGGCAATATAAAATAGGCACGTTAATCTGGTACACTTTTTGGCTCTGCTGGTACACTCCATCCAGGAAAAAAGGCTACAGTACCGTACAAGCTTTGACTTCTTGTTCTGCTGAGGCGGCCCAGAACCATGCAATATTCGATGCTACTATTCGTTCTCCGCCCTCGAAGATCTCGAAACGCAAAGAAAGGCCAAATCTTTTGATAAAATATACATGAACCCCTTCTAGCAAACCAAGGTACTGAAGGAACACGAGAGAACTGATGTTCTGAAGCTGGAACAACATAGAAGGGACGAATACACACAAAGCCGTCGAGTCCTACAGCTGGCTAACCTTTTCAGTGACTTTCATCGTTTATCGTACTGAAGGAAACCAAATGCAAAAAAAAAGAAGAAGAAGAAAAACAAAAGGCACAAACACACAGAAACGAAAAGCAAAATGCAGCACTCAGCATGAGACTGAAAGGCGCACTCGCACCTCTAAAAAAAAAAAGCTGTCATGGCATCTAAAAACGTTAAAAAAGGGTACAATGCAATAGAGTCGATAAAAAGGCATTTAGGAGTTTATAGGCAAATGCCTAAAATTCCGGGCCCTAGTCACGATGCATCACATTTCAACTATACGGGGCGAGAAGGTCCTGCATCCAAATAATACGTAAACAGGTGGCACTATCAAAAAGCTTTCTTTTCATTGAGCATCTCTGAGACAGCGGCCAAGGACTGAGCAGCGAGCGGCTCATTTGCATACTCTCATTAATTAGATAAAACTCCCGTCTTTTAAATTTTGCTTCGGACGCTTTGGGAACCCCTTTTTACCGATCGGAGATTTCGTCGAAAAATGTTCCAGAAAAGAAAAAAAAATGTGTCGACACTCTGTGATTTTTTTAGTGATTAATTTGTTTTGGTCTACATGTCTCTTGCATGGAGCAGCGTACCAACGCGATCTTTTGGCCTGCTATCCGGCTATAAATTACGTGTTCATCCACGTAGTTCATACACGGGGTGTATATAAGGAATCAGCTCAGAATGTACCCTTATCACGATGTCGACGACTGCACCAAAGCGTCTCTTCTGTCCGTTTTTTTATCCTATGTCACGCCTGTGTGTGAACCAGGCGGATGAACACGTATTTGGCAGCCGGACAGCTGAGCGAAAGAGCGCATTGGTGCGCTACTCCGTGCAAGCAATATGTAATCTGAAACCAACTAATTACTATAAAAAAAAAATCACTAAGTTTTGACGCAGTTTTTTTTTCCTGGAATATTTTTCACTGAAGGTCCCAATCGGTAAAACGGAAGTTCCAAAAACGTCCGGAGTAAAGTTTGTTTTATTTAAATATTGAGCACGCGCAAATGAGTTTCTTGATGCTCAGTTCTTGGCCGAAGTCTCGGGAGTGATGACTAAAAAGAAAGCTGTTTGATAGCTCCACCTGTTTACCAATTATTCAGCCGGGGGACGTTAGTGAAACACCCGGTGTGGGTGGTGTTTCACCTAACGTGATAAAAAAATCTACTACTCTTAACATTATGGGGTCAAAGCTCATGGGGTACTCTACCCTTCCGTGGTATTTGTATGTTATGTTTGACGTTTAATGTTTTTACAGAGTCCCACTCTGAAGACGGACACCACATTGACGAGGACTATTCCGAGTCAGACGTTCCTGAGTTGCAGCAACTGGAAGCTGACATCATCAACCAGCCATCGGAGAGACGTGAGAAAGCTCCACGATGTGCAGTTGAAGCCCAATGTTATTAAGCTTCTAATATTTTTAACTGAAGGTGGTGATGTTCCAGCGACCTGTCGACCAGCGACTGTGAACGACCTCCTCAGCGAGCTCCATGTGACTGAAATAAGGAAGCTCGAGAAGCAGCTTGAGCAGGTAAGTAAAGCTATCGGGAAAAGTTCAGTTTGACTTAGAAGAACTGTAAAGTGAATGTACATACAAAAAGTATGTTTTTCTGAAAGCTCGTAACTTGGATGAAAGCGTAACAAATTATACAGAGTGAATGTGCAGCCAATGATGGTTCATACTTATCCAAATCTACTACTGTTCTGCAGATAGTGTGGGCCTCTAGTACAAGGCATACCTGGGTTTGCCTTTTCTGGTTAAGCGCCCATTACAAATTTGGGAGTAAAAATTGAGCATTATTTTTTATCTACAGACCCAGGTGCAATCAGCTTTTGATCAGTGGACCACACTGGCAATAGATAGCAAACAAGTCTGTCAATAGATATGTTTCCACGGAAGTGCAGTAAAGAAAGTAACTTGGACCAATTCGGAGTTAGCCTGATTGAGACCAATCTCAATATGGGTAGGCCAAGTCCTGGGAGGAGTCCGGTTTCACCAAAGGAAAGTTGGAACGTATCTGTACTTTGCTGTAACAATGGTCTCGTACCTATTCCATTACTTAGTTTAGCTAGCGGGTACAACACTGAGCCAGAGCACACCCTATACATTCTAATCAAAGTGTCACTCAGTTTGCTTTGACCGTGTATCGATGTTGAGCATAAGGTAAACCCCAAACTGTCATTCTTTAATGGGTATATACACCGGCAAACAACAGTACAACGACGAAAAAGTTTCCCGTTTCATCGTCAGATTAACGTACCATAAGCTGCAGGTCCCTTTTTATGTATGAAGGGTGCGTAGCATTCCGGTAGTGTATATACCCATTAAAGATGTCAATCCCCGGCATTTGGACTGTTTTCAAAACTGTCATTCTTAAAGCATTGTAATACCTCTGTCAGACGGGCACATATACGGCCCTTAAAGTTACGGCATTAAGGAATGGCCGTAAGTTACATACGGCCCTAAGCTCTGGGGAGCTGCCAGACGGTATCCGTGAAGGCATTTTGTCGATGATGTCCAAGTCGATAAACAAGTCTGTGAACGTTGAATGTAATGTAGCGAAATCACGCTTTTTCTTACTGAAAGTACACGAAAACAACGTTTTGTTCGTATTTTCAAAATACAACAGCAAACTATATTTGCTTTTAAGTGCTTTGTATATTTTTTTTAGTGGCGTCTGACTTTTTGGATGCAGACGACACGGTGCGATGCCGTGTGCAGTGGTTCGAGGGTGTAACTACAAACGTTGCACTTGTACAGGTGGGATAAAAAGTGAAGCAAATTGCAAAAACGCCAGAAAAAGACGGAAAAAAAAAAAGATGACAACATTACGTCGGGTAAAAAGCATTTTATTTCGAATTGAATTAAATGTGCTAAATCCTGTTTATGGTATGCTTGGTGACGAGGCTTGGGCAGTTTCGATGGAACGCCGTGAACGGTCTTGCGGGAACGCCGTTGCCCTTCTACCTCAGTTTTGTCGCAAAGGCCTTATTGCTGACCGTCTGGCAGGAAGTTAATGACAGTATGCATTTACGGCCGTGACCGTTAAGGCCATATATGTGCCCGTCTGACAGAGGTATAAGAGCACTTGATGTGACAACTTTTGCAGCTGGAAACAGAGAAAGGTCAGGTGGAATCGAAACTGGAAGATGCCTTACGTCAGCTGGATGAAGCGAACGGTGCGTCAGAAGGACGGATGCCTAACCTTGCCCGCCTTCGACGGCAGGTCAATGCCCTCGCAAATCTTCACAAGGAGGATTACGGAAGTGGGGTATGCTCCGTTCCTGTAACTGATTCCTGCGTATGTGTCAACATGTTCCTATGCATGCTGCCGCAATATGTAACAAGAAAGCTCTGTGCCGAGTGTCATGGCTGAGCGACACAGGGAAGAAAAGAGGCATTTTTTATGGCGGTGTCGTTAGAAAAAATGCTCGCTAGAGCTGGTGGAATTATGTAGTATATTCAGATTCACACAGAGTCACACTGTCAGTGAGTCACACAGTGAGTCACACCGCCAAATAAAATGTTTAAACCTACTTAAAGGAACCATCGCATCCAGGAACATACTATGTATGAGACCGGTACGATAATGAGACTCTGCATGTAACGATTTTGACAGTGATGCCAGAAGTGGGAGATAAAGGGAAACAGTATTTTTTTTAAAGGGATATTCATTATTTTAGAGCATCAATAATAGTTGCAGGCATTTTCCAAGGCCTACGCAGGTTTTAACCTCATGCATACGTTGTTCGTTGGCTTCTCTCAGCTTGAGTGCTTCATTTATTCAGCGACGCTGCTTGACGCACCATAGTCCGAGTTGCTTTAGCGCTATAAAAGCCCCAATGATGATTGTCATACAGTCGCCGACCGATTTTTCGGACCTCGAGTTTTCGGACATGCTCGATTATTCGGACTCGTTCGCGGAACGGCCGCGGGTCCCATAAAGTTGATGTATAAGAACGTTCAAAATTTCGGACGCCGTGCAGCCCCGTCGCTCGATATTTCGGACTCTGTTTGCCCGACCAGCGAATTTCTCTCTTGGGGTGACGGAAAGTATTGGTATCGTCCGAAATTCGTATCAAAAGAAATCAACCAACTAAAATATTGAGGCAACAAAATAGGCAGTGGTGATCGTTCATTTTCCATTCCTCTGAGTAGAAGAGGTCTGTCGTAACGCTTTTGCGTCATCGTATTTGGCCAACGGCCCAGCATGTGCTGTCCGCCCGCGAGTCGCGCGACAGCGCTGTAAAGCGAGCTTCACCTAAAGCACGCATGCGTTAGGTGAAGCCGACTTGCGGACTTGATGACGGCAGTGCCTCTGACAGTGTACATTGACGAAATGTCGCTTCGGGAAATAGAAGCTGATGTTATCAGGCAGAGCTGGAAGCGCGTTAGGAAAGCATCGACAAATTTTACCAGCCTACTAGAGCTTAGTAAAGGTTATTTTGAAGCGAAATTCGTTTTTTCGGACTTTTGCGCGATCCCCTCCGAGTCCGAAAAATCGGACGGCGATTGTACATTGACCCCAAAGTATCGCACTGTACAGGACACGGGAGACCTGCAGAAGCTGAAGGAGTCGCTGTTACGGCACGAAGACCGCCATCTCAAGGCTCTGAGGCTCGTCGAAGAACTGCAGAACGACTTAAACAAAGCTCAGGATACTGAGGATGCTGAGGAACAGGTAGACCGGCTGCGTGACCAAGTCGCCAACCTCATCAACAAGGTGGTTTTGTAATCTCCTTCTTGGGAATGTAACAACAACGACGAAACAACAATGTAACGTGCTTGTATTTGTCCGCAGATAAAGACCTATGAGGAGGAAATTGCGGACCTGAAGGAAGACCTCGTGTTGGTGGGAACATTCACCGAGGACTGCCAGAAGCGCATGGGTTCCGCGCAGGTGAGCCAGACAGCCTTCAGGTTGCGAAATATTGCTCAACTGCTTTTGAAGCAAACTTGTGCCAGTTCTTTTTTCCTTTGTACCGCTCCTGTTACTTGCGCTTTCCTCACTAGGGCGGTGCGAATAGTAATTTTGAAGTTGGAATCGGATATGAATTGAATATAGACAGCCAGTGAATACAAATAATGGAACAGGTACGAACGAAAGCTGATCGGTCTTTAATGAACAAAATGTAGTACACGGGGACACTCTTTAGATCTCGCACTGCTTACTTCCGTGCAAATACACTAAAACCCCGAATGAACTGTCGCACACAATCTGAATCAGCCCTCAATCCTGATCAGCGTCGTGGAGCTAGGAGCGTTTGGCACGGAATTTGACAGAATGCCTTATTTTTAGGGGTGTGCGGAGGTTAGAGTTCTCGAATTCGAAATCGAATATCAATCACTCCAAGTATCTCATTCGCGAATCGAATACCCAATGTTGGGATTTCTGAATATCCGACTACTCGCAAAATATGAAGGACGCCTCCTGAAAGTGGGCTTCACCTGACGCATCCTTGCATGAGGTGAAGCCTGCTTTACGGAATTGCCCATGCTGCAGGACCTACGCAAACAGATTGTAGTTTAGCTTAATAATGTGAACCCAAGTTTATTGTGCATACTCCGCAAGAGGAAGGGGCGGCGTCCCTACCGTGTGCACTTTAGCGGTGGCAGTGGGGGATTTTGATTTGATGTTTGGGAGTCTACCTTTAAAGACTCTTAAATAATGCCTACAGCCCAGAAATAAAAAGGGCGTCCTAAAGATTCACAGGGCATGTATTGTACGCTCCTTCCTATAATCTTCCTATAAAGCTCCTGTACACTCTGTAGATGCCGAAAGATCTTTCAGCGAGTATAAAATGATTGCAGGCGACAGACAGCATTCTTTATGAGAGGAGGACACGAGATAACGTGTGTGTAATGCCGAGCCACAACCTGGCCTCGAATCTACAATTTTATAAAATGTTTTTCGTTCCCACATTATCCAAGAAAATAAAGCGTTTGCCATTTGAAGCAGCTGTTTGATGCCGCGGAATGCTTGCCACGGAAAATCGCAGAATTTTACGAGACGGTGCCGCAGAATTTTGGGTTTGCTGCGGCAGAAAAAATGACTACTGCGGCCTTAGTAGTCATATTCGCAAGTGGCTAACAAGTGTCTGCGCTGTTGATCTCTGTCGCCGAGACTCACTTTGTGCACACCTGTGGGCAATCACAATCGTTGTCTAATCACAATTGTGTGCAATGTGGATCCTGCTTTAGTGCGTTCGGGGTATAATTGTTCGACACGTTCCGGAGACAGGTCAGTGCGGCGATTTGTAACAGCATTACTGCACACTGAAAAGATTTGTTCATTCGCAACCTGGCTTGTTGGTATGGAAGGATACGGCTTTTAAGCTTTCTAGACGTTGAAAGAGTGCAGGATGTCATAGTAAGAGATTTGCCAGTACTGGAGTAGTTCCAGTTGGAGCCTTTAACGGAGAACTGCACGTTAAGCACTTTGACGCATCATCGCGTCGCTCGAAGAATCCTTAAATGAGACTCCTGCGCACTTTATCTGTGCCACTTGACGTTGCCTTCTGCATTCGATATGCACAAACTGAGGGAAAGCAGTACACACATGTGTATTCGCATACACGTGCGGTCCGTGAGCATGTAAGCGTAATATCCGTCGCGGCTTTCCAGAGTTTGCATCTTCGTATGGTTTTGGATTCGGATGTGAAGAGCAGGCCGCTCTGTGGCGCCGTTATCGCTGTTGTTAGCACAGCGCGTGCTGAAAGCGAGAAAATTCAAAGTTTTTTCGAATCTCTCTATTCGATTGGACGACCAAATCGAATATCTGATCTGTGCAATTTGATATTCGAAACTTCCGAATATTCGCATAGCCCTATTTTCCTCCCTTGTGCACCGTGGTGATTTTTGCAGCGTGCTGCACGCTTACTTTCCTTGCCTATGCTCTTACACTTCTCTGCTTGATCAACCATTTCTTTGCTTATAGTATCTAAGTTGCGCGTTATGCATGTGTCTGATGCTGCTAAACTACATTCCGTCCTGGCATGCGTTGCCCATCATCCTATATCCTCCTGCACCGCACTGACAGAGCTTGAGCTGCTTCACGTCCCTCTGTTGGCTTCAAAGCTCCATAATGCGTGTTCAAACACCAACTGTTAAATATCTGCTGATGGCTCATCTAGGAGGAGCTGCTGGCTGCATCGGATGAACTGGCCCAACTGTACCACCACGTGTGTACAGTGAACGGAGAAACACCGAGTCGCGTAGTTCTGGACCATGCTGCAGGAACTAACGGCTCGATGGACAGTGGTACGTTGCATTCCGGCAAGTCCTTTCGTCTGTGACCTCACTGCATAAGGGGACTAGGAGGATTTTGATAATCTCCGAAATAATGAACCTTTTCCTTCGCAGCCATTCCAAATGTCCCAGCTCCCGACAACAAGCCAGCCACGATCAACTCTTCCGCCCTAGACACGCTCCGGGAACGACTACGCACGGATCACTTCCGCGCAGTTTTCCTACGTGGGAACACCTCCATCGACCCCGCACAGTGCGCCACTCTCGGGGAGACTCTCCGCGACCAAGTCCGTCACCTTCGATCTGCCGTCGAAACTACGCTGGGTCGCTCTAGAACTCCAGGCGACGGTACGGGTGAAGAAGACCCGCAAGAGCAAGTTATCAAGCTGAAATCTTTGTTATCGACGAAGCGCGAGCAGATAGCGACGCTGCGTGCCGTGCTCAAAGCGAACAAGCGTACCGCCGAGATCGCGCTTGCGAACTTGAAGTCAAAGTACGAAACTGAAAAGTCCGTCGTGAGCGACACCATGGTCAAGCTCAGACACGAGCTGAAGTTGCTCAAAGAAGACGCAGCGACCTTTGCATCTCTACGCGCCATGTTTGCTGCACGGTGCGAAGAGTATGTAGCCAGGCTGGACGAGCAGCAGAGACAGCTCACGGCTGCAGAAGATGAGCGGAAGACACTGAACTCTCTCCTGCGTATGGCCATCCAGCAGAAGCTGGCCCTGACCCAGCGATTGGAAGACCTGGAGATGGACCGGGAGAGGTCCCACCTGAGAAGGGGGCCACGGAGGGGTCCCACGGGACAGGGTGGGGGATCCCAGCGGGGGAGCCCGCACCACACAGCGTTAGGTTTTTTTGGACATTAGCTACATTAACGTTAGTTCTGGTTCAGCAGAGGCGGTTTTTCGAATATATATACTGCGTGATTTGTTTTCTAGGCAGCTACATATAAATGGTTATGAGGACTGATTCTTTATGCCTTTATTTATGCCACGAATCAGGATAATGCAAACTTGTCTGTTTACAAATGGAAAGAGTTGCAACAAAGTTGTCAACAGTGAGTCCCGATTTTTTTTCTTTTCTAGAATATAACTTGGCATAATGTTCAGTTTTAGTATGTATGTATTTATATATAGTTTTAAATATGTTTGATCGGTGCTTGTTCTTTACTTGTCTCGAGTTTAACTGCTTGTTTTTTTACCTGCCTTACTTCCGCATACTGTAAAACCCTTCAATTTTGCGGCCAAAATCACTCGCGAATCGGAGCAGAGCGCATATCCAGCGCCACAAAGGTGGTAAATTCTGGATGCTAAAATTTGTGGCTTGACTGGTGATAAGCCAGTTTTGAAACGACCTGTACAGCTATTTGATTAAAGTAGCATTGCATACTGTTGTCTGCAAAGTAGTCCAAATGCTGATTAATAACCGTTATACAACCAACTGTGAAAATGAATTTCTCGATTCCAGCACAGTTTTCAAAGCATCAATACTTGCTGGAAATTTCCGAGTGCCTTTAAAGGTAGTGAAAAGGGGGAAGGGAGGGGGCACAAATACTAAGGGTTTTACAGTATTGTTAAGCATAGTGGATGCACGAATATGCTTTAAAACAGCTACTTATGTTGCTGTTCCCTATAGTAGTACTGTCTGACTAACCTATTTATTACTCGCAAGTGTCTCTCTGAGCATGAGTTCTCAAGTGTGTAGGAGTTAGCCGACAAGCACTATACACGTGCAGAGTTCCCCATTTCGGCAGAGATGGACTAGACATTCCTTTTCTCTCCAGCGACGGACCCCCGCCCCACTTTTATGAAACTGAACAATTTTGCTGAAACATTTCAACTGGCGTGCGTAGTGTGTCGGAGAATACCAGGCGTGATACTGTGGCGACGCTGGTGTACTGCCAGTACCGTCCAACGTTGGCTATCTAGCTGAGTGACAAACAGCCGAAACTGCAGACAAAGGTGGCCAAAGTGTCGACTTTTTTGCGACCGCACCCGTGCAATTTTTTATCTGTCCTACTTTTTTGTGACATAATAGCGCTAGGAGCTCAAATGCACATTCCTACGTTAATTTTGCCTGGTTGTCCCGATTGTGCATCGCACACTAACTGCGTTGAATTTATGCGCAGATTATGTAAGCGACACAATGCTGACTGGCTTGTGAAGGTGACTTATGTCGCAGCTGCACGTGACACTATATTTTGCAGCCTCAGAATATCGTGGAGTGCCAATTTTCGGGAGATTTTCGCCGCAGCCGCAGAGTTGCTTTGGCTCGTCAGTGATGCATTGTTTACGGATTTGTTTACATTTGACACGAATTTACGTGCGTACTTAATGCTGTCTCTTATTTCCACGCCTGTCAGGAGCTTGCAGTTTGCACCGTTATTTATCTGTTACCGTTTCCGATAGACGGGTGAAGGCTTAGTTGTAACAAATTTTGAAATATGCCAAAGCCTCGAAGGTATCGATTGCACGTGACCGTGTGGCCATCTTACGAATCCTTCTGGTGCTGGTTTTTTATTTTGTGTATTACGGTTGAACAGTGTTGTTGACCAAAATGCTATATTAGCACACAGCATTAGCTGTCTCGCGACGTAAGACCACGAATTACCATGTATTAACTGAATCGTGCTGGCGTCGTTGTAGACGCAGGAAAAAAAAGAAGAAATGTACGAATAATTACGTGTGGAAGTCCCATGTCTTATAATAAAAATTGTGACTTTCTAAACGGTGGCGTATGTATTACATGTAGCAGAGATACAGACCTTCGAGTATGTCTGTAAACAGACACAACCGTCTGAGTAACGTACTATTGAAAAGTTGTCATCGTAACGGTGATTGCTATAAACGAGCTGGACCGTATTTGTTTTTTGCTTGCAGCCGCCATTAGCAAAGTGAGTGCTTGTGAGTGTTGGAAGTGCCTAAATATTTAAACTGTGCCTTTCCTTTTTCTTTTGGTTAGTTGTCATCCCCAAAGTTGAGAAACAATTATTCGCAATATTCACTCGGTGTTGCTTGGATCTCTTGGCGGGCCATTTTTAAATGCGCATGGAAAGAGAGAACTAATGCAGTTTCCTGTAACGAAGGTTCTCCCAGTACTTGTATGTATTTGTACCAAATAAAAGCTAAGGTGCTTGTTGTGACAGAAGCATTTTGTACGACACATCTTTCCAGGGTATCCGTAATGGTGCACACAGCGTCCAGTCCAGGTGACACCAGGGATCCAATCTCGCAAACTGCTGCGCCGTAGGACGACTATTCTTTGGGGTTTCAGACACAGTTTTTCACGCTGTCATTTCTTGATGTTTTCTATGCCTGTTCCCAACCACCAACTTGAGATTTGGCACGAGATGCTGTTAACAGGGCCATTCTGAGTTGGTGGGAATCGTTGATGAAGCGAAAATTAGCCAGGTTGGACCAGCGCCCCTATTCCCCTGTTTCTGATTTTCACAGTGGTATATTCTTGTCACTAGCTCGCTTGCTTCCTAGCGATTGTTGGATATTAAACCTTTGAGTCTTGCGCTAGTGTCACCTTTCTGTTTGTGCCCAGACTGGCTTTTGCACAATGGAAAATGTTTGTGCCATTCTTGGACATGCTTCATAACTTCACTTGTATTTCTCTGTCTAAAAATATTGCCGTCTGTGATAAAGCTTGTGGGACTACTGGTAAATACGTGAATGACAACTCTTAGGAAGCCATGATGACTGCGTCTGAAGAGCTGGCTTTACTGTGCCACCAAGCATGCCTTCTGACGGGAGACGCAGCCCTGGAAAGTGGAGCATACGACGCTGCTGCTGAGGGTACAGTCCATCATGATCTCCTTCTAGGCAACTAGGAAATTTATAATGTGTAACGTCGCAGGAGCTTGGTTCCAGTTGTATTTCTCAGTATTGGTCCTAATGGTAACTGCGTGCGAGTCATGCAGGACGAGAAACAAACGTACGTACAAAACGGGACAATACGAGCCCCAGTTCTGCCCTGTACGGCGCCTCGCTTGTATTCTTGGATGCAACCCAAACTCGGGGATATGCTCTTAAGGTAATGCCATTCCTTGCAGCCCCCCCAAAATTTGTTTGTTCGATTATTGTAGCACTGGACTACTACCACGTGCAAAAGTCCCTCCATGAATGTCTACGGACTGAGGACTTCCGCTGTGCCTTCCGCCAAGTAGTTGTCGATCCAACACCCTGCACGGGCTACGTAGAAAGACTCCAACAGCAAGCCATCCACCTGAACTGTGTGGTCGTCTCCGCTCTGGAACATATGGTACTTGCTGAAGAAAAAAGCATCACTCTCCGCCAGCTCCTCTGTGCAAATCAGCGCACCTCCGAGGTCGTACTCCAGAATGCAATCGAAAGGAACAACTTGGAAAAGGCTGTATTGGGCTGTGCCATTCAGCGGCTTTATCGGGAGAACCACGAACTTGTGCAAGAGATCCAAGAGTTGACCTCGCTTCAGGCTCTCTGCGCAGCGCGATGCGAAGACTATGCAACCAGGTCAGTCTCGAGGGTTTGTTGCACGAAGCGTGTGTCTTGTGCCGTTTCCCTATGCACTTTTGTTATTTAAACGCGGGCAAAAACAACAAATGTTACGGGCCTTAAGGCTTCGAATCTGGCAGAGGACAACTGCACGATACTGTTACTTGTTAGACACTTCAGTGGCGGGGGGTCTAACCCCAAGTGGGGTCATACTCCCGGTGTGTGTAGCCCCCACAGAACCCCTCCTGAAATAGTTTTATGGCTGCACCATCCTGTCAGGGACGTGTCATCCTCCGCAACGGACATTGGGCGCACGAAGTGGCGTGCTCATGTTTAAGCTTTGCACCGTCGATGTCGGCATGCCAGTCACCCCTGCTGCTGCCCGCTGTCTGTCGTCGCTTTTTCTTCATACTGAGCATGGCACTTACATGAACGATCTATGCCTTTGACAATTTTTGTGGTTCAATGCTGAAGACTATAGAGGTAGCACGGCATCCTTAGGAAAGGCTCTCCAAGAAAAAAAAAAACTCGGGACACATTTTTTACAATGTATAATGCGTATTCGACATCAGAAAATATGGATAGTTGATGCGAAAGGGTGCCTTCTTGACCACCCCAATGATCGTTCTTGCAGGCTTGACGAATGCCAGCGGCTCCTAGCAATCTCTGAGGGTAGCCACGAGACAACATCGGAGCTCCTAAAGGGCACCATCCATGAAAAATTGAGGCTCGAAGCCTTGGTGGAGGAACTGTTGCAAAGGCGGAGCGGCCGAGGACGGGGCTCTCATCAACCATAGGCTCAACGAGGCCGCACAATTTCAATTCAGGGGAACACCGATATCTTCCGGATATTTAAGAGTGTGGTACACCATAGTGACACCGCAGCGATACGATACATTACGGATATAATGAAATTATTCATATTATAACCCAATCGAATCTTACAACTGGTTGTACTGTCTCAGGTCTTTCTTCGGGTCTTCGAAAGACCTTCCAGACGGCCCTCGAGTCGACTCGGGACACATACTAACTCGTCCCTCATTTTCCTCTCCTTCCTGCTGTCCTGTCTGCATCTGTCTATGCATCTGTGTGCCACAGTTGATTGAAAGTAGGATTAAAAAAGGATTCTACGAGAAACATGAAAGAAGATATCCAAAAGTGTACCGCGAGCTTAAACGTAAACCAAAACCGAGAAGTACTGAGGGGAGAACGACTGGTGATTAGTTGGTTCTTTAGGTGCACGACTCACCAACAACCAGAGCAGGAAATTTCGCTACGACATCTTTCTCCCTTTTCTCTTTTCCAATTAAATCGTGGAAATGGAGTCGTGCTCACTTATGTTCAATGCGGCGAATGAGTTGAGCATGAATGAGCAAACTGAGTGAGCAAATGGGAGCTGTAGTGAGCAATAACAAAAGTATCCAGATTATTGCGGGTGCTATGTAGATTAGCTGGATGTGTACCACTAGGGGGAACCCTCATTCCTCTCCCGCTATCATCCTAACCATCACAACACAATCAGAGCACGACGGCGACTGCAGTTGTCTCTCGACGTAAAGCCCCGAATTATTGTTATTATCATCATCAGAGCATGATGGCCACGGCCTAGAAGCAGGGATTTGCGCAGGATTTTCATCTAGGGCTAACACCCTAACCTTTGCTGGTTTTGGGACATTTTTGTCCTATATATATATTGAAAGTACATTGGGAAACGTTGTATGAGGGGCGTGTGGGAGTGAAAATCCCTGGCCTGAAGATTGTACAATAGAAAGAAAAAAAAAACAGTTTCTTTGGCCTACCTAAATGTAGCTTTAAATCTTGGTTGCAAGGAGGTTGGCCCCTTCTTCCTTGGGCAGTTCCTCCTCTCCAAGTACTAGTGTTGCAACTGGTGACTTCGTGCCATGCAACCACTGTAACCCCCATGTAACCCCTTCGAATGGCAACAGGACAAGAGCGAGCTGGTAGATGTTGATAACACACACAAAAAAAACCCAAGACAGGGAAGAAAGAGACAACACACACAGGATCAATCTCTCTCTCCAGATCGTGTGTGTCGTCCTGTCTCAGGTTTTTCGTGTGACCCTTCTGATGGCTCTGCTGCATGTCATCTTGGACTTTTCGCTCCCCTCGAGCTCAGTACATATAAGCGCAAGAATTTCATCTACGCATCTTGTAAACTACCTTGTGTTGAAGCACACACAGTCCAAGATTACAAAAAAAAGAAGAAAAATACTTGATACGCGTGTCAAATTACCCGGGCTTTCTGTGTCACAGCCCGAAGATGCCAGATATTGGAGTTTAACCTCATTTCATTTTGAACACCACCATCTTACTAGAAGGTTTAACCATCACTACTACTGTTGCTGCTGCTGCACGGTAGGTTGTAGGTTTCACGCTTTTCCACAACACTGCGAAACGCAGAGCCCCATTAACTGCAACCTTCCATACCACATCACTATAGAAAAAGGTTCTCACCGTAACTTCAATGTCACATCTCAATATTGCAATTTCTTAATCTTCCCGTTTGTTTCTTTCATTTGCGTACCACGTACCATAAGGTATTAATTTACGCTCCACATGTAGTCTCTTTGTTGCTACGCACCTCTTCTATTACTTACTATTTGCAAGTAACAGAAGTAAGTATCCGTTTCGAGAGAATCGAAAGGATGGCGGCCAGCTGGTGAACGTTATAGTGCGGAATAAACCTTGAGCTTGAGGAACATCGGGGGAAAGACGAGACGACATGAAGGGCACAAAAACTTGTATTTAGGACCTTCGTATCATCTCGTCATTCCCCGGCATTTCTCAAGCTCAAGTTTTATTCTGCGCTATAATCCGTTACGATACATTTTGCTAAACTGGAACCTTAGTGCACTGCGTTTATTTGTGCAGCTTTTGTGTAATTGGTTAAAGCATATGGTTTAGCTCTTTTTCATGAATTTGTGCTCCATTGCAAATGCTTATCCACTGCAAAACCTTCAATACAAAGAACTACAATTTCTTGTGTAGTGCTGTCCTCGTTACAAGGGCATTTGGTGCATCTTTAGAAAAAAAATAGGTGCAATAAAATATTGGTCAAGTTTTTCTGTCGCTCAATAGAGAGCTGTGCCACATGCTAGCAAAATGTATAACCGTGAATAGCAGACAGCTCTGTAGCAAAAAGCAACTGGGAAATACGAGTGGAGGTATTTCATAAGTTTGATAATCTCTTGCTATCTGTTTAACGAAATACGTGCGCTAAAGCCATTCCCTTCATTTTACAAGGTTTACTTGAACACTGGCAACGAAATACTCTGTTATGACCTTTTTTTGTTGAAGAAATGACTTTTGTAACGAATGAAATGGTGTCCGTAGATGAATGTCAACCTTCGTGTTGAACGAACGGATTGGCGATCGACTCCATGCCGTCAACGGGAGAGATAACCACAACAGCAGTTCCTCGGCACACCACAAGCCCCAACTCCCTCGTATCGTCGGTTAACTTGTACGGGTCGTCGGGGTCACGCAGGA
Source organism: Ornithodoros turicata (assembly GCF_037126465.1). NCBI lineage: Eukaryota > Metazoa > Arthropoda > Arachnida > Ixodida > Argasidae > Ornithodoros > Ornithodoros turicata. Next base: position 1,463,821 of record NC_088206.1, read on the forward strand.
ATTCCGTTGTGTTGTCTATGACGAGGTTCAATAGGGGGTCGTACCCCTTCAAGATGCCGGTAGCTTCACGGCCGCCTTGGAACTTCACTCGTATAGCTTTGTCTAAATATTTTGACAAGTCCACAATACTCTCCTTGCGTTTCTTTTCTTTGTCGCCTGCGTTTGTCGTCGACATTTCCGCTTTTAAAATGAAATCACAGAAAGATATAGCAAGAAAACCAAACGAAGTAACAGCGGCACAGCGATTTTATAAACGAAAAAGGACGCGCGGCGGCGTGCAGGCCTGTCTCATTATTCCATTTCTAGGTTTCCTTCGCAGGTGGCGCTAGTGACTAGTGATCATATATCATACCAGCGCCTCATCATAAGGCGCTGATCATACGTTCGTAGGGTGCGTACATTTCCTTGATCTTTCCTTCCCCCTTTTATCATTCCTTTTCCTTTTTTTTTTTTTCTGCCAATAAATCCCCCCCCCCCTTGAACTTTGGTTGAACAGTGGCGGATCCGGGCAGGGAGGGTTAAACAGTTAAACCACGGTGGTTTATACATTGAATTTCCTTCTCTCCCCTCCCCCAACAAGCGCTTCGACAAAGAAACTGCCCCCCCCCCCCCATACCGGGGGTATTGATCCGCTGCTTACACGTGGAGGAGATGGCTGGCAAGTTTTTGCAGCTACAATTACAGCATTAGAAAACACACAATTACACCATTTAGAAAAGAAACCATTCAGAAACTCCCGTCCGGTGTGAGATACCTACAACGAAAACGTGCAAGACATTTACACCCGAAATGTCCAAATATTACTAGTCTGTGCTGTATAAGGGAATCACGTGCGATATTGCACTGAGGGTACTCGTGCGATGACCATCATTTATGAACCATGATTTTCTCTGCAGACGGGGGGGGGGGGGGGGGGCAAAGCTCTTCTATTAGACACAATAGACGAATGTCCATTCTTGAAATATACATTGAATAGAATCGCAAACAACAACGCAAAGTGGATGACAATTTTTCAAGTGTGATTAGAACACAATCGCAATAAATATCAACACGACCGTGCTTTTTGTTTTCTGCCTTTTGACTCGCCTTTTTTTTTTTTTAGTTTTACTACCTTGCAGTATTTCGTTTAATATGACGAAAACACATTAGTAGCTGAGTCAATGTTTAATCGGCTGTGACAGTGTTAGAGCTCATGCGCACCTGTTCAACTGGTGTACACTGCGAAACTGTTTCGTATCTTCCATTGGCGCTAAATTCCTTCCTGAGAAGAGGTTCGCCTGCGACGAACCTTCGTGTCACCTCAGTGGCAGCCTGCGGTTGGTCGAAGAATGGGTAATGCCCAGCGCTCCTCAACTGCACCAGTGTCAGATTTCCACCTTGTGTGACGTATCCCATAAAGTCCTCATCTGCGTTATCTTTCCACCACAGGTGACGTGTTCCCAACCTGAAGGCTTCTTTTCCACACCAGTTAAGTGTCCTTAAAAATTTTTCTGTCGCAACACCTGACACCTTTATGTCTAACTGTCCTAGGAGCACGAGAACCCTGTAGCCATTTTCCAGCAAGGTCTCAAGCTCTGGACCCACAGTTCGTGTGTGGTCTTGGGCTAGGTTTGTTCTTACAAGGAGGTCTGAGCCGCGGTACAAGACATCGCTGCCGACGTGCAGTGCGTGCTTGAACCCCGGATTATTCATAAGATGTCTGAATTGAACGTGTTCTTCGGGCTCTGTTGCTTGTAGAGGGTTTGAATCGTAGAGGTACCCTGTTAGGGTTGTCATAAGCTTGGGATTAGAGGCGTCCAGAGTCCAACCGAATGTCTTGAAAAAGAGATGAAGCGATTCTAGTTTTTTGTGGTAATCCTTTCCGTAGACGAGGTCTTTGATTTGATTGATGACAGCTTTAAGTGTCTGGTACCCGGCTTGATCAAGTAATCCCAGCTGGAGCAAGTAGTCTGACGTGTCCAGCTGGATCATCGCTTCTTCGAAGAACCCAGCGTAGCACATGACACCCCTGAGGCTTAGGTGGAGCGGACCTCCTTCCTTTTGCATTAGGTTGTGCAGATGAGACGCCGCTGCTACAGCGAACCTAACTGTAAAATTTGAAGCTTCACTGTGGTGAGACACTCCAAGAAAGAGAGAAGTCATTTTAGTCCCTTTGTGGACCAGACGCATTTCCGCAACAATTAGTCCCTTTCTGGACACGGCAGCGTATTCGGATTACAGGAGGATAGCGCAAGAAGAGGACACAGCGGAAAGCAAGTGGACAGGACGAGCGTTGTGTACTCTTCTTGCACACACACACAAAAAAAACGGAATAGTTTAAGTGTACCTCCGTAAGACTCTCCAGCGACGTAAAACTCTCGTCCCCGGTATTCGTAGAAAATATCCAAGAACTTGCGCATAAATTTTTCAATGTCTTCGCTGCTATCTTCCATACTTTTCACGTAACCGTCAGAGTGATTGACAAAGCTGAATCCCGCTCCCGCTGGCTGGTCAAGATACAGAAGGTCGTAGTCGTCGCTCAGGGTGACGTTCCTCTTATACAGACTTCCATCCTTGTCAATTCCAATGGGTCCATTTTCGACGAACTGACCAAAAAGCGACGATTCTGCTGGTCCTCCTTGGATCCACATGATGAGCGAGGCGTTCTCCTTCTGCAATACAAGGATACGCGGCATTAGCTTCTCTTAACTGCGCCATTTGACGATGATGTTTTCGCAGACGCTCGTGAACAAAAGGAGTAATTTTACTCCTCTGGGGTACTAAATGCCTTTCCACAAAAAATAGTCCCTTTCAGGAGTAAATGAATGTCACAGAGTGGAGACTGCATTTTACGCTCCGTTCTAAGAGTTCCAGGTACGTAATTCGCGTGAATGCATGAAAATACTTTGAATCAGAGCGTCAACCGTGATATATTGGGTGATATAAAATCTTGCGACATACATAGGGCACAATTTGCGAAGAAAGAAGCATGAACTGTTTCTTACTCTGTGTTGGTCGAAAATTTCTAAGTTTGCTTATTTATACAGCCTCATTCAAATCGACGAAGAGCACATATTTACGTAGACTGCTGCACTTGGAAGACCATCTGCGAAGTTCATTGACTATTAGCAGTCCTGGGGAGTAAATGTCGGTGTTAGGGGACTAAAACAGGGAGTAATTGCAGTCTATGGGGCTAGAAGCGACAATTACTCCCCATTTTACTCCCTTTTTTTTTTCTTAGAGTGAAGATGAAAAATAACTGTTCTGAGGTTGCGAGCACAACAGACGAACACAACACAATCCCCGAGGCTAAGAACACGAACAATTGGAATATGGAAGTCGTCGAAAACGCCAGACCTTGCGGCATTGATGTCTGTGTTGTGTTCGTCTGTTGTGTGTTTCAGGCTCAGGACAGTTAATTTCCATCATGTTTACCTGATGCCGCTGCCTCGTATATACTTCTGTTGCATGTCTGTGCGTGTATAAGAAGAAACTTAGGAAAGAATGCGAAGGGGTGAGTGCGTGCCCGGTCAGTCGAATGAAGCCCTTTGTTAAGTCATCGGAAAGCAGATGTCACTCTATCGGCAATCGAGGGCTGCGTGGTTCGATTGCCCGCCGTTGTCTGGCTTCTTCGGCGTTTTGCCATATTTCAATTGTCCGTGAACAAGGTACGCTGTTTGTCAATGGTTGCCCGCACTATAGCGCATTTTTATTTTATTTTTTTTACACGTAAGCGTGCGCTCAACAAACCTGTGACTTGACAAGAAGGAAGAACAAGTGCTTCGTCATCTTCCCGTCAGTAGCGTTGGCATCAATACTTATGTAACCTGAGTGCGCGTTCACACCAAACGAGTCGTGGAAAAACTGTACTTTGCCACCTCCTTCTGTGCCGTTGTAGATAGAGTGCTTCACCACCGGTCCGGCTTTGAATCCGAAATTGTCTTCCGAGCATTCCATTCGCCTGTGGGAAGAAAACCACGCAAGAACGAATCTGTCGGTGCGAAAACGTCGGCGTCACATAAGATGGGAAATGCTGTATGCTTCCGAGTCATGAAGACAACCACAAGTCGATACAAAGAGAACTTACAAGCCCTGTTCGCTGACCAAAGACGTCAGACGTCTGTCGACTACATGAATATTTAAAGGCGTACCTTATTTTCCGCTGTATAACGCGCGCGTTATACATCGTCAAACAGTGTCCATGCAGAAGAGGCGGTGCGCGCTACCGGTGCACGTTATACATCGGACCTTTTTCCGAAAGAGTAATTCCTAAGAAAATGTCGTGCAACCACTAGCCTCGCGCATTGGTCTAGTCACTTAGCACTGGAGTTCCGCTCATTCGTACGAGTTTAATGATCGGGAAAACTGGGAAAAGTGGTGACGAGCATGTGTACACGAAGAGTGGACAGATACACCGTACGCAAAGCGAAGTGGACCCAGGAGGCATGGCACACAATGTCAGTGATCCTCACCTCATATAATAAAAAGCACTCATAGTCGACGCACATGCTTTCATTACTATGGGTACTAATTTTACCTCTATAGTGCGCGTTACACTTTGTGCATTTTTCAAAATTCGCTCAGGTGCGCGCGCTACGCACCAGAAAATACGGTAATAAATTGGTACGTATGATACGCGTTACTTACTGCGAAGTCACACACGATATTGCTCCGATCAACACAATAGCGCCAACAGCAAGCTGTTTGCAGGCGTTTTTGGTGATCGTCATTCTGATCTCAGCTAAAAGACTCGTGCACGTGGGAGGTTCTCGTCGAAGGTCAACAGGTGCAGGCTAAGCCATAACTGCAAAAGACAAGAGAACCGAACATCGCTTGAAGATGCAAAACGTTTACATGCCAAAGCACATATGTTGGAGCAGTACCGTAACCGATACCGCTATACACTGCGTAGAGGGATAGAAATATCCAACGAATCGGTAAGGAGACGTCGAAGGCGCGTTTGGACACTTTCAGAGATGTGGTTCATTACATCAAGGACGCATTGTACTTTGCGCCAAAATTCAGAGGAAAAAAAGAATTATTCTACGTGTCGTACTTAGCGATATACAAGCCCTCGAACACACTCCCGAGCAAAACTCAGACGTCACAGTGCTCAGAGATGCGTCCATTCCCATTGCCAGCCGTAAGCACGTGACCCCTCGTGTGCTGCCTCACTGGCGGCGGCGAGGGTTGTGATGTCAGAGCCGCATGAGTTTCGGTATTCGCGGTGCTCCATTTTCACCGCTTCCATTACCCTTTCCGCTGTGAAACTTTCAATGCAGGTTCACATCGGTGCAAAGAACCATCTTTCACGTTTATGGAGTACCTTAGGACGACAGCTGCCGATATTTCAAAACAGAAGACTCTGAGGTAAAGGAACTGTAAAGTGAATGATAAACCCTAAAGCTTGTAACTTGGATGCCGCACACACGAAGCAGTTATGCTGTTCATGGAGTATCTTTTTAGGAATCGAATTGTAAAGATTGCCGCTCCAAGCAAAAATTACGGACTCCAATCCGGCAACCCTGAGGCGGCCCCCCGCGCCATCTACTGAGAACTGAAGCAACTACATCACGTCATCTTGTAGTTACATACTTAGGCTGCGTTCCAATACTAAGCGCAGGAGAAGCTCTCTGAGTGGACAGCTAGGTAGACGCCCAAGGTAGACGCCTTGTCGGCGGATATTTGGGACAAACTTCGCAAACAAACGCTATCGCGATCTGTCATGGCCCGTAGGAACTTTAATTTCGCATTTCGTTTAAACGCTCAAATAATCAAATAATTCAACTCGATTTTCGATGCATTCTTCCTGCGTATCGTTATATTGCAGAACACAGTGATCAGCGAAAATGCCGTCACGCCTCATTGCTGTTACGGCGTAGTATTCCAATAAATGCGCGATTCTTGTATCTTCAATAAATAAATTAGATAAAATATCTCTCTTTTGGACTTATTGTTGAACGCCGTAAACGCACAAAACCTAGGAGTATCGATGTCGTCGACACGCGTATTAATTTTCACGGCTGCTGTCAGCGACGACCACACAGACGCATAGCTAGTGTGCATCGATGCAGACTAGGCGAAAGACGCCTGGATAGCAGTCTAGGCGCGAATTGGAACAAACCTTAACATGGCGGCACTTCCGGTTAGACCACTAGGCAGTCGACTAACCGGGGTATTGGAACGCAGCCTTAGTCTCTTCGAGGGGATGTAGGCATGGCCGTATAACTCAACCGCGAAAACGAAATGTATGCTGCTCTCGTGGCTGTTTTATTAAAAAAATATATGTACTGGATAAGAAAACGCTCTGTATAACACCGCTGTTCCGGGATTTCTCATGATTCATAAAATCACCGTTAACTGAATTTTATAGTCTCTCTTCGGTCATATCTGCGTCAGCAACTTCCGGTGCGCATCAGAATCATAGATTCAGGCAAGGGCAAGAGTCGTTACTTATGTGTTTGCGATTCTTGCAACACTATAGTGGGTGGTCCTTATTTTGGCCGCATGCACCCGTCATACGCTCGAAGGTGCGCCCGCTATAGCCAAAGGCCGCGTCTGAGCATCGGTGTCTCGTTTTTCGTCTACGTATGTCCCGAAAGGAACGAGGATCTGCTTATTGAAATTTATCTGTTAAACATTACCTGCACACAACAGGACATATCCACCGTACATCGCTTCGGACCATTCGGTTCACTTAAGACTAATTCGGCATGTATTCAACGCAGCGAAATTCCTTGCCTCTTGGAACTTGCTCTCTTCGCAGACGTTCGTGTCGCTTCCTGTACGTATTCTATTTCTCTTATTGTTTGAGCCAACTGATGTGAGTTTACTCAAGCAAGGACATCTACGGGCAAGCTCTTAAGCCCGTCATGACTTATTGCATGGTGTCCTGAGCAGGGTATACGTATTGCTTCTCTGAAATGGCCTCTATCAGTCTGTCTTAACGCAGAAACAAGAGACCTTCCATCTCTATTCCCAAACTTGCAGCAGTCAGCACCAGCGAGTACATGGCGATCTCATGGACTTACCCATCGAACTGGATGTAATTCATACCAGCGGTGGACTCACTCTTGCATTCACTATGACGGTCGTCGAAATTTTGGAGAGCTATTAGGCGTGCACACACAGGCACTGTGTGTGCCTGATTTAGCTTGTCACCATTCCGAAGCTTGATGACGATGGCGACGGTGCATAGTTGCTTAGACCCTGAACGGCAAAAGTGCAAGAGTGCAGGCGAGATGGTACACTGCTTACCCTGTACTCCTGCGATGATGACTCGGTAAGGACGTACACACAGAGTAATGAGCGTTCAAGAAACGTCTTTATTTGTGTTGTATGTCTTATTATGTAACAGTTGTGTAACAGTAACATGCTATTATTTACCGACCCAACCTACTAAACGCGCAAGTGACGCTACAGGAAATGCATTTGACATGCTTGTTCCGTAACAATTCGTTATGTACTCGGTTGGATCGCAGGTCCGGATGTCCTAACCCCCTCAATTTCAGTCGGTACATAGAGTACCAATAAACCGTGGTAGTATAATAGCATGCTTCCCAAGGCAGGACCCCCCTCCCCCCTCAGAAAAATCATGGATCCGCCCCTGTGTCCGACAGCCCCTACGTGCTGTCGGAGTCCGACACACTCGCACATAAAAATCGCACTGACCGTTCCACTGACGTCGTGCACGTCAGTAACATCGTTCTCCTGCCTCCGTCGCATCAAAACACGTTTGAGATCAGCAATGTCCCAAGCCCGAGTGAACCATGTGGCGCTTCTGCACTGCCACAATGAGCTCGTCAACAAATTAAACCCCGCTGCCATTGCGGGCGAGTTCATAGGACGGCCCGCAGTGCGAAGGGACACATTTTTCACCACGGCGTAGGAATTATTCCCAATCTCATTTCGTTTCACTCCGCATTTCATGGTAGAAATCGAATACAGATAACAACGCCAACGCCAAGCGTTCCACCAAAAATAATATTTGTCTTCGTGTAATTTATGAAATAATTGCGCGATGCGCAGTACAGAGTGCCTTCATGTAAGTTTTATATTGCTCTTTTGCTCAGACAATAAGAGCGAGGGTACGCATTTCATGGGCGAATGAGTTGTGGCGATCCCATACGCGGAAAACGTCATTCAGACGAAGGCCATTAAATGTCTCCGTATGGAACGGCACGAATGACCGTAAGACTTAACTCATTACGCACCTAATGTCAGTTTGCCCGTGTGACAGGGGTACAATGTAGATTACTAAATACTGACCTGCAAGCTACTATATACCGAGTTACTAGCGAGAGTTTTTAAGGTATGTAACTCAAACACTGTACCCAAGTTACTGTACAAGTCTGGTGTGAACACGGAGACGGCAATGCCTCGAAGTTGGTCGTAAGACGTTGGGCCGAATTGGTGCAGAAAGCTGGCAGTGTGAACGCTGTCTAGCGGGAGCTCTTGCATGAAAGTCTCAAGGACACGGGCGCATTGCAGTGCTGTTGATATTCCAGTAGGCCGAACATAAGGCCTTGGCGCAGGCAGCATAACCCCGAGTTTGGGTTGAAGACAAGGGAACCCTTGCGCTTTTGTTCTCAGTAGACTCCTCAAGCTCACGGCTCGAGGGCTTGATTCTTTGCAATTGCCTGTTCTCTCTGGAGTGCCTCAGGGTTCGCCACTCGAACCGCTTCATTTTTTAATTCGCAAAGATAGCCGATGTTACTCATCAGGAATGTCATGACTCCTTGTTGCGTCAAACCAGTGGTGACGGTGCTTGATATAAAGTGTCGACCTAAAGAGCGCCTTACTGCATGTACTCAGTAAGGAGGGTGGTCTGTAGTGCCTATTACACATGTGACATCCACTGGTGAAAACAAAAACTTAATTTAAATGATGATGAGTGAGGAGTTTCACCGCCAGGGGCGGTACCCTACCCTATTCCTGGCGGTAATGTGGTGAAATGGAATATTGAGTCGCGTCACAGTGAGGACAGAAGTCCTACGATGCCCAAAGGCTTTAGAAGTGCTTTTAAGGGCAGAGCGCTGGTAAGTTGGTTTGGCCATGGACCATGCAATGTTGTCATACTGAGAGGGATTTGAAAGGTTGGTAGTGTGGGCAATGAAGAAAGCTGTGCTCTGCAGTGACGGCATCTGAGAGAGTAAACATCGCTCAAGCGGTAAGGCCACTGAGCTGTAAAAGCCACATTGAGTCGCATCCGATGAATTAATGCAGCATCTTGATGAGGGGTGTTTCATGTCATCCGGAAAGCACCGAGAAAATTGTGCATCGTGACATTAGAAAAATGGAATGGAGAACTGTGCAAGAGAGTACGTATAGCCTACGACGTAGAACAGGAAATAGACTTCTCCTGTCGAATATCACGCGCACCCAACAGTTCTGACCGTACTTACTTACAAACCAGTACGTATATTTACTGAGTTGTCCGCTACAGTTGTCCGCCAAACAGAGTGATCATTCGTACAGGCTGCCTTATCTGTTCCTACTACTATTTCTTCCTCTTCGCTCTGCAGCTGCTTCGCTATCGAGTTATGCGCCAGTGCCCGCAGTAGAGCACTACAGATGTTTTCCTTCAACAAACGCACGCATCATCTTCACCGTTGCTTCGGTTTGATCGAAGAAGGGATAATGTCCACTACGTAAGAGATGCACAAACCAGAAGGACCCCTCCTCCGTTACATACCCCGATACGCCTTCATCTCCGACCGACCATGGAACGCGATGTGCCGCACTGAACTTACTTCTTCCGCGCCAATTTAAGCCTCTCACAAACGTCTCCGCGTTTGCAGCTGGAATGACAATATCAAGACCGCCGACATAAACCAGGACTTTGTAGTTGTCAAGAAGCTTTATAATTTCCGGCGAGATGTCTCGAAAGAAATCGAACGCCAAGTTCGCGAGGATCGTCGTGTCGTGCTTTCTGAATTCTGCGTTAGCTCCAACGTGGATCGCTTCTTTAAACTCGCGGTTCTTCATTAGTGTATCGTAGTGAGTTTTTTCCGGCGGCATAACTGGTTGTAACGCGTTTCCGTCGTATTGATATCCAGTAAGTCGTGTAAAGAGAGTCTGACTAGAAAGGTTCGGCGACACCCAAAGGTCTTTCTGAATTATGTCAGCCACCGCAATGGGGTCTCGGTTGTCAAAAGCCGCCCTCAGCCTTGTGAATACGTCTCCAAAGAGCTCCCGTCCCTTTTGATCCAAGAGCCCGATATGGTAGAGGAACTCCGTGGAGTCGAGTAGATTCTCAAGCGGTGCTATGAAAGGAACTCCACATATGACGCCGCAGAAGTTGAGCTGGACGGCGCCTGGTAGGTTCCTGTCCTTGTGGAACTTGATGCCCGTAGCCACGGCAGGTCTCGCTGTATAGAATGTAAAACGGATCGAGTGAGTATTAATACGACTGCGGGAGCGTTGAATGAGCGCTAGTACTGGGCTTCTGGACTGCATGAAGTGAGGTGTTTAGATCATAACTTAAGGCGTCGTCATAACTGCGACACAACTGTCGATTTTTGCATTGCCCTTGCGTAGCTATCCCACGGTTCTGGTTATGGCAGGCTATGATATGGCAGGCTAACCCATGGTTCGGTTAAAGCTATGGTAATCGTCAAGATAAAACTCTTCGCAGATGAGCGTTTTTGCAGGCAGCATCTGATCCGCATCCGCAGAGCTGGCTCATTTTCACAGCGTACTTTCCGATCCGTACGGTCCCCAAAAGCAGATGATAGCGCAGATCTTTTAGGATGCAACTGCGCACAGGTGCACATTGTACAGACGCCATCTTATTTTAAGTCAACTTCATTTTTTGCATTACTAGAAACTTCGTCGATTACCTGTGCGTACAAAACAAAATATTAGAAATGCTTGAAGACATTTTTCTGTCATTTTTGCTGTGCAGAAAGAGGACAACCGGATGGAGCATCAGACGCCGCTGACTGACTTCGTGCCGGCTTATCGCCATCCTCTATGCGCTATGTTGTTATCCGCGACTGACCGGCTCCGCACCAGCGCTATCCGCGTCCGATTACGCTACGATTATCCGATTGTCCACGCGATTATCCGCGTTCGCGATGATTAGTCATATTTCATCCGAACATGCAAGTATATTCTACGGTATCAGGTTACGTTCGCGGGTTGAGCAGGACATCAATAAGAAAGAAAGCTTGTCCAATAACTGACCACGAGTTGTGGTCCACGTCAGAACAGATGTAACACTAACCTCCATAAGAATCACCAGCGGGGTAGAACTGGCGTCCCCGATACTCAGGAAACAGTAGCAGGAACTGACGAAGGAAGTCGTGAATATTGTCGGCGATGTCCTCGAAGCTCTTGGCGTACCCGTTCTCGTTTTGCGTAAAGCTGAAGCCTGCCCCAACGGGTTCGTCCAAGTAGATAACGTTGGAAAAACTCGCTATGTTATGCTCCCTTTTATAAAGAGAGCCATTTCGTGAAATCCCAACAGGACCGCTGCTGAACAGCTCTCCGAGGAGGGACGATTGTCCTGGGCCCCCTTCCAGCCATAGGACAAGTGGAAGGTTGGCCGAGTTCTCCTGCAAGAGTAGTGAGCTAAAAACGGGAGACATAATGTTATATTTATACTACAGTCGTGCCAATGACTTGACCCCATTGATATGTACTACTCGAAATATACGGATCATTTTTACGGGGACCAAACCTTTGCAGTGTACTTATATATGTCTCGTTAATATGGAAACTCACTCTTCAGAAAAGACCAGCTTGCGGGCCTGACGTCACACTTAGTGGTGGCGCTGCAGTCAGCAGATCGTCTGCTTGGTGTAGGCAAAACAGCAATCAATTCGAGGGATTGGAGGGATCGTTGCACACGGTCCCAAATTTGGGACCGTGTGCAATAGAGGGTAACAATATGGTGCAGACACTGCCGCGTCAGTTGGACGACGACTATGTCATAAATGTGAACATAAAGAGGGCCATCATGCATAAGTCATCGTTCTTGTGCGGCTCCGTACGGGAATCCACAGTGAAGGCGTGGCTGCGATACTTGGTAGACAAGCCGCTGTATCGTGAGAAGAATAGTCGACTGGGCTACGTTGGAGCCGGCGGTCAGTCGCAGGCACGAGCAAAGCGAACGAGGAAATGACTGCAGATGCAGCTATCGAGCCACTAGATATCCATCGCGTGCCAGAGTCGGAGATGAGCGACGCCCATAAGCACACCACACTATGTCATTTGGTTTCGTTCATTTCACTACTTACCTGTACCCCTCAACCACGCGTCCTAATGAGACACGCATAAGACGTTTCACGGAAATCAGTGTAGTGGCATCTTTGATACCACCCACCCATAACTTTTCGTAGAACAACACAAGAAGGACATTGGGTTCTGAATGCGATGTTCGTATCACAGAGATGGACATTTAGCTTATCTGAAGAATTGGCAATTAAATGGCATTGAGTGCGCAGGAGCCTGAAGATCATCACCACGGCAGGACAATGGCAACCGCACCAAGCAGAAGAAGAAGAGATTTTTGGCAACCAGCACGTCGTATGTCATGCTGCCAAGATTTTGTCTACTTTGAGTAACCCATATCGTTGCGCACATGAACAACGTTCCTTCCTTTTTGGATGCCCCACACAGAAATAGTAAGGAGAGCCTGAGAGGGCCTGGAAGAAAAGCTGAGAGAGACAAAAGGAAAGGTAAAGGATTTCATAAGGTGACGGTGCCTTCTCCCGTTTAATTTATCTGAGACTGTAACTATTTACGGATCGCTTGATGCCCTCTGCAGGATCCTCGTTGCCACACTTCTGGAATTTTCTTGCGAGATCTTATACTGCTTTGAGTTCAGCTTGAGTTTAAGTATAGACCGTATAGTTACCTACTTGAGCCTTAACGTGCAGGAAGAACAGGGAGGTGCCACATGTTTCGTTGATGGTAATGTAGCCAGAGTAGGCTCCTCCGACGCCGCACGCTTCTTCGAATAACCACACTCTGCTCCTCTTGAGCGCTTCGTCGATTTTTCCTGCTTTTATAAGCGGCGATAGGAGCAGGGGTCCTTCTGCCTGTGTCTTAGCTGCACTGGCTCTGAAAGGATTAGAACGTATCACACCTGGGCGTATAGCCAGTGGGGGGCTAGGGAAATCATACCTTTGGTAGTGCATTTGGGAGAGGGAAACACCTCCTTCTCCATGTAAAGTCCCCATTGAACCCCCACCCCCGAAATATTTTTCGATCGAGCCTGCTGGTATCAGATGCCAACTTACTTCTGGGCAACATGACATAAGTCTTTGCAATGTACACGTACACTTTTTTCATCTGTCTTTTTTTTTTCGAGGTGCACGTTCATTTGCAAATACTCGAGTGCCTGAAAACGGGATGATTTTGAAAAGACTATAATACCAAAACAGACAAGAATTGTAGTGTCTGTTTCGCATAAGCAGATGAGTTGTGCTTCGTGGCAAGTACCTATACGCTCGTGGAAATGACTGGAGCTCAGAAATGAGACTCTTTCCATGAAAGATGCAAAATCGCACAGGTTTTCTAGCACATTTACGAAAGAGTCCCCTTCTGTCGAGTTTGACAACCGCAGTGCATGGGTGCAACCATCGCAGAAGGTGCGGAAGCGGCTGTATAACGTGGTTTGTGAACGCCATATTGTTCTATCAGATGTTGTTTTTAGCACATTGGGACGCGTCACGGTTAAAGGCAGCCGGTATTGCAGGTGTGGCCCTGCTTTTGTGTAGCCCTGAACTGGTTTACGTGAGTCAGCCATGACACCGTAACTGACACTGAAAATTGTTTCTTTAGAGCCGTCTTCTGCGTTGTAGCTTCTCGTCTGAGGTATATGAGAGCGTCCTGGGCCGACTTCACAGGGCCAAAATGGTCCAAGTTATTCGTAGTTCTGCTCTGCGGCAGGCGCAGCATTGTATAGCCACACAAGTGTGGGTGGACTCATATTACGTTGTAAATCTACCCCCAATTATTAATTATGATGTCCTCTGGGAAGTAGCGCGAGATTTTGAATTATTTATGAAGCAATTGAAAAGATACGTTCACGATTAGAACTTCATAAAAAAGATATCTCCCAGTCACTCCTTCAAAGAAGTTTCGCTCGTTATTATTTAGCCAATGTCGTACAAACCTAATTTATAACGAAAGTTCCGCGTCTATCTTTTGTGACATCACAGTTGGGCTGGGCACGAAATACTCTCACGTTAATTTCTTTTTTTCGCGGGCGCGCAGTAGATAGATACCCGACTTCTGCGTCGGAGCCACAGGTCAAGTTACAGACGTGCTGTCCTTTGTCGTTGCGACAGAATCCACATTGGATTGGCCTGGATTGCAAAATGGACAACTATGACATCATAACAATGGCGTCGCGGTGCAAATATAGCTGCCGTGGAAGTCATATACGGCACGAAAGGCAATCACTATAGTAAGTCAAAAACCCGAGCCAGCTCAAAGAGGCCAGAGAGTGTTCACTTCTCAACTGCTGCGTGTGTCGCCATCATGTACCATATATAGGAATGTTAAACATGATCGCTAGAAAACTCAGTTTTGCAACAAACTGTCCCCTTCCATTAATTTTAATCCCAAAAGGCTTCAATACGATAATATTATTACGAATTAGTGTATTACACACACACACACTTACCTTGTAATCTCCAGCGAGATCAACAGCAGCGTCTCCAGAACGACACAAATTCCAGTTGGCAACATTGAACAACTCTTTCTGCTAATTATACGTTCGTATACAAATGACGTCCTTAGAAGCAGTGCAATCCTCTGCGAAACTTTCTACCACCAAGGTACGTTTCCCTCCATTCCATCACAGTCCACGTCTAGCGAACTATGTGTGCATATACTGAACAAAATGACGGCTGAGGACAAGGTTATAACCTTCATACAGTTGTCTGCGTTGGTGCGTCATGAAGCGCATGCGATTCAAAACTAGGTTACCGTCCCTTCCTGCATGTACCTTTCCCTGGAGAATAGATCTCTACCCGAGAAACGTCATCATGACGTTGATAGACAGACTGAAGCCGAAACTAATCGGAAGGGAATGAATGGGTTCCACGAATGGGCACTTGTTCGCTGTCTCCTATCGAAAGCAAAGTAGGACCGAAGGTCGCGTCCCTTTCAGGGACCATCGTAATCCCATCAAGACTGTGGCTTTCGGGCGCGACCTTCGAGCGTAGTTCAACTCTACCAGATTGGTGGCGCTGTCGAACACTATGACGTCATTTGTTTGTAAACAGGGAGAGGTCCATTGCGTCCCCGTATCTCCGACGGCGTATGTAGTTGACGGACTAGATTTCTTTTCCATCTTAAGTTGAACACGACTATAGTGAGATGACACAGCAATTAAACAAAACAGCTAAGCGGTCGGAATGTCGGAATGTCACAGTGAGCCATTCAATTCATCCCATCGCTCATAGGTGCCGCCACGTCGCCGTAGTCGGAGTCGTACGGTGTGGTGAACGGGAAAGTTCACCATACGTACGGTCTTACCATGGGGATGCGTCCATTCCACTAAAACACTTCGAAGGGCGCTCCGTATTGGGATGCGATTCTATCTAAACCACTCCAGCAATTGAGTTTAAGCTTGTATGTTACAAAAAAAGGGGGGATGCATGAGAAGTCAGAGAAAAAAAGTATAGCTTTCACGACAAGGAAAGATGGCCATCGTGAAGCTCTGTAGCGTTTATTGCAATGTTGTGGATTCTAGGTCAGACCAGATCACGTCACCGTCTTTTCTTTTTTTATCAGATCCTTTAAATTGAGGTAAAAAATATATGGGAAAAGGACAAGGCGCAGGCTAGATGGTGAAGCATGATGATGGAGGAATACCCTGCCCTGAGACACGGAACGAAACAGACGACGCAGGGAACTTGCGTTGTGTCGTCTCTTTGTGCCGTGTCTCGTGGTACTCCTCCATCATAAGGTAAACAGTGCTGACGCTAGACGCCAGCAAAGTTTTCTTATTTCCTTGCAGGTAATTTTTTCGTGACTTCACCTGGAATCGACACTTCAGCTTCGCGCATCAGTTGTCGTCACTAAGTTGCATGAAGATGTTGATGCCACTTCGTTCCCCTGCCATTTCGGCGTCACCGTACAAGGGTGAAGTTCAAGAACGCAAGTTCTACACTTTGGGACGAACCCAGCTCGACGGTTTCACTGGACATACGGGTGAGCAGCGCAGATGTCGTAGAAACGATATGACGTCGGCAGTAGGGTCTGGATCCCGGGATCCCGAATTCGCGGGATCCAGGGATAGGCCCGTCCCGAAATTTCGGCATGATATATTTCGACTTTCCTGACATTCGAATGGTTGAAGGAAGTGATTTTCCCATGATTTTCTTCTAGGGGGGGGGGGGGTTGAAAATCAGTGGGGGGAGGTGCGGACGGTCTCACATGACGTCACAACCACCTGACCATACCCTATGACGTCACGTATTTATTTCACCCACGTATGATGTCACCCAGTGGCTTTTCCCAGGATTTCTGTTTTGGGGGGATCGGGATTTGAAAGAGTGGAATGGAGGGTACAAATGCGCTTTAGAAGACTTGCCCATTAACAACTGTGTTTCTGGCTAAATGAAGCGACATTCAATTTTCAAACAGTAACGCTTTATTACGGTGAATATTGTTTTGCTGCTCTCAAAATACCACCTAGGTAGTTCAGGTTTGTGAGCATCTTCCGTTCTGGTAAAAATGTTGTTTGACATTAAAAACAAAACGAGGACAGGTCACGAGAAACGCAAAAAAAAAAAAAAAAAAGGAAGAACACGCACACACGACGCAGAGCATTTCTCTTCATGCCCAGGAAGCAATCGCGAACGTTCTCAGCAGAGTATTCGATTCATAGTCGAGAATGACCTTTCTACGCAAGCCGTGCCAAGAGGAAGAAGCAGGACCACCATGGCAGCCCTTTACAAAGCGGGGAACATTGCGCTTCTTTCGCTACTGCTTGCGAACGCGAGCATGCTTTCCTGCGATGCGGGTTCCGTTGGGTAGCGTCCGTAAATTCGGTATTCACCGCAGAGATCCGCCACACCCCGGGGGGGGGGGGGGTGCAAGAGCAGCACTGAGGAGTAGCCTGAACGTTCGTGCAAGCGGGCCGCTGTGAGATCTCATGAAATGCATGCCACAGTTTAAATCCACGTCACCTCCGAACCATAGCGTAGGAAACTGTTCTCCAGCGAGCCCTGCGAGCTATAGTATCCTTCCTGTACGTAGCCCTTGGGCAATTGGCCTATACACACGCCCAAGTATTGCTTAAACCTATGACATAAGTTTCAGTGCAACTGCAAGTCGCCAAGTACAATCCGTTGGCAATGTCCTTGCACGACTTTCATCTTGCATGTAGGGATGCTTTCGCAATGGTCAGTGAAGGAATCTTCATTCAAAATTGTAGGCTGCATTGCAGTCATCGTGCGCAGTGTTTGAGCATGAAGTTGATGCCTGGTGACTGAGCAACAGTGCCTTTTCGTCAGTCCATTTCATATTTTCTTTAAAGTAAGGTCCCTGAGCTTGAGGTTTTCCTTCTTTCCACAAAGGGTTCATATTTGGTACTGAGTGCCGTACTGGGAGAAATTAGTCACGTTTCTCGCAGCAACTCGAATGTTGACACAAGTGCAATGCACGTATGCAAGAAAGAAACTTCTAAAGGTTTTCAACTAGTCCTTCAAACTAGGGGAATAACCTTAGCCTGTAAGCATGACCTCAGTCACGACAGAACATGCAGTCGCGAAATTTGGCAACATGGGCATTTGGTGTCTGTAGACGTATTTAAACAAACACACAAAATGTATTTAAGTAAAAATAATTTTTTCTATACCGTATTTAAATACAAGATATAAATAGGTGTATATTTAAATACTGCCTATCCCTGTGGCAAGAACGAACGAATGCAAAAAAGAAAGCTCCTTTCAAGTCCAAGCGTTTTTCCCACGCATGTAGACAAGACCGCCAGCTTCCATTTCTAGCTCACTTCCCTTCCTTTCGCTCAAAACAAAAACTACTCCGAAAACTGAGAACTAGACATTAGTGCCCTACTTACAGAGCCAACGACATTCCTTTCTTTCTTGCTCAGATATCTCTTACTTTTTATTTCGTCGTACATTTTCATCTCCCTTCCCCCGAACGCACCGCATCTTGACCTCTGGTAACCTCTGACGCGTCCTGATATCGAGGTTATGTCGCCCCCTAGCGGACCTTCTCGCTCCCCGAAGCTTATGTAAGTGTCTTTGTACGAAAAATGTCGTGAGATTGAAAAGCACCTACACGGCGCGTCAAGACGGGCGGGGAGATTGAACGGAAGCTGACGCCATATGTGGCCGCGCATACAGTGCCACCTGGCGGTTATGTGGGGGTTTATATTCACTGGGAGTAAGAGAGAGGGAATAAGTGACGTTCTTTTATATAGTCTCGTCCGCAAAATGTCCGATAGGAGCGTATTAGTTACGCTGACCGCCGCAATGGGGCGTGGATAATCTCGAGGGTCGAGCTACGATTTTTCGGTTTGAAGCGGAATTCGCGACACGAGGAAACAAACTTGGCGTTATAAATATCAATGACGAGAGCTAGCAGATTTCCCCAGAATAAGGTTTTATGCGAATTTTACGTGATATAATCGTAACCGTTATTAGAGAATAATTTTTTTTAAATGACTGAAGTGAAACAAAAATTCCGTTTCATATCTGCACTTCAGGATAAAACATTATTGCAATCCGCATAAGGCTTTTGTAAAGGTCCAAGTTTGCAAAGGTAACAGACAAGCAGTGAGACACGCCTATGAACAAATGCTTATAAGGTAAAGGCTTTCCGTATTCTTTTCTTTCTCTTTTTTTATTTTATTTTTTGCGGGGGGGGGGAACTCAGAAAGTTGCAATTTCGCGAATGCCTTTGCTTTTTTAACCATATTTCTAGGTCTTTCATTGTCTTTCATGACCATCTGGTACCGCAACTCCGCGGAAAAAAACACCCCATCTCATGGTCACTTCGTCAGATCTAGTTGTTGTTGTTGTTGTTGCAACACCTTTGCTGTGCTTCCGTCTGCCCAGAGTCCCCAGAAGACGAGAGATAGTCGAGGTGTCTCGTTGAATGGTTCGTCTTCCCAAAAATTTGATCATTACTCGAAGGCCTGTCATCACCACGCCTTCTGAGCAACAATCAAAATTTGAGAAAGAGTATATCTGCTTCCAGGACGTATTTACCTGCACGTATGAAAAATATTACGTGTATTGGCTCAAAAGGTCAAGACAGTACATAATGCATCATGCCACATATCCTGTTAGCAGTGTACTGCACGTGGTCGCGATTTCTTGCCGACCATCGTTTTGACTAACAACTTTGTCTGTTTCATAAAATTAGCACAATCTGCTCGTTACAAACTGAATTACGTGACGTAGCCACTCTTAAACGTAACATCAATATACCTAACACAAAATCAACGGTTGCGCTGCGGCTTTGCATGGTTGTCGAAAAAGTGGTCTGTGCGCGTCGTTCGCGAACATATTTGGTATTCTGAGGCGCGGGACGTATGATGGATTGCAGCGAGGCGGTTGTCACCGTTCTTTGTCGAGAAGTTATGGATGGCTTCGACATGTGCGCCACCCTCCCCACTCATTGGACAGTCTCATTTGACGTAACCGTAACTACAATGGAAGCTCGTCGTCTTTTCATAATTCAGTTTTGCAGCCGCGGACGTTAGGTTGTGTTCCCGCCGGATGTGGTGTGGACGTCGTTGAGGTTATTGATGAAAACCTCGATGATAGGCGACGTCCGAAAGTTTCTTGACCTTCAGGTCATGCCCTGTGTGCTTATATTACATTAAGATTGTGACAACGTTGATGACAGTGTCTCACGAATGGTTACGGATCATTTAACAGTTTCCTTTATAATCAATGAGAATACAATGTCCATCTCGCATTTGAGGAGGCACTATCTTTCACAACGTTTTTGACAATTATGGTCGTTTTCACCATCTTTCACGAGGTGCCTAAATGTGACGATATAGAGCCCCCCGAGCTGCACCATGCCCAAGAAAGGTGCTTCTGAACTCGTGTGAGACAGTACCGCAAACGGAAGGCTTTGATAGAGGCCGCAACTGCTAAAACCTGAGCTGAGCGTGTCCGAGAGCCTAGAGTCAGAAACTCGGTAGACGCCTACGACTCCTCCACCAATGATGTCCCAACGTTCTGAAACGCAATATCACGAAAGCCGACAAAGCAAATTATATGCCCAAGACCTCGAAGACCTCCTCCCCTTCTCCAGTTCCTTTTCTCTCTCTCTCTCTCTCTGGGCAAGTTGTGTGCATGCCGCTGCAAGGAATCGAAAGAAAATCATTTTACTGTTTCCATACCACGATAAGTTTATTTATTCTCAAACCAAGAAGGCAGTGCCAGCGGCTTTGAGAGAGGGAGAGAGAAACGTCATGACCGAAAAAGCGAGGAAGTACTAGACTTTTAATGGGCAGTGTTAATACATTACGCAGTGAAGAAGTCTCACGGTAAGATTTTCTTGCACTCCAACTCCAGTAATGAAATGGGTGGCCTCCATCGGGCCCCTTCCATGCTTCTATACGGGTCTTGAGGCACACACCGCACGTATTACTCGAGGAAGGACCCTATACGACAACGCACGTGCTTCGTGCACGATCAAGTCCAGAACATATGTCCGGCGTATTTCTAGACATATCTTCCGGACAAAGCGTATAATAAAGAAACAAAAATGTCCGCGGGACATTTTTCCGTACCCCCCAAAGTTTGTCCCCATGGTTTCTGGACACTCTCTATAAGCTTTTCAGATTGTTTTTTTTTTTTTTTTTTTTGTTACCGGCATTGCATACCAAGTTCGGTGGATCAGCTGGTGGCGTGTCCGTCCGCACATCCCAAGGGTGCGGGTTCGAATTCCGCCGAGGATGATGCCTAGGCAAAGTGGCGGGGCGCGCCGTTTTCCGCGAGGGACGTTAACCTACATGCGAGCAAAATTAATCTACAAACCAACCATCAATTGGAAACAAATTGGAAGTTTAATATAACATTTCATAGCGGTGGGAATTTCCCTTTAAAAGTAACATTATATAGGTTGCATGAAATTCATTCAACTATTGTTTTGAACTTACCCATACAGCGCTATGTCTGGCACGCGGGGCATGGCAACAGAAAAAGAAGCAGGTTGAACACTTGCGTGTTAGCAATTTTGGTACAACTACTGCTTCCCCACACTCACTTTTACCTTCCATTCAACGCTTTCACGTCCATTAGAGCCACCTTCCTCCCCCGCTATATACACGGGACGCCTCCGTATTATGGTACGACTGCCCGATGTCCGAAACGTCAATAGGCGCCTCCCCACACGGGCTTTCAACGATGCCATCATCCTGTCCACCCCCGCCTTGTAACTCTCACTTGTGCGTCCACCCGAGCGTTATTGATACAAAATGGCGAACAACGATGGCTGTCCGTCTCTTTCACAAATACAAAGGAAAGTGACGTATAGCCGGTACAGTGACTTAGTGACGGCTTCCCTTTGAAGGCTACAAGATTTCCATTTCCAGGTTGCAAGGTTTCGACAGTTTTTGTGTTAGTTTCGTTTTCGTTTTGCGGCACACGACACTTCACGGGTGATACCCGATTTCTTTCTTTAATATTGAACTTATGCCACAAAGAAAAATGTCTGCTAGAAAAGTTATTGTAGCACCGTCAGCGTCGCGGTTTCTTTTTGGAAGCAGACGACAGTTGCTTGTCGACACGCATTTGCCTTCTGAGTCGCTATTGTTATTTTTATTATTATTATTCGGGCATCGGCGTTACAAGTAATCCATCACATCCTACAATATTAGTGATTGATAGATTACTTATTTGGTAGTGCGGGGGCGGCGAGGGTGATGGCGATGACATGTTCCCGACTGTCGCAGATTGAAACATATTCGACCTCATGAATACCTTGACATCGTGACATTAAGCTGATCAATCAAAAACTGACCTGCACGGCCATTGGTGACAGCTCTAACAAAGAAGATTTTAAAGATTTCGATCTTCGGGGGGACCACTGATAAAAGAGGCATGAAAAGAAGTGACACGCAGTTTGATCGGATTTAGTTGAGGATTAATGCGGGATTATAATCGGGAGCCTCGGTATTATGCAACTGAGACGCCATTCTCTTCTTCTATTTTACGCTGGGTGACCTACTTTTAACGCAAAATGCGTTCTATCAATAGGAGTGACTTTGGAATTCGCCTCCTTCTTAATGGCCAGCTGTTCGGTGACGCCAGTATTCGTTGTTAACGGTGGTAGGCATTATATCGGGAATAATGTGGACCCTGCTAAAACAATCTCAGCCGTGCCAGTAACCTAAGCTGAATGCTTACTTGAAGCCGGAAGACACAGTGAGTCTTCAGAAGGTAAAGATTTGGGTAATCAGCGACGAAATCAAAACAGGAAAGAAAAAAAAGTGAGCCGTTTGTGCGATTCGGAGGATGCCGCTGCCATGCCTCGAAGAAGGCGGGTCCAGACAGTTCGCTGCGCTACACGAGCTAGAGCCACTCAAGTTAAATGTTTGCCAAAGCTGAACATGTAACAACTAAAAGGTTATGTTATAAAAATAAAACTCATTTTCATTCCGTAGACATATTGGCAAATAAGCCAATAATGGGCCCCACTTGAGAGCGCACTGTCCTAAACACCTCCGGACAAAAACGGCACGGAAGCCACACGCATGGATCCGACAGAGAGAGAAGATTCTCTCTCCTATTATTCCCGGTGTGCATCCATTTACGAGAGCGATCACGATTCCAGTAGCGGAACAACGGAAATGAACCACAACATGGCTATCGAACCCGAACGAATTAACCGTCCGTGTGTGTGTGTGTGTGCAATCTGTTTTTCCTCGCGCTGATTTCGATGCTTTCGCAAAATAAATAACCAGAGTGTTTCGAAACGGGCGCCGACAGATGTTAAACGCTCAGATGGATTTCCTTTTTTGCGTCTGTATTTATAGCATTTACAGCATTTGCGAGGAAGCTTTGTTTCGAAACGTCTCGTAACCAACATCTGTCGTGCTTCCTCTGAATGTATAGCGTGAAAAACATTTCGCACGTTGGAGGGGGAGCTCGCTTATTATAACAAAGTTTTGTTCCGACCACCTCTCTTCCTCTCTGTACTGATCTGCGAGTGATGCAAGCGATGAGTACGGTTTCGCCATTACATGGCGGCATATGATGGCTGGCTCGCGCATCTTACGACGAGTAATGGTGAGGTTTCTCTTATTGCGCTGTCACCGCGGAACAACTGTTGCTATATGAGCGATGCACAGACGTGGACTGATGGAATGCAGGAAGGAGTGGACCACATCGAGATTAGTACGCGTGAGCGTATTTCAGGGGAAGCTGTGCAAGACATTCGTCTGAAGGTATATGAAAACCACAAAAAACAGCACAACAGAGCCACCTGTCAGCCTTTAGCATGTTCCTGTTTGAAGTAAAGACTCCAGCGGTATTGTTTTTCTTTTCCTTTTTTTTTCTTCTTTTTCTGGATTCTACTCACATCCGTGGAGCGTTGACCGACTAGCTCGAGCAAAGGCTACCACCCCCAAGCGTTGTGCACCCGCGTGTGTGATTCTCATTTGCGTGTGTCATGTGTGTGCGTGTGTGCATGCCTCATCTTTTTAATCGTCATCCCACTCATATATTATCCCACATGCACCGAGGTATGGTACCGCAATTGTTGCGGTGAAGCACCTCATCTCATCGTCATTCATGTAGTTGTTGTGCACACTGCATTAGCCGGCTCCACGAAACGTGTTCCACAACAGCATGATCTCCAATCCACTATTTTTGCGTGTGTCTCATTACCATGGTGGGAAATATGAAAACTGACAATGCACGCGTTGTCTTTTGGCATACGCCGTCACACTGAGCTCGCTTATCGAGCCCAAACTGCGCGACTCGCTCATCGTCCTTGCGATGCCCCAAGTTCGTGCATAAGACGAGCTCTGATGTCGTACACCTGAGTTGCATAAAATGACCGGAACGATATATGCCGCAAGTCGATCTGTCCTACTCTAGGGGACACGCGTTGTCTAAAATCGGCACTCCGTGGTTTATCGGGTCTCAAATATCCAGGTGTTGCAAGAGACCACGGGGAAACATCCCATATGTCATCATCACTTCTGCTTCCTTTATTGTTGTTGTTGTTGTTGTTGTTGCAAGACCATTTCTTGCGAGTAATAAACACGTGCTGCACATGGTCCACCTTCACATAGGATATTGGCACAATATTGTCAAGCGCAACCGAGGTAATATGGGACGGCGAAGTACTGACAGCAATTTTAGCTAACCGTGTCGCCAACAGTATACCTCGTCTTCTGCTGCGCTGCCTCTCAGTCAGTACACTGTAAACTGAAAAACACCCTTATGGGTGTAAATCGCTTGTCCTATAATTGACTCCTCTTTTTACACCGTATGGTCTGGAACACCCTTTTTAGAGGGTGTATCCCGTGTAAAACGCCCTTTGAAAGGGTGCTCTTCCTTGAAAATGCCGTCTTTTGCACCCTTTATACACCTTTTTAGGAGGGTGTTTAACGATCTTACACCCTCCTAAAAGGGTGTTTAAAGGGTGCAAAAGAGGGCATTTTCAAAGAAAAGCGCCCTTTCCAGGGGTGATTTAAACGGAATACACCCTCTAAAAAGGGTGTTCCAGACCATGTACGGTGTAAAAAGAGGTGTCAGTTATAGGACAAGCCATTTACACCTATAAGGGTGTTTTCCAGTTTACAGTGTAGGACGTTTTTGTCGCTCGGGAAGGAGAAATAGTGACACCCGATGCAAAAAAAAAATATTTGTTGCCACACCTGGACTCGTCCCTCTTTCGGCTCTTTATCATAATAATTTTAATATTAACTTTATTTTAACGTAATTAATAATAAGGTTTATCGCGATAAACGCAAACGCTCGTAGAATGGACAGAAGGCGATATATACACCCAGTGTTGCACACCAAAGACTTCCTTCTAGAAAATACCACTCAGAGTCATAGGTTTCCCAAATTTAAAAAAAAAATCGTTTTTATGATTCTTGCTTCGTTTTCAACCGAGACTATTTTGTAACTGCATTTCGAGGATGTCGACGATTAGAGAAATAATACAAGCTTGAAATCGATGTGGTTGCGAAGTCTCTCATTTTAAGTAGTCCACGTTGTCAGTATATTAGCGCGCCATGTGACCCAGTATTCATGTTAAAAGCGATGAAAGTGGGGACACAAGGAACAACGGGACAACAAAGACACTGCACAGCATTCACAGAGCGAGCTGCATAAAAAGGGCCGCATAAAAAGATGAGCCCTATACGAAGGTTGCAAAAAACGAGGAAAGCCCAGACATTGATATATCAAAGACTATATGCTTGTTAGTGCGTGCCTCTCCATGTAGTGTTTTCTCCCGTTGTTCTTTTCCTCACTTTAATATGAACCAAGATTGATTGATTGATTGATTGATTGATTGATTGATGTGTTTAATGGCACAAAGGCAACAGACCCAGACCAAGAGACCCAGTGTTTGGTTTTATTCATTATACAGTTGGTCATGTTTGAACTTTGTTTGAGAGCGAAAGACCGGTCAGGCTATTCAGAGTCACTTCGAAGCCCAAGTTGAACACGGAGTGCTCCTTTGAAGTTACGCAGAGAGAGTTACAAGACATGATGCGCAAGGCAGGAGATTCCTGGAGTGAAGGATGCCGAAGTTGGCAGTGCTTCAAAATTCCATCACGTCATTTATTTCGATTATTTAAGTGATATATTATTATAATGCTATACTGAAGGACATGAAACGACATCAAGAGAAAAGAGATAATTCTTCAATATAATTCATAATACTTCAATAATTATATCAGCAAGTATGTATTCTGGCACAGTTACGTATTCAAGCAAGCTAAAGGTACATCACTTTCTCACGGTATTAAGCGTCGGCATATTAAAGAAGAAGGGAGGGCCAGGTTCTAGTGCTGACTGCTTTAGATTGGTTGTAATAAATTGTAATGTGACGAAAAGGTAACATTCTGTGCGATTACTTTTTTCTTTTTTCGTTTTTTGGTGCTTATTCTAAAAATTCTGCTAATCTACAAGCGAGCAACTACTATTCCCTGGTTCCTGTTCCCGTGAGCGATGATAAAATCATAAAGTGTATAAATTTAACTCGAAAAAACGTCAATGTGCAACGGATACCGTGGTCTAATGTATATACTTTACTACTTTCCCAGCGATTCGAGACTTGCAAAACATTACAACAGACATGGTGATAGCTGTAAATTATCGTCGCGTGGCATTCCTCTTATTTGCAGATTTCGAACGCAGTTCTGAATTACATATATTGAATTTACTATTTTCCGGCTTATGTACTGTAGCTCAGTCTCATCAGCGCAATACAAGTTGAGATCACCAACATTCCTTTCTCGATATGATTATCCAGAGATGTTCTTACTGCCACACACACACACACGCGCACACATATGGGATGATGATTTGGTGGGTCATTCACCGTCGTTCTTACTGTCATTGGTGGCACACTCAGGGTACTCGTACCCGTACTCGTAAGTACTCTAACGTAACTTTGATTTATGATTCGTGGTGATCTGATTTACGTCGGGACTCATCATGCGCGGAGGATGAAGTAATCTGTGCGGCTTGCGACCAACTTTCTCGCGTGCTCTACCTGGTTCGAACCCGCAACCTTGCAAGCGTGTAAGGTAACACAAGAACGAATTTTACGTTCTTTGTAACGGCACGCCGAAATTCTTACAAACAGGGCCGTGTTGAAGTTGATTTTTTGCTTCCGTTAGGTTTCTCTTTTATCAAATATAGAAATTTAATAATTTTAGTCACCTACAACATCTCCGTGTACTTTCTCTGCTAACATAATCCATCTTGTTTAATACTAGCTGTGCGGTGGTGGTGGCTGTGTAGTATACTACTAAGCGGGGCATGAGCAAATACTGGTATGTCCAGAAAGACAGGGACACTCTCACGAGCGAGAGATCCCGAAAGAAAACAGAACACTCACCGATTACAGATCATGTCCTTCCCCAAACACGTATTCATTAGAAAAGTTCCACAGGAACGTCCAGTTGACACCGTGGGAAAGTTCCAAAGTTCCACGCAAGATGTTCGAGGCGACGCATGTTGTCCTGCGTCCACTCCCATAGGACACCAGAACTCAGCGTCTTCTTCAAGGGACAGCTTCATCTACCACACGTACATATAGTGTTTGAGGAGCCACGGTATCGTAGACGTATCTGTGGACAACGCGGGCCACCACGCTTGATGAACGTCAGCCACCTTCTGGATGCTTCCAATCCCAGCAAGAGAATGAGGCACCCAGGTTGGTGATGCAACGGTATACTTACCACCAGATTCAACGTGCCATTATACACGAAATCTCCTCCTCTCAATTTTTTCGCGTAAGCTTTCGACCCCCATCCCCCCCCCTGCCGTTCGCGACTTCCTCGGGGGGGAAGATGCTCCTTCTAAACGGGGGGATTGCACATATACAGTGGGGTGCATTTTTTGGGGGGAGCAGGGGGGGGGACGATGGTAGGAGGAGTCTGAGCCGTGTGTGTGGGGGGGGGGGGGATTCTAAAATGGGAGAAAGGGAGTGAGTTTTATTTTAAACGAGAGAGGAAGATTTGTGGGGGAGAGGCAAAATCTGGCTGGTCGGAGGCGTCGATGGAAGCCGGAAATGGAGAAATTTCGCTGGGACTCGAGTGGTTTTTGACGATGTTGGCCCAGGCATTCGGTTTATATTTTGAGCATCGAGGTTTAAGAGTCTGCTTTTGGTAAACAAACGAGCTATATTCTCCTCCACAGTGAAGACTTCGGCCCTCACTGTGAGCCGACTCATATACCATTTCCCACATCACCACCCCTACACTGTAAACTGAAAAACACCGTTATGGGTGTAAATGGCTTGTCCTATAACTGACACCTCTTTTTACACCATATGGTCTTAGAACACCCTTTTCAGAGGGTGTATTCTGTGTAAGACACCCTTTGAAAGGGTGCTTTTCCTTGAAAATGCCTTCTTTTGCACCCTTTAAACACCCTTTTAGGAGGGTGTTTAACAACTTTACACCCTCCTAGAAGGGTGTTTAAAGGGTGCAAAAGAAGGCATTTTCAAGGAAAAGCACCCTTTCAAAGGGTGTCTTACACAGAATACACCCTCTGAAAAGGGTGTTCTAAGACCATATGGTGTAAAAAGAGGTGTCAGTTATAGGACAAGCCATTTACACCCATAAGGGTGTTTTTCAGTTTACAGTGTACAGAGCAGGAACGGACAGAACGCTCGTTGTACCCACTTTTACCATGTTTTTTAACATCACTATAGCCGAGAATATTGCGTGGCAGACAGAGACATCTATAAGCGAGGAAATAGCAAGCCCGATAACACGCCGCCACAGCAGAGGTTACCAATTTGAAAAGTCGGCTCCGTTACTCTTAACGGGTAACAGACAAGAGTAACTTGGTGCGGCTTACCGACAAAATAATTTCTGCGTAAAATAACTTCGAAATACCAGCAAGAGGCCAATTTGGCACGTTGATTTAAACTGCAATGGCACTAGTGTATATAATTTTGGCAACTACTCTATCTTTCTTAGTGGCCCAAAATGATGCTTCGGGTTTTGTTTATTTATGCGTTTCCATGTGCTTCCAACGCGTTTCCAAAGAGAAGGCGGATCTTTCCTCGATGATGCTTTTCAGCCACTCGACGAATGGATGACCAAAGGATTCTGCGTCGAGCAGACCGAACACAGCATAAAGCGACTCACCCGCAAGACAGCTCATACCAGGGCAACTAATACTACACCCACATCTTCTGGATTACCGTTCGATCCCTACAGCTGGCTAACCTTTTCAGTGACTTTCATATTTCATCGTTGATTTCTTAGGCAATTTGAGGCTTTGTTTGTATCTGTCCCTTCTATGTTGTTCCAGCCTCAGAACATCAGTTTCTCTCTTCTTCTCTTCTTCTTCTTCGCTTTTTTTCTTTTTGTACCATTCAAATTGAAGTCACGCCAGGAAATGCCGTATCAGGAAGAAATGTGACTTATACTGACTGGGTTATACGAATCCCGCACATGAACTTTTGCCGATGTACACTGAAGGATAATTCAAGCGCACTGCATTTGTAATGGGAAATGGGAATCTTTTTTTAAAGAAAGAATGATAGATAGATAGATAATTTTATTTCACACTCACGGTGTTGGAAATCAGGGCAAAAAAGTCATGTGGCTTTTTTGCCTGCCATGTGGCTTTTATTGGAAATAGGGAATTCAGAAAACAAAACCAAATAAAAATGTTCCACATTTTCGTCGCCGCATGGAACACTAAGACACTAATCCTTCGAATAGGGGGGGGGGGGGATATGTTTATTAATAAAAAAAAAGAAAGGAAGGGTCAGCCAGACGGAGGTCGGCTTGCTATTCCAAATCGAACAGGTGATCAATGGGCTCAATCCGAAAACAGCGTCTCGACCAATAGACGCCTTCCGATTTTTCCGTACACTGTTAGAAAAAAAGGTATAAAGAAGGTATAATAATGGGCTATTGTACCTTTTTTATACCTTCTGTTGCAGATATATACCTTTCGAGGGTATAGAAAAGGGACAAAGTGCCGATTTATACCTCCAATCGTGCGCAGGGGTATAAAAGAGGTATGAAGCAGGGATAACAAAACATATTTATACCTCATTATCACGTGTTTATACCTTGTGTATAACATACAACCGAGGCTATACTTCCTAAGGTATAACTGCAGGCTGTTTGTACCTTCATCGTTTTTATACCTTTACTTGCACCACGTGTTGAATCACATAATTTTCTTTTGTTGAAGCGGTGTCATTTAAGATAAACAGTAATTTGTTTAAGAAACACAGACTTTGTTAGAGTTGCATCTACAATCTATAGGTTGAGTTGAGACTGCGTCATATGTGTACCTGAAATAATTAAATCTTGCCGTTCTCACCCGTATGGTTGTCCGCCAGGCGAAGGATGCTCTACAGTTTGCCAAGTCGCCAGCCGTATATCAGTATTTGCTGTCCTTTAGATGTCGATCAAAACTGCCAAACACGCGGAACGGGTATTCCTCTTTGAACCTTTTCTTTCTTATATTATTTTATTTTATTTTTATATGGGGAACTCGTATGGCGTACTCCAGCGTGGTAAAGAAAAAAAAAAGTACGCTTTTCTTCTCATCAAATGTTATTTCAACTCCCTGTATTAAAATTTTGTCGCAAACTGGATTGATGATGATGATGATGATTGAAAGAAAAAACTGGGATTAGAATATACCTTTGCAGAGGTACAGTTTATGTGAAGAAAATGTATAAATTCTATACCTCCCCTAGGGTATAAACTACATATACCTTTCCGGAGGGTATAAATTTATACCCTAAAAGGTACGAGTTATTGCACGGGCGATTTATACCCTAAAAGGTATAAATTTTTCTAACAGTGTAGTATCGTCATTAGCCGGAATACGGGTTGAGACCATTGACCTACTCAAATGACAATTAATGTTTTAGTATTCAACACGACGACGAAAATGATAATGAGGATAATTTCGATTTGATTTTGTTTTCTAAATTCCCTATCTTCCAATAACCACTGTAGTGCGGTTTAACTGTAAGAAAAATTTCCGTAATTTTACTCCATAAGTGACTACTTGCTCTGTTGCCGGCATATGTGCCGTAACCTATATGCTAAACAAAATCCGTTGGGAGTGCATCCCTATAAGCAGTTCCGGACTGTGCTTTCGCAGATTAATATCCCTGTAGTGTAAGTGTCATGCTTTTCGCTTATGGGAGCTGTTCAGTGTGCACTCCAAACAATTATTTCTTCTTCACTTTTCTTTTTTTTTTTTGCAATAACTAGGTTACGGCACATATCCCGGCAACAGAGTTAGCAGTAACTTATGAGTTATGAGTAAAATTATTGATTTCTTTACAATGTGCTTCGGTAAACGTCATTTGTGGAATTCTTACATTTCCTTCAGTACAAGTGGAATTCTGAGAGATTTTTTCCTGATATGGTCTGTCCTGACGCAACTTCAGTTTGGAGTATGAAAAGGTACCCCAAAAACAACCCCCTTACCAATCATACACACACAAAAAGTTGAGTGTGCTATGAGCTGTCCTGTATGAGTTGTCCTGGTTCGAGTGTGATATATTTTGATTTAGGAATAGCAAGCCGACCTTCGGTCAGGCTGACCTTTCCGAAGTAAACGTATATATCCCCCCTGGTTCGAGTTGTCTTGGTATGACCTGGGTGGTCGCCCATCAAGTTAAAACCCTATTTAAAGTTGAAAACTACGAAACGGTCTGCCGTCGAACTTCTCGCGATTCGGACGATACCCGAAGCATTTCTTGTGCAAGATATGAGATGGCGTTGAGATAATATGTCATCTCTTCGATGCCAGCAGGAACACTGCACACCGTGGACCTCAACCACCCCTGCGCGTTCTGGCTCCATCAAGTATGTTTCATCATAAGGGAGTTCTCAATCACTCAGTCATGAGAGCTAGTGCCTCTCCATGCTTCTTTACCGCTGTCGTTCGCGTGGAAACGTATTAAGCCAATACACCGTAGGACCCCGTAGGAGCCGATATGGGGCACTAGAATCATTCTAGCTCACCTTAAAGCCGAGCCTAGAGGGTCGTGCACGAGGCGAGTCAGTTCTTTCTCCCTCTTCATTTTCTATCCGGTCGCCAGGGCAACCCACAGCTATAGCCTACACAACTAGCCCTATATATGCCGCAACAATCGCAGCACAACATCTTAGCCCAATATTGGACCAATATTGGCAATGTCGGCCCAATATTGGACCAATGTTGGGTCAGTATTGCCAATATTGGTCCAATATGGGGCCAAGATGTTGTGCTGCTTAAGCAGAGTCGTACAGAGTGTGATGGCGCTGTAGTCGTTAGAAACATCACGGCATCATGACTGACTAAAACCTACACCGTTCCTATACGCACGTGTACTGGAAGCTGCCAGGAAAACCGTTGGTTTAATACACCGAGTCATAGGCATTGCTTCTCGATGACTCGAGCGTCGAACACCCTGTTTAACTACACGTTCAGTATATTCTGCTAACACCGCAGACAATTAAAGCTCAATATCGAGCTTCAGGTTTTTCCAAAGAATTGAGGCAACTACCTTTTTTATGACGTAATGTCATGTGCGCATCGGTGTAGCGTCTCGTTACAACCAATCTACGCAGGAAATGAAATGCACAGCGAATGACATTCACACTGAATCTCATTCATTCGCTGCCGGGAGGGGACCTGTAATGACACTTGCTTATGGAAGGAGTTTCGGTTTGTTCTGCTGCAAAACTGCTTCATCTCAACGGCAGGGGCGAAACCAAAATATAGTAACGTCAAATAGAAATAAGAAAATGAGTTAAATGAGTTCTATGAAAAGTTATCGACCAATATGTGTTTTACGAGTTTAGCTATTATCGAGATTAAAAATGAAGACGCGTCGCAAGATTTGCAAAGAACTGTGTCCTGGTTTCCCAATAACTTCAGCGTCCGAGTTTCGATTTTTTAATGCGATTTTTCCTTCTTTATTCTTTTACATAGATGAAATTACACTCTACTTGAAGAGGTCGCGTGGTATGCCAATCACGGGAAGTTATGAATGAAACTTTCGGTTTAAGCTTTATTATATACAAAGAACAACAATTAAATACATAAATTCTAATATAATGCGTTCCTAATACTTTACGGACTGCTCTTGACATAATTCCCCAATGACTTTTTTTTTATTTTTCTTTGATAATTCTCCAATAACGTTTTGCGCTGTGTAGCTCTGCGCAACGAGCTGGATGATATTCGCACGCGAATAATGACATTCAGCGTCACCGAAAATGACATTCTGCCTTCCGCGTGACGTGTAAGACAGTAGCGAATTAGAAGATTAACTGGGTTCGAATCCCTGCACCGGCTGTGTTGTCTGGGTGCTTTCACTAGTCCTCCCCGGACGCCGTAAGTCATATGTCGGCACAGTTCCTCGTGAAGTCGACCCAGGACGCACCGCCACCGCCACCACCACCACGAAACTGTTTCAAAAGGCAGCGTCCACGTGTCCCATAAAAGCGTCCACACGATATCCAATTTGCACATGTATAAATGAGCTTAGCTACAGAACCCGAATCATCCCACCTCAATGGTCACTCGAGGCGGCTTTGTGCGACGAGAAAACTCCATTCTGACTGCCCTCAACAAAACGATCTCCCGACCAGCGGTCGGTGCACCATTTACACGGTATACAAACAGAAATCGCAATGGTCACTTTAGCGGTCACACTGACCAGAGCGCCTCGATTCAGACCCCGAATACCTTTCTCGGCGAGCAAATTTTTCATACAGCTTCGCGAACTCGAACCCCAAATTCACGTGTTTCCTTTTTTTTTCTTCTTCTTCTTCTTTTTTTTTCTTCCTTTTTTTTATAAAAGGACCGGATATGCGCATACCTAGCAAAAAATTTCCCCACAGTGGCCGCCATCTTGTTTTTGTCAAGCGTTGTCGATGTCGATGGATCCAATTTTGGTCGGCCGTCATTTTTTCCCACGGGCAACCTAGATGCGCTGTTTGAGATGCGTTCCTTTTCAATACGTAACGTTCCATAAAAGGAACTATTCTGAACGCAAAAGTTTTTTTTTATCTCCCTTATTCGTCAAAAGTAAAAAAGAAGTTCGGGAGGGGTGGGAAAAGAAAGGTATAGCGCTAAGAAATAGAGGGTTTGTCCAGCAGAAGGTGGATAGCGGTAGATTCTTATAAAAGGGCAGAGACGGGGCGGCGCAGAGGACGAAAAACTAAAAAGTAAAAAAAAAAAATTGCGCGACATAGCGAAAAACTTAAACAGATTAGGACAAAACGTGTCCCCCTCAAAATATGCGAACACCTTACGCCGAGTTTGGAAAGCTACGAGCTTTTTTAAAAAAATAAAAAGTTCCGTTATAAGAATAAAAAAAAACTGAAAATGTCCCGTTTTCAGACACAACACAAAGGCGCAGAGCCCAGACAGTTTTCTTTGTGTGTGTGTACCCGTCCAAGATTTTAAACTTAGGGGTTTTCATCTCGATGTATTTAACGGTGAAGGTCTTTCGGGAAGGGATGCATAAAGAAGAAGAAGGGAGAGGAAGCAAGAGACTAGGTCGACGGGGTTATAGGAGGAACTATATGCCACCTTTTCTTAGTTAGCGTTGATTTTAACATTTTGTTGACTCGTTTCGCGAGGTAAAAAAAAAAGGAGAAGAGAGGGAGAAGGTGAGACCGTTACCTTTTTCATTTTTATTTTTATTCTATCGATCGGCGGATATTTGGTTTGTGTTTGTGCTTTGGCTTTGCCCGTCAGGGAACGGCATTGAAACGTCGGAAAAACCAACATCGCTAGTATAGAACGAAATGTAAATAAAAACGGAAATAAGAGCGGTTTCTCCTATCTTCCTTGACTGAGGAAATGATGGAAATATGGATACCTCTTCGAATAGCTTATGCGAGGAGGGATCGACGTCGTGATGCTTTTTTTATCTGGGCATAAAAAAAAAAATGAAATAAAAGGTGCGTTAAATGGTGTTCAGAAAAGGAACGGTTGACCTTTCTTCCGTGGGATCCCATCGTGAGATTTTTCTTCCCAGTCTCTAGACAGGGGTTCAATACAACGGGTCCTGCGAAGGAGGCAGGTGGCGCTCCGATCAAGGTGAGCGTCATGTCTTTTAATGCGTGTGCATTTGGTTTCGTTCGGCGTTATGCACGGAGAAAGTAGGCCAAGCTGTTTGCTATATGCATGGCGCACTTACTTTGATGCGGGAGGTAACGCATTAAAATTCACCTTTGGTTACAAGTCGAGCGACTATTCGACTACAACATGTAGTGAATTTTTATTTATGTGTTTAGAATATTTGTGGCATAGAAAATGCCGTATAGAAGGAGGGTAAACACACAGTACAAAACATGCGTAACTTCGCTCGTCAGACGTCATAGATCAATTCGTTGAAATTGCGTAGGGAACACTCAACGCGAGAACCCTTCAACAAAATCGATGAAGAAACAGGACAATATTTCATATTCAACAGCTTGTTCTGGTCATCTATTCCGATCAGTAATTGAAGTAATTCCTCAGTAATTCCTCTACGCGCCATGCTGATATATACAACGAAGGGGGGGGGGAGATATGTTTATTAGAGGTAAAGGAAAGGGAAAAAGGTCAGACAGGCCAAGGTCGACTTGCTATTCCCAAAAGAGAAAAAAGGATTGAGGAAGGAGGAATGAAGGATTGATGCATGCTTGATGATTCAAAAGTAACCATAGTGTATTTCAACGTTGTACCCTTATTGCATGGTAGTGATGGTGATACTGCTTGCAGGAGTCGGCCATGCTTAGGCGGGCAACGTCATGGCTACCACGGGTGGGGACAGTGCGTCCTGGGCCGACTTCACAGGGATCTGTGCCGACATTGGTCTTGAAGCGCCTGAGGAAATGCGGGGGGGGGGGTTAATGACAGGATCGGCTCGCCGTTGTTGGCGACACGGAGGTGGGCGTCGTCACGACGCGATAATGTGCGAATCACCGGTGTATCCAATAATTGTGACGGTGAGACATAACGAGAACATTTATTTAAAACAAAACCGTCCGATGATCAAAGAGGGCCTGCCCTTCTTCTCTGGGTGACAGTTGCTTTGTTAACACGGTCTACCATGGTGGACCTTGTCTCAGAATATGACCGAACGGTCGCGGGGTACGTATTGCTATAGGAGTACTGCTCCTGGAAAGATTTTTCCTAATCTTACCTTCTTGTATCGAATACGACCGTCAGCAAAGAGCTGTATATTAACGTTTATAACTTTGACAATATCACTGATGTATAGGATGTTCATTTCT
The DNA here is from genome assembly GCF_037126465.1 of Ornithodoros turicata. NCBI lineage: Eukaryota > Metazoa > Arthropoda > Arachnida > Ixodida > Argasidae > Ornithodoros > Ornithodoros turicata. The sequence goes on from NC_088206.1 coordinate 1,499,720, forward strand.
ATCCGTTACAGTTTTTTATATATAAAAAAAGGTATGAAAAAAGGTATGAAAGGTACACGTACAGATGTCGTTTTTGCGAGTTTGTTCTCCGCCCAGACGGACAACCTATCGAAGTGAGGACAACCTATCGAATCGACAAGACGACTAATCACCTAAAATGCAATAATTAACTTTGTAATCAGGAACTTCGGGGGAAAGCGAGATAGCATGATAGGGAGACAATCCTCGTCGAAAGCCATTATGTTTTTGTTTCCCTAACTCCTGAAACGAGCGCATGCCGCGAAATAGCCATCGCCGAATTCGTTATGCAAATGAGACGAAACCAAAACAGCGCGCCTCAGGAGCGCTCGACGTTCGCCGACCAAAGCGGTTCATCTGGCCAGCAGGTCAGCACCTACTCCACCAATCATCTCCATCGCTCCAAAGCACACGTGGCCCTCTGACGTGGAATGCGCGCCGTCCTCCATGCGCTCCGATCGGCGCGGGTTCTGTCGAAATTCGGCGTCCCGCTCATTGGTGGAATAGGCAAGGTCGTGCTATGAAGACTGAGAGGTGGTGGGTTCGAATCCTACCACCGGCTGTGCTGTCTGAGGTTTTCCCTGGGTTTTCCCAATACTTTCCCGACGAATGTCGGCACAGTTCCCCTGAAGTCGGCCCAGGACGCACACTAACTCCTTCCTGCTGTCCTCTCTCCATCTGTCCACGTCTATACGCCGCTCATAGCCACAGTTGCTTCGCGGCGCTAACACTGAATAAAAAATATCGAAATTCAGCGATGAGGGGGTATATGTTTATTAAGAAAAAAAAAAGAAAGGAAAGGCTAGCCAGGCAAAGAGCCGGCTTGCTATTCAAAAAAAAGAATAAGGGAAAAAGATGGATATTTGAACGCACGTGCGCGCGTTTCAGAATTTTTTGAAGAAATGGAACAGCTTTCAATGAGGATTGTGTCCCATTCTGCTATCTCACGTTTGCCCAGGAATCCCCTAATCAAAGAGCTAATTAATAATTTTTAGGTAATTAGTCATCTTGTAGTTATACATACTCTCTTCGAGAGGATGTCCGTCTGGCCGTATAACTCAACTACAAAAACAACATCTGTGCTGTTCTCCTAGAGCTTTTTATATAAAAAAAAATCTGTAACGGATAAAAATGAACACAACAGCAAAGGCCCGAAAACAGATCCCTGAGGCTCCCTGAATGAACAGACAATTGAGTAGATGGAGTTTTGTTATACTCACTGTAGGCGCCCATTTAGATATGACGAAAGATGGCCTATCAAGTTTCCATTTTTGAATACACAATACAATTTATGTATAACTTTGGATGTGACACCTTACCCAAAAGCCTTTTCCAAATCCAGAAAAACAGCACCCAACCTGTTGGCGCGAATTCGTGAACAACGATAAATCGTGAACAAACTCAATCAACTGGAAAATAATGGACATGAACCCGTATTTGCAACCGTTCATCATACGGTGTTCTTCTAAAATAAAAAGACAGGCATATGACGTACTACTGAAAACGTGTCGAGAAATCTTACAATATGACGTTGATAGGTCGGTAGTTTTCAACATTAGACCGACCAGAACAATCTAACTCTCCAGGAGAAAGAATTAAAGCGTCTGGAGCAATACAGTGGGCGACAGGAAGTCCATGAACTATAGTTCAGTATGCTTTTGTATATGCAACTTGCAAGTTAAGGGGATGTTAGAGAAACAATCGAATTCATAATCGAGAATGCCAACGTCTTCCGCTTTGTCAAAGTGATAGGTTGTAATAAAAAGGCTTATACTACGGTTAGGAAACAAATCACATGCGAGAGAAACAAAGGAATGATCCGAAATGCCATCAATTACAACCCAGGAATTTTTTTTCTTTCAATCCCTTCCCCCATATCGTTGCATATGTTTTTGGCTGAGATGTAGGAAACATAAGGATAGTTGACTCTCGTCACTTACGACATGTTAGTGAAGCTTGCATAGAATGGAAAAGTAAGAACCGAAAGAAACTTTCGGCGAGCATTTGCATTGAATTCATTGAGCCATCTCAATAGGGTTCATTTCCACCGGACGGGGAATACTTGTGAAACATAAAATAAATCGCTTATCCAAACTTTCTCTTTACGACGGCATCATTTCTAAGATCTTGTCCACATAATGCGGTTTGCCTTCACTCGATCACATTAACGAATCAGCCGCGTTGACAATCTGACATCTGCTCTTCGTTACAAAGTGCGGAACCGATTATGGACGTCAGAGTTGGAGACTTTTGCATATCACGACCTCCCCGGGATATGATGAGGATGAGACAGCATATAATCTTATGCAGCGGTTACTATACACGCAGCTGCGCGTGTTTTTTTTTTTTTTTTTCTCTCTCTTTTCATTTTTTCTCTCTACCATACCTTTTGCTGTCGTAAACTGAGAGGTTCTGTGGTGTTTCGATTGACTGTTTCATTTTGTCATCATGTTCCTCTGTCTTGACGGGGTTCCATTCCCTTTCTGCAAGGGCACATTCGAATTATATTAATAAGCAATGAACAAGGTTCCAGGGACGACTGTGCCTTCAGAATAGGATTATCAAGGTTTAATGCACACTAAAGTAATGTCACAGAGCTTGTAGGTGGAATACATTGCTACCAGCGCCATTCTCGTTAAAATAAATCGGCCAGGTAAAACATAGGAACCATACACACAGACACACACACACACGATACGAGAGAATTGGGACTCGACAGCGAGCCAAGTAAGCATGCAGGGCCGGATAAAAGCGCACACCAACGGCATTTCGACCCGGAAGCGGCTTCCCAAGACAAAAAGGCGGGCCCGGCTTTTCTGGCGAAAAAAATAATCGGGGCGCAGTTAGCGTAACAAAAACACAAGACCGTATTGTTTGGTCTCCCTCACGTAGAAGGAGAAAAATAAAGGTATTTGTCGGCACGTATGTCTCGTTTGTTCCGTGACGCGCATAAAGAAAATGCGTTAACTGTGAGCTTTGTTATCTAATACTGTAGGAGGAGCGCGTGCTGTGGACAATAGTATAATGGTCCAAACAGTACATTAAAAAAACAATTCAAGCGCCAGCGATACCGCGTTTGACTGTGCACACTAACGGCGATGCAGTGTTGACACTTTATGCTCATATTAGCGCTGGTATTTTCATCCCCGTGGAGCGTTTTATACGTGAAATTTCGCTAATTTGACGAGACTGCTGGTGCGCATTGTGCTCGGTAAAATATGCTAGTTACGAGAATAATATTCCACCACGCAAAAAAAAAAAAAAAAGCAAAGGGAATAAACATGTGGTGACATCTGTTGTATGCCTAAGTCTCGTGGTCTACTCAGGATGGTTTTAGAAAATCACTTCAGGTTCATTACCTAGCCGTGGATACCTACTATAATTTCTAAAACTGATTTAAATTGTTATCTCAGTGAAGTGGAACCATAAACCCTGCATTTTCATTAACTCTCGAGTGTTACTGAGCCCAAGATTTGGGGGTTTGAACCCGTCCGAGGTCATCCAGCAATTTGGTGGCATATTACGAGCAGCTTAGACACACGTGGTAAGCGCAGCATCAACAGGCACAGGGAACACGTCCAACTACCAGCAACCTTGTTTCCAGACGTTAGGTTATCACGTCGTCACTTGGCCACGTCACTAGGGGCCGTCACGCAAGGGGTGTCTTATACCAAAGGGCCGACCATTTTGACGTCACTCGTGATCACAGTATTGTCTAGTGACCTAAACGTCCTCTCACGAAGTCAAAATTGCTTGGTCCATGGCCGAATCCAGCCCACCAACGCTGTGCCCTAAAAGCACTCCTAAACATTTTGGACACCTTAAGACAGCTCAGTCTTCACCGTCTGAAATGAGGCAGAGTATCACCCTTGGCGATGAAATTATCTTCATTAAAATATTGAAATCAGGTTTTTGTTTACCATATCCTCTCGAACCCTATGTAATATTCACCCTCGACGTAAAAAAATCAACTGTCACAAAAAAAAAGGATGAAAAGGAATAAAAAAAGATCGACACCACAACCACTTCCCTTCCCCAACAGGAAAAAGCGCGTCTCCGACGGGGCAGCTCCCGTAAAGGACGACTCCCGAAAACTCGCCGAAGGGAATCGGGCAGGCGGGAAGGGACAGGCAGCCACCAGTTGCTCCCCTCCCCACCTCCCATCTATTTTTGATCAATCGTTGATCTTCCGCGTTTGACACAAAATCTGTCGCCTTCTGCGCGTTCGACCCATGGTTGACGAACCAAGTTGTCAAAAATCGCTCTTTGCAGACACACGCAGAAAATAGCGGCGGGAACCAGCTGCTTCAGATTTTATTCATTATTCGTTGCTCCTAGAGAATACGTCCTTCACACGAATCTTTTTTTTTTTTTTTTTCTTGCTCGCCGCGTTTATGATATATGATACGAAATATGATGGATCGCTTGGATCAATGCGAAATAAATGATTTTTTTCGGGCGGACATCTTTTTTTTGTGATGATTCTAACTTTTTGCCGTGTAGTTGCGTAACGTTGTGTTGTTGGGAAAAATTTGTGAGAGCGGAAGAGAAAAACTGGGACGCTAACGTTTTCGTGGACGTTTCGTTCCGGTTGCTGTTGCGGGCTCGTCCCTCGAATAAAGAAACTCAAAATTTGCCCAATACACCGTGGAAAGAACACATGCTATTTGGGGTGGGGTGGGGGTTGAGGTCGGTGAGCACTTTTTGGAGCGTTAAAAATGAAGCTGAAACCCCTCTGAGTTTGAGTTCGCTTACTTGATGACAATACACACCCTCTGAGCTTGAAGAAAAGTAGCGGAACTTAGAGGTACTGTACCACAAAGCAGAAGACAGACAGGTAATGTTGGGGGCGTAGCTTAACAGCTTGTTGCTTGTAAACCCAGCAGAACAAGTTATACACAAGGTATATCTAAACTGGTAGCGAAAACAAGCGACAGCACCAAATCAGACCCATCGGCAAGGCTATCATCATGACGCGCGAGCGATCTTCGGTGTTGGTAGTAGGGGTACGATCGTAAACAAAAAAAAAAAAAAACTTTACAAGATGAGCATGGCGTGCGTGTGCACTAATAAGTTTTTCATAAATTCAATGTAGAGAAAGCTATCTGTTGCCCCACTCGTGTACACATACGAAATCATCTACCACCCGAGTACGTTTCCGTATCCTGCTCTCCTAGCGCATGTGTCACAGTGGGCTCGTTTATCCGTGCATCTCTCTATCCGTGCCGTGTGTCCGTGCATTGTAATACGGATTTCGTACAACTTTTTGGGGTTTTACATGAAGCGACGTTCACATCTTGGAGCTGTAGACCAAAATTAACACGAGTGAAGAGATGAATACAATGCATCCCCAGGAATCAGCTGTGCACCAACGATGTCATGTTTTTTTGCAATGAACCCGTTATGGCCACTCATTGAAGAAATGCAAACGTCTATTCACTACACGTGTACATATAGCTCTTCGCGAGAAATGGACTTTAAGTGAACCTAGTCAAAATCTGTGATAACTGTATGTATTTCGAATTGATATGTGTCATTAAATCTGATATGATTTATTTTCCTCTGCTCTCGTCCGGTGTTGTTGCCCTGGATGGTTAGTATGGTTCGGTCAGGGAAAGGGAATACAACGCAAACGAAGTGCGCGAATGTAAACGTTCCATGGCTAATTATGCGCTGCTTATTATTCATACTGCTGACGTCATCTCTGACGTCATTTATTTACAATCTTAGTAGTCCGAGAAACGGATGGATGGCGCTGAGGGTCTCTATCATGGCGTCATTCTGAAGATGCATGGGCCTATAGGAGTTACGCTACCTGTTTAGATGTACCTCGTTATACATGGGATGGGACTAGGTACGCTAAATATATCCTTAACTTGCGGTAACGTCTGGTGGAAAATAGTTATATATTTAAATAGCTATATATTTCAACTATACGTTATAGTTGAAACGTGGGACCAACACTGGACAGCTGTTACGGTGCCAGCGAGACATCATCAGCCCACGGGGGCTCCAACGTATCGGTTCATATTGACAACAGACGTGCGCAATGCATGCAGGACAGGTCCTGGTCATAGGCGAACATGTACGTGAACAATGTACATTACAATGTACAGGGCGTGTGCAGATAGAGTTGTCCCACATTTACGCCCGTAACGCGTTCCCTGCCTAACCCACGAACTTCCGGTGGCGCACGACGACCAATTATGAGATGAAAAGCGCAATAATAAAAGTCGTAGGAACGAAGGTGCGCGTAACAAAAAAAAAAAAAAAGGAAGCCACGCAAACATGCCTCTCCGTCCATCCCGAATTGCCTACACCGATGTCAACATGGCGGTCTCGGCACAGTTGCGTCGAGCCGCGCTAGGGGTGCCACTGGTGCAGAAACCGCAACGAAATAATCGCGCGGATGCTTATGTGCTCATCGGAGTTTGTAAACGCGGATGTCTTTGAGATTCGCGCCCAAGGAAGCGTAATTTCGTTTAGTTGGGTGATTTTTCGTCTCTCTGGTGATAAGTTTGGCACGGCTCCGGTGGCACCCCTAGCGGTAATGCGACGCAACTGTGCCGATGCCGTCATGTCCTATTGGTAAGGTTCCGCGTTTCCTTTTTTAGCCGAAAAACGGCGAAAAACATACGCCGTTATAAATTTTTTCGTCAATTTGGTTTTAACCGAAAAACACCATGAATGTCCGAGGAAAGATGAGAGAAGATATCATAATGTGGGAGATGTCATAACGGCAACGGTGCTAAGACAGCACGGCGTATAGATGTAGGCCAGCTGGCGAAGAAACTCAGGAACGCAAAAGACTGGACACAAACAGAAGGACGACACTAACACAAGACTAGGTCTCACTCAGACTTGGAAAGAATAAGCTACCAAGTCGGGTATAAGAATCACCTATAATTTGCACTGCAGGCACAATACGTTCATCCGTGCAATCGTTTTGATAAATGTCGACAAAGAACAGAGTATATAATTGCTGCAAAGTGAAGTTACCTATATGACGTGTGACAAGACTGATGTGAGTTTGCCACAAGCCACCGCTTGGTGGCTCTGTGGCATCAGCAGTGCATGGGTGGGTAGGCAACGTTTGAGGGAAGTCACGTGGAAAGTGATGTCCTTCCGTCATGCAGACTGAGACATTCACTAACTGGAAGGCTAATTGAGAAGTCAGTGAGGTATACAAGGAATTCGTAACATGAGGAGTTCTGTATTGTATGAGGTTGCTTCCTTGCGGATGGCATCGGGGTAGTGGGCCACAACCCGGGTGGTGAATTTCCTCATTTATCATCATCAGTGCAATGTGTTGTGGTTGTCGTTCCCTTGAGGAGTCCCTTCCGTAGCCTAATTATGTATTTAATATATTTCTATCTACGCAATAACGAGGTACGACAGCAGAGTAACCGTTGCACTGTCACAAACGAGCTATGTGTCTGTATCTAGACCATCACGCTTTTGGATTAACCAATTGGATAATAATTTGGATCACGCGTTAATCACGGATTAACGCTAAGGACACATTCAACAGCGCGGTTCTCACTGACGTCATCACAACACCCCTATGACCTATACCAGAAAGACCGAACGCAAAGGAAAGCTTACCCACGTGTCATCTTCGCTTCCTACGCGCGCGCGCCGGCGCCGAATAACCCACGTCAGTGTCATTTCCTTGGCGAACAACCGCTTTCACCTCGAGCGTCACACGCCGGAAAAGTTCCGCTTCCTCCTACGTTTTCTCATATTTATTTATCTCCACCTTTACCCGGTACTACTCGATGTTTCTTTTTCTTTATTTCGTGTCAGTTTTTCTCTTACATTATTCGTGATGCTCGAGTTGAGCTTTAAACCAACCGCTCTGCGGAAATTGGTAGTTTCGTTTTCCGAACATTCGGCCAGCCACACTGATCTAAAGCGGGAAAGACACACCAAAGGAGAAAGAGGGAGAGAGGGGGATTAGAGTTGTTAATTAAAGTTTTGATACGTTTATACGGAGTGTCGGATCCTGAAAGTTGGCAACAAACTCCCGACAAAATAGCTCTATTTCATCATTTAAGGATATTCGGCAACTTTCAAAAGCATCGTGCGATCGTCCTCACGTTTTTTTTTCTCTCTCTCTCTCTCTATTTTCTGTTAACGCCGCGAAGCAACTGTGACTATAAGCGGCCAACAGACGTGGATAAATGAAGAGAGACACACGGGTTCGAATCCTGTCACCGCGGCTGTGCTGTCTGAGGCTTTTCCCTGGGTTTTCCGAAGACCTTCCAGGCTAATGTCGGCGGAGTTCCCCCTGAAGTCGGCCCAGGACGCATACTAATCCCCCTGTCCCCCCACTCCTTCCTGATGTCCTCTCTCCATCTGTCCATGTCTTTACGCCGCTCATAGCCACAGTTGCTTCGCGGCGCTAATACAGAATTTAAAAAAAAAAAAGTGTCTCTAACTCAGCCGATCTCTCGTCCTCCGACCATATGAAAATTGCTTGTTCCATGGCTATCCCACCACCCACGCTCCGCCCTAAGAGCACTAGTAAACTTTTTGGACACTGTGAGACTTCGGTCCTCACTGCGGGGCGGCAAATGATTCCGTTCCACCATATATTACCGCAGCAATGGGGCAGAATATCGCCGCTGGCAATGAAATCCCCCAATCATCATAATTAAAACAAAGTTGTCGTTGTTGTTTGTAAAAGCATACCTCTACGGTCGAACTTGTGGGCAAATGCGTATAGTTGCGTTTTTGATCTTTCGGAAAAACCACGGTTGCACCTCAAATTGCTGTAACAGTAATTGCAGGTACCGCAATTGTTGCGGTGAATCACCTCATCCCATCATCATCATTCATGTAGTTGTTGTCGTTGCAGTACCAGAAACATAGCGGCGCATGCGTGTCAACTCCCGTCCCATCGTCATAATACGCGTTAGTGTAGTGCTAACATATATAAGAGCCCTGTGTACCGTTACCGTGGAGAGAAGAATGGGTCGTATCAGTGTTTCTCAATCGTAACTTTGGAGCTTCAGACAGGTATTGTACATGCAACGAAAGTATGCCCTAAAGATTTTAGTTTTATATATTATTAAGCCTATACTATAGTTACGTATGTTTTGTTAATGTTATGTACACATTTTTTATAAATCAAAGCCCCCTCAATGAAGAAACAATATACAGCCAAGTATCCCGGAGGACAACTGTCAACAAAACTGTTTAATAAATATATATACAGTGAACCCTCGTTAATATGACCCCCGATAATCTGACATACGCGCTTTACGACCATACTCCTGCGGAACAATGCAGTAAAACCTCTGCAAATCCCCCCCCCCCCGTTAATATGACAATTCCGCATTGTGACCAAAATTTTCGGGAACGACCATGGTCATAATAACGAGGGTTCACTGTATATTAGACTTTAAAAAGGGGTCACGACTCATGTTTGACGGACAGGTAACGGACACGATACCGACCCGTACAATGGCAGCCGCCATATTGAATTTAGCACCCTTACAATATGACGTCATCCTTCTTTGCACATCAAAGACGCGCATTATCGATCTCCCGGCCCAGACACTTTTGGAAGGGAATCTGTCTTGAAACAGCAGTGGAGACACCCGCCTTTTGAAATGTAGAGCGGAAGTTGAGCACTCAGACCGGAAGTGAATCTACGGACGTCGCCTGCAGCAGATGAGCCTCTGTTTTCTCGCGCGTGGCTCGGGTGCGTTTTCATTTCTTTCTACGTACGTGCGAGTTTTTGGAGACGTCTTCGTTCTTCAGACGGGGGACGATTTTTGTGTTTTTATAGAAAGATAGTTTAGTAGGGCAATGTGGCGGATGTGTTACACGTCTGTCCCGGTATCTATAGCGGGGTTGTTGTGTGTGTATCCGGTGGCTTTGGCAGGAACTGTGAGAACACTATACGAGAGTTGTTAAGACAATGCTCACGAGGAAGCCATGCGAGACGAATACGCCGATAAAAGCCGGAAAAGTTGGAATTCCTGAGTAACAAAAGACGACTAATCAATGTGTTACTTCGTAATGAAATAAGCACGCTGTTGAAAATACTCGTCTTAAAAATATTGTAATTACTAGGGGGCCTTTTGCGTTTCCTCGATAGTTTTACCTGCGCCTCAAGGCCTGCTGTCGAGGCTACGCACTTTGTCCGCCGAGGTGACGTGAAGTGAGTTTGGGGAACTCTCTAAATCGTCAGTGCATTGCCTGCCGAGTGTCACTAAAGCATGTCGTATGACAGCACACGAATGATACTAAGCGGAAGCGTCATTCGCTTAAAGCGACACTAAATTAGTCCGCGAGACAGGGGAATATAAGATGTGGATCAATTTGTTGCACATTGCTCTCAGAAAAACTGGCCTCTCGTAACTCATGATTTAAAAAAAAAAAAGATTGCGTCTTTGGGCACTCTTCTGAACGCGTTTAAATACGGTAACTTCATAGAGCAATCTTCTGATCACGATCCCACGCGATGAGGACTCCGACGACCCTTTCTTCCGGCTGACGTGTTAACAAACACCCGCTCAAAATGGCGCCAAAAATCGCTCCCCGGCGATCCTCCTTGGGCGATACGTGTCAAGGTCCGTGACCCCAGGAGCAGAGACGATAATAATAACGGTCTCTTTCCCGATCTTCTTTATAACCCCCCATTCCTGGACGCATAATGCGCGATCCCGGAAATAGAAGCCCCAAAAGAGGAAATGCTTCGCTCCGGAAGCTGTGCAATGAAAAGAAACCCCGCCTGGTGGTCGATGCTGGTCCATTGGTCGTCCCAGTTGTCTAAGTAGCTGCCGTAAACAATCGGCCGCACGTGTTAGGCCTAGTGGCCGTTACGTCGCGCACGCTGGGCTATGGTTACCTGAAGCGCCTGTTCTTTTCGAGATACCGTCGGTGATGTGTGACAATATACAATGGGGTGGACGTCTCCATATTTTGGTTTGTGAATCGTTTTGGGTCTCTGTATATACGAAGTGCGGTGCGGAGAGTGGCAGTTGTTTCGTGATGGGGATTTGTTAAGGAGGAGTTAGCCAAGGCTGGCTGACTGACTAGTTGACGATCATGCCATGTAGGGCGAGATACTCAACCGTTGATACAACTCATTCGTTAGGATGAGTCCATGTGCAGCCGTAAAGCCTTCTGCTGCATGATGAGAATCGTAAGAAGAGTGGCTAGTAGAAAAACTGTGAGGAAGGGGGGGGGGGAGATGAGGTAAGGAGGTGTTACCCTCCCAGTGCCCAAGTTAGCCGCCATGACATATCCAACGTCACCGTTGTAAAGCCACATCTCAGCCGCTAAAGCTCTGGTAAAACTCTGGTAAAATAACAGGAACATTTGGCCCTTCCGGCATCGAATCCAGTGTGAGTCATGTTCTGTGTCTGTCTTGTCCGCAGTGGTCGAGTGTAACGAGGCCACCTTCCATAGGCAAGGAGGAAATAAAACTAGTTGTTAGAAGGCGTTTGTCTCCCCGTCTCGTTTCTCGACACAGCATGAGTTACTACGACATTGAATGATACTCGTATTGATTAAAGCGAGGCAGTTCTGTAAGCCAGATATCGTGAAAAGTGAATCTGCGAGATCGCGCTCCTGAGTTAGAGTGGCGGTCCTATTGTGAGACCATCGCAATATAAGTACACGTCACTCGCAGGGGGGCGCCACAGTAGCTAGCGGAGTTTCCGCCATGGGCCCTACTATAGACCCTCACCATTTACTTGGTGTTTCGAAGTTCTTGTGCTGTGCGAATGTTTGTTTGTGCAGTGTCCCTGTGGCGAACGAAAACTGAAACCCAACATAGCAAGACATGGCAGCGCTCTGGACTTGTGGACGCCATCTAGAGGAGTGACATGAGTGAATAAACTCTAATAGATTCAAGAACTACGCGTTGTTTCAATCAGCGTAACACTGTCTCGTGTAGCACGTCAGACAAACCCTTCCTTCAGGAAACGATTATATATATTTGGCGGATGAGAAATTGACGTTACACAAACGGGGACTCTCCTTCGAGCCACACCTCTTCCGAGACCACTTTATCAAAACCCGACAGATGTTTGCACAGATCCCCCTCAGTGTCTTTGAAAAGAAAGAAAGCTCACTCCCATTCCGACACTCAAACACAGAGCCATTCACACATTTCTACGTTGCAGTTCGACATACTAGGCCACAAACAAACAAATAACCCTTTCCTCTTATTCCATTTGCAACCTCGATAGAGGACGTATAACCCGGGCCTCACTGAACAAATCTTTGATGTGGAGCGAAAAAAAAAAAAAGATGGCCTCCAACCGTCACGTGATGGTAAGAGCGCCATCTATAGACTGCAATAAATAACAGCGACAGCTCGTTACAGGCGATACATCTTCGCCCTCTGCTACACTTTTTTCTTGCCCCCCCCCCCCCCTCAAGCGTCTGTTCGGGGCAGCTTTTCTTTTAAAACACGAAGGCTATTATTACCGGTACGATTGAAATGAGACGCTTTGGAATCACGCGTTCCATTTTGTCCTTCCTTTTAGGATGAGTTCAAGTGTGGCGGGGAGTTTGATGTCTTTCTCAGCAGCCAAAGGGGTTGTATTGGTAGAAAAACGCAACACGGGAGGGCGCTGCTGCTCGCTCGCAAAGCGACGCGTTTTTTCGTTCGCGGGGAGGTTGTGTGTGAACCCCTTTTCGCGACTTTTCTAATCGGCTTCCACCTCTGTTCCATTTCTTCTTTTTTTTTTTTTTTTTCTGTGGTGAACGAATAAGTGTGCTGTTCGCGTGCCTCTGACGTTTTGACGGGCACTTTGCTCTTTTTTTTTTTACGTCCGTGAGGTTAAATACCGATGCGCAGTTTGGATTCCGAGGTCGCACATTGGGAAGCAGAAATGTCGGTAACGCTGCTGCTATAACGATCAACTGGATAATGGATAAAATGTGAATGCGATACAGTCTTATTCGATAACTTTACAAGTTCTATACCAGCTACTGTGGTGGGTTCAAAACGTACCACCGTCTGTGTTGTCCCAGTCTTTTTGAGATGCATGGCACAGCTCCCAGTGAATTCAACCCAGGACCAATACACCCCTATCTCTCATTCCTTCATCCAACCTTTTCACCACCTGTCCACGTTTGTACGCCGCTTATAGTGACCGTTGCTTCGCGGTACGGGCACGGAATAAAAAAAACGATAGATAAAGATGAGCGCGGATAAGATTGATAGTATCCGCATATGCACGGTATCCGCGCATGCAAGGTCCGCAATCGCATTCGCGCGGATACAAACTTTCGCACAGCAACGCAAGCGATGGCACACTTCACTTTGGATTCAGATTCACTGCATGCTCTCAATTATCGTTCGCCCTAAAGGACGTTGACAGAGACACCAATGCTTATCTGCCGTAAGACACTGCTGATAAGACACTAATGCTTATCCGCGCACCACAAAGGCGCGCGGTTTTCAGTATTTTTTCTTGACGGACTTCAAAGCATTTCATCACGCTGAGCAGCGGATATAACTGCACCCGCCGCAGACATCTATTAATAAAAAGCGAGCATTTCCGATCTTCTTGTTTGCTGTTAAAATTAATTTTGACCTTCTTCCCCTTCTTCGTCCGAGCTTTTCGGCGACTAAAGTCTCTAGCAAATTTTGACCGATAAAAAACTCGAACGAATCCGTCCCCATGTTGTGTCCGTTGAATTTGTACGGCGTCGTCCACAGGGCCTGGCAACCTTGAAAGCGACGCGGGTGACAAAGGTTTCAACGAACCATTCTCAATGGGTCATGTTATTTTTGTATTTCTGGTTGCTTCTTTTTCTGTAACGATTTTTTACACGTGGAAATCAATATGCGAAACTAAAATTCTTGTCCCCATAAAAAAAAAAAGTAGACAAAATATAATACATTTCTATTCAGGGTGCTCAATCAGCATCCTTTAGCGCATATAGCGCACGGATGGATGAACGTGGCCCTCGCAAAAAATAAAAATAAATAAAAATACAAAACAGTTATGCATCGGGGGAAAAAAATGACCTCGTAACGCATTTGGATATGCGTAATACAATAAGATGTATCGGGAAGAAAGGTGAGGAACGTGGTGAAAATATCGCTACATAGCCTCGGGAAGGGGGGGGGGGGAGGTATAGGTGGTCTCCCGGCGCTATAGTATGATAAAAAATATATATATATATATATAAAGGGAAAAGGATTAAAAAAAGAAAGAGATTTGCTTGAAAGGCTCGTACGTAGTTCGCTATTTTTTATCGCGGCGTGCATTCATAAAAAATCTAGCTGCCGTGTGAGTCCTCTTTTCTTCTTTGGATCCCGCGGGCACATTCGGGTAAATGTTTTATAGCCGAAATGTCCTTGAGATGCGAGAGATCGGGCGTTATGGGAAAGAGCGAAAGCGGCGTTTTATCGTAAATATGGGCTCAGTGGGGTTTATATAGCGAAGCCACCGTATTTTGACGGTTGGACGGTCGCGGTTGCATTGTTTGCGAGGGCACGGCTTTCGAGTAAATGTCTTCGAGTAACGGGTCCCTAGTTCGAAGGGAGACTCCTGCAACAGACGGAACGCCTAAGGGAAAGTTTAGTGAGAGAGGACGAGAATAAGAGTAAAATGCAGAGAGTGAGACCGAAAAGCTAAGGCATGGCTTCAGACAATGCATATAGCTCCATACGCTATGTCTGCAGGGCCATAACTGTGTTAATCGCGTACGACCCATAACTGTACATAGCACGAAACGGCACAGAATGTCAACTGGTTGATTTTATCGAGTACGTCCTCGAGAAATCCTGAAGGGTACTTCGAAGTACGGTCTCTAAACGGGACGCCCTGAAAAGGTGCAATCCTACGTTAAACACCCTTGTTTACTACGAAGGAACTATGGCTATCAGTACAGACGTATGAGTACAGACTATAGTACAGACGTGACGAACTGGAGAAATGATCCGTTAGCGTCCTGGGCTGACTTCAGGAGGAAGTGTGCCGATTATGTGTCAGAAAGGTCTACCAGAAGTCCCAAGGAAAGCCTCTGATTGCACAGACGGTGACACGATCCGAAACCTGTCAGCTCCCAGTTCTTAGCATGACCCTGAAATTGCCGCCTAGTGGGATACTGTATTCATTCAGCCACGCCGCAGGTGTGTTAACCGTTATTACCAATAGCTATACGATCTTGTACAAATCAACCTTCAACGGATATTGTGAAGATATCCGCGCTTAATTCGTGAACGAAGGTGCCAAAGCGTACGAGCTCAAATTAGACTCCTTGACTCGCATCAAAGAGCCTCTCGAGCGGCGAGCGAATGGAAAAAAAGAAAAAAAGAGAAAAGAATGAAAGGAACCGAGGCGTTCTCAACTCTGACCCCGACGCCACCTGTTGGCCAATCGACAGAACGAAAAAGTGGGAAAGGTCACCAGATGACCCCTGGTACTCTCAGGGCTTTCAATGCGTTCCACCTTTCTTCGTTTTTGCTATCGGGCCCTCCGACTAGATAGACGGCGTTGAAGCATACGTGCACAGAAAGGTAAATACGAGTAAAAGTAAAGTATAACAAAGAAAGTTTCGCCCTCGTTTAACAAAAGGCACGCATGGCTTTGACAGACACGTTGACTTGTAATCGCGCTCGAACTTGTTGTGTTTTCGAACAAGAAAACGTAGATGCTTCCGTTTCGACAGCCTCAAAGAATGATGTCGAAGGAACAACGTCATTTCTGCATCCTTATTTCTCGGTTTCCTATAGAATCGATTTACAATGGGGAGATATAGGGGAGTTTTCACATACCGCTACCGGTAGTTCTGCGCACGCGCAAGACCACCACGTTCTCGCTTACGTGCGCAAAGGCCATATCGTACGTTGCATTAAAGCTCTCTATTAACTCAGACGAAATAAAAACTACTCAAGTGAAAGGCGCGTATCCAAGCTTTCGTGTGGGTTAAATTTCGTTGATTCCGTAAGTATTGCGTCCCGGGGCACCTGTCTCTCGGCCCATGCGGACGCGGACAGCTCGAACGACACGGGTTCCGTACGCTCTCTTGACGGACTTCGGGAGGACCTACGTCGACATACGTCAGAAAATTGTGCCAGACAACTGAGCGAAAGCCTCAGAGAACACAGTCGGTTCGTGATTCGAGCCAGGGGCAGATCTAGGATTTTTCCGAGCGGGGGTCCGCTATGGACAAGTGCCAGGTGCATGCTGGGATTGGTCCATTGAACCCTATGTTCAAGACTGGAATTGAGGGAGGGTCCGGACCTTTGGACCTCCCCCCCTCCCCCTAGATCCGCGCCTGAATCGAGCCCTCCCATCACCCAATCATCAGCATGGCCTTAGAACAAATAGAGGGACTCGATGGAACCATGAACGTCAAGACGAACTACGGTGACTCACCAAACAACTGAATAGTGGAGATTTTTTTAAAGCTCTCTCATCTGCTCTCTTTATTAACACCCACCAATTGGTATTTATTACGAGACGCCGCGAACGAGGCTGAAAGCAAAGTTAAAAACAGCGAAGACGGCGCGTATAACGCTGACCCAGATGGAAGGCCTTCGTAAGCCGCTATAAAAAGGAACGCGGCAGTCCCTGTTTGTCCACCCAGACCACCTTTCGACAAAGTTCAGCCCTTTGCACAATACCAGGCGTCGTCTTAAGCTACGAGGAATGCGTACCAACTGCATGTCTGCTGTGTCCAAGTGATTCTGCATCGTTTTCCTCAGCAGAATAGCTGCTCTGACGGCGAGTGAAGGCGTGTTATGTTTCCAGTTGCAATTAAAAAAGACAAGCTAATTGCACCTGGCAAGTCGAAGTAGCGATATATGTGAAGTAGAGCACTGCAAAAGGCCGGGCTGGCCCGAAAGCTCGAGCCCGGCCCGGCCTGCGGACCGAAATCGGGCCTCAAAGTCAAGACTGCGGGCTCGGGTTCAGTCCGAGCGTTCTGGGGCCTCAGTCGGGCCGAGCATTTGTGAAACACTCTTTCGCAGTATTTATTCTTCAACGTACGTTTTGAAAACAAAGTAACGATGTCCCTGGGTGCTCCCAAGCTCCGTCTTTCTGCTAAAACGCTACAACACAGGCGTCGAGTTATTCTCGACTTCGCCATGTTGTGCATCTCGCCCTCGCTGCGGCGTGCACTGTGGAGAGGCGCGCTAGACTCATCACCCACGTGTATACAACTACAAACCGCATCAAAACCTGCGCTTGCGCGTTCCAACAACAACAACAATAAATGAGGGAGAAGTGATGATGACATGGGATGTTTCCCCGTGGTAGCCACTGGGCTCTACCCCATCTCACAGAAGTTAATATGAGAGGATGAATTATGATGAACGCGAAGCGCTGACAGGTCGGACTTCTGTTCCAAGTTATGTATGGTTTACGCTGTTTGCTGTGTACAGTGTCCGCCACATTGCGACTGCGCTTTCCGCAGCCGGGTCAGGCTCTGGTCGGGTAAGCCTTCGTGGCTTCAGGTACGGGCCGGGTCGGGTCGGTAAATTCAGGCCCGTGTAGTGCTGTAATGTGAAGTCGCGAGGAAAGTCTTTGCCTTGAAAGAACTGCGCCCCACATCATCAGACCTCTGCCAAAAACTTATACCGTGCCGTCGCTTACCACTTGAAGCCAGTGTTGTAGTAATCGCTTACTGAGCAACTAGCTACCCAGTGACTAATTAATAACTCTTCTCAGAGATCAACTTTCGTTGTGAATGCTAGTCAGCGACAGGTACTGAACGAAGATGAGACTAGTTTCTGAAATTATAGAGCTAAACGGGGAATTCTAACGTAACTGTAACTACAGTCGCTGTCCATATTTCGTGTTTTAGAAAAATATTTTAGAAACTTGCCGCATCTTTCTTCACTACCTGTCGCCTGCTGGTATTCAGAATGAAAATGGCTCTCTGATAAACAACAACAACGAATACACTGATGATGATGATAATGGGGAAATTCGCCACCTGAGTTTTATCCCACTAATCCAATGCTGACGGGACTGCATGAGATGGAACATGACAATGAGTTGACGATGGGGGAGAGACGGTATTGGAAGCCTGCACTGCACATCAGCATCTGCGGAGTAAGGCCCTGTTATGACTCGTTCATCATAGATCAACAACTTGTCAACCATTTGTCAACTAGCCATTTTGGGCATCTCGCCGGGCTCGGGCAGCCATCTTAGCTCACCTTCAAGCTGCCCATTCTTTGAGGATTTGCGAGCCTAACCAAGGTCGTCTTCTGAGAACCAACTCCGCGTCGGCCTGGTTTCCCCGACCAGCGGCTACTTAAGCGGCCATGTGTGGCCCACTTTTTGTCACTTTCACTCTTGCTGTACAGTATGTAAAATACACGTTCACTTTCGTCCTGCTTTTGGCTGTTGTCTACATTCCTGCCTGGGTGTTGGGGACCGGCGACGCTACCAACTGGAGGGTTCGCAACAACTGGTGCCAGCGGCGGAATGGGATCCACGGTTTCAAGATGCAGATGGTGAGCGGATTTGACTTTACTGTTACTTGGTCAGGATCAGGACTAGATTTGTGGGCATTCAAATCTATCTGGTGGAAGCCTTTCGGATTGTACTAGTGTTTTGGAGTAGTCCGTCAAAGGTGCCGTAGGACGGTATAGTCAAGTGGATAATCGCATCATGGATCTGACACAATTTCGAAGGATAGACCTAATTCAGGTGTGCAAGGAATTCGAAATTTCGGTAGGCAATGCGGCCAGGAAAGCGCAAGTCATAGAGGCGATTGTAAACGCCGAACTAGACCAGGACGATGTGACGGAAACCCTCAACGAGTTAGAAAGGAAACGACAGGAAGAGAAAGAGAAAGAGAAAGAAAAGCAGAAAAAGGAATCGCAGGCTCTAGAGGTGGAAAGGTTAAAGCTAGAACTAGAACTTCGCAGAGAAACGGCGAGCGCTTCGCATGCAAGGCTGCCAGTCGCAAGGTCAGAGAACGTAGACATGTCCAGGCTTTTACAACCTTTCAAGATTGGCCAGGACATTGGTCTGTTTCTGGTCAATTTTGAGCGCGCATGCGAGAGGGAGGGCTACGCTGAAGAGAGTTGGCCCGCCAGGCTTATGACAGTAATTCCCTGCGAGGCGGCCGATACTATAGCACGTCTTTCGGCCGAAGACGCGAAAAGCTACGAAAAGGTGAAACAGGGTCTGCTCAAACGGTTTCGCTTATCCGCTGAGGCTTTCAGGCTGAGGTTCCGCGACGGTGAAGGCAGAAACACTAGTAGCTTTGCCGAACGTGGGTTTGACATTAAGGCAAACCTACGTGAATGGATGAAAAGTGCCGAAGCTTTCGGTAATGCCGATAAAGTCCTTGAAGTGATTGCGCTCGAGCAGTTCTTTCAGGAAATTCCTGAAAATATTCGAAATTGGATACGCGACAAGTCTGGGGTTGCTACAATAGAAGCAGCCGCCGACTTAGCAGATGAGTACGTCTCTGTAAGGGGAATGGACATAAAGGAGTCCACGAAGAAAAATAGGTCAGGCCCCGTAAACGGGAAAGCGCGCGAGCAAAAGGCGAACGAGGAGAACCCGAAGAATGGCCAGGCTAGAGGGGATCAGAAAAGAAAAGAAGGGCGCGACGACAAGGAGAAAGTAAAAGCTTTTGAGAAAAAACAGCCCGTCGTGTGTCACAAATGCAAATGCGAAGGTCATATTGCGATAGGTTGCAGGAATACTCGTGTCGCGATGGCCTATGAAAGTGGGAGTAGCGAAAGCGAAGATGAACTAATGAAACCATATTTGCATCAGCTCGAAGTCAACGGAATCCCGTGCACTGTCTTACGAGATAGCGGGGCGAGTCTAGATTTAGTCCACCCGTCGTTAGTTTCGCGCGAGAATTACCTGAGTAAATGTGCATGGATTCGTCAGGTAGTGGAGGAACAGACGGTATGCTTGCCAGTAGCGGAGGTGACCCTAAAGGGAAAGTTTGGAGAGATCCGTACCGAAGCCGCGGTGAGTGACCGTCTCCCCGAGAAGTACATGTACTTGTTGTCAAATCGGACAGCTCATATGATGCGTAAAGCCGGAATGAAGTTAGAGACTGAAACAGTTTGCGCATTGACCAGAGCTAAGGCGCGAGAACTGAGGGCCTTGAAAGATGCCGAAGTAACCGCGCAACAGAGCGAAGCCGATGCCACACGTGGCGTCGAACATGCGAGTAACAAGGCGAGTACTGATAGCTCAGACAACTCGGGCGGGAGTACGGGGGAGTTTCTTGCACCTACGAGCGGAGCGTTGTCTAATTTGATCAGGGTAGACAGAGACACTCTTGTCGAACTCCAAAGAGAAGACGAGTCCCTCACCAAACTACGCGATATCACGAAGGAAGGGATAGCTAACAAGAATGTCAAAATCACTAAGAGAGACAATGTCTTGTATCGCCACTATGAAGACAGGAACGGAAGGGTGGTAGATCAACTGGTTGTACCCAAGAGCTTGCGCGCCGATGTTTTGCACCTGTGTCACAGCAACTCCTGGGCAGGACATTTAGGGATACGCAAAACGAAGCAGCGCCTACTTCAGGAGTGGTACTGGCCGGGGTGCTTTAAAGACATAGAGAATTATGTCAGAGCTTGCGACACGTGCCAGAGGGTGGGTAAGCCCAATGAGCGTACCAAAGCGCCTCTAACTCTGGTACCGATCATTACTGAACCGTTTCAGCGCTTAGTGATAGACGTGGTCGGACCGCTGCCTGCGTCCAAAAACGGGAGCAAATATGTGTTGACCATGATTTGCCCAGCTACTAAATTTCCCGAGGCGATACCCCTAAAGGAACAGACGTCTCCTGAGATCGTAGACGGTCTACTCTCCGTTTTCGCGCGGATCGGTTTTCCTAAAGAAATCCAGTGCGATAACGGTTCTGTCTTCACCAGTGCGTTAACTACGACATTCCTAGAAAAGTGTGGAATTCGCGTCATCCACAGCTCGTTGCACCACCCCCAATCGAACAGTGTCGAAAAATGGCACTCGGCATTGAAACGTGTTTTGAGAGCATTAGCCCACGAGTACAAGACGGACTGGGAATTAGGGCTGCCAGGCGCTATGTTCGCGCTCCGATCGGTTCCGCACGAGGCCACTGGGTTTAGTCCAGCAGAACTGGTCTACGGACGTTCGTTGCGTTCGCCTATGCGGTTAGTTAGAGAGAGATGGGAGAGTAACCAGACTGACACTACAGTGCTAGAGTACGTCCTCGATCTCCTGCAAAGGTTACAAGATTCGCGTGAGGTGGCCGAGGCTAACATGAAAGAAGCGCAACAAAGAGCGAAGTCGTATTACGACCGTAATTTGCGACCTAGGCTGTACCAAGAGGGGGACAAAGTTCTTGTATTACGCCCTACGAGGGCTAACAAACTCCAGGTGCACTGGGACGGGCCCTTTACTGTGTTACGCAAGTTGTCAGACACAACGTACATGATTCAGTTTAGGGGGAGAAAGAAAGAAGTGCGCACTTACCACACTAATCTAATGAAGCCCTATATAAGCGTGACTCATGTGGTAAGCGTGGCCTTAAATGCCCCGGAAGAACAACCCTCGGACGTTCCTGAATGGGGCGACATTGGAGATAACCAACCCACCGTAGACGAGATCGTTCGGACGGTTGTAGGGAAGATAGAGCTATCGGAAGAGGAAACAGATGACATCAGGCGACTTATTCGAGACTTCGAGGGACTATTCTCGGATATCCCCGGCAAGACTGACCTGATCACACACGACATAGAACTTACCACCGAAGGTCCCGTGCGATCGCGTCCGTACCGCATTTCCCCGCGACAGGAGGGCATTATGAGAAAGGAAGTTGAAAGGATGCTCGAGCTCGGTATAGTCGTGGAGGGAGACAGCGACTTTGCGTCGCCGATGATCATCGTGGAGGTACCTGGCAAAGAGCCGAGACCCTGTATCGACTACAGGAAACTCAATGCGGTAACGAAAAACCAGGTCTATCCGATACCGAACATTGAAGAACGTGTCGAGAAAGTGAGCCGAGCGAAATTCATTTCTACTCTCGATCTTATAAGGGGGTACTGGCAGGTACCGATGAGCGAGAAGGCCAGACGTTATGCCGCATTCACGACTCCGTTCGGCACATTCGTGCCACAGATGCTCAGTTTTGGGTTAAAGAATGCGCCGTTTTGTTTTTCCCGGTTAATGGACAATGTCCTGCGTGGAGCGGAAAAATATGCGGTGCCCTATCTGGACGACATCGCCATATTTTCAGATTCTTGGCAGGAACACTTGAATCATCTCAGAGATGTTTTTGGGCGGTTAAAGAGAGCCGGACTGACTCTCAAAGCCAGTAAATGTCACCTAGCCCAGGCCGAAGTTCTGTATTTAGGACACAGGGTAGGACAGGGCAAGCGCCAGCCAGCAGAATTGAAAGTCTCAGCGATAGCGGAGTTTCCCCGCCCTCAGAGCAAGGCTGAAGTTCGTGCCTTTCTTGGATTAACGGGATATTACCGGAGTTACATCCGTCAGTACTCGGAGATAGCTAGCCCGTTGTCAGATGCGCTCCGAAAGACAGCACCCACAAAGGTAGTGTGGGATGATGCGAAAGAGGGAGCGTTTCAAACTTTGAAGGCCGCGTTGACTAAGCCACCGGTTCTCATGGCTCCGGACTTTAACAAGCCGTTCATAGTCCAATGCGACGCTAGTAACCGCGGGATGGGAGTTATCCTTTGCCAAAAGGGCGCCGATGACCAAGAGCACCCAGTTTTGTACGCCAGCAGAAAGCTCTCGGTGAGGGAAGAGGCCTATAGCGCCTCCGAAAAGGAGTGCGCCTGCTTAGTCTGGGCTACCCAAAAGTTGTCCTGCTACCTGTATGGAACAAATTTTGCTTTCGTGACAGACCACTGTCCACTGACGTGGTTGAATCAGATGTCCGGGAAAAACCCTCGTCTACTTCGGTGGAGTTTGGCGCTACAACAACATAACTTTGAAGTTCGGTACAAAAAGGGAAAGGCTCACGTCAACGCCGATTGTTTAAGCCGAACGTGACTTGCTGTAATTCCTTACCGTAGCGCCCATTGTCAATGGAAGAAAAACTTCACGTGTCAAAACGACACTTTCCTTTTGGAAAGTCTACAATTTGAAAGGGTGTCAGGGAAGTGAAGTAATTTCTCTTGAACTTATATCGTCCTACGTGTTCCCAAAATTATGTTTGTTTCCTACGAAAAGTTAGGAATGCGTTTGTACATGTGTATTTGTATATGAGTGGTTAATCCTGACTAAGTGATGGTGAAACGGATTCGCCGCTACGCTGTGGATTGAGGCTCGTGGTTTCTGGTTCTGTTGTCTGTTTGCTGTGTTGAAGTGTTCTTCCTCCAGTTCCAAGCCATCCTCTACTCCGCCACGAAGCAAAGCAGCGTTTCCCGGTCTACACCTGCATCATCAAAACGGGAGACGGGAAGAACCCCCTGCATCTACCGCAAAGCTGGGTCGAGGACTGCCAATTCTGGAAACCCTGGGAGCTTGACTTCAGTGCCTTCATGGAGTGTCCACCCCACCTCGTTGCAAAGAATTGGCACATTGGGCGACATCCAGATCTTCTCAGGCCTTCACTGTTGAACTGTAGTGCCTTCCAAGATCTACCGAGGGCGGCGACGAGTTGTTATGACTCGTTCATCATAGATCAACAACTTGTCAACCATTTGTCAACTAGCCATTTTGGGCATCTCGCCGGGCTCGGGCAGCCATCTTAGCTCACCTTCAAGCTGCCCATTCTTTGAGGATTTGCGAGCCTAACCAAGGTCGTCTTCTGAGAACCAACTCCGCGTCGGCCTGGTTTCCCCGACCAGCGGCTACTTAAGCGGCCATGTGTGGCCCACTTTTTGTCACTTTCACTCTTGCTGTACAGTATGTAAAATACACGTTCACTTTCGTCCTGCTTTTGGCTGTTGTCTACATTCCTGCCTGGGTGTTGGGGACCGGCGACGCTACCAACTGGAGGGTTCGCAACAGCCCCCGTAAATGAAGGAAGGCACAGAATGTGGAAAGGCGTACTAAAAGGAGACCAATGGTATTGCAGAAAATCCAGGAAAGATCTGCAGGGTGCGACGGTGTTGCAGGATGTCGGTCCAGGGTCCAATGACTGTCACCAAAGTGAACGGAACGGCAGTGATATTATATAGTTGCAGTTACTGGGTAATTGCTCAGTAAGTTATTAATTGTAATTAGGTTACTTTCCAAGACTGTCGTCCCCGATTTCAACTGCTCGCGTAAGTTAATGAAAGGCAATGCTATCAGAATCGATCTCGAATCTATAACATTTTCTTCCGTGCACACTTCAGCGTTCCGCGAAATGCATAGCAGTATATGTGATAGTGAGCGCCGTCATAGTGAGTAATATGAACGGAATTAGTATATGCTACCGTATGAGCGTTGACGATATATATGTCAGATCTTTACTGTTTAGCTGTATTTTTTGCCTCAACAGTTTGTTGTGTCGTGCAGGGTAGGAACACTGATTGATATTGGAAATACAACAAAACGTATTTATGGTGATTGCACGTAAAGCTTTAAGTGTTTTTCTTTCTTTCTTTTTAGTATGATGTGAAACAGACGTGGCTGAAGTATTTCTGTCGAAGTTCGACAATTTTAGGTGCTATTAGTCGCCGAATGTGGTATTGTTTCTCGTGACACATGTAAGCCTGCTGGAAGAGGGCTTTGCCCTCGTTGACGATTGCCTTTAGCTGTTCTATGACATGGTGACTCTACATAAGTGTCGTGTTTGCCCCCAAAACATCGAAAATTACAAAATACGCATTCGATTCACACTGTTGTTCTTCTTGACCTTAAAAAAAGCTCCGAAATTTCACTGCCAGATCAAACGTAATTAAAAGACGCACGAACACGCGCCTTAACATTGTATAATTTTAAGTTTGTGCTATAATTGTAGCTCGCGAGTGTTGTTGTAGATTGATTTTGTACCACTTACTGAACTCGTCACTTTTTTTGTCCACCCCTCATGTAATGCCCCTGGGCCCTTGAGGTACAAGAATAATAATAGTAATAAAAAAAAAGCTGCCGCTGATGGGATAACATAAAACCCACAGCTGTCAATGATGTACAGGGTGTGTGCAGAAAAACATGACCCGCATTTTTACATGTAACTCGTTGTCTACTTAGCCGAGGAACTTCCGGTGGCGCACGACGGCGTATTTATGCGTGCGAAAGCTACAAAAAAATCCTGGAAGCCATACTCAGCGTAAAAAAATTAACTGAGCGCGAAAACATGGGCTTCCATGCATTAGAATAGGGCGGTCATGACAGTGCATGGTAGTGTATTTCGGTCTCATGAGAGTTACGTGCAGGCACCGCTAGGGGTACTGCCGATGAGCATCCATGTGGGACATCGTTTCGATTTATGCACCGATAGCTCCCCTAGCGGTACTTGAACACAACTCTCCTACGTGCACCACGTTGCCCTTTCACATACACCCTTTTGTCCACCATGTTGCCCTATTCTGATGCACGAAAGCCGACGTTTTCGTTGTTCCGTTTATTTTTTAAGCTGGGTATGGCTTCCACAATTTTTCTACAGATTTCGCACGCATAAATACGCCGTCGTGCGCCACCGGAAGTTCCTCGGCTAAGTAGACAACGAGTTACATGTAAAAATGCGGGTCATGTTTTTCTGCACACACCCTGTATATCAAACTCGTGGTTTTTCTCTCTACGTACAGTGTCTTATACTTTATCACCTCACAAGGAAGAGACGCAGTGCTTGCATTTAACGCTCCATTTATCCTTCAGTCACTTCCTTGCGTTCGCTGTTGTTGTTCCTCCAGTCTTGACGACCTAATCAACCAAGGTTACGCGTTCAGTAATGTTTATATTTCACCATCAGAACGGCAGCATTGTAAATATGCACAAACCGCTACGCGCAGAACGACTAAAACGGCCTTCACCCATCACACGTGAATCACACACGCAACTCAGTCGGGTTTTTACGACGGCCAGAGAACAATGGCGGTACTTAACCCTAAATCACTAGATACCAGTTCAATAGATTCATTTATTGAGACGTATCGTGATCGGAATCCGAGGCTATCATACTTTGAGTACTGAAGTATAACGTGTTCTCAGTTCAAGGGCTCGTCGTCTTTGAGCATCCAGCAGAAGCCCATATGAAGCGAGGTACAAAAACCGCCATATTCATCGATCTTTCGCACTCTAACGTTCTGGCACTCTCGCCACTGCTAAGGGTCACAGCGTGTTCTTCCCATCGACGTGGCATCGCTGCTGATAAAGCGATAAAAAACGAGCATCCAGGCGAATAGGTGAGGAAATATTAAGGCAAGAACGCTACAATTACAAATGATACACATTCAGGTGCGTCTTCTTGTGAACTTCTTCAGATACCTTTATCGGGAAGTATTCCAGTGCCATGTACAACGGTGTTGTATCTAGGCCGGCCCAGAAGAAGAACAGTCACTCTTTGAAATATCGGCAGCTTTCGTCCTGGAGGCACTTCCCTTCAAATTTCCTTACCGGTTCGCTGGATTTTCTACGCTTCTACTGTTTCCTCTTAGGTCGACGGAGGACAGCACGAGGGTGACGTTAGTATATGTGCCCTAGGCAGACTTCAGGGGGAAATGTCTGGAAAGAGAGCTCCGGGTAGAGCACCCCGTCCAGTCCCTTGCATGGCCTTTGAGTTACCAGAGGATGTCATGCAAACACACGGAGTCACGATTGCACACTTTTATGGATGACCCCGCTTGCAAGAACGTTGGGGAAATTCCTCGGTGGTGTCATCAGTATAGCTTTGGCAGTGCATCAGGCCGGAGTCTCATAACTTTTTCCCGGCAGTGACGACGGAAATCAGGGCGAGTTGGTGAGTTACGTGGACACGACGAGCACTTCTCCGTGCCTACGTCTTCGTGTGTTCTGTGGGCGCTCCTTTTGATGTTGAGTTCTATCCAGCAGCAGCACCTACGACGCGGCCGGCACGGTATAGTATAGAGTGGCGTCCCATAGCCTGGCTTGATTAGCGGTAGCAGTGGCGTAGCCGGCCCGAAATCCCTTGGCAACTTCAGTATTGTTAAAGGCATGGGCGTACCGAGAGGAGAGCAGGGGGGGGGGGGGGGGGGGGGGGCGTGCCTCTCCTGGAGTTTCGAGGTCACTTGTGGAAACTCTTTAATCATGGGTCATGATTTCCCGCTATGCTTGCCAATTCTTGCCTGTTGTCCCGTTTCGTCCACGTGTTCGTGAACCTTCCATTTTTCTGTAACCGGTCTGTAGCCTAGATCACTACGTTCACATAATCCCCTCCACACTCTAACAAAGCAGCCATTCACTCCGGCCGTAAAAACCCGTACGGAACCTTTCTTCCCTCCGGGCTGTTGACCCACAATTCCCATGAACCTTTAAACACGTCACACCTAACCCTTTAAATACCATGCCAATGATGAGGACGGTGCCCAGAAGAAGAACAGTCTCTGTTCGAAATATCGGCGGCTTCTGTCCTGAGGCAACTCCCTTCCTACATTCTACCGGTTCGCTGGATTTCTACCCATCTATGATTTTCCTCAGACATATATAGCAATGTGAACATATGAACACCCGCACAGTCCGCCTCCAGGAAAAGATGTCAGGGGTATGCATGTTTTGCCCCCCTTGGAAAACATCCTGTGAACACCCATAGTTCAGGGGGGTGTAAAGTGAATGGTAAACCTATAGAAACAGTGTGCTTCTGAAAGCTTGTAACTTGGACGCTTCAGATATACGTAGTACCTCACTGAAGAGGTGACGACGGAAAAAACAAGGACAGACATAGTACCTCATAGTGCCTCCATAGTACCTCATGCTGTACATTGTGCATTTTTTAGCTATTTAATTTCAAAGATTGCTGCACCAAGCAAAATTTGCGGACCGCAAGACGCGGCAGTCCTGAGGAGACTCGCGCCACCTATTGAGAACGCGAGGAACTATAGGCTAGTCATCGGGTAGGTCGTGGCCAGCTGCAACGCACGCTTCATTGTCGAAGGTGTACGGTTGGTGCATTGATTAGCGAACATGAGCGCGTAAACCAGACATCCATAGAAATCGCCTGGATGCTAGCTTTTGCACACAGCAGGGATGCCAAGCGACCATTGAAGCTGAAAGACGGAGGTCACCGAAAAGGCTAGCCAACTGTAAGAAATTCCTCGGTGGTGTCATCAGTAGCTTTGGCAGTGCATTAGGCCGGAGTCTCATAACTTTTCACCGGCAGTGACGACGGAAATCAGGGCGAGTTGAATCCACATCTTCTGGATTACCGGTCCAGGGCTCTAGGGTTTCAGTGACTTCCATCGTTCATCGTTAATTTCTTAGGCACTTGAGGCTTTGTATGTATATTTGTCCTTCTATGTGTTCCAGCCTCAGAACATCAGTTCTCTCATGACCATTACAGCTTTCATCATCTGGTCAGTCTACTCACGCCGGGACCGTGGGTAGAGGCCAGTAGTGGCAGACGACATGGAGACTCCGGAGAGAGAGAAACGCCGACAGACGGCGCATGTTGCGCAGATATATTTACGAGTTACAACAGCTTAAAACGAACATCTCAAGAGTATCTGTTATTCTTCAAAACAGGTTTAATAGTATAATTAGTAACGTGTCTCAAGTGCGTTATGTAGTATTTCAATTTCACATGATGCCTGCCCACCACAGAATAGAATAGAAAAAAAAAAAATGGAAACGTGGAGCTGTTCCAGGACGCTTGACGTGTGGAAGCACTGAATGAATTAACCACCAATCCGAGGCGGGCTCCCATTGTTTTCCTTTGCGAGCTAGAAGGTCGCCAAGTCCAGTCTCTAGAAGTATTCAAAATTAATAAGCAAAGTATGATGAAGAAGTGAGAGGTGATGACGTGTGTGTCATGTCATCACAAAGTCAAGTTCTCCTGGCCATGATGGTATCTTAAAACATAGTAGTTATATTTCGCTTTACAGTCCCTTTAACGCTCTGAAGGCGTACGTAGTACCCAGGCCTGTGGTATACACACATGCAGGCATGTAGACCTAGGTCGTGGGAATGGTGAAATGAGTCTGCGTGAGAGATGTGTCGTGCATTTATAGCTCCGGAGTGAGCTTTGAAAGGATTACGGTAATGGTCCGAGCCTCATATTATTACAATGACTCTTCGTTGATATACAGTGTCTTCATTTTTATCATTTACAGAATTGTTATAAAAATGCTACGAGAGCAGCACAAATGTCGTTTTTGCAATTGGGTTATACGGCCCGTCGGCGGACATCTTCTAGAAGAGAGTAACTGCAAGGTGACTAATTACCTGAAATTCATTAACAATTTAAGGAACTTTGGGCAAAAGCGAGATAGTAGAACGGGAGACAATCCTCGTTCAAAGACATTCTACCTTTTAAAAATCCGAAAAGAGTGCGTGCCGTGAAATATCTATAGCTGAATTTCGGTATACAAATGAGCCGAAACCAAAACAGCACGCCTAGGATTCGCGGATTCGGGTGGCCCATCCCTAGTAAAGTCCGAAGCATCTGGAAACATAGCTCGCTCTCGCCCATTGCAGGCTTCTAAAACAGACTGTAAAATTGATCTAGTCAATGCACAACGATAAAAGGTCTTGCTTTGCGCTGAGTGGCCGCACACCGTCACTATAGGCGGTGCAACACCAGGAGACCTTCGTTTCGTTCTTATTTTGGTTACTTGCTTTTCTTTGTCCGCACCGTGTCTGATTACTGAAAAGAATTCCTATTGTATTACCCGGGGTCTATAATATCTCGCGAAAGAAACAACGGACCTTTTTCTGCCATTAGCGCGTTGATTACCTGTACAGTTTTGCGAGCCTCGCGATAAAGAAAAGTCATGGGAACGACCAGCGCTATAAGGACGTATTTCGAATCGATATTCGAGGCACGGTAATTGCTTGCAGGAAGATTTAATGGGCAGATGGCGACTGATTAGCGTAAGACATTGGCGGAATGTCAAGGCTAAAAGTGGTTTTGTCAACACGACGTACAGACCACAGTGACGTTACCAACTTCTGTGTTCCGGTTAATGGGGTCTTGACGGCACCAAACTTTTGTCTTACCAATGTGCCCACAAAGTACTACGAGCTTATCATCAGAACGACCACAAGCGTCAGACATCTTGAACAGAGCATACGGAACCACAACTTCGCGGATGTCATATCAAACTGACCACAAGGCACAACAAGCTTTAGATTCCGTATCAAACTGACCAAAGGGGGCAGCTAAATATTCTGGTCTTATCGAGGGGGTTACACCATAAGGCAAACTTTCATCTTAGCAAAAGTGCCCCCAAAAGGCTTCACAAACTTTAGTCTTCTTGTCAGTCTAACCACAAAGCGCCTTTTTTCTGATCCTTAAGCCATGCATACAAGTGGCTCACATGAACCCACTCGGTGTCTTTTATTGCTGAATCTCACTACAGGTAAGAACCTCATGTTAGAGCCCACATAAAATGATGCATATGAAATACTTGGACTGCGTTCAAGAAGCCATATCAAACACTGTGCTTCGCGTCAAGAGCAACGGTATAAAAATGTAAACTGATAAAAAAAAATGCACAACTGATCGCAGTCGTTCCTGGGTACAATCCAGACTTGCATAGCACATGGTAAAAATTAAAAACCTACTGTATCATCGTATGCTATATTAAAGTATGACTAAATGCTCAAGGCTGTTCACGACACCCGGTGTTGACACGACCTATGACAACACGACAGCAAGAAAACAGAGAAAAAATGTTGAACACAGAAGATAAATGGAGAAAGAAAGAAAGAAAGAAAGAAAGAAAGAAAGAAAGAAAGAGAGAGAGAGAAAGAATGAATGAAAGATAGAAAGAAAAAAGAACAGACTGTAAGCAAAATAGCTGTAATGAAAGAAAAAGTTTGGTCTACAGGACGTGTTTCATACTTTTCTTTTTTTCGTCTCTGCCACTACCACACGCAGTGCGGCAGGCAACTATACCAAGAACATGGCTTACTACGTTACGCTGCTTAATACCATCAACCTTCGAGCGTATCTGGCAACATAAAACCCAACAGGTGATAAATGCTCTCTACACCATAACTTTTTTGAATTGCGCTCCAATGGCCTGCGCCACCAAAGGCGGCACACACGACGCCACCTGCTGATACTGTTCCAAAATGCTTCCTTCAAAGACGAAGTCATCGGGATAACCCTGAATCCTGGCGCACTCCCTAACAGTCAATACTCTGTTTTCTTCCGGATGGAGCACCGGACCCCTTTTGCTCATGGGCTCGGGGTTTGCCACGACAGTGTGCAAGTATCCGTCCCACTGCAGCCGTCCGTACAAGCCAACCCAGTGATTCTGCCGGTCTGCAGTATGCACCAGCGTCCAGGGAATCAGTGTCTGTTCCTGCCTAAACATGGGGTCGCACTTCTTAGTATCGCCGTTCACGCATGCGCAGACACCGCGCAGCGTCCCTGTATCTGGATCGCGGTGCGTATAAACCAAGGCGTGCGCGAGTGTATTGTCTGAGAGACGAACCGACTTGTTGGGCAGGTCTCTCCAGTCTGCACCAGGACTGAAAGGGACGTTGTCGATACGAGCTTGTTCTAACGGTTTCATTTCCTTGCACTGATGGTTGCTTAACGTGGGACGTTTGAACCGGCGCGCAAACTCAGTGTTTGAGCCCCTCTGAGGACGAGTCTTGTTGGTTAGTAACGGTAAGTCTGAGATGGCGTCCCTCAGGGTCATGCGACGGTAGGGCGCCGACGGGGTCGCTCGAGTCAGAGCAGTGGAGTAGCGCCTCCCGTCCACTGCGATGGCGAGCCGATCGTCAGATACCTCGAACGCGTGTGTCGGCTCCGGAAATGACGGAAGGCGAGAACAACTGGCAGATCCGAAAATAAACAAACGTCGGAAGCGCTGTGGCACACCGTAGCATCCGTCCTGCAGTACCCCGCAGGACACCTGGTACCCGAGATCGAAGAGACACTTGAGAACGAAGACCAGCACCGCGCCGCTGCTGTACCTCACTAGGGACCGCTCTGCTGCCAGGATCACAAACCGCGGGTTCAAGTATGAACAGTAACTGAGAAACGTCGCCACCTGAGATTCCCTGAAATGCGTCACGTCGCTAGCGCTCAGAGGTCGGAACGTCTTGAGTGACTCGAAGGAAGGTGAGCCACAGATGAGACCGATGTTATCCGTTGCAACTTGTCCCGCAAATAGGCCAGAGTCCGTGACGCAAATGCGTTTCAATACCGCTTTTGGGTCCTGTCGGGGAACATGGCAATCTGGAAAGTTTTTATGGTAGGTGGCCTGGTGAATCGTGCTGTTACTTACAGCTAACACCGGCTCCGCAACACCGCTGTCCCCTAGACCACGCATTAAACTCCCCGTACCACAGTAGACATCAACTGCTCTGAGTGGCTCTGAAGAACGCACCTCCTCCATTTGAAGCCCGTACTCGTGTTTCGATATCTGTCCACCAGGCGGTACCTCGTCGATGATTCCGGTACCGCTGTCGTACAACTTGTTGAAATAGAACGGGGGTTTTGATGGGTCGAAACATGTTCCGTGGACACCAGATGCGCTGTAAACGACATCACACTTTGCAACGACGTCTTCGAGGTTTACCTCGCATGTATCATTGCTCTGATACAGTTGATGAACGTCGCACACGTCTTGCCCTGAAGACGGCAAGTCTTCCGGTCTATAGAACCTTCGCACTTTGAAAGAGGCCTTTAGGTCAAAGGTACGGTGGAGGTCAATAACAGCGCCGACAATGTAAGGTTCTGGAAGACGACTATCATGAACGGTGGGAGGCTGTAGCTGCTTTCGATACCGCTCTGGGTACGCCACATCAATACTAACTTGACGTTCGGCCATGTTTTTATCCCCGTCTTTCACTCTTTGTGGAAATCCATTCGGTTTTATCAGGACGTAGTCACCTGGTGCGTAGGGAGCATCATCCTCTACTGTCACGTCTTGTGCACTGTACGGAAAACTACAGCAAGCGCAAGTTATACCTGCCTTCTTGAGCGCTTCGACCAGTTTCACTTCACAACCCAGAAAAGTGCAGTGGTCCACATCGCACTGGCCCACACACTTGTAGTCTTCCCTGATTCCCACGTCGTGTGTCACTTCCCCCACAAACTGCACCTTACACGTTGACTCTATCGACACCAGCGGGACATCATCACATTCCTTTGTCAGAAACACCTGTCTTTCAAAAACCCCTTTGAACTGGCTACCGAAGAGCGTCTCGCTGTAGCGTCTGAACCACACGATGTGCGCGAAAGCCTTTGCGTCTTCCGTTTCGTACAGAGCGATCACTCTTCCGACGTAAACGATCGTGTCTGGTAGGACGGACCACACCTGAACATCATCGCCAACCTTAACGGTGAAATCCGCCGTTCCATCCCCGATCTTGTTCACTATTCGCACGCAGCCATAGAAAAACCTGTTGCCGACCCTCCGCGAGGACCTCCTCAACCAATGATGTTCCACAGGGTTCGTCGTGATGTAGCGTCGTTTCAAAAACGGCCTCGAACGCAGTATCGCGAGTTCAGCATCCATCGCGTCTTCCTCGACGTCGTTGTGTTCCTGGCTGCCCTTGACGTGTCTGTCGCCACAGCGACGGCGGATGCAGCATTGCTTAAATGTACCTGAGCCGCCGTACTTCTTCATGTTCCTGCAGAAGACGCACTCCATACAGTCGGACGCAAGACAGGCTTCGCATCGGCCACAACGGTTCTTACGCTTCGAACCCCCGTCCAAAATGACATCTTTGCCCGCGAAGAGGTTCGTTATGGTTTCTTCTACAATAGGCGACAGGAAGGTCTGTACGACCATTGTACTGTCTTTAACTTTTCGGCCCCCTTTGCGAACAGGGACAGTTTGTTTCGGATTCCATGCATTCTCTCTTACCACGGATCCAGTTATCCGCATTAAGGACTGCACAAAAGAACTTCCGAGAAGTGGGTAGTCGTGTGTGCTACCAGCTGCATCGTAGGCTTGGATATGATCGACGAGGAACTGAGCATGCTTATGTAC
The DNA here is from genome assembly GCF_037126465.1 of Ornithodoros turicata. NCBI lineage: Eukaryota > Metazoa > Arthropoda > Arachnida > Ixodida > Argasidae > Ornithodoros > Ornithodoros turicata. The sequence goes on from NC_088206.1 coordinate 1,533,717, forward strand.
AGTCTCCTCTGAGAACGGGCCCACCGTCGCTGGCAAACCCGTCGCCTCTTCCACTTTACTCAGCAGGTCTTCGAATGCGAGTTCGTCATCGTCGATCAATAACTCCATTATGACTTTCACAAGATATATTTTCTCCTGCATGTTGTCAATGTAAGGCTTGTACTGGGTGCTGGGCTGCATTAATACATACTCCGCGAAGGCCGTTGTCACACCCAACACAACGTTTTCCCCGCCATCGTACCCTGTTGTCCACCAGGACACAATCGGTCCAACCTTCGTGACAGGCACACCATCGTCTTCACCAGGATCTTCAGCGCAGATACTTTTCATGTATCCACTCATGAACAGAGGAATGTCGCTTTCGATGAGTCCACCGTCGAACGGGCAGACATGTTGAAACTCGTCGTAAAATGTGAAGCTGGTTATCTTGAACTGCGGTTGTTCCGTTAGGTCGTCCTGGTTGCACAGGGATGACGTGAGCTTGGGATCCACCAAAGCAACGAACTCTTCCACGGCACCTGCATGGTCGCCCGAAAAGTCGATGACTTCAGGAGGGTTCAGACGCTTTCGGCACGCTTTGCACCATGTAATATCGGCTGCTTCTTTTTCGGAATTGACACTGTGACTGCTGGAATCTTTTCGCGTTCGCTTAGATGGTGTCTTATGGACAACCTGTTCGTCGTCGTTGTTCGGTACATCACCCATGTTCCGTTTTCTACAGGATGGTGTCTGTCTGCTAACTGACTTAGTGAATGCGTTCCTTATAGTTGTTGTACCTGATGACGTTCCTTGTTTCTTCCTACTGTCTTTGGCAATTTGAGTGAATGAATTGCTCTGGCACCTTTGAGACTCCATGCCAGTTGAGTCGTGTGAAGAACTTGATGCCACAGGTCCACCATTCGTTTCCGGTGTTTGTACTACGCCACCCTGTGGCATGCTGGGACACTGTGCAACACAGTTCGAATGTTGGACGCCATGTCTAGCTACATCCGGAGCCCCAGAGTTTGTGTCTCTCTTTGGTGTTCGTGCAAACGCTTTCGCTAAAGGCGAATTTGCTAAGCTTGAAGCACCACCCGTGCGTTTAGGCCCATCTGTTTCGCTCGTAGTAGGCGGGGGTAACGTTGGGCCTTCCTCAGGGCTGCTATTTGGGTCTTTTCCCTTCTTCTTGCGGCCCGCTTTTGTCCCAGAAAAAGGATGTTGCTTAGGAGTACGCTTTTTTTTAACCGGCGTAATTACTAATTTGTTATTTTCATCACCACTGTCGTTCTTCGTTTCATGGCTTCTGTCAACCATTGTCTCATTGCAGTCCCCTAGTCTGGGTGTCCTGGGTGTGACGTCTCGTGTTTTGCCCATCCTGCCCTGAAAAGATAGGTGGGCCAACCTTAGTATGCACCACAAACAGAAGAGCATAGCAACATCGTAACCTGGCTACAGATTCAAATAAAGCAGTCGTCAAAATAGGCAGGTAGCAACTGGACTCCTTTTGATTCTCGGTCAAATGGGCTAACCATTACGCTGTGCTGTTTGACCGCCCAACCATTTTCCCTTTTCGGACAGACAGGGCGCGCACTCAGCCTCCTGCATGTTTTTGTCAAACACACACGCAAGCATTCAAAGAACAAGCGAGGCAGGCAAGGTCAGACGAACACGATGGAAATGAACCGGCAGGCCGTCGGGAGGTCGTGGCATCGTGGAGTGTAGTGATTTGCGTGTTCGACCGGCAATCAAGAAGTATGGGCTCGAGTCACGCCGCTGTTTCGCTTTGTCGATGGCTGTCTCATTTCAATCTACCAATGTTGTTACGCGTTGGAGGTTTGGTGTTTACCTGCTCGCATGCGAGCCTCAGCTCGTTATTTCCATTACATAAAGCGTCCCTTATGTGAAAAGAAAGAGAAGTGTTCTTACAGCACCTCCTTTTCTTTTTCTGCAAGGTGAACACAGGAAAGGCAGGCCGACTCACATCCCCCCCTTTTTTTTTCTCTCTTTACCTCATCGCCATCACTATAACAACATCAATGTTCCTACAATTTCTACTCGTTCTGAACTGTAGCTGAAATTTTCTTTAGACTATAGCACATATAGCTAAGCTTTCCTGTAAGTTGAGTGAACAACGTGTGCTTAGATGGCGACATATCAGATCCTCATGGCAGTGTTAACATCGCGCATCAGAGACACAGCAGCTCTTATCTCGATCGCTTTCTTTCCGTGAGGATTGAAGATGCGTTATTTCGGTGCGTCTATTACTAAGCTTACGACTTTGCCGGCGCATCGCAAACTGGAATCTCTGCCTGAGTGCCAAAAATAATCTTGCGTTAAGAGACACGCGTGTCCACCGGGTAAGCGTTGCAGCAGCTTCCGTGTAACTTAGCAGTCCTGTAGGAACGTCCGATGTGGGCTTCCGTTCGTATCCACCAAGGCATTTGATTTCCGTGCACGCCATACATAACATGGTAATCGCTCTTCAGGATATTTAACATGACCAAGTAAACTTGTGGAGTACAAGTTCGATAGAATTTCAATATAATGTAGCACAAACTGAATACACAAAATGCTTACACTACACAAGTCACATAATACTAGACAAACAAGCTAAATCGCGCGTAATATTCTCAAAGAAACTCACACAAGAACGCCACTCAGGTGAGCCAGTGGCAATTCAAGGAGACACGGCCACGGCGGACACTAATGTACCGCGTCTCTGTCTCTCCGAGTGTAACAAGCTGGGTCTCCAAGAAAATGACTACCTGCTTGTAGAGCGACATGAGGAGAGGGTACTGAACGCGAAGGCGCCTGCCTTGATGATGATGATGATGATTGAAAGAAAAAAATGGGGATTGTAGCCCTCATCACGAGGGCCGGCTACCCCAGATCACCTAAGGAATGCCAGACACATCCACCCACACCCACTGGAGATGTCGCGAAGCGGCGACGAACGCCACAGCCAGGGTCATAGCCCGTCTAACAGCTTGGTGTCCCTTAAAAACTGTGTAACGGCTCGCAAAGCTGGCAGTTGAGTGCTCGTTGGCCATGGGCCCAGCACCTTCTGCACTCCGAAGGGTCGATTGTCAACCCGGCCTAACGCGGCTACAAGTCTGTCACGACATTCAGAGTATCTTGGGCACGTAACTATAATATGTTCGACGTCTTCGATTGAGCCACAGACTGGACAATTAGGAGAGTCCGCCTTCCCAAGCCTGTACAGGAGTCTTGCACCGTATGGTACATTGAGCCGGAGCCTGTGAAACAATGACGTAAGCTGTCGTGGCATGGATGTTGGGAGGACCAGGGCTAGTTCGGGGTCAACCCGGTGCAGAAGGGAAGATCCAGCCTCGCCACAAAACCATTGATCTTTTGACAGCTTATGGCTCAGAGACTTTAAGGCACTCTTCGTGAAGTCGCGTCCGCCTTCGTGAAGTAAACACTGCGGAATGTACTATTTCCATGTGCTTTCCCGGCGTTGTGATCGGCCGCATCATGTCCGGTGATCCCACAGTGGTCAGGTATCCACCGGAAAATCACGTCATGGCCAGCGATCACTGCTTTTTGGTGCGCTACTAGTATGTCATTCAGTACAGGAGCTGAGAGGTGGTGTGTACCCGGTGTCATAAGGGTCTGTAAAGCGGCTTTAGAATCACAGAAAACCACCCATTTTCCCTGGGAAGGCGCGCACGAGATACGCTCTATGGCTAGAAGAAGAGCGTGTAGCTCTGCTGCTGTGCGCGCTCTGTGCTGAGTGCGCGCGTATCCGCGGGTATACACTCACCAGCGATCACCTCTCGTCATTGATTTGTGAGTGGACATGACGAAGCACGAAAGGGGCTGACCATCGCGCACACAATTTCGGATAAAAAAAAAAGAAAAGAAAAAACGTTAACGAGAGTCACCCGTCATATGCTCGGAAAAACAAAAGCGGTATATTCAGGACAGATATGCAAGGAAGGTCTTGCAAGAATCTCGGGGCTGCATAGAAAGGCGCACAATGCGAAGGGTCACACGACGCTCATTACGTTACACGACGCTCGACGGTCATTCGTTACGACGTTTGATAAGCGAGAATCGAGTGAGACTTATTGCGCGGGCGGATTACGCTCATTGTCACGCGAGAACAGTAAGGCTTTCCCATTGCATCAACGCTTTATCCGTGGTGACTCCCTGGATGGGAAGCTCTCAAAAGACTCACGCTATTACGACAGGAGTCAACCCTCATGCCCCTCCCCGCACCTTGTCACAAAACAATGTCCGCTTTAGAAGGCATCCTTTTCTTACTTTCATCTTCTCGTAAAAAATATTTTCGCCTATACTGAAGACGGAATTGCCTCGAAGTGTAATTCGCGGCAACTGCAATTCACGAAAGAGGAATTCCTCGTCGTGTCGCTTCAGCGTCATATCGTCGAAAAGTGTGAATGACGCCAGCAAGGGGTGAGAGGTTGTTTCAAACTGACACGCTAAACGCTCCTCGCTCGAAAATGTTCACACGCAACATTTCATTGGAGCGACGGCATCGTGTTAATTCTGAATCGAGGACAAGCCGAAGCTTTTCGCAAACTCCGGGTTGTCTTTCGACGTCTGTGTTGATAGCTTGATTAAGTAACGCGATAAATTAGGCCGGTTGGCACATTATTTAAAATCGTAAAAAAAAAGAAGAAAAAAGAAAGAAAACGGTGCTGGGTACGAATAGTACGAGACGAAAAAGACGCGACGACGCAAACACTGAACTTCAACAGTCTCTTCCTATTCGTACGCAACTGCTTTCTTTCTTTTTTTTTTTAACGATTTTAGACAGATTGATTCGTGTTTCCATAGCAGGAGAGCGAAGTTTACGCATGCAGAAAAAAGGATTCATGATGATGATGATGATGATGATGATAACGAGAAAAATAATTCATTGTCAAAAATCGATTCGCCATATATGGTTTTGTTCCTTAAGTACACACTTCCAAGCACCACTGTGAATGAACACAACATTTCCCAACGAGAATGATAAATCGTGGCTCTATAAGTATGTTGTGAGACAACTATGATAATGAACGACGGTCTGCGGATTCATGTTATCCTGGTGACTCGCAACTTGCGCCAAATCGCTGGCGTCCTCAACCTGGTTCGAACTCGCAGCGGGTGCTACTTGAGCACCATATGTCCCAGATTGAACCCCTAAGAACCTTGGAGTATAGGCAACCCGTAATCCACAACAGGAACACGGGCCCCTTTAATACCGTATCAAGGCCGCACGTAGCGACAATCACCCCATCAATTAGACTGTCATTAGCGGAGCCCACAACCGGTCCCTCCGCATGACTCGCAACCGCAACTATGCAACATAACGTTCGTTACGTCCACACGTTCATATAGAAGCAGGGAAAGTAAAAATGTATCTTAGCAACGTGTCCTTCGAAAATCGAGGAGGTAGTACAGGATATCCGGTTGTCCCGGTTACCGTTGGGTATTACTGGGTCAAAGGGGAGAAAAAACAAAACAAAAAAAAACTTGTTTTCAGATGACTAATTCGAGATACATACTCGTAGGAGTCACTCCGCAAACATGTTCAACGGCATTCGTGATAGACTGCCTTTCAACCACAGAGCGCAACATTAAAAGCAACCTAGTAAATGGAATTTGTTCGTGTCGCACGCTTTTTTTTTTTTTTTTTTTTTGTGGTCACAGTCAGAAAAAAAAAAAATTACAACGTGTCGTTGAGATTCAAATACATCAATGTGTGGATACACATTTGTTATTAAGCCAGCAAGTGCAGGGAGAATGTATAAGAACGAGAATACGTTGAGAAAAAGAAGAAAAAACGAGCCCCAACACATGAGTTACTGTTTGGATTATATACGTCTACTATTTACGACCGGGCATTTTGCGAACAACAACAACAACAAATACACTGATGATGACCATTTCACGAAACAGCCCCCCTGCCACAGAACAGCAATCAGTTCATTTATAGCAAAGCAACAGGTATTCCGTCCACTCGACTTCCTCCTTCCCGAACTTTTTTTTTAAATTCCGCGTTAGCGCCGCGAAGCAACTGTAGCTATGAGCGCCGTATAGACGTGGACAGATGGAAAGAGTACAGCACGAAGGAGTGGGGGACGGGGGGGGGAGTTAGTCTGCATCCTGGGCAGACTTCAGGGGGGGGGAACCGTGGCGACATTCATCTCGAAAGTCTCCCGGAAAACCTAGGGAAAAGCTCAGAGAGCACAGCCGCGGTGACAGGATTCGAACCCACTACTAACGAGCGGATGGTTTTACCAACCTCGGCCGCGTGGCCCAGGTCTTTATAAGGCCCGAATAATAAGAGCGGTCAGTGAAGCGCGCATTTCATCCACACACAGACGTAAAAGAAACGACAGAAGGACGCCCACTGTCGCTACTCGTGCTACTTTCGGGTGACGAAATCCGCTGCAGATCGCTGCTTACCTCAGGCGCACAATTTGCCCAACGGGGGATTGAAACAGATCCGAAAAGAAGTAGGTAACGCAATGGGGTTTTTTTTTTTTTCTTCTTCTTCTCCGCTCTTGACAGGCGCGTCGCCGTCGGCGTCCAAATTGGCCGCTTTTGCTGGAATTCGTTGACACGCGTCCACAGACAGGCGTCGAAGGCGAAAGTACGGCGCAATCGTCGCCGTCGTCTGCGAAAGATATGTACCGAACGTCATTAAAATGCACGTCATTAAAATGACTGAACTTCGATGAAAGTGTCCTTCGCTTCCTGAACTTTCTTTACCCTTCTCCTTTGCTTCGCAACAAATTGTCCGCTGCTACAGAGTATACAGCGGACTGGTAGCAGTTGGTGCTACCGCGCACACGAAAAATATAAAAGTGTCCTAAACAATGACATACACGCTGCAAGGCGATTGTGCAGTTTGTTTCGTTCCCTATCACACCATGAACTACCTACATGGGGGGAAATGTGTCATGGTCAATACAAAACGTAGCAACAAAATTGCCATCCGAAGACAGAGCTCTAACAAATGACACAGTGACACACAAAGGCAGCAAACCAGGCAGGTGATCCGGCATTATCGGCTCTTTGGATCTTTCCGTATCTCTATACGTGGATAAACTGTGGTTATCCATTAGGTTAATCGTCCCCTGGTACTTGGATTGAATTAGACTGTCACTTCCTTTGCTATCCTGAAGAAGAACACAGCTACCTTTACCGTCATCGAGAGGCTTATAGCCTAACATTGCAACGCGCGTACAAGGACAACGTGGTCTTTCCTCACTTCTCGCTTTACATACGCCGCAATTAAAAGACGTAAAGGCAAATTGAAGCTTCCCTTACGAGATATTAATCGCGACACAATCTAAAATCCCCAGTACAGAAGATGCCAAGTATTCCGCGCAGCGACGACCAAATGTGAAAACCAGCAGCCTTCAAACGAGATAAACGTCCAACCTGTGCGTAAACAAAACGCTTCGCCTTTTGCGCACGCCAGGTTACCTCCTATAATGACACGACGTCCCTCATTCAAGATGGCATTGCTGAACCCCTACGGCGAGTCCGTAGTAGCACCATACAGGCCTCTGCATGTCCATCTCCAGGTGTATTTTCTAGGGTTATGCACTATAAGGGGAGGACACACAACGTGTGCATCCGGTGTACTAACTCTGCCTTACCTGTGGTAGGAAAAGAAAGAACGTGCATAATCTTTTCATCGGAAGGCACCACCAGCAGTGTGGTCAAGTAAATTCAGCACCCGGTCATTGGTCCAAAGTGACTGGGAGTAAAGGGTTCGAACCTCACCACCACCGGCTTCTGCTGTCCCAGATTTCGCGGCAGACAGGCAATGGACGTTCATCGTTGTTTAGTGTCAGATACAAGAGTAAATCGGTTAGACGTCCCGTTTTTTTCAGCTGTTGTCCTGTGCGAGGGCGTTTTGTCCCGCTCCGGCTGCGTCGAACTCCGAATGGAAGCAAGATGCGGCTAAGCAGCGGAAGTACTTGCGACTTCCACGTCGACCTCGCTCGTCTCGCATCGGCTCTTCATGCTCAGCAATGGAACCGCTTAACGCTCTGGTTAACGAGCCACTCCTATAGTCAAAACCTTGTCGAAACCGAAGCTCGCTTGGTGCAGGCTTGGCTCATCCCAGGGTGGGAGAATGGTCTTGGTAAATTGATCAATCATCGCGGTGCTCACGATAATAGACAAACGGAAGTGTAAGTTCAGCCAGCTGGGGGAGATATTTTCCTTTCATATCGGGCAGGTACACGAAGTACATGTATACATGGATGGATGCTAAAAACAATGCATTCCTGTCGAAGCATTTCATGTGCACGATGGGTAGTTTGTAACACGTAAAGAAAAAGCAAATGCCGGCACAGGACCTGCGTGAAATAAGAAGAGATTGCTCGTTGACTGACAGCATACTCTTACCCCATCCTTCAAACCCCGGTATCTCGCATTGGGATCGGAGGAATACGGTCACCTTAGCCAAGAATGAAAAGACGTCGCACTACCAACGTACCAACTGGCCCATCCTGCATAATTTTAGCTGAAAAGGGCTCGCCGTACAATGCTCCTGTGACATTTTAAACTGGCGCTTAAAACGCAGCCAAAAATAATTGTCGGCCGTTCACACCTTTCACAGCTGAATATGTTTAGCGGGCAACCTGTCATCATTCACTCGGCTCGTTTGCGGCATCGAAAACGTTCGCATGACAGGCGCTTCACCTTTAAACGCGCTTCACGAGTGTCTTTCGAGCCACCGTCGGGCAATGCAAATGGAGAGAAGGGTCGTTGACACCCGGCTTCTCGCTGTAAAGGGTTCCAAACGGTTCTCTTACTTGACGACAATGCACACATAACTCTGGTCAGAATATTCTTCTGTACGGAACATGTGGCTGCATGACGTGAACGAGCGTAAAATAGAGCCTTCGTTCATCAAAAAATTTCTGTGCAGCAACAGTGGATGCAAATCTGAAATGGAACAGAAGCAACTGTGATTATCACAGTGGTGCAACTGTGATTATCACAGTGGTGCAACTGTGATTATCACAGTGGTGTGGCAACGTGGAGAGCAGGAAGGAACGAGACAGGGAGAGAATAGTATGCGTCTCGGACCTACTTCACGGGAAACTGTGCGACATCTGACTTCACAGTCTGCCGTGAAAACCCAGGAAAATCTCAGGGTCAGTTTGCGGGACGAATGCTGTATCAACGAGGAGGTATAGCCAGTAATTTGCAGGAGCATTTCACTTCCCTAGTAGTATAAACCCGGATTCAAGTCGGTACCTGTAACCCCTCTCCTATCAACGACGCCGAACCGAAAATCGTTAATTTTAGCCGAACCGGAATTGAACCGAACCGAACTGAACTGAAATGAACCGAAACTATTAAGATCGGAGCCCTCGTGTGAACGAAACGCTGACCCTAACAGCACCTGAAGATATGCTCCTGGAGGGTGACAGTATACGATATTTTCGCCCCTTGAGATGTCATAATAAGCGCATTCTTTTCACTTGCACTGGACTGCACTACCTTGGACTCCACGCAAGACGGGTTTTCGGGAGCTGCACTTTCCAGCTGAAAGGAACTTTATTAGTAATGCCTTTCTTTTCAACAGGAAAGTGCAGCACGCAAATAACCCAGTTCAGATCCGGTGCAGGCGGTGCAAGCGAAAAGAATGCACCTTATGCCGTCAAGCAAAATGATAACCGAGGATAAGATGTGAGATAAGCTTCACTCCACCTCTCCGACAGATCAGTACCCAGAGATATTAGACCTATACAAAAACACGTCTCGTGGCTTTGTGTGTCACAGATCTTCTGCAATCGTATATACATAGTCTTAATCACATAGGTCACGCTTCACTAACGTTACGAGCTTCGCTTAGAGTTTCTTTTCCTGGTCCTCCAGACATCATCACTTGACTGCACTGCACAAAAACGAAGACGCGTTGCAGGCTTTCTTCGGAAGCGAGAGATCTCAGAGAGCATCAGCCTTCTTCGGGTGTCGTTCACCCGAGTCTCCGGCGTCGTGCAACTCTAGCGACGGCATGAAAACTGTTGAACACATCCCTGCTTCATTGCAGAAAACATGGGCATTTGAAGAGACGGCACATATAAAAAATGAACGGGCACACTTGCTGGCATCACTAGTTTATATACCCTCCGGACCAGTGCGGACACGTTCGAGAACACAAAGGATCCTAGTGGACTTCATAGGGGAAAGTGACCTCATGGCAGTCTTGTACCGCTGTCAGACGGAATAATTTAGTGTCACTTTCAAGGAGTGACATTTGCACTTAGTGCCATTCGTGTGCTGTCACACGACATCTTTTAGTGACACTCGGGAGAAAGTGCACTAACGATTTAGTGAGTTCCCCAAACTCAGTTCACTTCTCTTCGCCTGACCGAGTGTGTAGCCTCGACGGCACGCTGTGTGGCACAAGTAAAAAGATTGAGAAATAGCGAGGGGCTGGACACCACGATATTTTTAAACGAGAATTTTCAACGGCGTGTTTATTTTATTTTAGTACAGAGTGACATTGTGCCCCCCCCCGCACCCCCCCCCCCAAAAAAAAAGTATAATTACTCTCATTAACAGTCAGGAAGAACTTCGCGTTCTCGGCGATCCGGCGGCGGCCATTTTTATTGTGACACATGTTTGTGTTCATGTTAACATTGCCTTGAGTTTGAGGGACAACGCAAGACGAACACAGGACGAGACGAACACATAGACACATAGACGTGAGTCTATGTGTCTATGACACATGTGACACATAGACACACATGCCTATGTCTATGTGATACATTGACACACATGTGACACATAGACACACATATATAGCTATGTGACATGTGACATAGACATGACATGACATCTATGTGACATAGACACATAGACTCACGTCTATGTGTTTGTCTCGTCCTGTGTTCGTCTTGCGTTGTCCCTCAAACTCAAGGCAATGTTAACATCGAGTCAACACCAGATAGCTTGCCTGCTCCTCCTATGTTCATCGACATGTTTTGGCCAGTTTGTTTAATGTTGGAAGAAGAGTTGCAGGAGGTGTTTCTAAATGAAAGAAAAACGTTCCGAGGAAGGTATTGTGGCGCATGCAAAAAAAAAAAAAAAAAAAAAAAAAAAAAGTTGCCGCCGCTTATTCTTATCTATCGTAATTACCATCATTGCTCAAGTGACACTTACTTAAGCCGTGTAGCAAGCACGTAGTGAAAGTGACGTTCCCTTGGTTGGAGTGCACTTCACGAAAATGACACTAAATTGGGGTGACTGGGGTATTAACGGACGGGAGGGAAAGACACAGCAAAAGGAAGCGAAAAGCGTGACCAGCTGAATGACAAAGATCAGGGCCATGCCACATGTGAACATACACTGCCTTGTATAGACGGGACAGTCTGTTGTGTGTGCCTTAGTTATTTTCCATTCTTTATTCCTTTTTATGACCCTTTGCCGCCATTACTTGCCTGGTGGTTGTTAGTGGTGCTAATGAAAGAGCTCGCCGTTGTCGGTGTGGTGGGCAACGTCATGACTAACGCTCTGGGGAAATGTGCGTCCTGGGCCGACTTCTGAGGGAAGTGTGCCGACATATATGTCTAACAGCGTCTGAGGAAAACCCAGGAAAAACCCCGGACAGCACAGCCGGCACCGGGATTCGAACCCGTGTACCCTTATTTGCTTGTTTAGGGGACTGAGGAGAGGTTGGCCAATAGCAGACCGCCAGGAAGGCGGACAGCTTAAGTCACTGAAACCAGTGACTTTAAGATCGCCCTTACGACACCCTTAGTCCGCAGTGATCGACTTTTTTTTAATCGTTTATCTTTTCTTTCTTTCTTTTTTAATGAATGTTTATTTCGAGTTTTTTTTTCTTTTTGTGGAATAGCAAGCCGGCATCAGCCTAGCCGACATTTCCTCTTTTCTTTCTATTAAACATATACCCCCCCCCCCCCTATAGCTATAACGAGGCAGGCTATCTTACGACTCATCTTGTAGAAGAGACCCTGTCGTCCGTGTCGTCCTTATTTCTTTGCTGCCCAAGCTCAGGCTGTGTTCTCCATGGACCTTGTCCACCAGCCGGTTTGCGTCAATGCCATCCTCTCAGATCCTTACAAAAACGCAAACACTGAGGAAGACTGATAAGAAAGAGAATATCCGGCACTGGTGCAGCAGCCAAGCAGTGCTGATGCTCAACCCGAGCACTTTCCGGACACTTCATGATTTTAAACAGATGACAGCAGCACCTGCCGGTGTTCCAGGACACATCCTGCGACCGCTCGATTCATGATTACCGTGTAGTGTCTGTCCCGTGTTTCACTGACATCAGTTACTACCACGTTAGTTGAATGTTCTTCGGAGCGAAATCTCCAGACCAACCTCCACACATATTCCTCTCTACATTATGCCCTCTGTAGACAGCACAACCGTTTACCCCCCCGCGTTTATAATCCACACACGACCCGACGGCTCCACGCCAAACCCCCTACGCGTCGGCATCGCGCATTCTTACGCAAATCAACCGCACGGAAATCGGATGAAATAAGCTTCCCCCGTTGTTTTCTCTTTCGCCAGTGGCGATGTTCGCGGCGAGAGTGCATCGAAGGCAAAACCGGATCACTCGGAGGCATCCTTTCTCGCCAGATTGACCCAGTTGGCGAGAGCGTGCCAGCACAACTCTCGTCTAGCGGGATTCAACCGCCACGTGCCACAGACGTCGTACCGGTGTCTCCAAGACGTCCACACAAGGTGAGCACCGACATGGACTCGCGTCACTTGGATTAGAAAGGGTGGCTTACGAGGCCATCGTATAGGTTAGCCACGCAGGCATTGTTCCGATAGATGCGCTATATTGAAGAATAGTTCGATTGCGTCTGAGAAGATAAGATAATGATCACTGATGACAGTGTAGGATAAGTATTGATTTGGAATCACGGGGGAGCATGAAGTGGATTGTTTGTTTTGAAAACTCTCGACACTTTGTCCAAGTCAATGGCCAAGGTCTAGATGCTAAGTTCCACGCCATGTCAAGGACTTTATAGTTACACCCCTGTCTTGGTTTAGGACTATGACCGTGTGCCAGGCTCTGAATGGGCCCATATGTACCGCACCGTATCAAGGATTCCATTCAAGGTTGCTCTGAAGAAAAACGTAAATTTGCGACACACAAAAATAGACAATGCGTAGCAGCAACCCTCTGCGATAGCGGGACCCGTCGTTGCAAACAAAGACCTCTAGCACCACTTGCAACAGTATCACTTTCATAACTTCCTACAGGTAAAGCAGTGCAGACGCTGAAAAAAAAAAAAAAAAAGATGCGTAACTTAAGGAACCAAAAATACCGGTAGAGGATAGGCAGGTTTAAGATAAACTCGATAAGAGGAACGCTGCTCATCTCCTGATCTTCCGATATACAGCGTGGTGCTGAAAGGAAAAGCACTTGGCTAAAGTTGCAGTGTAGATTCTTGTCACGGTACAGGTTGAGACTGTCCGCATCACATTATCGGTGATCGCAAAGGAACACCGACATCGTTGTATCAGATATCAATTGCGAATGTTTGTTTAATGAATGGCCGTTTGAGATTTTTTTGCCGAGGCATCTGTTGATACGATGTCTTGCCTCGTGGCTTTATTCGCGTGGCTGTACGGTCGATTACGCAACAGCTAAGCGACACTAAATGGTACGAACAAAGGCGTTCGCGTCGGATAGATTGGCTTTGGCTGTCCAGTGGTCAACCTTCTCTTATCGCTTGATGAATGAAGGCATTGCGAAAGAGGAAGATTCAAACGGCCTGACACATAGCGGAAGTACGTGATCCAGACCGTTCAGAATAATGAATATTAATGATTTCCACGCGAACGGTCAGGACCTGTTATCGAACGATGTTCTGATTCAAATCCACCGTACAGCCGGTAGATTCTTAAAAGTACGAGTTACAGCGTTTGAGATTCTGTAGACACGCGGAGTATAATTGCTGCACATATTACTTTACTGGCATGAACAGTACATTAGAGACGTGGGACCGTTAGAGACCCGTATGCATATAATATAGTACATCGGAGACTGTACAATGCTAACTTTAGCACACATTTTAGCATATATACTTGAGTAGTTTGCGTGGACCGCCTTCAGGTATAGCTCTAGAAGGAATCGTAAAGCAGCTGAAACTCGTAAAATGAGTTCCACGGATAGCGTTAGCCCTGAGGACCATAACACCAAATTTTCGTCTCCGTTACAGGCATATTTTTTTTTTAGCAAATGAGCACTGAAAATTGCGGGCAAGACTGTGCCGAAGAATACACCAACTTCGCACTGCCAAAGCTACATTGCGTATGCTTCGTCACTGCATCAACGCTGTGTAAAACGTAGAGCGCCGTCTACGGCGCGCCGCGTGGAAACCAAAATGGCATTAAAAAAGCTGGATACATCAGCGCCAGTGTTGCCCGCTAAAATGACGGTTGTCTCACACCAGGCGTCGCCCCGAACGACTTTCCAGCAATTTTGACAACAAATTAAAAAATGTTTAGAGCGACATATCACGAGTGTGCTATGTTATGAGGTTTTTGTTAAGGACAAAGACACATGTCTCAGCGGTTAACATCACGTGATCTCGCTCCGTGCATCCCCTACATTTTTCTCATTCTCGTTTCGTCATTCCATTAAACGTACTTCATCATGTACGGACGTCCTTGATTCCTTTACATTATTACTATATTTTAGAAACAGGTTCCTAAACGACACCAAACGTGTATGCTGCTTGCTTCCTGCTTTACGGTATACCTTGAAGTTTAAAGGGGGCTGTGATACTTTGAGAGATGTGGTTGATTCAATCTTGTATGCATTGTGCTGAGCTCCAGAGAATTAAAGAAAAGAAAATTATTTTTCATGTGTCGTACTTGTCGAGAAACGAGCACGTGATCCCCCCCCCCCCCCCCCCCCCAAACAGCCATTGGCAGAGCTGCAGGTCATGGTGTTTCCGTCGGATTAGTTTCAGTTTCAGCGGAGCCCGTTTTCTGCGTTATGTTTATTACCCCGGTTGCTGCAAAACTTGGAATGCAAGTTGTAAAAGAACGTATTTTATATTTATTCGATATAACTGTGAGCGAGGTGTCGGAACCCGTTTAAGGAATACTGTCCATGATGTGTTGGAAAGTCAACATCATTATGCCTGTCTTCTGCTCTCTGTCTTTTGTTGTTGTTTTTTCTATTCCTTTTAATGTTTATCTTCCTTGTTTTCTACCTTATTTATTAACCGCTGCTGGTCGCAAACAAGCAATAGATCTTCAAAAAATGTTGAGTGGGAATTACACAGCAATCGGGTAAAGGGTGACATCCTACTGGCAAACACTATACGTAATACGCATTTCCTGTAACGCGAAACACGCCAAGACACTTCAAGATGAGCCGTTCGGTGTACCAGCCTTGAGCTTGATTATTCTACTCGAGTCCGCGATTACGCAAAATTTCGACGGCCCTGAAATCCATTACAGTAGTTCATCCTCAACCGACCTCCACTTCCAATGTCGCGATAGTCCCTGATCTAGGTTCAATGCTGCACTCCTGCAAGTCCTCAATCTCCGAATTTCGTTTCTTCCTTTGCAATCCTTCACCAGAGGTGGTGTCTCAGCTCGAGGGGTATCGAACCTGTGAACGGACATGTTACCACCTGATCTCCAGCGAAGTTAGTCTCACCACGGTAGAAATTTGGGGTAGTTGGTACATAGCCATGAGTAAAACCAAAGAGAGGACGAAGACACAACGGTAGAAACACACAACAGCGGAACTGCAGACTCTCAACTAAAGGAATTTATTGACAATACGTCATTTCCTTTAGTTGAGAGTCTGCAGTTCCGCTGTTGTGTGTTTCTACCGTTGTGTCTTCGTCCTCTCTTTGGCTGCAAGATTTTACTCATGGAAGCTAGTCTATTTGAGAAAGGGAATATCATTAAGTAATACATTTAGTTTGGTCGGTTAGTCTTATTGCCGAGTGGTCTGAGCGCCGATGTGCCGACTTCGTAGGTTAATTCAGACCTTTGTGGGCATCCACCCACGAGGCAATCCACTATGACCTATTCCACGAGGAGGCTATTACTATATTTAGCTTCAGCCAGCGAACCACCTATAAGGCGCAGTACGGCACGATACGTGTCATCATTTAGTTCAGTGTGAACCCCCGCGGCTTTAACTTCTCTCGTGACAAATACATATAAATACGTGAGTGCCCTTCGGAAAGTAGCCTGTCAAGCTACGAGTCCGCCGCCGACCGGTTCCTTGAAATGCGTGGGCTGCTTACACCGGCGCATATGTACCGGCGTAGTCCGGAAAGATGGAGCTCTTTATATTTATGTAGCGTGAAAACTGTTATTAGACGCGGTACGTTTGTTGTCATTAAATTCTTTTTTTTTTTCCTCGTCCGTTTCTCATTCACTTCGCACTTTGTTCCGCTAGCAAGTTGTTTCACAAGTCGTGCTTTGTTCGTAATACGAGAATATAGTGTTTCTTTCTTCCGTTGCTTTTACTGCTATGATTTGTACCCCTTTTACTTATAGCATATTGCTTCATGCGCTACGCAGTAACCGGCGCCTATATGTTGTCTCGGTGTTTCTCCCATTTTCATGTTCCAGAGTTCTTGATAGATTTCGTGTGCATAATGGAGGAACAGTGTTGTACTCAAATTTTCATTCGGCAGTTTTCGAGATAAAGCAGCACTCGGTTTCTTTCGGTTGTTTTCGAATGACGCGAGCAAGAGTGGATGCACCCCTGCGGATATCACAGAGGTGTGTGAGTGAAGGCTGCTTTCAGGATTACTTTTAACTTTTACAGCTTTTAATGTGAGGTTTCGGTGCCTCACCGAGCAGAAAGTGGAAGCTAGCGGCGGTGACGTACTAGAAAAAGTCGTTGTCCGCCACCTGTTGTTCGAGGTCGGAATTAGACGTCAGTGTTATTAATTATCAACTCAGGACTCTTGACAAGCTGCCACCCCTCACCGCACAAACCGACAAACAGAACCAGGATGTGCTGACAACACATATCCATTCTACTGCGTTAAGTGATCCACTGTCTTTTAAAAAAAAAACTGCAGTTTCTAATGCAGATCTTCCCTTTTACGTATTCTTACTCCTTCTAACTTGTCGGATGACGTGGTTCTCACCGCAAATGCCCGAAATATTTTCCGCGCTCTAGATTCAGGTTCTTAGCCCGGTTTTTCGTTCCACATTCGCATTATACATTGATATGTAGACATATATTACTTAGCACTACACTTACCGATTTTATATGTGCACGTATGCCTGTCTTATAGTGCTACGCTTATTCGGTGATGTGTTGACGGGTAGAACCAGGAAAAACTGGCTCACGACCGGTTCAGCTTTCTGGAGGCAAATGTCGCTTATTCACGTCACACACGTTATGGACTGTCTCGCTCTACCACCGTATACAGCAAATTGCTGACGACAGAAAGGGTTACACCCACGGAAGTGCACCGAATATAGTTTACGCAATAATATGCTTATATTTACCACATCTAGACTAATATAAAATGAGGGAAGGGAGATGGATGACCTCGCGCGAACTTAACAAAGATACCGTCCATCATGGTGGTGGTTACTTATAATATGAATGATGGTTCGGTCAACTCATATTCTCGAGTCTGACTCTATAATTAGGGTCTCATTTTATCGGGTAAGACCCGATACGTACGTCCGGAATGGACTTGGATTTGTATGGGGTTAAACCCTCTTTGGAAAAAAATGCTGTGCAAAGAAGTAAGAGGCAAGTGAGTTGGTGTAACAACTTGCATAGGTAGCATTTCCTCATGCTGAACGAAATGCTACCGCTGTGGCATTATGTGGCATTTTGTACCCGCACCGCGTCCGCGGGAAGTGATGATGATGATTGGAGTTTTAATGGCGCATCGACAACACAGGTCATAATGCGCCAACACTGTGATTATTATTATATGACTAGTTAAAAATGGGTGCGATGTTTAAAAAAGAGAGAAACAACTGATAAAAAGCAAGCCTATAAAACTACAAAAGATAATTCCAACGTCTTTTAAAAAATTCAAAACTCGATAAGGGATGATAGCCTCATCACCGAGCAATAGCGCTGGGCGAAGAGGTAAGAAATATGTATAAAACTCCTTAAAATGACGCTGACGATGAGTTTCGTGATGTGGACGTGTGATGAGTGTGCAGAACAGAAAGATGCTCACCACATTGCGCTGCATCAGACGCAGCGAGTGGCACATCTGCGAGTGGAGTGCGGGTACGAATTTGCTTACCTGCGCGCACCTATATTAATCAATACTCCACACTCTCATACTAACACAATGTCCTTCTCGGCATGTTCAGCGTGAACGCACGCGGCGCCTATAAGAAATAGAGGGAAGCGTATGGAGGGCACGCCGTTGGAAGTCTGTCGACATACCGAGGATCAAAAGTCAAGGATCGCGACGCCCAAGGCAAAATAGTGAGGACGTAAAACGTCATCTGGGAGTCAAATTCTCACGGCGTGACCATTGTGGTGAACCGTATCGAGTTCCCGCACTTCCTGGGACTGCTCCTGGTCTTTCCGGGATTGACCTTTGCGTCGTCTGCTTCCTAAAGTCAATGCCGTCTGCATTCAAGGAAGGTGCACCCACGCTTCATCGCCTTTTGTCTTCGATCTTTTCTTTTGCTTTCTTGTACGAACTTTCCTTGAGCTGTTACTCTGCTCTGTTACTCATTCTGCGGAACGAAATTTATTCGCAGACAGCGAGGCTGCGTCGGGTCACGAAGCAGACGTCAATACGTCGGAAGCAGCCGCAGATTCTGTTGCACAATAACAAAGAGTGCAAAGATTCAATGCCAATTGTAGCGCCGCAAGGAAGGGGTATTACGTTCCAGCGCTACACAGAAAAAAAAAAAAAAAAAGAAGGCTTCGGAAGTGGCTACTTGGTCTACGGACATATACCGTCGAAATTCCTGCCCGCAGCATGCGTTTACATACGTTTCAGATACATCACTTTAAAAAAAAAAAAAAAGCTCGAACAGCAAGTTTTTTGCAACAGCGTATTATGAATGCATTTGCACATGTACTACAGTAATGAAGTTGGGGAAAGAAGCAAAAAGTGGAGGTTCCAGTTGACGAGTCACTCAACCCAACCGTCGAGCATGTGGAGTTACTTGCCTCAAAGCGGAAAAAGGAAAGAGGTCCAAGTACGAAAAGAAACGCGACATTCCCACAGCACGCGCGGACAATTAACACCAATTCTGCACGTTTTTGTCACTTTAAATACATATCGTTCCGAGACGCGTATTGCTTTTCTCCGTTTTCTTTTGTCTATACATAGGCGTGGGAAAACTTCTCTCTCAACTTACAGAGAAGTCATCATTGAGAAACAACGAGCGTCGTCAAGCGATAACGAGTTCCGCTATGGTTCCTAGAAAGAGTTACTCACTTTTTTTTTCTTCCTTAAACGTGATTTGTAATTCATGCGGCGCGGAGGTATTCCGTTGTGCCAAGTGTTGTTGCACACAACCGGTTCTGGTAGCGGTTTTTAAAAATGGCTTCGTCATGGGAGAGGAATGCGTCTTCACTGCGCCTCTATTATAACGGGACCCTTTCTAAGGTTATTCGCTTTATTCGTACGTCCGCTAGGTTAAGACACTTTCTTGCCACTGTTGACACAACCTTGCGCTGGAGACAGCTTGTCGTGCTTATAATTTCGTCTCTTCTGGTTGCAAATGAAGGGGGAGCCACCCACTCGGCTACGAGGCTAAAGGTGTTGTGATGAACGAGGAAAACGAACGGCATCCGGTTTCGTTCCTCGAGTGACGTTAACATTACCACCAGGCAGCTATATCACGACGGCTACGTAGCCAACAAAGGGCACTTTTAGAGGCTCTTTCAAAAGCACAATGAACCCGTGGATGCAATAAGGGGTTAAGTCGACTTATCCCCTTTTTAGTATTTTTGTTGCAATGACACCTACGTACCAGTATGTACCTGCCAAACATCATCAACATTCAAAGTGCTCACCAACATTCAAATCAAGTTGTTGTTGTTGTACTGCTCCGAAACCGCTGATGTTTCACAGAGCAAAGCACCGGAAGCTGTTGACGGTGACGTCACGTGAGAGAAGATTTGCGCATAATTTACCGCCATTGGCAGCGGTAGTATATGTATAGGTAATATGTTTCTTTCTATCGACACTGCCAGAGAAGGTACATCCCGAATCACTGTAACGTGTAATCACATAAACGTCATGAAACGAAAGCTGATGCACGCAAGCGTACGTAGCCTGCAAAAATCCAACTGCACGTTCAAATAGGGCTTCCAGTACAAACACTAGGAAGGAGTTGCCTCACGACAGAAGCCGCCGATATTTCGAACAGAGACTGTTCTTCTTCTGAACAGAAAAGAAAACAGAAGAAGAAGAACAGTCTCTGTTCGAAATATCGACGGCTTCTGTCCTGATGCAACTCCTTCCTACATTCTACCGGTTCGCTGGATTTCTACCCATCTACAGTACAAACACTGTTTTTCTTAATTTGTTTTTTTTTTTTTTTTTGCTCATTCTGTGCTGGCACTGCGAAGTAACTGTGGGTGTGAACTGTGTTCAGATGGAGCTATGAAAGCAGGAAGGAGTTGGTTCTGGGCCGACTTTATGGGGAACTGTGCCGCCTAGAAGGTGAAAACCAGCCGGTACTATATGATTCCAACCCGCCACCTCCTCAGCCTTTAGCACAACCTCGTGTCTACCATAAACGGGAGGATTGGTCACGTCGTTGGTACTATATGAATAAAATATACCTACGCCAACATGAAAAAAAAAAATCAACAAAACTAAATAATCTCCAAAGCGATTACCACACACTTCTTGCGATAGCGCCGCCTTTGAGCACCATACAAGTCAGCCAACCTGTGACCTTCAACTACATATGCTAAGCAGTACACATCCATCCTTCTTACGCCTTACCGAAAATATTTTTTTATTTTTTTCTCTAAAGCTTACCTACAACTAATCCTGCGCGGCAAAGAGTTCGTACCGTTACGGCTTCCAGAACCGACTCAGAGACAACGTCGCGACGCTTAGATTCCCGAGTCACGTATATACCTGTTGCTCACTTGACCTCCGAGCTGTTCAACATGGAAGGTCGCGAAGAAGCGCGGAAGCCATCCGAAAATAAGGCAAATAATGAACGCGACGAGTACGTCGAGAAGGCACGAAGATGCGAAACACGTATTAAACGGTACGGAGTTCCGTTTAATGGGAGTCACTCGCCGATTTAGACTGGCTTCCTTATTTGGCAGCAGAAATACAGGAAGGATGTTTCTAAGAGAAACTCGAGGAACACTATTCCGTCTTCCCCGGAGCTTTTCTTTATCTGCTAGTTTCCGGGTTTTCGGCGCAAGTACAATTTTGCGTTCTCTGTCGAAAGAAGGCACTTTTGGGCCAAAGATCCAAACGAGTCGGAAGTTCTTACGCGCGAAATGATCCAACTAAACTGTGAGATCGAAGAGAGTTAGATCCCACAACTTTATTACAAGATGGTGAACGGGGAGTTTCATCGCCGGGAGCGATACTCTAACCCCATTGCTGGTGGTGATGAAATGAGCCCCTTCACAATATAAGGATCCAAGTCCTATGGTATCCAGAAAGGTGAAGAGAGCTTTGAGGGCAGGGCGTTGGTGGGCTGGATGTGGCCAGGGACCAAGCAATTTTGTTTTAGAAAAAAAAAACAATTGATTCAAATGAACACATTTCGAATTTCCCAGAATTCCTCGCTATTCTGTAAATGTGAGATTAGTTAAATCATTTTGCCCTGTACTTGGCGTTTGGTGGATTATGCTTCAAGCTTCACCAGCTTATCTACATGCTAAGACGTCGATAGATTTTTTTTTTTTATCTCACTGCACGTATCCACCAATGTGTTGCTCTACACCCGAGGCCGAGGGACTTTGAACTACCTCCTATCATGACAAATCACGTGCTAGTTATGCCGCGAATACACGTAAAACATAGTTACGTGCTTCGATGTAAACCTGCCTTTCGGAACTTGAAGCACGTGAGGCAACAGACGCGTAGCAAATGGGCAAAATTTAGCTTGACTTTCCGTGCGACGCCGTTGGAAAAACAGTGAAACTCAAGTATGCCGCCTGCATCAAGTGTAATCCGAAGCCCAACACTACTACGTTGTAGTGCATGAGGCAATTAAGCGGAGAAGGACGAACGCATCCCTCACGCCTCCCAGTTGCATACTTCAACTTAACACGACCTGGGTTCCCATTCTGAAGCGAACCTACACTACCGCCCTCGCCAACAGCAGTGGCTTCACATGCAAGCCCACTCAATTCCCAACCCTGATACACGCCGGCGCCATGACCATCCACACGTCGCAAGGAGCGACTTTCAACGAGCCGATGTATCAGTATAGCAATCAGTGAATATCGAAACTTTCGATATCGATAAATAGCAACATCGTAAAAGTACTCAATCATCGTTACCACCTCTGCAATGAAGCGCAGAGGCCGCCGAACTACTGATATTTCAATCAGCACGCGTGTCGCTATCTATATCGGTGTATAGCCCGCCATAATCGGTGTAATATGGATATTTTTATCGATAAATATCGTTATCTTTAAAGTATCGATGACATCACATGCGTAAAATATCGATAATATCGATCAGAATATCGATATCGTTCCAGCCCTAACTCCACATCCGCAGGACTCAGTCAACGTAGCTATGTCTAAGGCGACAAAGTTACAAGGTCACTTTCTCACCAACGCGCTTGGTGACTACGTTCTACCACGCCAGGGCAAAGCCCATGCAACATGGCTTTCATATACATGCACTGTCTTTGGCCATCGATAGCTCCCCCATGACTGGAACTTCTTTCGCCGTTTCGTAGTTTCCGACCTACAAACCGTCGAACGTACGTATGCGTCAAGCCCTGATGTCAGAGAAGCGAAAGCCTCGCCTCACTGACCGAGATGCCTGTCGTGATATCAGCGACGAATGAGTGTCCGTTTCGACGATGCAGATTTCCCGATTTGCCGTAAAATGCAGGTTCACATCGATGCTTGTATATAACAAGGCTCCAAGTGTCACAACCCTACTGGTATACATTCGTGGCATTAAAATTAATGTACAACTACCAACGTTAGAGTGCCTTCGAGTACTTGCATTTCCTAGCAAATTCTTGCGATCGTGTGTTCGTGACAAGCACGTTCCATTTTTTCGTAAGGGGAGCCGCTATTATGTAAACAGTATAATTAGGCAAATGAACCAGTACCAGTCTACACTTCCATTTCCCCGCAAAATGAGCGCTTTAGAAATAAAATAAATAAATGTGAGTCAATAATTACACTCGGTCCGTACATAGTACCGTCACTTTGAAAGTTTCCCCTCTTTGCAACCTCGAGAGTTGAGACTGAGCGAAATTGTAAAGAGGGAGGCAAGAGGGTTGCCATGCAAGGAGTTAGTAGTCTGTCTTCGAGATAAACTATCTCCAAAAACTAGCCCTTTTCAATTGTGTGCCTTCGTTGGCCTATTAGGCTTACCCGATGTTTATCGCTGTTTCATTTTTGGTTGTTCGTGTATATTTTCGGAGACTACGGATATTGGACTAGACAAACATTTCCGTGTTTGTTTCTTTTTTCGTTGTTTTTTTTTTTTTTTTTTCGTTTTTGGCTAATCTAATCGTAGGTTTACCTCCAGCGTCGCTCTCATGTTGCATAAATCCTTTCTTGCAGTTGAAGCAACACGTAAGCTGAAACACGAAAGCCATGGCACCGTGCAGGTTGCTCGCAGGTGAGTTGGTTCAAAACGGGGCGTGGCCCTGCGTAAGTGCCACCAGTGCGTATGAGGTCAGGCTACTTATCTAGTGGGACATCTTGACGCCTTCTGTGGTGTGCCAGTGTTTCACGAGAGTTTCCCTTTGCGGTCAGGGACATACTCGTTTCGTCCCCTGTGTGCTGCGACTTTTCCGGAATAAATGCCAAATTTGGGGACCTAAAGTGCTGGATTGAACATAATTGAAGTGAGCGTAATTCCCTCAAGAGGTCTCCTCTATAACGTTAATCCTTCCACTTTCAGGTTTTCTTCTGATCGCTCTGGCTGCTGCACAGTACGATGACGTGTTGGTGAGTTCGCCTGATTTGCATATTATACAACGGCGGAGGGAGTGGCAGCACCAAACAGGGCGTAATTCCCCGCGCATATAACGTGGGAGTAATCAGCTCAACGTCTGACTGCTGACGTACTCTCGCGTGAGGAGACCAATTTCTGCCAAGAATTTACGAAAATTGTAGGGCGGGTAATTGAGTCGACAGGCGACACACCGTGCGTGCGCAGGACCATTCGTCGCCGAACGCTGGAATTCACGAGGAAGTGACGTCATAAAAAAGTACGTTATTGGTTATCGGACAAACATGGAGCGATTGCACCTTATCAGCCTATAGATATGCCGTGTTCTGGAGACTGCAGCAGAATATATACGACCCTCTGTTTACAAACATGTGACGTCACGAGAAGACTGGGTCGAGGTTATATTTCGCTGTGGTGGGCAAGAGGCGAGAAAAACGCGTCCGCTGATAGGCCGAAAAGGCTGATAAGGTTGATAGGTGATTGGCCAGCATGCTTCGCGCGGTGGCGAAACGTAATCTATGATGACGTAGGGGTGCAGGTCGTCTATTGCTGCGTTGGTTTAGAAGAATTCGCAGAAAAAATTGCTCTTATAAAAGGGGTGAGCAAGAACAGACAGTGACCTCACAGGGGTAAGGTAGGGCTCGTTAGTACGTTACATCTACGATACAGAGCACAGCAGACGAAGACAGGACAGGCGCTCACCAACAACAAAATAATTTTACTCAAATACACACACCCATACAAACAGGAATGCCACTCCACACAACAAAGCCAGCTGACGTCATCCAGGGGCCATACAACGCCACCTATCACTCATCCACGTGACGTGGGCATTAATAACCCGCCAATGACGGCTGTGCTCTCGGCGCCCATAGCTACGTTGACAAGAAACCATCAGTCGCATGTACAGCCGCTGGTAGCCACAGAAAGCATGTGTTCGAAATTGTCTGCCGCGATGGCTGGAAGCAGATGACATTAGTAACTAAGTTACTTTTAACTTGTAACTGTAACTAGTTACTTTTGGGGTTAACTAGTTACATTTCCAGAAAAGTAGCTTTTAACTGTAACTTAGTTACTATTTCTGTGAATGTAACTGCAAAATGTAACTAGTTACTCGAATAAATGTCGATCCTCGCTTACGTACGTACACATGTCGTATTTTTCCCTGTGGGAGAGCCACATATTGACTTATGCAGCTTCTGGTTAAGTGCAATAATACTTTTATCGCGCTTAAGTAAATGTAAATAAATGTATGTTTTTAACAATTTTATCACCCTCTCATGCTCATTTTGATAAAAAGTAACTGTAATGTAACGAAGTTACTTTCTCTCAGTCACTGTAACTAGTTACTTAACCAAGAAAGTAACTATAACTGCAAGTCAGTTACTTTTTAGAAGTCACTTATCCAAGACTGCTTATATGTCCACGCAGGAGAGAGGAGATATTAAGAAGAAAAAAAGAAGGGGGAGGGAAAACCGACAGCTATATCGGGTTCTGCCTATGCTTGGACGTGAGACTTTGTAATTCGCAAGACAAGCATTGTTTTCTACGCGTGGCGAAAACCAGTGATGAGCGTATATTGTTTCTCAGACCCGCAATAGCCAACGCCTCTGAGAAGCCACGTCCGACGTAGCTCGCTGACTGCAGGGGACACTTCCGTAGAACAATTTTCTTTCCCGCATTCGCCCTTGATAGCCGTATACCCTTCAAAACATCCGCGCCAATTTTTCCTTCAAAGAAAATATGCAAGAACAGCGCCTCGGCCTGCTCAGCCGCATTCCAATCACGGGGTACAATCATTAGATATGCTAGACTATACATTCTTCGGGACGAAATTTTGAACGGCCTCGTGGGCGCCCTGTTAAAAATGGGCGTGTGCCGAGCATGCGAACCCCAAATGGAGGCGTGCACTTTAAGGACCACGAACTAAGTGAATAAAACCACGAACTAAATCTAATAATTTATACGTAACAGCTCGATAACAGTGTTACGACCATAATGCGCGAATAAATATATGCAGGGAAAACTCCCGAAATATGCGTGTAACTATACATATACACCAAAAATATTCGAAATACGCAGCGCAAATTGTGAATGTATGCAATGTTTTTCATTGTTCTTGGTATGAGGGCAATGCCGTCTAATTAATAGCTTTAAAAAAGATAAAAATTAGGCATTGTATTTGGGGTATACACACGGTAAAATTAGTCCCGCTTTCGTGTAAATTAATTAATCGTGCATATCGCGTAAAATTGACGTTCAGGAACAGACAATAAAGAAGGCTCACGCCACAGATACAAATCATGCAGCTGAAGGCTTTGCTTTTGGTGCTGCACCACAGTGCAGATTGAAAAGCGGACGCCGCCCATCCCCGTAACGGCAAAGGTGGTGGGGAAGACAAAATACGGCCCACCTGCCATACACGCGCAGCGCACGCACTCCTACGCCATGCGAAGGCGCAAGCTTTGAGCGCCGCCGTAAGAAAAGAGCTCGAACATCTGGTGGGTAGTATTGCGCGTTGTAAGGCGGCTAGTGTGGTGGTTGAACGCCACGTCCCACCGAAACTATTCTATTATGACCGAATTTCTCGCGAAAGGAAAAAAAAAAAAAAAAACTTCCTTCAAAACAAAAAAAGATGAAATCTCTCGCACCTGGTCATCTCAAATTTTGGCAAAGATGCGCTATGCGTGCATTTTCAAGCGGAATATGCCACAACGTGCAAAACGTGCATTTATATGCGCCGTAGAACCTTCCTAACCGATCCCAAACCACGACCAAAAGTGTGGTCTTATCGTCCAGATTTGTAACCCAGGTTTGTTGATCAAGTTTGTAACCCATCATCACTTTATACTTTTGTACTCTTGCCAACTATTTGCTTTCCTGTAAAGCCCGTACGGGCCTTTGAGGAACTCCATAGTGAAAAACCATGAGCGTGGGCAAAAACACAGACAACACGAACACGACAGGTATCCGCGTAAGTAAAAAAGAACGTACATCAAGTAGCGTAACCAATAACAAAGTTCAGACTACGGATGTGCCTGCTTTATTACCTAGCTCATTTACACAAAGGACCAGGCAATAGTAGCTGACACGTGCATCGTTCACGCTTTCATAACATTCCGACCTTCTCTGACATAGAGCCGGACAAGACGCCAGGTGAATGTCCATGCCATCCCGAAGACTTCCTTCAGCTGCGAAGACAAGCAACCGGGTGAATACTATGCCGACCCCGAAGTCAAATGCCAGGTGTACCACATCTGCGTACCAGGATCCTTTGGACGTATGACCAAGATGAGCTTCGCCTGTCCCAACGGCACGCTCTTCAGCCAGGCTTCCAGAGTGTGCAACTCGGAAGACCGCGTCTACTGTCCCCTGTCGGAGAGGTTCTACGAAAACGTCATGGGAGCCATCGACACCGACCACGACGAGTACGTCAGCTCTCGTGGTGGAGCCGACTTCCACAACGTGGTGCACAACACCATCGGGGGAGGATACGTGGAAGCCGGAAGCAGGAGGAGCCCGGTGAGGCCCGTCCAAAACGAACCCGAGTACGATTATGTAGATGAGACGACGACGACGACGCAAGCGCCCAGAAGGAGGGGACATCAGCAAAGCAGTAGGAGGTTCCAGCCGCAACAGCAGCAATCAGGCAGGAATGTGCGACCACAGGTAAGGAAATACTTTTACAGCGTCAGCAGAAGCACCTGAGATCCCGTGGTCCGCGTCCACCATAGAACTCCCATAATCCTCTCCTCCTCATCCTCTCTCTCCTCTCCTCCATATGATTTCTATGGCGTCCACAGAAAACGCGCGTCTCGCGACCCCCGCAGAGTGAACTGCCATTTCTCGCTCGATTCTTGCTGTAGGCTTTTGAAACTTGGTACGCACATTGGAAATGTCACCGGCTCTGGCCTCGTCGACCGCCATTGACGTGCTACGCTTATTGTGAACGCCGCTTTACGTAACATCCACAAAATCTTGGCTGTCAAGCGGTCCCACAAACGCGATCTTGAGTCGAACGACAGAAGATTTATTCCTCTGTCACGTGTTAAAATTTCACGCCCCTATATCTCAATTTGCGCGGGAACTATCGTCGAAATCTGGACGCGTGTGCCATCTGACAGCGTCAGCTGAAAACTTGCGTCACGTGACACCCGCAGAATGTAATCCAACCAGTAACACAAAGACATTTGAGAAAAGAATAGGTATGTCACACCCAATGTGCGAAAAGACGAATTGAAAGTCCGGAAATAACGGAGAGACCGGATTGGTGGCGAGATACCGTATGATGCGAGGGGTGACATTGCGAAGGCACGACCGGATTGGCCGATAGACATCGTATGATGATGAACCAAAATTCAACCATTGTATTGTAGGAACCATTAAACATTGATTCACACACATCCGGCACTGAAAATTGCGTTACAATTGCGTAGACGTCCCTTCAATTTTTTGTAAGGACTTTGGGCTCATTCATAACGAGCTCCAATATCGAAATAGCTCCGATGAGAGCCAACAAGCTCGAAACGGCCATCTCCCTTCAGATCGGCGTTCTAATGATCGCCGTGGAGGGAGACAAAGTAGTGAATGCCTGCTCTTCCGTTTTTTTTTTTTTTTCTTTCGAACGTGCACACGAAACCCGCTTACAACGATCTCGTGAAAGCGCTTACACCGACCGGCGAGGCGTCCGTATATCAAGAAGGATTCTGTTCTTCATTGGACGATCGAAGGAGGCTGACCATCTAAAACATCCTTCCCAATCAAGTCGCAAATCTTAACCCACACACCTCTGTTCCCCGCCTTGTGAGATCAACCGCGGCAAGAAGTCTCACCGCTATAAATATATTTCAACAAAGAGCGTGATGTATTACTCCCACATAAGCACAGGGAAATTGCCGTGCCTGCAGCGGAGCGCAAGAATTCAGAGGGTCATTTGGGCAACACAATTCCGATAGTGAAATCGAATACATCGCATGTATAACGTGACAGAACGGAATGCAAGAGACGCGACCGTGGATCTCAGGAGATTCATCCACTCACGCGGTACCAGTTCATCCTGCCGCTGGACATGCTTCAAATGAATATGACAACCAAAATACGTCTAACAATCTTACACCTTTCAACAAACTCGCATGTTCAATGACGGTGATTTCGATTGCTGGTTTAGCAAAAGCCAGGCTGTAACGATACTGTCATATAGCAATCGAATTTTGTGATTTCGTCAACATCGTTATAAACGGGTTCGACAACAAGACAGTACAGCATGGTTTGACGCGAAATAGCCCGAAGCGTCATTTTGAACTAAGCGTTGAAGACAGGATGCAAATGCTCAAGAAAAAGCTTTATGGTCTGAATATACACACAAGTGCTCCCAAATCAAGATACCTAATGTACGCCCTCTTGTGCCTCCCCTGCCGCCCAAGTCCGTGGTTTCAGCAGGATGCATCAAGCTAGCGCCGCGCTACACAGTTTCACTAATCGATTCAACCAAGTTCATTACTACAAGTACTAGTTCCGAATGCTTACAACGAAATGCTCTTCCACCCCCCTCCCCCCGTAACACACCAGCAAGATGTGAGTCACTCCCTCGCTTCTCTTCCAGCCTCAAGCCCCATCAAGGACCACCTCGACCACCACGACGACTACTACTACCACTACAACAGCACCTCCACGACCTTCTTTCCGCCCATTCCGCCCACCTGCCACTCCCTTCCGTGGCCCTCAAGTTGCGCCACCGGCCCCACAAGCAGCTCCACTTCACGAGGCGCCCCTTCCACAAGCAGCTCCCGCGAGCAACCTGCCTCACTCCCCTCAATTCCATCCACAGCAGCCTGGTGGATTTGCTTCTGGAACTCCCCCAGCTGGGCCACCTCCCCTTCCTCAGAACGTATTCTCTCGGCCTGCCGCTACCCCACCAGTAGGGCCACCACCCCTCCCACCTAACGCAGTTCCATCCAGCAACGATGCATCCCAGCCAGTCCTCAGGGTACCACAGCGTCCACAACTCCGAAGACCCGTCTTTACTACTACGACTACAACAACGCAAGCACCCTCAACCCCTCTCTATGACTACTATGACTATGAAGAAGAACCAGCAGCTCAGACTCGTAACAAGAGAGCCGTCCCCGTGAAAGCTGTTGTGCTTCCAGTTGGCCACAAGGGAGAGATCCCAGAAACCAGCTTCACTTGTCAAGACAAGATAGCTGGGGGAGTCTACGCTGATTCTGAAACTAACTGTGAGCTATTCCACATCTGCGTCCCTGTTGGAAAGGGTAAACTCTTAGACTATGGTCTACTGTGTGAGGAAGGCACTGCGTTCAACCAAGAAACCGGAACATGCGATGAGAAGGACACCTTCTCCTGCGACCGCAGTCTCCAGCTCTCACAGACAGACAAGACCAAGGTTATTCTTGCAGACAAGAAGCCGTGGAAGTTCCCCAAGACTTTGAAAAGGACAGTACGAGACGTAAAGGACACTGTCGAGAATGAAACTCAAGAATCAACACAAGAACCAATTCCAGAAACTTCTTTCACATGCAAGGACAAGATCGTAGGAGGGTATTACGCTGATGTTGAGACCGACTGCAGGGTGTTCCACATCTGTACGCAGAAGACAGCTGAGGGGGAAGTTGAAGACATGCGTTTCCTCTGCACCAATGGAACAGTATTTGACCAGAAGAACCTGGTATGCCAAAAGGCTGAGCTGGTCTCGTGCGAGAAGTCTCCAGAATATTACAACAGAGGGTTCCTTAGGTACCTTGAAGATGAGAGACGGAGAGCAGACATTGAAGAAGAAGAACAGAGCCGAGCGGATGCCTTCAAAATCACCAAGGTGAAGAGCCGGTACCCAAAGAAGGTGGGCGACTTGAAAAAGACTGTCTTTTTGAAGTACCCAAGCTATGAATGAACGATGTGCAATGAACTGAACGTGAGAGGGCCTTACGTAACAAAGAGACGGAGAAGTCACAGCGCAGAGTTATATTTTGTTTACTATTTACATGTTGCCACGCAAGGCTTGTTATGCTGCAACAATTTTTGTTTTGCATTCATCACTACATCACCCCTGTTATCACCGTACTTTTTGTCGATTCTACATTAGGTTTGACGTTGCTGGGTAAAACCTGATTCCATCACATTCTATTTTGGTTTTTATCTGGTCAAAATTTCCCAAGATTAACTTTGCAGACTTTGCAAACTTTCACCCAAGACAATTGCGCAACAAAACATCTGTTACAACAGATGTGTACCATTCACATGTATTTTTGCACACACGTTTTTCACATGTGCTTAGTATATACTTGGTCAGGTGCAATGCTGACCAAAAGCACCTGTTTACTTAAATCCAGTAATACAGAAATGCATAAATAGTGCCTCAATTTCATCTTGAATTTGCAGAAGGCCTGAAGCAGTCAGAACCCATTAATACAGAGGAGGAGAACACAACACCTATGTGAAAGAATGGCTAAGAAGCAAGCGAGCTGGTGACCAGAATACATGATGAAAAAGCCCAGAGGCTAGGGAGACGACGAGACTTAATCTGTGTGTGTCCGTTTTATGTCGTCTCCCTAGCCTGTTTTTTCTTTCTTTTATCATGTAACCTATGTGAGATTTGATAAGTGCACTCTCATGGCACATGATGTATAAATGCATTACAACATGTTCAGCACTTTCAAATCTGCTGCAGAATGATCTAGAAGAACAGTTGCGGCATATTTCTGCGTTCATTTCAAGCAATCATGCAAAAAAGCACATTGTTGATTGGAATCACATTCTATTTTTTGCTGTAAACCCATTCAAACTTTCTCACATACGCCACAGCACGTCAGAGCTTTACATTACACACCACCTGGATGGAGATCACAGCATGTGTTGGGTAGAAAAATTTAAACAGTGATTTTGAAGTTATCTCATGATCACTGTGCGAGTCACTTCATCAGATGCCATCATGTTACCTTGTTTTCAATGTGTACTGCAGCAATAAAAGTCTCTACGACTTCTTTTGCAGTTTATTTGACGTGTTTATTTGTTGTATATATAGTTCATGCACACATTTTGCTAAATAAGATTACAGAACATAACAGATTATATTTTACAGAACTTAATTGAAACTAAGTTGCTCTGGCTTGAAAGAAATTACTCTAAAAATTGCTTACTGCTTGTTGACGATGAAATTTCGTGGTCCTGTGTTGAAGCCACTCTTATCCAGTTATCTAAAAACCCTTAGTAGACTTTAGCTTACAAGGTTTGGTTGTTCTGTGGCAACAAGAAAAAGCCGCCTGAAAACGCTCATTGTACTGGTGTCGCATAACTGCCGTATGACAAGAAGATATTGGTGAACAAATTAGAATCGTGCAAGTGAGCTAGTGAGAGGTACATTCCCTTAAGTTTGATGAACACACTGGATGATGAGGACAATACAAAACTCGCAAATATTGCTCCACAGCGTAAGTTTTTGCCTTCTTTTATATACATATATATATGCATACTGTGTGGGCCTATTTAAAATTAATGTCATCCGAACCATACGTACCTTATTTCACACCACGTGATCTCCCACGTGATTTTTTTTCAGGTGGACGCCTTTCATCGTACAGGTAAACGCTACTAGATTTTAACGATAGCGCCGCTGACAACCCTCGTAAACTTTAGATATCAAATGTATCAAGCCAGCAGAAAATGCCACATACATACAGCTATATATCACAGCAACATTATTCACCTATAAACAAACTTTAGCCGTGCGTCATCACGCGATACCAAAGCACACGAGATTAAGGACAAGAGAAAAGCACACGAACAATTATCTAATGAGACTTTCTTGTGCGTGTTTTTCTTGGTGTCCTTAGCATCGGGCATTTTAATCATTCTTGCAGTTTCAGTCACATTCCTAGGCTGCATGTTTTCTCACTCAAGGTATTATCTCGTCACTCGTTCGCCACCGGATGGTGCGATTGTACAGACGCTGTTAAACTCACCTTATCACTCTAGGGTCTTCTGCTTCTGGAAGAAAACATGTTACATGTAGAAAATTGCAGAACTGTCATGTCTTCGATGTTAGGAGAAGGCTTACATTTCGCGCGCAATAGCCGTGGCGCGCAATGCTGCTTTCGCATAGAGATTGTTTTCGTTACGGGTGCTGCCATCTCTCAGTGGTAACAAAAGACGGCTGTATCGTCCGGTTGCCAGACATGCTCCTACTTTTGCTGTCGCCAAAGAAATGATTTGTCGTGGCGCTGCAACTACAATTTTACGTTTCTGCTAGTCATTCATACGACAATTTGCTGGATATTTTCCTCTGAGGGCAATCTTTGTTCACGTGCACGGCAGTACTGGCGTATTGGGCAGTCTCAGAAATATCTGGGGCGGGGGGTGTTGCAAAAAAACCAGAAAGATGTAAATGTGTAGGAAAAATCACTGGTTAATTGAACATGCTTTTTTTCAGTCTTGGGAATAGTTACTCAGAAAAGTAATTAATGCACAAATAAAGTAGCTTTGTAACAGTTACTCTTCAGCAAAAGTAACTCGTTAAGTTACCATTCGAGTACCTCAGTTACTTCACAGTTACTATCCAAATCCGGAAGGAAAGAGACTCGTGTTGAGCGAAAATTTATTTTTATCAGCTTATAAGCTACTTGTACAAGTTACATTTGCAAATATTCTGTAAATTCCAAATCACATGAAAAACAAAAAAAGAAAAGTAGACGTGACTTCGTGAATGAATGTCGCGAAACTGTGCAGCATGATCAACGCAGTTCAATAATTAAAAGGTCAATTACCTGAAGGTGTTTCTTCCAAGTTCGACGTTGACGTCTTGCTCGCACACAAGGAAGCTTATCCGCTTATTCCTGTTTTTCAGCCATTTTAATCTAAAAAGTCCAACTTTACTTCAGTCATGAACCCTGATGTCAGAGCCGCAATCTCTAATTTGGAGAGAGGACAACAGGAAGGAGTGGGGTATGCAGGATGTTGTTAATATGCGTCCTGGGCCGACTTCAGGGGGAACCGTGCCGACATTTGTCTGGAAAGTCTGCCGGAAAAACCAGGGAAAGCCTCAGACAGCACAGCCAGTAGTAGGATTCGAACCCACAACCTCCCAGACTCCAGCACGACCTTGGCTACCACCAACGAGGTTTTCCTCACCCAAATCCCACATTCATTCAGCAACTTTTCTTTATTCTCAATGCAGATACGTACTAACGTACTGGTACAGAAACTGAGGGATCATGCCTCCATTGAAACTGCGAGGAAATGACAAAACTATACTCTACAAGGCATAAGTATACAATCGCAGGCGATATTAAGATGTCGTAAGTTTACATGCAGCGCATCAGATTCACACATCGATTAACATATATTCTCAGTCACGTGATACAAAACAATGACCTCCTAACATAAGTGGCCCAATGCAACAGTGTTACTCTAGATATCGTTCTCAGCGCTTCGGCTCTGTCGCCTTACCATCAGCTCAAGCGGTGGTACATTTGCAGAGGATACCGTGGACGGTTCGGATACATACACTGTTAGAAAAAAAAGGTATAAATAAGGTATAATAATGTGCTCTTATATCTCTTTTATATCTTCTGCTTCAGGTATATACCTTTGGAGGGTATAGAAGAGGTACAACTTTCCTATTTATACCTCCAACCCTTCTCAAGGGTATGAAAGAGGTATACAGGAGGGCTAACGTACCATATTTGTACCTCATCACCGCGCGTTTATATACGTTTGCACTGGATTATGTACAAGCATCTTCTCCTCGTAATATATAACAAATATAACGCTATCGAAGATGAGCTAGCACCACACTGATGATATTCGGCGTAACGCTTGGACGGAGCTTGATAAGGACGCCACGAGTTGAAAAGCATAAAATGCGAATATAGTGTTATGTTTCTGGAAAGGACGGCCGTGCTTGTTGC
The DNA here is from genome assembly GCF_037126465.1 of Ornithodoros turicata. Taxonomy (NCBI): domain Eukaryota; kingdom Metazoa; phylum Arthropoda; class Arachnida; order Ixodida; family Argasidae; genus Ornithodoros; species Ornithodoros turicata. Next base: position 1,568,728 of record NC_088206.1, read on the forward strand.
GTAAAAATTGACAGGTATTGACGACATTATTGTGCGTGACTACACAAGGGGTAAGCAATCGGCTTCTCACTGCAGAAATGTTCAACTATGGCGTATTGCAGCGCCGGGGAAAAGCTCAGGGGTGGCGCTGGGGTAATACGCTTGGCTTGCGATGCTCATAAATGTAGAGTTATTACAAGCGAAATAGCATTGGTGTGTTTGTATGAAGTCAAATGTGAGGACTATAGCTCTCTGTGAGGGCGCCATGTTGGACAGAATGTTCAAGGGTGTAACTTACAAAGTCAAGTGCGTGCGATATGTGATGTTTGTTGACATTACCAAAGTGTGTTGATCTGGGCCAGTTGGTACAACATTTTGATGCAATGGACACAAGAACGACGACACTCCACAAGCGCTGACTATCCACTACAAAATTTCATGCATGGAATGCCACAATAAACTTACAGATGACAAAGAAAAACGCAATAGACGTGCGACCTATAAGACACCCAACCAAGCACATTCGCAGAAGTATAGGTTAGGCATGTGCTTATATCTAGGAATTCTAGCTCTTTGCTACATAGGTGAACATATAGACTATACAGTATTGTCACGTACGATATGTGTGCCACCATAAGCTACAACATGCACTTTGTGAAACGTTTGCGCGACCATCAGCACTCGGACGAGGCATACTTGAAAAAAGACGTATTTGCTAAGAAATCCCAGCCAATATCAAATCGATTGCACATTCGATACAATACAATTTACAAATCGATTGTATTCCTCGGCGAAAGGTTCAAAGTTGCGCGGCAGCTGTACCATCAACATCTTTGACTGACGAACCCACGGAAGGAGATAACAGTGGTATATGATGAGCAGATATGATGATATGACGTGATATGATGAAGGACCTCATATTATTTATTAGAGACTTTTAGTACATCGTACGCAAAGGCGATAGCGTGCGTAACAGATAGCGTTGGTGGTTCTGCGCACTGCGCGAAGCTCTCTTTCTGTTATGGGCGTGCGCAGAACCATCAACGCTATCCCTTACGTACGCAAAAGCGATAACGTACGATGTACTCAAAACTCTCTATTAATCTCCTATTTCGTCCCTATAGAACGGTGTATATTTCGAGACCATATAGGTCAGAAATCTCACGGTTACGCGCGGTTGTCCACAAATTGCTGGAACGGACCAGACGACACCGGGACTCTATGTGATGACGTAATGGAGGGTCAGGGAGGAGGTCATAGGCGGGCAGTTGGTAACTGACTAACAGTGCATCTTGAAAAATGAATCGCAGCAGGGGACGGGGACAGGCACCATACGAACCAACCACGGACATTTTTTTATTTATATTTTTTATTTATTTATTTATTTATTTGGGGGGGGGCGCTGAGAAAATCCCCGCCGCCAGCAAGTAGAGTGGCAACTTGTAAAAGGGCATTGAATCCAATGCCAATGCTGCTCGACGGGTTGACACGACACACGCTTTCTGGAGCTAGCGCGTTTTCAGTTGGTTCGTGTGGTTCCTGTCCTTGTCCCGTGTGCTGCGATTCCTTGTTCAATATGTACGACTCGTTTGTCCAGGTGGTGCACTCACGCAAATTATATTCGTGGGATTACCAAAATGCGTACACACAGACTGAGGAAACGTATATTCTGCCGTTACATCAACGCTGTCATTACACGTGGGAATATTACTATACGCACGAAGCCCCCAGGTGAACGCTGACAGAAGTAATATGGCAACTGACGAGAATTCACGGATTGAGCTCTCTCATTTCTAACAGCAACTTCCGGAACACGTGGCTGTACCACGTGCACAATTATGGACATGTAACTATTCACGTACACGCTACGTTCTGCGCCAACACTATATACTCTGAGGTGCACCAGTTGTTGTAGGCACCCGAAGCGAAGCTATACAAAGACCTCAGCTTGCTAAGAGGCTCTCCCCAACAGAAGAATGCAACAGAGGTGCATAGAGGGGCCTCATCCCTAGCAGATAGCGCGGTCCCCGCAGTGGTGGTTTCAGGGGCGTTTGCCCCCCCCCCCCCCACTCTCCTACCCCGTTCCGCCCTTCGAGAAAGAACCCCCCCTCCCCCCAAACTGAGGGCCTGGATCCACCCCTGGATACCTGTCTATCGCATACGTACATTGAAACTTGTGGTGCAGTGTTCCCAGTGGCGTTCACCAAACATTATTCTCTCGGGACCACTACCGGCTACAGTCACTATACTACCGACTATAAGGATGGTTAAAATCCAGGCAGAGTAGCCCAGAGTCTAGTGTGATATCTGCTCTCATGGATAAAAGAAGAGAATGGGGCAGGTATTCGAGAGAAGCGATGGGTCAAGTGACGTATGCATAGGGGATGAGTTGACGCCTCGTACGCACTTGAGAGGACCAATGAGAACGATTTGCACACGGCGCTTTGGGGGCCATTTTGACTCGCGACGGGCATCAGACTGGTGATCTCGATTTTTGTACCTAGCCTCGAGCGATCGCTTGTGACAAAACCGACATCTTATTCTAGTCAAACATCACAGGTGACATCATTTTTAAGACATGTAACTTTGTTCGTACGCAGTCCCTTCCTGCCGTTCCTCCGACGTTGTATGCCAGCGCTCCGCAAACATATTACCCATTGGCTGAGGCCCACAAGGCTAAGATATGTTCAGGAATAACTGAACAAGTTTCAGTTCATCTCTCGGCATACTCTTTCTCCCTCTTCGTACTTGTCGTAACTTGTTGCTTATTTGTGTAAAGTTACGTCTATTGCACACAATTGCAACGAAATAGTGTGCATACGTACTTTCAAAATAATGACTACCCGGATGGATTCAACACTGGTCGAGAGAATATATATGGAGCATGTCGTTTTACCGGCTTAGAGATGCGGTGTATCTTCCTCTTACAACAAAGAATCGGGGGAAGTACGTCATTGATCCATTCTCACGGCACCGGAAGCAGGCTAGGTTCCTATCAGGGGGGTCATAAAACCATGCTGGTGCAAAACGTCCCACAAATTGTCCTGCTTCGAAGTGTTTGACCATTCTCAGCAATTGTATAAAAACATATGTACGGAGAGCTTGGTTCTTTCTGCGAGTCTTCTGTCAACAGGTTTTCGGGCAAGCGTAAGGACAACGGGTTCAGTGGTCGATGGTCCATCTTGGTCATGTAGACGACATCCCCAGCTGGGCTCTAGAAGGAAATAGAACACTATATGCACGACTTCCTGCTTTTGTTGAACAGGATATGAAGGTCAAAACGCTCAGATATTTCTGCTCTAAAACAGACGTCATGTACAAAGACATTCGCTTAATTTAACACACACACACACAAAAAAAAAAAAAAAAAAAAAGACATGCAAGAAACCTACTAAGGCCAGAATGAGAGTACAGGAGCAATTGAAGTTTAGTTTCAGTTTCCATGCGTCCTTATTTTGTGCTCGTAGGTAACATTTGGCAATGGTGAGAATAAAGAGCGACTTTCAGACGTGCTCATGATTCCTAAGCACATACCTAGATAAGTATCAGATGCAAGCACACTTTCGTCTTTCGTGAAATACAGAAGACAGGCAAGAAAGGCAAATTAAAACGTATTCTCCTCCGTATTCGTATTCGTTATTTTTTTCATTACAAACAAACAAACAAAGCGTATTCAAACAACTCAGGGAAAAGAGGAACAAGAATCGAACCTGGGTCTTCCGATCTCCGGTCAGATATGCTAACCGCTACACCAGCACTCTCGTTGTTTATGCAAATTAAAACGTAGAGTTTTCGCAAAAAAAGTGCGTGAAAGTCAGAAAATAATTTCCTATAATTTGCTAGCAAACACGAGCGGCGAACATGCCGATCAGAATGACCATTATATTTCACAACGGCCCTAATATGCATTGATTTAGATATTAATGTTCTACAAATAACTCCATTGCCCGTGCGGCCGAAAGACTCTTTCTATGATATAACTCCACAAGAAACTTGGTGAAGTCAGATCCATGTATCAAAAGAGTTCATGGGGTGCTGATCCAATGTCCCCCCCTCTTTGTATGTTTTTTTTTTCTTTTTCTAATAAACATATAGAACCTCCCCCACCTAACAAAATGTTTCCTTGACGACCAGATTATCTCCAAGAACTACATTGAGTTCAATTCACGAATGTGCTTTTAAATGTGTCTGAAGGAAAGCGTCTGAAGGAAAGCGTCTATAGGCTAAACGGATATTGAATGATTTGACGGAGAATGTTCCAGTGCAAACGAAGAGTATTGACAATGCTCCGGGGATGGAACATGCAACGATAGTCGCGCTTTCAGAAGCCAAAGCTCCATCAGGCACAATGGCCCCAGACCCTGGTCATTGTAAAAAAAAAAAAAAACATCCTCGGTTAAGATGGCTTATCCCAACAAACTTTCATTAATGGCATACTGACACATTGATTAAAAAAGAAGCAAACGCAGTTATCGGCTATACCGAGTCTTTACTGGAACCATAGCAACAAGAAGCCCGCCTCTTCTTCTTCGTCTTTTTTTTTTTTTCTCGCATTTAGTGTTGACGTCCGTTGCCAGGGGCAACGCTGAACGATTACAGACCTGAAGGCATAAGCGGGACCCATACTACATTGAGTCACTCACGACAAAGAACAGCGACTGCCTGTTTCGGTGTACGGTGTTATGTTACTTGTGTGCTCACATGACGTTATAAGTGTTAGAAAGTGCAGCGAACGAGCGCGCTATATTCACCGGTGCACATTACACATCAAAGTTTTTTTTCTTTTTTCTATATGTATGCACTACGTGCCGCGCGTAGCGTCCATCAGACCCCACAATAGCGTCCTCTTTGTTGATATGCACCTTCAAATACTATTATACAATTCACTAAGTAATGTGCTACACTCTAAAAACAGAATGAGCAAATTGGAGAGTAACTACAGTAATTGCAGCTTCTGGTCCCCTAGATTGAAATTACTCCCCATTGTAGTCCCCTTAAAATTTACTTCCCTCCCCTCTTTCCACACACTGAACATAATTCCTAAACGTCGCAAATGGTCCCTCGAATGCAACAGACCACGTAAATATGTGCCCTGCGGGAATCTTGTGGAACAACGCGATATAATTGAGCAACGTTGTACCACCACTAAGAAGCTGTTACTGCCCCTAAAGGAGATTGCTGTTGGGCTATAATAGGCCATGTTAGCAACCGCGCAGGTTTCAGAAATCATATCGCTCGTAAGAAGTGATAATCATTAACGTTTTGCTTTTTTATGTTGCTGACTTATTATAGATGTTCTATTGAAGACTGCGGGATAGGCCAATATGTGACTATAAGGTCTGACATTTTCGGGTTAGATCCGATTCCGCCCGATTATTCCCTCCCGAATCAGCTTCGGACAATTTCGGGTTATACCCTATTTCTCCCCGAATTCCGATCACGTTTTACGTTGTATCACGTGTCACATACACGATTTAGTTTAGTGTTTGACCAATATGTGCACCTGTGACTACGGGCTGCTTGCTGGAGGGAAAGAAAAAGTCACCCGATAACAACCGATTGTGCCAATAGCACCCGATTTCAGCCGGCCGAATCTGGCAAAGGCATTTAACCCGAAAATGTCAGACCCTAAATAATGTCCCACCAATGCACCACGGGCGCAATGTCCCATCACATCGCTTTCAGAAAGACTGCGAACATCACACGGAAGGCGGATTTGAAAGGAAGCCCCTTGATTCCAAAAGACCGATTTACGCCCCCTGGAACCACGTATAGCATCCGTCTACACTATCTCACATACCAGAGGACGAAACGCAATCTTGTGTGTTATCTTCTATCGAAGACTGGATCATCATCATCATCACCATATTATCTCCAAGTATTACATCATGGAATTCAACACAGTTCGTATGTCACACTAACCTGACCCGTAGCTTATAGTCATCGAATCATGACATTCTCGATGAGCTGTGCCTACCTCCGAGCGCTAAGACCAGTGACACGTTTGTGAGTATGGTTCATACAGGCGTCCTCACTCCACGAGAGAGAAATCGGCTCGCGTGGGCGGTTGGAAAACACAGCGCACCTGGAACTCAGAAGGACAGCTAGGTCACACTGCAGTTCCACATGGTTGATTTCAAAGCAGCTGCCGTTCCTCTTTGACTTTCTTTGAATTGCGCGGAAGACACGCTGGAATTGTATGGAAACCCTGCAGCAATGAGCTACAGTTTTGGACAAAGCGAGAAACAAAGTTCCTGTGGCCAGGCATTGTGCGCTGTACTGTCCTCCAGTCTTCAATAGAAACTTTCGGCGAGTTTGAGGAGGCACGAGAAGTGAGGGAACAGGCTGTCCAGATCTGTGTCCTGTTTCCTGTTCACCTCGCTCTCTGTCTTTCCCTGTCTCCTCAAACTCGAGGAAATGTAAAGGGAAGTGCCTCAGGACGAGAACCGTCGATGTTTCGAAACCGGGAAAATTTTATGCGTTTCTTACTCTGTGAAAATTACGGGTGTGTTCCATACTTCCTAGGCGGTGTACTGGTGTGGACATCGGGCACAATTATTGTCCATTTAATATTACCGTCCGTACCCGTAAAATATAATTGGATCGGGTACACCAGACTCGCTTACATAACCGCTTACATATTTACGAGTTCGCTGAACTCCGCCGCTGCTGGTGTTATAAAATTCCCTGTTTAGAAATATTCCAGCTGAGCAACAGCGCCGTCCTGACAAGATGTCTTCAGCTGTCTTACAAATAATAAATGTTTCAACAAAGTAAGAAAAGGCGAGCTAGCTGGTGTGTAAATGAAAGAGGCAACATTTCCTTCAGTTCGCGGATCTGTTTCAATAAATGTTTGTGGCAGAGAGCAGTTCTGATGTCCCATGCTCGCTGAACAGCTTATAAAAAAAATAATAATAGGCAAGAGTTTATGATTTCAATTTCCTTTACGAGGCGCGCACCTGTATGTGCTCTTCATGCACTCTTTAGTAGATGTTGAAGTCATCGTTGACTAAAAATATAAACACACAACATGACTGAACTTACCAGAAGATGCTACCAAAAACGAAATATGTTGTTGCTCCTGCATCCATGTGTCTGTTCCATAAAAAGCGTTGTGCACCCGACCTGAGTCTGAAACCACGCCTTCCAGCACAGAAGAACCCGTGTCATTGGAGTATACCACCCGGACATGCTATTTCCTACCGCCATGGTAACGTCAATATTGTTTGCTCTACATTTAAATCGACATGCCTATCAGGCGCCCGAATTACATACCAACGTCACTGCCAAAATACTGTCCGCTACTTGTAAAGCTAATAGCGCGTGAAAGACAGGTTTCAAAATGGATTCTGAAACCGTAACCAAACATATTGCCATGGCAACAACCTTGTCGTGCGGTATCGCCATCTGAAGGCCGATCTCATTACTAGCGGTAGCCATTCTGAGATGGTGTTTTTCGCAGTTGCCTCCGCAAGAAATACCGACGGTATATCTGATAACCGCATTGTCTGTTGTTTCGTTTGTTCGTGCCTTATTTTGACAACGCGCGTGTCATCCTAGGTTTGAATTAAAGAGATCTTTGAAGCGAAAGTATGGCCCCCTTTCCAGAGGAGGTTGATGTATTTACCGTACCACACTCCCGAATGAAGCGGCTTGTCGAAGGCTACTCGGAAAAGGTAAGAGTCTGTTGCTGTGTCATCGATGTTGTGTACTGTAGTGCGTTGTTAGAGAGACAAGTTGGAGCGCGAAGCCACGATGAATGTCTGACGCGAGCATTGATGTCGGTCACCGTTCTTGCGGTTTTCGTAAGATGCTTGCAGCAGAAAGATTTCATCTTTCTTCTCTGTCGTAATTGGAGCCTTGTGAATGCCGAACATGAAAACTGACACCTTATTGGTCTGAGTACCGGAACTAAACGCAACGATAAGTTTGTAAATCATGTGTGTCGGCGACTTTTGACCACTTGGAAAGACGTGGACAGAGTGAACACAACCCAGTATTTCTCGTGCGAACTCATATTTCACCGTTTATATTCGCAGTTGGGCTGCACAGACTTTTCGGACTACGATGCACTGACGTCGCTCTTGGGTAGCCTTCACAAGACTTTCTGTGAATTCAGATGTCACGAACGAATTGAAAATCAATTTATAATGAAGAAGCTAAAGAAGAAGCTTAAGGTGCGTCACCTTTTTCCAGCATCTCGCAGCATGACACTTGCAAAGTTGAATCGCGGAACATATTAATGAGGTAATTGTGTAAGACAAGCCTGAAAATGCCTAAAAGCCAGATTCGCCCATTGTAGGCACTTTCAATTCAAGATTCCGCAGTGTGCAACTGCCACAGCGACAATCGTCTGTCCGACATATTAGCCCTCGTACGCGATGGCTATGCGTGTACAGACCAGTCCGAAAGAGTCCATTATGGCCAGAAACTTCAGCACGCCCTGGACGAGTTCACCGAAGTCTTTCTTCCTCACATGAAGGAAGAGGAGGAGGTAAATACTTAAGGTGTAGGGAAAACGGAAGGTTTCTTCATTGTGTTTAATTTAACTTATCAGGTTACATTTTACGAGTAGCTTATAAAATGACCTGTTTGCTAGAAGTACGTGTTGATGGAGAGGCGCAGCATTTTTTATTTCAATTGGACATTAAGGGAACCATGAAGAGATCCAAAAAAAATCTGAAAAATCTGGAAAATAGCTCACAAGGATGACTTTCCATACTTGTCCAACTTTTGCCACATTGCATGACGTCACTTGCATCATTTGCTCACTCCATGGTTGCACCAAGCCAGACTACCAGCGGTGAAGGTCACCTGCTTCTGACATCACATCTAGTTTCTCCGCTGCACCAGCTATGATCTGGTCGCAGCAGTCACCTTTTTTGGCCACGGCTTTTAGTTCGTATCTTCGTTGTTCTAACGAAGGCTCGGTTCATACTCCGCATGGTGAACGTATTAGCAGCCAGGGATGCGTTACATATGCTTACAGAGGTTTTGGGGACCTCTTCATTGGCCCTTTAAATCGCAAAGAGTAAATCGAGACGAGTTACGATATTATGCAGGAAATTGTTGCGCAGCTGTTTTGTGAGCTGTCGAGACCCATAGTTAGAAGTGGACATAAAAAAAATTGACAGTATCACGTTCCTGGCATAAGGCACGGATGGCCACATGCACTCAACTGTTTTTTTTTCACACTTATATCTCACCAGATGGCACGAGTGACCCTTGCTGACACCTGGTTAGAAGGAGCAAGGCTGCAAGAATATTCTGGAATAAATCTTTGCACTACGTTTTTACGAGCGATATTTTAATTTTGGATGTAACTTACCTTTTCGAGTAGATGTTGTATTCCTCTTAGTTTTGAGTGTTATTGCAGACGTTACAGTGAGTTTCCCTTGAACGTCTCTTCGTTTTACAAGCCCAATTATTGGAGAATCAGGATGTTAGCAATTTTAAATCTTTTGCCACAAAAATCTATCGGTGGAAGATTCAATAATTGTGCGACGTGATTGGTTGCAGGTGTTTCAGCCAATGCTGATTCAGTACTTCGGGTATGAAGAGCTTCGATCTTTGAAAGAGCTTGTCATTCGTGAGCACACCAAGTGGCTGGAGCAATGCTTCAAGGAAAAATGCTGCAGCGAATTGGAGAATGTTGATCAGAGTAAGGGCACCAGTGCTTCTAATGACTACGCCATTTTTTAATAGTGAATTGGCTCATTATGTTTGTGATAGAATTGCTGTAATCACTGCACTATATAGCAAGCTTAACTATTTTATTTTAATTATTCGTTGCATCATTATTTTTGTCACATTATATAGTGAGTTTCATTACATCATTATGACATTATTTTCGTGGCTGCATTAGACACAGTTAGCTCTATTATTATGCAATTTCTTTATTTTCATTGCATCATTATTTACTTCTCTGCGTTACATAACTATGCCATTATACATAATTAATTCCAGTACTACTTTGTCCGATTACTTTAGAGGCACTCGACTATTCCTACTACTATGCTACATGCTCCTGAGTTCGTGTTCTTCTTAGCTGTTCCTAGAACACTCCTCCACAGCACAACACTGGTCTGGGCTGACACACAAATTCAACCTGGCCCATGTCCCAGGCTTGGGCCTCACTCTTGATTTGATTCCTGCCTTGGGTGCAGCTCCAGAATTTTTCATGTGCCCAAGGTGGTCCCGAGCCTTTGCTGGTTGTTCCTGTCACATAATGAGGCCGGGTGATCGGACCACATAACTCTGTTGAACTGGGCTTGCGACTTTGGATCGCATCTGGAGATAAGTCTGGGCCTGTGCGGTGCTCTAGATCTTATAACCTGTTTCTTTCTTCTGACCTCGACGGGAATAATAGTGGGACCTTCTTTCTCGGTTTGTACAGAGGAAGATGAAGACGTAGCTGCACAGGTGGCTGGGACGTGCTCGTTTGAAGATATGCCAGAAGAGCTGGTCTTGAAGGTCCTCGCATATTTGAACCCTCACGACCTACTCAAGAGCGGTGCCGTCTGTCGCCGCTGGTATCAGCTCTCCAGGGATCCGCTGCTCTGGAGGGACTTCCTTCCCGTCCATTGGGCGAGAGGTAGGCCCCTCTCTCCTAATTGCGGCTTAAAGTGGGACTCCGCAACAAAATCACCGCAAAGGTTGTGGTATATCGGTAACCTTGGGGATGTCAGGAACATGTGTACGAAATAGTTGCGCAGATTTTATTTGAACAAATTTATTACGAAGCGAGCGCTTCGTCTCCGTGAAGCGAGAGGGCACTGCAAGCAGTGCATTGCTGACATAATCCGGTAAGGGAAAATGCAGGTTTCGAAGCAGACGACAATGCTGTGTGACGTTACGGTATCCTCCTCCGGACGAACCGCCGTAGTATGGAGCTCTGTTTTCTGCTATTTGGTTTCAGTTTGCTATTTTTATCATTTACGAATTAATTACTCGCGCAAAATGAATGCGAATGTTGTATTCGGCATCGAGGGATTGGTTCGTGTTCATATGATGCTCACCTCATTTTTTTCAAATCCTCGCGAAGTCTCCCTTTAAAGGGATGCACGAAGCTCATATCGTGTCACTCTGCCATGGATATTAAAGGGATGGTGCGGGTCGGGCATTTCTGGAACTTCCATTTCATTTGTTCCATTTTATTGTCAACTGTAGCACAAAAGAACATTTTTAAGGGGAAGAAGGGCACAAACTCCAAAAAGGTTTCATTTGTATGTCGACGGTAACACAAGGTGCAAAAGGAAGACGACGAGGAATTCACGAAATGATTACTTAGTAATGCGAACTGCATACGAAAACAAAACACACTCGATAAATAGTTCTACCTGATTAACTCCCGTAATGCACTTACGGACAGATCAGTTACATTTACACCGCTCGCGCAATAATTGCTTAAAATCCCGGTAAGAACGCGAGATAGAAGCCAATTTCCGTAATTTGTTCTTGAAGTGGAAATCTTCCGTCGCTCAGTGTGTCGGGTGTGTTGTATCGGGTGGTTTTCCAATGAAAATAATGACAACATAATAGCGTTGTTCTACTTCACAACTAGCAAATATGCCCTTAATAGAAAATAAGCGTAACAGTTAGTAACTTTAAGGATATTGAGACTAGAAAAAAAAGCTACAGTGTGACTGTCATAGGGAAGATCAGCTATAATTCTGACTGCCTGCTTTTGTACAACTAAAACTTTGTTTATATTACTTTGACGTGTGGTGCCCCAACCCAAGAAACAATAACGTAGGATGGAAAACCAGACTTGTACACGTTACTGAAAAAAAAAAAGGAACTAAATACTGTAACTCGTTACTACAAAAAAAGGAACTAAATACGTAACCCATTATCGAAGCAGCAAAAGGAATGTGTTACTGTTACTCGACAGTAAGGAGTTACTCTTATGTTACCACGCTATTATAGAGCCACAACCATGTCAAAATCAAAATGGACACGTGCCTTATTTGGTCTGACAATTTACGTGGAATTCGCTTTGAAGAACAGTCGGTACTCAAAATGGGCATCGGTTATTTTTGGCGCATTTCCTCGAGAGAACCTCTGTGGCAAGACTGAAAAATTGCTGTGGAAAGGCATGGCTGCATCAAATACAGCAACCTTTGTTTGATGCATGTATTGGAAAATAGGATGCGCCTGATTTGTAACAAGGCTGATTGTCATTCAGAATAAAAAAAAGTGCTTTTCCTCCAACTAGACAAATAAACTAGATTGCTGTCCTGCTGATGACTGTTAGAAATTCTGCCCTCACTCGAACCCAATGAAAGGACCCCATTTGCCATCGTGAATGCACAAACGGCTACATTTGGGAGGCTCTAATAACTGACATAAAGGTGCAGGCACTAAGGGGGTCGTTGTCGCCGGAGGTCTGAGAGTTCCAGTCGAAGTGTTATAACGAAATTAACAAGAAAACAAACAAAAAGAACAACAAATAACAAACGACAATTAAATAAAAATCCAGGAAACGTCCGAAACTGTTTCCCAGAGCCTCAATTGTTTTGCTTCTAATGTGTGTCAGGGGCTTGGAATAAACCTCGTGATCTACTACTGGAACCACCTCTGAGCGAACACAAAGGGAAGAGCCGCGATGAGGACGCGGACTGGGATGAGTCGAGCGGAACCAGCTCGGAGGACGAGGGCGAGTCAACGCCGGTCACCAACGATTTTCAGCTTCTTCAGCGGGAGACCACTGTGTTGAACGCCTGCATTCGACACCTGCTACCACGCATCGGACAAGGAGTTCGGCGGATTGTCTTGGCCACCTCCAAGCCGCTGAATAACAGAATGGTAATGCTGCTCCGAATATTTGCGGTTGTCTTCTTTGGAGTTGCAGAAACGATTTCCACATCTAGTAAATGACAATTGCTGAATGAAGATGATATGCACTCGCAAAACAGAAGATTATGCTTATTATCGCAAAATCTGAATGTGACGCAGTACAGAAGAGTGTTTTACTGTTCGTCCGAGTGGCTGTGGCTTTCTCCCTTGGAAGTTGATGAAAAATTGCCAGTACCGTAGAAGCTGCAAGGAGAGCCTAGAAGAAAAGCTAGGAGATAGAAATGATAGGGAGCGGAGGATATGTATGGAGCCGATGCCCTCTGCTTGGTGCATGTGGCTGAAAGCACTAAAGGCGCACTAAACCGATGTAAGAGCAACGGTGTATCACTTGGAATATGTTCATTTTTTACTCTGAAACATCTTTTCCTAAATCATGAAGGTTGAGAACGACGTAGGAGCGCAGTAATTACAAAATGTGTTGCACACTATTTCTTGAACTTACTCCGCCCTCCAGGATCTCACAGCAGTACGGGGCGACGTCATTTTGACGTTTCGTGCGGACCACCAGTTACGTTGCTGCTTTTTAGAAAGAGTTTTTTTTTTATTGCTTTTTGGAGCCACTAGTCTACATTCACGAAGAATGTCCTTCCCCAACCTATTATTTGTACATCTTTTCCGGTTGCCTTCACTAACAGAAATGAGATCACTTTATAAGCCTATAGCTTATATATGTTTTTACCACATCAAGATCATGGTTTGTGTGACTTTTTATAAAACATATTGTTTTAGCATAATCGTTTGATTTTTAGCTGGTCGTAAGTTTCACCGCAGTTTTGGCGCACTGCAGCCTTAGTTCCTTGTGCACCATAAAACCATCATCATCATCATCATCATCACTTTATAAGCCGCACTTGAGTGAAACCAGGTCCACAGCCGCAGGGGTGTTTTGCAACGCGACAGCAAACGGGTTTTGCAGGTTGTGGCAGTAGCTTTACATTCCCGAGTTCTCTCCTGCAACTGACCTTGGCTGACCTTGTGGGAGTCCGAATATCGGTTGACTACACAAAACGTCATTCGGGGATGAGTCGAGGAATACAGGTTTCTGACATGTCTGCCCCGTTTGTTGTAGCCGAGTGATGTTCGCCGACTCATTAGACGAAGGGGAGAGTTGTGCTCATTTCGCTCTTGGATCCGCGATTTTAAATAGTGAAAGCACTTTGGTTGCACAAAATCTTACCGTAACCAAAGTGCAAAGTTGGGATAGATGGTGTAACATAACTAAGTGTGTAACCCCTGCTTTCGCTCTGTGCAGTTTTTTTAGACAAAGTGAGACCACCAGTTTAGTGCCTCTTTAAAAGCACACCGAGTCATTGCATAAAATATATTGGATCAAACGTCTCGGACATGTTTCGTCCCATATGTGTGTAGGCTTTTATGCGTGGGAGAACAAGGGTCCATCCTGTTTTTGGCATACAATGTGTGCACATGCTACAGCTTATCGTACGCAGTTCCTGCTCTGGGCAGCAGTGTTCTGTCCTAGTTCAGGTGGGTTGACGTGCTCTCGCTCTGGCTTCTTTTTTGTAGTTGCGTTCAATCCTGCGTCATTGCCCCCATGTGCGCTACCTGGATGTCTCCTACACACAGACAGGCGATGCGGCTTTCAAAGGGTGAGGATAGATAAGTACCGTAAAACCCTTTATTTTTGCGAGCCCATAATTTTCGCGAATTTCGCGAATCGAACCTTCGCGAATTTAAGGGGCACGCGAAAATTTCGGGCGCAGGTCGAGGCGTGTCAGCTTCAACAGTGGGGATATTTGGGAATCCGATTTTTGTCTTCCGGTCACAACTCGCGAAATTCAGGGGCCGCGAACAAATCCCGAGTGCCCAATTCGCGAAATTTGCGGGCCGTGAAAATAAAGGGTTTTGCAGTATATTGTTGAAGTCCTTTTCGGAGGCATTTTTGTGGTTTTTGCATCAAAAAGTGATTTGCAAGAACTTCAGTTGCATGAAAGCATGCTCAGCCAGGGCTGCCATGTTTCGGGGTAGATAATTGCTGTCAAGGCTGCGCAGACGTTCGAGTCCGACACTTGACGACGATTTGTTCTCATAATCAGTACAATACATTTTCACTCTTTCCACATTCTTTTTACAATCTTATCTGCTGGGTGTGTCCCTGCCTGCCGGCAGATACTCGAAAATTATTTGAAAATTGCGAATAGCAAATTTCTTTCGCGAATATCAACCGAATGTTCCAAGTTATTCGATCCGTATTCAAATATTTGAGCACTCGCACACCCCTAGATAAAACAACACGCATGCAATGTTGTTTTGCCACCACCATACTTGACAAGTAATGCGCAGTTGGTGGCGACTTCGCCACAGTATCGTCCGTAATGTTCGATTTAAATTTTCTAAAATTATGAGCACAGTCGGGACGAAAATTGTGACGTACAGAGGGCACAAGCTGTTGAATAGATAAATTTTCTGAGATTGCAGCGCTACTGCTATACAGTACCTTTAGATAGATTGGAGGTCAAGAAAGAGGGTTCCTTTGTGGTTCCTTCTTTATACACATTTCTGTGCCCTTCAGCCTACAAGAACATGGAACCTGCTCGTCCCTCGAATATCTTGACCTGTCTGGATGTCCCGGATTCACCGATGTCGGACTGGAAAGGTTGGGTCGTTGCCTGATGCAGTTGCGCGATGCCAGCACGCATGATGCGCACGAAGAGAACTCTCTGTGTCGGAGCAGCCTCATTGCGAAACCCCTCTTGTGCGGAGTTCGCCGATTCTGCAGCACGTGTCCGTATCGAAGCCGCTGCGGAGGGGTCATCTCATTTTCGTCCGGTCAGCAGAAGACTTGCTCCGCGGAAGCTGCCAGCCCGGGACAGGTTGGGCTTAAGCATCTGAACCTATCAGGGTGCTTTCAAGTGACAGATGATGGACTTCTGTGAGTATTTTGTGACCATTGCGTGGTTTACCATGTTGTGTGTTCGTGCCTCGGTAGGACGTAGTTCATGCGCTGAACTGTCACTGCTGCTTGCCGTACGCGTCCGGAGATAAACACTTGCTTCTCCCGTAATGTCTACGTACCTCTCACTGGGCTAAATGAGTGCAAAGTCTTGTTTTCAGCTTTAATTTGTGCGGTATATACCCGAAGATCCTTGCAACGTAATGAAACAACGGTACGATAAGTTCAGTTTTCAAGGTGAGCGTATTTCTGTGTTCTAGTTGCTTTCTCCGAAAATGAGGGCCCCCAAGGTTTCTACCAGTCCAGTTGAAGCAGAAAGCGAGACTTTGTGTCGAGTTCCAGTGTTGAAACATTGTGAGAGACTGGGGGAAGACTCAACTGTTTCTCTTTGGTGCACCCAGTATATAATGCTGGGCACACGGAGCATCTAGGGCAATATCAATTGTTTTGTCTCTCACTTGACCTTCTTCGCGTCACATCTTTGTACAGCTTCATGGCAGACCAAGGTCTCCTGTCCAAGCTGGAATACCTGGACGCTTCGGGATGTTTCAGGCTTAGCGGTGATGCACTGCGCGAGGCCATACTGTGCGCGCCGAGGCTTTTACCCGAAAACCTCTTCTACTGTGACTATGTCGATGGCGGGCCTTACCACGAATCTGCAAATGGGTGCCAGAATCTGCAGTGCTCCATCAGGGCCTGTTGCTGTGTTGGACAATGAGCCTCCCAGTGCAATCCGAGACGTGTTCCGAGGGATTTCCCTTTTATGTATATACTCTTCACAGATAGAAGCAGTGGTGCATGATGTGTATTAGGCAACCACCAGTACTCACCACCCCAGTAAGAGTACCTTTCTGTGTAATGTGTAGGCAACAGTGCACTTATGCAGACCCGGCAATGTGAGGGTGTCTCGGAGATCCAGCTTACTTAGCTAGCGATACGTGTTAGTTTGGTAAAGAGTACGACATTGAGTCTGAGTTGTGTTTTCACTGCAGCTGCTTTTAAAGTGTTTCTGCAGCTGCAACATCCTGCAGCTTCTGTATCCTTGTTGCAGGTCTCACCTTCCCTATTCCTACTTTATCCACACGCAGTGTTCCCTCCCCATTGCCTTACCCACATGCTGCACCCACTTTGCCGTTCCTCAATATGTCCCGTTTCCACTCCTAATTTTTATTTTTATTTTTTTTCTCGCCTAGCACCAACTTTCTGTGCATGCTGCTCTCCTCCCCACTGTAGCTAAACAGTGTCTCCATACATTTGGTGCATTCTTTTAGCTTCCGTATTGTACAGGGTGTTTTGGCTAACACGTTAAAAAGTCGTATTAAAAAATTGACTCGTGTGAATGTTATGGGGTCTATGCTATTTATCTGTATTTTGCAATTGACTTCTGAGCACTTTTAAATTTGTGAGAAAGTGAGTTTTCCCAATTGAACTCCAAAATATGCCAAGTCAACCTGACATTTTTTTTACAGAAACAAAAGCACATGCTGGATTTATCTCATTCTGTTACAAAATACATTCACTGCTGCAACAGTAATAGCTGAAAAAAAATTGTGAAAGCTGTCTTTTTGAGGTGTACCAATTGCCAGCCACACTTTGTATCTCTGAAAGAAGCAATGCAGGAGGCCATGTACCCGACCTTTCCCTTTTCCAAGCTAATGCTGATACGTGTTTCTGTAAAAAAAAAGTGAGGTCGAGGTGGCAAATTTCGGAGATCAATTGAGACAATTCAATTTTTTGCTAAATAAATTCGATAAAAGTGCTCAGAAGTAATGGCAAAATCTTCCCCGGAATAAATAGTGTGGATCCCATAATGTTCGGACAAGTATATTTTTAATACGATTTTTGATCATGTTAGGCGAAACACCCTGTGTATTTTGAACCGGTGAAAATACGGGGACCTTCCTGGTTCTCATGAGCTGTGAAACATGCGAACCTTTGGGTCAGGTTGTGGAGTTTTCCCCTTGCTGTAAATTAGCTTACGTGCGTATTTCTTTGTTCAGATCGTTTTGTAGAGGCATATATTTATTTTCTTGGGGTAGACACCCAAGACCTTTCGTAATTTGCTTAGCCTCAGCTTTATGGGCTCGTCTGTACCTTTGGTCCACCTTTTTTTCCGCCTTTTATCTGTCATGTCTGAAGGCTGCCAGTCCTCTTTTAGCATTTAATGTGCTTAGTTTTCTGCTTTGAGTCTCGATCTCGTTTATTGCCCTCCTGACTTTCTCAAGTGGCTGTTGAATATTGCCTCAGACCTTTACTTCAAAGTGCCATCTATACATGCTGGTGCCAATGTGTCGATATTTTTGTTTCAAACTTGACTGGGACATGGAGGCCGCTGGTTATCGGATGATAAAAATGCTAGAACCGCACTTCTTCTGTTTCTTTTTCAGTGCAGAGAAGTATCTGATAGGTTGCTGTTCTATTCAGTGTTGCTTTGAGGTTCTTTTACACATCTGACATAAGACATGTCATTAAATTATCTACTTCATTCATTCTACTTCCCTAACCGTATTGAACTGTGGTGATCAGGGATTGGAAATATTTGGGCAAAGAATGTAGCATTGCTGTAATATGCTAATACATTCTGTACTTACTATCCTAACAATATCCTGTTACAATAACAACTTGATTGTTTGCAGACATTTGCAACATTCAGTTCAAGTCAGTATTGGCAAGCATGCCGAGATAGTTTGATGTCATGTGCGGACCATGCTGTGTGCAATATGTGCGTTAGATCTACGTTCATATTCAGCATGAGCTGCTTTCCTTGTGTGTACTGTTCCCTTGCAGGAGTTTCCTCACCTGATACATATACTTCGAATTTTTTCATTGTAGTTTTTGTTAGAACAGAGTGTGGGATGTTTGAAAGCATAGCTTGCTTCTGCCCCGCACTTAGCCTGTATAGCCTTATAGGTCTCTCGGTCCATTCTATGGATGTAACATTCATTCCATATTGTAACCATCATACTCTCAACACGATGATGTAATCCTTTCTCTGACAACTTTCTTCTCTTTGTTGCATTTGAAATTATGCTTGCCAAGGTAATAACTTTCACAGTGACAATCTATTCATTACGTCCTGGCCTTGGAGGCATAATATCGCTTAACACTATATGTCGAGACACATTCTGACAGTTTGTAGTTGAAAATACGGGGTGTCCCGTTAAAAGCTTTACAGTTCTTTCTTCACCTCCTGGAATGTCTATGTTCAACATTGACGACATACGACAGTGAGAATAGGAACAGATTCTAGTTTTCTGCTTTTGAGTGGTGAAAGCACGAACGGACCATTGTCTCATGATGCAACTATGACAAGTTTTATTTGTAGTCTAGACCTATTCCTACGGGCAATACCGCCTGGCATCCCGCAAGAGGCTCAACTGAATTCTCATTATTTTTACTGCTCTTTATGTTCACAGTTAGTGCGGAATTGGTCGCAACTCCAGTCAAAGCTCGCCATGGCGGACAATTTTTAGATGGCGTTGTCCATATTCCCCTATATTTTGCCCAGTCAAATCCAAGCAGAAAACGAGACTTTGTGGCTAGTGTGAACCATCAAAATATAAATATAAATACGAGAAACAACTTCGAAGTTTATCACTGAACCGCTTGTACTTTACGCGGAGATTAATCCTAATAAATATGCCGATATACCACGTGGATTAAGATAGCATTGAGCCTTCACTAGTTCTGCTTCTCTCCTTGGACATAGGACATTTGGTGTTGCAGGGCTCCACCTTAATCCTCCGTTCGTGGGCAGTGTCTGGAGATGCACTGCATCCAGTGGGGGCCGGCAGCTCTGTCTATGTATCCTATATGTAGAATAGGTCCTTGTGATCAAGATATTAGAAATGTGTGTAAGATTCATAGTTTGCAGACATCTTTTATGGGAAAGCTGCAGAGAAGGAATGTGTGTATAAATATGGAAAGCCAGTTGGGACTGGCCTGTTGTGATGAAGATGACTGGTCATAGAGAAGTGTTCTATCAGTATGAAAGCAATGTACATAGAAAAATGCATTTATTCCAAAGCTCAGGATATTAAGTCTTAAGTTCTGTTGAGTATATTATGTGCAGCAGTCCATTTCTTCCTTTCTCTTTCTTTATTTTGCACCTGTTCACGTGCTGAGAGGCACATATATCTGTACTAGTGGTGTTTAGAAGTTCTACTTTGTTTTGAGGTTGTAAAGAAGTTTGTATGCTTTCAGAAATTAAAATGTCCTCCAGGAACAGTATCCACCCCTTGCATTGTTTGCAATTTAAGTGTGAAGGACCCTGCAATTTACTCTTCTCTCCTCCTCAAGAGGTGTGACTCAACAGTGCTAACAAGGTGCCCAGTCACGTGGGAAATCGTTTGAGGAGACCAATGGGAAGGTGCCCCACATTGTCAAACCCCTTGGAAAAGGAGGGAGACAAAGCAGCTTCCTTCGCACAATATATAAATGTCATCAGTGAAGACTACGCGCTTCCACAAATTTTCTTAAAGATCCGCAAGGTTTCATTTGGTGTAATTTGTTGAGGCTCTTATTGTTTTACAACACATTCAATGCACTTTGATGACCTGTTCACTACTGGACGTCAGCTCTCAATTGTAAACTTGACCATCGCCGTAAAGTTCACCAAGGAAGGGTTTGATTGTACGGATAGTTTTGGGTGGCTTCGCAAAGCCTCCGAGGCATATGAGCTGTCTAGTGTATCTGAATTTGCGAATTATTCGGAAGTTAATGGCTTACACAGAAGTACTTTCCAAAGTGTTAGTAGTAGCTATGCACAGAGAAAGTAAATCTAAATGTGATAGAAATGTGTTTACTATAGTGCATTGGAAATACCACTTCCTTCATGCACGTATACAAAACATTCACCAAACATACTGTAGCAGGTGAATAGACTTAATGAACATAAAACAGCACATCAGGGTCACATCATGCCATCTTGCATCTGACAATAATTTGTCACAAGCATGTATGGTCATGCAACCAATAAGAACACATGAACGCTCACAGGAAAAAAAAAAAAAGATTGCGAGGAAGAAACTGACAACGAGGCTTGTGTCACCCTCAGACTTGCACTTTGCTGCCACTCGAGCTGACTCGTGGACTGATCTCTACCATATTGGATCATAGCCTTAACTTGGCCGGCCTGAGCAAACAGAATTTATAATATGTAGCAAGGAAAAAATCTGCAGCCATCTTTTGTAGGCATCTGGAGCTGTAAGTCATTGAACCAGTTTGTTTATTTGTGAACAAAACTTTCCAAAAGAGCCCCGTGCTGAGGCATTCTTAATGACGAAATTAATAAATATTTATTCACAGTTAAACATGATATATGTGTAGAATATTCGCCAATCGCGGCAGCACCTGCTACATATCGCCTTTTCGAGATCATCTCACAAGCGACGGCCCTGAAAGTTTGTCAACACACAGCACACTGTCCAGATCCGATCTGCCATGGGAGCAATGTCTGTCGGAAACTGCCTGTCTAAGATGTGGAAAGACTTGATAACTTCTACCCTCTTTCGAATCCTCTCTAAGGCTACCTTCTGCACGTCTACCACATCCTGGTTCATTAGAGTCGTTTTCTCTTTTGGCGGAACACACAGCCTCACCTTCAGAGGCTTCAGGAGGTCTGCAACGTAAAAGCTCCTCCGCGCGATCACACAGTCACCAGCGTCAAACTGTAACTCCAGGAACCCACTTTCTGTCACCAGGTCCCGGTCTGAAGTCCCTCCTGGGAAGAGGGGCGAAACAAAAGACACTAGTCCGTCGGGTGACATCGCGATCAGCCCTTTCATGGTGCCACCGGAAGAGCTGGAACACCCGATCTCGGTCACCTCAACTGCCGCACGGAACTTCGGAAATTTCTTGGCAATGTCCTCCGGCATCTTCCGACTGACTGCCTGTCTCGATCCCCATAGTGGAAGAGCACTGAGCCGTTGGTACATGAAACTTATCCAGGCGCTGAACACTCTCTGGACGGTGGATTCGTCGAGAACGAACCGGTATGCCAGGTCCCGCATCAACAGACCCAGCTTTAACCTTACAAGCACGAGGAAGCACTGGTTTTCGATGCTGGGTAGAGAGAGCAGGTCGTAATCCACTGGTTCGTTCGAAGATATCCTGAAATCGATATTTGATCCTTTTTCTCCAGGATTCAGGTACTTGAGAATGGCCTTGAAGACTTCGTAGCTTGGCAGGCCAGTATAAAACTGGAAGTCTGCGCGGTTGTCCTTCAAGTGTTCAATCGAGAATGTCGACCTTTGTGCTTCAAGCTCGCGACATCTTACCTGGAGCATGCTGCGCTGTTCTTCGAGAATTGCGACCTTTTCTTTCGCTTCACGAAGTTCTCTTTCCATCTCTTTAAGTCCTGCACCTTGTCGTTCAGTGTTGGTGCGGTTCAGGTCTATATCTGCAGACAGAGCTTCATATAATTCGTAGCTGTCCATACAGTCCAGTCTTACTTGTAATGGTGCTTCCTGACAGCTCAACTCTACTTCAGCCGGCACTTCAGGGCTGCTTGTTTCGGGCTGTCTGTACAAACAGTCGGGTTCTATTTGTAATGGGGCTTCCCGACAGCTCAATTCTACCTCAGCTGGCACTTCGGGGCTGCTTGTTTGGGGCTGTCCGTACAAACAGTCAGGTTCTACTTGTAATGGGGCTTCCTGACAGCTCAATTCTACTTCAGCCGGCACTTCAGGGCTGCTCTCATGTCTCTGTTCCGCTATAACCGGGGCTTCAGACTGGCACACAACTTGGTATTTCAGAGCCAGCGATGTGCACTCCCAAGACTCCATCTGCCCCTTTGCATTGTTCTCGGGAACTACATGTTCAAAATGGACAACTGTTTCTTGTGCATCTTCGCATGTTTTGTTAACGGGCTCACTGCTCCTCAACCGAATTACTCTCATACGGGGTTTGTCAGCACAACGTGTGACCTCACTCTCCGAAGCAGTGGCTTTTTTGCAGGGTTCGTCCGCGTTCGGTACGATCTCACCGCTTGAAGAAGGGGATTCGGCGACTGCAGGTTCTGTCTGTCCGTCTGCTGGAAGCATGACTGACGGAACAGCGTCCGCAACCAGCAACCGCCGCCCACTTTTAATGTTCTTGAGGAAGTCTTCCTCCTTGAAGTGTTTGCAACACACCTTGGCAGTACGAACGTTGTATGGCGTTTTTTTGTTGATGGCGCCGAGCCACAATTTCTGCAACTTCTCTTTGCCCGGTATGCTGTGGTACGAGACCTGAAAAAAACAGGATGTACGAGGTACATCACACAATGTTTCGCGCAAGTCGGCCTTCTTTGCCCAGGTTCAGTGCTACTGTTGCTGCTATGCAGGCGTATGTCACCGTTCCGAGCTACGAGATGTGCTTGTCTAGCCATTCTGGCAATCCGAAGACAGAAATTTTCGTCTAACAGGACAAGAAGCTTCTCAGGAGGATGATTTCTAACAGATCATGAAAGGAAAAAGTAATAGCTGAGGCCAATAAAATGGGGACCACAAAGCTTGTGTGTGCATACTTTAAGTGGCATCTATATGGAACTAGAAAATTTCTTGGCAGCTAAAAAAATCGTAGAATCATTTGAGAAGTCTGCATCACTATTCCCATTACGATAATCTTTTCCACTTGTCCCCCAGGAGGCGCAAAGTAGACGCTGGTACCTGGTACTGCTTTCCAGCAAGACAAACACTGGAGAAGTGGCTATGGCAACGCCAACTGTATGTAGAAAGAGTGAAATTTTTAATGTGTATTTGGCAGTTTAACACTACGTCATCCTAGAAACTCATGTAACAACTTGGGAAAGCTACCTCTGCTTACCCGCGAACGCTTTAAAATGCGCGGGTCAGAGCTGGATGAATGTCGCTGAACGGCCATGACTAGCTGCACTACACGGCACTATTTACTTTTAAACCGCTTCGAAACTACGAAATACTAGGACGCAGTGTATCGACGTAAAAGCTTTTTTCATGCTTGAAGAAATAATCATACCCTTCGGCCTTCATCGTCTCTGTACCCATACCGCCTGCAGCCAGGAACAACGCAGAAAAGTCCCATACCACAGGCTAAGGTCAACCGAGAGAATGCGTACTAGCTTTAAATACAGATCTTAGGTGCTGATGTACTTATACCAAGATCAGTATTAATGAAACTTTCGAAAAACACTTGTTTTGGATCCCGTTTTGCTGCATACAGAGAGCCGAGAAGAGTTACCCAAACATGGCGACCATAATGGCGGCGGTGGTCCTCTACCACAGCCCAGAGTGGCTAGACCCGTTGGTGGTACTGCCGGTACTGCCAATCCGCATGGTTACTAAGTTACTAACGTGTAACCAGTGGCTACCAGCGTTGAAATTTCAAAGTAGTAGTCCATAGTAGCGAAGCATGAAAAAATGTTTGTGTAAAAGAATCTTCGGAAGGCAGTTTGGAAATGTTTTTGTTCAAAGGCCAAACAACAAGTGCGGAAAAGTAGCCATTTTATTTTCTTCGCAGTATAATAACCAATGTTGCAACGTTTTGATACGGCTACAATTTTCATCCAGTCTGTCGTTTCGTGATGAGGTCTTCCAGTTGCGTAGATTTGGAGCAGTTGCGTCGCTGAAGTGTTCTGGAAGAACGAAAAGTAGAATGCTACCTATTCAACATGTTTCTCTACGTATCATCACGCGATATCTTTCAGTCGTCACAAAAGGATTGCACACGGGAAATTTGGACAGGCCTCGCTGCACCGAAAGGAGGGACGTCGCGTCGCGTGAGCTGCCACGTGCAGACGTGTTTCTGACGATTCTCTCTCAAATCGGATAGTGTATTGGATAGTCTATAAATGGGATAGCCTATCAGGAGAACTCTATGAACTTGTTCTTTTGCACGTAGCTCTAGCGACTTCTTTTTATTTCTCTCTCTTTTAGAAGTGAACAGACATTTTCCGTAGACACCAACTTGCTTTTTTGCATTTTTTCAACCTCCCCCACCAGCTTGTCATTTTCCGTTTCTTCTCTTGATTTCAACGAACGCTTCGTGACGAAGAATGGGTGCCGCGATTTTAAAAGCAAAAAGCAAGAAATATAAAAGGTCCTGCGCCACTAACAACAAGGGAGATGCGGCAGTGGCATTTCGTATTGTCAACTGTAGGATGGGAAAAGCTTCTCCCATGCCAGAGACGCCGCTGTTCATTGGTTTATTAATTTACGGTCCGGGTTCTATTTTGTATGATGATTTTTCATTATTCTTTCTCTAGTCCACGTTCTTCTGCTGCATTATACGGCCGCTTGAATCCAACGTTTGCCGCTTTGCATTGGTCCTCCCGTCCGCTCCACATCAGCATACGCACGAAAAACACCAGCGGAATTCGCCAGTGTTGAGTGCACGGTGCTGTGTACAGACCCACGGCAGTAGCTCATGCCATAGTCAAGACAAACCAGAGCGAACAGAGTGCAGAGTCTCAAATAATGACGTGTCCTATTACCGTTGATAGCAGTGAGTCACGCTATTTTGCAAAGCCTCTATTGCTATAAGTCAGTTGTTTGACAGATTCGTGCCATATTGGTGGGGTTTGAGTATAACTATATGAGTACGCGTGCTCCCAAAACTCAAAACTTAAGGGCCGCCACTTCTCTCAACGACTGCTGTGAAGCCCGAAATATGGCACCCCTGAGGAGAATGAGACAATGCAAGCAATCACTTACTGGAGAGCATCGGCAATGTCGCTTTTACTGCAACTGGAGAACGTGTACGGAGTACTCGAAATATCGTAATGGCCCATGATATGTCCTTGTGATGCATTGCAACTCGTCTGCTCGTCATACTTGACTCCCAGTCTGAAAAGGGGAAACGCAGGGTGTCCAGAGAAGAACTTTCCGGGTATTTCTTTGACTCCAGCAATGTGGACCAACCTTTAGAGTGTCAGATATAACACGTTTTCTGCTTTAATCTGAGTGGTAAAAACACGGAGAGACCTCGTTATCTGATAAAACGTTAGATCGAGTTCAATTCCTGAGCTCCATGTACTTTTATGGACAACATCGCTACAGCATGACCGGCCGCACTCGGGTTCGTTTCTATCAGGCGCCGTCAAGATGCACGACTGAGCTGGCCTGGAATTGGATGCAACCTTGAAGCTCGAGGTGCAGCTTCCTGAAAGTCGGTATGGTAAGGCCGCAACAGGGGTCGTATATGTAACCCATAGAAATACATCTTGTTCAAAAATTAAACTCCGCCTTGGTGCCTTATTACACGGCGATGTTCCTTCGTGTTCTTCTCACTCAAATTAATGCAGGAAACGAGATGCCAAGTTTGACCGTCGAATGGGAGGCGAGGAAACATCATATCTCGACATCGCGATGAGGCATATTGGTAACACCTACATCTTCGATATGAACCTGGACAGGGTGAACACGGTGTCGGAGAAGTTCCCCTTTGCAGACACCACAGCGAATACTGTACCTTCACACAACTTAGTTCTGTCCGTAGCTCCTGAAAAAAGTAGACATCGTGCACATGACTTCTCCAATCCACACTCTCGGAAAAAGGGGAGTATAGGAAACTCCCCTGGGGGGTGTTCACGCTCGTCACACATTTGACTCCCTTTGCGGTGTTTATGCTCCTCCCCTTGTACTACCTTACTAAAGGTGTTCTATTGACTCCCCTTCCTGAAGGAGTCCCCTGGACTCCCCTCCCTGAGGGTGTTGCCTTGACTGCTCTAACCAGGCACATTGCAGAGAACGCTAAGCACTCTGTTTTCCGCTTTGTCATCAAGTAATGTTATTTTTTGTATCTTTTGTTTTGTTTTGTTTGTGCTTTTGTGTAGATACTGATCTCCGTCGCGCCACGTTAGAAAAACAATACTGCCCTTGCCGCAAAGCACGAACAGGCGCAGTGCATATCCGTCTTTGTATTGGTCAAAAATCAAGGTAGTCGTATTGCCAACTGTCCCACAGAACTACCCAAACGGAACATCCTTCAGGACCAGTCATTGGGATTCCAGTACTATACGACCTGAATTTTTACAACCCGCTTCTAGAGTACAAAGGGGCGAAACACCTTCGTAACGGCGACGGACATACGCCTTATGAACTCGCAGTGAATCTGCAGTAACTGACATTGCGTTACTTACTTGACCGCTTCCGTTATCATTAGAGAGTATTTCCACGGACATTTTTCTCTCGAATGAAACGACAGATCCAAGTGCCGATTACAAGAAAGACTGCATTGCAGTGACTGTGGCATCTTTATGTACACAAGAGAACAAGATGTAGGCACCAGTATACTTGTAAACTTTCAGTAGCTGTTCCTCAGTACGCAATGTCGGATATTCAAGGATAACTGCCACCAACATGTTTTTTTTGTTTTTTTTGTACAGCCAGGGCTTGCGAAAAGTAAATGTCCTCTGCAGCTATACAACTACTTTGGCCATGTCAGACAGAGGCTTGTTCATCTGTTATTTTTCTTTTTCTTTTCTTTTCATTATTTGCAGGTGTGTCTCAATGATCTTAACAAATTCATAAAAGTACGAGACTGCACTGTCGCGTAATCCGGAATAACATAAACATTGTGGAGTGAGGCTAACACCCCTTCATGAAGGAAGTGCACCCAACACCCCGCTTTAAACAGGGTCACGAAAGGCTGTCGCTGCAACACCCCGTCTGTTGGCGAGGGTGTAAGAGCAGCGTCTGACTCGCTCTTGACTCTCTTTTTTCTAAGAGTGCAGACCACGTGCTGGTGATATTGTGTTCCATCTATAAAAACATGTGCAGACACACTGTACAAGGTGTGTACCAGCAATGTCTTCAGAAAACGACCACTGGTGGGGGGGGGGGGGGGGGGGCACCGAACTTCCAAGCGGGGTATATATGTATATGGACGCATGTTTGTGGGTATGTGCCTTGGCATCTCAGCTGTGTTGGGCAATCTGATAAATTTCAGGGAGGGGGGGGGGGTTGTAAAAAACGGAAGTGTGTAGAGAAATCCCTGCTGTGTATAGATAAGGTGGCTTTTACGGCTCATTGACGTTACACCGCTTGCGACAAGATGACTCTCCTAGATGCCGTCACAGCGGTGACCTGGAATATCTAGAGCATATCCTTCTCCATTGCCCGCACTACCAACATTTCAGATCCACACTTTCAGTGTCTCTAAATCAGCTGGACTCTCGCCCTCTCACTAAGCGCGAAGCCCGTTTTGTTTGTTTGTTTCCGCAAGTTAAAGCTCATCTTCGACGCATGAGGCGCCACTGTACTCCTTTCCCCTCTCACGTTGGGATGAAGGAAATACGTTTCTGCGAAGATGCGCAATGAACAAAATAAAGAAAAAAATGGCGTTCCTTCACGAATTTTTTTGCGGGCGATCTATCGAACGGATTTTTGTTCTGAAAACGGCTACGATATCAGGTGACCGAAAGGAACAGATGTTCTCATTGGGACAACTTTGTAGCTTTTATAATTAAAAAGTTAATTAATGAAAGTTAATTAAGACATTACCTTTGGACTTTGCTAATGCCCTCCTAAGGAGTGCCCTTCGGCATATGCTATATTGCAATTGATTTCATATTGGAAAAAGTGTAAAAGTGTTATATATATTTTTTCAAATATGTTCACAGTTCGCTGGGACACCCTGTATATCACGTATACACAAATTATGTACTTACCGTCCTTGAGATCACGTGCACGTGTAGTGGCGTTGCTGGAAATATTTCGACTGCAAAAGACAGCTAAGTCACTCGACATACAGGGTGTCCCAGAAAACGAGTAATTGAATTTTAATAAAAAAAGCTACGCCACATAGAATCATGCGGTCAACGCCATTTGTTCTTACTAGGTTTTTGCCACCCCCTGATGTGAATGTCATGTAACCTAAGTTTAATTATGTATTTTTTTGGGAACTGAACACGGAAATTGGCCAAGTTTGTTATTAGAATTGAATGACACGTTTTCTGGGACACCCTGTATAAGAACATGGGACATTGTTACCCTCTAGGTTTTGCACAACAAAAACTCCGTAACTACGAGTCAGTTTACAATTCACTTTTTTTCTGTTTTTCCTTTATACCTCTTTTCGCGCACCAAAGAATGGCGACGGACAATTAGTGTACGCATGTGAGATAGAAACAATCATTAGTACAGAAGCATACACACAGGGTCCTTCTCTCCGCTACAGATTTCTACATTGTACATAGAAGGTGCATTTCTTTTTACCCGCTACATATTTCTAATAGAAAAAGTTATGAAATCACGATTATTATAGCTATAAAGTCGATTATACGGCTGGGCGAACATTCTATCGACGACAGTATTCAATTATTAGGTGCCTAATTGCAAAAATCTAGTATAAGTAGACCTTGGCTTCCGTATCACACAGAGATATTTTGCTTGATGTGAGGCGTATATGTTTCAATGGCAAAATTCACATAGGATTCTGACGGCATAAAATTTAGTCTACACTCTAAAAACAGAACTTCGCCGCATAGCACGCTGTGAGCTAACCATTGCCAAGAATGATAAGGTTATCGCTTCTGATTCGAAGAGAGACTGGGGCGTACGTCTTTTTGTGGCAATTTTCATATACCCAAATTACCACAAAAAGGCGTACACCAACCTCTCTCTTCGAATCAGCAGCGATAACCCTATCATAATGTACCCATAACCAGCACTTCTAAACACAGCTTGCTATGCGGCGAAGTTCTGTTTTTAGAGTGTAGACTAAATTTTATGCCGTCAGAATCCTATCTGAATTTTGCCTCACATCAAGCAAAATATCTCTGTGTGATACGGAAGCCAAGGTCTACTTATACGATTTTTTGGCAATTAGGCACCTAATAATTGAATACTGTCGTCGATAGAATGTTCGCCCAGGCATAAAATCGGCTTTATAGCTATAATAATCGTGATTTCATAGCTT
The DNA here is from genome assembly GCF_037126465.1 of Ornithodoros turicata. Classification (NCBI taxonomy): domain Eukaryota; kingdom Metazoa; phylum Arthropoda; class Arachnida; order Ixodida; family Argasidae; genus Ornithodoros; species Ornithodoros turicata. The sequence continues at coordinate 1,598,354 of NC_088206.1, forward strand.
TTTCGATTAGAAATCTGTAGCGGGTAAAAAGAAATGTACCTTCTATGTACAATGTAGAAATCTGTAGCGGAGAGAAGGACCCTGTGTGTATGCTTTTGTACAAGTTGTGTTACAGTTACAGTACAGTGTTAAGTTCTGTACAAGTGTTAGAGTCATACTCGAAATAATGACAGAACGAACAATATTATCCTCACTTTGTCATGAGCAAGACCACGTGGGCGGCGCAGGTGTCGTTCTGGAACGCGGACTTGAGATTCTTCGCTGTCTTTTTCGGGTACACTGCTCCAGTACCTTTTTCCACAAGCGTGATATTTTCGTTAAATTCCTGTAAATATCAACGATTCGCATTCCAGAGATGATTGTCCAACCATTATGCGGGTACCCCATATGAGAACCGCTTACACTGATGTTCCGAACACATGGAAGGCGTACTCGTAGCGTTCTGTTTGTGGCTTCATGAAGCCTCTGGCTAACCTGTGTAGACTCAATTATTACTTAATTCCCCGAATGCAGTACGCTGAGACGCACATCAAATGACACACAATCGGATGAATCAAAATAAAGCATGCACTCTTAAAAATGAACTTCACCGCATAGCACGCTCCTAGCCAACCATTATCTCGAATGATATCGTTATCTGCCCTGATTTGTTGAAAACAGGGGGCGTACGCCTTTTCTGTGACAATTATGAACAGCATAAGTGTCACAGAAATGGCGTACGCCCCCCGTTTTCAACAAATCAGGGCAGATAACCATATCATTCGAGATAATGGTTGGCTAGGAGCGTGCTATGCGGTGAAGTTCATTTTTAAGAGTGTGCGACAAAATATGAGCGTATTATCGAAAAATTATTCGGGAACTTATCCATCAGTTAATGGCCATGATCGAACGCACAGAAGACACGTGTGCAGAGTTCCCGTTAGATGGCACCTCTGTATTTGAATGAACTAGTTGCTAGTTGAACGCTGTCCATCCGTGTCTTCTGTGCTTTCCATGATGTTCATTTTGAACCAACATGCTCTGCAGCTTATAGGGCTCTTATCCAATTAATTGCGATATGCACTGAAACAGAAGAAAGCACACACTCTTAAAAACGAACTTGACCGCATAAGCACGAGCGAACCACCATCCCAGGTGACGTCGTTCTTTCCCCTGATTTGCTGAAAACGGGGGCGTATGCCATTTTTGTGACATTATGCTGTTCATCATTGCCATAAAAATGACGTACGCCCCCCACTGGTTCCACCAAATCAAGGGAGAGAACGTTATCGTTGTTGTTGCTCTGGATAATGGTTGGCTAGGAGTGTGCTATGCAGTGAAGCACGCCATGTGGTACTTACACCGGGAAGGGATACGTAGAATAAGGCAGTTTTTTCTTACCTCGAGAAAGGCAATAATCGTCAGCTTGGGAAAACTATACGCTACTAAAACTCACAGCGCGGAATACGTTGATCATGTATTTTTCTTCTCCTTGAAAGCTGATGAACTTGTCTGCGAGACTCTTGTCCACCACAAGTGCCACATTCAGTGGAATCTCCGTCTGCGTCTCTGAAATGCGTCGCAACAGAATTGAGAATAAGCGTCCACACAGGGACCTGTTTGCATCTGCGATCAAAATCAAAAGCGATAACCCTATCGTTCGCGGCAATGACTGCATGGCGCAGTACGTGCTATGCGGTGAAGTTCGGTTTTTAGAGTGTACACTCTTAAAAATGAACTTCACCGCATAGCACGCTCCTAGCCAACCATCATCTCAAATGATATCGTTATCTGCCCTGATTTGCTGAAAACGGGAGGCGTACGCCTTTTTTGTGACAATTATGAACAGCATAAGTGTCACAAAAAAGGCGTACGCCTCCCGTTTTTAACAAATCAGGGCAGACAACGATATCATTCGAGATGATGGTTGGTTAGGAGCGTGCTATGCGGTGAAGTTCATTTTTAAGAGTGTATATGGCCGCAAAGGCTGAGCACACGCCGAAACCGGTATCGAAAATAGCTCGGAATCGAACACAGGACCGAAATACTGCTCCGTAAACGAAAACCGGCACCGAAGGTATAGCTTGGAAACGAAAGCGGAAACAAAAAGTCGAGCTTTTCGTGTACCAGAAATAGAAACTGAAACATCATTACTTCTGGTAAGGAAACCTGGTTTAAACTCCAACATGTGCAATGCGCGTATTAAGCTTTTTCAATAAAACTAGAGTAGTGCTGTCACCTGAAGGAGTCTGCCAAACCAGAAGCAATGGTAATAGTGACAATACTGAAACACTAACCTGCATGAAGAGCAAATTGGAAATAGAAGCAAAGTAACACTGGCCTCCACGTCGTCATCGTGCGCTAACAAAAGACTCAAATAAAGCCTCTCCAGAGTGGTTACAAATGCCAATCTTTCTGCAGCTGCACGATCGGAGGAGAATCTCTCAGGAAGTCTGGCATTACAATGGAGAGCAATTTGCCTGTGGTTTGGCCCTTGAAGTGTTGACAAAATGTATCGTGGAATATGTTATAATTGGCTTCGGATTTCACACAATCGATATACCAGACGGAGACGTCTATAGGTAATGGAGACGTCTAGACGGCACCTTATAACGTTTGAAAATTGCAGTTTTATAGTTGCATAATGGTATAGTTCGCTTACATGCCAATCATGACAGCAATTCGAATCTGCTGCTATGACTATACAGTAGTTGAAAAGACGATTCCCAAAGCTCTTCAGTGTTCTTCGAACGACCGACGATTTCCCCAGCAAAATACCTATTGGGGGGGGGGGGGGTATATATATTTATTTTATCTTATTTTATTTCGTGTTAGCGCCGCGAAGCAACTGTGGCCATCAGCGGCGTACAGACGTGGACAGATGGAGAGAGGAAGAAGTGGGGGACAGGGGGGGTTAGTATGCGTCCTGGGCCGACTTCAGGGGGAACTGTGCCGACATTCGTCTGGAAAGTATTCGGAAAATCCAGAGAAAACCTCAGACAGCACAGCCAGTAGTATAGGATTCGAACCCAGCACCTCCCAGTCTACAGCACGACCTTGGTTACCACCAACGAGCGGGTGCCATGCCGTTGGTGATATACATGTTTATGGTATTTGAAAATAGATACGATGTATTAGTAATCGAGTTGCATTGAGCAACCTCAGAAATTTCAGGGGAGGGAATGTTTAAAAAGTCCAGGGAAGGAGGGAGTACAGCCCCGACGCCTCGGATGGTCTTAAAGTATAGCACAGAAATCATTTTTAACACCCTGTTTTCTTCCTATAAAGCTATTAAGTAGGCCAGTAAGATGCACCATGAGAAGCCATTCACACCACAGAGTCATAATTATCGCAGAAATTGAATTTAAAGTAAGCCGCAAAAAAAAACGACCGTGCGCAACGGCGGTGGAGAGCAGTACCAGCCTGTGATCCGCCTGGGACCTCGCGCTGACGCTTACAGGGGCCGCGCTCGCTGATTGGTCCAGAGGAATGTTGTCTGCTGCTCAGCTGTTCCGGGTTCTGAAAAAGCATGCTCCTAGCTCCGTCGTTGTTCGGTCGCTCCTTCTATCCCCAATTCTCCGGGGGAACTGGCAAAACTGGTTTACGGCGCGGCAAAGGGACAGGGCGCTGGATCCCCACTGACCAGCGAACCAGAACGAGTTACCCCTGTAACGTCATCGGTGACGTGCCATGATACCTCCTCCTCCTCGTTATACCCGGAATGGCGAGTTAACGGTGAACGCGCGGAGCCATGTTTGTGTGAGTATTTTTCTGGGAAACAAATTAAACACATCAAAACTTTTCGCGCTACTCGGTAAAATGACACGCACTTTCATCAGAAGTCTTCATCTGAACTTTTTGGGATGGCCCTCTGTACTCCTTTAACACCCGTTACTGAAGATTTTCAAACGCCACCCAAGTCTCTATCACGTGAACGGCACGTTCTTTTTTGTCCAAATAGCACGGTTATTTAATACCTGCAGTTCAAAACTCCTCGAGACCGTCAAACAAATGGAATCGTATATTTGTTTGCTCTATCGTAATGCTCCACAGATATCACTCGCAATCCCTTCCAGTGCACAATACACTTCTTTTACAAATGGAAAGCGAGCTCCACACAACCCTTCCAGGTCATCCAGCTGAAAGTTAAACACCACCACCCCCAGGAACTGATCCGAGAGCTTGCTCTTCAGTTCCAAGACCACCTTCGGATTGGACACAGCAAATACGGTCCTGTCGTTCTTGGCAATGCGGCACTTGCTTATTGGCTCTTCGAAGCGCCTCCAAGACCGCGTGCCATTTTGTCCAGCAACGCAATAAGCAGAATATGGCTTCGTTCTCCTAGCATAGTACCCGAATGGTGGGTGCGGATAATTAATGTACTGATAACACGTGGTGTCCAAAGAAAACAAGGTCATCTCTTGCATCCTATTGCGGCGATCAGGATTAGCTCCCGCTTCTATTTCATCGATGGCAGTCTCTATGGTTCGAAATAGTCCCAAGGACCTGATTGGCGTGGAGCACGAAGGAGAACTCCTTGTCAAGTTGTAGCCCGGTCTAGAGTGACTGGTTTTGATGAAGACGGCTCCAGAGTTTATCGTGCCGAGGCTTAACAGTCGTCGTTCTAGGCGGATGTCCTCGGGTAGGCCTACCAGGAACGCCCTCCGTGCCTCCCGCATCGCCTTCGCGAATTTACGAACGAAATAAGTGAAAGCCCGCTTAGATGTCCTAGGGTCGTAGTCGGGTGCGTAGAACATGATGCCTCCGCCAATCTCTTGGACATCTAGCGCATCCGAAATGCTGTTTATAATACTGGCAATGTTTTCACCTTTCACAAGGACATCGCGAAGCCACCGGGATTTCGATGCAGACGTTGATATGCCGATGAATATCCTGTTGCTCGGAAGGGCCTTCTTGAGATACCGAGCTGCCGTCCACACAGCGTTGTTGCGGATGGATGGTTTGGTCATGCAACATGCAACGACGTGGGTGCAATAACGTCGGAGAAGCGTCTTGGCTTTGGCCGTCATGTTGAAGACGGACCTAGCTTCGTAGACGCAGACGATCTTCTTAATGTCGGTGTTGAAAAGCGATTTTCCACGTTCAATGGCGAGTCCCGGTGCGGTCGGGGCCATGTTGGTGTCGTAGAAGTAGTAGTTGAAGAGTGTAGCAGCCACCATGGCAACACCCAAGCAGAGTAGCCCCACTAAGATTAGTAGCGCGTAAGCGGGAAGCGTCTCTATTTCTCTCGGTTCCCTATGCGGCTTCATGACTTAGCAAGGAATACAGATCGAAACGTTTTGCTTCTTCTTCTTCTACCAATGGGATGATGGGGTTTTTCTATCGTATAGGCTACTTCTTCTTCCACGAGAATGTTGCTGGCCCACCGTAGTTGTCTGCATGCCTAGAAGTTAGCCTGTGGCTAACTTCTTTTCGGTCTGCGTTATGGACATGTTATAGAGCACTCTGTTATTTCCCCACCCCGAAATCGTACCTTTGGCCTTTGTTGCAGTTGGGAGAGGGAAAAGGGGATGGAATCCTCTCTCCCACGTGAAGTTCCCGTAGAACGCCTCCGGCTACGCTACTCGTGCACACGGTCGGACGCCGGTGCGATGGTCGAGCGGCAAGCAACGGATTGGAACCTCGCCAGAAAGAGCTTTCTGGAACCGGAGTGGAACGTGGAACACCGCTACGATGCGCGTAGCTCCATCTTTCGTCAAGAATAGAAGGGTTTTTGTGCTCTAAAGCACCGTGCTCATAGCATGCCGGTGTTGAAGCTTTATTTTCGAAAAAGATTCTTCCACAGAACAATAACAAACCTACTTCCATATGTGTATTGGTCCGATAGGATATTGTACAATTTACGAAAGGGAACGTTTGAACGATCCACCACAGCAGCCCCCCATAAGGAAAAACGTTCCAAAGGCGGCAGCGTTTTTTTTTTTTTTTTTCGAATATTTTATATGATAAGTTTCTGGTCGTCTAGGTCGCCGGTGGGGCAATGTAGGTCGGGAGGATGCGAAAATCACAAAACAAAACACGACACCATCACCTGGGGAGGGACCCCGTAGGGCGGCGAGAGGCAAACGTTGGCAATCATGGAGATACCCCCGAGAGACAAGCACAGGGTCAACTTGAAATATGCAACAGACACCAACAAAGCTATTGAATAAGATTAAAACAAAAGTAATAATACTTCATCCACCAAAGTGCGAAATGGGAGCGAGCAAAAACCCGCTCCAAGCGATGGCCATTTGTTTGAGGAGACTTCGGAACCAAATTGATTACTAGTTTGTTTTACTTCTACAATCATTTACATGACCAGAACACGGTTATCAAACATTTCCTTCGAAAACGAAGCAGGAATCATAAAAACGATTTCTGAAATTTGCGTGAGGTTGTGCCAATGGAAGTCTTTTGTGGGCAACAATGGTCTGCAGACGTCGACGTGCATACATTCCGTTCTCTACGTGCGTTGTGTTCGTTTCGTTCTACTCTCATAGTGCTTGTATTAATTATTCGTCAATGGGCGAAAAGAGAGGTGGGTCGAGATGTTACTTCAAAGTGTGTGACAACAGCCAATTTCGACGTCTGGTGTTACTGTTACCTATTTCTCCTTTCCAAAAGATGAGCAGAAAGGCGAGATAAACAAAACAGTATACAGCAGAATTTGTTCCGATCATTTCACACCTGACATGTTCGACATCACAGCATCTTTCATCATGAGCTCTGATATCTCAAGAACGAAAAGTCCAGGCGAGTACTGTTTCCAGACTCTCCGAAGCCAACGCAACGGGGCGCGTACTGTTGGGTACACGGCCGTCTAAAATCTCCAGCCCGTGGCCGAGCAGTCCCCTATCGGCGATGTCGTGCACGAAGGAACTATACCATTACAGTCTCCGAGGTAAGGCCACGCAGCGCCGCCTGTCGTGAGAGAATACCATCGCATTATCAGCGTCGTCTGCTAGGGAGAGCACACGGAGGAGAAGTAAGGAGACCGAACTCCGCTGAAAAACGACGTCCCAATTTATCGAGTCAATTGTTGGCCGCGGCGCGGCGCTCGCGTTCCCTCCGGTACTAGCTCCGCGAAATCGCCTGCACGGCAATGCGCCGTTTGTGCCCGAATACTCTACTAAAAAGCGTTCAAAACGAATGTTTGTTCGATAAGCATAAACAACGGTGTCTCCAGTAACGAGTTAATATTTTCTGGTCAGCTACAATTATTTTTGCTTTTCTTTTTTTTTTCGGTTTCTGCTACCTCGTTTTTGTCTCATAGATGGAAGCTACATGTCCGATAAAAATGGAATCGGAAATAAGAAGAGAAAAAAAAACGAAACTTTAATACGTAAGACAAACGTCTGACATTGCCAAAGGTGTAGTGTCGAATGCCTCCGACGGAATCCTCTGTCGCTTCTCCCCGGCCGTCTCGGGTATCGTGCCCTTCTCTCTGTGGTGCGCGCGTACTTTGACTACTGCGCTATAAAGGCTAACATACACCAAAGGAAGCAAACGTTGTTCCGAAAAGCCACATTTGACTTGTATGGAGGAAAGAAAGTCAGGAAGGGAAGAAAGAAAGTTAGAAGCTGTGTAATCGAAAGTCGGATGCGATCCTTCCGGAATCGCGCGTTATGTGGGTCGTTGCATAAGCTGGGACTGAGAAGTTTTATCTCCGTACGTGTCAAGCAGTTGTGTGTGTGAGTGGGGGCAAGGAGGGGCGGGACGCTCTGATGATGGGACACGGTGCGGTTCCGAAGGTTCTGGCACTTAGTTTCTTATATCTTGTCATACATGCCAATCGCTCGCTTTTGGGAACTGCAAAATAAAGTCGGGATCTAGTCTCTAATTTATGTTGACGAACACTGAAATCTTGAACAACACATTACTTCTACATTATACACTATCGCTTTGGTGTTCAGTTTCAAGTTACTTCTGTACAAGCATATGCTGCTCAAAGCGTTGCACCGGATATATATTTTACCACCACCACCAAAAAAAAGGAACAATACTGCAACACCACCAATATATACCTGCCAGAAAAGCTAAAAAGCCCTAATTCCAGTATGGGATTTACCGCCCCCCCCCCCCCCCCGGTACACCAAGATGAAAATCGTCTTCGAGAAACAGGAATATAAGTGCATGCACGGAATCCTGTACCGCGCGTGTGCAAAACCTGCGACAGAAGTGCGTTCTGGTACCTTGGTATTAAATTCGTGTATGGTGGCATGCGAAATATGTAACTCTCTATCCCAGCGGATGCATCACAATTACGACAAAAGACTCCTGTTTCCCAAAGCGTTGTGCATACGCGGCAAAGCTCTCGTGCAACAGCGAGAATGCAAATGCGGATTAACCAGCCCAATGACATTATTACCCTACACTGCGAGGTGTTCCCGGGAACTAATACTGATCAATGCAAACGATTATCAATGTAGATCTCGTGGTCGTGCGTTGGCGGTGATGTAAATACGCGTACCATCCTGTACGATGTCGGATAACAACCTTTGTGCTTCTTCGGGTGTCGTGTTTTATCGCAAATAAAAAAAGAAAAAAGAGAATAGCTTCTTGACTGCGAAACCACCACGCTTACGGAGACATTCAAGCCGTCCAGCCAACGCGGAGCCCCCTTCACGGCGGCTTCCCCGCATTCTAAAATAAAAGCTTCTCGCTTTGCACTAACAAAAACTATAGGCGAAAAATTCACGGAGAGATCGTTCCTTGATACACGATAAGCGTGTTTACGTATCAAAACATTTTTTTCTGCTTCCACTGGACACACAAGTACATCTGAGAGAGTGCATTACAGCAACCTTATTTCAGAGGAGCAAGTACCTGACGGAACGCGAGCGCCGCGCCGCGGCCACAATTAGACTCGAGGAATCGAGACCACGCTTTCTCAACGGCGGCTCGGCAGAGTTCGTTCTCCTTACTTCTCCTCCGTGGGAGAGCACTTCAGCGCGGCCTCCCCTCGGGGAGGGCATTGGGCATTGGTATAGTTCCTTCGTGCGCGACATCGCCGATAGGGGATCGCTCCACCACGGGCTGGAGATTTTAGACAACAGTGTCCCCAACAGTACATCGGACAGCAACGCAAAAGGTACATATTATTATATTTTCGAGCGTGCTAATGGACACATGTCAGATTGATGCAAAAGTATAGGTCGTAGACCATATACTCTTAGGGAAGTGGATGACTGCGGTCCCTGGCAGCAGACGTAAAAAGCATATATCATATACGTGCGTAGCGTCCTGTAAACTGAATCCTAAGAAATATCCGAGCGACTCTGGTCGTCGGATCCTTCAGAATGGAAATTATACATCGCGTTGTCAGCTGAACCAGCATCGATAGAAAACGGAGAATCGTCTTCTGTTGCGAATACGCGTGTCACACACACAAAACCATCCACATGAAGCTGTCTCTGCGAATAATCTTCGTCTTTGAGCATTCTGATCCCGAATCTTCGTCCATAGTGTCGTACGGCGCATAACGACGTCGCTACGTATGCGTCCGCCGTGGTATATCCTACATGCCCGCTGCATGCATAGTGACGTCACGCCGCCGCCGCCGCCGCCTTGGGAGGGGGAGATTTTCGAGCGCTCCTCTCCACGTTCCAGTCTCGGTTTGATTATTTCACATTTGAGGCAGAATTAATGACATAAGTAGGAAACAAACGTTGCGGCAGGTATTCGGTGGCAGTTATGCGCCAGGTACAATATGCAGCAATTTTTTCTCCAATCATCGCAAAGTAGAGCACCTTAGATGAAAGACGTTCCAGATGAAGCCCTTCAGACTAGATGTCCTGCAGTGACTAAGTCAGCAGACCGCTTCATTCTATGCCAAAGGCATCAAACAGTTGCCACAGCGATGTCCATGTATGTACGAGGGAGGACCCAAAAGAAACCGGAATTGTCCTCGGGAAGGCGGATTGCTTGTAATACAGGCTTTAACCACTAGCTGAGTGTTTTACGAACTGTTCTGCATCAGTGCACCAGATGGTGTTGTTGTGCAAAGCTGCGTTCGGCTGCAGTGAATTCTATTTTTAGACCCCTTCAACGCGTTTGCCTATTTCGTGATGGCTGATTTGCACGAACAACGTGCGGCAGTGAAATTTTGTTTCCTGTTGGGCAAAAACGCATCCGAAACGGCACTTATGCTACAGATGGCTTACAAGGAGGCAGCTTTGAGCAAAACACAAGTGTACGAATGGGTTTCTCGATTTAAACGAGGCGAAATGTCGATTGACGATCAACCTCGTTCCGGAAGGCCTTCGACCAGCTGCACCGAAGGAAATGTCGACAGAATTAGTCAAGCCGTCTTGCAAGACCGCCGTCGGACCATCGATGAGCTTGTGGAGTTGACAGGGGTGTCGTGGAGCTCATGTCAGCGACTTTTATCCAACGATTTGCATATGAAACGAGTTGCAGCGAAATTTGTGCCCAGACTGCTCACACCCGAACAAAAAGAGAATCGCATGGCTGCGTGCCGTGCGATGAAGGACCAGTTGGAGACGGACCCCGACTTCCTTTCTAAAATCATAACCGGAGACGAATCTTGGTGCTACAGTTACGACCCCGAAACGAAACAGCAGTCTAGCCAATGGAAAACAGCCAGTTCTCCACGACCCAAGAAAGCACGACAAGTGAAGTCGCACGTCAAGACAATGGTGATCTGTTTCTTTGATGTGAGGGGGCTTCTGCACTCGGAATTTGTTCCGCCGGGTCAAACGGTCAACCAAAGTTTTTATTTGGAAGTTTCAAGAAGGTTGCGCCACGATCTGCGGAAGAAACGTCCCGAGTTGTGGCAGTCAGGTGATTGGTTCTTTCACCATGACAGCGCACCTGCCCACACCGCGCTGAGTGTTCAGCAGTTTCTGACAAAAAATGGCATGACCCCTGTGCCCCACCCTGCCTACTCACCTGATCTCGCCCCCTGTGACTTTTTTCTGTTCCCCCGCATGAAGAAAGTCCTCAAAGGGAAACGTTTCGCCGATGTCAAAGAAGTGAAACGGAAAACGGCACAAGCACTAAAAAGCATCAACGTCGACGAGTTCCAAAACTGTTTTGAGCAGTGGAAAAAACGTCTGGACAGGTGCATTGCATCAAAGGGAGATTACTTTGAAGGTGTTTGATGTTAGAGCATGTAACAATAAAAACACAATTTTTTAGAAAACAATTCCGGTTTCTTTTGGGTCCCCCCTCGTATATATGTATACCCCAAGAGCACTTTGGAAGCGGATTACCTGGGGGTATCCCGCATGGAGGCGCGCTTATATAAAATACAAAGTGAAATATAAAAACATAACGGAAGAAGAAAAAAAAAGTGAACTAGAAAAGTCAAAGCAACGGTGTGGGCGAGTTGGTACATATGAAATAGAAAAGCACATGAAAATGCGCAAGGAACAAAATAGAGTACAACAAATGAGAAACCCGCAAACATTTGAAAAAAAAAGGAATAAGCATAGAGAAGGCGAAGAGATCAGCTAGATACGCACGGTGAATACTGTGAAAAACTCATGTAGTTCAGTGCTTCACAAATTTGCTATTGCAATGAAAGCAACAAAAGCCTTGGTCAACCTTGAACAAACTTTGTATTCTACAGTTGCCTCATCGCACTGTCTGGTCCTCTGTTCACATCCTCGTCCCTCTACGATTCTCAAGCTCAAGGCGATGTTGCCTTCTTCACAGTTCCGACACATTTACGGCGTTCACACGTCCAATGACACTGTTCGTAAAACGAAAGTATCTACAGCCAAGTACCACAAAACAAATAAGGCAGGCTTTATTTAATAAATTCATGTCAGGAGAGTAATATGCTTTTACAGGCATACATATATAACTTAGATATATATGTATGTATACAAGAGAATGGGAGATCTTTGAATATGGAATGTCACAATGGATAAGAGAAACACAGCCTACAAAAGCGATTGGTGGTGTGCTCTTATTTCAAAACAACCGAAGGCATTGACAAAAGCGCACATTTGAAGCTTACAACAAGGAATACTGTATCTAATACAAGATGACTTTTGCTAGTGTATGCCGCAGTATAGCGTGCAAACAAAGGATGAAAAAAAATAAGCAGTGGCAAGGTTCAAGCGGTGATTGAGAACAGCACGTTCACGGCAACGCAACCCGGTTTTGTTACTTTCAAATTCGGTAAGACTCGGTCTTTGGCTAGCACACCCCTGTCATAGTAAGTATGGCACATTATTTAATAAATGTACAAGAGTAGCCAAGCACACCCAAGAATTTCTAGCAAGTTTCGGCTTTTTTTGTCCAAGATCTTCAGGTCAGCATTCTCATCGTAAGAACAAACTTTTGTACAGTAGAAGCGAAACAGAGGTCTGATCATGCCTGTGTACCGTGGGTCAGGGCGTAGGGTCGGCAAGGAGCTATGAAGGATCAACATTTTTGATACAGTTACCGACAAACAGATTGGCTAAAGCGCGAATAAGCCCGTGAGGAGGGCTGCTATTTGCAAACTGCATTTGGCCAGTCGGCAAGCTTGCTCTGAGAAGCCTTCTTTTTGCAGTTAGAGTATTTGTTAGATAGTATGTCTTCTTAACCTTCTTGTCATTTATCTTCCGCTGGCTCCTCACAAAATTTACTAAAGTGGTAAACAAACCAGAATCACATTTGCAAGAAGGCTCCTTCGAAATTGCGACAGTGTCTACCAGATTTTTTAAACTCACGCCAGTGTCAAAAAACATAAGATCGCTCCAGTGACGAAAGGCTAACCTTACGACAAGAATACTTCGCCTTTTCACTTCCCTGTTTCCAAATGAAGGTGATGATGATAAAGAAAAGCTAAAAAGTGAAACACTGTACAACATTCTCACAAATGAATATGCATTTAAGAATTAAAAAGTTCTCACATGACAGTCACCCAGTTAACTAGCCAACAACAGCCACAACAGGGGATAAACTTTTTCTTGGCATCTCTTCACATCTCAATTTGTTTGACAGCCTCGACAGCATTAGCCGTGACGGTTATTGGTATTAAGAAATGGCCGGGTAATTTGTACCGTTGCTTATGCCGGCCCGGGTTGAAGCACACTGCGGTTTCCAGATTGTTTTGCGTTGTCTTCAACTGTTGATTTCACGTGACGATGTTACATTTCCACGAGCTTGCAACATTTAAGATTAGGTTTAGGAAAATAAATAAAAGCACATAGATGCACATTTTAATATTACACGGAATGGTTCAAACAAAAACTTACTAGCACTTATTAACCGTTTTCCTTTTTTTTTTTTTTTGCTTCCTGGCAAATTATAAATAAATAAAGGGCCCGAATACTTTTCCCTGCCTTTTCATTGCGTGCGACATGTCAAGCTAAAGCTGCTCGCTTTGAAATAATTTTGGGAACACAAGTACGCATAGGCACATAAAAGTATGTTTTGGTCTAAACCAGCCCGTACAAAACCAAAAAAACACTCTTTACAAGCCATAAATTACAAACACGTGGAAACGTAACGCCGTTACAATGGGTACATTGTAACGATTTTCGAAAGCCTAAGAAAGCTTGGAGTCAGCCTGGCATCTTTTGATCATGGTAGCTCTTTGGATATGGCCAGAGCTTGGCTCTTATCTTTAACCAAACACACAAGGATAAAAGAGCCTATGTAAGTAGCTCAGTTTGATTGACAAGCTTGTGACCTCTGAACAAGCAGCGTGGATTCTTTTCTTCACAGCAAACATTTGTTCAAACGCAAAAACAGTATTGCACATATAATTTGCATTTTCGAACCATTTTAGCCACTGTTACAAAACTTGCTTAAAAAAGAGAAAACAGTTTTTGAGAAAATTCATCAGGTTGATCAAGTAACATAGCCAGCCTCCTCCTCCCCCCCCCCTTTCCCTTCCTAGCAATTTTGGCGGCACAATTTTTTTTAACGAGAACTTCAGTTAATAACGGCCGAACAACCTAAAAATTACCCACAGTTGGCTATGCTACTGCTCACAGTGCCTGCCCTGTATTGGAAATACAAAAAAACGACATCCAAGGTCCATTTGGAAAACACAAAACGATTGAAAGAAGTCCATTTCTTTCAGTACATCGTCCGGAAAATTTGCGCAGCAGTAATAGGCATAAAAAAAACATGAAAGCATTGCCAGCAACACTGTCTCCGATTGGGCGTAATTCTCAAAGCTACGGTGAAGCACGAGCAGCTGCAGTGGTTGCAAGTTTGATAACAGAAGCGACATGCACAAAGAAAAGGCATACAGATATATATATATATCTATATATATCAAGATATGTTCATACAGTATCTCAATGGAACACGGGGAATGTAACATTATGAAAGTCAACACTGTCTCGCTAATACTCAGTCGCATATTTTTTTTTTTTGTCGCATTTCTTTCGCAAATTCTCACTCCAAGACAAATATGCACACATGCACAAGCAGCAGACACACACACACAACAGATGACAAAGCGGCAGAGAAGGAGAAGGCACGAGTGACTGGCTGTCTGTGCACCAGCGATTCAGTTAGCTCTTAAAAACAGCGCAGAGAAATCTTAAAAAATGGAAAGGCATATACCATTATACGACAACAACTTTTACTCAAAGGCTTTGTGCCAAACATTGAGTGGGTCAGTTTGGACACAGAACTGAGCATTGAGCAATATGGCAGTGAGGTCAGTATTGCCTCGAGAGTTTTGTGGGGAAACAGGACACCCAACTTGAAATATGGAGAGGGTTCAAGAAATGCAAAGGGATGTTTCTAACAACACTCGTTGACAAAGTGTTTCCTTGCAAATACTTTTTTGTGTGTTTTGCACGTGAATAACTCGTTGCGGTGCATTCTAATTCGTGTTGCTCATTTTCCATGCGTTACGGTAAATCAATTTTAAATCTTTAATGCGTCGTTTGTGAATCGTATACCCCGTTCTAGACGCATTTCTAGCATTTCAATCAGTTAATTACGATACCGAAAGTTTCTTCTCAGCATTATTTACCTTTTAACTCTACCAGCTGCTTGTACAGAATTTATAAATTTCATGTCAGCAGGATCTAGTATGGCCATTTCTTTGTGCAAGACCTGGCCCTACAGAGAAACACGACACTTTTCCGCAGCTACTTATTTTTTGGCACATTAGAAATTTGGGCGAGAACATGGCAGAAGAAGTGGCGCACGCAGTTTTTGTAGCTTCTTCACGGCATAATTGTGCTTCTTCCAACGAATCTCGCTACACAGCAGAATGGCATAAGAAAAGAGTTGAAACACAGTAAGAAGGAAACTTGACAGGTAGAGATGACTCAGCGTCAGATTTAAGTGCTCTTGGCCGCAATGGTTTCACCTACATACTACGAGGCAGGTGACCCATTTTTCCAGTAAATATACACACAAGATTATGTACAGTAGAAAAAGAGAGCAGCTATAACACCAGGCGGGTGCGCACAGGTCACAGTTCAATGAGGGTGACGTCGTAGGTGTCCTCCTGGTTCTCATCGATCTCTATGAGGAAGGTGTCTTCGTTGCAGTAGTGCTTGACAACGTCATCGTCCATTCGTACCGTGATCCTGGAATGGATGTAACTAGTTAGATGGGCGGTGTTCAGATGGAGAGAGGACAGCAGGAAGGAGTGGGGGGGTTAGTACACGTCCTGGGCAGACTTCGGGGGGACTGTGCAGACATTACGTAACTCGTCCGAGGAGCAAATTCTCTGGAAATTTATTTTCTGGAAAATTTTCCTTTCTGTAATTAGGTTTCTCGTGTAGTACGAAATTTCCACTAGTCGCAGAGCAAGCGTTTGGGCTGGTTGGTTCATATTGGATTAAAAAACAATTAAAAACCTCCAGTGCTGGGTAGGACGAGGACAGAGGATAAAAAAGGACAAGTGAAGTCTGACCTCACCAATAAACTGGTTGCAGTTCAGTGCCGGTCCTTGTCCTTTTTTATCCTCTGTCCTCGTCCTACCCAGCACTGGGGGTTTTTAATTGTTTCTTAATTCCACTAGTCGGTTCTCAAAAGGACACTTTGTCCTCCTTTAGAATAGACAGAAACCAACTCCTGTTGAGGGCCTTTTAGTGAGAGAAGGGATGTGTTGGGACTCAAGAAGTGGGGGCTTACCGACGACAACTTCGGAACACAACTACCACTTAAGTGTAACGGCCATATGATATGACTGTGGCCGAACAGTAGGCCTCAAAATTAGTCTTCGACTTCAGACTGACCCTTTAAGTTAAATTTGCAATTTTCGGAGGGCCCGCAAAAAATAGTTTCACGTGAAAGAAAGCGCATCTACGGTAAGCAGAGTTCAACGTTAAAGGAGCATCGAAGTGACCTCCAAAACATTTTTTGTTTTTCGCTGCGACGTCTTCTGCAATGACTAAAATGAGCTCCAGCGAAACGAACGATGACTGTCTTTTGTGTATTTTATTGCGCAGTGACAATACACCGCAGAGCAAAAATATTTGGCACGGTGACTCCTTGTGGACAGCTTCACAGATGAAGCAGGGTTTCGAGTCACGTTAAATGTCACTTCCATGCTCCTTTAAGAAAAACACTTTCTTGCACAAAGCTCTCGACAAACAATTCTTGGTACGTACCCTTTCTTGCATCGTTTAAATATATTCTTTATGCTTGTTGCTTCTACTTTGTACTTGCTTTCAATCTAAACAAAAAAAAAAAAGGAAGCTCAAGTTTTGTCAAATCCAAACAGAGTAGCCAAATGCAAATGCTATTAACTATAACAATGATTTGTTAATAAATGGGATAACTTACGGCTTTCGCTAGACCAGCCAGCGAAGGCGGCACCAAATGCAGTGGATGAAAGAATTCCTCCTCGTTCCGTCGTGCGTAGAGGAGCACTGCAACAAAGTACTGACCCATGTACTAAGACTGTTCTGGCTGACAAGTAACGACTATCCAGGCTGTAATGCTATCATGCTCCCGATGACTTCTCACTGTTTAGGAATGCCTTTTAAAGTAGGCTACTGCCATTCTCCTACTAGGATTTTTTTAGACATTTCGTACACCGTATAGGACCCGTAACGTTTACGGGTCCCCAGTTTTCCGGAATTTTGAGAAATTTATAGTGGCTGGATATGTGTGGACCCGCTTTACGAAAAATTGGGACTGCTAAGTTGCGTTTCAATGCAAGCCCCATTAACCCCGCAGTTACACCGGGCTCATGGACGGGAACGCCTCATACGGGGATATGAGCCCTGTTTGCAAAGTTCGAAGAAACTTTTCGAATGTGCAGTTGAACTTTTTTTTTTAAACTACAACCTTGCCATAAAATTTTTGGTACACCCAGGCCCACTAATGATAGGGAAGCGAGCCAAGTCCGGTGCACCCTCTTAATTGGAAAATTGCAAAGCTTTCAGGCCTGGTGTAGATTTATTTACCCGATATTTAAGATTTATTTGGTAAGAAGAGATACTACTTTGCCAATATAGCCGTGCAGTTACCTCGGTCATTGGGAAACAGCTTCATCTTTTTGAGTGGAGGCGTGATGACAGGAGATTCAGTATTGGCACACGTTTCGATTTTATCCCTTCTGTCCAGCCTGAAACAAGAAAGAAAGAAAACGTTTAGCTTGTTGCTACCCGAAGCAAAAGCGCTGACGCAGGGACAATAACTTGAAAAAGATAACTGGATCCGAAAGGAGCATTCGCTGAACATTGTTCTTCTGTTACGCAGTGATGGGCTTCTACTCCCATGTTGTTATAGCTACCAGAAACTAGATTCTGAATTAAGTATCTAAATGTGAATGCTGCTGCATCTGACTCAAGACAACTGCGAGATCATGTTTTTATGCCACTGTATGTTTACAGTTTTCTACTGACCAACATTTTATAAGCTGAGTTGAGTTGAGTTTGAATGAAAAAAAAAGGGGGTAGAAGTAGTATTTGATATAACCAGTACTTTCTTTAAAAAAATATTCAGCATTTATTTGCAGGTATTTCCTTAACACATGTGGTAGTTTCCTGAAAATATGCTTCCAGTGCACATGCATGAATTATATATGGCATCAGAAATAAAGCTACAGTGGACTTATGCAGGCATATGGGACAAATTGGTGGGACATTACAAGAGGTTATAGCTATGGAGGCACATGGTGGCCAGAGTATGAGTGGCTGAACACACACCTGGCCTCGCTGAAAAGCCCCGGCCACTCTGCTCCGCTTGGAGCCGTGGTCGTCTGCAATTCATCTGGTGAAAGCTTCGGTTTCCTAAGAACAAGCAACGTGGGAAACCTTGATGTCCGAGGGCAATCCTTTACCATTCCTCAAGGCACAATTTTTGGACATATATATGGCTCACGATTTTGTTACCTGCTACTTATAAAACCATTCATAATCCCCGAAGTAGTTTGTAATCATGCAACATTATTTTTTCAAGTTATCTGCTCCCCAAAGTAAAGCCACCCACCCATACTGCTCATTAAGTTACTTTCATTCGTAAAATTGCCATATTTTTGAGGTTCCCTGTTAAAAGTTTTCTGTATTGTACCCACCACGAACATATCAATTTTTTTTAACTGGTCAATGAAAGCGGTCAATCTTACCATATTTCTTTCGAAAACAACAACAACAACAACAAGAAAGAGCATGATTCAACCTGAAATACTAGGTCACATAACATACTATTTAATGTTGCCAGGGCTGAGGTGAGGAAAAAGATGACACAGACCCCTTTTGAAAGGATACTTACGGTGATAACTACGCAACACATCATATCTAATCAGGAGTAATTCACACAACCACAAATAATGGACTACTTACTCTGCTGAGGAAGAATCTTCTGGTACGATGACTTGGCTTGTGTAGAAGCTTAGCTCCATACCAGACACCTGTGTAGGTTGTCAGATACGGTGAGACCACTGTCATTTGGGAATGAGCTCATCCCGTAGCAGACAAAGACATACCTTGTCTGTGTCTTCACTTGGAGTGAAGAGCACCGGAGGTTTGATGAGATCACTCATTGAGTAAAATTCGGACCTATCACAGGACTGGTGATACATTTCTTCTATCTTCTTCCGTCCATCTGCAAATCACGGAACAGAGTTTGTCGTTAGTTGCGTTATTACAGCCTCCTTAACCGAAGCGCCCAAGACACGTTCTGCCGATGTTTCGCGACACAGCTTTTCATAGTTTTACGAGCGTTCACATTTTAACCCAATCCAGAATTTGTCAGCCAGATAAGTACAAACCTTTTATGGACGAATCGTATTCTTTAGCATCAGGATGTTGGCTATCTGGTCTATCTGTCAGATGCATTGTTCAGTATCAGTTTACAGATGCACTGGTCTATTAGTACAGGTTTACAGTATGGTTAGTAGCAAAACTCACCCTTAATTTTTGGTATGTTAAGTTTGAACTGCTGCAAATTCTGAATTGGTGCAGTGCGACACGTACAATAGATTCCTTCTTTGGATATTTATATCGTATAAAAATATAAAGGAGATAGGGCCCAAGCAAGACATTTGTGCAGAACACGGTGCAGGTGCAGCGCTTCACTCATAGCTATGGTAGTACAGAAAGGAGAACCCAGCTACACCTATGCACTTGCAGTTTCACTATACTGCACTGCTAGTAGGAAAGGGGAATATATACATAGAAAACAGTGTTTATGCCACACTCTGCAGATTTGCAGCCCAGTCGTGACAGTTTATTGAGATAACGTTTGTTCTACTGCACCACTTGGAACTTATGTACTTTAGGGGCATAGAAATGAACTGACGAAATCTTCACTTCGATGCCTGCAGAAAAAAAGGAAAAAAAATTGAGAACTCACTTCCTGTAGCTGTTAATTTTCTCTTGGCTGCTCTACGTTCCTCGTCTCGCGTTTTGCGTTCTGCACCCTGAAACGGAACACGCGCATGTGCATCGATGAAACATTTTTCAATGAAAGCTAAAGGGTCGAATCAGTAATACATCGCGGATGATCAGAAAGGGGACGTACCTTGTCGCAGAACACTTTAATTTGGCAGTAACCACGATGAACGGGAGTACAGCTTTCTCGGTATTCGTCGTACGTGTCGATCTGGAGGTGAAGTGGAAGTCCCTGCAGGATGACAAAAACAAGACACATTTTCAATCATCTGCGACAGCTACACGCGGCTACACATGGTAGAGGGGGCAGGACAGAGGAAGAAGTAGGAGACAGTCAGGGTATCTAACGTGCATCCTGGGCAGACTTCGGGGAACTGTGCCTATGCACTCCGTATACACTCTTAGAAACAAGCTTCACCGCATAACACGCTCCTGGCCAACCACAATCTTGAATGATATTGTTGTCTGCACCGATTTGTTAAAAACGGGAGGCGTATAAGCATTTTTTGTGACACTTATATGCTGTTCAGAATTGCCACAAAAAAGGCGTACGCCTCCCGTTTTCAACAGATCAGAGCAGATAACAGTATCATTTGAGATGAGAGGTGGCAGCGTGCTATGCAGTGAAGTTCATTTTTGAGAGTGTTTGGAAAGTGTGTAGCTAGTGGTAGGATTCAAACCCACGCTCCCAGTTTTTTGATGACCTTGGACACTGAGTGGATGTGATATCCACTGGGCCACCATGCTGGTAGGACTGCAGAAGAAAATCGTTATAAAATGTCTCACCTTAACTCCTTTCTGGTTACTGAAATCCGTGCTTAGGCATTGCACAGCAACGTTGACCTGCAAGAGTACAGAAAGAATTGTATCGCCAATATACAATAATATCTCACATATCGTAATATCAAGAGCATCAAAAGGCAGTAAATAACCCAATAAATCTAGCTTAAAAGCTACCCTCACCTTTGCTGGGCCCTCTAGTGGATTCCAGTAAAAGGCGATGGCATTATGGGTAATTTCTTCGATTTGACCCATGATCCCTGTGCTGTTCTTTGTGTCTGTCAATGCACATTCTATCGTTCAATACATCAGCAAAACTGCTCCTTAGACACTCTCATGTCTTTCTTGTCAACGGCAGATATAAGAGCACAAAAGCGCACGTAGCCAAGCTAAGGCAAAGCAAGCAAAGGTCAGTACTCACAGATCCTTCAGTGTATTAGTTGGAAGAAAAGAAAAAGTTTTCAGTGGCTGGGTTAGTTCAAGCAGCAAGCAATCGAATGCTTACTAAAATGACATCAGTGACACAATACAGTGTCAGATGTCCTTCGCAGCACCAGTTTGATAGAACTGAAGTTTGAGAGGTTGGTGCATTAAGAAATTTTCTGTAAGAGCTGAAAGAGCTGTAGAATGAAACACGCCACACACACAAACGAGCACTGGAAAATGGAGGAGCATGTTGGTTCAAAATGGACATGATGGAACGCACCAGGCACAGACGGACACTGACAGTGTTCAGCTAGCAACTTCAGACCTTCCAGACCAGTGCTGAGTGTTTTAATATAAAATAAAAGTTCTTAGATGAATGCTGTCCATGTCCGTCCGCGTCTTCTGCACGTTCCATCATGTCCACGCTTTACACAGTGCAGAATGACTGCAGATATATGTGAAAAGACCTCTACTTAATCTAGCCTTCTGTCGTTAGTAAATGGACAGTCTTTATACGAATAAGGGAAATGGACAGGTAGTCCCACGTTATCCTAGATAAATATAAGAGACTGTTCTTTGCACCATTTTGAACCTGCATTGAAAGTTTCACACTGAAAAGAGTAATATAGAAGCGGAGAAAATGGGCACCGTGAAACTCGTGCAGCTCTGACATCACAGCGCGCACAAGAAGTCACATGCTTATGGCTGCCAGTAGGAATGGACACAACTCAACTCTGATGTCGGCGCTTTGTTTGGCGGTGTGTTCGAAGGTTTCTATCTCGCTAAGGAAGGCATGTAGAACAGTAACTCTGTTTTCTTGAGTATTCTGGCGTGCAGTATGACGCGTCCATAATGTAATGAACCACATCTACGAAAATGTCCCAACCCCTTTAAGTTGGAAGTAAGTTTTGTGTAAGAGTGGTACCAGCGAATATGTTTGCACAGAGCAGCAGATTTTTCTTACTACTACATAAAAAATGTTTCTAGCAATACGCAATGTAGGTAACTCCCGTAAAAATCTGCATTGTGAGACCCAGTACTAGGTACCCTGTGCGATCTACATACATGGAAGGGGTTGAGGTACCCAAAGCTTGATTTTAGGGGTGCTACCTTCCTTCCGACACCTCTATGCAGTGTGCATCCTAAAACATGGTCTGCAGTAAGTGAACTGAGCTCGGCTGACAGTTTTCACCACTCCAAACGCTGCTTTCAATGTTCTTCCTGTTTTTTTTTTTTTTTTCAGCTATCACCATTATAGTAGGGAATGTATCTTGCTATGGATTGGGGTAAATCTGACATGGACTTTGTTTCTGGCAGAAAAAAAAAGATAAATAAAAATAAAATAAATAAATAAATATGGGGCTCACTTGACAAATTTCTGAATTAAATGGAGGAAATCCAGTTTGTCATGACTTAAAATTAACAAATGTGCTCGGAAGTCATTGCAAAATCTCCTTCAAGATAAATAGCGCAGACCTCGTAATTTTCGGACAAATAGATTTTTTTCATTAGATTTTTAATACATCAAGTGAAACATCCTGATAAGCAACATCCCTGAATAAATTGGACACATTTCAAGTTAAAAAATTTTTGGAGAATAAAAGTGCTAAAAACGCAAGACTAGGAACATTTTGGAGATGGAAATTTTGGAAGCCTATCGTATCAGGAGAGGTGGGGACCACTGTAGTGTTAGCACGCTGTCAATATATCTAAGCGATAAAGATTAGCTGTACCTTGACCGTGTAGAAATAAGTGTATATACACATGCTTGTCTTCCTACACTGTCGTAAGTGTGTCATTCAGTCCTTAGTCTCGCATCTTTGGCTCTTTTATTCTCGATTATGCACCAACATATGCCTATGACCAGGTTCTGTTGAGGTTAATTTTTTTTGTTTTCATTCGTAGCTTTTCTCATGATAGGTCTATAAACAGTCCTCATTGTGCCAGAGTAAAGTTATTGTAGAAATTTAAATTTTATTTAAAATTTATTGTAGAAATTAGGAATATTGTAGGGGAAACTGTAGGTGAAGCTCTAGGGGAAGTAAGGGGTCAAAGGAGGCAACAAACACCGAGGTACAAATGTGTAGGATAGAGAAGATGAGCAAAAAGGTTGGGTCCTTACAAGACGTACCGGCATCGAGTATTCGTTGTTTCACACTGTGTTGCCGGCTGTGCCAAAACTGCCACGCCTTGATTTCGTCCTCGGGGGACTTCTCCTCCCGGAACACCAGCATCACGAGGGACTGCTCGGGGGAAAAATTGAGAGAACGTTGGTGGTGGTCCACAGAACGGCATAAAGAAAGGACTCGGAAACTGAGAGTAAGCAACATCATTCTCACAAAGCAGTAAATACTAATTTGAAGGAAGGCGACAACTTGAGCATGTCAGTGACGTATTGAAAGCAATAGTTTTTTTTTTTTTTTAATTCTGTGTTAGCGCCGCGAAGCAACTGTGGCTATGAGCGGCGTATAGACGTGGACAGATGATTAGAGGACAGCAGGAAGGAGTGGGGGGACAGGGGGGTTAGTATGCGTCCTGGGCCGACTTCAAGGGGAACTGTGCCGACATTCGTCTGGAAAGTCTTCGGAAAACCCAGGGAAAACCTCAGACAGCACAGCCGGTGACAGGATTCGAACCCGTGTCACCTCCCAGTCTCGGCGTGGAAAGCGATCACTCTAACCACTATGCCACGGGAGCTGGTGGAAGCAATAGAAACGGTGAAAAGGATCGAGGGAAAAGAAATAAAGGGGCTGGGAATTAAACGATTAAACCGATTTAAAGATAAATACAAGGGGACACTGGAGTTGTAAAATTAAAAGGCAACTCTGTTAACAACCTGATTGAGCCATGTGTTCACCGAAGTTAGTTTGTGTGGCATATTGTTTACCCACACAAATAGAGCCGCAATTTCAACATAGGGTATCCGCACCCTTCTTTCGGGGCACTCCACAGACAGTGAACCAGTGGCACAGCCAGAAAAACATTTCACGAGGGGTTCTAATACTCGGGGGGCGTTCTAGGGGTTCGGAGGGGACTTTACATGGGGGAGGAGGATTTCATCCACGTTTTCCTCTCCCAAATGCGCAACCAAAGGTACGATTTTAGTAAAAGAGGGAGGGGGAGAGAAACTGCAACTGATCCATTACCTTGACTGGGGTGTTCCTCAGAGGCTTGTCTGGATCTGGGACGTACTCCAAAGTAATACCGTAAAACTGACCTGTAGAAAGACGCGTAAGAGGGCACGTTGGAGAAACAAAATGATGCCTGGAGATTATATGTACCACCAATATGTAACAGGCGATGCTTACCCTTGTTTATATAGGTTATCCTGTCGTCTTCGCGTCGCTGACTCGTAGAAATTGGAGACTCTAAATAATACTTAAACCCTACATCTGACTGTCTGAAAATGCAAAGAGATAAAAAAGAAAGCTAAATAAAAATGGTTTGTAACAGTAATAGCCAACTGACAACAACACTGCACATGGACATGGTATATGTAGTGAATGCTATATTTAGTACTTTTAATAAAAAAATTATGCGAAACATGCTAAATTTTAATATAAAAAAATGGCAGTAGGTATAGGAGCATACTACAGGTGGCCTCATCTTAGTATGTTGTTTGTTATATATAGCTTAGCATGGTATGGAGCATTATGATTCAGCATGTGGTGGTAGCATGATACGATACCGCAAGGGCTTGAGAGATAAGTCAAGCGGCTTGTGCTGAGAATAAAAAAGAGCAGCACGTAGCACTTACAGTTTAGGTATCTGAACCTTGTCCGCATCTGACGCCCGTCCGTATTCGTGCCATGAGCGTCGTACAGATTGCGAACTGCCAGGTCGACTGGTCGAGCTGCCATTGGTCTGCTCTGGTGACGTAAGAATTGCTGCTTGGGATGACAGCTCCGAATAATCGAATATCTGCAGGTACATAACCAGGCATGAATCTCTCGTTGAAGATTATATTCTGTCACAGGGTGTACAAATGGGTTCACAAAGTACAGAGTTATACTGAACACTCATATCACCTAAGAAGTGACTTTGTGACACCTGCTGGAGTGCACTAGTTAAAGGAACGGTCGCATTCCTCGTGGGCCACTGACTGCAGTACCAACAAGAGCAGATTGAAAGTAATTGTCCCGAGACTGGAACATAAAAAAAGGGACAAACACAAGTTGGCTGCTGGGGATAGGGTTGCCACCTTTCGGAGGGAAAAATACCGGCTGAGGGAGAGGAGGTGGAATAGCGGGAAAGGAGGAAAGGAGGTGGGAAAGGGAAAGTGGGTGAGGAACGTTCTAGCTGGCTCGACACAACCACCAACAGCTTTGCACAACCACTGCTCTTGTCCCCTCCGAACACAAGACGTAGTGAATAACAATGATAATAATAATAACAATGAATAATCATAATAATGAATAACTAAGAAAACGACTGGAGTCTGCGGAGTTAGGTCTGTGCTCCAGATTTATTCAAGCTGTAGTGGAATGTTGAAGGAAAAACCCCGTAAAAGCCCTTATGAAAGGTCTTGAGCCACAAATACCGGCAAAATGCTGCCGGTATCACCTTCTTACCGGCAACCGGCAGAGCGCGCAAATAACCGGCCGTGCCGGTATAATACCGGCCTGGTGGCAACCCTAGCTGGGGACATGAACAGTTGAAGCGATGTTCGCATCCGGAAACCTACCTATGACACCGATACCACTATGTTTGGCATCGGCCAACAATCTACCCGGCTAATTTTGTCGTCCGAAAAGTGCTTAGATGTTAAATAAACGAATTTTAAAGATGAGCGCAGCATCCGCGGCCGCAGAAGCTCCGGCGGCGCGACGTCACTCCCTAAGCGGAGGAGTGAGAGGGAGAGGCGCTGAGAGGAGGAAATGTGTCCTACAGACGGCCGCGGCATTCCCTTTCTCAAGGTCGCGCACTCATTGATTCTTAGGGAGTGACGTTTTCTCTTTTTGCCAGAGAGGGAATTCCGGAATACTCTCTACATCCGGCGTCTGCTCTTGTCATGTATTCCGTCGAATAACAGTCAAACTATGCCACTATTTCACGTGGGGGTTTTCGATACCGCGGTTAGTGGTCCAGGAGGGATGAAACTATAGTTTCGAAGTCGACTGAAACGGTCCTTTTAAGTCATAGGCTCTGCGAAGTTTCGTTTGGGTTTTCGTTCACTTCAGTGTGCTAGGTAAAAGACGATTATGTTGGAAAACATGAAAATTACGGGGACTATTGTACAAATAAGACTCACGCTGTACAAGAACTTAGGGGCACCAGATGGAAATTGAAGGTGGGGGTCGAACGGCAAGATCTATACATTATGGCGGCAAATCCGCTAGTGTCTGCGGCGAGTAACGTCATCTGAATAAGCTCTTTAAATGCGAATCATTGGTCGCAGACTCGATGGGAAGAACTCGCGTTGGTGGTCGTCGCGCTATGTCGCAATGAATGTGCCACACTTTTTCTACACCATATTTCCGCATGCAAGCCAGCCAAAGTACGTTTCTCCTCTACCACTTTCTCAGGTTCACCGAACCGCGATGCGCAAGGAAGCGGAAACAAGCAGCAGTCATCCGGAACTGACGTGCGTCAACGCCGGCGACTCTACTCAGAGGGAGTAAAGAAGAAAAAAAAAAGTGTCAAAGTGTTATTGCCGCGCGACGATGCGCGATGTCTCTGTCGCGTTCACGTGTGGGCCAAAAAGCGCAGTCGATGATAATTAGGTTTCCACGTGGGGAGCACTTTAGCCAAATTCCGCCATATAATAGTACTTCGAGGTTGTACATGCATGACGAGGTTGTTACGATCATGTGTGACGCCACAGTAACTTATTTTGCCCATTCGCGGATGTGAACGTCAGTGCCAGATTTAGGGGAGGGCAGACGGGGCACTTGCCCCGGGGCCCCCACCACAAAGGGGCCCCCCATCAGAAAAGGTCTTGTCCAAGGGGAATCTGTTTTGCATGCCTGAAACGCATCCCTGAAACGCATGCCTCAAACGCATGCCTCAAACGCATGCCTCAAACGCATCCCTGAAACGCATCCCTGAAACGCATCCCTGAAACGCATCCCTGAAACGGAAACTTGGTAAAAAAATCTCTCCTCCGTCCACGCATATCGACCCCGAATAACACATTGGATAGACACGGAATACACGAAGGAGCCCCCACAGCACAGTGCCCCGGGGCCCCCACCACAGTAAATCTGGCACTGGTACTATATGCCGCCCATGTTGCTGGTCCCTTCGGCTGGATTCGAATAGGCAACCTTGGGATCATCTTTCCCACCGTTATTCAGGGTCACTTAATTATATGCGCAAGAAATACGCGCCCAGAAACGTTCCCTGTACGCGTATTTGCTAGAATTCCAATGCTCATCGCATCCCGATACAATCGCGAGCTGACGTTAGCAGGACGTACGATTAACGGTCTGTAACGACACCCGCTTATGTGCTGGAGGTTGTGCATTTATGCGTGTCAGTGTTGAGCACCAGCGAATTCTCGACAGCCTAAGCTTGATGATGAGATAACGTCTTTATGATCGCACACGTTGCTCTCTCAGCCGGCCCTGTGCCAAGAAATCGCTTTCAGATTTATGTATCGCATGCTGCAGACGTCCCTGCGTAGGAAATCTGGAATGCTTCTGCTAAGGCATCGTATAGGTTTATTGCGCAATAGAATTTCGCTATAAGCGGAATTCGTCGAGAAATCTTGAATTCCTTGCGCTTGATATTTGGTAGAGGTGGGACAAATCCAGAGTTTTCCGAAACGGAATTCGAATCCACGAATCTTTCGAATCCCTTCTTAAGAAAGAGTTTAAGAAGTCAGGAAAAAAAGAAATGAGAAAGAAAGAAAAAAAAATAAAAAAGAAAGAAAAAATGCTTCTAATGGAAAGTGATTTGAAGCAGAATATGATATCTTTGTTTAACGAAAAACAGATTAAATAATATAGATGGGTAGAAATTAAATAATTTCTACCGATTAAATTCCCGATTAAATAATAGTTCACTTTCAGGAGGGAACATACCAATACCACTTCTTCTTAACTGCAATTTATTTAACATATTGTTCATCGACTGCGGGAACATAAATTCTCGAGTCCGAATTGTTTCCATAAAACTAAAGTTATACAATCAAAAGTGAAACCATGTTACTTTTAAACTTGTAATGTAATGTAGAGTCCCTCCCTGAACCCCTTCAGTACAGAGTAGTGTAATCAAACAAGAAAACACCCGTCGGCCAAACAGGCTTTCGGCGGACTGCGGAGGCGCTTATAGTTTTTAAAAGAAACAAACAAACGGCATGGTTGGGGGATTCGAAACATTCGTCTTTTTAAGGACAGTGGGATTCTGATTCCCGAATCCCGAATCCCTGCCTATAGGATTTGAGGATTCGTGAATTCGGTTGGCACATCCCTAATTTCCCTAATTTATTTTGTTATACTGCTTGCAGGCGCTTGCTCTATATCCCCTTTGGCCACCATCACTGAGTAGAAAGGAGGAATATCTTATCTCCGCAGCTGTCCATCCGACTACCATCGGTCGTAATGAGACACTTGGGGATTAAAGGATTTTCGGCCGTAATGAGATGTTACCCTAAAATATGGCCCCTATCATCCTCCGCATAATTTCCGAACGCGGCGCTCGCGTGCCCTGGGTCGAGGCCGGGTTCGGAACCATAATCATCCGGATCATTCGGTACCGGAATCATCCGGTACAAGAAAATTACTTGACATTGCAGATCCGCATATTGTACCGTCAGTATCACCTTACTAAAAATTGTACATGTCCTCTCGGTATCTCTTTAGCAGATATGGAGGATACTTTTCATTGCAGCACCGTCAATAATTAAGGCAGCCATGTTTGCCGACATTCTGCATGTGCGTGTTGTGCTGGCTCGAATGTGGCAAGACGCCGAGAAGTTTGCAATATTTCGGTTTACTTATGGAGGTAAAGTAGTCATTGTTCCTCTGCCTGTAGCCAAGCTGTGCTTGGAGCAAGAATCGAGAGACCATTTGCATTTGAAGTTGTCCGAATATGTCGGCTTGTACCCGAAGTAGAAGAAAGGATTTTCATAAGATATTCGACAGAAATTTGAGAGCTCGAAGCTAAAACAAACAAACGAACAAAAACGTAGCAGTTACGATAAAAAGAAACCCCTATGAATTCTTCCTTGTGCTCTCAAGTACCGCTTAGCTTGTATTTTTTGTGTACAATAATAAATACCCCCGTCTTGTTCTTCGCTTTGATTGGTTGGCCACTACCGTCCGCCGCCGTCAGTCGCGCAAGGAGTGACTGCTTGGACGGCGCCAGTGAACGACCCTCCGACGTCCTGACGTTTCTGACGTTGTGGGCTCCCGCACGGAAGTGGCAACGCGCCTTAAGTTCGGTAAACCGTAAACAGTGCATCGGATTACATATTTTTTTAATGATTTTTCTTTAACTGTCCTTCGTTGTTTTTATCACATTTTCTTTTTTCTTGATTGTTCCGCGAGGTTCGCTATACAAGTATAGGAAAAGGAAAACTTACCTGCGGCAATCCTGCAGATTCCCGCGGCGTCATCGTGGCCTCACCTATGCCGGAGTCCGGCGACGGCAGGTCGACCGTGAGGCCGTGCAGGTTGCTCTTGTAGCCGTTGACGGTGCCGTTTTGACGGATGTACCGTTCAACGAAGCCGGTGTCCGTTCCGTTGCCCTCTGGGTAGGCGGAGGCAAGGTGTTGCCGTACGGCCTGGTACTGCTCACCACCGGCATAGTACTCCCTGCAATAAAAGTGATCATGAGGTATACACACACGCGGAAAAACGGTCTTCAGCTGGCTTTCTTCTTTGCATTTTTAACTTCGCAGTGGAAGTTTGGCGACTATATCACTGTAAACTGAAAAACACCCTTATGGGTGTAAATGGCTTGTCCTATAACTCACACCACTTTTTACACCATATGGTCTGGGACACCCCTTTTATAGGGTGTATTCTGTGTAAAACACCCCTTGAAAGGGTGCTTCTCCTTGGAAATACCTTCTTTTGCACCCTTTAAACACCCTTTTAGGAGGGTGTAAGATTGTTAAACACCCTCAAACAAGGGTGTATAAAGGGTGCAAAAGACGGCGGTTTCGAGGAAAAGCACCCTCTCAAATGGTGTTTTACACAGAATGCACCCTCTAAATAGCGTGTTTCAGACCATACGGTGTAAAAAGCGGTGTGAGTTATAGGACAAGTCATTTACACCCATAAGGGTGTTCTTCAGTTTACAGTGATACCGCGTGGGAAGCTACACTAAACCCACTAGCGTCCATTTCTTGACACGTGCTTGCATCTATTTACATATAGGAATAGATGCAAGACACATGATGTACGTGATGACCATGGCCAGATATAACCTCGCGGAACCATTATTTTATATTACTGTTATTGCGAGCTACAGCCACATCGCCTGTGGAACTGACGCCTTCGATGCTTCAACGCCTTCAATGTATACCGCGTGACAGCGTCTGAACGCACGTGTGAACGCTCAACGAGAAAGATGGATGGGCACAAACCTGTAGTACTCGGAAGGCACGGAATATGCGGACGCTTGTCGCGGACTCGCCGTCGTAGCCGTCGTCGTCGACGTGGCGAAGGTGGTAGTGGGGAGGACGCCAAAGAGATCCCCGTAGGGCTGGGCGTTCTGCACGGTGGCAAAGACTGGCGAGTACGGGCTCTTGGGGTCGATGAGATCATCCCCGTGAGATGACTTATCACTCGCCTCCTGCTTCACCTGCGGAAAGGCGCAGATTCCATCACAGGAAGCACACCTGCAGGCTCATAAACCACATAGCGGATCATCCCCAAAAGTTGACGCAGTGGAAGTAAACGTCGCGAAACAACTATGGTCACAAGTGCTGACTATGGTCACAAGTGCTAACTATGGTCACAAGTGCTAACTATGGTCTCGGTAGTCGGTCCGTGTCCACCGGAGGGTTTTTTCATCCCCCTGCCATAATGAGAATAAATATGGCCGGCAAGCGCAACTCTCCTGCGAGCCATCTTGCTCGAGATCGACATGTTTCAAGAAAAAATGGCTAGGAAGCAAGCGAGCTGGTGGAGATGATGCATAATGTAAAAAAACCCGAGACTAGGGAACACGAAGGGACAGACACAAACACGAAGTCTCAAGTAGATCTCGAAGATCAATCTCGAAGTCTTTTTGAGACTTCGTGGTTGTGTCTGTCCCTTCGTGTTCCCTAGTCTCGGGTTTTTTTACATTATGCATGTTTCAAGAGTTATGCATATACCATCCTACGCAAGTAGCTTAGGTCAGAGCAGCTCCCCAGTTTTCCTCTCCCCCCTACTGCCAGTGTAGCGACCTCATAAAGGGTCCACGCTATGCCGGTGTACTCGCTTATTGCTGCCTTGTGAGTGGACAGACACTATAGGTCACGTGGGTTTTCAAACCTTTACCCTCTCCCCTGCGCAGCGATACAATGATGATGATTGGTGGCTTTACATCGCGAGACAACTGCGACCATAGGCGACACCACTGTGGTGAGTAAGTAGCGGTGGTGGTGGTGGTGGTGGTGGTGGTGGTGGTGGTGAAAGGGCTCGCCGTTGTCGGCCTCACAGAGGTGGGCAACGTCACAACGGATGCCCTGGGGGAATGTGCATCCTGGGCCGACTTCTAAGGGAACTGTGCCGACATATGTCTGAAAGCGTCTGAGGAAAACCCAGGAAAAAAAACCTCCACCTTCCCACGTACAGTCCGCCAATCACAGCAGTCAGCCAAGATGTCAGCCAATCACCGACAGAGGCTTTCTGTGACTACCAGTGGCTGTCCATACGGCTGATGGCGGCTCGTTTCCAAATAGCAACGGCCGCAGAAAGGAACGTCGTGATTGGCGGTCTCTTAATTGTTACGTGACGTTGCTCAATCGACCAGGCTTTGTCTCTACGTGGTGTCGGTTGAGAGACCACGTGAAAATGGCGCCTATATAGTAAGGCGTCAGTGAAACGCCCTCGTATCGTCACAATGTCTCCGCGTGTGAAACCGTGTGGATTCCAACGATTATACGGTGCTGCTGAAATTTGCGAAAAGTGAAGCGTGGAAAATTCAATCATCATTGGCGAGAAAAATCGACGAATTTATCCTCGGAGGGCGAGCTCTCGAGAGTTTACAAAAGGCGGGACTGACCTGCACAACGACAGAAATTGGAATGGTGACTTCTTCCGCTTTTGGCTCGTCCGAGAGGGCTTCCACCATGTTCTCGTCCGGGTCCTGTTTCACGTTGGACGCTGCCGTCAGGAACAGGTCCTCCTGCGTTACGAGGGCACGACTCGTGGGTGGGGGACTCGGCGTACCCTTTGGAGACACGGGGGTACCCTGAAAACAGTCGCGTATCGATGTAGCAACGTCTCAGCCAATGTTGCCTCAAAAGGACGAGACTGCTGCGAGCTGCGGGAGACGTGATGTGATGCATGACGTCTTTGTGGTACATAGCACGCGTATAAGACGTGAGGAACACAAGCACGGGTAAAGGTATCTTCAGTGCAGACGTGATCGCCATCGAGACGGAATACACCACCGCGTTGTCCTGACACCTATCCGAACGGCACAACGACCTTTCCGTCTTTTTGCGGATGCGACTATTACGAACTATTTTTAATTCAATACTCTCGCACGAAGGGCATCCACCTCATTTCCAACACGACGCTCAAGACTTGTACCGCTAATTATAAACTTTATCTATTTAAGTAAAATGCTCCTGTATTGCTATACTCCTCTCTATATAAGGAGTCCTTTAAAGTTGTAAGGAGCTCTTACTTCGAAAGGGTTCTATAGCCTACCCGCGTGTCGGAGGGGAAAAAGGAACAGAGGCCGCGGTGCGATGCTCCTCAGTTGTAAGACTTACAACTGCAATCTCTCGTCGTTTTGTCGCAGTGGACAACAACATTGTTTTTGTTCCGCCAAAATAAACTCCAATGATAAAGCAACTGCGTATAGCCTCGATCATGTTGCTTTGAAATGGTAACGCGTGTACTGAAACACCGCGTATACGTATATCAATAAGTACACACATTCTCGAGTGATACACTCTTAAAAAAAAGGGTGTACTTTCACTCCTTTCTTTGCCACATATATAACACCCTTTTGGAGAGTACAATTACGCTCAAAAGGGTGTCTTCTCACTCCCTCAAGGGAGTAGCATAACACCTTCTCCCTGCAGGGGAGTAATGTTACTCTCCGGTAGGAAATAAGGGAGTGATGTTACTCCCTTGAGGGAGTGAGGAGACACCCTTTTGAGCGTAATTCTACTCTCCAATAGGGTGTTATATATGTGGCGAAAAAAGGAGTACAGCCTTTTTTTAAGAGTGTAGCAGAGAGCGTTGTATACGAAGCTGACGACATGAGCTTGAGCTATGCAGTCTACGTACCTGCGCCGGAACCGAAGCTACAGAGACGGCATGCGTCCAGATCTCCGGTAGCGTCGTGGTAGGCGGCAACGTGTTGGCGTGCTGTTGTTGCTTGTATGCGTACTCGTACATGATGGCTTGTTCTTCAGACATGTTGAGCATGGCGCTGGTGGCGGCAGTCAGCGGGTGTTCCGTGTAGTAGGTGCGCCATGCGGCCGCCTCGCCGCCGTCCCCGTCGGGCATCACCATGCCGCCCGACGACATGCGATGCTCGGGCACCACGAGAGCCGCCACCTGGAAGATTGACCACCTTTATATTCCGCTGCGGTGCTCAAGAAACACCGACATTTCCCCATTAGAGAGAGGAGATTGTAGTAGCAACACACACACGTGCAATCGACATATACGCTCTGCACAACGCTCGCCACGGGGGAAGGATCACAATTGCAGAGTGTTGTTAGCCAATTAAATGCTTTGCAAAACGCATAAGGAAAGACGTGGATGAAGATACTTTTCAGCAGCTTTTATGCGTTGCATGATTTCTGGTTGAGACGCGCGTATACCTGTTGTTGTTGGTCAGGACCTTCAACGAGGACAAGTGCGACCCCTTTGACGCAGGCTTCTTCGACGCTTATGTGACCAGCAGCTAATGCAGCTACCTCGGACACCGGAGGAAGCTCCGATGACGGTGCGACGACGGATGTGACAGGTGGAAGAGGTACGGTGAGTTCGGGAGCAGGGACGGCTACCGGCTCAGCACTGGCGCCGTCCACGGCACATGCTGGGCTGGTACGCTCACTCTGCGCTGCTGCATCCGATGGACCGCCACTGCGCAAAGAAAGTCCATTATTAGCCTCCCATGTGGCCTATAACGGGGTATGGGGAAGACAGAAGACAGACACTTGTGCGTCTCTGAATAACTACAGGGTTATTCTAGCAATCGTTACACATTTCGATCGCACTGTAAAAAGAGAAGACTAGGTTTGGCCCATCCCAAACTTGGCAGACTGAAAACCATTTATCTGAAGTTTCATTCGAATTTTTTGTAAGCGCTATGGTCGTGTAGAAAGCAAATTAAAAATAAAGCAAAATCTCGCCCCATGCATTTTCAATGGCCTATCCCCCACAAACACCGCCATCTTTTTCTTGTGTCTGCTTCACATTCACATCACTTTCCACAGGTAGCGCTGCCTACAACGATGTCACATGCTTCTGATTCTGACGTTATGCACCAATCTTCTTGTTCCAGTCTTTTTCTGTATGCTAGTGCCACCTGTGTGTGGTTAAATGAAACTGACGCGCACAGAGCAGAAAATGGCGGCTTTTGAGTGAGATAGGCCATTGAAAATGCATGGGGCGAGACTTTGCTTGATTTTTAATTTTTCTTCTAAAGGACCATAATACTCAGAGAAAATTCCAACAAAACTTCAGACAAATGGCTACCAGTCTGCAAAGTTTGGTGTTGGATGAACGCCGTCTTCTATTTTTACGATGCGATCAAAATGCGATCAAACGTTTGCTAGACTAACCCTGTATATGAACGACGCCGCAGTGGCCTGTCCCTGAATGAGTCTTGCCCAGTTGAAATTTGTTTAACGTGCGAGGAAAAAAAAAAGAGGAAAAAATAAAGAAAAGAAACCCCAGCACTCGGTACTTAACGTCCCTCGCAAAGCAGCTCGCGTATAGCGGACCACCTAGTAGCTGGAAGTCCTCGTTACAAGTAAACACGCATGCACTTTTACTATACAAGTGGTCGACTCTTTCAGGGCGAAGTTTGTCTTATGTCCGCCCATTTTGGTGCTACAAGCCTGTGTACAGCTCGCATCACAGTTCACTTGAACGCCATTATGGCCTGCGGTCCCTGTTGGTGCTTAGAAGAAATAACGGCGGATGGGTGTTTGGGTCATCTCATTCCAGTTATAGAGGGGTATAGCCATATCGTTATGAAGGGCGTCGCCAGGGTGGCTCTCTTTCCATTCGCAGGCTGGAGCGGCGTTCAAGTTAACATTGACGCGAGCTGTACCACTCCTAGAGACCGCAAGCTCACAAGAACAGAAAATCGCCGTCATTTATTATCGTTCGTCAGCGCCGCTTATCAACTTCATGTATACGGACGTGGACAGCGGGATGGGGTTTAGCCAACATCGGTCTGTCTTTTAGCATGACCTTGCGGATGGTGTATCCACTCAGCCGCCGTATGGGAGATGCCTCTTTCAAATCACTCTCCAAAGACCCGCAGCAAAGTCCAACGAAAATCAAAGGCAAGACAGAGAGCCTTGAATCATGCTCAGCCTTCGCAGAGCGCGAAAGGGCCTTCGGGCTTTTTTTAAAGTCGGACTGCGTGGGAACGCCACACCATGGAATTTTTCTCTTCATTTTTTAATAGCTCTCAACCAAGAGAGAGACAGACATCAGTATGCTGGGGTCGCACACGACGACCAAGAAGCTTATCGCGTCTTCTGCGACGCATTCCCCTTACTATCGCTCGGACGTTGGGTCGCGTACCGATATCCGCTTTTCTTGGTTCTCTTTTTTCTTTTATGCCTGCGTGTCCAGTCCGGTCCCCGCAGGATGGTATTTCGATGACGAAGCGCGTTTCTTTCGTTTTGCGGTGCTATAGAGGGCGACACCGTATATGGCTGCAGAAAGCGATGCCATTGCTATTCGCCGCGAGATCGAACAGTGTCGCCACCATGCGGCTGCTTTGCCGTCAGGTGTCGATGTTCCGATTAATGTACGTGGTTGTTGTGGGAGAGCTGTCAGCTTGAAAGACGGATAGCACCAACGAAAAAGAAAGCATTGGTAGTCGACGTCTGTGGTCATTTACATCGTAAGCACGTAGTTAATGACCATTACAGGATGATGTACAGAGGACTCTGTAAATTTGATTATATTACACAAATAACAGGTCAACATTGATAGTTTCAAAAAATGGGGAGGAACGACTGTCCTTTCTCGGGGCTTCCACGTTTTCATTCCCTTAAGATCGTTATCGTTATTTTTGTAATGAATTTCTTCCGCCCATGTCATACAAGAGGCAGCTTTTCGAGATATGTGCTAAGTTGCAATCTGGTCAGCATCAGGCACGTTGATGATCGCCCAGTCCCAAGTTGTTAAAATGTGATCCTATAAACTGCGAGCACGAAGTTGGTAAATACTCCGCGGCTTCCAACACACAGGCCATCCTATAAGAGAAGAACCTCAACAGTTAAAAGTTGAATCTGAGCACACGATCTACGGCGACCATCCAACGGGTCCCGTTAGTACACGACAACGAAGACTACGAAAAAACACTGACGTTCCCTGTCCGTCTCCATGTTTCTTTCGTAGTCTTCGTTGTTGCCAGCTCCAATTATGTTCTGCTTGTAACACCGCTCGTCTTCATCTTCATGGCATACGATTAACCAGTACGCGTGACACGTGTAACCACTCTTTCGCGGTGTACCCCAATAGTGTACCCACAAACATGGTCCCCCATCATTGCGTCCAGCGATGCACGGCGAGCTTATAAAATGACCGCCTAGAGCGAAGATCGTGATAAAAGGGTGAGTATCCAAAATTGGTTGCCTCCCCCCTCTCTCTCTCTCTCTCTTTCTCTCGCTTTATTTTCTAGGCGTCCATTTTATTGGAGGGTCGACGAACCCCTCTGATAAATGATCGAACACGTAGGACTTTATATTATGGCTCGAGAGGCCAGGTAGCAGCGGGAGGCGACCAACCGAGGTTCTTCTGTCCCGCCACCTCGTGCGATGGATGTTTTTACATGGTCGTATTACGATCGAGATGTCTGTCTACCTTTCAACGGCCGAACTTTACGGAATATTTTAATACGAGTTTTAAAAGCCTAGAGGGAAATTCTTATTACCTGCACTGGCTTTGCCATTTGAGTACATTCTTAAAAAATGACGGTGGTAGTGATACCTCACCGTATAGCACGCTCCTAGCCAACCATCATCCTGATTCCCGAATGACATCGCTCTCTCCGCATATCCCATAAACCACCTAAATGAGGCGGAGCTGCACGCGCCCTCAGGGAAGCCACCCTGCTCCAAGTCCTTCTCCCACTTTTTTCTTCTTTTTTTTAGCAGTTAATTACTTACAACTACTACACTCTTAAAAATGAACTTCACCGCATAGCACGCTCTGCGCCAACCATTGCCACGAATGATATCGTTATTTGCCCTGATTTGTTGAAAACGGGAGGCGTACGCCTTTTCTGTGACAATTATGAGCGTCACAAAAAAGGCGTACGCCTCCCGTTTTCACCTAATCAGGGTAGATATCATTCGAGATTATGGTTGGCTAGGAGCGTGCTATGCGGCGAAGCTCATTTTTAAGAGTGTACTACTACTTGAAAACGGGAGGCGTACGCCTTTCGAGACTGTATGAGTTTAGAGCTTTTATAGAGCCTCAGATATAGTTCAAAGCGAATTATTATTCTTCAGCTCGAACTCTAAGCGAACAACTTACTCAGCGCTTCTGGGGCAAATGGACTGTAAAAGTAGAACGAGAAAATAAAATGACGTGATGGCCAGAAATATCGGGGCAAATTCTGCTTTAACCTAAATTATGCCTGCCAACAAGTTTGAATAATAAATGCAGCAATTACGCGCATAATATCGAGCAAAAAAAAAAAAAAAGAAACGCGACAACCGCAATGATCGCACGAGCCATCTCCGTTACAAGTCTACAAGATAGCGCTTATTACATGAGGACGAATGAACTTATTTCGTTTGTCCGCTCTCTCTCCCCCTCTATCTGTCGATGGAATCGTGGAAACACGGCGCGGGCAATAAAGCAGACGGCGCTTCGAGCCGTAACCCCACGTGACCCCGGCTGTCAGCCATTCACAGCGGCCGTTCGTTGACCCCGCCCCCCCCTCTCTCTCTCTCGTCCAATGAAAGCGAAAGAAAAAGAGCAAGAAATAACGACGCGGTTCGTGAAAATGGATGGGCCGCGCGAACGTCTTCCGCTTGGGAGAACAAAAAGAAAGAAAATATTATTCTGACTACGTTCAATAGAAGCGGAACGATTGGATTTAATGAGGCGAATGAAATGGGATGGCTGGTTATTTTATTTACAGAACAAAAAAAAGAAAAAAAGGTCGCACAGTGCCAGGGGTTGGCTCTCGGTGCTGGTGATGCAATTGCGTTTCATTAAGAATATGAATTATTCTGAGAGGCAGGAAAATAAAGAGTTAAACGAAATGGGTTGTGCATTTTTATCGTGTGTGCAGTGGAGGGAAAGGGAATCCTAATCAATTTCCTGTTCGTGATGCAGTGCTTTTTGTAATCATTTCCGAGCGACGCGATAGGTTGCGAAAACATTCGGTCGGTTACAACAACCATGCGAAATAAAGAATTTTTTTTTATAGGCTTAAATGCCTTCCATGCACAGAGAAGGATGGTAGAAATTAGGAACTATTTCTCTCTCTCTCTCTTTTTTTTTCGCCGCCTCACTTGAAACATACTAATCATCGGTATATCCGCTGATAGACAAGAAAAACCTCCGAAAAGCAATATCCGAAACAAGATAATAACCGAAAAGAACCCTGATGTCCTTCGAGAAAATGAGAGAGGGAGCCATGAACACTTCACTGAACATTTTCTTCCGGCCTGGTACCTTTCTTCGCCGTCGTCCCGACTGCCCCCGTATATAGCGAAAATGTCGTTATAAGTGGACTAACCGTCCACTTACCCATCTAAAGACAGAGAAAATGGACATTATCCGCCATTGTGCGCTCTTGACTGTGCCCACGCTCACTTAGTCACGTGCAACTGCGGGAAAAAAAAAGTATGTAAAGGAGAAAAAAGAAAAAGTTGTCTTCTGAGAAGTGGCACCTTTCGGAAGTCTCTGAAGTCACGCGTGACGGAAACGCACGACTTGTCGCCCAGGTGTTGCTCTTACGCATATCAGACCGTATAGAAAGAGAGCACCTATAGGGTATAATAACGATTCACCGTTCTAGGAAGTCGAAATATAGTGCGTTATAAAGGGTATATACAAAACGGGTTAAAAATATAACAGTTGACTGAATATACACAACGTGCAGCTGCACTCGAGAGAAGCTCGTTTTTCCGTTCATACTATCATATGACCCCTCGTTATTTCACTCTCCTCGTTAATTGTTTGTATCATTACAGTATAGTTGTCAAATAAAGTTAAGTAATCATAATACGAAAAATTTCGTTATTGCAGTGCTGTTTACCGTGCGACAATTGCCCTTCAGTGCGTGCATATTCGTGCTTTTGTCATTTTTGGACACCATGTAGGACTTGGATCCTTATTGTGAAGAGGCTCATTACTTCATTCCCCACCGCCCCCTGGCGATGAAACTCCCCATTTACCATATCCAAATAAGGGGGGTGATATACGTTTATTTCGGAAAGGTCAGCCTGACTGAAGGTCGGCTTGCTATTCCTAAATCAAAATAAAGTTGTTGTTGTAGTTGGCTTCAGGGATTGTGTTATGAGGGCGTGCGTTCCGATTGTCGTATTTTTTCACTATATATATAGGGGACCACCCAGCTCATACAAGGACAACTCATATACCAGGACAACTCATACCGGTACAATTTCATATACCAAGCGAACTCATACGGCGGGGGTTGTTTTTGGGAGTAGCTTTTCGAAGTCAAAACTGAAGTCACGCCGGGAAAGGCCATACCAGGAAAAAATGTCACGGAATTTTACTTATACTAAGGGAAATGTAAGAATTTCCCAAATGACACGTACAAATATAGCGCACTGAAGGATAGTTAAACCGCACTACAATAGTTATTGGAAATTAGGGCATTTTGAAAAGAAATAAAATCGAAATTGTCCCACATTTTCGTCGTGTGTGGAATAATACTAAAACAGTACTTAATCATTTGAGTAAATCAATGGTTTCAACTCGCATTCCGGCTCCGGCGTCCCGATGTAGACACTCACATCCCCATTTTCTTTTCTTTTTTTCTTTACCACACATCACCGGTTCATAACAACACAACTCGGAAAAAATCGGAAGTTGTCCATTGGCACGCTTCTCCGAACATTTTTTTTTTCGGGATGCTTTTTTAAAATTTTAATTTTGTTTAGCTGTTCCGTTGCAAGCCAGAACTCGTGCCGCGCCTCTCATATACCAGTCTGAAATCGTCCCAGTCGATGTGACATGAGGAAATACGCCGAAGAAAATACACAGAGCTGACAAATAAGATTGTATCTCCATTAACGCAAATTCTCATTTCCCATTACAATTGTAGTGCGCTTTATAACTATCCTTCAGTGTGCGTCGGAGTCTTTTGTCGTTTGTTTTTGAGCCGACCCTCGTTATACGGGGTATTTATTTTTATCCTTTACCGAATTTTTATTAAAAAAAGCTATGAGAGCAGCTCATATGTCGTTTTTTGCAGTCGAGTTATTACGCGGACATCCAGTCGAAGAAAGTATATGCAACTATAAGATGTCTAATTACCAAAAATTCATTGATTAACTCCTCAGTTGGGGGATTTCGTACAAAAGTGAGATAGCAGACAGAGTCTAATCCTCGTTGAAAGTCATTAAACGTCTAACAAATCCTGAAACACGCACGCGCGTTAAAATATCCATCCCCGAATTTTGATACGCACACTCTTAAAAATGAACTTCACCGCACAGCACGCTCCTAGCCAACCATTATCTCGAATGATATCGTTATCTGCCCTGATTTGTTGAAAACGGGGGGCGTACGCCATTTCTGTGACACTTATGCTGTTCATAATTGTCACAGAAAAGGCGTACGCCCCCTGTTTTCAACAAATCAGGGCAGATAACGATATCATTCGAGATCATGATTGGCTAGGAGCGTGCTATGCGGTGAAGTTCATTTTTAAGAGTGCAGATGTTGCCGAAACCGCGGCCACCGGGAACGCGGGGAGCACAGCGCTCATTTGACGTCAGAGGGTCACGTGATTTGGAGCGATGGAGATGATTGGCGTAGGCAGATAAGCCTCCGTCGGCGTAGATGGATGCGCTCTTATTGAGGCGCGCCTTTTTGGTTTCGACTCACTCTCATACCGAAATTTCACCGGTGAATTGCATTTTACCGAAATTCATCGATGGATATTTCACGTCACGTGTTCTTTTCCGGATTTTTAAACGATAGAATGGCTTTCAACGAGGATTGTCTCCAGTTCCCCTATCTCGCTTTTGCCCCAAATCCCCTAATTAAAGAGTTAATTAATAAATTTTAGGTAATTAGTCACCTTGTTGTTACACGCTTTCTTCCAGAGGATGTCCGCCTGGCCGTGTAACTCAACTGCAAAAACGACATCTGTTCTGCTCTCATAGCTTTTTTTATAAAAATTCTGTAAAGGATAAAAATAAACACCCTGCATATAGATGTGATACCTTGAAAATGTAAGACACCTTTATTCTACCCGGGCTCCTTCCACCACACAGTTTCCTCTTGTTGCCTCAATAGACAGTGTCTTCGTTGCACATAATAATAATAATAATGAGTACATCTGCATGGGGGTAAAAGTTGCACAGCCGAAAAGCGGTTGGAGGCACAGTTCGGTTTCGATCTTATGTCTTGTGAGCTCGGAGTACACTCTAAAAACAGAACTTCACCGCGTAGCATGTAGTGCGCCAACCATTGCCACGAATGATAGGGTTATCGCTTTTGATTCGAGGAGAGGGGGGAGGCGTACGCCTTTTTGTGGCAATTTGGATATATGGTAATTGCCACAAAAAGGCGTACGCCTCCCCTCTCCTCGAATCAGAAGTGATAACCCTATCATTCGTGGCAATGGTTGGCGCACTACATGTTACGCGGTGAAGCTCTGTTTTTAGAGTACGTTTGAACGCAGTTCTCGGCAAAGCTCCATTAAGTATACGCAATTTCACGTTGTTACTTCTGTTCTGTGGACGGGATCAGCTATACGATGATAAGATGGAAAACTGCACTTATATATGTACCTAAAGTAGAACGCGTTATACGCGCCGTATTAACGGACGCGAACAACAGCGCGAACTCGCGAATCACACTTCACCCGATAACACCCGTAGGAAAAATCGATTTTACTCAGAGTTCATGGAACAGGGACAGATTTTTATCTGCCGAATTTAGGGAGATGCTTCAAGCAAGGATCAGTGCATTATAAATGTGCTCCTTTGAGGAGGCCCTATATATGCAAAATAAGCCAATGGGTGTCGCTCAAGACGCAAAACCTCCTTTCTATGTACTTACGTATCTTAAAAAAAAAAAAAAAAAACGCAACTACGGCGTATACGCCTCCGACTCCTCACACTCGACGAAAAAAAAAAAAAAAAACAGAAAGGAGTGCTTTTACTCATTTTTTGGGACTAAATGCATTGCCACAAAAGAAGTAAATCGAGAGTAAATGCGCGGGAGTAAATGAATGTCAACGAGTGGAGACTGCATTAAATACTTTGAATCAAACCGTCACCCGTGATATGTCGAGTGATATACATATAGCGCTTCTTCCTTCGCAAATTGTGTCCTACCTGTTTCTTACTTTGTGTGGGTGGAAAATTGCTAAGTTGGCAGAGTTATACAGCCTTATGCCATCAAATTGACCAAGAGCACATACTTACGTAGACTTGCATTAAGGAGTCCATTTGAGAAGTTGAGTGACTATTTACAGTTCTGGGGAGTAAATGTCGAGGTTACGGGACTAAAATGGGGAGTAATAGCAATCTATAGGGGGACTATAGTAGCTGCAATTACTCCCCATTTTACTCCTTGTTTCTTGGAGTGCAGGAGTATAAACTGATGTGAGTTACTCTATCCGAGGAGCAGCATCAAGGGGGTGTAATCGTTATTATTAATTGATAATGCTTTGAGCGCAGAAATGTGAAATGGAAGCGAGCAAAAAGTCGCGGAATGCTACTTCAGGAACCTCTTCTTTGATACAGCAAAGCAGCAGGCACATTACAATATAACTGATACTGTAAATACAGCAAAAAAAATAATAATAATATAAATAAGGAAAGAAAGGAACACTGTAAACGTTTTCACACCTTTAAAGGTGTGCGCTATGCACATTCAATCTGGTTGCGTAACATTTCAT
The DNA here is from genome assembly GCF_037126465.1 of Ornithodoros turicata. Classification (NCBI taxonomy): domain Eukaryota; kingdom Metazoa; phylum Arthropoda; class Arachnida; order Ixodida; family Argasidae; genus Ornithodoros; species Ornithodoros turicata. The sequence goes on from NC_088206.1 coordinate 1,641,760, forward strand.
CTCCAGGATGATATTTTACAAAATTCGGAAAGCATTACTAAAGATCAAGTGTCAGTGCAAATCTTGCTTTCATTATGTCTTGAATATCGTAGGTACGAGCTAATGCATATATGCATCGCTATCGATAATCGAGCACGCGCAAGTGTCTACAATACTGTTGAACAATGTTGAGATGTTGCAAAACTGAATTTTTTGGAGGACAGACAACGCTCGAGTAAAGAAAATTTGTGCGAAACCGTGCTCCATTATGATGTTACCAAAATTACACCTAAAAAGGCGTGCGCCATGCACGCTATTACACCTTTAAAGGTGTGAAAAGATTTAGAGTGAAGAGAGAAACAAGAAATACAAGTTGATTGGACAATTAACTTGAACGATTAATAAGGAAACGTGCGCGTAATGAAACGTGTACATCAGCATATGAGGCGTGCAGCCGATGGTCAAATGGTAACACGTGATCGCATCCAGGCCGATTAAAGTCAGTCTCTTCATAAGTTTCCGTAAAGCTATATACAACAACCGTGAAGACTCCCTATACATTTGGCAACCCACGAATAGCGCGATATCGCACCAAAAGGGTCACACATCTGAGAAAGCAACATTTCAGATACTGGAAATAAATGGCATCTATAAATAAAGGCGTTCGTGCCCGACCGTCGGGTGATAAAAAGAAAAGAAGAGACAGTCCGTACAGCCTCGTGGCTTTCATGTTAACGTCAAACGCGTGGGACGCGATGTCTGATCGGCCTGACACGTACGTCCGCGTGGGATCCAATAGCGTCAGCCCGAGATGTGCAGGGTTTTCCCCGGGACGAAGCATTCCTTTTCGTACGCGCCGTAAGGTGGCGCGGTAGACGTGCAAGCTTTCGGGTGGAAGTGGCCAGGAGCAACATGCCGTCACATCGGTAGAAGCGCCTCCAGATTTATTTTGCGGATATAAGAACAATTAAAGGAAATTCTCTCCTGTGCAGTATCAATATAATATAGCGTCTTCTTCAAACTTAATAATGTACTCAGTTTACTCTACTTTTCAGAGTAACTTTGTACCTTACAAATACTTTTAAAAGGCAGTATTTAGTGTATATAGTGTAATATACTTACTCCCCATCACTTTTTCGGGAGACAGTAATTTCCAGACAAAAGACTGACTTGGTTTGTTTTGGTTGGGCTCTATGCCATATACATAAATTTCATCTCAGATATTCCGGGGTATCTCCGTCATTCTGCGGCGTAGCCTGCCAAAAGTGGGCGGCACCTTTGTTATAACGCGGGGCAATGTGTTGGCTAGAAGGGCATGTTAGTGAATGCTCGGGGTCTGTCGAAGCCACGGAATAGAAACAGCGTTTTGTGGAATAATAACATTCATGTATGCCAAGGCGATATCGCGGGAAATAGGAGTATATCGGAACGATACGCTTGTTTGTTTTCGCTTTGTTTCTATTTGTTTGACAGTAATTTTCGCAACTTCTAACTTCATAGTATCTTGAAGGTAACGAGTTACTTTGAGTATTTAGTATTCTACTGAAATGCTTTTCCAGGTTGAGTATACTTAGTATATTTCTACTCATTTTTTATTTTTTGCCTGGTACTCAATAACTTAATTTACACGATTTTTTAAATTATTATCTCTTACAACCATGATGACGATACAAGAAAGGAGCGTCTTGTGCTTCGTACACCCTTATAACGACATTTTAGAAAAGGGTGTATATAATACACCATATTTACAACCTCAAAAAATCTGAAGAGAGATTCATTTAGTTTAAAGAAGGTGTGGTACTGCTAGATACACCCATTTTGCACATTTAAGAGCGTGAAAAGGTTTAGTGATACGTCAAAAATATTAATACATATAAAATATTTAAGAGGAAATGACGAGACAAATACAAAAGTCTAAATGTACAATATAGCAAAACCAATATTGTAGCAGTTGACGAGGTTCAGCATTAATACTCGTGACGCGAATAGAAGGCAATTTTCTGAAGAGTTCTCATACGTACACCAACGTTTTTTTTTTAAATTCCGTATTAGCGCCGCGAAGCAACTGTGGCTATGAGCGGCGTACAGACGTGGACAGATGGAGAGAGGACAGCAGGAAGGAGTGGGGGACAGGAGGGGGTTAGTATGCGTCCTGGGCAGACTTCAGGGGGAACTGTGCAGACATATTCGTCTGGAAAGTCTTCGGAAAATCCAGGGAAAACATCAGACAGCACGGTAGGATTCGAACCCACAACCTCCTAGTCTTCAGCACGACCTTGCGGGACAAACCTCTTGGGACAAAAGTTTACGGAACACCGGGGTGTCGCATTTCTCCTTTGCAGTGACACCATATAGCAGCGGATCCACACATACTGAGAGATGGATAGAATACCCGCTTCTTCCCGATAGCTAGCCAAGGGGGCCGCTCTGATGAAGAAATAAGAAGGTGCCGTGTTCCGTAAACTTTCGTCCCAAGCAGTACATCTCCATTTCGATAGAAATGTGACTTTATCTTGAGAAAATCTGTACACGCTTAGCCGGTATAGAAACCGAATAATATCGATACCTGCATATCGATACTTATAATTTCCATCCTTTCGTGCTGGACACACAATAACTGAACAAGCGTCAAGCACGCGAGATAAAACCTACGCATAAAAATAGAATGACAACAATTAAAAAAAGCAGCGGAGATGAATAAGGACAAAGTTGACGCAGTGAACAACACATCGGTATATACAGCGCGTTCAAAATCGGCCAATCCTTCCTCGCTCTCCACAGTGCATTGGCACGTAGAAGAGAGGAGAGGAGGCGACCCCCCCTGGCAATGCTGTTGAACTCGAGGCCATCACTCCTTCTCCATAGCTTTTCTTTTTTCGCCTACGTGGTATTTTATTGGGTTTCTCGGCGTCTTTGCGGCTTTGTTTACACGCTTCGACGAAAGCTATATTTTCTCGTTGTGCACTTTTGGACGCTCGTGGAAGCAAGGAACGAAAACGCACTTTGAACAAGAGATAAACTGATGTTCGGAGGCTGGAACAACATAGAAGGGACAGATACAAACAAAGCCTCAAATTGCCTAAGAAATCAACGATGAAAGATGAAAGTCACTGAAAAGGTTAGCCAGCTGTAGGGATCGAACCCACATCTTCTGGATTGCCGGTCCAGGGCTCTACCAATTGAGCTAAGCTAACACGCCTCTCCAGTGACTTTCGGGGTGCGTCATCTGAAGGGACGACAAACCAGCCACTCACTCTCAATCCAGAAGATGTGGGTTCGATCCCTACAGCCTGGCTAACCCTTTCAGTGACTTTCATCTTTCAACGCACTTTGAGTTTTTAATATAAAGTTAGTCCTTAGTGCAAGGTTCCTAGCTGTCTACCTCAAAAGTTATTCGACGGACAGCGTTCACCAGGGAGGCATCTTTCGCTTTGTGCTTGCAACGGGAGACTGCGGCACAGAAAACTGATCAGTATATATAGCCTATACGATGTATCGCAGCATTCGACCAAAGGAAGCGTTAATTGGTCCCCGCATGAGGATCCTCACAAAAATGGTGACGTCACAACTCCTTTATGAAAGTAAGTAAGCTTTTCCCCAAGAAAACCATCTTTCGAGCGAGTAAAATTTATACCTTCCAAAGGGACTTCTACATTACTCCATTTTCAAGGGGTATAACCACACCAGGTTCGCGCCAGCACTTCTGCACCTGCTTTAGTACCTTCCATGACATTTCTGGTTTAGTATGTATGTATGTATGTATGTATGTATGTATACAGGGTGTTTGCTCTAACGTGTCCAGAAATTTTATTTCAAGCGAGCGATAAAAGAGAAAAGAGCGCTATACTATTCAGCTATACTTGACTAAGAAACAGGAGTTTTCCACCAAAGTAACTGGTGCAAGTGATGTGGAGTTGCGGGCCTCACTCACTTAAAACCAAACCAAACCAGGTGCTACCAGTGAAGCAGTATCTGTTTCTTACTCAAGTAGCAGAAAAGTACCACTCTTTTCTTTTATCGCTCGCTTTAAATATAATTTCTGGACACGTTAGAGCAAACACCCTCTACACTCTAAATCTTTTCACACCTTTAAAGGTGTAACAACGTGTATGGCGCACGCCTTTTTAGGTGTAATTTTGGTAACATCATAATGGAGCACGGTTTCGCACAAATTTTCTTTACTCGAGTGTTGTCTGTCCTCCAAAAATTCAGTCTTGCGACATCTCAACGTTGTTCAACAGTATTGTAGACACTTGCGCGTGCTCGATTATCGTTAGCGATGCATATATGCATTAGCTCGTACCTACGATATCCAAGACATAATGAAAGCAAGATTTGCACTGACACTTGATCTTTAGTAATGCTTTCCAAATTTTGTAAAATATCATCCTGGAGATGCAATGTTACGCAACCAGGTTGAATGTGCATAGCGCACACCTTTAAAGGTGTGAAAAAGTTTACAGTGTACCCACTCGGTGCCCCGGTCCCACTAAAGCCCCACTATACTATGCGACCACTACCCATATAAGCTCACTGCGTATATGCTTGATCGCTCGATGCAACAATGGGATGGGAAAAGGTGTACGTGGGGCCCCTGTTTGTTGTGTTTCCTGGAATCGTGTCACTCTTCTTTCGGGCCACTGGAACCCCCGAGTGGAGGTTTTTCCCACAACGTGAAAGTTATCTATTGCTACTTGGAGGATGAGGTTTTCGATAGTTCCAAAGAACTATACTTAACACAGAAAGCACGCGAATTTGGAAGCTCCCTAGAACGCAGTAAACGACGGAATAAATAAGCGACGAAATTAGCGTGTCAGAAGGCCACGTGATGTCGTCCCGTATGGTGTGAAAACCTCATCAATTGATAACTTGGTGTAAAACCAATAAATATATAACCGAGACAATACAACTGAATACAACCGTGGCACACACGAGTTTATAACTCAGAAATCTACACACGAGAAGCAGGGTGTTCAAACTTAAAACTTAATTTAAATTTGGACAGGGAGTAAATTGTTGCAGTGAGGGACGGAGGTGGGGGGGGGGGGGCAGATGCAGGGAGGAAGGTGGGTAACTCTTTGACAGGGGGAGTTAAAATAGAGTAAAAGTGGGAAGTTACTCCGTCGTTACTCCTTTTTGCCTCAGATTGATATAGTAGTACTTCGTAAGAATTTTCTAGAAAAACTTACATGGATAACGCGAACCGGTGGATGCACGAACTGCCTCACTCCGCGCTGCCTTCTGCCGTGTGCAATTAACGCGAGTGCCTTATACGCGAGTGGAAAATACGGTATACTTGACAACGAATCACGTCTTGCATAAAAACAGTCGTTTAAGAGCGCAGAAAATCGTCAACATAAATTTTATCCACCGAAGCAACGGATTTTGCCACGTGACTAGTCAAACTCCTTTATAGCGAACACCTTTTTAACGAAAATACCACTACAGCAAATTTTTTTTGCGGTCCCGCTGGAGCCTATAGACATCCTTTTTAACGAAAATACCTTCACTGCGATTTTTTTTTGCTGTCCCCTGAGTTTCGTTGTAAAGGAGTTTGACTGTATAGGGCAGCCTGTAAATTCTTTTCTCTCGAGAGATCTTTCAAACTTTGCTCGGCCGTCGAGCTCTGACATTATATATAGATCGGGAGTGAGGCCTCGCGGTGACTCATTTGGTAGCGCGTTAATTCGCCTGCTGATGCCGATACCGTTGCGGGTTCGAACTCGGTGGCAAGAGTATATACAAGTTGCTTCGACACGCCGTCTTCCGGGAGGGACGTTATATACAGGGTGGCGTGTGTTGAGATTTCAGCGTATACGTTTAAGAACCCTCAGGTGGGCAAAAGTAATCCACGACCTTCTTGGCGTCGCGCATGATCACAGTTGTCTCGCGACGTAAAGTCACGAATTATTATTACATATTTTAGATCGGGAGTGAGGGCTATTCCAATTGGATCTCCCGTATATCCGGCACGAAAAACATGTTTCAACTGCACAGATAACAAAAACACGCAAGATGCATGCATGGGTCATTGAAACCGGAAGAGGTGTCCGTTATCGGTTCTAGTTTGAAGGAACCAAAGTCTTTTTTTTTTCTTTCCTACATCATGAATCTCCGTACAGCCATTGCAGACCGCAGGCCTACTCGCGTAGGCAGAAAAAAAAAAAAAAAAAGTGTGTCGGGATAGTTGAATATTTAACCTGTACCAAAGCGGACAAGGACAGAATGTCAGCGCTTGGCCTCAGAGGGAACCTGCCTTGTCTGAGTAATCCTCGGGCTCAAACGACGGTTGCTCCTATCAAACCGGAATACATACATACATCGAGGGGTGAGAGATGACGATTCGTTATCAGAAAGATCGAGAGATACATTGGGACATAGTAAGACACTCCCATACAGGATGTTTACCTAACTTGCCGCATCTCTTTTTTTCCCCTATATTCCTAAAACGCGTGTAGGATTTACCGCATTCCATGACAAAAGATAGACCCCTCTAGATGCGAAGAAATTTGCGAAAGCTGAGACTGCCGAGACGCGCAAATTATCGGACGCCCTCAGTTCTCAGTCAAATTAAATGCAAGAAACTGTGGAGGAAAACGGAAACCAGTTCAATATACAAAAATTCCGCAAATAGAAACGGATACCAAAATATTTTCGTTACCTTTACCGGAAGCCAAAACGGAAATCGCTACCGAAAATCGTCTGGAAGTGGTATAACGGGTTCGGAAACGAAAATTGAATATCTTAGGTATACGGGAAACGGAAACAACGTTAGTTTCAGTAACCAACCATATGGTTTTCCTTCAATTGCCTCTCGTATTAATTCGTGCATATTGGATCCGAGCGTTTTAGCCTTTTACGACTTTGGGGGAGGAAAGGTCGGATATGTACTCTCATGCATTCTGGGGATTCGTCATCAGGAGATAAGGAAGATTTGATTGACTGCAGTGAGGATGATCAGTGGCCAGATTAAAGTGAGAAGAAAAATGAGCGCGCGATATACGCTTTCCCCTCTTCCGATATAGCCTGGTTCGACGGTCTGTACAAACAAAAGCAAACAAAAAGTTTGCTGTTTGTTTCCGCTAAACTTCCATATGCTGCAGCCAATCAAGCTGGAGCCAATCAACCCTTAACGAGCTGGACTCTCGCATCCTCTCTCTCACAAAATTGCTTGGTCCCTGGCCACATCCAGCCTACCAATGCTCTGCCTTCAAAGCTCTCTTCACCTTTCTGGATGCCATAAGGACTTGGATCCTTATTGTGAAGGGGCTCATTTCATCACCACAAGCAATGAGGCAGAGTATCGCCCCCTGGCGATGAGACTCCCCATTCATCATCTCGAAATAAAGTTGTTGTTGTTGTTCCAATCAAGTACTGCTTACCTTCGGAAAACGAAATCGCGCTTTAAAGTAACAAGAGGCTCTTGGCTAACCTCTCACTTGGTCCACATGGATGGAAAAAGGCGGATGTGTTCAATTCGACAACTTAATACTGTAGTAGAACGAGTCTTCCTATACATGTTAACTGCGTATCATACGCTACAACATCGTTCCGACACGAACCCACCGAAATCCCCCTGAACCAGGCCTCCCTTCGACAAAACCCGCTTCATGGGTACAATTTCACCGGCTCTCAAGATCAAACCTTCGTTGCGCTTCCTGTAAGTAACATTTCCCGAACAGCAAGTCGTACAAAATAACAGCGGTCGAATAAAAACTTTACGACAATCCCCGCATATTTTCGCTTGTACGCTGGAAGAAGTGTCATAAAAACTATGCAGCTATTTTTTTCTTTTTTTTTTTTGCACGCTCTAACGCATTGCAAGCTTTCAGGCGTGGAACGTTTAAAGCACGGACAGAAAAAAGCTCCCATTAATCTTGATTCTGTAACATTTTATGCGATCTTCACACAGGTGCACACCTGACCGCGTGTGACCGCCGGTGGACTTACACGGCTATCTGCACACAAAGAAGAGAAGGGAACTTAAGACGGTTTATCGCACTTGGAAATCGCCAGGAAGATAGGGAAAAACGTTTTTTTTCCTTTTTGCGCCGCCACTCGTGACAGCAACATATTCGGGAGACAGATGCTTCCAAAAAGGAGGCGCCGCTTTATGAAGTGGGAGTGCGGTTAAAGTATCTTCCTTTTGTGCAGAATGTGTAACTTTACACAAAAAGTGCGGTTTATACACCGGTTCTTAGTGTCATTTCTCACGGGCAGGTGTTTTTGTGTCCCTACTGCATACTGAAGGCACTTTTATTTCCTCGGGTTGTTCCCCAACAGCTTCAAAGGTCACGCTATCTTCATGCTTTTTGAGCTGGACTATGTTCTTTTGTGTACAGGACAAACTTATGACTTGCGACGAAGTGCGGTTTATGCTCGGCGTCATTTATGCCGGACAGGTGTCACTGCTTTAGTACGGTAGCCTTTTGTGGCAAGGGAAAATTCGCGCAGTAGCCTCTGTGACCACGAAAATAAAATGATTCTAATGTTTCGATGGTTATTTCCAACAGGCGTCGCTGGCATAGTTTGAGCTTTGCTCCCCATGTCTTTCTATTTTGATTGAGGCTGTTCCCCGAGCACGTAGCAGGTGCTCTGGAATAGTTTTTCGTCTCTGATCTTGAAACGAGCGTGTTTTTCTTTTTTTTTTTGTTTTTTTTTAAGGAATAGCAAGTCGGTCTACGCCTTACGTCGAACTAACCTTTCCTTCCTTTCTTTTTCAATAAACATACCCCCCCCCCCCCCCCATGTGCGGTGACCACGGGCATATTTTTGCGTTAATAAAGAAAGAACCCATACTAAAAAGCACGTCCAATGAAGAAGAAGCCGCAGGACAGAAAAAACACATTTCAGCTTCTCGTGGTAGGATTATAGATAGCACGTTTCCAGGAGGCTGCTAGGTTTTGGTCTATTTTTTTTCTCTCGTTTTTTTTAGGTGTGTCCCTCCTTTTCTTTCTGTTACTTGACATGCGCATTTACTATGATTGCTTATTTTTGTTTATATTACGACGTATTTCGAAAGATTTTAAATGCAGATCGTAAAAGCAGTTTAGAGGAGTGCTGATAAGCGTCATCTCTTCGGGACTGAGTGTATTCCTTTTCGGTTTTGAGCAGCAGGAACGCTCGAAGATTTTAGGACGGGGTTGTTTTTTTTTATGTTCTCGACGGTACAAAGATGGTCGTTAAAACGAAACGGTGCAGTTTAACGATCGAGGGCCACTTTAGCTTGCGGACGAGTGCACCACCCTTTGTGAATTTACTGCGTGCCTAATACACGAGCCACGTGATTGGAGTTTTTGACGCATAATCTTTAAAAAAAAAACACGCAGTAACTGCCTTTGACAGATGCGCTTCAAGTACAAACTACCCAGTGTCAGCACTTTTGTAAAGTATGGATAACGCACGTCGACGGATATTGCACGCTGCCCAAACCCCTCGGTGAATATAACGCGCACCGACTTTTTGCGGCTCTTTTTCTTACCGTGTATAACGCCCCCGAACTCTCTCATCCACCTGTGGCATACGGAACATGTCCTTCTGTACTGTGCTGCTCACGAACTACAACGGTCTTTTTGGGCTCGACCATAGGCAGGGTTACAACGAGCCCCTGGTTCTTGAGAATGCTCCTTGGTCCTTAGGTCAACTCATCGTTGCAACGTTTTACCACCGAAGTCCTTGGATATTTCCATACGGACACAAGGCTGGCCTCGTCTCTCTTCTTCAACCATGGTACATTGTATCACTGCTGGTGGGGTTGATTCGGGTTCATCACACCAATTGCACGGTTCTGTCTTCATGCTTTGTATAGCACCTGGCGCATTTTCTAACAGCTAACAACTCATCAATGCAGAGTCGCATATATTTTTTGTTTTGTTTTACCTAGCTCACTTTACATATCCCCTAGTGTATAACGATACCGTGCATAGCGATACCGTGCATAACGATACCGTGCATAACGATACCGTGCATAACGATACCGTGCATAGCGATACCGTGCATAGCGATACCGTGCATAGCGATACGATGCCGTCGAGCGAGGCATCAGCCATATCGGTTACAAAAGCCTCATCTTAGATGTTTCCATTGAAAAGCGTCCACAACGATTCGATGGAAGAATGCACAAATGTTTCATTCTTCTAAGAGAGACGTGATGCAGTCATTTCTGAGTCTGGCTGCATTGTAAAAAGCGTGCTTTGAAATGGGGGTCAATCATCGTCTTGTATCACACGGCATTGAGAACTTGGCACGAAGTACGAGTTTCGAATTTAGAAAAGAAAACGAAAAAATGAAGTGAGAAATCATGTTGTCGAGAAAGTTATAGCTGAAGGAGCTACATTAAGAGGGTTAAGTTGTCGTTGGCCGTCCAAGCCACAAATATCGGTGATGGCTGCGATGCCCGATAGGGGGGCGCCACAGTCTGATCTGAGGGTCTTGATCGTCCTCACAGACGCCCTAGTCACTTGATCCGTTCACTTGACGGTTTTAGGTTCTAGTACTTTGTAAGTATTACTTGTAAATACTCCCGCATTTTTCATGTCATCGACGCTAATCATCCACCAAGCAACGTCTTGACAACGAACAAAAACCGAGACCAAACTCGACTGGACATGGCGGCGGCGGCTCCGAAGCCCTCTATAGAGGGGTTACATCAGAGAATAAACCCTACATTAATCGTAGCTCCGCGTGCATGTGTAAACACATTCGCCCAACACTGCCACAATTCTCAACTGGAAGATGTAGTGCCGAGAGAAGGAAAGCGACAACCGCTGAAAGGGCGGTACCTCATCCCATCTTCCAACCACCCACGACCCGATCGTCTGGGATGCATTTTTTTTTCCCGCGCCATTGTTTTCACGGACGGCCCCCTGGCGGTCATGAAAGCGTCTCTGGCCATCCGTTACCTCACTCTATATACATGTTCCACTTTATTCCATCTGTGCCTGCTCCGCAGCCTTGACTCGCTTTTAACGGAAGCACCTGCCTGAACATAAATTCAATCATCCCTTTGTGGTCTCTCGCATTTGTATCGTATGAAATATGGGGCTTAAGGACTAAGGTCGTGTGGATGTTGGCGCAGGAAGAAATATGGCGTGACGGCGTGTGATGGGTTAATATGTTGTGTCTGGGATGGGTTCAGTTGTAGTGATGGGTTAGTACGTTGTGTCTGGCGAAGCTTTGCTTTGGGGTATACGCATTAATGACTTTTTTCATGTCAGGTACATGAATAGCCTATGTATTGAGTGGTGTTCGATTTTCACCGTCCCTTATGAAAATGACTTTCTAGTTCCTATGCAGGACCTCTGGAAAGTTTACCTATGGTGTCCAGTGTCAATCTTGTCTATAGTAAACATATAGAAGTTGTAGCGAGTTTGTAACTTGCAAAGTCTATATATTTTCTCTACAGAATTCTGGAACTGGAATATATATATATATATATATATATATATATATATATATATATAGACTTTGTATGAAGTCTGTGTAGAGCTTATCACTACATCCGCTGCCGCTGCACACCAACAACGACCTTCTATGCCCATTATACTCTCGAGAGGAGACAGAAGATCCCTCCTCAGGCATTTGTCCGATTCCTGGTCTACCCTACAGTGGCAACACGACATTCCAACTATGTCCTCTTTGGGAAATGTAGACCCAACGCTGTCATACCGGCTGCCTGCAAAGCTTCCTCGTCCTCTGAAGTCACTCATCCACAGGCTACGTCTGAATGTGGCCTTCACTCCGTCCTATCGATAGCAGCTAGGCTGTGAGGCTAGCCCTATGTGCAACGAGTGTGGCGTACTTGCCGACGTTGAGCACATACTCCTCCGCTGCCGGACCTATGTCAACGAGAGGCGTACACTGCAGTCGCAGCTTGCCACCCTTGGCTGCCGCCCCTTCAACTTGTCGACCATCCTCGGCCCTTGGGACACCGCGGCCGACTCCAGGGCGGCCTTACGTCACGTGGTTGACTTCTTTGAGGCGACAGGCCTAAAGGACTCATTATGACCCCAGCAGCGCCCTCGGACATTCCCACCATCACGATCACGTCCAGCATCGTCATCGCCACTTCGATCATTCCCGTCATCTCTCATTGTCACCACTCATATTAGACACCCTATAGCTATGGAATAGCGTTCCACTCCTAGAGTGGAAAACCTCTCCACTTCATCATCACAATATATATGTTGTTGTTGTTATCACTACATCGTCATCACTTATTTATTGTTGTTGTTATACTGGGCATACGTGAAACTGGAACGGAACCGAAATTTTTTCAAGAACCGTAATCGGAACGTAACCGCAGTTCACCATCGGCAATTAATCGAAACCGTACCCTGAACCGAAAAATGTGATTTCGGTTACCGGTTCATATGAATCGGTTTAGGAGTTAATTAACGATAACAACTTTGGATGCGATATTTGTATCGCTTTACAACTCTCATTAGTGGTGTTGTACGTGCTACTGTTAAAGTATAGATCTGTTCGTCATCTGTTTTTCATTCAGAACTTGTGTAGACAACATACGGTCTTATGCGCTTGGGTTGAACCTAATCGGATGACATGTATTGCGTACCCTTATGAGTTACGAACTATTATTGTGATCAAGAGACAACTGATGTTCTGAGGCTGGAACAACATAGAAGGGACAAGGGTCTTCTGCGAGAAACGGTACGGGGGGGGGGGGGGAAATTCACCCACGAACCGACGGCATCGCTCATCATCGAAATCGCCGCGCGACGTAAAGCCAGCAATCCCTGAGAGACATTGCAAGATTATGAAGCCTGTCACCGTCGTCAAATCCTTATCGCTATACCTCAAACTATACGAACGCGTTGAGCTGTGCGGGTACCACTCGAATCATTGGTCAGAAGGGTATCGCTAACGTCCTCCGATCGCTCAATGTCCAGTAAGGAGGACATGGACTGACCACCTATAACCTTGACAGAATGTAACGCCTCCATGTCTTTGGGAAGTTGCTTCGATTCGAGCGGATGGGTTGCCCTTGAAGGTTTGCTTCCGGAAGGCCGTCTCGCCAGGTCATGCGGGTAGCATTCCACGACCTCACAGTCTCACTTTTTGCCATTGAAACAATGGCTGTGTCACGAAACGGCGAATTAGCTCTAAGAGGCAGAAGCGAACGCGCCATAAGTATGGAAGTGATGTTTTTAGCTCACTCTCTAGAGGAGTAGTTCCCGACTTTCTTATATACTGTAAACGTATTTTTATTCGCGATGTATTAATTTTCGCGAATTTCGCGACCACTAAAGAATCGCGAAAAATTGTACTCGCGAACAGAGCTTGACGTTTATCCCGCGAAAGAAAAATAGCCCCGGAATCGCGAAATTAAATACTCGCAAATAACTTCGCAAATGACTGAATGCGCGGTTCGCGAAAATTAGTACATCGCGAATAAAAATACGTTTACAGTATATGATGCTCACAGTCACGCTGTACGTTCAAGTTCAAGTCAATTATTTTTACTTAATCGATTTTCCCGTTCTTTTGCGCAGTAAACATTATGATATACAAATAAGTCATTCTTCGCAATAACCTTCGACAACTCGAAACTGTTAGGTCCTGAGTCGTCCGTCAAGGCGCTCAGGGTACTTGAAAATTTTCTACATACAACCGAGCTTATGAACATTCTATGACTCACTGAATGTGTGCTGCGTGTATACCACCAGCGATTCCGACATTTTACACTCACTTGGTCGAAACTTTTGAACTATACATGTTGAACTCCATCATCATCTATATGTTCTTCTCTGCTCATCACGTTTTTGGTTTCTCATCGTCTGTTTGTACTTTGTGTGTAAGCGTACTGGGGTAGCCAGTTCGACTTCGTCGAAACTCATATCCCCTTTTTCGTCTTTATCACATCACCATCATTCTTAAGCTTTTCAACTTTCTCCCTCTCATGCTGGTGGTCGATTCGACCCGCCGAGGATATCATTTGAACCCACCCTTCGAGGAGGCGATGAGCCAGGTTTTAGTACAGATCCCGACAAAAGTTTACGGGACACCAGAGTGACGTATTTCTTGATCTCAGCGCCACCCTGGCGGCGAACGGGAGTGGACACACCTATTGAGAGGTGCGTCGAGTTCGCGGTCACCTGTTTGTAAGTCTATCTGCTCCTTTTTGCAGCAACTGTGTGGCTCAGATGACTATACACACCACTCCAGTGTTCCGTAAACTTTTGTCGGGACCTGTACATCGGAAGGTGGTGGTTGTGATGGTGAATAGAGGCTCGCTTGCTGTATACATCGGAAGAACACTATACGAAAACGATGAAGCTATGAAATCCAAGCTTAGCAATGTGATGTCAGCCGCTTCAAAGAAACAGGGTGATTGGCTGATCATGTTTTTGGAACCGTTATCATGAACGCCCTTCAGATAAAAAACAAAACAAAAAAAAACCCCGCAATTATTTTAACACGGACTGAGAATGAAAGAGACGCGGTTTAATGACGCCTGTGCCTGCTTTGCGTTTCCAAAACGCGCACACGGACAGATCCATGCACAGCGGGTCTCAGCTGTCAAATAAAAATTCTGCTCGTATCCACGTCTCCTATACATGCAAATCAACATCGGCAACACACAAGGAACCGCAACGCCCTCACGCAACGGAAACGAGAACAATGACACACACACACATACCAAAGTATAAACAACGCAAAGTGTATTAACGAGGAAAGCGCTTTAAAGTAGAGGGAGGCACATGTAATACAATCGTGCCTTCGACAACAATGGCCGGCCTTGGCTTCTCAATAGAATAATTACTTATTGGGCCGCGAAAAAAGATGGCGCCCCAAATCGGTGCCCTTCGACGCAGACGAAATTGCAAAGCCGGCCAACGGCGCTCATATTCGTACAAGAGAATCGAGGCCGATTGTTTGCTTCACACAAGGAAGCATAACTAACCCCTTTGTTACTATTAGACTAATCGCGGAGCAGACAATTCGTTCACACGCAGCGCCACGTAGCGGAGGGTATGTTGACGAAGGGAATGTACCAAGGTGGATGTTTTCACTGTGAAGGATGCGCGTGGAGTCATAATAGGATTTTGATTGAAAAGTGCGATTGCAGTGGATGAATGCGTGGAGTTTTACAATCGCCATCAGATTCGCATCGGCTCACTTTCATACCAAGGCAGCCTTTGTTGGTATTGCGTACTCCTACTGAAAGCACCGAGACTACATTACCGGCACGTGAAGTGGACACTTGGATCCGCATCGTCCCCAAAAGGGAATTATAAAATGCAAATGAAGATTGATTGATTGATTGGAAAAAGAAAAAGTGGAGATGTTAGTCCCAAAGCACTCGAGACTGGCTACTCCAGGGGTCCAATCTTCAACTTGTCGTTATCCCATAACGGTGGCGAGAGGGCTTTGCCGTTGTCGGCCTGTCACAGAGGTGGGCAGCGTCACGACTGACGCCCTGGGGAATGTGCGTCCTGGGCCGACTTCTAAGGGGCCGACATATGTCCGACAGCGTCTGAGGAAAACCCAGGAAACACCCCAGACGGCATAGCCGGCACCGGGATTCGAACCCGGATACCTCCCAGTCTCGACGTGACATGGCGTGATGACGTAACGCGCGTTAAATGCATCACTTCGGCCCCTGATTCGCCACGAGTTCTTGCGCGAGCCTATCAAACCGGCTTCGAGGCGTACGAACTTCAACTTTAACGATAACGATCGATAACGATATGTGAAAGTTCAAGATCGGGACTCAGGACGCGTTAATTAGGTCTCACTATACATAAAGCGAAAGAAAAAAATGCAAATGTCACACGCAACATCGCAGGTGCATTTTGCAGATACGCAGTCTTATTTTGCTATCTCTGTAAACTTTAATATCTGTGTGTATACAGTATACTGGACGAGACAAGCATTCAAAATGCAGGAACACATTTTTGCTGTATAGAGCTTGCAAGGTTCTTCGATGGAACCTGGCCGTGGACGCGAGCAGTGTTGTCGTTGTGAACAAAATCGTCACTGTTTTGATATTTGAGTTTTAGTATACCGCTAGCGGGTGCCCGGAAGGCACCGTGTCTATATCACAATGATCATATAAGACGAGGGTTTTAGTGCATCGCACGCTATCGCTTTTGCGTACGTAAGGGATAGCGTTGGTGGTCCTCATGCGCACGCGCAAAACATAAACAGAGCTTCGCACGCAGTTCCGCCACGCTATTCGTTACGTACGCAAACGCCATAGCGTACGTACGGTGCACTAAAACTTTCTAATCGTATATCACTCTAAGAAAAAAAAAGGTAGAATTTCCTACCCAAAGTTGCAGCGGGACGGTATATACTTCTACCATTTCGTGCCAATTCACCCGCGACTTCTCCCCCGAGGGTATAAGCGGTGGCGTCCCTCTTCCTTCCTCCTCTCTCTCGCGTTTGCTCTGAGAGAAAATGGTAGAATTTCCTACCCAAGTTGGTAGAACGACAGATTCTACTCTCTAGTTTGTTTCTACTCTGAAATTATACCCAAAGCATAAAACAGGTTGGAGTAGAAATGTGGTTGCAATGCAGCTGTACCGAAATGGGTAGAAAATCATACATTTTTTTCTTAGAGTGTACGTTTTAGTACATCGGAAAGTGTTCACGACAACAGTTCCGAGACCATGCATGATAAGCCAATCACCTTCTTTCTTTGTAGCGAGTGACGTCACATTGCTAAGCTTGGACCCTCGTCTTCTAACAAGGGATTCGGATTATGTAAATAATCACAACCAATTTTTCAGTCGAATTTTGCCTGATAATTGTACATACGAATGCTAGACTGTACATATCTTTAGCACTTTGACATACTTGTAAAGATAGTTTGCACGCAGAACATCTACGTTGTTATTGTGTTAGTTAAAAGCAAAGTGTAATCTGGGCAGTTACTCGCGTAATTAAATAATTATGTTGATAAAATATTCTGAACAGCTTGCAGTTGAGAGAGAGTTTTGAGGACATCGTACGCTATCGCCTCTGCGTACGTAACGGATAGCGTTGATGGTTCTGCGCACGCCCATAACAGAAAGAGAGCTTCGCGCAGTGCGCAGAACCAACAACGCTGTCTGTTACGCACGCTATCGCCCTTGCGTACGATGTACTAAAACTCTCTGATAACTTCCTTTATCGTATCGCTTTCGCTGAAATCTTCCGATATAACGAAAACTCGCTAATAACGAAAAATAGCGGGCCGGTTGGTACATATCCATGACTGACTGTTGGCGACTGCACACTCCTAAAAAACAGGGTGTACTTAACTCCTTTTTCTTGCTACATATATCACTCCCTTTTGGAAAGTACAATTACTCTAAAAAAGGAGTCTCCTCACTGCCACAAGGGAGTAACATTACTCCCTTACTCCCTACCGGAGAGTAATATTACTCTCCAGTAGATAGAGCGTAACCCCACTCCCTAAAGGGAGTACAATTACTCTAGTGTACTTAGAGTAGCACTTAGAGTACAGTTACTCTCAAAAAAGGAGTCTCCTCACTGCCACAAGGGAGTAACATTACTCCCTTACTCCCTACCGGAGAGTAATATTACTCTCCGGTAGGGAGTTAGAGCGTAAGATGCGTAATCGAGCGTAGACTTCTTTTTGAGAGTAATTGTACTCTCCAAAAGGCAGTGATATATGTGGCAAGAAAAAAAAAGTGAAACTACACTTTTTTTTTAAGAGTGCAGTACGAAACTGACAGTAAACAAGAAAGACACGCACAGCTAACTCTTTCAACCAATTTAATGACAGAAAACGGTTTACACGCATTCGACAGATGACAGTTGTTTCCCGTTATTGAATTGGTTGAAAAGTGCGACGAGTTAGGAGTGTCATGCCCTTGTTTACTGTCCCTATATATATAGTTTCGTACTGTTACAGTCGCCAACAGTTGATATCTGCAACCTGTCCGCATATCTGCTCCTGCGTCCGAACCCTCAATGATTATTATTACTTCATCAGTAAGCATTCTGCGGATATCAGTTTACATCGGCAGACAGAGAAGTGCTTCGAAGGGTGCACTTTTATTATTTTTGACGGCGGTAAATGGGGCTGAATGTTTACCAATACGAAAGGAGTTGACGACGTTGTTCACATCTGTGCTGTTAGAGGCTAGCTTGGTGCGATTATGTGCATTTGAGCGCTGTAATATTTATGCCCTATTAAATAAAACAACAACAAACGGGTCTTGCCGAGCGTGACGTCACAGATACAAAACTTCGTTCCACGTTAACAATATGAGTGGCATGGGCGTTGTTAAGGGGAGGGGCACGTGTTAAAAAACGCGCTAAAGCCTCGTTTAACGGTGTGCAACAAGACTAAAGTATAGGGACCACTGGATCCACCACAAATAACTTACGCTTTGACATTCTTTTGTCGCGAATTAATGACATAAAGAGGAAAATGAAACGATCCGTTTAATCTATACCGGGAAGCTCGACTCGCGGAATTCCGAACGAAACCTTTGGAGAGGCTCACGTATATACATCAAACTCCCGCGAAAGATCAGAGCGTTGAACCATATACACTGGCGGCGAAATACCCAACCACGTTTCCGCACGAATCACCGCAATACAAACCGTCAAAACGGGCTTATTCCTTTCTTTTTCTATCCTCCCTATTTTTTCTGCGTCCACTTTCTTCCGATCCCGTAAGTATTATTATTATTTTTTTTGTTGTAATGCTCACTCCACCGAATACGTCCAAAATACGTGTGGGAAAATCGCTCACACCCTATAACGTCTTTCCGCCAAACTAAAAAGAACTTCCCCAAAACGCTTTCCTTTTTTTCCCCTTTCGCGGAGGAGACCTTTTGTTCCAAGGAGGTCCGGCACTATAGCTCCACCTTGCCGCAAGATAGAGCGACAAGTAGGCGTAGCGTGGTTGTCGCTTCATAAACGACAGAATCTTCAAAACCGACCCTTTTCTACGCAAAATCGCAGGTTCTCACGATTCCCTGTTTCCCCTATTATCTTCTCTCATATTCTATCTGACCACCTGGCCGAGAGAACTCTTTTCAAGACCATTTTTTCTCAACGGCCAGCCAGCTTTTTTTTCGTCTCCGGCCCAAAATAAGGGAATGGTCTACCCTTTTTTCGTGTATCCCTAAAAGGGGAAGAAGCAAGGTGTGGTCTTTCTGCCACCTCCAATGCATCTTACATCACAGGGGACAACGAACGCGGAAGCTTTGACTGTCCCCGCCTGCAGTTTGTTTTTTTGTCGGCGTCTCATGTAGGAGAAAGGGTTGTTTCAAGAACAAAGCCTTGTCCGGTCCCTTGACGTCCTTTTGAAGCTCCGAGGATGAAAAGACGCTTTTGTGGGACCGAGTTGCGTCATGGTGCATTGGGCGGGTGTCTTGAATGTGTGTAGGGAGCTTGAATGTGTCCGGCATGGGAAAAAGGGAGTTTTCCCGGAAAAGGGATCGACGCTATCTTTCTTCCTCTGATGAGGAACGGCTGGATAGGCACGCT
This sequence comes from Ornithodoros turicata, assembly GCF_037126465.1. Taxonomy (NCBI): domain Eukaryota; kingdom Metazoa; phylum Arthropoda; class Arachnida; order Ixodida; family Argasidae; genus Ornithodoros; species Ornithodoros turicata. Next base: position 1,661,212 of record NC_088206.1, read on the forward strand.
CAGTATAGTAAAGGGTTTAACCATTTGAGATTAACGAATAGCGAGCATGTTTCTGGGTGGAAGAGTTCGTTAGCAAACGCCTCTTGCGATATCTTATCGATAGGGGTGTGTGGCTTTTTCGTCTTTCATGGATGATGTCATCTACCAGGTACGGTGCTGTCGTGGAGGAATCGGGAATCTCGGACTCTCATAGAGCGCATACTAGTACCGTGAATGCACAGCCGGTCTCAGCGTAGAAGCCGTTATCTGAGAAAATGTCGGTGCTACGTATTATTGTACATAAATATCTGCCATCCTAACTATATACAGTTATCTGTAGTATAGCTGTCGTATATGTATGGAGGTATAGCCCCAAATCTAACTATTCCATTATAGCGTAGTTTTTTATGTCACAGAGTAAATATAAAAATGGGTGCTTCGCGTAAGCATCAGGTTATATGCGCTGCACCATACCTCTTATTGAAATGTTATTGGTGGAATAAAATGTCAAATTCGCAGCTGCTTGTTCACAGTATACATCGGACGAGCCCAAATCGCAGTGGGAAAAATCGTCTCTACCGAGAAAAATACGATTCGAAAAATACTCTACCCATTAACGTCAAAGGCGGCACACCCTGACAATTTGCCTCCAGTTTGTCATTACTTTTTCAATTACCCCCCACCAACAACAACCGCCTCTATTTATCGCCCTTCTTCTGCTATGGAGGCCACGTTGCTTCACTCCATTGAACACGGCTCGTACTTTTCAAAGCAACTCGCTCTATCGAACGTCATACGTAGATATTCCTTCTCACCGCTACGTAGCATTTCACGCCTGCGCTACTGGGGTGGTATTGGGACAAAAAGTATATAGGGGGTCGTTTTTTTTATTTATTTTCCCCTTAGACAGTTGTTGTTATTGTTGCACGGCAACACATACACACGCATCGTTCGTGTAAGAGCGGGATTTTATGTATAGCCGGCTTTGTGATCTTTCCAGGCGTGATTTCTTTGGCGTGAGCTCAAGCTGACGAAATTGTAAATTGAATTGGAGAAGGCCTCAATGGAGGCAGGATATTCTTCTCGACGTGTATACGCAGGATAATAAGAAGGTATCTTTGACAGGGAATAAGAAGGGAAGTGATATCGGGTTTCCATTATTGTCAGTCTGGAACTAATTGGCTGTCCTCCGAAATGAGTGACGTTTTTGAGAAGGGGCTGATGTTTTGATATCGCAGGAGGGTGTCGAGTGACGTTTTATAGGTCTAAGGGTACCGTCGTTGAAGGAGAAAGGGAGCGAAGCTTAACGGTGTGTGTTTGTTGTTTGGTCGTTTTACGCGTAAAATAGAAATGCGACGAAACGCGGGTTCGGTCCTGTTTAGTTGTTCTTTGCGAAGTCGCACGCGAGAGAGGATAGAATGTCTCTTTTAAATATACGTGCTTTATTTTTTTTTTTTTTTTACTCCGTGTTAGAACCGAGAAGTAACTGTGACCATAAATTACATAGAGACACGTACAGATGTTAAGGGGGCATCCTGGGGTAGACTTCGGGGAGCTGTGGCGATATCCATCGGGGGCGTTCGTCGGAAATACCGGAGGAAACCTGAGACAGAACAGCTGATGGTGGAATTCCAACCCAGCACCTCCCCTTGGAGCTACCAACAACGAGCTTTATATATACCGCTAGCTTTATTCTGCGTTATACACATGTTTATGTGCATGGAAGTTTTTTTTTTTTTTTCAAGTTAGCTTTTTCTGTGGACTCGTGTTTGTTTCAGTTATCGACAGCTTCGACTCATTTTCAGTTTCAATATAAAGTAAGCGCCGATTGCTTGAGTAAAGCGGTCAGCACGCGAGGCTCCCAAAGAGATTTGCCGTAGAAATGAAGGAGGTAATTATCTTCCAGGATAGTTGTGAGGTGTCGCTGTCCTCATTACGGCGATATACTATACCAGAGGTGAGTCGACATATAGGGAGGTTAACATTATTGTCCCGATTACAAGGTCGTGCGCCTATCCATCTTCCAGACCTATTCTTTTTCAACCACGAACACGGACCTATTAAGAATCGCCCCCGCAATGATTAAATCACCTGATCCATCACGTCGCGCTTTACTCAACACATTATATTCGGTCTCCCAGAGCCACCCCGCAAAATGTATTCTCTCCTCTCGACCGCGAATCAACATATACCTTAACCCCCCAAGCTATCACGACACCTTTTCCCCCCCCATCCATTACTGGTCATTCTCGTCGAGATAATGGGCATTTGCCCAAGAACGATCATCCGGGATGCTCAGCCAGGAACACAGTGCGGGATCAACTTGGGTGCACACGCAGGCACAGTGCGGGTGGGAAGACGGGAATGTATCACCTCTGTTGCATCCGACGTTTACACTAAGAGCACGCAAACGAAGCCTGGGATAAAGAGCAACAGGAAATGGCGGATATGTTAATAGAGCAGGGGTTTTCTCAGCACCCCCACCCCCTAATGCCTCTCCCCAAAGATCTTGCTACTCCCGACACCCTCCCCGCAGCGACTAAAATCCCTGGGAACATCATCCCCGTGTTAGACTTGAAGACAAAGGAGTAACACTGGGCCGGTTGGTGATCATCCATGATGAAGCGACGAAAGACAGCCTAATAAAAAAGGAGTACTTCTACTCCTTTTGGGGACTAAATGCACTACCACAAAAATTACTCCCTTTCGGGACTAATTGCGTCTGTAGTAAATGAATCCCACAGTGCGGATACTGCCTTTCACTCTCTGTCTTCCGTCCCCATGTACATAATTCATGTGCATAAGTGAAAATGCCTCGAATTAAACAGGCTAGTGTGATACGTCGAATGGTATAAAGCATTGCGATATGTATAGGGCACAGTTTGCTAAGAAAGAAGAACGGACTATTTCTTACTCTGTGGATATAAAATTGCTGAGTTATGTAGCCTTATACATTGAAATTGACAAAGAGAACATATATACAGAGTGTTGCATTCAGGGATCCATTTGTGTCGTTTAGTGACTATTTGCAATCCATATGGGGAGTAAATTCCAGGGTCATGGGACTAAAATGAGGAGTAATAGCAATCTAAAGGAGTAAAAGCAGCAGTTACTCCTTATCTTGCTCCTTTTTTTTTTTTTTTTTTCTTAGAGTGAGAACGGAGTGACTGTTTCCGTGCCTGCTCCGTCCTTGTGTCTTTTGTCGCTTCATCATGGTTTCCGTTTCTTCTGAATATTTCATTCGCGCGCGACTCAACGCAACAGACATCGTCAGGTTCTCCCCTCTATATTGCTGCTCGTGATAATTTCCCGGTGCTCCAGGGGGCAAGATGAGATACCTGGAAGCGATTATCATGTGCAGATAAGAGGTCTGACTGAGCGGTGTGACCTCGCTCATTTGCATGCAGTAATTATTTGGGGCGGGTAATTCATTCCGACTCCCCCTCGTCCCCGTGGCGGTTGTGTTCGTGATGAGATTGACCTCCTGAACTGTTCCTTCGTTTTTGCCCCTCGTCTGTTCGTGGTTCGGGAACAGAAAGGGGTGATCTTTCTTTTCTTTCGGAGGTAAGGTGAGGTGATCGAATAACTACTTCCTCAGGTGGAACTGTTTTCAGGTGGGGGAATGAGTATAGTGGACGCGGATTATTGTTCAGCATGAAATCTCTGTGCACAAGTATCGTACACTGTAAACTGGAAAACACCCTTATGGGTGTAAATGGCTTGTCCTATAACTCACACCACTTTTTACACCGTATGGTCTGGAACACCCATTTTAGAGGGTGTATTCTGTGTAAAACACCCTTTGAAAGGGTGCTTTCCCTTGGAAATGCCGTCTTTTGCACCCTTTCTCCCTTTATACGCCCTTTTAGGAGAGTGTTCAACAATATTTCACCCTCCTTAAAGGGTGTTTAAAGGGTGCAAAAGAAGGCATTTCCAAGGAAAAGCACCCTTTCAAAGGGTGTTTTACACAGAATACACCCTCTAAAATGGGTGTTCCAGACCATGCGGTGTAAAAAGTGGTGCGAGTTATAGGACAAGCCATTTACACCCATAAGGGTGTTTTTCAGTTTACAGTGAACGAACACTATCTGTACCACTAGTTTATCCAGAAGCGAGAGCTGGGGGGGGGGGGGGGGACGTGTGCTTTAACTGTTCAATCTGTGGTTGTACATAAATATTGCTCATGGCCTTTCTGACTCCGCATTTGTTTAACATTTTCAGGGGTGAACTTTTGCTTCTATCACATATAGCGTATCTTGCGAGATAATCTTCACGTCCTTCAGGGGTCCGTTTTAACGCGTATCCGACCAACGAAGAATGTCATAACAGAAAACGCAACCTTGCCGAGCAGCAAACGGGCAAGATCATCACTTAAATTTCTCTGCCTATACAAAAAAGAGTTTAATGTTGGATTTAGATTGGAAAATAGAGAAATCCGTCGGCCAACGAATTCAGCTACCCCCATGCCATATACCCCCAAATAAAGAGAAAGATACCCCTCTAGCATTGTCCTCTTAGCGAGGGTGGCGTCTTTGCGCATCGCGTCTATACGAAACCAACTCGATCGCATCAGTGCTCGCTCAAAACGCTACCATGCACCCAGATACAACTATACTATATATGTGATCGCCACAGCAGCAATGCAATGAACAAAATACAGTATAGCGCACGCAAGATTGTTACGCGTTCTCCATACGACAGTTCACTATACGAAGTTCTCAAGTGTCCACCTTCTTGGGCTATACCCAGCAGCACCTTTCCGGCATCGGTCATTCGACATCCCTTATGCGGCCAATATAGCGAGGCACCGCGTCCTATAGTCTAAGTCCAGAGTTCGGCTCCTTCGTGTATACATTGAACAAAATTGATCCTGGTATCTAGCCCTCGGTAACCCCCAAAATATTCCGAGGGCATTTAATTATTTAGCTTGACTGTCTTGCACGTACTGGCATCCTGCCCTCACTTCGAACACCAACGCCAACAGTATTTCACCGCATTCTACAGATACCATGTCCCACTCCACCCAGCCCTTCTACTGGGTGACACCCCTCTTGTGCCGTTTGATAACGTAATCAAATTTTTGACCACGTGTGGGTTTCTTAATCAGATGTAGATGATAAGCATTGCTCCGCTTTTATCAGATATCACCGAACTCCTCATGTAAATATCTCATTGTCACACTTGTAGATAGCTTTTAACTGCCATGATCGCTTGTTATCGTCATCCCCCTCTCTGTCTTATCCTGGTCAATCTAATCGCTCATCGCGCATACCTCATACCTGTAGATAGGTTTTAACTACCACACACTCTCTCTCACATCATCTTTCCCATAATCATCTCAGATACACTCACCATGGTTTTGGCGCTCTATGGCCTTTGTTGCCTTTGTGCCATTAAACACATAATCAATCAATCAATCAATTTAATTATTTAATTCGAAAATGTCGGAACCACGTGTATACGTGGCAGACACGATTGGCGAATAACAAAAAATGAGCGAGCAGGACGCACGAGGAAAAGAGCGTGTGTAGAATAAGCTGTGAGGTGGGCATTTCGGTGTGACAGGACTGGGTCAGAGCGTCGGCAATTAGCCTGCCACCGGGAGCCCCGTAATTTATGAGGATGCTCCGTCCAAGAGCATTGTGTGTCGTGGGTGACGGCCGCCAGATTGCTACGTGCGTGCGGTCATTGCGCGAGTACAGCGGCTGCGTTGGGTGGATATACAGTATAGTGCACGGCCTGGTTTCCGAGGGAAGTCCGGTATTTGTTCTCGCGGACTGGGCGACGGGCGAAGCATTGCCTCCAAGTGAGACTTGGAGATCAAATCCAATAGCCCGAATACGCTTCGGTCTCCACCGATTTCCTCGCCCCCCGTAATATCGTCAGACCGCGTAGATCTAGATAATCAGAAAGATGATCCGTAACACAAGGTTGTATCGGAAAGGTTCGCGGCGGCAAATCCTGCTATAGTACTCTGCTACACTATAAATTGGAGAGCTAAACGTTCAGAGAAAACGCGCATGATGTTCAGATAATGTAAAATTGGGACGTAAAAGACAAAAGGGAAATGGGGTCAAAACCAATTTTTCCATGCATGTACTCGCAAAAAAAAAAAAAAAAAAGTATAGAGTATATTTTTTGAATTCGCCGATTTACGTCGGCCGCGTGGTCATAGGCGCCTGTCAGATGACCAATTTTGCCCCCTTGAACAGCGTACACGACATTGATGACGATTGTCACCGTTGCGACCCAAGCAAGACGGAATTATATATCTATGTGTACAGCCTTATACTTCGCGGCTGTACCTAGGCGATTGAAAAGAATGTAGGCAACATTGCGTGACGAAGGAAATTGGTTCAAAGCCAACGGAAAGTACAGTGACCTGCCAATCACAACACTCGAAAGCTGTATACACGCTCGCATTGATAGCAAATCACATATACAGCAGACCTTGTAGGGTCCGTTGCCGGTGAATACAAAGCGCCCGTATACCAAGCAATACATGCATGGTATGCATGACAACGCCTTAGTCTGTATTTAACCCACGGGGTACCTTGTGCAACTTTTTATTGGACAACACAAGCGGAAGACCTGCTGTCTTGCGTTTGTGATACATGGTTGCCAGAATCGTTCGCGTCGTACGTTCTCGTACGAATCTAATATACAAACGGATAGATTGTTCGCTCAGCTGATGTCAGCGGATGGAAACGTCTGGAGACTTTGAATCAGACGTTCAGTGGATACGACATTCATGACATGTGCACCGCAAACGGCAACAAAGTACGGCAAACTTGGGTCACAAGGTGCGTGCCAGTATGCGGGGGTGGGGGTACTATCAGATATGGCGCCCGTGACTTTCGCGGCAAATGACAGCAAAAAGCTAATCGAAATTTCTGGTTTATATCGCAACGTAACTATGATGCAGAGCGATGGCCATTGGATCAATTTTGTCGACGCTGCCTGACATCTGCGGAAGACGGCGTGTCTATAACTAACTTGTATACCCTGCCACAAAGTTGCTGTCGTGGACATTGCAGGCACCCAAGCATATTCCCAAACACCGAAGCGCACAGGCACAAGGAATATATGTTAAACGCAGAATTACGCAGTTCACAAAAGTTGGCATGGATATGGATATATGGGCACAAATCTGCAGCTCTCGCCTTCACAAGGAAGCATATGCACCCCTATAAGCTTTTCCTTGCTGGTTCGCCGATCAAGCAGGTGAAACATCACAGGCTACTGGGTGTCGTCTACGACTGCAACTTGTCCTGGAAAAAACACATTGATCACCTTGACAAAAAGGTTCAGCGGTGGACCTCCGTCCTTCGTCATTTTGCTGGCGCCAAGTGGGGTAATGATGAGCAATCACTCCTGGCTGTTCATAAGGCTTTTTTGTTCGTGGTACACTTGTGCATAGCCTTCCTGTTCTTCACGGCACATTTCTGAGACACAAGTTCAGCGGCTTCGGTGCTTCCTTGCACGAAGCTGAGAATCTGTCTTGGCGTCCCCAGAGTTGCGCGGATGGTCATAACCGAAGCTCATGAAATACCAATTGACTGTACGTCACTATTTACGCCTTATAGCTCATCACCGCCGTCAGCCATTGGTAGCAAGACTTCACTGGCACAAGCAGAGCAACCTCTACAAAATCATTGCGGAAGCAATGCCTAAATTTCCCTCGTTTGTAGTAAAGCCAACAGTGTCTTCGATTCCCCCGTGGTCTCTCTCACTGCCCTCGATCTCCCCCGGCATTCCGGCACTCAATGTTTAAAAAAAAGCAAGTGCCACCGTCAGTCCTTCGCCAGATGTCATTGAACATGATACGCTGAGCACACTGTCGTCTACACCGACGAGTCTTCTACACTCGTAATTCATCGGCCGCCTTCGGTCCAGGTGTCTCACGGATATCGCCTGGCACACTGCACTTCATCTACGTCTGCGGAGCTTTACGGCATCTTGTCGTTCCTGCGGTATATGCTCTGCGCGAGGCTCGCGAATGTGGGCGGTATACACGGACTCCCAAGGGCAGCCCTGCAGTGCAGAGCGAGCATAGGTGCGCGAGGTACATTAGCTCCAATTGTCACAGGCATCCTCAGCGACGTTCAGCGTCTCTGTGACGTAGGCCACTCCGTCACTTTTCAGTGTATCCCAGGTCACGGTGGACTAAGCGGAAATGTAGGGGCTGACAGAGTGGCTGCTGCTGCCAGACAATATGCCAGACAGTGATACCGGATATGTTGACCCGTGGTGACTGGAGGACATTCTTGTCGGTGATGATACAACCAATGGCGGCGCAACAACATTGCCGAGACATTACAGACAGGTCCTTGTTGCATGCCGTAGATCCAACTTTGTCGTTTTCCCTCCCAGGCCGTTTGCCCCGCTGTCTCTCCTCCCTTCTGCATGGACTTCACCTCAATGTGGCCTTCACCCCGCAGTTGAAACACAGACTATATAGGGTATGCTTCCACCAGCTCGTGTTCCAACTGCGGCATGGTGGCAAGCATTCAACACATCCTCATCGACTGCCCTCTCTACAGTTCGGAGACGGCAATGCTCCAGTCCCAACTGCCCGTATAAACAACAAGCCGCTCAGCCTGCCGCAATCTTGGGTCGGTGTTCTAACCCTGTGCAGCACCGTCAATGCCTGCACTCATTCTATCATGTTCTTGACGTCTGCTAGCCTGCTCGAACTCCTCTGACCTCAGAGCTTTTGCCATGAATACGGAGATGTGATCTTCACAGCACTATACATCTCCGGTGGCCGACTGAATGAACTACTATCCCCATCAGTTACGACGCATCCGCGTGTGTGATATCTCATTTGAGTGTGTCATGTGTGTATGCCTCATCTTTTTCATGGTCATCCCACTCATATAATTAACCCATGTGCACCGAGGTATGGTACCGAAATGTGTTGCGGTGAGTCACCTCCCATCGTCATTCATGCAGTTGTTGTTGAACACGCATCTGGAAACAGGGTAGATGGCGGCTCTGATGTGAGAAAGATATTCCTATATGTGAGCAGGAATTACGAGACAGACCCCTCTTTACACAGACATATTTATAACACGTTGGCTACACGCGATCCAAAAACACGCTCAAGGGACATCCTACGCAACAGTTGTTTAGAGACGGATCTGCAACATCGATACCAAGATCCGCGTCACTCCGGTCATTAGACTGCGAAAATGGGGTCGTTACTCCACGGCTGCCTATAATACGCACGTACACCCATTATATCCGAGGAGCCCGCATAAAAGTCTCGGACAGCTAAATTCGGCGAGCGATATACAGTGGCCCAATTGGGGCTCCAACGGAAATTATTACTCACGGCCAGGTGTTGTAGCTGGAGGCTATATGCGTTGTTTTATTTGAAAGTTGCCAAGGTCTTTATTGCTCCGTTGGGTTGGTCTTGAGGAGCTGTTCACGATGTTCGAGTAGGACGACGGATTAAATTATGAATTATTCGGATTGGAATAATGTCGCCGAATCCTATATAGAGTTTACTTACGCTTGCTTTTCATATCAATTGTATCGTTAATGATTCGGTGATGGCATTGTATCGCTACATACCCACTGCGTGTCCTCCACCTTTTTTTTTTGTTGTGTTTTGCAATAAACCTATATCCCCCCCCCCCTCTTCGTGAACTCGTGGGGTAAAAATTGAACGGTGTTTAAACAGTTCGCGGGGAAATCACGGACAAGCACGGAGTATTTCCTGATTCACGTAGAGAAAGAATTTTTTCAGTCGCTAGACTAAATTGCACAATGAGAATATTCTGAAGAGCAAGCCAGAAGAAATCGTATGCACGATGGCAAAGTTTGCAACTTCCAATGAGGTTCATTTCGGCTTTTATAACTATATCGGCTGGTATCAGCTTTAATACAGGAATTGAGAGGCTAACTAATAGTACTGAAGGGACATGTACACTATACACGGCGGAGCACGTACTTATCACACAGATGTACTTATTGTATGCAAAGGGTCAAGGTCATAACGCGTACTTCCTCCTTTTTATAGATCAAGATAACGAAGCCGGTATACGAGGCGTTACTTATGAAACGCGTAGAGCGCATGGTTGCCAACAGATGAAGTGCAACGTTTTTCCAACGAAGTACTGCAACTATATACGTCCCTGTGCAACTCCTTGTTCGGCATCCAAACTTGAGAGCGGAATATTTGGCGTTCAAAGCTCCTAAGTGCTACATCGCGGAACAATACAATCAAAGCATTATGTTTTCTACTTGCTTATACGAATGCCTCCTAATGAACCGCTTCTCAACCGTAATTATGTCATGTGTGTTTCTACAAAGGCTGTCGGGCAACACAAAAGGCGTCTGTCAGACATTGCATTCACCACCCATTTCACGTGGATTCTCGCGAACGTGATGCTACAGTCTGGGTCAGATATTGTGCGCGGTTTGTAGAGGGCGTTGCGAGCCGTCGCCCAGGGTGGGGCATCGTGAATGCCCCAAGGCGCGGAAGAATACCCAGCGAGACGCGTTCGTTCACCTTTTGCTGCGCGCATTTTTATTTCTGCGGGCGCTCCTGAGGTGCACAACGGCTCGTTAGGCTTTGGTCGCTCGACGCCCTTCGAAGTCTACGACGAATTCTAAGAAAGTCGTTGCGCAGCACGCACGATATAGGAACTGTATAGCTGCGGTTAGATGATGTCAGCTTAGAGCATCTGGCAACACTGCCTTGAAACAATTTCGCAGTAGCATGTGTCTTTATGGCGAATTCGCCTGGTCATTTCGTGGCAATTGTTGTTTTCTTTTTTGTTTTGTTTTTTCGGATTCCGAGCAGTCATGTTCGCTTGGTCAAAGCGAAGCAATCTCGCATGTTCGCGTGCGGTGCGCACTTTCCCAGCGCCAGAAATTGGCCAGCTAGCACTTTTTTCTCCCGGTCTCGAAACGATCAAGCAGCGGGTTGCCCAACTATATCCGGTGTCGTCACATCCGCACTGCAACGGTGGCGAGTGCTCTCATTGGCCCGCTCGTCAAAGTTCACGTGGTTTAGCAGACGACGGGACCCGAAGACGAGCGACCACGGTGCCCCTGGTGAGCGGTTTTAGTCACTTAAGTGACTAAAACCGCTAGATTCTTGGCACTCATGTTTCGGGTGGTAACGGTCACGTGATCCAGCTCGGGCGTCAACCTAGCAATTTGCGAGCGCTATGCAGTGTTGCCATGAAATGACCACCCGAATCCGCCATAGACTGCAGAAAGTACCGTATCTCCGGCATCCAATCAACCAATAAGATTCTGAGTCAGGCACGCTGTCATTGGTTCCGCAAGGTACGATAACTTCACTGTGAGGTTACCAACGGTGTGCACTCTCTATTGAATAAATAGATCCGCGGCATCCGCAGCGGCATTTGAAAATATTTTTTAATCACGACTGAAATTGCGGTGAAAAGACGAGGGGCGACGCTTGGTGGGAAACAATCGCCTATTCGTCGAGCAACGGTGTTACATGTCCCCAACCTTGTATCGGCTAAGTCGTGGGCTACGTAGCCGGCTTCATTAACTTTCTTTGAAAAGTTTGTTCAAACGAGATAGTCCCCGACATGTATTATCTCAAAATGCAAGAACATTGGTACATTGTGGAAATGAGTAACAAACTATCAGCAGAAACACCATGAGAGTCACCCACGCAAAAATGCACCACGTCAGGCAAGCCGACGTGGTGATGGTAGCGGTGCACAGATGCCGCTGTACACTCCCATCGTTATTGGCATGTTTATGTTCGCCGCCCTACAAGGGGGAACTGCGGAATTCGTGTCGGGTCTTAGACACAGGGTTGCCCGTAATATTAAATCTGAATTTTCGAACAAACTACGAGGTGGATTTGGACGAAATTTGTGGCGTTTGTATACTGAGCACCCAGGCTGTCGAATGAGCCAGCAGTATAAAATTGTATACCTGCTGCTTTACAGTACCTTTAATCATTAGGTGTTTGAAATTTTAGAAAACGCCTAGTTGAATCGACGAGGGAAGATAATTCCTTGAGTCTCAGCGAATCTGTGACAACAGACAAACCGAACTGGACGACACGCCCTGTCCGGTTTGTTTTGAGAACGTGTCGCGTTATTTTCTGTTCCTTGTCTCAGGTTCTCTCATCGTTTTACAATGTACTAGCTCGCCTGCACCACTTCTATACCATTCCCTTTGTCTCCTGTGCAAGTTTCCCTCACACTCAAGGAATTATGCTTCCCTCATCGAATCTATACCCTTCTTCTATGCTCATCGCCTATTTTAAGGTCACGTGAACATTTCATTTCTTCTACGTGAAGCCAACAACGGACAACCGAATTCGCCAGATGTGAAGTCGCCCCTTCGAATTGTATGAGATGACAAACTGCACAGTCCAACGACACGAAAATTATCCTCGACTTGTTCCTCAGCAGCAATCCCTCTTACACACAGCGACAATCCAATACTATGTATGCATGAGTAATAAAGGTGTCTGATGCAAAATCGAAACACAATTCGCAGAACCGTAACTTCGTGTCTCTATATAAGCAATCAGTTGGAAGAATGTGTCGACAATGGACGTGTCCATGATGAAAATCACTGTCTCATGTTACAGCTTAGCGACTCATATTTCATCGCAGTCCTCCAGCGAGCTGAATTTTAACACAGAGTGCTCCCTACAAAAGTATTATATTATCATATATATTATGTTATGTATCAGGCTCAGTTATTCGCCGATAAGTCGTAAAAAAAAAGCAGTGCCCAGTTAACTTTCGCAACAGCATACAGCCTTCGGTGTGCATGGGGTTTGCGTATAGTCTCATATAGCAATAATAACTTTGTTGCGATATTTATTTTTCTGTGTTTGTACCATTTTGAAACACAACACGCACTTCTGTCGTTGCATTTGAATTAACCGTGAGTGCAAACATGGGCGGAGGATAGGACACACAATTCAAACGACGACAGATTAATGAGATAATTCGGGGCTTTACGTCGCGAGCCAACTGTGACGACGACAAAGTAAAATGAAGAACAAAGGCAGGTGTCGTGCCCTCCCACATGACATAACCAACTTTCAGAATGGCTATCCAGCTGGGTTACCAGGCGCTATTCGCCCTGACAATTACTTGTTGCTTTGCTCGATTGACGGCAAAACCTCCTGAAACGCAACGGCAAAACGCACATGCATGAAGCAAATGCATGCAGCGATTCACAGGGCAGCGATGGGGCTGCAAACTGCATTCTCTTATATGTGTGGGATGTAACCCTGAATTAGTGCACGATGTTACTTACAACATTTTGATTACGAAGCTAAACTAATGACTAACAATACAAAAAAAAAAAAAAAAAACGCACAACTTTCCGCAGGCTTATTTAGGTCGATGTACCATCTAACGTAACCCAAGTGCCACATATGTCATTTGAAATACATTGAGCAGAAAAAGTAATAATTTAAATAATAATAATGATAAAAGGTAGTAATGCGCTTTCCATTATTCAAATAATGGGTGGGACTAATTTGGCTGGCATTTCGATTAAAATGGACGGGAAAGCCCGCATGACACATACAAGTAAGCTGAGCATGAAACTTCACGCTGTACTGCCATGTTACATGCAAAGACAATGAGATGTATGCAACAACTCCGCAAAGGACGCACCCACTTATTGACAGAGCCTGCCAATCGAAGGCGCGGTGCATTCGAGGAAAATTAAGGAAGGGGTAAACAACGAGTAGGAGTGAGATCTTATCGGTGCACTGCGGGCAGCCGTTCGAACAGGAGGGCATCAACCGCTTGTTGATTACAGGTAAGATAAGAGATATAGAACGTCGCTGAAAAACTACAGTGGAAATTCTGATACTGCGTAACTGCAGCGGTTAGGTATTCAAATATGCGAGGCAGCTGAATATTGAAGAGCCACAGAAAAAAGAGAGAAAGAGAAAAAAATAATAAAAGAACGACAGGAAACCCTAACGTCTTTATCATAGATGACGTTGAGGCGATCTTTGGGGTTCGTAAAGTGACCTGAAGTGGCATCATCTGCAATTACCTATACACGTCAACATAACACGGCGAAAGTGCACAGCGATGACAGTTGAACGTGCCAGACGAACGGCAAGAAAGTTAAGAAAGTTGAAAAAGTGGAAAATCCTAGGTGGGCGTAGTTGTACACTGTAAAGCTACGTAACCGCGCATGCAGGAGCGCTCACAAACAATCAAGCAGTGAAGGTTATTGGTGCGAAACATTACAGCGTGATAACCCAAAAGAAAAAGCGACTTACCAAAACGTTCACTAAGCATATCCAGCAGTAGCAGCAGTGCATGCGGAAACACACAGAAAGCGCACAAATTTTTCCGGCTCAAAAATCCGAGGCATAAATCCGGGCCACACAGCTGCATTCAAAAGCCGTCCCAAGCAATCGCAGAAATCACGTGGTTTAAGCTTTGTATCCGGTGTTGAATGTCGGCACAGCCTTACCTGCAGGGAGCTTTTGACAGGGCCGCTCCGGAGCCGGCATTCCGGATGCCACGAAACCTTCTCCGGAGCTTCAAACCGGTGCGCGCCCCCGCGGCGCTCACTTGGGTCACGTGACCCACTGACGGAGAAGTCACGTGGTCCGGAGCCAATGAGGCGGAGCGGGCCCGTTCGCGTTGCTCCTCCCGCCCTCTGCCGGAGCTTCCTCGTGATGCAGCCGCGAAAATTAATTCTGCGGCAGTGAGAGACGAAGCGGCTGTTGCTCATGGGAATCGCGCGCATTTTCGGTTTCTGCGACATGTTTCTCTTCTTTGTGTGTGCGGTTGGGAACAATGGGTTTAGGGTGTAGTACGGGGGTAATGTATAGGAGAAAAGACAAGGGGTGTAGCTGCGAGACAAGGGTGGAAGCAAAGATGCCATGGGTGGCTGCTACGTTCTAGTTATCGGTTCAACAGACGTCACAATTGACCAGCTCATTCTGGTTGGAAGCTACAAACGGTTGCCCAATGTTGCTCCGACAAAATCATACTCGCGTCTGCCTTTGGGTTCTTTTGCCTCAGACTCGGGACGACGGCGTTGGATCATATTCGTCAGCGAGCCACACTCGGTGTGTATTTATTTACTTATTTTTTCTCTCTCATTCTCACTATATTAATATCTACTTTCAACTTTCGATGAAGATGACTGAAAAATAAAACAAATAAAATAAAATGACGCAAATAAAAGTCTTTGGTTGTCAGTCAGTGCTGTGTTTGTTTCGTCTTTTTTCGCTTTCGTTGTCCGCTTGCACTGGGGTTTTCTTATCGTATGGATCACCAACCCGCTCGGATTTTAACTTTATTTCAGTAGATGCAACAATCCAAACCTAAAGAAGAATTTATGTAACCTGGAAAACTATGCTGCGGTGGTGTATATTCGGTTCAAAAATTTCTCCGAAAAAAGCTAAATGCCAACGCGTAATCCGCGGTAACGAATCTGCCTTGCCGGAAGACCTGAAACAATGATGGATTGCCTGACTTGGTTGTAAGTATATAGTGTACAAGGGAGAGGAAACACACACACAATGATGAATCATGTGCTCGTGCATATAGAGGATAATACGGGCAGTCATCCACAATGCGGCAGGTGTCTCTCGCGATTTTCCGCTTTTTGTCTGTGTCGTAATCTGTGTATGAGATTGGATTGTGCAAAGACACGCAGGAATAAGACAGGGGGCTATCCGTGCCTACTTCAGAAGCAACTTTGCCGTCGGACACCAGAGGGAGCGCAGACGGTCGTGGGGTTCCATCTTCCAGGACATCCGAGCGGATGATGTACCTGCAGCGCCCATGTTTTTGTTTGTTTGTTGTTGACTTCGTGTTCGTACCGCAACGTAAATGTGGCAGTGTAGAGCAGGATGCGTCCAGGGCCAACTTGAGGGCCCTAAGGACACACTATCCACACTCTCTATGGATCGTAGAATTAATAAAGAGTGTCGCGATAGCAACGTGTACGTTTCATCGTTACGAATAAAGGAATCCAGGGACAGAAGACAGCACAGCCGCGTTCGAACTCACCACCTACCTGTCTTCAGGCACTATAAACGACCCTCTGTTTACAACCATGTGACGTCACGAGAAGACCGGTTCGAGGTTATATCTTGCTGTGATGGTCAAGAAGCGGGAAAAATAAAAAGAAGCGGGCCGATAAAGCTGATAACGCACACCAGCATGCTTTGCGCGGCGGCGAAACGTAATCGATGACGTATACGGGTGCAGGTCGTCTATACTACTCCTGCTCGCTACGCAGCAGCAGCACTTATTTCAACGTGCAAACCTAACCCAACCTAACCTAACTTAACGTGCCAACCCATCAGAGAGCATATAGGATCCAGTGCTCTTTGAGAAGCTGACGTATCACACGCTCGATGGCGCTACTGTTCAATGACCATTGATTTCAATTATAATTGAAGACTGCCCGTTGTGACAAGGGTATTACACATGTATGGCTCGGGACATTGACAAGACGCCACAACCCATCATCGTTGTGGAGTCACAGACCGAACATTCCTTTTGTTAACTCCGTACTCGCTGCTGGGGGAGGTGAATACGCGGTGGGGTTCCTTGTGTACACTGGAACCCCTCACGAGCGTGGGTGGCTGTCGAGTACCCCCACAAAAGGAGATCCCCCTGGAGAGAAACAACTTCACATACCAGACAAGACAAACTGACCACGCGGAAGTGTTGGCAGAGTCAACAGAGTCAAAGAGTCAAGTCGGTGGTATAAAGTGGCGATGATTCTGTAAAGTTCTCGTAAATTCGGGGATTTTAGGATTCTTAGCGTTCGCAAAAAAAAGAAGGAAAAAAGAGAAAGAGAGAGTGACACATGCCACCTGGTGTGGAGACTGTGCTATTTGCGGTCGCTTTTCTATGGGTATTCCGGCTTGTTGGGACCCTCTCAGTGATGTCTGCGTTATTGGGATGGCATCGTATAGTCAATCGCGTCGGACAGCCAGATTTCCCGTCAAGCAAGGGTCACGTAGCGCTTATCGAATAAGGAATTCTAGACGATGGGAGAATTGCTAAAAAGTAAGTGAGCTGGTTGTTAGAATTCATAATGCTAAAACCCCGACTACGAAAACAGACACACGGACAAGGTCTCTACTTTGAGACTATCAACGTTGAGACTTTGTTCGTTGTTGTCTGTTTTAGCAGTCAATTGTCTAGTAATTCTAGGTTCGAATTTCGATTCGCGTCGATGTTTGTTCCCAACCGAATATATTCGAATCGTTACGAAGCTGCACACGTAAGGCCGAAAACAGCACAAGAGACGGCACAGAGCAAAGTGAGCACTATACCTCATATTCGGATAACGGTATCGGATAACCATCATGCTCGGATCATGAGGTACCGAGCGAAAGTTACGAAGAAAAAAAGAAGGCAAGAAATTTCCACACCGGTGCACACACGCGCGCGTATAGCCTCGTATACAAGCCGTCCCTCTGAGTTGGAGGGTTCCAGTCCCACTTCCCGTTTATCAACTATATACTGTCCAGTCGGCCCAGTAGGTCTACTCGTTGCTTCAATGTCATGCTGCGAGAAGAAACTTGTCGCAATGAGTGGTTTACAGGACGAAGCAGCGACCTAAGGGAAGGGGCTGTTGACATCGAGAGCCGACGGCAGGAATCGCTGGAACGCACATCCGTCGACCCTCAACGGAGAGTTTCATTTAGACTTCCGAAGAGGAACCTAATTACCTTCAATTATGCCCGTGTCAACAAGAAACAGATCACGCGGTGCTCGTCCTTATCTCCCCGTTATCTCATCATCGCACCTCAATCTATTCCCATATCACGAAAACGAGCCAGAAAACAAAACAATTTTCTTCTGCTCAATAGCCTGTTCCTTGCCAGACAAAGCGACCCACATTATCCTCCCTGCGTAGATTACCATCTCTCATAGCACGCCATAGATTACGGGGAGAGAATAAAAAGATTCTCACGCAATAAAACTCTTCATCACGCGCGCCTAAGTTTCCTTTTTTTTTTTTTTTTTTTCTGCACCGATATTCTCCGAGGGAAGACCTCATAAACCCATCGTCACGCTTTTGGGGCTTCGAAGGGTCGGTGCATTTAGGCTTAGCACATGTACATCTCCATGTTATTTTGCTCGTCCAATAAATATGCAGGTAGTATAACTGCTGTCTATAGAAGTGTGGCCCCTATGCATCTTCTGGTTGGTCAGTTCGAATCACTGCGCATGCTCCAAAGAACAATGGCAACTGCGTTGCCGGAAGTCTACGCCAGAGGTATATAGCGTTATGAATTTAGGGACGGACCTGTTCGAGTAAATGCCTTTCGCGATATCGTGTGCAAAATCGGGTGTTGGTTGCGTGAGATATTGGACTATTTGGTCATCAGAGCATAATGTAGACGGCAGCGCTTCCTGCGTCATATGTGCACCTGCTACGTACGCAACAATTTTTACTATGCGTGTACAGACGAAACGTTGCAGAACTGCACACTCTGACGCCATCTCGGAAAGCTCTATTACGCGCGCCAGAAGGGACAGCGAGTAATCTCCCTTATAGCCTGTTATCGGAAACTTACAAACGTTCATCTAATACATGTATGCGCACAGTGAGCGGAAGATAAGATATTGGCAGAGGCGGGGAATTCTGGCCGGCAGCCAGCGCCGCCTAATGGATTTCCGTGTTCATAGTATACGGGACACGCCTATATGCGTATGCGAAGACGCCATTCTACGTAATATATCTACTTTTATGCACGTAGAGGATTGGCCATTGTTCTGCTTTGATGACAGGGATGTAGAAGGAGTATCCCCCGTCTTGTTGGACGAAGCTACGCGTAAGAACATACTTATTATGAGCACAGTGTTATTAGTATGCCTATATACAGGGAGCTTTTCTTTCGGCTTCTCCTACTGCTCCAGAGTGTATTACATCAGGAAAGTATACTTGAGTCTCGGTGGCCGCCTTCCTCGTCAGGACTGGGTTCGAATCCCTGCTGCGCTGTCCCGGGAGTGACTCTATATAGGGTACTTTAAAAATTTTTAACCATTTTCTATATAGGGCTTCCTTCATACGGCGGCGCATTTTCCTATATGAATTCGGGACCGCATGATCGTTTTTACGAGACTTTTCTATATTCGTCGGCAGTGCATGATTCAGCAGGTGCAATCGCCTGGCTATGAATTGGTTATAAACTTGTCAATAATTGTATCTATCCCTCGACATTCCATAGAATACGCGGTCGACCCATATGGAACGAGGTTTTTCTGAATTTTTTTTGTCGTTCGATTGTTGCGAGCGCGGAAGGTAGAGCCTTTGGCAACTCTGTCATGTGCGAAACGCATGACCAGCGAGCGGCATATATAGCCGAGTCAGTAAAAGCATTTGCTCGTTGGTGGTAGTAACGTAGTAACCTACCACCGGCTGTACTGTGTGATGTTTTCCGCAGACTTTCCTGACGAATGTCTGCACAGTTCCTCCTGAAGTCGGCCCAGGACGCACACTATCCCCCTGTCCTCTCTCCATCTGTCCACGTATGCGCGACGCTCATATGTAGCCACAGTTGCTTCGTGGCACCGCATGCACTGCTGACGTTGAAAAAAAAATGCATTGCCCATGATGGACGTTCTGTACAGCCAGATCTAAACCTAACATTATGCGACCAATATTATTCCCAGTTGATTTTGACTGTATGGTCGAGTTGGCGTTAAGCGAAAAAACCAACAAACGACCCTTCCTGTATATATATAGCTTTTGTAAACACACCGAACAATTGTGACTCTTCATGAACTGCTGCGCCGCCGGATTCACACACAAAAATTACCTATGCCTTACTCTTTTGGTATATAGTCGAAGAAAGAATAGGGCCTGGGAAAATTAAACTGCAAACGGTGGTTAAAAAAAGGGGAAGGAATTTGAGCTTAAACACAACGTTCTTTCCTTCAGTCTCGCGGTATATACGTATAGCAGTGCGCTTATACAGCCATTTATTACGATTTCTTTCAAACGTCAAGTGTGTTGCTTTATATCAGAAAGAAGAGAAACCTCCAATTCCTTCCCTTAACGCGACTGCCAGCGAAAACCTATTTTTCATAAAACCGACTCCCGTCTCGTGGAGTCTCTTCAACGTCAACAACAATAATGAAAAAAAAAAAAAAAAAGTTTCCACTCGAGATCCATTTGTCACAATCCGCGTCATTAATCAACAACGCGTCACAGGTTAGGGCTCTTCAACGATACAAGAAAGAGGAAGGTGAGTGATAGGGTTCGACCCTCTTAAAAAAAAAAAAAAAGAAGTGAGCGAGGGAAGTTTTGCGTTGCCACTGGCAGGGGGCGTTCAGTTGACTTTCTTCGCGGCAGGGGGGTAAGATTGCGCAATGGCTGGAGTCTTGAACGCGCGCTGTCTGTCGGTATAGACCTGATTCTGAAATTGCTTTGGATAGGGACAGCCACACGTCACCTGTGTAGGGAGTAACATTACTCCGGCACGACGTAACAGGCGTCAGGTTCAAGCCTCGGGTGTAACGTGACGGGCTGGACACAGCATTCGCTCTCCTGAAGGCTGGAAGGATTGAGGGTTGGACACCTTCTCTCTGTTTCACTCCATTCCTTCCTCTCTCATGGCCACGCTTGCTTCGCGGTGCTAACGCGCCATTGTTCGCAAAATTGACGTTCCCTATAACTGTTGTTTGCGACCGAGCGAGGATTGTGTCGCAAAAGGCGAACGTCAGAGGACGTTCCTTGTAGACTCGAATGAATGGCAGCCAGCAGCACGTGACCCCCTTGAGGCGCATGCGTGAACTGGGTGGGGCACGTGACGGTTGAAGCGCCGTCCTTCGCCTTGCTTCCACAGACTCCACCCTGATTAAGCATGCAGGAAGGTTCTTATTATGGGCCTTCAATGCAGCGCAATAGACCCATTTTTTCGCTCACATAGCCCACTTGGCACTTTTCAGGTGCACCGCGCTTTTGTTTGTCTCAAATGGGCGTCGGTGAGACATTTCTGTTGGCCACCTCGATATCTTTCGTTTTTTTACAGCCTTGGCCTCGGAGGGATTTCGTTAGAGGTCGCATTGCGCTCGGGGCTATTTTGATTAATTGTGTGTAGCTTCGTTCGAGGGGTGTTATTATATTCAGGGGTGTTGCGAAGGGAGGAGGGTTCGTTCGTTTCCGGGATGACCGTTTGGTGTCCGCTGCTCTAGGTGGATGCCTATTTCGAGTTGTTAGCTGGCGGAGGAATCTTGCGTAACTATAGTCTTTGGACGGTGTGCTTTGACTGGTCTGCACGTGCCAGGGATTATATCCATAGTCATAACTGAACAGGCGGAAAGGGTCTTCGATCACCCTAAAATATTATGTCTGTGCGTGGGCTGCAGTATACTGGACGACATCCGTCGATGCCGGCCTCGGCAGCTCCGCGTATACAGGCGCTATCGCCTTTGCGTACGTAAAGAATAGCGGTGGTGGGTATGCGCACTGCGCAGAACCACTACGCTATCCCTTACGTACGCAAAGGCGATAGCGTTCGATGCGCTAAAAGTTTCTAATATGAGGGAGGTAAACGTTACTTCCAGAAGCACAGTATCCCTTTAATGTCGAACGTGTTACTCGAAGTATTAGCGATTAGGATAGTCCCTCACAAAACATAAAAACAAAACATATTGGTACATCATCTACGCATATATATATATATATTACAGGAACGTTATGACAGTTCCGAAGCCGAAGTTTTGTTAGACATTGGGGGTTCCTTCGCTCCCTAATAGCCCGGGTCCCACATATTGAAAGTTTGCAGCTGTTTAAGAACGTTTGGATTCGTTTAACCCGATGAAGCCATCGACCTCTTCTTTCGGCAGAGATGGATTAGAAGGTCCCGCTGAGAGACAACACAAAAAGCTCGGCCGGGAAAGTAAAGCATAAGCGCGGCTTCCCATAATCCCCTCCAGAGGAGAATTAAGCCAGCCTTCAATCCGTCATGCGCCGTTAAAGAGGACTTCGGTGGAGGAAGATGGGTCTTCGCTCATTTGGAAAAGATCCTCTTTTTTCTCTCTCTCTCTCTCTTTCTCATGCGCTTTCAAGAAGAAAAAACAAGTCAGTTCAGCTACATGTGTTAACAACACTGTGCCCCCGTTGCCTCGTCCTTTTGCCTGGTTCAAGAGGGAAGTCGTGGTTGGGAGTTTGATGGAATATCTGACACGGGTCTATATGGGATACTTTGTTTGAAAAAAAGAAAAAAAGAAAACGGCGTTGAGAATGCGTTAGGAGTTTCGTGGGTTGTACAGCGATAGTTACACGTGCGGACGATGAGTGACCTTTATACAGCGGAAGTACTGTAAAAATGTAAATCATTACCGTGTCAAGAAAGCGTGACTATCAGTGCAGCGAGCGACAGTATAGGACGACTATACGTTAATGAGAAGAGCGTATGTACTACTTTAAATTGACATTTTGATCATCGAGCATCAATTCGCAGAGGTTTTCTGTCAACGAACGGGTTGCGCATTTCCCAATTTACTGAATTACTACTTCACTTTTCGCAGACAATCCCGACAGTCAGAGCGCTCCGAAAAAGCGCGCCACTAGCCACGCAATTGATCGGTATTTTACTATCGGCGTTATAAATCATCCTTCGTGGAGGAAAGTGGCCGGGTTCGAGCTCGCCGGTGCTCGGTATCGGAACGCGGAAACAGTTAATCAACGACCTATGATGTGACGCAACGACCTATATGATGCCAATAAAAATACGACCACGATGGCAATTGATGCTCTGAGGCAGGAACACATATAAAACACAATTACCGTACATGCAGCTTCTACATCTGGCTAACCTTTTCAGTGACTTCCTTCTTTCATCAATAAAAATACGAAAATGGAAAGTATCCCATTTCATCTTCCAACCATCGATAGTGAGGTGTTACCTCAAATGTGCCTCAGATGTCACTGTGTCTTCCTACAAGGCCCAGAGAAAGGCCCTCTCCAAGGGCTGCATGGTGACGAAACGGTTTCAAAGTGCAACCGGCCAACGTGATCACCGACGGCGTTCGAAGTGCCGCCTCCGACGCGGAATGCGAGAACGCTTTTTGTCAAGACAGGAAGGTCAGAGTATATAAACGAGCAAGAAATCACCTCCATTATGTCCTTGCTCTGCCCCGTGGCGCTGATACTGAACGTTGCAAAACTCCCGATGGAAATGTGCAAGATGAGCTGCCCTAAAACTGCCATTTTTTCTGGCCTGGGTAATCTTTCTTTTTCCGCGGTAAAGGATATTCGCCGTTCCGGTAATATGTTAGCCTACACCGTTCACGTGACTTCCTTTATACATTGCGTTTCGGCGCTGACCGACAGTCCCCTGCCAACGTGAAACTATTAGATGCGCGTATTTTGTCGTTTTATGGGCGCCCATTACTTTCTCGACGCTTCTTACTCGACACGATATCGCATCAACTGTGCGACGCGTCTTGGTATACCGGTGTCGTTACCGTTGAGATCGAGTGGCTGCGGCACGATGATGATGATGGTAGGAGAAAAAAAAGAGAGAGATTCGATGCGGCATGAGGTATTCGCAAACCTACTGGTTTTTGCTGCGAAGATATCGGATAAAGCGACTGAGGTCGAAAGGAGTTACAAAACACGCATAGATACAGCTTGCGAGTTGTCTATCAAACGGGTTTGCTGCCAACAATGGGCGCCGCCATTTTTGTGCGCGCCCATAACGATGACATTTGCAACGACCTGTGTATATGACGAAGCAATGAAGGGGGGGGGGGTATATGTTTAATAGAAAGAAAATAGAAGAGGAGTGGTCAGCCAGGCTAATGCAGGCTTGCTATTATACAAACGAGACAAAAACGGTAAAACAAATATTAAAAAAACAAAAATAAAATAAAATAAAAACAGTCAGAGTAGCACAGGCACGACTTAGCACGAGAAAGCCCGGTCAGAGGGTGGACGCAAGGCCCGAGTCTTATGCAGGAAGCGGTGCAGGGCAGTGCAGGTGACGGCCCACTGTGTATATAGGCCGAGGGACCAAGCAATGCCCTATACGAGGTGGAAGGCCACACCTGTGTTCGGAAGTCACAACGTCCTCTCTGTATTAGTGCATACACAGCCGGCAATATCTTTACCACACTCGAGTCGTCTCAGTATATACAGCGGTATACGGCCCAGTGGATGTAGCATGCTGCATGCGCTCCTTGCTGGCGTCACGCTAAGGTCACGCTAAAGACTTGGAGGTGGCGGGTTCGTGTCCTGCCACTGGCTGTGCCGCGTCAACTCTTCTCCGGGTTTCCAGGCAGGCTTTCCAGAAAGTGGATGTCGGCACACAGCTTCCCCTATGAAGTCGGCCCAGGACATTTATTATCCTCGGTGTTCTGTCTCCCACTCCTCCCTATACGGTCTTCGGCGGTTCCTTACCTGACGCTTTTCCGTCTCGGTGATCGCGAATGACAGGAGAAGGGGAAAAAATGAAAGAAAAGCCCTAACGGTAATATATACCGATGAAAGCTTTTTTTCACATTGCTCGATCGGAGAGATAGGCCGGCGGAAAGGAACAGAAGCAAGAAAAAAGATGTATTTCCGTCTTGGCTGCAACCCCGGCCATTTTGAGCGTAATCTGCCGAAGCTCATTAACATGAAACACTGCAGAGCAACGCGCCATATTTATTTCCGTTTTTTTCCCCCGGTTGAAGGGGGCTTCCTGTGGGCACTCTTGGCTGATGAATCACCAGCCCCCATTCCTTCCATGATACGCAGGGAGCACCACGGAAAAAAAGAAAACGCGATGAGTATAGGCGAGGTCAGGTGTTTTGGAGCCTAGCGTGCCTGAGAGCCATCTTGGATGACGGAACGAACGGTGATTGGTGGAGGCGGGTAAATGTAGCAAAGTATGCAGTAATGGAGCCAGGAAGGATTAAATGGTCTCGAAGGTTGCGCGGTATTTATCATACTTTAACAGTTGGAGAGGGGATATAAATGAATGGTAATTGGATATCTCTTCTATGCGAAGTCCGAGGATGAATGTATATTGAATACCCGCTGATGTCATCCAGGGAAAGAAACCTCGCTGTGTGGGCGGTTCGTCAGCTGTAGTCAAGGGGAACCGAAGCAATTGGCATGCGTTGTCCATATAGTGGCTGCTGAAGAGACGTCCTTATGTGCACGATACATTCTTGTCACGTGACCGTTATGCGAACACATCCGACTGTGTCATTTCTCGGTGACATGTTTATCACTTCCAACAGCCATGTGGTTGCGGGTCCCTCGTACCTTTTGGAAATTATTCTTCGCTGTTGTACGGTATTTACAGTTCTAATTCGACAGATTGATTTCCTCAGCGGTCACCCTGTCGTTACCGGGATAACCCCTGTTTTATACAGCTAAACTTATGACCTGCGTTTGGCGCATCATGTGTAGCGTTTGCGCCATTAAACGCAAAATCATCGTAACCATCACGTATATGGTGTTGGAAAGCTGGTAAATGTAATTGATCATTCCGTGTCCACAAGGTAATTAATGTTCGTGCAAAACTGTTCCATTTGCTAGCGGTGACCGCAAGGGCTAGAGCATAGTTCGTAACATAATTAACGATAAAGGTTAAACCATGAATGGGGTATTTAATTCAACCTTACTCCTCATTTGAAATCGCAGTTAGCGAGGATGCCGAAATATAAGTGTAAATTGGATACTGCCTACGTTTATCATTAATAAGATCCATAACACGATGACAAATCACAATTAAAGATATACGGGAATATAGTTTAAAGGACTTTAGATACTAAAACGGGTGTGTGTGTATACCCCTCTGCAAGAAACAGGAGCACCTTATAACGTATTTCATTGTGTTATCGGGGCCTCTCTAATATCGTGTAAAAGCACTCCGCAAACGAACAAGTTTTAAGAGCGAAGCACAAAGAAACTTCCTGGTTCTTTTCCTCTGGGCGTGACATTTGCGAAAGGCTTCTCGGAATACACACCCACTGTTGTTAGAAATAGTGAACACTTTCTTATACGATGTCGCCGACGAATACGTATTTCCTGTGGTGGTTCTTTCGAGATGATCGCAAGCTAAGGCAGCCTCAAAGTTAACTTAGCTTATAGACTATACAAGCACATATTATCTTCGCGCGTGTTTTCAGCCAGACATACCCAACTATTGAACATGAGAGAACTGATGTTCTGAGGCTGGAACAACATAGAAGGGACAATCACATACAAGGCCTCAAGTTGCCTAAGGAATTAACGATGAAAGATGAAAGTCACTGAAAAGGTTAGACAGCTGTAGGACTCGAACCCACATCTTCTGTGTTAGCTTAGCTCAATTGGTAGAGCCCTGGACCGGTAATCCAGAAGATGTGGGTTCGAGTCCTACAGCTGTCTAACCTTTTCAGTGACTTTCATCTTTCATACCCAACTATGTTTCCTTTTCAAGCCAGGTCTTTCTTTTCTATCTTTTTTTTTTTTGCTTTTTCACAGGTGATGAGGCTAATGTGACATATTCCACACCTTGCGGTAAATAGAAATATTCCATACGCCGATATATATATATATATATATATATATATATATATATATATATATATATATATAACAGTTTCATGCGCGGAAGAGGACAAAGAGGCAAAGAGGCAAACATCCCTCTTCCAAAAGACAGCCACCCACATAGTCGATTCCAGTTCACGAGGAAACGAAACCTCCTTTCCTCGCGTACTTTCGTCACCGCAAAACATTGCCCGAAGTCAACCTAAGGGGTGTTCGCTCACCTCCGTTTATGCGAACGAGTCGTGACTTTGCAATACAAACCGCATTTTTTACAACCGCCAATTAAGTGGAGCCCGAACGATATCGACATCCACGACGAGGAAGCGTCGTGAGGCGTGAAAGGAAGGTGCATTATGGCGCCACTAACATCAAGTGCCCCATACGAAAAAGAGGTCTGCATGGTCAAAGGCCTCAGTATATATTGCTCGGTAAGGCTTTTTTTTACGAGGGACGCGTACTTTTCTTTCGACGAGTATTTGCACCAATGGGAGAACGCGTATAGCCTGTTGTTGCCAGACTTATATGTGCGTGTCGAAATTGGAGTGAGTCATCTGGAATGAACCGCTGTGGATACAGCCAGGTCCCCCAAACTCACCTCGGAAAAGCGTGCAACGAAGAAGGCCGCCACTAGATACCCCACTGTTGCCGTTCCGGATCACTTCAGTGCGCTAAGTTTAGCGGTAAAATGTTTTTGTTGTTTCTGCGAATGAATCTAGTGTTTATATGTCCAAATAAAACGCGTATAACAACTTTCTCTGTCGTG
The DNA here is from genome assembly GCF_037126465.1 of Ornithodoros turicata. NCBI lineage: Eukaryota > Metazoa > Arthropoda > Arachnida > Ixodida > Argasidae > Ornithodoros > Ornithodoros turicata. The sequence continues at coordinate 1,688,459 of NC_088206.1, forward strand.
TTTCACTTTTTGGTCCGTTTTTAAACGTGTTGAGCGATCGGAAGGATCTAGTGCACGGCTGCGTGCATCACATAGCGTACCTGTCGTACCAGGCGCCGCAGGCGCTGCAGTCGTCCATTTCTCCTTCGGTTACTTGGCCTGGCTTGGATGGTGCTTCAACTGGATCTTTAGCGCGCTACAATCCACGCATGCCAACGTCTGGTAACAATGGGGTATCTAAGGGCGGCCTCCGGCATTGCACGCATCGGGATAGGAACAAATACATGGGGAAATGGCGACCTTGGGGGACCTGGATACAGCAACCACTCGGTATAGTAGCGCATCACTGTAACCGTTCTCACGCCTTTAAATGTGTAATAATGGACATGGCGCACGCCCTTTTGTACCACGCACGGTGTAATTTTTGGTAACATCATAATGGGGGACGGTATAGCGCTAGTTTTCTTTACTGGCATGTTGTCTGTCCTCCAAACACACTTTCTAAATCTCAACGTTGTTGAACAGTATTGTAGACATTTGCACGTTGTTGATTATCGTGCGTAGATGCATTAGCACGTACAGCTTGGGACAAAAGTTTACGGAACACGGCACTGGAGTATTTCTTCATGGGAGCGGGCCCCTGCTACATATCAAGAAGATATCGAATAAGAAACGGGTGTTCAGCTATTCTGTCCGTCTCTCAATGCGTGCGACCACCTCTGTTTGCTGCTAGGGTGTCGCTCAAATGGAGAAATGTGACAACCCCGTGTTCCGTAAACTTTTGTCCCAAGCTGTACGTACGATGTCCAAGACCTAATTATTAATTAATAAGATTTGCACCTGACACGTACCTGATCTTTTTTTTTAATGCTTTCTGAATTTTGTGAAATATCATCTTGGAAGTACAATGCTAGGCAACCAGGGTTAATGTGCATGGAGCACACCTTTAAAGGTGTGAAAGAGTTTACAGTGATGGCTACAAGGCCATAGCACGAGGTGGTGGGTTCGAATTCTGCTACCGGCATTGCACTCTGAGGTTTTCCTTTGCACTGGCAGATTTTCGGTATACGCGGATGTAGGCGTATAGTCCACCCTAAAGTGCGACCACGTGACTTAAGCCAGTCTGTAGCTGGCATTGGCCGCACCAAGAAGTATAATACAGCGTCAAACCAACCGAACTAATGCTTGTCGTCGCAGAACGGCTGTATTGTTACAATGAGGTGTTTGCCTATTCATTATATATACGAAGGCCCCACTTGGAGGCATCGCGTGACGAGGTGTTGTTGCGGCGGAGAAGGCCTATACACTCAAAATCTTTTCACATCTTAAAGGTGTAACAACGTGCATGGCGCACGCCTTTTTATGTGTAATTTTGGTAACATCATAATGGAGCACGGTTTCGCACAAATTTTCTTTACTCGAGTGTTGTCTGTCCTCCAAAAATTCAGTCTTGCAACATCTCAACATTGTTCAGCAGTATTGTAGACACTTGCGCGTGCTCGATTATCGATAGCGATGCATATATGCATTAGCTCGTACCAACGATATCCAAGACATAATGAAAGCAAGATTTGCACTGACACTTTATCTTTAGTAATGCTTTCCAAATTTTGTAAAATATCATTCTGGAGATGCAATGTTACGCAACCAGGTTGAATGTTCATAGCGCACACCTTTAAAGGTGTGAAAAAATTTACAGTGTATACGCCAACGTGCAGGAATAGGATTACACCTTACAGCAGTCTGCAGGACTGCTCCGTCAAGGAAAAATCAAAAACCTCTGACACTCCTGCGTAATTTGGTCGCGAAGTTCGGTTCATTTTTATATGGCCCATCTACTGATTTCGCATACTACATTTTCTTTAGTCGGATGCAAATGTTTGCGTAGTAATACAAACCTATAACGTGTGAGAAGAAATCGGTATTATAATACCGGTACGTACGTATAGCACACGTCGATTCTGAAGTATTACCGTTTGCGCATTGCGGGTCTAAAAGCGTATTGATGCTCAGAGGAGTGGAAGATTGGGCTAGTTGGTAGAAAGTAATTATTAGCGCAGTAGGAAAACACAGACGAGGACAGGCGCCAACTTGCGACTAATTTTATTTCCACAGAAACAGGTATTTTGACACTTGCCGATCCCTTAATCATAATCATAATTTGCCGTGCGCAGAGCGGGACCTCAAATCAGAGACTCGGGTGATCAAAAAAGAAAATAGCCTCCAATTACCTCCATCTCTTTCTCTCTCTCTCTCTTTTACGGTACATTTTAAAGCGAGAAAACTTCTTCGGTATCTTGCAACACACATAAAGAAATGATGACGAGGTGGGGCTGATGCCGGCCATCAGGCTGGCCGCTGTCGCAGCGCCAATTGTAGATATATATATATATATATATATATATATATATATAATGAAAGATGATGGAGGAGATGGCAGTTCAGGTGATCAAAGCATGATGGAGAGGCCGGTATGATGAGAGAAACTCTCAAAAGTGGCGGAGACCTTGATACATATGAGTGGGACTGGACCAGGGTATCTTGCGAGCAGCGGCGAATCTAGACCCTTGGATTGGGGGGGGGGGGGGGTTCCTTGTCGAAGCGCGGGGGACGATCGCCCAATCACCCCTCCCCCCCCCCCTCCCCGGGATCCGCCACTGCTTGCAATTAATGTACTGTATCAAAAGCCAGGAAGCATATTCAGTACATTGATTTTGTACACTGGCTTACATAACACAGAGAGAGAGAGAGAGAGAGAAAACAAACAAAAAAAAACAAAAAACAAACAATAGGACGGTTGGACAGGCGTTTTCATCAGCATGGACACATTTGTTTTGTTTCCCTGTTACGTAAGTCAGTGTAAAAAATCAATACACTGAAGAAATGTATACTCCAGAGTCTGAGGATTGCCAAATAGCCGCTACCGTAAGATGGCTCGCAATGGCACAGGCGAGCCGGTGCATGATGACGCAAAAAAAAAAAAAAAAAAAAAACAGTCACAGGGAGAACTAAGGACAAAATACACGAGATCGTGTTTACTTAGTTCTATCCGTCTCGGGCTTTTATCATTTTCGTCATCGAGGTCTGAGTGCAGGTATAAGTCTTATTTACAGCCACACATGAGCTAGGGGGAGTGTCTTGTACAACTTCCTAAAACCATTCTTCATGATATTGTATATCGACTTCCACTTTTGTTCAAAGCTACGCGCACCTATAAGATGTGCTTCGTCACAGCTGACCGCGTTCAGCCTATATAAGACCGATGACACCGAGCTACAAATGCACGATGGAATCCTCCGCCCACAGCTCTAGCTAACCCCCATATAATACACTGTAACTATAAACAGACATCGTCTCCAACTGGCATGCCTGCATGCCCAACCTTTCTTTTTCTTTTTTCTTATTCGACCTAAATATATAGCCCCACTGCTGCGCATCCGAGAACATCGACGCCCCCCCGTGTCGAAATCGTGCGCTCACGAAGCAGTGCGCTTCCCTCGAAAAAACAATGCAATACCTTAGCAAAGCAACAAGAAAGAAGCCTAGTCATGCACGACGCTGTAACAGACAAAAAGAAAGAGGGATATCGAGGGAGAAGGTGTGAGAGAGAGAAAGAGACAGAGACAGAGAATGAGGAAGCGTCTGCCTACTATGACGTCCAGGGTATAAAGATAAAAAACGGTGGAGCCGAAATTAGCTGTCGGAGAGCACAGTTGACCTGGCCAGACGAAGACAAACTATATTTATGTATTGATTGTGCGTTTTTGCGCTCGTAATCTGCTCCTATGTGTCTTGCCCTGGACCTTTGTTGCCGTAGATAATGATGTTTGTTCTTGCAATGCGAGTGTTGTTTTTAAAGTGTGCTTTTTGTTGATAAATGGCCATGGAGGCAGACATAACAGCTCTAAGTTGTCTGTAGAATGTACGGGGTCCATTAATGGGAAGAAAAAGTAATATGCCCTCTCAGTATACATGGCGTTTCTCAGCTCGAATATACCGAGTAATCTATATTGTTTACTTGCACAAAGATTGGCTGTTCGGGTGCAAATACTCTCCGTTGCCTTTGTTCGTTGACTAACTCTTATGATTGCTACGCGATTGAATGGGAGAGATTGTTGACGACAGAGCTCTGTCAGGTAATGCGTTCTCGATCGGTTACAACTGACAAGAAGGCTCCTAGCTTGCATCGAGTGAACTCGTGGATCGATCCATCGGAATCTCACATGACTATTACGACCCGACCAAACCCTGTGCTTACAATTCTTTTTTTCTCGTCTATGCTAACGGCTTGCGATAGTCCGAGAACAAATAAACAAACAAACACAAAAAGAAACAGCAAGATTCGTTATATCGTAATTGAAACGGTCGATACAATTCCTAATTATTATATACACCGTCACTCATTAAGCCTGTTATTTGCGATGGAGTCTCACTGGTAGCCTCCAGTGCCGGTGTGTGTGTGTGTACTTATGCGTGATTTGAAATCAACACTTTAATAAGTATTACTACATTTTATTAATTAGTCCCGAAACCTCATTCTAGTCTTATATGCGCATTGCTTCTATTTGTCTCTTTAATGGGGCAATACAGGGTCGTCGAGCTGCTTTCCTATTGGCCGCTCGTCGAGCTGTTGACAAAAATAAAAGGATCGTTAGATTAACTATGAGACTAGTATGCAAGGGCGTCGCTTGGATTGCGGCATTGCGCCCATGCCTAAGTACTGCTTCCCGAGGCAACGAAAGTGATTTTATTAGGATGGGCGACCATTAACCGATCAATCGGATCAATAACAAATTAAACTGTGTCCAAAGAACGGCCGTCGTAATAATCGCCCGTCCTGCCAGCACGGGTATAATAATGAGCAACGTTATATCGAACTAGTGAAAATTATAACGTATAATCGCTGCCGAAGACATTCCAACGGATACGCCAAGTTTTCCTGTTTCTTTGAGCGCGTCGTCACATTGGAATTCCCGATGGCCCGTTACTCTGGCTAATGAGCAACTGCATACAGAAGGAGAGAGAGGGATTATAACGGAAACGATGAACGGCATAAATTCTCGCACAGAAAGGTAAGTCCGAGCGCACGACTTTGTTGGCAAATTCAGGCTAACCTCGAAGGTCGTCTTTCGAGAAATCCCATCTCCCGCGTGTTTGTTGCGCTGGTCGCCCGCTGCTGGGGCGCTGCGTGACTGCTAACGGTGGCGGGAATTCCCGATTTCAATTCCTCTCCCGGAGAACTTTGGCCTCCGCTCGGCTGGCTGATGCACAGATCCGTCGCAGATAAGCTGGATTTTTATGTGCGGATATATTGAAACATTAGTGTAGCGTGCCAAATAACATACGCGACGATGTACAGTGCAGCGAAACATCGATTATGCAGTCAGTATATATTCGCGGGAACGCAGGAAGAAACGTATTATCCGAAAAAAATAAAATAAAATCGGATTACGTGGGAGAGCATTGGACAGCACTGACGCGCTGTGAACGAAAATATTACGAATTGAGAAACAGTATGAAGATTAAAATGCGCATGTCGTGTGCCAGAAGTCTGTAGGAAGAAAAAAAACAACAACAACAAAATTCATCGAAACGTCTTTGATGCCGAGGAAATACAGGAAGACCAGCCAACCAACAGGAAGAAAGGCATTTACCCAGGAAATCAAACGGCGCGTGAGAGCACAACAAATGGGTAACTATAATTATCAAACGAGATACCTTACAATATTGCGTGCGATATCAAGGAGGACAGAACGGCAGAAAAAAAAAAAAAAAAAAAACAGAAAAGGTACATAATGCGCACGAGTCGATTGAGAATTTGAGTTGATGTTACTTTTTTTTTAAATTCCGTGTTAGCGCCGCGAAGCAACGGTGGCTGTGAGCGGCGTACAGATGTGAATAGATGGAGGGAGGACAGCAGGAAGGAGTGGGGGACGGGGGTTAGTATGCGTCCTGGGCCGACTTCAGGGGGAACTGTGCCGACATTCGTCTGGAAAGCCTTCGGAAAACCCAGGGAAAACCTCGAACAGCGCAGCCGGTGGTAGGATTCGAACCACAACCTCCCACTCTTCAGCACGACCTTAGCTATTCCACCAATGAGCGGGCCATGACCTGAAATGTGATCATAAGGTTTCGGCCAATGACTGCCTCTGTCTCTCTCTCTCTCTCTCTCTCTCTCAATATATATATATATATATATATATATATAGGGTGAGGTAAAAGGATTATCAAACGGCCACGAAGTTTTACAGAAGTTCAAAAAAAGACGCGGAAACAGATTTTAGGGAAGTTAAAAACACTAGTTTATTACATGGGGAGACGTTAAAAAGTAAAATGGGCAAGGGGTCGACGTTTCGACAGTGGCACTGTCTTCGTCAGGACAAAAGATGCATCTTTTGTACTAAAACTGTGTAAAAACTAGTGTTTTTAACTTCCCTAAAATCTGTTTCCGCGTCTTTTTTTGAACTTATATATATATATATTCGCTCGCTGAGTGACCCCTGGTTTGCCAATTCCGAACGATGCGCAGCTACCCAGAGCTGACGAGCCGAATAAAGATCTTGATGCAGCTGGCTTAGAAGCTCTTGTTCTAGCTTAGAAGATCTTGATATAGCTGGCAACATGGGACAGAGGCTATACGAAAGAGTGGGTGACGTTTAAATAAATCAGGCTGTTTGTGTGACAAATACGGTACTCGATTGATAGTTTCCCGGCATGCTACGTCAGTCTTCAGAAATGGAGATCAAGCTAGTTCTTTCTCTAAGTGATGCGAATTAAGAGCAAATTACTTTCGTTGTCAATGTAGACCGTGTTTTCATTTTTCAGGTTACTCGAAGCCTGCGTGCAGATATTGTAGTTGCAGTACGTATTTTGTATTTATTGGTCGTATTGTTACGTTTACTGTTACTATGTCGTACTTGCAGGCTGGTTCTAATGGAAATATCTAGCGTGACATCATTGGGTGTATTTTTTCGAACGAAACATCAACAGGAGCTCGCTCTTGTCGTGTGTCACCGGCACGAACCCTTTTCGCGAAGGTGTCCTTTGCAGCTGTAAAGGACCCCCAATGGAAAGGGGTTCAATCGTGCCCATGTGTAAGGGGTCGTATTAGACGTGTATCGGAGCAGAGTATAACATAATTGCCTAGCACTCATTTCCTCACCCTTCCTCGCTAACCAAGTCCGTTTGCATATGGAAAGAAATTGTGACCAATGAACAACCTGTATAGTGAAAGCACTCGACCCCTGCCTGCCTGCTGTGCCCTGCTGACCCCTGCTGGGCGGAAGGAAGGCCACACATGACGATCGATTGCCTTTCTTTCCAAGGGAGCTTTTAAAACGTGGAGCCTCGGAGAAAGTCTCGTCACTTAATTGCACGTGCCCGGGGGTAAATTGTCGTCCCTCTTATTTTAATTTAGAGTACCTCGTTTACTATCGGCTATAACTTTACTGAACCAGCGAGACACGAGCTTAAACACTTAACGTGGCACTCTTTCGCTTTTGTGGAAAACACTTTTGGCTGCAGCGAGCGGACTTTCGAATGCCGTTCCTTCCTTTTCAAAACCACGTGAACGGAACCGAAGTTCCACCTAGTGTTACGTGATGGAGCATTCACACGGTGCGGTATGCATCCACATCGGGAGTTGCATATTGCGCACTTAGCAGACGACACTTAACAGATGACGCCGCCAGCGTGTTTTCCTGTCGTCTGCTACGGAATATCTTGTGACTGTGTCTTAGGATATTCCTCACGGTTATAGCAGTGCACGTGAAGGCACGACGTTGAGCACTCGCGCTCGCGTGACAGCAGAAAACTGTGACGTGTTTCGCATCTTCCGCTGGAGTATTCTGGAGAATGTCTCTCATCGGAATACACGGCTATAGAGACGTATTCTCCGTGTACCGATTTTGACAGTGTATGTACAGCCTGTAGATTCCCCCCCCCCATCAATTTCGCTTCATCGTCCCACACTAACGTCTATATTCTCGACGCAATTTCTTCGTCACAGTGGAGGGCACCACGTTTTTTATTTATTTATTTATTTTTGCAAGTTTGCGCCAACGAGCGAAAGAAGAAATCCGTGAAGGAATAAGGCGATAGTCTCGGGATGATCCAATTTTCCACTTCCACGTTTCGCTGCCGTTCACACCGAAACGTATAACTCTCATTATGAATGCGAAAATCCCGTCTTCCAATATGGAGCAGATGTTTACAAACCTTCTTCCGGCTGGAAGAGCTCGGATAATCGTTGCCTTGGACGCGTTCAACCTTGATGGGTCTTTAGGGACTCAGCCAAAGCAACAGCGGTCTTACCTGCATGGAAGAACGTTTCCTGATTAGTACGGACTGTGTGCACATAACTAACGCACAACTCGCTCAGACCATAATCACTGGCTTAACAAATTATCCTCTCATAAATCATACAATCAGCTCTTATCTGATCGGCCTTTCCTTAACTGGTGATATGTGCAGCCAAGGAACAAACCAACAACACGTGCGGTATGCTCAGGTGGAGCTGCTGGGGGAAGTTATCATCGACCGATGGTAGTTACCGGTGGTATGAAAAGAGAGGTTATCAGTTTTTGGTGCCGGGATGGAGGCGATATAATTGTTACGACTCGAAAGGTCAAGTGGAGGTCGTTCTGGGGTAATTCGCACCTTGCAAGCGGAGGTTGTTGGTACGAAGTCTGGTGGCCATGGAGGTCGGAATTTATGTCTGATGAAGTTGATGTTGATGAGAAAAAGTACCAGGGAGAGAATTTGTGTCTAAATTACGCATTGACAGCTTTGGCTGCCTTTTGCTATGGGTGCCTATATGCAGTTTCAAATGGTATACAGTCCCGAGCATGGTATAGTTACGTTAAATGGGTTGGGACCTGTGGCGTGGTCAGAAAAATATTTCGTGAGGGGGTACTTGTTGACTTTACATGGGACAGGGGGATTTCACCCCCGTTTCCTTCTCCGAAATGCACTACCAAAGGTTCGGAGATGAGGGATGGATTGTATCTCATTACGGCCGAAGTCTCATTACGGCCGTTATGAGACTACCTTCTGCCGTATTGAGACTTTGGCCGTAACGAGACACTTGGGGATTAAAGGATTTTCGGCCGTAATGAGACTTTCGGCCGTAATGAGACTTTGGCCGTAATGAGATGTTACCGAGGGATGAACCCTCTTTCTCTCTGGCAACGCCACTGGTTGGGACACTTTGCTCAGATTTATGCCAGATAATGTGAACCAGCAAAAGAGGTAACAGACATAGTGTACAAAGTTGATTGGTACAGCCAATACTGATAATCCACATCGTGCTCTGATATCGGAGAAGGCATCTCCGCGCCAGTAAGGTCACGTGCTTTTGAACGCCAATGGAAATGGCGGAGGCTCCTATCTCGTAGGAAATGATTCTCTTTCTCGATGCTGTGACGTGTAGTATACAACGCGTGCATTATGCGAGGAAATAATTTAGTGTAAAGTGTCACAACCCATTTAATGAGTGCTCAAGTCGTGATACAACATAGAGAAAGAAAGAGAAAGTGAAAGAAATCTATGTTTCTGCGAAGTGCATATGAATTATATCAACGAGACAAATCTCATATACGAAATTGAAGAACTCGAACGTAAAGAGCAGAACACAAATGTACATCGAAAGTGTCAACGTATATAGTTAATCGAACACGAAACAGCGGTAAAATCCATGACGTGCGTCATTTCGGGCTCATCCTTAGGTTGTGGGTTCGAACCTGGACGAGGACGTATGCGAATTTGCGGCACGTACGGTACAATTCGCTCCAGACACTTCGTCCTTCGCGACGGACGTATTATACGGGACGTATATTTTCGCACGCTTCACTTTTGCCGTGAATGAAAGAATTAAAAACCTGCGTCCTCTTTTTTTTTTTTTTTCAGTTGTTCCGTATTAGCGCCACGAAGCAACTATGGCTATGAGCGGCGTACAGACGCGGACAGATGTAGAGAGGACAGCAGGAAGGAGTGGGGGGTTAGTATGCGTCCTGGGCCGACTTCAGGGGGAACTGCGCCGACATTCGTCTGGAAAGGCTTCGGAAAACCCAGGGAAAACCTCGGAAAGCGTAGCCGGTAGTGGGATTCGAACCCACCACCTCCCAGTCTTCAGCACGACCTTGGCTACCAGCAACGAGCGGGACGCCTTAACACACCATGCCGCTGGTTTCCTGGGTCCTCGGCACGGTTTCTTGTCATTTCACGAACGCTCAGATTTGAACTTTTCGATACAGGATCTTCTTGGCTCTGCTGAGCTTCAAGTTCAGAAATTATGACCGAACGCCACTCGTGCGTTCTGGGGTTTTCCCTATACGTGTTACGGCAGACTTTCCAGACGAATGTCGGCACAGTTCCCCGTGAAGTCAGCCCAGGATGCATACTAACCCCCCCTGTTCCCCGCTCCTATCTATCTACGTCTGTACGCCGCTCATATCCGCAGTTGCTCCCCGGCGCTAAGACGGAATTAAGAAAAAAAAAAAAAAGCCCTATAACCTCACACGTGTTGAATGAGAATCCCTTCAGCTGGATGAAATTAATATATTTCCAGGGAGACATTTCACAATTCCCTCTGGTATTAACTGCAGCGACCGAGATAAAAACTCGGATAATGGAATCGTATATATTCAATTAGTGTCCGCGCTGAAATAGGGTTATGCGAGTTTTTGCACAATCAGAAGTGCGGTGGAAAGAAGTCAAAGTACGATACGATCGATAACTTCTCAGAGAAAAAAATACGAGAAAGAGAGGGTTAAGCGGAGAAGTGTTATCACGTATACCCGGACAGTGACAAGGACCCGCATCAAATAGGGAGCCTTTGAAACGATACGGGCGTATATCAACGTACTATAAATATTCCGCCATTCGGCGTCTTTCCATTGGCGGCCTGAGCGAACGAAAAAAAAAAAAAATCTATTTGAAGGGGGTTCGTGCGTCGAGATTACAGAGATAAGGTCATATAGTGGAAAAAGCAGGAGAGAAAAAGAACGATACGTAGAAAGGAGCTATAATTCAATATAGGAAAGATGGGCTGGAAAGTTTAAAAGTACATACGGAGAAAGAAGGGATTCGCCAGCGGAAATCGCCGCTACGTGGCTGGCCTCTCAAATGAAGGTATCGCTCCCAGGCAGGGGTTATTCCAAATATAAGTAATCTATCGGCTGCAGTTTCGTGACGGTGGAGGCTCCGAAAAAAAAAAAAAAAAAGAGAGAAAAGAGAGAGAGACAGGGGGGGGAACGTTGGACGTGCAACGTTGACACCGTTTCAACTAGCCGTCGAAGAGTGCATATTTGTGTGGAAAAACCACTGGTGATGTGGAGCTCAGATAAAAAAAGGAGTACCAGCAACGTGGTCGAATGGATACACCATCCGCTCGTTTGCGAGTGTTCCAAGGTTATGCCGAAGAGTGGAAGGTGGTGGGTTCGAACCCTACCAGGGCTGTGCTGTCCGAGGTTTTTTATAGGGTTTTCCAAGCGGACCTTCCAGGCGTAAATCGCTTCAGGGCGAACCTCTTGTATATACTCCTTCCTGTTGTTGTTTGTCTGTCTGTTGTTGGTGTTTTTAAGTGTTGAGAGAGGTCAGCCAATATTTGGCTCGCTACTCTTGTCTGTCTGTGCACGTGTGTACACCGGTCATAGCACCAGGTACTTCGCGGCACACACACAAAAAAAAAAAAGAGAGAGAGAGAGAGAAAAGGAAAAGGTAAACGAGGAAAGGGAAGAAGATAAAGGCGCTTGCAACTATACACTCTTAAAAATGAACTTCACCGCATAGCACGCTCCTAGCCAACCATCATCTCGAATGATATCGTTATCTGCCCTGATTTGTTGAAAACGGGGGCGTACGCCTTTTTTGTGACACTTATGCTGTTCATAATTGTCTCAAAAAAGGCGTACGCCTCCCGTTTTCAACAAATCAGGGCAGATAACGATATGATTCGAGATCATGGTTGGCTAGGAGCGTGCTATGCGGTGAAGTTCATTTTTAAGAGTGTACTTAAGGGTACTGGTGTAGTGTTCGTACTACTATTTATGCGCCAATAAATTATCCCGGTAAAATGGAGAACGACAGGGGTAATTGCGACGACGAAAGTGTATCAAAATGTGCACTTATTGGGGTACACTGGTACATTCGCTTATTGGGTACAAGCATGTGTGTGTGTGTGTGTGTGGGTGTGTACGTGTGCGCATGTATTATACGGAAAAGTGCAGCAGCTATTTCGGCTCCATCATAAGATCTATGCGTACGTGTATTCTGTTTATTGAGGTATTCTCGTGCCTGTAAGTGGTCGAAAGTCGATCATTTGTCTAGGAAGCATTGGTGAGGGGGTATGTAAAGTTAAAATAACGCGGAGAGGTTAGTCGCAGTTATGAGGATCTACTGCTCCGCATTCATTTGCTGTGGCTGCCGTCAGCATCCACTGAAACATATGCGTCACTCAGGGACATCGGTGGTGTCTAAAATCGAAGAAGAGTTCTGCGAGTATAGGGCTGATACCTATCTATCTCCTCTCTCACATGGATCTCCACAGGATGGTACCCTTCGGCGAAACCCTTCGGCGAAACAACAACGCAACCTCAAAAGTCCTAATGAGCAAAATGTTATACGTTATATACGTTATACTTAACGGCTGCTTGGAGGTGGACGAGTAGATCGAGGCAATTTTTTTCGTGCGCATCTGCGCGCAGTGAAACACCGCACCGATGATGAGACATCTGCAAGGCATCCCCGCGTGCACATGAACGAAACCCTTTCCACCCCCAACACCAAGGTCACCCACTTCCCCGGTCCACTCATTACCACAAACCTCATATATATATAGTGAAAGGAATCCACGCGAGAGACAATACCTCGCACACTGCCGCTATATTCGCACGAAATTCTTCCTGGCAGGCGGAAAAAGGCAAGGCCAGAACCGTTCCCACACCTTTCTGGTCCTTGGGTGTGACGCTCCTCCCTCATTTTACGAGATGTCCATCTTGTCCACTCAGCAGAGCGCTATTAACGCAGATGACCCCGAACGATGACCCTATACCAACCAAGGTTGACCATATATTGTCCGATCGTGTGAAGTACAGAAAGGTTTCTTTTATGCGTTGCACCTTTGGCAGGCTTCGAAAGTGCGTGCTTTATGTGAAGCCCGTTGTGTATACACGTTGGATGATACGGGGCTTCCTTCTCGGTTATATCTGCCCTCGAGATCGGACATCGCGGACTCGTTCCTGTTTCTATATAGTTAGGCCAAATAATTACGGGTCTCTAGCGTGCCATTATTTGCAGTGCAGGGAATATGGACGAAGAGAGAAACAGCGGACGTGGGATCGACTGTTCAGGGACTAAAGAGGTGCATATTTATGTAAAGAACAATGCTGTATATAATGGCATTTCATCTTTATCCTTCCGAGTAAAGTGGACTGTATTGCGGGATATACGATTTCCGTGCATGCTGGTGCGGGTTGAATGGAGTAGGCGGTTAAGCGACGCTAATCGGTTATTGTTAAATTGTGTGCTTGCAACGGAAATAGGGGTGTATATAGCGGGAAGGGTGAAATGGGATGGTTCCAAAAGCGCTTGGGCGTGTGCTGTACCGCTGGGAAGGGTATTACTTACATATGTGTCGTTAATGAGGGTTTTTGTGGTTGCAAACAAGCTTCAGAGATGCGACTTCGTACTGAGAATAAGGGCTAAGTTCGACAAACTTGGCGAGCAACGCTGTTGCGAAAACTGCGGCGTTATTGAACAAGCTCTCTTCGTGTCTGTTTGGCTTTAAGCGTATTTTAAATTGAACCTTAATTGAAATTTAATTGCTGGACAATATAAAAACGTACGCTACAGATACGTGCCCTTTCTGGATCTGTGCACAACGTTCGCGTTCCAAGGTTCAGCCGCACGGATTTCCCTGCCACGTGACGTTATCTATTTGCACCACCGAAACCGAAATTCATTCGGGCTCTGTACTAATCCACTTTTACGGCGAAGAAGACTGCGGTTAAAACCTCAAAAAGCTGGATTACGAAACATTTTTGGATAACGAGATAAAGAACGGAAGTTTCTGGTCGTCTTATATAATCCGCAGAATCGAACATCGCCATGCGTGTCTGTCGCAAGACGGGTTATGCCAGGCGCGTCTTTATCGCACGCGACTCGAGGCACCCATAAAAAAAAAAGAAAAGAAAAAGAAGAAGAAAATCAATTTTACGCAACACTTTTTAAGACGATTCGGACATGCTCTTGGCATTCCTTTGTGCAGTGTTTCGCCATCTCCATTCTACACGTATAGAGGCGACCATTTCGTTTCCTGGATGTCCTGTTCGGAGATTTACATGCTCGAAGGCCAGGCAGTAATCTATTTCTCGTCGCACTAAATTACAAGGTCAAGGATTGCACTTCGTGGTTCGATTTTTTAAAAGGGGGAGTCCTTGCGTTCTCAGCTTCCGAATTTGTTTCTTTTTTAAAAAGCCAGTGCATTAGTTTTGTGCACCGAATTTCAAGTACCTTATATACACGGTACTTCAAGTGAGCCGTCGTCAAAGGGTGAGTGAGATGGATAGCTCATTCGTCACAAAAAAAAAACGAGATTCATTATCAGAATATATTGTTATTAAGACAGGATGCATCTAAGAAAGGTCGACTTCGATTGAATTGAATATGAGAAATGTTAAACGCAAGTTCCCACTGCGGGGCACTAGCAGGATTGTTGCTTGGTCGTCTTATCGTCGAGCGCTGATTGGTTGATTTGTAAAAGAAAAAAATGAAGATGTTACATGAGCCACTCCGGAGCCGTCGAGCGCTCTGCGTGTTTCTCGTAGGGGATCGTGCGTCCTGGGTCATCTGCGTCATCTGTGCTGATATTTTGGAGAACACTTGGAGAGACTACTCAAAGAACACATCCGTCGCCGGAATTCGAACCCTTCTCACCTTCCAACGAGTTGCCGCGCGTAGTGGTGGTGGTTGTAATGAGTAAAAAAATGGTCCCGGAAAAAATAGTCCCTGGTTGCGTGGCCTGCAAAAATGGTCCCGCAGCTCCTGTGCGCCCAAAAATACAGAAACGTGGTTGCGGACGAAGCACATTGCAGCCGACCAGATGCTACCGTTCGCCCTCCCGATTTTTTGAAATTAGGAGACATATGCTTTTTTTTTTATATGTTAATGGGCAATAAAACCTGCACCCGTTCAATGAGGAACATAAAAGCGATATTAATTGCTACTCCGGACCTGGATGCTAGTATTTTTATATCCATGTCGACTCGGGGACTACAACCGACGGACCCCACGTACACCGAGCGTGAAGTCAGAACCTCAGGCCCAGTTTCAAGAGTTTATATATACGTTTTATTTTATTGGTACGAATACAAAAGGTAACGCGCCATTTTGCTTAAAACTCTTTAATACTTCCTTTTATAAAAAAACGCGGGTACCCTTTTTTTCCAACGTACCTCAGCCAGAAATACGCGGAAGGTATAGCAGGACCTTGGAGTACCGCCTGCTAGCCTTGGCGCGTTGTCTGTACTACACTGAATAAAAAATAAAAAATAAAAAAAAGAGAGAGATAGTGGAACAGCAGGAATAGACGGCACTCCGTTCAGTACAACTGATGCAGCGAATGCCATCGCTTTTATGAATGGCGTGCAGCATTTATTCTCCATTCACATCAATGTTAATGAAAAAAAGAAAAAAAAAAAGAAAGAGCATATGTCTCCTAATTTAAACAAATCAAGAGGGCGAATGATAATACTTTGTCGGCTATGATTCGTTTCATCGGCTGTCCACAACCACGCTCCTGTATTTTTGGGGCGCACAGAACACTGCGGAACCATTATTTCCGGACACGCAACCAGGGACCATTTTTTCCGTTACAAAATTGTCCGGAACCATTTTTTTTTCGGAACCCGCGGTTGTGACTAACATGACGGCTTCCGGACTTGGAAGCTGGGAGAAGGACATGGCTTCCGTACATATACTTTGCCCTTATAATTAACCCCATTCTATCTCTCTCCTAAGTTTTCTTCTCCCCTCTCCCCTCCTGTGTCCCAACCCAACCCATGCAACATCCTACGTGTCTTCACGAAGCTCAAGTCAGCAGCGGCACGAACAGTCCATTGCCCTGGCTAACGACAACCGAGCTTACGAACCTCGCATGTATGATATTGCCTACCATCGTGAGCTCTCCACCGCTGCTTATAACTATGATCGGGGCCCCAGCGCGTAATTACAGTAATCTCCGCTAGGAGGATAATAGGGCGTCTCGCTCCTGCCAGCTAATGCGTTACAGAGAGCGCCCTATAGATACATACGTATAGCTACGTGCATAATCAGCGGCCCCTTGCGGAATTTGCCTACACTACAAGATTAATGGGGAGGAGGGTGTATTTTTTTTTTATTATTACACGGTGGGTTTCTCGCTGAATTTACGACCTCTTCCTTCTCTATCGAATGAACAAATCGGCAAGAGTAAAGCACAAAAACAAAACAAAGAAGTGCGAGGTTCTTTTCTGTTTTAGTTTTCGTAATACATAAACCTTTGGCTTCTGTGAGTGTACGTAATATTCGCGTTGTCGTGTTTTGGTAAACGCTATAGCGTGATGTGTTGTTTTTATTTCGTTATGCGGTGCTTGGGTCGCGTCTTTCTTTTCTCTGTAGACTGAGGGCTGGTGCTTCGTTAAGGGCACCTTTCATTATCTCATTAAGAAAACGTGGCCTGGGGGACTATTACCATATGCGTTGCTGCATCGGGGCCGGCATGCGTTGCTACAGTTCCACGGGAAATGCGTTAAAATGGACCGCGTCTGTTGGATTCGATAATTGATGAGGCCGTGAGAACGAATTGTTCGTATTAACGTAGCGGAGACGTCTGAGCTCTGCTGATCGGCCAGGCTGACGCCAAGGGAACTGTGGTGTACGACGTGCCAGCACCATGACCAGTTCATGGTTCATTCTTTGGTGAGACTGGGAAGTTCAAATCTTATCACCGTCCTCTCTCACGGTTTTTCTGAGTTTTCTTGCAGGCTTTCCAGACAGATGTCCACTTAGTTTCCCATGAAGTCGGCCCAGGACGCATACTAACCTCCCTGTCCCCCACTCCTTCCCGCAGCATGTCTTCTTTTCACGTCTGTACGCCGCTCATGGCAACAGACGCGTGGCCGTGCTGACACGGAATCAAAGAAATGAACTGTTGGTGCGTCACGACAACGCCATCTATAGATACAGAAGGCCTGCTTGTTGCCTCCTCTCCCCCCTTCGCTACGTGGTCACATAAAGTCAGAATTCATCTGCTACCGCGATTCGCCGTTCTGCGAATTCAAGAACTCGCAGATGCTCGCGCGACTAACTGACTAAAAGTGCGACAGTGCTTTCCAGAAAATTAGCCTCGAGAGAAATATGGGACCGTGTTACGCTTTAGTTTTTGTTATCCCATTTATTACGCGGGGACGTTCACTATACTCGCAGACGACAGTGGCTGCCCATGCGGCTGACGGTGGCTCGTCTTGGCTACGACCGCTGAAAGCATGTTCGCGGTTGACTATGTGGCCGTTGAAAACACAGCCCGGATTGGCTGAATCTTGGTTGTTACGTCACGTCGGCGAGTTATAGCAGGCTTTCCATATCTAGGTGGTGGTCTTGGCCTTGGCTTCTCAAGCGGTAAATCACCCCAGGCCATAGTCCTGATTTATTTGTTCTTGTTGTTGGTTTTGGTTTTAGTAAAAAAAGAAGAGAGAGAGAGAGCACTTAGCGAGTACGTTACCGCTCCCCGTTTTCTTGTCTCGACAGAACTGGTAAAAGGATTGTAAAACTTGTCGAAACTGCCGTTAAAAGGCATCAGACATTTGATGCACTTCAGACATTTTTGTTGCCGGTCTAACCAGGGTTGCCCCCCCTGTTCTGCCATAGCATTCTTTCCCCACTGATCTTGGAGGTTGACAGACTAATTAAAAAAAGAAGCAACAACTTCATTTTGGCGAGGATGATTGGGTGAGTTGATTTCATTGCTCGCGGTAATTTTGTTAATGAGCCTTACAGTGAGGATGGAAGTCCTCCAGAAAGATTAGTAGTGCTTTTTGGGAACATGGATTAGGATTTTAAAAAATGGCTAGATAAAAAATAATAATGGTGCAGCGATGTTATCACACCTTGGGTTTGTCTGCCTATATGTAGTATGGCGACATGTTGCGCGTGCCGTAAGGACTGCGGATAATTTCGACCACCTGGGGTTGTTTTGACGTGCGCCGGAAATCTCCGACACGCGGCGCTGGAAGCAATGTTTACCTTCCCCCACATTGCTACCGTCCTCGGCTGGGATCGAACCCGCGATCTTGAGCTCGGCATGCCAACACGTTACCGACTGAGTTACCGGCTATGGTTTAATAATTCCACGGAGGTAAGAAGTTGGTACTCCGACATTGAATTGAATTGAATTGAATTTATTTAAACTTTACAACGCTTAATGAACAGTACAGTTTATACAGATGGAAGACCAAGAGGGAAAAGTATCCCGGTTAGATTATTTATTCCGATATTTGCATTTTTAAATTATTACAACTTTAAACAGGTTAATTTCCGCGTTCAGTTTTCTCGGCGGGACTTTTTTTACGTCCTGCGGAGAGAACGATAATACTCCTCACTTCGTGCTCGCTGTCTTGTGGTGGCGTAGAATCACCCGCCTCGTGCAACACTGACAGGGTCGTTCTCTTCGCCCACTCCTCAGCGCGGTATATAGTGACTCTATATACACTACATCTACGCCGCGGGTTGTCTCTGCTCTGCGGGTTGCGTGCCCAATGCGCGCTCATCCATTTTATGTTTTGCGTAAGACGTCACCTTGCGAGAGAAAAAGGAGCTGCGCGAAGGGACAGAAGAAAAAAAACAAAATGTAATGAAAATGGAAACAAGAAGATACAGAACGAAGGATGCGAATCGGTCGATTATCTTTCACTTCGTTTCGCAATCAGCCGTACGCGTCTTTCTTTTTCTCACATTTTGCGTTTAGGGATTTGTTGTTTCTTTGAAACCGCATGTAAAGGCGAGGCGGAACTTTGCCAAGTTATTTGTAGGTTAAGGCAATAAGTTCATGATTGTTTTTTCGTTCTTATACGAGCGACACAGTTGTTTAAGGCAGTGGAAGAATTGAACGTGTGCCGGGAGCGTTTTGTCAGAGTATTCCTCTTAAAATATAGTACGACCGTGACAACTTATTGATGATGTTTAAGAGCGATACTATATATGTTGAAGCATGCGGTTCGAGAATACCCAAACGACATGACGGCACTGGTAGTGGTCACGTGCTTTCGAGAACCAATAGCAGAAGGCCAGTATCCTCTGACGTCACTGCTCGCTTACGGCAATGTGTTTCGAGAGCATGGGATATACGCACTGTTCTGCGCAGTTGCTACCACTGAAGATTATGTCACAGACCGTCCGCTGTGGCGTCGCACGTGACAATATAGTTATCTCGCCACGTGAGGCCGCGAATTAATGTTACAACAAAAAGAAACTTAAGAATGAAGAATCGTCACGATTGCTCTCAGTCACCAACCCAAAAGGAGCACGCTGTTTAATCTCGATGTTGACTCGCGATACAACAAGTATCAATTACTTTCACGCTTAAGAAAACCCATTGTAAACACATATCGTATTCGCATCCACACAAGCAGCTACTCCATCTTTGTGTACAACCCGCATACAAACATCCCCCGACCACAAAGTTTTTCTGCTCCAGCGATTCACCCACAACACTTCCGATGGGCCCTCGCTCAAAACAGACCGTAAAAAGGCACACACACACACACACTTGCTACGTGTGAGCTCGAACCCCACCAAACACTTTTATTATGCGGCGCCATTCTTACGTAAAAACGATTCTTTACAATCTCCAGGTGGCGCTCAGAGCGTCACACGCTCCTGCAACAAAAGACAAGTGGCCAACTACTCACTATGGCCGAAGAAAAAAAAAAAATAAAGGGAGACACCATTATCAGTTTCCATTAGAGCCCCTTTATAACCCTTTACCACGAGGGTCACGCAAGGGGGAGAACCTGCGCACCTGGAGCCTAATAAAATGCAAACATTGGCAGCGAGGGGTCGTATAGACGTCTGGCAACCCTTCTGCCAAAACCGACGCGACGGAATTTGGCACGTCTGCCAACCGTGACGAAAGTTCCGCCGCCATGATGGAGACCTGCCCTCTTCCTTCCAAGTTGGTAATCGAAGGTTGGGTCTATACATGGTCGTGCTTGCTTGTAAAATGCTTCTCGGTCAGTTCGTATACAAAGCTGAATAAATTCCTCGCAGTTTGCGAGGAACTATTGCATAAAATATAACGCGGACGGAATTGGACGTTTTTTTTTCCTCGAATAAGTACTGGGAGACCAAGTGTTGTTTCTTCGCCTCACGCCATGTCTTTCGATTGTCAAACTTGACACAAAGTCTCGTCTTCGGGGGCATGTGGGATACGCCGGACGTTTCGCATATATACTTCGGGACTTGTGGGATAAGAGCTTCCGTGTGGGTACACGCATACACAGCAGTCAGTGATGACCAGCGTCCAAGTGGATACAGCTGATTACAGCTGATAAGGTCACTCTAAGGACAGGGAGGGGGCAGGATGGAATCGCACCACCGACTGCTCCTTCGGCAGCCTTCCAGAACTCCAGTTATATAGCCAAAGACCACTCGCTGGCAGCCACATTTGCTTCCCGGTTAACACGGAATAAAAAAGCACATTGAGAAGGCAGCACCCATTGTAAAAGACCTTGATGCTGGCTAATATCGTCGTCGAATCGAGCGGGCTGACTTCAGCTGTGGAGGGCGAAAGATGGCTGTGGTGTATATACGGGGTTCAAAACGATGCCGTAAACATGCCACCTATATATCCACGATCAAGTGGTCGCTCGTGACAAAATCGCCGTCCTGTCCTCGTCACGCATCGTAAGCAACATGATTTTGAGGCCACGTGACCGTTGTGGACGTTTCTCGTGACTTGTGGACGTTTCTCTGCCAGCACAAAACGACTGGACGATGAACGCATTTTTCCAGTGTTAATTACAGGGTATTTCTTAGCCGCTCTTATTCCTACGAAGCCTGATGTCCGTGGCCACCCTCCTTGGTCCCGTCCCCTGGCCTATACCCTGTGGGCCGTCGCCACAGCCCTGCTCCGCTTCCTGCAAGATTCGGGCCTTGTGTCCGCCCTCTGACCGGGCTTTCTCGCGCCATGTCGTGCCTGTGCTGCACTGACTGTTTCTCCTTCTTTATTATTTTTTTTTTTGTGGAATTGCAAGCCGGCATCAGCCTCGCTGACAATTCCTCTTTTCTCTTTTCTTTCTATAAAACATATATCCCCACCCTCCAATGGAGTCCCAGTGGTACGAGGCCACATATGCAAACCTGCTTGTTTTATTGGGAGAATATTGGATAAAACTAATTACTGAGCTCCAAAGGCCTTAAAAAAACAGCAGTCGCTTTGTTTAGAAATTTTAGAATTGTTTAGAAACGGCGTTGTCCGCCGCCATTTTTATGCTCGCACATCGTTTGTGACCGACGACCTTCCCAGAATGCATTGCCATACATTGTCTGACACGTCATCGGCCATCGGGGACCCATATGTAGTATAGAGCACCGAGATGCATTCCGCGAAGGTTCCGGCATACAGTCGTTTTATTGAATATAATATAGATACAGTGAGCCCTCGTTAATATGACCCCCGATAATCTGACATACGCGCTTTACGACCATACTCCTGGGAACAAGGCAGTGAAACCTCTGCAAATCCCTCCCGTTAATATGACAATTCCGCGTTATGACCAAAATTTTCGGCAACGACCATGGTCATAATAACGAGGGTTCACTGTACACGAACGGCGGACAGCGGTTGGGTGTGTGCATGAAATGTGTGCCCGCTTCGGAAAACAATCAGTGACCGTTTCTTTTTATTCGGTGGGTCATCGACTCGCATGGGAACCACACCCTGCAATGTGATGTCCCGCAATTAAGGCGATTAATGATCCCCGCTACATCTTTTTACACTCACCAACTGCTGCTTTATCGGAGGAGCTCCCTTTCTTGAGCGGAGGGAATATATTGATTGATTGTTCTCGGTGGAAGTTTGGTGAAAAGAAAATGAGAATCATCAACTCGGGCTGCCACTGGGCGTCAGGTCCACTCCACCTAGTGCTTGTTCAGTGGTACCGGTCAACTAGTATACGCAACTTCTGGCACCGGGTGTCGTAGAGAAACGAAACAATCAGCTTACATGTTTGGTGTCATGTAGGCATTGTTGCCTCGCCTAAATGCCTCGCAACACGCGTGATATGGGGTGAACACATGGGTGAAAAAAAGCACACCGCAGAACTGCATGGTTAATCCTACTATACGCACATATTGATTTTTATTATCTTTCGAGTTCGCCCTTCAGAACAGCAGTAGAAGAGCTGACGCAGTTATCTCTAGAATTTCTTATCTTGCACGTCTCCGCGACCTACACCTTATCCCAATTTTTTTCTTTATCACATCACCATTACCTACCTTACATGCACATCATGGCATCGAAATCCTGCTGTTGCGTATACGGCTGGTGTCATTTTGAAAGTAAAGTGCGATCGTGTGCCGGCCCGTCTCTGTGTCGCTTCAATAGTGAGTTTTAGTATAACGTACTCTGTAGCCTTTGCGTACGTTCTACTAAAACTCACTGATATCAACTTGTAAAGCTTGTGACAAAAGTTTTCGGAACACCGGCGTGTCGCATTTCTCCATTGGAGCGACACCCTATATAGCAGCGAACAGGAACGGACATTGAAACATGGGTAGAATAGTCGGCTACCCGTTTCTTATTCGATCTCTTCTTGATTGCAATAGCAGGGGGTCGCTACGACGAAGAAATTGCCGTGTTTCGTAAGCTTTTGTTCCAAGCTGTACCAACCGGACTACTTCGATCTTCATACAGTTACGGCGTTAAAGGACTTATAATTACTTAGAATATTTGACACCAGCTCCCGTGGCATATACAGTGAACCCTCGTTAATATGACCCCCGATAATCTGACACACGCGCTTTACGACCATAATTCTGGGGAACGATGCAGTGAAACCTCTGCAAATCCCCCGCGTTAATATGACAATTCTGCATTATGACCAAAATTTTCGGGAACGACCATGGTCATAATAACGAGGGTTCACTGTAGTGGTTAGGATGATCGCTTTCCACCTCGAGACTGGGAGGGAGGTGACACGGGTTCGAATCCTGTCACCGGCTGTGCTGTCTCAGGTTTTCCCTGGGTTTTCCCAAGACTTTCCGGACGAATGTCGGCACAGTTCTCCCTGAAGTCGGCCCAGGACGCATACTAACCCCCCTCTCTCCATCTGTCCACGTCTGTACGGCGCTCATAGCCACGCAGTTGCTTCGCGGTGCTAACACGGAATAATAATAATAAAGAAGAATATTTGACATTGGCACTATACAGCGCAATCTATGTGCAGGCCGTCTGCTACAGCCAGCACAATCGCCACTAACGCCATCCCGCTAAATGACGGCACCCTCAGCTAATAGATGACTATACGCTCTATACACTGGCGTTGCAGTATATGCGCCATCTTTAAGTCCACAGTGCCGAGCCCATCGCATGCATGTATGCTTCCTCGTAATAATTTGTTTCGCCGCCCCTCCGTCCTCGTGGACCATTCCATCAGCTATACGCGTGTAGTGCACTCATATACAAAGACGCAGTTTATACAGCGTCTATACGCAAAGGAGTGGTTGTCCATACGTGAGAGTGCACCTCGAGAAGGCAATGAACCTGAACGCTTATTATCCTGGCTCGATTTCGCGTGCTTCGATATATGCGTGCTGCGGTATAATCTGGCCGACGAATAGCGCGGGTATTATGCCGGAATAATTCCCAGGGAGGGAGCCAAGTTGGATTTATGAAAGCCGTTTCGGAGTTGTGCAAGATGGCCGCTCCGTATACTCTTCTCTCTCGCCTCCTTTTGCGCTTGTTTTGGCGTAGTTAGCTTATAGACAACCCAAGGGCAATGAAGGGCTTACTATGTTGCAGCTTACGTGTTTGCACCGCGGAGCATCCGCTGCTATATGAAGGAGGAGTGAAGGATGGAGTGAAACGTCGCACTGACACAAAATGCATCGTGGTAGGTAATACAGTATATATAGCGTACTGACGAGGAAGATGTCACTAGTGTCACATGATCGTCCCATTTATGTGTGTGTGTGTGTCTTTCAATGTGAGTGCGAATGGAAACCAGATAAGAGAGTGAATTTCCTAGCGTGGCTTCGTATACAGTGACACCTCGTTATTATGACCATGCTCGTTCCCGAAAATTTTGGTCATAATGCGGAATTGTCATATTAACGGGAGGGATTTGCAGAGGTTTCACTGCATTGTTCCCCAGGAGTATGGTCGTAAAGCGCGTATGTCAGATTATCGGGGGTCATATTAACGAGGGTTCACTGTACATTTATGAGAGGGATTCGTGAGTCTGACCAGAAATCAGACGGTGTGGGTTCGAATCCCACTGTCTTTTCATCAACTAGCCGATGCCACGGCACGCTTCAGCCGGCGTCTCTCAACGGCTCCCACAACCTCACCCTCTCCTCCTCTGGGGCTCTCAGAGCTTCGGCTCCCGTGCCTGTAGCGGCACCCTGGGACCTCCACTTCCCCAGCGCCTCACTGTTTTCCTCGCTCTTCTCGGGCTACCGGATCTGATTACTCATCAGCTGTGATGCTTCGCCACCGTCTGCCGTGCCGCCATCCTGTTCAACCGTGCATGCTAACCACGGTCGCCCTCGCTGCCCTCCTCCAGTGAAGTCGCCGCTTCATCTGCTTTATCGCCGCTTCGCGTCTGAGGTTGGGGGGAGTGATGTAGCGGCCGGTGGACAACGACGAAGATGACCACGCGCCTGGAGCACCTGCCTCAGTTCCACCGGCGCTGCTATGGAGATAGGCCACCATCATCGCCTCGGCATACCATCATCGCCGGTCGGGACTCATGTAGGGGGATACCATCGTCCTCTACAAACGGATTTCGCTGAATTATGATAGGTATTCGCACATCGTAATGGGGCGTCAAGATAATTCGTAATGGCGTCAATGCGGCGACGGACTATAATGGGAATACATGTATCAGGAATGGACAACAATCTCTGTTACCAGAGGCATGCCCGCTCGTTGGTGGTGGTAACCAAGGTCGTGCTGAAGACTGGGAGGTGGTGGGTTCGAATCCTACCAACGGCTGAGCTGTCTGAGGTTTTCCCTGGGTTTTCCGAAGACTTTCCAGACGAATATCGGCATAGTTCCCCCTGAAGTCGGCCCAGGACGCATATACGAACTCCCCCTGTCCCCCCACTCCTTCTTGCTGTCCTCTCTCCATCTATCCACATCTGTACGCCGCTCATAGCCACAGTTGCTTCGCGGCGCTAACTGCGCGACCATACAAAAACTCCCGAGCAGTTCCGACGTGCATTTGAGCCACATTTAATGTAACGGATATCAGTGACAAGTGATGCATGGCCACACTTCATAACGGTACATAAGCGCGAATATGTCGGGGATTAATTATATTTAAGTTCAAGAGACAGGGACTTGTAGGAGATTCCGAGCCAGGGTGTTTTCTGTGTTGTCTCCGTATTTTTCTTCAGACGATCACCTCCGGGGAAATACTGCAGTGAAGTATGTATAGCGACTAACACTGTCTCCCCATGTCCTCGTTGTCCACTTTCCCCGTCTGCTCGTTACAATATTCCGAATCTGAGCCTCAGATGCATTGCCGTACTATCAGGCAAGGTCTTTTTTCTTATTTCTTCGGCCGTCTCGCTATTCGAGGTATGCCTTAAAACATGCACTGAACATGCAGCATAAATCGAAATATGTGCTAACTTGCAAAATAGGCATTTTCGTGCATTTTAAATTCGTACAATTGCATACTATACGCCCCCAAAACGTGCAAATATCATCTATTGGAAGCTGGGTATACTAGGCAAACAAACAAACAAAAAATGCAGATTCGCTGTTTGCACGTAACAGTATGCCGCAACTAGTAAGAAAAAAATCTTTGGAGACTCCCCACCCCATTTACAGGAAGTTCCCACATGGGAAATTCCCACCGCGAAATATCCACCTTCCGGGATTTTTCCCTCACGAAAACCGCATCCTCGTAAGATTATTAACGACTCATTCACACAAGAGCGTGAGCGACGCGACTTTGAAGCACTTTCCCTTCACAATTGAGATGCTTTCTTTTCTCTTTCTTTTTTTTTTTTCTTTTTCAACCGCCCACGCCAAAGGCAGGAAATCGCTCGTGAAGATAATGCATCACAATCTTGCTTTTCAGACGCAAAAGTCCACCTGTCACGCTGAACAATTCGCACTCCATTCTGCGTGATATATTTCCGCACGACACAATCACGTCGTGATTTCCCCGTTCTTTCCTTCTGTATTGAAATCTCGCAGGTAGGCGGCTCATTAGATAGCGTCTGCAAACCCTGTGACGAGAAGAAAACAAAACTTCCAAGGTTGCTCGACTAACCTTCGCACGCCTCAGCGTTGTCCGACTGGCCTCGTTTGTGTTTCTATCGCGTGCAGATCGAGCGCTGGATCCTTTTTAGAGGGTGGGCATATTACTTGCCATGGTTGTGGGACGTGTCTTGCGAGGCAGCTGTCTTTAGCGGAATTTATTACTCGGGCTGCCGTTCTGTTTACAACGCTGGGCGAGAGGGGTGCATTGATGAGGAAAGAAACGTATTGGAAAGGGGAAGAGAGAAAGGACGTTGTAGCACACACTAATTGTCGACTCCGCAGATGACAACATTATCGTTGTACTCGTACATAGAAGCTAAAGTCTGATCATATCGACCATAGTCTTTCCAATCCAACTCCGAAGAAGATATGTGAGAGTGCGGAGAAATGGGATCTATTTATATATCGGGAGATTGTTACATTACGTAAACATTACATTATGGAAACGTACGCCATTCGTGGGCATATATGAATAAAGTCCCGCAGCTTCACCCTCGCTGCAAGTTATTAATTAAGTCGTTCAGAGCGGGAACATTATGACGTATTTAACCTTATTTAACGTTAAGTGCGGGAAGAACATTCAGGATGTGCCGGCGATTGAAACAAATGTTAAGCCGCAACTCTTCCCCATATTTTGAAATAATGATTCGACAAATGTTTCCAATCGCACAAATAGCGCCAGACTGGAGTTTGATGTCTTTGGATACTACAGTCAAACTCCTTTATAGCGAACACCTTTTTAACGAAAATACCACTACAGCAAATTTTTTAGCGGTCCCGCTGGAGCCCTATAGGTCCAATAATGGACATCCTTTTTAACGAAAATACCTTTACTACGAATTTTTTTTGCTGTCCCCTGAGTTTCGTTGTAAAGGAGTTTGACTGTATCTGAATTGAATACACGTACTGTGCGCAGCATGTGTAAAGTCTTCTGCAATGGAGTCGGAGTGCATAGACAAGAAAACGCATTAAGGCAGGCGTGGTTGGACACGCCTAAATACATCTCGCTGTCTCCGGGAGTTGTTGATTTTTTTTTTGTTCGTTTTGTCCCGTGAGCTTCTGCGCGCCAACAGTGCGCTTTCCTCCTCGCCTTTCCTTTTTTTACATTCCTTCCCTTTGTTCTGCAAGTTTAGTAAGAACGGCACGATGTGAGTGGACACTTCCGTATAAGAAGAATGCCGTCTGTTTTACATAGTCCCTGTAATGATAGACAATAATGCTATTTCTTTTCTAAATTCTGCGTTAGCACCGCGAAGCAACTGTCGCCATTAGCGGCGTACGGGCGTGGACAGGTGGAGAGAGGACAGCAGGAAGGAGTCGGGGACGGAAGGAAATTGATACATATGCAGATCCCAAATGATATTTTTGTTACGATTTCTTTGTTTCGGTAACAAATGAGCATTTTGAGAACAAAACGGATAATCGTTTGGATCTTCGATGTACTTTTAAAATGAACGTTTTTAAAATGTTTTCAAATGTACTGACGACAGCAGCGCCCCTTGCCACTCATGGAAAGTTTATGCGTCAAATACGCAGAAGGTCCAGTTAGAAAGTTTACGCGTGTTTCTTGGCGTCCTTCCCCGAATCTTCACACACTTGGTACAAAGTCTCACTGTCTGCATGCTTTCACTTGAGCGGGAAAAACATACACGGTTCGCTCATAAAGCAAGTGAAACGAGCTATACATGTATTTCTCTGAGCAATATATACAGGGTGTCTCTTGTAACCTGTCAATAAATTTTATTTAAAGAGAGCAATAAAAGAAAAACGACCGCTACTTTTCTGCTACTTGAGTTACAAACAGGTGATACAGCTTGGGACAAAAGTTTACGGAACACTAGGGTGTCATATTTCTCCATTGGAGAGACGCCCTAGCAGCAAACACGAGCGGACACACGTACTGGGAGGTGGATAACACAGCCGGTCACCCGTTTCTTATTCGACGTCTTCCTTATATCTAACAGGGGGCCGCTCGGATGAAGGAATACGCCAGTAACGTGTTCCGTAAACTTTTGTCCCAAGCTGTACCTCTGATGTAGCACGTGTTTGTAACTCAAGTAGCAGAAAAGTAGCGGACGTTTTTCTTTTATTGATCTCTTCCAATAAAATTTATTGACACGTTACGTGAGACACCCTGTATATACCACCCGTACACTGCGTGCCGTGACGCTACGCAAGAGGCAACGACCAAATCTTCACGGTCTTGCGGAATAGCGTTGAAACTCTCTATAGGCGCGGAAAAAAGTCGTGAAAGTGCTGGGCGAATGGCTTGCGATTCATCGTCAGGGACACAGCTCTCACTCATCCCCTTCGTTAAGAGCATAGCAGAGCTCTCGTCTTTTAATACTTTTTTTGTTTCCCTTCTTTTTTTCCTCTACTGGATCTGGAGTAGCTTCTCCCGCGGTGAGCGGGCTCACATCTCCATTTCTTTTCTCCTGCCATCATCATCATCATCATCTATAGACGGAGCTGTAGAACGTGCATCTGGTATTGCCCAGACGAACGCCTGTCAGTGTAAGAAACAAAAAAAGGAGCAAAATGGGAATAAGTGCAGCTTCTACTCCCCCTAGATTATAATTACTCCCCATGTTAACTTTACTCCCCAGAAGTGAAAATAGTCACTGAACTTCGCAAATGGTCTACTGAATGCACACAGTCTACGTAAATACGTGCTCTTCGTGAATTTGATGAAATAAGGCTAACTTAACTAACTTAGCGATTTTCCACTCGCACAGAGTAAGAAATAATTAGAGGTTCTTTCTTGACAAATTGTGCCCCATGCATGTCGCAAGATTTTATATATACGACATATCACGGTTGACGGTTTAATTCGAAGTATTTTCATTCACGCACATGAACTATGTACATGTGGTTCTTGGAACAGAGCGTGAAATGCAGACCCCACTCTGTGACATTCCTTTACTCCCGCGCATTTACTCCCGAAAGGGACTAATTTTTGGGGACTCCTTTTTTTTCTTAGACTGTAGTTCGTCCTAGTTACAGATAACGAGGACCCTCCAGGTTCAAATCAGATACGGTTTTCCTATCGTTTTGAGCGTGGAAAGGTACTATAGGGATACCTGGTGGATGGATTGATAATCGTACACAGTCTTATTGACACTCTCTCTTTCATTACATAAGGGGGAAGGGGTGGCAAGCTGAGGGCGAAAAACAAAAATGATTCTTCGTAAAAAAAAAAAAAAAAAAAAGAAGCATCCCCGAACCACGTAGGTATATACAAGTGATGCCAAACAATGGTATACAGGCAACAGTGATTAGCGCCAGTTATTTTCGCCTTGACGGCAACTGTGGCGTATTGACGTGATTGATGAGCAATCAACGCTTCCACTTTTGACAGCTGTACGATGTGCTTCATTTGTTGACTCGCGTTCTTTTCGTTTATGTCGAGCCATCTGTCTATTGTTCATAACCGTCCGGATGTGCCTCGAGACATTCTCCCAGAAGGTGTCTCGTAATCTCTTCCTGAATATATTATGTGTTTTGCGGGTATGCCTTCCAAGGGGTCATGTTCGTCGAGGAATGTGTGACCGCCGCACTCGAATCGACAATGGCGTCTTACGATATTCCTCGTGGTACTTTGCCATCAGATGTTTATCATTTATTAACATTCAGTTACTATAGGGTGCTTAGTGTCTTGTTTTATGATCTAAAGGGAGATTCTTTTATTTATTTAAGATATCTTTTTCGGGGTATAGTATAAGACAGTGAGGACGGGGACGGTAAACGGTGCCGCTGTCCGGCTTTGTCTTGGACGTGGAGGAACTGTCGTAAAATTTGGGTTGGGGGCGCATCGGATTGTCGATGCCCGCCGTTGTCATTTGTAAATTACTGTAAAAAATTACGGTGTTACAGTTATAGCTGGCTCGTGAAAATAGTGACTGGCCGATAACCCTCCGCTTGTTGCTATATTGGCTGCAATAGGTAACCGCGTCACTCCGCGTGTTTTGTGAGACTCACAAAAAGGTGTTTGAAATTGTATACGTAGAACAAACGGAACGAGAAGCAAGTAGGCGACGTTGTTGTCAAACATTTTGCATAGCACTGTTCGAACACACACGCACACACACACTCTCTCTCTAAGCCTTAATAACAGGTTCCAAAACGGTGCTATCTTTTGGGGAAGTCATAGCAAATGGCGAGGACACCGGAAGTATACGAACTCTATAGGCAGCACCTGTATAGGCGCTGCGATATCATTTTTTCTGGCAGAGTAACGTCTATTGGAATTGACAGGCTACATTATGTGTCACTCTTAGCTTGAACACGACTATATGCACTTGCAGCGCTTTTATCGACCCCACTTCAGTAGGTTAGTATAAAAAGAAAAAGTTCTATGGGCGCGGCTTACAAGGCGGAAAAATCGGCATGGCATTCCTATGCACGACGGCAATGAACCGTCTTTTTTTTTTGTGTGTTCTGGTTGTAACTCGTTTGGCGCCGAGTGTTTGTCTATCCACAAGTTCATTGCTAAGGGGATGCGGAAGGCACTATCTGTCTCGAGGCTGTCTATCTCCAGCCAACCGGTTTACGTCACCCGAGGCGGCGACTCCTTTTGTTTTGGAAAATAGACGATCGATTTGAATCAGCCATCGTCCAAGTATGGCCAAGGTTACGCCTCATCGTTGACTAGTGGAACGATTCACAATGCTGGGACTTTGTAAGCACTGTGGCGCGTTTTAATGTATACGCAGACACACATTTTTTGAATGCGGTGGACAACACGGCCAAGGACGAAAGAAGCTTGAGCATGCGCTATACACGGCACATAAAAGAGCCAATACCGAAACTAGCTTTTGAGCTGTCTATGGTTGTTGTTGTGCTCTGTGTGGCTCACGTCCAAGAGTATACCTAGTAAGTTTAAAGGGACACTTCGATAAACGTGGTGCCGGCATGGTACAACATGCCGGAGAATACTTCTGTATACGTGTCGTCAGGGCGTCGCACGTTCAAGACACGGCTTCACACTTACGCTGAAGCTACAAAAGAAATGGAGCTGCAGGTGCCCACCAGGGAGACCACATAGCTCCAGGTGCCATCCAGTTAGAAGAAGAAGAGGAGACACAAACCCTCGAGCAAACTTCCGCATCAAGCTCTGACGTCAGAAGGCCTTTGCCATTCCCATGGGTTCCCGAAGGCACGTAACCTCGGTCGCCTGACTTGATGAGATTCCTTCCATGATGTCAGAGCCAGACTAGTTTCGGTTGGAGATGCCGACTTTTTATACTATGCCTATTACCCCTTTTGCCGTACAAATTGGAATGCATGCAGGTTGAAATGGATGCAAACAACAGTGTTTTCCGTTTATCCGGGATAAGTATAAAGGGCCAACCCTTTTAAGTAATCTAATCCAAAGTTAAATTGCCACTACGGACTAAATTTCGTGTCTTCAGAATCCTACCAAAGTTATGTTACTGAAATCTTCTTGTCTCACTGTACATTCCTGCAAAATATTTCGGCTCTACGTGACGCGTAAGCTAGAGAAAATTAATTTAATTAACAACGTTACCCTTGGCGTCTTCCGGGGGGCTCACTTTTTGCACTCCGCTAGCGGAGCCCCACGTGACATATCCTCCGACCGCTCCGACCTTCGAGAAAACGCAAAGGAGGGTGAAGACATCTCTCCCATTTTCCCCTCTTTCGATCAGCGTCACGTGACTTCTTCACCACGTGACCCTCCCCGGACGCCGGCGTCGTTGCTAGGAGACGAGTGCCCTCTCCAGAACATGGCATCATTGCAGTTTGTGGGCTTATGATTACGTCACCCGCTCCTCGCGTCATCGAAACTTGTGGAGGCTCAGCAGAACTTCAAAAATTGACAGAAGTGCACAGCGTTCGTAAACAGGATTGAAATTTTGCGTATATAATGCTTGAGGCACCTTCTTTTCATGAACTAAATAAAAGAAACACTGTTTTCCGAGTCCGGAGTGGCGCTTTAAGTTTTGTGTCCCCACAAATAACCGCACGATCCTAATAATGGCTTCTAAGTAGAAGCACCTAACGAGTATGATAAGCAACACGACAAAAATTGGAAATGTGAATTGACGCAATCGTTGTACTATATGCATGCCG
Source organism: Ornithodoros turicata (assembly GCF_037126465.1). NCBI lineage: Eukaryota > Metazoa > Arthropoda > Arachnida > Ixodida > Argasidae > Ornithodoros > Ornithodoros turicata. The sequence goes on from NC_088206.1 coordinate 1,721,058, forward strand.
CGAAGCAGAACAGAGATCTTGCTTTGCGGCTGTCGATACAATTCACATCGACATTACCTTCGTGCTGGACCAATTATAGACCCTCGTACCGGGGGTTGAGCTCGAGCGATCGGAGAGCCCTGGTGACATTTTTTATAGACATCGCTTCTTCCTTCTTCTCTCTCTCGCATACTTATTTACTGAAAAGTTATTTCAGTTGTAGGATGTAGGAGCCAACGTCTCCATATTTTTCTTACTGTATCTTTCCGGGCCCTATATAATTACGTACGCAGTGTACGTATATACCCACATTGACTACGAAAAATGTCGCACCAATGCGACCTATACGTTTCCATTTTTTTTCTACTTCTATTCTGTGCTATTCTACGAAAAATGTCACTAACTAATGCCCTGCGAACAATGCGAACATCGTTTGCGAACATCCGTTTAAACGCGACTACATGTATACGTATACAGCAGCCAGTTTACAATAAATACGGCAACGTTCTAAAATAAGTATAGCCGGGATCGTATATATGTCACGCCACTGAAAGGAATAAGCAGCACGTGATACCACCACGGACGGACTCGTATTTAGTCGTATACTTCACTGCGTATTTGTAGAATTTATCCGACACGACACCGTCCCCGTGATCCAAAAGGAAAGGACTCGAGCCTGTGTATACTATATGAGCATGAAATAACGTCACGGTCATCAACATAAAGGATCTTGCTGGTTTATTCGACAAAACCGAAGTATGGGTTTCCGCAGCTTGTGAGGATTGCTCCAGGAAAATACCGACCCGCGAGTAGTGTTCATGATCACAATGGTCCCTGTGCTGCTAACGGTCAACATACTGCTAAGCAGTGATGGCCAGTAGTTAACTACATGTAGTTAAACTACTAGTTAAACTACCTGGTTGTAGTTAAAAAGTAGTTATCAACTACTTGCAGAAATGTACTGGCAACTACTAGTTAAACTACTATTTTAAGTAGTTAACTACAGTAGTCAGGTTACTGAAGGCGCCAACTAATTCCGATTTTGCCGCAAGCTTTACGGCACGATTGTGCTTCCGACTTTTACCTTGAGCTACTTGTTTGATGAGAACGGAGGTGCAGAGCAATTGTGTCGTCCATGCGTATTAAATCTTCACTTTTAATGCTTGTCTAGTGAAGCCTCATTTGCTGCGAAATAATTCTGAAACTTAGTGTATCGCGTACGCACAGAAAGAATCCCGCCGCAAGCTTTGTATTTGACGATCGTAGCAATCGCTTGAGCCAAAGTTTATTATTGCTTGTGATTCCTATTTAGGTGTCCAAGAACACTACAAGGGATTGGTGTTGATGGACAACGTTAAGTAGTTATAGATGTAGTTAAACTACATTGCAGTAGTTAAAAAAGTAGTTGTAACTACTCCCCTGAAAAGTAACTGAACTACTAGTTAAACTATTGCATCACAAAGTAGTTAATAGTTATAGTTAAACTACTGTAGAAGTAGTTAGCGGCCATCACTGCTGCTAAGTCCCTTATGCCCTCTGCTTTCCGTTCGACTATATACGATAAGTGAACGCCTTGGCATTGCAAGAATCAGATATTCCACTACTTCCTAGATCAGCTCGATGCCGGCTAAACCGAGCCACAACACGTACAGAATCGCAAAACAAGCACGGCTTCATAATTAGGTTTATGCCGTCAATATATTTATCTCCATCGACGCTGTTGGACCGGTCCCTCATGGGTCGCGCATCCTGAGGTCACATGGTGGACGAACAAACAAAATTTATCCGCCGAATTAATTAATTGGGTTCGGTGTTTATCGAATTGTATGGTTTACGCCGTGGTCGTGCCATGACTTCATTCGTGCGTGTGTAAAGGTTATATTGAACGTTGAAGTTGTATGCGGCTCTTTTATGTTTCGGATGTAACAAAACCGGCGGGACGTCTCAGTCGTGGTTATGAAGCCATTTAAGGCTAACGACAACAATAATTTTATTTAAGATGATGAATTGGGACCATTTCTTCGGTTCGGATTTATTTGTTGTTGTTGTTCAGTGTGAACTTTTCCCAATAATTACTGTAATTATTTGACAATAGTCGTTTCTGTATAGCCCCATTTCTTAATAATTTGTAACAGTCTGTTACCCTGCTTTAGTCACACCTACTACTACTACTAATTAACACTAATTAGGAATCGATAAAAAAAAATGTTCCTAACTATAGCCTACATGGCTCGATTATATCACTCTAAAAACTTCAATCCAAACCGTAACCTGAAGACGGCCCAGCGTGCTCCAGACGTCTCCGCCTTTCCTCGGGGGCCCTCGACGCCCCTTCGTACGTTCATGAGGGGTGCACTTAGAGCCGCTGGTAGCATGAGGCCATTGACCTTAGCATAGCTACACCGCTCGCTCACGGGAGGTACCTAACGCACTACGATTGTTTACAATGAGTTCAGTTCAGTTCAAAGAGAGAAGAAACAAACGCAGAAAGAGGCGCTCATTACGAGAGTCGGCTACTCCAGATGACTTAGAAAAACAAAAATGGATAACTACAATAAGAACACTCTTAAAAATGAACTTCACCTCATAGCACGCTCCTAGCCAACCGTCATCTCGAATGATATCGTTATCTAACATGATTTGTTGAAAACGGGGGGCGTACGCCTTTTCTGTGACAATTATGACCGGCATAAGTGTCACAGAAAAGGCGTACGCCTCCCGTTTTCAACAAATCAGGGCAGATAACGATATCATTCGAGGCGATGGCTGGCTAGGAGCGTGCTATTAGGTGAAGTTCATTTTTAAGAGTGAACGATGAATGACACTCACTTGTTTGCAACGAATCGGGGCTTCTGGGCTAGAATATCAGTTTTAGACGTTGAGCCCTCAACCGATACGTAATTTCGGAAAGAAGCGCTTGCGCGTCAATGGGCGGCGTTTCATCATGCACGACGCTTGTACATTACATATGTAAAGAATGATGCTACGTACCAGGCTGATACCAGTAATATACTTGTGTCAGTACATCGTTGTTCCACAAGTCTATACAGAACCACTGTGACTATAATTTTGCAGTCTCCTTGAACAAGCATATCTGGACACCTGGGCCAGATACGTCCAGCGATGGTGCAACTGACGCTTGTATTATACTCTATATATGCATGGCTGGCGGCATGTTCGAGCGGGCTACCATGTTATCATTGGTTGAAAGTGTGGCGTAAAGACCACTAGCGTGACTTGTTACGCAGGGTCACGTCAGGCAGAGGCGCGTCGCTGTCTGTTTACGAATTTGTAATAATAATTGGGTGTTTACGTCGCGAGACAACTGAGATCATGAGCGACGCCACAGCGGTCGGTCTGTGGATTGCTTTTGCCCACCTGAGGGTTCTTTAACGTGCGATGAAAGCTCACCACACGGCACCCCGTATTTAACGTCCCTCGCGGAAGACGGCGTGTCTAAGCAACTTGTACCCTGCCACCAAGTTGCCGGCGTCCTCGGCCGGGTTCGAACCCGCGATCTCGGGATCAGAAGGCGAACACGCTACCGACTGAGCCACCGAGGCCGGTTTTTTACGAATTTGTAGCGTTGCAGTTGTATATACGACACGGGTATAGTGTTGCCCCGGCAAAGCCATGGCGTGAACGGGTGGTGTACTATATAAGTCCGTTCACGGCTGTACATTATACCGTGCCTGCACTTCAGCTATGAGCCACTGTAACTTGAATTCATTGAAACATATGGGCCTTGGTGGCAAAAGTAATCCACAGATCGCACCGCTGTCAAGTTCACAGCCATGCAAATTTTCGGTATACAGAAAATTTGCATCGCTCTATACTATTCGCTATACCACAGAAGGAATTGGGGTCAACCACCTCAATGAGGGAGAGACGGTTACGGCAGCCAATTAGATCGGCGCCTAGGGCACTCCCCGTCGATCTTACAAGTGTTGACGTCGAACGGCGGCGTCGCTGCACGATAAGCACCTGCCGCTTGAACGAAAAAAAGAAGGAAGACAAGGAAAATAATAAGACCGGTGATTAAAAGAAGGTATATGGCATGTGGACGATAGTATAATATGCGTAACGTATACAATGCGGTTCTAAAGATACAAGCAAGTACGTATTGGGTTCAGAACGTCTTTATCTGGACAGTCTCTGATTTATTACTGTGCAGGCGACATTCGAGATATCTTCTTTGGCGTGCTCGGAAGATAAGGTGGAGGAAGGAATGTAAACGGGTCGATTTTGTTGCGGTTTGTGATAGGGTTGCCGTGGTTTTCGAGATAACGCCGCAACTATGAGACGCATATTTGATAGCGTAGCTGTAATTGCATCCGTTTGGAGTGGAGGACACATCTGTCAAATTTATGTCGTTATCGTATCTTCTGCGGGAGTTGATAAGAAGACAAGGAGCGCCGGTGTGTTGACGTGCAATCGTGTTCCTGTGGTACATTGGGAGTTCATTTTTATCTTTGAACGGACAGTCCAGGATATGTACGGTCGTATTGTATTTAACTGTCATCTCTCTCCCATGGGGTCGTCATCAGAAGCTTCCAGCTTTTTCTCCGTCAAGCAGCTCTGGTGCCGTTGGTTTGATTTTTTTCAATACTCTGCGCTAGCCACGGCGGAGGTACAACGACTGATGCAGCCTGCAGCGATTTGCTGTTTGAAACTTTGCATTGAGCGTAACTGACAGTCGGTCGCACCATTGCGCGGTCACCCCAGAGCTTTAAAGGGACACTCCGTCGGCTATTTTTCAGATTACGGCCACGTTGCGGTTACGTGCAGACGCAGCACCGAAATACCGAAACAAACATCACATGCGCATCGTGTTTCAGGTTTCGTGTGACGTCACCATAAGCAGGCGCACATTTGCTGACGTCACGACGGCGCTCGACCGAAATATAAAGGTAGGGCGCCCCGATTCGAGAGTAACTACAAAACGTAACGAGCGATTATCGTCCGCTATCGATGACGTCCACGGTATAGGGTTCGAACCTGCTGCCTTAGGAAGACGAAGTGGTTGCCATCCAGGACCGGTGAATTTCTAAGGGGACTGTAATGTAACGTCTTTTTATGACCATTTAGAGAGACAGTCATCTAACAAAGGCACCCTTTCTTAACGACGCCATCTTCCTTCTCACGTAATCTCCACCGTCAGCACAATTCGGAGAAAAATCCGCCCTACATAAGGCGGATACACACAAACGGTAAGAAAAAAGAAAGGCGCTCATCTCCCATTGTTGCCAGACAGCAGAGACGGACGCACAAAAGCGCGAGCAACTCTGGAAAAATCTCACGGAAAAAGTGAGCCAGTAGAATATATATATTCTGCAGAAAAAGGCGTTGTCTCCCGTACACCCGTATATATTTAAAGAAGGGGGTAGCCAGGGGGAAAGCGTTGACAGTTCGTCGTCCCCTGCGCGCTTTTGTGGCGAGAAATCTCGAATTCGGTCCGTCTAAAGAATGGAGGATTCAAAGAGGGAATGTTTGGGCGGAAGGAGTCTCGGATGTGCTGGTGGTTGGACAAGAGCTTTTTTTTTTTTTTTTCTTTTTTGCGTCGAACAGCGGTGTCGTGGGTTTTGGGGGGGAAGTACATGTTTATTTTCACAAGTACGCGCGTATCTATGCATAACATCATGACCACGTGTACATTTATGTAGTGTACAGTCAAACCACGATTTATGAACAGCGAATGTTTCTCGAAAAAGCGATCACAAAACGGGGGAATTCATAAGTCGAGGTCTTAAATGGCTAGAAGAATATACAGCTGGATTCTCAGCAAACTGTTCATAAAACGAGGGTTGAGTGTACTTACGTAAGTACTATTGTGTGCTGTACTCGTACTTGTAATACATATCAATTATACCTACCGTGTATACCGGTATGGATAGCGGGCGCGTTGTACGATGGTAGAATGTTCCCCGTGCAGCCATCCTTCGTCCAAGTGCAACGCTCGGAAAAAGTGAGAAAACTGGATGATAGACAGCGAGCACGAGCACACGAATGGGGGCACAGGACGGACGACGTCGAAGTCGTCCCCGCAGAAATGCTTGGTGACAACTGACAAGGAATGGGAGACACCGACTCCAACTGATCGGAGCCATCCAGGCCTCCGTTATAAATGGAATAAAAGGTACCCACACTAGAAGGCTTTCAATACTGAATATTTCATCGCCGCGATGCGCATTATGCACCTGAAAATGCAGTACAGGCACTTGCATGTAGGTACTATATATGTTAGAAAAGATGGTCCACAAGCCAAGGAGCAATAAATGAACCGACAGAGGGAAAATAGCGAAGCGAGAACCAGTTTGGTGGGCTTTTGGATATATATTTTCTTCATTACGTATAATATTCATTTTCATTATTCATAAATAAACATCATAGTTACTATAGTATGTAGAGTTACGGCGGCAAAGGCGTTACAGTTACTCCTCGACAAAATAAATCTCGATGTATATAATTTCCTGAAGTTTCTCTTTTATGCGTGTGGTTTTCTTGTTTGGCCTACCGTGTACACAGTTGACGTGTACCCGTGAACGAGACACGGCGGTCTATTTAGCCGTCCTGCCGTAACGGAACAATGCAATGATTTGGGGTTAGGTTCCGCGTCGCTGTAAATTCGTTGTACGTTCGTCGGTGTCAGGTTTAGATTGGGTTATTTGAGAAAACCGTCAAGCGTGAAATGAGAAGTCTCCGTAGCGCCCTGCGCCGAGCGACACGAGCGATGAAGCGACACGCGAGCGGGCAGCTTTACGTCGCTATTTACTTTTCGTCACTGAAAACAAAAAACATGTTACGTATTTTGGAAGGTCTGGTCACGTTTCTTGAAGCACTAGCATGGGAAAGATGGTGTATGTGCGTGTGTTTCTGCCCGGCCATGAATCGAAACTCGTGCACTTCGATGGGGATGTATACCAACGCAATTAGTCTAGCAAACTTTACAAATTTTTGTCACGTCGTAAAAATAGAAGACGGGGATTAGCCAGCCCCAAATTTTGCAGACTGGTAGCGATTTGTCTGAAGTTTCGTTGGATGTTTTTTTTGTGTGTGTGTGTGTGTGTGAGTGTTATGGTCCTGTAAAAGACGAATTAAAAATAGAGCAAAATCTCACTCCATGCAATTTCTATGGCCCATCTCACTCAAAAGGCGCCATTTTCTTCGTGCGCGCTTCATTTTCACACAGGTGTCACCTCACACAGGTGGCGCCAACATACAGAAGAAGACAGCCGTATATAGGCCTATATACGGCTCTGGAAGAAGAGGATTAGTGCATATCGTCAGCATGGGCATGTCGCATCGTTATAGTCAGCGCCGCCTGTGTGAGGTGATGTGAAGCAGACGCAAGAAAAAAATGACGGTTTTTGTGCGAGATAGGTCATTGAAAATGCATGGGGCGAGATTTTGCGTGATTTTTAATTTTCTTTCTACATGACCATAATGATTGCAAAAAATTCCAATAAAACTTAGGACGAATGCATGGATATCAGCCAAAAAAGTTTGGGGTGTGCCAACCCCCGTCTCATATTTTTACGAGACTAACCCTGTAGAGTAAAGACAGGTCATGTGCTCGAATTTCTTCCAAGCGCGCTAGGCATCTTGTCAACGTCGTGGGATTCCAATAAAAATTAAATGTATTAACGCGGTGTAAAAACTGAAATCTAACTGACATTGACGACCGTACGCAACAGTGTGTAACATATGGCATATCTTCCCATTGTGGGACAGACGGAGGGCGCGTGAGAACCGCCTTTACTCACCATGGGTTCGCACATCTCTTACATTTTTTGTTAGCCATTTTGATAATGGCCGTCGCGGCTGATGATAGCCTTTGGCGTCCATTTCCTTAATGCTTTTTTTTTACTTATCGCTGCTGTCGATGCTGCCGGGGATGGCCTGCTGAATAATGACGTAAGGTGCAATGACGCTGTAATAACTGAAGAATGCGTTACCATAGTTACGCAACGTGCTTATTTGGAACCATTATTGCGGTGTGTATTCGGGGCGTCGTTCGGGACTGCACTGTAAGTAGCAGGATGACGTAGTTCGGGGTTACTAATTAAAACGTGCTGAAATTGTGCAGAGGATAGGCAACGCAATGGAAGTATATCGATCATAGAAAGAACAGAGTTCCGGCATACTCCAAATATACCACAAGGTATTTTCGCAATTATTGCTGATTCACTGAAGCTGACACGAGCCCAATAAGGATTTCGAGCACAAACCGAAACTACGATCTTTACTGCAATGGCTTTGTAGACGACATACGAGGGGACGATGAAAGTGTCGTCTGCTATACATTGTGTTCTCAAGCAGATGACAGAGTAGCCGCATTGCGACGACGCAGTTTGAAGATGAGCTGTCCAAATAAGTGTCCGAGCTGAGTCAAACGGACACTATCATTACAGAAAAGAAAGAGAGAGAAAAAGAGAGAGAGAGAGCATGCTAACAGCAGAAGACAAAACGAAGGCTGTTGAAACCGTCGTCTGCTGCGCTTCCTCTTCAAGCAGACGATATTTTGAAGGAAGTACGATTTAAAGTGCCCGTATCCATCCCAGCTCTCTACTCGGGTGAAAAGGAAACGAGATCTATATTTCCAGGCAATTTTTGTTTCTGGAATCACTTTTTATGTAACGAAAAAGTAAACATATACCTGACGGTTTAAGCTGACATGCACTCTCTCTTATTTCAACACACATCGCTAATCCCAAGCGTTCCTCTTCAATGTGGGTTGACCAAATTAGACCGCGGATGATTTTGACGAGATCCCGTGAAATAGTGTCTGTCGATACGCCCATTTACTGTAAAAAAAATAAATAGGAAATATATATCTGTTTGCAGAATCGCAAGCAATCTGAACGGCTCCATTCAAGTTTGCCAGACGACCGCGGTGAGTATATGTATCTTTCCTTGTCCCCATGCTGTCTTCTAAACCTTTTTCTTGTATTCATTTCACCTCAATCTTTGTCTCATTGAGCTCTGTTACGCGTAACGTTTCCGTTCACAGAAAATAACGGCAAAAGAAACGGAGCCGATTGTAGTTTTCCCAGTTACATGGGCGGGTGCTATACCTAAATAATATAACTTGCGACTACTGAAACTGAAACCGAAACAATATAACCAATGTCTGCCACAACGACACTGCCAACGACACTGCCAACGACACAGCCATGGGGGGACGGAAGAAGGGGAGTAGGGTATTGAAGAGACGAGAAAAGCCTGGGGCAAGTGTCGTATGAAAAGGGGGCGAGTTTTAGCTTTCTTGAAGCCGTGTAAGGCGTCACGTCTCCAGAGATGGCCATTGAGGAGCTCTGCACTCACCACTTTGGGGGCCGGCTTGATCAACGTCACCTGGATGAAGAAAGTTTGATATCTAAAACGGCGTGACGTATATAGTGCCACGAATCATCTTCGGGAAACTTCCAGGGCAGGCACGAAACGGTATATCTCATCCCGGCGCGTGCTGAAGAAGAAGCAAGAAGATTCCGGACACATCGCCTGCTCTCTGGCAAACGCACGTGCAGTTTCTAGACTTTTCGGCGCGACGCTTAAATGTTTGTGCGCTCCAGGCTGGAGCATTCATTCTTTGGACCCAGTTGTGTTCAGAGAGCTATCACTCTTGTGCTTTTGCTACCAAATAGTTTAATAAACCGTTTGCTGTTTATTCGACGACTCGCCGGCCCATTTCGCTCGTGACAATAGTTACTATGAGTCCGCCGTCGACGACTGTAGCCAGGCAGACGAAAAGCCGTCCCTGCACTGTAAACTGAAAAACACCCTTATGGGTGTAAATGGCTTGTCCTATAACTGACACCTTTTGTTACACCATATGGTCTTAGAACACCCTTTTCAGAGGGTGTATTCTGTGTAAGACACCCTTTGAAAGGGTGCTTTTCCTTGAAAATGCCTTCTTTTGTACCCTTTAAACACCCTTTTAGGAGGGTGTTTAACAACTTTACACCCTCCTAGAAGGGTGTTTAAAGGGTGCAAAAGAAAGCATTTTCAAGGAAAAGCACCCTTTCAAAGGGTGTCTTACACAGAATACACCCTCTGAAAAGGGTGTTCTAAGACCATATGGTGTAAAAAGAGGTGTCAGTTATAGGACAAGCCATTTACACCCATAAGGGTGTTTTTCAGTTTACAATGTGGCATCCACAGAAAGTCTGACATCCTGACGTATATATTCGTCCATGTGGCGAAGAAGGAAGCGGCCTTTCTTCCTCTAGGTGGCTGGTGGTGATGGCGATGGAACTGGTTGCCGTAGTCGTGCCTACGCTCAGGCGAGCAACGTCACGTCTATATCGCAGCGTGGGGAGCGCGTCCTGGGCCGACTTCACAGGGAACTGTGCCGACATTTGTCATGAAAGCGTCGGAGGAAAAACCAGGCGCTAGGCCTCTATAGGTTGCACAGAGACACGACACGATCGCACCCATCCGGGAATTCCGAAACTATATGTGCTATGCATGTAACTGTAAAACCGAAACCGCAAAATAGCGGTCACATCACACGGCTGGTCCTCCGTGTTCTAGCTTTCCTTTTCGGTCGAATGCTTTTCTGATTCGCCTCCATGAACACAAGTACCATTGGAAAAGGATTGTCGAAGCCATAATCTGCTGCGTTTGTTTCACGAGCACGGACGACAGTTCAGTACAGTACAGACAGACAGTACAGTTGAGTACTCACTCGCATTTGAAACCTTTCCTCTGCGTTCGGTGACTGCCGTGTATACTATATCTAAGCGTTTTATAGTCACAATCTACACAGCCTATACTCACATTTCAAGCTCTCCTTCTGCAAGACAGACCAAAACTACGACACCTGTGAGTATAAAGCAAAGGACGAAAGCGTCGTCTGCTGAGTTTCCTTGTCGAGCAGACGAGATTTTCGAACTTGTTGTTCTGCATTCAGTGGCCACCCTCTATACTTAACTTGTGGCATTGAGCGCAGCACGTGCTTTCGTCCCAACGGGGCTAAAGACATGGAAGCCCCCGCTGTGACCTGACGGATGATAACGCAACGAATAAGAGCAGTAATAGTGGTCATTAGAATTACAAACAAGCCCAGTGAGAGTCGGGGTCGGAAGGTTCCAAAGCATCATGGCGGAAGTAATGAGCTCTTTTCTCAAGGCTCCTTCGTTATATGCTCTCGCATCAGTTTTCGTGATGCATGCGATCGTTGACCGGAAGTTCGATCAGGCGTCCCGTATATATACGGAAGATTTCGCAAGGAGCACTTTTGTCAAGAGGGTTTTGCGAGCATAGGTGTACATGTTGAAGTATAGTTTCATACTGACGTCCAAGTATAGTAGTATGTTGATGTAATGTTGATGACGCAATGGCCGCGCGCTTGGCATATATCCAAGAGGTGTTCGAATGAAGCGCCACCAGCCGTGCTCTTAACGGACCACTGTAGTCGTGTCTAACTTAGGAAGGAAAAGAAATCTAGTCCGTCAACTACATACGCCGTTGGAGATAAGGAGACACGATAGGGCGCCAGGAGAAATACTGCAGCGCCACCATGCGCCATCAGTATGGGGGAGCGCACCCTCTGTCGCAGCGTATAGCGTCATGTGGCCAATCTTAACGGCCAGTATATGGAAGCAGAGTGAGTATGAAGGATCACATTATCTGGCGCAGGAGGGAGCGTGACCTCTCTGCGTCCAGCCATCCTATTTGCGGCGCAGTAATATATTATGAGAGTGGGTGGACTACATTTCTTTTCCTTCCGGCTATATATAGAGGATGAAGGCGATTCTAGCGTCAGAAATGCCGCTATACTGAATAGTCCGAGACAGTGTGGAACAATAATCTAGCGTTATTACAAGCGCAGTCAAGTACATTACCATTGCTATATATGTCAATGCAGTATCATCGCCCTGAAATGTCACGTACCTATATACACAGCCGTGTCTGACCCCGCATGTTGCTGAGTACATAGTATTCTAGTGTTCAGAGGCAGCATAGCACTCGCAGCATCCCGCCCGGGATGCTTATGTGGAGGTCTAACTAGCTATATGCTTCGGGAAAAGCTTGGACGTGTACACAACCGTCCCTGTGAGCCGGATTCATCGTGAAATCGAATACCCCATTGTCTGAAAGAACATTGAGCATGCGATCTCGTTCAGCCATTCGTCCCGGTCCATCTGAAAGAAATGCCTTCGAAGGTCCCGCAAACATCCCGTCTGTATATCCCCGTATGGATCCCAACGTTATCTTTCACATGCAACACAATTAGCAACTAAATGGGAGTGTTATCTTCACAGTGATTAAGAGTCCACTGAGACAACCTCCAAGGACGCCATTAAAATAGGTGTTGAACAGCGCGTCCAATTTGAATCACAAAAGGCTCACGGTGTTGTTATGTGGAATGAATGGCGACCTCTCTCGGAGAGACAAGGCTGTTGATGAACGGCGCCGTTCGATGGAAAATGAGAGGTCGAACTTGAGGGTCACCTGTCGATAATACGCGAACGGTAGTCAACGCGAGGTTGAAGTGGTGTTTGAGGAATTCTCAATGTTACGATGACGTCATTATAGTCCAGCGACGTCTTGGAATGTGCTGAGGGTGTGCTCTCAGTGATTCAATGGTTATGTGATCCATATGCAAAAAAAAAAAAAAAAAAAAAAAAAAATATCGTCCAGGTTTTGACAGAAGGTCAACGGTTTTACACTGACTGAATGGTTTCGCCTGGCCAGCTGTTAGCTTCCGAAAACTTTCCAATTACCGTTGACATTAACGCGGTAACTATGGATGAATTTCAAGAAGCTCAGTTAGTGTTTTCACACGCTAGCTGTAAGTGGGGGGGGGGGGGGGGGGGGTTAGTAATGTAACTCCGTTAGTTTTTTGAAAACAACTTCTTCGTGAGTGCTTCCTCTTCCTGGTAGTCTGTATAGAACGCAGGTATAGGGTTATTATACAGTGCGCAGTACCTGATAAGTCAACATGCAGACAAGAATCGGAGATTGCAAACGCGATAAGCGATATGGAAATTATGTTTCGTTCCTGTCTGGCCGCGCTAATTGTGTTCTTGCTTCCCTTTTCGTCCATGATCGGAAGTCCGATGACTGACCTTATCGACCTCCGGCATTCAGAAATTAGAAGAACGTGAATATTGGATTACGAAGCATATAATCAGGGAATCATTGCGTATTTTCATAAATTATCGTAATATGAGGCAGGATAAGCATTGTTTCGGTTGACGAATATTGTTTGTTCTGATACGGTAATTTTCTTGGATCGTATTGCACATTCAATGGCCTCCCCTCACGCGTTGTTCTCGACTCTAGAGCCATTAGTATATAGTCACCATGGTAGGTAGCCATGAGTAGCCAGCTACAGAGGCATTCTATGCTGTTACATAATTCTTCGTTCTTTAACTCAGATAATACGTGCGACATTTATCTCTCTAGACAGGTGCATATATTTAGGGATAGCCTCGATGCAGTGTTGCTATAGATGCGACTTCTCTTTAATCCTGGATAATAACCGATAAGTGCCGCTGAAATAGGAGGACATCCTATACTTCTTTACAGTGGGAGGTGCTGCATGGGTTCGAATCCAACCAGCTGTGCTCTCTGGCGGTTTCCCCGGATTTTCCAGCAGTCGTTAGTTCCAGACAGATGTTGGCAAAGCTCCGCAAGAAGTCGGCCCAGGGCACATACTAACCCCCCCCCCCCACACACCCTGTCCCCAACGCCCTGCTTTCCTCTTTCCATGTGTCGACGACGTCTGTATATCGCCCATATATAGCCACTGTTGCTTGGCGGTGCTAACACGCAATAAAAGCGAGCTCCAACGTTCGTGACGACATACGGATTTAAAACGAGAAGCGATGGAAAACCATGCACTCGCAGGTTACGTGAAAGACATTTCACCCGGAAAGAGTCAGACCGTCGAGAAGCAAAGTATAAAAAGCAAAGCGAGAAAGACACCCGAGCACATTCTCAGGAACTGCCCGAAGCAACTCCGATCACGAAATCAGCATTCCGTTCCGTGGTAAAGCGTCGCTATATCAAAGCTTCCAGATCCCTAAAAAAGAGCTTACAAAAAATATGAAAACGGGTACCAAATAAAAACAAAGCGCAGGCCTTATCGTCTTTCAAAACTCAAGTAGAAAAGGTGAAGGACATAATCCTCCTCTTCTATACGTGTATCGTTCGATTCGCTATGTGGTCTTATCGTAAAATGTGGCCCCAGGTGACAAAGGAATGTGTCTGGGGACTGTACTGGTTTTGTATTGCTTCTCTTTTGAGAAGTGGCTTCTGACGGTGCATGCAAATACAGTGAGCCATGTACCGCTTACTTTCACCATATACTTGCGAAAACCAGCGGCATGGTCGAGTGTAAACATCCGCTCTTTGGCCGTTACTCCAAAGGAAGTGTGCTGCCTCGAGTTTTCCGGCAGACTCTCCAGGTGGATGCCGGCACTGATGTCTGTCCAGGACGCAAACTGCTGTCCTGCCTCCGTCTGTCCATGCCCGTCTGTGCGACACTCATAGCCACAGTCGCTTCGCGGCGCTAACACGGGATATAAAAAAAACACTCGTGAAATCCATTCTATATCGTCTCTCTTTTTTTTTTCTTTCTTACTTTCTCCCGTCCTATGGTCTGCACCAGTAGCGTAGCGAGGGAGATCTTATGGGAGGGTTTCTATGGGAATATACATGGGGAGGTTCTTCCCTTTCTCAAATGCACAACTCAAGGTACGGGTTCGGATGGGAGTATTGAACACCCCCTGTGGGCACGCCACTGGTCTGAACGTCAGCCTGCTGGTCTTCTTCAACCAGGACGAAGCACTTAGACGGGAAATGATCGATCAAAAAAAGAAAATAAAAAAATGCTTGTACTATACCGCACGAAGAACGGGACATACCCCGAGGGACTCTTTCAAATACCTGCGTGCTTTTCCTTCATTGCGCCACGAAACAATGCGCATCGGAACCCATACTGAAATGTTAATCAGTTTAGCATTGTGACGAAACGCTCTGGAAACACTCGGCCACAGGAAGGTCGAACCCATTACTCGTCGTCGTCCGCCGTAACTGGCTCAGGGATCGCCTTCAAGCTTCCTCCCATCTTCATCAATTACAAAGGAGGACGTCTTTATAGAAAAGAAAAAAAGAAAGAAAAGGTCACCCGCGTAGGCGCTTGCGTTCGTCTGTGGGAGCGTTAAGTAGATGAATATATTGAAGCGATTATTGTACCACAGACCTCTTGATAGGGCAAGTGGACAAGTACCTGACGTCCTCAGCGGAAGCGTGTCTGTCCTCTTCTAATTTTGTCGTTATACACATCAGCAAAAAAAGCGAACGGCGAGTGGATACAACGCCCACTCCCGGTGGGAGGTCCGCGCATGGTCACCGCGACGCATCATCCTAGGATTCACAGGCTGTCCTTTTTTTTTTTTTTTCTTTATCACATCACCATCACCTTTGAGTCAATATGATGCATTAAATAAATTTCTGTTCATTACAAGACTTTCCAGTTGTTTTGAAATCACAGAACGTGTGTACGAAACCTATATAGAAGTCAATGTCAGGACATCATCTCTGGACATCATCTCTGGACATCATCTCTGGACATCATCCTTTTGCGTTTTCATCATCTCATCATCAGATTGAACTTTCTGTATTAAGTGTACTGGGGTAGCCAGTTTGACTTCGTCGAAACTTACATCCCCATTTTTTTCTTTATTCACATCACATCACATCACATCACATCACATCAGCCGAAACCGAACCGTCGCTCGTGATCGTAGTTGCCACGCGACGTATTATCACTATGTTTATGCATATGCGACTGGGCGTCGTGTTGGTCCTTCTGTGTTTCATTGCCCTCCAACTACCACTACCCTCACATAACCTCTTTGCGCTCCAGGCAGAATGCTCGGCAATAACACGCCACAAACTAACCTGTTCGTTTCCCATTCCTTCATACTGCGCCCTCTCTCGAGGACTGTGTATAGTTCATAGCCACTGTTGCTTCGCGGTGCTAACACGAAACAAAAAACTAGGGTGAAATTTTCTGCCCATGTATAGCTAATCCAAGTAAATTTTCTCCTAACGTTTGATGTACCACTGCACCGCTATTGGATATGAACTGTTTTCTGCTATAGGCCTGTTCGACTTAAGAAAGAAAAGAAATCCAGACCGTCAGCTGGTCAAAATATTACTGCGCCGCAGATAGGATGGCTGGACGCAGAGAGGTCACACACTCTCCCTGCGCCAGATAATGTAATCCATCATACTCATTCTGCTTCCGTATAGGCTGTGAACACTGACCGCATGACACTACGCTGCAGTAGAAAGTGCGCTCCCCGCATGGTGGCGCTGCGGTATTTCTCCTGGCGCGCCATGATGTCTCCTTATCTCCAACGGCGTATGTATAGTTGACGGACTAGGATTCTTTTCCTTCTTAAGTTAAACACGACTATAGCAACCACCACCACCACTACAGTGGTGTCTCACCTCCATAGTGTTTCTTCACCACAGACACCATTGTCTGACCAATCGCATCATTACCAGATAAAAGAGGCTATGGAGGAAGAATCAAGTTAAGAATTACGGGAAACACTCGAACCTTCCGAAACTGGAAGCGTCAAAGCTTTAGTCCGCCCTCAATAAGCGCCGGACGTCCGTTAAACTCGGCGAGGGCGAAAGTCCAGGGAATCCAAGTAAAGAGGTAAACAAACTACACGTAACAATGCAGTATCTCCGATGCTTCGAGGAAAAGCATCGAGAACAGGCATAGATCATTATGAGTTCTCGGACTTGATCTTTGTAATTCAAATCACATTGCAAAGACCATGAAGGAGTAAGTGATTTGACCCTCACTTCTAATAACTACTCTCCAATGACGATGGTTGTTTTTTTCTTCCACTGAATCATATCGAACGAACCATTGGCTAATTAACTATCCATGTGTTGTGTATATAGTGTATGGATTGTAAGGGAGAATTGTGGGCCAAGGGTACGTAGCGTGTTCTTTCCTATATTTATGCTTCGTTTATTCTCCCTTAGTACCTTATAACGGCCTAACGACTTTACACCAACAGCATCAGTTTGACCTATGATCCAGTTCATAACGTGGGACGACGATTCTATATTCTGTGAGAACTCTGTCGCGCAATTCGTTGCTCTTTTAACCCCATCAAACAGCAGTCAGTCTAATCCGAATCATCCTTTAGGGAAAATATAAGCAAACTCTGAGCAAACTTCCGTTTTCGTTTTAAGTGACCTCACACAAGCGACCAATGACACGCTAATGGTGGAGAGAACTTCCACGTTGTCCCCGCAGAGTATATATACCCCCTGAAGTTGGCTGTATATACATACCCCTCCTTCGTTCTGTTTGCCCTCCATCCGTCGACGTGCTGTGCACCGCTGAAAGCCACAGGCGCTTTGCGGTTCTAACGCCGAATCAAAAGCAAAAACAGCCACCCCGTATCATTTATATGACAGTTATCGAAGCATCGATATCGACTTGGACGCTTTGGTTCCATCGTCGTTTCCGCTATGATGACCATTGACCACAGGGCGTCCGGATGCGCAAGCAAAGCTATAGCAGAAAGAGTATAGCATGCAATGTAATTGAGCTGGAAAGAATAAGCGAACCATCACGAGGATCCTTTACATTCATAATGCGCGTGCATTGCTCGGAACATTGCAGATGCAATGCGCATCTCTGCCAGGTCAATGAAGGGTTAGGCCACTTGCGCTGGATGAATAACACGAGGTATTTTTCTTTTCTCGCACGAGGTAACTAAACATTGAGGAAGCATGAGTTGCTTATACTTGGGACCGTCTTCTCTCGCAGAAGGCGTACGTTAGATTATCTGTGTCAGACTATATGAAAGGCAGCCACGATAATGGTGCGATGTCGGAAAGGCCGAGACATCTTGGTCGGCGCCCTATAACGATGACTTTCCCAGACCGAGGATCGGTGTCCCATATCGCTGTATCAGTCGACTGACTACGGAGTTTTAGTATATCAGAAGGTGTTCACGATAACGGTTCCGGAAACGTGATAAGTCGGTGGCACTCTTCCGTCGAATGCGTTAGGCGTTGCATTGCTCAGTTTGGGTTTCACTGCTTCTTTTACCGTATCATTTTCGTGCTCCCAATCTACTCCCTACTATCGCATCTTTGTGCATTTTCTTTTTCTTTTTTTTTTTGTGTGCATAAAGTACTCAGAAGACAACTTTGAGGCTTTGCCTCGTTAAAAGTGCAGCTCCGCTGCTGTTCCGAAACTATGAAGAAGTTGTGATATTCAGAACCGTGCTCCCAACTTCATTCATAAACGCACATTGCTTTCCAAATTTCCATACTCCTTCGTGAGAAATTTGAGAAAAACTACCGGGCGACGGTTCCACTTGTGACGTCATACTTGGAACTGCGCGGATTGGATAGCCATACGTAGCCAGCTCTGCCTGGCAACCAGTTTGTGTTTACACTCCGTCATGGCCGCTGTATCGTGCTGAAATAGCTGTCACGAGCTATCGGGGACCACCGCACCGTTTTATCATTATTCTTATAAGGAATACTTCGTCTTCGAGCACGTTCTCGTTCTCAATAGCTTTCGTGGTGCTTATTTCGTGGTATTATACTAATCAATCGCTTATTTCTCTTGGCCGCTATGCGAGGAGGGATTAACTGACAAATGTTTCATGATGAAGCCCGATATAGGCTGACCGTATAAAACATTCATATCAACCATATAAGCAATTACTGTACTACCGAGTGAATGCCATCTTGGGCTTGGACATGATGGCAACGCCGGTGGCCCTTCAGCCGTAGCTTCCCGTAAATGCGACCACTTTGGAACAATGTGTGCATATTTCTCGGCCTTCATTGGTGGTCCCTTTCCTCAACCTATATTTTTACCGTGGTACGTACGCTGTATAGCGCGTGCATGTCCATGATCCCTATCACTGGGACATCCACTGTCACGCCACGTCAAGCCCGCGCATTTTCCGTCGAGGGTCACTTCCTCCTTTTAGAAATACACTTCGAAACGTCGTTCGCTTTGAAAGAGTACCCTCGGCCACAGAGAGACACTCAATCGCCGTGCATGCATCTGCATGTTCACGCTGACCCCTTGTGATGTACGGCGATCTTTAACCCACGTGCGTGGTCCGTATCGTCCTCGCGAGATGGCGCTCGTGAAGGTTGAAAGGTGAACGCCGTCTGGACGTGATGCGAGGCATTAATGGTGCGTGCCCGAAACAGACGCTGCACTGTAAGCCTTCCACTGCATACAGAGCTTAGGTTTTCTTTTGACTTTATGTCCCTGAAAGGTTAGGGGACTCTCAACAGAAGTATTCTTTTTTATACTCCGCGTTAGCTCCGCGAAACATTGCAACTGTAGCTGTGAAGAGCTGGTGACTATGAAGAGAGGTGCAGTGAAGCCAATATGGCCAACCATGCCAATATACCACGTAAACAAGGAGAATTTTGCAGGGGCAGGCCACAAATATGGACGGCGCAAACATGTGAGCCTCCAAGGTCCAGAAATTAACGAATTCAAGTAACTCGGGGAAAAGAATCGCACCACGTTCTTTTGATTTCCGGTCCAGGTTCGATTCCTTGCGTCAGCACCTTTTCCCTGAGTACTTGAATATACAAATGCTGCTTTTTGTCGTGATTTTTAAAGAAAAAAAAAACATGAGAGCAGCACAATTGCATTATTCGGTGGGTGCGAGCGTTATGTGTAAGAGAGTATATACTCACGGATGACTAATTTCCCAACATTTTAACCGAAGGAACTTTTTAATTAGATATTCTAGAGTGCGTTATTGGTTGCCGAATGGGAGACAGTACATGTTTATGGAGCCAGCCGACTTATCGAGAAATAAAATATAAAAATAAAAAGTCGAGTAAGCACTTTGAGAAGTATCCAGTTTCTGCCATGATATTAAGCGTTTCCAATTATCGCTCCCATAATGCAATCGGTCACTGCCATCTGCTTTAATTGCCGTGCCAATACGAGGGCGTGCTGAAAAGTTCGTGGCCTGATGGCCCATTCGCTTCCAGGTATATACGATCGCGATTTCGTCATAGGCACAGTGAGCGAGACGGAGAAAAGGGGAAGAAATTGTAGGTTTATATAACGCGAAGCGTTAATTTTTGTTCGAACTATCATCCGAACGATGTCTACACTACAACCGTGAAATTTTGAAAGGATGAACTTCGGGGTGTCATGAAGTTCGTGTTCATGCAGAAGAAAGCTCAAAGGGAAACGTACGAGTGCATGATGTAGTCATGAGTAGTCATCATATTCAACCACGAGGGAGTGCATGGTGTGCCAACTTTCAGTGCAGGGATTTTGACAACGAAAACGCCAGAAGATCAGGGAGACCCCCCAACGGTGTCAATATCGGAAATGGTTTATTATGTTCGTAATCCCATTTTGGTAGATCGGGCGTAACTAAGCTAAAACAACTGCGGAGACCTTATATAGGCATATGCAGAGAACGCATTTGGTTGACTCAATTATCAGCGGGAAAGGTCATGCCCTCGGTTTTCTGGGACAAGAAAGGTGTTTTGATGACTGGCTATTTCCAGAAAGCTGCAACAGTCAATGGAACATACTGACTGTAGCTTCTCTGCCGGTTAAAGGAGGCTTTGAAAGGAAAACTGCGCGGAAAGCTACGGAAAGGCGTTCTCCTGTTTGCAGAACAATGCACCGGCTCACAAAGCAGGCAAGACAATGAAGGTTCTGATGGACTTGCGATTTGAATGCATTGAACATCCGCCGAACTCTCCGAATCTCGCCCGATCGAATTAATTTTTATTATTTCCGAACTAGAAAGAAAAAATTAAAAAGTCAGAGATTCCCGGGGGACTCGCTGGTGATAAGAGCAGCCGAAGCATACATTTCGGAGAGCAGACGTCGGATTTCGTTTTTCAAGGGTCAAAGAAGCTTCAGGAACGATGTGCGTTGAACACCGATGTGAATATGTCGACATTTTCGGGTTTATGACTCTAGGCCCCGCTCTTCCTTGTCGGGCCGACAACTTTTCAGCATCCCCTGGTATGTACATGCACACTCCGAAGGTCATTAAGCAAACTACGAAGCGAATATCGTGCAACACGTGGGGGCAAACATTCCATCGGCCAAAGAGAAGAAGGATGTCCCATCCTCCGAGCGTCGCATTTACGGCGAAATGAAGATTGGTTCGTGCACGAACGACCATCCAACACTTTTAAGCCGGACGGCACTCTGCAGTCTGCATACGTAATGAGCAGATACCTGCAATCTGCCCAATAGGCGGACGATATCCGTAATGGCCTTTGCATGGTAATGAATGCGCCGTGGATTAAAAAGAATACACCTTCGTGACTGCGGCTTGCATGTGGGGGCCGAGCGGTTTGGAGGAAAATGGTCGCTACTGTACTGGCGAGCCATCTAGCGGACGACGCTGGTGGTTCAGAGAAGGTGTTTCTTCTTTCTTTCTGGCTGTGGGAAGGTGGACTAAAATGGTGATTGATGGTGAAGTAAATAAGCGCGTGGACTTGTACGTGGAGGTTTCCATGAGTGTCTGCCACACTCTTAAAGGAGCATGGAAGGGACTTTGGAACATACATTTTTTTTTACTGCGTCATACGAGCATACTACCTTCAGGAACCGTCACGCAAAATATTTCCTTTGGGAAGTGCGAATTTACTGAGAAAATTGCTTTGGAAGAGAGCGCGCGACGATCTCGCCAGCGCCTCCTCGCATCTCGTGACGTCAGGTGACAGATGACTTTTCATTGGCTACCGAGTATCATCTGCTAGCGAGAGCGACCAGTCGAGACGCGGGCAGGGCGGCGCGAAATGCGACTGCGCGGAAAGAAGGCGCTCGCCTCGGTATTTTGGCCAGACACACGACGTTGCAGACTGGCAGCCGAGGAGAGCAGGTTTTCTGACCTGTGAGATCGAAATCTCTCTTGCGCTCTGGGATTACGCGCCACAATCGCAGTTTTTCTGCGAATATGTCTCCCTGTGCTTGTAATCCTAATTTCTAGTTTTCCCGATATATTTGTTCTCGACCAGCTGCATGGCCGAGCGGGTTGGTGGTAGCCAAGGTCGCTCTGACGACTGGGAGGCGATGGGTTCGAATCCTACCACCGGCTGTGCTGTGTGAGGTTTTCCCTGGGTTTTCCTAAGACTTTCCAGAAGTCGGCCCAGGACGCATATACTAACCCCCCTGTCGCCCACTCCTTCCTGCTGTCTTCTCTCCATCTGTACGCCGCTTATAGTCACGGTTGCTTAACGGCGCTAACACGGAAGTAAAAAAAAAAACCTTGCTTGAGTTTTTCCGTGCGCGTTTAAACATGAACTTCACCACATAGCACGCTCCTAGCCAACCACCATCCCCGGCTGACATCGTTCTTTCCCCTAATTTGCTGCAATCGGGGGGCGTACGCCATTGTTGTGGCATTATGCAGTTCGTAATTGTCACAAAAATGGCGTTCGCCTCCCGTTTTCATAAAATCAAGGTAGAGAACGTTGTCATTCGGGATGATGTTTGGCTATAGGAGCGTCCTATGCGGTGAAGCTCCGTTTTTAAGGTACAGGGTATTGTATTGTGAGTATCGAGTAAGCATCTTATGGAGTATGACTTTCTATCGTGTCCGTATACTGTCCCTAAGGTGATAGGTTCGATCCAGGCAGAGGCAACTTATTAGTGTCTCGATTGGTTGGCCAAACTTTCTTCGAGAGCCGGCTCGTTTTCTTTCTATATTGGTGAGGTCGCTGATCAGGCTTTTTAGCCAACCTCTCGAAGAATAAATCCTTTCTCTCTCTCTTTTTTTTTTTTAAATCGTGTTTTCAATTAACAGAGAAAACAGATCACCATTATCTGCACGTGTTCGTAAAAGGCGCTATGCGGATGTATATACATGTGAGCCCAAGACAACTATACGGCAGACAATGTCACTGAACTATACTCTGTCGCAGGGCGGGCGTGCTTTGACAGCCGTCTCCCATCCAGTGTGACAACTCGTAACCTTCCTGGCGTAACTTATTGTGACCTTTTTGTCAATTGCCGCGTTTCTTACAGGTGGAGGGCAGGCCACATTTTCTTACGTTTCCTGACACGCGCATCAGGGTTGTCGCGACGGCCGGAAGTCCTTACGGCGTGACGGTGAACGATTGTTTTCATCCTCTCCCTCCTTTAGGTTCATTGTTACGTAGTTAACATATTTCCTTAGAGGCAAAATACAACGTTGTCAGGCGTGGCAAACACTATACCCGATCAGAGTAGGGCAGGACAGGCGCTTTTAGTGATTTTGAAGTTGTCAGTCCTGATCATCGGGTGGACTAGTTGGCTGCGTGTATAGACCTCATGTATAGACATGATGGTTACGGGTTGGGAACCGCCTGAAAACTTCGCTACCTGGGCCACAGGGGTGGCATCCAATGCATTGCTCCGTAGACGAAAGCGTGCTGGGCGAACGCAATGCATCCTGGACAGGTCCTGGTCGCACGTCACAGCAAACGTCAAGGCACACGTGACCTTAAAGATGGCGGCGCCCGCGATCGGCGGCCAAACCGTTTGTAAACAATGCGGTTGTTGTTTCTGGACGACGTTTTGGATGTTTTTCGATCACGGTAATTATTTTTATCCGATAATCTCGCAATAAAACGCACAGTTTTACACATAAACCCTCGTATTGTTGACAACTTCCAAAGATGTGATGACGACCGCGCGTTAAGACTTACCGAGCCGATGCCATGTACTTAAACTAAGGTGAAATGGGCTACCATGTTGCGGAAGAAGCACCGCATAGTTTACGCTGGCAAAATGCGGTCATCTCTTGGTGTTATGACGGCAGAAATATGTCGGTAAGCGGCAAAACGACATGTAAACAAAGTCACATGACCTCAAAATGACGTTTTCTATGACGTGCGACCAGGACAAGATGGCAGTTTTGCCAAAAGCACCCGCTTGAGGGTAGTTACAACAATGGCGGGTTTGTGTCACCCCTGTGACCTGGGCTATACAAGTTGCCTTCATGTGACGTCATTCGCAGGAGAGCGTCGATGTCGATAGCAGATTTGCCGCCATAATGTCCACAGGTTTTGACTGTCCCAAGACTTCACCCACATCGCATTCGTCGTACGTTTGGCGTTTCAAAATTATTGTGCTGTATATGAATGTTATTTGTACCTTATCCAAGTAATTTCTATGTTTTCAACGTTAATAGTCCTGTAAGTAGCACATGGGCAGCGAACGAAAACCGGAACCAAACTTCGAGGGACCTATATATACATCATTTCGCTTTTTCTAAACTATAGTGCCCTCTGGAGGGGTGACGTCATTGAATAAACTCTAGACACGCAGCGTTAAATGCGGTGTGCTGACAATAACCGTCGGGTGGGCAAAATTAGTTCAGGGACCGGCCGACAACGTCACTCATGGTCACCTCGCAACGTAAAGCCACCAATTATCGGCATCCTATTTGAGCGATTCCTTGCTGAAAGTATACCCGCATTTTCAATTTACTGCAACTAGCGTGACGTCATTCTGTTATTAGCACCCCCAGACGGATGTATTCACAAGCTAAGCATTCGATTCTTCCAAGCTGGCCCTGGAAACCATAGTGGTAAGAAGACCCATTACACGGTTGCCGGATGACTGAATTGTACCTATAATCGCAAGGGATTGATTCATTGTCGTGTATGTGCTGAGGTGCGGTAAGAATACCTCGGACACTGCAGGAATTGTACGCTGGATGATGTCCTACACTCCACAGGCTCTTTCACTGGAAGATATTCCGAAACTCACATCCTATGTATATAGGCTGCTTCCATTTCATTTATATTCCACCTTAAATGCCCTTGCGAGCTTTACATAAGGGAGTGGAGTAAATTGAACATTTTCGCACAAACATGACGCAAACCTGAAGTTACGAGAAAAGGAAAAATAATAATTGAAAATAAAGGAGGGTCACAAAAAGTTAAACACCGTACATAATAAGTTAATAATGCAAAAAAATATGAATACAGAAGTGAACCTTGTAGTGAAAACAGATTAGCAAAGAAGATATGTTGACAAATGGGAACGAAATGAAACTTAACATAAGAACTTCCTCCAGGAAACTGGACTCGGACTGGCCTATAGACTGCCTTATAACAGTTTATTTGCTCACGGGACTTCTCACAGCAGTCACCGTGCTACAACTTTCAACCGTACAATCAATTTAACACCTCATATCACATCATCTCATCTCATCCTAGTTCCGCCCACATAGCGAGCCACAACATTATATTGCACAACAATATTGCCACAACAACGGCAAGCCGGTATACCATCGTCGCCACCACCATGCACCTACCGTATTGCTCGCGGTAATTTTGTGAAAATACAATTGAAAATAGTTCAAAGGCCCTGGAAAGCGACGTTTATTCCTTAAAAGTACACTCCGGCTCTGCAACGTAAAAACGATAAAATACTCGACGTTCCTGAACCAGACCTGGCTTTATCATCAGGATGAAATGATTTGGCTGTGCTACCTATCTATCTGTTAAAAAAGCAAATAACATTCCGGTAGTATAGGCATGGATGCTTGTTGATGGTGTTATTTGTGTGCTTGATAAACGAGGATTCAAAAAAAGAAGAAAATTAAAGAAACAGCGAAAGAAATGTAGAAAATACTATCCCAAAAGAAAATACAATTGTGTGATTTCGCACAGGGGCTGATGCAGACCCTCACGTTTGGGTGGCGGTTTTTTTTTCTCGAACCACGTAGTGGGGGGAGAGGGAAACCTAATGTTCAACTTAATGGTTCGGGAGGGGGGGGGGCGATCGGCCATACCCCCTCCCCCCCCGGAATCCTACTCGCGTATACAGGTATATGTGATGTCAAAACAAAGCTGGAACGGACTTCTAAGCTGACGTTTCCCAAGTCATCCGAAAGATGGAGCCACCTGTCCCTTCTCGGGCTGTTTGGAGAGAGAAAAGGGAACGCCCGGGTGACGCACGTCGAGGTTAGGTGTGTGCGTTCGGAAGACTTCCGGATTTGCTGTTTGCGCTGGTAGGCGACACAGGAGAAATAATAAGCGAGTAGTGCAAGCAGACGTCGCTGGTGAAAGATGCCACAACTGAAACTACATTCCAAGGTCGAGAAAATGGAGCTTCCCTCGTGGGATGGCTCTCCTAAGGAGCACGAATGAAAAGTATAAAAAATACCAAGACTGGTTCAGTGACGCTGTCTATCCACATTGAAGCGACGCAAGGTTTGTATTTTTCTAATAACCATGCACCCGCCTACACCGTCCCCTGTTCTTCCATCCACGTATTTTGGTCATCGTCGGACGCAAGACGACTTAAACAATTTTCGAACGTTTTTGATTCAAAACACCGCCAATAACTGTGGCTGTGAGCGATGTACAGTCGTGGACACATGGAGAGAGGACACTCTGGATGGTAAGATGAAGTGGAGCTCGTGTGGGGTTAATTTGCGTCCTGGAACGAGGTAGGGGGAACTGTGCAGACTATATACCGTTGGGAAGTCTATCAGAAGAGCCAACCGGTGGAAGGAATTCGACCCTACCACCTCCTAGTCTTTAGCATGACCTTGGGAATCAAACTAGCCGACGCCTGTAGCCTCGGCCGAAATAAGACTATCTTCGGCCGTAATGAGATTTGGCCGTAACAAGACACTTGGGGATTAAAGGATTTTCGGCCGAAATGAGACATTCGGCCGTAATGAGATGCTACCGCCTCTTTGCCACTTCGCTGATAAGAAAAAAAAAGTGAACGTTGACTTATTTGTAAGATGGCAATACGGTGTATTGGATTACATATATGTGAGAGCTATATGTTTACGAGGTATATGTATATAGGATACATCACTCTGTATACAGTATATTTCTAATGTCATAATTTACTGTTTATACTGTACGTTAATATGTACTACACTGTATATTTGTTGTTGTTGTTGTTGTTGATTCTTTTTTTAAAGATTGACCTACCTAACATATACATTTACCATGTAGAGCTGCTAACAAAATAAGATATTAACTTGAGGTCCTAGAACTAGCATTACTAGCATGGGACATCTTTCTGTACAAACTGACCCAAACTTTGTACCCCTGAACGAGTAAATAAATAAATAAATAAATAAAACAGATCACACCAGTTGAGAGCATTGGAGATGGGTGGGTTGTTCTGCTTTCTTGGTTTTCACACGTCTGATATGGCGCGCACCAAGATGAGCTGCGCCCTAAAGGGTTATCAGTGTTGCCTGAATTGTCGTCGCAACAACCAGAAATAGCGATATAGTGAATAGCGAATTTATGGCTCGTTCTCCGAGCTCGGCGTACACCAGCTCTACCCAAGCTTAACTTTCCTTCGAATGAAACTTCAAACTCGAGGCTAATATTGCCCACATCAACTAAAAATGGTGATTTGCGTGAAAGAAATTGCGCCTTTGGCACCGTTTCAAGAAATTGAGGATAAAACAGAGTTACTGATTTTCCGTACAAGTCTGTTTTGAAAATAGCGTGTCGTTTTGGAGAACACCCATCCATTTGAAAAAAAAAAAAAAAAAAAAGCAAAACAAACAAACACATAAAACAGAACCCCGGTCTCATTTGCGAAATGCCTAGTCTCCCTTGGAAAACAGCGACTTTCTTGTGAAAACACCAAGTATCTTTTGGTAGTTGTCTCGCGAATTATCAGTGGGCTTAATCGCTTGCACGTGTCACCAGATAACGAGGGGCGGGGCACTCGTCGAGAAGGGCACGTGATAAAACACGTGCACGGCGCTCTTCGCGTGATACCTGAAGGGTGTAGCATACACTCTTAGAAATGAACTTCACCGCATAGCACGCTCCTTGGCCAACCATCGCCTCGAATGATATCATTATCTGCCTTGATTTGTTGAAAACGGGAGGCGTACGCCTTTTTTGTGACAATTATGAACAGCATAAGTGTCACAAAAAAGGCGTACGCCTCCCGTTTTCAACGAATCAGAGCAGATAACGATATCATTCGAGGTGATGGTTGGCTAGGAGCGTGCTATGGGGTGAAGTTCATTTTTAAGAGTGTACGTCACTCGCTACGTGTCACGTACCCGTGTTTTTGAATTTCCCGCCGCTCGTTAGCTCGTTAGACGTGCAAGCGACATCGTCGGTATCTGAGAGGGACGTTAAATACGGTGCGCCGTGTGCTGAGATTCGAGCGCCCGTTAAAAAAATCCTCTAGTGGCCAAAATTAACCCGCAGACCGACCGCGTTCCTCATCAGCGTGTTTCGCGACACCACCAGTTATCATCATTGCGGAACCTTTACTCTTTCATGAAAACGAATTACACGCCTAAAAATCACGGCCGTCCCTCCATCTGTCGGCAGAGGGATCAACCTCATATCCCTCCTCCTTTTGCCTTCTCTCATCTTTCCCCTCCGTCTCCTGTTACAAGGCTGGAGGGGAGGGTGACGTCTGCTTCAGCGCGTTCTGCCTAGATAATCTCCTTCCAGCGGCGCAAGCACATGATGAGTTTTCTATGTGCACGCATGGCGTGTGTATCCGTGTGGAAAACGAACGTGAAAACGCTCCATTGTTTTCCGTCTGGAGGTCATTGTCAGGCTCGTCACGTGACTACGATGACATCTTAACCTTTCTTGGAAAACTCAACGGCTGCCGTATTGTTTTTGAACAGATAACTTTGCACCGCGCCACGATTGGGGATAAAGGCGCCTTTTGGTTCGTTGGCTCGCGGTTGGGGGGAATGTCCATATAGTGTGCGCGTTCTGATTTCAAGTCGGTCGTTAGGGGTTATACCGAAAAAAGTAAGTGATAATGTGCAGGTTTATTTCACGATGCAATTCTGATCATGTCCAACACACACACCCATAAATGGGATCATATCCAAAGTAAGTATTCACCAAAGTAACCTCAAGTGATGTGATGTATCATTTTCCATGCTTGTCGATTGTAGTGAAATGCGGATATCGTTTTATTTGCTAGGGAAACTAGGAGTTCTCGTAGTATTTTTTGTACGAGTGTAATATTAAGTAACACCACATGCGACAAAGACAAGTTGAAAAAGCATGGTTGACGTATGATGTGTGCACAGGAAACCGAAGCATTGTGCATCACTGCTGCAGAACTAAGCCCTATAAGTTCTGCTGCACCGCATTGCTTTATCAGAAAAACGCACAGACGGACCTCGAAATTGCTGCTATATAACGAATCCATGTCGTAGGAACGCAGACAAGCGATTTTCCTATCGCAACGAATTGCCTTATTACAAATACGGACATTAAAAGTTTCAACATTCATCGAATTCCTTTTTTTAAAAACGGAAAAACGGACATTCGAATTTTCTATTATAACGAACTCGTTTGTGAGAAGCACAGACGCGGACGTTTACTTTATTACCAGTACAGGCACCGCACATTCAAGGTATCATATTTCTCCTATTTACGCATTCGTCTTCGACTCTGGTTTAAACGTGCGGTATTGGAGCCCATATATTTCGTAAAACTTACATCACAGGGCGCGACAACACAATCTCCCAGCAAAACCTTCCGAAATTCACAGACGCGTTCCAGCCCAAAACGCCGTATATATATATATGTATACGTATTTACAGGTACAACGCACTCAGGCCTGCGTGTCAAACAAAAAGAAAGAATATATCTCGTTGCGTGTTCGCTTCGTGTCTCATCCCAGCATGACGTCCACAGCTTAGCTCCACTTGAAGTGCACGTCACGCCAGGGTCAAGTCCAGAAACGGCCGTCCCACGCATGCGCAGTACATGCACCCACGCCGTCTTGCGAGCCAAGGCCGCGTCTCAACGGCCACGTGGGACTTCTTCAATGTGGAAAATACTTACCTGTATACATTTTTACGCATATTAATACACGCGATTCTATCTTGTACATGGATTATCATTCATGTCATATCTCGCACGGGAGATGTTTTTTTTTTTTGTTTTTTGTCTCGGTGTTAATTATAGTTATAGCGCAACACGGTCGCGCGGCCTGTGTGGAGGACAGTTCTTGCGCCACGACTGATGTCACGAGCAAATATTTTTATTAATTTATTTATGACAGATACCTGAAAGGTGCCCGCGGGGTTTTTACATTGAGGCGGGATGAGATTTGTTACAACAGCAACGAGAGAAGAAAAAAAAAATACGTAGATAGAGCACAATGCGAACTACACAAAAATGGAAGTTACAATACAATACAATACACAACAATACACAATACAATACACAATACGGAGGTAGCGGGCGAGTTCTCGTTTGAACACAACATGGTCCACAATATCGTGACCAGCAGCTCGAGAAGACAATTCCAGTCATTGGTCATCTGGGGAAAGAATGACCGATGGAACTAAACTGTTTGGTACATGATGCGATTGACTTTAAACTGATGATCCAGCCTGATATATAGTACGCAGGTTGGATGAAGAAGGGCCTCAAAGAAGGGTTATGGAAAAACTTGCGGTAAGTACTAAAAACCAAACTATTTCCTGCGTACTGCGAGCTCGGGGATACCAAGAGAAAGTTGAATTGACGTGGATACTAGAAAGTGTAAGTGTAGTTGTTAGATATAAAGCGAGCCGCACGATTTTGACATGTCTCGAGGAGTATAGTAATGTATAGAAGTATAGTAAATATGAATTACTCTTAACTGAAACTCTTATACGAGCAAGACTGTGGAGCTGCTAATAAAAGCAAATATTAGAAAACTTCCGTTCATTAGCTCGCTTGGCGCTTTTGAACTATACATGTTGAACTCCATTATCATCTCTGTTCTTCTCTGGGCATCATCTCTTTGTTTATTTCATCATCTCATCATCTGTTTGTACTTTCTGTGTGTAAGTGTACTGG
Organism: Ornithodoros turicata; assembly: GCF_037126465.1. NCBI lineage: Eukaryota > Metazoa > Arthropoda > Arachnida > Ixodida > Argasidae > Ornithodoros > Ornithodoros turicata. The sequence continues at coordinate 1,751,874 of NC_088206.1, forward strand.
AGTATATAGCCAGTTCGACTTCGTCGAAACTCACATCCCCATTTTTTTTTTTTTTCTTTATCACATCACATCACGTCACATCGCTTGCCGCTTACTTCTTTGCTCGTGTATTCTCTTCCTCCGAGGCTGATACAAGAAACAATATGTCGGAGTCTTCGTTGGTTTGAGCCGCTCGGTTCACCTTGGCGACAGCCCTTGGGCCCTTGACCGACATACTGCAAGACGGTCGCAGATTTTCCTGGATTTTCTGCGAGACATCGGTCTCCTTTATATCCTTTAATGCTGATGTGCAAGGCTTCCTATACCGTCTCTCCTCCATCGTCACCACATTGTCATTTTCCATCTCATGCATTCATCATCATCAGTGTATTTGTTGTTGTTGTTGTTGTTGGTGGTTTGGTCCAAATGCAGCTTTTAAGTATTTGTATAGTTTTGATGTTTTTCCTTTGATGTTTCCTTTGAAAGCTCTCTGTTTACAAATTCCGTTTCCGCATTAATATTAAGACATTGCTGTTCTTTATGAACACCTGCCTATCTATATATCCTGCCTGGATTTAGAAGGCATGTGTCTCACGTCCAAAGAAGGCGTGGGGAGCGCAGCGAGTCATTGCAACAAAAGTCCGCACTATCTCTCTGTCAAAGGAACATTTTCTATAGGTCCTCGCATCCGAAGGGACAGTATTTATGGCGGTCTTATATCCTGGACTTGACGCAATGCACGAGCTGTCACTCTCCATGATCGGATTGTTGCAGCCGTGCGGAGACATTGTTGCTTTGATGACTCGCAAGGCCGACCATTGTTCCACGTTGGGTGATTGCTCGTGATCGGAGCTTTTCGTGCAGACGTCGGAACAATAGCGCGGTTTTCTTTATCTTGCTATCACGTATATACAAGAGGGTGCTGGATGAAGGGAGTTGGCAGAAACGATTTCGTATATCAGAACGTGGTTCCAGTATATTGATGGATGACGTTTGGAGGTGAATAAATCTATTTTTGGGTCCTATATACGTTGGAAACGCTTTCTTTTCGGAGCTGGTACGGGTGAAAATGAACTCAACGGGGAATGTCAGTGGAAAGGAAAGGGAAATGATAGGGCACAAACTGCGGTGTCAAAATAGGACCCAACAACTGCTGCAGAGGAATAGGACACGCAAAATGGATTATGGTATTTTTTTGAACGCTTATCACGAATGTCTTCCGCTCTACTAAAACCAGTGGCAGACCCGGGAGAGGGGGTGGGGTGGGGGTGGGGGATCCCCATCCCATCCTTGTTCATTAGGTTTTGTTCCTTCGTACCCCTCCGTCGCTTCGTGGTTCAGCCAAGAAACTGCCCCTCCTTAAAAAAAAAAAAAAAAAAAAAGAAACTGCGGGTCCGCCTCACTATCACTGACTACGGTAGACTGAGTTTAGAGTATTTAGAGTATTCATGTCAGCTGCACTATTGTCCAGGGGAAACACGATCTTTTCCGCGCCGGAAGTTTCGTGTGCTTTATTATAGCAGGGCACCACAACGAACGACAAGTGTGGCAAATTCTGGCGTAAGCGGGACTCTAAAATGTTCACATAGGCAAGAGGTATGTAACACAATGTGATGCACATTCGACTAACTTGTTCCTCTTATGACGAGGCCAGTTAAAAAACTGGTTGTGCCCAATATTTTCTCAGCGATCAGCATTTTGAACGCTATTATGCTTTTCCATTTTGTTTTTTCGTTCTAGTATAATATCTCAATATTACATGATCGTACAATATTGTAAGTATACCAGTGTTTCGAGAAGACGCACTTGAATTAAATGGCGAAGCTTCAAATGTAACGACGTAAAAAGTGCAGAAACGCGTCATTTCAGTTTCACCGCGAGCCTGGAGCACTAATTGGCGCAGACACGCATGGCGGGGTGCATTGATTGGTCGCCAGACAGAGCCACTGCAGGCACTTTGTCGTCTGCAATGGGAGAGCACGCGCATGGGTGCGCATGCGCATTGTTTCTACCAGAGAAGGGAGGATCTCTGCCCCGAGGCGTCGTCCTTTTCCGTTGCTCACGCCCAACGTTGCGTTGGCTCTGATTGATCAACTCTGGGACGGAGCTCTGTGCGGTGCAAACAACAAGTTTATTTTAATGACGATGATTGGGGGTTTCATCGCATGGTGCACGCGTATCTTTATTGCACCTCGCATTTTCTCTGAAGAACTCCACGTTTTGGACAACGATATGAAGTTAGTTTATTCTGGAGCCTGCTGAGGGGAGGTGTCTATCGAAAAATGAAGCTGAGATTGGGTGCTAGCGACGCCGCTGTTTTCGATTTTACGGTAGACCGCATTGCCGTTTCATAAGGGGTTCCAGAATTCCTGAATATAAAAGCCTGCAGCGGGCCCCCCGCCCCCAAAGTGTCGTGTGCAAATCTCTCTGTGTCTCTCATTGGCCCTCACACAGAACGTGACACTGAAACTGTTACATATTCTAAATAGAGAATGTCAGACCTCGTAATTACAGAAAATGAAGAAAAAACGTGTCTGACCCAACATCTACCGGCTGTTTCGTATTGGCTATGTTACATATGTAAAAATGTAAAGATCCTTTCGGCTCTCTCAAACGCGCTATGTATAACAAAGACTAAGGAAAATTATGCCAACAACTGCGCCATGTATATGAGATGTGCAGATAAAACTAGTCCGCTTTGTCTGCGACGAAAATACCAGTTTTTGTGGCAACTTCCGGCCAAAATCGCTCATTGCTCCTTACGTGCAGTGCAAGGAATTACGCTGATATAACCAGATATATTTGCGTAATTCGGTTAACTAATTTTTTTTTAAAGCCTATGAATCAATTGCTAGAAATCGAGAACAGTTATTGTTGCGTGAGATACAGTTTTTGAGTATCTACACTCTTAAAAATGAACTTAACCGCATAGCACGCTCCTAGCCAACCATTATCTCGAATGATATCGTTATCTGCCCTGATTTGTTGAAAACGGGGGGCGTACGCCATTTCTGTGACACTTATGCTGTTCATAATTGTCACAGAAAAGGCGTACGCCCCGTGTTTTCAACAAATCAGGGCAGATAACGATATCATTCGAGATAATGGTTGGCTAGGAGCGTGCTATGCGGTGAAGTTCATTTTTAAGAGTGTAGGCCAAGAGCAGCCATTCTGCAGCACCTTCTGCAGAACCGCACATATAACCACTGTGGTCTATAGTGCGTTCTTAACCAAGAAACTTTCCTAACCCGATAACGCACAAACGGACACTCTAAAAACTGAACTTCACCGCATAGCACGTATTCTGCGCCAACCATTGCCACGAATGATAGGACTATCGCTTCATATTCGAAGAGAGAAGTGGGCGTACGCCTTTTTGTGGCAATTTGGATATACGATAATTGACACAAAAAGGCGTACGCTTCCCTCTCTCCTCGAATCAGAAGCGATAACCATATCATTCGTGGCAATGGTTGGCGCAGAGCGTGCTGCGCAGTGAAGTTCTTTTTTTAGAGTGCAGATGCAGCCCGTGGCATACAGACAGATTAATGAAACATATTAACATAATGCATGCTAATTAACAATAACGACATAATCGGCAAAATTAATGATGATAGAAGCATAATTAATGAGAATAAAAGTAACAAAATGTCACCCCATTTTTGGCTACCAAAATTCCGACGGATAACTGACAAGGAAGTCTGCCTTGAACTGAAAGGTATAAAACCAAAGCAACGCAAAAAAAGAAAAGAAATAAAAAGAAAAGAGCGCTCAATGAACACTGGCAAAAAAAAAGAAAGAAAGAAAGAAAGAAGAAGGAAGAAACATACAAACAAAAGCGGTGTAGCAATAATGAAAAAAGTATTTAGAAAACGAGCGAAAGTGGCCTGTTTCACAACTTGGGACACCTGACCTTGTGCTTTCTCTGGACCGTGAAACAAAAAGAGCCACTTCCGGATAAACAGCCTTTTCCAGTGGCCGTTTTATGCAATCAGAAAGCGGTGTTTTCCCGCGGCAACTTTGGAATTACGCACCCCTGCGTCTGACATGGGGCGCTGGATATAAGAGTGACGAAAGAAAGGCTACTTTTTGTCCTTATTTGAATGTAACGAGTCACATCCACACTCTTAAAAAAAGGTCGTACTTTAACTCCTTTTTTTTTTTTGCCACATATATGACACCCTTTTGGAGAGTACAATTACGCTCAAAAGGGTGTCTCCTCACTCCCTCAAGGGAGTAGCATAACACCCTTCTTCCAACTGGAGTGTAATATTACTTCCCTTGTCAGGGAGAGGGTGTTATGCTACTCCCTTGAGGGAGTGAGGAGACACCCTTTTGAGCGTAAATTGTACTTTCCAAAAGGGTGTTATATATGTGGCAAGGAAAGGAGTTAAAATACACCCCTTTTTTTTAAGAGTGCAGGAACAATGAATGCGTTGCTGAAAGAAAAACGAGAGACAATGAAAAAAAAAAAAAAGAGAGAGAGAGAGAGACAGAAACATGGACGCCCGTGATATAGGTCCCAGGAGGTATCGTGGTGCACTGTGCTTAATCGTAAAGCGTTACAGAAAAGGCCCCAGAAAGTGTTATAGAGAAAACACAGTGTTGTAGCGATGCTGATGCGATCGCGAGATACAATGTTATATAGACGAAGAGAACGACGTCACAGAAAGTATATATGCTTGAGGAGTGCATGGTATCTTTTCCACCGTTCATCTCCTATACTTTGGGTTGTACAAATGTGCGACCAATCTAATTGTCGACCTTAGCGAATCAGTTGGGCTGGTTCCACAGTTCCGAGCTCGAACCCGGCCAAGGACGATGCCAGCGACGTATGGCAGCTACGCTTTGCACGGACACCTGATCCTATATACACGAGAGCAGCTCAGATCACATCCGAGTAGGTGGGAAAAATTCATCCACAGACTCATGATGAACTCGGGACGCCCTGCTGAGGACAGCGAAGAAGAAGCGGAAGAAGTAAAAAAAAAAAAAAAAAAAAAATGGACGAAATCTTCCAAGAAGATTCCAAGATGGGTCGCGTCTATATGTGAGTGCTGCTCGCAAGATGTTGACTTTGAGTGGTGTTTCCTATAGCGTTGCCTGGTATACATTGATGAATAATTCCATACTGTCTTTTCATCAACACTCTAGAAACAGAACTTCACCGCATAGCACGTAGTGCGCCAATCGTTGCCGCCAATGATAGTGTTATCGCTTTTGATTCGAGGAGAGACGGAGGCGTACGCCTTTTTGTGGCAATTACCATATATCCAAATTGCCACAAAAAGGCGTACGCCCCCCTCGCTCCTCGAGTTAGGAGCGATAACCCTACACTCTTAAAAATGAACTTCACCGCATAGCACGCTCCTAGCCAACCATAATCTCGAATGATATCGTTACCTGCCCTGATTTGTTGAAAACGGTAGGCGTACGCCTTTTTTTGTGACAATTATGAACAGCATAAGTGTCACAAAAAAGGCGTACGCCTCCCGTTTTCAACAAATCAGGGCAGATAACGATATCATTCGAGATGATGGTTGGCTAGGAGCATGCTATGCGGTGAAGTTCATTTTTAAGAGTGTATCATTCGTGGCAATGGTTGGCGCACAGCGTGCTATGCGGTGAAGCTATGTTTTTAGAGTTAAGTGCAACTCTTCGCGGCTTTGGCGGTCGATAGTTTGGCTAAATCGCTCCAAATTGTAAAAAAAACTCATACCTTCAACCCTATTAAATCATCATAAATCAGGAAAGTTTGAAACTCCCGAAGGTACTCTCAATATGCACTGTTCCGGTGCTCGGACCGAGGCAACCTATGTACGCCGGCGGAATGAAAGAAGCGTGTGCTCTCATGCCAACTTCCTGTCGTCGCCGTGAGCCGCAGTTCCCGTTTCCGACCGTGCCGTCCCTCCACCGACCACTCAAGCGAAATGCCTCGGTTACCTGACCATATATACCGAAGCGGCTGTCGTCTGTATTTTATGCTCATTCGAAGCGCCTTTTATAGCGACACAGGATTGTATCATGTTCCGGAGGTTGAGGAATGTTTGAAGATCTGTGTCCGACATCAGATGGACGCAAAGGGTCTCAGCTTTTCGAGACGGGCATTTTAGATATCTGAATGAAACAGAAAAGAATCCGGGAAACCTAAAACTATACACCGCGCTCCCCCAAACACACTCTTAAAAATGAACTTCCCGCTGTGGCGTCGCTCATGATCTCAGTTGTCTCGCGACGTAAACACCCAATTATAACAATAATAATAAAAATGAACTTCACCGCATAGCACGCTCCTAGCCAACCATCATCTCGAATGATATCGTTATTTGTTGGAAACGGGGGGCGTACGCCTTTTTGTGACACTTATGCTGTTCATAATTGTCACAAAAAAGGCGTACGCCTCCGGTTTTCAACAAATCAGGTCAGATAACGATATCATTCGAGATAATGGTTGGCTAGGAGCGTGCTATGCGGTGAAGTTCATTTCTAACAGTGCATGACTTGACCTACAGAAGACATTGGCCAACAATCGTTCCGAATCGTTATATTAAAGAGGGACGCCTTTTTTTTTTGTGACACAGAAAGGCTCCGCCGTGTATACATCTTCAAACACGGATTGGGTATGACGACCTCCAGTTTCATTGGGGTCCCAAAGCGCCAGGGTACCCATATTACAAAACTCTCTATTGTTTCTGATACGAACGAAGGCGGATGAATTTGGCGTTCTTTACGCACTCCAGAAACCAAACGATTTTTTATTTATTTATTGCTCGCGTCTGTCAAGAGTATACACTTGTGACGCAAGCGTTATTCACAGGAAGGACTGTGTCGTAAGTGTTCTACTGTATGTTGTTGCTCCGAATTTGAAATGAGCATTTACGAACGATTACGCTTGGTAAACAATGAATAATCTTCTGTTCGTGCTCGACGGACATTCACTTGTCCCTAGTGTATACCGCACCACGCTTGCATCATGTTAGGAACACCAAATTACCTGTGTTGAACACCCAATTAGCTGTGTGAACACCCAATAATAATAATAATAATATTAATTATGCATATAAAAATAATAACGATACATAATTAATTGTGAAAGTAAATATTTAAATAATCGCTATTCACGCAGTTGGGATTGAGAGGGAACATTATCCTGGATCGGGAGAAATATTGTCCCCACCACGTTTGAACTTCTTCCACGGAACAATCCAAAATGTGCTCCAGTTCGCTGTTCGGTTCTGAGGCTCAGGCGTATCAGCTTGGTTCAGGAGAAAATAAGGGCGTGCAGGGATTTTCGGTTGTGGTACAGCTCGGGTTCACGTCTCTGCCAGAGTTACGGTTGCAGAAAGTGCCACTTTGTGGTGAAGGTGAGCCCGAACACATTCACCGCCCCACTTCGAAGAAAAACACCAATAAAGATAACGCGATTGCCTCGAAAACACGCATGCTCCATGTTCCCCCCGCTATCGACGACGCACAGTGTTGTATATCCTGCTGATTTGAAGAGCAGCCATCAGTGTCAGGTTCGCGGGAAAAGCATCTTAATCAACATTAATCCGACCTAGTTCACCTTTCCCGCTTCCTTCCTAAAAAAAAAGAAAGAAAGAAAAAAATTACCAAAAACCTTTAAGTGGCATTCCACAAGAAAAGCCTCTTTTCATCCCTCAGACACACAGGCGAGACATCGCAGACGTATTTCCCTTCCTCTTTATTTTTCACCTCCCGCAGAATCTCCCCACCAACTTCTGCACACGGAAAGCATGCAGAGACAACGGCACCAACTTTTGTTTGCCATTTCCCATCGAGCCGGCGCTGAAGCGAAAACAGAAACTAAAAGACAAGTATACAGCGGAAGAAAATAAGCAGGCGCAGCGACGCATCTCTCTCTCACACACATTTCTTTCTTTTCATCCTCCTCACTCTTTCTCGTCTTCTTGTTTTCTGCAGCGACTAAATTGCAGTTGAGGGAGAGAGAGAGAGAGACGTCCCCGCCGAAAATATACCTGCAGGTATCCACCTGTTATTTAGAAGCCATCATTTGTGAGTGGCTTTTCTTTCTGCAGGGGGCCCCCCCTTCGCAAGGAAGAAGGCTCAGGAGGAAAGTTTTGGTAGCCCGGGGCGTCCGCCATTTTGAGACAGGTGCTACGTCGTCTGCTACGTTGTTGCAGACGAAGGCGCAACTTTGCGACGCAGAAGGCTTTTTGGGAAGGGAGATTCTGTATTGTTTTTCGTGCGTGTGAGCTGAATTTATTGCTGGACGCTTGGGTGGCGAAGGTCTTTCGGACGCTATACTATATGGAGGTACATTTACGACGGCCTCACCAATGTGTAAATCAACTCCTCCAATTACTATTATTATGGAGCCGTTTATTTTATTGTTAGGCGTTTATTTTGAAATGTACCGAGGTCCAGAACAAAACCTAGCGCGCGCGCACACACACACAAAAGTGCCTGATTGACACCCGAGAGTGTTATCATGTGCATGTCTGTGTACAGAATATTCGATACTTGAAGAAGCCTGAACTTGGGCACTAGGAGATCGACAGACACACACACACACATTACCCTGCAGGGGAGGGCCTCGATATTGATAATCCCGGTTGCGATATTTCCGAATGCCCGATTTCACGGTCTCGAAACAAATGTAATGCTCTATTGCTTCGTAAGGTGACATGCCGTGTTTAAAGATCCGACATTACTATTTAACCACTCAAATTCACTGGTTTTCGATGTCAGTCCCAAGTCGTTGTAGCGAACGTAAACCACATTTTTGCGGCCGTTAGGCCTAGCAGGGCGGACACGACGGAACAGCCTGTTGGTTAGTATAAGTATTATTATAGGTAGTCCAAGTTCGATGTTTGCATTCGTTTGGTTCGTGTTTGGTGTGTTCGCTTGTCTAAGTTCGCTGTTGGCATTTTCCCGTGCGCTACTGCGCATTTTATTGTCAGATAACATTTACTTCCAGTAGTTTATTTTGCAAGGCCCTCCCACGGAAGGTTCACTGAATCGTTTTCACTCAAACGGTTTGTGAACTGTTTTGCCACTAAACCAAACCAGATGATTAGGTTCTGAGTCCGTTCCCCTTCCCATTGGTCACCCACGATACCGTTGGCGAACCGATTTCGCGAAAACGATTCACCAAAACTCAAGGTTCCCGAGTACCGACCTGAACCCGGGATGAACATTCTGAAGGGAAGAGATTTCCTCAGGAGACGCTCCTGTGGCCGATATACTTACTGTCTCTCTGAAATTGCTTCTTGCGCTTTCAAACTGCTTTGTTTATTGACTGTGCTGCGCTATGTATTTATATTTTCTCTCTCTGGTGGTATTGGCTATATTCGAGACAGCTTCTTAAAGATACTGAGTCGAGATACTTTACTCAGAATGCATGTGATGTTAATGTTGATGGGGGAGGGGGAAACCGTTGTTGGCCACACGCGAGTAGGCACCATCACGACAGCAAAGCAGTGAAAAGGTTTCACTTCCGCCACTGTGTGACTTTTTCCACTTCTGCCATATCAGTGAGTTTTGCGTACGTAAGGGATAGCGTGGTGGTTCTGCGCAATGCGCAAAGCTCTCTTTATGTTCTGCGCGTGCGCAGAGCCACCAACGCTATCCCTTACGTACGCTAAGGCGCTAGCGAACGATATACTAAAACTCGCATAGAAGTGTGCAATCGAGCTGGTCTTGCGCTGTCCGGATCGTTGTCTGTGTCCCTCTGTGTTTATGTTACCTTCCTCAGACTCAAGGAAATGTTACCTCTGTCCTTCACTCTTAAAAATGAACTTCACCGCATAGCGCGTTCCTAGCCAACCATCGTCTCGAATGATATCGTTCTCGGCCCTGGTTTGTTGAAAACGGGGGGCGTACGCCTTTTCTGTGACAATTATGAACAGCATAAGTGTCACAAAAAGGCGTACGCCTCTCGTTTTCAACAAATCAGGGCAGATAAGGATATCATTCGAGATGATGGTTGGCTAGGAGCGTGCGATGCGGTGAAGTTCATTTTTAAGAGTGTTCGAACCTTATATGGTTTGGACTGCTTTATACAGCACCACATATACATCTCCTATAGATAATCTTCCGTTTATTTCATTTCTGCGTTAATATTTCCACAATCCATTATGCACCACTACTGAGTCTCTTCGTGGGCGTATATAGGAAGACTTCAATGCTTCTCGCGTCGGATGAAAAAGTGGCGCATTCGTCTTGCCAACCTGACACCCTTCAGCGAGACGAGTCGTCGGGAACCGATTAAAGCCCGTGACGTTCAACTATGCGTCACCTCTACGAATGTGTTGACCCTCTACAAGGCACGTGGGTGTCTTGAGAACGAGGCGTCCACCTACGCTAACCACGGGTGGGAAGTCGAGGGACTTCCAAGTCAGAAAGGAAGGCTGGGTTGTCTGTTGTTTTCGAGTCGTTGATTGCGTCGAAGCATAAATTAGGAGTTGGTGGGGGTTCAACAAATCGTGCTTTGTATGCTGTGCGCCTCTCTTTCTCTCTATCTCTCTCTCGAGGGTTTCACCGATTATTCAGAATTAATAAACTTAAAAAAATTAATTAAAAAAATAAATAAAATGTGTAGCTAAATAAGCCGGAAGGTGCGTGTAACGCACGAAGGGGTGCTGCACCCAATCGGTAACCCTGAAAGAAAACACCCGATTCCCACCTGTGTTTTTTTTTTATCCTGCAGAATTTGTTAAACTGTAGAATCGGAGAAAATCGATTACTAATCAGACGATGAAAGATGAAAGTCACTGAAAAGGTTAGCCAGCTGTAGGGATCGAACCCACATCTTCTGGATTGCCGGTCCAGGGCTCTACCAATTGAGCTAAGCTAACACGCCTCTCCAGCGACTTTCGGGGTGCGTCATCTGAAGGGAAAAATTCCCTTCAGATGACGCACCCCGAAAGTCGCTGGAGAGGCGTGTTAGCTTAGCTCAATTGGTAGAGCCCTGGACCGGCAATCCAGAAGATGTGGGTTCGATCCCTACAGCTGGCTAACCTTTTCAGTGACTTTCACCTTCATCGTTGATTTCTTAGGCAATTTGAGGCTTTGTTTGTATCTGTCCCCTCTCTGTTGTTCCAGCCTCAGAACATCAGTTTATCTCTTACTAATCAGAATTAGCGCACTACACAGGTGAGGACATGCACAACCTTAATAGGATGCGCACTCCAATTGTTCTAAAGCTCAAGAAGTTAAAAAAAAACACAAAAAAGAAAAAACCTTGACCAGCACAAAGGGCGTCAACGTATTGCAACTATGTTCCAGCCCATCGCAATAATCAGATCCCACGATAAGATCGCCTGTCTAACATGACGAACGACCCATCGGCCCATTGTTTCCAGACGTTCAGCCACAGTGTGTTGTCTTCTATATGAAAGGCTGCTTTGTAACCAACAGGTCCACGAACTTTGATGGTTCCGCCGTGTGAAGAACGGCTATAGTTATTGCTATTGTGCTTTGGACAGACGTATAGAGGTTTATTGAATCAGATTGTACCGGAAGTTAAAGGGCTACAGAGTCGGGTTGGTTTTTTTGTGAACAACCTCGAAGGCGTTATGGGTCAACAGAGTATATGCTGAAGGCCATCCATTGCCCACAACAATCACTCCTCATTTGTGGAAAGGGGGGATATGTTTAATACTGATAAAAAAAAAACGAAAAGAACGGAAAGGTTAGCCATGATGCAGGCTTGCTAATACCAAAAGCAAAACAAAAGAGAGACAGAAAGTTAACAAGAAATACAGGAAAAGACAGCGCCTTCACTAATCGTTGTGCAGCATGTGAAGCGTGTGGAGCGTTTTGTGGAAAGCATTTGCGTGACACTTAACATAACAGCAGAAATATCACTAAACGTCGTACGTTTTCAAGAACAACATTCAAGCAACATTCGGGATATCTCATTGTGTTATGCGGTCAAGTCTTTAGAGGGATGTGTCTCTCGAGTATATATATAGCTGCCAGCTCTCTTTCTGCATAAGGCGATGCACCGGATCCGTTTGTCAACATGCAGTATCCAACCTACTGGCACGCTTCAATAGCGGTATATCAACAGAGTTTTTTTTTTTTGTTGTTGTTGTTCTGAAATACCGCAGCAATTAAAAGGAAATATTTCTCCAAATAATTTCGCAAGAATAACTAAATTCAAAATCTTCGTATACATCTTTTCTTACAGCAGAACTTCACTGTTTTACGAATCTCGTTGTTACTTATATTACTCCAAAGTATATATGCGTTTACAACCAAAAAAATCACAACGAATAAACAGCCTGTTCATCGGAAGTTATACGATACTCTTTCTGTAACTGGCTGGAATGGGTGTGTGGCGCTAATTCGCGTATGGTATCGTGTATATAGTCCCGCTATGTTAGCCTGCATGGTGTGAGGCATTCTTCTAATGTTTATCAACACTCAGTGTGCAGTCAGAGAGAGAGAGGGAGACAGAAACGTTTAAAAGCGGCACTCACGGGACATGCATCAGAAATGGTTTTCATATATGTATATGTCTCGAGTGTATCTAGAGCAGAAGGACATTGATAAAAGTGCACTTGTTGCACTGCGTCGTATACGTTTCTTTGCACGATTCATTCAGTTCCGCTTTTCAGTGCACCACTTTTCTGTTACACTCTTAAAAATGAACTTCACCACATAGCACGCTCCTAGCCAACCGTAATCTCGAATGATATCGTTACCTGCCCTGATTTGTTGAAAACGGGAGGCGTACGCCTTTTTCGTGACAATTATGAACAGCATAAGTGTCACAAAAAAGGCGTACGCCTCCCGTTTTCAACAAATCAGGGCAGGTAACGATGTCATTCGAAATGATGGTTGGCTAGGAGCGTGCTATGCGGTGAAGTTCATTTTTAAGAGTGTACGATTATTTCGGTTTTATGAAACAACAAAAACTTATTCTCGAGTACCTTGAGAGACCGCGAAAGGACAATATAGCTTAAGTATAGATACCGACAGGGGAAAGTATTTCCGTATATGGCCCACGTGTCTACTATACATCGGAAGTCTTTCACATGGATATCTTCCTCTCTATGTAACCAACCTTAGAGACTGCAGGCCTACTCGACGCCTGATACATACACACAAAACAGGATGTAGTGCACGCGTGACGTCAGCATTGTTTCCGCATGACGTCACTCGCAGGGGAGCGCCACAGTCGCTCGCAGTTTCGTCCACAATGGTCCTGACCCCCATCGCTTTTGTCGTTCATTTGGTGTTGACATGTTCGTGTATACCGCGTCTGAGTGTATCGTGGTGACAAATGCCAAACGGGCAGGAAACGAACACTATACATGCGCGAAAAAAAAAAAAAAAAACGCTTTTAAATACATGCGTGTATTGTCTTGTCTTGGTTTTACGATGTGCCTCCACTTTAGATATTTTTCTTACGTCCATATAGTCTTCCAAGTATAGCCTATATGACAGTCTTGAATATAGTCCAGAGGCCAAAGGTGTGTATATTGGCGAAACAGGACGAAAAACAAGCACATGAATGAAGTTGAACATAGACGGGATATCACCAAATCTACACTCTTAAAAATGAACTTCACCACATAGCACGCTCCTAGCCAACCATCATCGGGAATGATATCTTTATCTGCCCCGATTTGTTCAAAACGGTAGGCGTACGCCTTTTTTGTGACACTTATGCTGTTCATAATTGTCACAGAAAAGGCGTACGCCTCCCGTTTTCAACAAATCAGAGCAGATAACGATATCATTCGAGATGATGGTTGGCTAGGAGCGTGCTATGTGGTGAAGTTCATTTTTAAGAGTGTACAAAAAAAGAAGAAGAAGTAAAAAAAAGAAGAACCTGACTGAACTATGTGACCACGTGTGGCGAACCGGACACAAAGTTAACCTAGATAATCCAAAAAGATAAGAAATTCTGTCAACAAACACCCATGCCCTCTTCCGGACTGCTACCTACCGTTAATAGATAAATGAGCAACTCAGCCAAAACACTTGTTTCTGATGATGGGAGCAGTACTGTTCCCGAAACGGCAATCTTGTACTCGTTTTTAATGTTGTTGTGCCACAGTGTGCGTTTTTTACCAGTAACAATATATGACAGTGAACGAAAGTCGAAACCAAACCCTACATCATGGTGGCGTTCTCGCAGCTACTGCCCTCTACAGGGTGTGACGTCAGTGATTCAGTCCTGTGGCGCTTGGCTGTCCTAACTTGACCCATATACTCTACCAGCATTGGCAAACCGTTCAAACAGGGGACCATTATTATTATTATACGCAGAGTCATCTGGAACGGCGTTACACCATCGACTGCATCATTCGACTTTTCGCGCCCGAAGCACGACGTCACCATTTGTTTTGTCCAAACAGCAGGAACGTGGCTGACACCGTCTGCCGCCGGAATTCAGGGGAATAATCAAAACACCCGATGACGTCATCAGAAGGTGCTTCGAACCGTGACTCCTGTGTCGATGACATTATCCCTTTTTGTGTCTCTCTGCCAAGGCTTGTCAAGCGTCACTGCTTGTCAAGAAGTATTGAGACAGCGCGTGGCGTATACCGTTCGCAGTTCCAGCTTCTTCTATGATAAGGTAATTTTTAGGATGCAATACCTCTTGTTGACCGCGAATGATGGACAACATGCAGTCACCATTTCTTCAGGAATTCCTGAAGCTCCTTCCTCACCAAAAGAAAAAAACAACAACAACAAAAGACAACATAACACTCATGGCAAACTATATTTGTGGACGCTCCACCGCTAATTTCCACGGTTAAGCCCTGCACACGTTATTTTTCTATTTCATGTTTCACTCTAAACCTTGTTGTAGTATACCATATTGGATGTGCTGAAGTAGTCTGTCCCTACATTATTAGAAACGAACTTCACCGCATAGCACGCTCCAAGGCAACCACCATCTCGAATGATATCGCTATCTGCTCTGATTTGTTGAAAACGGGAGGCGTACGCCTTTTTTTTGTGACACCTAATGCTGTTCATAACTGTCACAAAAAAAAAGGCGTACACCTCCCGTTTTCAACAAATCAGGGCTGATAACGATATCATTCGAGATGATGGTTGGCTAGGAGCGTGCTATATGCGGTGAAGTTCATTTTTAAAGAGTGTACCTTCCCACGTCCCCCATTTTCTTGTTAAACACATCAAGACGTGTCACACGCGTTATCATCGTGAGAAGGCAAAATAAACGTCATACAAAAACGAAAAGCTCGACTAAACTGAGAAAACGCATAAGGCCTAAAAGGGATACGCGTGTGGTGCACGATAGGCAGTCGAGAAGGTTCGTGGCTCAAAAGTATCGAAACCGTTCCTCTTTAAAAACGTACGAATAATATGGTATTTTCTTATACGTATTTTACGAGGAAGAACGGAAAACTTAAGGGGCGTCATGAGTAGGTGATCTTCGTCGAAAATATATTCAACGGGGGCAGGGAAATTGTCGGAGTACCAGGAAGCACAGGCTAAATGATGACTCAGAAATAAATTTGGCCGTCAATTATAATTTCTACGAACGTGGCTGGAGTTCCTGTAACATAAGTTAGGCTAAAACGAACGAAAAAGATCCATTCACCACATAGAATATTTCGTCACCCACTGACTCGTAAATGATAGCCCCGCATTAAAAACAATTCTTCCTTTACCTGGCGATATTATAAGAGAAGGTATAGCAACGCCCCATATAAGGATGTGTGTCTGCTCTACTGAACGTGCCAAGAATCCGTTTATATATCCAAGGAAAAGCACGTTATCGATATAGCCAAGGGGGCCAAGAAACTTCCAAGGTTTCTGATCTGCATAACCTCGTAAAATCATCCATGCGCAGACGCTGTTTCCGATCACCTTCGAGACGCTGAAATCGACCGCAATATATCATCCGTGATATTGTTCTCGAAGCACACCATGAAGAAGTACCGTCAGGTTCGCGGACAACACCGGAATGCGTAAATCAATACATATAGCGTTGCTTTCCAACAGAGCCCTCTTGAACCTAACCTCGGACGCTTGTATATAGGAGAACTTATAATATTGCGTCTTACTATGAACTCTTGGGAAATGTCACACGAAAAGAATGTCGACGTTTCCAACAATATGTTGCCTTCATCAGCAAGGAAAACACGCTGCACTTGTTGAACGCAACTACGAGGTGTAAGTTGATAGCGGATGTGCGGAAGGCGGGACCAGGGGGCCGTGATACACTTCAGCTGAATGAGCTCACATCGTGGGTAGATCTGCGAATATAATTTCGATCACCTGAAACCGCTGATACACGCTGCTGGAAGATTGGTTTTTGGCATCAAGTGCTGGCTTTCGCGTTTATAGGTCCACCTGAACGCAGCTACAGGCGCAGCGATAGAAAGCTGTAAAGGCAGCGTTTCCGAACGGAGGGCTCAAATAGAAACCTTTATAATTCCGGAGTTTTTAGTTACAGCGCCTGTAACAAAGCATTGGAAACGATATGCTCTTCGACCTCGACTTGACTATACTTGACTTTTGAAAACGTTAGTCTGCACATTAGTCCGCCAATCCGACGCTGTTGCGCCATGAAAACCGTTATCACTATCTGTTCAGCGAGGTTGCAGCGAGGTTACAAGCAGGGCTCATTTGGAAGAAGCTCGGATGTTGCTTGGAGAAAGCTCCAAACACGATAGCGACTAGAAAAACACACGTTTTCACTCTGCTGCTGTCCTTCAAAATAGCGGATGGTCTATACTTTAAGCACAACCCGTAGAAGCATGCGGCAACTCCCGCGTTCGAGACATTGACTGGAGCGACTTGGCCGTATTCAGGCGAGACTGAATATCCTACCCGTCGTGACCACGAGACATCCCGCACTATATAGAACGTGGAATCCAGGAGCACACGGAGAACTGGCACACAATGTATCCGCACGAAAAGACGTCTCGGCAGCCGGTTATCCACACACTGAATGGTTGTTGAAGCACAACATTGGCGAGAAAAAATCCGTCCACCAAGTGGTTTTTCGAGGTTCTCCAGTGGGACCCGAGACGTAAACAAAAAGGAGAAAGAAAATCCAGAAAAGCAGGTCCACCATCCACCCACCTGTCTAGCCCTCCAGCGGAGGTTGCTGCTTCAGCCGGCTGCTGTTCTTCAGGGTTACCGGCTAAACCCGAAAAACCTGTTGTCGCTTCCGCGGCCATAGCCGGTCTCCACAACGCAACCTGTTCAGTCGCACCCTCGGCGCCGTCACACCAACATCACAACACAGAGACACACACACAGAGTTCGAGTCCCACCGCAGTCAGCAGCGAGCTGGGATTTTCCGCGCTGCACGACGTCCGAAACGTCGACGTGGACGGAGGCATTGGAGGTAGAAAAAAAAAAAAAGAAAGAAAATCGCTCCTTCCCAGTAATTTTTGCTTTATTTTTGCTTGCGAGCCTCGCACGTTTCAATGGGCCTGGTGAACGCTCTCTCTCGGAGAATGTAACCTCCTCCTCTCGCTCCTCTTTCCGCCACAGGTACTACCTGCCGCGACACCTGGAGGAGACGCCATGCACGTTACATGTGGGGGGGAAAAATGCTTCAATGGCGGCGGTTTTGTTGTGGCTCGCGCGACTCCGAGATTTGGGTCCTTTGTCCGCGCGACAAGTGAAATGTCCCGTTAGAGCATTGTCGGATCCAAGAATTGGGTTTTTGTTGGCTCGTCTGTTTGCTTTTTGTGTCTGACCCGCACGCGCCGCAAAGCTTCTTGAAAAAGGAGATCAGCATAACATGGGTATATACAGGGTGTTCAAAATTAAGTTTTCACTAGCACCTTATAAATAGACGAACAAAAGAAAACTGGTGCTATTTTTCTGTTCCTCGAGTAAGAAACAGGTGCTACGTAATTAGCAGCACCTAGCTGTTTCTTACACAAGTAGCGTAAAGTTATCATTCGGTTTCCTGTCATCGCCGTGTTTGCGTAGCGCTCGTGAAAGCTTAATTTTGAACACCCTGTATATATGGAATACAAATACCACAAGCGTACGTACGACGTATATAATGCAGAGTTTGGAGAGTTTTGGTGCCGAAAAGAGCACGTTCATTTCTTGTGTGTGTTGTTCTCCAATGAAACAAGGGAAAGGGTGCAGGCTAGCTGGTATAGATTCATGAAGAAGACCGAGAGACTGTCGTCTTCTGTGTCCGTGTCTCTCGGTCTTCTTCATGGTTGTTGTCCAAGTTCTGTAAATACAACTCGAGCGCTGGAAAAAGAAACACTTCCGTTCAACTGTATTGAAAGGAGAAAACTACGGAATAGCTACGAAAAAAAGAAAAATGAAAAGAAAAACAGTGACGAGGCTTTCGCGCGGGCTCCGCACTGACATATTTGAATAGGCAGCGAAATTTGCTGCGTGTTGTATATTTCGCAGGAATATTCATATTCAAGTTTCTCACCTGATGAAGAAGAAGCTGGTCCCGTATTAAATTTGTTTCCGAATGCTTCCTTCATTATACTGCTTTTTTTTTTTTTTTCGCAGTCAGGATTAGCGAGTTAGGGGCTTTCAGGCAATACCGAGACAAATGCGGCCCCCATGCAAACTCAGGACCTCATATAGTGCTTACCGAAGGCGTTATAAAATATCGAATGTGTGGAATGTGGAAAGGGGAATATGCCGGGAGATTGGTCGGGGAAAGGATACTTGGCAAAGGTATGGTGCTACGTGTTGGTACCCCAGCTCGCAGGGTTGAGTGGTTAGGATACCTTCCACATCGAGTTCGAACCGTGACCTCTGCGTGTTTTCCTCAGATGCTGTAAGGCAAATGTCGGTACAGTTCTCTGTCAGTTCAGCTATACCCGTCCACGTAAGGAAGACAAAAAGCTCGGCAGTAACACCATTAACAGCATGACTGCTGCGTCCTGTTTTGTTTGAATTCTGGCAGCGGTTGTTCTTTCCAACAATTCCAACTTATTGTCTCTTCAGAGGAAACCTTTTTCTTCTTCTTTTTTTGCAGGTGTGCATGTCTATTTCAAATCGTTAAGCGTGGTAAGTGTGATTCAACCATGGGCTTTTTGTGCATCGGGGTATGGGCCGCATCTCATGTGGCGGA
Source organism: Ornithodoros turicata (assembly GCF_037126465.1). NCBI lineage: Eukaryota > Metazoa > Arthropoda > Arachnida > Ixodida > Argasidae > Ornithodoros > Ornithodoros turicata. The sequence continues at coordinate 1,770,904 of NC_088206.1, forward strand.
TTTCCCCATTCATCATAATCAATTTATCTGCTGTTATTGTTTTTTTCGTTTTAGTTGCACATGACGAAATGAACATAATCACGAACGGAAGGTTTGCCCGGAAGGAGTCGCCATTTGGTTGACTGAGATGTGCGGTGACCGACCACGTATAAGTGCTTTGCCAAGGCGAATTGTTAACGACTTCCGTTACTTACGTGTATACAATGATACTACACGGAGCCAAGGTGTAAAATCATCATGTGCTTTACTTTGACTAGCAATTTATGTCCCCCCTTTCTTTCTGCAATAACTGCACTCTTAAAAACGAATTTCACCGCATAGCACGCTCCTAGCCAACCATCATCTCGCATGATATCGTTATTTGCCCTGATTTGTTGAAAACGGGAGGCGTACGCCTTTTCTGTGACACTTATGCTGTTCATAATTGTCACAAAAAAGGCGTACGCCTCCCGTTTTCAACAAATCACGGCAGACAACGATATCATTCGAGATTATGGTTGGCTAGGAGCGTGCTATGCGGTGAAGTTCATTTCTAAGAGTGTGGCATTGGAAACGAGTGTCAGTTAGCTTAGTGTGATTTCTCGTGAAAACGTCTGCCGTCACATGGAATATCGGTACACTGTACTGTATACCATACCGTTTTATGAGCCCAGAAGTTCATCTGACGCTAAAGGTGACAGCTGGGAGACAATAAGGAAAAACCTCAAGCTATTTTCCAAGAATGCTCTAATGGTGGTCAGTGACAGGAGTGGAGATCTGAGGAGCCCGCAGACTCGACATCTAGGTCAGGTGACCACGAGTTACAAGCACGTGGAATGCAGACACAACTCGAATGTCGTTCATATTGAAGCGGAGTGGAATCGAAGAAAAAAGGAGCGAGTCACATGAGGTTACCCATTTACTTGAGGTTACAAAATCTATTACTAGTTACATTTTTTTGCAAGGTAACTAGGTCGTCACCAGGAAAAGTAACTTGTTACTAGGCAACGCGTAACGACATGTGCTGACTCATCTCAGACATAAATGTTAGGGGACGAAGCACTTACAGATTTCATGGTATGCAAACTACATCAAGGATTTTTTTTCGGAGCAAGTTCTGATGAAATAGTTAATAGTTGAACGCGGTGCTAAATAACAGAGCTAAGGATAGCATACAAACAGGCACACCCAAATCTTCAGCAATTTTCCTGCTTCTGCTTCTACTACAACGTTCTCAATTTTTGTGCACTGGAGTTGCGAGGACGACACGTAACCCAGGAAGAAGAAGAAGAAAACAGAAGTGGTACTCGATCATTACCCGAAAAGGTTTTACCCAAAATAGATCCAAAACAAGCTGCACCAGCTTCGTGACTAAAAGCCGTGCTCAAAGCACAATTTCGGGGAACACCTTGACCTTCTTTCTCCTGCACGGGAAGAAAAGGAACGGGTCCTTCAGGGAAAAACGGCTTTTGTCTGGCTGGTGTGAGTGGCGTCGAAGGCTGCCACTAAGAACCCCAAGAAGACATTGTCATTGTTCTCCGGCGCGTCCCTGGCAGGCAGCTTGAGTCAAAGGCGCATTTTCAGGGATTCCCTTACCAGATCATAACAGAAAATAAGACACTGCAACCGCGTATTCTTTTTTCGCGATGTATTAATTTTCGCGATTCCAAGTTGTGTTCGCGAGTACAATTTTTCGCGATTTTTTAGCGGTCGCGAAATTCGCCAACATCCTAATAAGGGGTGAATAAGGGGTCGGTGCAGTGGGCCCCATTTCATGTGGCGAATGTGTTCGGGCAACCGCGGAACTAAATAGGTAGTTGAACAAAATTACAGGCAGACAACGAAGGTATAGGAACTAAGGTAAAAAAGGGGAAGTTATTTATTGACTTAACTTTCCACCTGTAAATAAATAACTTCTCCCTTTTTACTTCCTACACCTTCGTTGTCTGCCTCTAATTTTTTCAACTGTATAATAATAATAATAATAACCTTTATTCACCACTCTCGTGGATGAGAGTTGGGACAAAAAAAAGCCCAAAGGACTTGACAAAGGTCACAACCCACCGGCATCATCATAAACACATCAATACTGAACATATTTACAAGCATATGTACAAGTCACATAGGTTGCAATAAATATGACAACATTTTGACTTTTACTTGAATGTCCGTACCCTTGGCCGTAATGAGACGGGTGGCAATCATAAGGCCGAAACTCACAAGGCCGAACTATCAAAAGACCGAAACTCAAAAGGCCGAAAAATCAAAACATCGAGCAATCATAAGGCCGAAAACCAGAAGGCCGAAAAATCAAAACACCGAAAAATCACAAGGCCGAAAAGTCACAAAACCGAATTATCGAAACGCCGACAAATGAGGAACCCAGTATACGAGAACTGGTATTCCAACTGCGATAAAAAAAATTAGCTCTACAGATTAAATACAATAAACTTGTTGGGAATTAATACAGCAAATAAATCGTTTCATCGAACATCGCATTAATAAAGTACTTTCGATAACTTAAGGGAAAACAAAAAGGAAAAGTAGAGATATGAACCACTGTGTCATTGTGTGTTTATTGTAAACGGTGGCAATCAGGTTCGGGTTACCAAATGTAGAGAAACACCATCTCCTCTACAATTCATTCAGTGGGTGATAAAAGCCATTGACTGGCATTCACCTATCACACACTTTCTCTTTGTAGTAAACATATTATAGATTATTGCTAGATTAGGTTGGCAATACGAGGTTATAGTTTATTGTTTGTTTGTTTGTTTTTAATGAAAAGAGCAATTCCCTTCCAGTGGTCATTCACAGGGATGCTTACACTAGGTCTTCTGCTTCTTTGGCCGTTTTATTTCGGTGATCGGTTCGGTGTTCTGATTTGCGGCCTTTTGTCTTTCGGCCTTCTCATTGCTCGGCCTTATTATTTTTCGGCCTTTTGGCTTTCGGCCTTCTGACACTTCGGCGTTATGATTTTTCGGCCTTTTGTCTTTCGGCCTTATGATAGTTCGGCGTTCTGATTTTTCGGCCTTTTGACTTTCGCCCTTATGATAGTTCGGCGTTATGATTTTCCTTCGACCAAACTGAGATTTTGGCCGTAATGACACATGCCTTGGGATTAAAGGATTATTTTTTGTAATGAGACTTTAGGTTGGAATGAGGCTTCGGGCTGTAATGAGCACGACCTACTAGATTCTAGCGACCATGTCATACGGACCCCTTCCCAGCGCCGCATTTGGAGGCTAGCGGTGGCGCTACTCATCGGCCCGGTTATTGCTTCCTCAATTTCTACAGTACTCTGTACTTTAGCTTGCCTTACTATTCTATTATACTATTCTTACTATTCTTATTACTATATTACTATTCTTACTATTCTTGTACAGGCTGTGGATGTCCCACGAGAGATGCTTCCTTCTGAAGTTGATTATCGTCATCATTCTACGCGTTTTCATAGGAACGGAACTGTTGCCGTCGTCTGCTACGGTAATCGTGCATCCGCTTCTGCGCGTTCAAAATTCAAATTTCCATCGTCCAATCATGATGCAGATCTCGCGGGCCGATGAGCAGCGCCCCTAGCGGATCCTGCGGACGGGCTCCTCATAGGGGTTGCCGATTATGACATGGTCGCTATAATCTAGTAGGTCGTGGTAGTGAGATAGGTCGTGGTAGGTCGTGGTCGTGGTAGTGGTAGAATCTTATTATTATTATTACGATACTGGTCTAACCGGACGAAGACGAAAATCCAAGACGATCCCATTATAGGAACGAGAGTTTGAAAATGAAATGAAGTAGACTGACATGCCGCCAAAAGCCTTTGAAGGGGAACTCCTATGCTACGGAGTCTCTTCCGGAAACCTTTGCAATTTTCGAGTTTGGACAATGAGTTGAAGGTACATAATCTAACCGAAAGTAATTTCTAGATTAGATTCGAGATATTAGACAGAAATACGAGAGATGTGCAACGAGAAGCTCCATGACGCCTTCCATCTTATGTATTTTAACGGCCGTTACTTTCAAGGTCACGCAAAAGACTGTGAGTGACGGGGGTCGAATCTTCTCTTTGTGCATTCCCACTGCCTGTAAAACGCTGCTTACATTTCTGAACAATGTATAGGACTTGGGTCCTTTCGGTGAGGTTCATTATTGTATTTTCACCGAATCACCACTACACACTTAAAAATGAACTTCGCCGCATAGCATGCTCCTAGCCAACCATCAACTCGAATGATATCGCTATGTGCCCTGATTTGTTCAAAACGGTAGGCGTACGCCTTTTTTGTGACACTTATGCTGTTCATAATTGTCACAAAAATGGCGTACGCCCCCCGTTTTCAGCAAATTAGGGCAGATAACGATATCATTCGAGATGATGGTTGGCTAGGAGCGTGCTATGCGGTGAAGTTCATTTTTAAGAGTGTATATAGCAGTTTGGTATGGAGTATCGCTTGTCGCAATGGAGTTATCGTCACCAAAATAAAGCATCGTCCTTTTATCAACTCAATCGTGCGGCAACAGTCCCTCCGAGCCTCATATGTTCCCCCTGAACAACGTTGTATCTGCCTTCGATCTGCCTCGAAGCTGATTCTCGAGATCCCTTTCCGAGACGACATTGCACCATGCGCCGTAGATACCGACGCCGCCAGAGAACGAATGATGACTGAAACGTGCCGAACCAACAGAACATCACCAAGAGGAACAGCAGCCATTTGACGAGCTATCCTGGCCATCCTCTTTTTGCGCAGTCCAGTCACGCATGCGCACTTGAGAGCAGTCCTCGGGGAGCGAAGATGATAATCGGTCGGTGAACAGCACGCTTCCTTTTTTTTTTTCTTTAAGTCTTATTTATTATTCGCAACTCAGCTCTTATGGTGTTCTTTTTATTCCGTGTTTGACAGCGCTATTTGAGATGATTGAGTATGAACCTGTGCTCTGAACTACGTCAGCGTATTTAGTTAACTGTGTTGACGCTTTTTGTAAGGCTTTTGATTGGTTATCTGCCGACAGAAGTGGATTCAGGGTGTCCTGCAGTGAAACCGCGGGATGAGAACCTCTCCTCAGCACATCCGACCCTTTGGGACAAGGGCAAAACGCAGTGATTAAACGACTGCGCATGGCGTTCGAAGAGTATACAGAATTATTAACAGCGTTCATAGCAGCTCGGGATTACTTCGTTTTGAAGACAAGTTGGGGGATTTGGAGACTTGAGCGTCGTTCTGCGTGTGGTCTTCTCCTGGCTGTTCTCTCCGGGTGCTGGTCAGGGGCAGGGCATGCATGAGTAATAGTTGTGCGAGATTAGAAGTGGCTTGGGGGCCACATCTGGTGGGGTCTTGGGATGTTGTTGTTGGTGGTGGTGGAGGTGTCCGCGTTTGGCATGGGGTTTCCCGACAGACAAATATGGGCACGGTTGCCCCCGAAGTCGTCCCTGGGCATACACCCCTGCCTCTTCCTGCTGGTCCCTCACAATTGCTTCGCCCGTGGTAACGCCAGAAAGCTCTCTCTCTCGAGAGAGAATAGTTGTCTCGGTTATAAAATTAAATGGCGGAAGAGCGGCCGTGTACGAGAGTCCTTGAAGCCGCAAATGACGCATTCTCGATGTCATTATTTCTGTATTCACCGAAGCAACGAAGGCCGTCGGAGTCGTATATATTCGACGCGAAAATGGCGTCGATCAAAAACCGCCATCACATAGGCGGACGCATCATCCGGTGTCCCGGATGTGATGGTCAGTGGCCTTCTGCAACTTCCCGTTTTGCATCGCTTCACGTTCTTCTGATCGAAATGATGCTCAATGTTGCTCCCATCATGCGGTGTGGGGGGAACACGTTCATTATAAATGAAGAAAGGTTAGCCAGACTAAGACTCGATCTTCTCCCACACATATACAAAAAGAAAAGTAAATTACAAGAGAGAGAGAGAAGCTGAATCACTGTTCCTAGTGGTCACTGTATAGCTATTCAGTGACTCTAACTGTTCCAGTAGCGCGTGGCGAGAAAAATATTTCGGAGGGGTTTTTACGGGGGTTACGTTCCATTTCGCCTAATTCAAGTTATCAGATTAAAGGGACGGGAGGTGTGACTGGCGCTAGGTGAAACGGGACTGTTGGCAAGTGGGCGTTACGAACCCCCCCCCCCCCCGATAGTGATTGGAAATGAATGTGAAGCCCTACGTAGCAAGAGCCCTTCACATTTCGAAATCAAGGTGCGATATCATTAGCATACCTCGACAAAACTCACTCATGAGCATGCTCATTCATGCTCAGTGTCGCGAATGAGTTGAGCATGAATGAGCAAACGGAGAGCTGAGCGAGGAGTGAGTTAGCGTGAGTGAGCATGTAGGTGGCTGAGCAGGGAGTAAGTGAGCAAACAAGGAGCTGAGCGAGAGATGAGCGAGCATGACCGAGCAGGAGTCACTAATTCCTGTTTCTGATCAGTGATCACTAATAATGAAATGAGTCAATTATTATCGAATAAAGAGGGATTAATTGGCTCTACGATAGAGACTAGATACGGAATGGGGACCTGCTACTAATGTAAAATCGCTAGCAGACACAGACAAACGCCTTACGTGCAACTCAAAGAAATGCATTTTGTGTCTAAAGACATTCTTTGTGCTCAAATGGCGTTCGTAGGTTTTTTCAAAATATGGGAGGCATCTTGCAGATTTTTTGTTTTTTAACAACAGTTCATGGTAGCCTCCCAGGTTTAGAAGAGTTGTGTCCTTCTCATTACTCATCGCTTTTCAATATACATGTTGACCTCGGCGAGGTAATTTATGCGTGGGCTCTTTTCTGAAGAAACTAGCGAGCAAATAAAGCAACTAGAACGATCCTACGTTCTGTGGCAGAAGTACTTCTATGGAATATCGTTCGAAAACTGGTTGACGTGGATCGTGGATACAAAGTGAGTTTTAGTGCAATCAATGTACTCTATCGCCTTTGCGTGCGTGGGGGATAGGTGGCGGTTCAGCGCACTGCGCGAAGCTCTATCTATCTAGCTATCCCTTACGTGCACAAAGGTGATACCGTACGATGCACTAAAACTCACTATTATCACAAGCTCCGAGGGCAGCCGATTCGTCGCTTTCGGTTTATGCAAGTTTTTACAAACAGTAGTGTATAGCAGACAACTTTCAGGTCGGGAACTGGAAGCCGGACTGACTGCAGTGCAGCATACGGCGTTGCCTGATTCCCTTTCCCTTTATAGTAACATGCCTCGTAGCAATTAATTTTTTCGCACGACACAACGAGGCCTCGTATCATTCCTCTTATCGTCGGCTGTGGACCAAGGAACGGCCTTCTCTCTTCGCTTGACACGGGTCAGTAGGCGAAACGGGATTGCCTGCCGCATACATTAGGCGAATAGAGACCCCGTACAGATAATCGGCTAAAAAGGATTAGGCGAAATGGGAATAGGCGAAGTGGGAAGAATCGGAAACTTTGTATGGGGGAGAAGGACAGATAGCGCAGTTCCGTAAAATAACGGCGACGTTTGGCGGTGTCATGGACGGATGAAGACGTGTGTGCCGCAGCGTCAGCCGCCACCGTTTCCAAACCGGCGCGCCGAGGACCTCTTCTTGCTCCTATACGCACCTGTTTTCAGATGAAAAAAAAACGCGCATTGCAGCATTCTTCCCAAGTCGAATTTGCTTTTGTTGATGCCGATGACGGTAAGTTGTGGTTTTGTGCTGTTTTTTACTTGTGTTTTTTTTTGCGGCGCTGACGCCGCCGAAGCCGGTGGTAAAATGGGCCTGCCGCCGCCGCCGGTCAAAGTTCCATCGACGCACACGTAGATGAAAGAGTGGACGCGCTCATCGAAAAATCAAGTCGAAACTGGGGGTGAGCAGCCTCGGATGTTACCGCTACTTTTGCTGTTCCGGTTTTAGTGTTGTCTGTCACAGGGATATCCTTCCCCTATACCATATGGGTAACATCCCTGAAGCGATCGTTTGTGGAAGCGCTTTACGCTTTATGACGCGAGACAACTATGCTCACGAGCGACGCCAAAGTGGATAAAACAAGAGGCGGGAAAACTACATCCTCTCCCCGCACCTTCTGTGCGCTCTTGTTTGCGACAATCAAGAGGCCGGGCAAAAGCGGAATTTTTACTAATTTTTTTTCGACTATTTCGGTCGCGATACTGTGCATCGTTTTGTTGGGTCTGTGGTTATCTGTGGAGGACTTCATATTTCTGTAAAATAAATACTAAGGTTCGCTTGCCAATCTTCAAAGTTCAACTGAAAAAAATAAATTTCCCACAATTAAAAATTGTCCAAAGCCAATTCCTAAATGGCGGCAAAAGTTTCCAGAAGGTCATTGTTGAAGGTCCCACAATACACCGGCGAGTAAGTCGCCAGTTAGAATTTTTTTATCACTTTATAGGTGGAACACCCTGTATATGACTGCATTGCGGCGGCTGAGTGAGTCTTGACACGGGTGTCATTATGCCGTCATTTGGGGGAGGCCAGCTTGTACGAGGCCACATACGCAAATCTACTTGTTTCACTGCAATAATATTGCGCAAAATAATTACTAAAGTTTAATTAAGGCGTAATCAAATCAAATCAAGTCAAGGTGTAACAAAACAACGCAAGGAATCTACAACGACGTTCTTTACAAACGTTTTGGCCGCCGATCACGGACGCTGCCATTCGTACGATGACGATTCCGTCGAACCCCGATGTGTGGTATATACGGCACCTCTGTGTTGCCTGTGCACAGCTGTATACGAAGCGTGCCTCTGCAATTCCTGAATAGATGTGTCCCTATAGTATATCTTGAAATGACTACCGATACCCCCCTTACAAGACTCCGAGGAAGCTATAGTGCTCGTCTCCTATATAGCCACACGTCTTTTGCCACTACACTTTTCTATTCTCTCGAATACCCCTAGCTCTCTTCTATCCTTCACGGTCCTTCTGTAACATGATGGCTGAATTGTCCCTTATGGCTCTTACCCTGTCATCCATAGTCATCGCGAGTTTCTTCCAACATGCAGCGCCATGAAACTTTGGACTGCCAAGGATGGGCTAATGTATAGTTCTGTTTCACATGCGATTGCACCATGGCTTCACTCCTGCGGTGTCTTCCCACACTCAGAAAGGCCTCCACCACGTAGAGGGGCTCGGAAGTCAACGGTTGAGTTAATTTCTTCTAACTCGTGGCCACCTCAGTGTCCCATGACCTCTCGCTCGCGGAAAGAAACAATGGAGGAGACTCACACTGGCGGCAATAACGTATAATGACCGGAAGTCGCGTGACCTTGGTATCTACTTTTTTTTTTTTTTTTTTTTGTGGCACTGATTCTGGACACCTGTCGTGTAACAGAAGCTTATGCGTTCTGTAGTTGCATATTATGTAATGTTATGTTGACAGTACCGAAAACCGCAGGGAACGCATTCACCGCTTTTACAGCTTTCGCGACACTCTCGTTCACACTGTGCTCCGAACGCTGGGAATGCCGGCACTATACCGTACTCGGCTTCAAAAACTGATCCGTTTCATTATTCGAACTGTACTTGAGTTCCCCACGCGTAATATTTATAATGTCGCTGTGATAAATCAAGTATCATGTAGTCAAGTAGCATGATGCAAAACACGTATTTATTCCGTTTTATACAACAACCTGAAAAGCAATGCCCGCTGCGAGCAGCAGACGGCATGCATCTGCTGCGTTCCAGAACTTACTCGGGACGACCCCAGAGTAGGGAGTACTACTCTCCGCGTTCCAGAACCTACTCGATGACGTCACGACCCCCGTTCCAAAAGCGGGTAGCCTACTCGAGAGTAGCTACTCGAAGTCGACTCTCTCTATACTCCCTATCAGACGGGGGTAGCTAAAAGCTGTCGTCTGCATCGAAATCTATATGGTCTTCTGCCGTTGCTGTAGCTTGTCTCGGCTGCATCATGGAGGACGCCCGGAAATTTCAGTGCGGACTTTCCGACCTGAAGTTTTCTTCAGAACACGTGCACTATGTTTTCTTCACATGCACGGAACCATGTATGCAACACGCATTAGCTCGTTGTATGTGAAGGTCTAAAGCAGGTTCGACGCATTTGAGAGCTAACTGCGGCCAGAACAGCGCTACCGTTTCTCGGAAGGCGCGGACGCCTTTTTGTGACAATTATGAACAGCATAAGTGTCACAAAAAGGCGTACGCCTCCCGTTTTCAACAAATCAGGGCAGTTAACAATATCATTCGAGATGGTGGTTGGCTATGAGCGTGCTATGCGGTGAAGTTCATTTTTAAGAGTGCATGCCAGGCAGTACGACAGGAACGAAATCTCTTGACGCCCTCGATGGTCACGTGGCAATGCTCCTCGCGTTGATTGGTTAGACCACCACCAACTCTCCGACGTTTTCGCTCGGCGACCGATTCCCACCAACTCCAAAGTTGGTCCGAGTTGGTGCAGAAAGTTGGCCCGTGTGAACGCCCGCTTAGCCTAGGCGTCCGCCATGTTTGTTGTCCACGCCGCTCCTCTCCCTTCCCGGCATTCTCGCTCGTGGAGCGCGCTGATTGGTCCAGACCACGTGGTCCAGACCCACGGCTTTCCCGGCGCTCCCGGCAAAAGTAGATGCAATCTCAACTCTCACGTCGCGGCTTTCGACACCTTCGCGACATCCGCGGGATTCACGGATTGCTGTGTGAACATGAGAAGTTCACCGGCATCTCCGTTGTTCGCGACTTTCTCGGCGTTCACTGATGTAGTGTGAACGTACGTTATTCACATTACACTGTTAGAAGAAAAGGTATAGAAGAGGTATAACGAAGGTATAAACCAGGACTAAACTGCCATATTTATACCTCATCACCAACGTCTATACCCCGTTTAAACCATGTGGGAGGTATAAATCGTCGAGGCTATACCTTCCACGCGGGTTGAGGGTATAATAAGGTACTTCTCTCTTGCGTTTATACCTTCGGTATTATGTATACCTTTAGATATGAACCTGTGGTAACCACATTAATTTGTGGTAGAGACAGTATGCCATCTCAGCTAAGCAATAATTTAATTAGGAAACACAGTCAGTAATACAGTTGCATCGTAAATAATAGAGGGAATGGTTTATAGCAGCGTGCTGCTTGTTCCTGAAATGACAAAATCTACGCGTCCTCACTCATACAGTTGCGCGCCGGGCGAAGGCGCCCCACATTTTGCGAAGCCACGGCGTATTATACCAGTATCTGTTCTCCGTCGAATCATCCCACGTTGCTTCTTGCGTGGCGAGTAATCTGCACGAGCTATCCTCGCCGTTTTACACCTCTACTCTGCAAATATGAGTTTGTGGGTTCGTTTGTGTGCGTACATGTCCAGGTATTGTCTTTGTCTTTTTCCTTCTTGCGGTAGTTCTTATTAAAGCGCATGTCGCTCAATATTATTTTGTTCTAATTTATTTAGGAGCTGGATCAGGAAAGTGCCACTCTTATCTAGTGCTGAAATAAATCGAACATTCCACTTTTCGAAGATTACACCCCGAGTTTGAAAATATACCTTCAAGGGGATATATGTTTATACCATGAGGTGCAAATAATATACCTTCAGGCAGGTATAAAGTTACTACACCTCGAAGGAGGTATAGCGTTTATACCTCAAAAGGTATGCGCCCTGGGAAAAGCCATTTATACCCTAAAAGGTATAAATATTTCTAACAGTGTACGTCATCCGCAGGAGGACGCCACTGTCGCTAGCAGATTCGGCGCCATAATGTAGGTTCTCAGGATTTGACTGTTCGGGCCTTCACCCACATCGCATTCGCCGTACATTTGGTGCTTCAAAGTCATTGTACTGTGCGAATATTATTTGTACAATATTCAACAAATTTCCGTCTTTTCAACGTTAATAGTCCTCTATGTAGCATACGGCAGCGAACGAAAACCGGAACCAAACTTCAAGGGACCTATGTACGTCATTTCGCTTTTTCGAAACTAGTGCCCTCTGGAGGGGTGACGTCATCGAATAAACTCTATTCCGTGATAGCACCACGAAGACTGTGGCCGCTGTATATACAGAGAGAAGGGCAGTGAGAATAAATGCGAGGGGCTAGCGTGCGTCCTGGGCTGACTTCAAGGGGGGGGGGAACTGTGCCGTCTGAAAAGTCAGAGACAGCAGCCGGTGGGAGTATTCGAACCCAGCACTTTCCAGTGTTCGTCATGCACAACACACCTGACATCTTCTTACCCTCCACTTGCTAACAACGTATCTTCATAACGAATCACCATTTCCGTTTCCCTCGAGCCGTCAGTCAAAAGTGACCCCCGCCTCCGACCAACGACCACGCCTTGTGTCGGTGGACGCCCTCGTAGAAGAACGCCGGAAGAAGGTCGGACGACCTACCTTGAGGTCACCGTTGACCGCACCACGAGGTCGCCCTTTTCAAGTCCAGATAAAGATGCCAGTGAGTCAGAGTGAAGCATAATTATAAGTTGACGTTGACACGGGTGTTGTCCCTGAGTGATTGCGTTGTCAGAGAAGACGAAGGATTTCTGTAACCTGATGGGTTTTAATAAAACAGGAAAATCATACAATATTAGAAGACACGACAGATGTTATAGGCCGCAGGACTCAGAGACGTCGGCAGTCCTTCACGGCAGGGGGGCAACCTTAACCCAACCCAACCTAACCTAACTTAAGCTAGAGGAGAGCACTACGACGCATATAGTTCTACATAGATTGAGAAGTGTGTCAAATACAAAAATGGGTGCCATTAACGCGCTCATTAGAAATGACTCGTCCAAGCAATCCGATGGCGGTGGAGGTTGTAATGCAGCTATAGGGAAGACCGTCTCGCGTTCTTGATTACTTTGAGGCGAAAAAGAAATTGGCATTAGAGTAGCAGAAACTGAAATACTCGTTGATGGTTTCACTAATTGCGGTAAGACAAATTTATAAAAGTATAAGCAAACGGTGGCGTGTTTCTTTCCTTCGTATTTTTATTCTCGTCAAAAGTACAACGATTTCGTCTGCAAATGGTGCTGTACTATAGTATACACAGGCTCTGTCGATTGTTCTAGCCATGGCTCATGCAAGCATTTAAAACATGAAGCCCTAGTCTTCCCGAACACTACCTCACCTTGCAACCCGCTCTCGTCGTTTACAGGACTTCCACTTCGCACTTTCCTTCACGCTCTTTCCCTTTTCGAAAGCCTGACCTCTCGTATAGTACTGGTCCCATCCAGGTCTTCTTGATGATGTCAATTTTCAGCCAGCCAAAACTCTCAATTCTCTCCTTCACGCCACGATCTCTCAGTTCGAATCGAAACTATAGGGTTGCAGGATAGGCATTGCTGGAGTGAAGTTATCCCGGAATCACCCCTTCTGCATCGCAAATAGGAATAGAATGGTGGGAACGGTTTAGGAATGGAATGGGAATGACACCTGGTATAGTAATAGTTCGTGGCTTTACGTCGCGAGACAACAAATGTGACAAAGCTTGCTACGATGATACGATGCAAACGCGCTCATCAGAAATTGCGGGACAGATACAGGACCTATACGATGGACATTCAATAAATATATATCCCCCCCCCCCCCTATACGATGCACAAACTTGCGCGTTCGATCTCGAGCAACGTTGCGCCACGCAGCGGCCGCTCCGTGAGACATCCGAAAACGTGATGTCTTCGTACTCGTGCCTGTAACGATAGACAGCAGCACATACATAGGTCACGCGTGGAGGAAGTGGAGAGAAGAGAGAAACGTGCGGGAAGTGACGTGTAGGTCAGGTTTGGCTTCCTTCGAGCCTCGAAGCATAGGCGGGGTGTTTTCAACCTGACGGAGGGGCCCGCCGAGACACAATGCCCCCTCCCGTTTCATACACAGAGGTCGGGCAGGGTGTCGGGGATTCCGTGTTGGTGCGTTGCGAGACAAAGTTTTTGAAGATATACGTGTCAACACTCTTTAAAAAAAATGGGGTGTACACCCATGCCACATATATCACTCCCTTTAGAGTGTACAATTACTCTCACTCCTCATTATCCTCACTCTCTTCATAGCTACGAATAATGTAATCGAGCGCGTTGGTCACGTAGTCAGATAATGGAGGCTGTGAGCAAGGAACATGCGGATGCATCTGATAAACGGTGCGGTATGGCGCACGCATCCGTTGTGCGTACCGATAGCGGCAGAAAGTGGATATGGCGGAAAAATTTAAAACCTCAAGCTTCAAAGGCTCCGCTGCCCGGCCTTCCACAGAGCCTCTGTCCCAAACGTGGACGCTACGAGACGGCGTCACAAGGAACAAATTACATTTATGCCTCGCTGATACATTGTAAGGCTTCTCGGCCATATAATAACAGGTGACAGACGTACTCATGCCCGGAATGAATGAACGGAACAGACACGAAAAGTTAATAATATTTTGTACCTTTCGTAAACTTGCACACTTAACGTCCACACAGTGTCACATTACAAACATCAAAGAAATAATTGCGTCCCACCCAAACTGCCCTATAGCTACTGGACATATCTGTGCCGTACTGCAGCAAGGCGTCCACGTACCTCGCCGCAATGCGCTCCGAATAAAGAGGCGGCGATGGAAACAGCAAGCCGTCCACAAATCCGAGATGGCCACCACGAGGTATCAGGACCGCTGCCACGAAGCCAGACTCCTTTATCTCCTCAACTGGCATCGAGTTTTTGGGCACAAAGACGTCGTCTTTGGCCGTCAAAAATAGCAGGGGTCGACGCACCGTTCCCAACTTTCCGTTCAGGCAGGAAGCCTTGTATAGTAATCTTCAACGAACCCAAATCGCAGAAGTGGCGTTGTAAAACGGGAGTCAAACTGCTTGACAGTCTTGCACTTGGACAGCTTGTTGACGTTCAGTTTGGCTTCGATGACGTCACGGTTCCGCTGGACGTAGTTCATGAGATACTTGGTCAGATATTGGTTGATTATAAGGTTTGGCCCCATCTTCTGCAGGTTCTCGGTGGTTGCAAGAAGGTCAGTCGGCGTTGAGGTCACGAGAGCTGCGTCTATGAGGGCCTCATCTCCTGTTTGCGATAGGTAGTGGATGAGGACGACGCCTCCGAAGGAATAGGCGACGCTCAGAACCGATGTTGAAGGATACTTGGTTTTGATGGCGGCGATGACGTCGAAGAAGTCGTCTGTATTGAGGCAAGTGCGCAGGCGGAGTGTCTTGAGTGGGACGCCGCCGTCGTCTCGATGGTTGAGAACGACGCACCGGCATCCCAGGTCGCGAATGAGGGGGACCAAGGACTTTAAGTAGTACACCTGTGAAAAGAGAGAAATGCTGATTGTGGCAGACTTAACTATCCGTCAGGTTTACCTGGCTGTCTCCAGTGAGGCCAGGCAAGACGAGGACAGTAGGTTTATCGGGCTGGGCGCCTTCTTCGCCAAACCAATCCAGGGCACAGACGCCACCGTCAGAAAGGGTCAAGAGCTGCCGATTGTACGCGATGTCGGGCTTTTTCTTCTGCAACAGCAGGGCCACCAAGGACTGGGTGTGGCTCGTGAAGCACCACAGAGTTGGCAGGAACCGTTCGCGGATGAAGGAACACCTTGTGAGGAGGAAGTTTCGAAAGGCACCTTCCCTGCACACGAGACATGGTTTCTTTGAAGATGTTACGACGTATAGTAGAGAGCGAAGGCTGTCCCTACGGCACACGCGACGATGCTGTAGCGCGACATTCTTCGTGGTTGTTCCTCACACGCCGTGATCAGGCAATGCCGAGCGTTTTTCCTCCTCCTCAAGCTTTCTGGCATGCCACGCGCATTGGACGCTTAATCGGCTTAATTGCCTCTTCTTCGTCTTCTTGGCATAGCCAGAAAACGGTTCTTCTTCCACCACTAAGCACAGTGGCCACAAGCCACTTCTTCAAGGACGGACTTCAAGGACGAACCGCGACCTGGAGAGGAGGACGCTGGCAGATGCTCTCTGGACGCCACTGATATAGGGCTGCTCCGTGGCTTTTGGAAGTAAATGTGACTAGTTGCTAGTCGTACTCTATTGTAATATGTCCAGGGGCGGATCTAGGATTTTCCCGAGGGGGGTGTCCGCTATGGACAAGTGCCACGTGCATGCTGGGATTGGTCCACTGAACCCTATGTTCAAGTCTGGAATTGAGGGAGGTCCGGACACCTGGACCCCCCCCCCCTAGAACCGCGCATGAATGTGTCGATAGTATCTACATCATCGGGACGGACAACACTCACGGCCCCCGACCAAACATAACTGGCGCAGTCGACTGGCTGGGATACTACGGCTTTCTACATGGAGACGACTGCAGCGACATCGGTTACCTTCGAAGCTGCGAAAATGACCAGATATGGGTAAGTCTAAATGGATACCCGTCAGCCATATCCGAGGCAGCACAACGGCTATGAAAGAAACCCGGCGACGAAGAGACGTCATGATACAGAACGACATCTAAGTGAGAGGTTCTGCAAGCTACGGCTCATCATACAGAACGACATCTAAGTGAAAGGTTCTGCAAGCTACGGCCCATCGTACCGAACGACATCTAAGTGAAAGGTTCTGCAGGCTACGGCCCATCGTACAGAACGACATCTAAGTGAGAGGTTATGGAAGCTACGGCCCATCGTACAGAACGACATCTAAGTGAAAGGTTCTGCAGGCTACGGCCCATCGTACAGAACGACATCTAAGTGAATGGTTCTGCAGGCTACGGCCCATCGTACAGAACGACATCTAAGTGAGAGGTTATGGAAGCTACGGCCCATCGTACAGAACGACATCTAAGTGAAAGGTTCTGCAGGCTACGGCCCATCGTACAGAACGACATCTAAGTGAATGGTTCTGCAGGCTACGGCCCATCGTACAGAACGACATCTAAGTGAGAGGTTATGGAAGCTACGGCCCATCGTACAGAACGACATCTAAGTGAAAGGTTCTGCAGGCTACGGCCCATCGTACAGAACGACATCTAAGTGAATGGTTCTGCAGGCTACGGCCCATCGTACAGAACGACATCTAAGTGAGAGGTTATGGAAGCTACGGCCCATCGTACAGAACGACATCTAAGTGAAAGGTTCTGCAGGCTACGGCCCATCGTACAGAACGACATCTAAGTGAATGGTTCTGCAGGCTACGGCCCATCGTACAGAACGACATCTAAGTGAGAGGTTATGGAAGCTACGGCCCATCGTACAGAACGACATCTAAGTGAAAGGTTCTGCAGGCTACGGCCCATCGTACAGAACGACATCTAAGTGAATGGTTCTGCAGGCTACGGCCCATCGTACAGAACGACATCTAAGTGAGAGGTTATGGAAGCTACGGCCCATCGTACCGAACGACATCTAAGTGAAAGGTTCTGCAGGCTACGGCCCATCGTACAGAACGACATCTAAGTGAGAGGTTATGGAAGCTACGGCCCATCGTACAGAACGACATCTAAGTGAAAGGTTCTGCAGGCTACGGCCCATCGTACAGAACGACATCTAAGTGAATGGTTCTGCAGGCTACGGCCCATCGTACAGAACGACATCTAAATCAGACGTTCTGCAGGCTACGGCCCATCGTACAGAACGACATCTAAGTGAGAGGTTATGCAAGCTACGGCGCACCATATATAGAACGACATCTAAGCGAGAGGTTCTGCAGGCTACGGCCCATCGTACAGAACGACATCTAAGTGAGAGGTTATGCAAGCTACGGCGCACCATATATAGAACGACATCTAAGTGAAAGGTTCTGCAGGCTACGGCCCATCGTACAGAACGACATCTAAGTGAAAGGTTCTGCAGGCTACGGCCCATCGTACAGAACGACATCTAAGTGAAAGGTTCTGCAGGCTACGGCCCATCGTACAGAACGACATCTAAATCAGACGTTCTGCAGGCTACGGCCCATCGTACAGAACGACATCTAAGTGAGAGGTTATGCAAGCTACGGCGCACCATATATAGAACGACATCTAAGTGAAAGGTTCTGCAGGCTACGGCCCATCGTACAGAACGACATCTAAGTGAAAGGTTCTGCAGGCTACGGCCCATCGTACAGAACGACATCTAAGTGAAAGGTTCTGCAGGCTACGGCCCATCGTACAGAACGACATCTAAATCAGACGTTCTGCAGGCTACGGCCCATCGTACAGAACGACATCTAAGTGAGAGGTTATGCAAGCTACGGCGCACCATATATAGAACGACATCTAAGTGAAAGGTTCTGCAGGCTACGGCCCATCGTACAGAACGACATCTAAGTGAAAGGTTCTGCAGGCTACGGCCCATCGTACAGAACGACATCTAAGTGAAAGGTTCTGCAGGCTACGGCCCATCGTACAGAACGACATCTAAATCAGACGTTCTGCAGGCTACGGCCCATCGTACAGAACGACATCTAAGTGAGAGGTTCTGCAGGCTACGGCGCACCATATATAGAACGACATCTAAGCGAGAGGTTCTGCAGGCTACGGCCCATCGTACAGAACGACATCTAAGTGAGAGGTTATGCAAGCTACGGCGCACCATATATAGAACGACATCTAAGTGAAAGGTTCTGCAGGCTACGGCCCATCGTACAGAACGACATCTAAGTGAAAGGTTCTGCAGGCTACGGCCCATCGTACAGAACGACATCTAAGTGAAAGGTTCTGCAGGCTACGGCCCATCGTACAGAACGACATCTAAGTGAATGGTTCTGCAGGCTACGGCCCATCGTACAGAACGACATCTAAATCAGACGTTCTGCAGGCTACGGCCCATCGTACAGAACGACATCTAAGTGAGAGGTTATGCAAGCTACGGCGCACCATATATAGAACGACATCTAAGCGAGAGGTTCTGCAGGCTACGGCCCATCGTACAGAACGACATCTAAGTGAGAGGTTATGCAAGCTACGGCGCACCATATATAGAACGACATCTAAGTGAAAGGTTCTGCAGGCTACGGCCCATCGTACAGAACGACATCTAAGTGAAAGGTTCTGCAGGCTACGGCCCATCGTACAGAACGACATCTAAGTGAAAGGTTCTGCAGGCTACGGCCCATCGTACAGAACGACATCTAAATCAGACGTTCTGCAGGCTACGGCCCATCGTACAGAACGACATCTAAGTGAGAGGTTATGCAAGCTACGGCGCACCATATATAGAACGACATCTAAGTGGAAGGTTCTGCAGGCTACGGCCCATCGTACAGAACGACATCTAAGTGAAAGGTTCTGCAGGCTACGGCCCATCGTACAGAACGACATCTAAGTGAAAGGTTCTGCAGGCTACGGCCCATCGTACAGAACGACATCTAAATCAGACGTTCTGCAGGCTACGGCCCATCGTACAGAACGACATCTAAGTGAGAGGTTATGCAAGCTACGGCGCACCATATATAGAACGACATCTAAGCGAGAGGTTCTGCAAGCTACTGTTTACAACATAGAACAATATCCAAGTGAGAGGTTCTACAGGCTACGACTCACAAGAATCACAATGTCCATCTGAGAAGTTCTGCAGCTACGGCTGGATCAACGACAGTGCTCCTAAAGAGGGACATCGGTGTTGTGGCGAAGGTAGGTGGGATTTTGTTTTGCACACTTTTGGTCAGCCATGTCGGTGACTACGAGACATATGGCGAAAAGTGGAGAGGTGGCCGCGTCGGAACAGCAAAATGATCCACCTAGGGAGGATGGTAGCTTTGATGAAAGGATGCAAGAGAAAAGGTTAGAATTGGAGTCCTTAAAGCTGCAGATCGATCGAGCTAGAAAAGCTCAAACTGGCACAAGTGCAGCAAGCTGAGAGCGATGTAACGTCGAGAACACGAGTGCAGGGAGAGAGAAGCGTGATGGGAGAATACGCCAGGTAACTGAGAGCCGTGTTAACGCCGATGCCGGACTCCGACCCCCTCGTACCAGTTGTTGAGATCCGGGATCAAAATGATAGCGTAGCGGAGGTAGTCAAGCAGGGGTCCCTCTCCAACAACAACAACAACAGAGGTTTATTACATGTTGGATGCGCTACAGACCCAGTGTAGTGGGCTGTAGAAGTTGACGGTGAGTATCTAACAGTGGGGTAAAACAGGCTCGAGCCCGGTAATGTACGGGCCCGCGCATCTCCATTTTTTTATTTTACCAATCAATCAATAAATCAATCACTGCAACATTTCATTTTCTGTGTTTTTTTGCTTAGTAACACCATCAGGTGTCTCTTACAATGTGCTGCCATCTGTGCGAGACACCGCACGACTTTAAATTGTAGAACAGCTGCGTTCAGATGCCGTGTCCACTCACCGCCTTCTGCAAATGTTACGCGAGTAGATGATTCCCGGTGCACTGAGAAGAAATGATTTTGACAGGAATCACGTGATATGACGTGTCACGTCATTCACCACCGCGAGTCAGAAAAAATAATTTGCGGTGCTGATGAGCTGACATCGGAAGAAGTTCGTCGCGTGATTCGTCACGTCGCGCATCTCCGTGGTAATCATCATCATCATCTCCATCATCTTCATAGTCTCGTTACGCAAAAACCATGCGCTAATGGATTCATATGGTGTCATCAAAATGTACAATAGCGCTAGAAGACATGGCTCTGCCAGATTAGCCGGTTCATTAGCTACAGATATACGTGCTACCGAAGTGTGTAAAATTAACGAACGTCGCACTCACGGAAAGGTTGTAAATACGACCTCAGAACACCTGCGTATAAGGGAGAAGGTTAATAAAACTGTCTTTTAGCTAAACACGACTTCATGATCCTGTTTGGGCCTTACGACTTACAGGCTCGTTAAACTTACGTTCGAAAGTACGAGGGCTTTTATGTGTCGTCGCTGGAAGCAAGCTTTTGATCTTTGCACGAAAGGGGGAGATGCTACGTAGTGACGTCACGTGTGACAGCCGTATTGGTAAACGTAGGAGGACGTTACCCTGTAAGCAGTTAGCTTCTCGTGGACCAATCGCGTCAAAGCGTCATTAAGCGCTGGTAAGTCCTAAGGAGATTGTACTTTTCTTTATCGCATGATGTACGCGATGGATAATGCCCTCGAATTCTATGATGTTTGACTTCCGCGTCACGCCTATAGACGTCATGCGTACGTTGCACCGTATAAGCTAAATATTTCTTTCGTCGTACTATGTAGAAGAGTGTAAGAAGCCAACCATCATTCCTAATGACATCGTTCTCGCACCTGGTTCGTCGAAAACGGGAAGCGCGACCTTTTTGTATGCAGTTCATCATGCACTCTTAACACAAAGCTCACCACAGAGCACGCTGAAGGTCAACTATGTTTGTCAACATCAACATCAAGGTCAACATCACACTGTTTTGGTTCTTCCTCAGGGATGTGCTCTACAACTTTGCAATTACGCAGTCAACCTATTTTCACTAATTACGAAGATTAATTATGAAAGTTAATTAACGGCTGCGCTAATTACTGATACACCACCACCCTTGGGTCGGCCCCAACCGCGAATAGATATATTCAACCACTTTTGCGAAAGAAAGATCAATCCCAAATTTAATAAATTCTGGTCAGTCTTACGTGACGCGCCCTGTATAAATATTACGAAATCGACGTCAGAGGTGGTGGACCTTTACGTAGTAATGGTAACGTCGTTGGCATCCATATATATACACTCTTAAAAATGAACTTCACCGCATAGCACGTTCCTAGCCAACCGTCATCTCGACTGATATCATTATCTGCCCTGATTTGTTGAAAACGGGAGGCGTACGCCTTTTCTGTGACAATTATGAACAGCATAAGTGTCACAGAAAAGGCGTACGCCTCCCATTTTCAACAAATCAGGGCAGATAACGATATCATTCGAGATGATGGTTGGCTAGGAGCGTGCTATGCGGTGAAGTTCATTTTTAAGAGTGTACATGCCGTTTTCACCGCTTCCGGTTTGGTGCCAAAACGACATCCGGTTTAGACGACATCCGGCGTGAGAATGACATCCGGCGTAGAGGGTGCGTGAGTGTCACAAAAAGGCGTACGCCTCCCGTTTTCAACCAATCAGGGGTCAGAACGATGTCATTCGCGATAGTGGTTGGCTAAGAGCGTGCTATGCGGTGACGTTTCGTTTTAAGGGTCAATTCGACTCATTTACATTTTAGGAAACGAAATTACGCAAACCCAACCTCCGAAATTTTACTTCGTGGTTGTACGGTCCGACCACAATTCTGTCACATTTCACGTACACTCTTAAAAATGAACTTCACCGCATAGCACGCTCCTAGCCAACCATGATCTCGAATCATATTTTATCTGCCCTGATTTGTTGAAAACGGGAGGCGTACGCCTTTTTTGTGACACTTATGCCGTTCATAATTGTCTAAAAAAAGGCGTACGCCTCCCGTTTTCAACAAATCAGGGCAGATAACAATATGATTCGAGATCATGGTTGGCTAGGAGCGTGCTATGCGGTGAAGTTCATTTTTAAGAGTGCACTCTTAAAAATGAACTTCACCGCATAGCACGCTCCTAGCCAACCATTATCTCGAATGATATCGTTATCTGCCCTGATTTGTTGAAAACGGGGGGCGTACGCCATTTCTGTGACACTTATGCTGTTCATAATTGTCACAGAAAAGGCGTACGCCCCCTGTTTTCAACAAATCAGGGCAGATAACGATATCATTCGAGATAATGGTTGGTTAGGAGCGTGCTATGCGGTGAAGTTCATTTTTAAGAGTGTGTACGTGAAATGTGACAGAATTGTGGTCGCGTGCGCGTGTGGGTGCGCGTTCACCAATTCTCAGCTGTTCAAGATAGGCTCTAGGGGTGACGCCTGCTGTGGCCACTGTCAACAACCCGAAACAATCGAACACATCCTGCGAGACTGCCGAGCATACCATTCTGCGCGCGAAACACATCTCCCTCGCTCCACCTCGGGCTCGCTAGCTGACATCCTCTACCCCGCTGGTTCTTCTGCCGAACGTTCCGCCAAAGCAAGAAACCTCATTCTCTTCCTGCTGAAGACAGGCCTTGCTGATCGACCCATCTAATACTGTACTCTCCCCGATGAACTCGTGCACCTCACCGCATCCCCATCATTCAACCTCCTCTATCCTCCATCCGTCCGTCCTTCCTTTGTGTTTTGTTTTGCTATGCGTCTTCCTTTTCTTTTTTTGGCTATAGTCGTGACGACGCCCACTTCTGTGTGGCCAACAACGGCGAGCCTATCCTGCCATCACCCCCCCCCCCCCCTCATTTTTAAGAGTGTGGAAAGTATACTCCTGCACTGATTCAGAAGCTTCATTCGACCAGCAGTCGCTGCGATTGCTATGTCTAAATTGCTATGTCCATGGACAAATCCAGCTCACCAGCGCTCTGCCCAAAAAGCATTTGGAAACTTTTTGGATACCGTTAGACTTCGGCCTTCACCGTGAGCTGGCGACTCATCATTCGATTTGACCACATTACCGCCAGTAACGGCGTATACAGTATCGCTCCTGGCGATGAAACTACGACGAAGGCATACCTTGAGGCTTGAGGGAACGATAACACACGAAGAAGTATAGACAAGACGAGGCTCACTTCTTCGTGTGTTATCGTTCCCTCAAGCTCAAGGTATGCCTTCGTCGAACCTTCACCAGCTCGCTTGCCTGCTCACCCTTATTTCATCTAGATGAAACTACCCAGTCATCATCATTACAATAATGTTGTTTTTGTTCTATAAAGCTGTTGTCCAACTAGCAGTCATTGGAGTACGCTATAACAAGAAACGCGAGCGCAGGTTAAATATATATAGGCCTTCGTGGTTGATGAGTTCCTTTGTTTGTTTGTTGTAGGCTCCAGGAACTGCTACTTGCTCAAGTGGGTTAAAATGCGTCTCTTTGGCGCCCTCCTTCTCCTGTTCACAGCAAAGACAGACGAAAAAGTAGACCAGAATGTATTACAACGGTGCGTGTATATTGTCATGGAAGGTTTAATAACGTAACATTTCCACGGAAAACGTGTCATTGAATTATAATTAAAAAAAAGAAAATACGCCACCTAGAATCATGCGGTCAACGGCATTTGTTCTAACTATAGGTTTCTGCTGCCTCCTGATGTGAATGTCGTGTAACGTATGCTTAATTATGTAACTCTTTTGCGAACTAAACTCGGAAATTTGCCAAGTAAAGGTCACTTTTTTACCTCAGCAACGTGAAGAACATGCCGAATTTACTCAAATGAATAATAATTGACAAGGATATTCAGGGGCTATCCCACTAAAAAAAAAAAAGCCGAACATCATGCTCTATACGGAGCTCCCAGAGGATAGCGCGCGACGAAGTTTTCAGCGCAATCGTTGTCAGTTCGACGAAAGGAGGTTGGAAACCCAGCCCACACCGGCATCGTATAAAGTGCTAAAATAGGCATGGCTTATCGCGTCCATATTCCGCTGGGATCATGCCTTCCCTCTCCCAATTTCAGGAACTGTCACTTTTTCCACTATCACTCTGTGGGATGGGTTTGCAACCTCCTTTCGTCGGATTGACAACGATTGCGCCCAAAAAGTCGTCGCGCGTTATATTCGGGTGCGCCTATAAGCATGGATGTTCCACAATTTTTTCCGATGGGGTAGCTCCTGAATATCACTGTCAATTATCATGAATTTGCATAAATTCGGCGCGCGCTTCGTATTGGTGGAGTAAAAAAAGTGACCTTTACTTCGCAAATTTCTGAGTTCAGTTCGCAAAAATTTACAGAATTAAACTTACGTTACATGACATTCACAACAGGAGGTGGCAAAAACCTAGTAAGAACAAATGCCGTTGACCGCATGATTCTATAGGTGACGCTGTTTTTTATTTATAATTCAATGACACGTTTTCTGGGACACCCTGTATATTAAAAAATATATATACATATATGTAAAATGCACGTTGACCTTTCCTGCAGATACGTAGACAGTGGCAGAATTATAACGTCAA
This sequence comes from Ornithodoros turicata, assembly GCF_037126465.1. Classification (NCBI taxonomy): domain Eukaryota; kingdom Metazoa; phylum Arthropoda; class Arachnida; order Ixodida; family Argasidae; genus Ornithodoros; species Ornithodoros turicata. Next base: position 1,795,722 of record NC_088206.1, read on the forward strand.
CGAGAAACGGTGAGCCTGTCCTCGTCGCATCGATCTTCGGCGCCGACGGGAGCTTGGAGGACTGCGAAGTTCTCCAGGGGAGGCAAGTTCTCGTTCATTGTTTAACGTGGCGATCGTGCTGTGGAGACGTTTTAATTTTTAGGGTGCAACACGAGAACGAACCACCCCAGAAAGAGATTCCCTAATATTTGACTTATATTCTGATCAGGCAACTGTAAAAATAGTAAACGCTATTACCATATAGATATGGTTGTACACAAGCAGCCATTTAAAAGGGAACAAATATTTGGTAACCAGTCTCACCGCATACAAGCGGCTCTGATACGGTATCTGATCGATGATGGCGGGTTCCATTCCAACCACCAGTTGTGGCGTTTTGCGGGGTTGTGTGGTTGTGTGTGTGTGGGGGGGGGGGTTGTTGCATGTAGTTTTACAAATTCCTTAGCTGCCCACGTAACGCCCCATCGTGTCCCTCTACGAATACACATAAATACATAAATAAATAAACTAACCCTATCATTCGTAGCAATGGTTGGACGATGCAGACATCGTGCTATGCGGTGGAGTACTGTTTTTAGAGTGTAGACCGCCAAGACGCTGCATAACCAGAAGGATGACCGAGAATTGTGTCGTCTAGTATTTTATTTTGGGTGCTAGAAAGGGATACTATAGAGGTTGGTGCTTGTTTGGTACTGCAACACAGTTCTCTTTCAGGAAGCCCGTGGACCAGGCATCAAAAGTACTTCCGAAAGCTGCCGTCCGTCCCGTGACTGAGGGCGAGTTGAGAATCTCTTTGGCAGCGTGCAGTAACCTCCACGGTACTTCAGGGAGAGGTCGAAGTGCAGCCGAGAAGACGTGGGTCATTTATCCAGGTGATGTTCAGGCAAAATCCGCGAGTAAACCTCACGCTACAAGCACAGCACTTACATAACGTTAGAGAGAAACAAAAACTGAATTGAACTGAAAGACGAAACTCTATTGAATTGAATGGGAACGCGAGACAAGAAGAAAGGGAGAATGCTGTCGTGAAACCAAGACATCACGTTTCACCAGTCCTTCTCAATGACGCCACTTCTCCACACCCTGCCAGCCTGTATACGCTCTGGTGATCAGCTCTAAATGAGGCTGAAGAAACCTGGTATGGCGACGCTTGAGTTACAAACTGATACAAGTTTCATGCCTTCATACAGGGCTGGACGACTTCTGTTACTTTGTAGGGTATCGTAATTTATCGGCACGTTGCTAAAGAGAGCCAGTACACTCTTAGAAATGATGGTGGTGGTTTTGGTGATGAAAGGGCTCGTCGTTGTCGGCCTCACAGAGGTGGGCTCTTAGAAATGAACTTCACCGCGTAGCACGCTCCTAGCCAACCATCGTCTCGAATGATATCGTTATCTGCCCTGATTTGTTGAAAACGGGAGGTGTAGGCCTTTTTTTTGTGACAATTATGAACAGCATAAGTGTTACAAAAAGGGCGTTCGCCTCCCGTTTTCAACAAATCAGTGCAGATAACAATATCATTCGACATGATGGTTGGCTATGAGCGTGCTATGCGGTGAAGTTCATTTCTAAGAGTGTACAAGCAAGTCCCGCAGCGATAGCCTGCACTCTTAAAAATGAACTTCGTCGCATAGCAGGATCCTAGCCAACCATCAGCCCGACTGACATCGTTCTTTCTGCTTCGTTGAAAATGGGTGGCGTACGCCTTTTTGTGACACTTATGCAGTTATGATAATTGTCAGAAAAAGGCGTACGCCCCGTGCTTTCCACAAATCAAAAGTGATAGAGGTATCACTCTGTACAATGGTTGGCCTTCAGCGTGCTATGTGGTGAAGCTTTGTTTGAAGAGTGTGGTCCACACTCTTAAAACACTACACACACCCTTAAAACAGAACTTAACCACACAACACGCTGAGGGCCAACCATTGCCCAGAACGATACAGTTATCATACCTGATTCGTGGGCAGCACGGGGCCATACGCCCTTTTGGGACAATTATCATAACTGCATAAGTGTCACAAAAAGGCCGTACGCCTCCCGTCTTCAACCAGTCGGGTAAGAAAACCGTATGTTATTCGAGATGACGGTTGGCTAGGAGCGTGCCATGTGGTGAAGTTCATTTTTAAGAGTGCACTCTTAATGGTTGCGTGAGTTAATGGTTGCTTAAGGCTGTGAATCGTCCACCTCATCATCATCTAATGTATGTGTGTGTGTGTGGTTGCTTATGCAGGCACAAAATGGTGTGGTGACGGAAACGTTGCTGAGAACGACGACGACCTCGGAGAGTCTCAGGGCACGGACTCGTGTTGCAGAAACCACGACCGGGCGCCGGACAAGATTCTCGCTAGGGCAACCAAGCACGGCATTGTCAACAGTAGAAACTATACGATGTCAGTGATCTTTGCATCTTGTGTACTAACACTCAATGTGTTTATTTTGCGAGTTGTTCTGCAGTACAGGGATCCATTTCAATAACGGGTGCCAATAAGAGTCCATTCGACATCCTCAACTCCAAAAACAGAACTTCACCCCAGAGCACGCTGCACTCTTAAAAATGAACTTCACCGCATAGCACGCTCCTAGCCAACCATAATCTCGAATGATATCGTTATCTGCCCTGATTTGTTGAAAACAGGAGGCGTACGCCATTTTTGTGACAATTATGAACAGCATAAGTGTCACAGAAAAGGCGTACGCCTCCCGTTTTCAACAAATCAGGGCAGATAACGATATCATTCGAGATTATGGTTGGCTAGGAGCGTGCTATGCGGTGAAGTTCATTTTTAAGAGTGTGTGCCACTGCCACGGATAATAGGTTTATTACTTCTGATTGGAAGGGAGATGGGAGCGTACGCCTTTTTGTGTCAATTATCGTGTATCCAAATCGACACCAAGAGGCCTACGCCCCTCTCTCTTTGAATCAGAAGCCATTATCTTATCATTCAGTGCAATGGTTGGAGGACAACGTGCTACGCGGTGAATCCCTGTTTTTAGAGTGTGGGTACAAATAGTTGTCTATTGGACACCTTAGAATAGTCTGTTCGGCGCGTTGCGTGAAATACAAATTCACGATTGGCTTCCGTTTCTCGTGCCAAAAGCATCCCATATGTTGTGCGATATTTCAGAAGCCATTGCGACGATGACTGGAAGTTCTTCAACTGTTTAAAAGACGAAGGAAGCGAGGCGTCTCGCGAAGTCGGCCACCTCTACTTCGACATCCTTGCACCCGTGTGTTTCGCAAGGGCGCCCCCGTACGAATGCAAGGAGTACTACACGTAAGTCGACGTCCGCTATTTTTAGCGTTAGAAACTTGGGACATTCGTGAGGACCTCCGACACCCCCAGCAGAAAATATTCAAAATCTGAAAGCCGCGACTTCCTGCAACCTATAGGTCGGCGCAAGGTGTATGCCGGGAGCACTTCTTCAACCTGGAGAAACCGCTACGGTGGCAAACGTTTTGGACACCGACTTTTGCGGAGAGAGACCTCACTCAAGGATGCCCCGAATCAGAAGAAGGCGGCCCACCGTTACTTCCCCCATCTCGTCCCGACCATCAGACGGTTCATCGTCCAGGCCGGCCGGGACCTGTAGGAGCTAGGGCGCCCGAGGGAATTGCAACGCGTCCGACACGTGGGACGCGACGTCATCCTGGTCTTCGACCTGAGCGCGTCCCTTCACGCCATCCTGGCGGCCTCCGGGACCGTCCGGCCAGAAGAAGGCATCCACCTCAAGGGCATTCAGATTAAGTCGTGTCATATTCTATGGAGGTAAAGCGAGCGACGAAATAAAATTTGTTATTTGGGACGGGCGGTTTGGATAGTGAATATCTGCGCAAACGCACAGCCAGGAAAAAAGCAGTCATTGCGACAGATATCCTGATCTATTTCTTATCTGTTGTATTATATCTCTCGATTTATTTACCTGTATCTCTGTTAGTATTATTATTACTCAATCTATTCTATCCTAGATATCTTACAACAACCAGGAAAGGGGGGGGGGGTCTATGTGAACCGTCACGCTGAGCGTCACCGCTTGCAGAAAGGAGTGGCTTTTGTGACGTCTTGCAAGAACAAATTTCAGGACCGTCCTCGCAGATCTGACTGTCGATTTGTAACTGCTACATTTCGTTCCCACAGATTTGAGAGGAAAATTGACAATCAACGTAACTTCACAGAGGTTGTGACTTATGCTCTCTGTATAGCGGTGGTTTCCAACCGGTGTTCCTTCAACATTGTCCTGCGAAGTTCCGTGAACATGTCTCTGTCGAGTGCCCACGAGTAAAGCTTTAGTGTGTCTAACCGTGCCCGACATCTCACCATTGGCACCGGTACTGACTGGCGTCAATATCGCCGGACGTCACAGCTGACGCTGGTCCTATAGAGACAATACAGCCAGCAGCACCTCAACACCTGTTGGATCAACCGACAATCATAAAGCTCACTCAAAACATAACTCGCCACTTGTACGTATCTATCTCGCATGGACCACAGTATACGTCTACCACTCTGCGGTATAGGGAGTTCGCCGAAATCATACTGTTGCCACCAAAGTTCGTGCTGTCCTGTCTCTCTATCTGTCCACGTCTTAGCATGACGAAAACGCGTAGGAACAGAGAACAAGACACGGAATGCGCCGTCCGTATCTTGTCTCTGTCCATTCGCGTCCTCTTCGTGTTAAGTGTAAACTAACACGCTCACCATCTTCTCGCCACTTACGTCCACGTCTGTAATCCGCTCACAGCCAGAGTTGATTCGCGGCGCTAACACGGAATCTAAAAAACAAAAAAAGAAAGAAAAAAAAACTGCTCTATAGGGTAGTTGACGTCGATGTCAACCTACAAGTTTTGCAGCTTAACGTGTATTTTATTTATTTATTTATTTGGATAATACTGCCGGCCATCAGAACCAACCAGAACCTCTGTATGAGAGTGAAACTTGACCAAGTTGAGTTCCTCACATGACGTGTGAGAAAGCTTTATCTTCCCCCGGACTTTTTTTTTTCGTAGATAGTGCCTTTCCACCGTATTTGAACTGACATCTCGACAAGCCGTTGTATGTAGCGTCAAGCTGTTTCACTCCTCAGGTATACGACTTCCCTCGCTGCCCCTTCTCCTCGGATTATATTCGCTGGGGTAGTCAGATGTTTATGTCAGCGACGAATCGCTCACGAGTTGCAAGTGAGCACGAGATGAAAACCGCAAGGCCAACGCCATGCATAGGGTTTGCTGACGTCATCCATATAGCGCGAGACGTGGTTGTTTCTGCTGTCGTTCGCTGCCACTGACTACAAGACTGGTATAGTGTCGAAAAAGTGAAAAAAAAAATTCTATTAGAAGTCGACCCACGACGCACATGCCCTCAGAGCTTTACTCGTGAAGTTGCCCACCTCTGCGAGGCCGAGAACTGCGAGCTCTTTCAGCGCCACCAACACCACCAGGTGAAAATTACGGTGATATATTGTTCAAATAATATTCACACAGTGCGGAAAAGTGAACGCGATGAGGGTGAGGACTATCAGCAGAGCTGGCGAGAGGGAGGGCAGCCGACGATGATGCCATGGGACTCGCGGGACCCAGGGCCCGTCGTAATCATGTAGACTATGTTATCGAGACGTGAGGAGGGCGCCCGCGGGCATTGCCCATCCCTGGGGCCCGTAATTTCTCTCGCCGGTCCTGACGATCAGGACCTACGTCATGGCAGCAAATCCACCGTGCTTTCTTTCTGTTATTTCTCTGGCCAGACAAGCGTTGTGAAAACGAGATCGTCAAAGGCAAACATCTGTTGGGATCATAAACTTGGGGCTACGTTCGTCTTATTGAAACGAAACGAGTATCTCCGGGGGGCTCTTCGTTCTGCCGTTTCCAGTATTTTACGTACAAGGTGAGTTTCCCATATCGTGTGGGCTGCAATTGAAATTCGAGACACGTTCGACGGAGCTGACATGTGCTCCGTCATGCGACAGGAGCCAATATTTACATCAGTATCAAAACTTGCGAAGTCACCCATGTCTCTAGTGCGTTTTCCTTTGGACGAGGTCATTACGCTTTCCTTGGTCGTCAGCAGCGGTCATAATATTGTGCTCCGTTAGGCCGGTTTTACACTACCGTAGTTGTCGTCCGTTTGCTTGAAAATGGAACCTGAAAGCAATAGATGACAGCAGGTTCCTACGGGCCCATTTCGGCTGCCATAAAAACGCAACGAGAAAAACGTTAATGTGAAATGGGCCTTATTATAAAGGGTAGGTAAGTTGATCACGGAACCTCGGATGAGTTTTATGTATTCCGTAGCAAAAAACAAACACTTCAAAATAAAATAAGAACGTGCACCCGTAGAGGAACTAATATGTCGTTACAAATCTTTTTCATAAGGACAATGGACCTTATGTCATATCTATACTTGGTTCTCATCCTGGCTACTGCGACAACCGACAACAAGAAAGAGGATAAGAAGGCCGACGTGGAGAGTTTTGCCAGGTACTTGGATTAAATGAAAAAAAGAGAAAAGAGACTGTACTCTATTCTCTACGTTGCACACCAAGGAGCCAGGCTGGCTTCCATGGGGGCACTTGGTGACGTGTCAGCTTGCTGGTCCCAAAGTAGCGGATTCTAATCTGGTGAAGGACGTTTTGCATTGTTAATCCGGGATGCTGAGGGTCGAGCTCACGTTAAACGATAATCGGGCAACCGCTTGGTGATAGTTATTACTCTGTTGCAGCGGTAATTTGTAGCTCCACGTCGTGAGACAACTACGGTCTGTGAATTATTTTTGTTCATCTGAGGGTTCTGTAATGTGCACCGAAATCTGAGCATACTGCACGCCACATTTAACGTCTCCTGCGGATGACAATGTGCCTGGGCAACCCGTATACCCAGCCATCAAGTTGCTGGCGTCCTTGACCTCAGGATCAGTCGACCAGACGCGAGATTGGCGGACACATTCCCAACAAATCCACCAAGGATGGTCCAACAGATCAGAGGCTGCACTTGTCTTGCTGACATATCTGTTAGTATTTGCAATTTCATGTTCACGGCACAAGTTGCTCAGACACGCCGTCTTCCTTGACGGACGTTAAATACTGCTGCCGTGTGCTGAGGCAGGTGCGCGTAACAGAAACCTCAGGTGGGCAAAATTATATCCACAGAATGACCACAGCGGCGTCGCTGATGATCATTGTTGTCTTGCGACGTAACGGCAGCAATTATCAATTATCACGATGGTTTTAAGTGCTGTACTGTCCGGCTATGCCCCCCCCCCCCCCATTATTTATATAGGTTTGGGAGTACTGGACATGTCTTCAAAGGAACAGCAAAGGGCCAACCAGTTCTCGTTGGTGTGGTAACCGGCCCAGACGACAGCATGACAGACTGTGATATCGTACTTGGCAGGTGAGCGAAAATTTATTCAAAAAGATGCATTCGACGCATAAGTAGTATAAGTTAGTTGGGAAGGCGGTTGTATGAGAGTTAGCGCATGGCAACGGGCTCTTAGCAACGGCCACCTGCACGATCTGGATCACCCGGGGTAGGGTACCCGCGACGCCCACGTGGACGTCGACTCCTCCCGAACGCACCTGTGCGTTGGCTCCTCGCGATCTCGCCAAGTATACTGCATCACAGACGAGACATCTGCATCTGGCGCGTCAGCATTGACGAAGTATGCTCGTGAGGACAGGGAGAGAATGCTCCGTGTCCGTGCCAGTGTTACCAAGTCTTGTCCGGTTGTCCCTACATGTATGAAACCAGAAAAACCTCTAGAATTCGGACAAAAACTTCCGTGTATGGAATATTTTCATTAGAAATCACGCTGCCACGACAACAGTTTAATCAGATATCGGTCGACGCTCGTACTTTCGTTCAATACAGCTTTATGAAAACACCCATTGTGCGCCTCAGCTGCCAAGAAGAGGCGCGAGAAATGGATATTTCTTTTCTGCAACCAGAGGAGGCCCACTGGAGCGAAAAAAATATGTAAATAAGCCGACAGCGATCAATCGTGATACAGTGCATGATATTGTACGCAATGAGCTTTCCTTCAACTGGCAAAGTGCTTGGCTCGATTGTCAGTGGTACCAAAAGAGCCCAGCATGTGTTCAAGCAGCCCAGTGAGCCCTTATTTTTGCTTTTGGTCTGGAATTAGAGCCCGAGCTGTTTAAGATGGGAATCCTACGCCACCGTGTTGCGCTGGGTTGAAAAAAAGCTTGGATATGGTGAGGTGGTGTTGCAATGTCTTTCATTGTAACACCTGTTCGTTCTATGCTATGTTTGTTTAACTGTTCACACATAACTACAAGGCCCTCTGCTGTAAACATTGCAAGACAAAAGAGAGAACATCCCCGGATTTCCTTCCATAGCCTCTAAATCGAAATTCTTTCTGCTAGGCTGCGGCACTAAGCCCTCTAGATTCAGAGGGAAACCATCCACCTTGGCAACACTGTCGTGCACCAGGAAACAAACACGAGATACACATTAGACGCGAATTTAGCAGGTACAGCTCGCTGTCGGACGTGTTGTACCGGCTGGCTCTCGTTCGGCTTGGGGTCTGTACAAGCTGATCGAAGATCGAAACCCATGTGTACCACTTGGGCGTAACGCGTTTCCCATTTCATGCGGTATACCGAACCGTTACAATATTTAGAGTGCACACATGCTGTCGGCCATATCGGCACCACAACTGAACGCTACACATTATTGTTTAGGGAGTCGGTTGATAAGGCCATGAAGCTGTTACCACCAGATGCTGTGTCCGAAGCGACGGAAACGCAACTTGTCGTACCCCTGGTGGCCTGTACCAATTTTCGCCGCAACAACGTCAAAGGGCGTTCTTATCCTGAAAACACGTGGCTCATCTATCCCGGTAGGCGTTATTTATTTTCTTCTATGCAATACCTCTGTGACATGGGTAGACTTCCATCATCATTGAAACAATTGAAATCGTTGAACATGCGCGTAGCGCCACCAAGCATATGACATGTAAACTTCTCAAAGAGAATTGGATCCAATGCTCTTTGCGAGGTTGACCCGTCGCACACTGGATGGCGCTACGCGGAAGTACAATGGCCATTGGTTTCAATGGTCATTCAAGCCTGCCCTTGTCACAGTGGCATGATATTGTTGCTCCGTGAACTGAGAAGAAATGTCCTGTGTTTTTTTTAAACGTGGCGTACAGACGGACATCAAAACGTGTACTTGTTGTGCAAGACATCGTCGAAGTAATGTGGAATATTTTGCTCTAATTTCTGCAATTTTTCTAGGCTAAAAGGGACTACCGCATCCAGAAACGCGTGTATGAGACCGAGGAATGTTGGGCAGCGCTTCACCGTCTACTTGGCCAAGTTTCTCTTCCACATTAAACAAACGAACTTTAAAGATTCGCACCCCTCCTTAGCTAAAGTTAGCCCCAGTGATGGTAAAGTATGATGATGTAAGCAAAGCACACGAATGGGAGCGGTAACGCAGGAGGTTGTCTCCGAGCTCGTCTGCTTCGCGTTCGCACCACAATATATTAAGTGAAAAGTGTTCGGTAGATACGCCGACTTTTGCTTACCCGTGTGAGTTCCGATGTGATCATGTCTCATGGAACACGGCGTTATGCTCCCGCCTGTACGGACGCGTCCGACGCTAACCCAGAAGTGACGTAACACTAGCCGATCACAGACTCTTCGCTGCCTGCGGACGCCATTCTACCCGCCTGCCGGTCGCCAAAGGCCCTCGGGCCGCTCTCTGATAGGGTTTGTCTGAGTGACGTTTTTCCCGATTTTCAGAGAGGGAATAGACCTTTTCACAAAAGTAAGCGCCATCTGTGGCACGCAAGGGATCATGGGAATTTGGAGCGCCTTAGGGCCGGTTTCACCAACGCCGATTAGCACTTGAACCGAGATCCGCGGTCCCTTAAATGAAATTTAAGGCTTATATGTGCTTCACTAAAGATAGTTATTGTTACTGAAACATTTACCAGGTCGCTAACTAACGTTTGACAAGTTTTAGCTCGTATTGGCAACTGTAGGATGGGACAACCGAAAGCTTGCCCACATCTCACCTCAAAAACTCGTATTGCCAACCTCACCTCACCTCACCTCAAAAACTCTACAAAAAAACCGCAACGTCTGTTCAAAGATAACTAGCGTTAGTGAAACCGGGCTTCAGAGCATTACAAGACGGCCAGAGGCGGGGGTAGAAAAAGAACAACAACATTCACGGTGTTCGCATCAGCAGCGTCAGCCGGGCCGAAGCAGACGACGGAGCAGTGTCCCTCAAAGTTCCCATGCTGCTTTGCGCCGCGCACTGGGTGCCACGTGCATCTTTTTAAAATCATCTATTCCGAGATACTCTCAACATACGTCGTCTGCTCTTGCCATGTATTACACCTGCACAGAAACTACTACACTTTTTCGCGTCGGGTTTTCGGTTTTATTGTCGGCGATGAACGAGGACTAAAACGGAATTATAGCTTCGGAACCGAGCGGGACGGATGGGACAATCCCTTCAACTGTTGCTCATTGTATTGAATGCAGGTACAAAGTGGTGCGGAAGTGGCAACATCGCTCTGCATGAACAGGAACTGGGCGAATTGATCGAGGTGGACAAATGTTGCAGACAGCACGATTATGCCACGGAGACAATCAACCCCAGGGAGACAAAACATGGACTCACAAACTACAGAGGTTATCCCATGTCAGTACCAACTTCAATCTCTTTCACTATTGTTTATACAACGGATGCCATCCCTGGGGTTCGGGCCGTGGTGTCTACTGGCGTTTTTTTTTAGTTCTCATTATTTCGGGGTTGTTAACTCTGAAAGAGCTCTAAAACGGTAATTATCTGTAATTCTCCCAGTGCGTCACCTCAAGTGCGTTGAAGAGAGGAAATTACTCAGTATCTGGTGAATTTATGTCGCGAGACAACTGTGCTCATGAGCGACGCCACTGAGTAACTGAGTCGGGTAACTTCCCATGTACTTTTAGTTTTACTTCTTTTTAAAAATCTTATATCGATTTAACAATATCTTAATCACAACTAAACTGTATCTTTTAGCTGTTAATTCTTGGACTGTGTTGGCACTGAACTACAGGGCTTGCCCTCACAGTCCCGCTTTGTGTACATTTTTGCAACATAGACTACATAAAGATTACCAAAGATTACCACTGTGGTCGGTGCGTGGACCGTGGAGATCGGAAGTTAAAGGGATTCCAACACTTCATCTCAAGTTATTTTCGGATGAATGTGGAATGCACGTGCATTCCAAGTTTTACAGTGAGGGAAATAGACACGGCGTAGAAAACCGGCGCCGCAACTACCGAAACTCGTACGGCTCCGACCGTGGTTGCCAGGTGAAAATCATGAAAAGTCGCCAGCGCCAAGAAAATAGCAAAAAGTAGCCAGTATAGCGTGTACTTAGCCAGTTGTATCGCCAGTGTCCCGTAGGCAGCATATAACATGATGATATGATAAATTAAATATAAAATATGATGATATGATAAATTAGCAATTTGGACGATATCTTATTTTGTGAAAGAGAAACGACAGAAACAGAGGAAGTCATAACCAGTCTAGCCGCCACTGCATAATCAAAGATAAAGCTTATGGTAATTTGTATAATTATTAGTCGCTTCTTTACATGGCGACACAACTATAATCATGAGCGACACCGAAGTGCATGGTCAGTGGATAAATTTCACGATCTCTAAAACCGCAGCGCAGAAACAGAATAGCCCGAAGGACATCGCAGCGGTTGAGAGATGGCCGACCATCGTGTCATAAAGATGAAAACTGTCCCGTTATAGGTACATAGAAGACTCAAATATAACTGCCAAGAAGCTTTCACAAAATAAGCTAGAAAATAGCCATGTACGCCATGACAGTCAGAAAGTAGCCAATTTGGCGCAGAGTAGGCAAATCTGGCAACCTTTACTCCAATGATCAGTTTATGATGATACTGTTGGATGGAAATACAATTGCATTCAATTGAATTTAAATGTATTTTACAAGTACGTATGTTCAAGGGTTTATATCCCGACACTTAGAAAAATAATTATCTTTTCCTCATTGCTCTAGGCTGCAATACAATGTGTGCATGATGCAATGAAACACATCTTTCGAAGTGTCACAATCCCTTTCAGAAATGAGGTATAGCCGTTTATCGTCCCCGGGGGTCTTATGATGGAAACATTAAGATAGCGCTTTCAACTATTCCGCTGACCTTCGTAGGATTTGCTGAAAAGGAATCCGAATTAAATCAATCCAAACATGCAAGCAGGGTCTGAGGGTCAGTGAAATATGCAAAAGGATTATATTACAGGAAACTCCACCCTTCACTTTGGACACAATAGGACTTGGATCCATATTGTGAAGGGGCTCATTATTTCATTCCCCACATCACCACCAGGGTAGAGTATCGCCCCCTGGCGATGAAACTCTCCATTCCTCATCTTAAAAATAGAGTTGTTGTTCATCCTTCACTTCTATTTTTCTTTTCTCCTCTCCCACTAATAATCTAAATACTCTAGTTTCCCTGTTGTGGTTCGAACCCTTCTGATGGCGACATGAACTTGGTTGAGTTGCTCAGTGCAATACTGATCTCAGTGCGTCTACCGAACTACTTTAGGTCTATACTGACTATATCTAATACTACTAATATATCGACTACCTATATCTAATGATATCTAATATTTAATCTACTGATTATACTGTGGCGCCCCTGATGACCATAATATAGTTGTCTCGCTACAAAGAACTCGAAATTATATTATTATTAACATTCAGCACCGGTATCGTGTATTTGGGATGTCATTACCAGCGCAACTCAGTTGTCTTTTCCCCCATTAGCAACCACGTGTGCCATAGAAGCACTTACTTCTGGAATTTTACCCTACAGAACCACCTGCAATGACGACTGGAAGTTCTACGCCTGTCTGAAGAAGGAAGGCTCCCCGGCAGCCATGGAAATCGGTCATATATATTTCGACATGCTCTCACCCTTGTGTTTCCTGAAGAATCACACAACTGAGTGCCAGGAATATTTCACGTAAGCAGCACCAGCGGCAAAACGGTCGAAACAATTGGCCCAGTGTACGCGTTTATTCGTTCACGAGCATAAACGTCCATCACTCTTAAAAATGATGGATCGTGGTGGTACTGCTGAAGGTACATAAAAATGAACTTCACCACATAGCACGCTCCTAGCCAATCATCATCTTGAATGATACCGTTATCTGCCATGATTTGTTGAAAACGAGAGGCGTACGCCTTTTTTCTTTGTGACACTTATGTCGTTCATAATTGTCACAAAAAAGGCGTACGCCTCCCGTTTTCATCAAATCAGGGCAGATAACGATATCATTCGAGATGGTGGTTGGCTAGGAACGTGCTATGCGGTGAAGTTCATTTCTAACAGTGCAAGTTAATGGAGGTATTTCTCTTTCCTGTCGTCCACGCCTGATTTCCTTAGGAGCCACCAAAGCGTGTGCAAGACGTACGGAATTGACAAGAGCAAGCCGCAGACGTGGCAAAAGGTGTGGAATCCAACCTTCGCCATCGCCACGCGGCCATCAGGATGCGCACCAATGACCGAGCAGCGAAAATGATCCTTGGTGTACGTTATGGACGCCAAACATAAAAGTTGAATAAAATCCGATTGTGTTATTTGAAATGTGGGTTCCTTGTACCGTACAGTCGTCTAGAGCCATCTCTTCGCTGCAACGCAGTTAATTTTTTATTCCGTGTTAGCGCCGCGAAGCAACTGTGGCTATGACGGCGTACAGATGCGGACAGGTGGAGGGAGGACAGCAGGAAGGAGTGGGGGACAGGGGGGTTAGTATGCGTGGAACGCAGTTAATTTCGTCATCTTGCTTTTTCTTGGTATTGCAGGCCTCACGCTGGCTTTGAACACAATGTTTAGTACACGTGTTGCATAAAATCATTCAATGCTTTAATTACTCATTCTGGTTAATTTCTTAACAAATTAATTTATTTTAATGAAGGAATTTCCAGCAAGTTAGTGGTATCGTAAAGGTTATCTTCATCATGGCAAAAGTTGCTGAGACACGCCGTCCTTCTAGCGCCCGTTAAAGGGACAGTCGCATCCTTTCCAATCGATTTCGAAATTATGGCGCCATTTTATTCATCGAGGACCACTGACCACGGTGTCGAAAATCCCACGCGAAATAGTTTGACTGTAATTCGATGGAATACTTGAGAAGAGCAGACGCCGGATGTTGAGAGTATGCCGTAATTCTCTCTCTCGAAAAAGGCGAAAACGCCATCCCCTACACCACTCATCAGAGCACGGGCTTGAGAAAGGGATGGCCCCTTTCTCTCGACGGCCCCTTTCTCCTCTGAGCGCCGCCCTCTCACTCCTCCTGTTTGTGAGTGACGTCATCATGATGTCTTTGCGCCGGAAACTCTGCAGCTGCGGAAGTAGCGCCGACCTTCAAAATTCGTTTGTTTGATACCTAAGCACTTTTCGGACAGAAACAAATAAAAAATAGCCAAGTAGATTGTTGGCCGATGCCTAAAAGAGAGGTATATGTTGCATAGATGGGTTTCTGGATGTGACCATACTTATAAAGAACCCTGAGGTGGGCAGCAATTAATGCTATTTCTTCTGAAATTTTGCATGCTTGGTCCCCTTATTGAAACAACGCGTCCTTATCATATTCCGAAATTGCAATGCCTCCTCCACGCATGTCGAGGCGAGCAGCGAGAGCGATTCGAGCATCGGTTAGTGGATTCATGTAGAAGAGGAAGGCAGATAAGTGTGTTTATGTTTAGTTCACCTGGAGCTATACGGCGCAAAGGACACAGATAAGCTGGAACCGCGCGGGGCGTTTCAGCATAAAGCGTACTCAAGCGCGTCAGGAGCCTCATGATATGTCACGCGGACAGCAGCCGTCAGTCCAGGGCTGCACCAGTCACAGCGTGGCATAAGTAGGAGTTCCCGGTTCCGCATCATAGGGCAATCACGTGTTCTATGGTTGACAAGTTTAACAAGCTTTTTCTGATAAGCACGCCATGGCAAGCTTATCAAGAAAGCCTGTCAAACTTCGAGCATTAAAAAATAATAGAAGTAGAAGGAAGCCCTCAGTCATGGGCAAGTTAGTCCAAAAGAGGAATTAAGTTACAGTTACAGTTAGTCTGCGAAAACAGTAACTGAATTACAGTTACTCTTTCTGAACTATAGTTGCAGCTAGAGGTATAACGCTAAGGTAGCTCAGTTACTTTACAGTTACCTTTGTAGAGGTCGCGTAGCAGACGACACAGATGGCGTGCGCCGTGCGCAGGCACATCGAGTTTTTGCACGCCCCTCGTGTTACGCGCCAGCCTTTGACCATTCTACACGGCCACCCTGATCGAGTTCAGTTGGCACCCAGCCGGCAATAAAGAACTTTCCGTTGCAGTCCTTTCTCTGACTCAACACCTTCTATGAAAAAAGGCGCATAGTACTTGTACTGTCCTAACATAGTTTACAAACACATATTTTTCTACGGGTCTTAACAGTACGTTGGGAGTTAGTCTACTCTAGGTCATCTGAATGTGTATAAGATGGCACTTTGTGGAATCCCTGGATGGGAAAAACGGCAGAGCACTTGAAGCCTTGACAAAATGACGCTAGGTGACTGACGCGCAGGAAACATTGCCATGCCTGAGTAACTTAGTTACAATTACATTTTACGGTTACTTTAGCCAACTATAGTTACAGGTACAAATTACTTTTGTAAAACAGTAACTAGTTGCTGCAAAAATTAACTAGTTACAAATTACCACCCTATGCTGCTTGTGTCTTCAGACTAATTGCGGCATACTTTCCCCTGAAGTCAGCCCAATTGGCTGGCATTTCACACATACGTGAGCCGACAACAGCGAGACGACACAGGGATTATGCCGTTTATTTCCAGAAGTGTCCGAGAATCACTCGTCGTCCTCGTCTTCCGTGTCTTGAAAATGTTCCACTAACTCTTCTTCTTCCATGCTTTTGTGTTGAGGTTGTTGGGCTCCATGCGTGGCTTCGTCTATTTCTTCTTCCTCTTCTGGTGTGAAAGTAGGGTTGTTGAACTTCTGCCATACTTTGGGTTTGTCCTCTCTCACAATGAACTCTGTGCATTCTTCCACGGGCGTCCTGTAAATATGGCATTACAGTCAGTGTGAAAGTCTGAAAGTTGCGAGGCTCTGATATTTGAATACTGGTAAACTGGCTTTTGTTTTCTCTCTCTCTCTCTCTTCAGTTGTTCACCAATGAACCCCCTCGACGGAGGACCAAGCCTGCAATCTAGCGCCGTTGTTATTTCGCACAAGGTGCTGTTGTTCCGTTGGAGGCGAACAATTTCCTCAGTAGATCTGTAGCGCTATTTTGTATTTTGTAGCGCGTAAACCTGTAGCGCTATTTCTAACCTACTTTTTTCTTTTCTTTTTTTTTCTTACAATTGAAGATTAGATTAGTTAGGGTTCCGCGCTTTCGGTTTTTAATTGATGGCGGATTCGGCGTCTTTATATTTATTTTGCTGAAATCGCCGTTTTTCGGCGATTTTTCTGGCGTGCGCATGGTTTGCCCTGCAGGTGTCGGTGAACGTAAATCGCAACGTAATTTCAAGACTGTGCATCTCAGAACAACCTTAAAGCCGAAAACCAATACAAAATTAGCACCTGTAAGACTTCACTCAAGGGGCACTTTATTGCTTGTTGGGATTCACAGCATGTTGTATCAAGGCCGCCACGGAGTTATCTCGAGCAACGGAGGTTATCAGTATGGCAGTGTCATATTAGATTAGCGGCTCGCGTGCCGCGGACCACACACGTGCCAGAGTGAGGGCGCTGGAGTGGCGCGATTGCCACGTTAAAAGGACTGGAGTGGTGAAGTGGTGTGGTACCTCAATCGTGAACGCAGAGCTCATGTAAGCATATTGTAATGGATGCAGGCATTGCGGGCAGCCATTAATTCTCCTAATTTTTCCTCCGACATTCATTTGTATTCGGCGTTTTTCGGTTAACGCCGAGTGACGATAAAAATTACCGGCCTATGTTTTTCGGTGTTTCTCGGTTAAAAAGGCCCGGTCACTCCAATACTCGCATGTAGGGATCATGTAGGGAGCAATAAAAATGACGAGCAAAGAAGAAGAAGAAGAAGAAGAAAAAAACTAAAAACACTTGATTTCGCCTTATTGTTCTTCTTGGTTCATTTCGTCATTTTGCAGTTATTTATTCGGAGAACGTCACGAACGGACATCTTACTTTCAACCAAGACCACATTTATCAAACTGTACGTCACAAGGAATGACACTTACGTTCCGTCCTTGCATTCGTGAGGATGATCGAACCCATAGCAGCTAGGCGACAGGATATCGAAGTAAAGAAAACCCACTTCTTCCGCTATGACGCTCTTGGTTTCCTTCAGACAACCGAAAAATAACATGTCTGCCTCGCACGTAGACCTGAAGAGATTTGTTCAGATTGTAATGATTTGCCGTTCACGCACGGGGACGACTATGAACAACAACTGCCCCGATTAATGACGTCGACTTATATAGTGCTATTGTGTTTGCATGTGCCGAAGGACAACGGAGACGCTCAGGAAAAGCGGAAAACGTACGTTTCCTATTTTTAAATGTAGACGGTGAATACAAAATCGAAAGAAAAAGATTTAATGATGGGAGAATGGGAAAAATGTGAGCTCGGGGATAACATCTCTCTCGCCCAGGCTGAGACTTTGCCAGCCACGGGGTTCGGGTAACGGGAAGAGCACGACAACACAACCGCTATTTCGAACAAGGAGGGTGGTGGTGGTGGTGGAACTGCCCGCCGCAGTCTGCCACTCTCAGGCTGGCAATGTCACCACTATAGCACGTGAAGGATTGCGCGTCCTTGGGCCGACTTCACAGGAAATTATGCCGACATTTCTCCTAGAGCGTCTGAGGGAAACCCAACGGAAACACCCAGACAGCCCAGTCAGCACTCGGATTCGTAACCGGGTCACTTCCAAGTGTCGGCGTGGAATACCACCAAGAACACCTTACTTACTTACACTTTAGTAACACCTTACACCTTAGTTACTTGAGAACACCACGTGTACCCAACCAGTCAGCAGCCACCTGGTGGGCACCTGAAATACACAATCTTGATTGTCAGCCCACAAGGTGGCCGCTGACTGGTTCGATACACGTAGTGTTTTCAAGGTTGGAAGCTAAAGCGCTTGTGTTGTCGTCTCACCTATCTGTCCTTCGCTCTGTACGCTTCCCGTTGTTCGAAGGTGACACACTAACAAGATGAAATGTGTACCTTCCATCATGGAATTTGTCCACCAGCTTTTCCGCGTCTACGCTGTTTTATCAACGAAAAATGCGTTTGTCACTTTCAGATTGATCGCTCGAAGATAATGCACATAAGAAGGGCTGACACCTGAAAGACGGTTCTGCTTTCATTCAGTTCTTTCTTCTGGTGACGTGCGGACTGCTGGTAAGCATCTCGTCGGTTAATGCCCTCCTTATAAGTATGTACATTCCTTATGAAACACAAATTTGCTCAGTGAACTAATATTTGGCTCCCCTCGTCGCTGGTTGTCAGCGTGACAATGCAATACTAACATGGTATAGTGGCGGTAGTTGATGATACCGTGCAGAGTTCCTCTTGGTGGAATGGTCTCCCCTGAATGGTCGTGGGCTCGACAACATTTGTCCACATCCTTGTCGTCGCCTACATCGTCGTAGTTTGCTGCAATGTTCCCGTCGCCACACCATTTTGTACCTGGTGCAATTAGATATCAGGCTCATAACTTTCTTTTCTTTCTTTCTTTTTTGCTCTCAAGTGGCACGCTGTTACATGGTTGGCGCGATATACAGGTTCCGAGAAAAGTTTACGGAACACGCGAGCGGTGTATTTTCCTCTCTGTGCGACACCCTAGCGGCGAGCGGAAGCGCGCGGGCTTGTTCAGTCGTTCATAGGGTGGAGGAGTCAGAGTTTAGCCATCTTGTGATCTTTTGCCGCTTCATGGGAGGAGCCTGTTTTGACGTCAGAGTCGCCGTTGTACCGCCCAAAAAGTCTGAATCGAAGCGAAATCCGCCTATCAGCCAACAGATAGGCGCCATTTTGATGCAGTCCACCGGCTAGTCGACGGGTGCTTTTGTCGCGCTCAATGTAATCTACTATGTACAATCGACGGCTTATGACCCACAGGAGCCTGTGGCAGGCCTGTGGTAAGGGGGGCTTTGTTACGAGACTGCAAGGATTCAAGGACGAAGGGTTCTCGAAGGGCGCGATACGCACGTGTCTTCACCCTTTCATTGTGAATAACGCTTTGTATCAACATGGCGTCGGCGACCGGTTGAGGAATGGAGAACAATACAGTGCATCGACGGAGGTCGTTCAGCCGTGACGCCGCATGACGCAGTTCAAGTTAGGTTCCTCCTAATGGCCAAACTCTCAACTGCTCTGGGAGGAATGCGCCGGCAGCGACACCAATTCAAACCACGTTTCCAGTACATTCAAGCGATGCCGAAACTACCGCGCTGTGTCGCTTATATCGCACTCGCTCAGCCCTCTGAACGAGTAAACGAGCCCGTTCCCGCTCGCCGGTATAGGGTGTCGCACTGAGGAGGAAATACAAACCGCTCGCGTGGTTCCGTAAACTTTTGTAGGGACCTGCACGTGTGTCGAATCGTGCATGCACAAGTGGAAAAACCTTTAGTTTTTTACCTGGATAAATGCGCCACCTACTGGGTGACCTTGCTCTGTGATTAACTCCTTGGAGGTTGTAGCATGCAACGAAAATGGGCAAGAACGTCGTTTTCCTTGCGTACGCAACGCTTCCGGGTGGGAGAAATTTCAGCAGTGCTGCCACGGGCTCTCTGCTCAGAGAAAAACAGAAATGAAATTAGGGAACAATGCCAGCGTCAATTATAGTTCCTCAGTCATTTCGGAGCTTCGTTTTCACGAGGCTCATCGTATATGACCCGCCCTCACTAAAACCTTACAAGGTGACCTGTAATTCCTACGCCGTTTCTTGCTGGCCGCCTGCCGACTAAAATGTGGTAGACTATTTCATTTCATTTAATTTATTTCATTCTACACAAAATATATCACAAACTAGAGACCATAGACATGGAGGAGCCAGAGGGAAAATGCAAACAAGCTATAGAAACCACTATAGGAACAAAATGCAAACAAGCTGTTGTGAGCTAGTCGTTGGTAATTTCCCTGAGTCTGGGGGCGTCCAGACTCGGAAGAAGCGAGTGAATGAGAAACTTGTAGGACGAAAAGAGAACGGGCAAGAGACGATAACAGTGGGCTTGCCGTGGAAAGGTATACTGTAGAACATGGCAGCAGAATGCAAGCAAGCCTGCCAAGTTTTCAGACACTACATATCGTATTTTGTGCTACTATGTTAGATGAATATGGAGCAAAAGCAGGACTAACCTCCCTTTGGCGACAGCGCAGTCCCACATCCCTTCGTTGCGTGCGAACAATGCGCCGACCAGGGCTGGTTCTCCATTAGCGTACCCTAGCAGTACCCTACCTGATCTTGCAAACCTACGAGAAAGATTAATTGGCGTCACCACCATCCTGCAGCAAGACTTCTTCACACAAGGAGGGGAGGGTTTCCGGTGGCGCGATCACCCTTCCATTCACATTCAAGATGCATACGTTAGTATCGCTGGTGCGCCTCCATAAATGGATATAGAACCCCCATCATATGTACATAGTCACACTCATGCAATCATATGTACATAGCAGCCTGCGCATTTCTCATCGTAATGGATTCTAAGTAGCGTACTAGTGATGACGTTGAATACATTTCCTCAAGCGAGAAGATTAACTAGAATCAGTGGCGTAGCCACGCGGGGTTGGGGGTGGAGAGGGCTTGAGCCCCACCCCCACCCCACCTGCCGCAGTCCGACTCACGCGAACCGTGCGAATCCTAGAAGAAAAAAAAATATAGTATATACATATGTGAGGAGCCGAGGAGTTCTGGTGTGGTGATCGCGAAAGTTCTTGCAGTGAGTGGCGCCTATCTAAGCAGCATTCCTGAACCCGTATTTTTTGCGGTCCGCTTTTAACGAGTCTTGCTTCCATCAAGGATGTAAGAAGAGCAGATAGAAACGACACAGACGCAACTTATTCACTCTATGTGTTCAGACCACGACCTACTAGATTATAACGACCATGTCATAACCGGCAACCCCTATGAGGAGCCCGTCCGCACCATCCGCTAGGAGCGCTACACATCGGCCCGCGAGATCTGCATCAGATTGGACAATGGAAATTTGAATTTTAAACACGCAGCAGCGGACATACGACCACCGTAGCAGACGACAGCACCAGCTCCTGTGAAAACGCGTAGAATGATGATGATGATCACCGTTAGAAATAAGCATCTACCGTGGGACATCCACCGCCCGTACAAAAACAGCAAGGTAAGCTGAAGTACAAAGTATTGTAGAAATTGAAGAAGCAATAACCGAACCGATGAGTAGCGCCACCGCTAGCCTCCAGTGCGGCGCTGGAAAGGGGTCCCTATGGCATGGTCGCTGTAATCTAGCAGGTCGTGGTTCAGAGGCGTTTCGTACCTCAAGAAATCGTTGACGCGCAAAGCTTCATGGGTACGAGGCCAATCTAAGTCGAAGTCGTAGTCTTGCTCTCCAACTTCGTCTTGCAATATCCTTCCTTGAAATCTAAGAAAACACGAATATAAAAACCAAAGTACAAGCAAAACTTAGCTTTGTGGTCATACCTTGAGAAGCGAAAGGCATCATGGGTATGCGGCCCGTCTGGGGTGACATCCCTGTCGCTCGTTGCCAGCCCGGCTGCCACGACAACAGCAAGAACTCGTACCGCGACAAGATGCGTTGCTTTCCTCATGACTTCCGGGATTCTGCAGAACAGAGGACAGCACCGTCCTGTGTGTGTGTGTGAGAAAGTTACTTAGACGTCACCGCCACAGCCAGCTTGTGAAAATAGTAGGTTACTTTTTACTTAACTAATAACATCCACAGTTATCCAAGTCATCCAATCATCGTCATCATATATTCGTCGTTGTTGCTATTTAGAAATGAAAGCACAGTAAACCTCAGCACTTGTACAGTCCAACCGCTGTGTACGATCATGTGTCCTTTACACTTAAGCAGTACTTGTGTTTCTATGTGCCAAGCGAAGAGTGGTTATCCTGCTCACCCAACTTGGGAAGGAAGAGCTTGCCTACTCCTGCTGTTATGTTCAGGGAAGATTAGTTCAGCCCGTGTCCAGAGTTTCTCGCTGTAACGTTCTAAAAAACGTCTGGAATGTGATGCGCGGGCGAATATGACACTACATGTGTAACTTATTTGTAGTTACCTTTGCCTGCACACCAAAAGTGGTTACAACAACAATTAAATTATGGATGTTTGGATGCGTTGGATGTTCCCCGATTATGCTGCGGGACACTACCCCAGCGCCAGTGGGCTCATATGATTTACAGATGGGTCAAAAGTTACTTTTCCAGAAAAGCAACGTACTCGTTACCTTAAGAGTTACTGAAAAATTTAACTCGCTACAGTTCCAAGCTACTTGTAATTGAGTTACTACCCAGTACTGCTTGTAGTTCGGTACTGTGAAGGCAAAATCATTTTATGGATATACGTACAGCCGCATCTCTCGTCAATTTCGGAACAGGAGAAAGATGGCCGCAACCTTGGCATATAATGGGATGGAGTAGAACGGTGAAGCTTTCCTTTGGGCCCTTTATTTCCTTTCTTTGATACCAGGTTAGCAGCGATACTCAATGAGAAATGGTGAAACCCCGATTCAAGAAGAAAACCACAAAGAATACAGCAAGAAACGACAAGAGTAGACTGCGAAACAACAACAACATAGATGAATGGATGATGATGATGATGGTGTGGGATGTTTCCCTGCGTTGAGTGCAGGACCCTACCCCATTCCAAAAAGGTTCACATGAAAGGATGACGAGGGAAGGAAATCCCTACAGTTCGTGAAGGAGGCCGGTGGCCCTCAGAAGCGAAAAAAAAAAAAAAAGCGCGAAGGGCACGGCCCTGATGTGCAGGGTTACTCCATGGGCTGAGAACTTTGCAGATGTTGAATGGCCTCTGATCCAGCATTTCAAGTTGACATTTAAAGGCCCGTCGCTGGCATACGTACTGGCTATAGTCATCTATAAGGTGTCGGATTGTTGCCAGGAAACCACAGTTGTACTTGCCGGTACTTCAATAAAAACAACTTGAGATCCAGTAGCTTCGTACGCAGACCATGCGCATTCCACTGGAGGATAGTAGCCCGCTTATACAGATGGTCCGTGACTCGTGGTCAGAAACTTTTCAGCA
This sequence comes from Ornithodoros turicata, assembly GCF_037126465.1. Lineage (NCBI taxonomy): Eukaryota > Metazoa > Arthropoda > Arachnida > Ixodida > Argasidae > Ornithodoros > Ornithodoros turicata. The sequence goes on from NC_088206.1 coordinate 1,819,017, forward strand.
GCGAGTAAGGCCTGGACCTCCTGGAGTCCAGCGGCGTCAGGGTACGCCGCTAAGATGGCCTTGAGGACGGCTAGAATCAGGGGGACCAGCGGCACCACCGCTCACTTGTCGCTCCGACTGCCTCAGGCGCGGAGGGAGCGGTGTGCTTGTTTGTGCACCAATTTGTGGAACCGCAGCGGCCCTCTTGACAACATCCGTATAGGTCTGGCGCAAGGGAGGTGAAGACGTCAGCGGGTGCTGGGCATCCAGGCTAACCGTTGGCTCTCTCGTGGACATTCTTGTGCGCTTTGGAGCTAGCTGAATCCGATTTGGACAGACAGACAGACAGAAAAAGCACACACGTATAGTTTGGAAAAGTTGCAAACGTAACATGAGCTCCTGATTAGGACAAGTTTCACTGCAGCATTTGTGCACCTCAGATGTATCGAAGCGGAAAAGCGTATGCTGTCACACGACCGGGTGGGATTTGCATTATGCTGCTTCCGGTGCACGCATCCTATCAATTTATCGAATGTGGGGAATTCATCGATTTTCTGAAGATAAATCACAACAGAAGCCTTACATGGGGAATTGCCTACATTCTTCGGAAGATGGGGGCATGGGAGCACCCCCGCTCCCCCACCCCCAGTCTCAGAATGCGGGGTCCACGGCTTCCTTCATGCGTGGATTTCTGGCGTGCTGCCTGATATTCTGCCTGATAAGACAGGTCTTTACAGGGTGTGAACAGTCACCTTACCTAATTTCGTTTCCTGCAGTTAACTCTTCAGGAAAAAAAATAAAAGAAGAGAAAGAAAAAAAAAAGTTTTACTTTACGCAAGGTACGCATCGGTACGCATCGGTACCAGTACCATCCGTTTAACACAAAAGGCATTCAAACTCTAAAGGTGTTCGCACGTTTTTGTTATTCACATTTCCTTTTGATTCCGTGTTAGCGCGCCGCGAAGCAACTGTGGCTATGAGCGGCGTAGAGACGTGGACAGAGGACAGTAGGAAGGAGTGGGGACTTGGGGGGTGGGGTAGTATGCGTCCTGGTCTAACTTCAGGGGGAACTGTGCCGATATTCGTTTGAAAAGTCTGCCAGAAAACCCAGGGAAACCTTCAGACAGTACAGCCGGTGCTGAGATTCGAACACGCGCCCTCCCTGACTCGGCGTGGAAGGCGATCATCCTAACCCAGACTTGTGCCCGTTACTCGAAAAAAGTAATTGATTACCGTTACCGTTACTTCTGTGGAAAAAGTAATTGATTGCCATTACCAATTACTCGACTTCAAATGTAATTGAGTAACGAGTAGAAAAGTAACGCGTTACTTCGGTCGTTACTCTGCATTCACGCAAATTATAACCGTCTTTGTGTGCCTCAGAAAAAAAAAAAAAAAAGAAGAGGTTCAACAGCGGAACAGCTGAAATAACAAGACAAACAAAAACACGTAGGACAAGGAGGTCTGTACGTCCGGGAAGACGTTGACCCGATTGTGGAAGAGCATTGCGTGGAACTTCCCAATGACTCACTAAACCTCCAAAGCTTCAGGTACCATCACACTGGTGTAGGAAGAGATTAGGGAGAGAGACTCTGAAATTCCAGAGCGTTATTACAATGACCTCCGCTTGCTATAGTAGTACTAGTACAGCCCAACAAAGGCTGGTGGCACCAGGGGCTTGACTTGAGGTGGGGCAGAACATCTGAAAGGTAATCTCTGCCTGAAAAGTAATCAATTACTGAGGAATCGATTACTCAGAAAAGTAATTGATTACTCGAAAAATTACTTTGACAGTAAAGTAACTGATTACTCGAAAAATTACTTTGACAGTAAAGTAACTGATTACTCGAAAAATTACTCAAAAAGTAATTGATTACAAGTAACGCAATTACTAGTAACGCGTTACGCACAAGTCTGTCCTAACCACTACGACACGCGAGCTGATAAAGAATGCGATGCAATATAATATGCATCTAGTATTTCAACGGATACAGCTTCTTGTTTCGCGACTACCTTACTAGCTTTCGCGGATGTATTGTATAAGGACGAGTCCATAGCCAGTTGTCTATCGTCATCCCTTTCACCCTGTCTTCGACAGACCGTCTAAGCTGGACACTGATATAACAGACAGTATAGCCGCATGCGAACTTACTTTAGTTTGCTGTCACGTCGATTTCTTGAGATCCAACGCACATCTGTAAAATAATAATAAAAAAGGGAACGAAAAGGAAGTGACGTGCTCCACGTCTATTGGTCTTCAGCTGGAAACTTGCACCTGCGTAGCGAATGTACTTCGATCCTCCTTCGTGACACACTGGGAAAAATGGCCGAGTTCAACTCTCTGAAAGACTGGCGAAGCTGTCTTTGCAACACGAGCGGTGTTTAATTGCTCGCTAATGAGTGTGTTTCTTAGCACATTTTAACCTATGAAGCAAAAAGGAAAGAACCATCAAGCTAGTCTTTTCAACTTTTCGTCGGTCACGACGTAAGACGCTGTTGTAACTGGCAGAAGCCACAACTAGCTGATCGAGAGCCTCGACTAAACGCACCCTTGACGGTATAGCGCCGCTAGTGCCTTTTCCGCGTGTTCTTTTTTTCTTTAAACGTGATATGAAAAGGGGCTTTGTAATCCAAGTTGCGCAGGATAGATGTCGTGAATGGTCATTTGCATCGATGTGTAAGTTTTACGACGAAGGCGCTATGGATACCGCGAATATAGAAACTCATGTGGCCCTGACATCAGCACCGCTGGCAATGAGCCTCACGGCGGCCGTGGGGGAAATCACGTGCTTACGAGTAGCCAATAGGAGCACTTTTCTCCGACGTCACGACTGGAACGGAATGCATATCTGTATCTCACTAACTACAATGCGCAGAGGGCAACCTTATTCCCCTCGATAATTTTTCATGCATTTCAATGCGTGCACCACCACATGTATCATGGCGTCTCGACCAAAAGTGTTGCTTTCGATCTCCTGAGTATCAGTGTCCTCCGCATCCTGTACGTCAGTAGCGAGGATATTTGTGTCGCTGCATGTGGCAGCTATTTATTCTAATGATTCAATCTATATCTATATTTGTCTTCTATCTCCTATGCTTGGTGGTAAAGCAACGAAGACAAGCTGCGGGTCTTCGCAGCATAGCCTTTGGAACAGCTCACACAGACGCGCGCACGCACACACACACACACACACACACACAAAGGAAAAAAAAAAACACCCATGTGAGATGGCCTCTCCTCTATTGTATGTCATGTATCCTGGATTTTGTCTTGTATCAATCCGTTTTATAAAACGGAAGACAATATATGCTCGCTTCGTCGCTTCGGACGCTTCGGTATATATATATATATGAGTCGCTTCGGTAATGTTTGTCCCCAAGAGAATGAGCAGTCACGTGAAATGAAACTTCATGAAAAGTGAAAAACAGACAGACATTTATTTCCTGGTTTGAAAACGTCGTCGAGGGCGTATCCCGGACGTGGTACGTGGCTCCTGCATCCTTAAATATCTCTGTGATCGGCAGAAAAACGTGGGTTGTATACCAGCTGCCATACTTTCGCCTTTTGGTCGTTGAACCAGTACTCTTTACATAACGTCTGTGCGTGCCTGCAATGTCAAAAGAACACGATTGCAAACATAATCATCCTGTCATGTCTGCTTATTGGACTTGGTTCACATGTAGCAACTCATATTTCCACGCATTAACGCACCAAGTGTCTTCAACGGGTATTTCAACGTAGATGCTTACGTTACTAAACCGTGGGGGCACCAGTGATATTCATGGTTTGAAGAGTGTCCTATATATGTATAGTTGACATTTAGATGAAGGAAGATAACATGACGTGCGAGAGCCGTGTAAAGATTGCGGTCCCGTGTGCAACAGCCAACAGATTTATGCAGTTACAATTTTAAATACCACTAAAATTCATTGACGAATTCGTGTTGAGTGTGGGGTGCTTGTATATTTCTCGTTGTTCCGGTGCGTTTGATGACGTCAGACGCTACGTGGACCATGTGCGGTACACGACATTACCTGCGGTACTAAGAACAATACTTTAGGCTTCTCACGTAAAATATTCCTTGCATTCGTACGGGTGACCCAGAGTGAAGCAAACAGGGGACAACTGGTCGAAGTACTTGTGACCTACAGCTCTAGCTTCAGGAGTGCCTTCCGTCTTCAAGCAGCGGTAAAAGTCGCTGTCGTCCTCACACGTGGACCTGCAATACCAATCGTGCCGTTCACAGCTTTACCAACTTCAACACTTTCTGGGGCGCGGAAACGCCTCAAATGACTCGCTATGAATCTGATGAGCGCTGTAAAATGACAAGCAAACAGGACGTTGTAGGAGAGAAATTCTACTGGCCCGTCTGGAGCAGCTCTTTCATTTTTTTCTCCCCTCGCAGGCGGGGAATGAATCTTGCGCTCCATATTTGCGTGTTTCGCTGGTCGTTTGAGATGAACACGATTATCAGATGCAAGGCCTACGAGTTGTTGCTGAGTTCCCCGCCAGCACTCGACTAATGGACGAACTCTAATAGGACACCTTTCCATCATCAGCACTTTCACATCTCTTCCACAAGCGCAATGGGGCAGTGTACCGCCATAAGGGCGGTAAATCACCCACCACATCATCACTCCATTTATGTATGTGTGTTGAGATGAACTCGCCCTGCTAGGCGGAGCACCCTCTCTTGTCCCGCCGTCCGGATTCAGCTGGAACTCAAACGAAGAACCATCGTCACTTATGGACCTTGTGAGGCTTAGCAACAGAGAGCGGACTCGGTTAGCTTGTAGGATGTGAACGACGACCTCGGCGAGGCTCTTGGTCCGAGAACAATTGGTTTTCGCTCCTCAGTCCCTCACGATTCAGGTGCTCGTAACGGATGGACCAGTAGAATTTGACGTTATTCAAAGGAGAAGAACACTCCCAAGGAAAAAAAAAGAAAACATGTTGTGCCACACCAGATGTACATTTCTGCTTTTATCTAGGAACTCCACATCAAGTAATGTCTGCTGGCTGACGCGTCAGTCACATTGCTCGATAGAGCATACTTTTGTGTTTTCAGTAAATCTTTGTAGTAATGAGAGTTGGTATAGTGTAACGTAAAGTCTCGTCCTGCCTGCATGCCTCCGTGTCCTCGCCGTTCCTTGGCTCCCAGAGTATTCGTACGACACACACTCACACATAATTGGGATGATGATGTGGTGGGTCATTCATCGCCGTTATGGCGGTACACTGCCCCACTGCGCTTGTGGAAGGGATGAGAAAGTGATGATGATGATGGAAAGGTGCCTTACTAGAGTTCGTCCATTAGTGTAGTGATGAAGAGGAACTCAGCAACAACTTGTAGGGGCTTCATCTGATGTGACGGGTTCGACCATGGCCCGCGTGAACGTGTGAGTGAACGAGGAGTACGAGTGAACTACTAACATGGGGTAATTTCTGTCATTCGTCAATCCATGCTTCGATTCTTTCGGAGCAATCTTGTCTTGTGCCAGATCGTGAGCCCTGCAACACTGATCAGTCCTCTCGGAGTCTCCTAAATCTTCCGCATTGTCTGCTATGTTGCCGTCTCCGCACCACTTCGTGCCTAAAGGAGAAACAACGCGTAAAATTAAAGGGATTTTTCAATTCTAAAAGGGGGTTCGCACCAAGGTGTACTGGATATTGACGTAAATGACGGTTATTTGCGTCGATGTGAACCTGCTTTCCAAACCTCACAGCAGGGGCGGATCGAGGAAGTTTCCTACGGGGTGTCCGGTCTTGGACAGCATGCTACATACAGTGTCAATTGAACTATGTGGCAATATAAATTGAGAGAAGTTCGGGACATTTGGCCGCCCCCACCCCGCATACGGGCTTGATGGTAACACGCGCGAAAATCGGCACCGACTCATTAATCAGCAGAAAGTGCCGATTTCCATCTAAGCTGATGATGCTTGCCCTTTGGATCAGCTATAAATCCCGTCCTGCAATCCAGCGAAGCCGGCACCTGACAAGAAGCTAGCGAGTGCCGTCGGCGGGACTCGCTGACTTTTCGTCAACTGACGTCTTTCAGGCTTGAAGTTTAGGTATAGGTTAGGTTAGCTTGGGTTTGGTAAGGTAGGGTAAAGTTAGGTTTCCTAAAAGCCCCTTAGGTTTAGTAGATACACGGGACAACGTGTTCGCCTGAAAAGCATATTGGCGTATGATTAGGGTCTTTCTTGCTTGAGGACTGGTGTTTCATGGAGTCTCAGGGAGCAGACGTTAATAACTGCAAGCTACCATTAAAGGGGTTTTGAAACCGTTTTTCAAACTTTTCAAAATATAACGCTGTAAACATTGATTTATGTCCGCTAAACATGTTCATTTTTGCGATCCCGCGTCACGAAGATATTGCACTCTGAAGGTCGCACGGCTGGCAAGCTCCTTCGTCGCGCTCAACTCTCCGCCTCCTATAGCCCGTCGCTGGAGTGACGTCTTATCGCGGAGAAAGTTTTCCGTTTCCATGACGACGCAGGTGGTTGTAAAAGGACCCGGCCAGCGCAGAACAGCCTTTCGTTACGGTGATCTTCGGGTACTTCGGAAAGCGTGCGCAGCTAAAACGTCACTTCCCGTCTGTCTGCCGACGCCTCTCGGTGCTGCTCGGCGCCACCGTCAAAGGTGGCTGGAAAACATCGCAGTGTTAAAAACTTTCAGTTAGTAAATCGTTCAAATGAGGAATGTGGGACTTTGCGTGTCGGATCCATGGACTACAACGTATTAAATGGAGCCATACATTTAGTGGGTCGTTTGTGGTTTTTCATCCCTTTTAACTACAACAATACATGCAGTTCTTGCTGTCTCTTCCTCTGGGCACGGCATCGTCATTAAAAACGGTTTCCCGAACGTGTCTCGTGAGGCTGATGATAACAGTGATATGGAGCAAGAATAAAACTTTTCATTCGTACATTAATTGCACCGAAATGTCCGGCCGCCTTCTTCCATTTCTTACCTTCGTAAATGGGCCATTTTGCTGCAGTTTCCTCCTCGTCGGTTTCGTCTTCTCCCTTCTCCTCTCCGTTTTCGTGTCCTTCATCGTCCCCTTTGTCACCTTCCGACAGGAAAGCTTGACAGCTTTTCATCTTGTCCTCTATTTCGTCCTTAGTCACCTGCTCAATCTTAGCTGCCTTGTTCTCCACAGCTGCGATGTTTGCACTGCATGTAAAAATACGCGTGTCTGAACGCACACATACACGTATACAATGGAGAATTGTATGGGGACAAGGAAAAAGCTGAACGACAAGTAAATGTAATGTAGCATAATTCTCTCGGTCTTTCTTTTCTATGTTTTTTACGACGGTATCATGGTGGTGGTGGTGGTGGTGATGGCGATAGGGCTTGCCGTTGTCGGCCTCACGTATGTGGGCAACGTCACGACTGATGCCCTGGGGAATGTGCGTCCTGGGCCGACTTCTAAGGGAACTGTGCCGACATATGTCTGAAAGCGTCTGAGGAAAACCCGGGAAAAACCCCAGACAGCACAGCCAGCACCGGGATTCGAACCCGGGTACCTCCCAGTCTCATCATCATCATCATGACGGTATCATGGTGGTGTTGCGCACCGTACCGTACAGCCCTCCAATCGTAGGTCACTTTTTCTCCCCTCCACAGAGCCAAGCAAGGCTTGCAGGACCCCTTCGCTTTCATGATACGTGCCGTGAACGTGCATCAACTTGTTCTATACGCAGATCGGGGACATTTGCTCGCCGGACCTCAAGGCGGACAAATGCTCACCAAGTTTTTTTGCGTGCCTGTAATAGAAAAATGTGTGTCGCAAGAGAACATACTTTGTTGCGGCTAGGGGTGACTGGTGGGAAACATCAAATTTCCGTGTCGTTTTCAACCACGCGGATTGACTGAAGCTCCTTAATAGTAAAACAATTCATACATGTGCGCAGGCATGGGAGCATGGTATAGGACTGACGTGGTAGTGGGTTATGTCTGTAAAGGCGCAGCATGAGTCTAATAATCGAGGGCATTAGCTTCCAAGAATATATTTAGTAGTTGCGAAGCAGTCTGATTTAACTATAGTAAAAGTTTCGCGTGCGTGACAATTTCAAAAGCGTACAAAAATAATGTGTATCAATGCTGCTTTTACGAAATGCTGTGAGGGTATAACATCGGGCTTATAGTGCTAAGTAAACTAATCCAGCTGGCAGCTTTTAACCTGGCTTCGCGTTTTTTCTCTTTTTCTTTTTGTAATAGTATGCTTTAAAGGTACTGTAAAGCAGCAGGCAAGCTGTTAATATTGGCAGTGGCATTTGAAAGCTTATACCGAAAGAAATCCACACTGCAAATTTTATATGCGACAGAAAACTCTATTTTTTAATCACGACTGAAATTGTGGTGAAAAGACGAGGGGCGACGCCTGGTTGGAAACAATCGCCTATTCGTTATATGTCCCCAACAAGGTTACGTAGTGTTACATGTCCCCAACCTTGTGTCGGCTAAGTCATGGGCTAAGTAGCCGGCTTCATGAACTTTCTTTGAACAGTTTGTTCAAACGAGGTAGTTCCTGACATACATTATCTCAAAATGCAAGAACATTCGTACATCGTGGAAATGAGTAACAAACTGTCAGCAGAAACACCATGAGAGTGGGGCAGCCCGTGGACGACGATGAAGACGTGCCTCTGCACCTGCCAGCCCGTTCTACCCACTGTCCTCGTGTGAGGACACGTCCATCTGCCCGCTGGGACATTCCATCACCGCCGGTCAGGACTCATATAGAGGAAGTCGTCGTCGAACACCATGTTCGGCGTAATTCGGCCATGCAACATTATGCCAGCGCGAACCAGCAGCGAACCACCCTGTAGCAGGCAAGGCGCACCGGGATCACTGTTCCACCGGGGACCCACAGAAAGACAACAGTAAGTTCAGTTTCTTGCCTCCACCTGCTTCACGATGGTCCTCCCCGGCACTTCTCTGGCGACAAACAGCATCCACGCTTACGTACCGGTCGCGGTACTGTCGCCCACTCAGCAACCCAATCACCCAGAACTAATCACCCAATCACCCACTCCTCAACGGAATCATCAGCCACTGCACGCAATCAACAACCACTCAGCACTCACACCTCATCTCTGGAACCCGCCCGGATCGCAGCGCTCTTGTTCCTGCCATCCCACTGCTGCTGCATCAACAGCCACAATCACAAGCCGTGTGTCGAGTCGTCCACCATCCACGAGTCGTCCTCATTCTCCTCTTCGTGGAGTCGACGCGGACCTCAACCGCATGAACCGCTCCGCGTCTATATGTGTGTGGGGGGGAGTGATGTGGTGGCCCGTGGACGACGATGAAAACTTGCCTCCGCTGGCGCGCGGCACTGCACCTGCCAGCCAGTTCTACTGGCACTGTCCTAGTGTGAGGCCACGTCCATCTGCCCGCTGGGACATTCCATCACTGCCGGTCAGGACTCATGTAGAGGGTGACCATCGTCCTCTACAAGAGTCACCCACGTAAAAATACACCACGTCAGGCAAGCCGACGTGGTGATGGTAGCGGTCCACAGATGCCGCTGTACACGCCCATCGTTATTGGAATGTTTATGTTCGCCGCCCTACAACGGGGAACTGGGGAAGTCGTGTCGGGTCTGAGACACAGGGTTGCCCGCAATATTAAATCTGAATTTTCTAATAACCTATGAGGTGGATTTGTACGTAATTTGTCGCGTTTGTACACTGAGCACCCGGGCTGTCAAATGAGCCAGTAGTATAAAATTTTATGCCTGCTGCTTTACACTACCTTTAACAGCTAGCATATGGTGAGACCTTGGGAAAGTTACGCTACGCCATCGCGTAATCTTGCAAGGAATGGAAATTCCCTGGGTAGGTGAACTTCGGAAATGTCTTTTTGTACTTCATATCTCAGGGAGCGGTGCTGTTTTGTTGCTTTGCGGTGAGCTGGTGTTCTCCTTTTAGTATTCCCTGTTCAGACGACGAGCACTGGAAGGCTCTTGCCCCCTCCCTCTTATTTCCTCTTTCCTGGTAAAATCGGTACCGCACAAATGCAGACCTAAAACTTTAGGTTCAATGCCTCACAAGCAACAAAGAAAAGCGAGCAGATGGCTATAAAGGCAAAAACGACTGGTAGCATCCAAGATTTGTCATATCTTGCGTCGGAAGCCATCGGACGATTACTTCGTTTCTAAAAGGTTCGAAAAATAAAGTTGTGAGTTTGAAATATACAACGGTTGTTACATCATTCACTATTACACGGTAAACTAGAACGGGATGAGCAAATGTTCGGTCTCGTCTCTGGATTGGTGAGCGATTGTCCGCTCCCCGTTCTATATACGTATAATACAATTGAACGGTTGAATGCGAAATGTCAGGAACAAAGTCGCCTTCGCAACTGTGATTCGTTCCCACATTTTGCAAGGTGTTGGCACGGGCATTTTGTGCTCCCTGCTGAAATGTTCTCTCCTTTTTCGGCAGGCGCTCCGTTGTTCTTTTTTTTTTCTTTCTTTTTCGACAGATAAATCGTAGTAGTGTACTCACGTTCCGTAAATGATGGCGCAGTCTTTGATGCTTTTATCCGAATTGAGTATGATCCCGACGAGGCTGGGTACCTTCTGATGTTCTCCTTTATAAATTGCTCCTTCGGTTGAAAATCTGGGAGATGAACAGAGGCGGCATCAGAAGTTGGCTACCAGCTAAATGTCTACAACCGTTGCTCACGCTCGCTAACTAAGAGGCGCTAACTAAGAGGCGCTAGCTAAGCGCTAATCCCAAAAACAAATTTTAGTTGTAGTTATCTTCTTTGTACCCAATGTGCTCAATGTCCATTGCACTGTCAATGCTGGGAAAGCAACACTCCCTGAAGGTGCATTGCTTCTGTGGCTGTAATAACAGCTCTGACACACATTTTGTACTGCATCTGCAAAGAGGCGGTAACAGGCAAGGTTACCACCCTTTTACACCCTTTATCAGACGCAATGTTGACTTAAGTGCTAACCATAGAAGTTATCACCTTTTCACACCCTTTTTTCTTAGAGTGGCAGCAGAGTTAATTGAAGTACACGTGAAAATGTGGTGTACATAGTCTACGATTTCGACGTTTTCGCGTTTGGTGTGAAGCCAAGGTGTGGTACATGTGAAACGGCAGTATTTGCGGAAGTGCGCTTCTATCTTTCTAATATGACACTACCTGGCACTATCTTCCCTCTGGGCCCCTACCTCCAGTCCTCATCGTTATATTTAAAGTTCGCACGCTCCAAGGCCACTGTGGTAGGCTCGCACAAGAGCTCGTGCCGAATCACGGGCCGAAGTGACTCATTTAACGCGCTTTATGGGATAACGATAAGTTGATAAGTAAATTTAAAAATACGATACGGCAAGTTGAAGATCGGGTCCACTCGATGCGCATTATGTAAGCGATGGCGCATCGTCTTCTCTCCGGTTTCGGCTCGATCGTGTCGTGCTCATGCGAAGGCTGCTATTGCCTGCAGTGGATCGTCTGCCAGAGCGCGGGATTAAGGCGACTGGTCGACTGCTCTGTCTCAAGGTTGATCCTCACTACGCCGATCGGCTATCCCCGCTGTGCTATGCCTATGGCTCACTATGCCGGTCGTCATAGTGAGAACGCACCTTCAGAACGCGGTGCCGCAACAATAAAAGACAGAAAAGCAAGGCATGCTCCTTACTGTTGGGCGAATGAGATGACGTCACAGACTGGCAGGCGAGGGAAGACACTTCTCTGGTTCGGGAGAGGGGTTCGTCGTATATTTTGTACGAACATCTTGCCAGGGCCTACCGATCTTCAACGTTTTTCAACCATTTTTAACGTATATTGTAGAGACAGTGATTATATTGCAAATTTTAAAGGCTGAGTGAGAGTGACAGGCACAAAATTTAAGATTAACCGACGGCCAAGCAATTATGGTGTTCTTTTTAAGGTTAATAGTTGAAAATCCTTGAAGCGACAGAACGATAGCTGTGCACAATCCTGCATGTGGGCTACTATTTCTGTCTTTACATATATTCATAAGTGAATTTGTAGTTGTGAACGTTACCTGATAAAAGCGTTCACTTTTTCCATGTCGGCAGTGTCCGGTGCCTGCGTAGGCGGTGTCGGTGCAGGTGGTGCACTTGGCTGTGCTGTAGGCGGCGTCGGTTTAGGTGGCGCAGTTGGATTTGGTGTGGGCGGCGTCGGTGTCGGCGGCCCAGTTGGATTTGGTGTAGGCGGCGTCGGTTTAGGTGGCGTAGTTGGCTTAGGTGTAGGTGGCGTGGGTGTAGGTGGTGTAGGCTTTTGCTGGCCTTGCACGACACTCAGAACTAGCGCAAGTGCAAACAGGTGCGCTTTACGAGGATACATCGTACTATCCGAGAACCAGAACGCAGCTTCAGATGTGAGCTGTACTGCGGAAGGTAATTTATCGTATTAGATTGGGCATCGCTTTACGGGGTGCCCAACATGGTATCGTTCTTAAAGATAAGACTAATAATATGACTAGAAGGTAACGAGACTGAAAGAACATGTGAAGGATGACATTTCATGGAACTTTCATATTGATTACATATGCAGAATAGCCTTACGAAACCTTGGTTTCCTTAGCTGTAAGCTATACATGGCATTTCCCGAAATTAAGTTAAACGCGTATAAAACTGCTGTTCGCCCAAAATTAGAGACGTCATCTATGATTTCGAGTCAATTCCAGAAGTATCTGATTGGAAAACTAGAAAGTACACAGAATAAGTCTATATACGATTTATCTTTAATGCACATGATACTTCTACCAGCATTATGGAGTTAAAACAACAAAATAACATTGCATTTCTAGGGAATAGACGCTTAATCAAACGTTTGTCATTCATGCATAAATTATTCCACACAGAGTCCACATATTTAAGGCCGGCATGCTTAATCTCTGGCCGTGTTGATCATGTCAATAAATTACAGTCGACATTTGGAACTACCGAGTATTTTTTTCAACTCTCCTTTACATTGTGGTATACGTGAATAGAATAGCTTACCTTCTGGTATTGCTATTGTAACCAGTCGTGATGAATTTGTTACCTTGTGTGAACTTGAGCTTTTGTTTAGAGCCCGAATATAGATTATGGGCACTTGTTTCCCTCCCCCCCTGATGTAATGCCTCTTCTGAGGCTCTTCAGGTAAATAAATGAAATGAAATGAGATGTCAAACAGATAACAAAGCCACCGGTCGAGAGTCATCGCACCGAACTCGTTGAACATGTACTAAAAACAGGTCATTCTTTCAACTTTCACAATGTAACAGCCTTGGCACGTGAGCACAGATTGAGGGGGTAAGAAAACTTTTGGAATGTTGGCACATCCGCTCTCAGGATAACGCATGTAATAGTCATAAGGGACCTCTTCCTGCGTGCTACAAGGTCTGCCTCTTGCTCTCTATCATGGATAAGTTGTCTAAATAAACAACAAATGAACAGCAAGTAAACTACTGTTACTTTCTAATGGAGCTAGTTACAGGTATAGTTAAGAACTCCGCTTCAGTTGAGACATATCCTTTGCTGTATGCTTCTAAACAATGAAGAAATGACGTTTGAAAAAGACAAAGAACTTTCGCCGAAAAAATATGACACTACCTCAGTCTAATTTAGGTAAAATTACATGTTACGGCTACTTGCGCTGACAGTTGTAACTAGAAAAAGACCTCCGAACTGTGGCTAGATACTGAAAAGGTGACACACTACAATTACAAGTTGCTTGTAACTTGGTTATTGCCGAAACCTGCGTCTAGGGATAAAACGTAATTCAACCTCTGTTCCGTACCCGCAGTGTGTCAGTGGCAGCAATGATGTGAATTCTAGGAGTAAATCCCAGCTACACTTGAAGAATTTAGCTCGAGAAATTCTATCAGAACGGATTTATCAATCCAGTTGATAATCTGTGCCATGTCACACGCCAAGGGACGTTAATTGCAGTCTCGCGTTAATTATTTTTCTGATAAGTTAACGTGAGAAACCGGTAAATATATGGACACCCTTTTAACTTTTCTTCCATAAGCACAGTCAAGTTGACATAGTTCGTGCTATTACGGTATCACGACATTTTAAACTTACCTCAGGGAGCCAAGTCTCGCAAAATGCTTAACACATCAAAGCTCTCTCACTTTGTTCCCATAAACGGCCTAATGAGTATAAAAACACTCGCATCAGCTGTGCTAACGCGGGGCAGAGGATATTCTGGAGTGTGTGCTCACGAGCGAGTATTTTTTAAGCTGTTTATTATGGCACGCAGAGCGCAAAGTCGTGAGCTTTAAAATCAACTCTGCCTATGAAACTTTTTCGACAGAGCCTGGAAAGTGTTTAAAATGTAAAAAGGCTGGACTCTTCCTGCAGGCAGATTGTTCGACGATAGGACGCTTACAAACCAACGAAATAACCATCCTGCAGCCTTATACGGCTACACGTGATGTTTGCCAATCGTATTTGAGGGGAGTATCTGACAATAATGGTGAAACCAACCACAAATAATGCCGATGCCACTTAAGTGATGGCTACTCTAGGCCGGCTGGTTCAGCACATTAATGCGCGGCAGTGTTGTGACATATTATTCGCAAAGAAGCACGCTGTGTGTATAATATGAAATAAATTGTTTTCATAGAGTTTTTCAGTAAAAAATAATTCGGTGCAGTAACCTGATTTATGAAATTTATTTGGAGGAAAAACTAAAGTTATGCCTCTGCGAGGTTCAACGAAATATTGTCTTTCAAGTTAAGAGAGTATTTTCGAGGTACTGCTTGGAACAAAAGTTTACGAAACACTGGGGCGTCGCATTTCTCCATTGGAGTGGGCACACATACTGAGAGCTGGATAGAACAGCCTGTCACCCGTTTCTTATTTGATCTCTTCCTGATAGCTAGCAGGAGACTGCCCGGATGAAAAAATACGCCAGTGCCGAGTTCCGTGAACTTTCGTCCCAAGCTGTACCACGAGGAGGTGGCCTGAGTAGAAGTGGTCATATTGGACGCCGAGGAGATTCGGTTTAAGGTTGTGTCGGATGGTCGGCGCCAGTAGTAAACAACGGTAGCCGAGGTGCACAAAGGGGTGTGGACCATTTGGTAACGCTTAGTAATCCAAATCCTGGAACTGGAGAACTGACTATGAGGAGAACCATCGCAACCCTCTAACTACCACTTGTTCCATAAGTGCCTGAACGGTGACTGCATAGTGATCCGCAAAAGCCAGATTCGATAGCCATGTCGGTATAAAGCGCGCGCTCGTTCTGACGACTCAAGCATCGCTGCCCGACCTTCATAAGAAAAAGATACCTCCGCAAATTGATTTAAAAGAAACAAGATAACGAGCTTGATATATGTGTTGCGAAATAATGAGTCGCGTTTGATATCGGGGCTCTTTAATGACACTTTATCGCAACGAGGCTCGCTACATGTCTGCTTGTCCAGCCACGTCATAGGTCCCGGTAGTCGTTAGTAAACCTGGGGTTGTAGAGTTTCTGCCACCGTTTCGGCTTCCGTTGGTTCAGGACGTATTCCACGCACAGGACCTTCGTGCCCCTAAGAGAAATCAACGCCCATATTAAAATACGTGATGAGTGAAGAGAAGCAGAAGAGCACGAACATGATCGTTGATTGGTGCGTCACCTATACTACTCACGTACGACTGTATCTATAGCTTTTTGTACCGTCGTATTATTACGATATAAAATTATGGGACGTCCTTGTGGGACGTGCAAGGCGCTGCCATAGCCGTCGCCGTATACATCCCGGGGGACGCCTCGTAATTTCGAATATTGCATATAGCGTTATGAGTCATTAGCGGCATGAGGCAGCGAACCGAAATAAACGTCTCCGTAAGTCTTAATTTCCTTAACTTAGACTTTAATTTCCCTTTGTACTTTGACCTTTCGGTAACATCCTCTTGGTCCTTAAATATTAATCTGATGAGAGCGATAAATATTCTAGGAACAATGACGTAACAGCCATGGTTTGCAGTCGCAGAATATTGTGTATAGGCAAGAGGAGGCCATTCTAGATAAGCCCTGGAGATCAGTGGCGTAGCCAGAGGGGGTTTTGGGGGTGATTGAAACCCCCCTAAACCATATCTTTGGTAGTGCATTGGGGAGAGAGAAACGAGGGTTGAATCATCCTCCCCCATGAAAAGTTCCCCTCGAGCTGCTCGCGAATTATTTTTCTGGCTACGCTTTTGCTGGAGATCATTGCTTGGGCATTGGCTCGGCGCTAGGCCAAAACGTTGTGTTTGACGTAATTGTCGATTTACCCTCTGGAATGCAGTTTTTCTTCAGAGACTGAACCAGACGTTTTCGCATTTTCACCGCCTAAGTTGCTCCGACATGTTTTGAGAGGTGTTTCCAGATATGAGAGGCAGTACTCACGGATGGTACCGCTTGCACTCGTAAGGATGAGTCTCCGTATAACAGATGGGAGCCAGGACGTCGAAGTACTCGTGGCCGACAACGAGGGATGCCGGTGATCCTTCGGCTGTTAGGCATTCGTATAACTGTTCGTCCACCTCGCACTGAATCCTGAAACAAGAATTATCTGCTAGTTTTTTTTTTCATATTCGTGATGCTAACTGCAACGACTCCCTTCCTGATGCGTAGTTGTACATTGATCTCGTAAATTGTACAATCACAATGATACTTGTATGCAACGCGCCAGCTGACGGTATTCGAGTACATGGGGACGAGATATCAATGTGGTCGGAATGAACTATTTGTAGTGGCGAATTGAGGAATATTCTTTACTGGGTATGAGTAGATATGCCGGGTAAGAAAATGGTTGCGAAAGTCAAACAAGAACCGCCTCTGGTGTACCCCCTCCCCCTCAAGTGGGTTTAGTGTTTGGTGTGCTTCACCTCTTATCTTATCCTCAGGTGCCTGAATCCTGTCGAAGGAAACAGTTCGCGCGTTCCACGTGGGTAAGATTGCACTTAAGAAATTACTCAGTTTTAAAGTTACTCAATCGCCTTGCGCCCCCCCCCCTTAAAAAAAAAAGTAGTAGTCACTGTGCATCCACAAAACAATCTGGGTTCTGGCGTGCACAGTGACCAAGCCTTACTTCATTTGACAGAAATAGCCATTGCGTTGTTTACAAACGTGTTTGCCGATCATGGGCACCACTATTCTTATTATTATCATTATTATTATGGATACGTATATTTTCACGTTTGCAATGGCGTGTGACCTGGCGCTGTCCAGAATGCATTACGTTCGTTTAGTACGTTATTTACTATGGACTGACACCATTTGGTTGGGCGCCACTTCGTTCCCTTTGTCAGTTTTATTCTGGTATCTATTCCTTACGATTTATATTTTGACCACAGCTTGTGCTCACATGGGATAATGTCGGTAATTTATGAGACCATGTCTCGATCCTCTCGGCGGAATAGGTCTCGCGTTGAAGTCATGAGCCCTGCAGCATTTGTCCGTCTCTGCGGCCTCCCCGAGATCGCTGCGGCTGCTGGCTATGTTGCCATCCCCGCACCACTTCGTGCCTGCAAAAAGGTCAGATTCACTTTTTTTTTTTCTGATATGCAGCACGTATAGATGGTCGAGTCATTTAGGGAGAAAGACAGGAAGGAGTGGGGAACAATCCTCGGAAGACTTTGGGGGAATGTCTGCCGGAAAATTAAGGGAAATCATCGGACAGCGTAGCTTACGGTAGGATTTGAACCCACCCCCTCCCAGGGAGCTGTGTCCACTTGGCAACGCCCGTGGGACGTCGTCAATGTGAATCCTTGCAACTAACTTTCCAGTTGTTGCTTCCTACAACATGTTTCCAGAACGAAACTCCCGCTATCAATCACATTAATACGTGGAGGGCACTCAACTAGGTCAAGAGCAGATGGTAGAAGCCGAAGAAGAGTCACTCTTTCCCTTTTTCCTCAACAATGTTGCAAAATGAATTGTAGGTAGACTTCTCTAAAAGCGAAATGAGTTCAAAAAAAAAAATCACTGTACTGCATAGATGAATCAAGAACAAGGAAGAGATGGTATACGTTCTGAGCTACGTCTTCCTCGTCTTGAGCTTTGCATAGTAGTCCCTCCTCAAGTTGGGGTAGGACCTATACTAAACCCCCTGTCTCCACTGCTTCCAGTGTTCCTTTGCACCTGTCTTAGTAATTTTTGCATCGCGGTGCTGAAACAGGTGTACATAATCCAAAGCAAGCATAGCCCTCTGTGTTCCAATGGACTCGGCCGCCCTACGGCCTTTCAACTCAGTACACAGGCCTGAGCTTGTTATCCGCATTAGGAGCTGAGGCCAATGCAACCACAGAAGCACGAACGCAACACATAAAGGTTATCCCAGATAAACGTAAAAAACGGTGCTTCGCACCGATGTGAACCTGCATGGAAAGTTTCGCAGCGAAGCGGGCAATAGAGACGGAGAAAATGGGCACCGCGGACAGTGAAACTCATGCGGCTCTGACGTCACACCCATTGCCACCGCCATTGAGGCAGCGCACGAGAAGTCACGTGTTTACGGCTGCCAATGGGAATGGACGCAGCTCTGAGGTCTGTGATGTCCGCGCGTTGCTCGGGAGTGCGTTCGGGGCTTGTATCTCACTAGGTATGACACGAAGAAGATGAATGATTTTTTCCTCTGTATTCTGGCGTGCAATACAATGTGGCCACGATGTAATGAACCCCTTTAAGCTTCACAACTCCCAGTTTGATATTGCGAGTGAAGAGCGCTAGTTGATAGTGCTAGACGCTGTGGGATAGAGATCCGTCTGCCGGTCAGATGTGCTGTCTTTACACCGCCTTTCTCGTGCAATTTTGCTCGCTACTTTCTATACGTCAATCATATAGCAAAGGGGCTTGTGGATAAATTTCGTATGCCATACCCCGTACGTCGATGACCCTGTGTGGGAGCATGCTCATCTCACATTGGTACCCTGGGATACCATCGGAGTACCTACCGGGATATATTCCCCACGATAGGCCATTTCCTACGAGAATTTCTCCCATCGACGGGTGCAGTTTCTGGCAGTAATCAAGGTACGTTTGTAATTCTTTGGACTTGACTTGCTTGACGTCCACCAACACCTTTTTCTGGGCTTCTTCCACTTGTGCTCTGCCGAAAAGACAGTATTTTGGAAATATAGTATTGTCGTCACATGATGCAAAATGGTAATGAACTAGTATTAGCTCGATGGCTGCGCGTAGGCCTTCGTGCGCTGGATGCCATGGAACCCATACCCATTACACAGGGAAGCTGAATGTCATTTAGAGTGCATGACGCTCATGAGTGCATCAGGAGCTCTGGCCCCTCTGACGTCAGACCTCAATGCCGGAGTTTGTTCAAGGTTTTGTATCGCAACAAATACAACACACGTAGAATACATTTTTTCTCAGTAATATACTCTGGGTTGTAGTACAATAATCACATGAACCACAAACATTAAAGCGTTACAGGTGACAGGACAACCAAGTAATTGTGAAAGGCAAAGGGAAAGCAAGCCTTATGCCAAGTACTCACGTTCCTTTTAGAACTGCACACTGTTCTGTGAAGTTATCTTTGACGATGACTGCAACAAGATGCGTCAGGCTTCGATGAACTCCTTTGTACACAGCACCGCTGTTTGCAATACTGTGGGAGTACAAATTGGGATTGTTATTCGGGTCGATCCACACAAAAAGCAGACTGTTTTGCTTCGTCTCTTGGTTTACACAGTTACGTGCTCTTTCGGCTTGAATGTCTTTTACAAATTCGGGGTGCGAAAATCGGGTCCTATTCCTTTATTTGTTCAGGAATCCGCTGCGATCGTAGTGACGCACAAAGTCCGCAGCAAAGTACACTAGGTGACACAAAGTACACTGGCCTTCTTGATCTGGCGAAGTCATAAGCTTCTCACCAAAGAGACAACACTTAATTCGCATACGTGAGGCTTCACCAGGCTGTTGTGCTGACTGAATGCGGCCGCTTGCCAAGGGAAAGGCCCGCCGGATAAGGAAGCTTGGTTATAGTGGGCTAGAAAGTTGTGTGGCGACTGCATGGTTTCTCCCCAAGCAGCACAATGTACTGAAAGTCGAGCGCGATAGGGGTGGACGGTATGTGTCTTAGCAATGTTCTTTAGCATCACGAGTCTGTTCAAGGGCTTCCACCTACCCGTCCACCCCTACTGCACTTGACTTTCAGTACATTTTGCTGCTTGGGTAATTTCTCCGGGATGACTGAGTTGGAAAGGAAACGAACAAAAAAGGGAGAGAAGGCTGGCCGTGGCGATATCTGCAACAACGACACAACTGATAACGAAGACACGAGCGCCTCATGCCCTCGTTTGTTCGTATCGCATTCCATGCATTGATATTCGCGCACCGGTGCTCTCGGACAAAGAGCAATAGAACATCACGTGACTTAGGAAAATCCGCCAGAGCGCGGTCCTATCGCGGACTTCAGCGTCCCTGGAGCATCCGTTTTTGGGTTCCTGAAAAACTTGCCGATTGACACACCCATCGTTCTTGCTCACCATATAGTATGCTGCGCAAGATGCAACGGGTGTCAAACAACAGCAACTTTATTTGAATGATGATGAGTGGGGAGTTTCATCGCCAGGGGCGATAGACCCGGGTCTTTCGTGCTGGAACATTACAGTTACAACCAAGTTAACAATGAAGAATACAATTACATTACAGCTGAAGTCAGTCCGAGGACGGTTTGCACTCGATTCACAGCGTGAAGGTGTCTTTTACTGGAAAAAGTGAGGTCCACGTCTAAACTCGTTAAAAGCACCTAAGAAGGCCAATGGGAACGGTTACCTGAGAAAATTCTCCACGGCAGGATCTTGACTCGTTTCACTTTCCTTTCCTCGTTTCCACTGGTTTCCGTTTCTCTTATCATCGACCTTATCAGAACCTACTTTCCAGGCCTTTGCAACAACCCCTGCCACAAGTGCAGTCTTCAGCAACCATGCTAAAAACAGTGCCATGATCTGCAGCTCCGTGACACGTAGGTAGGTTTGGCTTTTGTCCTGCACAGGGCTATGACAGAGTAGGCGTCACCTGTGGTAACGAGGATGGGTTTACTGTCTCGTTGCTGCGCCATGAAAGAAGCAGCTTTAAATCAATTGTAACTATGTAGAGTAATAAATAAATACATACAGTAAGGAGCACCTGAGTACAAGGAAATGATACACTTCATCGTTACCAGTCGAGTGCAATGACCATTATGCAGTAATGATGGTTCTTGATGACGGTTAGCGCACTTCACTGTTCCTCTAGAAACAATGTTTTCCATTTCGGGGGCTCAGGTTTCGCTTTGTGGCTGAGAGCCTTAGGCAGCTTTCTGCACCAACTCGGCCCAACTTTGGAATTCATGTCAACTGGACGACGGCACCAACCATCACCAACCATCACCAACTCGAGTTGGCGGTAATCTGTCGCCGAGCGAAAACCTCACAAGTTGCTCGTGCATCAACCAATCAGTGATAGGGGCATTGCCACGTGACCTATAGGTCCACTCCCGATGGCGATGCAATTTCGTTCGTGCCGGACTACTACCTCATACTAATAAATTGTATTGGTTACGAATTGTGTAGGCATAGCTGAGAAATATTTTTTCCCCCAACGGCACACAAACATACGAACAGCCATTTTTTAAGAGATTGCTCCACTCTTGGCGAAGTAAGCTGACGTATAAGGTTGTTTGTGGACGAAGCTGCCAAGTTGGTACGTGTGAACACGGAAACTGCACAGTCTCGAAGTTGGTCGCAAGGCGTTGGTCCTAGTTGGTGCAGAAAGCTCGCCCGTGTGAACGATGCCTAACAACCAACGCCACCATGGTATGACAAATTCTAATGACGAATAATTCGTCGCTTTACGTGCGAGACAACTGTGATCATAGCGTCAAATATGACCGCGTCCATTTATCAGTGCATGTCACGCGATGTGCAAGATACAGGAAATAACTGAAGTGAATGTAGCCCAGCAAGGTTACATCCTGGACTACAACCTTAACGACGAACTCGTTACCAAATCAAATAACGCGTTTTGTTCCGTCTATTTCGTGTCATGTATGTCTTATCGAGACAGTGCGCAACCAAAGACAGACTTACCTCGCTGAACTTGCTTTTCGAAGCGCGTAAAGATGCGAAAAATTCCACCTTGCAGGAGACGTGCACCTGGCTTTCGTAATATATTTTTTTGTGTGTTTAGTTGTTCATTAGGTTTTCTCATCGTTCCCCAGTCTGCAAATAAGGAAAGGCAATAAACTCGAAGACCGGGAGCGAAAAAAACATCACTGAGAAAGGTGTTAACGAAGCGCACGAACTGAAGACGTGGAAGCCGCAGACCAGACGTAATTTCTTAAGACAGGTGATTAGCTAGAACATTTTGCTGAGCGTTTTGAAATGTCGTTGCATTGTAATGATGGAGCTCACAATAAACCACATTACCGGTGATGGACTTCCTAGGAAGTATCACAATCTTCATTATACTACTCAGTACAACCCCATCTATGAGACCCATCCCTAGACAAGCGCTCAGATGGAAATGATTTCGCAGAATTGACAACGTCGAGCATATCAGGAGCACTCTGATGCTATATGGATGCAGCAGGAACGTGGATTGTGCTCTGTGTGGGTGCGCGTTCTCATATTTATACTATATGCTTAAAAAACGGTTGCGACGGTTGAGGTGTTGGCTGCACAACCCATTCTTTGCAACAGAATTCAACTTTCTAATGAACGTCAAAGGATGCCAGCAGCGAAAATGAAATTTACGGACTATCTGTCATCATTACGGACATGACGATTTCCAGAGAGATTTATTTCGGACATTGTTCACCAAAGTCACAGCTATGCAAGTATCAGATTATAGACCTATGGAGCCAAATTGCGCAGAAATATTGGCAAAGGTGGTACTAATGGAGAGGTTCATAATGGGTGGGCTCAACAATTATACAACCAAAGCGCCCATTGCAATGTCGCAGTCACTGTTTCGCTTTAAGAAGCTTCTGAGATGAACCAGCCACGATCACTTCTTGGTCTTCCAACGGCTTTGGGGCAGGCTTCGGAAGGAGGAGGTCGTAGTAAGAATCAACCCAAAGGTATAGGACACCCTGTGGATCAAACAAAAACTAGTATTGATCATTTCCATGGCAACCAGATGCGTACTTCGCAATTCCTGTGCATCTGCGTCGAGTCAAAGTATACCGAACATCATTCCTGACATAATTTCCTCTCAAATACTGTGTTTTTAGTTCAGGTTATCGTCTCGAATGTGATTACCTGCTCAGTAGAGCTGTAAAACAGATACGTTTCTTCTGTTGCTTGAAGAACGCTACGTAAATACTTTCCACAGACAGCAGCACGCGAACGTTCTTATTTGTTCACCATATATATCTCACGCTCAGACAAGATAACTTTGCTTGCTGACAATACTATATGCGTAACGCGAAAGTAATGCGAATCATTACTACTAAATTGACAGAACAAGATTTCATAAACGTCCCACTCATCCGTATATCCCTATACTACATCGTGGTGACGTCCCTGAGACGTTGAATGAGTTGTCACTGGTCTCTTGGATGTTCCACAAACGACCCCGGGATCTGCAAACTGCTTTGTACATGGGAATCCAGAGCGCGGTATTCTGTAAACGTGCCTGGGACATATGTTGTATATAGTGGGCAAAAATGTCGCTCTGGGATATCTTATGCATATCATATGAATGTTCGGATATTCAGGACGCGACCGACCATGCAGGGATGTCCCAGGGATATTAATGGTTGAAGTGCAAAGGTGCAGGCGAGCTAGTACACTGTGAAAGGACGGATAGACGTGAACGTTTTTGAGAACGTGTTGAGTTTGTTCTTTTTTGCTCCTTCTCTCAGGCTTTTCGTCGTTTCATATAAATGGTTTGCCGGGCTGGGTGGGTTGCTTTTCGGTATCGTGGCAGCAACTTGATTCGGTGAGGTCGTTCCGCCATCTACCGCCTTTTAGAATGACACAGTTTTCCACAAAAGCTAGATTTTGACGGCGTTTCGTCATCTCTGTTGGGATAAAACCCAAATGAGTTCGCGAGATTGCTTGCTGTACTCAACGGCTGAATCGCGACGTTTTGGCGTCTTTTGAATTGCGCAGTAAACGTTGTTCACACTACCAGCTCCTAAAAAAAGTCCGATATACTCACACAGGCGACGATCTCGAAGCCCAGGTAGGCGGTATATCTGGCCTTTGTGACAGGACTCTTCAGCTGCGTATATATGTACATATTGAAAGCAAATCTAGAATCGTGTCAATCAGTTGGCAAGTAGCTTTCTACTGACGTCTTGGGAACAATCGGCACTTCTATAGGACTGATAACAGAATGCAAGCATTCGTAAGCAGACAGCGAAGAAGAGAAACATAGAGAAGGGAAGTAACAGATTTGGGTAAAGGGCCTTGTGGCCCTGACCCAGTGTCTAAGCGCGAAAACCGCCATGATAGTTACGACTGCCAACTCCAGCAGTCGTAAGTACGGCTAGCGTCAAAGTTAACTTGAACACTGCTCCAGTCTGCGAAGTGGAGCCGTAGAGAGCCGAAGAGAGCCACTCCTTGGCAGCGCCTAGCAGTCGTCATCAAGTCTCGACCTCAAACGTCCAGGTAAACCGATTATCTATACGCCCAAACTAACATGGCAGCCGTGTGTAGGTGGCTGCGCATGCGCATACGCGCGCTCGGAAAACGTCCATTAGGATGGCTACAACATCAAAGGCTCACCGACGCTCAAGCAATGAGCTCAAGGACGGCAGTAAAGGCTGACTTTACATCAACTACCGTCCTTGAGATCATCCTTGCTTGGGCGACGGCGAGGCAGTATTCGTCCTAATTGCCGATCCAGCTAATTTACGCTACCATCAAGACCTAGTTCTTCGGTACTTATCATACCAGCTGCGACGTCTTCTTCTGCCATGTTCTAGGAGCCTCGAAAGTTACAGGACCTCAGCAGAAAGTGGACTGAGACTGTTTCGCAAACTATTCTCTTCCATACGAATGAGTGGATCTCTCGCACTTCATTTAGTGCAGATATCACTAAATCTTGTTTACTTACGAGCATAATTATCCCGCTCTGGTTTTGAGGAACAGAAATCTGTGCAAGACGTTGGAAAAATGAAGGCAGTTTTATAAGACCCCTCTGAACACATTTCCTATTGCGGAACCTCACTCAAATGCTCAGTCCGCGAAATATAAGTGCTGTTAGTGAGAGTTATATCATTGTAACAAGTTTTTGAAGGATCTTGGATCGTGGTTACTGTCATCATCACGTGATGAGATGTTGTGATTTTCCAAGATTGGGGGCGATTTTCGCGTTGCAGGATGGACAGCACATTTGTCCGTTTGAAGTCTAACTATATATGTGGCGTCGACGTGAAGCACCAGTGTTGCCAGGCGGGAGCGCGCGTGTTATGCCTACGTGATGTTTAAAAAAATATTGGGGATTGATTTTGTAAAACTTACGCATCGCACAGCCAAACAGTGTGAGGTAGGCAGACTTTAATTCACACATTTTGTAAGACTAAAGTTTGGTTCGGATTTTCACTTTAATCAACAGGTTTATACTTACTTCTATAGATGCATTAATTCCAACTTCCTGAAATAACATTCCATAAATGTTTATGCGAGTCAGTCAAGTTCGCACAAGATGCTGCGGAAAATAAAAGTTTACCCGCTTTGTGTCGTCGAAGTGACCTGATCCCTTAAACACTTGCTCTTGCTGCGTGAAAGGACGTACACATGAAGCACACGAACGCAATCCAACATCAAGGAAGGTGGAATACTCAGAGTGCAGGTTTTTGGCTCCGTTTTTCTTTATGACAAATATACTCTCATTTCGGGCTTCATTTTTGTGTGCCCATGAACAGCAGTACGCTTTAATATCTGCAGATGCCGCAACTATACGTTTTTGCTACACGACTTAAGTGGGTGTCACTAAGCGCTTATGGCAACTGCGATAGATAAGAATGAACGGCGGTAAAATTTTTAGGCGTGCGTGACAATGCCTTCCTGCTAACGTTTTTCTTTTATTTAGAAACACTTCCTGCAAATATTCTCCCAACATTAAACATAATGGCCTCAAACATGTGCTACAACAAAAATGGTCGCCGCCAGACCGCCGAGACTGCGATGTTTTCACAGGTTGTTAACGAGAGCATAATGATACGTGTTTTTTCGGCACAATGTCACACTGCACTAAAATCACATAAACGCGCTGTCTGAAAATACTTGCTTGTGGTTGTCGGGGCCCGTCATTTTTTCTCAATGTTTTTACCTGTACCTCGAAGCCTGCCGTCGAGGCTACGCGGCCGGTCCCCCGTAGAGAAGTGAAGTGAGGTTGGGGAACTCACTACATTCATTTTTAGTGCACTTTCTGCAGAGTGTCACTAAAAAAGATGCCGTGTGACAGCGCAAGAATGACACTTGCGCTTAGTGTCATTCGTGTGCTGCCACACGACATCTTTTAGTGACACTCGGGAGGAAGTGCACTAAAGATCTACTGTGTTCCCCAAACTCACTTCGCTTGACCAAGTGTGTAGCCTCGACGGCAGGCTTTGTGGTACAGGTATAAATGTTGAGAAAAAGCGCCAACACCACAATATTTTTAAACATGCATTTTCAACGGCGTGTTTATTTCGTTTTAGTACGGTGTGATATTGTGACGAAAGAACACGTCATTACTCTCGTTAACAATCTGTTAGCCGGCGTTCACACGGGGCAACTTTTCCCAGCAACTCGAAGCAACGTCTTATGAGCAATGGACCTTTTTCACATCCGTGTGATATCCTAGCGGCTCTCCAACGAACCAAAACAAATCCACGTGGGTAGCACAAAGGACCAAAACCGGTCCGGCCGGAGTGGGACCGACGAACTCGCACCGTTCGTCCTCACTTCTGTCGTCTTCATACTGCGCCATCTAGTGAAGACGGAGATAGCCCTGTCCGCCGTCTCAAGGTCGTGCGCATAAGCCGTGGTGAAAGAGATTCATTTCGGGTTCGCGTTCACATGTCGCAACTCGGTAGCTCCACCCACAAGCAACCTTACGGCGACCGGAGAATGTCGGTTCGAATCCAACTGGTGGTGTCTTTTCTTGAGTTGCTATTTGCCATATTTTAGTGTGTGTGTTTTTTTTTCGCGAATTGTTCATTATTACCATCAAAAATGGCAATTCATATGTTTTCGTAACGTTAGTTAAAAAATAAAGTTATTTCTCAGCTGCCTGCCAGTGCAGGATTTGAACGAACGAAATCCACCACGCCTCCGGGAGTCACGTGGCAATGCTCCACCCTCGCTGATTGGCCGGTGCACGAGCAAGTTCTCAAGTTTCCGGTCGGGGAACGATTATACGAGCAACTCGAGTTGCTGGTGGTTGCCAGTGTCGGCCGAAGCTTCGCGATCGTAGTTGCCATTATTGCTTAAGTGACACTTAAGTAAGCCGTGCAGGAAGCATGTATAGTGAAAGTGACATTCGCTTGGTTGGAGTGTACTTGACGAAAATGACGCTAAATTAGCCCGTGTGACAGAGGTATCGAGAATTCTGTGTGTTGTCTTTTCCATTCCTGTGTCTCCAGATTATTCGTCATCGCAGAAGGTGGGATTTTTAATACAGTTCTCGAGCTAACTACAATAAACGAAGATTGATTGATTACCATTCGAAAGGCTACCCAGTAGAGGACAACGACGTCAACGACGGCGTTGGCGATGAGGTAGCGGAGGTAAGTGATCAGGAACCTCCTGCGGCTCTGGAAGAATGATTGAAGCAAATTACGATTACAAAACGGCTGATGAAACTCACCAGCTACACAATCATTCGCCTTCACACACTTTCCTATGGCCGGCGAGAAACCTTTACTACAGTGCATGACACCAACACACGATGTGCCCGGTACGCTGAGATTTCGGCGGCAACACTAATCCGACCACTCTGGAGTGGCACGTGATCATAGTTGTCTCACAACCAAGAGCCATGAACCGTGACGAATCATCGTTATCAGCACAGCGAGCATCGTAATGAGACACTTGGGGATTAATGTATATTATTGGCCGTATTGAGACGTTCGTTGTAGTGAGACTTTTGCCGTAATGACGTAAAATCGAGAGCCGGGGTGGTAATATCGCCGGAAATTCGATTAGAGTCCGGTGTGTACTTATTGATCTTGCTGCAACGCGATAGTTAGAGCATTACACAATGAACTGCTCGAGATCCTGCTTCATTCATGAAGCCACCATTCAAAATATTTCCCCTCTCTCATCACTGTGTAATTTCATTCACAAAAAAGGCACCAAACACGAGCCATGAGTGGTGCGCAGTCATCTTAGAGGCCAGATCGCAGATGGCGTGGCGAAGCAGCACCGTACAGCGAGCGCAGCTCGGCAGTTCGGGCCTCGAAACTCACGATCGCAATCATCTGATAAGGCGTGAGTTCAGCCGCGGCTACAAACTCAAGTGAAGGTCGACATGGGGTATGTCAGTGAGCTCGATCATACCGCATATTAGAGCACTCACCAGATAACATCACACTTGTAAACAGAGCAGGTGTAATATTATCTGGTAAGTGCACTAAAATGGGGCATGATCGTACTCACCGATGGTGCCATGTCGACATACACGTCGGTTGGCAGCCGCGTCTGAACTCCCGCCTTATCAGATGACTGTGAGCTTCGAGGCCCGAAATGCATAGCTATGATAGCGAGCAGTGGCGAAGTCCGATTTCCACCGAATATTCGTTTGCTACGCGCACAGCACGACGGCGGAATCTCCACATCAGTGAGTGAGTGAGTGAAGTCAGCATGACCCATTCATTTTCCAGCTCTCTGGACGAAGCGAGCTTAGAGGTTGCTAATCAGGCACGATCACTGTCCTTGCGGAAGAGCGCGTGCTACTTGGTGCACAATACGCTGCTGAGGGGCGAACCAAATCGAGAAAAGTGGCACTCTCGCATTGTGCGCTGTTCGTGCAATCGACAGCATATATGGACTAACCCAATATACCCCGACGAACAGGACAGCCGCCATGACGCAGTGGATACAGATGATGGTCGATGCGACGAACTTGATGTCCACATCAAGTTGGGCTTCTGGAAGGAATGCCAAATATAGCGCTTTAGTAAATGGACAAAAATGAGCTCGCACAAGTGAGACGGGAAAAGTACATTTGAGGGGTTCCATGCCGAATGGATAAAAGGAAAAGTAACATACTTGGCCTCGAGAACATGTACAGGAGGAGAAGTTGCCTGACCTAGGACAAAGACAGGAAGAGGGAGCTAATGATGCACATGGGCTACGGACAAAATACTAAGCTATACTAATATAGACACGAGATACTAGGAGCCAACAGACATGAGTGTTTGCGCCTGATTCAATGTATTCCTATACGAGGCAGAACTTGTATCGAATTCAAGTGATAAAAGCTGCCAGCGGGGGCGCGCTAATACAACAGTCCTTCTAAATGCGGTGCTAGCACTCATCGGTACGACTAACAGTGTGGCCAAAGGTCGGTTTGGCTGGACAAAACCCAAAAACTGAAAGTTCAGATCTTAGTAGGAAACACATTTCCAGGTCATGCTACAGTCCTGGGACCAATCGAAACCGTTGGAAATGTCGGTTTTCCCCTGCAACTCTTATCGCAACAGTGGCATAGAGAAATACAACAAGTTCACTTGAAGATGATTGGGGAGTTTCATCGCCAGGGGCGATACTCTACCCCATTGCTGGTAGTGATGTGGACCGGTTATGTCCAGAAAGATCAAAAGAGCTTTGAGCGCAGAGTGTTGGTGGGATGGATTCAGCCAGGGACCAAGCAATTTTGATAGGGCTAGAAGGGGCGGGAGTCCAACTGGCTAAGAGACTCGGAGGGTGCGGTTCGGGAAGGTCGGTAGTGTGGGCAATGAAGAAGAATGTGCTCCAGATCCTCTAGGGCACCGCAGTGACGTTCTAGCCTGATTATATTGGATGAAAAAGCGACAAAAATGCGCAGTGGAATTCTGCGGAAAAACATCAAGTGTGCCAACCTATATCGTATACTTACAAAGCTCATCGCAGCATATATAATATTACATATCTTCCTCCCAAAGCATAGACAGGGTAATTCGCACATGGTTCACTATTCTTGGTACGGGGTGCAAGACCTACGTGGTGAAAATAGTATGTAAGGAAAGCGTTGTTGCTGGACGTTATTACAAAAGGGATTTGACGGAGCCTCGTTATCGATAAAATAGGACTCAGCAACTGTTATTTCAGAAATTGAAATTGCCCAAGTTGCTGCATCACATAACGAAGTCTTAGGCGCCGTGTGCTCAGTTTACGGAGCACGTTAAATGATGTTCTTGCCTTAGTACCAACAACAGCGGCGTCGCTGATTATCATAGTTGTCTCACGACTATTACAGAAGGAGGTTTGTCTACCGCTAAACTTCAAGCAGAGAACGGGAGACAGTGGGAAGTGTCGACCGATAGATAAGAGGACATTGACGACCGCGAAGGGAACAAATGTGAAGTTGATCGCGGGGCATTCTGTACAAAGCGTACTTCAACTGGTAAAATTTGTGATTGCTACAGGAGACCATACGGCAGTACTCACGACAGGGGCGTATAATTTGACATCACTTACTACAGGTGACGACTTGAAGAACAGTTTCATTCCAATTCACCTTCTTCTACTTCTTCTTCTTGGGGTGGCTACAGTATCTTCTTCTTCCACCACTAGGTACAGTGGCCGGCTACAGTATGCCGGATAACCTAGTGGTGGTGGTGGTGATAGGCCTCGCCGTTGTCGGCCCCACGGAGGTGGGCAACGTCACGACTAACGCCCTGGAGGAATGTGCGTCCTGAGCCGCCTTCTAAGGAAACTGTGCCAAAATATGTCTCAAAGCGTCTAAGAAAAACTCAGGAAAATCCCCAGACAGAACAGCCGGCAGCGGGTTTCGAACCCGCGTACCTCCCAGTCCCGACGTGACACGGCCAGCACGCTACCCGCTTAGCCACGAGAACTCCGCAATCGAAACTGTGCCAGGTGGAACTGTGGGGACGAAATCCAATTTGGACCGGGCGGAGCCAATCACGGAGCACAACGAGGTGAGATAGTCTGTCAAAGACCTGTGCAACATGCTCCACCAGATCAGCAAACACGGCAGTGAGCGCAACGGGCCTTAAAGTGACCAGCGAACAGCCTTTTTTCGGATAGGACAAGTGTTATCCTCGATAGTTTCCAGCTCACCTGTTTACCTTGTGATGGGAAGTTGTGCGACCTCGAGAAAATATTCTCTTCCTTCCTCTGCCCAGTAGGAGAAGAAGAAGAAGCTCGCTAGGCCACCGACTGGCGTTGAACTCATTTCCGAACGCCAATCTTCAGGAACGGTAAGTGAAAATGTGCCTGCTACGAGACTAACCCACCGCATCCTTAGCTATGAAATGCATGTTTTTGCAAGGTTCAGGAAGACCATTCGAAATTCCATAACATCAGGCCTATCATTTCTATTCTCATTGCAACTTACTAGCGTTTTCAAATTAGTTTGATCTCTCGATCAACACATCTGCCTCGGTGCATCAGTTTGTAGCGTGTCTATAGTCTGAGCCCTAGATTACGGTTGAGGACGCCACAAACTTAGCGGCGGCGTACAAGGGCGTACGTGGGACCCTCATGTGGGCAACCTCAGTCCATGGAGTGACCGACCGACTTATGGCGAATTTGCATTCATTTCCTGGCAAATTTGCCAGATTCTGAGCACTTGTGTTGGCATGGTCGAAACGTAGCAATCTCACGCCGTTTTCCTATATCGCCTGGAACCTGCCAGCGAGTATAGCTCCGTGTTGGGACCACTCGTTTTTAAAAATTAGTGAAAGCGTTTGGAAGGTAAATATTGCATAAAAGTGAAAGAAGGTCATATACTGAATCTAAAAATGTAAGCTAGCACCTCTTTTTACACGGTCCCGATTCGGCCGGGCAGCGCGTTGCCCAACTGTGTCCGGTGTCGTCACACCCTGCGCCGCCACCTGTGCTTTTGCCTGTGCGACTATAGCTGGGCCACCTGACAGATTACCGCTACAGAGACTCTCCAGTAGCCTGTAAACGTGGCTGCTGACAGTGATGTGCTTTGTCATCGCCATGAACAGTGTGCGTAACAATGCGTCTGGAGTATATCAAACGATAGAGCCCTGAACAGCCATGGCACCACAGCAGCATCCAAGGGCGCTAGATTCTTTGTGCCCGCTTTCAGGAGGCAACGGTCACGTCATCCAGACTAGCAATTTTCCACGAATTGAGACGAATTGACCACGCGAACAGGCCATTAGGCAAAACACCTTTGACTTCTCAACTGACATGTCAACCATAAAATTTTGGATGCACTTTTGAACTTGTTCGTTTATGTTTATTGCCTACTATATTGTGCCATAAAAACACTCAATTTAATCGGTCAGTGACTGATCAAACATACTCAAGAACGTTGTCTCACCGTGGTGATCTTCTCTGTCGACCTTAAAGGGAGACTTTGGAACGAAATGGATTTCAAGCTCTCGGTATTCCCACAATGATTTACACGACCTGAACACAGTTGCGAAAACGAAGGTGGAATCATAAAAACGACTTTCGAAATTTGAAAAAGTCTGGCTCCCACGGAACGTCAATGGAAGTACTTCTTTCTTTCTTTCTTTCTTTCTTTCTCTGCTCGGCCAGCGTCACCGTGCATTAGTCGTACCATTCCTCCGCTGTTTTCTGACTCTCAGGGGAGCAGATGGCCACTGTTTCTTTCCATCTGTGTCTGAGTGATCTGATCCCCAATCTTCGTCCATTGTTTTGTTTCGAGAATGTAAGACAGCGGCTACGACCGGCGTGGTATATACTGCTTGACCGCTCCATGCAGGGTGACGTAACGCGTTGGCCTTCGGAGGGGAAAGTGTTTTGAGACTCCTCTTCACATTCCTCTTTCGGTTTGATTGCTCGCTTATTTGAAGCATAATTCGTCACACGAGAAAGTAACAACGTTGATGGCAGGTATACTGTGTATGCTATATGCACCAACTACGATGTGCAGCAATTTTTTCACCGATCGTTTCGGAGTAGCCCTGTAACGCCATTTTACACTTCCACATTTTTTTTTTCAGTTGTAGTTGAGCCATAAAGAGTACTACTGGTGTGCTCAAAATTGACGAGTCTTGTTGCAGAAAAATCTATCTAAATATTTTTCACCTAGAGCAAACATACGTAATTCAGAAGCACCCCCTTACTTAGAGGGGGTACGAGTGGTCAACGAGACGATATGGCCTGCTACCAAAAATAGCTTATAACTGTTGCTACAATTAGGGATAGTAGCGCTAAAGTAGAAGTTACTCGGGTAGGGCGATATCTTTCACGCATCAGTTTCCAAACTTTCGTCGGTACACTACTAGTACAGTAACATCAGCTACTTTAACTGGGTAACTGTAAACTGTAGTTACGTTTTGGAAAACTATAATTATTAGTCAGTTTCTATTTCCACAATCGAGCTGTAATTGTAATTTTTTTGCTGTTTTTAAAAGTATAGTATGACTTGCATATGACCGGTCTGTATATTTTTTTTTTCTGTACCCTGAAACAGGCCTCGTAGTTGCGCACAACAACATACCTTGTCCTCATGCGAGTAGTATAGAATGGTGATCGATCTATGCAGATGGTCAGTTCAAAGAAACCAGGCCCGGTAGATTTACCCAAGATTGCGAAGTCAAGCGACCTTCGTTCGGAAGCAGTTCAGTACCCGACAGTCGATGAGGCATTGGCCGAGCAAATTGGAAACCAGCAACAGAAAGAGAAAAGGGAGCACTGGGACAACAGCCTAGAGTTCTTGTTCTCCTGCATTGGGATGTCTGTGGGCTTGGGCAACATTTGGAGGTTTCCCTACATTGCTTACGTCAATGGGGGCGGTAAGGTCGTCGGTAGCACTAATAATTGGACAAAGACGTTCAGTTCTTGCTTGCAGCGGCGTTCCTCATCCCATACTTGATACTGATGATAACTGTGGGGAAGCCCATGTATTTTCTGGAGCTCATTCTGGGGCAGTTCCAAAGTCAGGGGCAGTTTGCTGCTTTCAACTGTTTTCCACTAAGCAAGGGTAAGATGTGTTGCCTTTTCACGCAGGTCCCCCAAGGTCGCCATTTTCCCATGTATTTGTTCCTATCCCGATGCGTGCAATGCCGGATGCCGCCCTTAGATACCCCATTGTTACCAGACGTTGGCTTGCGTGGATTGTAGCGCGCTAAAGATCCAGTTGAAGCACAATCCAAGCCAGGCCAAGTCACCGAAGGAGAAATGGACGACTGCAGCGCCTGCGGCGCCTGGTACGACACGTACGCTATGTGGTGCACGCAGCCGTGCACTAGATCCTTCCGATCGCTCAACACGTTTAAAAACGGGACCAAAAAGTGAAACACGACAGAGAAAGTTGTTATACGCGTTTCATTTGGACATATAAAGACTAGATTCATTCGCAGAAACAACAAAAACTTTTCGCCGCTAAACTTAGCGCGCTGAAGTGATCCGGAACGGCAACAGTGGGGTATCTAGTGGCGGCCTTCTTCGTTGCACGCTTTTCCGAGGTGAGTTTGGGGGACCTGTTTTCACGACTGCCCATTGTTGCTTTGCAAAGGAGGCAGCATTCAGCCTATTTATACCTACTTGACAGATTACGTTGGAAGAACATATTCTTGCAGACAACGTTCCCTAATGATTCTTCATAGCTGCCCTGACACAAATTTTGGTGTCAAACAGCATGAATATTGCATTGCATTAGCAAACTCTTATGTGACTGCTCACGATGTACCATTCTTCAAAGTCCTGTCAGTACTTTGCTTCACTAAACTGCATGTGCCATCAAGTTACGCCTGCTAGATGACTTTGTAGCCTTTAATGTACTTCACACTTTGCTAATGGGGTCATGTGATATATCAGTGACTGCAAACGCTTGTTATTGCCGAAACGCCAATGCACCGTCATCATTATGATGTATTGTGTCATCGCTCTCTTTCTTATGATTCTCTGACCTACTGGTCTGACAGAAGTTTTCACCATCTCAGCATTCACAGCGTATCTTGTCCGTGTCACATCACGAGCAATGTAGTCATGTCTCGTAACTCACCTAACAGGAACACTAATTATCCACTTGGTGTGGTCGCGGCCGCTACCAAGAATTTATTTATTTATTTATTAATTTAATTAATTTATTTATTCAGAATTCGTTATCCGTATCCAGACATGAAGTACTGGAGACAATAGAGACTAGAAAAGATCTCCTTCAAGGATTGGCTAAAAAAGCAGTGGCCATTCATATCCGAAAGCCGACGTACGACAACATTCTGCGGGAACAAGAGAAGTGCTTTGCGCTATATTCGCTAATCTGGAAATACGCTACCCAAAAGTGGGTACTGAGACGAGGCGAGACATGGCTGCAACAACTCCCAGAGAGTTTTTATACACGCTGTTGCCACTCGCTGTTAGGCCTCAGATCTGATTTTCCCACTACACTTTCAGGCGTAGGCGTTGCCATGGGATACGCCTGTTTCTTCGTCTGTCTTTACTTCAACATTATTCTCGCCTATGCAATGGTCTACATTGTTCATTCACTGAAGACGCCTTTGCCGTGGACAGAGTGCAACCCTGAATGGGCTGATGATGAGTGCTTCGTACGGGGAGTGACTTATAATTGCAAGATGGTGGAAAAGAGGCTTGTTGACATGTAGGCTTACATATGTGTACCATAAGCATTGCGGATAACTGGCAGGGCTCGAACTGTGTAAAAATTCATTGTTGCATAACGTAGCAGCAATTTTTTGATTTAATATCATAATCACAAGTTCTGCAGCTGCCACATCACACTATGCTGCTTCCAGTTCTTGCTTTGGAGAATAGCCAAGCTGCCGCTAATTGCAGGCTAAACTTGCTGATTATATTTTAGCCGACCTTAAAACAGCCCTGCAGTTGGCTTTATGCTGCCCATTTCGGCAAATGTGTGCCGGCTTTCATCACTGCAAAAGAAAGACCACATATAAGACCGTTTATTTTACATGTTTATCGTTCTTGTTTTTCTGTTTGTGTTCTTGTATCTTTCTGTTCACCAATAAGAGTGTTTGCATTCGATTCCCATTGCTGGTGCCATTTCATCAACTGCCATATAATCAAGAAATGCAGCTTTGTCTCATTTGCATTGTGACGTAATGAAAGTGTGCATCTTCATCACAGAAGACTAGTCATCACTGCAATGGGCTCGCAGATTCTTATCCCTGTTTTCCAGATATGAACACAAGACGCTCTTGGACAACGACACGATTGAGATAACATACGGTCATCGGAAGGCACAAGTACCTTTTGGGATGTACCACAACGCCACCATGATGTGTACAAATGCAACACAGACTTCGGTGGAGCAGTTCTTCTAGTAAGCATGCGACATGGACGTAATGATTATACAGATGGAACCAAATGCATGTTCTGACCCTTCCAGCAAAGCAGTTCTCTCTATCAGCAAGGGCATTGAGTACCCAGGCGCTGTCAAGCCTGATCTGACAATCAGCCTCTTTCTTGCTTGGGTCATTGTCTGCATTTCGCTCTCCAAAGGAATTAAGACGTCTGGAAAGGTGTGCAGTTGTTGTCAGATAAGATATATAGTTACATAATGCAAGCTCCTTAATGATAATGTAGTATATAATTTCAAGAGATCACATCACCACGTTCGGTGGGTCAGTTAGGTTTGTTTTTCGGCCATCGTACTGTTTATGGATACGCTAATAAAACTATAAAACTAAAACTATAAACCTTGTGTACGGAATCGAATTAAAACATGGGGCTGCACCCCTTATTTTGACTCAGAGGTGAACAGGACTCTCGTATTCACGGAAGCTTGCGAGACTAGCAATATAGAGTCTGTGTTCTCTTAGGAAATGCCACTGCCGCACGTTTTCTGAACTGGTCCTGAAAGCATGCTACTTTTCATTCCTTTGTGTGCACGTCCTGTGCATCTAGTGATATCCAGTTATAGTCAGCTATCACGTTCTATCAATCTAACAAATTCTGAACTTAACTGTTGTAAAAACCATCTTACAGTTCATGCACAGCAAAAGTGTTGTGACTCATGCATGAGGAGGGGGCGAGAGGGTCTCGGTGGTAACGTCCCGTAAGGCGTCCCTAAAATGTCCCGCAGGATGTCTACAGGATTGCCAAAGGGATGTCTCAAGATGTTGATTGGCAGTCCTATGATCCAGAGTACACCGTTTGGTCGAATACTGGATATCCGCCGGATATCTTGTCAGCTCAGTAACATCATGCAGATGTTCACAGGACGTGTTATGATTTACTGGGTCTCGTCGGCTTTGGCGAAGAACGTTAACAACAGTGTGTCATGTGCGAGTGTTAAGGAACCCCCGGTGGGCAAAATAGAATAATGCACCGAACATGGCGGCGTCGCTCACGATCACAGTTGTATGGCTACATAAGAGCCCAGACATTTAGATCAAAGTAAAAGGAATGAGAGTTTGCTACACAACATATGCTTCACTAGTAAAGCGTGGACATATCTTACTGTTGTACCTTGAACTCTTGATCCGAACTTCCAGATTGTGTATGTGACTGCACCAGCGCCATACATTATTCTTGCTGTTTTGCTGATTCGTGGTGTTACACTTCCTGGTTCATTGACCGGGATCGCCTTCTTCCTCATACCTGACTGGGAAAAGATGCTTTCTTTTCAGGTAATGTATTTAACCTCCTCTGTGGTTGTTCTTCGCTAGAGCGCTTAAGAACAAACGTAAGGGATCAAAGCATGCTTTAAAGATAGTCATGGCCAAGAGTGCCAGATTTAAGTGGGGCAGGTGCCTTGGGGACCCCATCAAAAATGGGTCCCACAATTTCAGTATGGTGCAATGAAATAAATTTTCGAAGCGATCGTGCTACAAATGGTGTACAGTTCAGACTTCCTGAAAGACTAGTGACCAAACACGTTCTAACTTCCCATGCTGACTCCCGAGTCTCAGGCGAGAGACGCTGGCATGAATGTGTAAGCATAAGCGTAGATTTGAGTGGTGGAAACACTGCGAAGACGACGATTCATGTGTGTACATGTGTTGCAATAAAACAGTTACGAAGCAAGCAACAGCGCACTCTCTGAAAATGAACTTCACCGCATAGCATGCTCGTAGCCAACCATCATCTCGTATGATATCGTTATGCGTACGCCGTTTTTGTGACACTTACGCTGTTTATAATTGTCACAAATGATCACCTGATCTCCACAATTCATTCGTAGGTATGGCAGGCTGCATGTCAGCAGATGTTTTACTCCCTTGGTGTGTCGATGGGCCCTATTATCTGTCTTGGAAGCTACAACAACTTTCGCAATGACTTGAGAAGGTATGCTGCTTAGCCAGTTTCAGACGAGCACCTAGCTGTGTCTATCTTACCCAGAGATATAACCATAATCACTTTTGCTGACTTCATCACGAGTATATTTGGTGGACTCGTCGTCTTTTCTGTGTTGGGAAATATGGCGCACAACTTGCATGTTGACATTGAAGACGTCGCAGAGAAAGGTGGGTCGTACAAACAACAGTCTTTATAGATATTTATTTGTTGGGCGTGCTTGAAACATTTATATTATCGTGCGCAGTTATTACTTCCACACTGTGTTTCTGAAGTTCATTTTCCTCATGTTTGCCATCATTTACGAATGACAATGTTCCCCTGTATATACTGTTACACAGCTTCAACGAATGGCATTCAGTGTGAACGACGATCAATTTCTCGTGTGAAAGGGTTATAATTGGAGGTGAGTCGGGTAAGCAAACTTGAACCTGCACCCGCACAGTACCCGCGCGCGTATGACCTGCACCCGCACCCACAAGAATTTTATCAGGGCGACGCGCACCCGCAGTGCTGTCTGTATACCCGCATACCTGCATTGGGACCCGCAGGGGGAAGTGTTCCTCGTCCACTTTACCGCTGTTTCTATTTTGAAACAATGGAAATTTTGAGTGTTGGCTAAGTGTCTCGGACGGCTTCAGTCGTATGCCAATAAAGCTGCAATTCAACAGAGAGTCATATATGTCTGCATTAATAATCGAACTCGATCGCCAGAACTTGCCTGCTGACGTCTGGCGCATGGATTTATACGGCCAACGACATAGGGCGCTTCTGAGCTCGCGTGTGACAGAGAGGGATCATTTAGTTGGCCATGGAGTGAGGGTAATGCGGGCATATCCGCATTACTCGCGGTCGCATTGCGGGAACACCCGCGGTCGCATTGCGGGAACTCCCGCGGTTTGCCCACTACCCATAGCGATCGCGAATTCCTACCCGCAAATCGTGACGATGTGCTGGTACCCGCGGGTATACCCGCACCCGCGCTCAGCTCTAGTTATAATTGTCTCTACGGCCTTTTGCTATGTTCCTTTCATTCTATCCAGGACATGGCTTGGCTTTCGTGACATACCCAGAAGCTGCAAGTTTGATAAAATGGCCAAATCTTTGGGCATTCGCATTCTTCTTCATGCTGTTTTTGCTGGCCGTTGACAGTCAGGTAAGTGACCTCGTAAATCTGACTCAGCGAATGTGCCCCGCATCGAGGTCTCCAAATTTTACTTGAGTACTCCACAGTTTACGAGCATTCTTTGCATCGTTAGTAGTAACGTTTTACACTCCGTTGCCCCCTTGTCCTTCCGCCCACCGCGCTGGTTCTCGTAACGTGCGTGTCTCTCCTTCCCAGTATAAATGCCTCTGTAGGACAGGCTGCTGTTTGTGACATGATTTGCTTTCGTTACAGTTCGCCATGTTCGAATCTGTCCTGGTTCCTCTGAAGGACGAGTTCCCATTGATCAGGGGGAACTCTGGGAAGTTTCTCATTCTGCTTTCGCTCGCCAGTTTCCTAATGGGTATCAGCATGACAACGCAGGTGAGTAGTATCTCTTCCGATAACTCCAACCAACGTTGTCTCGACGAGTTCTGCTTGCAGGGCGGATTGTATGTGTTGAATTTGATCGACTCCTACTTGGGAGGTATGATATTCCCTATCATCGCTGTCTTTGAGCTCTACACGGTTTGTTGGTTTTATGGTAAGAATCGTTAATAGATATCTTTTAGTGGCCTCTTGCAATCAAACGCTGTCCGCGGCTTGACATGCATTAGCGTCGAATTACAATACTGGAAAGTTCCCGAACTGTACTGTGACAAAAATAAGGTAATCTATGACTCCCCCTGCAAACATGTTCTTCATACCGCAAATGGTGTCAATTAACGGACCTATGAGTAACCCGTGGTGACACAAACTTAACCTTCCTTGCTCAGGCATAAGAAATTTATCCCTGGACATCGAGTTTATGCTGGGCTCCCCTCCTGGCTATTTTGTCAAGTTGTGCTGGGGTGTTATCTGCCCGATAGCGCTGACGGTGAGTCTATATATAGCACAATATTTCCTTGGCCTTTGCCATGTGGATACCTTGGAGGTGGAGGCAATCTAACGTGCTCTTGTCTTACCTTACCTAACCTTACCCAATCAAAATATGTGGGTACGTTTTCGCTGGTGGTGCATTCTACAAATAAAAAGTTCTGACCATCTGTCGTGAGAGCGGTGGTCACGCATAAGAAGCTAAGAAGTATTGTCGTCATTGTATTGATTTAGAATCCCTTCCTTAATTTCCATTATTACGTCCCTGGGTAATGGAGATGCAGGAAGACGCGGTCTTCCCTGAACACCTGGTATGTCTCTAACAAATCATGCGAGTATAACCAGAGTATAACCAGGACTCGATCAAGTTGTCCTCTCTTCATTCATCTACGTCTGTACAGCACTTACGGCCTAAGTTGCATCGAGGTGCTAACACAAAGTAATATAAGATGGGTGCTGACTGCGTAGGTCAGATTGATAGGAAACATCCTGCAATCGGAGAAATGCAGTGCTTTCTAGTGAGCGGGTCAGAGCATGCAGTCCAAAAGTACGGCACTTGTTTGTGGCCACCTGCAGTCCTTTGCATTTTTTTTTCTTCAGGTCATTGTATTCGTGGGTATCTTGACGCACTCAAGGACATCTCAAGGAAGCTACGTCTACCCGCTGTGGGCAGATGTCGTCGGGTTTCTTCTGCTTGGTGTCGGTCTGGTGCAGATCCCCATTTTCGCCTTCATGTACCTCAGGAAGAACGACTACGTGCGTACGATTCTTTGAACGTCGTTTTTTATGACTGTAGATAAGGTAAAAGCGCACTATAAAGCACGCTTGGGAAGATGAAAGCTTTGTAATCTTATAAAGGGATGATCGCATCCGGTCAGGTCGATTTCGAAACTATAGTCTCGTGGACCACACTCTAAAACCAGAACCTCACAGCACGCTGTGCGCCAACCATTGCCGTGAATGATAGGGTTATCGCCTATGATATTTGAGGGGAGAGGGAGGCGTACGTCTTTTTGTGGCAATTACCGTATATCCAAATTGCCACAAAAAGGCGTACGCCCCTTCTCTCTCCTGGAATCAAAGGCGAGAACCGTATCATTCGTGGCAATGGTTGGCTCACACGGTGCTATGCGGTGACGCTGTTTTTAGAGTGCACTGACCACAGTATATAGAAAATCTCACGTGAAAAAGTGGCCGAGTGAGTGTTATTCGATGGAATATATGACAAGAGCGGACGCCGGATGTTGAAAGTATGCCGGAATTCCCTCTCTGGAAGAACGAAAATAATGCCACCCCTTAAGAACCAACGAGGGCGCCACCTTCAGGAAAGGAATGCCGGTGCCGTGCAGGCGTCTGGACGGCGCCTTTCTCCTCTAAGCGTCGCTCTCTATGATATCTTTATCTGCCCCGATTTGTTGAAAACGGGAGGCGTACGCCTTTTGGCACTTATGCTGTAATTGTCACACACACAAAAAGAGGCGTACGCCTCCAGTTTTCAACAAATCGGGGCAGATAACGATACCATTCAAAATGATGGTTGGCTAGGAGCGTGCTGTGCGGTGAAGTTCATTTCTGAGAGTACACTGGACGTCTTTTAATCCTCTATGATGTGCCACTGTGTACACGGACGCAATAGTACCCGCGGCCAAAGCCCAGCATAAATATATGGTCCCCGTTGTTCAGCAAAGCGGTGCTCAGTGTGCCTCTTCTGTAACGGCTATACACAGTTTTCACCGCTTCCGGTTTGGTGCCAAAACCGCACCCGGTTTCACAGGAAACACTCTCTGCGCCAACCACTGTGCCGATTAATGATACCATCATCGCTTCGGATTTGAGGAGAGAGAGGGTCGTATACGCCTTTTTGTGACAATTCAAATTGCCACAAAAAGGCGTACCCTCCCGCTTTCAATTACACATCAGGAAAGCGAAAGCCAAATTCTGCATGGCGGCTGGCTCCGAGCGTCCTTAGTCGCGGAAGGACCGGAGGTCTTCGTGACACCGGAAGTTGGGGCAGGGGCTCGTTTATGTTTACCCGAGAATGTCATGTATAAGAATCGTTCTGATATGCCAGGACTTCAAGAGCTGTCTGAAGCCTTCCCCTGACTGGGGCCCGTACAAGGTCAAACATTTCCGGGATTACAAGGAATTTCTCCGAAGGAAACAACTGGAAGAAGAGGATGAATTAAAGCCTCCAGGAACGTCTCAGGAGAGCCCAGAGCCATCACCAGAACCAATTACGCCTGAGCAGCCTCGAAGGATAGCGAAGGCATAAAATCAAATCGTCTGCTTAATATTTTGGAAAGCGAAGCTTGAGATCGTATGAGTCTTACTCAGACCCAATGTGTGCAAAATAGCATATCATGCCCCTACCTAAGCGTACTAGAGTTTTTAAATTGCACTACCTAGTGGTACATACAGCGCAAGTTGTAGTCTGAGTAGAAATAAACACGAAAACGAAGAAATAAACTACGCATATTTTGTTTTGTCCAGACTTCATTTACATTGACAAATGCACAGCTTCAGTCATTACAAGTACGGGGAGAATTTGAAACTAAGTTGTTATATTAATGTACACAGCGGCAACCGGACATTTGTGAATTTTCAGTCAGTCGTTGCACTGGGTTGACTGGGTCGAGGGTTCTCCTATCTATCGGAAAACATACACGCTGGTAAAATTTCAGGCATTCTAGTTTATCCGAAAAACTCCGGTTTGGGGGGGCT
This sequence comes from Ornithodoros turicata, assembly GCF_037126465.1. Lineage (NCBI taxonomy): Eukaryota > Metazoa > Arthropoda > Arachnida > Ixodida > Argasidae > Ornithodoros > Ornithodoros turicata. The sequence continues at coordinate 1,862,086 of NC_088206.1, forward strand.
CCAGTAACCGAGAACATCGCAAAGAAAGCCGTGCCAGGATTGGTTGATTCCTTGACAAGATTGCCTCTCATCGTGGGTTAGCTGACCCTACCTACAAGGAAGTGTGGATCTCTCGACTCAAATCGACTGTGCAACAGTCACTTCACAATACACCAAGCACCTGCGTAATGTGGGAGAACTGCTTGTTTGCCTCAAGCACCTAGACGATTACGTCTGTTGAAAAGCGTGACTGACAACAATCTCCCAGATCCACTTGGAAAACGTCTAGTGTCAATTATTTTTTCCCTTTTCGGAGAATCATGTTCCTCTTCCTCCTCAAAGCGGTCATCAGAGTGAAGCGGTGTTCGTGAGAGGCAGGTTGTTGGGACGCAAGCGAAAGCGAATATCCGGATTTCCAGATGTTGGTGCTGCCAGATGATTGTGATGCAAACGTCGCTGTCGGAAAGTTTTACTGCATAGCCGTGAGGTTCTCATCGTTTTGGCGTGCGAGAATGTCGTTTCGCATTTTCTCCGATTTTCGCATATTAATTCAGTTTTTAAAAAATAAACTACGAAAAACAGTCGAGGAAGATCACGAAAATAAGCTTCGAAAACCTGGAACCCTACCAGTAACTCACTCGATAGTCTTGCATTCTGCAAATCCCTAGTAGCAACGGTTGAAAGATGCCGGACATGATGTAAAAAGGATTATGCAGAAAACTTGACCGTTTGAGCGTATTGACATATTGTTCTTCGCTGTCCTTGCAAATCGATATGATGAGAACGTACGTGGTAGATAGTGCTAGGGATCCTAGATTAGCATAAAATTCGGCTATACTGCAACGATCTAGACTCTGCAGGTCATCGATACACCAAAGCGACATCTACATCATTGCCAAAGACGAAGAAACACTTTTTAGCATGTGAGAGGTTATACAAATGTTACGTTCGCCCTATACTGGAGTATGGATGTGTCATCTTCTCTCATCTTCCCGACTACCGGCTGAGGAAATTGTTTATCTTAGAGAGGAAGGCGATACGCTTATGCTTGGGCCTTCCTAGGTTCACTGCCAACGATGCTCTGTATCTTGAGTCCCATGTCCTGCCGCTGAAGGATCGCTTCCGCCTGCTAACCGTGAACACTCTGCTCTCATTGTTGCAGAATCCCCTTGCTTTAGAGCATAATGACTCTCTTAAATATATGCGATCCTGGATGTGTAGACGATGGCGGAAATCAAACATCCCTCAACTCCTCTTTGCTCAGCTTCTGCTGACCCCGTTGGACGTCTCGCTTGTAGACATTGCCCCACCTATGCCCCCGCCAGTGCCAATTTCCGTCCAGGTTCTCGATATATTTCGTCCCGGCGCGAAGCACACCTCCTTGAATCATCTCCAGACTGTGTTGAATTGCCATTTTTCTCGGTTCTCCGATCACCTCATCATCGCAACTGATGCATCTGTCTCGGACGAGCGGGCCGGTGTGGGTATTGTCATCCCGCAACTTGACGCCCGTTTCCCTATCCGCTTGCCCGACTATACACCTGTTTACGAGAGCGAGTTCCTGGCAATGGTCCTCGCACTACTCAAAGTGCCCCCGCTTTTCTGTAAGGCACTTCTCATATCCGACTCCTTATCTGTGGTATCGGCCTTGGACTGTCGCGATAGCTCGTTGTTCCCAGTCCTGGCCTCACTCGCCCCCTCTCACATATCACACCTAATTGTAACCTGGGTTCCAGGCCATTGTGGGCTCCCGCTCAACGAGGCCGCTGACACCCTGGCGAAGATGGCCCTGTCCGGCCCCGTGCTTCCTATCCTCCCGCCGGTTGCTGCCGTTGTCCGTGCCCGTTACAAACGCTATCTATCCCTTGCTCGGCCTCCTCCCCGCCTCGGCTATGAACACCTCTCTTTCGCTTGGAACCCGCGCTATTGCCACTCTCGACGTGCAGAAGTCTGTCTGACGCGTCTCCGGTGTCTTGCCCTCCCGCTTAACTTTTACCTCCATCGCAGTGGGGTGCAACCTTCCCCAGGGTGTCCTGCATGCGGTCACGACGAAACCCTCCAACATTTTGTTCTCGACTGTAGTACCTACCGCCGCCTTCGCCTACAGTCCCTCACCCTTCCACTGCTAAGGTTCAGCGTGCCCCTCTCATTATGCGCATTACTCTCGTTCGGTGCGTCCCATACCGGAAAATGGAATCCTGTCATCGCAGATAATCTCATTTCATTCGTTGCCGGCTCCAACCGGTTCTAGCCCTTAGTGTCACTGTCACACTCATATCATACTGAATTAGCCCTGGCCAATCTCCCTTGCGGATCGCGGCCATCTTCTTGGGGAGAAGAAGAAGAAGAAGAAGGTTGTCAACATATATACGAACACGGCCAGAGTAGCCAATACCTAGAACTATACAACAAGAGTAAGAAAAGTAGCTACAACGCTGAAACCATCCGTCGTACCCAGACTTCCAACGGGGCCGCAGTGCATCGAGTCGACTGGCCAAAGACCGATCAAACGCTTCGACAACTAAAACACTGCGCATAAGGCAAATATTGGCAAAGTATCCTATATCAGGTAGGATGCACAACCACCCCTGAGCCGCCATGTACAGGAAGGCAAACAGTTCAATAACAATAATGAAACCACCAATAGTGACTCCTGTCGGAGCAACCCAGAAATATCTTGATGTGAAAGTGCGCAGTGTGAAGTGTACATGTCGGTCCTTCCTTGTGTGAACATTGTGAGTTTTTGTGTATGGGGCCATCCCAAAGATACGCCCGCGGTGTCGCAAAAATGGATTAGGGCTCCGTGAACACGAACATGTACCAGGCACTATAGTGGTGAGGTCCCGTTCTGTAACCATGAAATATGCCTGTTTGTAGATTTTTGGAGGTCGCTAAGTGATCGCTGTGAGTATACAGTACCGAGTTCATGAGGAACTGTGGGGACGCATATCTCGAGAAAGCCCGCGGTTACTGCAGCTATGGCGGGGAAAGCCCGCCATACTGCAGCCGTTGTGTAGAAGTGACCGCGTGATCTCGCGCCGCTGGTGACAACGGATCAGCCGGTTCAAAGCTGACCACGCCGGGTGGCTTAGCTTCTGAGTTGAGCCACCTGCATTCCGGTAAGCGTAAGACTAATATGGGACTGTGGGTTTACGTTGCAGACATACCAGGGTCAAAGGGCATAAACAAGCGCTTCATTTGTGTTGCCCCCAGTTATGTGTGCAATGTAAACATGCGGGCAATGTCCTATCGATGAGGTCTGCTAGGCTGTAAATCGCACGAACGTCCCCATCTGAACGTAACTGAAATTATTATTGTGGTCGTGATATGTTATATGTTGGTTGGTGTCTGTTAGCCAACTTGAGACTGTATTTTAATAAACAGATGTCCAGCTCGTCTCAGGATGAGGTACCCGACGAAGTGCCACAGGATACAAGTGATCGGGAACGCTGGTCCAGCAACCTCGAGTTTCTGCTCTCTTGTGTGGGTATGTCAGTGGGGTTGGGCAACATCTGGCGTTTCCCTTACATGGCTTATGCGAATGGAGGCGGTAAGTTCAAGGTCATCTTGGTGTACGTGTGATTAGGCTATAAATGTTTCATAGTAAGCATCCTGAAAAGGAGCTCTCACAAAACGCTTGTTACTGACACGAACGCACAAAACTGACGGGCAGGATTCCAGGCGGTGCTGTAGCTTAACAAATTTCTGTTCAAACAAATGTTCTGTGTTTAGGGGGGGGGGGGGGTGAGGGGGCGTCCTGCGACGACTTCATAGGGAATTTATGGACATTTCCTTAAAATATCCAGAAAGTAGAAAGCATCAGTGGAAATCAGCGGAAAAGATCCAACGGGTGCCGGGATTCAAATCCTGGTCAATTGGCAGTCTTGACTCCTATGAGGTTACCTTATCCCCAATAGAACGCAAGAAAAATCGTGTTTATTTCCTACACTGAATTTCCTTATACGGAGCAAAATGATTCTGTTTCTAGCTGCATTTCTTCTGGCTTACACCATTCTGATGCTAACGGTCGGCAAGCCCATGTACTTCCTCGAACTTATTCTGGGACAGTTTCAAAGCTCCGGGCAGTTCTCAGCCTTCAACTGTTTTCCTTTGGGAAAAGGTATTAAGTACATGGTTATCAAATTTCTCTACCGAGACGCATAATCAGCATTTGCTTCAAGGTATTGGAATATCCATGGCCTACGGCTGTTTCTTCGTCTGTCTGTACTTCAACGTGGTTCTGGCCTATGCCATGATCTACATGGTGCACTCATTCAAAAGCCCCTTGCCTTGGACGTATTGTAATCCTGAGTGGGCCGACGAAGAATGTTTCGTCCGCGGCCAATCACACAGCTGCAGATCTCTCAACAAGAGGCTGGCTATAAGGTACTTGGAAACGCTAAGCTACATTGTGATATGCGATGATAACACCTATAGAGGCAACAACAACGACAAAAAAAAAAAAAAAAAGAGAGACACTGCCTCGAGATGAGACTATCCAGATCCCGCAAATTCGCCATAGCTTGCACACCAAGTACCGATTTTTTTGCAAGCAAACCTTACTTGTGCGTGTCGAAAAAGCACCTTCTGTTTCCATAGATGCACTTACATATGTACCGACGCTGTACTTTCCATTTTCTCTCTTGATTTCAACAAAACTGTTCCGTTATTGCTACTCGATATCATAAAACTTGATAACAACATTTAGTTCACCACTCTTCACCAAGTGGTTGCATAGCGACCGCGCATTATCGTTGCCTTCAATTTGTTCGTGCCTCTGACGCCGCCGGCCACAATGTTATCGCCGAGCAGGTCGAGTCCTAACTAGTACAGTTCACGGTAATGACACTATAGTTGAGACATAGAGGGTTTTAGAAAACCGCTACCGGTAGGCGTCTATCGGGATAGCTGCCTCCCGCAGTATACAACACTTGGCTTTAGTATACCGCTACGCTGTTGCTGAAGGTATCGGTGGCTGCCGTAATTTTATGGCAAGTACAAGTGCCAACTAATGATATAATGACACGAGTAATGCAGTAATAAGCACTAAGAAGCACGTGGCAGTAGCAATTTCCCAGTGGAATCAATATGTTCTTTTACTCGGTGGTGGTGGTGGTGAAGATGAAAACTGCTCGCCGTGGTTGGCCATACGCTTGTTACTCGCGTGTCACAAGAGCGCACACAAGCGATCGTCACTGGAAGTACCGTATCGCATAGCACATGTTATTGCACTAAGTCAACTTATTTTGAATAACTGAATGCCAAACCGCAAACTCACAAGAGGAGGATGTCCACGCGGTCACACATACCAAAATTCTGCTTGCAAAATTGCAGTGGTGACCGTGAGTAGCGGCTCTACCGTTACCGGCTGAGCGGTACACTAAAACTCTCTATTTCTTTCGCGTGCGCGTATCACAATGGTGACGTCAATACCGGCTCTACCGTTATCAGCTAACCGGTATAGTACAACTCGCCACTATCGCGCCATCTTCGTCCTCAAGAGACGTGATCGCGTTCAAACGAAGGTTTTCCCAAACCCAAAGCATTAGGCTAGTTCCATCGTAACTCAGCCCTTTTATCGAGGTCCTTCCTGCTGTCCTCTGTCCACGTGTGTGCGCACAGTTCATAGAAACAGTTACTGCACGGTGTGAACACGGAATAATCGGTAAAAAAATCATTGAGAAACCGTTTGAATGCGGCGACTGTCTTGAGAGACGGTATTTCTAGGTAAAACTTGTAAGGAACACTGAAACAGTATGGAAGGTGACCAAGTTCGCCCCCACCTCAGGTATCGATACTCAAGCCTTCATACGAACGACACCGTCCAAGTTCTTTACAAGGGCGAAAAGGTGCTCGTACCGGTGCATGAGTACAGAAACGCTTCCTCCACCTGTACCAATGCCACACGAACTTCTGCTGAAGAGTTTTTCAAGTAAGCACCCCTATACACAGTCCGTCATAGCCGTATCAGATAGAACATGCGGAAGTCACACCGCAGCTGTGCTCAGAACGAACAGAAGGAGGATTAGACGGGTAGAAATCCCGCGAACCGGTAGAGAAGTATACGAAGGGAGTTGCATCAGGACAGAAGCCGAGGATTTGTGATTTCTGTAGCACGTATAGCGGTCAATACAATCACGTATTGCATGAGACTTCACTGGCATTTGCAGTGTGTGCCTCAAAAATCTTGCCGCGGAGCCTTATTAGATTAAATTTAGAACATTTCCATTTTTAGCTGTTTTATAACGCAAACACTTTGGTATTTTCAGTCATTATGTTCTATCAATGAGTGACGGAATTGAACATCCGGGGCGTATTAAGTGGGACCTCACACTGGCACTTTTCATTGCGTGGATGTTCGTTTGTCTCGCCCTCTACAAGGGAATCAAGACTTCAGGAAAGGTGATCCGTTTTCAACCATACAGGGAATACAAAGCTGGTACAGTTGATGCACGAGTGAATGACGAATACAAGTTTGCGTGATGATATCGCCTCAAGTCATGCGAGTGGTTATTTCCATCGATGTTCTCCAGCAAAAGGGGCTACAGGCATAGCGAAGATGGTAACAACGCAGTGACATCATGGCAGGATTTAGTATGTCCACCAATGAGGCGGTCGCAAGAAGGGTCACCTGGTTACAAGAACCAGACTGATATTAGAGCTATTTACGACGTGTAGAAAAATAACTTTCCCCCTCAATGCTGCACAGCGCTTGCAGGATGCAATGAACCACAGCCCCTTTCACTCTTGGACCATCTTTGCAGATAGCCCTAGTGACAACACCTGCACCATACCTCATCCTGTTCGTACTTCTGATACGAGGTGTGACGCTACCTGGAGCTGCAACTGGCATTTCTTACTTCCTTGTTCCTCAGTGGAAAAAGATAATGCAGTTTGAGGTGAGGGCAAAGGATAATCAGAGCACACAAAGTTGCGCATGAACTTTCTATTTAAGGTCTGGCAACATGCATGTCAGCAAATGTTCTACTCACTCGGAGTATCGATGGGGACCATAATTTGCCTAGGCAGCTTCAACGACTTCAGACATGACTTGCGAAGGTAAATATTTTCGTTTTCCGGTGGGCGCCAATAATAAGGTGATATTGTGATTGCTTGTAGGGACTTAATATTCATCACCTTCGCAGACTTCTTCACTAGTGTCTTTGGTGGCATGGTGGTCTTCTCTGTCCTGGGCAACATGGCTCATCGACTGCAAGTTGACATTGAAGACGTGGCTGAAAAAGGTACGGGTATTTGATCTGGATCGGCTACTGTCACATTCACGGGAGTGAGGCGAGGAGTGTTGTCAGATCTACGTAGCGTAATTGCCACCTGCTACTACGAATGCGGACCTGGGTAGACGCTTATGCGAGAACCGGTATAAGGGGTAGTTACAAGAGAGGCTGCTTTAGATACGCTACTTTGTATTACTGGGGAGAGGAAAGGACATGTAAAATACCGTTAGCACGGCTACCATACTTCGTGTACTTTCTACGTGCTCGCAACCTGCTCCGGCGTAAACGTTGCCGCACTTTTGAATAGCAAATCACGTGATAACGAATAGTGCAAACTAGCGCCAAACCCCTCGCAAAGCGGCGACCATTGGAAGTATTACCCCGGTGCTGGGAGCTTTGGGTGGAAGTCGAAGTCAGTATCTGTAGAAGCGGGCCGTGGACATTCTGATAGCGTGCTCCAGCCGAAGCAGCAGAGCGCAGTCACGTCCGTTTCTACAACCTGTCACAGGAAGGCTAAGCAGCCATCACTTGCCGACGGCAAACGCTTGAGGGCCCAACTGAGTGTAGAAGTTGCGGTACATGGTGGGGCGGGCTGATGTAGGGGGAAGGTGCGGTCAGCCTGCTCTGGAGTGCCGGCTCGGTGCACCCACGACAGGGAGAAGATGGCAGGGTGAAAGAGGCAGGGGAGACGACACAGGAGAAGGGTTAGGTGTGCTAACCCTCTTGCTCTGGGATTTGGGTAGTCCAAGAGTACTAGCCAAGGTACCACGGTACCCACGGTACCCACCAGGATTATTGGCCAAGTTACCCCATCATCGTTGCGGAACCTCCTATTTTTTGTATCTCTTGTCTTGCACTACGACTAATCCTACGACTGCGTAAGTTCGTCCCCCATTCTTTTCATATCGAGGACACGGCTTGGCCTTTATCGCTTACCCGGAAGCAGCGAGCATGATGGGGTGGCCTAATCTTTGGGCTCTGAGCTTCTTCTTCATGTTAGTCCTGCTCGCGGTAGACAGCCAGGTAAGAATTTCCATGCTTGGCCATGGTGACAGTAACTGTCTTTACGTATAGAAATAATAATGTGTAAGCCTCGAAGCAGCGTAGGCGTATTACAAAATACATGTTAATGGCGATTACAGTTTGCGATGGTGGAGTCAGTTCTGGTGCCATTCAAAGATGAGTTCCCGACGATCAGAAGAAACTCCATTGTATCTGTCGCGGTCTTTTCGTTGATCAGTTTCTTGCTGGGCATCAGCATGACAACTCAAGTAAGCTCAGCTAGAGATTTTGCTGTTGACGTGTGCTTATACGCACTCTTGTTGTTAGTGGCACGTAGCAATGGGATGGAAGTTTAATGTGGCAGTTTGCATAGTAACCACCCCATTTCATAACTTTTTTTCAACAGGGCGGTATCTACGTATTGAACCTGCTGGACACCTATCTGGGTGGCATGATCTTTCCCATTATTGCAGTCTTTGAACTGTATTCTGTTTGCTGGCTGTACGGTAAGCCATCAATACGTGCCTTAGAAGAGTTTCATACATGCGTTCCATTACATCACCCATGCATTGTGTAGCAGGCAAGAATATTGAGGAAGAAGGATTATACGATATAATTGGCGAGATGCAGCATACGTCGGCGTCAAGCTCTGACGTCAGTCGAGCTTCCGGCGTTCCTATAGTGATTATCGCAAGCGCGCGACTGGTTGTGCGGCTGCCTTTATTTTAGGTGCCGATTTCCGACGCGTCTATTTGCTGTAAAATTTTTAAGGTAGGTTTACACTGACGCAAACTACCGTCTTTGCGTTGCACCTAAAATGAGCGTCCTCGAAAGATTGTCGATCTGAGATCTCCTGCAACAAATCCTATTGGACATCCTAGTAAGGAAACTGATAACACCTTCGATTACTTATCACTGGGTTAATACGAAGCCGACAGAGGTCGTCACGGGCGCAGCGGCATGGTCACCATGTGGACATGGTATAATAGGCTTAGAGACGCCTAGAGTCCTTCCGGAGGACGTTAGACACGGTCACCCTCTGCTGAGATTTCAGCCCTGGTGAAAAATCTCAGGTAGGCGCGTTACTTGTGATCGTCTTGTGATGTACAGACTAGTTACTTTTATTATCATCATCATCATCATTTATTTTGGCATTTTCCCCAATACAGAAAAATTCGCAGAAGTCGCTGCGAAGATTGTCGTGTCATCGACAGCATTTATGAGCTCATCGCTGGCGTGTTTCGTCACCACGGCTTTCGTCTCTGCAACTCACAAGTGGTATCGCATTTCAACGACAGTTTCTGCACCGACAGTCTGCAGTAGCGTGCGATCCATGTACCTTGTCTATGTATTGTCCATCCATGAGAGTTGTCTTCTTCTTCTTCACCTTCCCACTGACAATTCCCCAATAATGACCTGATCCTACCAGCCTCTACGTAATCGTCCTGTAATATTTTTTCGTCCCCAAGGTCTCGCGAAACTTAGTCCTGCAGGCCCTCTTATAGCTTCTTGCATTTTACCGATAATGATGATAAAGAAAACTACAATCATCAGCGACCCCACAGTGGTGGCCTTGCCCATTGCCCACCTGAGCGTTCTTGAACACGTCGAAATCTCAGCGGATAGTCGCAATAAAACACGTGATCTCCAAGCAGGGTCCAATGGAAGCACTGCTTATGCCGTTAAATACCCCGCCTTACCAAAACTCTGCAGCGTTCGCTCATAAATGCTATCGCATTTAAAAATACTGGGACAAGGGCAACAATCTAAGAGGAGGTAACAGTAACAGTGTTTCTCTTCCTCGCCAGGATTTGCCAACCTGTCATTGGACATCGAGTTCATGTTGGGTTCCCCTCCAGGACTCTTCCTCAAGGTCTGCTGGTGCGTGATCTGTCCAGTGGCTCTTACTGTGAGTGCCTGGGAGAGAATGGGATGCGTGTCAAGTTCGATGTCTTCGCCAAGAAATGTTTCCTTAAGGGCCTCGCCCAGCTATTTCTTATATTCCTCTGTGCACTATATGGAATAGCAGGGTTAAAGAGAATGCGCGGCGTTATATGAGCAGCATACAATATATGATATCACTTCGGACCTCGCTGTTTACGGTTGGTTAAGGACACATGTCGTGGCTGTTTAATAATACTCAATACATTTAGTGCACGGATTCAACATTTGTAGCGATCCAGAACGAAATCAATCGAGCCATTTTAAAAGCATTTACGTTCAAGGTTGAGAACGTATTACCTAGTGTGTTGTGCCATCAGCCGCCTTGTATAGCCTGCTCAATTAATTGACTTACCATCGGAGGGCGAAGAATCGTCGTGCTTAGACCTGAATTATTGTAGACCTTTTAAATGTCAATTATGTAAACTGAGACGTAACTTTTACACCAAGTCCCACGTATAGCTACGACTCTAACCATTCGAGAGAGAGGAATCCATCTCCATTGCTAATATGACGATTGTAACGCAGATCATAGTGTTGGTGAGCTTCCTCACATACAGCAGGAGTACCCTGGGGAGCTACGTGTACCCAGAATGGGCTGACGCACTTGGGGTAGCCCTCTTGATACTTGGCTTGGTGCAGATTCCAATATTTGCCTTCGTCTGCCTCAAAAACAATGACTATGTACGTGCACCACACGAAGTGGTTGGAGGTTTATGAATCTTTGGGCATATACGTATGTCTCTGTGACCCTTCCTCAATTTTCTAGAACATCACGGAATCTATGAAGCCATCTTCCAAGTGGGGACCACATAGCGCCGAAGTCTTTGCGGAATACAAGCAGTTCGTGACAAACAGACGTGGGCCTTTCTGGCAGGACATTATCGAGCCCATGACGCCTGAAAATGATTCTTTGATTGCGAGGGAAGATGAAACAACTGAAGAAGGAGACGCTGAAGACGTCCAGGTTGCTGAACCGTTGTCCCGTGTTTCCTTTAGCGTAGGCAACGTAGATACTGACGACGTTGAAATCGTCAAGGGAGCAGGAACTTCGAAGTTGGCTGACACGGAGCCTAAGGTATGAAGAGAGCTGACATCTTTGCCACTCCGTACATAGAAAAGTACCAGAGGGCACGAAATCGTCCGTTCATGGTGTGGGCTTCGAAAATGAAGTGCCTCTTTTAGTGGCGGTTTGCTTCGTCTTAGTGCTGAAGAATGAGGGTTATCTGAATGCTGTATTAAAATGAAAGGCTCAGTGTTTACGTGAGAAAATTGTTTTTAATTGATTTTGACACAGAAAGTCGGAGTGTCGTTCTCATTCAGGAGAGTGGGAAAACACGATAAAATCTTTCCCTCTCTTCTCTTCATCTAAATGCAGGATTTCCATTGGTTTTCATTGATTAAATAAATGATTTTTAGTGAGAGTACTATACGAATTGTTCCAGCAATTGCAGAAAGACATAAAGCGTTGAAGACGTAGAAAATAGACCAGTTTCATTCAAAATAAAATTTTATGCACCAAAAACGTATTCAACGTGTAAGGATCGATCTGAACCAGCCGCAACCTTCTTTTGTTCTTCTTCTTTTTTTTTAATTGCCTCCTCGAAAAATACTGTTCTCCATCACACCGTGGTGAGAATACTGCTGCTAGACTCCCACCACTGACAGGTTGAATGCCATTGATGTAATAAGCACATCCATGCGATTCTCCGTCTTACGAACTCGTACACCACACAGCTAGCTTCGCCACTTCGCGTCGTCCTACCGCTGACAACAAGACGTCCCACAGAGGGCGCAGAAGGCAAGGCGCCGTGGTACGGCCTATAACTTGCTTGGTGCCGCGAATAGAGACCGTGCACAGAAATGCACCACATACTCTGTTTCATCATCGCGTATTTTTAGTTATTTTTTCTGTACGTTCATCGTTCAGTCAATGTAACATCAATTAAGTCAAGAATGTGCCATTTATTGGGCCTTAACTGCCCCGTTGGAACTGGACAAGCGCCAATATTGGACCGATATCACGTGCTGGAATCGCGGCAAAAATGGGGGAATTGAATTCACGGGTAATCCAATGTACATTCACACTAAAAGTTCATTCGTTCGCTACCACACGGGAACATATATGATGACATTACAGGGAAGTGACACTCGCATACCAAATAAGTTTAGGGAACACATTCGCGTTTGTTCTCGCACAAACTGCGTACTCTCGATGGCAGAGTGCAGTAAAAAGCAGCAACAACAGTAATAATATTATCAAAAATTAATTACTAAAAGTCACAGGCTGACGTGTGCTTTGCGAGTTTATTTGTCCTCGGCCATAGCCTCCTATATACTGAGTATATAGGAGGCTATGCCTCGGCATTCAAAACGAAGACTTCACGAGACAAGTCAAGGGCAGGAGAGTCAAGAGACAAAGGAGTCGTCCGTGTGAGGTGCTACCTTACCAGAGACAGCACTAGTGGGCCGCAATATTTCGCATATAGCATCAACAATTTTGGTGACAACAGGAGGGAAAGAACAGAAGCCTTCGTCTGGCAACCTTTTGCGACAGGCACACTATCATCGGCATCAGAGCAATTCTTACTGCATTTCGGCATCGTGTCGACTTTATAGTTATTGTATCGACAGGTAACTGACAGATCAAAGAGTCAGATCCCGAAATGCACGAAGAAGAAATTCAATGGCACAATAAGAAGGACTTCCTGTTTCTTGCCTCACTTCTGAATTGCAATCCATACGCCATCTACAGCTTCGCTACCCACGTCAGCACTCATGGAGGTAAACCTCTTATGGGGTTAGGATTTGGTGCTACGATATATGCGTTATTATTTCAGCTGTCTTTGTTCTGTCCTATCTGGCTGTGTTATTTACCTTCGGAATGTCGGTGGTCCATTTCGAGATCATGCAAGCGCAGTTCTCAGGAGCCGGCGTACTTGGAGTCTATGCTGCCTTTCCGCTCTCGCAAGGTATATACGCGTAGAATACCTGACGGAATAGTCAATATCATTTGCGTATTCGAAGTCATCTCCAAACACGTTGAAAGATTTCATGGGCATTGCCTAGCACTATTGGACTATCAACTGGGGAATATCGATACAGACAATGGACACGCTCCTTGGTGGTATAGCTCGAATGTTATGCTGAAGACTTGGAGGTTGTGTGTCCGAATTTTACCTGTGCTGCCTGGGTTTCCCGACAGCACAGTGCCCCATGAAGTCGACCAGGGACCACCCCCCTGCCTCCTAATCATTTCTACTGTCTTTTCGCGAGCGATACCTTTGCTCCCAAAGCATTATTCGTGCGCTGTCACTGCGTTGTTCATACCACCGACATTACCCAGAATGCAACAGCGGAAGACGCGAAGAACGTCAGAGCTTTCTGGCTGTCACGTGAGCGCGAGCGTTCAACGTCGTGTCTTCACGTACACACTGCTAACCGTGAGGCACATCCTGCTACACAACCACAAGATGTTCCGTAGCAGACGACAGGAAAACACGCTGACGGTGTCGTCTGCTAAGTGTCGTCTGCTAAATGCGCACTACGCCACTCCCGATATTCCGGCACCGTGTGCACGCTCAGCTTAACGCGGGACGGAACTTGGGCTCCGTGAGCAGGGTTTTTGCTTTTTCTTCTACTAGAATATTCCGTGAGGATGTCGCTCGTGTGAATACGCGGTATCGTACATTTTTTCTCGTGCAACACTACCATAGGGGACGCCTGTGAAAGAAAAACATTACCTAGATTGTACACCATAAGTACTTGTTAAAGGGACGGTCTCGTACTCCCTGCCCCTCTCATATAAAGTGTACCATTCCATTGCCCTTTGTCGAAAATAGAATACTGCGAATTTACCCGACAGAGCACGTCACTGTTATTAGATAACCGAATTAAATTGATAAATATTGCAGAGCATGCCACGATCTGTGTTGGCAACAATACGAGACTGCGGGAAAGTCCGTGGTAGGATACAGAAATCGTCTGCCTTTGCGCGCGCTAGTGCACCGGAGTGGGCAGACGACTTTCAGAAGGGACTGGGTACCGCGAACAGAAGAACATGACAACATTGTAGTTTGTGGGCTTATGATTACGTCACTCGGTCCCCGCGTCATCGAAACTTGTGGAGGCTCAGCAGATCTTAAAAAATTGACAGAAATGCACAGCGTTCGTAAACAGGATTGAAATTTCGCGTATAGAATCCTTGAGGCACCTTCTTTTCATGGACTAAATAAAATAAGCGCTGTTTTCCGAGTCCGGAGTGGCACTTTAAGGTCTACGACTGCACAAACACAAACACGAAGGCTCAAGCTTTTGAGCCTTCGTGTTTGTGTTTGTTTACGTGTTCTTGCCCATCGCTCAGGCTTGCCTATCATGAACCATATCTTTGCCTCCTTCGATGGTACTGATTGTTCAGCATTTTGGGACTCGTTCCAGGCATGGGGTATGCCATATTGTTCATGCTCTTCTGCAAGGTGCTATTGGAAGGACCCACCGTCGCTTTCACCATCGCCGTGTTCATCAGCTCGTTCAAGGTTCCACCTCCGTGGCGTCATTGCTTCGCGTTACAGAACGCTCAGTCGGATTGCTACGATATCGATGGTGACATGGTAAGTCAGCTGAGTTTGGCCACATTGGAAGCTCCATTTCATTTACAAAATGCTGTCGTTTTTGATGCGCAGTTGCCTATGGAAAATTGGCTCGAAAAATTCTTGAGGGTTTGGGCTCATATCATTCACAGTTCAATCTTCGGTCAGGTAACATTACAAGACGGGTGTTTTCGGTTCGGTTCGTTTGGGGTTACAATATAGAGTAGAACATAATGCAGTCTCGGCCTTATACAAGGCAGGTATTCAAAGCCATATGGAACTGTTTAAATTCGTATGTCTGAAGTTGAGGGTTTCGTCAATACCGTTCAAGTACCTTCATGTTGCTACTTCTGCTGTGTGGCAGGTACTTCTGGCAATAACGTACCTACTGAAGCTATTGGCATATTATAGATCGAAAGCAGTACTTATCAGAAGTACACAACGTCTAACGATCGTAACAACGAAGTACACAACGTCAACGTCTATCGATATTTCGGGAGCACGCGATCGAAAAACTCGAAAAACAGTTCCACACGAAAGAAAAATGCACTAGTATAGTATGTTACTCACGAATAACATACGAAGTGGTGTTCCAGATATCGACGTTCCTTTTGTTTCAAAAGCAATAGAGTTCCCCGAGAACTGCGTCATTGTCACGAGATCTACCCACAAACACACGTGGTCATATACGCCAGAACACGCGAATAGTTCCGAGGGTGGCCGGCACCAGTCCACGGTGACGCTTCAGTCGCTGCAACGGTTATAGAACACGTGGAGCGCCATTCATGGTCACGGCCAAAGCGGAGCTGCCAAACATGACGTCATAAACTGAAATATGGCAGTCGTTGAAGAAGACCACGTGAAAAGATAGACAGCGGCGGGTATCGAACCACGCATCTCTCGATTGCCGGTCGGATGCGTTAACCAATTACGACACGCTGGCATCTGCTTTTCCCATCGTTTATAAAAGGCCATCAATCGTATAACGGGAAACGCACTCACTCTCTTCACATTCTTTCGTACACTTCTTCTCATATACACACACGTACATATATGTAACACAAGTATCCGAGGCGGAGGCATCTGGTGAACACGATGGAAAGTATAACTGTTCTGAGCCGTTATTTCAGTTGTTCATGTTCTTAGGAGCCTTGAGGATTGCGAACCTTGAGATGTGTTCGTCTGTTGTGCGTTTCAGCCCCTGAACGCTTACTCCCCATGACGTCTGCCGCTTCTGTTGTAGATCGGCTTTATTTCGCTGTATGTGCCTTTGGGCGAGCTCCGTCTGAGGTCGTATGTGTGTCCGTCTCTTCAAGAACTTGGTATTGGTACATTGCGACTAAAGTGCCATGCTGGCGAAGTGTAATTGGCAATATACACCTGACCTTTAATTAGAGAGGTGTACGTTCGAGTCCCGTCGTAGGTACTCGCTGACTCTTCGTCAACTGCCCTCTTTCATACCATCTGGGGTCACCACACAGCACCTGTTTCACCTGGTGCTGAGAGGATTGATTGCTCACAGTTATCAGCTGACTCCAGGATTTTGGAGCTGAAAGTTCATTCATAGATTTTCTCCAACCTCTTTTTTTTCTTTTTTCTTTTTTTTTTCAGATAGGTTGCGACGTCCTCTACGCGAATTTGGCGAAGGACTATCGCTCATCAGCGCTGAAGGCGGGAATCCCTGTAGTCCTCCAAGGTGAAGTGGTCTTCGTACCGCACGTATTTTTTCTCAGCGCTTCCTCCAACTGCACTACCGGAGGCCAATTTGCTCCTGAGGCTTACTTCATGTACGTCCCGAATCGTTGTGATTCCTACATTCTCGGCGCAGTGCAATGAGTATAGAAAGCTCTTTCGATGCGTAGTCGCTCGTAATTTGCCTCATGATTCTAAACAAGAAAGCAGTTACGGTAGATGCAGAGGCGACATATGGTAGATACGGGTACACTGTAAACTGAAAAACACCCTTATGGGTGTAAATGGCTCGTCCTATAACTGACACCTCTTTTTACACCATATGGTCTTAGAACACCATTTTCAGAGGGTGTATTCTGTGTAAGACACCCTTTGAAAGGGTGCTTTTCCTTGAAAATGCCTTCTTTTGCACCCTTTAAACACCCTTTTAGGAGGGTGTTTAACAACTTTACACCCTCCTAGAAGGGTGTTTAAAGGGTGCAAAAGAAAGCATTTTCAAGGAAAAGCACCCTTTCAAAGGGTGTCTTACACAGAATACACCCTCTGAAAAGGGTGTTCTAAGACCATATGGTGTAAAAAGAGGTGTCAGTTATAGGACAAGCCATTTACACCCATAAGGGTGTTTTTCAGTTTACAGTGTACCACTAAACGTGCTACTTACGCTTCGCTCTAGAAGAATTACGCAATGCTAAATATTTCGAACGAAGTAAACAATTTCGACCTGGGCCAAGTCACAGATAGCTCACACGCGGACACGTTCCACTTCGATTCGACACGTTCCAGAAATGCGCTGTGGCTTTGGCTGCGGGGCCTGGACGTCGCAGCTATGGGAGTCGAATCTGTATCACGATGTTTCCAAAACTTTGCATTACACGTCCCTTATATCCCTCAAAGCTCTTCTAGTCTACGTTCTCATGAGTTCTACGGCATACTTGCCGGGCTCTCTCTGCAGGAGGAAAATGGGCCTGGAACTGGGCAGCTCGTTTCTGCGTGCCGATTTACTTCTGTGCAGTGTACTGAGCTACGTTGTCTTGCTCTGTCTTCTTTATCCTGGTTTCGTGGACCTTCGCAAAGTACGTACGAACAGATTCGCGTAGCATGACTAGTGCATTTCAACCGAAAAATGGTAGAGGACTGCTTGCTTAGAACTTGCTGGGAACAGTTATCGGTCAAAATGGTTACCGTCGCTCTTTACGTCTCAGACCCGTGAGAAACTGCGGAAAGTTAGTGTTGTGGTAGCAAAGCGAAAAGGAAGGAGATCGAGGGAGATCACTCTAATGTCATGTCGCAAAGATAGACTGGGACGACAACATAAGTTTCCTGCCGCTGCATTGAACTATATATACACAACGCGTACGAGGTAGCTTCACATTATGTGCTGCAACTTTTCTGGTTACAGCATTACAAGCAGATAATTTGTAAAAAGTGCGACACATCCTCGAGTTTGAGGGGACATGCAATCGACGAAGTGGGCAGGACAAACTCAAAAATAAGAAATAACAGTCCTTATCTATTGCTCCTCTTCATTCGGACTCTGGCCTTACGACGGCGGATTTAAATTTCACGCCTTCAACGTCCCATTGACAACCCAGAGAGGCTAATGGCGAATTCGGGTGGTTATTTCGTGGCAACTTTTTGTGCCAGGTCCTGTCTGTTCTCGCCAGTTCTGCCAAATCTCGCATGTTCGCGCGGCGCCTTCCGAACACCAGAAATTTGCCAGCTAGCACTTTTCGCCCGAACCCGAAGCGACCGGGCAGAGGATTGCCCAATTATATCTGGTGTCGTCTCATCCGCACCGCGAGGGTGGCGGAGGCCCTCATCGGCCCGCTTGTCGAAGTTCACGTGGTTTAGCAGACGACGAAACGCGAAGACGAGGAACCGCGTCGCCCATAGTGTGATCCAAGCGTCTAAACCCTTCAACGTACTTGATAGCGCTAAAAGACAAGGACAGAGAAGCAGACAGGACGAGCGCTTACTGACAACTGACAAGTTTAGTGAAAACAGGGTTGCAGGGTCTATGTCCTTATCTTTTAGCGCTTTTAAGTATATTGAGCGTTTACCAACTTTCCGTATTACAATTGCGACTCCTAGACTCCTGGCACTTATGTTCGGTTGGCAACGGTCACGTGATCCAGCGCGGGCTAGGTATTGTTGCCATGGGATGGCCATCCGAATTCGTTCGTCCAGTGTAGAGATAACGTGATGCGTCGAGATAAGTAATCGGAGCGAACCTATTGGACAGTGCTATGCACGCGCTGTCCGCTGTCCAATAGACGCAATCCGATTATTTTTCTCGACGCATTAAATTATCTCTCCACAGAATGAACTTAGCCTTTTGTGCACCCTTAGTTTTGCTTTGACGCACTTGTTTAATTTCAGCCTACATACCTGATGCTCCTGCTATCAAGGATCTCGGCGCTCCTGATATTGATTCACTGCTTGAGCCTACCTGGATCGTATCACAGATGGAAAAGATTCTTTCGCTTTAAGCTGGCCAAACTCTGGGATGTCAACGTAGGCAATTTTCTGTGTCTTCTTGAACGGATCCGTCTCTGCTGCGCAGCGTGTTTTCTAGCAGTACATTATATGTATTGCCCCGTAAGCATAAACGTGCGCAAACTGCCAAACGTTGGAAACGATTATGTAAATAATTTAGAAGAACCCGTGGAAATAGTCCTACATTATTCGCTGAACGGTGTAGATTGATTGATTAAGCTGCTTTTAGTAGCAGGCTATATTTTAGGCAAATAGTACCTAAGTTGTACCTACATAACCATCCAGAGACTGTTGAGATGACATGTCGCTCTATAGCAGACGACAACGAGATATGTACGTATATGTGAGCTTCGTTTTTCTACTTTCTTTTCTATTCACGAGCACCGGAGTAGCCAGACGCGACTTTTTCGGCGGGTCTCACATCTCCATAGGTTTTACATCTCAGTCAATCAATCAATTAATACATACATGGAGAGATGGAGATCGCACCGACAGGCGTTAGCAGCCGAGAATGATGGGTGCCAAAGAGGCTCCGTTCTTGACTGCTTTGAGCACTTCGTCTGTGTTTGTTCAACGTATACGCGCCCAAGTCATGCTTTCCCATTATGGGGTACGGTCCAACACGATTAATGAACAGCTTTCCCCTATCTATCCTTTTTTTTTTAGGACGAACAGTAGATAGTGTGTTCTGGCTTCATAAAAATGCGTGTAGCGATTGTTTTTTTACCGGTACCACACCGCAGATGTGGCTAGCTGCAATCATCGACTGTTTCCTTTGCTTGCCAATCGGTGGACGTGGTCTGACTACGCTGGCGAGACACAAAACCTATGAATCCAGAATCCATTGGTAAGTTTGCGTCCAATTGCTGTTTTCTGTCTCTCTGTTGCTTATTCCAACGTTCTTACTATGTAGGTCAGTTTCACACCAGTCAGCACAAATTGTTGCAGCGAGCGACACTGCACCAATATTGCCATGCAATATTGATGTTATGTTGCTAATGAGCACCTTCGTTATACTGCAACAATGTTACGGAAACAACGTTGCAAAAATGTGACACGGCAATGTTCATGCAACATTCCTAATGACCAGCTATTTTACATTGTAGCAACGGTACAGAAGCAACACGTACTTGAGGAGCACTGCAGTGATGTCTTGGCCATATATGTGCTATGTAACACAGCATTCTTACATATATTCAGTAATCGTCCGTGGCAAACTTCTTGGGAACGGTGCCGTCATTCGTCTGGAAACCCTGGGGTAACTGCAGATATCATATGCAAGATTCGAACCTGCGTTATTTCCCAATCTTGGCGCAGAAAGCGATCATTCTAACCACTATTCCACGCGAGGGCTCAAGGTCGCACTGACGCTATGGAAGAACGCCATATCGAGCGTCTAAGCACATACACATTCGCATGTGCGTAAGAATGGATTGTAATGAATTTCATGTTCTGGCAGTGTTGTCCCAGAATATAACAATTTTATTTTAAGGTGATTAATGGGGACACACATTATCCACTAATTCGGCCCATAATGGTCACACTAAACATTCTCGGACGTCTTATATTTTATTTTTTCTTCGGCATATTGCCCGCATTTATTTAGTTTTTATTTAGTGTTCAGTTCCACTGAAGGTCCGTTGTTGCCCCAAGCATTGCTACGATATTGCTTCAATATATAGCATCAGCAATTTAACTGTAATGTTCCCGCAGTGGAGCACATGAAAGATTGCCCCAGCAACATAATCGTAATGTTTCTCAAACGCAACATCTGAAATGCTGCGCCAACATTGAAATAGAAGCATTGCGGTAACATTCCGTTTGCGCCATGAAACGTTGCCGCAACATTTGAAGTCACATGTCAAAAGCAAACTGATAAATGACTCTCCGCAAACTCTCCGGCGCCGCCTTGCTCGTCTAGGCTACCGAGAGCTTTCCCTCGCGGTGCTACTTGGCCCTACCCAGCACGCTGAAGTCACGTCTGCGCTGACACGATTCCTTCGGGAATCTAAACTCCTGGGCACTCTCTGATGCGCAACGATTAGTGAAGGAGCTGTTACTTCTGTACTTTTTGATAATTTTCTGTACCCCAGCTGTTTTCTTCTGTTTGCTTGAAAGCATTAGGGAATAGCAAGCCCACACCGTGGCTAACCTTTCCCTCTCCTTCTTACTTTGCATTAAACATATCCCCCCAAACTGATAAATGACGAGTGAACACCACGGGAAGTTCCGAAGATTTCACTTCATTGTTCATTGTTTGGTGGGAATCACAGATAGAGAAAGATAGTGCAAAGATTGAGTTACACAAGTGCCTCGGCAATCTTGCATGAGAAAAGTGCAACATTGATTGTTTCGATGTTGCCGCAATGTTTCAGACGTTGCCTATAGAGGCAACATCTCTATTACACATTGTAACGTTTCCTCAACGTACCATGTGCAAGATTGCTCTGCCGCCCTGGGCGGTAGGCCCTGGGAGGTTGGTTGGACAGTAGTATAAAGCGGGAATTAAGAGAATTTGAATATACTATCTCGACAGTGCAAGTGAGCGTTTACTTTTCTTTGTTTACATAGCTTCTGACGGCAGTGAGGGAAGAGGGCGGGGGGGGGGGGTTCACGTTTACCGTGCCCCGGGCGGAAACTCACCTCGGAATGGCTCTGGCTCTACTCATCCTTTGAAATACAGCAGACGCATTGATACAATGACATTGCTGCAACGTTCGGATCAAGTTGCTGATGCACTGTATTGTGAGCAATGCTGCCCGCAGCAGCATTGCATTAAAATTGCTTGCCAAACACCACATCAGCAAAGTAACTGCGCCATTTCGTCAGTGGTAGCACACGCCACATTGCTTCGGCAGAACAGTCAGACTGTTAGCTCTACGCACGTTTTGAGATACAGTAAATGCGTTGAAATAATGATATTGCACCAACGTTGAATTTGCGTTGCTGATTAGGCGTCTTGGAAGAAACGCAATTGCAACATCTCATTGACATTGCTCGCGAAACATTGCATCCATAATGTATACGTCACATTACCTCAGTACAACATATTCAGCATTGCTTCAGTATGTGTATATTTCTACCTTCTCAAACTTGCTTTCTTGAATACTAGATCCTTCTGAACACACAGAGGGAGCTAGTGTTTAAGAAAGCAAATCTGAGAAGGTAGAAATATAGGGTTCCTGAATACTAGCTCCCTCTGTGTGCGCAGAGGGAGCTAGTATTCAGGCACCCTATATATTTCTACTTTCTCGAATTTGCTTTCCTTGTGCTCTTGCGCATTGATTTTTCTTGCTGGTTTGTCCAGATTTGGAAGACAGTTACACGAGGTTAAGACGGTTACACGAGGCCCGAGAGGTATTGTACAACGAAATAATGACTTCTACGTTACAGGAATGCGCACATTATTTGCACCGCGAATTTCGCGTTCAACGTGGTGATGAGCCTCATCTTTCTGTCCTTTGAGGGACACTTCGAACAGTTGATGGGACAGCCTCTCAATCGAGTCATCGCGCCTTACGCAGGTAAGGGTCAGTAAACATGCACTAACTTTGGCTTGGTTCTGTCGGCTGCATAATGGGATGTGTTCAGCTCAGAAATTTCGAATAAGAGAGATAGAGAAAATACACTTTCTCATGGATCATCTGCAGCTAATTTTCGGGGCACAAATGGTATCTTATCAGGGTACATACAATGCAGATACATTCCTGTGTTAACAGCACAATCAATGTAATGCATCGACGTAATAATGTAATCCATCATGTTCTTTTGTCGTGAGGACCAGGCTACACTTCCCCAACGTACCTTGAGAAGAGACCAATTATGCCCATTTCTTTTACTCCGAACTGTTGTCCATAAATGTACCATGATCGAAAATACATATCGTGACAGTAAGACCATCTGGGAGAAACAGTGTTGCTTAACGAATTACAAATTGTGTCGCACCTACAAACACAAAGCTCGGCAACAAAAAGTCGGCGTTAGGTCTACTTCTGGACAGCGGGGGTGTGCGAATTTTACAAATTCCCGTACTGTTCCAGATATTATTAGCTGCATTTCGCATGCTTTTGCGGTTTCATTACCCCAACAGTAGACAATCGCTTAAGCTTAACGTTGTTTTAATACAAGGTTTCGTGTGCAGTTACAACAGTTTACACATCAAGCGCAATGTCATTGGATGCCCGACCCATATTGGGATTTGGACAGGCTGCAGCCATATTCTTTTTTATATTAATGGTCAATGCCTTTTCGTGTCAGGTGAGCTGCCTCAACGATTGCGTGCATCGTTTTAATTGTACTTTCTCTGCCGTAGTTTTTGACGACTGAAATCATATTCGACGAGCTGCTTCACTCATGCAACACAATAACGAAGATACACAACAGTTATCGAGTCGTATTCTACGTTGCTTTATTGCTGCTGAGCATACCCTGCTTTACAGAAGTAAGTTACTAAGGTGTCGATAGCAAATTAGAAGGAGCTGAAAGGGATATTAAATAAACTAATTTTAAAGAAGAGCGCGGCCGCAGAAAGACCGGCGGCGTGACGTCACTATCAAAGCGCTCGAATGAGAGTGCGGCGCTCAGAGGAGGAAAGGCGCCGTCCAGACGTGTGACGCCCGCACTATCACGGCATTGCTTTTCTCAAGGTCGCGCCCTCTTTGGTTCTTAGGGAGTGATGTTTTCTCGTTTTATCCAGAGAGGGAATTCCGGAATACTCTCAACATCCGTCGTCTGCTCTTGTCATGTATTCTGTCGAATAACTACGCTACTATTTCGCGTTGGACTTTCGATACCCTAGTCAGTGGTCCACGAAGAATGAAATGACACTGTAGTTTTGAAATCGACTGAAACAGGTGCGACCGTTCCTTTAAAGGTACCGCAAAGCAGCGGACGGACAGTTGACGTTTAAGGCGTAGCTTAAAGCTATATTGCAGAATGTACGAATGCAGTATGAAGACAGTCAAAATGGCGGCGTTGCGAAAGGCTCTTGAAACGCTGCTCCCCAGACGGCGTCGTGACGCGCCACACTCAAGCGCCTGGGACTTCAGTGAGTTGTTTGCAATACGCTCTGCAAGTAACCGAGCGTTCTGCGCATGTCTCCTCTCCCGGTTACTCCACTCGGGAAGCCCCATTGGCTACGGCGGCGCCCTCCCTCTTCCCTCTCACTGCCTCCTCTCATGCGCAGAGACGAACTTGCATAGCGTATTGCAGCCGCTTCAGTGTTGTGCGGCTGGGGAGCATCGTCTCAATTGCTCTTCGCAACAGCGCCATTTTGAAAGGTTTGAATACGGGATTCGTACGCTTTGCATTATAACTTTGCGCTACAATGTTCAATCACTTTGAAGTTTCGCAGGGTTGAATCTATAGCTCCTTCAGAGCATTATACGGTATGTGGACAACGCATGTTCCGTCTGCATTGGGTGATTGCCGTGACTCGCCGGCGCGCGTACAATTTTGTAGGGCAACACCCTATTACATTGTAATCAATCTCATTTTCAAGCTCTCATTTTGATTGTCTCTCTCCGTTACAGTTAGCTGTTTCTTACGAAGTGCGATTGAAGCCGTCGACGCAGGCCAAGTACGTCATATTTATGGTCGTGTTTGAAATCTTCACCTTCTTTAGAGGATACGGTAAGCTTTAAAGTTCACTTTTTGAGGAAGTAATGTCGGCCTTCATATGACATTAAGAGGAGAGGCTACCGTATGATAACAGAATGGGTACAAAGAATGAATCAACTCCCGATAAATCAACTTTAATAGGGACAGGATTACGTGCAGAAGCTGCACTTCCTCAGGTGAGCTGACGAGGTGATGACTGACGTGTGATGAAGTGCAGGTTCTGCGCGCGAGCTCATATCACTATTAAAGTTAATTTCTCCGAAGTCGTCCTCATTGTGTTTCACAGCCTCCCAGTTCGAATGTGATTTTTTCTTCTATTTTTTGTTTAATCGTTTTTGCTACGATGATATAAAGCTAGGCAACAACAGTCGGACATAGAGCAGTCAGGATATTACAAGAAAGCACTTTTTCGAAGTACGTAGCAATCACTAGTTTAAGAAACATAAAGAGTGTGCATATTGAGGTAAACCTCACGTTCTCTCTTTTTCACGTTTCTCTCCCCAATAATGCTATGTGGAGCTTCTATAGCGGCCACTGGCGTAACAGTCCGATGACCCGGCTCTCCCATCGGCAATGGCCGTATGTCCAGGTCCCTGGTGTAGTAGTAGGTCGTGACCAGAGGATTGGAGCAAGCACGTTCTCCTAAGACGCCGATTTGTGATACATAGAGTTTTGAAACAAATTAACGATCCGGATCAGAGAGAAAGAAGCAGAGATAGTCGAGAGAAGATAAGGGATTCTACAGTACGTATCGTGAGACCTCTCATAGATCGGAATTATGACCCCTATCTGGTTGCATGTCATTACGAGGCATAATGACATCGCATATGACAAGAGGTTAAAAAAAAACAACAAAAAAAGGATTTCGCTTGGATTCCTATCCAAGCTATCCAATCCGCGTAACGTCTCTGATAACACGGTACGCTATTCCTCGAGGGGATCCGTACCTACGATACGCTGAAGCTCCGCTAGCGTCGCGTATGTGCCATGTGGCCAACGTCGTAGCGGGTATCGTATCGGAGATGCAAAGACGGTCTACTGAAACTCTCTATTAATAGACACTGTCCGTGTTTGTAAACAAATGACGTCATGGTATTCGACAGCGCCAATAATGGACCTTTTTCACAATGGCCTATGCGCATGCGTATGACCTTGAGGCGCCGGAGAGTATTACAGCGAAATCCACGTATAACGACATTGACGGTAATCGCGAATTCTATCGTTATACGGGGTAAACTAACAGGCAAAAATGGGAGAAGTCTAGCACTCGCAAGTGAATAAAATAAGTATTTAAAGAGATTGAAACATTTATTTTACTGAAGAACAAGCTTGTTCTTCAGTAAAATAAATGTTTCAGTGTCTTTAGATACTTATTTTATACGGGGCACATCGTTAAACGAGGGTTGACCTAAATAGCGAGTCCTCGAAAAGTCGCGCGCCACCCCGCGTGTAGCAACAGAAAAAGAAACAGACGCTAAAAAAACGCGAAGCTGGGTGACATCGCACTGGCTTTGGAAAACAGCGACCAGAACACGTGGAGGGAACATATCAGGACAACTTCTGGCAATATTACACGTGAAAGAACTGATGTTCTGAGGCTGGAACAACATAGAAGGGACAAATACATACAAAGCCTCAATTTGCCTAAGAAATTGACGATGAAACATGAAAGTCACTGAAAAGGTTAGCCAGCTGTAGGACTCGAACCCACATCTTCTGGATTACCGGTCCAGGGCTCTACCAATTGAGCTAAGCTAACACGCCTTCTCGGCGACTTCCAGGGGTGCGTCATCTGAAGGGACAAACCAGCCACTCTCTCTCACTCATCCTCCTTTCACTCTTGCATTTTTGCGCACTCACACACACATTCATACGACGGGATCGACGCAGGCGGCAACTGATGAACATGAAAGAACTGATGTTCTGAGGCTGGAACAACATAGAAGGGACAAATACATACAAAGCCTCAATTTGCCTAAGAAATTGACGATGAAAGATGAAAGCTCAATTGGTAGAGCCCTGGACCGGCAATCCAGAAGATGTGGGTTCGAGTCCTACAGCTGGCTAACCTTTCCGCGACTTTCATCTTTCATCGTCAATATTACACGTCCCCATTCCGTAAGTCGGCTTCACCTAACGTCTGCGTGCTTTAGGAGAAGCTCGCTTTAGAACACTGTCGCGCGACTCGCGGGTGGAAAGCATGTGCTTTGCCTTTTGAATCGTCTCGCGGATTTGAGCAGCATTGGCCATATACGGGGACATAAAAGTGTTACCACCTACCTCTTTCACTGACAGTATTGGAAAATGAACAGTTGCTGTCTATTTTCTTGCCTCCATTTTTTTGTTGGTTTAATTCTTTTGATACGAATTTCGGATTGTACGAATTTTTTCCGCTACCCTGTAAGATTCGTATCATTGAGATTCTACTGTATCTTATCGCGGCGATTTTTTGCCGCGAGGTTACGCGCACAAACAGGACAGCGTCGAACGTCGTTATACGAGTACTCGGGACCGCGGTCTTCATCGCTGTACTTGGGTCGTTTCCCCATAGAAACAATGTATATTTTGACAGTAAAATCATCAACCATCGTTTTACGAGGGGTATCGTTATACGAGATATCGTTATCCGCGGGTTTTACTGTATATCCGTCTTCACTAGATGGCGTACTATGGGGACGACAGAAGTGGGGACCAGTGGGGAGACCGCAGGAATGGCGACCATGTCGGCCCCACTCCGGACCGGTTTTGGTCCTTTGTGCTATCCACGTGGATTTGTTTTGACGTGCGCCGAGCATGGTTCGTTGGAGCGCCGCTAGGATACGACGCATATGTGAAAAAGGTTCATTTGGTAGAGTTGAACTACGCTCGAAGCTAGAGGCGAACAATGTCGCGCCCGAAAGCCGTGGTCTTGAGGGAATTACTTGATTAATTGATGATTAACTTGATTAATTGATGGTCCCTGAAAGGGACGCGACCTTCGGTCCTACTTTTCTTTCAATAGGACGCAGCGAACAAGTGCTCATTCGTGGAACTCATCCCTCTCCTTCCGATATGTTTCGGCACGGTTCCTGGTTTCGGTTTCAGTCTGTCTACCAACGTCATGATGACGTTTCTCGGGTAGAGGTCTATTGAGGGGCGCATTTGGGGCTTCTAGAGAGAGTGCACCAGCCTACTAAGAAAACTAAAATTCCATTTAGACGAAAATAGGGTGGAAAACTCTTTTGCGAAACTGCTTGTGAAATTAAGGATGCTGGGGACAGGGGCGGGTCCAAACGCTCGGTTTGAGGGGGGGGATTCTTTGTCTGAGCGCGTAGAGAGGGAAATCTAATGTATCCAATCCAATGTTGGGGGGAATCGCCCAACCTTCCCTCCCCCTCCCCTCCCTAGATCCGCCACCGGCTGGGGATCGCTGTATCGGTCAACCTTCATTTTATCTGCCGGAGAAATTCGTGTCTTATATATAATTGGTCCAGCACGGGAAGAGGGCTGGGTAGCTGTATAAGTGCACTGTTCCGTGTGGAAAACAAATCCGGTGGTGTTTCTCGTCCTTTTTGGTCCCAGCACTGGTAGTTTTATCGATTCTGGAAGGGCAGTCAGCACTAACGTTCACAATATGAGTGCTGTGCATGTTCTTCATAATGTGAAAGCCTCAGTTTGGGCACACGGAGGGACGACTCAATTGACATCGCGACTGAGTCCTCTGTGTGCCCAGACTGAGGCTTTTACATTACGGAGTTCATCCACCAGCTGGCCTGCGTATATGCCATCTTGCCTGTGGATGTTCTACTCCTTGTGACTTCGCTTTCATCAGGTTTGCAACGGGTGCTCATTGACTATGACTTTATGCTGAGGCATCCACCCAGCACCTGCATTCGCATCTGCTGGGCCACCATTACGCCCTTAGTGATTGCTGTAAGTGGTCATACAATTTTTTCATCATTCGTAGCGTTAATGGCAAGTTTGCGAGTAAAATTAGTGGAAGTATAGGAGGGGTTACTGTAGGGGGGCCAGTGACCAGTGCCCCGAATAGCGGCTTTCTGTCACCGGTTTCTGTCACAGAGAGGTGAAATAAATAAATAAAAATTGTAACTGGAACTATAGTCACCCCTTTGGTAGCTTCAATTTCGTGGCCCTAGCTGTACATGGTCACACTTCGAAGAAGTGACTGTAATGGCATTAAAGCTACCCACACACGAAGGCGTCGGAGTTGTTCCACTACATCAGTTGAAAGTTCCCTGTGTCTTGTTTTGTAACGCCGTTTAAAGCTTGAAACTTACTATCACTTAGGTGTATAATTTGTGATCTCCATCTTTTTTAGTTCCTACGTTACATCAACGGATTCAAAACTCTGTGTACATGAGTGGTAGAGAAAAGAATGTTTCCAATGTCGATCATTATATCACGAACATTTCAAATGAACTAAATTAATAAGCGCTGAGCGCACACTCAGCGAAAAACACGCAGACAGCTCAGCAGATGCAAGGATTCGAACATGGAAGGTGTCCGATTTCAATAAGTATGGGCGCAGTTCCCTGTGGAATCGGCCAGGAACGAGCAATATGCCCCCACCATATCGGCAGCCAAATAGAAATGATTTGTCCAAGTAGAAGAAGGTGACCATGACACTACCAGAAACTTCGATGTTTCGCTTTTTCGTTATGTGCAGACATCGCTGCTCTACCTTGTGTTCAACGTCCAAAATTTCGCCCTGCCGACGGATAACGACGAGTACTCGAAGGACAACTGGAAGGACTTCATCGTGCTCTGCGCTGTCCTCGTATTCGTCTTACTGTATGCATGTTGTCTTTACCGGGATAACGAATACGTAAGTAAAAGAAGAAGAAAAAAAAAACGTTTCTTCTGACATCGCAATGATGCAGATGGCGCTTCAGGAAGGCAAAATTAGAATCTCGAATGCTCCAGACCAAGGCTATGTCTGGCTCGCACAGACGTGACAGTTGACGTCAGAAGACCCCGTGAAATTAAGCTCCATGCAAACTCCTTCTACAGTAAAAGCTCCTCTTACTCCTACGCTGCGTGCACAGAAAGTCGCAATGTTTTCCCCTTTTTTGTCAACCGCAACAGATCATTTGAGATCTGTTTGAAAGACAAACGCTGTGGCTACCAATATGCTGATGGCCATATGCTGATGGTGACTCTTCTGTACTGCTACCGTCACTGAAATGTTGAGATTGGCGGTCCGCCATGCTCGCATGTTTTCCATGGTGGGTAGTCCTCCTGGACTACCCAAATCCCGGAGCAAGAGGGTTACACCCCACTCCCTCCCCTGCGCCACCATCATCCCTCCCCTCCCTCTTTCACTCTCCCCTATTCTCCCTCCCGACCTCCACTCTGCACCGACCCGCCACTTCAGAGTAGGCTGACCGCGCCTTCACCCTACACCCCCCCCCCCCCCCCCCGTGTACAACATGGACATAGAAGAGAACAAGCTACACCATCTGCTTGTCAAGGTCTTACATGCCGATTCACACGGGAGATATTGGAGGCAAATGTAATTGATAAGTTGGGAGGTGAATGCGTCGATCCACCTATCTGGAAAGGAGACAACCATTTTCTCTGGCGGAACGAAATGTGACGGACAGGATTCTGTGGGTTCAGTGAGGCCTAATGTGTTTTATGTATTTCTTAGCCAAGTGTTGAAAGAAAGAGCTCCACCTCTCTTTCATTTTGCGAAACCTTTGTATTCCATTAAACGAACGCCATACCATGTAAAAGCGCGACATCCTTTTCTTTTTTGCGAGTTAAGCTTCACCGTTTGCGCTGAGCTTCGGTGCTCGGGCTGGTGCGACCAGCAGACAGGCATGGATCATGATCGACTGCGTGATACCGATGGTCATCGGTTTATTAAAGGCGCAGTGAAGTGCAATTTATCACTGCTCCGGACTTTGGTATCTTGTTTGTTCGATAGATCGAACCTTCTTTTTTTTTTTTTTTTTTTGTAACCTCTGCTGCGTTGCTGCCAGATATACTTGGCGAAACACACAAAATCGTAACTATATAAAACCAGTGGTTCCCAAATGTTGTCTGGATCGAGGAGGTACGCCGACCTCGAGTGTCAGTGGCTTATTTTAATTGCGATGTAGCGGTGGGTAGGGCTATTTTGCGTTAGCTTCTACTCTGTTATACCGCATCTGAAAACGAAAGTTAAAGGCATTGCTTGCTTTTGTTACATTGACATTGAAAACGTCTGTTGACGAGGATTCTCTTTTGACACGTACTCAGAGTCAGACAGTGGAAGCTCTCTTCAAACCTGCCTCCTCCTGGGGACCGCGTAACAAGTTTTTGGCCATGGACTACCGGGAACGCATTGCAGTCTGGGAAGAAGGTCGTCGTCAAGTAGAAACTGAGGACACTATGCTGGAACCTCTCTTGCCGTATTATACGACACACCCAAGCTCCCTGCACAGCTTCCAGGACCAGTCGTTTGTTATAGCCACCCAGAATGGATGGCGACACTCACGGGACGAAGCCTTGCCCGGAGCGTCACCTCACTCGGGCGCACAATCGCCTTACTCGGGGGCTCGGACGCCATCCACTCAGCTGGTGGGCACCTTCAACGTTATGGGTGATATCGGAAGGGAGGGCACGTGAAGAGATCTCTTTCTCTCTCTCGTGAATATTAAAGTAATCTCAGTCGATATATATACCAATATGCCTGTACGTCAGGCTTGATGCTTCCTATCGAATGTAATGTCGCGTGCACCGTCGAGCGCTTCGCAACCAGAGCGCGCTCAAAAGATCCTCACTGGGCGCGTTAAGCGGGCTCCCGAGCGCCATAACCCGGGTTTCAGGGGAACGTACCCTTGGTGTCTATACTTAATGGTGTTTGTGAGCCTATCCGAAAGCCGAGCGCCAGAGCCGCTGAGCGCGCGCCACCTATCGAGCTTTCTTTTGTCGTCTGCTTTTAAGCAAACATAGCAGTATACCATAGCAGTCCTCTATAATCGAAGAACTATTTACCGCCGACATCCGATGATTCCGGAAACACAGAGCATGGGCGGTTGCAACGTGTTCCAACTGTTGCGCCATTTCGAAAGGCAGTACACCGGAACATGCGTCACGCTCCGGAATTGGCCTCGCTCTTCCCCAGCGTTCTCCGGCTCCCCGGCTCCGAAGAAGGGGTGCGCAGGGTGCACCCGGGAACGTGCACCGGAAGTCACTTTCCCAGGGAATGTTCCCAGAGCACGAACCTAACGCGCCCACTGGAGTTAAACGAAAAACACCCTCGAGATATTTTCTGTTTTTATTATTCGAATGTTGGGCAACACCTCTGCGCAAGGTTCAGCGTTCAGGTGCGTCCACCAATTCCGCATTTTTCCGGGCAAACTAAGGCAATTCTGCACGAAACCCTCACTTTCGAATGTTTTTTTTAAAGTCACCTAAATGCCGCTTCGACCTGAAACTTTTTTAATGAAATGCATGGGTCCTCCAACACAGAAGAAATATGTTTCTGGATTTCTGCATTTACATGGTACGACAAAAAAAAAAAAAAAAGCCCAACTTCGCAGATCTCGCGAGCCTTTCACTCGGCAAAAGCCGTTCGACGGGTTACTCAGGCAAGGCGTGGATGAGGCTGCAATTAGTCTTATCCTTGTACAAGAAGGTCCTCTTGAAATTTTTGCTGCACGTTTAGTGGTAACAATTCCACAGCAGCTCAAACGTACCACATTTTTCGGTTTGCCGGCGTCTTTTGGAGTCGCCTAGTGGCCGTTACGTTCCGCGCTGTGTGAAACAAAACTATTACGAGGACCGCATGTAGCGAAGCCGTATGGCGAACATTATATATTTTTCCTCCTTCTTTTTCTTTTTTTTTTTTTTTCGGATATGGTTGAGCCACGCAACCGGGACACATGAGTAGGGAACGACCCAGCGGCAACAACGCTCGGCAGGAGCTCACGAGAAAAGGGCAGTTTGGTGATGGGCCCCGGAGTATATAGAAGGATCGGGGCTGTCAACTTGGCTCTCCTGCAGAACAGCGGACGCGGCCACAGGACTGCAGACTCCATCCACTTCGGAGTCGACGCGTCCACAAAGGTGCACTTGCCATGCAAGAGGCTCCGGCAACGAGCATCGCTGTCCGTTCCACACCGAACGACCGTTGGCAAGCTGCGGACATGTAGTTCGAGGGGATTTCCATCCAGAATGAGTTCGGGCGCGCTTGTAGCGTATGTGATGGCATCTGGTTCCAATTCGAAGGTAGTTCAGATTTGACATTTGTAAAGTCTTTGAATGTGGGCAGTTACCTCAGTTATTGTCGGCCAATCTTACGCAAGCTAGGAGTTAAATGAGTGTATAGTGCAGCTGGTTCACAGATGTGATTATGTGATGTGTTAGCCGTGCGCTTTCTGTTGTCTCATCCTGACATCCTAATATGCCGGAAACAAGTCGACACTTGCAAACCGATGTCTGTCGTTTCAGTGTCCCATGCGAGAAGTATTCACGGAAAAACCTAGCGATAGTAGCCTGACAACTACATATAGTACCTACCGACTTTTTCTTTGTTTTTTTTTCAGCGACTCATGTCACGTCACATTACGAACAACTATGTTTTTTCGTTCCCTGCCGCCTGATCGATATCCTCACTGATAATGTCTGATCGTGGTACAAATGTGCAGTGTTGAAGTGAAAGCCGACCTAACAATAAACATTTCACGGTTGGAAGGTGGCGGCAGTGGCCTGATATCTGCCTGCCTGCATGCTGTACTACATGGTGCCTAGGCTGGTGATATATCTTTCACTATTGTCATTTCTTTGTCACGCGATTGCTTGTGAATGCTCAGAACGTCTAGTAAAAGCTATGAAACAAATCCATGCAAGTTTGACAGTAATGCCTAGGGCTCATTTATTACGCGCTCGCTGTTAATTCTTTCCGATTTCATTTCCAGTTCAAGGTAGTTTCAAGGCACTTGTCGTGGCTTGAGGGGCTGCGGTGGTGTCGCCCTGTGGTTTAGGTTCTGCAACGAAAGTACAAAATGGGAGGCTCTTTACCAGTACGGACTGCATTTTTAAAGTAGCACAGATGTAATTTTTAACACCCTGTTTTCTTTGTATGGAACTGCTAAGCAGGTCAGTAAGATGCACCGTAACAATTAATTCACCCCATAGAGTCACAATTATCGCATAAATTGAATTTAAAGTACGCCGCAAAAAGCGACCGTTCCTGTTCGCCAGGCCTTCGAAACAACTTGTATTTGCTGGCGAACGCTGGAGCTTTGATGCCTTCTGGTCCGGTATTTGGCGTGACGTGGCATTTGGCCGCGTGTGTGCTCTGAATGGAATTCGCATTCGAAAAATACGCTTATACTCACGTCCTTCTGCAGGCTCGTCAGCTCGACCACCTAAAAGAAAGAAATTTCTATCAGCCAACATGTTCGTCCTCTTGGTTTTACACGGGTTTCTAACAGTAGCTATGTACATGGGGAAAGGAAAAATATAAAAGTATGGTACATGTTCATATACAGCACGTTTATTTATTTATTTGTCGTTTATATCATCGTTTACGTTATCGTTTACCGGCATAGGGAAATATTTAGATAATTGGACTGGCGTTTGCTGGTGCGATTTTCTGACGCGCCAACTCCAAAGAGGTATCAGGATTTTAAACAAAGGCTGCATCTATGGGCATTGTACCAAAGGCATTTCAATGCTGTTTCTGTATAGGGTCACCGTTGGCCGTATATGTTTTGGTCACGTGGTCACTGTCACATGGTCATATCAATTTGGGGCACCCGGTGGCCTGCCTTATGAAGCTATCTCTTTAATAGGCGACCACACACAAAAAAAAAGACTCCCTTTGTTTGAAGTCAAAAGGAGTATAACATGATTGCCAGGTCACCGGCATATATATTTTCGATGGAAATAGTTTTGCAAATCTTAGGAGGGTTTGATGCAGGTCAACGGGGATTGGCTCAAAGCCTAAAACTTACTCTTTGAGAGCGAGAGAAAAAGATAAAAATAGGCTAGACGAAAAACACTTCTCACGTCTCCTCACTCGTTATATGCACACACAAAAAATAAAGAGAAACGGAGGTCACGTATCGTGTCACCCTTACGAGCTGTATAAGAATGTAAAATGATATTGTAACGTGCCTGACATGTGGCCCATCACACTCTGACCTGAACAAAAAAAAAAGAAAAATAAATAATAAAGAATTCTCACCAGAGTTTCCCGAGGAGCTGTGCCCATAGACTGCTGAACCACCGCTGTGGCCGGAAACTGGAGACTCACTAGCCTGGCCACCTGCACCCCCAGCATCGGGCGCCGCCGTGGCAGCGACCGTTGTAGCTCCGTGTCCCGTTTGAACTGCCAATAGGAGCACTGCTCCTGCTAGAACGAGAAGAATGCTGATGGGATGCATGATGGTTGTGAGGAGCACGTGCTTTGGACACTCCTGTCTGCCGCTATTTATAAGAAGAGTGGGAGCGATGTCACGTGGTTCTTTTTTTTTTTCTTTTTTTTTTTTTTCGTGAGTCCCGCTCGCTGTGAGATTTATTGCTTCGTGAGCCATACGTATCCCGTTTTACGACATCACGAAGGCGATTCATATGTCGCGCGAATGAGACAATAATAGCTTATACGACGGCTATGAGCTTGGTCATGCCGTAACAAAGGTTCTTTATCGTGCCCTTGCTTCATTGGGGAAACAAAAATGCGAATGGAATTAGCGTACGTGTCGGGCCATTGCCAGGCGTTTTCTGTCGTAAACATGAAGTGCCTGAATAATCTCGCTCATGCTTATTTTCACTTCGGAATTATATGCGAAATGTAGCTCTTCATGTAAGAACATATCATCAGAACTTTAGTGGGGAACAAGTCCTCGCACAAAGTTCTTGGACGTTTACGGCAGCACCAACAGTCGCTACTACTACCCATCTGTGTGCTTAGCTGCTTTAAAGAGTATAGAAAATATAGCTAAAGAGGAAAGGTATATGCCGTCAAGCCACCTATATGGCTCAGGTTTTGCATCAGGTCAAGGGTACCGTGGTTTTGACAGGAAGAATGGCGGTAATCCAACCACTGTAGACAGTAAATGGACAATGTCCAGTAGCAGCAAAACCTCAGCAAGCACAAACATACGAGCCTCTTTACTTTCGTATATGAGTGATTTGGAGTAAGCGGCTCCTCGGTTCTATAGGAGTCAATGTCTCCGTAGTTTTCTTACTACATCTTACCGCGAGAAAGTGCAGAGCGTGTTGGTTGGTACATTGAAACATGATCAGGCAACGAGGACAGAGGACATACACTGATTAGCGCTGTCTGTGCATGTCATCTCCAATCGTCGCCAAAAAGTACGAGCTGCCTACTACCCGCTCATTCCTTCTCTTAACTTAATTCCTTATCATACACAACGCCACGGTGGTGGTGGTGGTGATGGTGAAAGGGCTTGCCGTTGTCGGCCTCACGTATGTGGGCAACACACAACGCCACAGGTAACAGGACGCGTTACGCTGTCCACAAGGGACCACCTATGAGGAGAGTGATCTCGCCAATGTTGCCAGCGTGAATGTTCTTCTGTCGGCCGCAGGGCCTATACTTCCCTATACGTTTCTGTGCAGGAATGTGATTTAATTTTAATTTCGAGACTTTATCATCGAGTCATGTGATCCAATGATCCGCGTTCACTTGAAATCTTCGTCCAGCACGAAAAGGCAACGTTTGGGGTTACCAGGAAACTTTGTTGCTGACAACAGGTTACGCTAAGGTTGTAGGTTAATCTTGTAGTACTCGTAAGCGTGAGTGTTGCAACAATTGGGATATCTAAACATCCAGAGCGCAATATCCTGCAGACGTACCTGGGACACCCGTTGTTTGGTGGAAAACTACCGAAACGCGAATGTCGTTGTGGGATATCCCATAGATGTCTTGCGGATGTCCAGATATACGTTCGCGACCTTGTAGGAATGTCCCAGGGATATTAATGGTTTGCTGGGAAGTGCCGATTGTGTTGAAGTTGCGTCCAGCGTGAGAACATTCTTGCAAATAGTGCCTAAAGTTATGCTGCCCACGCGCGGCTACTTTGACTATAGGCTGCACTATACTCCGAGACGAGGTAAGGCCTCCAGTCACAGAGCTATATCGCCACAGCAGATAATGTAGTCCGCGTGTTGAATTAAGAGTGGGACATACGAGAAGATGGCGGACACCAACCAGACAAGGAAAACGGTTCACACGTCTTGTTAACGGGAACATTTTACGTATTCCCTCTAAAAGCATGCTGTAAGTATACGTCATCTCTGATGAATGATTTCGCAGCATGGTCAGTGTACGAGCAACAGTTTTAGGGGGCGCACTATGTTGTGATTCGGAGGCCTCATGCGCCCGTCTAAGCCAATCACAGGCGCCCTTAGATTTGTGGACGGAGTTCACCTGTAGGTGCTTCTTTCGAAGTGTTATACCCCTCGATACCTTGACGTCAGAACTAAGCGGTAGGAACGTGTTAGATGATTGGTCGTGGCGTGTACTGTTTTGTAGTTCTCTTTTAGGTAATTTATTGAACGTCAACACTATCCTTATTACACTATTGAGAATTCATTACGATGAGAAATGCATAAGCTACTATGTACGAGGGTGGTTCCATAAGTTTCCTGCCCGAGGTAGAAAATGCGCGCTAATTTGAAAATGCGATTAAGGACGCGTGGCGCCATCTGTTCGAGCGCCATCTGGAGGGCCGGAGCACCACCCTCAACCCTCTCCATGCTTTTGTCGGTTGTAGAGCGGCATTTCAAACAGCCAGGGTGCACTCTTCAGTTAAAATGGAAAAAATCGAGTACCGCGCTGTGATAAAATTTTTGACATAAGAGGGACTTTCGCCTAGAGAAATTAAAGCGCGACTGGACAACGCGTACAGGGAAGCCTCTCCGTCGTACACAATGGTAAAAGACTGGGCTAAGCAGTTTCGACTGGGGCGAGTGTCCATTGAAGATAATCCACGCGATGGTCGTCCAGTGGAAGTGGTGACACAAGAAATTTTGTCTCTTGTCGAGGAGGAAGTGCTGAGCGACAGACGTCTGAAGGTGAAGGAAGTCTCAAAGGCTGGGGCTTTCCAAAACAACGGTTCTTCGCATCATCGGCGAGGGCCTTCACATGAAAAAAGGTCAGTGCGAGATGGGTGCCACGACTTCTCTCGTCAGTTCAAAAGCAACAGCGCGTTGTCTGTGCCAAAGAGTTTTTGAAGCTCTGTCAAGAGAACGAAGAAGAAATATTGAAGTCAATTGTCATAGGGGATGAGACTATGGTGCTCTACTATGATCCCCTCTCGAAAAAGGAGTCGATGGAATGGCGCAAACCAGGAGAAGCACCCCCAAGAAAAGCCAAGGTCACACAATCCACAAAGAAGATCATGGCAACAATATTTTGGGATTGTCACGGGATCCTCCTCATCGACTTCGAAGAGAGGAACACCACAGTGAATGCGACTTACTATGCTTCACTCCTGCACCGACTGCGAGACGCCATCAAAAAAAAGAGGCGCGGCAGGTTGCGTCGAGGTGTCCGGTTGCTCCAGGACAATGCTCCTGTCCACACGGCTTCCCTTGCCAAGGCTGCACTGAAGGAGTGCGGCTTCGAAGAAGAATCCACCACCCACCCTACAGTCCAGACTTGGCACCGACTGACTACTTCCTGTTCTCAAGCTTGAAGAGGGATCTCAGAGTACGGAGATTTCAAAACGATAGTGAGGTGCAAGAGGCAGTTTTCCAGCATTTTGCGGACAAAACTCCGGACTATTTTTTCAAGGGTATAAGAATGCTGGTTGAAAGGTGTCAAAAGTGCATCGAAGTTAAGGGTGACTATGTCGAAAAGTGATACACTTGTTTCGTTTCTACGACTATTAAAAGTTGGTCGGGCCGGAAACTTATGGAACCACCCTCGTAGATATGATCGCATGACTGTGATAATGTACATATGCTTTCCAGCGAAATAAATTAACCGAATCGAATCGAACGTAAACTTGTCCTGGTCAACAAATGTTGCTTGTTATCTCAGGTCCTGAATAAGTAAGTGGTTACTCGATTCGGTACAGAGCCCGAACAATTGTTTGACATATTTTCCCCTACCACAAGTCCTCGTTGTTAATAGCTTATCAGAGACTTTCGGGGACCATGGGCGTATTCCTCAAAAATGGAGAGATATTTGTTGTTCATGCTCCTCGGGAATTTCTCTTTCATATTGTGGCTGGATTGTGTTGCTGTCTTTCTTAAACATGTCACTCGACAAAAATGTATTTCTTCTAAGCTAGAAAATTGAGATAAGCATTCGTCCATGTGTTCTGGAATATACTATCTTGAAACTATGAGTCAATCTAAAGGAACGTGTCCGGACTCGGTATGGCTTAACGAGCTTCCGCTACCGCCGAACCATGCAGAGGAAACGACGTGTATTTCACGAGGCTATGTTGCTGAAATGCATTTCAAGTACTTTTATAGAGCAACTCCGCTCGTACGCTATTTTACGGCCTGTACACTCAAAAAATGGTTACGTTACCAAGAAACGATTCGTGTAACGTTTCATAATTAATTGAATTCGAATAATTTCGCGCGTCAATAGTTGCCAAATTATATGCTTTAATATGATGGGCGAGCTCGGAGTCCGGAACCTGTACTCCACCTAATATTTTACGACTATATATTATATATATATATATATATATATATATAGCGGCCGCCAGAGGTGTTGCTAACACCCTGCAACATTGATATCTCGCAGAGACACAGTGTTTATGCCGACCCAAGAGCGTGTCACATCCCTACGCTGTGCCGATGAGAGCCAACTAGCTCGAAACGGCCGTCCACAGCTGGGATTGTGGCACGCTTGACATGTGTATATATATATATATATATATATATAAAAGTTGAAATAAACGAATGCGGTTGACCACGAAAAACCCCCTCTTAGTTTTTAATAAAGTCCCCCTTTTATTCCTTATCCTGTAGAAGCACCGTCTCCACTTCTGATCTTTATTGAATACCTATATATATATATATATATATATATATATACATGTCAAGCGTGCCACAATCCCAGCTGTGGACGGCCGTTTCGTATTGCCAACTGTAGGATGGGACAAGCGTAAGCTTGCCCACATCACGGTTCAAAAATAGTACTGCCCTCGCCCTAAAAACGAAGAGCAGGCATGCACTACATTGTCTCCCTCCACGGCGATCATTAGATCGAAGGGAGACGGCCGTTTCGAGCTTTTTGGCTCTCATCGGCACAGCGTAGGGATGTGACACGCTCTTGGGTCGGCACAAACGCTGTGTCTCTGCGAGATATCAATGTTGCAGGGTGTTAGCAACACCTCTGGCGGCCGCAGTGCAAAGCCAGCAAGTACAGATACAAATATAAAAATGAGCGAATGCTCCATGGCTGCACGTGAGGCATATGTTTACATGTCAAGCGTGCCACAATCCCAGCTGTGGACGGCCGTTTCGAGCTAGTTGGCTCTCATCGGTACAGCGTAGGGATGTGACACGCTCTTGGGTCGGCACAAACACCGTGTCTCTGCGAGATATCAATGTTGCAGGGTGTTAGCAACACCTCTGGCGGCCGCAGTGCAAAGCCAGCAAGTACAGATACAAATATAAAAATGAGCGAATGCTCCATGGCTGCACGTGAGGCATATGTTTACATGTCAAGCGTGCCACAATCCCAGCTGTGGACGGCCGTTTCGAGCTAGTTGGCTCTCATCGGTACAGCGTAGGGATGTGACACGCTCTTGGGTCGGCACAAACACCGTGTCTCTGCGAGATATCAATGTTGCAGGGTGTTAGCAACACCTCTGGCGGCCGCAGTGCAAAGCCAGCAAGTACAGATACAAATATAAAAATGAGCGAATGCTCCATGGCTGCACGTGAGGCATATGTTTACATGTCAAGCGTGCCACAATCCCAGCTGTGGACGGCCGTTTCGAGCTAGTTGGCTCTCATCGGCACAGCGTAGGGATGTGACACGCTCTTGGGTCGGCACAAACACTGTGTCTCTGCGAGATATCAATGTTGCAGGGTGTTAGCAACGCCTCTGGCGGCCGCAGTGCAAAGCCAGCAAGTACAGACACAAATATAAAAATGAGCGAATGCTCCATGGCTGCACGTGAGGCATATGTTTACATGTCAAGCGTGCCACAATCCCAGCTGTGGACGGCCGTTTCGAGCTAGTTGGCTCTCATCGGCACAGCGTAGGGATGTGACACGCTCTTGGGTCGGCACAAACACCGTGTCTCTGCGAGATATCAATGTTGCAGGGTGTTAGCAACACCTCTGGCGGCCGCAGTGCAAAGCCAGCAAGTACAGATACAAATATAAAAATGAGCGAATGCTCCATGGCTGCAAGTGAGGCATATGTTTACATGTCAAGCGTGCCACAATCCCAGCTGTGGACGGCCGTTTCGAGCTAGTTGGCTCTCATCGGCACAGCGTAGGGATGTGACACGCTCTTGGGTCGGCACAAACACCGTGTCTCTGCGAGATATCAATGTTGCAGGGTGTTAGCAACACCTCTGGCGGCCGCAGTGCAAAGCCAGCAAGTACAGATACAAATATAAAAATGAGCGAATGCTCCATGGCTGCAAGTGAGGCATATGTTTACATGTCAAGCGTGCCACAATCCCAGCTGTGGACGGCCGTTTCGAGCTAGTTGGCTCTCATCGGCACAGCGTAGGGATGTGACACGCTCTTGGGTCGGCACAAACACCGTGTCTCTGCGAGATATCAATGTTGCAGGGTGTTAGCAACACCTCTGGCGGCCGCAGTGCAAAGCCAGCAAGTACAGATACAAATATAAAAATGAGCGAATGCTCCATGGCTGCAAGTGAGGCATATGTTTACATGTCAAGCGTGCCACAATCCCAGCTGTGGACGGCCGTTTCGAGCTAGTTGGCTCTCATCGGCACAGCGTAGGGATGTGACACGCTCTTGGGTCGGCACAAACACCGTGTCTCTGCGAGATATCAATGTTGCAGGGTGTTAGCAACACCTCTGGCGGCCGCAGTGCAAAGCCAGCAAGTACAGATACAAATATAAAAATGAGCGAATGCTCCATGGCTGCAAGTGAGGCATATGTTTACATGTCAAGCGTGCCACAATCCCAGCTGTGGACGGCCGTTTCGAGCTAGTTGGCTCTCATCGGCACAGCGTAGGGATGTGATACGCTCTTGGGTCGGCACAAACACCGTGTCTCTGCGAGATATCAATGTTGCAGGGTGTTAGCAACACCTCTGGCGGCCGCAGTGCAAAGCCAGCAAGTACAGATACAAATATAAAAATGAGCGAATGCTCCATGGCTGCAAGTGAGGCATATGTTTACATGTCAAGCGTGCCACAATCCCAGCTGTGGACGGCCGTTTCGAGCTAGTTGGCTCTCATCGGCACAGCGTAGGGATGTGATACGCACTTGGGTCGGCACAAACACCGTGTCTCTGCGAGATATCAATGTTGCAGGGTGTTAGCAACACCTCTGGCGGCCGCAGTGCAAAGCCAGCAAGTACAGATACAAATATAAAAATGAGCGAATGCTCCATGGCTGCAAGTGAGGCATATGTTTACATGTCAAGCGTGCCACAATCCCAGCTGTGGACGGCCGTTTCGAGCTAGTTGGCTCTCATCGGCACAGCGTAGGGATGTGATACGCTCTTGGGTCGGCACAAACACCGTGTCTCTGCGAGATATCAATGTTGCAGGGTGTTAGCAACACCTCTGGCGGCTGCAGTGCAAAGCCAGCAAGTACAGACACAAATATAAAAATGAGCGAATGCTCCATGGCTGCAAGTGAGGCATATGTTTACATGTCAAGCGTGCCACAATCCCAGCTGTGGACGGCCGTTTCGAGCTAGTTGGCTCTCATCGGCACAGCGTAGGGATGTGACACGCTCTTGGGTCGGCGCAAACACTGTGTCTCTGCGAGATATCAATGTTGCAGGGTGTTAGCAACACCTCTGGCGGCCGCAGTGCAAAGCCAGCAAGTACAGATACAAATATAAAAATGAGCGAATGCTCCATGGCTGCACGTGAGGCATACGTTTACATGTCAAGTGTGCCACAATCCCAGCTGTGGACGGCCGTTCCGAGCTAGTTGGCTCTCATCGGCACAGCGTAGGGATGTGACACGCTCTTGGGTCGGCACAAACACTGTGTCTCTGCGAGATATCAATGTTGCAGGGTGTTAGCAACACCTCTGGCGGCCGCAGTGCAAAGCCGGCAAGTACAGATACAAATATAAAAATGAGCGAATGCTCCATGGCTGCACGTGAGGCATATGTTTACATGTCAAGCGTGCCACAATCCCAGCTGTGGACGGCCGTTTCGAGCTAGTTGGCTCTCATCGGCACAGCGTAGGGATGTGACACGCTCTTGGGTCGGCACAAACACTGTGTCTCTGCGAGATATCAATGTTGCAGGGTGTTAGCAACACCTCTGGCGGCCGCAGTGCAAAGCCAGCAAGTACAGATACAAATATAAAAATGAGCGAATGCTCCATGGCTGCACGTGAGGCATACGTTTACATGTCAAGTGTGCCACAATCCCAGCTGTGGACGGCCGTTCCGAGCTAGTTGGCTCTCATCGGCACAGCGTAGGGATGTGACACGCTCTTGGGTCGGCACAAACACTGTGTCTCTGCGAGATATCAATGTTGCAGGGTGTTAGCAACACCTCTGGCGGCCGCAGTGCAAAGCCAGCAAGTACAGATACAAATATAAAAATGAGCGAATGCTCCATGGCTGCACGTGAGGCATACGTTTACATGTCAAGTGTGCCACAATCCCAGCTGTGGACGGCCGTTCCGAGCTAGTTGGCTCTCATCGGCACAGCGTAGGGATGTGACACGCTCTTGGGTCGGCACAAACACTGTGTCTCTGCGAGATATCAATGTTGCAGGGTGTTAGCAACACCTCTGGCGACCGCAGTGCAAAGCCAGCAAGTACAGATACAAATATAAAAATGAGCGAATGCTCCATGGCTGCACGTGAGGCATATGTTTACATGTCAAGCGTGCCACAATCCCAGCTGTGGACGGCCGTTCCGAGCTAGTTGGCTCTCATCGGCACAGCGTAGGGATGTGACACGCTCTTGGGTCGGCACAAACACTGTGTCTCTGCGAGATATCAATGTTGCAGGGTGTTAGCAACACCTCTGGCGACCGCAGTGCAAAGCCAGCAAGTACAGATATAAATATAAAAATGAGCGAATGCTCCATGGCTGCACGTGAGGCATATGTTTACATGTCAAGCGTGCCACAATCCCAGCTGTGGACGGCCGTTCCGAGCTAGTTGGCTCTCATCGGCACAGCGTAGGGATGTGACACGCTCTTGGGTCGGCACAAACACTGTGTCTCTGCGAGATATCAATGTTGCAGGGTGTTAGCAACACCTCTGGCGACCGCAGTGCAAAGCCAGCAAGTACAGATACAAATATAAAAATGAGCGAATGCTCCATGGCTGCACGTGAGGCATATGTTTACATGTCAAGCGTGCCACAATCCCAGCTGTGGACGGCCGTTCCGAGCTAGTTGGCTCTCATCGGCACAGCGTAGGGATGTGACACGCTCTTGGGTCGACACAAACACTGTGTCTCTGCGAGATATCAATGTTGCAGGGTGTTAGCAACACCTCTGGCGGCCGCAGTGCAAAGCCAGCAAGTACAGATACAAATATAAAAATGAGCGAATGCTCCATGGCTGCACGTGAGGCATATGTTTACA
This sequence comes from Ornithodoros turicata, assembly GCF_037126465.1. Classification (NCBI taxonomy): domain Eukaryota; kingdom Metazoa; phylum Arthropoda; class Arachnida; order Ixodida; family Argasidae; genus Ornithodoros; species Ornithodoros turicata. The sequence goes on from NC_088206.1 coordinate 1,906,350, forward strand.
TGTCAAGCGTGCCACAATCCCAGCTGTGGACGGCCGTTTCGAGCTAGTTGGCTCTCATCGGTACAGCGTAGGGATGTGACACGCTCTTGGGTCGGCACAAACACTGTGTCTCTGCGAGATATCAATGTTGCAGGGTGTTAGCAACGCCTCTGGCGGCCGCAGTGCAAAGCCAGCAAGTACAGACACAAATATAAAAATGAGCGAATGCTCCATGGCTGCACGTGAGGCATATGTTTACATGTCAAGCGTGCCACAATCCCAGCTGTGGACGGCCGTTTCGAGCTAGTTGGCTCTCATCGGCACAGCGTAGGGATGTGACACGCTCTTGGGTCGGCACAAACACTGTGTCTCTGCGAGATATCAATGTTGCAGGGTGTTAGCAACGCCTCTGGCGGCCGCAGTGCAAAGCCAGCAAGTACAGACACAAATATAAAAATGAGCGAATGCTCCATGGCTGCACGTGAGGCATATGTTTACATGTCAAGCGTGCCACAATCCCAGCTGTGGACGGCCGTTTCGAGCTAGTTGGCTCTCATCGGCACAGCGTAGGGATGTGACACGCTCTTGGGTCGGCACAAACACTGTGTCTCTGCGAGATATCAATGTTGCAGGGTGTTAGCAACGCCTCTGGCGGCCGCAGTGCAAAGCCAGCAAGTACAGACACAAATATAAAAATGAGCGAATGCTCCATGGCTGCACGTGAGGCATATGTTTACATGTCAAGCGTGCCACAATCCCAGCTGTGGACGGCCGTTTCGAGCTAGTTGGCTCTCATCGGCACAGCGTAGGGATGTGACACGCTCTTGGGTCGGCACAAACACTGTGTCTCTGCGAGATATCAATGTTGCAGGGTGTTAGCAACGCCTCTGGCGGCCGCAGTGCAAAGCCAGCAAGTACAGACACAAATATAAAAATGAGCGAATGCTCCATGGCTGCACGTGAGGCATATGTTTACATGTCAAGCGTGCCACAATCCCAGCTGTGGACGGCCGTTTCGAGCTAGTTGGCTCTCATCGGCACAGCGTAGGGATGTGACACGCTCTTGGGTCGGCACAAACACTGTGTCTCTGCGAGATATCAATGTTGCAGGGTGTTAGCAACGCCTCTGGCGGCCGCAGTGCAAAGCCAGCAAGTACAGACACAAATATAAAAATGAGCGAATGCTCCATGGCTGCACGTGAGGCATATGTTTACATGTCAAGCGTGCCACAATCCCAGCTGTGGACGGCCGTTTCGAGCTAGTTGGCTCTCATCGGTACAGCGTAGGGATGTGACACGCTCTTGGGTCGGCACAAACACTGTGTCTCTGCGAGATATCAATGTTGCAGGGTGTTAGCAACGCCTCTGGCGGCCGCAGTGCAAAGCCAGCAAGTACAGACACAAATATAAAAATGAGCGAATGCTCCATGGCTGCACGTGAGGCATATGTTTACATGTCAAGCGTGCCACAATCCCAGCTGTGGACGGCCGTTTCGAGCTAGTTGGCTCTCATCGGTACAGCGTAGGGATGTGACACGCTCTTAGGTCGGCACAAACACTGTGTCTCTGCGAGATATCAATGTTGCAGGGTGTTAGCAACGCCTCTGGCGGCCGCAGTGCAAAGCCAGCAAGTACAGACACAAATATAAAAATGAGCGAATGCTCCATGGCTGCACGTGAGGCATATGTTTACATGTCAAGCGTGCCACAATCCCAGCTGTGGACGGCCGTTTCGAGCTAGTTGGCTCTCATCGGTACAGCGTAGGGATGTGACACGCTCTTGGGTCGGCACAAACACTGTGTCTCTGCGAGATATCAATGTTGCAGGGTGTTAGCAACGCCTCTGGCGGCCGCAGTGCAAAGCCAGCAAGTACAGACACAAATATAAAAATGAGCGAATGCTCCATGGCTGCACGTGAGGCATATGTTTACATGTCAAGCGTGCCACAATCCCAGCTGTGGACGGCCGTTTCGAGCTAGTTGGCTCTCATCGGTACAGCGTAGGGATGTGACACGCTCTTGGGTCGGCACAAACACTGTGTCTCTGCGAGATATCAATGTTGCAGGGTGTTAGCAACGGCTCTGGCGGCCGCAGTGCAAAGCCAGCAAGTACAGACACAAATATAAAAATGAGCGAATGCTCCATGGCTGCACGTGAGGCATATGTTTACATGTCAAGCGTGCCACAATCCCAGCTGTGGACGGCCGTTTCGAGCTAGTTGGCTCTCATCGGTACAGCGTAGGGATGTGACACGCTCTTGGGTCGGCACAAACACTGTGTCTCTGCGAGATATCAATGTTGCAGGGTGTTAGCAACGCCTCTGGCGGCCGCAGTGCAAAGCCAGCAAGTACAGACACAAATATAAAAATGAGCGAATGCTCCATGGCTGCACGTGAGGCATATGTTTACATGTCAAGCGTGCCACAATCCCAGCTGTGGACGGCCGTTTCGAGCTAGTTGGCTCTCATCGGCACAGCGTAGGGATGTGACACGCTCTTGGGTCGGCACAAACACTGTGTCTCTGCGAGATATCAATGTTGCAGGGTGTTAGCAACGCCTCTGGCGGCCGCAGTGCAAAGCCAGCAAGTACAGACACAAATATAAAAATGAGCGAATGCTCCATGGCTGCACGTGAGGCATATGTTTACATGTCAAGCGTGCCACAATCCCAGCTGTGGACGGCCGTTTCGAGCTAGTTGGCTCTCATCGGCACAGCGTAGGGATGTGACACGCTCTTGGGTCGGCACAAACACTGTGTCTCTGCGAGATATCAATGTTGCAGGGTGTTAGCAACGCCTCTGGCGGCCGCAGTGCAAAGCCAGCAAGTACAGACACAAATATAAAAATGAGCGAATGCTCCATGGCTGCACGTGAGTCATATGTTTACATGTCAAGCGTGCCACAATCCCAGCTGTGGACGGCCGTTTCGAGCTTTTTGGCTCTCATCGGCACAGCGTAGGGATGTGACACGCTCTTGGGTCGGCACAAACGCTGTGTCTCGGCGAGATATCAATGTTGCAGGGTGTTAGCAACACCTCTGGCGGCCGCAGTGCAAAGCCAGCAAGTACAGATACAAATATAAAAATGAGCGAATGCTCCATGGCTGCACGTGAGGCATATGTTTACATGTCAAGCGTGCCACAATCCCAGCTGTGGACGGCCGTTTCGAGCTAGTTGGCTCTCATCGGCACAGCGTAGGGATGTGACACGCTCTTGGGTCGGCACAAACACTGTGTCTCTGCGAGATATCAATGTTGCAGGGTGTTAGCAACGCCTCTGGCGGCCGCAGTGCAAAGCCAGCAAGTACAGACACAAATATAAAAATGAGCGAATGCTCCATGGCTGCACGTGAGGCATATGTTTACATGTCAAGCGTGCCACAATCCCAGCTGTGGACGGCCGTTTCGAGCTAGTTGGCTCTCATCGGCACAGCGTAGGGATGTGACACGCTCTTGGGTCGGCACAAACACTGTGTCTCTGCGAGATATCAATGTTGCAGGGTGTTAGCAACGCCTCTGGCGGCCGCAGTGCAAAGCCAGCAAGTACAGACACAAATATAAAAATGAGCGAATGCTCCATGGCTGCACGTGAGGCATATGTTTACATGTCAAGCGTGCCACAATCCCAGCTGTGGACGGCCGTTTCGAGCTAGTTGGCTCTCATCGGCACAGCGTAGGGATGTGACACGCTCTTGGGTCGGCACAAACACTGTGTCTCTGCGAGATATCAATGTTGCAGGGTGTTAGCAACGCCTCTGGCGGCCGCAGTGCAAAGCCAGCAAGTACAGACACAAATATAAAAATGAGCGAATGCTCCATGGCTGCACGTGAGGCATATGTTTACATGTCAAGCGTGCCACAATCCCAGCTGTGGACGGCCGTTTCGAGCTAGTTGGCTCTCATCGGCACAGCGTAGGGATGTGACACGCTCTTGGGTCGGCACAAACACTGTGTCTCTGCGAGATATCAATGTTGCAGGGTGTTAGCAACGCCTCTGGCGGCCGCAGTGCAAAGCCAGCAAGTACAGACACAAATATAAAAATGAGCGAATGCTCCATGGCTGCACGTGAGGCATATGTTTACATGTCAAGCGTGCCACAATCCCAGCTGTGGACGGCGGTTTCGAGCTAGTTGGCTCTCATCGGCACAGCGTAGGGATGTGACACGCTCTTGGGTCGGCACAAACACTGTGTCTCTGCGAGATATCAATGTTGCAGGGTGTTAGCAACACCTCTGGCGGCCGCAGTGCAAAGCCAGCAAGTACAGATACAAATATAAAAATGAGCGAATGCTCCATGGCTGCACGTGAGGCATATGTTTACATGTCAAGCGTGCCACAATCCCAGCTGTGGACGGCCGTTTCGAGCTAGTTGGCTCTCATCGGCACAGCGTAGGGATGTGACACGCTCTTGGGTCGGCACAAACACTGTGTCTCTGCGAGATATCAATGTTGCAGGGTGTTAGCAACGCCTCTGGCGGCCGCAGTGCAAAGCCAGCAAGTACAGACACAAATATAAAAATGAGCGAATGCTCCATGGCTGCACGTGAGGCATATGTTTACATGTCAAGCGTGCCACAATCCCAGCTGTGGACGGCCGTTTCGAGCTAGTTGGCTCTCATCGGCACAGCGTAGGGATGTGACACGCTCTTGGGTCGGCACAAACACTGTGTCTCTGCGAGATATCAATGTTGCAGGGTGTTAGCAACGCCTCTGGCGGCCGCAGTGCAAAGCCAGCAAGTACAGACACAAATATAAAAATGAGCGAATGCTCCATGGCTGCACGTGAGGCATATGTTTACATGTCAAGCGTGCCACAATCCCAGCTGTGGACGGCCGTTTCGAGCTAGTTGGCTCTCATCGGCACAGCGTAGGGATGTGACACGCTCTTGGGTCGGCACAAACACTGTGTCTCTGCGAGATATCAATGTTGCAGGGTGTTAGCAACACCTCTGGCGGCCGCAGTGCAAAGCCAGCAAGTACAGACACAAATATAAAAATGAGCGAATGCTCCATGGCTGCACGTGAGGCATATGTTTACATGTCAAGCGTGCCACAATCCCAGCTGTGGACGGCCGTTTCGAGCTAGTTGGCTCTCATCGGCACAGCGTAGGGATGTGACACGCTCTTGGGTCGGCACAAACACTGTGTCTCTGCGAGATATCAATGTTGCAGGGTGTTAGCAACACCTCTGGCGGCCGCAGTGCAAAGCCAGCAAGTACAGATACAAATATAAAAATGAGCGAATGCTCCATGGCTGCACGTGAGGCATATGTTTACATGTCAAGCGTGCCACAATCCCAGCTGTGGACGGCGGTTTCGAGCTAGTTGGCTCTCATCGGCACAGCGTAGGGATGTGACACGCTCTTGGGTCGGCACAAACACTGTGTCTCTGCGAGATATCAATGTTGCAGGGTGTTAGCAACACCTCTGGCGGCCGCAGTGCAAAGCCAGCAAGTACAGATACAAATATAAAAATGAGCGAATGCTCCATGGCTGCACGTGAGGCATATGTTTACATGTCAAGCGTGCCACAATCCCAGCTGTGGACGGCGGTTTCGAGCTAGTTGGCTCTCATCGGCACAGCGTAGGGATGTGACACGCTCTTGGGTCGGCACAAACACTGTGTCTCTGCGAGATATCAATGTTGCAGGGTGTTAGCAACACCTCTGGCGGCCGCAGTGCAAAGCCAGCAAGTACAGATACAAATATAAAAATGAGCGAATGCTCCATGGCTGCACGTGAGGCATATGTTTACATGTCAAGCGTGCCACAATCCCAGCTGTGGACGGCGGTTTCGAGCTAGTTGGCTCTCATCGGCACAGCGTAGGGATGTGACACGCTCTTGGGTCGGCACAAACACTGTGTCTCTGCGAGATATCAATGTTGCAGGGTGTTAGCAACACCTCTGGCGGCCGCAGTGCAAAGCCAGCAAGTACAGATACAAATATAAAAATGAGCGAATGCTCCATGGCTGCACGTGAGGCATATGTTTACATGTCAAGCGTGCCACAATCCCAGCTGTGGACGGCGGTTTCGAGCTAGTTGGCTCTCATCGGCACAGCGTAGGGATGTGACACGCTCTTGGGTCGGCACAAACACTGTGTCTCTGCGAGATATCAATGTTGCAGGGTGTTAGCAACACCTCTGGCGGCCGCAGTGCAAAGCCAGCAAGTACAGATACAAATATAAAAATGAGCGAATGCTCCATGGCTGCACGTGAGGCATATGTTTACATGTCAAGCGTGCCACAATCCCAGCTGTGGACGGCCGTTTCGAGCTAGTGGCTCTCATCGGCACAGCGTAGGGATGTGACACGCTCTTGGGTCGGCACAAACACTGTGTCTCTGCGAGATATCAATGTTGCAGGGTGTTAGCAACGCCTCTGGCGGCCGCAGTGCAAAGCCAGCAAGTACAGATACAAATATAAAAATGAGCGAATGCTCCATGGCTGCACGTGAGGCGTATGTTTACATGTCAAGCGTGCCACAATCCCAGCTGTGGACGGCGGTTTCGAGCTAGTTGGCTCTCATCGGCACAGCGTAGGGATGTGACACGCTCTTGGGTCGGCACAAACACTGTGTCTCTGCGAGATATCAATGTTGCAGGGTGTTAGCAACGCCTCTGGCGGCCGCAGTGCAAAGCCAGCAAGTACAGATACAAATATAAAAATGAGCGAATGCTCCATGGCTGCACGTGAGGCATATGTTTACATGTCAAGCGTGCCACAATCCCAGCTGTGGACGGCGGTTTCGAGCTAGTTGGCTCTCATCGGCACAGCGTAGGGATGTGACACGCTCTTGGGTCGGCACAAACACTGTGTCTCTGCGAGATATCAATGTTGACGAGGAGACAGCATAGAGGAATTTTAGCGTGTCTGTGCAGGATCAGGGGTGGGTGGGTTCGTGGTTTGCCACTGCCGGTGCCTTTTCATTTTTTCATTTCCTTTTATTTTTTTCTCTTTCTTTTCTTTATTTTTTTTTTTTTTTTTTTTTGCAAACAGGAGCATTTTAGCATTAAGCCCCCTCAACTGTCGGAGCTGTCTCACTGCTCGTGGCATTGTTGGAATTGATCACTAGCTATATCGGGCAATTGCGTCCGTGTACTTAAGGAGTCCTTCGAGGTTGCTTCTCCTGGAGACATGGCTCATTACTGGAATGTCAGGCTACTAAGAGCGCCATTAACCATTTACTGCACCTACCTTAACAATTCGTTTTTTTTTTCTTCGTGATTGTGGCTTTAAATAACGGTTACATTTTCGTTAACCTCGGAACATTAACATAGTTACGAGTCAGGTGCTTGATAAAAGGTTGCCGCGTTCAGTCCATCCAGAACCGCGAGAAATTATCGCAGATTAATAATAGCGCGAGTCTGCGTTGTACACGCCGACATCCGCAGCAACGATGCAGTGAGAACGTCCGTTTTCGTATCTCCAGCTCTCAGCTAATTCCGGTCTGCTATAAAACGACTGCTTCTAACACTCAACGGTATCGCTGCATTCGAGTATTCGACTCTGCAAAACTGAACGCCTCGTCTGAGCTGAAAACCTCACATCGTAAGTATACTTTTATTTTTAAGTGACTCTGAATTTTTATGGATGAGGGTAATTGAAGTGGCGGTACATGGTCCGGATCGCCCGGGTTCTCAGCATGCTTGCACGGTGCATGCCTGTCAACGACAGTCACGTCATAAACAACGAGAATTTGACGAGGCAGACCACAATTAGGTACGACACGGACACGTAAGCCTCAGACGCCCAGAAATGAACGAATTCAAACTACTGAGGGGAAAGAGGTGCTGGCGGCATTGTTTATTGTCATCACTAGGAAACAAAGAACAAGAAAAACCGTGGGGCGTGTCCAATAGCTTTCGCTAGTACAGGCTCATGCCCCGCGGGGTAAATGGAACAGAAAAACAGGTGAGATAAATAATGCAACAAACAGTTACATTCCTGGGTTCAAATAGGCTGAAGTGTCCATAAGGTATCGTCGTAGCATGTTGCGGAATGACTGGCTGTTTTTAACCTCAAGAGGCATAGAGTTCCAGAGTCGCGGCCCAGAACACACTGTCAATCTCGTACCATACATATTTTTTGGCCGATATAACATAAAGTCATTCGACATGACGCTTCGGTTACCTCTTGGACATTTTTTAAATATGTTGTTATTAAAAGGAACGTTATTCTTTACAATTGACTCTACAAGTAAGGCACGACGCTCTCGAATAAGATCAGGCAGTGGGAGAATTGTAGCTCAAGGGAATGGCGTGCTGGTGTGGTGTAGCGGTTATCATATGTGACAGGAGATCACAGGACCCAGGTTTCTGGCATCAGTACATTCTTTCCCTGAGTATAGTTTGACACACGTCATGCTTGGAATCCACGAAGGACCGTCGGTCAAGCGATACGATGTCGCGTTTCCAACGCCTTTTTCTGACTCCAATGAAAGAAAAAAAAAAAGCGCAAGTCTGCCCTGTCTGAGAGGTATCCAATTAGTTTCGCTTCTTTATTTCCCATTTACGAATGAGTGGGACTGAAGGAAGATGGCTTAAATGCAGTTGACTCGATTTTTCGCAATACAACTAAACCGTGCTCATATTGGACATCGACGCTGCGAGGGACTGGTACATTTTACTCTAGTGCCTTCCAATATTCGAGTACCAATCCCTAGTACCTCTGGGTGTATACCAATATCTAGAGTACTAGCAGTAGAGTGAAGTAACTACTGTAATTAGTGTTTGGTTAAGACCCTGTCAACATCTACATCCTCAAAAAGAAAGAAAATGCGGCACAATGTTTCCAACTGAACAAGAAGGTTCGAGAGCTATATTCAGGAATCCAGTGCATGACCATTGCTTTTCGTCTTTTTACTCGGACATTCCTACCATCACGATCAGGATCGCCATCGCCACTCCGATCATTCCCGTCATCTCTCATCGTCATCGCTTATCATCGTCATCATTCATCATTGTCACCACTCATATTAGACATCCTAGCTATGGGGTAGCGTTCCACTCCTAGAGTGGAAAACCTCCCCACTTTATCGTCAGAATATGTCTGTTGTTGTTGTATGTTTCATTATGCTGTTGTATGTCTGTATCTGTATGCGTGGCTAACCTTTCCTTTTCCTCTGTTTCTTTTTAATAAACATATCCCCCCCCCTATATTCAATATCTTTGCACTTCACATGTTTCCTAAGGTATGCGTGTGCTTGACAGTATGTGAATGTTATGTCTCTTATGTGATCATTTGTGCTCCAGGAAACATCAACCATGAAGGTAGTAATCTCATCGCTCATGCTTCTGGCTCTGCTCCGTAAGTATATATTCGAAAGCGATCAGGCTTTGCCTCCAGGTAGTGTTGGCTCTGGCAACGCCACCTAGATACAGAAGGCCTGCTTGTTTCCTCCTCTCTCTCCTTCGCTACGTGGACATATAATGTCAGAGTTCGTCTGCTACTGCAAATCGCCGTTCTGCGAATTCAAGAACTCGCAAATAATTGCAGATAACTTCGCAAATTTGAATCTGTGGACTAAAAGTGCAACGCGCTTTACAGAAAATAAGTATTCAGAAAGATATGGGACCATTTTGCGCTTTATTTTAAAGTTTTCTCATTTGATACGCGAGGAAGTTCAACCACTACTCGCAGACGACGCTGGTTCGTCTCCATGGCTACGACCGCTGAAAGCTCGTTCGTGATTGACTACCGCCGTCGAAAACACGACCCTGATTGGCTGACTCTTACTTGTTACGTCACGTCGACGAGTAAGCAGGCTGTCTCTATCTAGGTGATGTTGGCTCTGGCCTCCTCCGTTACGTAATCGCAGTGTCGTCTGCTTCAATCAATCGCCGCAGACGATTTCAAACACACAAAGCCTGTGGCTACGAGTGGCTTCACGTACGGCTGATATGGTGTCTGATTCCTATCGTTATGCCCGATGAAAGCAACTGGAAACACTAGAGCAGGTTTTCTGTAACACTTTGCAATCTCCTCTGCTCATCAAGATAAAGAGGGTACCTTGCATTGCCACCGAGAACCAATTGTTCTGTTGACACCAAGTAAGAAAGTAAACGCGTAGAGATAATAACTGCGTGTAGCGCATCACGAAATCAAATTTATTTTAAAATAATTAAAAGAAATACGCCTAATTGATAAGCGCGGGATTCTGGTCGTTGCTATAACGTATGTTGGAACTCATCTCAACAGTGCTGCAAAGACATAAAATCTTGCGCGAAAATTCGCGATAGACAATAAGGACTTGTAGAGTATCGTAAGAGCACTCCGATTCCAGCTCCATATGGCTGTCAGTCAATCAGATATCAACAACATGACGTCATGCAGCCTCTCCAAAGGAATCAGGCCAATTGGCTTATGTTTTCGGAAACGTTATCGTGAAACTTGTACGTTCTCCTAAAACTCGCTGACGTCATAATTCTCTGTCTCTAGAAGCGCGACTCCAACGCACCCTACGTGCCCCGTGCAAAAGCGTTCGTAACTAACAGTACATTTGACTGTGCAGAGCTCGCCACTTGTGACTGCGAAAGCTCCGCTTCTGAAGCTCAGGAGTGTTTGAGGAACCTGGCGGTTTCTCCACTGCTCAAGGATCTTGATTCTGAGGCGGTAAGAACTGAAGCCGACAAGGAAAAAATTGTATGCTGGTGAGTAGATTTTCGTTCACATTAAATATCTATTATGGAAATCATCCTCAAAAGCACACTGGAATAAGCTCACACTCTGCCCAGTGCATTAGGAGATGGATAAGTTGGATGAGAAATGTAATAAATTGTGTAACAGCTTTTATGATTTAATGGTGAAATGCGACTCTGTTCGAACTTTCAGAAAAGAATTAGCAGGTGTTCTCTTGTAGCTCTTCGGAGCATTGATCGATGAATACGTATTGTTGTAAGATTTGTTTTGCTTTTATTACTTTATTATTTTATTACTGCTTTATACTAATGGATTGTCGTCTTCACTGTCTTGTTTGTTTGATTGTGTTGGCTGTGCTCTCGCCATGTCGGGGACTGTGTCCCTTTTGCGCGTGCACATTACCAAATAAACCTGAAACCTGAATACATGAGATGAAATTATATGTCTCATATGCTTTCATGTCTAGTGGACTGAAATATATCAGGACCTGCGTCGACTACTACCTCGGTAGAGAGTGCCCTGAGCTTGCTGCCGCAGCCAGCGCTTCTGCTCGCGATGCCTTCCTGCAAGCTACGAGGTCTGCTACGACATGCATCGGTGTTTTGCCAACAAACTGCGAAGGGTTGTCGTCGCTCTTCAGTTTGTAAGCAACGGGTGTGTAGCTATGGTTCACATTAAGTAAACCTGCAGAAAAATCTTCTTTCCCTTTCCTGAACAAACAAAGCACAGTAATATAAGGAATGGACCGGGCAGGTCTCAGAACGTGCACTGTTTTCGGGTGTTTCCTGAACACCGCAGAGCACCTAAGGCTGTTTCACAGTGCTGCGTTTTACGCTTGCGTATAAAGCTTGCGTTTACGTGAGCTCAGTGCCCTGCATTTTCTCATTATTATTGATACTGTTTTATTGAGTTGCTTCGTAATTGGACAGATTCTTACTAGGCCTGTAGGCGTTTGTTTTCGCCATTTCGTTTCAGGCTCGACCATTGCAGCTTTCTTTCTCTGTTTGCTTGCTTTTGTTTTGTTTCTGGTATTTCTGTTACGGACAACGAGCACAAAGCTTAAAAAAAATAAAGACCTGCATATACAAGCTCTTAGAACCATGAAGATCGCTTTTGAAAGGCAGTGGCATATCTTTCAAAGCGAAACCAGATGCTATATATTGCTTGTCTCGCGATCTTCCACAAATCCGAGAGTCCAGTCTGCCTGCGAGTCAAACTAAGTGGTGAGGTGCGATAAGTTTAATGCGATTGCGTATACTTGTAACAGTAGACTGAAGAATGGCTTGGCGTATTGACTCACTATGACGTAACATCTGTGTTTCTTACTGCTTTTGGTGTGAGCCATTCAGTTGGGTCATCAAAAGTCGAACTCACGCCGCGACACACCTTGCCATGTTTCTCTCTCTCCTGCAAGAATGCTCCATTTAACATTCCGTCAGGGACCTTATTCGGAAAATTTTTCAAAAGGCCGTTATGACACATCCTGCAGATGTACGGCTAGGGACGTCCATCTATGTCACTCCCAGGGATGTCCACTTGACATCCAGTTCAGGACATGGACATTGGGATCTATTTTGGACGTCCGCAGGAGATAGTGTTCTGTCTGGGAAGGATACGTACCGCAAGACCTCAAATGCACAATACATGGCATCCACCGGTGTTCGGGTAGGAAGCTCCAGCAACCTCACATTACTGCCAGAGTGCAAGGCGGGCTCCTTGTTTTTTGTCTGTAAGTCACACGGTAGAACACTTCTAACATCTCTTTATTGCTCTCTCTCTCTGTTGGAAAGAATAAAGGGGATTATTTTCGCTGCAATCAATTCTCCTTACACCATGTGACACTGAACGGGTTAGAACTTGTTTTGAACCGTTATTTTTTTTTTTACTCCGGAGCTGTTTTCTTTGAACCGAAACGAAAACCAGAACAAAAACCTTCCGGTTCAACACCTTGCACACGACCACACAAGATAGGTAAGCCAGTAAAATCAGGTCTTTTGCAGTTTGACAGTGTTGCGGGGGTGATTGCGGTAGCGTGGCATGGTGAACTGGGTTCGATTCCGGAATGGGCAAGATGAACAAGAACTTCTTCTGTGCAAGATTCTAGCAGGCAAATACGAGTAGCAAGTCAGAGTGTCGTCGGGCCTGGATCGTCATCGGCGGGGTAGGACGGCAAAGCTCGGGTTGTCTTCGCTTTTGTAGGCTCCTGAGCTTGGCTGAGCCTTTTGGCGATTCTTTGTTGGACACCATGGACCGCGATATGGTCCTTCCAGCAGCTATAGTTATATGAAGCAGGCCACATGGAGGAACGCTAGGCGCTGGGAAGTGAATCCGTCGCGCAACTGAAATCTAGTGTAAACTGGTAACTGGTAACTTTCTGAGAATGGCGAGAGCCTTCTTTTTGCTCAAGTGATGTGCTTTTCTGTAACGTTCCACGCCACCCTGTACCCCCCTCGAGTTTATCATATCCCTCTATAAGTCGTCCACGCTATTAAGGCTTGCTGCTGCTGCTGCTGAGGCTCGGGAGATTTGTGCAGGGAAATGAGAGACGATAGTTTCGAGACTTTGGAAAACCAGGAAGGTTTCTTCCCCGTCTTACGTTGCATCAAATATTTGACGGGTTCGTAAACGGAGGAGCACCTACCCCAACAACACAGAAAGGTCCCGCGATCGTCCCCAGGATGTCAACCCCTGACGACGATGACATCCTCAGGAAGTCATCAACTGGTCCTCCCAGTGTTACCTCAGTGTTAAAGTGGGACTCCCGGTCACATCACCTACACATCCTCAGGGCTGCACTCAAGTGGGCACCGTCACGACTATAGCAAAAAAAAAAAAAAAGGCGAGGGAGAAGAAAGTTGACGTGCATATTAGTGAATATTGTTACACAATCACGCAAACCAGTGATATATTGTAAGGCAACGGTGCTTCCCGAAGTTATTGCATGAGGGTAAAACTTTCCAAACGCATACGAAGGGAGTTGCCTCAGGCAGACATGTACAAGATACTCAAAAATGTATTTAAGATAAGATAATTATGGAATAGATACGATATAAGAATTATGGAACACAGTCTTGGAGTTACAGAATGGCGAGAGTTCTCAACCGTTTCTTGCTTGCGAATATTAACATTTACTCTGTTTCTCCCGCGAGCCTTCGCGATACGTTCTGAGTTTCTACAAAGAGGTTTTTGTTCCGTGTTTCCGTTATATGTTGCGTTGCATACTACTGTACAACGTGTTGTATAACCACTGTATCTGTTAGCATCAGGCCTTCTTTTTTACCGTTGTACAGTGCTGAAACTTAATGCAATTCTTTGACTTGCTGCTGAGGACGCCAAATGCAAGGGGGTACTGCCCTAGTCAAGCAGCGTTTGCTGCTTTTTGGCGTACCTCCTCCAATTGTGCTGTAGCGCAAAAGGAAAATAAATGGAAAAATGAAAAAAAAGCAATAAATACTAACGTTATAATGTAATTAAGGTAGAGTATAAATACATGAAAATTAAAGTAATTAAGATAGAGTACAAAATACTTCAAAAAGTATTTGAAATACAATTAAGATACTATTTGTCCTTGAACGCAAAAAGTCACCGGTCACTGGTCAATGCAGCAAGTCGCCGCTATGTGACATGAATCACCTAAACCCTGCGCACTACGCAAGCCGCCGCAGTGTGATAGTAGTCATCTAAACACAAGTCCCTAAAAGATGGCAAAGAGATACCACATAACTCCACTAAGTATATCTATATGTGACCATTAACAAAGCAAACTTTCTAGCAGGTCCCTGCTCGGCGAAGTCAGAATTCGGCGTCACTGCGTCAGGGCACACATAATAGAACCCTCACTGGCCAAGGATTAGGACACACAGGGTAGGATCTCTAAATGGAGACTTCCAAGAAGGGCCAATGTCCGGGTCAAGTCCGAGGGACTCAAGAAATTTCCACTGAACAAGCAAGATAATGGAAAGACGAGACACAGAAAGTTTGCGAGGGAGATCCAAAATATGTAATTACAGTATTGAGTAGAAAATACCATAAGATGTATTTTAAATAGAGTACAAATACAGAAAACAAAAAGCATTGAGTAGGGTACCAAAATACCGCAAATTGTATTTAAAATACAGTATTTTAAATTCAATACTCCAAATACGTAGAAGTCTGGCCTCAGGACAGGGGCCGCCGATATTTCGAACAGAGACTGTTCTTCTTCTGGGCCAGAAGAAGAACAGTCTCTCGAAATATGGGCGGCTCCTGTCCTGAGGCAACTCCCTTCATACTTCTCTACTGGTCTCTATGGGTCTCTACCCATTTCCAAACACGTAAATTTCTTGTTTTCCATGTAGCAGTTTGTTGTAACTTGAACAGAGATAAAATTACGAGGTGATTCTATTTCAGCGCAGGCAGATAAGACTTCAGAAGAAGCACTTATAGATATCCTGTATTTTAATAATCTGAAAACCGCTGCTGGTATGAGAGACACCTACTATAAATCGTATGGGTCGATCTTCCTCTGTGAAGAAATAAATTAGTGTTGTTTTTCGACGTGGTGCGGTGCCCCACACAAGGTGACAACAACTAAACTATTATACTACTAACGAATCGTACCTCCGTGATACACGTATGCACGTATTACCGCGCATTTCCCGGCATGCCGGGTTTTGCGAAGTAGACCGGCTTTTACGATCCGCCCACCTGGTCTATCCCGGCATGCCGAATTAAGCGAGGTCAACGACAATGCGAGCACCAAACATTTATGACATAGAGTGACAAATATCGACAGCCGCTACACTTATTTACATTTGGTTGTCAGGAGGATCGCCGCTGTCCTCGTCTGTAAGGCCAGTCGGGTCTTCGTCGTCTTCGAGCGCTGCAGAGCGCCATGTCGAAGTGTCGCGCAGTCGCTGGTGCAGCACGTTGGTTTCCGCGCCACCAACAAGTCCGCACTTTACAAAGGACTGTTTGATGACGTCTTCGGAAATCCAGCTCCGTGCTTGTTTTACCCAAAAGTGCGACAGTAAGGTATGAAGGGGAACGGCGCTTTCCGAACCTTGTGTATTCAACGTCTCCATCCCGCAGCCACGCCGTCCACAGTCCTTTCATTGGCGTCTTGAATGTTCCCTTCCACGTAACATCAGCGGGCTGCAGCAGAGGAATCATTCAGCCAGGAATAAAAACTATGTTGTAATGCGAAATTGCGGAATGCCAAATTGTAGAACGCCGCAGGGTCCTCTACTACCGAACTCCCAAAACGGGTTACAATACGGGTCAGTTAGGACTTCTTGATGACGTGGCGGGAATAGGGAGTTCTTCCCGCTGACCTCCTTGTGGCTGTCATTGAGCCATACATAATCCCCAGGAGCACCCTAATCCGGAAGCATCGTACTATTGCGCGTGGTATTTCCCGGTATGCCGGAAAATACGGGTTTTCCCGGCATGCTACCAGCTCCGGTGGCGCAGCGGTAACGCGTGCGCTTGGAGACTGGGAGGTCCGCGGTTCGAATCCGCGGGCCGGCTGTGCCGTCTGGGGTTTTTCCTGGGTTTCCCTCAGATGTGTAATAGGCGTATGCCGGCACAGTTCCCCTGAAGTCGGCCCATGGACGCAGCTATCCTCCCCCCGAGCGGATTCCGCTCGGTCTTCCACTTCACCCTTTACCCTCCTCCTCTCCACCACCTTCCCTTCCCGAGAAACATGCCGCCTAATCAGGCAGGCAGACCTCTCGGGTTCCTCCCAACGACACTCCTCCTCCTCCTCCTCGATTGCCATACTAGATACGGATAGATACAATACGGATAGATTGCCATATTTACACACTTTGGAAAGAGATGCATGTACTTGAGATAGCAATAGCTCTAGCGTTTTAATGATAATGCACATGAGCATCCCGTGATAATCTTTCTGTATTTCTACTGGTTTTGCAATTTGGATTGACTGGCCAGCCAGTTATAATGATTAATGAGTTTCCAACATGATTGAAGCCGCGATAGTCAATTAATCGGAAAGAATTTGCACCTTTCTGGAGTGTGACCTGATAGCGCGTTCCAACAATAGAAATTGGCTGGCAAGATTCAGATGTCAAATTCAGCGGCGAAACTATCATCGCGTTGTAGATAGCCTCGGTATATCAGTCAGATCAGTTCCAGGACATTTCATTGAACAAACTATTTAAAGTGATGCAACGGAGATTTATTTTGGAGCGGCCACTGTTATCGTAGCTCAGAAGACAATTTTGTGGCTTCCCATAAGGCCATAACCTCCCAAGCAGCACAATGCACTGAAAGTCGAGTGCAATGGGGTGGACCGGTATGTGGAAGGCCTTGAACAGACCCGTGAAACTAAAGAACATTGATAAGACACGTGGCCGTCCACCCCCGTTGCACTGGACTTTCAGTACATTGTGCTGCTTGGGTTATGAGAACAACGTGATGGTATCTGGTGACAAATAAATAAGAACTGGAAAGAAATAAGCAGGGGGAAAGGCAGAAAAATTCTTTGAGTCAGCCTTTCGCCTGAAATTCAGGGCGAAGACAAGGAAGCGATATTTGTTAGCACTATACACGGCCATATATGAGCTCTAGAGTCTTTATGGTCCGCAGAAACTTTTGACGCATCGCAGAAACAAGGTGACAAAAAAAAAACAGAAAAGAAACAAGAAAGCGGTACGAGGATAAGCCTACCACAACCTCTGCCAACCTGCTGATAACCTGATAACCTGCCACCTCTAGCCTGCCATGTCAGGTAGACCTGAAAGATCTGATACCCTGAACGAGAGTTTAGTTTGAGCTTTAATGTATAAGAAAGGGGTGGAGTAATTAAACGCGTCACCCGACGGATTCTGCTACTCACATATCTGTGAGTTCCTTACTCACCTAGTTATCTCTACAGTCAACGAACTTCGCCTCCCTGAAAGAGTATTGAGGGACCGTGCTACAACAAAAGCAAACGTGCCTTTATCGTATCTGACGCCTCGCTTTTTACGTGCTAAAAAAAAAAAGCGCCTGGCTTATATATATGTCTGTCAGAGGCGGCCGTAATCCAGGAAAAACTAGCGCGTTCGCAGCATTTCATTGCAGAACGCCATAGAAACTTCCTTTAATGGTAAACAAGGCTGCGGCCGGAAGAGGCATCCTCAGAGGATTGTCAGTTCTCGTGACGGTTACGCGCTTCCGAATGACGTCATCCATTCAAGTGTGTGTAACTTACATGTGCTTTTTCTTTGCATACAGCCGCTGTAACGATGTGGGTCCGGAAGTTGAATCGCGGGAATTTCGCGGTATGGTTGAGGCTATCTATAAAGCGCGTGGAATGTTTACGTTTTAATCAGAATATCAGAGTTTGTGTTTCCGGATGTGTGGAAACGTGATGTGGGACAGGAACATGGGGGTTTGTTGTGTACACATGCTGATACTCCGAACCAATAACCTAACATCTTTCCTCCTCAGTCTATGGCACGTGCATTGAAAGTAGGGCAGTCATCAATCCAGTAATCGAGTGTATGTTCGTGTCTCGCCGCTAAGTGACCTTTCTCTGCGTTTTCCCGTTCTTAGAGGGGATATGCGACCGCCCGCCCTAAGGCATGCGCGCATAAGGTAAATGAATGTCACTTGCATCAATGTGGACCGGCATTCGAAGTTTCGCAGCGAATGGGGTGATAGATGAGTGAATGCCGAAAACGAAAACGATCCCGTCGTGACATCACGGCAAGCATCCCCGCCAGTAAGGCGGCTGTGGAATATGCCGCGTGCTTACGAGAACCAAAAAGAATGGCTCTCACTCCTTTGACATCCGATCTCGACGGCGACGCGTATTCAAAACTTTGGCTGCGACCAGCTACAACACGTAGAAATGTAATTTTCAATGCGATATAATATCTACAACACACCTTTCTATAGCCTCGGTAAAGACGCTTCGCGTCACATTTGAGAAAGAGGGCCATCGGCGAGGTGCTCTCTCACTCTATTGGAGCCCTCAACTTCTTCCCCTTGTTTGCTTAATAGACCTCTCCCTGTTTGTAAACAAATGACGTCATAGTGTTCGACAGCGCCACCAATTTGGTAGACTTGAACTACGCTCGAAGCTAGGGGGGCGAACGAGGTCGTGCCCGAAAGCCACCGTCTTGAGGGGATTACGATGGTCCCTGAAAGGGACGCGACCTTCGGTCCTACTTTTCTTTCAATAGGAGGCAGCGAACAGGTGCCCATTCGTGGAACCCCATGCCTTCCTTTCCGATTTGTTTCGGTTTCAGTCTGTCTACCAACGTCATGATGACGTTTCTCGGGTAGATGTCTATTGTTTGTTTGGTAGGGGTTTCAGGGTAAGTCGCGCCACGTCGTCTGAGAAGAAACCGGCGGCGGGCGCATTCGCATCAGTGTCTGCACCAAGGCTACAGTAGTACGTATACCTTGGTCTGCACAGCGCGTCTCGCGTGATGTCCGGCAACACGGACGCCGCGGAGTTGCAGTGGACATAGGCGGTGTGCTGAGGAGCATTCGCGCAAGTATAGAGTTCGCAAATTGCCGCCATTGCTGCGGAACAACAACAACAATAAATGATGTAAAAGTGGCGATGACATGGGATTGCTGGGATTGTGATTGCTGTGGAAGATGCAGACGCGGTGGCCGAAAATGAGGAACCTAACAAAGCGTGTCGGCATTACACTCTGCAAGATGTTCAGAAATGCGCACCAAAGCGTTTGCAGGCGACACCTATGTTTCTGCACGAGGCCCATGTCAACCTATGGTCGGGTTTGTCGTGGCACCGCATGAAAATCACGTACGGTTACAGCGCAGACATTGTCCTTTGGCAGCGCGTCAAAGAGTACAGTGATTTTTTTTTTTCTCCCAGAACACTGCGGAGCGCAGTACAATGCGTGCAACATGCAAGGAACCTCACTAGGCGCCGATGCCAGCAAGCCGACGTCCCGTCTCCTTTTTTTTTTTTCTTGTCTAATAAATGCATAGATTGAGAAGTTACACGTCAAAAAGAACTCGTTACAAGTTAAGTTATCGTGTGCAAAACGTAACTAAGTTAATAACGAAGTTCTTCAGCATAAAATGTAACTTGCAGTTACTGAGTTACTTAAAAAAAAGAACGAGGTACTTCCAAGTTACTCCGGACACAAAATAGCATTACGCAGATGCAGCGCGCGTGAGCAGTTGAGTTAGACCTTGAGTTGCCCGAGTGCAACACGCTTAGATTATTATATTGCAACACACTCAGATATCCGTCGGACATGCGAATCCGTTGGGACATTTTTCGGGCATTCAGAGGATATTCGGTGTTGTTGGGGTCGGTACTTTTGCGCCGTGGTAACTTTCAGAGGAACTCGTTCCTTTTTCAGGTAACTTTGCCAAAGTAACTTATGTTCCAAGTTACTTTTAACTCACTTTTCACTCACGTCCACATATTTTCTTGCTTTCTCTCCGGTTCCTTCATGGCATCCTTTTGCCATAAAACGTGATATTCAATCAACGACAGTATTTTATTCAGGAAGTATGAACCGCTACGATTGAAATGAGGCTGAACCATTGTGCGCCCACAGGGAGTAAGATGCAAAGCGGCCTGGGTAAACGGCCTGGGAAAAGCGGCCTGGGTATTGAGAACTGGGTAAACTTTAGGGACGCTCTGCTTTACTGCTCTAATCAGTTTATACCAAAGGTCAGGATTAGGTCCTCTATTTCGTGTCCATGGTACACGAAGGAACACGCTGCGAAAAATGTTGAACAAAAAGAAGAGATTGTACAGACAAGCTAAGAAAGTTGGTAGTCAACACAGGTGGACAGTCTATCGGAATGTTGCACTGCAGTATAAGAATGCTCTTAAGCATGCTAGAACAAAGTTTTATAGTGTAGACCTTGATGGTATGTTGGCCGCTAATCCTAAAAAGTTTTGGTCAGTTGTGAAAAAGCCAAGCGGGTGCGAGTAAGCCTGTGATCGTTGATGGCACCAATCAACCCCTTGCAGACACAGATGCTGCTAAGAACATGAGAGGCTGGAACAACATAGAAGGGACAATCACAAACAAGGCCTTGTTTGTGATTGTCCCTTCTATGTTGTTCCAGCCTCAGAACATCAGTTCTCTCATGTTCAACACTTGCCGCTTGCGTCGATCCCTGTCATATGAATGTGTGTATGAGTGCGCAAAAATGTAAGAGTGAAAGGAGGACGAGTGAGAGAGAGAGAGTGACTGGTTTGTCCGTTCAGATGACGCACCCTGGAAGTCGCTGAGAAGGCGTGTTAGCTGAGCTCAATTGGTAGAGCCCTGGACCGGTAATCCAGAAGATGTGGGTTCGAGTCCTACAGCTGGCTAACCTTTTCAGTGACTTTCATCTTTCATATCTGCTAAGAAAATCAACGAATACTTTTCTTCGGTTTTTACTTGTGAAAATGAACCATGTCTAGTTGCTGTTGCTGACACTTTGCACGAGTACACTGTTGGTCCAGTCATAATTTCGATTTCGGGTGTTCTTGAGATTATTAATAATTTGCCATTATCATCATCCCCAGGTTGTGATATATCTCTTCAAAGATTTTAAAACTTACAAGATACTTTTCAAGCAAGATTCTTGCTATCTTGTTTCAGCAGTCTTTGGACACTTCTGTGGTTCCCAGTGACTGGAAAGATGCAATTGTCGTACCAGTCCCTAAATCAGCTCATACTTCAGCCGTTGAAAACTATAGGCCCGTATCTCTTACGTGTGTGTCTTGCAAAGTACTCGAACACATTTTGTACTCTATTGTCATGAAACACTTGGTTCGATGTAATTATCTTTATAGCAATCAACACGGAAATGCTTTTCCTGCGAGACACAGCTTTTTGAATTTGTAACTGACACATATACGTCTCTTAATAACGGTAACGAAGTGGATGCGATATTTATAGACTTTAAAAACGCATTTGATCGCGTACCACACTGTCGTCTGATTCAAAAGCTTTATACTCTTAATCTTCACACTAGTATAATTAATTGGATATCTGCATATTTACAGAACGACTCAGTGTGTTAAGTGGGGAAATTCTTTTTCGGACTCTTCTGTGGTAATATCAGGTGTACCCCAGGGATCGGTTTTAGGACCGTTACTATTTTTAACTCACATAAACGACTTACGCCCTTCAACTCAGTCGTGTATTAGGCTTTATGCTGATGATGTTGTTCTTTATCGGTCAGTCAGGTCCGAAGGTGACCGTACGACATTGCAGTTAGATCTCATGAAAATCCAAAACTGGTGCGACGAATGGTTAATGCAGGCGAATGAGTCAAAAACAAAGTGTATGGTCTTTTCGAGGGCAAAGAAACGAATTTTGTATACCGCTTAAATAGTAAAGTAATTGAAAATGTAGCCAGTTTTAAATACCAAGGCGTGCATCTTAAGAACGACCTGACTTGGAACAATCATATCACAGAAATATGTCATAAAGGTAATCAGGTATTGGGTTTCCTACGGAGATCGTTGTATTTAGCATCACCCACAGTTAAATTGCTAGCCTATCAGACACTCGTACGCTCTAAATTAGAATCTGATATGGAGTCCCTATCAGAAGTACCTCATTGATGAGCTTGACTTCATTCAGAACAAAGCTGTCCGTTTTATATACATATAACAAATATGACAGTCAGAGTATCACAGATTTCAAAAAAATGCAACTCATCCTTCTCTTAGAAAATCGAAGAAAAATATGGAGACTGTCATTCACGTATAAACTTTTCCATCATGGGTCTCATTATTTGCAAATGGCTCATCACTCCTCAAGCCGAGTTGATCATTTATGTAAACTGCAAGTAGCTTTTGGTTACACTATTTACTTTTATTACTCCCCAATGCAAACATCCATTCGTGAGTGGAATGCCCTCCCTGCGAATGTTGTAGCTTCAGTATCTCATACACTGTAAACTTTTTCACACCTTTAAAGGTGTGCGCTATGAACATTCAACCTGGTTGCGTAACATTGCATCTCCAGGATGATATTTTACGAACTTTGGAAAGCATTACTAAAGATCAAGTGTCAGTGCAAATCTTGCTTTCATTATGTCTTGCATATCGTAGGTACGAGCTAATGCATATATGCATCGCTATCGATAACCGAGCCCGAGCAAGCGTGTACAATACTGTTGAACAATGTTGAGATGTTGCAAGACTGAATTTTTGGAGGACAGACAACACTCGAGTAAAGAAAATTTGTGCGAAACCGTGCTCCATTATGATGTTACCAAAATTACACCTAAAAAGGCGTGCGCCATGCACGTTGCTACACCTTTAAAGGTGTGAAAAGATTTAGAGTGTAAACGTTTTGTGAAGCAGCGCGAAATTTTGTATTTGTTATGATTTGTTTCTTAACTGTTTGTCTCATGTTCGTTTCTGTTACTACTTGTTCCCTCTTTTGTCTGTTAACCCCCCTCATGTAATGCCTCTTGGCATTTGAGGTATATAAATAAATAAATAAAAAATATACCCCCACACACACACACACACTAGGCGATGCAGGATCCGTATTTGTGTGTGCCAGCCATACGCTCCAGCGAATGCTGAACGTTTTTCTTGCGCGAGTCAGATATTTCAACGCAACTTTCTCTCCCCGAATGAAACAGAAATGGAGTAGCTTGTCCCGCAGTGAGCGGGCTCACATCTCCATTTTTTTTTCTCCTATCATCATCACCATCACCATCATCAGTAATGGAGACCTCGAACAAAACAACAGTCACCACTGTGCGCAGATAGAACGATAAGTGAACGAAACGTGCTCATTGAGGGCTTCATTCCTTCAATTCGCTTTTGCCCCATTGCGGGTGAACTTCGTAATGGTTTACCTTGAAGCATACAGGACAAAGTACCGGAGAGAACACGCGGATGTTTGGAGCGGAGGAGAAAGTACGTGTGTACGCACACTTTCACGTACACACGTAATTCAAAACAGGTATACAGGCAAACGAGTGGGTTCAAGACTGAGAGGTGCATCCCAAGCAGCACAATGTACTGAAAGTCGAGTGCAATAGGGGTGGACGGTATGTGTCTTATCAATGTTCTTTAGTTTCTCGAGTCTGTTCAAGGCCTCCCACCTACCCGTCCACCCCTATTGCACTCGACTTTCAGTACATTTTGCTGCTTGGGATGGTGCGTGCACCTTGGGTTTTCAGACAGATGACGACACAGCCACTCCTTGATATCAGACAGAATCCCGATTTATCTCCCTTTTTCATCTTTCCACCTCTGTAAACGACGCTCATGACAACAGCTGTGCCGCGGTGCTAAGAAGGAATAAAAAGTGGGACATTCTGCTCTGGACCAGTAACTTTACTTGAAAACACGTCAGGCTCCCTCATCTAGCCTGATAGACAGTATGTACCTTGAAAGCAGTCGGAGGCAACTCTGGCAGCCTATACACGTGTGGACAGTTGGGCAGAGGAAGGTCTATATTATATAGTGTGCCTCTAGGGCTGACTTCATGGGGAAAACATCTGACTGCCAGAGATTCTGCACGACTTTGGGCTTCTACCGATGATCGGCCGCTGGTGAAATAGTTGCTTTCTCGAAACAGCATTTGCTCAATCGCAGATATAAGCGGCGTGGCATTCGTTCTTTGGATTGGGTTGGATTGGATTGGAAAAAGAAAGAAAAATATGCAGAGGAGTTCTTTGGGGATGGAACTCCAAAGGCGTGCCAGTTAGTGGCTGTGGTTTTCGGCCGGACTTTGCAGGCAGATGTCGACACAATTCCTCCTGAAGTTGGCCCTAGGGTTTCCACCTGTCCGGATTTCACCCGAAATTTCGAAATTCGGAAATTCAAGGCTCGCGTTCGGTGTCCAGGTAAAGGCATAATCCGGACATAAATGTTCGGGAATTGGCCAAGTCGTAGTAAAAACCTTACGACTTCGAGTTTTCGTTTGCGTCATCGCCACCAAAGATTGAGCAATAGCTAAAATGAGCAATCAAAGTTACGTTGATCCACATGAAGATACTGTAGGGAATCTATTATTAGAAACCTCTGTGCCCAGTATTCAGCTTTTAAGACTCAATAATTTTATACTGTCCTTCACAATCCACTTCGTCCAATCCAAGACAAGGCAAAAAACGGAGGGCGGCGTGGCAGTAACAGCTCCCCATCGAGCTTGTGATAGTTCACACAGCACTGGGCATAATGCAAATGAAATTGACAGGACCAATAAAAATGCAACGTTATGCACTCCAGACGACCAATCAGGGGCCTTCCTGCTTGTCTCGCTTTTTAGCGTGACAGGGCTGCCATCGACTTCTACTGGTCTTCCGTCTAACACCCAGTTATTTGTAGTCTGAGATACCCAAAGCAACGTCTGGTTTTAAAAAAAAACTTTCATACATCGTATTGATTCCAAGGGTCTGCGTACACAAAGCCCACAGTACGTTGCGGTATTTTGCGACGGAAAAGATGGCAACCCTTGGCGCCCGCCCCGGACGCATACTAACCTCCTGTCCTCTCTGCATCTGTCCACGTGCGTCAACCGCTCGTGGACACCGTTGCTTCGCGGTGTTAACACGGAATCGTCAATAAACACACGCAGGAAATCGCACGTAACGTGACGTCTAGGTATACCACGGGTTACGGAAACACTCAGTTTTATGTTATGGGAATGGGTAGTATAATGTTCTGTGCTCAGTAAACTTGATATTGTGTATCAAAGGACCATAAACAATCCCTCGCAGAGCAGGTAACTTCCCAAACAAACTGCGTGCTATCTTCGGTGCTTCTGCTACGCATACGCGTCCCGTGACGGAGATTTTCCTAAGGGTGATTTAATAACAGCGCTTCCACTTTTGCTACTTGACGCTCGCGTCGTACAGGAAATTGCATCACGAGTATATATATATATATTTCTTTGTTCCCTGGCTATTGCAGAAGTGGACATAATTCCTATACAAGATTCACATGTGCCCTGCCTTGTATACACGGCTTTTTGGGGATTTTGAGGAAGTGTTTCCGCAAACAGCTTTTGACTCTTTCTGAGCGAGATTGTACGGTAAGTTTTGAAACTATTTTCCGATAGAGAAGAATAACGAATTTTGAAAAGGACGACATTTGCGAGTCGGAAATGCTATAGTGTACTTCGTTCCTGTATTACTTGAGCGATGAAATAATTGTTTTCTCGACACGTTTGTGGGCAGACGTGATATTGGAGTCATTTCAACGAGGCAATCTTGCCTCTGCTGTGAGCATTTACCGATAAAGGAAGAACTATCCCCTTGCTGAGCCCCGCATATCTTTCTCTCTTACGATACGGTCACTCCCTTCTCCCCCGCATAACCCAAGTCCCGTTAAAAGTAACACGACTTTAGTTACATCGTGCGAGGAAGCAGCTTTATTTTCGGGCCATCTGCCCTTGAATTTGGTCCCGGACGCACACTAACCTCCCTCACTCCTTCCTATACTATCTATATGTCCCATCTGTAAACCACAAAGTGGCCTATGTAGTTCCCGGTGTGAACGCGAGTATTTTAGGCAATTTCCCACAACGGGGTACTATACGACGAAAGCACAAATAGAAAATCCCGCGTTTTTCTACACTCTTAAAAAATGAGTTTCACCGCACAGCACGCTCCTAGCCAACCATCATCCCCAATGACAACGTTCTCGCCCCTGATTTGTTGAAAGCGGGAGGCGGAGCCTATTTTGTAACCATTATGCACCATTCGCGCACTTTCTTGTCCGTGCCTGCCGTGCCGGATATAGACGTTTCTTTTCCTTTTTTTTTTTCTTTAACGACTGCAAAAAGTAACCCTCATATAGCCGTGGGTGGTGTTGCCCTTTCTTTGAGGACTGTGAAATTTTTTTGGCTATAGTGGTGACGACGCCCACTTGTGTATGGCCAACAACGGCGAGACGATCCTGCCTTACCCCCCCCCCCCCTCCCCCCTCATTCTTAAGAGTGTATACTTTAATGGCAACGGGGAGCACACATACATAAATTGACAGAGTTCACATACGCCTCCATTTTTTATTATTATTATTATTATTATTACGTTACAATTTTACGTCATCACGTCTCAATGCGCATGTATCTCTTCGTTGCTTGTACACGTGTGTCCACACCACCACTTTGTCACTGCAACCTCTTCCCAGCGGCACACCCCTAACATTGCTCCAAGTAACGTAACCGTGCCGTTTCCCCCCTTTCCCTAGACGTCACAACCCATACGGCATTTACCCGCCTCTCTCTGCGGTAATGACGTCGAGGACACTCCTTTTGTACACGCGCATAAAAATGGCATTGCCCATGGCGCACCTCTCAGTTTGTCGTCTGCTGCTCCGACAGACGCACGTGCTCACTTTGTACATGTAACTAAATCCTATCCGAACTACATTTGAGGCGACCATGGTGCTAAAAAGTCAAGAGGTAAGACACACTGTGCGTTTGTTCACGCTTGCTGTTCCTTGTTAACACTCGAGGGGCGGAAATGTGAAAGCGAAAGCGATGACCGCGTTGTGCACCTCAAGCTCATGCAATGTTACGTCTTTCTACAGTATCACTAATTCGTTTGCACCACCATTTTAATTTGATACTTCGATGGCGCCAAGTTTGAGGACCGGATTGTTCGTGGTAGCGATTTTTGCAGACGCGTGATAACGCGACTCTCTAGTGAAATTTTTAGTTGGGTATTAAAATCTAAGTAATGTTACAAACAAACCAGCAACTACTTACGATAACGCCACGGAGGATGAAGGAAAAATAATTATAAATAGCACCGGTAACTATAAAAGACGTATGTTAGGCAACATCATTTTCAACACGGATAAATGTAACAACTCGTTCACTAGCACTACGCGTTAGGATGTGTCTCAACTACGTGTCTCATTTATGTTCTTTTTTGTTTGTTTGTTTTTTTTTTTTTTTTTTTGTTCCGTAGATAGAGTATGCGGTGATATACAATATGGGGCAAGAAAAGTAAATAAACGCGACAGTGGTTTAAGTTCACATGCTGGTGCTTCGCCAGATCATCGCAATCATTGTTCAACTGCCGCGTTTGTTGCTCCAAGCTGGATGCACTGAAATTAAATTCTTAAGTGAAAGACCCGTGATCTATATTTCGCTCCTGCTCCTTCCAATCGTTGTGATCATCATCCAATACTGCAGTGCTGCCTCCACAACCAACACCGCAATATACTGCAGGCAGTGAAGTGTGATTTCATTTATTTATATGCTGACTGGAAACGAGCAAAGTGACCTCAGAACTCGAAGGTCGCTTTTTATTTGTGTGTGCGCGTGTGTGGCATGCTCTTTGTGGGGATTGGTTTTGTGCAGTAGTTTCCAGAAGGGGCTCACCTCACTTTAGTGAGGTTAGGTCAGTCTGGGTTTGGCAGATTGGGAGGGGGCGCCGCCCCCCCCCCCCCCAGGCATGAGACTTTTCCGTCGGTTAGGTCAGAAGGTCCTCAGTAAAGAGGGGTCCCCTTCTGGAAGCTACTGCGAAAAACCTCTCCTCTCTTTGTGCTACTAAGCTGTCCAAGTCATCAGTCGGGAATCGCTCGCCTTACATAATGTTTTTTTTTTCTTCTTCATTACCTAGCCTTTACTATCCATCGCCTGTGTATTAATGGATGTGTTGTCGGTTCACCCACAGTTGCTCGCGACGTAAAGCCCCGAAGTATTATTATTATTATCGTCTGTTCACCCCGTTCATGATAACGATAATTCGTGATAATTCGAGGCTTTATGTCGAGAATGACGCTATATAGAGCTATGGATTAATTGTGCCCACATGACGATCCTTCAATATGCGCTGGAATCTCACCGCGACAACGAGTCTAAGTAACTTGTACATCTGCCTGGTTCGAGTCCGTAATTTTGAAAACCAGCTAGAGGCGCCGGCACAAAAATCTGACACACACACACACATGTGACCTCGCCAGGCTACGGACTGTGGCTTTTTGTCATTGGTCCCAGTCACTCAGTCACTCCGTGATGAGATCCTCAGACACAGCAGGGAGTTATCTGCGAGTGATTTTGACTCAGCGCCTTTGGTTTTCGACATGATTCAGTCCCTGCTTGCGTTGCAGCCTGTCTCTTCTCTCGATCGAACCCATAACCCTACCCAAGCAGCACAATGTACTGAAAGTCGAGTGCAATGGGGCTGGACGGGTATGTGGAAGGCCTTGAACAGACCCGTGAAACTAAAGCACATTGGTAAGACACATACCCCTATTGCGCTCGACTTTCAGTACATTGTGCCGCTTGGGTGGGACATCCCTTCCATCCCCTGTTTGTATTTAGGCTCTAAACTTTCCCCGTAAAACACAGAAATTGGGGCAGCCGCAATCGTCTGCCATTCTCTTCCCGAACAAAGTTCGGGGTGAAGCCCTACTGATGCATTGGGGTGTTGAGTCAGTGTGAGTAAAAAGAACTTTCTCGACAACCACGACTACCAGACCACGCCTACCAGAATACACTACATACGTATACGGGAAACACTATAGGGGAAACACGTGCGTGCTGTTTGTGTACAGGTTCTGTTCTGGAATCAATGTAGACTTGTACAGCGACGGTTGGCAAACTTGGATTAGGAATGACAGTTGAGCAGGCATGCAGCAGGAATGGCAGGCACAAGTAGTGGGAATCAAACGTACACCATTTTATTTCTTGTCAGAGATACTACCAGTTACACTATGCTAGCCACTTCCTGATAAACTACGCCACGCTAAGAAAGCACAGGGGTGTGCACGCACCTAAAATACATTATCTCTACATTATTGATACGAGGCGAACCCAGTCTTTTAGAAACTAATGTGCTAGTGGTCGATGTCAATTAAACACAGAAGCTGGAACACAACTGTCAGTAGCATATTGCTAGGTATTTTATGTACGAATACTCTGTTGATACTCCTCGGTTTTACCAAAAGATCAAAATGTGTCGTTGTCCTAAAACAAGTTTAGGAGATTTTTTTTTAACGCAGAATTCCTACAGAAACGAATTTAATCTTTATTTGATGCGTACCTTTTAATCTGCACTCATGCTTCGCAAGGTTTCTACTACACGTTATCGTATTACAAAAATTACCTTAAATCATACTTCAATCGCAACGTGATGCACAAAATGCTAATCCACCTTGAACTCGTGGAAGACACAGAACAGTAACCTGTTACGTTCTATGGTACTACCGTCGTTGTCATCATCAAATTCATCATCAATAACGATGGACTCACACCCGCTTGCTTAGTTTTTGCGTCTTGCACGGTTTCCTTCCCGACTTACCACTAGCTTACTCACTTACTAAGTTCATATCTAACAGCAGCTATCTGTTGTAAAATCTGTTCTCCAACATTACACCCCCCCCCCCCCCCAACTTGATTCTGCATCGCCGGAAACTTGTACATTGTTTTTTCTTCACGTTCTGCGACCCCAACTTCCCAAAGAAGCAACCCTCCTATGGAACTTGAAACCGGGCGCATGCGCAACATGCAGTGCCGGAACTACAGAGGTCTTCCCAGTCGACTTTCCTTATTGCACTGTCCGCCAGCAACAGTACTACCCTACGAAATACACTGCGAGACACATCCGACTACCTTGACACGTTTCCCTAAGAACCGGTCGCTCGTGGTAATAGGCGCACGAGTGCACAACCCACGGCACGTGTTTAGACGGGGAATTCCCTCGTCGCTGCAAAGTCACGTGATCGCATCTCCTCGCAGGAAGCGTGGTTCTCTAGGTAACCTGCAGGACGTTGACTCTCCTCGCGTCCTCCTGCTTTGTTTGTATTAGATTATAAATAGGAACATTAACGCGGTAAAAGAAGGTATTCCAGGAAACGATTTCAAAAAAATTATGGGCAGAGCATATTAAGTACACGGGGATGGTACAATGCCCCTTCTTGTTTTTTTTTTTTTTTTTAGAGGAAGGGGTATTATCATAATGTGCGTTTGGTGGTGTTTGCGTTTACATGTTGTTCTTTCTTGTTGTCAGCATGGGGGGAGGGATATTAAGAAAAAAAGGAAGGAAAGGTTGGCCAGGTAAAGAGCCGGCTTGCTATTCCGAAAAAAAAGGGGGAAGGGGAAAACGAAAAATAAAAAGGAAGGAGAAAGACAAAACGAAAAGGGGAATCAAAAAAGAAAAGGAAGGAAAAAGAAAAAAAGGGGGAATCGAAACCAAAAGAAAGGAAAGAAACACAAAGAGAAAGGAAAAGGCGTGGCTATGGCCATAGAGCAGGCGCTCAATAGGGACAAAGTATAAATCGTTGACACGGAAGCCATTTGTAATGTGTTGCACAAAGATTGCATTACGCGTGTTCGACTTCAAACTCAAGTCTCCAAGCGCCCAGTGAAAACGAAAGATGAGCGTTCATGTCACGTGATGCTTGCGTACCCGTACACCCAAGGCACAAAAACTGACGAAAATACGAGAAATGCGTAAATCATAACGACGATTGCAAAAATAAAATAAAACCGGCAAATAATTCCAAGCAGCGATAAACTGCACACGGAGGCACCGTTATTACCGGTTCCATATTTCCATGCGTGCCGTCCGTCAAGCAGCACGTGTGTAGCCTTGATTTCTGTCTAGAAAAACCCGGCACGGAAGCGACCTCAGGATCTAACGCGTGACAAATTGCCTTCCGTTCGAAGCATTCCTTCTTCATGCGAATTCTTCACATCTGATTCTGTTCACGGAACCGCCATTCTGTGAGGTTTCTCCTTTCACGTGTGTTAACAGCGAAAATGTCTCAGTGGTGGTCACACCCCGACCGAGGACGACGTTAAAGGCGCATTGCCAATGGTTTCTGTGGGTCACGTCTCCTCAAAATAAATTTTCTTCGGGAATTCGAAATATCTCCCATTCCGAAATTACCTGTATTGTCCGGACATCCTCGTGTACTTCAGTGCAGCGTGCAGGGTTATGTCCACTCTATATGTTTCTCTCTATCTAATAAACGTCTTCTAGCGTTCATGAAATGATCATCAGGCTCCCACATGACCTACATGTTGAACTCAATTATCATCTCTGTTCGTCTCTGGACATCATCCTTTTGCGTTTTCATCATCTCATCATCAGATTGAACTTTCTGTATTAAGTGTACTGGGGTAGCCAGTTTGACTTCGTCGAAACTTACATCCCCATTTTTTTCTTTATTCACATCACATCACATCACATCAGGCTCCCAAGTGCGTCTGCTTTCTTTCTCTATTTCTTTTTTTTTTTCTTTTTTTGTCCCGAGACATGGAAAGGAAGGACACGTTTACACTAAGCCTGCAAGAAGGCTCTCAGGCAAGAAGGGCTCAGGCTATTGAACAGATAAATCTTCCGAGATTGCACCTCCACTGTATTACGAATGTCATCAGCACGGAATTCCTTTGGAATGACGTTTCATAGGAAACATCAAGGTAGCTTAAAACCCTATGCAACGCCCAAGGTGCAACGCGACACTCCAACGTTGTGCGCTCACGAAAGCAGTATACGGTACATCTTTTACTCCCCGCCGACACTGATACCTCTTCTCTGTACGCGCCGTGTTACAACGTGTACTTCCACCACTGCGTGTGTTCAGCACGTCCATAATGCGAGCGATACACGTGCTTACAGTCGTACGCCAGTGGAATACCGATGACGAGTCCACGTGGCAGAGAGGGTTAAGTGACGGAATGGTTCTGCTTTCGCACTTTTTGACAGATCGACATGTCATCTGCGCTGTCGAGCCTCAGTCGTATTCTGCCATCGGAACGTGTCTCTGTAAGACAAGCAGACGACAAAGAGTTCAGCGGAACATGGAATTCCTTCGACACGTGTCTGGTTCCATGTCAGCGAGACAGACGGAATGTAGCTTTTGTTGCGTCATCTGCCATTAGAAACGAGTATTGGCTTGTCAAGGAGCAGAGACCTGTTACCCATTGTGTCGTGTGACAACTATACGACAGCGCTCAGCTATGTAGCGGCAGAAGTGAGCAAGCTTGAGAACCCAGCTTTGAACCTCGAGGAAAATAACTAGAAAGCTTCCATGTACGTTGTGGTGGATGTTGATGTTGTTGTCGAGTTGCGTGCTCTCACGCCGAGCGCATGCAATGCCTTCTCAAGGTCTGCACCTCCTTAAAGCTGCAATCATCCAGTCACATTTCTACAGGACATTTCTCGTAGGATTCTGTGTCAAGGGCTGGATACAATCTTGTCTCCAGGTCAAATTAAAACATATTTCATGGCGAAGTAAGCAAGCTCGTTTGCAAATTTTGCAGTTTGCTCGCAAAAGCCCGTCCACGAATCGGCAACATGTTATGTGTATCAGTGTATGATGTCACGGCCAGTTCGCCTCGGAGGCGGGTTGTAGCAGCTACCGTTCACGCCCGCGGTTAATATAGAATATATTCGCTATTTGAACCATTTTCAATTTCATATTTCACAGAGAGAATGCTTTAGTATTCAGGGGAACAAATTAAAAATGATCGTGGGCTTGTCAAATATTCTTTCATTGTCCCTTTAACGGTATCATTTCCTTGGGCACGAGGAAGTGGTAGGAACAGAGACACAAAACATAAGTAGACAGGACTGTCCCTCTGTCACTTCGTCAAACTCTCGGAAGCACTCCCTCTCGCGGTCGGTGCGAGAGGGAACAGCGAATGAGCTCCTCGAACTCGTATACCTCTCTGTCAGACGGCCGCGCACAGTTAGCTAAATGGCATTTGTTTAACTGCTATTTCTAACGTACAGGTATCTGACGTGCAGTTAACTGCCGTCTTTCACAGATGATGATGATTGCGATATCCGGGAATGCTTGTGCGCACAAGATAAATAATAACGCAAAAATAACGTTCCAGTATAAAGAAAAGTTACTTTTACAACGTGCGCGGGCCTTCGTGACGTCGAACGCTGAAACAACATAGTTTCGCAGAGAGGACACAGCGCCCACATATTCAACGTTGGACACGCTCGAAGCAGTCGTTATGTTGGCTCAGGAGAGAAGACGGCTGAGTCTGAAACCGCGTCACAGCGGCGAGATATTCCGTTCATAGGTAGCAAGTATGAACACACAGCAAACACAATACATTACGCATTACGTACAATAGGAACAATCCGGAGTAGTTGGTGTAGGTTCATGATGACGAATAGCAGCAGGAAGACAAGGACATGGTAGAAGGAGACAGGACGACTGCAGACTCTCAACTGAAGTTTAATCAAAGGACACAGCATCTTAAACGCTAACATCTAGGTCACTGACTATCACCAAAAAATGTACAGAGGACAAAGGTTGAGTGGTACCTCCCAGCCGGCAGCATAAACCTTTCTTCTCTCTGCACATTTTTAGGTGATACTCAGTGACCTAGTTGTTAGCGTTTAAGATGCTGTGATCCTTGATTACACTTCTGTTGAGATTCTGCAGTTGTCCTGTTTACTTCTACCCTGTCCTTGTCTTCTTGCTGATATTCGTCATCATGGACGCAGTACGTAAGATGAAACGAGTAAATAAAAACACAAAGTGAAAATCAATCTAAAATAACGGCATTGGGTACAGGCAAGGTGAGATGCATTAGATCTGTTGACTTGCAGCAACCCCCCAATGTCCTGCCTTGGGGCGTCGGGGGAATATATTGTCACATTAACCGAGAGATATAAATAAGCAGTCTTTCCAAATGAGGTACTTCATATATAAAAAGCGATTACAGAAAAGCACGTAGAAGGATGCATAATGTAAAAACTCCGAGACTAGGGAACACGAAGGGACAGACGCAACACGTAGAAGGAGCTCCACAAGCCATTGCGACTATGTTCAGGTGTGCTGAAACTACCTCCTGTTTACACAGTGTATTATTACCACTACTAACTATTTCAATCTGGAAAAAGAGACTAGGCAAGACTAGAGAGACAAGACAAAGACAAGAGACTAGGCAAGCTGCCTTTTCCTGATACAAGATGAATTCGGGCTTGCTACTTAAATATGGCTAAAAAAAAGTAAAATACAATGGCCATTGTACATTCGTCATATGTTTTGTCTCAGTTTTTTTTTTTTTCTCCTATCTCTCTCTTTCTCTCTCTAACGTCCTGCGGATGACTTCCTGCGGATGACATGCGGACATGCTCTTGCTTATAAGAGGATTCCATTGGCTTACCAACGTGCGCTCGTTGGCCAAATTTTTGCAACGCATAACATCGACTGGGGAGCACCAGGCAACGATAAAAACAATGCTTGAAAATCTGGTTTCGTTCCTCGTCCTCCATTCTTTTCGCGTGTAGCGCGTATCATTGTTTTACGCAACTTCTTTCTTTTCTTTTTCTTGTACACAGAGTGTTGTTAGCGCTGCAATTCTTCAAACTTCAGTTCCTTCCTTCTGTGGCGAGGAAGTTCCGAAGCTACTTGCACCCGATGATTTCTTCGCAGTCGTCCGAGAGTAAACGCAGTGCATCGTTCGCACGAAACGTTCTCATTTGGTGAATGACTGAGGATCTGGATGGGCTGCTCTCAACCATAGTAATTTCCTCCAGTCCGGACTCGCTTCTATACTGGCGGGTTACAAGCACGTGGGACAATCTGATCAGTAAGCTTTAAGTAAGAGCTCCTGGAGAGGCGGTCCTAATAGATATACGTTCAAGGTTGTCTGCATTTTCAACGACGGTTGTGCGATGGTTGTCTATCGTTACGGGAAATCGTTAACGCACGAAGCAAACACATTCAAGACCAACTTACTTTTCGGGAAACTTCGTTGCTTTCGAAATACGCAAAACTCTCGAGTTGCACGTTGAAGAAACTGGGGCTTGCAGACGTGGACATCAGATGGAGAGACCATAGCGGAAAGTAGGAGCACACGTGGCGAAATGTGTCTGGACCCACTTGCACGAATGTTGAGGCTATTCCTGAGTACTGTACTTCGTAGCTTTGACAGTGCTAAAAGAAAGTGAACCGTCGAGGGAAAACCGTGTGCAAAAAGCAGTACCGAAGCTACGAAGTGCATCACTGAGGAACAGCCTCAAGGTTCGTGAAAGCGGGCCATGTTGTATGTAAGGGGTTAAAAAAGCGAAGGAAGCTGGTGGTATAAATCCATAACAAAAGCCCGAGACAAGGGACGGCAAGGTCTTCTTGGTATGCGCTTCTCTTGCCGTACCTAGTCACGTGTTTTTCAGTCTTTCGTGTGTGTTGTGTTCCGGTGTGTCACGAGTCATTTGGACAGGTCCAAGCATTGCGCGCATGCGTTGACCCGTAGTTCGGGGAACTTGTGTTTTGATCGAAACCATTTATCTTTTCAGATGAGGTTCGACGCTGCGGATTTCGTAAATCCGGCTTTCCAGGAGGACGAGAAGGCACCGCAGGCCAACGGATTACACACACCGGCCCAGGTATTTAAAATAAATGAACGATTGCGCACCAATCTCTCTGATCGCAATTCCAATCGCAAGATCTCTGGAAACTATGCTGCGTCAAATACAAACGCCACCAGAGGCCCCTCTTGTGGAGTCTGCTGCCTCTTTACTGCCTTCCCTCATCACTCACTCACACACACACACACCGGGAAACGGACTATCTCTGACCGAGCTTTATTCCCCCTCTCCACCGCTTTCTACCAAATCAAGCACCTGTCCTGAGGACACATCTCGTTTCCACGCTGACACCCAAAGGCCTCGGCGAACTTGGGAAAGTTCTTCAGCGGCAAATTAACCTTGATGTTGGCCGGCGTTAATCCAAACCCCAACTGTCGCTTTGCAAACTCAGCACCGCGTTGGTCACACCGACTGATAGCGAAATAGATGAAGAACAACTGTTCAACCGTAAACGTTCCAAACGGCGCGCGAGTCCTCCTGGCTGTTTCAGAGTCCATGCCTAGAAGTGTGAGGTAGTAGTCGTAAAGCGGTACCATGATGCCATTATCGACGATGTTGCTGTCCATATCTGTTATGATATCTATATCCGGCGACTTAACCGCCATTTCAGACTTGTACTGTTTGAAGAAACAGTCTTTGATGTAACTGTACTTCCTAGTGGTCTCTGTGCTCCACCACTCCCTAGTCCTGGTATGATGATCTACGGAAGATCCGCTTTCGTCGACTGCCTTATAAAGCCCTCTTAAGACAAACTGAGCCACAATCGGCGCGAAGATGGGCTCCATCGTGCCTGCGACTTCCCGCAGGAAAGCGACTACCGCGTACGGAATGTACAAGGCGTTCTTGCCGTAGATGTACTCAAAGTCTGGCCGGAGACTGCTGATGTGGTACTGGTTGTCAAAGTCCATCGTTCTGTGCCAGGGGTCGTAGTAGATTCGCTTGGTGTTGGACTGGATAACGAAGAAGCTTTGTAGCACTTTTTTGCCGTTAAACGGTGGAACTTTGGTACCGTAGTAGAGCGCGGGAAGACTCAGATCTTTGACGGTCCCCATGAAATCGAAGGCGACATTCATAATCTTCTGTCTGGCGATAAGGCGCTCCACGGGGTTAAACCAGAAAGCGTTGCTGACCAAGTTGGCAACAAGCTGCTGAGTGATGTTGAACATGCTGGTCATGTCTGTGTCCAGGATAGGTGAGTATCGCAGAGGGTCAGGATCACCAAGCGTCATGCGCAGGAAGACTCTCACGCCGTACGGGTACATGCGCTCGAGGAGACGTGTGCACGCTTGAAATCTTTCGCCGACGCCGACAATTGGGTGATCGTGGCTCAATGGCACAAGAAACTCCACCTCATCAGGAAGAACTGCTGAGAGGTGAACCATGGTGCGGAAACCAATGTAGTTAGCTAGTGTAGTATAAGAAGTGTTGTCCATGATGACCGCCAGATCACTGAAGTACTCTTGAGCCAGCACTTCTGCATGGACACCCATGCTTACAGAGTACCCAAAGATGGCGTTGAGGTAGCGGGACCATGACCACTTTGCGCTGTGCGGAATCTGGCTGATGACTTTTGGCCTGTTCTGTATAGGAACAAATTTCTTAAGACTAATCGCGTCTTCGAGTCGGAGTTCAAGGATGGCTATGTTTTCGGCGAGGATCTCGACGTTCTTGATGACCCTGAGCGTACTGAACGCGCGGGCTACGAGTTGCGTGTAGTTGAAGAGATTTTCGTGGGTGTACCAGAGCTGATGGCGACGTAGCACAGTTTGAGGAGTGTCCAGCTGGATGACATAGTGTCCGTCGTACTCGTTCGCTAAGAGGAGTTCCACAAACGGGAAAACACCTAACGTTCCGTCCACGAGACCAGCGATCTGAGAGACATTCCTTTTTTCGAGGCTGAAGGAGAATGGCCAGCCATCTAAGCCGAGCCTCGTAAGTAGTTCTTGCCAAGGGTCCCAGCCGACACCGTTGCGACTGTAGATGGAAGTGCAGTTGGGAACGAAGAACAAGGCTTGACTGACGAACGCACTGGGGAAGTTGTAATATGTCGTATTGTGGTGCTCGAAGTATCGGTGGAACATTTTCTGCAGGTCGTATAACAGTTTGCCCGTTGTTTGATCTTGATACGTGGCTGTGTCCGCCTGCTCGAGTGATGTTGGGAAAGCATAGGTAAGTTTCAGTTTAGGGCAAAGCTTGATATCAAATGACATCAGGCTGTGCTGTCCAAATTGCCCGTCTAGGACAACTACATTAAAATTGGTTTAGTTCTATTATCTAAATTGATTAGAGGTTGCCTTTTCGTGTCCACGCTGGACCTGATCGCTTTTATTCTGATTTCACTTTTGCATTTCAATTGTTGCATTTCGTTGCGGTGCGCTGCACACTTGCGTTAGGGCCAACATGTTTCATGACAGGTAGCTAAGCACGAAACCATGCAAACCTGCAAACTCGATCTACCGTCAAAGAGAGACGGTTGAGCTGACATTATAGCTCGTTTTTGCAACTTGACGTATGTCCACGCAAAAAAATTCCACTTCCAACGTGTGAAACAGACACCAAAACAAACTAACCGGCAAAACGACAACACAGCAGATTGCATGTGTTACACTTGCTGTGTTGTCCTTCTGCTTGTCATTGTGCTTTGGCCGCTGTCAAAGCCCGCGCTATTGCTCCACAGTCAGTTATCTCCAGAGACTGCTAATGCCAAAGTGGTGTGACCTCATTCTGGTAACTCGGCACTGTACCAATAAAATGCGACCATATCATACAGTTCGGTCCTTCCCAGACCACTTAGCAGAGCAGACATAGCTGTAGAAGTCCTCGCAGGGTTCTTGCGTCTCATCTATTTTGCCGCGAAGATACGTGGCCTGTTTACGGCAGACGGGATGGCTGCAGACAGAACCATTCTTCTTCAGGATGCTGGCAGTGGGATGGAAAGTGGAGGCAGCCATCGCGGTTCCTTGTTTAATCTTCTGCCTTGCCTTGTCGAACAAGTTCAACGGCTTCGGCATTTCAGAAGACGCATGGGCCCTGAGCAGATAAAATGAGTTAGGCGAAATGGTTAGCAGACGTGTTATATACCTTCCTGCCCCTAACAGTACTTGGGTCAAACTATTTTGTTTTAACTCGGAGTACGCTTTGGCTGGGGTTTTGTCAGCTCCAGAGCGTACCGTACCATGCCTTCTTCCAAGCACGGTCCTATCTTCTCTCCCACGTCTCGTCTGAGCCTGTCCTAGCTCCCATCTCTTTAGAGAAAATCGATTTTGTGAGCAGGAGTGGGTGCCTTGATTGTGAAGTGAGATGACTTATTCTTTTGCTTCGTGTGTGTATGTCGGCACCCCTTTGCCCAGTAGTTAGGATTATCGCTTTCAACACCGAGACTGGAGGCACTGGCGCCACTAGAGGGTTGCGGGGACGCGGGGACGCACCGGGTGAAGCGACGGAAGGGGGTGACGCGCCGCACCAGTAGCTCTCTTTCTCTGCGCCGACACGGGGAGCCACCTGCGGGCACGTGATCTTCCTTTTTTTTTTTTTTTGCCTGTATTATGACATTCTTATGAATCGCGTACAAAGGGATCCATTATCAGGACCTGGGGGTCGCAAAGAGCTCCCGCATCGGCTGACGCGTCGCCTAGTGACCCCTCTGCTGAGAGGTGAAGTGGGTTCGAATCCCCCCGCCGGCTATGCTGTTCGAGGTGTTTACTAGGTTTTCTGACAGTTTTTAAAGAGGAATGTCGGCACAAGTCCCCCTGAAGTCTGCCCAGGACGCATGCTAACCCCCTTGTCCCCCTCTCCTCCCTGCTGTCCTCCCTTCATCTGTCCACGTCTATGCCATAGCCACAGTTGCTTCGCGGCGCGAACACGTAATTTAAAAAAAAACAGCAGGGAGAGCACGAAAGACGGGGATTAGTACGCGTCAGGGCACACTTCACTAGTAGAGGTGTGCAGACACCAGCCTAGAAAGCCTGCAAGAAAAAAAAAACAGGGAGAACCTCAGACAGGGTGCTTGGCTCGACGTCACCATCACGGCGTGGCCTTGAATCTTCCACCAGCAGATGGATGCTTTATCTGCTCGTCACGAGACGGGCTACAGAAGTCACGGCGCACAACCCATTTGCAACTACCAAATACATTGGCGCTGAAACTTTGCGAAATTTACAACTTCTTCATTTGAAAGATGATGAAGTTGTGAAGAAGATGAAGAAGAGATGTGAAGAAGATGAAAGATTGCAATGGTCCTACGAGGTCTCCCTCTGGAGTCCTGGCGGTCTATCT
The DNA here is from genome assembly GCF_037126465.1 of Ornithodoros turicata. NCBI lineage: Eukaryota > Metazoa > Arthropoda > Arachnida > Ixodida > Argasidae > Ornithodoros > Ornithodoros turicata. Next base: position 1,946,492 of record NC_088206.1, read on the forward strand.
TTAGATTCGGCTGTGGTATCCCAGGCCTGAACCTGCTGCCAGGTTCGCTCGGGTCATCGGTCTTCGAACAATAAGTTCACAGTTCCTAACCTGGCCTGGATCGCGACCTGGATTGTTTCTTGGCCATCGCACTCATTGCCATCTAGAAGAACCACTGAGCACTGGTACCGAATCCGTGCTCGAAAGCGTCATCTGTCATATTTTGTTGTCGTCTAATCCTATATTGTCATAGAAAGTAAGAAGGGAAGCTTTACCAAGCTGTGGATTGTCTGAGGGCTAAGCCTTCTTGGCGCATCTCACTGAACTTGCGGATGATGACACTCCCCAGGAATCCTGTGGAACAGACGATGGAGGCGGTGATGATGCTGAGCATTAATGTCCGCCTGCGCATCGTCCGCAGGATCTGTTCTCGGTGGTTGTTCTTGCGAAAATGAAGGTGCAAACGAAATGCGCGCGCTACGCAGCTCGTAATTATACGTACGTCAGCACGCGCGCCGTGGTGGTAACCTTTATTGAGTTTGATTATACAGGGTGTGTGCAGAAAAACATGACCCGCATTTAGGCACATAGCGTGTTGCCTACCTAACTAACGAACTTCCGGTGGCGCACGATGGCACATTTATGCGTGCGAAATCTGTAGAAAAATTGTGGAAGCCATACCCAGTTTAAAAAATAAACGGAACAACGAAAACGTCGGCTTCCGTGCATCAGAATAGGGCAACATGGTGGACAACAGGGTGTATGTGAAAGGGCAACGAGAGATGTGTTCAAGTACCGCTAGGGGAGCTATCGGTGCATAAATCGAAACGATGTCCCACATGGATGCTCATCGGCAGTACCCCTAGCGGTGCCTGCACATAACTCTCATGAGACGGAAATGCACTACAATGCACTGTCATGACCGCCCTATTCTAATGCATGGAAGCCCATGTTTTCGCGCTCTGTTTATTTTTTTACACTGAGTATGGCTTCCAGGATTTTTTTGTAGCTTTCGCACGCATAAATACGCCGTCGTGCGCCACCGGAAGTTCCTCGGCTAAGTAGACAACGAGTTACATGTAAAAATGCGGGTCATGTTTTTCTGCACACACCCTGTATATAACCTTTATTTTCATCTTCCGTGCTGTTTGTTGTCATGGAAGACAATGCATACGGTGCAATACATGCTGGACGACTTTAAATGTCGCGACTACTCCGCCGTGTTTGTCTCATTGATTGAGCGCTCGCTGAATGCATAAAATGTCGCTTCTCGTTCGTTGTGAGCGCTGTCACGTTGCCTCTGAAGCTGATCGTATGCACCATCGTTACGTGATTCTTGACGCGCTCCAGATAGACCATTTCTACCGTCTCTAGAGCGTCACTACGTGTAAGAAAAAAATCCTTGTTTAGCGTCCCCAGTCTGTGGAGAACAATGCTATCAACTTTCCATCAGCTTTAGTTCAGGTTCCAACCTGCAACTTTCGAAATCATTGCGCAACTACTCGACGCTGCTGCCTTTCTTTTTTCAGAGTGACAATGCTTCGTCAGTTGATCTCAAACGAGTCGAAGATGGAAGCTCACCGGAACGAGGTCAATGGGGAAGCAAGACAGAGTTCATATTGTCATGTATTGGACTCTCCGTGGGTATTGGCAACATTTGGAGGTTCCCTTATTTGGCCTACCAGAATGGAGGAGGTAGGAAAATACGTTTAAGTACCCCATTGGTTTATTGTTCAAGGTTAACACATCGATACCGTTGAGCACATTGTATCTAACGCCTATGGACGTAATGCTTGTACACCATACGAGGAAAAAAAGAAAGCCGAAAAGCCGCGCTCAATACGTGTACTCAAAGCTCAAACGTCGCCATAAGTTCAAACTCAAACGTCGCCATAAGTTCAAAGCTCAAACGTCGCAGCACCGTACAGTTGTTTCAGCTTCACTGGGCACTATACATTAGTGCTGCACATTGTTTCGGCCTCGCCAACGTTGCGTATAGTTAGCTGATGTTTTTGAAGGAACGGCCTCACAAGGTCATGTGGAACGTGCAGGATGCTTTTCCGGTCAATACTGCTATGGCGAGATATGTGTTATAACCACTTGTAGACCACGATGGTCCTCCCCCGGAGTAATGTCTTGCGGTCCTCTTCTTTCAGGTGCCTTCCTCCTGCCATACATGATACTCATGATTCTCGTGGGTAAACCAATGTACTTTATGGAGGTCGCAGTAGGGCAGTTTACGAGTCTTGGACCAATGTCTATTTGGAGGTGTCTACCTATCGCAAAAGGTAACTGATCGTGAGAACATCAATCTTCAGGCATAGGGCGTCATTTCTCGGGTTGCAATACCTTCCACGAATGGAACGTAAGACACGGGATTCTTTTCTGTAATCCGGTATCAAATCGTGGTAGAACAAAAAGAGGCTCCTGGTGTACATTGTAGATTGTAACGATGAGTATGTATGTGGAAACACGCGCGTGTGTCCCGCGCACAGTTTCAGTTTCGCAGGCTGCAGTGCTCTGTTGCAATGCAGGATTTGTTGAGAGCATACCAGGTAGACATATGTCAGAAAAGATCGTTCTGGAGTTCTTAGTGCTGTTTCCCCGCGCTACAGCTCTAAAGCCAAGAGGTAATTCGGCAAGAAAATCAGGTTTAAACCGATCAAAATTTGTTCACGGGTCGGTGAGGTGGAATCGGGTTCCATCGGGTTTCATCACTCTAAGGGACCATTACAAATTTTACCCTAGCATCAGCTGTGCTGAGATTTTCCCTGGATTTTCCGACAGTCCTTCCAGATTATATGAGCAGTTCCCCCTGATACGGTGGTGGTACTGCTGAAAGAGCTCCCCGTTGATCATGAGCCGAAGCAACCGAAAGTCACAGCAACCGACCAACCGCTCCTTTAATCCAAAGAACGAGACGAACCCGAGTGCGCGTCACACGTGCTAAAGCCCAAAAAACCCCGCTCCCTCATCGTCCTCTATTTACAACGCCCCGAAGTCAGCCCAGGACGCAATACTAACCAACCTGCCTCTCACATCTTATTCCTTTTACCCCGCTCACCCACCTGTCTGCACACTGTACATTTGCCGTGCGACAGGGACATTTCAAACTGTCAGCGTCTCTCTAACTGAGCTTAGTCACTGTGCTTACTGTCACGTCATCACTGAATTTCCGCGATCTGTAGAGAATGCAGCTTTGATGCTCTAAGGTAACAGAATGTCTTGCATTCCAGGTGTCGGAGCAGCCATGATGGTCGTGTCTATACTAGTCGCGATATACTACAACGTAGTCATCGCCTACACTTTTTTCTACATGGCTCAGAGCTTCCGCTCCGAGCTTCCATGGCAGGATTGCTACGAGTGGTGGGGTGCTGACCCTAACACCTGTTACGTGCGCAATGGAAACGTGGTAAGCAGAAACTCCTCCCGATCACCGACATTCCCGTGAAATGGAACCATGTTGCCGATATATTGTCTTATATAGACAACCAACCATTTCGAAAATATTGTTGTTGTTGTTGCTGTTGTTGATACGTATGACGAGCACAGCTGTGATTTTTGCAGGAGCGTTGCAGCGTTGTGAATGATAGGCTCGTGCACGAATACATTCACAGCAAAGTGGAGCTCCCAGGAACCGTGGAGCTTCGCACCGCATGGAACGTCAGCGCATTTGTTCCACAGGCTATTGTCTCCGATCTGTTCAGCAACTGCACGAACGCTACACAAACCGCTAGTCAACAATTCTGGGAGTAAGTTATCATTCTTCTACGTTGAGTTGCATGTTTTAAGCATCTTTAATATCGCTTCAACAGTACCTTAACATCAGTAAATCTGAGGTAGTTAAAGCGCAGACAAATGTCTTTGGAGCTTATGCGATTGCAATACTTGTCTCTCGCGAAATATTGTCTCTGTGTGTGAGACGGAAGTAACGTAAAAGTAATTTTCGTCCTTGGCACGTGTGACATTACAGAATCTGCTCTTCGTCTGGCAACATTGTTACTCTGACGTCGCTTTCCGTTTCCTTACCAGAGCCCCCAGAGCCATAGAGCCCACGCTGTAGCTCAGATGTGAACGGTAGTGCGCAAGGTGACGTCACTTGAATGGCGCCTACTCTTGGAGAAACAAACTATGAATTGTTGCGGGTTCTTTCGCAAAGGATGTGAAATTAGTAATGGTCACTGTTAACATTTATATTTCGCGTACACTGTTTTCGAGCCACGTTGGTTAACAATATGAAGTCAGATAGATATATTTTTATGGTCCGGAGTGGCACTTTAAATGGCAGTTACTTTGCGGTTACTCCTAAGTAACTTTGACTTTCCTCTCGTTAAACCGTTAACGGGACTAACGAAAAGGTATTTGGTCTGCAATGAGGAACTTGTCTAATATTTGCCCATGCTATAACCTCCTCCAGACGCTACGTACTCAATATCACTGGAGGCATCGATGAACCTGGAGCTCTCCGATGGGACCTGAGTCTTTGCCTGTTAGCCAGTTGGGTCATCGTGTTTCTCTGCCTCATGAAAGGAGTCAAATCAACTGGAAAGGCAAGTGTTACGTCGAACACTTGCTCTGTTGTCATCTGGCGTGGGGAATGCAAAAATAACGAAGCTCATATTACAATTCTTCAGGTAGTATACTTCACGGCAACTTTCCCCTACGTTGTTCTTCTGATCCTTCTCGTGAAAGGCGTGACGCTTCCTGGAGCCGTGGAGGGCATCAAATATTTTCTCATCCCTGATTGGAGCAGGATTCTGGAGATTGAGGTATCTTTTCAAAGAATTGTTTTATGCATTATTATGATGAATGACGCGAGAACGACACGGACGGACAGAGGCCAGCGTTTACTAGCAACAGACACACGAAGTACACTGGCCTAAGACTGCCAGCTGCATTGCTACAAAGACGACCTCCGTTGTTCCCACTCCATTATTCATCATGTTACTAAACCAACACGCTCTCCATCTACTTGCACTTCTATTATTAGTTGTGGGATTAGACGTTATTTTATCTAATCCACAGATCGCATATACAAAGGTGGATCAAATTTTTGTAATTTAGAGCAAAAAAATTCTTGTAAGTCCATGTTCTGTTGGGTTTCTGTCGGTCCCTTCCCATGTGCAAGAGTCATGTGCCATGTTTCATGGGGCAAGAGTAATGAGGTATAGGGCTATGTGGAAGTCGCTTCCGAAGTACCAGCATGGGGAATCTCGCCATTGTCCTTGGCATATAGTCTTTGACTGACATAGTTCCGAAAGATGTAGTAACGAACACTCAAGATCAACAATATAATTTTGTTTTTAATATTTGATAGCATTCAACGTATGAATGTCTCAGCGTGTACGTCGGATGTTTTAGGTGTGTCTTCGAACCTTCGAAGATTTATGTATTAGGTGACAAAAAAGCCCGTGTAGGTCAGTTGGTACCGTGCCCGGATGCCGAGATTATGGTGCATGATAAGGAACATTCAGGTGGTCATAAATCAATGAAGAGACCGACAGCGTCGCTCATTTGTCGCTGTTTTGGCGCTCTATGGCCTTTGTTGCCTTTGTGCCATTAAACACATAATCAATCAATCAATCAATCATTTGTCTCACAACGCAAAGCCTCGAATTACCATTATCGGTAACTCAGTAGCCTATACCATATAATCATCACAGTTTCCTGGTATATCTTTCAGATCTGGCGCAATGCAGCTGAGCAACTCTTTTACTCGCTGGGAATCTCTTGGGGAGGAATCATCATGTTCGGCAGTTACAACAAGTTCAGAAACCCTGTTCATAAGTAGGTACCCTTGACAAGATTCACCGTGAAGCCATTCTAGATTTGATTTAAAAGTTTTCTTTTCCTTTTTTTTTTTTTATCGCAGGGACGCTCTCTTCGTCAGCTTCATGGATTTTATCACGAGTATCATAGGCGGCATTGTAATCTTTTCGGTCCTGGGAAACATGTCTACGGAGCTCGGAGTGGACATCAAAGACGTAGCTAAAGCAGGTTCGTATACAATGGCATGCAGCCTTCCGTAACCGCCTCCCATATTTAACGGAGCGAGATATTATTCAATGGCACTGTGCATGTGTGATCTCTAGACGATTTCAGCAAGTATACATACACAAACTGTATAACGGTACATTCACGTACCAGTGATGCATTACCATTGGCATCAGACCGAGTCTTGTAGGTCAGAGTAGACCTCGATAATTGTAACCCCCATGAACTAATCTATAATTTGGCAGAAGCGCGATGAAATACGACAAGACACCGACGCACAAGGCGCTTTGTTGCCTTTCGATATGTTAGTGTCTTGTCGTATTTTGTTGCGCTTCTACCAAGTTAGGGATCTGCATCGACAAGCCCATACGACAGTGCTTATCAACTAATATGTCGTGTGTGCGTGCGTGTTTTTTTTTTTTTTTTTTTCATATCTGACGTTTTTACAGGTCAAGGCCTAGCCTTTGTCGCCTACCCAGAGGCCCTCTCGCGGCTAGTCGTACCTCAGCTATGGTCTTTCCTATTCTTCTTCATGTTATTCCTCCTGGGGCTTGACAGCGAGGTATAGTACATTATCGACTACACAATGTGGCTTGTTGACGCAGTGTTCTACCAATGGTGATATAGTACGCCAACAGAGACGTGTACGCGTAACAGATGCACGCATGTGTCCCTATGTTACACTTTGGTTTTGGACTGCGAAGCATAATGCTGCGAACTAGTTGCTGGTATATAAATTCTAAAGCGTGTCCTGTTCTTTTTTTCTTTCTTTTTTTTTCCAGTTTGCCCTTTTGGAAACATTCCTTACAGCGTTTTACGATGAATTTCCCGCGTCCAGGAGATATAAAGTTCCAATGACGCTGGGCATCTGCGTTGTTTGCTTCCTCCTTGGACTGCCATGCGTCACTCAGGTTAGAATTCGCCTGACGATAGCACAGACTATTCACTTCACTCTGTAGAAGTTACATTGTGTGCTATATCCTCTGCACAGGGAGGCCAGTATGTTCTCAACCTTATGGACACCTATGCCGGAGGCTTCGCAGTCATATTCATTGCTATCTGTGAAGTCATCAGCATTATGTGGATTTACGGTAAGCAACATACCTCGCAAAGGACGGGTAACGCTGCAAGGGCACGCCCGTGTCGTAACGCCTTGTCTTCTCGTCCACATAAGCAATAACTCCCACGTTTCGCGTCCCAGGGTTCCGCCGGTTCTCCAACGATCTGAAGCTAATGCTGGGTCACAGTGTGGGCTGGTACTGGAAGTCCAGCTGGCTTGTGTTCTCCCCCATCATACTGTCCGTAAGTACAGATGTACTATTTGCACCAGTTGCACGTCTAACATTAACGATTCGTCCATGAAGTTCCTGTTCATCTACGGCTTCTTCTGGCACAAGCCCGTCACTTACGATGGCACCGTCGAGTATCCTGCTTGGGCTGATGGTCTCGGTTGGTTCTTAGCGCTGGTGTCTATGGCGCAAATCCCCATCTGGGCCGTGGTAGTTCTGTTCTTGAATCGAAAGGTAGGTGATCGAAAGGTAGTCACAAATCAACACTTTCGACACGGATGCATGTAGGCATAGTTCCCCCCATGAAGACTGCATCCTAACACACCCTGTCTCCCCTCCCTTCCTGTTATCCTTTCTCGATCTGTCCACCCACCACTCATAGCCACAGTTGATCCGCGGTGCTAACGCGGAACAGAAGAAAAATCATGTAATAGACATGTTCTGCAAACCGTGGGAGAATGGCGAATATTTTTGCAGTGGATCGATATAGTCTTCCTAGCAAATAGAAACTAATCGCTTCTTCTTCTTCTTTTTTTTTTCTTTCTCAAGAACCTGAGAAAGGCATTCGAACCACAACTCACGTGGGGCCCAGCAGAACCCGAAGACTTCGCCCTCTACAGCTCCGAGCACTCAGTGGTGAATCATGCGTTGGAATACGTTGACACCTATCAGTCGAAATCCGCCTTTTAATGGTCCTTCTATGTCAAGCACCAGAAGACAGAACCTGCTCTATCCTGATACGGCAAACGACCTGTCGCAATGATACATGGTTGCCAGGTTCACTGAATAACCGCGTTGAGCGCGATGCTGTGTTCCAAGAAACTGCTGGCAACCATGGATAGCTTCAAAAGGTGAAGCAACTCGAATAATTGACGCCAGCTAAAATTATGTGTAGCGTTGTAGCGTTTTACCAAACGGGCCCGGACAGAGATAGTGTGTGTCTATACAGTGTTGCGTACACCTCGGGCTTAGTATGTTCAGATGTGGCGGCAACTTTTACTGTGTGATTTTACGAGGCCCGGTAACGACGAACATTTCATTTCAATGATGATCATGATGATTATGTTGTTTCATCGCGGCCAACAACGACTTGATCATGCGCCTTGTAGAAATGTGATCTGTTTTTACTTTTGTTTAATGCACAACTTTTTAATTTGGTCTCCCTTTATGTGAGTCGTGACCCATCGTATGTTGCACGACCCAATATTGGCGAAAAGTACTTATTTGTAGCGAGATACGGAACCATGTACGCACTTCGGCATTGAGCTATGACGTCACAGAACCGAAAGCCTCGGCGCATACCGAGTAAGCACATACTGTATCTTGTAAGAAGGTGACCCCTGCCGCGGTCGTCTCACTTGCGGAGGTGCACGCGGTGATGTCACAGCCGGATAAGTTTCAGTATTCGAGGTTTCAGTATTCGCGGTTTTCCCTCTTTGCCTCAAAACTTGTAATGCAGGTTCACACGGATGCAAATAAGCACCTCCGGGATAACCTGGGGACGAAGTGTCACAACCCCTTTTTACTCAGGTCCTCGTCAATACCCTAAAGTGTGGCTCTTCTTGAGCTTGTATTTAGGTACTATTTGTACATAGTCCACTTGTAGATAGTTCAACTCACGTCATTCCCTCGCCGCTGACATCGATGTTATTGAATGCTGTTGAGCGTCCGAAAGCTTCTTAGAATAGCACAAAACTCTTCTCATCTCATCATAGTCGTTCGTAACACAACTCTCTTTCGCGCTCTAATAAGCGACGTGCCCCATTCCAATTACTTTCTCCGTGTGACTTCGGCCGGAGACGGCATGTTGCAAACCACCATAGATTTCTCCAACACGCTATACAGTCAGGATCACTTGACCTTTATTTATTGAGTGCAAGCTGGGCTTCACTGATTCGACTTGCTCGTAGATTTCAAGTCAACTAGCAAGTTCTCTTGTGTCCGTAGGTCATAGACAAAGAGCAATCTCCGTGTCTCACCGATGCTAGCGCTCGAGGTGCAGCTACAGGAAAGGATGCGACTCGATTACGTATATGATTGTGTACGCTGGGCGTGCGATGAACTCTGCTCCTGTGTGTAGTAATAAAATGTACTTTTTACCTTGCGCCACGTGGAGAGTTCTTTTTGCTTAAATAGCGTGAAATTAAAAGTGCATTTTTGTGTACTTTTCCTTTCCTTTTCTTCTTTTTTTTTTTTTTTTTTCGCTATGGCATTAGCCACAGAGGTGGCCACTGATCTCTATAGTATAGGCTGGATCGCGCATAGGGTGCTCCAAAGCGTGGTCTCCGGCCGCCATATTGGTGGGCCCAAAGCAATCTGTCGTCTGCATTTAGTTCAAGCGGGGCTGCCCGTATTTTTTAAAATTGCCTTTAAACTAAAGGGCGTGTCATGCCAGTTTAAACCGCAATAAATACTCTAAATCAAATCGCTTCCTATTGTTTCTTATGGGAGCAGCCGGCGCCAGTGGGCCCTCCAACATGGCGGCCTGAATGCACGCCTCTGCCCCACGAGCCCCTCTCCCATGCGCGATCCAGCCTTTATACATAGAGATCAGTGGAGGTGGCTTTCCGGGACTACGATGTGGCGAGCAAAACTGCAATTTAAAAAAAATACAGAAAGGTTTTGCGTGCTATATTGAAGTGTGAAGTGAAGTTGTAGAGGTTGTCGGTTTCGAAATATAGCCTCTTGGAGCACGTTGTCTAAAAGTATGTCAAAGATTAGGTAAGCACCATAGTCACCGACTGCGAGGAGGCTTGGGTTATCCATCCCCCAGGAAACTCCCTGGAGGGCGGCAAGATTCCCCTCGATGAGTCTATCTAGCTGGCATACAAGATGAACGTCTCGAGCGATATCCTGTCTTATCGTATAGAAATATATATATATAGTACGTATACCGAGTGTTTCACGAAGGTCCCCCGGCTGAATAATTCGCAAACAGGTGGCACCATTAAAAAGCTTGCTCTTTCATGAGCACCCTTGAGACATCAGCCAAGAACTGGGTAGTGAGCGGCTCGTCTGTGTACGCTCACAAAATAAATAAAACTCCAAAATTTTACTTCGAATGCTTTCGGAACCCCTGTTTTGCCTATCGGGACCTTCAGCAAAAAATATTGCAGAAAAAGCCCGCATCGACACTTGGTGATTTTTTTAGAAAAAAATATACGACGAAAAAATATAAACGACGCCCGACGCGGCGTCGTGAGCGGGCGGCGGAAATAGACGCGCATTTCCGGAGTCGGGAGAGGAGAGACATCGAGCCAAAAAACTGCCATGCCGAACTTCTTTCACGACGTCGGCGAGAACTGCCGAGAACGATATACTGGCGACCAATTAGGTGACACAGAAAGGCCACGCCCCCTGATTTTTCGTCTGCTTTGGACGACGGAATGCCACTGTGGTGGGAACATGAAAATTGTGCGCGGTGACGGGGCGGCGGAAATGCGCCTCTACTTCCGCCGCCCGCTCACGACGCCGCGTCGGGTGTCGCCAAGTGAGAAGTGTCCCTTAGCCTCCGTCGGCGAGGATGACGCGCTCCTCAGGCGCGAGGTTTCGGTTTCGGCTGTACAACTCAACTGCAAAAACAACATATATGCCGCACTCATATAGCTTTTTTAGAAAAATTCTGTAATGGCTAGAAAAACACCCTGTGTATCGTATCGAGGAGGAGTCGCATGCTTCATACGAGTGAGCATATATGTCAATCATGCAAAAATCTGCTTGAAAACAGAACTGAAGAAATAGGCACCCTGTCCCACTGCTCATGTAAGGGGGGTGGTCCCCCATCTGAGCTCGAGGCTATTATCTGGGCGCCCCATTTTCGTCAACGTTGCGACAAACCCTTCCGACGCCCTGACGCATGCTTAGCGTTGGCTGGGAAGGAGGGGCGCTGTGCCCCTCTCCCCGGCAAGCTGGCAAATCTCCCCCTGCAAAAGGACCGTAAAAACTGAGATGTTTGAACATCTATTCTGTGACCACGTCACCGCGGTCTGTGACAAAACAGCAAACAGGTTCAGAAATCTGCATTGCCGTGGTCATCAGCGGATACGGCCGTGGCTGTAGCTATGGCTTCACATGAAGCCAACAGAACCCATCCGTATCCAAGTGGCGAACTTTGACAGATGTAGACAGACGTGGTGCAGCTAACTCTTCTCGTTCCAAGGAACATAAAGGTATATATGCTTAGGTTTGCGTTCGTAAGTGCTTTATTGCAAACGTTTCCAGCTCCCAACCTTTCTGTCCCGAGGAATGCACTTCTTTAGCTGTCTGTTTACGAAAAACACCTTCCATTTCAACACGCTGTGTTCAAACAATTTCCGAACTCTCAAACTTCTGTTTTCTGCAGAAATTCTAATGTAGCGAATGCGTATGAAAGCCGGCGTTTCGTGTTTTGGATATCGAGTCCGTGCTTCGTAAAAGCCTAAAAATGTTCGAAATGTTAGCAGTGTTGCTGTAGGTTTTCTGAATGAGATGACCGTACATGTGAACTATCTTTACGGTGTTCCTCCCCAACTTTTATTCTGCTTTCCTTCTGTACTTTAGATGGTACGAAGGAAAAATTTGAGGCAAGCAGGAAGGTCGAATCGCACAGTCGCCAGCTATGATGGAGGTTCACGTTGTTTTGAAACACCACAAAGATCTGTTACTGCACTCAGCAAACGTGAAGTGGGTCCCGAACTATCGTCGGACGACGACGAACTCGACAAAGAGAACGTACTAACCCCACAACGACAGCCGAGGCCTCTGAGTGAAAACAATATTCCTGCTGAATCATCTGGCGAGGTCTTTCGCGCAGCCGATATGCTCTCTCCGTCACCTGGATTGCAGATTAGTAGTGGAAACTTCGGCGTCGTAAGTCCGGGACGAATGACTTCGACGCCAAATTCAACGGCTGCCCTGCGTTGCTTTCCTTCGCCGAAGCTGGGCTTTGACGAAATGTCGTTCAGCGAACAGTCGTCAGGCAGCGAAAACGTTAGCGAATGCGTCTCGTCGATTATCGAAAGTCTTCCCAGCATGAAGTCTTCCCCGCCGTGCCCCCAGGTGCAGAGTGGAGGAATACTGGCGAATACGGCACCTTCAGATATGCTAAAAGGTAATAGACACCACCCTTCCAGCTTGCATCATCCGACTAGCTCAGTTAATAATGCCAAGCTTAAACACATCGGAAGGCTATCTGCTAGTTTGCAGCGCTAATTGTTAGAACGAACAACCTCTCGCATGAAATCCTCCACCAAGTAAACAGCTGTTACCTACAGCCTAATTTTTTTCTCTTAAATGACACGCCTCTGTTTTCATCACAGTCAGTTTTTTTTACATTTCTAGGGCATAGACTTTTTTATACACTACGCTGTAGCTGCCTTAAAGTTCAGCACTCCAGTCGTACGCGTTCAAATCACCTCAAACGACACTGCTAATGCCCATAATCACGTATTCAAATCACTGCCCAGGTGTGAGGGCGTTCGTTGAAGTGCGGTGCGGAACAGAGGACATTTCGGTGGGACTGATGGCACTGCTGGAGAAACTCGGTGCCACCGTTCTGAAACGCATGAGCCACACGGTCACGCACGTGGTGTTTCGTCAGGGCCGCAGATCTACCCGAAAGAAAGCCCTCGAATGGAACATTCCCATGGTCTCGCCGTTATGGGTCGATAAGTAAGTACACAGCCAGCCAGTACCGAAGAAGGCCCGCTCGAGGTCGGGTGCATCTAGCAGACGGCATTCTGGCCACAAATGAGGAGGATGCACATCAAGTGAGGATGCACACCCGAGCTTTGTTTGCGACCTCTTCGGAGCAGCGTGTTGCGGGATTTTTTTTTTTTTTTCGTCGGTCTTGAACGTTAAATTTGTTTCTGGTTCTTGAGTGACATAAGTGTTTAATGCATATATAGTCAAACTCCTTTACAACGAAACTCAGGGGACAGCAAAAAAAATTCGCAGTAAAGGTATTTTTGTTAAAAGGATGTCCATTATTGAATCTATAGGGCTCCAGCGGGACCGCAAAAAAATTTGCTGTAGTGGTATTTTTGTTAAAAACGTGTTCGCTATAAAGGAATTTGACTGCATTCGATGCTATCTTTCATTGTCCTTCTGCCCTTTATCCTGCAACGTGCAGTAGAACGAAATGACTGTTTCGCACCCTTTGTTAGTGGTAAGCCTGGTAACAAACTTATTTGCTCTGAAAAAAATAAAAAATAAACAGCTGGAAGAAAATCCTACTGTGCTATTTCATGGAAGCAAATAAAACTGCTAATTTACACAATGTTAAATATTGTCTCGTGTTTCTGCGTGTCCTTTAGCTGCAGGTTGCAGAACAAGAAAGTACCGGAAGCAGATTACCCTGCCAAAATTCCCCCAGCGCTCGACTGTCCCAAACTCAGCACAAAGTTCAGGGTATGAGAGATCCTGGTTTGTGCGTATACGTGTAGCAGAGGTTCTTGTAGAAAGTGGAGAATTACCTTACAGGTACCAAAGTGGTGTAGACCCGTGACAGAGGGGAAAACGGGAACAAAGCGCGCCAACAAGATTTTGACACCAAAGAAAATGGGTTCGAAGAAGAACAAGCGAGGAAATACGTCACCCCAGTCGTCACCCCCACCTCTCGCTGTCCCAGCCGTAGTGACTGAAGCCTCACCCCCCGTTACGTCCACTCCATTGCTTCCCGTTAGTGTAAGTGGGGCTGTGGCTATCTTGATCTGGATTCAAGGCAACACACACTCGAGTAGTCCATGGCACTAGCATAGCGGACTGCCGTACGACTCGAGGGTTGTTACACGTACCTATTTTGGCTGTGTTGTTGTTGCTGTCTGTTCGAATTTTAAGTTAGTATTCTGTTGATAACTCTATGGTTCTCAAAGTATGAATTGCTATACGATTTAAGCGATGTTACCAGTAGCTATTTTGGTAGCTTGTTGGGGTGTGGCTGTCTGCCAGGTTTGTAAACTGAGGTACCCTCAGTGGTTTATCCAGAATCTCAAGCATGGGCAGGAGTTGGAAAAATTGGGGGGGGGCATTCTTATAGTTGCGCCATTATAGCTTAACATATCATTACCGATGTGTGTCTAAAGCTGAAATTGCAAGGGCACCCCCTTAGGGGGTGCACAGGTGAAACAGTTAGCGGGGCATCACTGAACATTTGGGGGGTGTAGGGGGGTTCTGGATAGATCACTGGGTACCACTGTTGACTACTCAAGAGCATCCAAGCTGATGAATTGCTATACAATTCAAAGGCTGCTGCCTCTAGCGCTCACTTGCGCTTCTTATGCGCTTCTTGTGCATAATATTTACGACACAGCTGCCAGTTTCAGGGCAACCCAGTGTCTAAGCCCGAATCGCCAAAAACACCAAGGGGGAGACGTTCTCTGAGAACGGTACTGCTCAAGCTACGAGGTAAGCACGACGGTTCAATTGAATTCCAAGAATGCGCAGGTAAAATAATTTGTGTAAAACATTTTTTGTGCTATTTGGAGCACTGCGACCGGTATCTGAATGGTGGGACGGAAAATGGTACCCTTGTATGTGGAATCAATAACAAAAAATATATTAAGCTTGCACCAGCTCAGTGGTACATCGGAAATGTCAACGATTAACAGGTCTTGCACAGCGCCAATGTCCAGCAATACTTAGAATTTTTAATTAAAAAATTTTTAAATTTAAAAAGTTCTTAACCAGTCATTCAAATTTTTAGTTTGAACCTCTTTTATTTCCTGGGGAAGTCCCATATTTGAAACTACTGCGGGGACCTCAAGTTATTCACCGCAGATATATCCGTACGCCATATGTCAAGTATTGGTGTTCAAGGGGTTATTGGGGTTTTGAGTATTGCGGTTGAATATGTTCAACGGGGTCCATTGTTGTTTTAATTTGAGATTTTTCGTTTTTTTTAACTGTGCGTTATACAGTGAAATCCTTTAGTACAGACACCCACTGGTCTGCTGAAGCTAATCCGCTAGCTCGCTGAAGGAGGTGTTGTACACGAGAGGTATTGGAGTAAGAGTATTAAAGCTTGCCGGGGCAGACCCAGCTGTCCACAGTAGGCGCGTGTCCATCTAGGAGAGGAGTCCACATTCGGAGGTTTCAATGTATCCCATTTTCAACATTCGGCCTCATTAAGCTACACTAACACTGTTGTTATGCCATATTTTATGGGAAAGCTTTTACATTGTAGTTGGAGCATACCCTAGCAACCTCCAACAAAAGAGCAGAAGCATTTGGAGGTGCTTCCTAACACTTGCTAAGGCACTTAATTTGAAGCATAATGTAAAAAACCCCGAGACTAGGGAACACGAAGGGACAGACACACCCCTTCACACACAGACACATCCCTTCGTGTTCCCTAGTCTCGGGGGGGTTTTTACATTATGCATCATCTTCACCAGCTCGCTTGCTTCTTAGCCATTTTTTCATTGACTCAATTAATTTGAATTTCTGTGACCGCTTGACCTACACGTAGGACCTCCCTAACACAGGTGTTGGTCGCAAATGACACAGACGTGACACTCTTTACCTGTAGCTGAAGCACTCAAGAACGACGCAGGCAACTGTAGCACCATCGCGGAGCAGACGACAGAGGAACATCCCATTGAACCTTCGCCCATCCTCAGTGAACCAATGACTGCAGAACCTTGTGTGCCAAAACCGACACAGAATCCTACCAGGAGGCGCCAGTTGTTCTCTCAGCCAACAACGGATGGCCAGCCACCATCCCTCATCATGGCACATACGCCTCCGCCAGCGGAACATGTTTCATCGTTTTTTGACGATGAGGAGTTAATCCCGTTGAGGAAGAGGCTCGCGGCAGAGACAGCCACTCGTAATGATGTGGCAACAAATGAAGGAGGTACGATCTAAGTTAACATGACTGACCTGGCATACATGAAATCTTCTGTTCTGTGCCTTTACTTATGTTGATTTTGCTTTTCATTACTGTATCACTACAATTCTTGCTTTCGCATTGATTGTCAGCACCTGCATTATTGCGTGCTCTTATTACTACTATGACTGTTGCCATTATGAATATTGCTACTGTTACATTAGTACTCATTGCGCTTAGTGCTATTATTACGTAGCTATGCATTTTATTACTGTATTGTGGCCACTACTAATTATTTCAGTTAGATGTACTAGACATATTCTGTTAGCACGTACACGCAACCTTAAAATGCATGCAAATGTTTAAGTGTGTACAATTTGTGAAGTACATCAAGCTAGCTTGTAGTAAGTTAAGGTAGACAAATATGTAGTAGCAGATTTTCGTACTATGCTCGCATTAAAAATTTACCTAACTGTTATACGCTTGCAGAAGATTACCGTATTTTCTCGAATCTCAAACGACCTTGAATCTAAGAGGACCCTTAAGTTCAGGGTAGATGATTTGGGGAAAAAAGTAAACAGATTGTGAAGCAGTATAACAGGAAACAATGCACAATGCCATTTATTCATCACCGCTTTCTTTGTCGCTATCTGCCCGCAGCTCATCGTGTTCCATTCCGTTCAAGGCGTTAGACAAGTGACAAACCATACTTTTTAAATGGGCACTAAAAGTTCACTTCAAATTTTGTTACACACGATGTTCATTTCACACTTGTTGTCATAATTGAAAGCTTTGATTCCGTTATGAAGCTACAGTAAGAATTATACCAAACTGTTTCTTGCTTTGGCGCCAAGCAATGAACGACGCTTCAGCTTGTGCATCGGTGTTTTGAGTCGAACATGCACGTGCCACGGCATGGAGCAGTCCCGAAAAACATAGACTGGTGTTGCTGTCCGAAGGACGTGAAGATAATTGTTGTCAGTGGAACATTTTTGATAGCTGTTGTGGGCTACAATTCAGTAAATCTGTGTTACAATGCGTCCGCAATGCGCATCATGCCGCGCATGTACGGAACACTACGACCTTGCCCGTTCCAAATCCACGGGCACACGATAAGCATGCGCGTGCTTCTCCCGCTGTCTTATTGGATGCTGCCAGTCTTTGCTTCCTGAGGATCTCTTTGGTTGCCGCCAAAGACAGCTCTCTTTTATTACGTTTTTCTTCTAAACAGTAGCGCTGTGTGAACTAATTTTGCTCGCATTATGCTAATTGAAACACTTACTTTCATTTGAGAACGAGTTGTTTTTGCATTTTAGTGCCCCTTTAAGAGCGTGCACGACAACGTCATCAGGCACATCGCACCAAGCATCCAAAATCCACTGCGCTGGCACATTTCTCGATCTCTTGCTGTTGCTTCAACCATCTTCTAACATTTACTTCCAATACTTGAAACCGTCCTTACCGACGCAAAATTGTTGCCGCATTCAGTGGCGAAAGAAGCAACTTTGTGTTCGAACGCAGCAGGGACACGACACCATGACAGTCAGTCCCCACTTGCATTACTTTGTTCGTTTTGTGCCGATTCATGCTGACAACCACAAGACGTGGTATCGGTCGCACCGCGCAATTGGCCCAATCGAGTCGCCCGCTACCTCCTCTCCCCCGACCTCGTTGTGGCGCGGATATTCGAATCTGAGACAATCCCCGACTTTGGAATGCAGGATTTTCGAAAAAAAACTAAAAACAAGGTCGTCTTAGATTCGAAAAAATACGGTAATTGCAAAGTGACGGCAAAAATATGAAATATAAAATAATATTTAGATGCACTTGTTCTACTCCTTGAGGACTCTCGGAATTTTTCTGAATTGACCTTTAAGGCTAAACCACATGGAGCGATTGTTGAGAGCGGCCGTCGCGCGTGGCGGCATGGCACTGGCTTGTCACATCCCAAAATACAAGATGCAGCAACAGTGCGATGTCACGCACACAGTACCCAGACATGCGACCCGTACACCTGTTAGGACGACGTTGACACGCATCTACAAAACCACTCCTTGTAGCGACCGGAAGTAAGGGTGTATTCAATACTGACAAAAGAAGCTAGAAGCATTCCTGTAGGTGGCGTAATGGGCACCGTGACTTTGCACCCCGCTTCGGTTTCTTTTCTGTTTCATGCGTCCTGTGTTTTCTGTCATCGTATTCATCGCCACTTTTCATTTCCTTTATAATTGTTTTATAAATTTCATTTTCCGTTCCCTATTTTTGTAATCTGTACTACAGATTCCCGGCGATTTTAATCCAAGTGCCAGCTAAATTAATCCATGCCCCATGAAGTTTGCATGGCATGTGGATTAATTTTGATGGCGCTTGGATTAAAATCACCGGGAAAACCTGTAGAAACATCCCGCAGTTGTGCATGTGTGTGCACTTCCTTAGCAATGCATCAATGTCTGCCGATATCGCTTTGCACGACACCATGATTGCACCGACTGACTGTGATCACTCCACCCTTTCAAAAGAACCACGTTGTGGTGGCGCCACTGTCGGCATGTCCTGATTGGCATCGCTGGGCCTTTGTGCAACAAGAGATATGTCGCACGACACGAAAATCGCGCTATTTGTCACTTCACGTGGTTCACCCTTTAGGTCTGCGGAGGCTAAAATTTCAATCCTTTCATCTTTGCTTCAGACATGCCGAGGGTAAATTATTACATGCTCCGCATGGGCATTGACGAGAGCCCCGATAAAGTTGAAGAGCCTGTGACGGATGACACATCGCCGCAGAGTGCAAGTTGTCGGAAGAGGAAACGCAAGGTACTTAGATGTCCCTCAGTACTGCGGGGGTGTATTTGTGTAGGAACATGTCAAGGGGCAGGGTTACAGTTTTACTCTCTTCCTCCCTGAGATTTTCGTATCTTCGAAGGTGGGCCTTCTGTTTGCCTATATGTATACATCTAATCTGTGTATATCCAGGCTCAGGAGTATAATGCCATGTTCCTGGATAATCTAATCTGTTTTCAGATGTTATAAGCTAATCTTTTAGTGTGTTATCACATCCCCTCCCTAGATCAACTCCACCTTTCAGTCACTTCATATGTATTTGAATTTCACGTTCAGTGGTATAGCCAGAGGGGGGGTGGGGGGGTTCAAACCCCCACCGAAAACGTACCTTTCGGAGAGGGAAACAAGGGTGAAATCCCCCTCACCCATGTAATGTTCCCACCAGAACCCCTTCCGAAATATTTTCCTCCTCTCCGTACGCTCCTTAGCCTCGTTCCCAGCGGCGCCACAACAGGGGTGGACTGCCAAAATTGCTCTTCCCATTGGGATGGATACTGGTAGCCGCTGTTAATGAGTATGAGTGACGATAACGTATACTTCATATAACTAGTCATCCGTTAAACATCTGAGTAGCGTATCGACGTTCCAAAGATCAAGGAAAAAGAAGATTGCTTCCTTCCGCGTGCGATATGCCCAGTTCGTCACGTGAGGAGTGCTGGCCTATACCATATCTGTTCTACACCAGTTCCCAAGCGGGAGAAAATGAACTGTCACGACATGAACGCGAACGGACACGAAAGGGAACGAAAACACACCCTGGAAAATGAAGGAACTCTGCAAACTGCAGTCTACACGTCCACACGTGCACAGTTCCTGTGACTACCACGGGGTGGCAGCACTAATGGTGGCGCCCATTCTTTGAATCTCGTTTTTTTGTGTATCGGCAGATTGGGAGCAGAGTCCAAGCCTTCCAATGACAGTTCTTGCGTGGCCTTGGCCCCCCAGGCAATGGCCCCCTTGGCCTTGGCCCTGGCCCCCTTCCAGCAATGCTGGAAAAGCAAAGTGTTCAACATATGACATCACTCTGTCATGCGAATGCCGCATCCTTCAGCATTAGTTGAGTGCTGCATTGTGTCATATTTGCGCTATCCATGCCACAACAAGAGCTAAGCCATCAAAAATGACAAAAGAACAGTATCCAAGTGACAAAGTTTTTCAGGTGACAGTTGGAACTAACGCGTCTCGTAGGCATGATCGTAACTTATTTCATGAGCAAGCTATGTATGCCTTATCTCCCTTCTTCGTTCCCACAAAAGTAACAACGAAAACATAGAAACACTGAAGCTTTCCTTTACAATGAATTCCTCTAGCGCGGTTTTTCACCTTGATGGAATTCCTCTAGTACATGCAAGCTTGTATCCATTAAAGGAAGGCTTCAGTGTTTTATATTTTTGTTGTTACTTTTGCCAAGTGGATCTTGACCCAACCCTCTTCATTCCCACAACCTTGCCTTACATCTACAAATTTGTGTACGCTGGTCGCAGCGGACAAATTCTGGCGAAGCACTGCAGCAGAAGAAGAAACTTTCTGCCGGGAACGACGTGACGGCCCCTCAGAACGTAGATTTCAATGGCAGCAAAAAACAGTCTAGCCTAGAAGATTTCCAGGTGGATATTTTTTCTTTTCTTTTTCTTTTTTTTTAGTCACGTGCGTCTGACACGTGAACATTGCCGTGTATATTTTCCAGGTGGGTGTGCACAAAAGGCGCGACTTAAAACCGCTGAGTTGGTTGAACTCGTCTGCGGAGGACAGTAAGCAGGATGCGCCATCCCTGGTGCTCACAAGTGTGCAGACCAGGTGCGATTTTTTTCCCATTCGCGCATTTGTGCCAACACTGTGCCGCAGATTATTCCTGTCGATTTAGCCGTGTAAACTGATAATGTAGGTCGGTGTTTAGAGAAAGGTCGCGCAACTCTCGAGGCTTCCGTTTCTTTTTAATAGCGTGGCTGAAATATCTGTCACATGCATCCATAGTTGCCAGTTGCCATAATTGATCCAGCTTTGCACTTTTTGCTGGTTAGCAACAAAATTAAGTCGATTCCTGCACCTCAGTGTTGCAGTAGGAGCCTCATACACACTGTGTGCCTGCTGCAGTGTCAGTAAAGTAACATTGATTGCAACTACTATTATTGTATAATAATTTAACCTCCATTAACATCAAGAGACAAGCTTATGAAACGCGGGTCATTATTGATGTAGCGGAAGCAGTGATGACAAGGTCCTGCTGTGCTTGAAATCTAGAATAATCTAAAGTTGAGTTAGCCCTACAGTGAAACCTCTATAGAGAATGAATTGAATTAATGTAATTAAACTGGTTCAAACTAAGAAATTAATTCAGCCAATTTGATGAACACCATCTCTATAGAGAAGCTATGGGTGTAGGATGAATGCAAACCTGCAGTCCCATTGTGCCGAGCTGCTTGGTTAGCACAACATGTCAAACAGGTAACCGAGCATCACAGAAGAGGACACAAGAAATATAATCCGAATAATCGGAAAAGGCTCAATTCGAATATACTTTCGAATACCTCATGGTGAAATATTTTGTGGTGTTGTGCTCATTCGATGATGTTCTGCTCCAAACTTGTGAGCCTTTTCACCCAGCATAACATAGTATCGTGAAGGGTGTGTTGTGACTGCATTAGTGCCATGAACTGCATTGAGAGTTAGGCAACATGATCCATGCAGCCTGCTTTGTGTGCATCTTCTTATTTCTATGTTTACATTGTGAATTTCCTGTACTTTTTTTTTAGAAACTGCACATATTTTTATCTGTTACTGAACATAACTCTGAATGGGAGTACATTTACTGGAACATGCAGTGTCTAGAGTACACTGGTGACCATGAGGTCACAGAAGTTGTAGACTTTAGTGATAGAATACTGTAAGCAGTGTAAAGCGGGTTTCACCTAACACTCGAGTGTAATGATGTGAAGCCGACTTGCAGAACGGAGCCAAAAAAAAACAATGCCGGTAACGTGAAGTGGGCTTCACCTAACTCTTGGACGCAATGTGGCGAAGCCCAGTTGCAGAATGGCGATAGCGATACCTCGCTTCGGTACTATTCGAAAAATATTCGAAAATTTCGAATACTGAAAATAGGCTGCGAATAGCATGGGAATAGCACCAGATATTCGATTCGCACAGCTCTAGTTCAAACTGTAGTCCCATGTTTTGAAACCATAACCATGAACAGAACAACTAGTACAATGAACACCAATGTTGCGGATTTAACGAGTCAAATCGGATTTAAATCAAATCCATGTTTTTCGGAACACCGCAAATCAAATCCAAATCAAGTGAGGATTTAAACATGAGGCATCAAATCAAATCATTTTATATCCGGATTTGTTTTTGGTGTGCTAAATCAAATCCGGTTTTAAATCTGGGATTAAGTCCGGGGGCTAAAGTTCCCAAAATAACTGTAGCATGTAGCTGACCATGTCACAAGGTACAATTACTGCATGTATTCGCTGAATAAGACCCGTGGCATGGTACAAACTCCTATAAACGTCACCTGCAGCGGAGAGTATGAACAGCCAACATAGCGATGCGAAGGTTGAAACCGACATTTTATTTTCACGTGGATATCGGAGTAACATATTTGTCAAATACACCTACTCGGCACATACGATAAAGCCACCTGTCGGGAATTATGTTACGTTAAATGTGATGGCTGCGTGCTGCACACCGCAGTTGTATTATAACAAACTCAATAGTACATAGTAATACTACATAGTAGTCTGTCTGACAGACAGACCACCTCTTAAGCTTGAAGCAGTCTATAGACAGTACCCGTAGACTGCTTCATGCAATCAAAAAATCAGGGGATTTCTTTTTGAACAAAACGGAACTTTCGGCGGGACATTGGGAACAGAAATGGTGGGATGCGAGGCAAGCCATCCCAAATCCAGACATTTTTTAAACCATCCCCTCATTAAGAGTTGCATTTCGTCATGTGTAAACATATGTGAAATCCAATTCAGCCAAATGTCTCGTAAAAACACAATTACAGAGACAGCCTCAGATACAGCTGACAAAGAATATGCCTGTCCGGCAACGTCAAATATCGCAGCAGTCCAAATCCAACCATTCCCCTCAAGGAGCTTGACCAAATACACCTCCAATTCCATTGGAAAAAAACGTGATTCAATCCAAATCCAAATCATCTGCCAAAAATGTGATTCAATCCAAATCCAAATCATCTGCCAAAATTGTGATTCAATCCAAATCATCTGCCAAAATTGTGATTCAATCCCAATCATCTGCCAAAATTGTGATTCAATCCAAATCATCTGTCAAAAATGTGATTCAATCCAAATCATCTGTCAAAAATATGATTAAATCCAAATCATCTGCCAAAAGTGTGATTCATTCCAAATCATCTGCCAAAAATGTGATTCAATCCAAATCATCTGTCAAAATTGTGATTCAGTCCAAATCCAAATCTGCCAAAATTGTGATTCAATCCAAATCCAAATCATCTGCCAAAAATGTGATTCAATCCAAATCCAAATCATCTGTCAAAAATGTGATTCAATCCAAATCATCTGTCAAAAATGTGATTCAATTCAAATCCAAATCATCTGCCAAAATTGGGATTCAATCCAAATCATCTGTCAAAAATATGATTCAATCCAAATCCAAATCCTCGCCATATTTTTCCCGTAAATCAAATCCACGAATCCTTTGATGGATTTAAATCCACAACACTGATGAAGTCACTGATTAGTGAAGTTCTTTAGTGCCCAGACTAACTGCACTATAAACAGGTTCTAATGTAACGTATCATGTTCACGGTGATGTTTCTGTGACAGTGATGAAGAAGTGCTCAAGGGTGTGGTGCAGGCGCTGGGCCGATTCAGGGTCGACGCGGAGGTCTCCCAGTCTACAACACACGTTATATGTGGAGAAAAGAAACGCACGCTCAACATGTTGTTTGCAATGGCCCAAGGATGCTGGGTTTTGTCTCCAAAATGGGTACGAACTATTAGCAACAATGTATGTGCCTTCTTCTGCCAAGGAGCTCATCTGCACATACGCGTCTCCTCTCCTATTTTGGCTTCTGGGTTTTTCGGAGTCTATTTCTTCGCATTTTCGGAAGCGTGCTTCTTTGTGTTTAATATTTTCAGAGAACGCAGAGTTTTTTAGTACATAAATATATACTTTCTAAGTTATTATCTAAAATTCGTAGGAAAGGCGGCGACTGTGAAATGACATACTTACAGGAACAATGAGAAGTTATCTTGAAAAAAATGCTTATGATATACGGTAGAACTTGCAGACAATGAAGACACACATTGCTGTCCAGTATCCTCTCAACGTGATGTACATATGTCTGCGTTCCAACGAGTATAGCTACCTTTTCAAGAGGGCAATTTGTGTGTCGTCTGCTCCCCCTTGTCTACCTTGAGGAGGGTGGAATGCATGATTCACAGTAAAAGGGAAACTTTATGCGCTGGACTTTTTCCAAGTAGACCTGGAAAATGTTTGAAATAACCTCATGTCGAGTTGTCGCATCGTATGTTGAGAGATATCACTCGTGTGAAGTTTTTCGGGTAACTCCAAATTGCTCGGAATTTTGTCGGCATGTGTTTTTCGGATTTTTTCAATAGATCAGAAAACCCTGAGTCCTGGTTATGTTATTTTGAGAAAGTACCAACATGCCTCTGTCAAACAGGATTGACTGTTATTTCTGCTGTTTTGGCCATTACCAGTACAATTTTTGTGCTTGTTGCTGTCAGGTCATGGATTCACTATTGATAGGTAATGGCTTTCCCAATTCGAATTATGTTCGGTATAACTGATGGTTTTAGTTCTGGTATCCTGTCAGCATGATGTATAATAAGATATCGATGTACATAGGGATCACCACGCCCTTAATTGCCGTCATCTTTTTTCCTAGGCATACGAATCTTTGGAATCTGGAAAATGGCTACCGGAAGAACCTTACGAAGTCGCTGAATATTTTCCAGCAGTCAAAGTAATTTCCCGTTTTGCGCTGTTTGCGTGCAAATTGCAGAAAAAATTTTTGACTCCTCAAATGTACATTCTACTGCAGTTGAGTCGCCTGCAAAGAAGTACATCCCTGCAGCAATGTTTGTTTTCTGACCTGGGTTTCATCTACGTGAGCCTGTCCAGCAGTCCACCGTGCAACAAGCTCAGGTTACTGGTGGAGAGTGCAGGTGGAAAGGTGAGGTCTTTACACACGACGCTCGAACGAAATTTCTTCCTCACCGACGTACCTTCTCTGTAAAATTCTTCTGTACTCTTGATTCAGTTTTCATTTTGATGGTGCCCGTGAACAGCTGCAGATCTGTTGATACCAGTTGACACCTGCGTAATACTTGTTATGTTAACTGTAATAACTTTGTTCATTCAGCAATAATTCAGCATTTTCTGCGACTGTTTGCCATGGACTGGGCAGACAAAGTTTGCTTCTACGGTAGTGGTTGGTTTATGACAAAATGACCTCCCTAGAATTATGGGTCGTTAATTTATCAGCTATGCATTGTCATTTTTATTGTTCTTATTTTTCTTCGGAATGTCGTTGACTGTGGGATGAGGTTGCGACAGAGTCGTGGCCAAGTGTCATGTCCAACTTCAGCAAAATGTCTCACTGTGGCACACCCTGTGTGCGCATATCAACGCTCCAGGTGGCCCAGTCGTACCTGAGGTGCCAGATCGCTGTTGGTCCTGTACCCCCAGCAAAGAAGTTTGGCGCTGTCACACATGTCAGTGAAAAATGGATCTTAGGTATGTTCATGCACGCAGATGGTACATTGTCTGGGCATGCAGAGGTTGTCCAGTCCAAGTTATTGGCCGTGGCATGCAACAACAGCTGATGCATTCCGAACATTGTTGTTCCAATGATGCAGTCTCATGACTGGATACAACCATCTCTTACGTTCTGCGATTGCTGTTTACAACAGAACTCTTCCAGCAGAGGCTAAACCCCCCATTGTCTTTTAGTGGGAGCCTTGCTGAAAGAGACGGCTGTATGAGTAAAACTAATATTTTACTTTATAAACCCCTAATAAATATTAAATGCTATTTATCATCTGACTAATTTGTTTATATTTATATCTGATAGACTTTTATTCATCATCATGACTTGCAATGCATTAAGTCTAGATCTTTATATACTATATTAAGCAATGTTTCTTTTTTTTTTCTCTTTTTTTGAAAAACCCATTTAATAACCTACATGAACCAAAAGAGACTTGACGGCGGAGCAGATGATGGCCGTCGTGTTAGCCTTCCTCGCTCCGAGCACTTCCCAGGAAGTTTCTGTGCTGGCTTAATATTGTAGAGATCGTAAGGACAGAGCATAGAAAAAAGTTGAGAGAAAAAAAATGCGGGAAGCAGACGTTCTGTAAGGAAGTATTACCCTCTCCCTTTGTCCAAGCTCGGAAGCTGTCATGCCAGATACGACCACCGTTGCTGCAACCATACGTTGGCATTTTTGAAATTCATTCAACGTCACATCATGGTGGGCTTTACTCACAGTGCGTTGCATCAACATCATTAGCCATCATTCCACTTCAAGATCCAATCCTATCATTTGACATCAACTCGAAACCCCATCACTCGACTTCAACTTGAACATCGCATCGCAGCCCGCCACTCAACATCACATCATTCTCCATGATGTGATGGTGAGTGATGTCCATGATGGGCATCGCGAGTGAATTTCCTGACCTACTTTTTGAGGCCGGGACTCACTTCCTTGTTCTATCGCACCAGTTCATTGGAGCATTGATCCTGTGGAGAGCTCCAGCCTTCAGGGAGTAACCATAGGGCCCTGTGTTTTTGAGTTTTATGTTTTTGTAAATTGGGTTTTGTTTCGTGAGCCATAAAGCCTGGCAGAAAGTAAAAATAAAAATTAAAAATGAACACGAGATGTGGAATGGCCACGCTGAATGTGTAGTGCTTAGTGTTCTCCAGTGCTAATATCAGTGGCTCAATTGGCACTTTGCCTCGGGGGGGGTTCTTCCGGTTTTACCTGAATGTGACGATGATGCGAATCGGGGTGATAAAAATGGGTCTTACCAAGTTTTACTCTAAAACACAAGGTCCCAAGTAAACATCATGGAGTAATGGTAGATTATCGTGACCCAGTAGAGTGAAATATGAGGTGGGAAGCAGTTATCTGGCAAACAAATATAGATTGACATTTGCTGTACTGCAACTCTCTGTAACTCTCCAACACAATGACTTTTTGGCATTATTTTCAGACTCAATTTCGGAACACCAGACACTTCCCCTAGAAGACTACTATGCTTAGATCAGTGCCACGTGGGTTAAAAGGCTGCTGTTTCGTGACTTAGTCTATTTGTGTTTAATTTCAAATGTTAAATTTGTCGAATATGTCATTTATATTCGATTTGTATTACCGATCTTCAGTATTTAATTTCTAGTATTTGATTTGTATAATTATGTAGATTCATGGTGTTTTGTTAGTTTTTGTGCATGATCAATGTCTTTGCACTGGAAAAGTTGACAGAAGTGTTCAGCATCACTTGAACTGAAACAATATGAGATTGAGTACATCAAATGTAACACTATTTTTTTCTTTCGGATTTATTGCACCACCCATGTGGCCACCTTACTTGTCAATTATATGCTGAACACCTATTATTTATTTGCACAAATGTGCTGTTGTTTCACTTGATTCAAGGTCCACTTGACTACGGTGATCTGTAATAAAGAGTCTATTTACTCATCACATCCAACTGATCTCTATTATTCAGTAATGTTTGGCTTGTGAAAATGGAGCTATTATAAGCTCCCTGTATCTGGTATAATGTTGGCATTGAATTTCATTCAATTGAATTCAATTTCAATTTTCGAGCCTAAATAAAAGTTGCCCTATTGAGCTCTAATTAATGTGGAAGATACGGGAGAATCTCCTCTATTTTCCACTGAAGTAGGGCCCATTATTACCCAAGTTACTGCATGTATATGAACGTGCATTCCAAGTTTTACAGCAAAGGTGGTAATAGACATAGCGTCAAACATTACCAACATCACAACAGGCATCACTGCCAGTGAAGAGGTCACGCTTACGAGATCCAAAACTGAAGCGCTCACCCCGTGGTGTCAGAAAATCAAACGGAGTGTGTTCAGGCATTTGTATCTCACTCAGTACAGCACGCAGAAAAATAATCATTTTTTTTCCTCAGAGCTTTAGCGTGAGTAAAGTAATGACCCACATGTATCAACGTATCACAAGTTCTTTAAGGGACGAGCACAACTTTGTTTGCTCGCCGGTTGTAGAGGATCATGATTACCACCTTGAACTTGAGTACCGCAGGCTTAATCGAAAATCAGTGATTTTTTTCGGAGCTAACATAGAAACTTTGGGACCTTTTTGCGTGGACGTCAATGGGTGACAAGGACGACTCTTCTCGCCGAGCTGTAGGTGACCAAAGCAGTATAAGATGTTGCGAAGATAGCCTAACTGTCTCCAAATTTTTCTAGCTTTGTGAAACAAGCTAGCAGGGCCCCGGACTTGGAATTGAGGCAAAAACAGCAAGCGCTGCCACCAAAGTGCATGGACCGCGCACTGGAACGTGGAAGAAGGTTCAGCTCACATATAGCTAACAGAGCACTGCGTGAGCCAATGGGTGACGAATCTATGTATCTGCTACTGAGTATTCAGCCCAGCCCGCAAAGCCCTTCCGTGCCCATAATAGTACAAAGATAGTCCTTTGAAGTGTTACATAAACTTGATGCCACAGAAACGTGCTTAGTGCTGGTAGTTTTGAGGACATGCAGGCACATACTGTTTTCAATGTGCTACAAGTAATTCTAAAGGATTTCTTGCTTTCTTTATTTTCTTTGTCAGAACCAGAATTCTCATTTACAAAATAGATTCCGTACTACAATGGCAATCACTCACAAAAAAAAAAACCAGCGAAAATTGTCCTTAGACGATTTCAGGAAATTCCAGTTCTTCCATACAACCAAGGCACATCGTAGGGACTTCTAGAGGACGTCTCCAACCGGACAATCGCATGTCCATAAGATATCCCGGATTGTCCGAATGACGTACTACTGGACATCACCCGTACTGCCATTGCAACAGCCGGGGACTTGATTTTGGTGGTCCTGGCGGCGTGCTTCATGACGTTTCCAGGGTGGTTTTCAGGACATTCCAGGACGTTAATGCAGTGCGCCCTTCCCTGCTCCCAGTCAGAAAGTTCTGTCCTGTGGATATCAATCGCATATACTACTTTAACGAAGATCTTCCTTTTTCTAACCTTTGCCACCGTCACCACACGTATCGTTATCTGTTGCTCCTCTTTGTTTGTTTCTCGTATTTCACACGACGGAAAATGGGCGCGGCGTTCCGAAAGCAAAACGAGAGAAATACAAAAGCTCCTGGGCCGCGAAGTCCAAGAAACTTCCGAAAGGCCATATCATGTGTGGGAAAAATTTATTCCGTGGGTGGCATAATTACAGGTGCCATACCTTCGTAAGCGAGAACAGCTACTATACATTGCTTATCTTAACTCAGCAAATTCGAGAGTCCTGCTCGCCTCTGAATCGAAATGGAGGGTGAGGTGTCTAGGTTTCCTTTAGTTACAGACACAAGCAACGCTGAAGTGAGGAGCTGCTGGGAGTATTAACTCACCATCAACATAACGTCTGTGTTTCTTACCGCTTCTGGTTTGAGACACTCAGTAGGTCCATAGAAAGTGAACTTCTGCAGTGCTACCCCCAAGAACACACTGACATCCCTCACTCATCCTGAGGATGTCACTGTGGGACAGAAATGACATCCTGGGAATATCCTCACAGGATCCTCAATTTGTTAGAAAAGTGTTAGAATGAGACTTCAGAGATGATCCTAGGGACAACATCTGGGGACAGAAATGGCAGTTTCAGGAGCACTATAGGATCATGTTCTTCTGCATGTGTTCTGCATGTAGCTATAGTGAATCTCTTTCATTTCGCTGGAGCCTATAGGTCCAATAATGGACATCCTTTTTTAACGAAAATACCTTTACTGTGAATTTTTTTTGCTGTCCCCTGAGTTTCGTTGTAAAGGAGTTTGACTATTGCTTGTCTTGTGAACTCCCGCATGCGCGAGAGTCCTCCTAGCATCTCAGTCAAAACGAAGGGTGAGGTACTAAGTTTAATTCGGTTATGAGCAACGCTGCAGTAACGTATTCCTTGGAGTAGTAGGTTACAACCAAGGTAACATCAAGAGGCTGTACTATGCTATCACTTTTCTGTATCTTCCACGGAAATGCTCCGTGTAGCATCCCGTCAGGGACCTTGCTCGGATGTTCATGGCAACAAGATCACAATGAAAGATCTAGCAAGCAATCGCACATTGAACCCAGAGCATGGAGTATCCGTTGAAATCATTCAATTTGTATTTGCACCCTTGTATTTTTTTGTATTTTCTCTTTGTAGTATTTTGGTAGTTTATACATTATCACTGCTGGTTCGGTTGAATTTGGTTATGACAAACAAACCGGAACACTAATTAATGGGTGCAGGCATTGAAATGCACAACGCAGTATTAAACTAATTTAATTCTCCTATATATGTCCTCCGGCTGATGGCCGCAGGACGTACGCAAATGACTCTCACTGGAAGATTCCATGATGACACTATCTGGATCTCCTCCAGACATCCCATCACGGACGGGGACGGGATGACACTTTGAGGACGTCCTGAGGATCGCGAGTGTTCTTGGGGACGCGATCGCGTACGTGTTTCTCTCTCGCAAGAAGCCTGTGATGCAGCACCTGTGAAGTTTAAAACATTTTGTTATCACTATGAGTTTGGCACCAGCGATACGAGGGCATTGGTCCGTGTCAAAGGCGCACGGTGCGGTTTTTAAGAATTTTGTGGCCATTCGTGATACAACATCAGTGAATTTCAGAACGTTGCAACTGTAAGTCAGTTACTATTTTTGCAGGCTAACTATAACTTAGTTACTTTTTTTGCAGTAACTTACCCATGACTGCCCAGAAAGGAGCGCGCATGACAGTGTCTGATCAGCTACTAAACCGGTTTCAGTCCGAAGGGGACGGATTTTTTCAATCAACCACCACACGTGATGGAGCCTGGATGCATCATTTCACCCCGGAGACAAAAATAAGTCGCATAAAATGGTGACATAAAGATGGGCATCTATTATTATCGATTAGACAGACCCGGTTTCACCAACGCCGATCAACGTTTGAACCGAGATCAACGGTCCCTTAACTTTAATTTTTACTGAACTCTGCTTCACTAAAGGGAGTTAGTGCCACTGAAACATTCATCTGGTCACCAACTTGCAGCCCACTTGTTTCTACGCCAAAGGCACCAAAGAGTTGCCACGGCGATGGCAGCAGTATCTAGGCGCGCACTGTGAATATTTTGGAAAACTGACGTAGTTTGGTGCTTCCAGAATTTTCCATTGTGTTTAAAGAAATAAAAGTATTGTTCAACCTTGAATGACCTCTGTACTTTCGGAACTACTTTTAGGATTTTGGATACAACCTCATTTCAAATGTGGCATCTTTTTCGCAATGTCCGCGACTTTTACTCTTTCACGAAAGACTCGAAGGAGGGTACTTATCGGTGGCTGGAACGCGTGTGCAACCGTCAAGGCCTGGACTATCCGATACTGTTTATTGATGTTCGTCGTCGGCGTGTGGTTGAATAGCATGCCTACCAACCGAGAAGGTAATATTAGACAATGATCTTATCAAAAGGCTCTATCGCGCATCCCAGATTCAAGACAGACCGTTATCCATGTGGCAATTTCACACGATCTACAACTGACATATTTTTAAAACGCAAAGCTCTAGCTTCTATACTGGGATGTCACGAGTCATCTGGCGATCGAGAGGGCTACTGAACGTTTTACATTGGAATGTGGCAAAAACAAAAGTGCTACACACCGCATGTGATAAATAATCTGAAAGGTACCCGTCGCCGACCCGCCTGAAGCCTTCATGAAGCATAATATGGGGCTATACCCAGCAGCTTGTGCTAAAATGTAGGATCTGTTTTCTGTTGGTGCTGTGTTCAAGACAAGAAGTCGTGGCGGTATACAGTCAACCCTCGATTTATGAACCTTCGATTTATGAATTCCCTAGTTTTATGAACACGAGCACGGGGAACCAAACTTTTTCCATTCATTTCCCCCTCGTTTTATGAACTTCGATATTCGAATAATGAACGGCCAACTAGAAGTTGCCTAGCGTTTTTGCCCTCAATTTATGAACGGGTCGTTCCGAGGTCAACAGAAACATTCAAAGGGATTATTCCGTGGTCTTATGAATGACGCCTGAACGGACAAAACGTTTTCCAGGTATTGCACCCTCGGTTCTTAACCCCTCGAAATCCGAAAAACAAACGGGTTTTCCGGTGTGGTGACATCTCTTCTTTCCAAGATTGACACAGAGGAAGGCATGGTCCAAAGCAAAATTAGACAATTTGGTATTACATAATAAACAGTGTGAATGCACTAACGTCTATTCTTTGTGAGATTGATACAGCAGAAGGCATGGCCAAAAGCAAAATTACACAATATATGGCATTATAAACACAATCCCAACTCGGAAATACTGTTCCATTTGCTCGATAGTACTCAGTTAACGGAATTTTCGATTTATGAATCCCTCGATTTATGAACGATTTTTCGGGGAACCGAGGATGTTCATAAATCGAGGGTTGACTGTATAACGAACAAGAACTTTAAGGGTACCTTGGTTTTGAAGTCCAACGGACCTTATAAGCTGACGGGTGAGCACTGGGGAATAAATAAGTAATAAGTAGATTTTACAATTCTAAGCATTGTAGTTGTTTGTCTTTTCACTAAATAACTAAATACGCCATAAAAAGTTTTCAGCAAAGATATCTATTACAATGGCAAATGTTATTTATCTACTTTCCGTAGCCAACTGTAATTGTAATTGAGTTACGGTCTTCTTATATTGTAGTCGTAACGAACATAATTACTTTTATGTACCGGGCCCGTGCATCGTACCTCGACCATTTGTTGTTGTTATTATTGTTGTTGTTATTATTATTATTGGCATGTAGTCGTAATCGTAACTCCAATTACTCTTGAAAAGTAATTCTCACGGGCCTCTTTCATTACTGAGAACACTGACAGCAGTGTAAGGTCTACAATTTCTTTGCGTATTTGCGCCGGTGTTTCCACCTATATTTACGTCCATGACGCGCATTATGCATCGGAAAGTACGGTTAACTCCCACGACCGTCCACGAGAATAAAAAGGACGCAGTGTCGTTTTCTTCATGTGTGCCGACAATCTCGTCACTGCACCAGATATCGACCAACCGAGGGCCCGAAACGTCGCCCTCACTGCGCAGCCAATAGAACGGAAAGTATCAGACACGTGATTTTGTGGCCATGACGGTTCGTTGACCCCAACCAGGACCTGCGTTGCCAAGTTGAGTCGCGTGACTCTGGGCTATGACCGTGACATGGCTACAGTTGCTGGATGTCTTCCCGCTTTCTCGCTAGCATGAGACATTATTATCTATGATCGGGTGTATGGCAGTCCAGTTAAACGGAATGTTAACTCAGAAATAGCTACGCACTGTTAACTGTCTGTGAACTAAATTTGCACCGAAATGTCCGCGCCCCGTATATTAACATAGTTGATCGTAGTATTTCCCGGAGCTTGGGGACGACGGGGGCACAACGGAAGCCTCTGGCTCCTACAGTCCATTTGTCTCCGTCTCTCCTTTCCAGTTGTGTTCCCGTCGTCCTCAAGCTCAAAGAAATGCTACCATCATCTCCGTTACACCAACCCGTTGGCATTTGATTACTTTATTCGTCGTTATTTAACTTCCCCCGCGGAGGACGACGTTTGAGTACTACAGTTGAGTTGATCGAGAAATAAATTAGGGCGGCGTGGTCTTGACGTGGGCAGCCTGAGTTTGAACAAAAACAAACAATCAACGGTAAAAGGGCTAGTGCACAGGCGATATGGCGAAATTTTACTCGCACTGTGAAACACTAGCAGTTGTACAGCTGCACCTTTCTTTTTTCAGGGCAGGCGTGTTCTATGTGCAGTGTTGGCTTAACCAGCCTTCATTTTACTTTTCCCCATAGCATCCGAACCCATAAGTGTCGCCGGAAATTGCACCCGGTATTATACATTGAAAACCCATTTGATTACCCCCTCCTAAAAAAAACGTGATGTGAACAAGTCACATCCTGATTATTACAATTATTATTCTTAATATATTGCGCTTATATACTTATAAGCTATAATAACACTTACTAATATACTTAATAATATATACTTATTAATTACTGTCCGTGATGCACGTGAAAAAGTTGTGTGCTTCAGGTTGAGTTTGAGGGGAGGAGAGGTGAGCAATCGATTGAGGGAAAGTGAAGGATCAGCCAACGGGACTCATCAATGTCTTTCTGCAGCGCGACCAGTACACAGTTCTCTCGTTGTCGGCCCTGGAGTACGCTACCACCGTTGTGGTGAAGGAATACTGCGCCAAATTTTCTGGGTGAGTTGTTGCTGATTCTTCTTTTTTTCGTTCCGTGTTAGCGCCGCGAAGCAACTGTGGCTATGAGGGGCGTATAGTCGTGGACAGATGGAGAGAGGACAGCAGGGTTAGTATGCGTCCTGGGCCGACTTCAGGGGGAACTGTGCCGACATTCGCCTGGAAAGTCTTCGGAAAACCCAGGGAAAACCTCAGACAGCACAGCCGGTGAAAGGTTCCAAACTCGTGTCACCTCCCGGTCTCGGCGTGGAAAGCGATCACTCTAACCACTATGCCACGGGAGCTGGTGTGTCGCTGATTCCGTTAACCATAATTTCACGTGACATTATCTGTTCAAGAAAGAAACTTTGCGATGCAAGGCTGCGCCTAAATCAGACGAAATGTTGTCTCCCGATATTTCTTGCGACATAGCTGGCAAAGATAAACCTTGTGACTCCTGCACTGGCGACCACACGCGTGTCTTCCCAAACTGCCGAATCCCAACTCGCCGAATGTATTGGAGGCCGAGAGAGAGCCTAAAATCCGTTGACTTTAGAACGCGCTGTTCCAACCTGCCGAATGATTCACGTGTCGATTCCTAATTCATCGAAGTATATACACCTTGTTCCCATGGCTAAGGTCATAACTTTCCACATCAAAACTTGGTGATGACCACCAGTTCGAATCCCGGCTGCGCTGCCTGGGTGTTTCCCCTATAGGTTCTTCTCATGTTGAGGTTCTTCTCGTGTGGCAGATCGGGCTGTGACCCTCGCGTGTATTCGAAGTCAACTGACCTCAATTAGATGCCTGTAACTCAGTTACGCACTGAGGGCCACCCTCTTTTTCCAGCTGGACCCTGTGTTGCTGTCTAGGGCAGTTCGAAAGAGTTTAGTTGATGCATCTTCACCAAAAGTGGCGGTGTTCGTGCTGCGTTAGAGAGAACGTATAGGCGGCGGAGAATCGATTCATTTCTTGAAGACAAATTTTGTGCGACGACAGTGTCTACTGTCGGGTGAAGTGGACCGCGGAATAGTGTTGGGAGGAGCGGCGTCCTCCGTATCTGCAGCTGACAAACCGAAGTTGTAAGCGTCGCACTCGCAGTCGAGCCAGCTTCACCGTGAGAGCGTCTCGTCACGGCATCAGTGCAGGTATTTCCGCACTGGCCGATATGACTTGGAACCTACCGTGGCCCGACGCCAAAAGCTGGTTGTATTGGTCAACATTCATTGTACGCGTGTCGCTGGCTATCTTGGCGCAATATGAAGTTACCACCTCTAACGCCACTTGCCTAGTCCGTGGGAACCATCCATGTTACGGGGACGGAGACAGATATGTGTTTCAACGCTACAAGTATGGTGAAGAGTTCCGTTGTTGAAGAAGACGCTTTCGTAGGGAAGTTACTTACACTACACTTGGTCAAAGTTTTCATGCGAGATGTAGAAAGCCGCCATTGATCTGCCGTTGTAAACTTCCAGTCGTTGGTTGTGGACTGTACTCAGATGCTCCAGCGTAAAACTGGAGGCCTCCAGTTTT
Source organism: Ornithodoros turicata (assembly GCF_037126465.1). NCBI lineage: Eukaryota > Metazoa > Arthropoda > Arachnida > Ixodida > Argasidae > Ornithodoros > Ornithodoros turicata. The sequence goes on from NC_088206.1 coordinate 1,982,422, forward strand.
ACGCTTCCCCTGGTGTTCCGGAACACCAGGGGAAGTAACAATCCAAGAGAATTATGCATCCACAGTTGCTGCAGACTTTCAAGGTGCGTCAGAAGCCTTGTACAGATAGCCAGGACGAATCCGCTTCCATATAGTCCACAGTCCGAAAAAAGGCTCCACGTACGGCCGGGGACCCTCAAGACTATTCCAGGGAAAGTACAACGAAACAAAAGCAGCTTCAATCGTAGGCTGGACACTTGCTACATATAGGGGGCACCCCCTATTATAATCGGAAAAGAACGCACGGAAACAGCGTCACTTCTTTTGATCGTTATTAATCAAACGAACGAATCACCACAATCTTGCTATCACATATGCCTTGAAGCATTTATCACAACGCTGCTTCTATCTTTCCCGATAAACATCGCGAGCATGCGTGGAAAAATAAACACCGCCTTTTTTTTTTATCTCGAGTATTCTGATGCCAGGAGCCCACCAATCCCGTTAGCCCATTGTACGCTTGCTGTTCTTTAAAAGCAACCCGTCGCTCGTCCTTCACCCACAAGTCACCACCAGACCCTACAGCCATGAACTGCGGCAAGATAGCGCGGGCCTTCCGGACGGTCTCCGACTTTGAGATCAAGAACCCGCTCGCACGACAATGTATCGCTGAATTCTTCGGCACCTTACTGTTAACCCTGATCGGCGACTGCGTTCTTGCCGTCATCATCCTTTCCGGTGCTGGAACCGTAGGCCTCGCTGCCGCACCACTCGGCTGGGGCCTCGCTGTTTTCGTCGGAGTGCTCGTCACCGGTTCGGCTTCAGGCGGACATCTTAACCCTGCTGTGACGCTCGGCTTAACGAGCGTGGGCAAGTTTTCCGTGGTTAAAGCGCTTGCCTACATCATGGCCCAGTTCTTCGGGGGATTTGTGGCCGCAGCTTTGGTCTACGCTGTCTACTACGAAGCCATCGTGGAGTTCGACGCTGGGAAGAGAACCATGTATGGCGTGCATGCCACAGCGTCCATTTTCTCCTGCTTCCCAGCGCCAGGTATCAAACCAGAGACCTGTATCCTAGACCAGCTGGTCAGTACGGCTATCCTGCTTATCGCAATCTGTGCTGCTACCGATAGGAACAACGGACTGGCGAAAGGTGAGCAGATCACGTACATTGCCTTGTCCGTTACGGCAACCATGTACGCGTTCGGCTTTAACTGTGGGAACCCTCTGAATCCTGCCCGGGACTTTGCGCCTCGAGTACTCATGGCTGTGGCCGGTTGGGGCAACGATGTGTTCATGTACAATGGCCGGTGCTGGTTTTGGGTGCCAATCGTGGCGCCTATTCTCGGAGGAGTGGTCGGCTGCTGGATCTACAAGCTGCTCATACAGAACCATTTTCCGTGGATGGCGGCCGTTCAACGAAGCAGGAGTCCCTCCGAAGAAACCCGTTGCTTGGTGTCTGAGCAAGCTGAGAGTTAAGTTTTAACGTTGTTGTTGTTGCTCGTGTAACCTTTCGCATTTGCTCTATTGGTGGCGAAAGGTTCTAAATATGTTGAAATAAAGTTTTAATATATTTTGCCACTTCATTGTATTACTTCTGTAAACGTTTCTGTAGTCGGCACCGATGGTAATCCAGCGTGCACATTTCATACATGCTGCCACAATCATGGTTACGTGCAGCGTACTACACGTTGGGACAAAAGTTTACGGAACACGCGAGCGGCGTATTTTTTTGTCGGTACGACACCCTAGCGGCTGGCGGAAGCGGGTGAGTTCACTGCTTCGGAGGGGTGCAAGCGTGCGATGCCAGAGACACAGCGGTAGTTCCGGTATCGCCTGGTTGTTTGGGAAGTGGAAGCTACCGCTGTGTGTCGCTAACAGCGTACCCTTCCACCCCTCCGAAACAGTGAACTCACCCGCTTCCTGCAGCCGCTAGGGTGTCGCACCGAAGAAAAAGTACGCCGCTCGCGTGTTCCGTGAACTTTTGTCCCAACCTGTACTTGACTCTATAGCGATATTACAGAATCAACATCCTGATCGAGGAGCTGAAGTGAAGTCCTTTATTTATTTATTTTTTTTCTCTCTCGAGCTCCTTAATTTCTTCCGAAGTGAAAATTATATATGTATACAAACCTGTACCGGTGTACAGAGTCTACATCCACGTTTTCATTACCGCGTGCCAGGCAATGGCACTTGCCTCGCGTGAATACACCCACGCCTGCAATCCGTTCTTCCATGCTTTTACCGGGTGCCTCTACTTACAATGGCGCGTTCCTTAAATCTTGAAACTAATATCCAAGTTCGTTTTGGTCAGAGTTTGGGTAATCGCGCTATTTTTGAAAAGTAGCGCACGCCCTCCGAACACACTAAGTAGGTCCTGGCCACTGGCCTCCGCAAAGCGCTTGGGTACGCTATATTCTGAAAATCTCTATTCTGTATGGGGTAGCGTTAGGGTAACTTAAGTTATTTTGTTGGGATAGCTGCATCATTCCGGTTCCGTTCATTTTGCCTTTCACATTTTCTATCAGTCGAGATGCCGGGTTACTTCACAGTCAACGAGACGTATCGAGTTTGAGTTTCCCATCAAATACGTGACCAACTGTATTCTATCAGACAAAAGTTGGTGACACTAGCGCATTCACACGCATTTCAGGCAAAGCTCTGCACGTATCTCGCAACACAGGCTGATTAGATTAGAAAATGGGAAACGGACAAATATACTTTCATTATATCGTCTGTTCTCAAATCCATCTTTTACTATAGAGTTGATTTCATATCGAAGAACCTGTTGCTCGTTGTGCTCGGAAGACTATCAACGTCGTGGTTGAATGTTCAACGGTGGAAGATCACGTTAAACACTGGGAAGCGGGGGGTTCGAACACGCACAAGCGGTCGCGCTCACTCAGATTTCCTCTAGCTTTTCCGGTTTACATTGTAGACGAATGCCGACGTACTTTTCTCTGAAGTTTGCCCAGGATATATATTAACCCTCCAACTCCTTCCTGATGTCCTCTCTCCATCTGTCGATATCTGTATGTCGATATCGTTTCGCGGCGCAAACACCGAATCAAAAGAAAAACATTCGGAAAGCCAGAATAATAGCTGTTACCTATAAAGCTACTTGAATCGAGGTCACCGCACCTTGTCTTCCGCTACGATCAAGGCCGGTTTCATAACCAATCCCACGCCCTAGAGAACTGTCTTTTCTATTAAAATCCGCTATCTACTCTACAAGGCGAACGAGTTCAAGACCTCCGTTACGAGTCGCATGCGTGCGAAGGCCCGATTGCGACACTAAGTAGAGGGACGGAGTGCCAGTATACTCCTTGTCAACTCTGACACTATGTGCCTGTGCATTGTTTTGTGTTCGATGCAGCGTTAATTCGTATACGTCACGTTCTGATTCGTGCCGGCTCACTCTGACTGGCTACGCGACCGGTGAGTTGTCGGCGGATGTCACGCGGGCTTGCGGGCTGAGGACGATGCGGTTGTTGTTGGTTAGGGTGGAAAGGAAACAGATGGTGTCTTCAGGTATGTCTCTATTGGATTGTTTAGGTTCATATGGTCTTCCCTGGTCAGAGGTTGGGGAGCAATGCATTGCATGTTGACCGAGTGATGCGTCATGGCATTACTCATTACTTGGAATGAATGCTCTGGCACTGCTGTCTAAAGCGAACACGATCAAAATTGTGTCGTTTCGAGGAACTGGAGAATTCCTGGTTTTTCCCCAACTCTTCTTTCGCGATGACCAGGAGGAGAACCAACCGCGTGGTATTCTCTGGCTGGTAGGTTAACACGTGTCCAGACGGTGTCATCGCCCCTTTTTCGGACGCTTTAAGACAAATGTCGGCACAGTTCCTAGTGAAGTCGGCCCAGGGCGCGCGGTCCCCCCTCCCCCACCCCTTGTAATACAGTCGTGACGTTGCCTGCGTAAACGTGGCCAACTACGCGAAGCAGTTCCATCGTCATCAACACCACCCTTTTTCTCCTCTTCTGACTTTCGATCTTTAAAACCCCAATCATCATCATCATTTAACGTTTTTCGATCAAAGAAGAATGAATGTAAAAAAAGAAAAACAAAGAAGCAGAAATAGCCTCTACACCTGTGACAACTGATTGACTGCTTTTGTCTCGCTGCACCTGTGCTGCAATGGATCCTCTTGTGGGATCAATCTGCGCTGCAATAAATCTTATAATACTTTATGCATATCGCATGCACCAACTCACTTGCACCGATTTCAGCAATATTCGGGTGACTGATACCTATAATGTCTTGTTAGACGCTTCTGGGAGAATGTAATACCAGAGTAATGGCATTACTTGACTAAAGTAGTGGCATTAGGAATGCATTAGCAACAGCAAAAATATAATGAATAATGTAGGGCATTACTTCTGAAAAAAGTAATGGATAATGGCAATGCATTGCAAAAAATAATAATTTCCCCACCTCTGTTCCTGGTACATTTTTGACTGGTCCTGTATTTTGTGTCTCGATGTTTTATTTTTTCTTATTGGGCTTTACGAAATGTAATGTACCTCTGCTTGGGCGAAAGTAATATCCCTGTTTGTGAGGCACAAAAACAACAACAACAACAAAAAGAGTACCTCCGATTTCACATGAATACTCCTACTTTCCATGCATGCTGCTCACTTTCCTCAGTATGCATACGATCAATACGCTTTACTAATCAGCCCCTTCTAGGAGCCCTCGAGAATGTCGGAAGCGTCATCAATCAAACACAATGTTTATATTCGTGTGTCTCTCACTCGATGAAGGCAGGACGGGCTTTGTGTGCGAGACGAAGTCTGTTATATGGGCATTAGGCACGCCATATGGAGGGGGTGTCTTCGCCTTGTCAAGAAGCTCCGATGAAGAAAAAGAAGTTTTGCGAATATGTCTGCGTCTTGTAGCAAAGGCAACGCACTTGAGCGCTGGAGGATCGTGAGGAGGAGCGTTTGAGGAAAATACGTCATCTTGTTGTACGTTACTCTCTTCTGTGTTCCGCTGGCTTCCAGTACTACTACTTTTCTACATAAAGGTGCCCCCTGCCTCGATGTATTCATAGTGCTACTGGGAAACTCGTATGAGAGGATGAGTCCCCCTCCCTGAGAACCCGAGCGATGATTATTCGAAAAATTGGTTGGTTCATGGTACAAAGTATCTAGCATTAGAGAGAGAGAGGAGGGCGGGGGGGGGGGGGGGGGCTGTCTGATGCATCGAAAGCGTCGCGTACCCCGCATCAAGCGCATTTGTGAGAAACCTCCGGGTCTGCTGCCACGGGCTCCCTGGTAACGCAGAATAGCGAGCACGGCGTGTCACTTCATTTTTTTCTTTGTTTTTTAATGCGTTAGCGTAAGAACCTCGATTATGAAGAAAAGCCGCGGCGTCGTACTGGGATTAGAGGTGTGCGCCGTGGGCATTTTTTTCGGCGGCGGCGTAGAGCAGGTTGAAGGCCCGGCGGCGGCGGCGTCAGCGGCGTCACGCCGATGTTGTCATATCGGCGTGCGCCCCGTGGGCTGTCAATATGTTCTCTTCTCCAACGGGGACGCACGAACACCTCAGAGCGGGGGTATTTTCTCCACCATAGACACCGCGACGGTGGCAGTATTTACTGTACCTTGTACCAAACAAGTGCGTCAGCACTGGATAGTATTATGAAAGAAAACCGAACACACAAAGGAACATTAGGAGAAGTAAAGCACTTCAAGAAGGTCGTCGCCCAAGAACTTCGACTGGGCGCGTTAAGTGCGCGTTAAGCGCTGGAGAAAACAACATAGCTAGATAATCAGAACGACGAGCCATCCCTTTAATGGCAACTACACAAAACAGTTATAGCGAGTGCCGAACGTTCAAAGGACGGCGACGCGTGAAAGCTCTGTCCACTGATCCAGTGGCTCTTTTTGGGAAACCATATAAATATGCGAACGTTAGCAAACGATATGACGTAAGGCGCACCCACAACGTCATTGAACAGTATTTTTGCAGAGGCTGTAGTTATTATGAATAAATACTGTAAAATCAATTAATTTCGCAGCCCTAAATTTTTGCGAATCGAGTAGGGATATATTCGCAACAACTAAATTTCGCCCGCTCCTCGAGTTCCTCGAATTTTCTCGATTCGCAAAATTCGCGAAAATTAAGGTCTCGCGAAATTAAAGGGTTTTACAGTATAAACTTGTCCAGAACGAGTGGGTTGAGTCTGCCATGCTTCGCGCGCATTATAAGCCCCGCAATTCCGCGATTGAAAACACCCTCTCTGACTGGGTGCTTTTCGCCGGCACACACAAAATGCACTATTTGCTACGCACTTTTCGAGCGCAGAAAGAGCGACGGGCAATCCACGTGAAAAGACCAAGTGCTTTGGAGCGATCGAGCTGATTGGTGTAGGCGCTAATCTGTTGGCCAGATAGATCGCTTTCCAATCGAGATAAGGCGAAGCTCGCGTCATTTCTGCGCTCGGAAATTGCGTACTTCTTGTTTCGGCTCATTGCATAGCGACATTCAGCGTCGGATATTTCAACACACGTGCGCGTTTAAGAATTTCTTAAACATGGAATGGCTTTGAACGATGAATATCTTCCATTCTGCTATCCCGTTTTTTACGCGAAATCCCTTAATTAAAGAATTAATGTATTTGAGGTAATTAATGATCTTATAGTTACATACTTTCTTCGAGATAATATTCGCCTGACCAACTCAAAAGCGGCATCTATTTCGTTCCGCTATTTTTTAAACAAAAATTCTGTGACGAATAAAAAACAAAACACCCTGTATATGGATAATGACCAGTGCTATGATGTTGGTGGATGACCGGCAAACAACCTGCAAGAATTGAATGGCAAGTTTTCCTGGAGTTGTGCCTCCAGGGTCGGCTATGAAACAAAACTCTATAGCATAAACAGCATATCAGGAGATGAAATTGTTACTGCTAAAAACATCACAAATGAAGCCTGGAACCTAAGATAAAAGAAAAACAAACAAAATATTAGGTATGGGAGATATTCGTTTATAAAAAAGTGGATAAAAATGGGCACATTACACAGCCGCGCCGATTTTTCAACATCGGCGGCGGCGGCGGCGGCGCGCCGACAGTTTTGGTACGGCGGCGACGGCGAGGCCCCGACCTCCGGCGGCGGCGCTTCGGCGCGGCGGCGCACACCTCTAACTGGGATGACTGAGGTGTCCGTATCCAGATCGGCACGTGACGGAGAAGAGCGAATCAGGCTGTGCTCCGTAAGCTGATTCGCTCTTCTCCGTCACGTGGAAGCGCTGAGCGACGGCAGCTGGAGCTGGAGGCGTCATCAGTTGCGCCTCGTCTCTGGACGTGTTCGGACATGTCTCGTGCGTTCTCCGATAGTTTCGCGAGCGGCTGAGTTTGTGTATCATGTCGTGTGGCAGTTTAAGCTGAAACGTTCTCCAATGGATCCCGGGCCTTCTACTAGTGGTTCTATTTCAACTGCAAAGCAGCGGAAGCAACGGAACGCTGAAGCTATGCGCTGAAAGCGTGAGTCTGAAGGTCGCAACACGTGCATTGAGTTGGCCTTCCATACTCAAGGAGCAATCAAACACGTCAAGTACATCAGTTGCCCTTTCACGGACCACACGGCGATGCTAGTCACATTAAAGGATCAGACACACCTGAAGTTGATGGCTTCTGGTCCTCTAATATGAACAATGTACTCCATAGTGGGACTCCGCAACAAAATCACCGCAAAGGCTGTGGTATATCCGTAGCCACTGTGATGTCAAGAACAAGTTTCAAGTCGAGTTTGGTTCCCGTTGTGGGTACTACCCTTGGTGCATAATGTAAAAAACCCGAGACTAGCGAACACAAAGGGACAGACACAACACGAAGTCTCAAAAAGTCTCCCTAGTCTCGGGGGTTTTCACATTATGCATCATCTTCACCAGCCCGCTTGCTTCCTAGCCATTTTTTCATTGTCACTACCCTTGGATTTCGTTTCTGTTTCAATCTCCGTTCGGTTTCTATTTTCGTTTCCCGCGGAATAAACCTCTACCCGAGAAACGTCATCATGACGTTGGTAGACAGACTGAAACCGAAAGAAATCGGAAGGGGAGGGCTGGGTTCCCCGAAAGGACTCTTGTTCATTGCCTCCTATTGAAAGAAAAGTGGGTCCGAAGGTCGCGTCCCTTTCAGGGACCATCGTAGTCCCCTCCAGACCGTGGCTTTCGGGCGCGACCTTGTTCGCCTCTAGCTTCGAGCGTAGTTCAGCTCTACCAAATTGGTGGCGCTGTCGAACACTATGACGTCATTTGTTTACAAACAGGGAGAGGTCTATTAGGGTGGTCAGTGACGTTTCCGTTTCCGGTAACGAACCCCGTCAGAACTTCATCCGGCAGGTATCTTCCCCAGTGTGGCAGTCACGGAAGAGATCACGTGATTACGAAAACCAATAAGAATGGCTGAGGTTCTCACTTCCCTGACGTCAGAGCTGAACGCCGAATTTTGTTCGGGGGTTTTTCTGTATTTCTCGCCAACTACGACATGTGGAAAATTACTAATTACTCTTTATTTTTATTTTTTTCAATACTTCCGCCGTTCTTCTGCCCAAATTCTGTTTTTTTACGATGCATTACAATGCGTGCCTGATGTAATAAAACACGTACGTAAAAACGTCTCTACCCTTTACGTCATAGCTCCTGATTTTTACTCCACCCATTTATCTCGAGAAACTCGACCCAAGCATCGCAATGTACTGGAAGTCGAGTGCAATAGGGGTGGACGGTATGTTTCTTATCAATGTTCCTTAGATTCAAGAGTCTGTTCAAGGTCTTCCACCTACCCGTCCACCCCTGTTGCACTCGACTTTCAGTACATTGTGCTGCTTGGGGAGCCACCTGCGGTCGCATCTCCCATCTGCAGCCTCTCTCTATACGAAGTGAAAGGGTGCGAGTCAACTTTTTAATGCATCGACACGGCTGGCCCTCCGTCCCCGTGCAGTGAGATTATCACCTGCATCCGTAACATGTGTCTCGTGACTTGGTGGTAAAAGGGGGGAAATTTCGTTGCCGACCGTGAATCATCGTGTTTCCCGCTACGCTCGCACGCAATGTGGTTGACCTCGTTGCATACCCCTACATATGGATGCGTTGCATCCTGCAGCCTCCCGCATATTTGTGTCGTTTCGCGGGACAGATGAGTATGTTAACAGTATATACGTCAGGATTCCTTTCTCTTTCTTTTTTTACCTCCTTTTTCTCTTTTTTTTACCTGGCGTGTTCTCGTTTTAGAGCAGGACTGACTAGAAATTACTGGGATTTTGTTTGCGCGAAAAAAGATGGAGACATCGTTCACTTTTATGCTCTTATCTGTAGCGAGATCGATCTTGTCATTGGAGAAGCGGTCACTTATCGAACGCACTATAAGAGGCGTTAGGAAATCAACGCCATTCGGAGCCTCGAATAAATTTATGTGTATCTCTCGGCCACTCCTATTGGCTGTCATCTGCCCATTTGTCCACTCGCCATGATGACTGATTGATTGATTTTAAAAAAAAATGGAGATGTTAGTCCAAAACCACTCGGTACTGGCTACTCTAGAATGCGTTATTCAGGGCCCGTTATATGTACAAGAAATGAAGGAAAAGGAGGGCGGGGAAAAAAGAATACGATGATGAATGATCAGAGTTGTGCCTAACTCGTTACAAGTAACTCGTTACTTGGTAACGGTTACTTTTTTGGTAACGAAGTAACGATTCAGTTACTTTTTTAAAAAATTGTAATAGTAATGGAATAAGTAACAAAAATTATTTAAGTTCCTGGCCGTTATAGGGCTGCGCGCGCCTCTACGATGACACGACCTGGGCGTGTTTATACTGCCCCTAGATGGCGCTGGCCTCGACTTTCTTTCCTTCCATCAAATACTCCCCAAACACCTTCTATCATTTCACTACAACCTCTCATAGCGCACCAATCAAGACCCACCTGTTCAGCGACATCGCTTCCGGCATTTCATCGAAACCCGCTCACCCAACCACATAAGGGCGACTCTTCCAATTGAGACACTTAATCAATAACGTCGCGCTATGATTACCAACAGCTGTCAAGTTTTCTCTCCTCGAAGTACCGGAAGTCACCAGATGCTACTCTCACTTCCGGTAACAGACTGCGCAGTCACCACGGTTTCTCCGTACCATGACGGAATGTTTTCGACGGACAAACTTAATTTGCGTTTTTCTTTTTCTTTTTTTTTCGTCGATTCCTATACAGGATACGAAGGTGCCGGAATCAATACGTCGATCTGGCCTCCCACATCGCGTGCCGGGCTGTTGTGCCTGAGTTAATAGAGAGGGTGCCGTTGTAAAATGCATGCACGGTGCGAAGAGACGGTAAGGGTTCAGTGAACCGTGATTGTTTGGATTCGTGCTGAAGCATGATTCATGGCAATGGGCACAACAAACGATCACGGGATGGTCGCACAATGAAGTAATTATTCTTAGAAAATGATGCGTGAGGCCGTGCTTTTATAGGCTTCTGGAATATTGAGTTTCACGGAGTAATCCTTTAAGGGCAGATTTCGTAATTATGCGGTCAGGAATATTTGATTGGCTGCAGTACGAGAGAAGATATAATAAGGGGGAATCACTTCCGCGCAAGACAATAGAGAAAGTTTGTTCGCACAGCCCTCAGAAACGGCGTAAAATATCGTCAAAATAGAAGTACTGACGTGTTCTCCTTGCTTTACCCTCGTCGTGCGGCTTTGAACCTCATCCTTCAGCATACTTCATCCTTTTACTGTGGGTACGTGACGTACGGGTACGGGGTGCGGGTGACGTACGGGTACGTGGGTACGGGGCATGGGAAACGTGTTTGACACAACAAACTTTGGATGCCTCAATGTACAGTAGCTCACGGATACGTTTATATTAGAAGCATTCTACTTTTTGTTTTCTCATGTACGCTATTGTACTATAACCGCGTTGCTTTTCTTTCTTTTGCTTTCAGGACAGCTAGCCAACCTTCTTCTGGCTAAATGTTTCATTTTTCGTATTCCCCTTCGTTTTTTACGTGCACTAATTTGAAATACAGCCGCACTTCTGGAATAATAATATAATTAGGAGTCCCGCACTTCTGGCATCGAAAACATCGCCATGGATGTTTTCAGTGTAATTGTGCAATGTCACACTATGGCTTCCAGTTTTAGCTTCGGTAAGCCGTCCTTTATTAATTTAACGAAGGTAATAATATATTCATTCTTTAATAATGAGCCCTCACAAAGTAATAATAATAAATCTTCATATTTCGCGTATTTAAATTGCGGTATCGCAGCAATTAAAAACTCGACCAATGTTCCAGAGTCGGGATGAGACAGTCACACTATAAGGCCTTGCATCTGGCGAAGACACGAAGACACGACAGGTACGTTCGGGTGTGACATCTTGTATCCTGCAAGTTTTACCGGGACAGAAGAAGAAAGCACAAGGGACAGAAAGCTTTCCGTAAACAGAGCACTGCTTACATGAGACGTTCCAACAGTTATTGTTGCCAGGAGTTAGAATGAACAATGACCAAACACCGAGCTAAGGAAATTGTCAGGAGGTAATACGAGGCGTGTATCGATTTCCGACAGGAAAGCCCCGATAAAAGGGAACGGTTTTATGCGTGCGCAGTTTCATTCTGCTCATTCGCTATTGTACAACAATATTGGCAACACCTCCAGTTTTCTTCTTCTTAGCTTTCCGCTGCTCGCATTTGGATCCTGGAGGTCGTCAACCCCTTTTCAGCACAAACAATATCTGAAAGAAGGAAGTCACTGAAAAGGATAGTCAGCTGTAGGACTGGAACCCACAGCTTCTGGATTGCCGGTCCGGGGCTCTACCAATTGAGCTAAGCTAATACACCTCCCCAACGTGTGCATAATTTGACGGGACAAAATGGGGGGGGGGGGGGAGGTTTATTAGCTTAGCTCAATAGACCTCTACCCGAGGCTACTTGGTGGCGCTGTCGAACACTATGACGTCATTTGTTTACAAACAGGGAGAAGACTATTGGTAGAGCCCTGAACCGGCAATCCAGAAGATGTGGGTTCGAGCCCTACAGCTGGCTAGCCTTTTCAGTGACTTCTTTCATTCACTGTTCTTGGTGTCGTTGGTATTGTTCATGAGGCTTGTGTGTTGTCCTTTCTTCTGTTTTCCAGCCTCAGAACATCAATTTCTATCGTAAACAATATCAGTGGTCAATTTTTTTTAGAACTGTTACTTCTCGGTGCTTCTCCGCACGGCTCATAGTTGTCGAGCAGCTCTGCAGGCCGGACCCTCGGCATTCATGTACCTCAACCCGAACGTAAATAAACAAAGGCACATTGCGCTGACGCCAACCACCGGTTACGAAGGTTACTGAGAAACAACGTCATGTTTGCGCATCCAGTTACGGACTCGGATCGACGTCATCAACAGCAGGCATATACATCTGCGTGGCCGTCACCGGGACGTCGAATGTGCAATCGAGAGAACGGAGCTAGACTCAACTTTTCTCTCAAATATGTGGCATCGATGCAACAACGACTCTCAGACGCTTCGCAGATCAAGGAGCCGGAAGAAACTCGTTGCAGCGTAATTCAATTATCTATTTATTTTTAAATGGGTTTTCAGGTCGAGCCTGCAGTATTTTGTAAACTTCCTCCATCTACGTATATCGTAGCAAACAAAACGTTCGGGTCAGCTAGAAAATAACGCATTAACTTTACAATATCATTACGGAGGAACGACACAGAAAACAAACACACTGAAGACACGTCCGTGAACTTATTACGACACAAGCTTTTGTGCAGGAGGCTGCAATGTATCGCGTAGCGCGATACAGTTAGTTAATACATAACAGCAACCAGTCTTGGATAGTAACTTACTTACAACTACTTACTTCTACTACTACCTGCTACTACTTACCTAGTTTACTAGTTACTTTTTGCAGAAAGTAGTTACTTTTCACAAAAGTGACGTATAATTGTAACTAGTTACCACCTTTGGCAAAAATAACTATAAACTGTGACCACAAATAAGTTAGTCCGCTATGGCAATATTTTTGTCATGTCATACACAACCCCAGGATGCCCTTGAGCCACACCCAACCCGGAAAATCCTCTGTTTAAAACACGGTATAACTGTGCTAGGACAGTACAAGTGAAGTTTTGAAGTTTTTGAGCGTTACATTTATTAGAAGGTAACAGCAAAGTAACTAAATTACTTTAATGTGTTTAACTGTAGACCTAACTAGTTACATTTCAAAAACAGTAACTGTAACTCAGTTACTATTTTTGTAGGCTAACTATAGTAGGCAGGCAGTCACTATAAGTTGGTTACTTTTTTTAGTAACTTGACAACGATGGATAGCAACCCCGAGAAATGTTGAAAGAGCTTCGTTGAAATAGTATACACGTGCTTGTGTTTATGTCCACAGCGTCCGCACGCCGCATTATGTTGTCGCAAGCAAGGCCATCTACTCCGCCTACGGCTCTACGGCTCTTCAACTTCTCGGCAGCCTACCGTGACTCATACTTCCCTCCGTGTTAAAAAAGATCCCACTTTCTATTTCGTTACGCCCTGAAGGTCGCCGTACAAGTGCCAGAAGCAAGATCGCACTTGGACGTCTTCCGATTTTATATCGTTACTTGCTCCAATAGTTAGACGCGTTTACTGTCTTTTCTTTTTTCCGTTTTTGTTTTCCGGTTTGCTCTTATTTATCCAGGGTATATTTGTCATATCTCAGTACTTAGTACGAGGCAGCAAAAGACAATGTTTTTATTGAAGAGACGCACATTTTATTAGTGTAATAACGTTTAAATAGAATTCTAACAACAAGAAGCATCCATCTATAGATGGTAGATATGGTCACACATATACTCCGATGTGACGACCGAAGTAACGCATAATACCGCGTCACTTTTTTACCCGCATTTCGAAATGTTGAACTATCTCGTGACCGAGTTTGTTGTGAAACGCGAACCGACACCTACCCACACAAAAACGAAACCCTGATCACGCGGCAGTGACATTGAGCCCTTCCGCGTATACGACAATCCCATTGATTTTCAGCCAGGAAACCGCCAGACTATCTGCCGTTTGCGGGGCTGAGTGAAATCGAAGAGCCTTGCGCTGCCGGCCTCGGCCGCGATCATTTAGTTTGGGTCTCTCGAGCAGTCAAGGGCGCTTGTGTGCGGATGCGTCGCGCTTCCTGCATCAAGCGAGAAACAATAGCGGAGGGACACCGTTAGACACAAAGAAAAAAAATCGTCGACGAAACGCTTGTTGCGTTGCAGGTCGTGCTACTCCACCTCCGCGTTCGGAGAGCTCATTGGCTCAGTTCGCGCTAGGCTGCGTAGCAGACGACGTCTCGCTTCTGGTCGTCTGCTAGACATGTTGTGTTCGTCTGCTATGTGGGTGAAATTCGCTTGGTGAGGTGAGCTCTCAAACTCGATTTTTGGTTTGCTTAAACCTGCCTTTACGTGCTGCGCAGGTACTGTGCATAAACGCACCTAAGTGTATCATCGGCTTGTCAGCTGTCGTCTGTTTACATCTCATTAGCAGACGACTTGCGTTGTGCGTCTTCTCGTCATCGTGTTGCAGCTTGCAAGGCCGTGTCAGTTTCGGAGAAGGAAACTTTGTAAGAACAACAACAACAGTAGATGATGACGATGAGATGGGGTGTTTCACCGCGGTGGTGAGGTACTTTGTAAGAATCATTCAGTTCTACATTTTGTAAGTTTGTGTAGATTCTCATGCGACTAAATGGGGCGGCAGCAACAGGCAGTTGAGGTGCATATTTGTTCCAAAACGTCCCGGACCCTTGTTATTGTTGTATGTATACATCTCGACTGACGCACCTATGCTGCTGATTGGATTATGACGTCACGGACATCGTCATGCGCTCTCATTTGTGTTCGTTCTGCTTGGAGCTTTGTTTATGAGCACGCGTTGATATGCTGTCATTTTTAATAGTCAAGAAGGGCATTTTACTGCACAGCAGCAGATTACATTGGATTTTATATTTCACCGAGGGATTAAAAATGAAGTGGGAATGTACAGGTCAGCCAAACTTGTGGCCGCGGATGTAGACGATATGGCCCTTACACCCTTTGAGCGGTCAGATAAGCGTACTACCTCTTAACACTGTTTGCAAACACAGATAAGTGCCATTTCTTACGGCACAACGTTTATGTTTTTGTCCTTTCCTCGCTGCGCAGTGTTTGCGTTATTATGTTATAACTTGCAAGGGAGCCGTAACAGACTCGTTCAAGTGTGTTTAGAAAGCTCCTTTTCCTGCATACTTTATCAACTCTAAAATGCACTAAAACACGCCAAGCTCCGCTACGCTATGCTGTCCTATGCACGGTAGATTACGCTAAAACATGAGATACAATAAGCTAGACTCCACTTCGCTACTGTTAGCAGCGTTGCATTACTTTAAACTTAGTATACTATTCTGCACTGCAACAACAACAGCAACAACAACTTTTTATGTGTTCCAGTCTCAGAACATCAATTCCCATCATGCTCAACAATAACTACCCTGATGATGATGATGAATGGGCAATGATGATACACTGCAATAGACTGCGCTACATTGCGATACACTATGTTAAAGTATATTCAGTTGAAGCAAAAGACAAATTTATGACAACTTTGTATTCCGCGTTATTTACCATTAGTTCCTACCGAATGTTCGTAACAAACCCTGGACTCAAAGGACTCTGACAATGACGTAGAAAACATTGCAGGGTCAGCGCATCATCTTACAGCTTACAACACACAAATGTATAGGTGCGAAGACTACTAAGTGCTGCATTAAATGTGTAAATTTACTTTGACAGGTATTGTGGCAGTAATTTTATACATTCCAGCCGAGGTCTATTTACTTTTCTCGGTTTTTAAATCTTCGGTCGGTTTAAATCGGTCTTTAAATTCAGTTTTGTGTTGTGGAAACAGGCTCGCGACAGCGCCGGACCGATTCGATCTGTGTTCCATGTCTATTTAAAGCTCGTTCTTGACCCTCATCGCAGTTGGTAGACACGCGTAAATGTCTTCCCTGCAGTGTTCCATTAAAGCCACGTGTGTGTTCCACGATAAAGGTGTGAGATGAAACACAGCTCAAACCGGGATTTTCACCTCTATGTGGGTATATTGGAATTTCGCTGTGCTGGGAAAAGTTCTGTGCGGCTGAGGATGCGTTTTTACAAAAATGTCCGAAAAAATTATCGCAACGTGAAAAAAATATCCGCTGTGGTGATCTTGTATTACCATTCAGATAAAGTGTACGTTTGCCCTTTGTGTCTGTACTCGCTGTGCCATTTCATACGTTGTTCTAACTGACCCATGCCATTTTTTTTGTTTGTTTGATAAGGGGTAAGGGAAGGTTAGCCATCACAGGAGACATCACAGCCATCACAGGTTAGCCATTTCTCATTGTCAATGTACGTAGATGTTTATCGTGACATTGCACACGCGAGGTTGCTTACCATACCGCGCCGCAGATATATTATTGCGCCGCAGATAAGATGGCTGGGCACAGAGACGACACTCTCCCTCCTCCGCCAGATAATGTAATCCATCACACTCACTCTGCTTCCGTATTGGCTGTTAATACTGGCCACGTGACACTACGCGAGCCCTCCCCCATGGTGGCCTAATAGTATTTCTCCTGACGCGCGCTATTATATTTGTGTCTCCTTATCTCCAACGGCGTATGTAGATGACGGACTAGATTTCTTTTCCTTCTTAAGTTGAACACGACTATAGTACAGGTTTGAATTACTGCAAAAGTGGTTGATTTCGCGTGAAACATATTTTCGCGTTTTGATGGAGGCAAATGTTGACGCGGGAACTTAAATTCGCGAAAAACGCAAGCTCATGTTTCTCACTGACGTCAGTGTATCTACTTCGCGGGTACTTAAATTCGCGAATTTTTGGCGCAAAAATCGTTCCGCGCGGAAAAAAAAAAAACACTTTTACAGTATCTACAGTTTTTGTCCTTCTTTTGGGGCCTTTGGCAAAGGCCTACACGCACGTCTCCTTCAACATGAAGCACTCGCGTGGCAAATTTACCATTTGGAGTTTCGGCAGCCAGATTTTTCTTCAACATTAGCCAGCGAGAGGCATTCATTTCATGTTGGTCAGGTTTTGAGGCTTCGACGAGCGAGTTTTTGTAAATTGGTGCTTGATTTCGTCCAGTATTAAAGAAATCGAGTGCCGCCATACGTCACCCAGTAACAGTGGATGATTGAACTTATTGATTGGCAACCGCAGTGACCAGCCAGCGGAGTAGTTCGTGTGGTTGCAGCATGTCGATCTAATGTGGAGCTTGCGTGCAACTACTTCTATCTGTACACAAGGTCCCTCTTATGTTCAAGGAAATGTTGTGTCTAGATCTCTCACGACTGATAGGATCCATCGAATCCCTGTCATGAACTGTCCTCTAAGATTCATCTCCCGTTATAACATATAAAATACCAGTACAGGTTGTGGAGGCACTATGTATAGTAGCAAGAATGTGACACAACTGTTGAGGGTCAGAGCTTTCGGGTATCGCTATATCAGGGTGTCGCGGTTCAACCAGGGTTTTGTCGCGTAACTTTCGCGGGGTTCGAAACTTCAAGCTGATTTTCTGTACAATAAGATTGTTAATTCAACGAGACAACACAATATTTAAAAAAAAATACGTTCAAGTCGTGATGATTTTTATTATGTGATAAGCTGTCAGACAACACCACCTCTACGCTTCTCTGTCTCCATCCAAGCTTGAATGCGTTTTCTAGTCACGAGAAAATCGTTATGTCGGGTGCTGACTCAACAACTATCAATCTCGTTGTTTAATCTCTGTTTGTAGTACCGTGTCATTACCAGTGATGGCCACTAACTACTTCTACAGTAGTTTAACTATAACTACTAACTACTTTGAGATTGAGTAGTTTAACTAGTAGTTCAACTACTTTTCAGGGGAGTAGTTACAACTACTTCTTTAACTACTGCAATGTAGTTTAACTACATCTATAACTACTTAACGTTGTCCATCAACACCAATTCCTTGTAGTGTTCTTGGACACCTAAATATGAATCACAAGCAGTGATAAAGTTTGGCTCAAGCCATTGCTACGATCACCAAATACAAAGCTTGCGGCGAGATTCTTTCTGTGCCTACGCGATAAATTCAGTTGCAGAATTATTTCGCAGCAAATGAGGCTTTACTAGACAAGCACTACAAGTGAAGATTTAGTATACATACACGACACAATTGCTCTGCACCTCCGTTCTCATCAAACAAGTAGCTCAAGGTACAAGTCGGAAGCACAATCGTGCCGTAAAGCTTGCGGCAAAATCGGAAGTAGTTGGCGCCTTCAGTAACCTAACTACTGTAGTTAACTACTTAAAATAGTAGTTTAACTAGTAGTTGTCACTACATTTCTGCAAGTAGTTGATAACTACTTTTTAACTACAATCAGGTAGTTTAACTAGTAGTTTAACTACATGTAGTTAACTACTGGCCATCACTGGTCATTACAAAATCTAGTTCCTGCCATGGTACCTAGCCCATATCGTATTTCCTGCTGTATACATATAGACAACAAACGTTATTCCATACCCACGTAATTACATTATCTGCTACATACAGGTACATGACGCCGCGACTGGATCCCGGAGTTCTGTGACTGTTCCAATGCATCACCTGTCATGGGCTGTTGTGGAGATGAAGGATCTAAAGTACACTCTTCAGACGTAAGCTGAACTAATTAATCCATTGATCTAAGGCCAATCCATTAGCCAGTCATGTTGTCTGGCGTTGGTCACCGCTGTGAGATGGGGTGTTTCACTGCGGTTGGATGACAACACACAATGCCAGTCGGTTTAAAGGGGTACCTTACAGTAATTACTGTAAACATACCCGTACACGTCCTTGTGCCTCTGAATTAAGTAAAGTAGGTAACAAACGTACCAAGGTCACTTGCTCTTATTTGTAGATATTTTCATTCTTTTAAAACATTTTACCACCACGAAACCACGGACGAGTAGAAAGGACGAATCAAAACATTATGCGGGCGCATTTGTTTTACAATCGTCAAAACTTGACACGATCGTGTTTGAATCGAGCTTCTCGAGGTGTGTAACGACGACACTTAAACGACGTTAAAGGACGCAGTTGACAAATCCACTTCAGCAGAGGCTATTGGAGCTGTCTACAGCCTTGAGAGGGGCGTTCCTCCTTTGTCTTCTATACTCATTTATTTTTCACTCGTCATTGTCTCATCCGGACGTCGTTCGACCAATTGGAGTCACTTTACTTTTACATGTACATGGAGTTACATAGTAGCCGGTGTCGCAATATGGCATCCGTGGCAAGAAGGGATCTACGGATGGGTTGACTTCAATTGGCGGGCTTATTACAGGACGGAAAGGGGCGCAGACTTTCTTTCATTCGTCATCCGAGTAAAGCCTGCCAGGCAGCACAGTCATCTTTCAAACTTTGTAGGCATGCCATGAAGCCTACCCAGTACGCCATTTTTTTTATCCCCCTTCGAGTCCTTCTCGCTGTGCTCTTCCCATGTGTGCCCGCTCCTGTGTATACCTTTGAACGCTACAGTTGCTTCGCGGTGCTAGCGCGGAACTTTAAAGAATAAGCATCTCGGTGAAATTTGTACACCACTACACTCTTAAAAATGAACTTGACCACATAGCACGCTCCTAGCCAACCATCATCCCGAATGACAACGTTCTCGCCCCCGATTTGTTGAAAACGAGAGGCGGAGCCTATTTTGTGCCGTACATAATGGCACAAAATGGCTCCGCCTCTCGTTTTCAACAAATCGGGGGCGAGAACGTTGTCATTCGGGATGATGGTTGGCTAGGAGCGTGCTATGTGGTCAAGTTCATTTTTAAGAGTGTACCGTAGCGCGGACGGTTATGCCGCGGCGGATTAAGCGTGCGGATTAAGCGCGGGTATACCCCATCGTTCAAAATCCCAGATCCCAAAGTCCACAATTCTAAAATCCCAAATTGCAATATTCGAGTTTATATCTGGGAGGTCTGGGAATGATCCCGTTTCAAAATAGGATATCACTGAGCAACGTGTCAGCTTCGCGTGTTTTTGCTCTCCGTCGAAGTCGTTTCAGCGAATGAAATGCACGCTTTCGCTACGCGGCTTTGCTTATTAGCAGGGCGTACGTGCTGGATCAACGCAAAACGAAGCTTGTTTAGTTGATGGTTCGATGTTGGGAGACCTGGGTGCCTTATAGACTGTGCTTCAGACTTAGCTAGACTGTGCCGATTTGGGATTATGAACGTTTGGTATTTTGAAACTGTGGATTCTTAACTGTGGGATTTCGGGATACCCCCGCACACATGGCAAAACGAGTGTAGTCATTCCAGAAACTTCAAATGATGATGGTGATGATGGTGGTGATGATGATAGGAAAAGTGGAGGTGTTGGCTCCACCAATGTGGAGACCAGCAGTGTCACATATAATGGAGCATGCTAATGATGCCACGTGTGGTTCCAGGAGCGAAGAACATCGGCTGTGGACGTGTTTGTGGAATACAACGGACCGGTGAAGGACAGAAGCTGTACAGACGTATTGTGGCTCCTCGTCTTCATCGCCTTCTGCGTGGCCCTGGTGCGTTTCTCGTGTGAAATTTTCGCAGGAAATGCAAGGGGATGCGCAGCCTCGAAAAATGACGAATAGCGTTCTGGCTGGGGCACAATATACCGGCCGAGGACGGTGGCACCCGGCAGGATTGCTTCCGACAACTTGTGTCGGATATTTACGGCGCACGTATTCGCCAGATTCTCCTTGCATTTCCTTCCATGCACACTCACGCTCACAGAAGGACAGGGATCCCTCGTTCAGAAAGCGGATTAGCAGCACAGACTGTACGTCATACGTGTGATGCAAAGAAAAACAAACGGTAGCTCAACTGCTAAATCGTCGATAGAATATCCTACATTTATGTTTACAATTCACACAATGTGTCAACGATACAAAGTTAAAAATTATCCTAAGGACTCACGTGCTATGAAAACAGAATATTCCGAAATAGATCTCTGAACCCGAGCAACGTCATCATGACGTTGGTAGACAGACTGAAACCGAAACAAATCGGAAGGGTAGTGCTGGGTTCCACGAACGGGCACTTGTTCGCTGCCTCCTATTGAAAGAAAACTAAGACCGAAGGTCGCGTAGGTCGCGTCCCTTTCAGAGACCACTGTAAAGCCCTCAAGACCGTGGCTTTCGGGCGCGACCTTGTTCCCCCTAGCTTTGAGCGTAGTTCAACTCTACCAAATTGGTGGCGCTGTCGAACACTATGACGTCATTTGTTTACAAACAGGGAGGTGTCTATTGTAAAACTCCTTATCGTGATCAATCTAAAAGTGTAAGAGATGGAAATTTTCAATATTCTTCCGGTGAATGTACGTGAGCTGTCAGCTCACTGACCGTGTCCTTGAAGGCGTACATCCTGGCCATAGCTGTCCTTCGCGGAGACCCGCTCCGTATCGTCAATGGGATGGACAACTACGGCAATACGTGCGGCGTCCGGAACGAGGACAAAGTACCCGACGTCCCACTGTCCGGAAAAGACATGACGAATCTCTCGTAAGAAACTTTTCAAATGGCACCTTTTTATCTCGTCTTATCTCATTCTGTCTCTCGCAGACTGCTTGTTTTGCAAGACGCAGTTGGATACAAACGGTACTGCAGCGACAGGTGCCCCAGCGGATATGTGTAAGTGTCTTATGCGGCTTACGTCTGACGGCATATTGACCGTAATGGCGTAACAAGGTCTTGTTCGTGACTCAGGTGTGATGTCCTTATTGAAGCTGATAGAAAGCCGGTAGCTTTTTGCCTGTGTCTCTATTCGCATGATACGACAGCGAAGGAGAACCAACGAACGCGCGAGAGGACGAGGAGAGACGCCACGCATCCAACCAAGGGCACTTATCAGAGTCAGCAATCTGCCTTGCTTCAGCCCAGCTGATTAGTGCAAGAAAGCTGTGGTGCAGGTGCAGGCATCTCTCCTCGTCCGATAAGCCGATGGCTATGATAAAGACGCCGACCGACGCGACTAACAACCATTCTACTGTGCACTAGAGTCTCGCGATTGGTGAACTCTTATTTGTTGCGTAGCAGTACGTCACGTTGAATAGCAACCAGGCAGCTTTTAGCTGGAACAGAGAACTCTCCTCCATTGTGACTGCGCGCAGAGATGCAAGGTCTCGAGATTAAACAAAAGAAAGAAACACCTGGCAGTTCCCGAAAGGAACGCCTTCTTCAGTTTCTTTTTATTTTGTTTTGTTCTTCCTCAACGTCCGAAAAATTGCACACAGTTGCCAAGAAAATAAGTGTTGTCAAGAGTGTTGTTAATAAGTTGTTAAGAAAATAAAAAATATATATAAAGTCCTGGCAAAATACCATACGTATAAACGGACAAAAATTGCCCGTTTATAGTTTCCAGTCAGCCATTGCACTTGTTCTTTTAACATGGGTGGCAAAAGGCCAAGGTGCACCGGCGAGCTGGTATACAAGGAGACGAAAATTATCAGACTCTGACACGGAGAACTAAAGAGGATGAGCACACTATCTCAAACACCTACATTCCCAACATGTGTTTACAATGAAACAAAAATGGCTAAGTAGCGAGCGAGCTGGTGAAGATTACGCATAATGTAAAACGTCTCCAAACGTCTCCACACCAGCACTAGCTGGACAGCTGTTTCGGGCTTGTTGGACCTCTTCAGCAGTGCGCAGGTGGGCAACGTTTGAGTGGGTGGCGTCAGAAGGTCACGTAGAACGTGATATCCTCCCGTCAGGGTGAGAGACTCATCACTGAAAGCCAGCGTTCTGACGAGCGCGCGGAGTGATTAGTGGATTAGGAGTGGTTAGGATGATCGCAGACGTCCATTTCTTCCTGTCATCCAGTACACATCCGTATACCATCTGTATACTGCTCATAGCCGCATTTGTCTCGTAATGCCACACGGTAATAAAAGAATGCTACGAATCAGAACCCAAGTTCGCGATACCGGGATCTAAGTTTCGTCTGAAACTTTTAACGTGCGGCAACCTGAATAAGCTATAGTTCGTGCTTTGCAGGGCAGATAAGTGCTATCGGATGTACGCAAAACCTTGTGGTGTCTTCGACTGGTTGCACCGATACCCTGAGCACGAGCGGTTCAGACCACGTCTCACTCCAACTCCGAGCCGGAGGAATTGTACAGAGCAGAGGAAACGGAACTGTAACCCGCGTGACTTCTGGTGTTTCTCTCGAAGTCAAAACAGCGACGACGCGAAACGCAGAATATGCATGCATGGCGGAACAGGAACACTACTCAGCGGAAGCTGACCCAGTCACGTCACCGGAACCCAACCAGAGAGAGATTTCGCTACCGCTCCGACGGCGTTGGCGAGAGCACTCTAGAGCGCTTCGAGCTGGACGAAAGCGCTCCGAATGAATGCAGTAAGAGTGCTCTGTATCGACCAGTCGAATATGAAACGTCGCTCCAGAGCGATCGGAAGCAAACCAGTTGAAGACACCATTAGAAAGCAGGTACCGAGTTGATGGCAATGAAAATATACATTTCGAGGAATGATATCTGCAGGTTGACTCCTTTCCGGCGTTGTGTTCTCAACAATCATCCCATCACAATAGCTAGTCAAGCCATCAACATCAGCAGTTCATTTTTTGAGGTAAGGTTCGTGGTCTATACCTGCGCGTTACGCCTTTTCATCCTTTCGTCTTACCTTGTCCAGGAAGCAGCTGAGGACCTTTCAGTGTGCTGGAGAGAGCTCATCTACATGTGCCTTATAGCGTTAGGTAAATATTTGCATCTTCCAGCAAGAACACGTCACAGCGTGTCACTATTATCAGTAGAGCTCGTTCGTGATTGGCTACCACCTTTGAAAACACGATTCTGATTGGCCGACTATAAGTTGTTACGTCACATCGACGAGTAAGCAGGCTTCCTTTATCTAGGTGGTGTTGGCACGACGCCTGTGACGCATCCCTACGCTTTTTCGTGACACGTTGCTGAAAGTCGCTCAAGGGCTGCGCGTGACATCACGTACACGAGTCTCATTGCTAATTTTGCCAAATATGATTCTAGCTGTTACCGCGATGTATCCCAGTGCACCACAATTAGTTTCCCTACATGATGCCAATGCACGCATCCCAATGAAGGATGCTGAGGGATATGCTCGCATTTTCTGTGATGGGTAGCTGTGTGGGATTATACTCGGATCCCAGAGCAAGCGGGATCTTACAATCTCACCCCCGCGTGCCACCGTTGGCAACGTTTTGAGTATCTGTACACAAAAAATATAACGACAATATAACAAGGAAAATATAACGAGAAATGAAAGAAAAGTAATGCTTAATAATGTGACGCTCCACATTAAAACTAGTTACCAGCTACGGATCATTCATATTTTCCGCGGGCTTGCAACATTGGACCAATTTTGGCAGCTTCATTGGCGCAATATCGGGCCAAGTTGGACCGCGAATATTGGACCAGTGTAACTTGTGTCGACTGCCAATGTTGGACCAATATTGGTGCAATGACAGTGTGCTGCTTGGGTATATATAATGTCGAGATTTATCGTGTTTCTCAAAAACTTAATTTTTGTTTCAGGTCTGACAATTGTAGTATTGATACTGATGCGCTTTTTTACTGGACTCATAGTATGGCTCATCCTCTTTGTGATATCGCTCGCCTGTATAGGGTGCACGGCTTACTTGTGGTACGTTTCGAAGGCTGAACTATGTCACACTCTTCTGCGTTAAGCTATATTTCATGTAGTTCTACGCTAATCTATTTCGTGCTGTGGGCTGGACCATGTTATACTGTCACACACTGAACTATTTATGCTGCGTCACACTAAGCTGGTCCTTACTTTTTCATGCTAACCTACGTCACACTGTTTCACGGGAAAGTCTATTTGCCGCGTACTAAGAAAGTTACATTGTGTCGCACTAAAATATGTTTGCATTGTTTCACCTTATGTTTCTAGAGACTGTTTCATCTTAAACCATTCACGCTGCTTCACTTTAAAGTGGTTTACACATCACTACTCCACACTGAACTATGTCGTGCTCGCATTAAACGGTTTTACGCTAAAGTAGCCCACGCTGTATACCGCACTAAGCTTTTGCCTAACACTTCAAACAAAACTAGTGCAGACTACGACCATTTTTACAAATGTGCTGTACAGGTTCCTGTGGTATGTTAAGCGTCGCGACTATCCAAAACTACCCGACGATGATCCTCGAAAACACTCGAATGAGGTTTCCTATTGGCTCTACGGTTCCATTGCTGCGACAGTGGTCACGGTAAGTACTCCTTGTGCCGTAGAGCGCGGCTGATGTTCATCGATATGTTCAAGTGATGACGGTGATATGCTATCAATCGCAGGTCATAATTCTTCTCATCATTTTAGTCATGAGGAAAAGAATTCAGTTGGTAAGTAGCGCGTCTCAAATTTTTGTGACGTTGTTAATTCGAACACGTGGTTAATTCGAATAAGTAGCTACTTCGCAGAAAAAGTTAATGAGGCTTGTGCAGTGACGTCATGTTTGGTCACGTGACATTGGAAAACATGTGGCTCCAAGCTTCTCAAAGACTGCGCGTGACGTCATGTGCACGAGCCTCGTTCGAACAAGTGGTTATTGGAAACTGGTGGCTAATTATCACAAAAGGTCGGTTCAGACAAATGGTCATTGCGAACAGATGGCTAATTGGCATGAAATGATAATTCGGACAAATGGTTATTGCGAACTGGTGGCTAATTCGCACGAGAGGTTAATTCAGACAAGTGGTTTATTGGGACGAATCATTATGTCGAAGGTACCCTTGTTCAAACTGAGCTGTTCAGTGTTACAAATCACGATGTCCAAAGACAATGCTGTACAACACATTCGGACAGGTTCCTGCAGGGGCTTCTACAGCTCAAAGGCAGGAGGGCTATGTACCTATTTTAGTTTCAGCAGAGACCACCCCACTAATGCCCCCAAGATCGTATAACTCCTCCCAAATACCAGCCAAGAAGGCACAAAAAAAAGACCAGAAAAGCGGCAAATATGGGTGCCCCCCGGAGATTTAAGATCCTCCCCTCCACGGAAATTCTGGGAATATCCCTGAGAGGCAACAATGCCGTTTTGGTGCGCACGGTTATCTCTATCCTGTGAAAATATGCTTTCACTTATAGTTACTTATCACGTGATGCAGCTCAACTCTTCTCCCATGCCCTTCTAACCCTAGCGAGCCTCTACGTTCTATGTACTTATTACCGCCCCTCCTGTGTTTTACGCAATTTCTAATTATCGAAGTCGAATCACTCAACATGTATCCGGCATTTCACAAAGAGATATCAATTTCTCGTACAGACTGCAGCACTGTTTGGTGAAGCTGGTAAAGCTTTGACTGCGATGCCTCTTCTATTCTTTCAACCTATATGGGTAAGGATCAACGGTCAACTGTCTCTTTTTACATTTTCATCACTGGCACGCACCAACAAGTTGTGAGGGAATTACATTCAAGTCCCCCGGTCTTGCTATAGGCCACCAGATTACTTTAGATTATTCGATGACCCCGTGCATTGTCATCAAAATGGGGTACTACCTATGGAGGTAGAACTCTTCCATTCAAGACTGGAGGATGTATTCCTCCTTATGCCAAGCACAAATCGTACTCACTCCCAGTTCCCCTGTCACCATCTCTTCCACTAACACGTGTTATGCAATGTCTTATAGACTCTAATCTTCTTGTGTGTTGTCGTCTTGGGTTGGGTTGCCGGTATGCTGTACATCTCAACGGCTGGCCATCCTGCCCTGGATCGCGCTACGGGACTCGTCTACCTCAAGAAAGACAGTTTGCTCCTGGTAGGCTCTGACTTATTAGACACGTCTCTGACTGCATTGCAGTCATACTAGCCTTATATTTATCTGATAACGACAACCCGTGGATCCATGCTGTCGCGAGACAAATATGATGATGAGAGACATATGTGATACACCTGAGGATACTTTAATTGAAGGGAGGGTCGCATCCCAAAACCCAATTGAAATGCTTTCTCACTAGGTGGCCCCGTGGTTTCACTTGATGGCTCTCTACTGGTTGACGCAGTTCATTGTCAGTTGCCAATACGTAGTTATTGCTGGTTCCACTGCCACCTGGTATTTTACCAGGTAAGCATTCTACGCATTACTATATCCTACCAAGAGTCATAGTACTGTAAGTAATACCACGGAAATTATGGTCTCCTTTTACATGTTTCCAATCCTTATTTCCCTAGGAATAAGAGCGAATTAGATTCGCCGATTTCGACGAGTTTGTACTACCTTGTACGGTACCATTTAGGCTCTGTGGCTCTCGGTTCGTTCCTTGTGGCCCTTGTCAAGTTGATTAGGGCCATTCTCAACTTTCTGGAGAAGCAGTGAGTATCTTATATGGGTTGGCCTCATTCATTACCTCGAAATAAAGTTGTTGTTGTTGTTGTTGTTATATGAGTTGGCGCGATGTGTCGCGTCATTAAATGCCCGTTTCTTCGTACAGGTTGAAGACGAGGTTTGAATCGTGTACTTTTCTTCTGAAGATGTGCCAGTGTTGCCTGTGCTGTTTTGAAAAGTTTTTGAAGTTCCTCAACCGGAACGCCTACATACTTGTAGGTCGGTAAGACGGGAATCTATAGGACCAATTCAACTCTGATTTCTTTTTCTTTTTTCCCCTTCAGCAATCCACGGCTACTCGTTCTGCAAAGCAGCTCGAGAAGCATTCACGCTGCTCACCAAAAACTGTCTCCGTGTGGCGGCCATTAACTCCGTGGGAGACTTCATCATATTCATGGCCAAAGTCGGGGTCATCGTCGGGACGGGGTTCGCTGGCTACGAACTGATTAAGGTGCGCTTCAGCACACCAGCTGAATGTCTCTGATGGCGAAACAGTTTGCTCGTATTCCTTGGTCGACGTTTGACGTACATGCGGTTGTTATTGTTAATTCATTGTGTCTCGGAGCCGCGTTAGATGGCGCTTTTATCTCGTGCGATTTTGTGAGCGTATGGGTCCATAGAGAGGATAAAAACAGAGTACGTTGTTCGTCCTTTACTTGAGGCACTGTATATAGTCCACGACGGGGACCACTAGGGCCCTCTTGTGTTAAAGAGATTCCTCAGTCGCATTCTCTGCATCTCCGGTATCGCTTCGTAGAGCACTGCCAGAGCTACACTCTTAAAAATGATGGTGGTGGTGGTGGTGGTGGTGGTGATAGGGCTTGCCGTTGTCGGCCTCACGTATGTGGGCAACGTCACGACTCACGCCCTGGGGGAATGTGCGTCCTGGGCCGACTTCTCTTAAAAATGAGCTTCACCACACAGCACGCTCCTCGTCAACCATCATTCCGAACGTCAACGTTCTCGCCCTAGATTTGTTGAAAACGGGAGGCGAAGCCTATTTTGTGGCCATTATGCCCGGCACAGAATAGGCTCCGCCTCCCGTTTCCAACAAATCAGGGACGGGAACGTTGTCATTCGGGATGATGGTTGGCTATAGGAGCGTGCTATGTGGAGAAGTTCATTTCTAAGAGTGTACTGAGGACAGTACTGAGGAATTTCCTCGACATCCATGCAACTGAGCTCTGGCAGACCTGATAAGTAGAGTACTGCATGGCTGCATGACCCGCGGGTGACCCGCACTTACTGCGTGTGCGAGTCCAGATTTTTGTGCTCCGGAGCGGGTAGCGGGTCGGATGCGGGTTATAGACACCAAATTAAAACGCGTCCACTTTCAAAACCAAAACGTGGAGTCTTCGGACGTGAAGGCGTCGCCGAGTTAGAAATGGGGCCTTATACGTATAACTTTTCAGATGTGTCCGTCCATATAATCAACTACAATACTCATTGTTGCTGAAAATAAATCCTTTGACTTTGTCCATACATACGGAAAACAACGAACCATGTTGCAGCTTCGCTGACGTGCTGATACACACAACATTTGTTCGGCAAACCATGCATATAAACATACCTCTATGTCCAGTGTTCCATCTAGCCGCGGGTGGCGAGTCGGGTGAACATTTGAAACTAATATGCGGGTTGCGGGTCGGGTGCGGGTCGAGAATTTCACCCGCGCATGACTTTACATATAAGAGGTCCACGTTCAGTACCTATCATCCGCGAATATTGGTTCATTTCGTGTTCCTTCGGTTACTTCGGCTTCGTTGAATAATATTGTGTTTCGTTTGCAGTTAAAAGTCGAAGTCCTCCACTACATCTGGGTTCCTCTCGTGGTCGGTGGAATATTTGCGTTTTTGATCTCACATTGCTTCCTTTCCGTTTATGAGGTAAGTAAGCGATCCCTGCACTCGATGGAAGACATTTGAGAGCGTGCATGAAGACAGTTTCCGTGTATTCCCACGAGCGACAACCTCACGAAAGATTCTAGTGGAATGCAAAGCAAAAAAGCTGCTCAACCGAACTTATGTTAACCGTTATGTTGAGCATTCACACGGTGCCGAAATATCAGGAGTGGCGTACTGCGAGTTTAGCAGACGACGACGCGTCTTTTCCTGTCGTCTGCTACGTAATATCTTTTGGCGGCGTCGCAGGATATTTCCCCACGGTTAGCATTGTTGTGATTGGCTATACGGCCGTTGAAAGCACGATCCCGATTGGCCGACTCTTAGTTGTTACGTCACGTCGTCGAGTGAGCAGGCTTTTCTCTATCTAGGTGGCGTTGGCAGTGTGCGTGAGGACACGACGTTGAGCGCTCGCGCTCACGTGACATCACAAAGCTATGACGTTTTTCGAATCTTCCGCTGGCTTATTCTTCGGAATATCGCTCGTGTGAACGCACGGTTAAGAATCAGGTCAACTGATCCATATCCCCCTGCCCCCGTGATTACAGATGACGATAGACACGTTGTTCCTGTGCTTCTGCGAAGACTGCGAGACCAACGATGGCGTCACCCGTCCCTACTTCATGAGCGCAAACCTCATGGTAAGTTCCAAGAAGTTCCAACTGATAATAACCACTTTTTGGTGAACGTACCCGTAATATGTAACCGTAATTAAGGTACCAAGTGGTACCATATTTCTGCCATTCGTTTATGCGCTCTCAACGGAAATGGCGTCTTGGTGAAATTCCATAGGGGCATTCCTTCCAACGCTCCCGTTGAACGTAACTGTATAACTCAGTTACTTTTTTGACGGGCTAGTAAATTAACTATTCTAAGTAACTTCCCCAATGGCTGGCTAAGACAACCACTGCCGCAACGCTTGGTCTTTGACAAGGTAGCCATGTATGGAATGTGGTCCAGTCCAAGCGGTGTTTTCCCTTCAGGCGAAACTCCGTATCCCAAAGCAAATCACGTTCTCACGTACTTTCTTATGATGCTCAGAGCCAGCACTTTCGCTTTCAGTGGTTTTTGCTCTGCCATCAATTCGAGACGAGACTCGGTGACTCTTATTTGACCATATCTCAAAAGAGTTCTCAATTACATTTATCTCGGTCGCTGACGTCCTTGCAGCTGATGTTTACGCCACCGTAAAAGCAAAACCGCGTGTGAACAATGCCGCTCGTTTTTTCACGTAAAAAACAACTAATTTTGCGTACACTCGTTTTTAGCTTTTATGAGAGTTTGATGTCTTTGTCTTTTGCAGGCATTTGTGAAGAACAGTGAGAGGGCCATCAGAGCTGATTCCAAGCGAAAGCAAGGGAACGACACTTGAGGCTCCTTTAATGGGGTTGCAGTCAGGCTTTGATAGATTTCTTCTTCTACGGTTAGTCGACGAGATAGAAGAAACGAACACCGAACAGAATTGCGCTGTTCCAGATGAGCTTCAGTATTGGCGGGGCGGATTTGTTATGCGTCCTATTGTCCCCTTCGACCGCGTTTATCGGGCATAGCTTAGGGCGAAGTATCGCAACCCAGGGCCTAGTATTTATTGTATTTTTATTTTCTCAAACCGTGTCTGCTGATAGTATAAATGAACTGATAAGAGGGAAAAAAACAAGAGTCTGTGCAGCAACGCACAAATGTTAGCTGACACGTTTGTATATGTATATATATATATGAGATATAATTTCACTCCTTTTTTTACCTGTCTCTTCTCATTTTTCTTTCAAACCCTCACGCGAGCACACGCAAAGAAAATTGATATTTGGTGGCTTAACGTCAGGAGACACGTATGATGGTGAGCAACGCCACAGCGGTCGGTTTGGCGGATAAATTTTGCAGCAATTTTCCATCATGTTGCTGGCGTCCTCGGTTGGGATTGAACCTGCAGGCGAAAACGCTACCAACTATTCCACCGAGGCCGACCCCACTCAAAGGGACTGTCGCATCATGATAATTCGTGCCTTTACGTCCCGAGACAACTGTGATCATGAACGACGCCATAGTGGTCAAGTCTGTGGATCCCACCTGAGGGTTCTTTAACGTCATAGGACTTTCGTCCTTGTTGTAAAGGGGCTGATTATTTCATTCCCCTCATCACCACCAGCGATGGGAGTAGAGTACCGCCCCCTGGCGATGAAACTCCCCATTTCCCCACCTCGAAATAAAGTTGTTGTTGTTTTATAATCAAAAATAATTCAATAAATATATTTGTTTCCGCTGTGATGCAATATTTATTTATTTATTTATTTTCAGTACCGCAAATTCCCTCCTGAGTCGATATATGGGGGGGGGGGGGGGGAAGAAACATCCAACACTTAATACAAATTGACAATAGTGCCATTGACACGCCAAACTGACAAGTGACAATTAACACTAAAGATAAGTAGCTAATGTGGCTCGAAGTGATGCATGATCGGAGATGGATACGAGTGACTGAGGCAAGTCGTTCCAGTCGGAGATTGTTTGGGGGGGAAATGAGTACATGAAGTAAGAGTTGTTACAAGTAATAGGCTGTATTTTACAGGAACGGTTTAATCTAGATTAGATGTAACTGGCTGGACGTATGAACGAAGGGCGAATCGATGATCCGTAATAGTTTATGGAAGGTGGTGTCGTCTCCTTTTGTCCATGTCTTCTGTGCGCTTTTCTACCATGCGGTTTATGGAAGGGACACGGGCGAGGAAGTTTCCTAAGCTGCTGGTGTGCAGGCAGATCAAGATGATAGAGGATGGATACGAGTGATTAGAAAGAATAAATCTGGTAGCACGATTCTGAACAGATTCAAGGAGATCGACATGATTAGCGTGGTGATTAGTTTGGGCCGGACCAAACTCTGATATGCAAGACATCTGACAGAAGCCGGTGCTAGCCGTAGAGTCCGACGAAGAAAGCGCAGGACACGATTTGCATCACTGACGATGCCATGAATATGGTCAGACCGAGAAAGGAAACTATGCTAGTTGCACTGTAGGTAAGACTGAGGTTTTTTTTAAATAATAGTTGGTACAATGTACGACGAACCGATTTTTAACAACTTCTACAAAAAAATAGAATTTTAATGAACATGATCAACGTAAAATGCAGTTCGTCATGTGAATGTATATAATTTGAATAATCGGAAGACTCTGATATTTTTCATTTTACTATAAAAATTGTGAGCAGTAGATAACGGAATAAATAAATGAGAGGAAAATTTTGCATGCTTTACTAGGTGAAAACTGAATACCATGTTACCATCTGCACTGGTATATGTCTCGGCCTATCAACTGTGGGCTTCTTATCGACTCGAAGAAGCTCACATTAGCAAGCAGACGACGCGATGCTCGTTTGGACGAGGGCTTCCCATTGCCATGAACATCACGTTCTGCCATCGTCATCATCATCATCAATATCATCATCTTTTTTTTTCGCTGTTTCTCGTGGATCGTGGTTTCGGCAGATTCAGTGCGTAATTGAAGTATGGTAAGTTAAATTAAACAATTTCACGACACAGCGTTCTCGTACTAGGTAGGACGCTATTATGCTCTAATCTGACTAGGAATACTGCATCACAAAAGGACATACGTGGTTGTTATGTGCGAGCAGGCTATATGGTACACGTTTTGAGGAAGCAAATGTGTCGGCGCGTCTAAAGCACGTTTGTTATCGAGGAATGTTTATGATAGCTTGGTACGTTTGTATCTGCCAAAAACATGTGGGCGGTATTGAATACTGGCAAACAACATCGTCTGCTAAACCATATTGAATGTATCCGCCATCAGTTGTCAGCCACAATGAGTAGTAATAACTAATTTTTCTTTTTTCAGAAACCTTTAATGTTACATGGCCACGAAAGGGCCATCACGCAGATCAAGTATAACAGAGAAGGCGACTTGCTGTTCTCTTGTGCAAAGGACCACACACCGAATGTTTATTATTCCCTCAATGGGGAAAGGTTGGGCAACTTCATTGGACACGGTGGTGCCGTATGGTGCATAGACGTCAACTGTATCCTTTTGGGGCGGTGCTAATGTTTGGATCCTACACAAATCTGCGTGTGAAGGAAGTCCGCAAACTTGATCCAGATCCTTAAGGCAGCGTTCACACGGGGCAACTTTTTGCAGCAACTATGAGCAACTTTGGAGTTGCTCTCAGCCGGCAACCTCCAGCAACTCGAGTTGCTCCGAGTTGCTGCGAATCGCTCCCGGACCGAAAACTTGAGAAGTTGCTCGTGCATCGGCCAATCAGAGAGGGAAGCATTGCCACGTGACTCCCGATGGCGTTGTGGATTTCGTTCGTGGGTTCATAGGTTCAAATCCTGGAGGTGCAGCTAAAAAATAACCTTTTCTTTTTTACGAACTTCACGGAAACATATCAGTTGCCACTTCTGGACGGCAATAATGATCTATTGGAGCAATAAAACTGAGAGAAAGTTGATAAACAGCAGCTAAAGAAAAGATTCCACCAGTTCGATTCGAACCCACATTGTCCGGTCGCCATAAGGTTGCTTGTGGGTGGAGCTACCGAGTTGCTGCGTGTGAACGCGGACTCGAAATTGCTCAAAAGACGTTGGTTTGAGTTGCTTCGAGTTGCTGGGAAAAGTTGCCCCGTGTGAACGCCGGCTTAAGTTGGTTAGGAGTTCTTCAATAGCCCACCTATGCATCCATTCACAAGTTTGCTTCATTTTCATGTAGTATGCAAAGAACAACAGCCACACTTAACAGAAAATGTCACTGTTTAGGCACATACCTGGATTAATCTGGACAATAAATTTAGGCTTCCACATATGTGCTCCCAATTTCCGAAGTGTTTGCTCCGAGTTAGATGTTCTTCCGATTTCCGTACGTGTGCACATTATTACCCGTTCTCGCCTTAATCCGCTCGTACAGGGGATTCCACGAAGGTCATTTCAGGAGCTGGTGACAACACCTGTCGTGTGTGGGATTTGGAACGAGGTACATTTTATGTCAATAATATTATGCTCCAAACTGGTCTTGTCTCCTTACTTTTGCGGGAATGTAACCCTGCCTTTTGCTATTGTAACTTAAATCTGTAATTCCTCTGTACAGGCGCGAACATCAACACAATCACGACAGCCACGGCCGTGAGGACGTGCGTGTTTTCGTTCAGTGGCCGAATGCTCATGTACAGCACAGACAAAGCCATGGGTCGCTTTTGCGAGATCCACATTGTGGACACAAGCGATAAACGTCAAATGGGTCAGTCATTCTTACTCAGACCGCACATATTTATGCAGTATGTTCAACCTAAGGATGGTGTTGGTACCTCCTTACCGCGATATTTAACCTGTGAAAGTCATCTGCGCTTAGGTGTGTTATTTGTTTGGGAAACGCTACAA
Organism: Ornithodoros turicata; assembly: GCF_037126465.1. Taxonomy (NCBI): domain Eukaryota; kingdom Metazoa; phylum Arthropoda; class Arachnida; order Ixodida; family Argasidae; genus Ornithodoros; species Ornithodoros turicata. The sequence continues at coordinate 2,017,122 of NC_088206.1, forward strand.
GGCAATACGTACTATGAGGCACGCTTCTTAAGTGAGCGCAACTGTAGCATCACATAAGTGTTCCATTTTTACCTGCATATAAACGTCGCGTGTTTATTTGCGTGTAAACATTATGTATTTAGCTGTACCTAGGTGTTAGATGGTCATTTTTACATATACAGGGTGCTTTTTATTATCCTTTACAGACTAAAAATAGAAAGGTGTGTGAGCAGCACTGCTGTGATTTTTGCAGATATGCGGCCAGGCAGGCAACCTGTCGGAAGGAGCGCGTAACTGCAGGACGACTAGTTACCTAAAATTCATTCATCCGTGTTTTAATTTGAGTATTTTTCAAAAATGCGAGGCAGACGAATTGGAAGCAATTATCATTTGAATCTGCCCTCTTTCTTAAAAATCCTGAAACAAGCTCAGACTGAGATATAAATCATCAAACTTTAGTAATGCGAATTAGGTGAAAGCAGAACCATGCACTTCTCGAGCAGAGAAACGACATCACTTCAGCTTATCTGGGCCGCAAATAGCTCAGGTAAGCCCCGGCCAAGAATTAGCGTTTATTCCGGTCAGGTTGATTGCTTGAAAACACGTGGCCCTGCGACGCAAACACCCTTTCCCTCTCTTTTGCGCTCGAGAGGTGCGTGGTTTCAGTTTCAACTCGCTTGCATAGCAAAAATTTAGTCATCTATATCTCAAAGTACATGTTTGTTTCAGGATATTTAAAAAAGAGGGTGCAATCAAATAATGGCTGGCTCCAATTCTGCTATCTCGCATTTCCCTGACAATATTTAATTAATAAGTTAATTAATGAATTTGAGCTAATTAGTCGTCCAATAGTGACACGCTCTTTCGCACAAAATGTCCGCCTGGCCACATAACCTCCCTGCGGACACCACACCTAGGAAGCTCACAAAGCTGTATTATAAAAATTCTGTAAAGGATAAAAAAAAAGCTCCCTGTATGCAACGAATACACACCACATAAGTAAATGTATAAATTAAGGAGGAGGTATCACTTTTAACATAACTGTTGTTGAGTCTCGTACTTAGTGGTTCCTACATCTCCACATTTTCTTCTTTTGCCACACCATTTCTGCAAAAGAAGTTGTTCTGTTTCCTTTCATGCAGAGGGATCGGACTCTGCCCTGGTGATTCCAGTGAACACAAGCAAGGTCACCAGTGCACTCTGGTGGCATTACGATGATGGAATACTGTCCGCGCATGAAGACGGCAACATTGCCATCTGGGACATTAGGGTAAGCAGTCAAATAGTTTGGCTAAAACATGGCGTGGTAAGACTGCAGAAAAGAAATGTGTGGTTATCAGCCGTAAGAACTCGATTACGCTTTGATCACTATTATTGGTGAATGTCCAGCAAGGAGCGGACATCAGTTCTTGTGCTAGCCCTGCTCACATGCAACATTGACTTATGTGTAGGGTTTGTGGTTTTCGGCATTTATTTTCAACCCAATTCGGGGGGTGTTTATCGGCATTTATATTGGGGACTATAAATCGGATTTTTTCGGCATCTATATTCCACCCAAAAAATAAATTCCCGAATACGGGCATCTATTTATTTCGCATGAAGGAGAGCCTATTTTGCGGGAGAAGTAACAACGAACCAAAACGAAGTGAATCGATTCATGGTTTCATTAACAATGTCTTTTATTGCCTGTGCCAAACCAGCAAACAATGAGACTACCTCTTGTTGTAATAGATGCAAGCGTACATCATCATGTTCGCATCTGTCATAGCGGCTCGCTCCTTGCGATTAATAACACGCAGTTTAGAGAACGCGCGCTCAACATTAGCGATAGAAACAACAATAGCCAGTACAAAGGCCATGTGCTGGAACGGGTCGTCCAAAACTGAATAGGAGATATATCCACCTGAGGGGCAGGGCATGCAGCATATTCGAAAAACTCGCGCTTTATATGATACATACGAGATTCATCAACAGAGCTGAGGTCATCCTCCCATAAGCGCTTACGCACAACGAAACAAGGGCACAGCCCGAAGATAATGCCACGCTCGAGAAATAGTCGACAAAGGGAGATTCCAAGGGGATTTCCCTTTGCGGTTCCAGAAATGGCAGCTGTCAGGATACGAGAAATTCGGATTTTTTCGGAATATTCCGAATCTGAAAAAAATCATTCGGGGGCTGTTTTCCGGCATTTTTCAGAAAATGCCGAAAACCACGAACCCTACTTATGTGTAATATCTAGCATGTGCATTTGCGTAATATTTTTATCTATTTTACCGAATATGACATAACGCATACCGAAATAATGTGTATCGAATATTGTATCTATTGAATAGAATATTAATGTAATTGACTTACACGTAATATGTAACATATCCATTTGCGCAATATTGGTGTTTTCCAGACGGGCGAATGCATGAACACCGTCAAGGGACACAACCACAACATCAATGATCTGCAATACAACAAGGACCAGTCCCTCTTCATCACAGCATCCAAGGACACGACAGCCAAGGTACATTTCGTGCCCCCATTTTAGGGACTTGGAAACACGAAAGCGACGAATGTAATGAGCCCTTCTATCCACTGATTTTCCTGACACCGGTCAGCTTGGCTATAAAAAATATCAGAGTTGAATCCAGTCATGGTATCTCTACCAATCTGCAACCAGCACGTACCATGTCAGCAACTGCTGTGTTATGCGAGTTATGGGAAAAAGACGTTCTCTCGAAGATCTACAGCTGCGTAGAAACCATACTTTTACCTTCCTCAGCATTAATGCATGTTTGTAAGTACTGTTGATTGGAAATCTGCCCTAACCCAGCAAGAGAAAAGTTGGTGTATGAAATTCGTGAAGGCATGAACGTCTCTATGTGAAGGACTTTTCATGCGTTGTAGTCTTATCTAGCGGTGGACCCGAGATATTATGTCTATTCGCATAATTTGCGCGCCTTTAAAGGAGCAGTGAAAGCCGCTTCCATAAATTTTTTATCGTTCACTACAGTGGGTTGTACAACAAACGTTGTGCTCTGTTGCACAAGAATGATAATGGCAGCTCGGCCATGTCATGCAAGGCAGCGCTTGCACACCGCTGCGAATCTGCTCAATTCCTTCAAGAGCACATGAGTGAATGCAACAAGTACTTCAATGCCATGCCCCCAGTGGCAAAATGAAACCTCGTGGCTAGAGTCCTTAGCTTTCCGTGAAAGTTTTGACAGACAGAACTGGCCGTGTCTCGTGGAAGCTGCTGTTTCCTTCAGAACCGTCCGTTTTTTTGCGGAATATTTGATACCTTACAGAGTTATGTAAGGTGTTCGATCGATCTGCGAAGTTGTCGCGGGTTGAACCCGAGCAGTTGCAACTGCAATGCCTGACACCACTGCTAGTGCTGGCAAAACGTCTGAATGTGCCACGATGAAAGGAAGTTTGACAGCAACAGCACCGGAGAGAGAGATTGAGAGTTGAGTCTAGTTTTCTTTGCGCACTGAAAAATTACGAAAAGCCGCGAAAGCATGTGGGATGAGTGAGTAAGCGACCTTGAGAGAATGCTACACTATTTAGTGACTGTAGTTTGACAGTAGGCCCGTGATTACTCCAAACATGGCAGTTTTTGAATGGCAGCTAGTAGCAGGCAAGATAGGTTTAGGAACCAATTTGCCATAGTTCGAGCAAAGATAAGGGCTGAACAAAAGTCGTATGTCTCTTCGTTACTTTCGATTAGAGACGTTGACCCCATTTGATGAAGTTGAAACTCGGTGTAAAATTCACAGAACAGTGTATGTAAACTGTCGTTCTAGTATCGTCTATAAGGTACCACTGGAATGTGGTTTCCGTTATATCGGCCAAAGTAAACGTTGCCTAAGTGATCGCTTGCGCCTAAATGAACAAATTGTTTGCCTTGCAGCTGTTCGACGCGGACACGTTGGAACACCTGAAGACGTACAAGACTGAACGTCCTGTCAACTCCGCAGCCATCTCTCCCATCCGAGAGCACGTGAGATAGCGCTAGTGGCAGTTACGTTGCAAAACGCAGCATTTATTACGTTAACTTGTAGGTGGTGCTCGGAGGAGGTCAAGAAGCCATGGACGTAACGACGTCCTCTGTCAAGGCCGGTAAGTTCGACGCCCGATTCTTCCACCTCATCTTCGAAGATGAATTTGGAAAAGTGAAGGACCACTTCGGTCCCATCAACAGCGTCGCCTTCCATCCAGACGGAAAGAGGTTAGAATGTGTATTACTGTTGTTATCGTAGTTAGTTTTGTACGCTATTCTTATTGAATCGCGTTAGACTTGGACATGTTGTTTGTTTTGTACATTGACGCACGTGATAGGATACAGTCTAACGGTCCTTGTGTCTTTCTTTTGTGTGCAGCTATAGCAGTGGCGGAGAAGATGGTTACGTCAGAGTCCATAACTTCGATCCGTCTTACTTTGACTTTCAGCTGGAGTTTTGAAATGTTCTTGCTAGAAAGAATAAAAATCTCAATCAAAGCGCACTGTGTACATATTTTAGGGCAGGTTGCAGTATATTCAGTTTAGAAGTATCTGTTTATTATCCGAGTTTTTCTGCATACCCCCCACTACTGGTTTGTTTGGAAAAAGATAACTATGTTCATGTCAGCCCGACTCTACATACTTAGCATGGCGAAGTGCCGCTATTTGATTAGAAGCAGGAGAGGTGTTCCAAGAGGGTCCCAAGAAAGGAAAACAGAGATGGAACGGGCTGCGCCATTTGCACAAAACAGCGGCAAAAGGCGGATCATACTAAATGTTGCTACTGACGCATGTTTTTCTGACTTATTGCACAATGTTTGCTCTGTAGAGTGACTGCCGCACGTGCAGTGAAAGTGAAAACGAAACTGGAAGTTGTACGGTTGGCTCTTTCCATTGTGCTTATCCGAAGAATCCTTCGTGGCATGAGCCAAGATCCCGTACATGTTCTTAAATCTTCTATATCAGGAGGCAATTCCAATAAGATATGCAGGTATAAAGTGTATCAGCACACCTTCAGTTTCCTTAAAAGATAAGATAGAGGTAAGAGAAGATTTATAAGAGGAAGGGGCATGTGGGAGAACGGATGTACCCAAGCAGCACAATGTACTGGAAGTCGAGTGCATTAGGGGTGGACGGTATGTGTCTTATCAGTGTTCTCTAGTTTCATGAATCTGTTCAAGGCCTTTCATCTACCCGTCCACCCCTATTGCACTCGACTTTCAGTGCATTTTGCTGCTTGGGTAGTTAGTGTACTTTGCGGTTAGGAATCATGATACTCTCGTGGGGGGGGGGGGGGGGGGGGGGTAGCAGTTTTATCTAAATGGGTCATCAAACAGCACAGTTCTTAAATGTGAAAGCTTCCTTTTTGTTTCACCGCTTGCGCTTTCCGCACCTGCGCGCGCAGCTGTCACTCTCTGCTTTCCTCCTCTCTGGTGCGGGGAGGCGAGGAGGTTTTTGGTTCCACAGACGCGGCGATCTTGTTTCCCTGTAGTTTTCCATATTCTGGGGTTGTCTCACGTAGAACGGTTTCCAAAGTGGGGCGGCGTTGCCATGAGCCGGACGCTAGCACGATTGATGACGTCACCTTGCCTTGGAGAAACCGAAACTATGCCGCCTTACGTTGTTACAGAAATTAGATGCGCAGTGCTCACTGACGGCATTAGAGTTTTGCACGCTGAGTCTTTCAACGAAGTTGCTTTGAAGTTGCAAATCAACGAAGTTGATTTGCAACCCGAAACAAAATAAACAGCATTGTTTCACTTCGTATCGGCCTAATGTAAAACGCGTTTTGTCACATCCTTTTTTTTTTAATTCAAGTCACTTGCACCGTGCGTCATTAAACTTGCGTATTTTCCAGTCAAGCCACTATTGGTCTCTATAGGAAGTAATAATAATGTGACAGCTTTCCTGCAACCATCCGTGCGTGACCTATTGTGTTCTGCAGTGTAGCATTCTCTGTCATTGCGGCGAGTTCTTTTGGAGGTACGACGGCATCCAAATTCTGGTGAGCCGAACCTTTTTGACGTTGTTTGGCAGGTCCGACAAGGCGAAATGCTCCTTGTCACTGTACCCTAATAGACCACTCCCTGTTTGTAAACAAATGACGTCATAGTGTTCGACAGCGCCACCGATTTGGTAGAGTTGAACTACGCTCGAAGCTAGGGGGCGAACAAGATCGCGCCCGAAAACCACGGCCTTGAGGGGATTACGATGGTCCCTTAAAAGGGACGCGACCTTCGGCCGTACTTTTCTTTCAATAGGAGGCAGCGAACAAGTGCCCATTCGTAGAACCCAGCCCTCCCCTTCCGATTTATTTCGGTTTCAGTCTGTCTGCCAACATCCCTAGCAACACAAAATGTTGCCGGAACATTGTTGCCCCCAGACGTTGTCAAAACGTGGCTAATGTCCTTTTGAAGCCACATCCTAGTAACGTTACATGCGAACATTTCTCCGACACTGCCACAATGTTTAAATTAGCTTTGCAACGTTGCTGCAATGATACTGCCACATAAGGACAACGTGTTTTTAACATTGTTCCAACATTGCTGCAATGTTCCTGGCAGCAATATTCGGTAAACGTTTTAGTGTGACGTTGTGACGACATGATGACATGTGACGAAAAATGTTTACCAACATCTAGCAACGTTGCCACAATATTGTTGAATATTGTAAAACATTGCTCCACTATTTACAACATTCGCAACGTTGCAGCAACGTTGTGGCAACAATATGTGGATCATTATGACGTTTCTCGGGTAGATGTCTATTGTCGAGTGCGGTGTGTGCCGAGTAATTTCTATGTAACGTATATTTCGGATATAATTCAACCTCATCGGTGCTCCGCAGCAGAAGGTATAATCGGGTCATCACTAATTTTTCAACTTAGTGCAACGTTGTCGATCAGTGCAGCTAATTGTAACCGAGATTAGATTTAATTTCGATGCACGCGATAAAGTAGATTTAGACCAGTAGTCTCGTAAGGTGAGTCGGCCTATATTTTCGTAGCGACATTCTGCGCGTGGGATGACTGCGGATAATTTCGACCACCTGGTGTGCTTTAACTTGCGCCAGAAATCTCCGAAACAGCGTGCGGGAAGCAATGTTTGCCTCCCCCACATTACCGTCCTCGACAGGGATCGAACCCGCGATCTTCAGCTCCAGCAAATGCAAAACACGCAGTTACAAGGTGCCACGCTTTGTCCCTTTGTTGCAGAAACGAATCATGGCACTCCAACGTGGTTCTTCGGACCAGTTAAAGAAGACACCGGAATCCTCTGACTGCCGGCACATGCGGAAACGACCAACAACTAACCTTACCCAGTTTGTACAGAAAGTCCCAGTTGCATGTGGCACGATAATGCGTGGGCCTAAAAAAATGTTATCCACACTAAAGAAACCGAAACAGCTTTCTATGCAACCTGGCACGGTCAACGGAGTACTACCGCAGGCCTCACTGGAACTGTCAGACGCCATTGACATGATTGACACGTTTGATAGAGAGCACAATGCGTACACGAAGGGTGCCTACCGCGACGCTGGAGCCTATGCCCACCTAGGCGAAAATGAACCGGGGAAGAGGATCCCCAAACTGGGAGCGTACGCGGAAGCAGGGGTGGGATTAGCCAGTGCTGAGTACAGCGTGTTTGAAGCAGAAGCCAGAGGTCCCAGTGCCACAGTTTCCGCAGAAGCCAGTTTGACAGGAGCGCACGCGATGGCTGAAGCGAGCGCAGGAAGCGTTTCTGCCGGCGCGGGTCCCGTTAATGTGAAGCTGGGTCTCGGACTGGATACCGGGATATCTGCGGGACCAGAAGGGCTGGAAATCAAGCTATTAGGCACTGGGATAAGTGTAGGACGAAGGACGGGTATTTCGGTCCTGGGATCTGAACTCAATATCGGTAGAAACATAAATAAATAATTAATTATTTAGTTCGTTTGTGTGTGTGTGTGATTTCGACTCTTCATATTTCTCCTTTTCTTTCGTTTGCGTCTTGAACCTTGTGCGCCAGCGTTTATTGTATTTATTTAATTGACATTCTTAGTTACTTCACTGTTTATTTATTAATTAATTTGTTTGTAATAATTAATATTAATTAATAAATTAATTTAATTATTAGTTAACTTATTGGTTAATTATTATTATTAACTTATATTATTTATTAATATATTTTAATTTATTATATATTATTATTAATTAATATTAACTTATTAGTTAATAATTAATGAGTTTAATTAATTTGATTCTTTGACTTCTTTTTTAGCAAGCAGGGAAGCTGGCTTGATTCGTAATAAGCAGAATACTTCCAACGGAATACCGATTCGATTCAACAGCGTTCGATTATATGTCCCGGAACCGCCCCCCTTTTTTTTCTATTTTCGGACGCCGGCACTGTTCAGACTCAAGGAAATGTAAACCACTCTTGTTGACCACCAAGCTGACTCTTCCGCACTCGCGCGTTCGCTACTTTCTGCAACATGCTTGTGAGAACAGCTAAGCACTGATCCAGTTTTAAACGTCGTTTTAACTAGGAGGTCAGGTAATCAAGCCAAAGATAAAACCAGATGTGGCGCGCTTTCACATGAAAAAGGACAGCATCTGCTCGTTGGTGGCAACTCCAAGGACATGCCGAAGGCTGCGAGGTGGTGTGTTCGAATTCTACTAGCCTGTCTGTGCGTCCGAGGTTTTCCGGCACAGTTCCCCCTGAAGTCGGCCCAGGACGCATACTAACTTCGACTCCGTCCTGCTGTCCTCACTCCGTCTGCCCACGTCCGTAGTCCGCTCATATCCACTTTGCCTCGCGGTGCAAACACGACACGCAAAAATTGCTCATCTATGCGCATAATCAGTACGATGAGTACCCTGAGTTCGGTGTAAAGACGCAGACGACACACGAAGTGGACAGGACGACACTCCATGCCATGTATGGTCACTTCAGATCAAAAATACCTACAAATCGACAGTCTTACAACAGTGTTGTGTGCAACACATGATGAGCATGGTGAGGAGAAAAGGATAAACACAGGGCTAGCCCACCACCATCCTCACCATTTGTACTGGCCGGGCGGCTGCGCGGGTATTTTCGCTTTTAGGTAGTTTCAGGACTTGCCACGCACAGTGCAGCAGTCGGAGGGATTTTATTTCTTCCCCAGAATGCACAGCGCGTTTCCCCCCCATCGCCATTCGCCAGACGGCATTGTATTGCTGGAGGAAGGCATAGACTTCGTAAATGAAAAATGGGTTGCGAAGACGAAGTCATGAGAATTGCTAAAAGATTAGATAAAATGGCAGCAGGGGGGAGTGATGTAAGTTTCATTTTGCCTTCAAACTATGAATTGCACAGTGAAAGTGCTTGATTTGAGGCCGTTGCACCCAAAAGCCAATGGCGCGGACTGGAAGCTTACAGAAAATTGATAGTTTAACGTCTAGAAGTCTCGAAGAACATGCTTTGAACATCACGAATTCCCCGTTATACGACTCCTCGGCGCATTGCATAGCTAACTGTCTGAGCTTTCAGTAGAATCGTGCACAAAATCATGTCCATGTAGGGAATGTGAGAGATCCTGTACATTTATCAACGGATAAGGGTTTTGAACGAAAAGATAGGACCTTGAAAGTGCAACCATGCAATTGCGTTTACAAGTTTCAGTTTTGCGAATGTTGATAGCGTCTTCTGCACGCGGTTTTTGCGGACGTAAACATCAGATCGCCTAACGCCGTCGATAAGTTCGTTCTGCGCGCTGACCTAAGTTGATTTAGTAAACGATTCGTCTGACTTTCAGACTAAATTGCTTTTGTTAGCTATTATAAATGGCAGTTTCGATGTTAAAATTGCGTACGTTTGCGAAGCGTTTGCAAAGTGTACGCAAGCATCTTAATTTCACACGCTTGCAGATGTTATGTTAATATAAAATTACGGGGAAAAAAAAAAAAGCCGTACTCTGACCAATTTATGCAGGTGAAAAAGCTTACAGGTGGCTAAATTCATGTCAAATAAAATTTATATTATATCTTGTCACTGTCAGTTTTCTTTCAATTAATATAGCAGAGATCAACATAGTGGGCCTGGTAGATTGGGAAACCAGCATAGTCGGCATAAATGTTGAAGCTCTAAAGTGAAAAAGTTCTGACAGCAGACCACATACCAATAAACTATAAAAAAAGAAAAGAAATTGTCTTTGTTATTTATTTGTTGTTGTTGTTTAATTCCTACAGCATTGTTTTGCATCGTTTCGATGTCGATTTGTTAAAATTATTACTTCTTGCGCTTCACCAGGGGCAAGGCCCAGCACTGGATCTCCTGAAAAACTTGCAAGATCTCCCAATCACACTCGAAGTGTTGCAGGTAAATGCCCTTACTACGTAATTTTTAAAATATTCTCATTACTGTTGTGGAGCTTGTGCTTGGCACTTTTTCCGCGGTTGATGTTAACCCACGCGATATATCATCTGCACATCTTTGTTCTGACGCCATTTCAGAAAACAAGGATAGGCATGACCGTGAACTCGCTGCGGAAGTCCAGCAATGACGACGACGTCATAACTCTTGCAAAGAGCCTAATCAAGAGCTGGAAAAGACTTCTTTCTGGTGAGTCAGGGCTGTTCCCTGCAAGGATAGTCTCGTGGTCACGAACTACTCGGGACATAGTCCGTTCGCCGTGGTTGACGATGCAAGCCGTGCTGACGACATCGTGTCACTGTGACTATCACGTATAAAGCTTCATCTTAAATAGTTGGTCGAGAATCTCATTTAAATATTCTGTATCGTGATTTTTCCACACCATAAGAAGTCCTGCGCTCACTGGTTTCTCTTTCAGCCCGGACTATTTCTTTATTTTTATTTATTTATTTTGCTATACTTCTGGCACAGTTATAGTGCCATGAAAGGAGTGAGCAGTCCATACGCAGTTACACAATGCTTTCAATACAGATACGGTAACGAATTCAAAGTTTTACGTCGGAGTCAAACCACAATTCGTGTCTTGACCACAAACATTCATTAGCGGGGTACAGGCAGGATTAAATAATGCTACATCAGTGCTCAGTAAAGCCTAAGTTAAGGATGTTTTCCAGTAGTTAGTGGTATTAGAGGGTTTTTCACGCCGCAGGTCATGTCTGATAAATGTATCGGACTGTTAGTGGCATCGTTGTGGGAGACATCGAAGCGTCACAACCCCTTTTAAACTGATTGTATTGTACTCGAACTCTAGGAATTATGCGCTGTTGCCATTTCAGAGGGAGGATTGTTTGTGTCAAATCTGTAGACAGCTTTCGTATAGCGTTTATTGAAGCAGAGGTGTTGAGTGTTGTATGTTTGAAGGGGATCAGCCGCTCAGAAGGGACACCCTACTATTCTCCGTTGTTGATGATACGCCAATGCTAATTGTCTAACGTGATATGCTTATTGAACAAAGGTGTAAATGAATGAGAGTTGCACAGTGCTCACAGCAAGGTGGGGTAACCACGCCGACGTCAGGGAAGCCACAGAGGGCACTGCCCATACCCCATACTGAAAACTGGTCTGCTCTCTCGAATAAGACTTGTACAGTTACGTTTCTATAAAACACACATGCGCACAAAAATTCAGTTAGTTTGGGAGTCAGTCTATCGGACCGAATTAGACAGTCCGTTTAGCGAGATACCACCGTATTTCTCGCGCGCAGGCACACAAGGATCTAAAGGGGACACCAATAATGGAGGTAACGGAAACGGAAGCAACGACTCCTCCGTGTCTGGCACTCCAAAGAACACCTCGCAGCCGAGTGCCTCGTCGAAGGCCGCCCCTGCGCCCAGTAAACAACAGCCCAAGCAGCAGCAGATGAGCTTCCCTGCTGACACTACCAACGCCGTTCGCCTCAAGTGTCGGGAGCTGCTTGTCGCTGCACTCAAACCTCCAGGGAATGGTGAGTTCCGAAGAAGCGCAGAAACACCCTGGGTGTACTTTTGAGTAGTACTAACTCGCACTTTTAAAATGCCGTATATTTGCTCGTGTGATGATTAGTGCACGGTGACTTCAGAGTAGTGACCTCAAACCCGAATACAGTCGTGGGCCACATTGACCTTAGACCACATCATGAACCACGTCGCGCAGAAAAGAAATTCGGGTAATTACCATAAAATGCCCTAATATAACGTACGATAAAGGTACAGCCATCATGTACACTAAAGACTATTTGCGATCGGATTGTTTTCACGTGCCGGTCTCCTCTGGTCCGTTTAGTGTGGTATAGTCAAACTCCTTTACAACGAAACTCAGAGGACAGCAAAACAAAATTCGCAGTAAAGGTATTTTCGTTAAAAAGGATGTCCATTATTGGACCTATAGGGCTCCAGTGGGACCGCAAAAAAATTTGCTGTAGTGGTATTTTCATTAAAAAGGTGTTTGTTATAAAGGAGTTTGACTGTACCTGCAGCATTGTCTTCTGATAGCACCGTGAAAGCCTTACGATAACTCGAATATCTTCGGCACTTAATGGAGCAAATTTCGATGGCCTTGTATAGAAGGGCTGTGGCTTCAGCAACAGCAAGGAAATACTTTTGTGTTGCAGAAACACTGACTCAAATGGGTACAACAACCCCCTTCATGCACCGTGGTCGAGCAGAGTGTTGGGGACTCTGCCTTGTGACGTTGAGGCAATTTTTTTTTGCAGGATTTTCATGTTCACTCTCACGCTCACAGAATGGCACCACTGGGCAAGTAATTACGCAGCAAGTAACGTCTCCGCAGATGCTAGGCGTCCTGCAATTTGTCTGAAACACGAGACACGCAGTTGATTTATTTTCCGCCTGATATATACTCACGTAGCCCGATTTTGTCATTTTTGATAAAACATGTCTCATCAAAGTGGGCCTCACTGGCAGACCATCATGTGGCATTAATATCATAATCTATCATTGGACATTAACTTGACTCCATCACATCACATCGTTTTGCATGATTCGATGGTGAACGCACGGATGAATTTGCCAACCTGTTACTTGAGTGGACCGTGGGTACTTTCTGTGATCACCATCTGTGTATGTATGCAAATACCGCACGGGAATTGCTGTGGCTTTAGTCGGTGCACAACCGCAGCTGTGACAGCATTTATAGAGGTGGTGCAGCAGTGTACTGACTCTGATATTTCTGGCTTTCAGATGAGGTCGACACATATTGCACTCTGGAGGAGCTGAGTGCAAAGATTGAAGAGTATATCCTTTTTCGAGCATGCACATTTTATTTGTGGCTCTGTTTTCAGCATTGCTGCAGAGCTGGAATGCAATATGTGCATCGCGCTATGGGTTATGCAGGGTTACGGGCAATCCCAAATATTGTCTACTTCCTCCAAGGTCACCTTGGATATGTGTACGGAGCAACCTGTCTCAAAGCGTTTTGTGCCCAAACAGCTAGAGTGCAATATATCTGCCAGCAGGCCCTGATGGAACGTGAAACGTGAGGTCGTATCAGGTGACATTCCTCGTACACAATCGGAGCAGGGTTGAGTCTCGAAAGGAAAGGGCTCTTACGATCTGCTTCCCACAGCAAAAATGTGGTGCAGTTGCCCAAAGACTGGGAGGTTCTGGGTTCAAATCCTACCACTGGCTGTGATCTCTCCTGGTACAGCCATACAGTTCAATCGTATTCTGATCCAGTTCTCCCATGAAGTGGGCCCAGGTCATATACTAACCCCCACCCCCCTGCCTCCTCGCCTTCTAGTTGCTCTGCGGTGTTAAAGCAGAACCATAAGAAAGTTGTTTTATAGTGCACAAAAATTGTGCAGCTACCGCGTGCGCACGAATAACGTGTTGTAACACCCTTAACCCAACATTGCACGTATCTTTGAGGAGTTCAAGGACACCAACATGAAGTACAAGAACAGAATCCGAAGTAGGGTCGCAAACCTGAAGGACTCGAAAAATCCGAACCTGCGTCTCAACGTGCTCTCGGGTGCCATAGAACCCGACCACATTGCTAAGATGACGGCCGAGGTAAGTGGGGCATTGCATTCTCGCAAACTGTTGAGCTGTGTGGCATGGAAGGTACGCAAATAGTATATACCGTAAAACCCTCGTTGTTCGCGTACCTCTGATTTTTGCGAATTTTGCCGATTGAAATATTCTCAAAATTTAAGGGCATTAGAAAATTTTGAGGAAAAATTGACACTTTACGAATAGTGATGCAGTCTAGAAACGTACTTTTACCCTCGGTTGCTAGTAAGAATATGAACCGCTTTACAATCTGTCTGTGTTGGTCCTCCAGCATGGGCAATTTGGTAAAGCAGGCTTCACCTCGTGCGTGGAAGCGTCAGGTGAAGCCTACTTTTGGGAAGTGTCGTTCATGTCCTGCAAACAGTCTGATATTCGGAAATCGCTTCGCGAATTAAATACTTCGAGCGATTGATATTTGATTAGGATTCGAATTCGAGAACTCGGAACATCCGCACACCCTCCCTTTCTTTCATTTTTTTAAAGCATTGCTGTGTTCCCGTGCCGTATGGCCGTAACTTGTCGCTGGTGTCACATTTTGTCTGTAACGCGATAACACAAAAGATTGCAAGAACGCTAGTAGACCATCAATTAGTTGACGTTGTGGGATGAGAAACATGAAATAAATGTTGGGCACGTTCAGCCTGATTCTAGCACTATGCGAAAGCACAGCGGACAAATTGAGCGCGGAAATAAGAAAAAAAGATGTAATTAGTTTTAAGAGCGCACAAAATACTTTTCCACCAGTAAGCTACCTTGGGCAATTTCTTTAACTGTTTCGTTTATATTTGTCACTGTAGCTGCAAAATATAAGGAAAAAAAATGAAAAATTCTTCGCAGTAATCTATATCTGTATTATACTTAGAGCCCAAAGTTTTAGGGTTTTACCCGATTCTTCCCCGAATTTGCACCCCGAATTGAAAACTGCCTCTTTAGGGTGAAACCTGATTTTTACACGGCAAATTGCCCTCGCTGAGACGTCTGTGGAATTTCCCGCAAACTTGTTTGGCAGCAGAAGCAGTGACATCAATGTTTGTACCAAACCAGTACTCACCAGTACAGTTAGTCTTGTTAGTTTGAGTAACTGAGCCCGATTTCTTTCCGAATTTAGCATACTGAAAGTTTTTCCACCCAGATTCACATGAATTCAGATCCACAAGTTTATTTACCCAATTTTTACCTCCCCGAATTTAGAAAAAAATATTTCCCGAAAACTTCACGCTCTAATATACTCCACTTGAAATAGTCGAAGTTTCACGGCGCTTTGTCTCTGTTTGCGAATATTGTTGGAAATCTTTGTGTAAATTTTGTCATTACACGTAAGCTACTTCAGCTGATTGCAGCACGCGACAATCGTTACAACAAGTTTGCATTCGGCTTCACGTGACCACATCCACGTCACTCTTTCGAAAGTATATTAAAAATAAAGTGTATATATATGACTGCAGATGATGACGTAGCATATCTGCTCCAAAGCACCGTTTTGTTGCTTCCAAAACCGATTTTTTCCTGCTCCAGAAGGTGTTCCAAAATGGCTTAGGCCAATCACATCACTGAATGGTACAGTACTGTTCCTCTTTCCTGATGTTTAAGCGAAATTTTCTTCCCCGTTCCTCTCATTAGGAGATGGCCAGTGATGACATGAAACAGCTGCGTCAGAAGCTCACCAAAGAGGCCATAAATGACCACCAGATGGCAGTGACCGGGGGTACAAAAACAGATCTTCTCAAGTGTGGCAAATGCAGGAAATCCAATTGTACCTATAACCAGGTTAGTTCCGGGTTTTTACCTATAATCAGGTTTTTTTCTTTCAATAAAGCCGGTTATTAGTGAGGGCTTGTCTTGTATTCTTCTTGTGTGGTTACGCACATGCCATTTAGTACTACAGTCGTTTGTAGTAATAGACATCAAGTAAACTACCAATAAACTGAATGTTTGTTCCTGTCTGACTCTCAATACAAGCAACATGCTGGACAGTTTAAACTGAGTGATATTTAAAAAGAAGCACTTTTGTTCAGGGTTTCATGTAGGCCTCCTATCAGTTTCGAGTTGCTTTTCAGTCCAGTTGTTGCGATTTAAACCTCACTTAACCCAGTCTAAGTGCAACTGGACTCACTGCCTAATTTCCGAGTGATTATTTTATTGCTGTGTCATGCTTTCTGTGCCGACTTCACATGTTGTGCACTGTTGCCACAGGTACAAACAAGAAGCGCTGATGAACCGATGACAACGTTTGTTTACTGCAATGAGTGTGGACACCGATGGAAGGTAGGTTGCTTCACATGATGGCTTGATATGATGATAAGGTGGCTTGATACGATGGCTTCTTCTGATACGGCCTGACCGCAAATGACATTACTACAAGCACAGCTTGCACCAGATGGAAGATTGTAGATAATCTTTAAATGGCTCGTATAACAGTTCGGTACGTAACGGTACGTTGCAACCGAACATACTGTTGGTGCGGTTGCTGGTGCCATGGAAGTGGCAAATATCAACATGGCGATAGTTGAACATCGGTTGCATCTTAGTCTACGTCCACATTCAGCGTGAAAACTGGAGCTCAATGTCCACTAGCACAACGCACCTTCAGCAAGGCAGACGAGAACACGCGTGTTAGCTCTTCATCCGCCTACATGCATGCTCCTGCGGATGTGCCGTGCCAGAGCAACCACCGCCCTTCAAAATGCACTGTTTGTTGCGGTCATTTGGTTATGTCTGTCCACACTGGGACCTCCGAGTGCATCTAGTTCTGCCCGATAGCATTTCTTGTCAACGTCGTCTGGCAACCCTTTGTACAAACGTCGTCTGCATGTACGCCCGCACGTTCACCATACGCATCTTGTTTAAAGGACAGGTCAGGGAATTTGAAGGCCACAATTTGGTAGACACCCCGACCTATTAAGTTAAAGTGCGTGTTCGTGGAAGTTAAAAAAAACAGCCTTCAAAAAACTGCCGAGATATTTTGTGCTCATTCTGTCTAAAAGGATATTGTCTGCGTAGCTGTAGCAGTAGAGTGCACGCAACAGGGCTCTGTGCCCAGACACGTTGCCCTAAACAGTGCACGTAAGTCCTTAAAAATCCCTGCAAAATTTCCCAATTATCTGTACGAACCCCTGCTGTAACTCTCCTAGTTGTGCACATGCCAGTAAAATGACCTGTCTTTCGTTTGACATGCACACTTATGGCAAATTCGTGTGGTCATTTTGTGGCAACTTTTTTTTTTGCCAGATCCCAAGCAGTGATATGTTCCCTCGATCAAAGCGAGGTAATCTCGTATGTTAGCATTGCACTTTCCGAGAATTTGTCAGCTAGCACTTTTTTCGTCCGGCCTCTTTACGACCGAGCAGCTAAAACCGCTAGATTCCTGGAACTCGTGTGCGGATGGCAACGGTCATGTGATCCGGAGTGATTGCCAAGCGCTAGGCAGTGTTGCCATGAAGTTGCCAATGAAGTGCCAATGTTGCCACATTTTGCTTTTGAAAGGACTTACTCGGATTGGCTAGCATGTTTACGCTATTGCAAGATAACCTTGTACGCCAGTGCTTCTTGACTAGGTACCCAGATCCTTTTTGCTGTGACTGTGATACACTTGCATCCCATGGTTCCCCCGGAGGTACACAAGTTGGTGGTGTGGTATGAGTTGCGCAGACACATTGTCTCCCACATGGAAATAAGGGCACACTGGGTGTGTGCCGGAATTATATGTTGCGGAACCGTCAGGTGGGCAAAATGAACCCACCGACCGAACGTTGCAGCATCTCTCGCGATCGTGCTCATGTTGTGACATTTTGTGCGTGTATGTATTTTTGTTATACACTCTTAAAAATGAACTTCACCGCATAGCACGCTCCTAGCTAACCATCATCTCGAATGATATCGTTATCTGCCCTGATTTGTTGAAAACGGGAGGTGTACGCCTTTTTTGTGACAATTATGAACAGCATAAGTGTCACAAAAAGGCGTACGCCTCCCGTTTTCAACAAATCAGGGCAGATAACGATATCATTCGAGGTTATGGTTGGCTAGGAGCGTGCTATGCTGTGAAGTTCATTTTTAAGAGTGTACAGCATAAGTAGAGCATCGTGTTTTATGGTCAAAAATGGGGCTTGCCCCATTTTCATCCCCAAATTGGCATCACCGTTGCTTCGGGTAAAATGCGAAAAATGGCGAGAAACTTGCAGGAAACTGACCAAAGAGCAAACTCAGTCACTCATACAGGCACGGGTGACCACTAAATATGTATGCAAAATAAATAAGTAAAAATAAGCAGGTACCAGGCAGGTTGAGGGACTCACTTTTGCTATGACACAGACTGTCTACCCTCGATGGAGGAGGTGCAGCAAAAAACAGTGTCACTGGTAATAAGGGAGAAAAAAAATGCAAAATAGAAACTATCAAATGACATGTGTTATGCGAGCGTATTTTATTTGTATTTATTTAAAAAAAAGACAGTATCGCGCAGTTTGCGAGGAAGTACCCTCGTACCCAGTGAACTTCGGAACACGAGTTTTCTGCTGGCCATATTTATTTGTTGAGCGTGCATTAAACGGTATCATCACGACGGCTGAAAATGTTTGCTTCCATGCTGTTTTTTAAAAGCTTTTTTTTAATGAAGCATGTACTCCAGCATCATGCAGTGCTAGTACTTTATAGATCGTCATTCCCACCACATGCGAATGTTTTTTTTTTTCTTCTTTTTGCTTTTCCCCCCCTTGCTGCGTAGCTGTGTGCAGCATGAGTAAACAAATAATACCCCTGTTACCACAGCAAATTTAATGTTATTCCCGGCAAATGACATTTGTTCCCTGTCGCACAGTGAAACCAAATAGCAACACATGGGAGTGAGTTCGGCAAACTCAACCGTTTTTCCCTCTTGCACTGACTGCGTAGTAGAGAGGTAGCAAAAACAACGACGATAAACTGCTTGAAGAAATCAAAGGCGAATGAAAAGTTGCACTCCAGTATTTTTTCACAAATTTATAACTTCTGACACAAAGGAAGGAAGGTTTATCACTGTTTTTTTACCAACTATTCCCAGTTGCCATGTTGCCAAGTGTGGTGCAGATAGGCTTCTTATTTGACTCGGCTTGTGATGCTTACCTAACTAAGTGTCGTCAAAAATGCAACGATTTTGCGAAATAATATAACGTCTCGCTAGTTTCGAGAGAAATAAATAAAAATATAACTAATGTGCCTGTATAGTGCTTCATATGTTCGGCCCCAGTGTCCTAATTATCGACAGTGACATCATTCGCGAATGAGATTCTGTTTCTTCGTGTAGCTCGATGCAACACAAACTATAATGACATTCGGTGCGACTGTCATTCGCTGGGAATGCCATTCAGTTTGCCGTGTGACAGAGGTACAACACTGAATGCGAATGTCATTATCCGGAAACTTAGAAAGGTAGACGGTCCAGCAAGCTGGTGAGGAGACCAGAAGAACAGCGAGGACCTTCCATTAACATTGGCTGGGAATAACACTTCGTATCCTGCATGGCAGCGATAAAACTATGGTGACTAGAAGCCTTCTAGTCATCGTAGTATAACTTCTCTTCTGTGGTGTCTCACAGGAGGCGTTGCATTAACTCGTACTTCTTTTTCAGTTCTGCTGAACATTGGTCACAACGTATGACACAGAATGAATTTGGAGATCATCGTCGTCAAATATGTAAATAAATTGTGTCGTTGGCATTAATAAGACACTGTCATATTTCTCTCACTGCCTGCGTTTTCCCCAGATGCAATGTCGTCCAATCCTGGGCACTGCCGTTAGAGGTGTCAAAGTGTCGGAATGCTGAATGTCCATAAATGTCTATATCAGAAATAGAATATCAATAAACATAGCCCCGATTATCCATTTAATTATCGTTCTTGTATCAATATTTATTGACATATGGTGCAAAATGTGTTATTTTACTAATCATTATAAATATCAGGTAAAGTACCGATATCCTTGCATCCCCAGGAAAACGCCAAGTTGCAATAAAGGTTCGTAAAGTCCACTCACATACAGTAATCAACTTTATTTATTTGAATACATCGTGCACAACTACGTTATACAAACCTGAGCAAGGCTGATGTCATGTTACAGGTGTCTTGAAAAGTGTTTTGGTTGGTTGGTGGCATTCCAGTCAGATTTTCAGTTAATTTTTGTGAGGTATCGTGTTTACCCGCTTAATGAACGCACCTCCAACTTTGGTGCCCAAGTGTTGGTACCTTTCTTTTCCCGCGTATTTAACGCACCGACTGTAGAACCACAGCAAGCACGCACCGGACGGCGACAGCGTAGCGTGTGGGCAAGTTTTCCTCGCGTAATTATACAGTTTTAGTGCATCGCAGTTTAGTGCATGGCGTTGGGGGTTCTGCGCACGCGCAAAACATAGAGAGCTTTGCGCATTGCGCAGAACCATCACGCAATCCCTTACGTACGCAAAGGCGATAGCGTGCGTGCGATGAACCAAAACTCTGAGTTTCGGAATATCTTTGCATTCAGATGTTGGTTTGAAAAATCATGGAAGAGAATTGGGAGGTCTCTTTCACAACTGCTTATGCGCATGCGCTGCGGCGCCGGATAAGGTTATCTCCCTATTCAATAGATGGCGCTAGGTAGGGCTGACGGCAGTGGGAACAGCGCGCGAGCTCATCGGCTCACACTCCTAGACCGGTTGTGGGCCCGCTTGCACGAAACACTGAGTGCAACACTCAACGAGTGTTTCACTCAAGCCAATTGACAAGCAATAGTCTTGAGAGCAAACCAC
The DNA here is from genome assembly GCF_037126465.1 of Ornithodoros turicata. Taxonomy (NCBI): domain Eukaryota; kingdom Metazoa; phylum Arthropoda; class Arachnida; order Ixodida; family Argasidae; genus Ornithodoros; species Ornithodoros turicata. The sequence continues at coordinate 2,037,816 of NC_088206.1, forward strand.
GTGGGTTTGTTTTGGAGCGCGCCAAGGGTATTTTGCTGGAGAGCCGCTATAGGATGCGACGCGAATGTGAATAAGGGGTCAGTTCCACTTGGTATCTCCTTCTAGATCGATTTTGGTCGGAGCCAAACTGAACATGTTTTTCCCGAATTGCCTCCTTAGTTTAACTCCCCGGTGAAGAAGAAAAAAACTGCCTTTCCGTGTGCGAAACAGTCACATACGTCTTTTTCAATGACGTGAAGTTAGGCAGAAACGTTTGGTTGCTTACATTTCAATGCATACTATCGGTAATCGCTACCTGCAAGATTTGTGTTCTTCGTGTGCGCTTAGAAGCTGATGTACTGTTGCTCAGATTTAAATAGAAAGTCACGCAGAACGACCGAACGACAAGGTTGAAAAAAATTGAAATGTAAAAAAAAAAATCAAATGCATATCTGGTTAATTCGTTTTAAATCGGATTTAATTTATTTTAATCAGACTTTTAACAGACCTGGTAAGTGGCCATTTGTTCTCCACAATCATGAAGTACGATGACGTGACATTGACAGCTTCGGTTTCGTTTTACGCATATGCGACACTCAGTGGCAGTGCACCGCGTACAAGAATCTATCTCGTTCCAGTCCAATCGATTTATTTATTTATTTATTTATTTATTACTTCTCTATAGCAAGCTCGTACAAGATACAACACCAGGCGGAAAAGTAACTGCGAGTAGAGTCCTAAGTACTCAACTATTAAAAGACCATTTAACTGCGGTCCGGGGTTATAACAACGAATTGTTCGTGTGAGCGTCGCTGGGATTATTACGAACCAAATACTTGTGCTGTTTTGCGAAGTTCTGGAGCTTCTTTCTGAATTTCGAATCAGTTTCTTTTTTCGGGAGAAATTAGTCGGAATAGAATTATGTCGAACAGCAGTGATTTAAATCACGATTAAAATTAGTGATTGAAATCGAAATCACTTAAACCAAGCCAACCTGAGCTGAGGCTCAGCTTTCTATACCCACTCTTTTGCGATTCTGTAATTTCGTGCACCACGTGACCGCCGAAGGAAATTTCAATCACTTCTGCAGAAACCTCCTCCCTGTCCTCAATAACAGCTCAATGATATTACGAGTGGAAACACCCACATGCATGCATGTATGGGATGGGAGCTCCCGAAAACGCCATCGTGATGCGGAATGGGAGTTGGAGCGATTAGTACAAGTTTCTCTCCCCCTTTTTTTGCTTGACTTTTCGTGATTGGAGCACGTACGATAGGTACGTCCGCGTTTCAGAGCCGCGAAATCTCCGTGGCGCAACGAGCGCGGGACGGGACACGACGTCAAACCGTCGTTCATTTCGTCTACTTCCTTTTCCCATCTTGAACGTTTGTAGCAAAAAAGATGACTCCGTTTATTTACTATATTTTACCCCGACTCTGTTTATTTACTTGTATTTTACACTTTTAACACCGCCCCTTCCGGCTGGGTGGCTCGTCTGCGAGGAAAATGATGTTCCACCACACAAGGAAAGGAATACAACAATGCCGCCACGGTTTGATTCTGCTTTTGAAAGTTGTCGTCTCCGAAATAAAAAGATACAAGCGAGTGAGCGAGCAGACGAAAATGACCGCTCCCTCGCTGTGCGCCTCGTCATCCAATAAGAATGTACTCCCGTGCGACGAACGCGCCGCCGCTGTGGCCGGAAATATGGAGCAGACGACGCCGCGTCGCTACTGCAGTTAGGCCTAGCACGCATGTTTCACCGGTGATTCCCTCTCTGCCGCTCTGTCCAACTTGGCCATGGGATCAGTCCGCCAACGCGAAGCAGCAGCTCTCGGAGGATAACGGCGTTCTCAAGTGCAACTCAACACCTTTGATAACCGCAAGACATTGCGCGCGGCACGGATCGTCTGCTTCAGCGGCTTCAGCAAAAGAAAACGATCGCGATTTTTCGGGAAAAGGTTTCGGCAGCCATCTTCAACAACGGATGCTTTTTCACTGCTCGCTCGCGCGTGTGTGTGCTTGTGCAGTTGTGAGATCCATGTGTTGCGCGAAGTGTGCGCAGTGCTTTGAGGCGTCTTTGTGATCGGTGTTGCCATGTGAAAACTGGCCGCTACACGACCGCGTAGTTGGACCGACTGCCTGATTGAAGATTGGGCAGCGGTAGATTGTGTGCGCGTCCGTGCGGTGCGGCGGCCGTCCCAGGTTTCGGCCCCGGCCGCCGGACTAGGGTGGTACGAATCGTTTGGCAGCCACGCAGTCCGTATGGATCTCGGCCCGAGCTTGGCGGAATGGGTCCGAGAGCAACCGTTGAGCATTCTACAGTTGGATCCAGCCGATCGAGCGGTGCTCCGCATTGCAGGTAAGATGGTCCTTTCCAAGAAATCCTGATCGTTCCTCATCACTTTCGGTTTTCTGCAACATGTAACCGTCTGCATTTGCGGAGTCTGCGATCGATACCGACGCGTGTGTAGCGAATTGAATAGTACACGTCAGCCCTGTGTCTGTTCTGTTTACAAGTAGCAACCGAGTTACTCTGCGTGGAAATATTTGTAGCAATCGCGATCGGTCTCTCGACGTTTTCGCGCTGTCGTCTGCGTGGAATAACCGCGTAACAGCCGAAATGCCGTGACCTTGAACGCGATTTATTTTTTCTTCCTCTTCAGTTGGAGAGGGGATCGCATACAAATTGCAGGAAGTTGTATCAATGGTTCAGTGACATGCAAACGCCAGTGGTGTGATTGACGACACGTGCTCGCTGGGTTTTTTGGACACCCTAGCGACGAAGCAGTTCGTTGCAATTTCCGCCGTGCAAATTGCAAAATAGATTTTCAGCGAAGTTCGATCTGTTTATGTTTAGAATGTTGACGATGTGCTGCCATGCGAACGCGCCGTGAATGGCACGCCAAGTCTTGTGTCAAATTGATTATCACGGCCGACTCCGCAGTGTCAGTCGAATACACGCAAATAAAATGAAAGGTTTTATCAAACGTATATGTCCGATATCTCACTGTCATGGCATCCCGTAATAGATTACATTTTTCGGTACCTTAACAATGCTGCTGTAACCTGCCGTCGGACTCCATATCTGTATCGCGTATTTAGTTTAGCGATAACTCATCAGAGACACAATTATAGTGTTCGTTCATGTTGATGACTGGGCTGGACAGGACTTATCTAGATAATGGTGGATTGGTTGCCTCGGTGCACACAGAAAGCGTTGTTGGCGCTGAGTTTTGGATAATGCAAACTGGGGAATTTATGCCGTAAGATGAATTATTGTGAACCGTGTGGTCTGTCCATCGATTGTTTCGGGGACCCCGAACGACGCGTCCTTGGCTGTTGTCTAACGGGAGATTGTGTCACTCAAAGGTGAACCAATAACTGTTGAAAGTAGACAGATGAGCCGATTAAAAATCGGTTAGCCAGATTAGAGTAACAGACGACAGAGAGATTAGCGGTTAAAGTAACAAATGACACAATGGCACTAAATATAAAGCTCCCCAAATCGGTAAAAAAAAGGTGGAAAGTAACTGTTCCCAGGCTGAAACCCAAACAGACGAAAACGACACACGCCTCAAGGTGCTCAGGCCATAGCATCTATCTGGCGTATACGTGACATAAGCAACATATGCTGCTAGTACGCGGCCCACTTGACGAGGAACCGTGCCAGAAAACCTACCTTGCACCGGTTGTAGGATTCAAACCTTCCTGTCTTTAGCGTGACCTTGGATCTACCAGTCCACCACCTCCATGGAGCGGAGTTTTGTCCACCCCGAGTTCAGCGCCAAAGCTTCCATCGGTTCCAACTTGATATCCCGTATCGTACTCGCCCTGAATGGGTGGTCGTGTACCCTCGTCAACGGAGAACGCGACCCCTGTCGTCATTAACCTTCACCTTGCAGGGCCTCTCGAAGAGGAGTAAAAGTAAAGAGAGCGAGAGCTTTCACTGCGGCAGCAACACAGACAGTTCCTCGAGTGCCACAACGGCGTGTGGCTGAGTGGATGAAGCATCTGCTCGTTGGTGGTATAGTGGGATGTGATGGGTTCGAACCCTGCCACGCGCTCTTGCTGTCCAGGATTTTCTGGCAGTCTTTCCAGTCGGCACAGTACGCGTACTAACTCGTTTCCTCCTGCTGTTCCCTCTGCATCGGTCCACGTCTGTTCGCCGCTCATATAGCCACAGCCGTTTCGCGGCGCAAACGCGGAATAAAAACAAACAAACAGGAACATGTTTACAATTGGTAAACCCGTAAGTTCCAAAAGTTATCCCGATACAGGTGGCTCTAATTGACTTCCAATAGAAGCGTGACAGAAGTACAAATGTCATTCCTAGATGCATAATGTAAAAACCCCGAGACTAGGGAACACGAAGGGACAGACACAACACGAAGTCTCAACATTTTTTGAGACTTCGTGTTCCCTAGTCTGGGGTTTTTACATTATGCATCATCTTCGCCAGGTCGCTTGCTTCCTAGCCATTTTTTAATTGTCATTCCTAGAAGTTTACGATGGATAGCTGTGAATGGGGCTACAGAGCTGCGATTCTCCGATAGTCCAGAGATAAATCTGGAATTGCAAGCGTTAGCGAGCTACAGCGTCCCGAAAGTAAAGAAAAGAAAGAACTCAGTAGGGTAAAGCGAGCCTGCTAGTGCACACGTGAAACAGCTAGCCGTCATTTTCGGCTAGACAGACAGACGTGTCCGGTTCGCCCTGTCTTCCTGATGTAAATTGATGAACAAAACCGGAGTAGGTAGGCTATAGCGGGTGTTGTCTTGACGACGGTAACACTGTGCCTTGAGTTTGCGGGAAACGAAGACACGTGACGAGAACGACAAACGTCCGTCGTACGTCCTTACCCATCGTGTGTGTTACCATTGTAAACCGAGTAAGAATAACGAGATGTTTTTCGATGGGAGTAACTCGTTATCACAACAAGGTACTGAGACGCTAGTTTCATTTCGAGATACTTGTAACGTATAATTACTGCCCCAGACTGCGATTTACTACAGCTCAAGTCTCGAAGCGGCACTCGGTTAGTCGTTGAACATTATATAGAAGAAGATATCGCCGCTGCCTCTTTTTCTCCCGGTTTTGAACCACCAGAAGCCAACATAGTGTTTGAAACGTTACATCTAGAATTTTTTGGGGGTCATATTCACTTTTGACAGAGGTGATTTTCATATTAAATGTAATGAGATTATATCATTGTTATTACTTCAGCGCCGGAGGTGCTGTTCTTGGGGTGAACACACTACTATATATATAGTAGATGCATTTCGTCGCTTCTTGCGAGACTGTCTGAACATATCCCTCGCGAGGCAATTGAGGACAATTCCCGGCTCTTTCAACCATCGATTTTTGGTACGTCAGAAACGTGCAGCTGTATCACTCTCCGAGGGAAAGGAGGTTCGCAAAATCGATGGGCGCCACGAGAGAGGCGGGATATCCCACAAAAAGCCTTTTCAGCGCCGGTTCATCGGCGATGTTGGCGATGGTTGGGTTACGAGGACGTATCGTGTGAAATGTGTCTGTACATAAATCCACTTTTTACTGTCCTACTCTACAGTGAACCCTCGTTAATATGACCCCCGATAATCTGACATACGCGCTTTACGACCATACTCCTGGGGAACAATGCAGTGAAACCTCTGCGAATCACTCCCGTTAATATGACAATTCCGCATTATGACCAAAATTTTCGGGAACGACCATGGTCATAATAATGAGGGTTCACTGTATATCCTTTCTTGTCACACCACACAAAGAGAAGGAAAACATTTGTTGTCTTAGAGATGTTGAAAGTTTTTACAGCTCTATTTCGAGGCCAGGTCGTGTTACGTGGGGTGCAGTATAAACTATACTACTATACTATACAGCAACTTAACGCTGCGTAAAGTCGTTGCAACGTCCAACCGAGATCCCCCCCTTTGCGTGAAATACTCGCGGCGATCCTGTTGCCAGGGGAATCCGTCAAGAGCCCTCTTCCGATCAAGTTCGGTTGCAGCACGGAACGCACAAACGATGATGACGGGGAGGCTTTCGGTCCGCCTTCGGGGAATTTTTACGAAATCGAAAGCGCCCTCTGATTCCGTATCGCTGCCAGTCATTCAGATATCGACAACGTGACGTCATGCAGCCTCTCCAAAGGCACATCAGGCAATTGGCTTATCATGTTTTCGGAAACGTTATTGTGAAACTTCTCCGTTTTCTTAAATCTCTCTACCAGTGATGGCCGCTAACTACTTCTACAGTAGTTTAACTATAACTACTAACTACTTCGCGATGGAGTAGTTTAACTAGTAGTTCAACTACTTTTCAGGGGAGGTAGTTAAAACTACTTCTTTAACTACTGCAATGTATTTTAACTATGTCTATAACTACTTAACGTTGTCCATCAACACCAATCCCATTCTATAGTGTTCTTGGACATCTAAATATGAATCACAAGCAGCGATAAAAGTGCAGATTTAGTACACATGCACGGCACAATTGCTCTGCACCTCCGTTCTCATCAAACAAGTAGCTCAAGGTAAAAGTCGGAAGCTCAATCGTGCCGTAAAGCTTGCGGTAAAATCGGAAGTAGTTGGTGCCTGCAGTAACCTAACTACTGTAGTTAACTACTCGAAATAGTAGTTTAAGTAGTAGTTGCCACTACATTTCTGCAAGGAGTTGATAACTACTTTCTAACTACAATGAGGTAGTTTAACTACATGTAGTTAACTACTGGCCATCACTGCTCTCTACAGGGGCCTGCACCTTTCCAATTCTGTTGATTATAAATTATAAACACGATTATATGATATTTTAAACGCGGATGCGGATCCTAGAAGCGCCGATACTGTTCATGTTATCAGTATATCATCTCTGGCTGCGACAGTTTGTAATATTCATGCTCGGGACTTTGCGGTGGTGGTGGAAACTGTGAGGTCATTCTAAGACTGGGAGGTATCGAGATCTAATCTCACCCGTTCCCCGTGATGTTGGCCCAAGACGCATGCTAACTCCATCTACCTCTCTCTCTCTCACTCATTCCCGCTTTTCATTCGCTCACGCCTATACATCGCTCGAAAACATAGCTGGCGCTAACGCGAAATTTAAACAAAAAATAATATTTGCTTCGCGGCTACCCTGACACATGCATGTGGTACCTATATACAGTGATGGCCACTAACTACTTCTACAGTAGTTTAACTATAACTACTAACTACTTTGCCACTGAGTAGTTTAACTAGTAGTTGCCACTACATTTCTGCAAGTAGTTCATAACTACTTTTTAACTACAATCAGGTAGTTTAACTAGTAGTTTAACTACATGTAGTTAACTACTGGCCATCACTGCCTATATATTTGACGCGTGCGGCATCACATTGCCAAGGAGAGCTCTCTTTCGATGCTCTTAAATAAACAGCGTCCGGATAGCTGTGCATGGGAAAGATGGAAAGTTCATTGGACGTGAATCGTATGGCCAGCCAGCCAGCGAGCCAGCCAGCGGTTCCCTCGCCGGTCACTGTATTCTCACGCTGGGCGTTTCCCACCACAGATGAGTATCACAGCTGTTATGTTTGGAGAGCTTCTCTCCCGTTCGTTCAAAGCTGTCACGTGTACGGGGTGAACAGTACGCGCGTGAAGTGACCCTGCACACTCTAAGAAAAAAAATGAGTAAAACGGGGAGTAATTGCAGCTTCTACTCCCCTAGTCTGCAATTACTCCCCATTTTAGTCCCCTAACCCAACATTTAGTCCCGACATTTACTCCCCAGGACTGCAAATTGTCACTAAACTTCGCGAATGGTCTCCCGAATGCAACAGTCTACGTAAATATGTGCCCTTGGTCAATTTGAACGACATAAGGCTGTATAACTCAGACAACGTAGCAATTTTCCAGCCACACTGAGTAAGAAACAGTTAGCGCATCTTTCTTCGCAAATTGTGCCCTAGTATGGCGCAAGATTTTATATCACTCGATATATCACCGTTGACGGTTTGCTTCAAGGTATTTTCGTGCGTGCACACCAATTATGTACCTGGGACTCTTACAACAGCGCGTGAAATGCGGTCTTCACTCTGTGACATTCATTTACTCCCGCGCATTTACTCCCGAAAGGGACTATTTTTTGTGGCAATGCAATTACTCCCCAAAAGGAGTAAAAATACTCCTTTTTTTCTTAGAGTGCAGAGTCAAGCTTTCGAAAGGATTCATACGTGTCTCTGGCGTATAGTATTGATCGTGAGTTCGTGGCAATAGATCTCTACCCGAGAAACGTCATCATGACGTCATTGGTAGGCAGACTGAAACCGAAACAAATCGGAAAGGGAGGGCTGGGTTCCACGAATGGGCTCGCTTGTTCGCTGCCTGCTACTGAAAGAAAAGTATAGGACCGAAGGTCGCGTTCCTTTCAGGGACCATCGTAATCCCCTCGAGACCGTGACTTTCGGGCCCGACCTTGTTCGCCCCCTAGCTACGAGCGTAGTTCAACTCTACCAAATTGGTGGCGCTGTCGTACACTATGACGTCATTTTTTGTTTACAAACCGGGAGAGGTCTATTCGTGGCCTTATGAGCGACTCCCATCTCATCCTGCCCGGTTCTCTCAGCACGTGAGACAAAACGACATAATGATGATGATGATGATGATGATCGAGCAACGTGCCACAAAGTTGCTGCTGATCGGGTTCGAAACCGTGCAACTTTGAGGTCAAATAGGAGACACCCACCGCGGCCAGTGTAGAGGTGCGAAAGTGTCATATTTTTCGATATCGACCTCTATTTAAAATGTCGCTATATATATATACATATATAAGTGAAAAAAAAAAAAATAGCATAGGCTCTTTGGCTGCACGTTGAACATATGTTTATAAGTCCCAAACGTCGCCACACCAGCATTGGACAGCTGTTTCGGCCTTATTGGGCCTTCATCAGCAATGCGTAGGTGGGCGACGTTTGAGCGCGCATTGCTGATGAAGGCCCAATAAGGCCGAAACAGCTGTCCAATGCTGGTGTGGCAACGTTTGGGACTTATACGTATTATCTCTCTGCGCACATTACGTGCATAATAACACAATCTATACGAAAGAAAAGAAGAAGAAGAAACCAGCTCCCGTGGCGTAGTGGTTAGGATGATCGCTTTCCACGCCGAGACTGGGACGTGACGCGGGTTCGAATCCTGTCACCGGTTGTGCTGTCTCAGGTTTTCCCTAGGTTTTCCGAAGACTTTCCAGGCGAATGTCGGCACAGTTCCCCCTGAAGTCGGCCCAGGACGCACACTAACCTCCCTTGTCCCCCCACTCCTTTCTGCTGTCCTCTCTCCATCTGTCCACGTCTTTACGCCGCTCATAGCCACAGTTGCTTCGCGGCGCTAACGCAGAATTAAAAAAAACTATTCTATCAATAAATACTTTCTGTATTTAGCGATATCCTATGAAATATTGACAGTATAGCAACGTTCACCCGTGTAGGCGGTAATTTCAAGGTCGTGTCATGGTGGTGGGTTAAATAGAATCATGTCATCGATCGAAGCTGTCTGAAGTTTTCCTCGGGTTTTCTGGCACTCTTTCCAGACGGATATTGGCGCAGTTCCCCCTGAGGTCGGCCCAGGACACATAAGATCCCCGTTTTCTCGCACTTCCTCCCCCCCCCCCGTCTGTCCACGTCTGTTCACCGCTTATGGCCGCAGTTGCTTCGGGGGGGGGGGCTAACACTGAGTAAAAAAAAATAAATAAATGAAAGATCACGCTTCTGATAAACATGATTCTGTATGAGAGTTCATTCGTAGACACCGGCATATCCAGAAAAATATTTCGGAAGGTGGACTTTACATGGCGGAGGAGGATTTCGCGCTCGTGTCCCTTTTCCACATGCACTACAAAAAGTACGGCTTTGGGGGGAGGGGTTTGCCCCCACCCCCTGCCCTTCCTAGCTACGCCACTGTTTGTACGGAGACGTCACTTGTACACTTCCGCCATCTTGTCTGAAACACCTTGTCTCATGTGGCGGTTGATCTTTGTCTCGTCTCACATTGTTTCTCAGTTCGTTTTTATTTCTGCAACAAGGTATTCGACAGAAAGGACACAAAACCACAACTTTCTTCCGGGAAGCCGTATTGCGGTTGCAAAAAAAGAAAAGAAAAGAAAGGGTTACACACTATCTCTTCCGTCCCAACCAAAACAACAGGTATAGTATTGCACAACGGACTACATATGTTATCGCCCGTCGGAATCCACAGAACACGCACGAAGTGCTTTGAAATCCGACGGAAAATCCTCCTTGTCATCCCAAGAACGACCCATTTGCAACGACACCGTCCCGCTAACAAGGACGTGTTTCCAGTTGCGGCGAACGGGACAGCTGAACTTTTACTCTTACTTTCTTTCCTTCTTCGATAAGCAAGAATGTGACCCCCCTTCCCCCTCTAAGGTGGAAGAGAGAGAGAGAGAGAGAAGGGAATTATTTTGGGAGTCTCCAAGGGGAGAGAGCAGTTTCGTTGTCTGAGCTGTGTCTTTGTACTCTCTCGAGCAACACCTTCGGTGTGCCACTGGAAGAAAAGTTCCTCAGCAATTGTCCCGACTTCTTGTCACGGGAAACCAAAGAGTAAATATATGCGAGATGGCAAACACAAACGCGGTAGACGGGTTGTAAAAGTGGAAACTTTCGTTGCTGGTTTCGATAGCCATACCTTGAAATTCCGTTTTTGTTATCAGGGGAAGCTAGAGTTGACACTCGAAAAGGGTAATTTTACAGCTATCTTGTGGACTTCTCTCGCATTACTGCTCTGCGCAGACAGAGACTTGAGAGATAGTATATTGCTGAGATACAGAGGCAATATGTGTTGGTCCTTTCCTACTTGAAGCGTGTCCTGTATTTCCTTTCTTTCTTGAGTTGTATGATTTTTGTCGTTTTAACGAGCCGGTTGCTATATATACTGTTCGTATATATCTTGCCAAAGACTACAAAGACTGCGTGAATTGGAGTAGCCAGCCCCGACCTTATCGAGACTAATGTCTCCATATTTTTCTTTTATATATCTAACCTAGCTAATCGCGGGCTTCTCATGTTTGGACATAAAGTATCGCTATTAAACATGTTTTGATAAACTTTCATGATCTTAATATATTCTTTCGAGCGAAAACCTATAGTAAAAAAATTCTTACAAAGCACTGTCGCTTATTTTTCTATTATGATTACTATTGCTTCGTTTTTTCGTTGCTGGTACTCGAAAATACTATTCCAACGCGCTGAGACAATCTCGTATCGCGTATACACAACGAAACGACAAAGTTCCACCCTAAACTGGATCGCAGATCGGGTGTGCAAAGAAACGAAAAATCGCCTTCGATGAGTCAGCAGTGATTTTCGCACGAGACAGTTTTAGGTCGAGGGCCTCGTCTCAAATATAGCCCAGTCTTGGGACGGGATGTAACACCTGGTTCTCATTCACTTGTTCTTCCTGCATTTTTTTTTTTTTTTTTGTTGCATTGCAAGGATAGAGATTTCGCGTCACCTGTCCTTTGCTTGTCTCGATAGCATGCGGGAGGGTCTATTTCGGGTCAACTCTTTTTTTTTTTTTTTTTTTTTTTCGGGTGCGCTTCTTCGCGAATCAGCTGGGGGAAGCCTTTTTAATTGGGTGCGTATCTCACGCGCGATAGGGTATGTCAATTCTGAAGCGTATATCAATGGAAAGCCACCGACAACTCCTCCTACTAAAGGTCATCCGTACACAGTTATCACGTGATTAAACATTCATTAGCGGCATGGCTGAGTGGATATGTTGGTCATATATGCTCCAATGTCTCGCTGAAGACTGGAAGGTAGTGGGTTCGGGTCCTACCACACCAGCTGTGTTGTCTGAGGTTTTTTTTCTGGCCGGGCAGACTTTCTAGACGAATGGCTGCGCAGTTTCCCCACGAAGTCGGCCCAGGACACATACTAACTCCCCTGTCACTCTCTCCTTGCTGCTGCCCTGCCTTCGTATGTCGGTGTCCAAAAAGTTGCTGCGCGGCATATATATAACGCGTGCTAAAAAATAAATAAAGAGTGTATTGCAGGAATCACAGGCATGCGCTTTACAGCAAAGGCAGAGCCGCTACACAGTACAGGCACACGTGCAGTATCTGGTCCTCGGTGCTGACTCTAAAGGTCGTGCTATGCAGGTTGGGAGGTACAAGAATTGAATCCCATCAACGACTGTGCTGCCCCAAGTTTTCCCTGGTTTCCAAATAGACAGATATGCGATGGTGACGATGATGTGATAAAAAAAAATAAAAAAATGGAGATGTGAGTTTCGACGAAGTCGAACTGGCTACTCCAGATACGCTTACACACAGAAAGAACAAACAGATGATGAGAAAACGAAGAGACGATGAGCAGAGAAGAACACAGATGGTGATGGAGTTCAACATGTAGCTCAAAAAGTTTCGACCAAGGGAGTGTAAAATGTCAGAATCGCTGGGGCTACACACAGCACACATTCAGCGAGTTTTAGAACGTCCATAAGCCTCGTCGTACGTAGAGAATCTTCAAGTGCCGTCAAGACCTTGTCGGACGACGGAGGACCTAGTAGTTTCGCGATGTCGAAGGCTCGGGGGTCAACGTATTTCCGACACCCGAGAAGGATGTGTTCTATACGTTCTCTACAACGCTACGCTCGCTACAGACAAATATATCTGAATAGTTCACCTCGTCCCCGTACTTGTAATCCGTTCCATACCCCTCTCGCCTGTGGTCTTTTTCCATCTGTCACGTCTGTATATATACGTCGCTCGTAGGTATACTTGCTTCGCGGTGCTAAAGTGGAACTAGAGAAAAGAAGAAGAAAGAAAAAAAAAAACTAGTTTCGCTTCCTTTCTTCAGATGGTTCGCAGACGTCCACCTGCGACTGCGAGCATCGATCTTACGCTCCTCTGCATCGTAAAATGCTTGTTGTCCGCTCTGTGGCTCGGCTTCAACGTAGCCAGCAGCAGTCTACCTTGCGTGTGGCCGTATTGGCTTTTTCGCGGCTGTCGTTCGTTGTCTTTGCAGACGTCTCGCGAGGTACGCAGCTGTTGCATGTTGGCGAGGAGCCCTTGGGATATTGCGGGTGGCTTCCAACTGCACTGGCGTCAACGCTCTCCGAGGTACGCGTCCGAGAAGAAACTCTGGTGTCTATATACTGAAAGTCAGTAGTTGAATCGAGCTTTTATGTACTTTTCTTGCGCGTTATTCGCTTGGGTTAGAGATGTATTCTGTCGTGGTTTTCCGAACGATCAGTTTAGCTAATATAATCTACATTCTTAAAAACGAACTTCACCACATAGCACGCTCCTAGCCAACCATCACACCGAATGACAACGTTCTCGCCCCTGATTTGTTGAAAACGGGAGGAGGAGCCTATTTTGTGCCGTGCATAATGGCACAAAATAGGCTCCTCCTGCCGTTTTCAACAAATCAGGGGCGAGAACGTTGTCATTCGGGGTGATGGTTGGCTAGGAGCGTGCTATGTGGTGAAGTTCATTTCTAAGAGTGTAGCTAACTAATAACCCGTGTGCGAAAATGTGGAATTTCAAGTAAGATGTTAATAAATGCTTTTAAAATAAATAAACTATATGTAAAGTAAATTAGTATTTTTCTCATTCGTGTTTTCGAGAACTCATCAATCTATTTACTGTATTTAATAAAACTTCCTGCAATTTCCCTAACCTTCCCTAAATTCAGAACGCGAGCATGCTTCTCCGTGTCGTACCACCTTTGCACGCGACAGCCGCATAGAGCGACTATTTATTCGCCCATTCCTTTCGGACGTCAGCCGCGCACGGTGACCAGCTGCCGTACAATGGGCAGCTGAAAATGCCATCTGGTACCGGACACGCCGTAGTGAATACAATAGTACTCGCAAAATAAATATCAACCAACACAAGTTCCTTTCAGAAAAAAGGGCTTATACTTTCAAAGCTACGCAGACGCTGTCATGTGCTCTCTTATACAATACTCAGTGTGACCGGGCAAAACACTTCCATTAAATTCGCGGCCAATTATTTACGATGAAACCTTACAGCCACTAATTTTATTGCCGTGACGTCGCAGCTGGTGCTGTAATTAAGAAGAATATTTGTTTTCACGAGCTAGTTACCGTAACCAGTGGCGTAGCCAGACCTCCAAGGTAGGGGGGGCTCGATATGAAAACTCGCCCCCCCCCCCCCCCCCGCTGATCCTGGGTGCGACAACAGACACATACTCATGCTCGGTACAAAATGCGGTTAAAAAAACAATGAAAATATTTGGTGGTGGTGGTGGTGGTGGTGAAGATGAAAACTGCTCGCCGTGGTTGGCCACGCTGGAAGCGGGCAGCGTCACGACTAAGACGCAGAAAAAAAAAAAAAAACTATACTACACTATAAGAAAATATTTGATTTGGACGTGCACAATACGATTACATGTATAGACTGTCATGTCCAATGAGGTGGTGTCACGAGATTGGAAGGATTTTGAAAAGCTCATACTTTGACAACCATTCAAGAGTGCTGCTTAGACGCCGTGAGCTGAAAGAACTTTCGCGATCGTCACACTGTCACCCCCCCCCCCCCCCCATATATATTATTTTCTCCTCGGATTCGCACGATTTCCGTGGTTCGGTCCGTGGCAGGTAGGGGGGGCTCGAGCCCCCCCTAGCCCCCCCGTGGCTACGCCACTGACCGTAACTCAATTGCCTGGTATACTGTTGCGGTCAACTATACATGAGGTGCCACGACATAACATGCAGCGAGGCTTATCCGCACAGCAAGATTTTTCATTGATCTTGACTCTGAACTTGAGGCAAGCCGTGAAGTATAATACCCAGCCAATGGGCTGTTTGTGCATTGCTCCTGATGGGCGATGTGGGTGAGCAGTAATTACTCCAGCGTGCCATCGCGAGATATATTTACACCGAGGGTCGAACGGGATGTGTTGTTGTTGGCACCGGAGGGAATTCCAACCGGGGCATAGCCTCCCACGCTGTCAATGGCCGTTATTTGATTCGTTCAACACAAACACGTGAGACGGGCTAGCTAGTATATATAGACATAATGGAGATGTTTATTTTTTTTTCTTTTATTAATTTCGTGTTATAGCCCCGCGAAGCAACTGTGGTTATGAGCGGCGTATAGACGTGGACAGATGGAGAGAGGACAGCAGGAAGGACTGGGGGACAGAGGGGTTAGTATGCGTCCTGGGCAGACTTCAAGGGGAAGTGCGTGCCAAATTAGTAGGGTCCGTGGAAAGCGACCACCCTAACCATTATACCACTGGTATAGCTGGTAAACTTAGCTGGTAACCTGGTAAACCGTGTTTGTCTGCTATCGTCCCTGCCTCGTCTCGGGTTTTTCAAGTCATGGATCGTCACCACCAGCTCGCTTGTTACCTAACTTTCCTTTCGTTGGTAAACTTAGTTACTGTTTAAAACTATCTTACCCCCGTGCAATCCACACGCAACATTGCTCCAAACATTCCGTATACAGTCAAACTCCTTTACAACGAAACTCAGAGGAAAGCAAAAAAAAAAAAATCGCAGTAAAGGTATTTTCGTTAAAAAGGTGTTCGCTATAAAGGAGTTTGACTGTATACGCGGCGCACTTTACGTACGTGCGCACGGGCTGCATGTACGGCGGCACCGCACGGAGTAACAACCGTGGGGGGCGAATGAACCCAGCTTCTTTGGTGCACGGTTAGAAGGAAGAAAACACCCGATTCTTTTTATGCTTCCGCAGAACACGGCTGCTTTATTTGTCGTGCACACTATAGAGGGGAAGATCTTGTGTGCCGTGTTTTGCAATGTGCACGCTTTAATTGACCGTGTGTTCAATTATTGTGCGCGTATAGCGATGAACGCTGTCGCAGTGGTGAGGAGTTGTCGGATATCGTTACGGTTGTTTTAGAGAAGAAAGGGAAGGAGTGAGGGTACCGTAAATGTATCTTTATTCGCGATGTATTAATTTTTTTTTCGCAAATCGCGCATTTAGTCAACTGCGAAGTTATATTCGCGAGTACTATTTAATTTCGCGTTTCCAGCAGGGCCCGTTTCCTTT
The DNA here is from genome assembly GCF_037126465.1 of Ornithodoros turicata. Lineage (NCBI taxonomy): Eukaryota > Metazoa > Arthropoda > Arachnida > Ixodida > Argasidae > Ornithodoros > Ornithodoros turicata. The sequence continues at coordinate 2,053,832 of NC_088206.1, forward strand.
CGCGGGATAAACGCCAAGCTGTGTTCGCGAGTACAATTTTTCCTGATTTTCTTTTTTTTTTTTTTTAGCTGTCGCGAAATTCGCGAAAATTAATACATCGCGAATAAAAATACGTTTACAGTATTTGAATTAATTGCGTATACTTTTTCTCTTTGTTTGTAAAATTTTATGCGGGATAGGTTTCAGGACTTGTTTGCTAAGCCGTTTGCTACTCGAGTATCTAAAAGGACAGCAAAAGGACCTGGGAAGCACAATTTAGCGCAATCATAGATTCATAGTGCGTGCGTGCGTGCGTGTGCGTGCGTGTGCGTGCGTGTGTGTGCGTGTGTGTGTGTGTGTGATAGAGAGAGAGAGTTCCCATGAACAACTGTATGCGTCTCGATAATGGTCCATACATGACAACGCCCCACATGAACGCATACTAAAGAGACTCGTGCTAAACCACCTCTTCGTTCTGTGCATCAGTCAACGTCTGTGCACCACTCGTATAGCCACAGTCGTTTCGCGGCGCTAGCACTAAACAAGCGCGAAATAAAAAGGGAGACATATACAACGCAGACAGACGCTGATGGAATCGTCATTCCAAGATATAAAAGCGCATAATATGGAGGAAGAAGGAGCTCGCATAAAAATGATCTCCTCGCATGATCGAGCAACCGTGTACCCTTCCGCCTGGAGATATAATCCCATCCTTTTTTTTTTTTTTTTTTTCTCAAACCTCTTCATTATATTCCGCCGTTTTCCTCTTTCCCGTTCTGGTCTACAGAAGCGTTTCCATGCGATCTACCGCGTCACTCCCGTGTCCATGTCAGTGGTTGTGTGTCTGGTAAGTTTCACCTATTCGTCGAGGATGTCTGTCATCATCTTCTGTTGCGCGTTCCGGGTTGTGGGACTGTTGCGGAAATAATTGCTACTTGCAGCGGCGCCACTGCACGACACGGTGTTGCCTTCCGCTTTTGTTGAAGTGTCGCTTGGGTGGGGTTGATGTATAGGTGGCAGGAAATTAAGAACGCGATGAATTTAGTTTATATATCCTCGGGCATTGTTCTCTCTGTGAGAGGCGTTACTGGTGGTCAGTGAAGGTCGACCAAGTGTCAGACGCTCCAGGGTGGTTTCTTCGTTGTTTAGATTTCTCACGAAAGGGTTATTGGACAGATGAAAAAAAAAAAAAAAAAAGAAAAAAGAAAGAAAGAGGACTTTTGACGCGACAATGACCTTTCCAGTATATGCCGAGTGAATCGTAGGGAATATGGGGAAGGTGTGTGCAAGAATAAAGGTTTCGGACCGTGTATTATGTTCGAGATTACAAAATGACAACTTAGTGACTGGGGATATAATATTGCCAGGTTGATAACATCGTGATGAATGGGGTCCGTGAGTTTGTAGCCTTTTATACTTGACGTGCGAAATTTAAAATGTATGCGTGTAGTATGTGCTTTGTGTTACTTATAGTTTAGAAATAATGATAGCGTCACGGCGCTTTAATAACGCGAGAGCACAGATGAATTCGAGTAAGTACACACATAGATGTAACAGAATAAGAAAAAGCGTGATAACGCAGTCACAACGTTTATATGTACACCATGTTTTGGGCACCCAAAAGTACTCGGTAAAGGAACGACAACACTGTTTAAAACAACGACAGAAAGAATCAACATATGTTCAATTTGTTGTTTGCGCATATTCTTGTAATCAGTAATTTTTTGTTCCGTGCTAGCGCCACGAAGCAGTTGTGGCTATGAGGATAGCAGGAAGGACTTGGGGGAGGGTTAGTATGCGTCCCGGGCCGACTTCAGGGGGAACTGTGCCGTCGACATTCGTCTGGAAAGTCTTCGGAAAACCCAGGGAAAACCTCAGACGGCACAGCCGGTGATAGGATTCGAACCCACGATCTCCCAATCTTCAGCACAACCTTAGCTACCATGAACGAGCGGGACCGGCCAGGTCGCTGGTAATTCATTAAATTAATTAATTAAATTCATTAAATTGGTACGCGATACGGTTTCCATGTATAAAGTTCACGGTAATTTATTAATTATTTTGTTAAAATCCCCAGTGAGTTGTGTAGCTCCGCGCACCATGCAGTGTCTTTGCCCAGTGCATCTGGCGTGTTCCTGTCCTTTAATGTAATTTATAACGACGTGACCTGTATGACGGCGAAGGACCCCCGGATATGCCACACGGGTCTTAGCATTCACGGTGAAATATTTTCCCACTCCATAACAAATGAGCTGAATTGAACGGAACTCGCTATTGTTCTATTACAATTCATTTGATAGACGTTCAGTTGCTTTCTCGCGAAAAATACTTTTGTCGTTAATTGGCTGCGATGTATACGCAGCGCAGTTCCGCTCAGCTATAGGATAATTTACTGTACGGTTGATTGTAACAGAACGGAACATTAAACGAGGTAATACGATCCCCTATTACGCTGAGTACCTGACGTTGTGGTACAAAGTACGCTATATGAGTCCGCGAACACGCTGCTTCCAGTCTTTCTTCTCACAGTGTATAATAAAGAACAGCAGCGTAAGCGAAAGGTTTGAGAACTCATCTAGGACTCATAAACAGCGGCAGTGACAGTGCTAAAATTGGCTCCGCACCCTTGCCACGAACGACGTACATAATCAAAGCTGACGGGATGAGATGGCTTTTTTATATTCGGGAATTGACAGTATGTGACATCGTGACATTTTTTCGTGGCTCATCGGTAGTACCCGTTGCTGTGGTGATTTTGTGCAGAAGCGCTTCGCACAACTCTCGTTAATTTTAGTATATACAGAGAGTGATATTAAACGGTAGGAGCAACTTAAGTTGCTCCTACCGTTTAATATCACTCTTTGATTTACTCACAACCGGCAACTTGACCAAATCGCATATTTTTCTGCCTTCGTATCTTCTAGTATATACAGTATAGACTATCGTAGAAAATGTTACTCACCGATTCGCTGATGTTCCCGGTGGGGTTTGAACCCGCAATCTAATCAGTGAACCGACGCGCTCACTGTACGGGTATCGTAGGTTTGTGGAAAGTTATATCAATCCCAAACCAACCAACATCTAAAGTCGATGTTCCGAGATGTAAATATTTACACAATCCTGTGGACTGTCGTCTGTTCAAGTTTACGTACTGGAACAATAAAAAATTTAAAAAGAATTACAGGCACTTAGTGCACTTTCCTCGATGTTTACTTTGGCTAAAAAAATAAAATACTATCTCACTCTCTTGTTTCATTACATAAAGCCTCCTCTACCGTCTTGCTTATTGCTCGAAATCTAGCTTGTTGCTCGAAGTCTACCTTTCTGCATAGCTTATTATTAGCTGTTACTCAAGGTACCTTACTGTCTTGCTTGTTACTTAAAGCCTATTCCTTACTGTCTCACTCGATACCGAAAGTTCCCCAACTCTTTATAGTTACTGTCCGAAGTAACTTCCTGTCGAACCTAAAGTCGACCGTACTTCCTTACCTAGTGCGCGGTTATACATCACCTTCTATCTTACTTGGTACGTACATAATGCCGGCGCACTAATCCTGCTGATGACCTTCTCTACAACGCACGGCACAGCAGACGGGAAGCTACTTGGATGCGATGTCGCACTTGGCTGGTCAACGACACCTCTACAAACGTGTGTCCCCTATAAATGCGTGGACGTGAACGCATCAACTTTAGAATGCAATGCGCGTTCTGCCTTCGATGATGGCTCCCTGTCAAGATCATATTAGACAGAAGAAGGGAAAACATTGAGATGTTAGTTCATTGTGCATGTGCTAATTACTTAGGAGGTGTTAGTAAGATATGGTACGGGGACTTGCTACGCCAATACTAGTAGTATGTGAGAACATACGTCAACAGGAAAACGATCAGGGATTCCAGACTGTGCACGTTTTGGTTTTGTTTCCAGTGATGCGTAAAATTTCGTCAGTCAAGCATCGCGTCTACCGTCCCGTCTTCGATGGAAGAAAATTACGTTCACGTAACAATTTATGAAGCTTCTGTGAATTGGATAGTCAACGCAGGAACCGTTAGATGCAGCTCAGGATCATTTTGTTTGTTTATTTATTTACTTACGTTACCCCAAGGCCCCCTGTGAAGGCAAGCTGGCATACAATAGACAAATTCATTATGTACGTATTTATAAATACAAAAACATATAATAAAAGGAACTAAGTAACAAAGGTGAGAGTAATACAGCAAAATTGCTGTGTGATAGCATTAATGAACTGATCGGGGTTGTATATAGGGATATACAGCAGACTTCATTTTTAACGACTCGTTAAAATGAAACGGAAATGTGAGTTATTTTTTACTGAACATAACTCATTTGTGCGTGGAAATGTTTGCTCTCTATGTGTGAGGCAATATAGAAACGCGATGGGAAAAAGTTGCGACACGCAACAACATCATAGCATGTGAGCAGCTATAGAATTCCTCCTTCGTTCATCGAATAACGCTGAAAAATCGAGGGTAAATTTACTTATCTATATAATGGAGTATACGAAGAAAACAACAACAGAACCGCTTTAGCAGCACGTAAACTTGTATATATAGCTCTTGAGCATATATAACTTGAATAAATAAACTAATTGTACGTGCCGGTTTTCCTGTTCCTTGGTAGTCAGATCTCGCTACCATAAGCATACTGGAGCAGCCGATAATAATACGAAAAACAAATGACAAAGTGTAGCTTGGGAGCAGACGTCGCCACTTCCGGTTTGCCTCTTGATATGTGCATAGTCCAATGCTCACCCTCTTCAGTGGCTGTGAAGTGTTTGGTGATTGTGTACAGGGGTGTGACCCTGCCGGAAGTGGGTGAGGTGCATGGTACGTGCACAATGCGTGGGAGTATGAATGGAGGTGTTTTGTTTGACAGGAAGTGGCGACTTACGTCGACTCCCGTATAGAGTTGTCTGGCTTTTTCTTATCTTACTGCAGATTCTGCGAGCCTGGTTTTTTGGTAATTGGTGGTATCGCGTCACGTTCCTTTCTGGTTCCTTCGACTGCCTCTTTATGGTTTCTCTATTTTCGATTTCTGTGAACAATTCTATAATTTCATCATTTCATCATCACTCATCATTTTTCTGCTCGCTCATGATGGTAGCTCAAAGTGAAAGTCACATCCCATCCCCTGATTGTTCTATATTTTCTTTTGTTTTTTGCTGTGCATTTCAACAGGGGGGACCTTCTGCTTTAGATACATGTCGGTAATGATACAAAAAGCTGTTACGACATAACTGCAATAGCGACCCCCCCCCCCCCCCGCGATTTTTTGATTTTTTGAAACACCTCTCGTGCTTGCGATTTGGGACAAACAGCTGCTTTACACCGCTCGAGGCTAAGGCCGAGTGAGAGAGATTAACGCCCCCATTTTTCTCTAAATTTTTCTCACTGGCCGTACAGCGAGATGTCTAAATCCACAACTCCGACAAGTTGTTGACAACTCCGAGACAACCAAACTCGTAATGGCGGTAACACGCTATACATGCATCGACGGAAATATCTGATCTCATAAAAGCTGAGACAACTGAGCACAACATCCTTTTTCATCGGAGAAGCGTCGAGTTCCCACGTGTGCGTGCGCGCCAATCCACGCCGATAAGGAGGAGGAACAGGTGCGTGCGCAGTTGTACAATGAGCGCCTAGAAGAGAGCGGATAAGAAAATAAATTATCACTACATCTGTTTGCAGGATTACAACTGCATTGCTCGCTCCGTAAGGAGGAACAAGATTTTGCTTCCGCGCGCAGAAATCGAGCGGTTATTATTATTGCCGGCAATTGCACCGAGGGTATTTAACCCGATTGTTTCCGGCGGGAATGTCTTAAAATGACCTCTCAGAATAAATTTGTACGAATATATCGCTAACCGCTTGGCAATGCTCAGCTATTTCCGAAGGCAAAGAGCAGCTTTAGCTTGGTGGTGGTGGATGGTTAGCTGTGTTGTCTGAGGTTTTCTCTGGGTTTTCGCAAGACTTTCCAGACCAAACGAATGTCGGCACAGTTCCCCCTGAAGTAGGCCCAGGACGCTTACTGACCCCCCTGTCCCCCACTTCTTCCTGCTGTCCCCTCTCCATCTCGTCCACATCTCTACTCTGCTAATAGCCTAAAAGCAATAGGTAAAAAAGAAAGAAACAATAGCTAAAAAAAGGAACAGCTTTACAGAGTTCTCGAATATCTCACTTATCACTTTGGGACATTTCCTGCTCTTTTATATGTGAACAAAAAAAGACGAAAAAACATTTTCAGGCCCGATCGCTGTGCTTTCTTCGCGCCATCTTTATACAATACCATCAGCAGCAGCACAAAGAAGATATGAACCGGCATAGCCAGAAGGATGATGCCATTGGGCGGTGCCAAGATCGCTCTCAAGCGGCGTGACGAATTGAACCCGATTTGCATTGGGTGTATTCTGCTTGCGGTCCTTACTTAATTAAATAGAGGTGGCGCGCAGCATCGCCGACGCGCACTGTGAGAACGAGGCTTTGTTGTTCTGCTCGAAATATTTTTTAACCTGCTGGTCTTATTGGTTCGTGACGGTGGTTGCGTTTGCCCTTTCCCCGAGCGGTTTTCATGGTTGAGAGACGGAATCGGCGTTATGCCCGCTGGTTACGCCGCGGTGAAGTTTAGTGGCGTGTGCATGTGTTTGACATGGGATGGGAAAATACGAAAGCGTCGCTCTTTCCTGTTTTAACTTTGATTTCAAAAACGGCAATTGACAAGAAGTAAGTGTGAGGATTCTGCTCCTATACACTCTATAAAAGAGGTGCGGAACCAACCACCATGCCTGATTTGCTGCGAGTCTTTTTGGATAAATGCCACAAAAAGGCGTACGTCGCGCCTCCCCTCGAACCAGAGCGGTAATATTAGTGTATATAGTACATACGTGCCCATGTTCGATCTGACTCTACTAGCGTTGGTGGTAGCCAAGGTCGTGCTGAACACTGGGAGGTGGTGGGTTCGAACCCTACCACCGGCTGTTCTGTCTGAGGTTTTCCCTGGATTTTCCGATGACTTTCTAGACGAATGTCGGCATAGTTTACCCCTGAAGCCGGCCCAGGACGCATACTAATCCCCCTGTCCCCCACTCCTTGCTGCTGTCCTCTCTCCATCTGTCCACGTCTGTACGCCGCTCATAGCCACAGCCGCTTCGCGGCGCTAACACAGAATTTAAAAAATATGCATATATATATATAAATATATACATACGATACATACTCCTATACTGGTCAGGATTAAACCAATATTTTCCCCTCATATATACACCATAAAACCTCTCGGGGCTTTCCGATATTTATACGTGTCACATGATTATCCGCTACGTTAGCCAAGTATCAATGGAATATTCTGTACATCATCTCCGTATACGTCACAGTAGGAAACAACTTTATCTCACATGCATTGCGCCATGTTACGAATGTGGTATATACTGCATCTCGTGAGACGCCGTATTTCTCACGTTACATTACGTTGACGTACCATATCGTACGTTGCCGCCATATAATCTTGAAAGTTTCCCGACCTTATGATGGCGTAACATATATCCTCGATAGCTGCGGGCATTGTATCCTTGTCCCTATAATCTGAATCCAATATAAACGAGGTCGTATATCCTGTCAGTTGTGCAAGTTGACACCGTGTCACACTCGTTACATGCTGACACTCTTTACGTTACAGTTCATGCAGAAATTACATCTCACGACAGTGAAGAGGTCAGTTACCGTGTACTCACACGGGCGACATTCTCTAGAATACTTCGGCGGAAGATACGAAAAACGTCATAGTTTTCTGCTGTCACGTGAGCGTTCAACGTCGTGTCTTGAGATGCACTGCTAACCGTGGGGAGTATCCTGCGACACAGCCACAAGCTATTCCGTAGCAGACGACAGGAAAAGACGCTGAAGGTGTCATCTGCTAAGTGTCGTCTGCTAAGTGCACGGGGTGGAACTTCAACTCCCTGAGTAGTCATTTGCTTTTTCTTACTAGAATATTCCGTGAGGATGTCGCTTTATAGCTTTGGCTGTAACATAATTCACATACGAAGACCATGTAAGATCATTACTAAAAAGAACCAATGTATTTATATTCGCGAACAGTTTCTATCTGGAAAAGGTGTAGTTTATAACGGAGCTTCATTACATTCATCTTCCGAATATAACATGCAAGCTATACGATTAATGTCGGCTTGAAGTTGTTGGGCATCCAAAGGCGAAGAGACCTGTCTATAAAAGACGCAGTCATCTGCAAACAGCCTAATTTTGGAGTTCAGAGAAAGTGAATGTCATAAATGAAAATTAACCCCAAGACGGACTCAGGTGGATTTGAGTTAACTTAAAGTGCTGTTATCTATGTATTATAACGTATACATTATGCAATTATAATTTATTGTCCAAATTACTTCAATGAATCGAATAATTTTAAGTACGAGTCTGAAAGGTTGTCCTTGTTGTTTGCGTTACATATTACACCGTTCAGTCACGACGTCATGCTTAATTAAGAATGAATCTCAAACATCATTATAGTGTGCGTCAAAGACCATAAGAACGAAGCAAAGCAACCCGTGGCGTGACTAAAAAATATGACCTCGCTCACATCTGCGGAGTATGCAAAATAACATCAAGACCTCCAATAGGACTGGCTAAGCTAATTACATCGTCAGCCCCAGGAGGGGCCAACCTTGCATTATAGCGTGACTAATTTCTTCTAGGCATTGATGAGCATCTTTAATTCCGTTGGAAGTTTTATGGTTTAAGTGTCAGGGGCTCTCTGGACGCTCCAGGTTGCGGGTTCGAACCAGGTCAAGGACATATTAGGGGCGTCATATGGGCAGGGAACGTTAAACATAGACCCTCAGGAACTTATCGCGACGTAAAATTCAAAATTACCAACGTTAGGCATGTGGCATCAGGTTAGTTCAAAAGTACTGGGTGTATATGGCGAACACAACAGATGAGACATAATCAAATACGTATGTTTCAAATGTCTCCTTCTTCATCTTTTCCGGGTAAACAATGCCGCTAAGGAATTTCGGCTTGGTTCTTTTGGATATGACTCTTTATTTTCTGCCCCTATTTCGAGGCCCAACTTACCATATCGATAACGATGACGCTGCTGGTGCTTAGGGCAGCGAATCACTGTAGAGTTTAATTAAGAAAAAGATGACTGCATAATTGAACCTATTTATACGCGCTAAACGTAATGTATCGTTAGGAATGTACTGACGTGATGTACTACAGGCAATGTTACGTCATGCTATGCGCGTATAGTTATATGCGTTTACCTAATGTGACGTAATGCGATTTAACGCCTAAATTTTTGACATTGCGCGCCTCCTGCAAGTATCATTAAATGCGTGGGTACCCTAAATTAAACATTTAGGGTACTGGCCCTTCAATATGGTGCATTCTTCAAGCTGCTAACCTGGTACGCCAGCAAGATTTAAAAAGAGAGACCGATATAGCTAATTGCTTCCGGAACAGAGACAGCCGTGTCATTATCCGAGGAAGCAAGGAACAGCACTTTGAACGGTGGTCGCTTACAACTTGGGAGGTCATTCTGGTCCCGATTTGCATCTCATAAGGATGCGCACTTTGGTTGGCTGAAAGACATGCACTGTTTTCTGCTTATCGTTGCCTCGTCGGTCGCGTGTTGCCAGACAATCGAGTTGTGGTTCATTGTTGATCGTTACAGTGACAAATGTGCGTGTTTCGCAGTACACGTCCTTGCCATATCTACGCACGCGTAAAGTCTAATGCATCGCCTCAAGCGGAACGGCCGGGCCTTCTGAAGTGCACTTCACTGAAATTATAGGGTCTGACCTTTCCGCGTTAAACCCGATTCCGCCCGATTGTTCCCTCCTGAGTCAGTGTCGGACCGATTCGAGTTCAACTCTATTTCTCCCCGAATTCTAATCACGTATTACGTTGTATTATGTATCACGTGCACGATTTAGTAAAAGTCTGTGCGCTCGCTTGTATGATGAAAATAGTACCTGCCAGATGCTATTTTCATCATACAAGCGCACAGATACAATACACTAAACAACAACAAACAATAGACTTAATGGGATACATTATGTGGCGTTGGTGACTATAAATCGCGAGGAATGCATGTGTGATCAGCATGTCCATCTCAGACTACGGTCCGCTTGCTGAACAGAAAAAATAAAAAATGTTACCGGTTTCACCCGATTGTATCAATAGTTCCCGATTTCACCCTGAATATCAGATTTCAAAATGACTCAGGACCCCCCCCCCCCCTCCCCGAATCTTAGAAGGGGCATTTAACCCGAAAAAGTGAGACCCTATGACAATGACAAGATGGCTAAGAAGCAAGCGAGCTGGTGAAGTTGAAAGGTGGAAGTCACTGAGGCTTTGTGTGTATTTGTCCTTTCTATGTGTTCCAGCCTCAGGACATCAATTTCTCATGGTGAAGTTGATGCATAATGTAAAACCCCGAGGACTAGGGAACACGAAGGGACAGACACAACACGAAGTCTCAGTAGGTTGTCTTCGTATTGTGTCTGTCCCTTCGTGTTCCCTAGTCTCGGGGTTCTACATTATGCGTAGAAATATGCTACCTGCAGTTTTGTGATGAGATGTGATAAAGATGATAAAGAAAAAAAAAATGGAGATGCGAGTTACGACGAAATCGAACTGGCTACCCCAGTACGCTTACACACAGAAAGTACAAACAGATGAGCGAGTTAAAATGATGAAGTTCAACGTGTCGATCAAAAGTTTCAACCGAGTGAGTGTAAAATGTCGGAATCACTGGGGGCACACACAGCACACATTCAGCGAGTCATATCGAATGTCCATAAGCCCGGTTGTATACAGTTTTAGTAGCATTTTTTCTTTTAGATTCATTTTCGTTGCGTTACGGCGGTGCTCTACCATAATAAACTATCGCATCCTATGAGGTGGATAAACTCAGAGCACGTCCGAGCAACCTCCGCAGTTACAGAAAAACACGGACGTTACGGTCCAGAGCTCCCAAATCTGCCCTTTCTCGCGTGCCCACTCTTTTTTTTATAGCGGATAATGGCGACTTTGTTGGCTCACGTGACGTGTCCGTTCCTTGACCTTCGACGGACTTCGGACGGAAACAACAAAAGTCGTGATCTGGATGAGGGAGGAGGTCTTTGTTATTGAGAGAGAAGGTGGGTAGATGATTCCCGAGGCCGCATTTTGAGAGAGAGAGAGCTTTCTTGGAGTGAATTGTGGGGAGGGATATTTTGTTATGCGAGATACTTATATAGCGGTGATTTTGAGGAGGGGATGTGGAGGTGGTGGGATGGGTGGGTGATTTATGGTGGTACGAGGGGTGCATTTGTTTGGTTTCGGTCGTTGGTGGTGATAGCTGGGGTGTGCTTAGCGTTGGTTTTTCCTCTCTCTCTCGTCTCCTCCTCCTTCCTCTTCTTGGTTCGATCTTCTTCTCCTTGTTTTCTTTTTTCTGCGCGGCTAATCTGTGTGGGAAATCGTGATTTCGTGCTAGAGAATTTGTGATCGACGTAGTGTTCAGCCTTTTTTCTTTTCTTTTTTGCTCAACTTTTTCATCCTTTCTACGCGTGTGTGTTTAGGCTTTTGTCGCTGTGTCCACAGTCCCCCCCCCCTTTTTTTTTTCTTTTTCCAATTAATCAATCTTCAATCGATCTTTTGTCTCTGTGTGTGCTTATGATGAGTGTTAATTGGGTTTAATTTCGCGAGACGTCGCAGCTAGTGAGTAAATTTCGCAGTTCCAGGATACTGGAGCTTGCAGCGCTGTTCGAAGAATGATGAAACCATCATCATTCTATTCACTTGTTTCTGATCATCTTTCAATTTGTTGAACTGGGTTATTTGAACGATTATTCGAATCCCTCACGCGCCTGTCAGGAACGCAAAACTCAGGAAAGAACGCGTACAGTAATGTCTTCGATAGAAAGGTAAACGTGTGCAAGTAGACATGTTTGTGTGAGTCACAAGCTGCGAAATACATGTATGTCGTCATTCGCACGCATTGTCTAAAAAAAGAAGAAGACACATTCTGGTACCCTGCATATTCGAAGAACAGTAGGTACCATAGTCTACAGAACAACATCGGGCAGACAAAATGGTGCACAAATGAAAATTAGCCTCAGCATTTCAATTACATAAAAACTGTCTCTACAACCTCTGAATTGTCAAACCATGTGCACAGTTAATGCGTCGACTATGTGACCCAGTTTACTGATACTCGTCCATTGTTCGAAATATCAGATGATTCCTCTCGCATCCTTGTGGAAACTTGCTATCATGCCAGCGTTCTGTCACCTTCTTCCCTGATATTTGCGATTTCCTCTCTTCAAAAGGTTTGCTTCTCACTTCTGTTTATTAAAATCGTGTGTGCTGTTCATGAGCTGCGTGTCCGTCGTCCGTTTCCTGTGCCTATGCCTCAAGCTCAAGGTACACACCTTCAAACCCCATAATGGAAAACCAGCTAGCTGCGTGGCTTCATCTCCCTCGCTATATACTAGGCGATAAAGCGGATGTACAAAGGCTGATGTACGTTTGCAGATAAGATATTCATAGATACGAATTTTGAAGACAAAAGAAAGATTCGTAGATACGTTAACAGGAAACTCCCATCATGACATATCATACCCACATCCTCTGCGTTTCTACACGCACGTGAAATCCTCCGTGTCACAGGTTTATCTGTCGGAAAATGGAGAATCCAGCGATTTGTCGAAGGTATATATAGATCGAAGCAAAAGAGTCAGCTCAGAAAATGGTTAAAAATTGGGCTGTTCGGTACAGCATACTTTAAAAGCGATAAAAAACCCCTGTTTGTTGATTTGTTCCCCGGCACGGGGTTTTTTATCGCTTTTAAAGTCAGCTCAGAAGCCGCCGATATTTCGAACAGGGACGGTAATTCAACCTACCCTTCGAAATATGGGGCATTTGCTACAATACACGTTTATATGGACGTCCAGTCGGGGAAACTAGACTCGCGTTTGGTGTTGTCATATTATAACATCGGAGTATTATAGTTTGTTTCTTCGTTTGCTACTCAGCTGGTTTGTTAGTGTTGGTTGTCAAACACTTTTTCGTGTTGTTTGGCGGTATGACCATTTGGTTTCATAGCTTATGTATCTTCTCGCGCGTGTGTTAGTACGTTCTTTTAAACACTGCACAACACTTGGTTACAAATCATATCTGCTTATTCACATACTATCTTTCTAATCCAATGAATGGGGCCTTCCGGTAGAGTACGTAAAAATTTTAAATTTGGAGCCTTAGAATTTCTGTTTTTGAATTAATATAATTTCCTCTCGTTTCGTTGCTGTTTGTTTGCATATGATGTGATGTGACAGAAGAAGAAAAAAAAAAGATTTTGTTTGCATGTTCTAAAGTGCCTCTGCTTATGCCTTGTGCCTGTAGTACACAAAAGTAACCAAATTCCTGATTGGTTCACTCGCTTCATTCGCTGCTTATCAATAGCTGTAACGTCTTATCATGACAAGAAAAGCCGAGCACACGTCATCCTCGCGTTTTTTTTTTTTTTTTCTCCCTTACTGTCTCCATCTCCTTCTTTGGCTTCCCCTGATCTCCCGCACCAATGTCGCGCACGTATATACACGACGGCTAGACGTCTGCGGACCCTTAAACCTGTCCATAGTCCACATTAATCTGTCGTCTCACTGACGAAATACAGCTGCGAGAAGCACGATTATGTCTCGAAACGTGACGCATATCACCATACTTGGCTTTCTTCATCGCCGGCATCGGTATGCTGTTTATTGAAACACTGTTCAACATTGTCCACACGCCTTTGGCTCGACATGAAAACGGTCGTGAAGTTTTGAATGGAACGCCATTCACGAAGTGACGTTTATTTATACTGTTCCGCACAAAACGTGCTTTCTGTGTGAGTTAGAAAGCGACCTTTCTGTACCGCAGGATTGTTTATTTTTTAGCCACGGAACACTGGGAAGTACTGTCCCTCTCTCCTTGTGGAGGGTTTATTTCCCCTTTCCATTTTTGGTAATCCTGCTCGTGCTTGAGGACGATGTCATGGACAGTGTTTGACGCTCTCTTGATGCGTTCGAGAATGAAGTGGCTTGTTAGATACGCGGTGTTACGTTGCCTCTTTAAATGGGGTTATCTCTTTTGCATGTCCATCGTCGAAACGGGAAAGTGAAAAAGAGGGTGTGAGAACATGTAGATGTGTTTCGAGAGAAGAATTTGTTGGACGTGGTACTTTGAAGTCTCGCGATATACATATCTGATAATGTACAGTTCCCCCAGAGAAACTCGAGCTGTTTCTTGCCGTCCTGCAGTGTCTCTTTCAAGGGTCACATAATTTGAGTCGGAAAGAGCAACTAGGACGAATTTAATTCGTGTATTTCTATGCGCACTACAACCCGATAATTGCTCGCCACGGCGTCACTTTCTGCGATGTCCCGCAATACACAGCTATCCTGCAGATGGTTGCAAACCTCTAGTCGGTGCTCGCGAAAGTGCACCTTCGGCAAAGGCTTCCAATGGCTTTTTTCTGAGAACAGCGTGAAACTTCGAGCGATAATTCAATTTCATTTTAGCGAGGATTTACGGTATAACGGTCGAAGAAGCAATTAATCGGACGATCATTAACGCCACTCGGAATAATATACGGTGGCGCTGAGAAGAAATGCGAAAGGGCTATGATCGAGTACGATGTGCGATTGTGTCATAACATTACACAAAGAAATGCGGAAAAAGAGGATGGTGTCACGACGTGGACACCAAAGATACCCAAACAACAACACCAAAACCGAAATTGTCGACGAGAACTCTGAAGGAAGATATTCGAGCGGTGCCGGACTTTCTCGGGCTCTTGTCACTCGTGTGCCACGAGTTAAATTAAATTTTAATGTTAAAATGTTAAATTTTTTACTCCCTTTTAGGTGTAATCCGGTGGTGTCATAACTCACCCCCTAAAGGGTGTATGGGAACACCCCTAGGAGGGATACACCCTCCAGGAAAAGGGTGTTCTCTGTTCGACCAAAAACACCCTTTTCGGGTGTATTCCAGAAGTGCCATATAACTCACCCCCTTAAGGGTGTATATGAATGCCCTGTGCAGCATTACACCCTCCAGACGGGCTTTAAGATTTCCAGTCAGCATCTAAAAAAAAAAAAAAAAAATTGACGCATAAGGTGATGTATGCATAGAAATATGTGCTCCTCAACACCTCTTTTACACCAATGCTCAACATATGGTGTAAAGGAGGAGTTAAATTAAGGTTACACCAATTTAACACCCAAGATCGGAAATATTTTCTTCGTGCTGGTGTAATTTGGGAGTAAAGATATGGTCACACCCTAATTACACCCTCTTTACACCCAAAAAGGAGTAAAAAAATTAGGAGTGTGGCGTGCTTCTAAAGGTAAGAGACGACAAAAAGGAAAAGTCTTCATGGGTTGCTCTGGTGACGCGCCTCTATGAAAAGATTACAGACTCCTTAAAAAGGTGCTCTCGAGATCCGATAACGCACATTGCTTACTTAGCGTCAACTAATATCACTGTTACTCGAGAAAACCTCCTATCAGTCGACGTGGTTGAGAGTCAGATAGCGGTAATACCCCGGTCACAGGGAAAACTGGATGTCATTTCCACCGAATGACATTCGTAGTGGATGTCACTATTTTCGCTGTCACACCCCGAGCACCACAGTGTACTGTCGAAAGTCGAGTGCAGTGGGGGTGGACGGGTATGTGGAAGGCCTTGGACAGACCCGTGAAACTAAAGAACATTGGTAAGGCACGTACCGTCCACCCCCATCGCACTGGTAACGTCTCAATACGGCCGAAAGTCTCATTACAGCCGAAAATCCTTTAATCCCCAAGGGTCTCATTACGGCCAAAGTCTCATTACGGCCGAAAGTCTCATTACGGCTGAAAATCCTTTAATCCCCAAGTGTCTCATTACGGCCAAAGTCTCAATACGGCCGAAAATGTCATTACGGCCGAAAATCCTTTAATCCCCAAGTGTCTCATTACGGCCAAAGTCTCAATACGGCCGAAAGTCTCATTACGGCCGAAAATCCTTTAATCCCCAAGTGTCTCATTACGGCCAAAGTCTCAATACGGCCGATGGTAGTCTCATTTCGGCCGAAGATGTTTCATTACGGCCAAAAAGAAAAAAAGAAGCATCCACCATATTAGCCATCGCTGCGTTTTATGCTTCCCCAAGTGTGTACGAGGCGGTGTGCCCCCACGGCTTGTGTCACACAAAACGGTTCATGCACACAATACTGCGACACAGTTGCGTGCAATTCCCTCGTGAAAAATGTTCTTATTCCCATATGTATCTGTTACGCCATTCTCTCTCAATATTCGAGCAACATTCTACTCATTGGTTCTGCGAGCAAACTGTCTGTGTGTGTTCTGAAAACGTTACTCCACAAGGGCATGTGTACCAGGAGCCACATGACCTATGACCATGATCTTTTCACCTCCTACTGCCCTCTCCCCATCTGTGCACATCCGTACGCCGCTCAAAGCCGGAGTTGCTTCGCGGTGCTAACACGGAATAAAAAAAAAAAAAAACGCTTTTATCTCGCTCTACATTTTAGAGCGCTCCTATATCCACTTGGACCGGTTATGAAGCATTCGAAATGCCCGCACGCTCCCTTTTTCTGCGACTTTCTAACCATCATTCCAGTCACACAGCAAATGATAATTCGTTTCTTGCTGCTGCTGCTCTCTATATACGCATAGCGATGGAAGAGAATTTCGAGAGCCTTGAACTCGAGTGTCCACGAACTCTCTCTACGGGGCGTGATGTGGCAAATCCTTTGGTAGAAACGTGCTTGAAGCGACTCTAACTCGGCGCGTAAAAACAAGTTTCCACGCGTGGCTCCACCCGCGCTAATCTTGTTTGAAACAGCCCCTTTAGGATTCGCATTTTTTACTCGCTCCTCGATTCACGCGTTAAAAAAAAAACAAAAAAACAATAAAAACACGCGTGTTCGGAGGCCGATTTTTAAAAATAAAACCTCATTTTTATAATATTCGAACATACTGTAAACCTATTTTTATTCGCGAGGTATTGATTTTCGCGAATCGCGCCTTCAGTCATTTACGAAATTATTCGCGAGTATTTAATTTCGCGGTTCCAGGGCTGTTTCGTTTCGCGGGATGAACGTCAAGCTGTTTTCGCGAGTACAATTTTTTCGCGATGTTTTAGCAGTCGCGAAATTCGCGAAAATGAATACATCGCGAATAAAAATACGTTTACAGTATATAGAAGGAAATTCTTATATTTTTTTAAAAGAAATTCCTCGCTCATAGCCACAGCTGCTTCGCGGCTCGAACGCGGAACTATAAAAATTCCTCGTTAGCGCCGCGATGATGCAGCTGCGGATATGAGGGATATATATGGACAGACGGAGAGAGGACATGTGGGTTAGTATACGTACGTCCTGGGTCGACTTCAGGGGGAATTGTTGCGGCATCTATCTGGAAAGATCTATCGGAAAACCTCAAAAAGCACAGCTAGTGGTATCGGATTAGAACCCACCCCCTCTGAGCTTTCAGCACTACCTTGCCGCTGGTAGGATGCCGTATCCACTCGGACAATGCCGCTGCTGTGATGTACGTATATAAATCCTGACTCGTTGAGATATTCGCAAAATGCCCCGCGTATTTAGATATGACAAGCGTGGTCGGAATCGCCTAAGCGCGCTACGTCTGGCTCCACTTTATGTGTGTACCACACTATAGCTAGTGCAATCAGAAGCATGTGTTTGACGATGTGTGCTCGTGATGTTACGAGGGAAAGGTAAACATCTCTTCGGGGAAAGGGCCTTCATGGTTCCGGCTCCAAAGGAATTAAATTAAGTGTCTTTGAAGGCTTTCAGGACGCTCGTTCAGTGTTTAGGTTTGACGTTATAGTGTTTGCGAAGGCCACCAGGTGGCGAAATTGCAACATGCTCTCTGGATTTGATCGTAAATGGCTTTCGTTGGTAATTTCCCCTGACTTAAATGTTGTGATTGCCCGCCAGGTGGAGATGGTTGCTTCCCTCATTGTTTATTAGCCTATGTGTGAAATAAGCAGAAGTCTTAGCGCGTTGGTTGAACATACACCGGCACCACCTTGTGTCTCCTTCCTGTGTTGCTCCGATTTTTGATTTTTTTATTTCCTCCGGAAATTTCCCTCGCGGCAACATCCTTAAATTAACTGAACAAAAACTTATACGAAACAGGAACACTAATGCTCGGTTACGCGTTACAAACACTAAAATGGTTTTGCTTGTATACTTTCTATCTGGGTACTTCTATGTCATCTATCTGTTGTATCTGTTCCTTTCCCTTTCACTGCTGTGTACCATTATGTAGACATACAGCGAATCTGGACACTTGTTTTCTTTTTCGTCAGTTGTGGTTTTTCTTTTCTGTCCTGGCAAAACCGATGTTTAAAAAAAGGATACAACGACGTACGTGAAAAGGACCTTTTTCACATACGCCGTCGTATCCTAGCGGCTCTACAGCGAACCACGATCGGCGGGTGCCAAAACAAATCCACGTGGGTGTAGCACAAAGGACCAAAACCGGTCCGGAGTGGGACCGATGAGCTGTCGTCGTTCGTGCGGTCTCCCCATTGGTCCCCACTTCTGTCGTCTTCATACTGCGCCATCTAGTGAAGACGGAGATAACCCTGTCCGGCACCTCAAGGTCATGCGCATGCGCCGTTGCGAAAAAGGTCCATTAAGAAAAACGCAACATTTGAGCTCCCTCAACGCCCCAAGCAACGATTTTAAGACGGCAGTTGACAAAGCGACAGGTGGTGGCGCCACAGTACAGAGCATGCTAGCAGACGACAATTCGACGATTTTCATTCGCACACGGCCCTAGAACTACCGAGAGCTGGACCGATTTTTTTATTCAATCAGTGTCCTCGGCTGAAACTTTAGGGAATGACACAATTTTGGTAGCGATATCGTCAAGAGAAGCACTGTCATAGAACGTGTCGTTCCCTCGAGAAAAGCAAGAGGAACATGCCTGTATAGCTGCTTTGCAAAGGTATTCCGCGTGACTTGTCTGATGTTTGCCAATGAAATTTCTCAGACGCGTAGGGCGGTGTGTCTGAACTATACTGTTTACCCAGCCGCAGTTTCTGTTTCTCGCCTCTAAGGCCACCTCGCGTGCTATAGGTTCGATCCGCAGCTTGGTATCCGCAACTTAACTGAACCACTCCTTTTTTTTTAATGTATGTAACGTATGTAACAGTTATTAACCTTATTGACAACAGCACTGCCTGCACCTCGAGGAGTCTGCATGTCTTATTCCATCGAGTTCAGACTCCCCGAGGTTCTCTACACGGAAGACGCATATACTATTGCCCTTCTTAGGTAACCATATTGGAGTCCATCCCAAGGAAGTACCTTTCTATCCTTCTTCAGGGATCCTTAGTCGGTTGCGTTGACTGCGTGCAGAGTCCATCTCAATTCCTTCTCAAAAATGCAACCATACAACTGCTTATTGTTTTAATCATCCTGTCCTCCTGCTGGCTGTTACTGCGTTACGTCACCCTACGTGGACAACATAGCAAATGCAGACTTGAGGTCAGTTCTGCACTTAAAACGATCCGCAGTATAGTGCTGTGTGGGTGCCCAACACTCTGCCATGGTCCAATGTCTTCTATACCGCGCTATCTGGTGCCTTGTACCTCGCACTGAAGCCAGCTTGTAAGTAAATGGAGCGCCACCACACAAGGACCTCGGCACGGCCGGAAGCATTTTTCGTCGTCGCTATATGTCCTTCTGTCCAAATAGAGCCATTCATTGCGGTCTTTGTTCGTGGCCAGGAACAAAGAAAGGAAGTTGTTTTTAGATAACTATTACTACTCCCATTATGGTCATTCGTGGGATGACAAAAAGGCGCAGACATTGTTCGTACTTTCAAGGCTTTAACAGACCGTACAAAATAACGGGAATGGAGTAAAGGTACTTTCTAAATGACAATTCGTGGGTTTACGTTGCGAGACAAGTGTGATCATGAGCTTTCTATGGATGCGTCTTGAACGAATTGAGAACTCTATGCGTTTTTTTTTTGTTTCTTCTTTTTTTTTTTTGTACTGCGTTGCAAGGAACTTTGCTGCAGTGATGCACAGTACGGTTGAGTACTACCTCGAATAGACGAGCTGTCCATTGGCCTTGAAATGCGCTACTTTTTTGCCTAATAGTATAACTTAGAAACTACCATTTTGTACAGTGCCTGTCATAACTATTTCTATTGAAAACTATGACTGTCGCGGTTATACCTCATTGCTCAAAAGAGAACTATCATAGCTATACCTTAATTTTCCCGTTCCCCAAAAAACCTACTGCCTTCCTAAAAGTAGCGACCACATCTCCTTTCCTTGTGCCCAAAATCACACCTCCAATTCTGTTACGTCAATGTAACTCCAGCAGGACGCCATGTTATACCTCATAACTATACTATATAGGGCCCGAAAATTTAGGCACTAAAAACGGTGGGAATAAGCAGCAAAATAGGCAATAAAATACAACAAATAGGCACGTTAATCCGTTAATCTGATATACACTCTTTGCCTTTGTTGGTGCTTCAGAATCCAGGAAAAATCCGCATCCAGGAAAAAAAAGCTACGGTAACGTACAAGCTTTTGACTTCTTGTACCACGCGATATTGAACACTACTTTGACTTCTCCGCCCTCGAAGCTCTCGAAAGGCAAAGAAAGGCCAAATCTTTTGATCAAATATTCCCGAATCTCTTCTACCAAACCACAGGGTAGTGAAGGAAACCAAACGTAAAAGAAGAACAAAAGGCACAAACACGTACGCAGAAACGAAAAGCAAACTGCGGCACTCAGCGCGAGACTGAAAGACGCACTGCGTACTTGTACCTCTAACAAAGACCGTTATTGCATGTAAAAATGCTATACAATTCAATGATAACGTCTATACGCTTGGTCTCTGTGTTCGTCTTTTACGCGTCCTCAAGATCGAGGTATTCTTGCACTGTGAGTCGATAAAGGAGCCAGGCAACCGCCAAAATGTCGCAGTTAGGCGTTTATATTATAGGCATCTATTTGCAAATGCCTAAAATTCCGGGCCCTGCTCATAACAAAAGATCAACGGGAGGAAGGGGGTACACTCTAAGAAAAAAAAAGGAGTAAAATAGGGAGTAATTGCAGCTTTTACTCCCCTAGACTGAAGTTACTCCCCATTTTAGTCCCCTAACCCCGACATTTACTCCCCAGGACTGCAAATTGTCACTGAACTTCGCGAATGGTCTTCCGATTGCAACAGTCTACGTAAATGTGTGCTATTCGTGGATTTCATGGCATAAGGTTGTATAACTCAGACAGCGTAGCAATATTCCAACCACGCAGAGTAAGAAACAGTTAGCGCTTCTTTCTTCGCAAATTGTGCCCTATGTATTGATTGATTGATTATGTGTTTAATGGCACAAAGGCAACAAAGGCCATAGAGCGCCAAAACCATGGTGAGTGTGTCGGAGATGATTATGGGAAAGCTGATGTGAGAGAGAGTGTGTGGTAGTTAAAACCTATCTACAGGTATGAGGTATGAGCGATGATTGATTGACCAGGATAAGAGAGAGAGGGGGATGACGATAACAAGCGAGCATGGCAGTTAAAAGCTATCTATAAGTGTGACAATGAGATATTTACATGAGGAGTTTGGTGATATTGGATAAAAGCGGAGCAATGCTTATCATCTACATCTGACTAAGAAACCCACACGTGGTCAAAAATTTGATTACGTTATCAAACGGCACAAAAGGGGTGTCACCCTATGTATGGCGCAAAATTTTATATCACTCGATATATCACGGTTGAAGGTTTGATTAATTCAAAGTATTTTCATGCATGCACACGAATTATGTACCTGGAACTGTTAGAACAGAGCGTGAAATGCAGTCTCCACCCTGTGACATTCATTTACTCCCGAAGGGGACTATTTTTTGTGGCAATGCATTTAGTCCCCAAAAGGAGTAAAATTACTCCTTTTTTTTTCCCTTAGAGTGTAGTTGGTGTACGTTCGTGCTGTCTGAGTGCTATATACAGTGTAGCGTCAAAACAAAAGAACTGTGGCGCGTCTTGTTTTTTTTTAAACACTCATATGTTTATTTTAAAAGAGACATTTTGACGCTGAATATACACATAGCGCATGCACAGCACGTGCATAGAATCCCACGTGTATCACGCGAAATGTTTATCTGTTCATATCCAGAACAAAGTGCAATGTTTGTTTTCCAGTTGCATTTTCTACGGCACATTCAGCCCCATTTATTTCGCTCCTAACAGATTAAAACAACGACCGGTGTTCGCGTGAACACCACGTAGCAAATGACACCACCATCGCAGCAGCTGCGCGCGAGAACGGCCTTGAAGCGACGCTTTTCGTAACACATTTTGTATATCAACATTGAAATGGGGATGGAGCCTTCATTATAAAAGACGGCGCGGAATGTTTGAGTTCCGCCGTGCCGCATGTTGCGTTCGGATAATGTCTCCGCGCTGCTCCACCCACCCAATTGAAGAGCGCATAATAGTGGTTGTCGCTATATTTAACGGCCTCAAGGTCGTCCTCTCAAAATGCTCTCGTGTGAGCGACAACGTAAATGATGGCAAGCGAGAGAATTACATTTAAAAAGAGACAGTCCGGAGACGCCCAACGGTTGTGTGTCGTGCGCTGTATACACCTGTACACTTTTATCCGGCGTATAACTTCGGGCGAAGCGTTAGAAACAGAATCCTCTTGTAGATCGGGGATCAGTCGTTCTCGTGAACCAAAGCTGTGTATTCGTATAGATCTCAACATTAACCCCCCTCCGTCGTCTCTCACTCCTTCCATCTATGCACGCACATCTGTATACGCCACCCATAGCTACAGTTGCTTCGCGGCGCTAACACGGAGTGAAAAGCAAGATCTCAATACAACGCATTATCGCGTAAAGATTTGAAAAAGAACGGGGAAATACAGTCAACCCTCGATTTATGAACACCCTCGGTTCCCCGAAAAATCGTTCATAAATCGAGGGATTCATAAATCGAAAATTCCGTTAAGTGAGTACTATCGAGCAAATAGAACAGTATTTCCGAGTTGGGATTGTGTTTATAATGCAATATATTGTGTAATTTTGCTTTCGACCATGCCTTCTGCTGTGTCAATCTCACAAAGAACATGTGTTAGCGCATTCACACTCTGTTTATTATGCAATACTAAATTGTTTAATTTCGCTTTGGACCATGCCTTCCGCTGTGTCAATCTTCGAAAGAAGAGATGTCAGCACATTCGCACTCAACTGGTCTCGGATTTCCTCTGGGATTTTTAACCTACGTTTATTAATCTAAGGGTGACAGCGGATTTCACCAATTGAGGTCAGGAACATTTCTGGAAAACCCGTTTGTTGTTGGGATTTCGAGGGGTTAAGAACCCAGGGTGCAATACCTGGAAAACGTCTTTTTTTTTTTTTTTTTGTAAACGTAAGGATCCGTTCATAAATTGAGGGCAAAAACGCTGGGCAACTCCTAGTTGGTTCCTAGAAATTCCATTCATTATTCGAATATCAAGGTTCATAAAACGAGGGAATTCATAAATCGAAGGTTCATAAGTCGAGGGTTGACTGTATATTGACCCGAGCGCTTCTGTGGTGTCGCTCTTACTTGCAATGCTTGCTCGGCCCCGTTTTGCGTTGCGCTTGTTTCACCGTGACTGTCGAGGTCTGCAATTAAAGAGCGGCTAACATATTGCGCCCAGTTGTTGCCAGATTCGTTTCGTCTTTCCTTTCGCTTTTGACTGTGCACGATGTAACGTAAATGTGTAACGTGTAGGAAAACGGCAATAACTTACGCGAGGAAACTGTATGACAGCTGATGATAAGGCGAGCTTCATAGCCGAGCTCGGCTCGTTCGCGCTGAACGCGTGACGCCTTGATTGAGGGTTGATGCGCGGTTAAACATCGACCATTCACGTGGATGGACGGACTGTCATTTTTACTCGCGTCCCCTTCACCAGAGCGCGATGAAAAGCGTTGTGATGTCTGCTAACCCTGCTGAGGCGCCGTTGGTTCTACAAGTACGTCGTCTGCTGTGCAAGCCGTTGGTCTATGTTAGAACCAGTGTTGTACCCGCTACCCGAAAAAGGTAGCGCAATACCGATACGCGCTACCTGAGCAAAAAGTAACGAAATCCCGATATCGTTACACGTACCTAAAAGTAGCGGAATACCGCTACCGTTACCCGTAAAAAGTAACGCGATACTTCGTGCGCTACTTTTTAGGAAAGAAACAAACAGTATCGTTGATGACGTACTTCAAACGTCTTAAAATAATAAAATAAAGCAATATCTCAAAATAATAAATCGACGTCCAATGGAGGTTACACGTAGGTTGCCTGAAGGCTAAAATTTTGAAAACCGTTTTTTTACAGATTTACTAAAGCCTACTCGATATCCTGCATATCTTTTTCTCTTCCTCTAAAGCAAATAAAGCACAAAGCAAGTCTACCGATAAAAGGCTCAGCAGCTTTGTCACAAAAAGAACTCTGATTGCCCGGAAGGAGAAGTTAGTAAACATACCATGGTGTGCTTTTTCAAATTGGACGTTGACTTCCTTGACGCACAGATAAAGCTTTCCCACCGAGGCGCATAGTAGACATCTGAACACCACGCTACTGTTTTGTACTGTAGCAGGCCATGGTCCCTCCGTTGCAGCGGACAAGAAATGGCAACTGTCAAGCACCTGAGCGCACGTGGTGGAATGTCATGACTCATAGCTAGGGAGGACGGCTCCAGAATGGAGTGACGTCAGTTTCGTCAGTCAGTGACGTCAAGAAGGTTCATCCCAAATAGGGAACACGTGGAGGACACATGTTCCCTATTTGGGATGAACCTTCTTGACGTCACTGACTGACGAAACTGACGTCACTCCATTCTGGAGCCGTCCTCGCTAGCTATGAGTCATGACATTCCACCACGTGCGCTCAGGTGCTTGACAGTTGTCATTTCTTGGTTGTCCGCTGCAATGGAGGGACCATGGCCTGCTACAGTACAAAACAGTAGCGTGGTGTTCAGATGTCTACGATGCGCCTCGGTGGGAAAGCTTTATCTGTGCGTCAAGGAAGTCAACGTCCAATTTGAAAAAGCACACCATGGTATGTTTACTAACTTCTCCTTCCGGGCAATCAGAGTTCTTTTTGTGACAAAGCTGCTGAGCCTTTTATCGGTAGACTTACTTTGTGCTTTATTTGCTTTAGAGGAAGAGAAAAAGATATGCAGGATATCGAGTAGGCTTTAGTAAATCTGTAAAAAAACGGTTTTCAAAATTTTAGCCTTCAGGCAACCTACGTGTAACCTCCATTGGACGTCGATTTATTATTTTGAGATATTATTTTATTTTATTATCTTAAGACGTTTGAAGTACGTCATCAACGATACTGTTTGTTTCTTTCCTAAAAAGTAGCGCACGAAGTATCGCGTTACTTTTTACGGGTAACGGTAGCGGTATTCCGCTACTTTTAGGTACGTGTAACGATATCGGGATTTCGTTACTTTTTGCTCAGGTAGCGCGTATCGGTATTGCGCTACCTTTTTCGGGTAGCGGGTATACAACACTGCAATGCACCAAGAAGGTTCATCCCAAATAGGGAACACGTGGAGGACACATGTCCCTACTTGGGATGAACCTTCTTGACGTCACTGACTGACGAAACTGACGTCACTCCATTCTGGAGCCGTCCTCCCTAGCTATGAGTCATGACATTCCACCACGTGCGCTCAGGTGCTTGACAGTTGCCATTTCTTGGTTGTCCGCTGCAATGGAGGGACCATGGCCTGCTACAGTACAAAACAGTAGCGTGGTGTTCAGATGTCTACTATGCGCCTCGGTGGGAAAGCTTTATCTGTGCGTCAAGGCAGTCAACGTCCAATTTGAAAAAGCACACCATGGTATGTTTACTAACTTCTCCTTCCGGGCAATCAGAGTTCTTTTTGTGACAAAGCTGCTGAGCCTTTTATCGGTAGACTTACTTTGTGCTTTATTTGCTTTAGAGGAAGAGAAAAAGATATACAGGATATCGAGTAGGCTTTAGTAAATCTGTAAAAAAACGGTTTTCAAAATTTTAGCCTTCAGGCAACCTACATGTAACCTCCATTGGACGTCGATTTATTATTTTGAGATATTGTTTTATTTTATTATCTTCAGACGTTTGAAGTACGTCATCAACGATACTGTTTGTTTCTTTCCTAAAAAGTAGCGCACGAAGTATCGCGTTACTTTTTACGGGTAACGGTAGCGGTACCCCGCTACTTTTAGGTACGTGTAAAGATATCGGGATTTCGTTACTTTTTGCTCAGGTAGCGCGTATCGGTATTGCGCTACCTTTTTCGGGTAGCGGGTACAACACTGGCAAGCATGACTAGCTGGGCTCAGAAGGCATTTGCAAAAAATGTTTGCGTTTGGCATTTAGTCAATCGAAACTTAATCACATTTATCAAATTTTGTCACCACCACAGGGCACCACATGGCGCTGTACAGACGTTGCGATGTACTTGAATACATTTACAGTACGGTACTTCGTACTGTACCTCAAGTACCATTGAAGCAGAGTACATTATTTTGGGTTCTTCGCCCATCACTGGTACATTGCAATGAACATACACACCAAATGCACATCGCCTGCTGCGCGTTATGTGCCAGAGTGTACTATATGACTGCGAAACAGAACTGTCACTCTTAGCAACACTATTGACCGAACGCGGACGAAACAAAAGAGTGCCACTGTTTGCGTACAGAGGGCGTGACCTTCGGTCTATGGTGCGTCGTATTCCACTGTCGATAACGTGAAAGGTGGAAGTGACGAGATGGGGCAGTCCCGTTGTCTGCGCGTGAGAGTTTTGTGGTTGTCATTGTACATTTATTTTTCTCAAGCTGGGATATTCGACCGTGGATACACAGACGATGAAAGCAGCAAGGTGCTGCAACGGAATGTCAAACCACGGCTAAGACAACTCTGTGATACGTTGCTCAGAGTCGTCCTGTGGAATATAGCTCGATAGAATTCGCAGCAAATTATCAATAATTGAAATCTACAAAGTTTAAGTTCTGCGAAGCAATCAAACCACCAATACGAGATAAAACTTCGTGATTACGTTTTCTCAACATAGCCATCAACCAACTTGATCTCATGTGCCGCTAAAAGTGTCAAAAATGGCGTTCTCAGACGTCGCTTTGCTGGATGCACACGTATATGATATCTACACGTGAGTGACAACCCTAATCCCAAAATCAGTTGCCAGCTGCAGAATTAAAACTCAGACGAAATCTTCAGAATCCCACCGAGTTATGTCATTGCAGTCTACGTGCCTCCCACAATACTGTTTCTTTATGTAACGTGCAAGCATCGTAAGTTTAATTCCTCTAGTCATGACGTAATGGGGGGGTGCCCAATCTAGCCAAGGAATCGCAATCTTTCTGGAAACATTGCTCCTCGAAGATGGATCTCCTCGCCACAGCTGGAGTGTACTATACCACCGCTGCTGATTGTGCCAACGCCACCTAGATACAGAAGGTCTGCTTAATGCCTCCTCTCACTCCTTCGCACGTAGACATGCAAAGTCTGCCAATCGCAGCAGTCACAGCCAAGATGTCAGCCAATCGTCGCAGACGATTCTGAAACAAAGGCTTTCTATGGATGCCAGTGGCTGCCCATGCGTCTAGTGGGCGCTCGTTTCAAAAGCTACGGCCGCTGAAAGCAACGTCGACTCTTAATTGTTACGTCATGTCCCTCAAGCGAACAGACTTTGTCTCTGGGTGTTCGGCTGTGCAGGGCGAAGAACGGATACGCGCGCTGTTGCTGTAGGAGAGAGACTCCAGAGTTCCAAGTGACGTCATCAACCCATGAAGAATCCGAAACTACGCAGTTTTGCGGGTTCTTTGGAAAATTCGCGGAAGCGAGCTTTGTTCGCTGACGATTTTTGTTTTTATCGTACCGTGTCTTTGAGCGAAGTTGATTTATAATGAAATTTTTTTTTCTTTGTCTGTAGCGGCATGTCTGTAGCGGCATAGTAGCGGTATGTTCTAAGCTGGATGACAGCCACCACGTAGAATGCGGATGCGCCCTTTTCTGGATTGGTCTACAGTGAACCCTCGTTATTATGACCATGGTCGTTCCCGAAAATTTTTGTCATAATGCGGAATTGTCATATTAACGGGCGAGATTTGCAGAGGTTCCACAGCATTGTCCCCCAAGAGTATGGTCATAAAGCGCGTATGTCAGATTATCGGGGGTCATATTAACGAGGGTTCACTGTATTGGCTATATTTACTATCTCACTGTGATTGGCGGTGGTGCTTTGCAATGCGCTCCAAATGTAGCGTGCTTGCTTAGAATATGCTTGTACTTGAGAGGTACTTGGACTTGATACTTGGTAGGTGCTTTGTAGGTGCTTCAGTGCACTCTGGACATATTTTGTAGCACAAAACTGAAACATTTTGTCTCGTGAAATGCTATTCACATCTAGTACTGCTAAAGCCAGGAATAAACGAATAGATCAACCATTTAATTAAACGCACGTTCCCTATACCGTTTATTTACTTTCTTTCTTTCTTCTTTTTCGTGTAAAGAATGTAAAGGCAAATTCTTTTAAGTATGCTTAAAAAATACGTCCGACTATCCGTACGTTCACGATGCACGGCACAAGCAGCAAAGCAGTTGTAACCTCGCGGAAATTTTTGCCAAATTTTCGAACCTATGGAAACCCTCCCTCAAACGAAATCCCAGTCCACCTGTGCCTCTAAACTCAACGATTACAAGGAAATGTTGCCTTTTTCTCACGAACACTAGCTATCTTGCCTTTTCTCTATTTTGCTTATGTTTGAATCCTGTTCTTCTGTCCAATTTTCAAAATTCCCGCTGTGAGAAAAAAAAAAAAAGAAGAAAAAAGAGAGAGACCATCACCTGCTCCGCATCACTGCCGACAGATGGCGACACGTACCCGATCATCCTAGGTCTTCCCGCCGCCGCCTTCAAATGAACTTTAAATAACTCACATCTTCCTCATTGTGTGTCCCCATGTGTGTCACGAACAGGGGTTTCTGGAGCCAACCAACAAATGAGAGAAGACGTGCTCTACATTGCTAAGCGAGCCGGAATCCTTTCACCCTTGGTCTGTTATTCGGGGCGACTCAAACGGGGACCAAGGCCAGTTATGTTATTGAGTATCATGGACGTAAACGATGTTCATGGGTGAACAAATTGGAATGGTGCAAGCGAGCTGGTGTATGTCGGATGATGTCTCGGCATCTTTCCCGAGCGCGGTTATTTTGCTACATATTAGTCGGCTTCACTCGCTCCCTTTATTCCCCCGTCAGTCAAAACGGAAGCCGCGAACAGTTCGAAACGAACACTGATATATTTTTTTCCGACTAGGTAAATAAATGAAATGAAATGAAATATATACAGGGTGTTTCACGAAAATCCCCCGGCTGAATGGATGGATGGATAGCGGCCTTCCCTTTGCATCGGGCGGTAGCATACGCCACCTAACCTGTTAAAGTAAAAATAAAGCTACAAATTGGTAATGAATAATTCCAGAACGGCTCTGAATAATTCGAAAAAGGGGCGCCACCTATCGGGAAACTTTTTTTGTCGGTTAGCATCCTTGATGCGCCGGCCACAAACTGGCTGCTCAGTTTCTCATTTGCGTGCGCATTCATTGCGTGCGCAAATTCTAATTGGCGACGGACTCGCCGGGGGATTGTGGGACTTTTAGCAATTACCTTCTGGAAACTTTTGCCACCATTGAGGAAGGCTTTGGACAGTTTTTGATTGCGGGAAATTTATTTTTTCAATTGAACTTTGAAAATTGCCAAGCGAACCTTACCTCTTTTTTTTTTTTTTTAACGGAAATATGGAGTCCTCTACGGGTAACCGCAGACCCAACAAAAAGTATGCACAGTATCGCAACAGAAATAGTCGAAAAAAAAAAATTAATGAAAATTCCGCTTTAGCCCCGCCTGCTTGATTTTCGCAAAGGAACGCGCGCGAAATGTGCGTCTAGAGGAGGAAGTGTCCCCGCCTTCATTGGTTTTGCCTTCTTCGTGATAAGACGGTTGTTTTGTTTTGTTTTGTGATAAGACGGTTGTTTTGTTTTGTGATAAGACGGTTGTTTTGTTTTGTGATAAGACGGTTGTTTTGTTTTGTTTGTGATAAGACGGTTGTCACCAGCATCAAGGTCAAAGCGGGGGAAAGAAAGGGAAACCAAGAGGCGGGAACACTTCCTCCTCTCCTCGCATCTTCCGTGCGCTCTTCTTTGCGACAACCAAGCAGGCGGGGCTAAAGCGGAATTTTTTCTATTTTTTTTGACTATTTCTTTGTTGTTTGTTTGTTTGTTCACATTGTGCTTGACTGAAAGAGCTCAGGCAGAAACTCTTATAATACAAGCTTAAAAGTAGCATGGTTTTGCTTTTGATATAATTCAGACTCGAGAGTTTATGTACTTCCTGTAGTCGAACGGAATGTTAAATAAATAACATTTAAAGAAGTATATGGGTATGTTTTCTCCTGAAAGGGAACTATTATCTAATTTGTTTTTCATTAAACAAATATATCAAATTCTGCTGAAACACATCTATTGAAAAGTGCACTTTTCAATAGATGTGTTTTTTTTTTCCTGGGCTTTCAAAGTTTTTTTTTTTTTAAGAAAGGATTCGAAAGATTCGAGATTCGTGGATTTGCAGAACCTTCCTTGGATTCGGATTTGGATTCGGATAATTCTGGATTCGTCCGATCTCTCCTGCAACTAAAGAACCCGAGCGGGCTAAACGAACCCTCCGAACCGTCGGCGTCGCTCGACCAACAAACGAAATCCACAACCATTCCACTTTTGTTTGTCTCTCTCACTTAAAGTACTCACTTCACAGGTCACGTACGCGTCTAATCAAGTCATCAATAACCGAAACCTATAATTAACGTCACTGTACTATCTCGATTACTATCGAGGTGTGTCTTGCATGTTAAACACAACCCCTTTCCCTAAGACATCGAGCTATTGATATGCACGTTAGTAGTGGTGGTGGTGGTGCTGCACGTTTCACGTGCACACATATCACGGACCAATAGGAATCGCTCATTAACACTAGTGTGCCCTACAAAACGTGATTCGAAGATCGCGCGCGTGATTGCAGTGCAGGAAGCTGTCCTTCCGGAGTTACTCAGCCGGGAGGTGCTTATTCCTAAATAGTCACGGATTTGACCTCTCGCGGCTCTTTTACTCAAACAGCCAATAACGAGGGCTCTCGGGTGAGTTGAAGGGAAGGAACGTGTAGTGCAGAAGCTGGTAGGGTGATTGTCAGTGATTGGACCGCAGATAACTATACATCACGGCAGGGCTGGCAAGGGATTGCAACAGCCGGTAATAATTGCACATATTGAGAGTCAAGCTCAAATACTTGGCCTTTATTTACGTGACAACTATGGTTCATGAAAAAATGGCTAGGAAGCAAGCGAGCTGGTGAAGATGATGCATAATGTAAAAAAACCCCGAGACTAGGGAACACGAAGGGACAGACACGAAGTCTCGAACACAGCTGAAAATTTTACTTCACAAAACAGAAAATTTTGAAAAATTAGAAAATCTATTTTGTTCTCAACTGGTGTTCCTTTCCCTTCTGTTTGTATATTTTTCTGTTTTGTGAAGTAAAATTTTCAGCTGTGTTTGAGACTTCGTGTTTGTGTCTGTCCCTTCGTGTTCCCTAGTCTCGGGGTTTTTTACATTATGCAACTATGGTTCACTATACGTGAGTCTTTTTGGACGGCTGTCTTCCTCGGTTGGACGGCTTCAGTGTCTTGTGTGTCCATTTGTCCTCGAGCTATACCTCTCCACTTTTGATCCACGTCTTCTCAGTATTTGTCCAACCTGTTTGGAATCAACCAATAGCGCAGGGCGTCGTCGCAAAGGGGGACACGTCGTATTCGTTGGCACGTTCGCGTCACACTCGATTATAGAGGATTGCGTCGCACAGCTGTGGTATCAATCACGTTCTCTACGTGCAGCAGCTGACGTAGAGCCCTCCACAGGAGGTCCTGCGAGACATATTTTTTTTTGTGCTTCCCCGTTTCAAGAATGCGTAAACATGAATCTCTGTCCTGCAGAAACACAATGCATGTCGTTGCAATGTGGATGGGGTTGTAACGAGCACATAAAGGATCATTGAAGAGCTGGTCGAAAGGTTTGAATCTGAGCCGTAGATGCAGTCAACTTGCTAGCGACTTATATATGCGCCCGTATGAACCCGCGATCTACATTTTACGCGAAGTGCGGCTATGGTGCAATATGTGCTAGGAATAACAATGTAATAATAATAATAACAATGTTTATTCAGAAAGTGAAAGGGAACGAGCAAAAAGCTTGACAAGGCTCGTCTCACCAATAGTTGCGGAAGAAAAGAAAAAGAAAGAACTTCTGAGAAACATGCGGACACACGTCCAGAAGCACAAAAGGTACACAACAAACACCATAATCTTTGAAAACAAAAACATCAGCAATCTCGGTAGCATACATTGATGAGCAATCTCCCATGCATGTTCCCAGAATATATTCTAAGATATCCTTCTTCCCGCCTAGCAACTGTTTGCTATAATTTGTACGAATTGGAGGCATAACCCTGAGCTGCGGCCAGGCCGGAGAGGATAGTAATGCATTGATGATAGTAGCTGGTACAGCGACAAGAACACCTGGTTATTTTCTTTAATTGCTCTTCGGTACGTAAGAGACAATCTGTAGCCATAAAGCTTGTATATAGCGATAATCCCGTGCTTTTGAAATAGACCCTTAGTACTATAACAATACGGAAGGTGTTCTAATACGCGGAGCATCTTTTTCTGCGCAATAAGTAGACAATCAAGATCACTTCCGTTCCCCCAAACTAGGTGACAGTAACTTAGCTGAGTATTGTATATATTATTCGAATTGTACCTGATTTGAGTAAATGTTTACATCTATGCAGTGTCCCATAACCTTCGATATTTTCAATCTGATCCGTTAACACGTGATATTCCCACGACATTGATTCATTGAAATACACACCTAGACTCTTTACGAAACCACTTATCTCAATTACTCAATTTCCAAGTCTAATACTATTGGCCAGGGCATCGGAATTGACTACCTTTTACCATACTCTTTCCAACCTCTGAGCTCAAGATCGCAGGTTCGATCCCGGCCGGGTACGGTAGCGATGTGAGGGAGGTAAAACATTGCTTCCCGTCACGTCAAAACAACCCCAGGTGGTCGAAATTTCCTACTCTGCGGGACGTGCAACACGTCGCCATATTATAGGTAGGGAGTGACTTTTTCGGGTTAAATGCCTTTCTCAGATTCGGGGGGTAGAAATCGGGTGCTATTTTTAAGCCTGTAATTCGGGAGAAATCGGGCTATAATTGTGCCTTCGAGTGTTATCGGGTGTTTTGTTTCTGATCTTGTACATTAAGGCCTTTGCTAATCTTCCTTTCTTCCTTTTTTTTTGTGTGTATGTGGGGGGGGGGGGGTGCCCTACCGGCACTAATCCCCGAAGGCATAGACAGCACCTTAGCCCAATATTGGGCCGACAGTGCCAATATCAATCCAATATTGGGCCAAGATGTTGTTCTGCTCGGGAGTGCTGACACGCATGGGTGTATTGCTGGGAACGTAAGTGACCCATTCTTACGTGTGTTACCTGTGTTCGTCTTCAGTGGAAACGTCACTTGAGGGTTTCATAGTGGCTGGAATTCGGGGAGAAATCGGGTTTAACCCGAATTGGTCGGAGGTCAGTTCGGGGGGGAATAACCGGGCGGAATCGGGTTTAACCCGAAAAAGTCACCATTATTTTGAGACAAAGGCACTTCCTCTTTTTCCTTTCGATGTAAGAACGCCAGGAACGTTAACCGTTCATAAATCGACTGACGTTCCCTGTTTTCTTTTTTGTATACGTATTCCTCCTTCCAGACTATACACGAATAGACGAGTTCACAAAATCCCAGAGTGCTTAGTGTCGCTTTGAACTGTGGGAATTTACTAATACGAAAGAAACGGGTGATATCCAAACTGTTCCCGATTTCTCCCCTACCGGTCCATTGTCCAGGACGTGTCAAGGTCAGTGAAAGCGAAATGTGAAGCATTATTTCTTTGTTCCCCCGCTCAGCAAGTGCCCAGGATGCAATGCGTGCGCAAAGAGCACTGGGATTTTCTTTTTTTTCTTCTTTTTTTTGATTGCGTGTTAGCGCCGCGAAGCAACTGTGGCTATGAGCGGCGTACAGATGTGGACAGACGGAGAGAGGACAGCAGGAAGGAGTGGGGGACAGGGGGATTAGTGTGCGTCCTGGGCCGACTTCAGGGGACTGGGATTTTCTGAACTCGTCTATTGGAATAGCACGTCCTGCGCCGCGTCTCCTTGTTACTGTCTCCTTGTTTTTCTTCTATATATACTTATCCCCACGACTCCGTCATGTTATGCCTACGGGCCTTTGACGTATAATAAATAAATAAATAAATCTAATGTCCTACTCTCCCGAGAAACTAAAAAAAAAAAAAAAAAAAACTCACGTCGAGTGAAGCGACAGCGAAAACGAAAGTTGATGTCTATGTTGTAAGCCGAGTTGCAACCGATCCACTCGCAGATATACGACAAAGATCTATCACGGTCGTGACAAGTTCTGTCATGTTGCGGCTGATTGATTGAAGCTTGCTACGAGTGTCGACGCCTTTGTCTCCAACTCTTTCCGTGACGATGAACTCTCCGATTCCAGTATAGACAGAGACAATGCGTGTGTGATGACGGGGTGAAATGGTGAGGCACATTCGCCTTTAGTGGATGAGAAAGGATCGAACCCAGACAGTCGTCGTGATGTTCATAAATTTCGTGACTACCAGCATAGTTAGTAAGACATTTGTGTATATTTCGTATTCTAGAAATGTTTGGACACAATACAAAGTAAAAAGCAACGCCAAAGTCCTATTAACTGTAATTACACTGAGGGAAGGGTAAAACAGTATAGGAACACTTTATTACAATTAACATGAACGAGATTGATTGATTGACTGCTTGATTATTTAAAAGAAAACCAGGGAGAAATTGAACTTGTCTCCCGACTAGTTCTGCTACTCCCAAAACAAAACAGCAAACAAACAAACAACCCAAAACAAACAAAAGTACATGAACGAGGCTTTCGTGAAGAGACTGCACTTTATCTGGTTAGAGAGTAGCCGTACAACAGGACGGAGATGAAGTGCAGGCTCTGCACGAAAGTCTTGTTCATGTTAATAGACCATTTTAGAAAAGCAAGCGCCATGGGAACTTACAGCGCCATCAAGCATTACGATACGGCCAGAGGCGGAGGTAGAAGAAGAACAACAATATTCCCGGTGTGCGCAGCATCAGCGTCAGCCGATATAAACCATATCCGAAGCAGACGACGGAGCAGTGTCCCTCAAAGCTCCCATGCTGCCTTGCGCCACGCACTTGGTGGCGCGCGCATCTTTTTAAAATCGTCTATTGTAATAAAGTGTTCCTGCCCTACCTTCCCTCAATGTTTGGACATACTTTAAATTAGAGATGGCACAACAGAATCCGAGAATAATCCTCGAATCCCAGTGCCCAAAACGGCGGATCGAATCTTTCGAATCCACCGACCGCGTTTGTTTGTTTCTTTTTAAAATTGGCGCCTTCGGACAGCGCCTCCTTTATAAAGGAGGCGCGGCTCCGGATTTCTGCCGAAAGCCTGATTGACCGGCGGGCCCCCGGGAGCGTCAAAACCACAGCATATAAAGCTCTGACATTACGAGTTGAAAAGTAACGTGGCTTTGCTTTTGATTGTTTCCTAGTTTTATGGAAAGAATTCAGACTCGAGAGTTTATGTATTTCCTGTAGTCCAAGAACAACGTGTTAAACGAATTACATTTAAGAAGAAGTATATATGGGTATGTCTTCTCGAGAAAGTGAACTATTATTTCACTTGTTTGTCATTACACAAAGATATCAAATGCTGCTTCAAAACACTTTTCAGTAGAAGTTCTTTTTTTTTCCTCTGGCTCTTGAAACTCTTTTTTAAGAAAGGATTCGAAAGATTCGCAAGATTCGCAGGACCTTCCTTGGATTCGGCTAAATGAACCGCGCTTACATTTAAAACGTTCATGTTTTTTTTTTCTTTCTTTTCTTTTTTCTGTTACGGCTTCTACGATGCTTTATGATCGCCTTTTGCTACATTGAGGACAGAACGTATGTGTGCACCACGTACATTTACACGACTGACCGCGGCTTCCACAAGCGGCCTTAGCTACAAGCAGCTAACTACAAGGTGTTATAAACAAGACCTCACATCTAGTTAGGGGTTATTGTACGTGCTAGCCGCCGCAGTCGCACCCGTTAGACAATCTCGGCATTATCCGCAACACCGCAGCATTGAATAAGAGGCACGACAAGAATGTTATCGATGTATTTGCACATGTGCAAAAGGCATTCTGCCAGGGAGACGCGTAGGCAAAGAATCCTCGTGACCTTGACGTGAGGGCAAATAAGGTTGGCGTCAATCTGCCTGAAAAGCAGCCGCTGTAATGTCGGCTTCGCGAGAGAACAGCTGGCACGGACTTCGCTCTGGCTCATTCTTTATATAATATAAAAAACTTCATATTGAGTATGGCGCATGGCGAAATTGTTGTTATGGTTACGTACTGATAGCAACGCGATTTATTTTCGAATTTGCGTAGAATAAGGATAGGTGCGAAAGGCTGGATACCCTGACAACGACCAGTATACGGTGGGTGACTGAGCACACGAAATATATTGCCCTGCTGCGCGTGAACCGTACAGCTTGGAAAGCGCGTCAAGTTGTACAGTCGTTATTGTCAGTTTTATGTATAAAGGTGACATGGATGAAACATAAGCAGGTTTCCAATCGTTCGGTTCAGGCTATAGGTTTCGGTTTGGATGATCAGGGTTCACGTAGCCTGCCTCTGCGTATTATGCCATTTTATCTGTTAGAAGGACGCTTCCTGTCTTGCCAAGTTCAATACGAGTCCGCGTCTCACAACTTCCGTGCCATTCTTTTTCACTTTGTGATTTCTTATCACGTTTTACGTAACCCATACACGCTTCCTTCGCATAACAATCGGAAATGCTATTGAGCTGGTCGACGCAACACTGAGCAACGGCGTGCGCTTTTTGGTGTGGCGCGCATGCTCATCGTCTGCCACTTAAACCACGTCACCGCATGTCAACGCAGGAAGCTCACTGAGCAACACAGCCAATGCCACTGTACAGTAGACCCGACAAAAGAGGAGAAAATGTGTCACTACCGGCGCTGGACCTACTGCTCCCTTTTATGCGCTCACAGCTCCTGGCAACATGCCGCCGCGTGACGTTTACCTTAGTCACGTGACTTCCGCCACAGAAGGAAGAGCCAGCCGCCGGCTCTAAAGCGAAACGCACCGCCTCCAAAATAATGTCGCCACCGGCGCGCGTACGCTAACGATCTCTGATTGGCTGCGCAATATATGTATAAATATTGGGATGCTCATTGGTCTAAAAAACTGGCGTCAGTTTCCTTTGCGCTGATTGGGCGAGAGTCATTTGACTGAGGAGCGAGCATCCGAACGCGCGAACCGCTCAACGGAAGCAGTCGAACGGAGGAGAATCACGTCTGTTCGGCCACGCGTGTTCTCTCGGACTGCAACCGTTGTGCACGCAGACGCTAGGGGGTAGTTTGAGGGTTTTGAATGCTTTAGATTTAGATTGTGGCGAACTGCTAATGTGAGAACGGAATGGCACATCCACCTCATCATCACAACAGCGGGAAGACGAACATGTGATGGAATCCCTGCACCTCCAAAGGACGCAGAAATCGTCAGAGAGGAAGTCTGCACTCTTTCCGACGTACTGCAGGTGAACGGTAAGACAAGTTTGATTACTTTTTTGTGACTGAAGGAAGTAATGCAGGTTCATCACGTTAAGTGCATTACGTACAACATTTACGAGTCACTCGGTACGTTAGCGGCGTTTCATTGTGCAGTGCATTGCCGTAACTTGTACGTTTCTGATATGCCGTTAATCAAATTATGTGTGGTTATGCTAGTTGCCCCTCATGCGCGTCGCAGCCGTTCATTCACTGTGATCTACGAACATTCGTGACAAATGCCTTGGTGTTCAAATACAAAATCAAGATCGATTGCCTATCATAGCAGTGATTTTCGTGCAGAGTTACGGATCATCAATATATTTTTTGTTTTGTTTTAGTTCTACCGCAGCCATCGGCAACAACGACGCACATAGCCCAGCATTGGCTTTTGAACTGCCCTTCGATGTCGAAGCACCTAAAGCTCCAGTGAAGCCTGTTACAAGACGTAAAAAGATATGTACTGTAGCTTTTTCGAGGCAGTTTCCGAGGACAAATAAAGTTGATTTGTCATACATCATCGCTTTTTGATTGTCTGCTTTGGGACAGCATGATCGTTGCTCTACAGCAAGACAGCAAGCGCCGAAGACAAACGGACGAGGCTGGGGGGATAAGGGGGACGAGAGGAGAGACGAAAAACCCCAGGAGAGAAGGGGAAGGAGGTTGGGAAAGGAGGTCGGTCTGCGCATGCGCACTGGGCCCCAGCTTTTTTCCCGCGCTGGCCAGCAGAGACGCTGTGAGTGGCTCCTGGGGATCACGTGGTTTGGGCGCCCGCCATTTTCCCTGGACCATTGCGTAAACGGCAGCTTCCGGCGGATGGAAGAGCTCCACTCCTCCTCCTCGCAAGTGGAGTAGACAACCGAAGAGGCGTGCAAATCGGCGTCGTCTGTTTTCAAATTCTGTTCGTCGAAACCAGCATCATGCTCCCACCCCCGAATTTAGGGGCCAGGACGTGTTTGCCGATCGAAAGTGTCGACAATTAATGTCGAACATTGCGAGCTGTGAAGAGGTTCGTGTCGCGCAGGACAGCGGAAGAGTTACCGGCGAGAGTTGATCTCCGAGCTACGTGGGCAGCGAATGTCGGTTGGGAACTTCCCAAAACGGTCAAAAAAGGCATTCGTTTTTCTTTTTTTTTTTTCGCGTGTGTGTGAGCGTGTGCCGCCTCGTCGGAAGTGCTTTCGCCGCGTTGAATGTAACCTACGTGGTTCGACCTACTAAAAAAGCGAGAGTGAAGCCTGTTGGAGAATCCAGTCGTCTGCGAGCAGTTGGTTCGGAAAGTTGTGCGTGCTCCCTCCGTTGTTTGATGGTTTGTTTATATTCGAGTGGTCGGCTGTTAAAAGAAGAAGACGCTTGATTGATTACGTGGGTGGTGATTGATTAATGCTAACCTGGTTAGTGCGGTGGAATAGCGCCGGTTCATCGCTGACGAAGAAGAAATTATGGAGAAAGGAGAAGGTAGTGCCAACGGGGAGGATCCAAACTTGCAGAAGTATGAGA
Source organism: Ornithodoros turicata (assembly GCF_037126465.1). Classification (NCBI taxonomy): domain Eukaryota; kingdom Metazoa; phylum Arthropoda; class Arachnida; order Ixodida; family Argasidae; genus Ornithodoros; species Ornithodoros turicata. The sequence goes on from NC_088206.1 coordinate 2,093,244, forward strand.
GCAGTTTGTACAAGTTCAAAGGTTAGTGGGACGATTTTTCTTGGACATTTCGCGACGCGCACGGTGATTTCAAAAACAAATAAATCACGTATCAAAGTACATTGAATTTAGTTGGTAGTAGCCTTACTGAATAGGTTTCACACTGCTGAGGATTTACCAAAGAAGTGATCGTGAACGATACGGGGTCAGACTTTGGGCGGTGAGCTTTCCGGAGCAGATCAGCTGTAAATTTTGACACATGCGCAGAAACTTCGTAACAGCTGTTACACGCCTCATTCCGTCCGTGTGTATGTGAGACTCGCACCTGTTTGCAGAGTCAGTATTTTCCCAGCCGACTTGGCAGTGTGCGAGGTATATGCTCTCGTGGAATAGTATGAGGCGTCATAAAACGCTGCGGTGTATGTGTTCGGCAGTGAATTCCTGCGCTATCTCATGGAAGCTGCAGGTGATGGCTGTACGTGTTGTAAATAGCCATGTTTCTGGTCATAACATCGCATATGTGTTGCCTAAGGCAGCCAAACGAGAGTTCGTGTATTTAAGAGTGCATGGATACAATGATATTGTGAGAAAATTACTTGCACATGGCAGTTATATTGTCAAATATCAAGGGATACTCCGACCAGATTTAATGTAACAGTTTATTGATTTTATTGGCAGATACACAAATGGGATGGGGATGATTACGATGAAATCCAACAGTACACTCCACTATTTTATTTATGTATTTATTTTTTTTCATCAGTTCAATCCAGCTGTCTTGGCCTTGAAGACCGTTACAGCACTATTACAATTTCGGGAACTTACAAACATTCCATCCTCTAGAGTGCTTGGCGCTCTTCATTTTTTTTTTAATGATGATGATCATGATGGCTATACCCTTCGTATCGGGCAGACAGCGCGTGAAAACCGGGCGTCCTAGTAGAAAAAGAAACTTCTGGACTGCTGCAATGGTACATTGTTGCCACCATATGAAGACAGAAAATTTTCAAAGCTAAAAGATTGTTTATTCTGATTGTTTAAAAAAAAGAGTAAAGAAGTAAACCGTGAAGTGATTCGGGGCCATTCAATGAAAACGCCATAGATTGTAATCATGAGTTCCATGTGTGGGTTTGTAAGTTTGACATGACGATGTACCCATTTCTCATTTTTTGTTGTACCTACCCTTTCGGGTCCCTTGTACGGCGTACTTATCACTACGACGGTTGTCAATAAACTTATCTAATCTGTAAACACTAAGCCCGAAAAAACCAAAACAAAATCCAGAAGCTCCAGCAGTTGCTACAGGAAGTACGAAAAGCGCCTGAAACAACATACCCATACATGGGGCTGACGACTACACGCGTTTTGGAATGTGTATTGTTTTCCTGATTGGAGTCGGCTAAGTGATGACTTCATGCCCGTGGCATTCTCTGGTATCATTGAGCACGTAGCACAATGCGACCTTCGCAAGGACGGACTGTTGCATGATAGGACAACGCTAAGTGGGTAATGTTGTGAGTCAGGAGATATCCCAAGCAGCACAATGTACTGAAAGTCGAGTGCATTAGGGGTGGACGGTATGTGTCTTGTCAGTGTTCTCTACTTTCATGAATCTGTTCAAGGCCTTTCACCTACCCGTCCACCCCTATTGCACTCGACTTTCAGTGCATTTTGCTGCTTGGGATGATTGTCATCTCAAGCGATACCTTGTTGCTCTTTTTCTTGCAAGTGACAGATTAATCTCGGAGATAACGAACGCTTTAAAAAAAAAAAACTCGGTGACCCACAGGTGACTTGTTTCCACTTTCCGATTTCAGTAGCCGGTTTGATGATGCCAACGATAGTTGGTGGCACTGGTGGTGGTAACTGGGAGGTACCCGGGTTCAAATCCCGTTGCCGGCTGTGCTGTCTTGGGTTTTTCCTGGGTTTTCCGCAGGCGCTTTGAGACATATGTCGGCACAGTTTCCTTTGAAGCCGGCCTAGGACGCACATTTTCTCAGGGCGTTAGACTTGACATTTCCTCCTCTGCCAGGTTCGAACCCGTAGCCTTTGGTTCAGTGAGCGGAAACCCTACCAACTGGTCATTCCTTTTCTCTCTCTCCCTTTCTCTCCCTGTGAAATTTCATTGTTGAATGAAACATCGAAGAAAGGCCCACCGGGGCCATTCACCCTTTGGTCGTCATTCTCGGAGAAACGCAACCTTGGAGGTTCACCTATATGTACACTATATTAGGTCGTGTACAGTGTTACTCAACCGGTGGCAGAGCAAATCGATGAAGGAAGTTTTTCTGTGACCCAGTTGAAATGGAGGCGTGGACTTGATCGGCGTTGCTTTATTTATTAACTTAGGCTCGAAGCTGTTGAGGTATTCCTGGCCTTGGTCTCTAGGTAAGGCAGAATTATGATACGACACATCGAAACTGTTTCTATTCTTAAGGAATAATCCCTTAATAAAAAAAAAAAAAAAAAGCTGAAGGCTCATCGGTACCCTAATAAAGATATTATAACGACCTCCATCGTGAACCTCATCGGCACTTTCACGTCGACATCAGCGCCTTTGATCTCTATGCTTCCCTGACCAGGAGGTCAGGCCTCGGTTGGGGGAACAATTGTAACGATGACGAGGATACGGGCGTAATGCACTCGTGCCCGAATTCCTCGTCTCATCGTTCACCCTGAGTGCCTCGCTGCTTCACAGTATCTTCTTGCTACTTTTTCTACAACTACTGTCATCAGATTAATCTTTTTTTGTTTCGACATATGCATAGTTACACGTATATCCATGATTCCAATACGGATTTCCGATGGGAAATCCGTTATAATTTATAAGGCGTACACTACTTCATATCAAGCGAGTCCCAGTCATGATCCGCCCGGGAAATCATATAACGGGCATCGCAACAACAAGAACATATTAGTCGGTACACTGATAGCAGTCCTCATCTCATTATCGGAGACCTCTATCCACTGTGGCAGCATCTGTCCTTTCTTATCTGAGAAACTGGAATAACAACAACAAGCTGTTAGAATGACGCATCGTACAGTGGCATCTAATCATATAGATCAAGTTAACAAAGACACATATAATGTCTTTAGATCTAAACCGTATAGACCTCTACACGAGAAACGTCATCATGACGTTGGTAGACAGACTGAAACCGAAACAAATCGGAAGGGGAGGGCTGGGTTCCACGAATGGGCACTTGTTCGCTGCCTCCTATCGAAAGAAAAGTAGGACCGAAGGTCGCGTCCCTTTCAGGGACCATCGTAATCCCCTCAAGACCGTGGCTTTCGGGCGCGACCTTGTTCGCCCCCCCCCCCCTAGCTTCGGGCGTAGTTCAACTCTACCAAATTGGTGGCGCTGTCGAACACTATGACGTCATTTGTTTGCAAACTGGGAGAGGTCTATTGGCCGCGGTACGGTCTCAACGTGAATCGCCGGCATCGATTGTCGGCACCGAACGCGATTTGGACATTCTGCTTTTCCTACTCAGATACATGCGCAAACAACAACAACAACAACATAGATGAATGGATGATGATGATGATGTGCGCATGTGTGTGTGTACATGCGCAAAGCTGTGTCCCGAACTTCGAGAAGTAGCGCCAGCCTATGAACTGCATGGTCTCTCTTGTTTTTTTTTTGTTTTTTGTGTGTGTTTTTTTCTTCTTCTTTTTTCTTTTTCGATCCAGTCCACTGTGTCGCGACACGTCAGGTTCCTTTCACGAAAGTAAGTACGCGGGCTAGTCGGGCTGACGTATCCTTTGTAGCCCCTCCATTCAGCGATAAGTTTTTAGCTGGGAAGGAAGCAGGAGCTGCATATCCAGTAGTTTATGCAGAACCGCAAGCTCGGGGGTTGCAAAAAATTGGGGATGGAGTTACATTGCAACAGTGGTACACAGAGGGAAAAAATGGAGGCGTTGCCAAACATTTGGGGGGAGGGGGGCATTTTGTCATGCCTAAACAGTCACGCTGATAAGCGGGGAGGTGGCAGGTTCGAATCCGCGAACACCAGCTATGCTATAAATCTGAGGCTTTTGCTGGGCTTTCCGACAAACTTTCTTGGCGGCACAGTGCCGCGTGGGGTCGGCCCAAGGCCCATCTTAGTCCCCATGTTGCTTCGCGGTGCTAACTAAATAAAACGAAACATATTTTAACGTTTGAAACGCATCTAGATGGCGTTGCGACCTCCCGGAACGCTAGATTTGATTCCCTCGCTCTTCTCTCCGTTACGTATGACATCTCTTCCGGTAACGACGTCACGATACCGTCACTTCCGGTACATTCATGCAGGCGAAGCGCAGCATGGAGAGTCTTTCGTAGTGATTTCCTAGATTGCATCCTACTCAGTATCTCTTTTTTTTTCTTTCTTCTTTATTTATCATTATTCTTTCTTTTTCTTTTTTGTTTGTTTTTGTTACAGATTTAAGGAGTGGCCACATGGAACGGAAACCTCTTTGCATTAGTTGACGCAGACATTGAGAGGGGACTGTTTCTATATTTGACGAGATCCGAGGGGACATGTGCCAAGGTTACGTTACTAGGAATTGTATTGCTTGCTCCGGGAACAATGTCTCGCCGGAGAATTAGAGCCGTTTTTTCACTTGGGTGGCAATTCAGGCTGGTTGCAGTGCGATTAAAAAGTCCTTCAGGAAGTGACAAACTGGTGATGTGTTCAGACACTTCTTTACCCTGAAGAGCTCAATCCTGCTTGATGCGTCACGAGCTTGAACACTCTCAGCAAGTCCGGAGCTTTCTATAAATGCTAGTTGTTCAATCCGGAGTTTCACGTAAATACTTCTCAGTGGGTCCCGAATCTTACCTAAACGTTTCATAGTGAGCCAGGAGTTTCACCTAAAACTTTCTTCGTACTTAACAGTTTTACTTAAATGTACCCCTCTGTGGAAGTTAGTAATTAATAGTGTAGATGCTGTTCATTGTCATCAAAGAGATAAGTGAGAAGGTTAGAGAGAACGCAATCGGCATTTTTTTTTAAATTATACAATTACTGTAACGTAATTCAACGGTAGCTTCAACAGATCTGTGTTGCAAACTGTGCACTGTCTTGTTATACTGCTATGTGGAAAGCGCACTTTCTCTTTGTTACACCGCCCATCATAAACGTTGGCACATCAATGTCACATTTCACGAGCCCACACCCGTGCATGCCATCCGCGCAGCTATTTAGAACCTACGCGGAACAAAAGAGCTGTTTTTCGTGAACTTCACTACAGCACAGCCATGTGTGCACAGCACACATTCTACCCCGTCAGCCGCAACATGTACACTCTAAGAAAAAAAGGAGTACTTTTACTCTTTTTGGGGAGTAATTGCATTGCCACAAAAAATAATCCCTTTCGGGAGTAAATGCACGGGAGTAAATGAATGTCACAGAGTGAAGACCGCATTTCACGCGCTGTTGTAAGAGTTCCAGGTACATAATTGGTGCGTATGCATGAAAATACTTTGAAGCAAACCGTCAACCGTGATATATCGACTGATATAAAATCTTGCGCCTATACTAGGGCACAATTTGCGAAGAAATATGCGCTAACTGTTTCTTACTCTGTGTGGCTGGAAAATTGCTACGTTGTCTGAGTTATACAGCCTTATGTCGTTCAAATTGACCAAGGGCACATATTTACGTAGACTGTCGCATTCAGGAGACCATTCGCGAAGTTTAGTGACAATTTGCAGTTCTGGGGAGTAAATGTCGGGACTAAATGTTGGGTTAGGGGACTAAAATGGGGAGTAATTGCAGACTAGGGGAGTAGAAGCTGCAATTACTCCCCTTCTTACTCCTTTTTTTCTTAGAGTCTACACTTAGGTTTTACAAAACAGAAAGACACTTCTGTACACAGCTTACAGCCGCAGTTGCTGCGTGGTGCTAACGCCGAACGAAAAAAAAGGAAAAACGGATATCTCATCCACCGTTCCACGAACGTCCTTGAAATTGAAAGCCGAGCAGAAAGCGGTGTTCGTTGCTTCCGAGCTTTTGCCAAAGCGTCGATGTCGTTATACGTCCCGACAACTGGGACCGGTTCCTTTGTTTTTTTTTGTTCCGCTCTCCCGAGTGCAGTCCTGGCCGTAACGCGTTCAGAATATCAATGCACGAATGGGTATGTTCTCGAATGTGTCGTCGTGGCCATGAAGAGCACGTCGCTTAGATTACACACGCTCCTTATTTATTCCAACTTGTAACGCTAAAAAGTGTGTTGCGACATTTGGCAGCATTTTAATAGGAAGCGAAGGGCGTCTCCTCATTGTGCGTGTTGAAGCGAGAAGAACGGCACGGCAGAGACACTCCTCCAAGCTTCAAGTGTTCGTGAGGACGTTATGGCTGATATGTCTTCTGATCACTTTCTCGGCATTGCCGCATATATATCCTTTAATTTGAAACGAACGCTTCGCGTTTTGCCATCGTAGCGTCACGGTCGATCTGGGTGTGCCACGATATCCCAGCGTTCAAAATCCCAAATCTGAAAATCCAATATATACCAAAATCTCAAATTGCAATATCAAAGTTTATGTCTGCGAGGTCTGAGAGAATGGCCGTGTTAAAAAGTAGGATATTACGGAGGAGCAAGACAAAACCGAGCGACGTTGGTTAGTTTATGGTTAGGTGCAAGGGATACCTAGGTTTATTGGGCTGTGTCGGCGTTAGACTGGCTCTGGGATTTTGAACCGTGTGTGGATTCTTTAACTGTGGGATCCCTCTTGGGAGACCCCGGTTGGTCTGTTTTCTCTAGCGTTGCGCGTTTGTGAAAAACAACGGCTCGCTGTATACCTGGCTGAACCAAAGAACAGAATGTAATGTAGCCCGTCAACCCTAACAGGGTTACTCCTGTAGATATAGTATACCGCAGCGCCACTATAGGTGTCCCTCGTATAGGATTTGTAGCCACCATCGCCATCATCATCCCTTTGAACTGCCGCGCCAATAAATGCACGGAGCACGGGCCCCTCGGGCAGTGCCTGTCGTGGTTCTGCACAGAATCTGACTTGCCTGATGTGACATAAGGAATATAAGGGATAGTGGACTAAAACGTTAACGAAGGTGGGCTCACAAATTCTGTGACTCATCTAGTCAGTCACCTATACGACATCTGGTGACCCGGACGTTGCTGTCCATATGGACCTTCCACCACCTGCGCCTCCGGCACTAGCAGCCGGCGAAACGTCCTGCGTCGGCGATTCGCCGTTGGTCAGCTGCGTTGCCGGCGAAGTCAAGCTCCCGCCCTTCTGGAACAAGAATCCTTTGCGCTTTGGGTTGAGGCCCTCAAGTTGAGGCCCGCTTCAGTCTTCGAAGAATTACATCTTCTCTTATCCGTTACGTCAACGTCGTCTCGGCCCTCCCCATTGAAATCGCAGATCCTGTAGTTTCGATATACATATATAACGTCATCAAGCTGGAAACTGCAGCTTGCTCTTTGTATTGCCAATAGGGACAAGCGTAAGCTTAACGATGTACTTAGCGTAGAGAGTTGGGTTAGTTTGTAAGGATGTTTAGCGTAAAAGAGAGCGAAGAAGCAGACACAAGGAGCTTGTCCGTGTCGTTGCGTGTGTGTGTCTTTGCACACTTTTGTACGCTATGTAGACTTAAAAATGTCTTTCTCAGGTTGAACACGACTGTAGATGACTGTCTGTGCTCATGCCTGTCTAGATGTTCATAGGCACAGGCTGTTATAAAAGTCTGACGTATATGTAGACAGACGCCTGCCCAAAAGCGCCCGGGTACAGCATTCTAAAACTCTGAATTAACAACGTTTCTTTAAGAAAGATAACGAAATGTGTGTGTAATAAGTACTGAAACTTCACCATAGCAACACTAAACAGCTGTCCAGTGTTGGTATGGCGACCTTTGAGTACTTATGAACGCATATACTCGTATACACTATACGTGCAGCCAGAGAGCTTCGGTTTCCTTAAATAACGGAGAATTAGTTCGTTTTATGGAAGAAGGCCGCGGGAATATATTACGCAGCAAAAATGAGGACACAGTGCGACTCTGTGCACCAGTGCGTGTAAACGGCCTTGGAAATGCAATTCACTGAACCTGACAGCTCACTGCGCATTTTTGTTTCCAACTCGTCATACTTTTGACGCCACATATGTTTCTGCCCCTGACCACGTGACCGGATATGGCTGATCCCCCCACCCCCTCACTCACTGTTCCCTGCATGGGCAAAAACGATCGGAGAAGAAACAAGATCAGAAAAGGTTGTGCGTGCGAGTTTGTTTGTGGTGGGGGTGAGGTGTCAGCGGAACACCAGTTGGGAGAGCACATCTGCTCGTCTCAACGTACTTCCTATTTACGTCACTTCCGGTTTCTTTCTTCCTTTTTTTTTTTTTTTGCTATAGTCTCGTTTGTCCGCCCAGGATGTGATGTCACTGTCTTCGTACTGAAGCATCGTTTTTAGTCATTCTAGGGGATATGACGTACGAAAGCGAATACGAGTATATATACGTGAGGACATGTATTTTTAAAGTTAAAATGTCGTCAGCGAATATGGAGTTTCCACTTAAAGACAGAACTGACGCGTCAGAAAGTTTTGACGCAAGGCGGCTTTCTTCGTACAGGTTTTATGGGTCATCAGGTATGCGCGTGCACTGTCATAACCTTAGTCAGTTAGGCACGTGCAAATATTGGAATTTCTTATTCCGAAGCGAATAATTCTCAATTCGATTCGATTTTCGAATTGAATACGGAATTTTATATTCGAATTTGGAATCGGATCGATGTTTCTTCCAAAGCTAAATATGTCATGGAATAGTTCCGAAGCTAATAATAGTTGCTCACGTGACCAAGATAAAGCTTTATCATCCTGGCAGTAACATGCTGGACATCACAGCGCAAAGGCACGGAAGAACTTTCCAGTCCGTGAAGGGTGCCAAATGCCCCGTGAAGTCGGCCCAGGACTCACGATCCCCCTGCTTATAGTCGTGACGTTGCCCCCCTGAGCGTGGCCGACTACGGCAAGCAGTTTCATCATCACTAACATCACTACCAACAAGTGAAGAAAGGCTCGAACACATGCAGCGTCGTTATCTACATATAGTACGCGCGACCGCCACCTCTCAAGGGGGAGCTCTGAAAGTGACTTAGCCTATAAGAACGTGGGGTAAAGGCATAGCACGTGTGCCATATTTGTAACGTCACACGCCATTGGGCGTCTATAAAGAGAATCCATTCCGGAGAAGACGAACATGCGCAAAAATGTGAAAATCACTCGAAAGATCTTCTGTTGGTTGCATTTCAAAAACGAGAAAACGAAAGAAGCCCAGCGGTATGGCACAATGGAAAGACTGCGGAAAACGCCAAGTACCACATCCCTATTAGAATTCGTACCCTCAACCTTCCAGTCTTTCGGTAGTAATACTTCAAACGAGTTACCGTGGTCGAACGCTGCCCACCAGACGCAAGGCCTTCGTCTTCTTGCGGAATTCTTGCGCTCCACCAGTATGGCGACGTATCTGTGAAAGTGCTCCCCCATCATCATCATCATCATCGCCCTCCTCATCCATTCCCAGTGTGCAATAGGGCAGTGTACTGCAGCAGCACCACACACAGAGTGGCGGTGAATCGCCCACCTCATCATCATCCAATATATATGTGTGAGTTACAGCAGTACTTACTTCGTCCTAAGTTTTCCCAGATAAACGTAAAAGGCGCTTCTCCGCATCCATGTCAACATGCGTTCCAACCTTTACCTGAAAAAAAAAAAATAATAATAATAAGATAAAGCAGGCGAAGAAAATAGACCTCTACCCGAGAAACGTCATCATGACGTCGGTAGACAGACTGAAACCGAAACAAATCGGAAGGGTGGACCGTGTTCCACGAATGGACACTTGGGTCGCGTCCCTTTCAGGGACCGTCGTAATCCCTTCAAGACCGTGGTTTTGTTTACAAACAAGGAGAGGTCTATTGGCACCACGAATACGCTGTGACATCGCTGCAGGAGTCTCCGTCTCAGGTCTCGTGCTTACGAGCACCAATGAGAATAGTCGTGCCCACTCTGACGTCAGACCTTGACACGTACGTGTATTCGACGGATTATATCCCGGCGACTACGTCAAGTACGCAAAAAAAAAAAAAAAAAAGAAGACTCAATACTCGGTCGTGGGATGCAATCTGTGCACGATGTAATGATAACTGCATTTATCGAAGTATCACAGCCCCTTTCAGCTGTAGGTGTCTCGTACCCTTTCAGCTGTGCAAAACCTAGTGAGCACTTCAGCCGCGAGAGACTCATTCACAATCATCTGCGGTGTTTACCACTCAAGGGCTCTTTTTCCCTGTCAGGGTATCATACCGCTGTTTGAGTGTCGCGACAGTGACTAAACATCTATCGATATCTGCATAAAATAAACTAAAAAAAGCCAGTGATAACTTTCTTATTGGGAGACGTTGTCGCTTGCTGTCTTTCAGCACCGCATCCGGCCTGTAATCGATAACAGACTTGCTCCTGCAAAGTAGCAACGCTCTTGGAACGCAGCAGAACTTGCTATGGTGCGGTTACAATCGCAAATAAAGATGGTACCGCTACACCTGGAAACAAAACACGATAACATTCTGTCGGATGGCGCCGCCTACAATGTTAAAAAAGAGAAGACAAAGAAAGAAAGAAGCGCATGTGATCGATGTGAACATGCCGTACGTGGTTGCTGTTACAACACGTTCGTAACCGGCTGTACCAGTGAAAGTGATCATGAAAACCGGAATGGGCGAACGTTCTTCCTTCCTTGAACGGTGCTTTCTCTAGGTCACTTCCTCCTCGCACGTTCGCACGGTTAACCGGCCATTCCTGTGACAAAACCAAGTGCCGATCTCGTTTACATGGCCATTGTTGCTCGTGAGATAGCCACAGAGTAAATTCAGCTGCCTTGAGGAACGGAAGAGTGAAGCGTAGAGGAAAAAAGTCGTAAATAAGCCAGTCGTCTGCTCGATAAAGGGAAATCCGCCGCCTGCCAGCGAGAGTTCCGGCCAGCGCGCAGACGACCGTCTGCTTCGACTGCGATGCGATGCCCGAGGACGAGAGTGGAGATTCTCTAGAGTGTCGTCTGTTTGACTATTGGATTGTGTCGGTGGTGATCGGATTTTTATTGGCTGTGTTGATCACGTGCTGTGCAAGCGGATGTAGGTGGCGCAGGAGGAGAGCGTCATCGCTTCCGGTGGTGAAGTGGCAGCAGAAACTAAGTAGGTTTCGGTTTTTCGTTCATTGCCTCAGGTTGTGTTCGTGGTTGCCGGAGAACGTATGGTGTTTTTCAACGTCTGTTGTCGAGGTTTCTGGTTCAGCGGCGTGTAAATTGCAAACGACCCTTCTGGTGGTACCATTTCTGAACCGCGATACATGCGCAGTGGCGGAACTGGGGGAGGGGGGGGGGGGCGATCACCCCACAAGTTATTAAGCGAAACATTAATTTTCCCTTCCTCTCCTCCCCAGTTACGCGCTTCCATAACGAAACCGCCCCCTCTAAATTTGAGGCTCGGGCTCCGCCCCTTGTAGGTAACATTACACACCAAAGTGTGCTGGTACTGTTCGAAATTATTGGAGAACATCTCACGCAGAACACCAGCGATTCAGAAATGTAACTAATGGAACACGACGTTGGGCCGGATCGACTATTCAATTATTATCCAATTGGCAAAGATTGCGATTTTTTTATTGAAACTTTTTTTTTTCATTACACTGCTAAAATTTCCGGGCATGTTTTCATGAACAGCTGCGTTTGGCAATTACTGAAGTCATTAGGTTAACCGTGAACGATCGAAGAAGGCCATTACAGTTCAAAACCCCTTCCCGCTTTCTTTAATCAATATATCCGAAAGTATCATCTGCTCAGCAATGCGACGACAGAAGAGACAGTGTAGACGTATAGCATGGGCGTCGGTCTGTCCCTTTCTTCCTGCACTTCAGGGAATCTTCGCATTTCCTTCTCTTTCTCTCTCTCTCTCTCTCTCTCTCTCGCATTTGCGTCATATGTGGACATACTGCGCCTCCATATGGTTTGCTTTCACTACCCCGTTAGCTTTGCACGAAGCACCGTGATATATGATATGTCTAGATATCTCACATTATCACCATATAGGGTTGTCAACCCTCCAGAGGGCACTGGTTTCGAAAAGGCTATAGATCGCTGCGATGTAGTACGGGACCGGGGAGTTTGGTTTCGGTATTCGTTCGCTGACGCATGCCGTTAGCTGTATATTTGTATGAAAATTACACTGGGAATGTTGTACAAAGAATGTTCACACAAAGCAAGAATCATGCGAATAAATATGTAGGATCACACTGTTTTTGGTGAGCTGCGGGTGACATTTTCTGAGGCAAGCTCCGCAAGCTCTCGTATGTGACGCAAACGGTTTCGAAAGTGTCAATGAAATCCATTTAATAAACAAAAAACGTAATGCCATTGAGAAAATTCTGCGGCATTATAGCTCCCATTTTGCCGTAAGATGCCGTAAGATGATTGCTCTCGTATCCATGTAAGATGCACTTTACTGTCAAGGACGACCATTTCATTTTGCTGAAAACGACTTACTTTGACTACTTAGTAATATAGGCAGCTTGATTAAGACATTGTTTGTTACTGTTATTACCGTTAAATTTTATTCGAATGATAACATAAACGCGTATCAGTGCCTATGTCTAATCTAATCGCCTGAAAATGCGGGTTATGTACGTAACTCGGACCCTGTATACATCCAATGAGAATTATCGCATATTATACTTTTCTTGCATGATAGACTAGATTGGTTGATTGATTGTTAAAAGAAAAAATGGAAACTAGGTTTTTGATCGTACGATAAAATTTAGCGCTTTGTACGTGGCACGCGATTAATCGAACGAGCGAAGTTCCAATAGCTCACCATAGTTCCAGTGGGCCGACTTGTATACAAACTGCATAAAAACCATACACTGGTGTATACTTTAAGAATGGAGGTGGAATGGAGGTAAAATTGAATTTAATTTATCTGTTTATTCTTATCGAAGCAGAACCCTTAAGTTAGACAAAGACTGTTCTCCTAACGCGTGAAATATGGGCCTCTCCCTTACCTGATGCTGCTCCTTTAATCTACATTGAAATAATCCACGGGTTTTCTAACTTTCCAATTTTTCGCGTGGTTCCGGCCTTTTTACCGTCTAATTCGCTCCGATCTTATTCACTGCGGATAACTTTCACCGTCAATGTACACAGCAGTCGTTCGTATATAACATGCCGTTCTTCCTGTCAGTTTTACTTTCCCCCCGCTATGTCTTCGCATGTAGTGCTCGTTACCGCCCTGGTGTGCGACCTTGGAAGTAGACGGCTTCGCGGAACGGTGGAATGTCGTCACCGCTAAATATCCTCACCCTGCTCCTTTTTATATTCGTACGGTTTTTTTGTGTGTGTATGTCAATGGATAAGGGTGTGCCAATGGTGGCCTGTTGCAACAGGAGCTGTGAAGCTTTTTTATGGAGGAAGAGCCGGGTTCTATATGAAAGAGTGATCTTGCATCGTGATGGGAGACCGTGTGACTTTGTCTTCAACAGTATGGTCCGTGTGTGTGCTGTAGGGGTTGCGCTGGCACCAGCTTGTCCTTGTGGACGCGATTGGTATACGACTGTCAGATGTACTGGATGTTAAACGTGGAAAGTGGTCAGGTTAGAGGAATACATTCGGAAGAATATTCCACTCCTACATTCAGAAGAATATTCCACTCCTACAGTGGCTGTAACGTCGTGGCGCAAGTGGATGCGGTGGATGGTGGCAACGCCAAGGACGTTACGTTAAGGATTTGCTGGTGCCAGGACCGAATCCTATACCGCTGCCGCGCTACTTTTCTGGCGTCTGTGGCACTGTTTGCACACAGACGTCGACACAGTTCCTCCTGAAGTCGGCCCAGGACGCATACTAACCCCCTCCTGTCCCCCACTCCTTCCTGTTGTCCTCTCTCCATCTGTCCACGTCTGTACGCCACTCATGGCCACAGTTGCTTCGCGGCGCTAATTAAAAAAAAACTTGAGCAACATGGTATCTTAATCGCCTTTCCGGCAGATTCTTGAGTTGCATGCAGCATAGTTCACGTTTGAAATCGATCTATAGGATACTCGCCACCCTATTGCTGTTTTCCTGTCTCCGTCTACACAGCTTATAGCTGCATTTGCTTCGCGGTGCTAACACGAAATCAAAGAACGAAAAAAGTAGAACGAAACAGAATTCCAAATTTGCATCTCCCAGATCCAGACAGGCAGTCGGATCGGTTCGTGACGCCCGTACCAACACCCTCACTTCCATACAAGGAGGAATATATAAACTGTTTATCCAACTTTTGTCACGGCAATTAATCATCCCGGAGGCAACACTTCCAATCACATTCAAGGACTCCCGACCTGAAGCGTAAGGCATCCGCAGAAGACGATAACAAATATAGCGGCGATTCAACTTGGCACACTTGGGTCTATCCCTCACATTGCGCAACCGGCTTCACTTCAGGAGCTTCGCAAGCAAGGCCACGCCGCTATCGGAATCATCCTTGAAGCTCACGTAGAGTGCTTGAGTAACACATTCAATTCTATACAAGGTATATCACGAGCATTGAAGTGCTGCGCTGGGCGCCATGTAGGAAACGAAAGTAGATATCAATTCATCAGCGCATCCAGAGAGTAGCTGATGCCTTCCGCATGAGTGCTCCTTGACTGTATGGTTCCAAGGTCGAACGAAGCATATTCGGAAATGGGTGGTGGCTGTGCTTCGGGTTATTTGTGCAGTGCCGTACATGCAAGCAGTGTGTACAGGTTGACGCACCTGGATCAATACTGAGGGACCTTGCACGTAGTTTGACTTCATCCAAGTTTGCGTTGCCATACGGATGGCAGCTCAAGCTCGGTTCTTTGAAGTCCTTGTTGTCTTAGACGTGTCTGTTCCACGCATGTAATAACGAATTTTTGATATGAATAAATGAAAGAAAACTATATATATGTACAGTCAAACTCCTTTACAACGAAACTCAGGGGACAGCAAAAAAAAATTCGCAGTAAAGGTTTTTTTCGTTAAAAAGGATGTCTCTTATTGGACCTATAGGCTCCGGCGGGACCGCAAAAAAAATTTGCTGTAGTGGTATTTTCGTTAAAAAGGTGTTCGCTATAAAGGAGTTTGACTGTATATGGCACTTACTATACTAGTACTACTATACTTACTGGGCCTTACTATACTATAATGCCCTTTCCGTGTTGACACCGCGAAGACTTATGGCGTATGGACATTCTGTGACTCTCCGAATGTGTGCTGTGTGTGCCCCCAGCGATTCCGACATTTTACACTCTCTTTGTCGAAACTTTTAAACTACATGGGGGGAGGGGGCGTACCCACATGCGGTAGAGATGCGCAGAACCGCCTGCGGGACTTGCCGCGCGCGCCATGCATGCCGCCTCGCTAACCCGGCAACGCTAACGCGGCTCTCACCAGGAAAATCTCGTCAAAAGTGAGAGATTCAGAGACCGCGTCTGATAAGATGGCGAACGATAAGCGACGTCGAGTTCACACGTGTGGTAACCATTCTCACATTTGTGCTTTCGCGAAACCAACTGCAAAGGCACGCCGGTTTTTTGGCTTCAACCGCTGTGGCAATACCGCATTCTTTTCCTGGTGAACAATTCCTGCGAACAAAGCCTCGCTCTCATTGGACAGTGTGGCAATCATTAATTGCCATTCACTTACCTGTACACCCGAACTGTCGGATCAAAGAGTCTGTTCTAGTGCTGTCTCTTTGCGCGTCAACAACGATAATAACATAAGCAGGGATGATATATTATTTCCGCTATAAATTCGCCGGTTATAAAAACCGTCAACCTTCCAGCTGACGACGGTGTCAACATGCTGCTGCTGACCGCGCGGTGTGCCGTAAGAAAACAAGAACGTGACGCAACTTCCGTGCACACCCTGATTTGTCGAGAATCTGCGGCATGCCGCTAAAAACCGCGCGGTCGACAAAAAACGGAAGCGGCTTTCTCTGCTCCGCGGCATGAGGTTACCGCGCTGCGTCCGCATTTCCGAGCACATTCTCCACATTGTACGTGTCGTGGCGGTTTATTTTTGGAAGCTTATGGATAATTTATGAACTTTATCTGGCGTTTACAGAACTTAGCGGCAAAGTTATGGAACTTTAGATTGCTCTACCGTCTATATACCGGTTTGAGAATATTTGGAAGGATGGACACGGTTACGTTACGGGAGTTGATGAATAATGCGACGAAGCTTTGCATCATCTTCACGGTGTTTCATCACGGAAGAACGATATTTTCACTCTTTGAAGATAAGTTTTCGCAAACTTGTCCGAGAAAGGTTTAATAAGCAAGCACTCCAGGTCAAAAAGAATGAGCAGGTAGGAGGCTTTGGTATAGTACCCGCCCGTAGGCAAGCCAAGCACCCGCGGTACTGCGCTGGTTGTTGTACCTAGGCGGTACGGGGTACATGCCTCTCATGAGAGAATCAACTATCACTTGGAATGAGAAAGTGATAGTGGCGTGACTGGCATGATGGAGCCGCGCCGTGAAGTTGCGTGGTGTGGAATTGGGAGAGGAGGAAGAATGGGAATGGAAGTTAGTTAATCCTGTAATTTTACAATGTATTGCTGTAGAAGTCATTGTGTTCGCGTGCAACCATTTTTCACGTGCCCCCAAATAAACCCGGATTTAAGTTCTCGCAAATATGTTCGGTGGTACAACGGACATATAACTGTGTAGTTTAACTTTCTATTACGTTTGTTCAATTGTATGGGGACCATGTCGCTGTAACGCTGAGTTTATACAACATATATATTTGCCGTGCCTCCGCAGCTCATTGGTTAAATAAATTCAGTTCAGTTGAAAACGTATATATCTTCACACGTGTCGCTCTTGTCTCTTTTCAGACGAACGCGATGCGATACAAAAGAAGACATTCACCAAATGGGTGAACAAGCATCTCATAAAGGTAAGAATGTTTTTTTTTTATTAACGCATGGTCATAAAACACGTTCAAGATGCAATTTCGTTGATTATTATCGACACTGTTTTGTTCGTAGACGAATTGTTATCAGTTCATTGTAATTATCGCAAGTGTGCCACAAATATTTATTACAAATGATACTTTAGCGCACATTCAAGCAATCAAAAGTTTGCTGTTTCCCAGGGGCGTAGTTTTAAAAGGATACGTCACTGATGTAACAGGTATGACCTCTTTTTTTTTTTTTTTTTCGTAGCAGCGGGGGGCAGCATATATCGCTTCTGGTGATCAGGCACTCCGGTCATCACCATCAAAATAAGGTTATTGTTGTTCCCATAACAACCACGTGTTCGAGCTCGCTAGAGTGCAGCACTTTTCATTTGATACCGTCAACTGCAAACACGAAAGTGGTACACTTACACCACGGTTTATTTGTTATCGTTAGCGTCGTTAATAGTTGTCCTCTCATTCTCATATTGCAGCATTGTAACTTTAGTAGGAGGCCTGCGCAGCTCTCGTACAGCTTGAGGACGCATGTGTGCAACACCGTTCAGTATTTTCAACAGATACATCGTTCCAACCCGTAGCAGACGCATTTCGTAGCAGACGACGCGGTTGTCTTCGCCCTATGCAGAGGGAGCTAGTATCGAGGCACCCTACTCCAAATGCGAAGGAACCCTGAACCGTCCTCCAGCCATTTTCGCTCGCAAAAAAGAAAGAAAGAAAGAAAAAAAAAGAAAGTGAACAACAACAACAACAAGGAACCACAAACCGCGGGAAGGTGCCCGCTCGATATTAGTCGGTGAACGTTTACTTCAGCGGAAATACGTCACTACATTTCCGTCCCTGTCTTTCTCACTTCATCACTCCGTTTCTGAGATGGAGTCAGGGAGTTTGACTCGAGTCTCTTGCACCGGAAGTGCGCTTGGCCGTTTAGTGGATGGAGTCATGACTGCTTTGACTCTAGAGCCTCCACTTAGCGCACCCCCATTGTGTTGCGCATTAGTTCAGACGCTTACGTATCTTCTTGACGTCACAGATACACACGCACTGAAGGGACCATACTTGAAAAGGAAAGCGGCATTCAAAGAATGCAATCTACTGCCCACTTCAGAATGCCGTATGGCGAGGAAGACATTCGTTTTCTTTCTCTTTTGATTCGTGCAAGACGTGGGCTAATGTGAGCCCACGCAGTATGTTTTCGCGACGGTTGTTTGGGGACGCAGTGGCGCCCCCTATAGATTAAGACTAGCAGTGAGGCTAGGCCGAAAGTTGCACTTAATACACGAAAGAATGAATCTTCTTGATTTTGATCAGGCTGTTTGTAGGCAAGGATTTGCTTTAACCTATGGTTAGGAGATTATTGCGGACTGTAACAAACAGAGACGCAAATAACAAAGCTATGTGGCTTTGAAAATATCCAGCGTGGGTCATAATTCGGACGAGACAACTAGCGTTACGTAAGTGGTCGTCGTAATCACAGTGGCGGCTTCCGAACTTGGACGCTGGCCGAGGGCACCATGCTCCCTACACTTTCCCTCATTTCTTTAAAGGGACTGTAAAGTGAAATATAGTCATCACATTTTAAGATACTTTCATGCAGTTGACTTTGTAATGACACACACAAGTCATCACCTCTCAGTTCTTCGTATTTTTCGAACTGATTAGTTTCGAACACTTTTAGAAACTTATCGATGACGACCTTATGTTCACTGAGGAAAACAGTGGGAGCCCGTCCCGGATTAGCGGACAGGTATCACGTGATATTGAAGTACTACGTAATATAACGCATTTGAGACAGGATACTAATTACTATCAGACCTGTTTTGAAGGACAACAGCAACCGTTGAGAAGTTCGGTTTGAACTGTTTAAACCGGTAAGAATATCCGATGTGCACCTTCTGTTGGCCTGTCTCTCTCTCCGTGTCATAGCTGGGCGTCCTCACTCATGAGGACTCTCATGAAGACGCCTCACCCTCACCTCACGACGATGAGGTGAGGGTGAGTAAGGCCAGACCACGCTGAATGTTCCTCACGAGGACAATCGTGAGACATTGTCCCTCATGAGGCCCACCGCGAGGGCCCTCATGAGGCCAGTTGTCGTGATGCCATCAATACGTGAGGGTACAACGAAATCCGTGAGGAGCCTCACGGATGAGGCCGTGAGGCCCTTTGTGAGGAACCTCACGGATGAGGCCATGAGGCTTTTCGTGAGGAACCTCATGGATGAGGCCATGAGGCTTTTCGTGAGGAACCTCACGGATGAGGCCATGAGGCTTTTCGTGAGGAACCTCACGGATGAGGCTGTGGGGCCTTTCGTGAGGGACCTCACGGATGAGGTGATAGGTTCGGGCTCCTCTTTGCTGATGCCAAACACAAACGTTAAATCTTACTATGACAGTAACAACTGTTACCAAATTTATCCAAGCAGTCGACGAAACCCTTAAACAGTTGAATGCCGCGCAGTATCGTTAGTACCAACTACTGACACAGTAGTTCAACGCCGACGTGTCATGTGAACATGACGGAAAGTTCTCTTGAGGCTTATGTGCCTACTAGTGACTTGAAGACACGTCAGGCCATAACGGTATTCACGAGGCGAGACTCGTGAGGATGAGGGGTCGTGAGGCCATGAGGGCCGTCATGAGGTGAGGGTACGTGAGGATGAGGACTCGTGAGGCCATGTGGGTCCTCATTAGGCGAAAGTACGTGAGGCGCCGTGAGGACATGGGGGCCCTCATGAGGTGAGGACACGTGAGGATGAGGACCTCATGAGGTGAAGATACGTGAGGCCATAAGGGTTGTGAATAGCCTCATGAGGTGAAGGCGTGTGAGGATGAGGATGGTGAGGCCTCTCGGGATCCCGATTCCCTAAGATGAGGTTTGTGGGGCAAAATTTAAAATGGAATGTGAGGGTGGGGGTGACTGAGGTTTAGTTACTGGTGAGGAAGATTTGGTGAGGGTGAGTGAGGCCAATAAAGTCTGTGCTTCGTGAGGTGAGGATGAATGAGGCCGCAGGAAAATGCCCACCGTGTCATCTGCTCCTTTGCCATGCTCCCGACGTGAGTAGATTGAGCAGAACTTGGAAGCTGTGAAAGTCGCTCGGTATCGCTGCTGTGTGCAAAGCCTCGCATTCGGGCGATTTTTACGGTTTACGTTCTGGTGTTCCGGTTCCAACCGTGCGCCTTCGGCGACGGCCGGAGCGCACATTGCACCTGGTCACCACCACCCGCCAGATGGCTAGCCTAGTTGCTCGCGTTCTCAATAGATGGCGCGCGAGTCGCCTCAGGGTTGCCGCGTCCCGGAGTCTGCAAATTTCGCTTGGCGTGGCAATATTTGAAATTACTTGCTAAAAAAAATGCTCTGTGCAGATCACAGCTATAACGTAAGCGACAAGTTCTGAAGCGTACAAGTAGCAAGCTTTCAGGAGAACCCGGTTTCACTTTACAGTCCCTTTGAGCGTATTTTCCCTCTTACTTCGTCAGCTTTTTTTTTCTAGCCTCTCTTCTTCAAAATTCCTTCTTACAAAACGCAGAAAAACGAAAAATAAACCAAAACGCGCATTTTCTAACGTATAAGAGCACAGTTCATCACCTACCACAGTAAAGGTCCTTGTAGCAACCCGCATAACAGTATCTTTCCACAACTTCTTTCCACATTTAATGGACGACACAACAACGCCGTCTGCACCACAGACAATGAGTCCTATAGTCATGCCTTGCAAAGGGACCCCGGATTCATTGCCGGTATCGTTACAAAGTGGTCTCTGTGCTGAGCAGACCAGACGACTGACTCAAACAAAGTTGTTTTCCTCTTCTTGGAAGGATATTTATCTCCCGGAAAGAATGTGCGGCCTTTTAAGTGCGCGTGTACATTGTGAGCGCATCTGTTTGCTTTCCTCTTGCTTCGTGCAACGGAGCCAGCAGCGGAAGCCCATATGTGTAATGCCATTGGAATTTATGCGTATAATATTGGCTAAGATTAATGCGAGACGCGTTCATCCGTGAGCGTGTGAGTAATGGATACTGTGGAGGCTTAGCCACGTGAGAACAGTCTGGAGGCGGTCGACTGTTGGGGCATATGCAGATATAGCTCAATCCTTAAAAGGGGCTATCGCATGCGGAAAGGCGTGTATGAGACCGATACCGTAATGTTCGGCATGGTTTCGGCGCTTTGCCAAGATTTTCTCATATTGGATCAAACGTGGGAATATGGGGCCCATATTGCCAGGTTTGAGCCAATATGGGGAAAGCGTCGGCAATATGGGCCTCATATTGCCAAGTTTGGGTCAATATGGGGGAAATGTCGGCAATATGAGCCCCATGATTGCCCGTGCGCACCCCATATTGGCTGAAAATGCGGAAAATGGGACGAACCCGTGCCTGTGTCTATAGTAGTTTATGTCGTGGTCACGAAAACGCTACTTAATTCTGTACAGAGACCGCACGAACGGCTACACAGCCGTGCGGCCAGAATTAGGCGCATGTAGAAAAGCTAGGTGCAGGAAGCCACGCCGTTTGACCTAGAGCGGCAGGTATATCCTCTTACCGTCTTCGCCAGAACGATTTAATTTACAGCACCATTAAGAGCGACATAATTAACGATGGAAGGAGCGGGCTTTGTATGGAGGTCACGTGACACGGTAAGAGGGAACCAGTATCAACGTCCGCCACGCCCGCTGCCGTGAGAGAACCTTAGAGGAAGCTGGAAGGTGGAATGCAAAGCAGGCCTTTCTATAGGCCTATGGGGATGCTGTGTGTTCCATCTAAGAGCACAGCACAGTTTAATTTGTTCTTATTTCTGCCCTCGGGAACTTGTTAGGTTAAAACAAACACTCATAGCATCCATGTTGATAGCACACTTAGCTCTCCATGTTTTTCCTTTCCTTGAGATCAAAAATTGCTCAAGTGATGTCTAGGGCTCGTCGCGATGTAGTCGTAGATCGGACCGGTTAGTACCGTTGATTAACGCGGTTTAATTATTAATTGCACGTACGAGGTTATATTTGGAAAGGATGTAGTTGATAGGATGTCCCAGTGACCTTGTATAACGGCGCCTGATTAATGGACATTTCACCAGGTCCACGTAGGTATGCTAATAACAAGAATTGCAGTAGACTGGGCTTTTTTTTTTCGTTTTTTTTCCCCGCCGATTCTGATACAGTTATTGCAGATAGGCGACAGTCCAGAAGCTCTAGCATCCCTTACGTGAGCAAAATTGTGTGCTTATCACTGATAATAATACAGGCAGCAAGATGTACTCCAGAGAGGGGACGCCGCGAGGGACCAAAAGCCGCTACTGTGCTATGTAACACGTATCATCTCGTATCGCTTGTTTTGTGTGTATCACACCGGTTTTGGGTTCGAAGTCCACTGCTACAAACTTGATAGCGTTGCGACGTAAAACTCACGAAATATTATATTCATCATTTATTTGACAAATTTACTGCAAGGCCAATGGCCCTTTCGCAGAAGTAAGAGTTAAAAGCACGGCGTCATCGTCGTATGTCATGCATTACATCAATCACGGCAACTTCACTGCAACAGCCCTATAGTAGGGCTGTGACTGCTCGGGATTCCGAACTTTTAATTCCCGATATTCACAATATGCCCTACAATATTAACCAATAAGCGCATCTAAGTATGACGTAACAACCTCTCAGTTGGAAAAAGAAAATTTATTCCTTTTATGGTAACAAAGACGGCTTACATAGCACACAATTAGAGCAGAGTCAAACAAAATGAGGACTTTCCACTTTCCAGTCCATTTCCAACTTTCAGTGAAAAGCGTCTGTCACTCGAAAAGCGAGCTCGAACGAACGGTAGCGTCATGTTTTCCCTGTCTTCTCATTCGTATACGAACCCAGCTGTCACTTGAGATTGTCGGAGGCTTGAAGGGATCGCCTCTTGATTGACGTCGGGCTCTGCCTTTCAAGTGTCTGCACGTCAGTCATATTTGATTTTTTTTTTAAATCTCTGCTGGGGGTTATTTTAATTGCTTTGATCTTTTCCTCTCTCTTTCTGTGCTTGTTGCAACTGGGATTTCTGCAGCACTGGACATTCTTGGAGGTCAGTCGCATGCGTCACTGGTGTGGTGTGTCTAGCTCGCGCATGTGGAAGTGCATGTTGTGTCAGTGTCGAAAATTTTTTTTCATGGTTCAGAGCCTTTTCTGCGCTACGACACATATGCATCTCACGTGGAACAATTAAAAAGCAAACTATGAGTGCACTCGAAGCGTGCTTTGTTCGAAAACTCCAAGGTGGAGCGTAGCTTAAATCGGAGCAAAATTCATTTCATTTTAAATTCGAAGCAATGAAAGTTGGACTGAACCGATGTTCATTTCAGCGAGAGTGCAGTCCGAGTAAAATTCGTAGGAATTTAATGTACTGACTAATCGGACCGAAACGGTCAACTGGAACCGTTTTAAGCGAAATGCAGTTGTCCTATTCACATTAAATTAATTCAAAATTCAATTCAGCCGAAATTTATATCAATTAAAGATCCCCTCAGACGAAATGCACTTGAGTTCGCGTCGAGTTCCGACGAAATTCGTTCTCATTTCAAGCGATTCAACTGACGTTAATTTATCTTCACGAAGACGCAGAAATTCCTTTCGTACAAGACCCGCACTTTAATTTTTTCTTCTTGCTGCTTCTAACACACTTGTCAGCGGCTCTGTTCACTCTCCTTTTCCTTCCTTCCTGCATCCGGACGCTGCAGACGTACACCTGCCTTCACGTCTGCAGTCCATGCAGTGCCTGCCATTCACCAGCTGTAAGTTCAGAACCGAACCTTAATTTCACAACGTGCAAACTATGCTGCATTCTAAACTAACATAACGCTTTCATCTTTCTTGACGCTGCATTTCTTTTCTGCTGGGTACACAAAGAAAAAGGTGAGATATGATTAAGAACGTGACTTTCGTCGTTATCTTCCGTCATGACATCAGCCGAGTAACCGAACTATATGATCCTTATGCTGAGTACATTAAAGTACATTAAACTTTAGTTATCAACCGGACAGGTGTAAATTGTACAAGCGGCAGGTGATTAAAAGCGGTCACAAAGACAGTATAGCTTCGGAAGCGCGCTGAAATAGCCGTGGCTGCATTAAAACAAGTATTGAAGCAAGCAAGCAAGCAAGCAAACTTAAGTGACGGGCACCCTATGACACGGTGAATGTGTGTGATGTGTCCTGTGTGTGCCCCCGGTGATTCCGCCACTTTACTCTAACTTGGGCGCAGCTCTTGAACTTTTGACCTACATGTTGAACTCAATTATCATCTCTGTTCGTCTCTGGACATCATCCTTTTGCGTTTTCATCATCTCATCATCAGATTGAACTTTCTGTATTAAGTGTACTGGGGTAGCCAGTTTGACTTCGTCGAAACTTACATCCCCATTTTTTTCTTTATTCACATCACATCACATCACATCACATCAAGTGACGGGCACATTGGGAGCCTTCAAAGAAAAAATAAAAAGATGGGTTCGGCTCTACAGGTTTCTGCAAGTGAGAAGGCGTGTTAGCTTGAAAAAAAGAAAGTGTTAGCTTAGCTCAATTGGTAGAGCCCTGGACCGGCAATCCAGAAGATGTGGGTTCGAGTCCTAAAGCTGGCTAACCTTTTCAGTGACTTTCATCTTTCATCGTTAATTTCTTAGGCAAATTGAGGATTTGTATGTATTTGTCCCTTCTATGTTGTTCCAGCCTCAGAACATCAGTTCTTTCATGTTCACCTTTCGCGTTAACGTAGTATAGACGGGCACTACAACTCGGATAAAGCGATTGTTCGAAAAATAAAATGAAAGTAACATGATTTTTGTTATAACAAATGTTTACTGTATTCTCTATTGTTCCTGCACGTCTCTTTCCTGTGCGAACTGTACTGAGCGTTTACTTTCGGGGCTTGCCGAAACTATGTGCGTAACTGCTAATGTAAATGGTTTAACTAACAAGCAGTGTGCTGTAACACGATTATTACTTCTCCTTTCGTTGATCACAAACTGGAAATATGTCGTGTGCAGTAACTTTTTTGAGACTCTGTTCTGACTCTTGTGGAGCTCTTTTTTGTGACTTTTTTCTTTGTCTTTCAGGCGAACAAGCGTGTGGACGACCTCTTCGAAGACCTCCGGGATGGTCACAGCCTCATCTCTTTGCTGGAGGTGCTCTCCGGCGAATGCCTGGTACGTTCACTTATGGAATCAGAGCTATTGGCAGTGGAAGCGTATAGTCAGAAACGTTTGTATACGAGAAGGGACAGTTTAAGAGGGGAAACAGGAAAGCAAGGTCTATTGCTATAGCCTGTTACAGGGATTTTTCACCTACGTCACGTTGTGACGTGGCAGTGACGTGGCATGTTCGTGAGCTCCTCCCACTGATGGTCACTTTTCGTGCTAGCGGCATTGAAATATGACAAACTGCGCTCTTTTTCAATGCGACAACCATGGTTTTCATAAAAGAAAATGTAAGATACACAACGGCGAAGTGTCTTCGGGATAAGGGGGGGGGGGGGGGGGGTAGCGTAGAATATAGAAGCTGAACTTAGTCTATAAACAGGTTTGTCCGATTTGGCTACTTTGCGCCAAATTAGCTACTTTCTGACTGTCGTCGCGCCGAGACTTGGGCAATGGCGACTTGACTATTTTCTAGCTACTTTTGTGGATACTGCGTTGCACTACATTCGGGGCTCCTCAGCACCTAAATTCGGGGGTCGTTTTCGCCGTGTGCTTGTTCGCATAATGCCGAAGTACGCACAGTGCGTTCATTCCGATCGATCGACCTTCTCTCAGTCGGTACGATAGCCTCCGGACTATTTTCTCTGTGTGCTGTAAAGTGCAGAGGGAATGCAGAGGTACTATAAAAAAAAAAAGGTTCTAGACCACATAATGTTTAAAAGCTACCAGTCCCACTGCTATAGTACAGCAATTCGTTCTGCTATAGCAGTACGAAACCGGCATACAGATATTGTTGTATGTATTTGCAGTACGTGTAGACCTTTGTATATGTATAAGTTTTGTACGAGGTTTTCACTTTTGCATAATTTAGTTTACTTTGAATGTCTCAATTGTTTCCTTTCCTTGGCAGCCCCGCGAGAAAGGACGGATGCGGTTTCACATGCTTCAGAATGTACAAACAGCACTCAACTTCCTCAGGTATCGAAAGGTAAGCAATTTCGCAATGGCTCTTCAAAAAAACAAACAAAAAAAAACATGCGAGTGCAGCGTTCGTGGGCCTTGTAAAGATGGGCGTTCACGTTCCATTGTTTGACCAAACTAACGTAACCACTTACTGAGAAAATAACTGTAACTACCTGGTTCAGTATAACCAGTTACAATAGCTAACTACTTTCGCTTAAATATCTCATGTTCTCTCCTATAATTTTGCAAGCTATACGTTTCCTCGCACCATCTGTTGCGAACTAGTATATTCCTGGCTCAGATAAGCTCTACTTGTGTCTTGCGCGTGCGCAGAACCACCAACGCTATCCCTTACGTACGCAAAGGCGACAGCGTACGTTATTCGAAATCTCACTAATGTCCTGCCCTCGTTGGTTCTTAGGGAGTGACGTTTTCTCGTTTTTCCGCAGAAGGAATTCCGGCATACTCCCAACATCCGGTGTCTGCTCTTGTAATGCATTCCATCGAATGAAAGTCAAACTACGCCACTATTTCGCGTGGGATTTTTGACACCGTGGTTAGTGATCCAGGAGGATTAAAATGAGACTATAGTTTCGAAATAGACTGGGACGGATGCGACAGTCTCTTATTCGTTTATTTAATAATGAGTTTTAAGTGCCTCGCGCGCTATCGCCTTTGCGTACGTAAGCCGTTGGTGCTTCTGCGTACTTGATGAACACACTTGTATTTATATAGACACAGAAGATCGGGAAGCGCTGCTTATCAAGAGCAGTGATAACTAAATAAGCACGTAATCCATCGCAGTCACGGAAACGGAAGTAGAAATGGCAAGAGAAGAACTGGGTGTGGCAGCCACACCCAGTTCTTCTCTTATCATTTCGTGACTGACCGCAGTGGATTCCGTCGATAAGCACCGCTTCTATCAACTCCCTTCTAGTCCCTTCCCTTGTGCAAAACTTTAGTTCCTGAAACAGTGGTCTGCACCTACAACTCATGACATGTCGTTTGAACGGTAAGCGTAAAGTGCTATCCAAACTTCTTTGATGTTCCCTGAGGCGAATATTGATCACTTTACCACACGCCATTTTAAATTGATAAACCTCCGTGGCACAATCCCTGAACCTGCATAGCACTTTACCCCTGCACTGTTAGAACAAAATGCCATAGGTTGTGGGTGCAGTCCACTCTTTCGGGAATGTAAAGTTTTGCACAAGGCGGTGGACGGGATTAAAAGGGAGTTGATAGATGATATGACATAGATGACTAAAATTCATTATTCATAACTTATTAATTAGATGTTTTCTGGGAAATGCGAGATTGCAGAATTGGAGATAGCCATTATTCAAGTCCATCGTCCCTATTAAGCTATACCTGTGGACCGAACGTTTATTTTGAAACATAAATTGCCAAATTTCGCTGTATGCAAGTGAGTCGAAAGCAAAACTACGCACTACTCGAGCCCAGAAAGAGCGACAGGCAATCCACGTACGGGAGGGTCACGTGCTTTGGAGCGATGGAGCTGACTGGAGTAGCCGCTAATCTGTTGACCAGTTAGGACCCAGGTCGCGTCGCGTCGAAAAGCGCGTAGTTCTGCTCATTTGCATAGCGAAATTTGACTAATTCGTTCGCTTCTCCAATTCTGCTATCTCGCATTTTCAAGAAAACATCTAATAAATATGTTAAATTAATTAATTTTAGCGAATTAGTCGCCCAGTAGTTGCATATACGCTGTCCTACAGGATGTCCTGATAAAAACAGAAAAAGAAAAAAGAAATACACCCTGTATACCAAAGTTGCGGATTCAAAACCGACCTCGGGCGTCTACAACTTTGCGACATGATACACGTTGCTCAGATACGATATGCATGCGAGACTTTGGCGCAAAATTGATCCACGCGCCAACCACGGTGCCAGGGTGTCTACCAACCTGGAAAACCTGGAAAACAGGGAATAGTCAGGGAATTTTGACGTGACTGGAAAGGTCAGGGAATTGTCAGGGAATTCGGCTAAAAAGTAGCTGAAGTCAGGGAAAATCGTAGGCAAGTGCCGTGATGATGCGCGGCGAATCATGAGTGCCGACCGGTGGTTGAGAGGCGATGCCGCAGCAACGTTACTGCGAGCAGCAGTTCACGAGTATGACAAGCTCTGACGCAGAAAAGTAGGGTAGCCCCACTAATACTTAATAAATAGTCTGTTTTATGTTGGATCTGGTATCAAAACGTATGAGCAGGCACCAAGTTCCCTTTTGTTTTTGTCAGGGAATTCGCTTGAAATAGTCAGTGAAAACCTGGAAAAGTCAGGGAATTTGAAGGCTGCAGTTTGGTAGACACCCTGGGTGCCGTCGTTCATGATCATACTTGTACCTCTACGTAAAGCCACAGATTGTCGTCTATCATTATTGCTTACACTTGTACGAGAGGAAACCATTAAAGCCCTTTTTTATCGCTCCGTGTTATCATCCCAGCCTTGAGCGTCAAGCGCTCAGCGTCTCTGTCTGAGACTTCTTTGAATGGGACATGCATGCATAAAGCACATGACCATTAACTAGGCTGGGAGGTATAGTCGCGATAAATGGCGATGCAATTAGAAGTGTCCCAGTATACATAAAATTGCGCGAAACGACCATGTTGGTGCACGAAGGTTATTATTTTTTGCAGTCGATTCTATCGGGGGGGAAGGACAGAGAGTAATGGCAGTAATCACGCAGTCATTGCTAAATGCTAATTGCGAGTAAGGAAGAGAACTGGTTTCCGTGTGTCCTTTTTTTTAATCAGCATGTTTGACGTCGTTCCGCAACTGGTGCCATGAATGCTGGGACGCGGAATGTTTTATTTATGTTCCGTCGTGTGGCGTATTCGTTCCTCGAAATTCGTGATTTCATTCTCCATGTGGCATGTTGACCATGCCCCTATTGTTACGTGTTGATATTCGTCTGGAAAGTCTCGGGAAAACCCAGGGAAAACCTCAGACAGCACAGCCGGTGACAGGGTTCGAACCCGTGTCACCTCCCAGTCTCGCACTGTGCCACGGGAGCTGGTCCATTGAAATACACAGAACAATAAATACATTGCGTATTGACCACGTAGAGAGGGGGAAAACGGTATACAGTGAACCCTTGTTATTATGACCATGGTCGTTCCCGAAAATTTTGGTCATAATGCGGAATTGTCATATTAACGGGGGGATTTGCAGAGGTTTCACTGCATTGTTCCCCAGGAGTATGGTCGTAAAGCGCGTATGTCAGATTATCGGGGGTCGTATTAACGAGTGTTCACTGTATATGACAATTATTCGACGGAAAGACAAACATTCTATAATCGTATTTTTCGTGCAGAGCTCTCAGCCTTCATTTCACGAAGACCAGTTTGTCTCGTCCACGTTTTCCAAATCAAATCACGTTCGCGCCGTCAGGTAACTTCATTCTAAGGAGAGTGAAAGGAGGATGAAAATGCTTATTATATTACTCCAACACGAGCCACGCGTGGAACACGACACATTTAGTATTCGAGGAAGCACTTTGTCACTTTAACCTCGCCTACGATTGTTGTTTTCTTTTCCTCGTAAATGTCAGAGTCGGCTAGAATTGCCGAGACGCGCGGCGCCGTCGTGCAGCCAAGTGCGCCTGGCCCGCCCGCAAAATGTCTAGTTCTCGAAAACAAACAAACAAAAGGCAGATGGTACACAGCATGGCCGCCAGGTGACGCCACTTCATTGGCCTCATTCTACAACTGCCGTGGAAAAGTAAAGTTTCGCTTTCAGAGTTGTTTTAATTACTCGCACACGTCATCCTTGACGTCCTTGGATACGTACGTATCTGATTTATTTGTGTCCCGAGTGATATTGCTCGTGGATTGAAGGTCAAGACTGGGACGCGGTAGCTTTCGAAACCACCGGGGTGTGCTGTCGGAGGTCTTCCCCGCGTTTTTTTTTTTTTTCGGCCAAGGTTCTCGCTCAGGTCAGCCCCGGAAGCATTATCTGTCTTCCGCCGCTTCCCGCTGTCTGCTTCGTCTTGTCCACGTTTGCATATGCAGCGTTCATACAGCGAGAGCTGTTTCGCGGTGCTCACACTGAACAAGAGAAAGAAGGCGGAAGTGCGCGTGCACCTCCACTACTTCTTCTCTCTCTCTTTATCCGTCAACTAACGGCCAATAATTCGATCAAATATCAAGTTTTATACTTTGTGATAACACAATTGTGGGAAGATACTAAAATGCCGGGACAATACGGAACACAGAGATACAGGAAAGTAAGTTAATTGCGCATAATGTAAAACCCCGAGACTAGGGAACACGAAAGGACAGACACAAACACGAAGTCTCAAAAGTTAATTGTCTTCCTTCCTTTTACACTAAACCAGCCTGGTACTTCCTTTACACCCACAAACGCCACACAAACGCCACAAATGCTAAAACAGGCGTGCAGGAAGCCAACGCAATACACAATACCGTGATGCGCATTTTATGACCTTTCATCGCTTTGTGTAATGTGTAATTGTGTAACATCATTGTGGGTTGCCCAAGTTTCTCTCTATTTGCTCTTTGAGTGTCCATTGGTCGAATGGTGCCCCCGTCCTTGGACGCAATTGGCTACCATTGCGACGACAGCCATTGTGACGCCCTTCCTGTGGACATCACGCAAATGCGGTCCCACCACTCCCATAAAGAGTCCTTGAGTGGCATTTGAATGTGGCCACTGCGGAAGCGCCGATGGCCGGACATCTCAAGGCTGTTCTTTCACTGTCTGTCCATGTTTGCGTGTGTCTGTTTAGATGTTGTCGTGGGCGTACCTCTGGATAAAGTGATCGAAATCCCCGTTGCAAAATGAACTGCTGGAAATAAATGTTTCGTTGAGGGACCCATTAAAGACATAAAACTAATGAAATGTTCCGAGAGTTCCAGAATCAGCTCGGTTACGTCACAGGTCTCCGGATCGACTCGCTATATCAGCTGGGGGTAGCTAAGAGTAGTGACGTCAGAGCTGTCTCGGCATCGAAATCTATATGGTCGTCTGCCTTTGATGCAGCTCGTCTCGGCTGCATCATGGAAGACGCCCGGAAACTGCAGTGCGGATTTTGCGACCTCATATTTTCTTCAGAGCAACATGCACGGAACCATACATGCAACACACATCACCTCGCTGCATGTGGAGGTCCAAGGCTGCTTTTATGCGTCTTAGAGCTAGCTCCGTCCAAGAACATTTCTCGGAATGCGCTGCAAAACTTGGACGATCCGATAATACGTATATTAACCAACAAAATGTAGCTACCGCTAAAATGTATAGCTTTCGTTCGCGAAACCGACTTGGACATTACATCGAAAATTCGTGAAGTCGAGAGTTTAACTATAGTGACATAGGATTTTTAAACATGGCGTATCATCTTATGAAGCAACCGAGAATTTTCTTTGTTTCGAGGCCGTGAATTTCGCAACCGCACCGGGAATATCGAGGCCCTCCCGTTGTCGTTAAATTGCCGCCAGGGAGAGGATACAACCCTGTTTTAGTGTACCCTGTTTTTTTGTGTACCACACACGCTAAATAGTATAGTACATGGTATACATTGCATAGGTGTGTGTTGTCATCAAGTAGGAGGACCACAAATGGGGGTATAGACCTATCATTTCCTCTGTAGTAGCTGGTATCTTGGAGTAGAAGATACATGTGGCATCTAGCAGAACGTCGTCTGGTGTCTCTCTGAGAA
Organism: Ornithodoros turicata; assembly: GCF_037126465.1. Lineage (NCBI taxonomy): Eukaryota > Metazoa > Arthropoda > Arachnida > Ixodida > Argasidae > Ornithodoros > Ornithodoros turicata. Next base: position 2,125,030 of record NC_088206.1, read on the forward strand.
TGTGTGGATTCGAACCACACCATTTGATTAATTACCGTTCGTTAATCGATATATGTAGTATCCTATAGCGTACCTGATGCCTCTAGTACTACACAGTATCTAAAGCATGGTACATGGTGATGTGCGGTATCCAGTGGTGGAAGTACCAACTAATGTTGCGATTCTGTCCTGTAACATGCATGACAGACAGCAGACGAGACTCGAAGGGCGATAATTTGTTTAGCAGGATACGATGAACATAATCTGAGCTGACTCTGCCTCCCAAAAGCAGATCAACAATAACGAATTAGCGCATAGATTTTCTTTCGATACCGAATCTAATGTGATACCGAAAAATCTTTCAGCTCACAGCTGTGACATGGCTCACTGTAGCTTATGAGAATGACACTGGACATTGCCAGCCAGAAGTGATGGATGAACGTTAATTGTCATGAATGCTCATTGTAATTTCCGATGGGCATTTATTATTCTGTTCTTCGGGCACTCCTCGATAGCTCAGTCGATAATGTGTTGTTTTGCTGAGCTCAAGATCGCGGGTTCGATCCCGGCGGAGGAGGGTAGCAATTTGGGGGAGGTAAACATTGAGTCAAAATTGAGCCAAACATTGAGTGTCTGAGGTTTCCGGCGCACGTCAGAAGAACACCGGGTGGTCGAAATTAGCCGACGTCCCTGCGGCATGTGCAACATGTCGTCTCCATACTATATGCAGACAAACCTTATACCCTTCTTTTTTCTTAATAAATATGTCCCCCTCTTTACGTGTAACATCGCGGCACCATTTATTCTGTTCTGGAGGTACTAATTGTGTTTTTTTTTCTTCTTCTTGAAACCGAAAAAAAGAAGAACCCCGCATTAATTGTACAGTACATTTACCGTTATCTTACTGCGTTGCAGAAAAGGTGTATATACCATATAGTTCGTACAGAATCCCGCTGTATGAAGTAAATTTCCGCGATGTTCATCATCATCCATTCATCTATGTTGTTGTTGCTGTTGTTGTTGTTGTCCGCGATGTTCATCCTCACACGTATATACGAACGCTGCACTCCGAGCTTTCTAAATCTATAGTGGACATCATTAGGGATTTGTCTGTAAAACGAGTGGTGTCTTTTGCTTCGTCTCTATAGATAAAGCTGGTGAACATCCGAGCGGAAGACATCGTCGATGGAAACCCCAAGCTTACTCTGGGACTCATCTGGACCATCATCCTCCACTTCCAGGTACGTTTGTCACTTTCACCTGATCGGTATATACACGTTACATGCGCGTGTGTGAAGTTCGGCAAGAAGAAACGTCGTCGTATATGCCGGCTCCTGCAGTACACTTCGCATGTCTTCCGTATGTCTTCTCTGCTGCTGTAGCTATACGTATACGATCCTTAGTATAAAATCCTTAGTTACGATACGCTCGCTTGTTTTACTGTAAAATTATCTGAAAAGAATAGCCGTATCTACCTGCCTACGAGTGTGCCAGTTCAAGTAAACTTGGCACGTACCGTAATTTCACGCGTATAAGCCGCACCGCAGATAAGCCGCAGGACGCGTTTTTTGGGACGTTTTGAAAATTTTCTGGCAGATAAGCCGCACCCGCAGATAAGCCGCGGACAATACGAGACGACTGATTTGTGCGACAAAGGAGACCATAGAGAAGGCCATAAACCCTGTGGTCCATACTCCGGGATCGGCACAGTGTACAACAGAGGAGGTCAGTTCTGGGGTTCTACCAAGATCGGATTGTGCCCTTGTCGGGTGTTTTTCGTGGACTGATGGGTCAGTGATCTTCCAGAAGACGTGAATCACTGTCACCACTTTCCTTAAAGCTGCTTGGGGGAATGCACCAGGAAGATCAATCTACTCGAATATCCCCCCCCCCCCCTCGAATGTGGACCCGTCCCTGTTACGCACTGTTCGTGCATCGGCAGGGCAGTGCTGTTCCAGAGACACTGTCGTCCCTTTCGTTAAAATCGGCGTATGGGGAAAATGCCAGGAAAAAATAGTCATCAGATAAGCCGCACCGGTGGATAAGCCGCGGGGCGCCCGTGAGAAGAAAAAAATCGCGCATAAGCCGCGGCTAATACGCGTGAAAATACGGTAAGTATGTCTTCCCTGGTACTGTAGCCATTCGTGAGATCCTTAGTACAAGCATTAGTACCGGTAATGACGCAGTTTGCGTCAACAACGTGGCCCGGCTCCGTTACATTTCGCGTATCCTTGTCTCCCTTGGGATCCTGCAAGATTCCCTCTTCACCGTGTAGGTCCCAGATGTATATTAAGATATTACTCAATGTATAGACTCCTGTTCCTCGTACGATGTCTAGTGGAAGATATACATGTCATCCCGCGTAGTAAGAGAGAAACGTACAGTGCTGCCGCGTCGCCACGATCATGCACAGTCATCACCGCAAATCAAGGCTGTCAGCACCTCCCTATACAGTAGATACAGGCTATTACTTACGCTATACAACACTCTCTTTACGTCGTCACCGGGCAGAGCAATTGAAGGAAGCCTTCAGTGTGTGCCGGGTGATTCCACCCTTGACCGTCACTTGGAGAGGCTATAATTTGCCCTTCGTGTCGCTGCCTTGTGACAGGGTGTTTCTCACGTCAGATGAAGATGGATGGGACGAGATAATGGCTGTCATCCTTTCGTAACAGTGCTCGTTTAGCGAAGACGAACGTTTTTTTGGATTGAATTTAGTTTAGCCGTTCTAGAAATTTAATTGCGCTTGACAAGGTGTAGTTCGACGTAAAAAAAGAAAAAGAATAAAGCTCGCGAAACGTTTCCAATGCGTGTTTAGTCAGCTTGAAACGAAGCAGAGGTAATTGGGTATGATAGATGCCAACCAATAAATGAAATGACGATGAGTGAGTGTTTGAGATAGGTAGAAGGCAGGGCCGTCGAGAGGGAGGGGGCAGCCCGGGATGGCGCCCCGGGGCCCGGGCCTCCTCTGGGGCCCGCACGACTCAAAGGCCCGTTGTAGTCATATAGAGTAGAAATACTTAGACTATGTTATCGAGACGTGAGGAGGGGGCCCCGGGCATGACCCATCCCCGGGGCCCGTAAGTTCTCTCGCCGCCTCTGGATAGAAATATATAGCTAGAAAACTCAGAGTATTATCGGGTTATTCTGGAAACTGTGTAGGGCCCACTCGACGTCTTTGTTGTCAGAAAGTAGAAAGAAAGCAACAGAAACGAGTTCTAGCGAATAATGAAGCGTTACCCCATCAGTTATGAGGCAGCGCCTTGGCCGCGCGCCGTCAGATCTTTGTACCACATGCATTGTGCGCGCTGACCTACACCATCTACAGGTTTTCCCGGCGATTTTAATCCAAGTCCCAGCTAAATTAATCCACGTCCCATAAAGTTTGCATGGAACGTGGATTAATATCGATTGCGCTTGGATTAAAATCACCGGGAAATCCTGTGGTTGTGAACCGCGCCGTCTACCAGCGGGAACGCGAGGTCTCGTCGACCACCGCCCTTTTGGTGCTAGCTGCGCATCTGGTCCAGTCCCGCTCATATGTATCGAGGTCTCCGTCACTTTGGGGGGTTTCTGTCGTCAACCGGCCCCTCCACAATGCTTTGATCACCTGAACTGCCACCTCCACCATCATCTTTCGTTATCTACAATTGGCACTAGGGCAGCGCCCAGCCTGTGTGTGTGTGTGTCAGTTATTTATCAATAATGAATAGACGGCATAATGAAATCAATGCAAAAATAATTCACTCTTAGAATTCTTCTTCCCAGTTAACGAATATTTGTTGTTTTCGCGACCTATAAGCTTATGCTGCTTTTGGAAGAAAATGTAATATTTGTTAATTTCGCAGTTATCCGTATGCAACCGAGCGCCCTGCAAATTTACAAATATTGCGGTCCCATTTCCACACACTCACATCTCACTCTCACGCACCTTACTCTCGTCTCTTTCTCTCTCTCTCTCTCTCTGTGCGTGTGGTGTGTGTGTGTGTCGTTTTGTCTCTCTCATCCTTCTCTCGCCTCTCATTGCCCCCCCCCCCCTCTTCTTCCACTTATTCGTTGTTCACTTATGGATAACAAGCCGACACTCCGTTTGGCTGGCCTTTCCGTTTTTCTTTTTTGATTGTTTGTTTCTCATTTAATAATTTTATTTATTTATTTATTTATTTATTTATTAAAATTTATTAAAATTTATTTATTAAAATAAAATAAGACCCCCCCTCGGCAGGTGCAATACATTCACGAGGAGGCGTCTCCTATTCTCGAGTACAGTGTACTTCTTTTCTGATCTCGCTTCTTGTTCGTGACGTCACGTTTCTTGGCCATACCCTCGTTCCGGGTTTCTCCTTTCCTAGCGGCCGGCACGCGCGACTCTTCCGTCTGCCGAGGGATGGCGCAGCGCTCCAGGGACGGACGGGGAATACTCTCACTGGGAATGAGATAGCACATGTGGAGAGAAGGCTTTATCTCCTTCTTTCTTGTTTAGCAGTCTCACCCAGTTGAAAATATACTTCAAATATTTTGTTTCACATTTCGCAAATTCTGACTTTCAGAGACCTCCTAAGATACCGCGCACACTAGAAGAAATAAGAAGGACAATAAAGCACTTGAAGGAGCACAGACGAGACAAATAACACGCTGGAATAAACAATAATTTGACAAATAACAGAGCGCAAGAAAGAGACACAGACTTATCATTAAAACCCCCAAGACTAGGGGACCACGACAACAGGCACACGCGGGCGTAGTCTCAAACACATCTGAAATTTACTAGACAGACGGACAATACTTAACTTATTAAGTTTCGTTTCGATTTTAAGAAAAAATTTAACTTTTAACTTTAAATGTGCCGCCTTGCACCTTGTTTTCTTTTTTAAATTTTGTCCGTCTGTCTAGTAAATTTCAGTTGTGTCAGTGTCTATGTGTTCGGAGTTTCCTAGTCTGGGTGTAATATGCATTCGAATCACCAGCTCGCTTGGTTTTTAGCACTTCTTTCATTGAGACACGGACGACTAGCGAGGTTTTGTTGCTTGTTTGTTGGGATCCCCTCTAAGCCGTTCCTTCCGAAACTAACATCATCTCATATACGCGCGAAATCGACCTTCAAGGCCCGACGGAAAGAACGCACAAAAATAAGCGACACGTATTGCGTAACCCGCAAGACACAACAGGCCGGGATTGTCTTATTTCGGAATAACCTTGGAGAGGAATATAACATTACCTGTAAAATAATAAACGCTTAGAAAAAAAAAAAAAAGTTGCCAGAATGGCGCAGAGAAAGAAGCTCTTATTTGCGGAGATTGGGTGTGGCGATGGAGACGTTTGATTTATAAGCACCTATTGTGTGCAGATTGGCTGCCGGCCCTTTGATTGGCTGTCGCCTGTGTGTAAACACGGAAGCCGCCCTCCTCGCCTCGTGCTACTTCATTTCCTCACACACATCTCATCCACGTTTTTATTTTTTATTTTTTTTTAAGTTTTTTTCTTTATCACATCACTGTCACACACCAGCTCCGGAGGCATAGTGGTTAGGATGATCGCTTTCCACGCAGAGACTGGGAGGGGATACGGGTTCGAATCCTGTCACTGGCTGTGCTGTCTTAGGTTTTCCCTGGGTTTTCCCGAAGACTTTCCAGACGAATGTCGGCACAGTTCCCCCTGAAGTCGGTCCAGGACGCACACTAACCTCCCTTGTCCCCCCCCCCACTCCTTCCTGCTGTCCTCTCTCCATCTGTCCACATCTGTACGGCGCTTATAGCCACAGTTGCTTCGCGGCGCTAACACAGAATTTAAAAAAGTTTAAATTATACGGCGCTTCGTACTCGACTCGATAGTTTACTCATCCAAAGTCTGAGTGGTTTATGACGTCATTGGTGGCCGCCAACGGTACAATGACAACGCCACCTATAGGTACAGAAGGCCTGTTCATTGCCTCCTTTCCCTCCTTCGCTACGTGCACATTAAGAGACAGAATTCGTCTGCTACTGAGATTCATTGTACAGTGAACCCTCGTTAATATGACCCCCGATAATCTGACATACGCGCTTTACGACCATACTCCTGGGGAACAACGCTGTGAAACCCCTGCAAATTCCCCCGTTAATATGACAATTCCGCATTATGACCAAAGTTTTCGGGAACGACCATGGTCATAATAACGAGGATTCACTGTATTCTGCGAGTTCAAGAACCCGCAAATGACTGCAGCTCACCTGGAACCCGCAGACCTAAATATATTTAGACAAGAAGTGCGAGACGCTTTCCAGAAAAAAAAAATCCGTTTTGAGAAAGATTTTAGACCTTTTTGCGCTTTATTTCCAAGTTTTCCCATTTAGTACGCGGGGACGTTCAATCACAACTCGCTGGCGACGACAGTGGTTCGTCCTCATGGCCACTACCGGTGAAAGCACGTTCGTGATTGGCTGCGGCCTTTGAAAACACGTTCCTCATTGGCTGACTCTTAATTGTTACGTCATGGCGACGAATAAGCAGGCTGTCTCTATCCAGGTGGTGTTGACCATGGCCACATTTGTCCGCCTACGTTTTACTGCAAGAATATTGGATGAAACTTTCTGACACGATGGAAATTGAAGTTTTGAGGCTGGAACACGGAAGAAAGGACAAAGACACAGCTGGCTAACCTTTTCAGTGACTTCTTTCCTTCCTTCTTCAAACTTTCTGGGTTCGGAAGTTCGCGTAGTTACTGGCGTCGAAAGACGTCACAAAACGATGCGCGGGCACAGCAGTCGCATTGCTCAAATGTTTTTTGCCGGTGACCCAATGTCGCAGTCATTTTTCTCCTCACGGGCGTATTGATGTTTGCGATGACACGTAACTTCCCCAGAGAAGCATTGCGGGAGTTGAGCACGAACGTTCGCAAGGAACAAGATATAGGTCTATGGGCACCTCTGTGACTAAACTTAATATAAGACACGTAATGGTGACGATGCTGATTGTGATGCCTCAAGTATGCATAATTCGTAAAGCGCACATAAAGCTTACGTAAGAGCAAACTTGCCTGCGTTTACATTACAAACACGTACAAAGGGCGTTTACTTACATTTTACAAACACATACAAATGGTGGTGGTGGTGGTGATGTTGAAAGGGCTTGCCGTTGTCGGCCTCACGTATGTGGGCAACGTCACGACTGACGCCCTGGGGAAAATGTGCGTCCTGGGCCGACTTCTGGGGGAACTGTGCCGACATATGTCTGAAAGCGTCTGAGGAAAACCCAGGAAAAACCCCAGACACCACAGCCGGCATTGGGATTCGAACCCGGGTACCTCCCAGTCTCGACGTGACACACACATACAAATGGCACTACACAACGGTCACTCAACGAACCAATCACGACCACACTTTTCGCCCTGACGGTGGAAAGGAGCGTCATTTAATGTAGGTCATTCTTATTCGAAAACGAATGGTCGCTACCTAATAATTCTGTTACTATACCTTCATTATTTATATCCCCTCAACCATGTTCTATACACGCCATTGAACCAGTTTCTCGCCAGTCCATGTAGCGTGTAGGCTTGACGTTCTGAGAGTAACGGAGATAGCAGAGGCTGATTCAAATATGTGAGACAGACTAAGCATTCGATAGGCTCCAAATGCAGCGCCTGGCCAAGAAAACGCTCCTATATAAAAGATCATCCGCGGGTGGGCCCGTTGAATTATGATAACGTAAAGCAAGGCCTGAGATCGGATAACAAGCACCTTTTTTTGTGTGTGCTTAGAATTCGAACTTATCTGAAAAATAAAAATAAAATAATTAAAGTTAAGATAGAACTAAACAATAATAATAATAAATAATAATTAAGGTAAAGAACTCGGAAAAGTTGGCAGAAAACGTAGCAAAAAATTATTTCAGCAACCGCTGTAACGCAGAAGAAAATTGTAACTGACGCATTCGTGACAAACGAAGTTATTTTTCTTTTTTATAATCAATCAATCAAAATCAAACATTCAAATTCAATCAAAATTCTACGTTCAAAACACTGGAGTCTGCGCTCCCGAACCCGACTTAGGCAACTTGAGGCTTTGTTTGTATCTGTCCCTTCTATGTTGTTCCGCCCTGGAAACATCAGTTTCTCTCCGATCACTAGTTTTTCTCTATCCATAAATTCTAAATCGCTACGGTAGCATTCCACCGTGTTTGCTGAAAATCCAGTAAAAAATTGAATGCACATCCAGGGTTATCGACCCTTTAAATTAATGCCAGGATCTTACGCGTGTCCGTCTACGGTAAACAACAGGTGGCGTTTCGCCAACCGTCCCACTTTGTACGCGGTCCATTGAGCTCTAACGTCAGACTGCCTTACGCGCAAGAACGTCCTTCGTAGTAAAGGACACTCGTAGTAGCCAGGAGATAGTCAGATCCATCTCACATGAGAGGTAAAACTGGGTTAGCTCGGTGGGTGAGGAACAGGTGCATTGAGCGTGGGCCACAGCGACAGGCTGTTATACACGCCCGGTCCGTGGGCGATTTCTTTTCATTGAGAACTTCTCTGCGGTTCGGCGTGGGACGCACTGGAAGAGTCGCAAGCTGTGCCAGTTAGGCCTCGCTGTTCCGGATACACGACAAAAATCGTTGCACGAGCGAACGTTTCCAGGTGACGTTCCACGCCGAAACTGTGAGGCGACGCGGGTTCGAACCCCTTCACCGGCAGTGCTGTCTGAGGTTTTTCCCTCGTGGTTTTTCAACCAGACATTCCGGACGAAAGTCGACACAGTTGCCCCTGAAGTCGGCCCAGGACGCTTACTATCCGCCCTGTCCCCAACTCCTTCCTGCTGTCCATGTCTGTGCTCCGCTCATATAGCCACAGTTAATTGCCACCGGGTTTGCCGGTCTGAACCCGCTCAAGCGACTTTGAGGTTCAGATGAATTGGGGAGATATAGTCGCTGCGTATGCACGGAACCCAATCCGTGGGCTCTGGGTTTTGAAGGCGCCCGATATTATTCGGAAATAGCGTGGGACGTCAAACGTGCCCCCCTAGTGCACTGCGTCGCAAAAAAAAGTTCCGTGAGAACTGAGGAAGACATATAAATCGAAGCACACATCGTCCAGTATAACGAATTCAACGACGCTATTTGGGAACAAAAATTGTAGTTTTCAAATTAAAAGCATTCTGTGCCCTGTGGTTACAGCTTGATAGTGCTCTGCCAGTGCAAAGTGTTCGCGTTTTGGATTCCGGTGGAGAAGTCCGTTTCTTAGAACTCTTCGTTTGCGTTACTTCCTATACAGTCGAACTCCTTTACAACGAAGCTCAGGGGACAGCAAAAAAAATTCGCAGTAAAGGAACTTTCGTTAAAAAGGATGTCCATTATTGGACCTATAGGCTTCAGCGGGACCGCAAAAAAAATTTGCTGTAGTGGTATTTTCGTTAAAAAGGTGTTCGCTATAAAGGAGTTTGACTGTACCTCGTTTATTGCGTTCATTCTAAAATTGCACGCACCTCTCCTAAAACTTCCTGATATCTTCAATTTCCATGGTTGCTTCGTTTATTAATTAGTTACTCGTTCAATACCTCCCGCAAACGAGATGCCGTCATGTTCTCGATGATGTTCGCACATAGCGCTCCCATATGTTTTTTTCTCTGGCACACCGCGTGGGTGCGCGACGGTCAGACCAAATTTGGAGTTGCGCTCGCCATCGTTGGGCGCAAATTGGTTGGGCGCGACCGCCGCGTCCCACGTGCATTCTGACAATATGTTTACGTGATCTTATTCGGCGGTGATTTTGTTGAAGTGGCACTGTAGCCTGCTGCCACCTGGTGGTGCTGACTGTCTAAACTGGTTTGGTGGCTTTTTCGTTACGGCAGGGGGACGACGCGCGTGGGGTGTGATTTTTATTGTTTTTCCCTTCGCGTTTCCTTTTTTATTTTTGTGCAAAAATGACAAATAATGGGGGACTGATGAAGAACAGTCGAGCTTTTTATGATAGCGGAATATCGCTCCATCGCAATAAAGTTGTTGTTGTTGTTCTGATAACGAGTTTCGTTTTTCAAATCGAGCTCGGTCCAGTCAAATTCGAGATAATTTCTTCGAACGTCGAATTCAAAGGGGAAGTTATATTTGGGAACTCTGAGCCGTGTAGAGGTGCCGGTGAAGAGAAAGTCATCAGAATATTTTTTTGATTGGATTCTTTGAGGGTGGTCCGTGTGAGTGTTCTAAGCCAGCAATGAGCCATTGGATTCATTTCTGAATAAATATTTTGATTCGCTTTCAAATGAAATTTTCCTTCTGACGGACGGAGCCATTTCCTGGTGCTCTTCTGGAATCATTGTTTAATTCGATTTAATGAATTTGTTTCGTTTCTGGAAACCTTTCGATTATTTTCGGTATACCTGTCGACCAAATTTCTTGATATACATTCTGACAGTCTGTTTATACAAAATTCGACTTATTTTTTTTTATTTTTTCTTTCCCATGTGTGTGTTCTTCTCGTTCCAGTAGGATAAATGTTTTAGTGCAAGTTTATTACGCTTTGAGTTCACCAGAATACATTTTGAACTTGAGACCCGTTGTTAAGCGGCAGTATATACGGAACTGGAAGGCTGGAAGTTGGCGCGACATCTTCTTACGAGCGAATCTTCCAACGGCGAAAACACCGTTGTGTAACACACACCGGTGGACAACGCGCACTGCTTCTTCGCGACACTTTTTATCGCTAAAGAAACAAGGGAAAGGGTACGTGCAGCCGAGACGACACACGTAGGTTCTCAGACACAGCAATAAATCTCAACTCAACTGGTTCATCTCAGCTTAAAAGCTAAAAATCTTCGAAGGGGTGCGAGAGCAATGCGTCTTTTATCCCTCTCGCATCCCTTCGAAGATTTTTAGCTTTTAAGTTGAGATGAACCAATAAATTTATTGCTGTGTCTGAGAACCTATGTGTACCGTCTTCTGTGTCCGTGTGTCTCGGTCTTCTTCATGGACTTTTTATCGCGTACAACGCGCGGTATACACCAGCCAGAAGCCACGCAGGTGCGACGTCGTCGCACTTTTCCTTCACGCGTCGCCTTCTTCCACCGGCTCTGACACACAACTATGCGGGGCGGGCAGTCCTTGTCTTCCACTTCAAAGAAGAGTGTGTGGCCTTGTTGGTCTTTTATATACGTAATTGTCTCCATTGCAAAACCTTGGTGCAATCGTACAGTCTCGACAGCTCTCGACATCTACAGCTACTGCATTGCGTTGGTACTGCGGTTGGGGATGTGGGTCGCGCTGTGATTTATAACGAATAGTCGGCAGCAGCTTCGCCGCGCCGCCGAGGCGATGACGTACTTCCATTGAATACTGAACGCATGGAAGCGGATCGGGGTATAAATTGGCGGCTTAGTCCAATAGAAAGCATCTCACCAAGCACGCTTCTTTTTAATGTCTAGCGTTATACCTTTCGACATTTAATAACCAGCTTTGCGTGACATTAAGCACTGGTGAATTATAAACTTACTGTTATTAGTTTTTTGTTTTGTTTTTGTAAATCCCGATTTCAGCCGATGTCTACCCCCCATATCCGATTTGCGCCTGAGCAGTGTTGAACATAATTTTTCCAGGATGTATGAGTTGACTTAACAGTTGCAGTAAACAGAACAAAACAAAGCAAAAAGAAAGCATGCATAGAAACACAACACTGCAGCCAGCACCGCCACCTGCATCATACGAGCCCCTAATACGTTGGAAACGAACCCCGATACCAATATAAAGACAGCGTACTAAGGCGTGGTTCGATACGACCAAGTACCTCATTTTTAATACCGAGGCTAGTATTATTATACCCGATATGTACGGAACGACCTTGGAAACCATTCGATGCGCATCGGAACGTGGCGCCGATAATTTATTCCACCGGCATCCTAGAAATTGTAAAGACCACTGACGGCCCATTGGATACGGCATCCGCTCATTGGTCCAAGGTCATGCTAATGACTGGGAGGGGGTGGGTTCGAATCCTGTCACCGGCGGCGTTGTTTTCCCCCGATTTTCCGGAAGATTTTCCAGGCGGGTGGCGGTCCAGGGTAGAGATGCGAAGCCCCGGAAAAAAACCCGGAAATTTTTTGAAAAAAAAACATTTTTTTCTGTTTTTTTTAGTCTCCGGGAAAATTGCCCAAAAATTTCCAGGCGACAAAATTCAAAAATGTAAATTTTCGTGAATTCGATGCGTTCAAACCCGCCAACAGTACCTTAGGTGTCTCTAATCCGCCATCAACCACCAACTTAGAGCTCCGTCTTGCTGCTCCAAGCTATCGCCGTCGCGTTCACATAATGTCGGAGTTCTGGTGTGAGTGGACGGGTTGTTCCAATTACCTATCACTGACTAGGCAGCAGTCTCGTGGGATGCTCTGCTCTGCATTTATGCCTAGAGGGTGAACACTACTAGAGATTCTAGCTCATTGTATGCTGTGGCTTGGCCGGCAATGCTTCGACTGGGCAGTAACCGGGTTTGTTTCCATTTTTTTTTTTCAATTTTTCGGAAAAAAACCCGAAAAAGAATACGTTTTTTTTTCGAGCGATTCAAAATTTCCGGAAATATTGCATTTCTAGTCCAGGGTGCACGCTGTCCCGATCTGACCACGGGATGTAGAGTGACCTAGAGAGTAGTACAGGGTGTGTGCAGGAAAACATGACCCGCATTTTTACATCTAACTCGTTGTCTACTTAGCCGAGGAACTTCCGGTGGCGCACGACGGCGCATTTATGCGTGCGAAATCTGTAGAAAAATTGTGGAAGCCATACCCAGCTTAAAAAATAAACGGAACAACGAAAACGTCGGCTTCCGTGCATCAGAATAGGGCAACATGGTGGACAATAGGGTGTATGTGAAAGGGCAACGTGGTGCACGTAGGAGAGTTGTGTTCAAGTACCGCTAGGGGAGCTATCGGTGCATAAATCGAAACGATGTCCCACATGGATGCTCATCGGCAGTACCCCTGGCGGTGCCTGCACATAACTCTCATGAGACCGAAATGCTCTACCATGCACTGTCATGACCGCCCTATTCTAATGCATGGAAGCCCATGTTTTCGCGCTCAGTTAATTTTTTTACGCAGAGTATGGCTTCCAGGATTTTTTTGTAGCTTTCGCACGCATAAATACGCCGTCGTGCGCCACCGGAAGTTCCTGGGCTAAGTAGACAACGAGTTACATGTAAAAATGCGGGTCATGTTTTTCTGCACACACCCTGTATATGCGTCCATCTATTCCCAGCCCTTCCCCGCTAGTCCTTGCTTCCTCATCACAGGTACTACAAAGCAAAATTCCAGCTAGCCCTGTGTCGTCTTTGTGTACGCGCACCTGGAATAACGGTGCCTAAAGAGCGATAAGATATGGGACCGATAGCGGTCAAAGTCTGCTCTCGGTGGCTGTAGAAGTAAGTTTCTGCTAGCTGTGCAGGAAGGCGACGTCGGAGTGCAAACCAAATGTTCCTATGGGGCGGTGACAGATGTCATGTCAACTGAGCCATCGTTTTTGGAGCGCACGGAAGCATTGTGCTATTCCTGGATTTGGATGAGCGAATGGCCCGTGAGTTCCGACTTGGGGAGTCAGTGTTTATGTTTCGGAAATCTAAACTGATATTAATGTGACGTCACTCGCAGGGGAGCGCTGCAGTCGCTAGCGGCGCCATCTTGCGCTGTCCTGATCCTCACCGTTCGTGTAGTGTTTCTAAAGCATTGTGCTGTGTGGAACTTGTTTTGTAAAAGTGTCCCCGTATTTTTTGATACTTTAGACGTTAATACTCTTCTAGATAGCACACGGCGGTGAATGGAAACCGAAACCAGACAACACGGTCTCGCCTTTTCGACGCTAGCGCCCTCTAGAGGGTTGACCTCAGTGAATACACGTCAAGCATCTGTTTCTGTTCCTTCTATGTCGAGTCTGTTTTTGGACACCTGCTATTTCGGTTACATTCATTTCCAGCCACCGTTGCAGGTGGAAAGAGTACGGCACATAATACTTATCTGTCCCGTATCATAGGCTCGTGAATCACACTGCTGTCCGGAAGTCGTTCGATCCCAATTGTTTTAATCTCCACCCCCTATACAGTCGACGTCACCGCCTGACTCCCGTAACGTGGTAACCTTGGCGTGAGCAACTTTCATGCCATACACGGAGCAGCTCCCCGCGGTCAACGGGCAGCTGTGTCCCCTTTTGGTCATTACCCCCCCCCCCCCCCCTAACCTAGCCAGTGTCTCAGAGCACTGTAGGTGGGTTTTTATCACAGCCCACGGTAAGCTCCAGTATAGTCACGGCAGTGTTACATGAAGCGTGGGCATACGTGCTATGCACTGTTGAAAACAACATTGCTACGCGCTCGGAGAAAAGGTGCTGAAGTGGGCGGACGCTGCGGAAAGCTACTACTTGGGAACTGGTAATTAATGATAGTTGATCAAAGTTGTGGCCAACGTGGCGCCGCTTTTTAAATATTTCGCTTCAGATTACGTTTATCTTTTACACCTGGGAGCGCTAGCCATTTCACTGATCTGTATAGGTGATAACATTAGTACAGGTGTGATGGAAGCGATTAGATAACTCCTTTACGGTCTTGATGACAGATACACTGGATGCAAGGGGCCACTGTATCGTATTTGTAATGAGTCGTGGTAGACTAATAGCCTGGTAGTTTCAGAGCCGAAAAATATGTTTTTTTTTTATTTGATTTCTTTTCATACTATTTCCTGCAACTGAAACTTGAGGTACCGTATATTCGCAAGTTTTTGCGAGTAGAAGCAACACGTAAATATCAATAAACGCGGTAGACTTAGTACACTAAATAGGTCAAAACATCGCAGCCTCAGATGACATCCAGAGTTCGCATGTAGATTCAGCTGAAGAGTTTTTGGAACGAGGAATGGTCCAGCTGAACAAACTGTAGCGTTCACTTTTAGAGACGGCACAGACGGCAGCGAGCATCGCTTCCTCATTTGACGCTAGTGAGCATGTCATTACGCTTTGCGGCAAATTTGTCTTTAAATGACACCAGTCAGTTGCGTACCCCAAGTCAGTAATTATCCAGGAGTGCTAGTTAGTCTGTAGAAGGTGCTACGTGTTAACAAAGTTAAAATCCTCGCTAAATCGGGGATAAGCCCCTAAAGGCTTTTGGTCTTGGCATTGGTGTGTAACGGGTGCTAGTTTCGTTTACTGGAGCAGACGGCGTGGAAATTAAGTCTTCAAAGACAAATGGTGGTACTGCAGTGTAATAATACAGAATAGCTATAGAGAATAAAGGGTGTAGGTGAAGCTGACATTTATCAGGGACCGTGGCATTGACTTTGAAGCTGTGGGAAAAAAAATTCCCGGCTCTGAATGTCTCATGGCGTGGGGGCAAAAACTGCCTACGTATATTCGCCATTTCATTCACAGACTTCTGTGTGTTGTGTGCTTTGTGGGTGGAGCCTGTTGTGTCTTTCTTTGGAAGTGAGGTTGAGCTAGTAGGTCGAGGGCGTACGTGATCGCAATGTCGAAACAGTTTGTTTGTTTGTCTTTCTGGTTCTTACGACTGTAATAGGACTGTTAATAGCAGAAATGCTACTTCCAGAGTCGCCATTGTTATTACTATGAACATACAAAACATTTTCATGCGTAATATAGGATAAAAATGCTCCATATGAATCGAATGCAACTCATAGCGCTCTTCTGAGACTACCAAACAATAACTCCATTGATTATCTAGGAATAGCGGTAAAACGACGGTAAGACAGGACACACAAACAACAGCCGCTTATGATTGCTGTTTGTGTGTCCTGTCTTACCGTCGTTCTGACGCTGTTCCTTAGATATGAAGCAACCTGGCCCAACAGTTGTTATTGTCCATTGATTTTGCCCGACACACACACACACACACAAAAAAAAAAAAAAAACGGAAGCGTTTGTCTAAACATCAACATCTAATGTGCCGAAGTTCTTTTTTAGACTCGTAGCGTACCTTTCATTCACTCGTATGCCGTTGTTTCTATTACACGATCGCTAAATGCTGTCTTCAGATATAATTTTCGCTCTCAGCTGGCAACATTGACTTCGCACATATCGCGCTCATAACAGTTGCTTCTGCTCGCAACACCTGCGGACGCAACACAAAGCTTGCCTTTAATGGGCCTTATCTGTTCAACTGTCTCTACGCTGGTGTCCTTGTTTACGTGCATTTTTCTTTAGATAGCAGAAGCACTGATAACTGCAAGTGGAGTGGAGTGAGACAAGAGGAGGGAAATGTTTTTGTGTTACAGTGTACGTTGATGAAATTATTACACCTGGAATAAGACTTGAATGAAACGAGCGCATCCGACATGACAGGATGGGAAATAAATATAGAATGGCGCGAAGCAGACAATAGCTTTGTTGCTGAAGTTTCGGTTTCGCTTTGCGCGTGTCGTCTGCTATTCTCCCCACGAGAGGCGCGCCGTATTGTGTAAAACGGAAATGCCTTACCGGCTCGCGTCACTTCCTTTTTACGGGAAGGGAGAGTGGAGGAGGGAAACGAAAGCCTGTCGGGACGAAAAAAGTTGCAGGGAAGTTTTGTGGTGCTCTTCTGTGTACCCTCCATTGTTCTTCGACTCGTCAGATGACAAGTACGTCGGAAACCGATTCTGTGTTGGAGCCGTTTTGTAGCAGTGCTCTGTTTTGATCTGCACCGGCGCGTCGCTAGGCCTAGGTGGGCCGACCTTGCCGAAGCGCACCGGCTTGCGTGGGGGCTACCCTCGTCGTACCTGTGGTGGGCCGGGGAGAGAGGAGATGGCCTCCTCGGCGGGAAACCTGTTTCGCTAGTCGCTTCCTAAAATGCAAAAATACAGATCGAGGCGTCGCCATTGCATGAAGCGGCATCGCAAAGAGTACTAGCTTGTCGTCTGCTACGGAAGCCGCCGCTTCGACCGTGTCGTCTGCTACGGAAACAACGGTTCAGTCCCGGCGTCCAGCCGCTTTCACAACATGTATTCCTTCGTGCGGGGTGAACGCCTGTACGTGAGAGGCACCCGCGACCCAGACGACCCGGATGGAGTACCAGACCCCGGCGATCAACTCGCCGTCGTCGGTGGACCGTCGTCGTCTCGGACACAAATGGCATCTGCCTCGCAGGAGTCTCGGGAAGTGTTCCGTTCGGCTCACGTGCGTTCGGGTGTCAAAACCGTGCATACGTCGCGCGTCGTGCGAAAGACAACGACGATGACCCGAGGGGAACAGAGGACCACGGCTACGGCCCAACTGGCGATCGAACCGACCGTGTCTCGGGCTGTCATGTCCGAAAGCGGGACGCAGACCAGAGCGGAAGGTACGACAAAGTCCACTTCGACGGAACGCAGGATGTTGCACAAAAAGACGACGTTGGATACGACGGATAGCCGCAAGAAACAGAAGGTAGGCTGCGCCCGGCGTTTCTTCTCCATATTGGGTGTGTGAAAGAGATGCGGTGGGTTGAAAGACAAGGCCGTGAGGATCACGCGTTTCGTGTCGGTGGTGGTGTTCGTGCTAGGGGTGGTCTTCGTGCGGCCTAGATATGTCGCTGCTCGTGGGTTTGGGTCTCGTTAGGGACAACTGGGCGTGGTCGTCTTAATTGAAGTCCGAATTAATGTTGTAAACCTTCCGTCAAAGCACTTTATCATTGTCCGGGCGGAGGCTGAAATACACCACCCGGTAAAGTCGCTTTATTTTACACAAAATGTGCGCACTTCAACGAATGAAATGTTTAGGTGACTTATCCGATCGCGGACGGTCGAGCCAGGCGGCGTGTTCCTCCCAAGATACCACCCATTCTTTCGACGATCACACTGATTCGCACCAAACTCTCGTTGTCACACATACGTTGCACGTTTTTCTGTCATTAAAGCTCCGTATCTTCGAAGCTTCGCGAACAAAAAAGGAGAGCACCCAAAAAACATGGTGACTGACACAACGTTAAAAAACGGAAGAATCGTCGAATTTTCGCCCAGGTACGCGTCGCGACGAACAGCCACTCCAACCACACACAGCTCAGGAACCTGCCTGTGAATCCGAAGTGACTTGACTTTATGACCAACTCCCGCTGTCGTCCGCATGCTTTGCACTTATTTCACGCGCAGCTGTCCTGCCAGCTGGTCGTCGGCTGTGCACCGCTGGAACACTTGCGCCAATCTTTCGAGTGGCTTTTCTTCAAACTTTTCTTTCCACCTTTGTTTGTTTTGGAGAGACGACGTGATCGATCATCATGTTGGCATGAAGGTTGTTGAACGCGTTGGGTTTCTCGGCAGCTACGATTCGACGCGCGGACGGGAAAGCTTTCAATCGTGGTTCGTCCCTCTCGATGTGTCAAGCAGCTTTTTATCGAAGAAACTTAGCGTAGAGCTCTAGTTGGCAACAGGTCAGAGATGCAGAAAGCATGTTCCCTTCCCTACGTCCTTCTTTGGCACGGTTCCTCATAATTTCCAGTGGCATTCTCCAAAAAATGTTGATACAGTAAGTACAAGATACGGTACATTAAGTATGTAGAAGATTTGGAGCGAAAATGTAAGCTTTTTTTTTTTTTTATACCCACAAAGCACGCGACCGAATCACGCACAACCCTATACTGGCAAGTAAAGTGCTGTCAACAACACCTACAGAAGGGTTCATTATGAAAGAACTGATGTTCTGAGGCTGGAACAACATAGAAGGGACAAATACGTACAAAGCCTCAATTTGCCTAAGAAATCAACGATGAAAGATGAAAGTCACTGAAAAGGTTAGCTAGCTGTAGGACTCGAACCCACATCTTCTGGATTGCCGGTCCAGGGCTCTACCAATTGAGCTAAGCTTCAGGTTAATTAAGGTTAGGTTAAGGTTAAGTTAAGTTAAGGTAAGTTAGTTAAGGTTAAGGTTAGGTTAACTAAGGTTAAGCTAAGGTTCATTATGATTAAGGTTCCAGGTTTTTCGGAAACAAAATCCGAAAGACGTTAGAATTTCAAGAAATTCGGATTTATCCGAAAAACTCCGCTTTGGGGCGCTCCAGTAAGCGCGAGCTCAGTAAAAAAAAAACAAAAAAAAAACCATGCCCTGTTGACTGGTTGCTAGGGTTCGTTTCCCTTTGTGTCGAGATTGCCTCGCATCCCAGGTTCACAGCCCCCACATCAAGGAAGGGTTCCCAAATGCGCTGTGCAGCCGACCTTCCGTGGAATACGCGGGCCAAGTCCATCCGTAGGCTAGAGGAACCTCGACATTGAAGTCTCAGAACATTGTGTATACCGTATTTAGTGATTCTACTGGACATTTTAAGGTCATTTCCGAAGTCTACTAGAAAACGTCCAGCGCATATAGGGTTTTCCTTTCCGGCAGATTCCAAACAAACACTTCTTGGAATGATAGGTTATGATGTTCACGTGATATAGATGTCGTCTGCAAGTTGAGCAGCATAACATTAAGGGCTTTAGTTCTATGTAATGCGCGTTCTGTGACTGGAGGAGTTATTGAGATCGTCAAATAAACTATGATGTTCGTTAATTACCAAATGAGCACGTGCAGGCTCAGCTCACAGAGTAGCCCGCGCCACACAGAGCATTTACAGATCATTCATTACGACGTTATTAAGATTGACAAATAGCTTCTTACGCCGTTTAGATAAAGTCAACAGAGAGAGGTTATTTTGATCGATAAGTTGCGTTATTTACGTGATAAAGTCAGTCGGGACGCATGTAGTGGACACCATCTCCTTTACTAACCTATGTCCTGCTTTCACGATTAACCTAGGAATTAGTACTGTAACTTGGAAGGGATCGTCACATAATCTCCAAGAACTTACAACCCGAGATAGAAATATACATATATCTTATATGAACATAGACGGCATTAGCCCGTGACCCCCCCTCCCCCGCAATTCCAACACGCTCGAGATGAAAGTCGTGCACAAGTACCAGCCCAGGGAGCTCATAAACTCGGCGACTGCAAAGGCTAAATTTTAGAATAGCTTGCTTTCATTCAACCGGTAGCATTTATTTGGAACGGCATAAATTACGGATATCGGAAGACCTAACTTATATAATAACTGTAGGAAGACCACTACACGATGCTGTTCTCAACAGCAACCTGAGACTGTGCATTGCAGTAAATGTTCCTATACCAACAACGTATACAAGCGAACAAAGTGTTCCCAGTGAAACGTAAGACAAGGTTAATCCAGTCTCCCGGCACGGCAACCGAAGCCATTTCACGTTATCGCTCGCTTATCAGTGCGGCACAGTTGATAAATATTGCGCTCCAATAAAGTTATCATGTTTGAACATCCCGATAGAGAAGTGGGTTATTACGGATTGCGTGACACGGAATTTTTCGAACAAAGCACCTTTCAGAAATCGGTGGTTAGTTGTCAGTCTGTAATTCGGGGTAAAATCGGTTTCTTTTTTTCTTTTGTTAATGAGCAACAACTAAACCACACCTACATCTGGCATGTATGGAGAGGCGTTTTTTCTGTCCAGTTTCAGTTCTCATATGGATAATATTGTACAGTGGTTGTATAGGGTAATAAGTACGGGCACATATAGACGGCGCTACTAGTCGTTATAGGTCCTATGGAGTTGAAAATTAGAAAGGAAGCGCAGTATTTAGCCCGAACAGGACGATTCTGGGAAAATATAGATGTAAGAGCGAATCGACATTTGCCCCCCCCCCCTCCCCCAAACCCACACACAAATAATAATAATAATAATAAGAAAAATAATAAAAGAAAAGCCCGGGTTCCGCTTTGTCGATACCATCGGTCTCGGATGATCAACTGGGCACCCTTGAAAGATTGAAATGAAACAGATAGTCACTGAAAAATCCAGACAGCGGCAAGACTGGAACCCACTCTTCTTGATTGCCAGTGAAATGCGATGCAACCTGTGTGCAATCACTTTTATGTGTCAGTCCTTGTTCTGCTCATTAATATGTATGATAACCCGCACCATCCCACCGCAATGGCACGACTTCCCCGACGACTTGCCATGAGCCTCATTATAGGACGGGCAGGACGAATCACTGTATAGCGTCGCTCATGGTCAATATTTTCGCGACTTCCAACCCCCAATTGTACTGCTGTGCATGCTTTGTCAATGCATTCTACTGCGGTAGTTTTAGAGTTCGGCGCCCGATACCGATGCACAATGTGTTAGAGGAGACGTGCCTCTCCTTGCAGCCGGCATGTGCACGGTTGACCTGTTGGCTCTCCGCTGAGGCGTGTCTGAGGCCTGAAATATGCGTCAGGTACATTGTGTGCTGCACGATCCTGCCGACTCTCTGCAGTGCTGCTGCCACCATGTGGTGCCTTGTGGAACGATATGCTAGAGGAGGGGTTGGAATGGCGAAGCGATATATAGTTCGATAGCGATACAAGTTCATTATCGACACCACCCCTTCGGGGCTTATATAGGCCTGGTTGGCGCTTGGCGGCAAGTGGACGCTCATATAGCCACAGTTGCTTCGTGGTGCAAACACGGAATCGGAGAAGAAAATAGTGTGCCTCTCTAACATCAATCACTGTACCGGTGTCACTGCATAGACGAGACACTTACTGGTCGCGCTTATGCAGTATAATACGCACCCTTAGGACATTCCTATGAACTGATAAGCTTCTAGCTGAACTCCCCTGTGTATCCTAAGGACATCGTAGAACGTGAAGAAAAGCAATGTGCAAGTTTCCGGCGATGCAGAATCAAAAATAACAAAGACGGTTAAGAGCATCAGCTGTTTACTATATACATTAAAAACAAGACTTTCGTGCAGTAGGCTGCACTTCTTCAGGTTTGAGGCCTCAAACCTGAAGAAGTGCAGCCTACTGCACGAAAGTCTTGTTTTTAATGTATATAGTAAACAGCTGATGCTCTTAACCGTCTTTGTTATCCTAAGGACCAAAAATAACAAAGCATCAACTATTTACTATATACATTAAAAAACAAGACTTTCGTGCAGTAGGCTGCACTTCTTCAGGTCTGCACGAAAGTCCTGTTTTTTAATGTATATACGTAGTAAATAGTTGATGCTCTCAACCGTCTTTGTTATTTTTGATTCTGCATCGCCGGAAACTTGCACATTGTTTTTCTTCACGCTCTACGATATCCTAAGGACGTATAAGTCCAGCCCTATGTACTCATAGTGCACATACCAGCTCTATTCGTATGTATTGACAAGGAGCCTTCTGACCGCCACATGTATACTGATACGAGCTATACTCAGCCTTATGTACTGATAAAATACCCTCCTGCGCAATGATAGGGCACCTACCAGCCCGTACCGATAGAGCATACTACCGCATTGAAGCTCTCACCGCTATTGACTTTGCCTTCTGCATGGGAGCCGCGCGTGAAGAAACATCCTGCTGTCTGGGTTTTCTATTTGCAGTCTTTTGCGCTTCATCACTTTGTAGGATGACTCAAACATGGAGTGCGTGTGGAAAGTACACAGTGTATAAGGTCCGCTCTGGGAGTGTGCTTTCATCAGCACACTGGGACGGGAAGTGTGCTCGTACGTCGCGCGCCTGTTGGTGAATGCTTCTAAGGGATTCCCTATATGTAACGTCTCCAGACGGTTGTAGCTTCGAAACGGCGAGACCACCGCCATGACGTATAGGTTAGACTTGACGTCGAAAACATAAAAAAAAATTATGTGCAGATAATAGCGTTTTAGAAAACCGTTACAGGGAGCCCGGTGTAGGCTACACCGTCTTGTCTGGTGTTTTTGTGGCTGCGTGCGGTTTAATAATAATAATAAAATAAATAAATAAAAACTGCAGCAAGTAGACAGGACCAAAGGTTGACACAGAGCACAACTGCAGTTGTGTCCGGTCTTCCTTGTTTTAACGTTAGGTCCTGTCTCCTTACTGCAGTTTTTTTTTTCTCTCTCTCTTTTTAATTATGCAATGACGTCAACTACCCTGCTTCAGTCCGCTAGTTACGTGGTTTAATTTGTTACGTACCGACTACCCCAAATAAAGGCTGCTACACCGTCTGCCGCCCCCAATCAACGGATAAGATTCTGTGTCACGCACTCTATCATTGGTCCCTGTACCTGTAGGTATAACTTGACAGTGACGTCACCAACGGTGCACTAAAATACGGTGATATTCACCGCGCAGCGCAAGGGGTTAGAAACAGCGAAGGAGGGTTGAATCCGGTGATCGTGAAGGTCGGGATGGTTATGCACTATATCATGTCAGAAAATCTTGACTGCAGCGCTCTCCTGCATGTCAGGCGAATTAACCCTGTACAAGGCACGGATTCAACGTATCTCTTTATGCGTTTTATTAAGTAACCTCCCCAATTACCGCACTGATCTGACCACCAGGGATATTCGGCCAATCGATCGATCGCGAAGCCGGAGAGACATTTTTCGAAACGCCAACTACAGTACGCCAACGCCAGCTACCGACTACGGCTACGGCTACCGACTCACAGACAAGAGCCCAATAAAAGCGCTAAAGAAAGGGAGGACTTCCTCATCGGCTGAACTTTAACCTATCGTTGGCGAGACGCATTTACAGCAATATAAACACTGCACGCTTTTCCGTGGTAAAGTGGTTTGCGTGGGGGAACCAGTCCCCTTTCTGCGCATTTCTTTTTTTTTTTTTTTTTTCCTTATGTTCCGGTTGGCGGTTGATGAATGCACCCTTTTGTTTCTTTTGGCTCGCTGTTTCGCCTCTTGTCAATTGTGTCGTAAATTTCGCATCGACCGAGTGCAGGGATTCGCGCAGCATTTTCGTCTCAGAGGGGGGGTGGGGGGGTGCAATTCCTGGAATTAGAGTGCGGGTGACAACCATATCAACTGGCTATACTGGCTGTGTATATTCGCGTAAATTATTTCATATTTGGATGTCGGAGGACGTCGTCTCTCAGCTGATTGTTCCATGTCACATGCTGCCGCCCTTACCCAGTTTCGAACCCGCGGCTTTGGGATCAGTCGGTGGGAACGCTACCAATTCATCTTTTCCGTGATTATGTTTTTTCTTTTTTTTTTTTTTTACTAATAAGCACGACCCGGATTTCTAAGCGTTTGCCTATAAATGCCCAAAAGTGCCTAAATGCGACATTTTCCAGTTTGTCTGCCTTTTTCACGATCTCATTCCATAATTGCCTTTTTTGTTTTTTTTAACCTTGGCAGGCCCTCTTTGTCCACCTCTCCGCGCTCGTAATGTATATTTACACGTAAAAACAAAGAATGAGGGAGCTAAAGCTAGCTTTGCTCCATTTTTCGTGCAACACGCTCTGCGCTGCTCGAGCAGCAAGGCCAGATTTTGGCCTCCGACGACCACGGTAGAGCACGGTAGAAGTGTCGTGCAAGTGCGCCATATTAGGTCCGTGCGCAATGATATTTTTCTCCTTTTTTTCTTTCACGACCGTGGGTAGCTTTCATTCTGATAGCTGGAGGCACTTTGGTTTTGTTCGGTACTTTGCTTAGCTGAAAGATATATTCAGATAGAAGGGATCAAGACACGCAGCCTTTCTTGGCGTTTCCAAACCCACAAGGTGGCTGTGGTTACTGAAAAAAAAAAGAAAAGAAAGATTCGTTATAGTGTACTTTCAAGACAATGAGCGGCTAAAATATTAGCGTAAAATTGGCGATGCCATCCTGGGATCGGCCCCATGCATAGAAGTTACGGTATTCTTTCTTGTAAGAGGAGTTGAAGTTTGCATAATATTTAATGTTATTTAAACGAGCGCAAGCACGAGCATCACATGTCGTGAAAAGCTTTACGAGAAAGTCAGTGTACAGCCCCAGGAGAACGTGCTTATTTTCTCTTTTTACTGCCTATTTCGGTGCTTTTTGAGGCTTTAAATGCCTGCCTATTTCGGGCTTTTTTAGTGCCTAAAAATCTGAACAAGCAATACCGTTGTGACAGACACGACTATGAACATGCATGCCAGGAGCAAAACACGATCGTCGATGACTAAGCAGACACCGTATACCTCAGAACGAACTTGGACCATCTCGCTATATGACAGCTTAGAATATGAGGGGATTTATTGTCTCGAATGTTCCGCTGAGAATAGCTTTTGTCAGATATCGTATTCGCACCTTGGCCTCAGAGACGGCACACGTGCAAGGAATGATTGAGTGCCTACAAGGCAGGCTGCACATGCGAGTGCGATGTGTGACAAGTGTTTTTACGAGCGATCACTTTCCGTTGTTTTACCGACCTTTACTCTCAGCGCTTTGTTGGAGCCATGCACTCAATGTGTAACAGAACGAATTAAGTAATTGTTGTTCACTCGCGCCCTACTTTTAGTCACGCCACGTACAACAAAAATAAACGACTAATACAAAATTTGATTATGTTTCTACAAACTATCAACAAATTAGATGTAAACGAATTACGCGAACGTGTTTTTCGTATCCAAAACAAGGTAAACCTTCAAGTAAGTTATGCATCTATACAGTAAGTTACAAGTAAGTTTTAAATTTACTCAAAATTATTATTATGAACTAGCTAACGACGAATGAACTGGAAACTGAACTAAATATTGAACTGAAAATACTAAATGAACTGAAAAGTAGTGACTTCTGGTGCAACGACCCGTTAGTCCGCGATCTAGCAATCTGCGACCCTTGCTGCTGTTGCGAAACAAAAACAATCAATCAATCTATCAATCTGCATGAATGACTCATTCGAAGCATTAGGATGCAGTTCCACACGTAAGGTTTGCTCGCTGCTGTACATGAACTACTGCAAAATACATGAACCTCCTTTCCAAGGTTTACAACGGAGGCGGTAATAAATCGTAGAATATCTCGGCACCGTGACTACCGAAACTCGTATCCCAGGGGAGATTGTGCGTCCTGGGCCGACTTCCCAGGCATCACGGCAAGCATCTCCGCCAGTAAGGTGGCTGCGGGAAAGATCACGTGCTTATACGAAAACCAATAGGAGTGGGTTCTCGCTGTGCTGGTCCACCCTGACGTCGTCGAAAGTGCGCGCACCAGTGCTTTCGTCATTCCGAAACCGCAACCAGATGCATATGTGTTGATTGTTTGTCTCCAAGACCACGAGGCTTTGCCAAGCGTCACAACTTATAACAACGTGTTGCACATCTGCGCCGACTTTCAGTAAAATGCATTCCTCCTAATGTAGGTGACTGAAATGCCGCCGACGCGATGCTGAAAAAAAAATACGTATCCGCACACGAACCTCATTGCATATAAAAGACTATTCGTATTGTCGCCACACATCGCTCCTGTGCATGACATAACTAATTCTATGAACGCTGTATCCGCTGCGTTGCAACAGCGCCTATGAAGCGTAATCTCTAACTTTGTGTATCCCGTGCGCTTCGTATACAGTGTATACACTCTGAAGGCGGCGCGTAGGCTTTTTCCAGTACGAGTTTGCGGACAGAGGCTTTATTTGATGTACGTTGTCTACCGTGTTTGCTCTCTCACATTCCTTCTTTCTTCCTCGTATGCGTGTATGCACACACTCTTGTTATTTTGATTTCATCGCTGATTATCCTCTCCCACACTGCAGCCAATGAAACCTCCCTTGTCTCCGGAAGGTGAAGAGGGCAAACTGACGCTCTTTTCTGTGAACAACCGAAAACACCAGAAAAAATTCGAGTATCTGGCTTCTTCAGCACACGCGTGACCTTCGCGCCCTCTGATTGGCCACGCCGCGTTAGTCTGTGACAGCTTCTCCTCCGACGCGTTTTCCAGCAGAAAGTTTTGCGTGTGAATAGACCCAGCTCATTTACACGCAGATGCCTCCAGTGATGCACATTGACGTGCGCGGCATAGAACGCAACGTCTGCTCCTGCACATTTACATAAACATGCCTTTTTTTTACTTGCGTGTGTATATATTTTCTCAAGTGACGTAGCCCAGGTTCGGATATAAAACTTTTTCATATTTCCTTTCTTTTTCTTCTTTTTTTTTTTTCGGAGAAATGTTTTTGGCATCTTTGAGCCGAACTGCCTCGAAAATCGTTTCGCCGGAACCTAAATTCGCGAAAAAGATTGTTGATTTTGATCTCTGCTCTTCAGCTCACAGGACTTCAGTGGTCGACCTTTTAGGTCGTGCGTGTCAATACAGTAAAGCCGCACTTATTCAGCATTTGCTCGCTCTCTGCGGCCGGGTTTCTGGCACCGTATGCTGGACGGCTATCAGCGTATACCATAGACTAAAAATAGTGACCACCTTCTGAACTGAAATGTACTGAACAACCGCAGATAGGCAGTTCATATATAGGCGGCGTAATTTAAACAGTTTATTGCTCGTATATGAACTCAGCGCTACATTTGCCTGCAGATTTGCGCCAAAAGGGCTCGCGCGACGGCTGGTGCGAAATAATTCTTAATTAGCCGAGGTGCGAAATTAATTAGGTGCGCAATAATTCTTAATTAGCCGAGGTGCGAAGTTAATTAGGTGCGAAATAATTCACCGAGCAATAATGATACATGTTCCTGAGGGTGATTTTGATTTGCTGCTCCTGACGGCTACGTAGCCGACACCTAGACGTTTCTTTCTCTCTCTCTCTCTCTCTCTCTCTCTTTTTTTTTTTTTTTAAAGATGGGACAAATTCCGAATCTGAATCCAAGGAAGGTTCTGCGAAAAGCCAGGAGAAAACATTATACTTCTACTGAAAAGCGTTTTGAAGCAGAATTTGATATCTTTGTCTAATGAAAAACAAATTGAATAATAGTTCATTTTCGGGAGAAACACATAACTATACAGGAAATACATGAACTCTCGAGTCTGAATTATTTCCATAAAACTAAGAAACAATTAAGCAAAAGCAAAACCACCTTACTTTTAAACCTGTAATGTAAGAGTTCCTGCCCGAACTCTTTCAGTCCTAGAGCAATGTAAACAAACACACAAACAAACAAGGAAACACCCGCCGGCCAATCAGGTTTTCGGCTGACTCCGGAGGTGGCAGTTGTGAAAAGAAACAAACAGACGTGGATTCGAAAGATTCGATACGCCGTTCTGGGCATTGGGATGGCACTGGGATTCGAAGATTCGCGGATTCCGGTGGCACATCCTTAGTGTTTTTTCTTTTTTTCTTCTTTTTTGTTAGACCCAGTGTTATGCGCTTGCAGCGCAATTTTGCCCCCATTCTTGACGGGCAATGCGAAGTTGGTGGGAACATAGTTCGACACAGTGTTTTCCCGTAGTCCTCAGTTTTAACTCTTTTGAAAACTATGAGCGCAATCGGAAAAAAAATTGTGACGTAAGACTACTGGGAGCTCATGTTGTCGAACAGGTCAATTTTCTTATAATAGATTACATAATATAAGTTAATAGATAGATAGCAACCAACATATTAGTTGTGACGAGCTAAAAATAGTTCCACGCTATACTAAAAGGACTTGTACAGCGTACATATTCACGTAGCACAAGACATCGTTGCAAAGGCTGCAAGGAGGCGGAAGGGTGCTTCCAGACCTTGACTCTGGAGCGTGACTTGCGAGTGATCACGATCTCCGTAAGGAACTGTGATGCAAACTGTGTAGCTGCCTCTGACGACGTTGTTGTCTTTCTTTTTTTCGGATTCTCCACCCCCTGAGCTCTTGTGGAGCAGAGGGACGCGAATCGTTCGTAGAATCACTTTGGTGGATCCCTGTTCTTCGGTGGATGAGTTGGCGACGTCCCCCTATACTGATTCCAGGCCAACCCTGGACTAGGGTACTGGTGGCAGTGTACAGATTATACTTCGGGACATTGTCCTTCCACTTCACGATTCCGTACGCGTAACCGTCAGTCGCGTCGCACCCCGACCGGAAGGTGACCCCGGTTCGAATCTCGGTACCGGCTATGCTATCGAGGTATCTTTCCTGGGTTTTCCTCAGACGCTGTAGGGCAAGTGTCTACAGTCAAACTCCTTTATAGCGAATACCTTTTTAACGAAAATACCACTACAGCAAATTTTTTTGCGGTCCCGCTATAACCCTATAGGTTCAATAATGGACATCCTTTTTAACGAAAATACCTTTACTGCGATTTTTTTTTTTTGCTGTCCCCTGAGTTTCGTTATAAAGGAGTTTGACTGTATACACATTTCCCTACGAAGTCGGCCCAGGACGTCACTCCCCGCGGGGAAGGTGGGAACGAGCCGTGTGCTAAGATTTCGGGCTATAGTGGCCTTTTCCTTCAGGGCCTCTTTTCTATACTCTTTTTTTTTTTTTTTTGGAAGGCGCGTCCTCGCTAAAGGAACCGGAGCTTGGCCGAGCTTCGATTGCCATCGAAGCACTTTCGCCCGGAGAGGAAGAAGAAAGTCGAAGAAAAATTTAGTTTGGAGTATAGTCGGTAGTATAGTCGACTATACTGTCTTCGCGTTGTAACGTGCATGATTTCAGTGTCTACAACATTTTGACGAATGTATGTAAACGCTAGGTCGCTCCGTATATCTTTACTGTCTGTCTCCTTACTAGGAGATTTTTCTAGATATTCATTTTTTTTACTAGAAATTTTTTTTTTTTACATTGGGATTTGGTAGTCTGGACACGAAAACATGCCTACTTCCAGGCGAAGGGTTATGCACTACGGTAAAATTATCTCACTGGTACTTCTCTTACTTGTTCTTTTTTATTTATTTATTTATTATTATTATTATTCTCAATTTATTGGTTTATTTCGAAGCGCTTCATTTATAGTACGCAGCGCACTCTCCAAAAACACCTAAATGCGTAGAAGTAGGACAGGGTGTTGCCCACCTTCCGATCGGCTATTTTCCAATTATTTCATTACCACTACCGAACGTCTGCGCGGTTAATAAAAAATTAAAAGGACACATAAAAACGCCGCTGGCACCGCCGCCCCAAGTGCTATTATAGGGAGTGCCAGTTCTTGCGTCTTTTATATTTTTTTTATTGTACGATTCTTATTGTATTTGTACGCGGAAGAGGGGGAATATTTAGCGCTAAGAAAGCACCTGCCGTTGTTGGCGCGCATCGCGTCGTGACGTAACGATTGATGTATGACGTGTCGTGCGTAACCCACCTGCTTCGAGCGGTTGCTAGTTCCAAGGGATGCCTCTCGGCGGCGCTTCGCCCGTTTTATTTAGGGAATATACATTATCCCTCATTCATTGTCCAACCTATCTACCGGAATCCGCGTCCCGCGACCTGTCCCTCTCCCCACACCCTCTCCCATTTGAACGGCACTGCGTATGTTGATGGTGTAGTTCCAGGACCGTGCTGTAGGTTTTGAGATGGTAGGTTCGAATCCGAGCAGCGGCCCCTGCTGCTTGGTTTTTCCAGGGTTCCCTGGCAAACTTTCCGGACGGGTGTCAGCAGCTCGGCCCGAAGTCTGCCCAGGACGCAAACTGACCACGTTTTTTCTCAAAAGCTTTTACTTCACTCACTTTTAATTACTCTTATGCATTTAGCATAATGCATATATATGCATTTAGCTTTACATTTTTTCTAATTCTGCAACACAAATTTGCCTGCACTCTCTTTAATGCCTAACCTTGTCACCTCCTGTTGATGATGTACGGGTTGTGTGATGTAACAGAAGTGTGCTGACTTGTTGCGCATGTTTTATACATTTCAATTGAACTTTCCTTCTCAATTGTTTCACACCCCACTGCACTGAACCACACTTTCAATGTATCTTTTGTGCAGATCTCGGACATCACCTTCACACAAAACAACGAGAGCCTGACGGCTAAAGAGGCCCTCCTGCGCTGGGCGCAGAGGACGACTGACCGCTACCCTAGCGTTAAAGTGCGAGACTTCACCACCAGCTGGAGGGACGGCCTCGCTTTCAATGCCATCCTTCACCGAAACAGGTGTGGCAAATGTTTTTGCGCATAAACAGTATAAATAGACCCTGAAGTTTTCGGGTTTTATTTTTTTCCAAATTCGGGGGGTAAAAATCAGGTCAATCAGTTGATGTCGAAAATTCATGCAAATTCGGGCGGAAAAATTACCATCAGACTGAATTTGGGGATAAATCGGGCTCTATTGTCGAACAAACGTTCGTTGTACAGCCTATCCAGAGTATCAGACGTTGAGATCAACCGTGTATTTTGTGAAAAATTAGTATGTCATTGCCGTGAGGTACCTAGCTCAGGTGCAGTTTTGCGGGTAGAAATCGGGTTTAACCCTAAACCGGTGAACCTCGATTCGGGGTGCAAATTCGGGGGAAAATCGGGTTTAACCCTAAAACTTCAGGGTCTAAGTGTATAAAGTGTATTAGTTTATAAGGAAACTGCGCTCACCTTTTTTTGGGGGTTTTCTTGGCAGACCTGACCTCCTCGACTTCCGAAGCTGTCGAACGAGGACGGCCCGGGAGAACCTCGAAAGTGCCTTCCACATTGCTGAGAAAGAGCTCGGAGTCACACGGCTCCTCGATCCAGAAGGTGATTAGCGAGATCCTAATTGGCTTTTGAGAGATTAAGGCGAATCCATACACACAATGTGAGTGCCACAGACGAGCTTTATGCAATTCTAATAACTTTTGAAGGAGCTGACTAGCCTTTGCAGGTTTTGATTTCATGAAGAGGTAGATGGCAGACGTCATCACATGCTCTCAGTGTTTTAGTCCTAGCAACGGCGTAGGTGTTTTCGTGTAAACTGTGTTCTGTTGAAATTCGGTTGAAATTCTGAATTCCGAAAGAAATTCTGTGAGTCCAAAGGCGGCTTTTGAGGTGGTGGCACTCACAGAGCAGCAGAGCTGCCAGACTTGAGCCTGTTGCCGTGCGTCTTTGTGTCACACTTCTTAGAATCGAAAACCAACACAGCCGGTCAATATCCCGTGTCAATCTCTCCTGTACTGACCCCAGTGGATCAGCTGATAACATGTTTTTGCTATTCGTTGCGTGTTTGAACCCGGCCAAACGTGGCAGCAGCTTGGTGGCATGGGAAAAGCTGCTCGGAATGTTCAGTATGATGTGCCACACACACATATATTTCCGCGCACATTATCAGTAACGTTATCGGCGCTACCGGTAGCACTGTACTCTTACGTGCATGTTATCTTGTGAGCAGACGTGGACACGCCCCAACCGGACGAGAAATCTCTCATCACGTACGTGTCTTCGCTCTACGACGTCTTCCCGGAACCGGCGACGTATAACCCGTACGCCGATGAAGACAAGCAACGCAAGGCAGATGAGTACCGCGACATTTCCACCAGCCTGCACCTTTGGCTTCGTAAGACCATTGCTATGCTGCAGAGCAGAAACTTCCCAAACACTGTCACAGAAGCTAAGGTAATCTCTCTTATGACGCTTCTCTGTCACACAGTGACAAAATACTCAGTGTTGTGCGACCACTTTTCTTGAGATTCAAGTAATTTCTTCATTTTCATATCAGGCCCTGCTCACTGAAAATTCTCGGTTTCGCACCGAGGAAATGCCACCCAAGCTCCAGGAGAAGCAGAGGCTCTCTCACTTGTGGAGAGATATGCAGGTGAGAACCGCTGTGGTTCATTTATTGCAAACAGAGTACGTACACCGTTAGATAATTAACTCTTTCCTCACTGTGGCAAAAATGACCATTTGTGGGTGGCTCGACAAATATTTTTTTTTTTTTTTGTGGCAGTCAGTATCGCATTAGAATAGGTTGCTATAGAGTAAACTGTACCTAACTGAGCGCCCTATCGAATGATGTAGGTTTTAGAAAAGAATCCGCGTATTTCCTAAATTAATTTCGGAACACAAAAGTATGGGTGAAAACAACAGGAAACTCGTGAAGATATGCCTGTATCTCGAAGAAAAACATCAACCTAGAAGTTCCAAAATATACAATATGTGGGAAATTTTGTCTGAAGTAATATCTGCAAATATCGACACTCTCGGTCAAGAAGTTTGTGACTTGTAGAAAATAAGGTCGACACTGATGCCGTACATGCCATTGTGTGACTGAGTTCCTCGAAGGAGTAAAAACAGAAATTAGCATTATAATTTCTGCAGAAAACATAGTTTCATCCTCGGCTTTCCTGTCCTGGTACCACATTTTGCTATTTCACCACTTTCCATTCCTCCTGGTTGGTTTGGAGGCAGGAAGAACTGCAACAGTGCAAATTTTACATGTCCTTATATTGAGGACAAAAGTCCGGTTGTCCAACATCTTCAGCGTCGTTATTTGCGTTCTAATCAACCATGAACAAAGCATTCAAACGCAAGCTAGCTGGTCAGGTAACTGGTAAAAAACTAATGGACCCCAAACTGCGCACTTACTCAAGAGGTGCGCCACAGGAACACGTTGACGCGTCCAAGATAAAATCTCCACACAGCCTGTTTGGTGCAGGGCTAGTTTCATAAATCGCTACCACGAGGAGAAGCTAAAAGTGAAACTGAAACTGCAATGTCTGTATAGCGTCCACCAAATGTCACCACTTGTCCATATGTGCTCAAGAGGCTGCGTAGCATGGCTCGCAAACGGTCAATCACTGGCGATTGATGCTTAGGGCCTGACTTTTTCGGGTTTTATTTTTGGCCAAATTCGGGGGGTAAATATCGGGTGATATTTTTCATTCGAAAATTCGGGTGTATTCGGGTTAAATCCTGTTACGGCATATTCTGTCGTCAGGAATTCGGGTGATTTTTTTTTTTGTTTAATAAAAATTTGTCTTAACATGGAACTGATGTTTAGCAATGTTATCAAACTTTATTTTAATGCACGCTTACGAGTGTGCCACGCGACCCGGATGTTTTCGGGTAGATTCGGGTTAAACCAGAATTTTACAGATTTCGTTCGGGGGGTAAATATCGGGCGGATACGGGTTTAACCCTAAAAAGTCAGGCCCTATTGGTGCTCTACGGGCGTGGTAAGGAAAGGGTTAATGCCTTCAAGGAAACAAACAGTGAAAGTTTTTTTTTTCGTTCGTCGTAAGTGCGCCAGACTGTTACTCTTCCGTTCCAGAAACTGATGAAGGAAAACCGCATTCATATCGACGACGAACTGCGGTATGACACGCTCGACCACAACTGGAACCGCATGATGACAGCGCACGCGGAACGTGATAGGGCGATTCAGGACGAGATTGCCAGGTGTGCCATCTGACTCTCGGTAAATCCCCACCGTTTCCACTCACGACATCTTTCGCGACAGGCTCGAAAAGCTGGAGCGACTCGCCGAGAAGGTGCGCCGAGAGGCCAAGAACTGCAGCTCGCGTCTGGACGACATCGAGCGGCGCATAGCGGATGAAGAGAGGCGTCTCTCGCGCCTGCATCCCGGGGACGCCAAGCATATCTGCGACCAGATCGAGAGAGACCTCAAGCATGCCGAGGACAGCATCAAGGCGATGTCGAAAGATGTGCAGGTGCTGAGCGATGGTCGGTACTACAAGGCCGCCGATCTCTACAAGCTGTGAGTGCGCCCTTCTCCTTTTTTGACGCTGCGTACCTCTTCCGATTTTTGAGCAATACGAATGTTTCAAACGAAAGAACTTCTGCGGCAATATCCCATTCCCGCGGTTTCTTGTAGGTTAGGACTGGATTACGGTCGCCGACTGATTTTTCGGACCCCGATTTTTCGGACGTGCTCGATTATTGGGACTCGTTCGCGCGGAACGGCCGCGAGTCCCGTAGAGTTGATGCATAAGAACGTCCAAAATTTCGGACTCTGTTTGCCCAACCAGGTGACCAGGGGTGACGGAAAATATTGGTATCATCCGAAATTCGTACCAAAAGATATCAATCAGCTAAAATATCGACGAAAAACAATAGGCAGTGATTGTTCATTTTCCATTCCTCTGAGTATAAGAGGTCTGTCGTAACGCTTTTGCGTCTTCGTTTTTGGCTCTTGCTGTCCGCCTGCGAGTCGCGCGACAGCGTTGTAAAGCGGGCTTCACCTAACGCACGCATGCGTTAGGCGAAGCCGACTTGCGGACGTGATGACGGCGGTGCCTCTGTCAGTGTACACTGTACAGTACAGTGACGAAATGTCGCTTCGGAAAATACAAGCTGGTGTTATTGGGCAGAGCTGGAAGCGTGCTAGGAAAGCATCGATACATTTTTCCATCCTACAAGTGCTTAGTAAAGTTTATTTCGAAGCGAAATTAGTTTTTTCGGACTGCTCGATTATTCGGCCTTTTGCGCGATCCCCGCCGAGTCCGAAAAATCGGACGGCGACTGTAATTTGGAACCTGCATCTTGCATAGTATTTAAATGCATTGTTTTATTTCTCCATTGGAAGAGTGTGCGTTACTCTCTCCTAATAAACTTTTGCAAGCAATGGTATTCAACAATTATGGCTTGAGTACTTTTAGTACAGTATGTTATTACTTGTTTATTATTATGTTTTATGTTTATTACTATGTTTATTATTATGTTATTACTTGTTATTATCTTGGTACTTGTATGTTCAACACGTCAAAAACGTGTTGGTGAACTGTGCCGAGGCTTTGCCGAGTGCATTGTCCCTGGGAATCTAATGCAAACGGAAGATTATTCTAGACAAATTGGTCCTCGAAGGTAAACCTTGGTACAGAAAAGTTTGCATTGCAGGTTCACTACCACAAAATGACAGTTTTTGAAGCCATGTACTGGTATTGTGATTTGCAGTGCAGAGTTGCCCTGCAGAACCTTTTGTGCGCTCCCTTAAAGATCTACCTGTGGAGACTTCGTTGAACTCACATTACCTTGCCGCGGAGAAACTGCTATGATTGCAGTTTGTCTTCCCTCACTGAAGAGCACGTATTTGCATTGCAGAGTGCAGAAGCTGCACCAGAGGTGGCTGGAACTGCGGCTGTCCTTTCAGCAGCGCCTTTTGTCTCCGCTGTCGAGCAAGCAGTACAAAGTGGAAGAGCGCAAAGTCACCAAGGAACGCCAGGTCGTCACCGAGAGTCGCCTCACGGAAACCAACGAGTACTTCAAGTTCCTCCAGGAGTGTGTCGATTGGGTTGACGGAAAGCTCGTGAGTTCTCGGTTGGCCAGGATTCTGCGGAGGAAATGTAACGCCGGAAAATTTGCAGAAACACCTGGACGATACGGGGTATGGAAGCGACCTGCCCAGTGTGAAGTCCACATTTGAGAAGCACCAGGGCGAACACAGACTCATAGACCAGTTCCAGAAGAACGTCGACTTGTGCATTTCTCGGAAGGTGAGCTTTGTTTCGCTTTTGGCTCTCTGGTTCTGAAGGGCATGTACCACGTTGACTCGCATAATTAATGCACCCCCCAACTTGGGAGTCCCAAAAAATGTTGATATATATACCTCCTTTCTTTCTGTATTGAGCGCACATATGGTTCTGGGAACACCAAATCGAATGTTTAGGAGCATACTGTATAAGTACTAATTCTCGCGAGCAACTAATTTTCGCGAAATTCGCTAGTGCTCTTTTCCTCACAAATTTAAAGTTTCGAGAAGTATTCGGACCACTTACAGAAAAATACTCGAACAATGTATGTAAGAAATTTGACCCGGGACACTGAGGCAACTTATGTACTACACGGTTTCT
Organism: Ornithodoros turicata; assembly: GCF_037126465.1. Taxonomy (NCBI): domain Eukaryota; kingdom Metazoa; phylum Arthropoda; class Arachnida; order Ixodida; family Argasidae; genus Ornithodoros; species Ornithodoros turicata. The sequence goes on from NC_088206.1 coordinate 2,161,321, forward strand.
TAAGCTATTACACTGCACTGCCTCACAGAGTGGTTAGTTCTTCTCAGCTGCAAGCGGAGACAGTAGTCCAGCCTTCAGCCGAATTCCACGTGGATGTCTGCGTCCCGTAATTCCAGTTTCTTGTAAGCCAGGATCATCCAGCAAGCGTGTACGGGTTTTAGCACGCTGCAAAGGGATCGGCCTTTGTAAAAGTTGCCGCATGCCTAGTGCCAATCGTTCGTACCCGCTAGATGCGCTGACAAGAATGATGGGAGACTGGGCAATTTGGCAATGACAGAGATACCAGCTGAGTAAGGACCCCCTAAGGACGCCCTAATCGCTGCCCTCTCAGTCAGAAGGGCTTAAAAGGAAGACAAATGCAACGGGTTATTACCCAGTTGTGATACCTTTTGTTAACTTCTTCCTGGAAGTTCAAGGTGGAGGGCCCCTAAGACGTCTGACGCAGGGTCGAAGCACCTCGGTATCGAGAATTTAAGGTTCTGCAAATAATTGCCTGATCCTGGCTCCTCCCAAATTCGCAAATTTAACCACTTATACAGTAACGGTGGTCGACAAAAACCTTGAGTGTCGAGATCTAATCCCTTTGGGACACTACATTTTTGGGTAAGGAAGAGCATTAATTACGTGAGTAAATACGGTAAATGTTGCTCGTGCTGCCTGTGTAACTTTAACATTCGTTTTGCCTCCAGAACCAGTTCAAGGGCGAAGAGCAAGATCTTTACCTCAAACTTCTCTCCAGGCTGGAGCGCGACTATTCGGAGCTCTTGGTAAGAATGGTCTTCGCAAGATTTTTTTGGTCTTCCAGATGACCAGGAAGCAAACCCTGCTGAAGATTTTTTCATCTTGGACGTGCTTTTCTTTTTCGTGTTGCAGGTTTTGTCCAATAAGCGCCTAAGTGATCTGGAAGCCCTACTTGACTTCATCCAGTGTGCCAACACGGAGATGAAATGGATGAACGAACGCGAAGAGAAGGAAGTTTCTCGTGACTGGAGCTCCAAGACCCTCAACCTCGTTGATGTTGAACAGTACCACGAGGTAAATTGGGTTTTCTTGCCTTCACAAGTACTACCATGAAGAAGCACCTGGTTAATTACTTGTCCACGTTTCCCAAGCTGTGGTAGCGAAATTCTAACGTCTGCATTCGCACGTCCCAAAGGCACAGTGCAAGCTTCCAGTCATAAATGTTTCGGATTAGATTGCGGCAAATTGTAACGCAAATATGATGTGGTCTCGATACCGAATACAACATTCGCGCTCACTTTGCGCGAGCAATTAATTCTTAATTGGTGACAATAGCAGTCCGAAATGCGAAGAGCAGAAAACAGAGCTCCATACCATGGCAGTTCGTACGGAGGATGATTCCGCGACGTCACCCAGCATTGTCGTCTGCTTCCAAGCCTGCATTCTTTCTCCCTTGACGGATGATGTCAGCAGTGTGTTGCTTTCAGCGCCCTCTCGCTTCACAGAGGCGAAGCACTCGCTTCGTAATAATTTGTTTCAGTAAAATCTGCGCAGTTTTGGACAGAGATATTTCGTGCACACATTCCTGACATCCCAAAGATTACGGATATACCACAACCTTTGTGGTGATTTTGTTACAGTGTCCCACTTTAAGCAGGGCTCGGAGCAACGCTACATCTAATTTATTTTCTACTTTCTTGAAGGTCCTAACGAGCGAAATGGAAGGCAAGGAGAGTCAAGTCAACTCCGTGCTCGACCACGGAACGAGCCTTCTCCGTCAGCATCATCCTGCTGTCGAGTGCATTGAAGTAGGTGTAAGGACACGAATAAACATAATGCAAGCGATGAATGTCCTTATATATGATGCCATGCCCATATTTTCTTAACTACCCCTTCTAAGACACGCGCGCCATTTGTTTCACAGTCACACCTGACTGCCCTCCAAACTCAGTGGGCATGGCTTCTGGAACTTATCAAGTGCATGGAGGTCCATCTCAAGCATGCTTCCAACTACCATCAGGTACTCTTAGAGGTTCTTGTCTTGTATGTGCACACAGATCACAAGAGGTCGTCAGTGAGCAATTCTAGCAGATGCGGTAGGGTTACAAACATAGTCCTTGCAACAAATCTAGTGTGGAGATTTTTTTCTGTTATTGGGGGGTGTGGGGGGGAACTGACTGAGAACAGCCTCGATGCATAGAATCATCGCGGCTCAATGGTCCGAAATGATTATTGCGGGTTGGACTCCAAACGGTATTTATTACCAAGTAGCACTACCTTACCAGCTGTCTTTTTTTACAGTTCTTCAAAGAAGCTCACGAGTGTGAGCAATGGCTCCAGCGCTCGGAAGAGAAGCTGAACACGACGTTCAGCCGCCACAGTTTCTCCATGGACGAAGGAGAGCGACTCCTGAGACAGATGCAAGACCTGCGCGAAGACTTGGCACGCTACGCGGCTGTTGTCAACTCGCTGCTGGAACGCTCGCGCGACATTGTGCCGTTGAAGCAGCGTCGCGCACCGTTGCCACGTCCCATGCGTGTGGCCGCCGTCTGCAACTACAGCCAACCAAACGTGAGTCAAACCCGGCCAGTCGCATTGATTGCGTATTTAAACTTCCAGAGAAATGTGTACCAATGTATATATGCTCTTGCAGATGTCACTCGTCAGAAATGAACAGTGCTACCTCCATGACAACTCTCAGAGAATTAAGTGGAAGGTAAGACCACCTATGACCACCTATGACCAACTATGACCACCTGTATGTTGGTCATAGTTAGGTTACTGTCTCCTTATTCAAGAATCTCATAAATGCCAAGTTTTGTACGATGCACGGAAATACAGTAGCCAGCCGACTTTTCAGACTCCGATTATTCGGACTCGTTCGATGCTTCGGACTCCCCAGAAAACCGTGACTACCACTTTTACTACCATTTTTCCGGACAGGTCGAAGTTCAAAGTCCCGATTTTCCGGACTAAAATGCTCGCGGACAAGCACCAATAGGACTGTTTTCGGCAGTATGACGAAAACTTCGAAACCACCATTTTGGTCTGCGCGCTTGGATTGGATTGCTAATTGGAATCCCACGCGAAACTGCTCTAAAACTGCCGGACTGTACCCCTAGGTGACGCCACGGCGGCGGCGAGCTGGAGCGGGCGAGCGCGTGCTGGCACTTTTGGGAGTCGGGACACGAGTCGAGTTTCTGTTTAGGCACGCTTTCACTGTTCACCAGCTCTCGACGCTATAGCCACATCTGTTCGGTAAATTGTGTAGCAAGTGCTCGTGCAGCCGTCACTCTGAAGACGATTGCGGTGACCGCCCACAACCGTCGACGTGTGAACATCGTGAACGTGTTGTCGCTACAGTCAAACTCCTTTATAGCGAACACCTTTTTAACGAAAATACCGCTATACAGCGAATTTTTTTTTCAGTCCCGACATCCTTTTTAACGAAAATACCTTTACTGCGAATTTATTTCGCTCTCCCCTGAGTGTCGTTGTAAAGGACTTTGACAGTATTGTCAAATGTGACAGACATGTGGCACTTGCGCGAATATAAGCAGATATCATCGCACGCATGTGAGACGTGCGGCAGGGCACGATTGGAGACTTCTTTAGTGCAGTTAAGGTGAAATAAAGTTTAACTTAGTGATCGTCAGATTTTTCGGACTGCTGTATTATACGGACTTTTTTCCGGTCACCTTCGAGTCAGGAAAATCGGTTGGCTGCTGAATAGAAATGTTAGAGGTGGCATGGGCAACGCAAGTGCTCTATTCAAACATAGTCTGCTCCCATTGTTCCAACTCTCATTACGTGACCAATGACTCGTTGACATCTTATCACGTGCCAGTGTCAGACGTTCACAATGGACATTCTGACACGGATTATTCTCCGCAAAACTCTATCTCAACTCTGTTTTATCTTTAACAGGTCGTGAACTCGAAGGGAACGGAGGGCATGGTACCTGGCGTCTGCATTCTGATTCCTCCACCAAATACAGAGGCTATTGAACTGGCTGAGAGGTGCATGTTTCACTATATCCCTTCACGATGAGCACATCCGCATCAACGATTACAACATGTTCCACTTGTGTTCCACTTGTGTTCTAACAACTCGACCGTCTCTCACCTTTTTGTCTGAAGCCTGAAACGCAAGTACGACCTGGTGGTGAAGCTGTGGACCAAGAAGCAGCACAAGCTCCGCATGAACATGATCTTCGCCACGATTAAGATCGTCAGGTCCTGGGATCTCAAGACGGTAGGTGTGGTGAGCGTTTCTTCAGAGTCCTCAAAAGGAAACTCTGTCGCAGTTCCGCGCCATGGAACCGAGCCAGCGCGAATCCATCATTCGTGCCCTGAACGAAGACGCGGAAAAGCTGCTCGCGGAGGGTGACAAAGACGACCCGGACATGCGCCGCCTCCGCGAGGAGATCAAGTTCTGCAACAAGCTCTTTGAAGAGCTCATGGCCAAACTGAGAGAAGAAGAAGGTAGGCCTTACGCTTTTGGTGGTCCATGTATCGTTAGGGCCTGACTTTTTCGGGTTTTATTTTTGGCCAAATTCGGGGGGTAAATATCGGGTGATATTTTTCATTCGAAAATTCGGGTGTATTCGGGTTAAATCCCGTTACGGCATATTCTGTCGTCTGGAATTCGGGTGTATTCGGGTGATTTTTTTTGTTTAATAAAAATTTGTCTTAACATGGAGCTAATGTTTAGCAATGTTGTCACACTTTATTTTAATGCACGCTTATGAGTGTGCCACGCGACCCGGATGTTTTCGGGTAGATTCGGGTTAAACCCAAATTTTACAGATTTCGTTCGGGGGGCTAAATATCGGGCGAATACGGGTTTAACCCTAAAAAGTCAGGCCCTATGTATCGTAGGCATGTCATTGCTCACTACTGGTTTGTAACTTTAGCCGAGAAATCTCCAGAAAGCCCCACTAGGCGGTTCAACGACACATCAACGAAGCTGCAAACGATCCTTCAAGAAAAGGACAAGACACTCACATCGAGGGTGCAGGCTCCTATTCCAAGGGACCACGACACCCTGGATACCCTCGTGGTTCAGCACAAGGTAACGTAAATGCGGCGCTTCCTGTTGAGAACATCACTACGCTGTTGGTGCTTTACGTGGGAAAACCTTCGTTGCTTTTCCCGCCAGGAATTTGAGACCGACCTCGAGTCCCTGGAACCCCAGGTTGCAGAGATGAAGGTTGCATTTAAACAGATGCCCAAGAAGACCCCCGCTGTTCAAGATCGTCACGACCACATCATAAAGCTCTGGGATAAAATCTGGAACTTGTCCCATCTCTATGTCGAGAGGTGAGCTTAGATAAGTCGAGACAGCGCGCAGGTGTGCGTTATAAAGCGTACGCAAACTTTGTTCAGGTTGAAATCTGTTGAAATCGCTACCAACACCATGAACGAAGCGACAAATTTCATCTCCACCGTCGAAGAACAGTTGGTCATGTTCGACGAGATGCCAAATGAGCAGGAGGCACTGAGGAAAGTTCACGAAGACCTCCTGGTATGTTGTGACAATCTTTGTCCAGTACTACGTTCACTTAATGACAAACTACCGTACTTATTCGATTCTAGGCCGATAATTTAACAAACATTTCTTGGCACGAAACTATGGGTCGGGCTTAGGTTAATGCGTTGGATTAACCAAGCGCAACCAAAACCAAACACTCTGCTTCAGACACGTTTCAATGTGAGTGTCTTCAACTGCGGGTATCTTTGAGTATCGGAAATACTGAAATGCCAACCTCAACTTCAAGTAAGGATGTTGATGATGTTGCTATGATGAAGACGTAAATTCGACGTAAATTCATCGACGATCGAGACCGACATGACATCGCCGTTTCACAACGGTACCAGCAATATAAGAAAAAAATGGGTAGAACGTCAGCAGTGATGAGGATGTCGTTGATGCACACTCGTCCACAGGGGCAATTGTTACAGTGGTGACTACTCTGATGATCCACTCGCTGAAATTCGCAGTGAAAGCCTTTAAAATAAAGTGGATTTATGTCCTTCACTAAAAATTGGAACTGCCCAATAATTGGTACTGATTTTGTGGCTCCTTGAGGACAGAAAAATCAGTTCGTGACCGTATAAAGAATATCGGAACAGTTGCAATGTGTTGCAAGCTTTTGTACACGCTCTGCACAGAAGCCTGTCACTCATCAAAATTGTTCTCGTTGTTTTTCGATACGTCTCGCTGCTGGATTGAGCTATAATTATTGTTCCATACTGAGATATATCTACCTAATCAACAAATCAATAATTTCAGACGCTCCAAATCGAAATGCAACAGCAACAACCCATCCTGGACAGGATGAGTGACGACGTAAGCAATGTCAAGAAGGTGACTGAGAAGTCTAGACCAAACGTGTACAGCCACCCTGACGTGAGGAAGATGGAAGACGATGCCAGAAAGGTGATCAAGCGGTGGAACAATGCTACCAATCAGATCGTTGAAAGGTACGTTTTACTTGTCTTATCACAATCACTGTAGTCCCTGACAGTATGAGGATATTCGGATAATCCACCGCTCAGATCGGAGAAAGGGCAGGGACAGAGTCAAAATCGCGAACATTTTTCATTTGCCGAAGTAGTGTGTCTGATGGTGCTAGTGAGTGGATAACAGCAATGATGGCCACTAACTACTTCTACAGTAGTTTAACTATAACTACTTTGCGATGAAGTAGTTTAACTAGTAGTTAAAACTACTTTTCAGGGGAGGTAGTTACAACTACTTCTTTAACTACTGCAGTGTATTTTAACTACATCTCTAACTACTTAACGTTGTCTATCAACACCAATCCCATTCTATAGTGTTCTTGGACACCTAAATATGAATCACAAGCAGTGATAAGAGAGTGAAGATTTAGTACACATGCACGGCACAATTGCTGTGCACCTCCGTTCTCATCAAACAATCAAGGTATCAAGGTAATCGATCACCAGTCAAGGTAAAAGTCGGAAGCACAATCGTGCCGTAAAGCTTGTGGCAAAATCGGAAGTAGTTGGCGCCTGCAGTAACCTAACTACTGTAGTTAACTACTGAAAATAATATTTTAACTAGTAGTCGCACACTGCATTTCTGCGAGTAGTTGATAACTACTTTTTAACTACAATCAGGTAGTTTAACTACTAATTTAACTACACTGTAGTTAACTACTAGCCATCACTGGATAACAGTATCCACTCGTCTATGGTAGCTCCGAGGCCATGCTTAAGACTGGGTGGTGGTTGGTACAGCTCCGGTCAACCTTAATAATAACACTGGAAAAAAATTCTCATTTCCCAGCGCGATAACACCCACCCTTGGGGCACTGCGGGAATGTTAAGTCAACATAATCCTTGCGTTAAACTAACAGAATAATTTTGTGCAATTAATATTTCCTGACGGAACCAAGGGTTGCTGTAATCGCGATCAAGAACGAGACCGCATTTTTTCCAGTGTTATTATTAAGGTTGATCGGAGCTGTACAAGTCCCGCCGATGGCTGTACTGTTTTCCCTTCATTCTCTAGTAGACTTTGCAGACAGATGTCAGCCCAGTTTCCCTCGAAGTCGCCCCAGGATAAGTTTTTTTTTCGGATGCAGGTTACGAAGCTGCGAGGCAGCATCCGAGCTCCTCCGTGCCTACCGTAACAAGATGGACGAAGAACGGATATGGGCCAACCAGATGACAGTCAAGGTGAACAGTTTAAAGGTCACAAAGCCCTCCCACGATGCTGAGAAGGAGTACCAGGAGGCTGTGGTGAGTCGCCTCTGTCACTTTTGCACGCAATTGCATCCGTTAAGAACAATCACTTCTTTCGTACGCTATATTTAGGCCCTTGTGTTTTTCGGGTTTTGTGTTGCTCGGAAATGTGGGGCAAAAATCGGGTTTTATTTCGGGAGCCGTAAAACGGGGTAAAATCAGGCGGTATTGTGCGGGAAAGTAGATTTTCGGGCGAAGGTACTTTTCACGTTTCAGATTGACATGAGCAACGCTGCTGAATGCGCAGTGCTTAGCGTCCTCCAGTGCTCCATATTGGTGGATGAATTTGCATTTGGCAAATTCGTATTTGGGACTTTTTTTTTTTTAATTTTTTTTATTTTTGGGAACCAGGCTTAACCCTAACACACAAGGCCCTAGCTATATTATGCACGTGGAACATCACAGTCATGGACATTCTACATGTGTGTGGACATTCTACATTCTCATTGTGTGAATATTGTACATACAATGTAATACCAGTCATTGTGCATGTGGGATGCTGTATCAGTATTGTTATACATATGGGATATTATAGGAATATTACACACATACACACAGCATTTTATGAGACATTGTATGCACACCATATTAATGATTGGTTAGGGATATTACGCACATGGGATGTCACAGTAGGGTCTCGATGATACAAATCTCTCGAGGACGCAGATATTATCAGCGCAAACGTGGATATGCTTTATCTGCACGTACACTCTGTACTTTCACATTCCGGGTAATCGGATAAAAAAAAAGTTTTCTAGAACATTTGTATGCCAATATATGTACTTATATAGTAGCTCAGGCCAGCAAGTGTTAGTGGCAGTGCTTGAAGACAAACCCATCTCACTTGTTCTACCATTACACCACATTGACATCACCTTCGATCTTTTCTGCATATTGGGAGCGCAGTGTTTAGCGCACAACATATTTTCGATGTTAGTCTTGCGAATATATTTTTATATGTATATGTATATATATATAGTTGAAATAAATGGGAGACAGAAGACGAAAGTAGGGGAAGTAACAAAAAAGGGGGTTATTAAAACTTAAAAATCATAAAACTTAGGGAGGATGTCTACGTTACGGCGGAAGCTCCGCCTTCTTCGGGACAAAAGAGCTAAATGTGGCCACGAGGCTGATAAGGGGCTTGAGAATGACGTGGTCGGTTGGGGGAAATTCCCGCCACCTGGCGGTTGTCAATTGGGGAAATTCCAGAGCGTTTTTGTGTCAGGTCCAGGAGTGGGGTCATCGTCCTTTTTAAGTTTTAATAAACCCCTTTTTTTGTTACTTCCCCTACTTTCGTCTTCTGTCTCCCATTTATTTCAACTATAATTACGTAGCCGTCCGATCCAACTCCAACTTTTCAAGATATATATATATCTTTTTTTTTTTTTTTTTTTTGGAGCATTACACTGCCTTTGATACAAAAGTGTCCATGTTTTTTATAACCATGACTTTATGAAATGTCTTCAGAGTCTTTTGAATGAACTCAATGCCAAGAAGCCTTCCATTGAGGAAGTGAACACGCTGGGAGGAAGGTACATACGAGAGGCCAAGGTTTGTCTACTGAACTAGAAACACTTCTTCTAAGTCTGTCCGTCTTTTTAATTGTAACGCAACTAGAGATATAATCATAACCGTAACTAAACCCGGAGTTGGTCTAACTCGACTAAGCACTCTTCTGACTCTGTAACTGGGTCGATGCTGCCCAATATTTGGTGTGAGGATCTCAGTAATGGTATACATAGTAGAGCTTATATGAGAGCTACTCTTATTCTTTTGTGGGCTGAGGGGTATATAGTTGAGGTTGTAGTTAAGGAGGTTGCTTTTGGGAGCTTTCTTTCTTGCCCTTCCAAGGAATGTGTAACACGAATAATAACCAAGTGTTTGAAGCATTATGTTGAAGCAAGATCTGCATGCCATAAAACTAAGAGGAAGTGAAATCAAAAGTTGAGACCCCTTTCCTAAAGTTTTTCGTTTGTACGTATTTGAGAGATCTCGATGAAAGATTTTGTGGCAAGTGCCAGAAGATACCTATCACTGCATATTGTGTGCTGATGGAGAGCCACGATTTCTTACAAGAGACTTGATTTGGAATGATATGATGCCCCTAAAATGCTTCTAAAGACGTGCTTCAATGGAATATTGGATGTAGAGATAGCTGTGACATGCCCAACTGGTTCTACGGCACACTTTTGCTGACATACCAACACTGGTCGAACCTTGTTGCAGCAGACATACCCTAAAAATGATAAAACCCTCAATGCAGGGGAGAAACTAACACAAGGCAAAGAGGAGATGAAAAACTGCCAACCAAGTCCAACCTTATTTCACTTTGTGCCCTACAAATTTTGATCTCATGTTATCTCATGTGACGATGTTGCAAATACATTATGAGGCTGTCATTGCACGCTGACATGCAAACGTTATTAGAATTACGTATTATGTATTAATATAGTTGCTCTCATCACCATTATCATCATTATATTATTAGGGCGAGGGTTAGACTAGCGGATAATTCTATGTACGTATGGAAATTGAAAATGCCTTTCCATTTCGTTTATTTTGTAGTTTGTAACAGTTTGAGACATTTTAAGATGCATTCATTTGAGATTAATAAATACAGTGTGAAGGCCTTGTTTTTTTTTTTACACAAAAAGTTATGTGTGTTGCACTGCATAGGAAACTAACGTGCTGTTCTGCCCGATTGCAAACGAGGTTCGACTTTGTTACGTTGAAAACGCTCTGTCACAGCAAGTGGGTCTTCTTCTGGCTCTCGCTTTGTAAGTCGTCTTTGAGGGAAAGGGAAATTGCCATTTTTGCCCATCCCCTCATCAGTTCCCTTTCCAAATGCTATGGGTAGCGGTGGCTGGCTTTTTCACATCCCTTCAACCTACCTACTCCTTGAAAAAAAGAAAAAAAAAAGAAAAAAAAAGACACACCCTCCCTCACTGCCCCCTGCCCCTGCACGACGACAGTGTTCCCATCTACCCGTGTCCTCTTTTAAGAACGCCTGCCTTATCTTTGATAAAAGAGGAATGGCTTTTTGCAGACGTTATGTGTGCGGTTACTGTTAGTAGTTGCTGCCCCTGTGCTGTACGTAGTAGTTGTAGATGTTGTCCGTAGTAGTACTGGTACAGTAGATAAATATTTGTTTGGCTTTGTTGGAATACATCTTTATTTACATTTAATCTAAAGCCACACGCTGATGGCAGTTGCATCCGTAAGGTCGACGATTACCACTCGTCTGCCTTGCTTTTTTTTTCTTTTCTTTTCTAGTACTGCTGTAAATACCTGTAATAATGCTGGGCGAACGGTGTTCGTAAGTGGTACTACAAGGCCGACCCTCACGATATCTGCCAACGCTCCACTTACAAAACCATATATTTATGTCAAAGTTCGCATTGATACTACCTTTTAACCTTCCAATATGAACATACTGAATGCCTTGCTTGAATTTGTAACAGCCTGTAACAGTGTTAACAAACTTATGAGACTAACTTTGTTAACACACTGAAATCAGTTGCAACAGCAAATGGTACATGCACTACATAGCCGAAGTGAGGTGGGACTCCCTGGTCCCAGGAGGGGGACCCACTCTCGTAGCTTCACGTAACCTATGCTAAGATCTATCGATGTAAGCGTGGCGACTGCTCAGAATGGCTTCTGCTTAAAGATTATACAAATACAGAAGCATTCCATCACAGCTTTGGTAGCATCCCCTATATGTGTGTGTGGTTGCTGCACAGGCTGTACTGTACTTAAGCACGATGGATACACTGCAGAACTGGCTTGTGCGGCATGGTATATTGGAGCACCGTGGATGCGCCTGTAGAGTAGGCTTGTGTGACGTAAACGGTTTGACGTAGACGTCTCTTTGTAGTCTGCATGGGTGTAGGCACGCCGGCTCTGCAAAGACCGTAGCGTGAGAACCAGCACTGCAATCGTCATTGTCGTCGTACCTTTCCCATCGCTTGCATATCTTCCTTGCAGTCTTCTGTCGCAGGGCCTTTGCATTTTATATCCTTCTATTCCTACATCCCTTCTTACCTCCTGAGCAAAAATGCCTGCAAGACATGCGTCCCCTGTGGCACAACCCTCCATCCAACCTCCAAAAGGACATCGTCCTACCCTAGTCGGCGTCGTGACCTCCTTTTCCCTTTCCCTCCCCGAGGGAGCGTTATGGGATTTTTGTTTCGGCATCCAATCAGAGAACATGCATCCAAAACTGGAACGAACCTTCTGGCAGATTTACGACCTGCGGCTGAAGCGCTATGTGGAAGCTCTCGAAGAAGACCATCCGAGCTTGGATGCCAGCGTTGCCAAGAAGGCCAAGACGGACCTGCCTGGAGCAGAAGTCGTCTCCCTCGAACTGGAGTCACTCAATGCGGAGTACCTGGCGTTGGCCGAGGAGCTGGTGACGCTCCTGAATCGCTGGAGAGAGCTCCTCAGCAAGGAGGACAAAGCAAAGGTGAGTTTTACTTGCACTTCTGAAGGCTGTGATGTCAAAGTGATGCGATTGCATGGAGGTATGTGTGATATATCATGCGACAGTGTTGGACGACTTGAACAGTCTGCTGCTGCTTTGGGAGGAGTTGTTAACGTTAATAGCTGATCTTTCTGCGTCTGTACGAGTGTGACATTGTTTGACTGCATAAAAGGTGGTGAAGGAGACACCTACGCTTACAACTCTGTGGTTGTCCAGCCTTATGATGTTATCATGACATTGGCTTATCATCCATGTCTTAAAATCGTGAGTACATGTGCTGATCGTGCTTCCTGTGAAAGGATCCTGCCCGTACTTTCTTGCTCCTTTACGTACTTACTGACACGACTGCCCGAGTCTGTTCACGTCATCACATCTGGGCAATTTTTGAAAAAAAAAGAAAAGAAATATTATTCACGGTCCATCTCTACAACATGCCATGACGATACTACAACATGCGAACCCTCTTCACAATAACCATCATGAAGCGCATCACGAGACACCTCGAGAGGAAAGCGGGCTGACATCATCCCGGAGAATTATATGTTTCCCATCCTTGCCCCCAACTCTCTTCGACCAGACGACCTTCACACTTGTGGGAATCCCCCTGTGAATCATCCTCTCTCCCTCTCTCAGAGACCTGAACGTAAGAACAAAAAAAAAAGATAGCACGTGGTTGGGAAGGTACAGTCTCTGGTACTGGGTCTTCACTGAAGCATGCCTTGTGGAACATCTTTCATAGCTAGATCTATATAGAGAAAAGTGTAGAACAAGTACCGGGTATTGTCTGTAGCTACCAGAAACCTACGTCTTTGTCCAGGGCTATTAAGCAGTTCTGGGTCTTTGTCTGTCCGGACATTTGTTTTGACTCTCTTCAGTGTGGTCTCTATACTTCTGAGTGTGCTTGTGTGCATTTGTGGTGTTTATGCATGCTTTACCGCATTTTTTATTGGTGGTCTGTGCATTCTGTTGGTTTTTGTTTTGTTTTGTTTGTATTCTGTCTCTCTCATGTTTTGGGTACTAGATTTTGTGTTTCTTACTTTGCTCGTAGCACTAGCGGAGTCTTTTTTTGCCACCTGCTATGTTTGCGCAGGTGGTTTTGTGTGTGTGCATTAGTCTTTCCCAATTTTAGTTGTTTAGAATGCGGTTGTTTCTTTTTCTTATTCTGTTTCTCTTCTCTTTTTCTCTCTCTCTTCCCTACTCATTGTCCTTCTCTACTCCTGGTCCAACCCCTGCCCTGCCCACGATGCATTTGCACCTCCCCTCCAATCCACACACAAACAGTTCTCCGTGACCATCACGCAAGCTGCGCCCACCACTCTCCAGACTTTCCACGCCGACTTACCCCAGGACTGGGACCGTGCGGACGGCACAACGACCAAAAGGCACCACACCGCCGCACCCATCGAGGAAGGCGCTCAGCGCACATCAACAATGTCAGTAACGCTTCACGGTCGAGAGTCGCCCGTTTCGAAACGTACGAAAGTGAGCGAAGGCTCTCCTCCGCTAAAGCCGAAGACAGTTAGCACTAGTTCAACAACAACCTTAACGGAGGTACGGAGCACAAGACGTATCGTCAAGTCAGAGGACGGTACGGTCACCGAAGCGGCCGTCCCGAAGGCACCGCAGGGAGTGCATGATCCTCGAACAGGACAAGTAGTGGCATTACCAGAAGCAATTAGGCTTGGGCTTTTCATTGTAAAGACCGTGACGTTTGTCGACCTTGCAACAGGCAAAAAATACACCGTGCCAGAAGCCGTGACCGCTGGCTTGATTGACAAAAGGTTTGCTGACGGTCTGTCCGAGCCCTGTGGTGTAACGGATCCCACTACAGGGAAGGACATTACACTCCTTCAGGCCATGGAAAAGAAACTCTATGATCCCGAGAAAGGAAGCTTCTTAAGTCCCAAAAGTGGTAAAGCAATCACAGTTGATGAGGCTGTCAAGCAGGGTGTCATTAAACAGGAGGTAGTGAGGTACCTGATCGAGCTGCACCTGATCAAGGTGACACGTTTGTCATTGAGAGAGGCAAAAGAACGTGGTCTGTTGAATTTGGTGACTGGGTATTTTATTGATCCCCTAACTGGCACTGCAATGCCGATAGATGAGGCGTACTCTAAGGGACTGCTAGAGTCCCAAGATGCAGGAGACGCGGACGAGGGAATCTCGCTCTCATACGCGATTGACGCTGGCATGGTAGATGGTAGAACTGGCAAGCTGACAGACCATGTCTCGGGTGGAACATACAACTTGAATGATGCTCTTTCGAAAGGTATTCTCGCTCCAGACACACACGAGGTTGTCAACACGAAAGAAGGTGTTATTGTAACTGTTCCAGCTGCAATACAGTCTGGAATTTTAGATGTTGAGAAGGGGCAATATGTTGACGTAAAAACAAAAGACAGGCTGTCTTTCCCAGAGGCGAGGAAGCGTGCACTGATTACACCTTCTTTCACTCTGAAGGATGCGGAGGAGCAGGATCTGCTTGATCCAGATGGCAGTATTATGAACCCATACACACGAGTTAAGATGACTCTTCTGGAAGCCATTAATGCAGGCATTCTTGATCCAAACGTGAAATGTATTCTTGACCCTGTTACACAGCAAACGCTAACACTTTCAGAGGCCTTAGCAAAGGGTATTGTCACACCACAGGGGAAGTTTGTGAACAAGGCTACACGTGAGGTTTTAACACTCATTCAGGCTGTGCACATGGGCTTGATCACGTCTGTGTGTCAGAAAATGATCTTTGACATTGAAGGCCTCAAGGACCCAGTAACAAAAGAAGATATCAGCTTCAACACTGCAGTTGAGCGAGGCATTATCGACGTCAAGTCTGGTAAATTCAAAGATACAAAGACAGGTAAGACGTCAGCATTCAACAGGTATGTTCAAGAAAAGTACATTCAGCCACAGATATATGAGATGCTTACGAGGAAGATTGGCATGAAAGACGACAAAGGAAAAGAGCTAACACTAGTTGAAGCAGTATTCAAGGGTCTCATCGATCACAAGACTGGACAGATCCGAGATAGGAAAACAAAGCTTCCCGTTCAGCTGAAGGAGGCTGTGGCTAAGGGCATCATAACACCAGAAGGAGCTGCCCTGCTTCGTGGGCTGTTGAGAATTACCGTGAGCACTGCAACAGTCACAAAGACTATCACTCGCTACGTCACCGTCACTGGTCACGGTGATGAAGGTGAAGTCACTCGTCATGACTCCACAGATAAAGGTGTTGTATCTGGGACAAGGATCGGTAAGCCGACTTCCGAATACGATGCTAGCCTTGAAGAGGCCGTCAGGAGTGGCCTCTTGAGCATGTCTACGGAATGGCCAGAAGACATGAGCAGACACAAGGGGAGGACACCTGTTGAACCCGAAGAAATTATCCGAGCTGAAGCACATCTGATGTATGGTGGCGAGACTGCTCCTGTTGTTTCAGTGCCTCACCCGAGCAGAGGTTCACCTGACAGAAGAACTGTCACCGAGTCATTGACCTGCTCCTATGAAGAAGCTGCTCCAAGGGTCAATGGGAGAGGCTCTCCTGATGAAAAATATAAGCATGACAAAACTGCGACACAGAAAGTTGAGTCTTCTATGCAGTATTATACCTACGACACGTCTGTCACAGATGGCACAACAAGTGGCAAGAAACCGAAAGAGACACAGCGTTCGAGTCCTGCTAAAGAAACTAAAGAAGTGCCATCACCAGGCAAAGAGAGTGCGAGGCCAAAGGGTCGCGCACCATCTCCTCCTAAAGGAATGCTGCCTAAAGACAGCAGTGTCATTTCTCCAGAAAAACCTGAAACAAAGAGCAGTATTACTACTCGTATAACAAAAGAATCCACCACTGTGACCACAAAGTCTGTTAGTGGAAAACCACAAGACGATAAGCCAAGAGAACGTACCCCATCGCCCATCAAGGACGGCAAAATGCAGCCTTCCGAAAAGGACACCCCTCAGAAGGGGAAGCTGTCGGGGAAAGAGCACTTGGAGAAAGACAAGACAGAACCACCCACAAAGGCTGATTCAGCAAGAGGTCCAAAGGACACTGGAGAGAAAGTATCACCCATGGCAGTGGGACATCCTGAACAAGACAAGGCTTTGCCTAAAGGCAGAGTTCCATCTCCTGAAAGCAAGGTGAGGTCAGACAGAGGACCTCAGTCCCCCACAAAGGACGTCGACAGGCGTGCTGACATCCCAAGAAGTGGTGGTCCTTCAGAAAAGGGTCCTTCATCACCAGTACGAGGCACAAAACCAAGGACACCATCACCCACAAAGAGCCAGCTGGATACGCTCACAACTACTACTTATGATGCCACATATGAGGTCAGTGGTGTAGTACCAAGAGGAAAGGCACCGTCACATGCTAAGGAAACCGCTCCTAAAGGAAAAACTCCATCACCAACTAAGGATACTTCACCAACACAGCAGCATGTGGTAACTACCTACGAAGTTACCTCATCAGAGGGTCTTCCGTCATCTCCTAAAGAGTCACCAAAGGAACGTACTGCAAAAGAGCCTGTAACAAGAAAATCTCCTACTAAAGAGTCTCCTAAGGAAAGAACTTCCGCCAAACCGTCGCCTAAGGAGAGGAGCCCCTCACCAACGAAGGATACATTCCAGAAGCATGTTACGACCACTTACGAGGTAACCATGCGTCAGAGCACAGCTGAGCCAACAAGGCCAGCCGACATTTCAGGGGTTGCACCAAGAGAAGGAAGGACTCCCTCCCCTTCGAAAGAACACCCAAAGGAGAGAACACCAAAGGAACATCCTACAGCACAAAGCCTTGAAACGAAGTCTCCTAAAGAAAGAACTCCATCACCAACAAAGGAACGTCATGTGACAGCCACCTGTCAGCTGACTATGGTAGACAAGTCTACAGTGGGGAGTGACTTGGAGGATCGTGCACCAAAAAGGAAACCCTCATCTCCGTCACAGGAAGACACACCAGAAAGACCACCAAAAGAGACTCCAAGGATGCCTTCGTCTCCGACAAAGGGTGCTCCAAAGGACAAAGTGCCTGCACCAAAGAAAGAGAAGACACCTTCACCGGAACGTGTCACGCAGAAGGGATCGCCAACACTCCTCTCATCCCCAGGAGCACCAAGTGACCGGACTCCTAAGGAGAAAACACCATCCCCCGTAAAGGCTGCTCCAGAAAAGGAGCAACAGTCGCCTCCCAAGGACGCTCCAGAGAAGGAGCCATCCTTTACTAAGTCACCCGTTAAAGATCGTCCCCGGAAGACACCTGACGAAGATACTCCAACGAAGGTCGCTCCAGCTAAGCGTGAGCAGTCGCCTACAAAGAAGGCACCAGAAGAACCCAGCAGTCATGTCAGTGCTCCGCCTTCATTGGAGGAAAAATCATCTCCCGCTAAAGACGTGCCAAAGGAACGTACTACATCACCCACGAAGGATGTTGAAAGGAAGCACAAAGAAACGGCACAGAAGGAGACGCCACCTTTGCAAGGGACACCGGCTAAAAAACGTACTCCTTCACCTACGAAAGAAGAAGCAAAATACCTAGACAGCCAGAAACTGCCCAAGGAACCAAAAGACGATACTCCAAAGGAAGAGGTGAGCCGTCGAAAGGAACCGCCTGCAGGGAAGCCAAGGAGTTCCTCTCCCTCTAAAGTTCATGAAACGTCAACTGTCACTTACATGACACACGTGTGCAGTACTCCAGAATTGGCTGAGAGGGAGCCAAGTAAACGTGAAAAGTCGCCAGTGAAAGGTTCCCCTCATGAACCAAAGAAAGAGTTTGTTCAGTATCCCGAAGAGCCAAAAGTATTTGGCACTGGACGACCTGCGGATGAAACTGAATCACACCAGATTGCACCAGTGTTTGGAGCAGAACCAGGTAGAGAAACGCTGTCCAAGGTTGTCACGTATGGGACCTCCCCAGTGACTTCTTCCTTCACCAGAGAAACGCAGGTGCTTGAGATCCCGCCCGATGGCTGGTACCTCAAAGAGGCGATTGACCAGAAGTTCTTTGATGTAGAAACAGGGCTCTTCCTTATCCCAGGGACTGATAGATTAGTGTCGCTGGAGGAGACATTGTCGATGCTGATTGTCAATCCAACATCTGCTACTGTCATAGATCCTGGTACGAAGAGGACTCTGTCCCTACCGCGTGCTCTCGAGAAAAATGTCTTGGACTCAACAGGCCACTACCTTGACAAAAACAAGAAGCCGATGCCTATGTCGCAAGCTATCAGGAAGAAGTTGATTATTCTGCTTGATCGCCCTGACCACGAAGCTCCAGAGCAGAAGACAACCCGTTCCATTCACGTTACCAGAGTCAGTGGAAAGCCTGACATTGTTGAAGTCCTCGAAGACATCAAAGGTCAACCAGTTCATGATCAGAAACCGAACTTCCCCATGTTTTCTGACATTGCTTCAGGCATGTCGTTCAGTCCAGAGACAATCACTGTCATAGAGAGATCATCGGGGTCTGCCATGGATGTCGTTTCAGCCATTGAAACTGGGATGTTAGATGAAACTGATGTCGTATTTGAAGAAAAGACGACTGGGAAAGAATTGAGCTACACTGAAGCCATTGAAAGTGGAATCATTGATAGGAAAACAAAAGAGTACAAGGACAACAAGACAGGAAAAACATTCAAGCTTGGGGAGGCTGTGAAACTTGGTCTCATTGCAGTCATGGCTGCTCCAGTTCTTGCAGGTATGAAAGCAGTCGACTCTATACATAGCTTACGTACTGCTAAGGATGAGGTCACACAATCGACCGTTGTTGGAATGGAACCCATACGAGCAACAAAAGAGACTACAAAGATAATCAGAACAGCGACTCTTCACATTCGTGATGCGGACACGGGACGAGAAGTTCCACTTGATGAAGCTGTCCGCATTGGCTTGATTGACACAGACACTGCCAAGGAACTTGAAGAGAAGTCTAGGACAACTGAGCAGACTGTTCACACAACCACAACGGTAATGGTCACCGACCCGCAAACAGGAGAGAACATCACACTAACTGAGGCCCTCGAGAGAGGCTTGCTGGACAAAGATGCTGTGGAGAAACTTGAGAAAGGAGATGTCACTGGAGTCATGACAACCTTGGAGACTAGCATGCAGGATCCAAAGAAAGGAACCACAGTGGCATACCAAGAGCTTGTGTCAAAACCACGTGCGGAAATCTCTGACGTAGCTAGGGAAGAGGAAAAGAAGAAACGTAAGCCATCGCCTACACGAACACTGAAAGGAGCATATCCAGAACCCAAGTTTGAGGTCACTCTGGGAAGGGCCACTACACAACAGTCTCCAGAAAGAGAGGTTGTGATCCTTCAGAAGGTAAGACGACGTGCACTAACCCCAAAGGATGCTGAGAAAGAAGGCATCATTGACAAGACAGCCAAGACTATCTTGGAAGACATGGATTCCTTGAAGGATCAGAAGGGCCAACCTGTAAAACTCGACGAAGCCATTAAATTGAACATAATTGATGGCAACAAGGGCTCAGTCTTGGAACCTAAACAGGGAGATAAGGTTTCAATCACTGAAGCACTTACACATGGCCTTGTAGACACAGACACGGGACGCATTCTCATGCCTATTGGCCGCAGCCTGTCGCTTCCAGAGTTGGTGTTCCAGGGCATTGTAAAACCCGACGTGCAGAGAATCGTCCATCCCGAAACAGGTTCCTGCTTGACTTTGGAAGAAGCCATTCTTTGCGACATTGTCAACCCACTTTCCAAAGTACCTGACCTAACCGCAAAATCCACCATGACCCTGGAAGAGGCAGTAGCTGCTGGTGTTGTTGACCAACAGACTGGGACTTTGAAGACACCATCAGGTTCTATCACTCTGATAGATGCTGTGAGCAAGCATAAGGTCTTTGAAACGCCAGCAACCCCAAAGTCAACAGTAATACCGATGTTGGCACTGACATTTCCTGTAGCATTGCAGCATGGGTACATCAATGCCAAGAAGAAGACGTACACTCACCCCGTGAACAAGAAAGAGATGCCAGTGAAGAAAGCAATTGATGCAGGACTCCTGCTGGACATTCCTTCTTCACCTAGACCAGACAGCGTAGATGTCTGTACAGCTCTTGATAAGAAGTTGATAGATGACAAGAAGTGCACTTTGAAGCATCCTAAGAGCGGTGAGGAGGTACCAGTTATGGAGGCCATGGACTCTGGTCTTCTCCAGTTATCCCCTTTTGATAGGTCCTGCATTGTTCCATACAGCAGGGTAGACACACACCAAGATGACACAACAAGAACAGAAGTTACGACTCATTACACAACAATTACGAGACATACCACTGTTGTTCTCATACCTGGGTACATTATGGTGGGGCCTAACCAGATTAAGAACTCGGACACGGGTGAAGTTATGACCCTTAATGAAGCCAAAGAACGGGGTATTGCTACAGTAGAAACAGAAACAGCACAAACCACCGAAAAGCCGACATTCTCCGAGGCAGTTAGGCGTGGGATGATCGATGTTCCAGCCGGTCTTTACACAGACGTTGTACGCGGTACCACGATGCCAGTTAGCCAGGCAATATCCGAAGGCCTTATAGAGCAAGATAAAGAGGAGACTCCAGAGTCTGGAACATGGACAATCACTAAGGCATTTAGCACACTCTATGATGAAAAGGCTAAAAAGTTTAATGTTCCAAACGTCAGCAAACCTTTGTTATTCTCTGAGATGCTCGAACACGGTTACATTGACAAAACTGCTGTTATCTATGACACAAGTGAGGGCAAGATGGTGACTACAGAAGAGGCCCTCAAGTCTGGCCGCATTAACCCTAAGACTGGAATGCTGAATGAGAAAGGCAAAATGGTTTCTGTGAAAGATGCAGCAGCGGCAGGACTGTTAGCTATCGTTGGTGCTCCAGTTCTGGCCACTATGAAGCTGGCTGAAGTAGTGAAAGAAGCCGTAACAAAGAAGCAGCCTGCACAGGAAGGGGAGAGGACAGTGCATGAACCGAAGAGGTCTGCTTCACCTGTAAAGCCAACTCGAGGCACGTCGCCAACCAAAGAAAGCCCTACTAGAAAACGCCCAGAATCTCCTGAGAAACGAGTGGACGAAGGTACTCAGAAAATACCAGAACATACTAGGAAGCCTTCAAAGGATAAGTCAGAAGTAAAAGGTACACCAGATGAGCCTTACTCAAAGGAAGTACGACATCCATCTCCAGAAAAGGGAGATCTGCCCGACAGTGACAGTAGACGCAAGCCAGCCAGGAAGGCTCCAAGTGCAGATGATACAAAGAGGTCACCTGAAAGGTCCGTGGAGAAGCCCCCGCAGAGGCCTTCAGATCTAATTTCATCAAAGGAACGCCCACAGCAGGTACCCGTGGAAGAGGAGGTCTGTCAGAAAAAAATTGGTAGACCATCACCCAGTGAAAGCCCAGAAAGGAAAAAGAAGTTACCGTCGCCTGCTAAGGAAACTGTAGAAGTTCTCCAGCAGGAAATGACCGTTAGAACAGAGGTTCAAAAGGCAGGTTCTGATAGGGTCCCACCGAAATCCCCAGAAAGGTCATCCCAGCGGGAAGCTCCGAGGTCTCCTGAAAAACCTCTTGATAGGCAACCATCTCCCACAAAACATAGATTAGAGAAGTTCCCCAAAGGAGACCCTTCAAATGCAGACATGCCAAGATTTCCACCAGAGTACCCTGAAGGGACATCCCCCAGGGACAGTAAGAAATCCCCAGAGAGGTCCCATGAGCGTTTGCCATCACCAACAAAGGAAGTATCCGAGAAGGTTCCCAGGGAGTCCCTAGCGAAGGACAGACCCCAAGTAAAGTCCCCAACTAAAGATGCTCAAAAACCGTTTACTCGTTCGCCCCACAAATCCCCTGAGAGATCCTCCACTAGGGAAGTTCCGAAAGCTCCTGAAAAACCAAACGAGAGTTTATCATCCCCTACTAAGGAAGTCCCAGAAAGGTTTCCAAGCGAATTTCAGCCAGAGGACCGGCCACAAGACAGGTCCCCATTGAATGATGGCACCCAGAAACCTCTGGACAGGTTACCTTCAAAATCCCCAGAAAGAGCCCGGAAGTCTGCAGACCATTTACAGTCCCCGTCTAAGGAGCCTATCAGAAATCTTCCTAAAGAGCAGTTGCCTAGGGAACATCCCCATGACAGGTATCCCTCTAAGGACAATGCTAAGGAGCCACGTGAGAGTTCCCCACAGAAACGTGAACGCGTGCCGTCTCCAACAAAAGAGGCCCCTGACAGACTTTCTAAAGAACTTGCATCAAAGGACAAGCCCCATGGCAGGTCCCCACCAGAACCCACCGAAAAACCCTTTTCACGAGAATCCCCAGTATCGCAGGAGAGGCTCCCGTCATCCCCCTCTAAAGAAACTCCTTTGAAGGAAAGGTCCCCTACCAGGGATGGGGGGCAGAGACACCCAGAAAAATTACCTGATAAGGACAGGTCTAAAAATCGCCCGGAGGGGCTATCTTCCCCAACAAAAGAGGTGACTACTAGGGAACCTGCTAGGAAACCTGTAGAAAAATCGCCATCCAAAGAGGACACACAAAAGCCTCATGATAAGAGTCCCACAAGGTCATTGGAAAGACCACTTCCAAGGGAAACTGGTAGGAAGTCCCCCGAAAAGACTCCAGAATCGCCCACTAAAGAGCTTCCACTAAAATCTCCGGGATCTCCTACTAAAGAACGTCCGCAAAAGTCTCCAACTAAAGAGACGACCCCACAATCCCCAACTAAGGAAGGCATTGCTCAGTCGCCCAAAAAGTCTAGCACTCCTAAGGAAAGATCACCTGCTAAAGAAACGGATGAGAGATCTTCTCCGAAACGTGTATCACAAACGAAAGAAGAGGTTGTTACCAGAGTTAAGACTGATGTTCTCGGGGCTACTTCAGGGACCCAACAGGTGACCCCTTACAGTAGTGTCTCACAACATGAAGTCAAGATGACCAGCACCGGTGAATGGGTGCCTACACACGAGATGTCGAGCTTCACAAGCACGGAAGTGGTTGTCAAGCAGACCTTCACGGAGTTCAGTAAAGACTACGAAGCTGAAATTATGATCGGAGAACAGTTGCCAATCCGAAAGTTGCTTCAGGGAGATGTTCTTGCGCCGAAAAACTTCACCGTGTTCTTCCCGAGCACCGGACGAACACTTGGTCTTGAGGAGGCACTGTACACAAAGGCCGTGGATGAAGATAGTACGGTGATGGTACGGAGCTTGACCGAGCTTGTATTCATGGACGTAGTGACGAGCGCCGTCCTTGAGTTCACCCTCGAGTATGCCATTCATAAGGGTTACTACAGCACGGAGAAGAACACCTTCCTCAACCCGAAGACTCGAAGGCCAGTCTCGTTCGAAGAGTTTGTTTCGAGGTTCGTAGATTTCTCAAACGTCCGCGTAAAAGACCATCAAACAGGCGAGCTCCTGGACTTGGACTCTGCAATGCAGCGTCGCATCGTTGACCGCGAAACAGGAATGGTCACGCATCCTGTGACGGGCCAAACTGTGTCGTTTTTTGATGCCATCATTCTGTCGTGGGTGGTTAGCGAGACTGAAGTGCGCTCTCACGTGGAATCCCAGACGATGACGCTAGCGCAGGCGATCCGCGGAATCAGCTTCGATGAGCAAAAGGTAACCATCATTCATCCTGTGCTTGGCCTTGCAATGACGCTGCATGAGGCACTGAGCTGTGGACTGATTGATCCACACTCTGTGCTTGTGTATTCTGCTGATTCCGATGATTTGGTTACATTACCTAATGCCTCGAGTGGTATTGTTAGTATCCGACATAACGCATACATGCATCCTTATCTTGGTCAACCGATGACACTCGATGAAGCTTTCATACGATGCTACTTGGTAGCTAATGAACCATCCCTGAGTTTACAGGTTGCAATCGAACGTGGGATATACAACCGACATATCCGTACATTCATTTGTCCCACCACTCACGAGCGACTGAATCTGAGGCAAGCGCTTCAGTGTAGCCTAATCAGCGGCTTTACAACAGCTGTAGCCGATTATGCTTCTGACACCCACGTGCCCCTTACCCGAGCGCTGGAGCTGGGCTGGGTAGATTCGACAAACTGTGGTGTACTTGACGGGGCAAGCCAGAAGATGTTACCGCTGGATGTTGCATTGCGGAAAGGTATTGTTCGTACATGGCGTGAACGTCGCGAACGCAACCGAGAGGGCATAGCGGGACAGATATGTGACCCGCAAACAGGAAGCGTGCTAAATTTGTTCAATGCGGTTTCAAGCGGCCTAATTGAGGGCAACAGGCTTATGGTGAAAGACTTAGCAGAGTCGTCCATCGTCCCTTACCCTGAAGCGTTAGCATCGGGCCTTGTTGATCCGATTGAAGGTGTTCTTTCATATCCACCTGGTATGACATCGGATGAAGCACTGTCTAGAGGAGTGATCATAGACTCTGCTATACCCATGTCACTGCAAGGAGCCCTTGAACTACGGTTGTACAATCAGAGTACGGGACTCTTCAACCATCCGTACATAGACGAACAACTTAACTTGAGGGATGCGATTAGGAAAGGCGTAATTGAGCCAGATGTGCTTACGGTGAAGGTGCCGCACAGTGGAGACATGCTGTCACTTTCTGAAGCCATTGCCAATGGACTAGTGAACCCCTCATCAGGTACGGTTTTCGATTCAGAACTGAGGTGTGATATCAACTTTTATGAGGCAATCGGAAGGGGAATCATCCTTCCTGTATCGAAAGTGCTTCCGCTTTCTGAAGCTGTCCTGAAGAGGTTTTATGATCCATCAACTGGACTGATAGTCACTCCGTTTGATAGTCAACCTCAAAGCCTCGCCGATGTTGTTGAGAGTGGTTTCGTTGATCCAGACAGCACTGTTATCTCTCTACCCAGTAGCCATGGTTTACTGACATTTGACCAGGCCAGAAGTAGGCAGCTTATTGATGCACAAAGAGGTACGTTAAGGGTTGGCGAGCAGTTTCAAGATCTCAAAACTGCATTTGACAGAGGGTACCTCATCGATGTCTCGTTACCATATTCTGTACGGACTGCTCTTTCTGTGGACCTCTTTGATGAAGGTTCCGGTAGCTTCCTTGATCCACGAAGCGGTAATTACCTTGATGTGGTTGATGCACTGAAACGAGGACTTCTTGACAATTCTTCAGCTAATATAGTCCTTTCAGGAAGGCAACCACTAACGTTGCTTCAAGCAGCGGAAAGTGGAGTGGTTGACAAGCTTTCGTCGAATCTAAAACACCCTGATGGCCGGACACTTCCCTTGAAGACGTGTTTGAAAGAAGGGTATATCGTAGACGCCAAGCCTCGAGTCTCCATACAGAAAGTCGTGAAAAGGAAATGGTACAGTCCAGAAAGCAACAGAGTGAAATTTCCAAACGCTGTGCATTCCTTTACCCTTAGCGAAGCTGTGATCAGACGAGCAATTGATCCTTTCCTCCCATTTGTTTGTTTCTCAGGTCAGTTGATGACACTCGCGGATGCATGCCGAGCTAATGTCATTGACCTGTCAACAGGAGTCATTAAAGATCCAGCCACGTCTGAGACATGCCCCCTCCATATTGCTTGTGAAACTGGTCTGGTTATTGACTTCGAAAAGAAGCTAAATCTGCAAGACATTGGCCGATTTAGTCTGTTCATACCGTCAACTGGAAAGATTCGAGATACTGTCCGAAATCAAAGTCTCAGC
Organism: Ornithodoros turicata; assembly: GCF_037126465.1. NCBI lineage: Eukaryota > Metazoa > Arthropoda > Arachnida > Ixodida > Argasidae > Ornithodoros > Ornithodoros turicata. The sequence goes on from NC_088206.1 coordinate 2,187,217, forward strand.
CTCAGACAGGCCTTGCAGGCTGAGGTTGTTGAGCCTGCACACACCATGGTAAAGAACGTGGAAACCGGGAAGTTCTTAAGCCTCCTGGCAGCAATCGATGGTGGTTTACTTGATGCTGATGCAAACGAATACGTTGTCACGGGAACTCGCTTGCCGCTTCACGAAGCTGTACAAAACAAGCTGGTCATATGCAGCAACCCACCTTACACACTTACAAGAGCCTTTGAATTGCTGCTGTTAGATGAAGAGTCTGGGAGGTTTGTTGACCCCAGAACATCGCACCTCCTAGATGTCAAGGAAGCCATAGAAACCGGACTGCTGGATCCTAGAAGCATTCTGAAAGATCCAGTCTCAGGAAAAATGGCTGATTTGAAGTCCATTGTTGCTGGAGCCAGACCAGGTGTTGACAGGGTATGGAAGCTGGAGAGCTCAACTTGCAGCATCCCTTTGCGTTTTCATTTCGAAAAGGACGCGATAACCATTCGCCAGTTAGGAATAAGCAGTGATCAACCCACAGCACATAGTATTGGGAATCTGCAGATGGGCGTCCGGACATCTGCTAGGAGTGATCTTCTAGCTTCCGCTTCAAGAGTCCTTGAGCCACCAAAAGGAACAAGGTTGAAGAAGGACGTTGGACTGACGTCCAGTAAGGAAGACATTGTAAAGCCAAAGAGCAGAGACGTGAAGTTCGCGTCCAAGAAAGTGATACCATTACAATCATCTCTTGAACATGGAGAAGGTGAGAAGTTCAGGAAGAGTCCAGAACCAAAAACTGAGGCTCCTCGCTCCTTTCCTGAAGGTGAAAGGGCATGCAGGAGGCCTGAGAAAGAAGTGTTGAATTTTTCTGTTCAGAGAGAAGTTGTTCAGGAAATAGTGTCTGCGGGTGAAGTCTTGCCCGTGATACAGGACATAGAACATCCCATAGCGAGACCACAAGTCTCAGAACTGCAGCAGAAAGCTCCGGAAGTATGCATACCAGTCACAGAGCATGTTGGACTGTCTCCGGTGCAAGAGTCTGTGACTGTGTCAGAAACAGTGTCGCCAGCTGTGTGCTCTCTGTATAGCTCGGATAACAGTTCAGACGAGTCAAAGCAGCTGTCAGAATCGACTGTGAGAGCATTGGAGAGCAGTCCACAGACTTTTCAGGGCCAGACTGATACAGCAGACCTAAGTCCTACTGGTGTATGTTTGCCCGAGAGCGCTTTTCACCAAACACCTGTCATGTTTATGGCTCTCTCTACAGACATCTGCCCTCCTCGTTCAGCCTTTGTCAATGAGTCTTCCCTGATTCCCGGTGTTTCTAATAAATTATCAGCTGCTGTGAACTTTCCTGACCAAGGCTACACATGCTCTCCAGATTCTGCTGTGGCGTCTGCAGAGTCAGGTTACGATATACTGTCATTATCACCCATACATGAAGGACCTGAGAGCTCAGCAGAATCAAGAGGTGAAGCAACTTCACCAGAATTGCTGGATATCGAAGACGTATCAACCCCAACCCCGTCTATGCCAGAATATACTCAAGGGAAAGTACTTCCATGCAAAGAGCACACCCAGACAACTCTACCACAAGGTCAAAGGACTGAAGATCTCAACACTTCCACGGAAACTGCTAAACTTAATGAAGGTGAAGCACTAGCTTCTAGTCTGGTAGCTGCTAGTAGCCCACTGCTAAGGAAAGTATCCGCAAATACGACGCAGCCAAGGAAGAATAAAGCTGACAATATTTCAGTCAGCTCAGTTAGTTCTGAAAGACAATCAGTAGGAGAGTTCATACTACTCGAACCAGCACCACTTGTTGCCAGAACTGTTTTGGGAAGTGGTTCTCCTCCTGGTGCTGAAGGTCAAGAATTGCTTGCAGCAGAAACAAGCAAAATGACAGAGTGTACAAAAGGCAAAGACAGGGAGACAAGAGAAACCATGAAGGCACCACGATCAACGACTCAGATGGGCGCACAACATGGAGTGGTTGCGCTAGAACTACAGCGAGAGCCAGATGAAGAGGTTGCTGATCACAGAGAACACCCTCAGCAAACCGAAACCTTCAGGGACACTGTGAAGCAGAAGACATACGTGGATGACCAAGCACATGTGAGTCAGCAAGTACCTGCTGAACTGGACCTTCCGCTTTACCAGCAGATTGCTGCAGATCAAAAGGTCACTATTGACAGAAAAATACGCCCTGACCGTAAAGCCCCTGCACGTGAAAGGGCCTCTGGGGTTCACGAAATCCCATCAGACGACAGTGTTGCTGATGACATCAGGATACATGCTGGTCAAAGAATCTCATTTGATCAGGGGACACCTGTCACTCTGAGGGTGAGTGCTGGCGAAAAGCTCCTTTCAGGTCGGAGCACGCCTGTGGAGGAAAGAATACCTCCAAATGGGGCTCACCCTACAGTCGAGGATGTACGTGCAGATGACAGATTCATTCCGGATCACACGTCAACTTCAGACAAAAGCATATCCTCACGTCTTAAGGCTGACAGAGACAAAACTGTCCTCTCAGCTGAGAAGACATCTGCACATCAGGTAATGTCTAGCAAGGAGAGAGCTGTAGCTGACCAAGAGATTGCTGCAGGTTCAGGTATTACAGGGAAAGGGATTCCTGCCACAGAGGTGACTCCTGTACCCCAGAAGATGCCATCTGGCCAGCTGATGCATTCTCATGGGCAAAATGTATCCGTTGGACAGATTCCAGTGAAAACAATTGATGCAGAACTGCGCTTACCTTCTGACAATGGTTCCCCTGCCCAGCACTGGTCATCTGCAGAAGAACACAACCTCGCATATCAAGGAGCCTCTCCACATGTGACAGTCAATGCAGAGGTATCCTCTGTTGCTACTGGAAAGCGTACTGCCATTCCTACTCGAGAAAGCAGCATTGGAGTCCAAAGACCACCTGTTTCGAAGAGGGTGCGCCTAAGTGAAAGAGCCACACCTAGCCAAAAGGCCTCACCAGAAAGGAGAACATCCTCGCAACAAAGAATGACATTGGATGAAGTGGGTGATACGTACACACGCGCGAGAAGGCTTGTCAACACAGAGTTCCCTCACTACAAAGTGATCCCTGCAGAAGAAAGCTTCCCTGTTGAAGAAGGGTCGGCAACAGACCACATGGGACAACGTTCCCAAAATAATCTTGAAGAAGCAATTCTGCTGGAACAAAGGGATACTCCTCCCTGCAGAAAGAGCTCCAGGGACAAAAGGGTTCAAGAGGACAAGAGAACTTCATCTCGCGAAAGGATGTCCAAACTGGGAAGCTCTTCTACCGAGGATGAAAAGGTCACCGCAGACCAAAGAGTTGGTGCAGGAGAGGAGACCACTGCTGGTGAGGGTACTACCATTGACCAGAAAATGTCAACAGAGTCTCATGCAAGAAGTGACAAGGGCGGTGCACCAATGTGCCCACATGAAATATCCATGCATGAGCAGAGTAAAGGTCATCGCAAAAGTCCTCCAAAGGACAAGAAGTATTCAGACAGTCCCACAGAGAAGTGTTCAGCAGAAGCGCGATTCGAAACATATGACAAACAGGGAACACAAAAGGACACTGACGAAGCAACAAAAGCTGTGGGTGATGACGAAATGCACCCAAGGAGTCAAAATGGTAATGGTGTCAGTGACACTACTACTCATGATAGGGGAGCAGGCACCTTCATTCGCCTGGAACAATACATTGAAGTTGCAACAGGTTCCCCAGAGTGCACACACACTAGCCCTGTCATGACAACCTCAACAAGGTCACGTGCTACGAGGAGTACAGAGCCGAAAGAAGCAAAAAAATCCAAAGTTCCTTCAAGGTCAGAGGATCTTACAAGGGTTCGACAGGACAGTGCTATTTCCAGAGGAATCACAGTCCATGAAGAGGGTAGCAGTTGTGAAATCTCCAAGTCAGTTTCTAGGGAAGGGCCTAATGATGATCCTGAAGTGCTTTCCTTCTCTGTCAGCAAAAAACAATCTACTTTTCCCAGTGACACTACTCCAGTGACAAGTGATGCAGCCACGAGTTCTGTTACAGACACTTTGTCTTCTAAATCACTAAGAGTGGAGTTTCCAGGCCCAGAGATTTCGTCTGCTGCTCATCACACAGGAAAGCCAAAGCATAGCAAACCAGCTTTGAAGGAGTCTAGAGAACTGCCTGACCTACCACCTCCTGAAACCTGTGAAGATGATTTATCACGGCCCATTCAAGCAGCAAAGCCAAGTGTTGTACCTTCTCAGGAGCATGTCGGCTACAAAGCAGTTGAGAAAGATGACGTGTTTGTACTTGGATGCAGGCCTGGCATATCGGACTCTGAAGTTCTGACTAACGTTGCACAGCAGGTAGTTGGTGAACAAAGCCTTCCTTATGCCCATCATCCCCTTAGTTTTGACTGTGCGTTGTCACAGGGCACGATATGTCCCCAAACAGGACGTGTCGTCGACAGTTCCGGCATTAACACTTTTGATTTAGTCAGTGCATCACAACAAGGCATACTTGATCCAAACTCGTTCCTTGTGAAGGACACTCTGGATAAGACAGTTCTTAAGGTAGAGGATGCTGTCAGAAAGGGAATCTTAAATCCTCACACGGGCAGTGTCCTGGTGGCGACAGACTGCAGCAGAATTTCTTTCGAGGATGCCCTGTCGCGTCGCCTCTTTGTCTCACCCCAGTCCCCGATGTCCCTCACGGAAGCAATAGAGTATGGGTTGTACCGTCCATCTGACGGAATACTTGCATGTCCCTTCACCCGCCGGTGGCTCTCGGCCGAGGACCATTTGCTGCATGCACGTTGGCTAGATTTGTCCGACACTGTAGTACGGGACCCGCGCTTGGGTCGTTTCGTGACCATACACGAAGCAGCACGTTCAGGGTTGCTGAACCTGTGCGAGGGCAAATTGGTGGACCCTGTGACGGGATGGAGGATAGGACTGAGCCAGGCTCTTGAAGAAGGACTTCTGCGCTCCTCACGGGAACGGGTAAGACGCAGCCTGGGTGAAGTTTGGTACTGGCACTGTCGCTTCTCGAAAAGTGTCCTGCAGGCTGACCACTTTTCACAGATTTTGGTCAAAGTTGAAAGAGAAGAGCTTTTATATCGGAAACTCGTCCTCAAAATATATCGTTGCTGTAGGGCTGCTCTGTGTTACCAGCTGCAAGGAGCCTTGCGGAACAGTTGCTCCCCATGGCTCCTGTGCAGCAGGCACAGCGCAGTTGGGTGGGAGCCTTTTGGTAGAGTACCTTGAGTTGTGCCAGTGCCAGTTCCTAACTTCACGAGACATCCCCTACATGATGAGGGGCATGTCGGAAGGTGGCTTCCCCTGCACTGCGCCCCTCCTCCCTGACGTGCACAAGGGTTGTGGAGTAAAGTTATTCCCACCTGAGGGTTCCTGCCGCTTTTGATGGTATCACTTCCCACCACTTCGCCATTCACTGTTAGGTGCACACACTATACTGACCCGGTGGTTACGAAGCAGGATGTCTTAGAAAGGCATGTCCGCCTGTATGCGTCCCTTTGGTTACTTTTCATGATTGCTTATTAACGTAGCTTCACTGTTTTTTCACTGTATAAGTGATGTGCATGCTCTGAAGTGTTGAAATTGATCAATTTCCTCGCTAGCGTACCCTTCTAATGTTCGGTTGGCTGTTACTAAGTGTGACTTACTGAAAATTCTGAGTACAAGCAATCACTACAAACTGTAACTTATTGTTGCAGAGTCGTTGTCTGAACAGTGCGTTCAAGCATAAAGTATGTGCAGTACATATATGACTGAATTAACTATTTCGATGCATCAGATGGACTTTGTCTAGATCGAAGCAGCCATTACCAACCCTTTGTCTTGTTCCATTTCTGGAAGTTTCATATTACCTCCGGTTGTCTCTTGCTGAATTGTGAATTCCGCTCGCATTGTTGACTGTGATGTGCATAGCAACACAGTTCTGTTCACATCTCAAGTACACACCCAAAATAACTACGTATTGCTATCGCTGCAGTGTAAGTTAGGAATGCTAACGACTCTCAACACTCTAATCAACATTGACTAACCCTTCCTCCCAGCACCATCCACCACAAAGGCTTCTTCGCAGAGGGCTTCATTCAACATCTTTCTCCTTGACCGCGCATAACTCACCCGTTTCTTTCTTTTTTCCTTCCCTCGTGCACAACAGTCAGCAATGCAGGAGAGATGGAAGAGCTGCGACGACAACATCGCAAAGCTTATGACCTGGATCGAGGAAGTTGAACTTCGTCTCGCCAACTTGGGAAGCGTCTACGAGGACTTGGACGGCCTTCATCACCAGGTTGGGACCACAAAGGTAAGCCTGGTCGGTGTTGCCGAACTGGATCAACATTCTAATTACAGTGCAACCCCGTTAATTTGAAATTCCTCAATTTGAACTTCCGGATAATTCGAACCGATGCTCGGGTCCCATCAAAGCCGTGTATTTCAGTGGGAGAAAACACCCAGTAGCTCGAGCATATGAATGCACACAGCGGTTTATTGGAACAAGTTTACCCAGCCTCTCACGGCTTCCGACTACGCCTCGACTCAAAAGCTCCCGGCTGCACTGCTTGTCTGGGGCACAATTATTTACTAATTGTGAAGTCTACTTCCTGCTTGTAAGACCATTTCTCACGAAAGCGATACTTGTGCCAGAGAAAACAGGAGCAAGGAACGAATCACCGTAATGATGAGTGAAAGCGACCAGAACGGAACAATGCTGCGCTTAACTCGTAGTCAGCAATGTAAGTGAGCGTGGGTGCTTTGTGGGGATCAACACCCTTCCCATTGACCACACAGCTAACAAAAAAAGGTGTCAGTGACGGCCAATATTTTCCCGAATTAGGTTGGTGATGTTCGTGTTTGCGGGGTTCGCGATTGGGTTGGGTGCAGCATTGCAAACGATGTTGATAGTGTGTCGCGGCTGAAGAAACGAACCGCTTATTTTCTGCCCTGACGTGTTTCGATGCTTGCCTGTAAATAAGTAATTTGCAAAGAATGAGCCTCTTACATTTCTGCAACTGCGTGCACTGTGGACATGCAGTTTGTATGCTCTGCCACACATCAAGCCCTCATTCAGAGCGGCTCCCTTTAGTCTGGACTCCGCCTTATTCCAGCACATCTTCGGTCCCCTTCGAGTTCGAATCAATGAGAAGTGATATCGTGAAACTTTCCACACCCTGGAGGTTCGCACTCAAACCTGCCAGTTCGACATCACTTTCAAATTTCTAGTCAGGTTCTCCCCGGGTCGCAAAGGTTTGCGGACTTCTCCTATCTAATCAAGTGTTTAAAGTACTTTTATTGATACAGCCTTTCTAATTAGTACATGATAATACGGAGGGAACCCAGAGACAGGGGAAAGAATTTTCTATGTTTGTTCAGTAAAAGGGTTGCTGTGTCTGAGATCGTGTATGTTTCGTGTTTTCTTTCCCCTGCCTCTGGGTTCCCTCCGTATTATCATGTACCAGCTCGCCTGTGCCCTTGCACTCCTTCCGTTCCTAATTACTAGTGTCGGACTTTTTCGGGTTACACCCCGATTCCTTCTGATTATACCCTCCTGAATCAGGTTTGGACGAATTTGGGTTAAACCCAATTTCTCTCTGAATTCCAAGCCCATATCACGAATCACATGCTCTATTTTGTAGCGGTCTGTGCGTGCATGTCTGATGTGAATACTATTTGAGTGCAACACTAAACTATGGGAAGCACATTTGATGTTACAATATTTACGCGTTTGATTGATATATGCTTTCTTAACTGCGAGCTGCATGCTGGAGAGAGAGGACAAAGTTACAAAATACCACTCAAATGTATCAATAGCAACCAATTTGACCCCGAGTTACAGAGATAGATAGTATTGAGATAGTATGACCCGGCTTGCAGATACTTGTTTTAAGAACAGTGTTTGTGTCACAGACAATCAAGGAAGAACTCGAAATCAACCAGAAAGTAGTGACCCAATGCACAGACCAGGTACGCCAGATAGAGCAGCAGGGACATGACCTGCTCTCCAAGGAGGAGATTGAGACTCTGCAAAAGGAAATCAACCAGTTCAAGAGTCGCTACAGTAACTGCAATGACATGAGCGACCGCCTCCTGCGACGCCTCACTGCAGCCATGGAAGAACTGCAGAAGTACTCGGTGAGATAGTGTGACCTAATACTTTGTGGATAAATTTATTATGCATAGATTGATTATTGAAACATTTATCTGGTGCATTTCATTAGAACATCAGTGGCAACATTGAAAAAACGTGTGTTCGGTTACATCACTTAGTGCCCTAGCCTGAACGATGATTTATGTGCGATCTTGCTTGATGTCTTTCTTGCATAGAACTGCACAGGTTTCTGTTTTACACTTTATTCTATGCCTCTTTTACACTTCATTCTATGCCTCTTTTACACTTTATTCTATGCCTCTTTTACACTTTATTCTATGCCTCTTTTGCACTTTATTCTATGCCTCTTTTGCACTTTATTCTATGCCTCTTTTGCACTTTATTCTATGCCTCTTTTACACTTTATTCTATGCCTCTTTTGCACTTTATTCTATGCCTCTTTTGCACTTTATTCTATGCCCCTTCTTGCTATGCCTTTCTGATGCATCTGTCTTGAACATGTGTTGACACATGTTTTTGCCTCATTTTGAGGTGTTTTATTGAAGTGTTTTATGCTTTATTTCATCTTATAGTGGTGTTTTATAAAATCTAACATGTACCTGTGCCTCGAAGGGAGTTTGTTTGAACATGCACTTCTTTGCTAAAGGCACATAAATAGATACGTTAAAAAAAAGTGGAAGAAATGACAAGTTACAAAACATACCATAATACTGCAACCAGTCTAATGCGTGTATTGCGTTCTACACTCAGTCTGAAGTACATGTCTTCCGGGACTGGCTGAGCAATGCCTACAAGATCCTTGTGCAGCATGAGACCCACCTCAGTGATATCTGCAACATTCGTGATAATGCAGATCAGTACAGGGTATGGAATGTCTCTACGTATTTTTACAATGTCGTAACGTATCTGATTAACTCTCTGATTGACTCTATGAAATTGAAAAAATAATAATAATAATAATCGGTGGTTTGGTTCATTTCTACAGAGTTTCTCAAGTGATGTCATCGCACACCAAGCAGACCTCAGGTTTATTACCATGGCTGCACAGCGGTTTGTCGATGAATCTAAGGTACTGTTTTGCATGTTTTTATTGCGGTAGCACTTGTAAACAAGTTTATTTTGCGCGTTAATAAGTAAAGTAAAATCTCGCATAAATCCAGGACTACCTTCGCACGCTGAATGACTTCCGGACCAATCTTCCGCGCCGCCTGTCCCACGTCGAGCCCACCGAGAGTGAGGTTAAGACGCAGGTGAACCAGGTCACCACAGATTATCAGAATCTCCTGAACCGTGTGAATCGTCTTGGTGATCGTTACTCTGGCCTGGGTGACCGCAAGCGTGCCTACCACGAGGCCGTCGAGAGAGCGACCACTTGGCTTAACGAATCACAACGCAGTGCCAAGCGCCTCATTGAGGAACCGACCGCGGGTGAGCTGAAGGCCATTCAGGACCAACTGGACCGCGTCCGTGCGTTCAACATGGAAATTGTCAGTCAAGGAAGGCTCATCGAGACCGCGCGCCATGCTGCGCATTCGTTGCTGGAAAGCCTGGAAGGCACGGACGTCAGCAGCACTGAGAGGAAGCAGATCGAGGACTCTGTGAAGAACCTCGACGAGGTGTATCAACAGATGTTGAAGTTGATCGGCGAAAAGAGCAACCAACTCCAGACAGCTCTTGTCCACTCGCAAGACATTCAGGACGGACTAGACCGTGTGCTGAGGTGGTTGGACGACATTGAGTCGAGCATTCGGAACCAGAGCAAGCCAGCGAGTCTCATCAGGGATCGCCTGGATGAACAGGTCAGTTTCAGAGGGCCTCTCATGGTTACCACTGGTTCTTGAAACGCTCGAATACCCTGGAATTTGAAACTGCCATTTTCAAGGTCTGGAAAGCCCGGATTTTTTTTTTACAGTTCATGAGAACCCTCAGTTTTGCATCTTTTTCTTGTGCAGGTTACGCTTTTCTGAAGTCAGAACTGTAGCTTCGAAATCACAGGAGCTAACACTCCTTTAATAGGAATCAGCCGCAAAAAATGAACGGCATCCTCTATTGTATTAATAATTTTTTTTTTCTGTACTATGATATCTTTAAAATTCAGTATGTAGTTGTCAGTCACATCTGTGAACTAATATTGTGCAGTCCCCATGTATCCTCTCGTGTGATACCTGTAGCTTATAAATACAGTATTTCTGCAAAATGTTGAAGCCCTGGTTACAAACTGTGTTTCACACCCCAGACAAAATGACGTCTGAACCTCAAAATGTCCTTGAAAAACCCTGGAATTTTTGTTCCAAAATTCAGTGGGAACTTCTGTCTTGTCATACAGCACCTGTTGCCTGACTTAGCATTACCGCACCTTAAGATTGAAACGTGTTTTGTTTGATTGTGGTTAGAACATTTCACCACTGCATAATGTTTTCACGCACAAAATTTCAGTACCACATCTGCGAAACACACATCAGGTGGCCACACATCAGCAGTTCCCCAGATTTTGCACGGAAAGATATTTGGTTTCCTGTTTCGATGTATGACAAAGGATGTCCCGCATTTTTCAGATCCACGAGCACAGGGTCCTCCAGTCAGAGATCGATGCTCAGCGACCTACCATTGACGCAATGAACAGCTCCGCACGAGAGTTGCTGAGCAGTTCTAATCAGCGCCTCGCCAAGAAGGTTGAGACTAAGCTCAAGGACGTCAACAGCCGTTTTGAGAAAGTGCTCGACAAGTCGCGCAAGCGTGGTGAACTTCTTGACGAGGTGCATTTTCTTTTTACTCGCGCAGCACCGCTGCGCTGCTACCCTGGTGCTAATACTTTCGGGTCTCGCTCGTTCCTCCGTAGGTGTCGAGCTGCTTGGACTCCTTCCTGACCTCGGTGGTACGTTTCGAGGAATGGTTTGTCAAAGTGATGCAGATGGTCGAAGGGCCAGAAGCAGCGCGTGCCGACAGCGAAGAACTTGCAGCCCGCGTGGAGCAGGCAATGAACCAACGGAATGCCCAAAAGGATGCCTTTGAAGACCTGCTGCGGGCTGGAAAGGCATTGTGTGCCAAGAGAGAGGTCTCGGACACCAGCAATATTAGAGACAAGGTGGGATTCAAGATTACACCTTTCTTAATTCTCGTGGTAGTTTGACCTCGACAGGACCACGACCTACTAGATTATTATAACGACCATATGTCATAGGCACCCCTTCCAAGCGCCGCATTTGGAGACTAGCGGTGGCGCTACTCATCGGCTGGGTTATTGCTTCCTCAGTTTCTGCAATACTTTGTACTTCAGCTTACCTTAGTACTATTTTTGTACAAGCGGTGCATGTCCCACGCGAGCCGCTCCTTTCTAAAGTTGATTATCATCATCATTCTACGCGTTTTCATAAGAGCTGTTGCCGTCGTCTGCTACGGTAGTCGTACGTACGCTTCTGCGCGTTCAAAATTCAAGTTTCCATTGTCCAATCATGATGCAGATCTCGCGGGCCGACGAGCAGCGCCCCTAGCGGATCGTGCGGACGGGCTCCTCATAAGGGTTGCCCATCACGACATGGTCGTCATAATCTATTAGGTCGTGGACAGGACACCGCTGTCATGCGACTATGAACTCATAACTGTTTGATTGTGTGTTCTGCCCAGCTGAAGCACCTGGAACAGCAGTGGAAGGAACTGGGTGACCTGCTTGCTGAGCTGCAGAGACAGGGCAAAGCCCGCTCAGAGCAGTACACTGCCTACGAAAACCTGCGTCTGAAAGTGCTCGACTGGCTGGCCAACATGGAGGTGCGCGTTGACGGCCTCGATGCCGTGGCAGTCGATCGAGACGTGCTCCGAAAGCAGGCGTCTGACGTAAAGGTGAGTGCACGTGATCACCCGCTTGTTGACGTACCGTTCATGATTGGAGTGATTTAATTCTCCAAATAGCCCCTGGTGAAGGAACACTCTGACTACTCCACCACCATTGATCGTGTCAACGATCTGGGCCGAACCTACGACGCCCTGTTGCGGGGTGAGAGCCCGAGACGCGTGTCACGTGGGCCTAGCGCGAGCCCCACCAAGAAGGTCCCCAGCAGCCCCACCAGGGGCAAGCCCAGCCCCACCACGAGTAGTGAGTACTACACCAACGGCACTACTGCAGGTTAGCTCAGAGGCTGGGTGGTTCCACTGGGTCCTTCCCATCCTTTTGCCTCCTCCTTCCTAATATATTCCTGTCTTATCGCATTCCTCGGAAGACTGGAGCGACTGGCACTTCTGTTAGATTGTGAGCAATGTGTTCGGGGATAGAATGTAACAGCTTCTTTTGTTTACACCATGCTGCTTGCTGAACGAAAAGACACTATCTTGTGTTCTTCAAGTTCTTTATAGCCATCTTGAAAGGGTAAATACAGTACAGTTAAACCTCTATGTAACGAAGTCAGTACACACATCGCAAAACTTCGCTATATGGAGAACTTCGTTATAGAGAACGTTAGCTAAATTTCGGTGGTTGTTACTACAGTTAAGTAGCCTGAAGTTCCCGAGAATATAACGCACGAAAAACAAGACTATGGAACAGAAAGAAGCAATTTATTTGGCTCAGAAATAGTCAGTTACTCGCTTTTGCACAGTCTTGAAGAACGTCTGTATCACAGACCGTTCATAGTTTGCCAGCGCCGCCAGAGCGCCCTCCTGGTCCTTGTACGATGCCGCGTATCGTCGAAGCACGTCAATAGAGTCGAGCACCTCCCTAACAGATGGCACACATATGTTCTCTTCAGTGTCGCTCTCGCTGTCCTTGTGTGTATCCTTACGCAGACCGGCGACGATGTCGGCCTCAGTAAGCTCCTCTGTGCATACTGCCGTTGAGTCGGCGTCCAAAAAGTCCTCCAGTGCAACATCATCCGGCACCCCACCTTGTTCTCAAAGTTCTTCCCATCGCTGGAGCACAGCGAGCGCGTCCGTGGCTTCAGTTCTCTTTGACCTTCAGGATCGTTGACAAAGAATTCGCCGGGTTCCGAACCTCGCAGCTACGTCCTTTTTCTTTTCACCCTTGGCGACTGCGTTGATGATCTGCACCTTGGCATCTACGGACAACGATTTCCGCTTGAGCACGTTTGCTATGGCGTCCACTTTATCCGCTCACACGCGGAACCAAAAGAAGTGACAACTAACCGGCGGTTGTAAACTGTAGGGAGAGAGGAGGGGGCCTCCTTCCTTCTCATTCGTCGAACGCTGGTTGCGCACGCCGGTTGCGCCGGTCACCGAGCCCCCGGCGCCCTCCTCTCACCAACTCTCCTTTGTACAGGCTTCTCCAACACAAAGAGCGACCTGGATATGATGCGTCCGGCACCTCGGATGGCCCTGAATTGCAGAAAGTTCGGAACGTCGCACTATTTCCGAGAATCGGAGCGGTGTTAAGCGCGCGCGGAACTTCGTAACACAGAGAACACGGGCAAACGCACTTCGCTGTACGGAAAACCCAAATACATGGGCTTCAATGGGACAAATTTACAAGCATTTGAAAAAGTTCGCTAAATAGAGAAATTCGCAGCATGGAGAGTTCGCTATAGGGAGGTTTAACTGTAGTATCTTTTGTGTACATGTAAGGCCAAGAGGTCGATGTAGCGCATTACCTGGTGATTCGAGGTTAATAATTTATATTTAGAGCCTGAAGCTTTCGAGAAATATTTTTTTCTAAATCCGATGGGTAAAAATCGGGCAAATGAACACGTGCTCTAAATTCACGCGAATTCGGGTGAAAAAACTTCCAGTACGCTAAATTCGGGAAGAAATCGGGCTCAGTTAACTAACTGTAGTGGTTTGGTACAAATGGTGATATAACTGCATTTGCTGCCAAACAAGTTAGTGTGCATTTCTACGGACATCCCAGTTAGGGCAATTTGCCGGGTAAAAATCAGGTTTTACCCTAAAGGGGCAACCTTCAATTCGGGGTGCATATTCGGGGAAGAATCGGGTTAAACCCTAAAACTTCAGGCTGTATTTATAATCACAGTCGCATGGTGGCCTGTGCTGAGGACAGCCCTAACCACACCGTATTAAGAAAGACGGAGTTTCTAAGCAGATCTTGTAGAGGGTGGCAAATAATGTTACTCTTTTCTATTATTCATGCTAAGTATGAGGAGCCTGGTGTCACAACTGCAGTGATCCAGGTTGGGCTGAATAGGTTGACACATGCGAGCCATAAACCATGAACAACTGAATCTAAAAAAAAAAAAAGATATCTTCACAGATTGTGTTGCCACTCCCTCTTGTCTTACCTTTGACAGCTTATTAAGTTTGTTGTCTCATTGAAATCAGTGCAGTAAACAAGCTACTCCTTATTTGTAACAGTAGTATGAAAAACTGTTCAGTGCTCAGTGGTCGGTTTTATCAAGTCGATTAAACTGCTCGTTCCGCGACGGCTATCAATGTTCGAGATGGCCACAGAGCACACATTAAGAACAAAACACGCCTGCAGGTATTGCTTTTCTGTCGGTCTTAACCCACACTTTATGTGCGATCCTGCTTGCACATAACGTTCCCAATGCACCTCACCCTTAAAGACTTGCTGCTTTTTGTGCTTTGTCGTGCCTGTCACTATGCACTTTGAAGATTTGGCGAAAACTTCATTGTAGATCCGAAACCTGGAGCTTAGACATGGAGATATCTGTATCTATATCTGTATATCTATATATCTGTGGAGATAACAAAAGCGTCCTCCGCGATTGGTGATTCACGCTTCGGAATTCGCTGACAAATGTGCCGTGTCCTTTGGTGACTGCACTATAACCGGTGTCCCGGGTCGGGACGGACCATTATAAGCGGTATTCCTATACATTATGTTCTATGGGAAGAATATTGGGGGTTGGGAAAAGCCGCATTATAAGTAGGGCCTGACTTTTTCGGGTTTTATTTTTGGCCAAATTCGGGGGGGTAAATATCGGGTGATATTTTTCATTCGAAAATTCGTGTGTATTCGGGTTAAATCCCGTTACGGCATATTCTGTCGTCAGGAATTCGGATGTATTCGGGTGATTTTTTTTTTGTTTAATAAAAATTTATCTTAACATGGAACTAATGTTTAGCGACGTTATCAAACTTTATTTTAATGCACGCTTATGAGTGCGCCACGCGACCCGGATGTTTTGGGGTAGATTCGGGTTAAACCCGAATTTTACAGATTTCGTTCGGAGGGGTGTAAATATCAGGCGGATACGGGTTTAACCCTAAAAAGTCAGGCCCTAATTATAAGCTGTCTCGCAGGTTACGTTATATAAGTGGTCTCCACTGCACGTTAATTATGGGAGCAAATTACGGCACTAGCGACAGTGAAGCTTTCGCCAGAATGTTATGCTAACCCACAGTAGTCTGACTAGAACTCATGTTAACCCAGAGGCGCACCAGTCTCCGGACGGGCGACCAACATCTACAGTAATGCAGAGCCCACTATCTAGCGTTTCCAGTGGCTTTAGCAGTAGGCACAGCTCTGTTGACCACTTTGGAGGGCTAGAGGGTGAGTTGAAAGTCGAGCTCTCTTCACTCTAAAGTTTGGGACCATTCTCCCAAACTTTAACGCACCAGATTACTTTTTTCTGTTTGTCACTTTCCTCGTGGTACTTTGCTGACATTAGTGAGTAGGGTTATGGAGTCACATTAGGTTTTCTAGAGTGTTTGCTCCTGTTATGCGTGTCTTGGATTCAAAGCAAGTTGTTCACCTGTGGAGCCATAACATTTGCATAAGTAGCATTGCATGCGTTCTGACTTGCTTAAATAACCAATGATGTCAACCTATCTGACGACTAAAATTTCGCTGCATATTTGTCTTAACTCTTCTTGTGAATCCAAGCTTAGGAACAAACAAATTATGTACATCAGTTTTTACTTCTTTGTATGACAATGTGCCCTTTACTAGTAGACTTCGTGTAAGAATTTGTATCTGGATTACTTGAGCTACCCCAAAAGGCTGTGAGAAAAGTATCAAAATGAATATCCCTCTCTCAAGGGCCACTCGAATATTGTTTTTCATATTTATTGCGAGTGTTCTTATAAAACTTGAAAAAAAAAAAAATCTACAGATCTGAGCCCAGTGCAGTCTCAGCTCTCAGAAATAAACCACCGGTACCACCTCATTGGAGTGAAGCTCTCCGACCGCCAGCAGGAGATCGACACTCTCTTGGAAGAAGTCAGACGTTACCAGGACAGCCTTAAGACCCTCCTCACTTTTGTACAGAACAAGGAGCGTTCTTTGCCAAAGGATGCCCTTCCAGCCACGAAAGAGCTTGCAGAAAAGCAGCTCTCAGTTCTGAAGGTTGGTTTGGCGCTCTTCATCATATCATCATCAACGTGATATGCGCTTGCGGAATGCTCATCTATCTGACCTTGCCTTCTCAGGAACTGCAAGCCGACATTCAAGAGAAGCAGATTGATGTTGACCGCGTTAAGGTGCAGATTCAGGAACTGCTGAGGCGCAAGCCCAACGCTCCAGGATCTGATTCTCTTCAGCAACAACTGATGGAACTTCTGTCTCGCTGGCAAGAACTGCTGAATGCTATTCGTATTCGGCTTCAAGTCATTCAAGACTTCAAGGACTTCCAGGTAAGTTGGAGGGCATTTCTTGTGTGCACAAGGTTTGATCTGCCGAAAAACACGCATCAATTGTATATCTAACCGCTGGCTTACAGGACACACACGAGCTTCTGCACAACTGGCTTGGCCAGAAGGACAAAATGTTCCAAGTTCTGGGCCCCATCGCTCATGAGCCACGTATGGTCCAGGCTCAGATGCAGCAAGTGCAGGTCATGCGGGACGAGTTCACCTCTCAGGAAACTCTGCTGCGACGGTTCAATGTTTCTGGACAGGAAGTCTGCAGCCAGCTTGAACCTGGCAACACTGCGGGCCGCAAGATTCGGGACAACATGGACTCTGTTCGTAACCGATGGGGAGAGATGATTGGACGCCTTGAGGTGATTCTTAAAATCTTCCTGTGGGCTTATACTTGGGCCCTGTGTTTTAGGGTAAAACCCGTTTTTACCCCGAATTGCCCCATTGGCACTTCGGGTAAAAAACAAACAAACAAAAAAACAGGTTCTACACAGGTTTTACACATTCTGAAATAAAACCAGTTTTTTACCCCTAAGGCTTAGGAAGTTTAAGTAAATATGATAGGGGTAACCAGTATTCATCCCCTATTGGGTTGCAGGAGCGTGAGCGTAGCTTAGACGCAGCTACGGGAGCAACTAAGGACTTCCATGAGGTCCTGTTGAAGCTTCAGGAATCGCTCCAGAACGTTGCAGACGACTATGACCGCCTACCAGAAGCTGGAGACTGTGAGGAGCAGCTCCGACGCCTCGGAGGCCTGGAAGACCGCCTCGAAGGACAGCGTCCACTGCTGGCCGAAGCTGAAGCCATGTGCCAGCACCTCTGTGAGATCTTGAGCGATGCAGCTTCGCGCAATGAGATCAAGAGCAAGTGGGGCACTGCCGATAAGCTGTACAATAACCTGACTCGTAAGATAAGTGAGTACGCCAAACTGTCTTTGTCCATGGTGTTTCTAGATTGGGACAGTATTGGGTGTCAGCCGAGGTCTGAAACTTCTGTTGAAAATCGTGGCGAGATTTTGTTAAATTGTCCTTTCCAGACAACCGTCGGGCCGAACTTGAATCCTCCCTGCGCGAGGACCGTGGCTTCTTCACTACCTGCGAAGGCATTCAGAGCTGGCTCAAAGAAATTCAGCTCACCATATCTCCGGACTTCAAGATCTCCGCTGACACCGACATCTTGCACAAGCAGGTCACAGAATTTGAGGTGAGCTCACTGACACACAGCTAATGCTTTCTGTACATGCTCTCGATGCCTGATGTACTCACGGGCATTGCTGCTTTTCAGCCTGCGTACAAGTCTCTGCTGGACAAAGAGCACGAGGTCCACATGTTGTTCAGCAAAGGCACGGACATGGTCAACAAGATGAGCCGCAAGCAAGATGCACAACAGCTGCGCACCAAGCTGGACACCATGCGCAAGAGCTGGGACAAGGTGAAGAAGGAAGCCACAGACAGGTGACCATTTTGTGTTAACATGATTGTTACTATGTGCATATCAGGTAGTACCACATTTACGCACATGATTAACGTGCGATCGCACACTCCCAACCTGGGCACCCAAAGGTTGGCACTTTTTTTCTCTGTGTTTAACGCACATGACTCCAGAAACACAGACTCAAATGTTTGAGAATATAACGACCGTTGAGTCTGCCTAGACTGTTGTCATCCAGTTTTTTTTTAAAAACTAATCCCTGGGTAAAAAGTTCTTTCGTCCCGAGATTGAGTCATTTATTGTGCCTTCACCTAAATACCACCATTTCTTTACCGCAGGCACACTCGGCTGCAGCGGGCTTTCGAGAACTGCAAGAAATTCAACACAGCCTTCAACAAGTTTGGACCCTGGCTTCAAAGTACTGAGGTCCGGTTCTATGACCTCCAGCCAATTGCTTACCACAGGACTGAGGTCGAGAAGCAGACCAAGGAACTCCAGGTAAGCCGGTTGCTGAGCTGAGCGAGGCCTTCCGATTGACTGATACCTGACACGTTTTAGGGTTTCAAGAACGAGATGTCTAGGCACAGCCAGGACTATGACAACATCAGGAATCTCGGTGAAACATTCCTCACCGGCTGTGACATTGACAAAGAAGGCGTTAAGAAGGACCTGGACACCATTCGATGCAGATGGGAGAAGCTGAACCAGGGTAAGCACATCCACGACTCATACATATTCCATCGAGCGTCTGTAGCTGAGTTGATCCCTAGATGTGCCATTGATAAGCCGTCGTCCGTTAAAGGGACCATGAAACGATGTTCCCGAATTCCGAGTACTCTGCCGGAAACGGTTCTCATGTGCCCTGACTATCATACACACGTCGACTTTTAACCGTATCAAGTGCACAGGGGGGCACAGGGTGTGACCGCCGGATACACCTCTTCGAAGCAGGCTTACGTCATCAACGTCCAGTCCTCTCAGCCAATTGTGGACGACCGGGAGCGCACACCCCGCGATACCACGTGGGTGCATGGTTTCGGTTCCGACAACGACGGCGTCGTTTATCCGCCGTCGAAGTTTGTAGAAATATGGCGAAACGCAAATTGTCAGTGAATGGAAGAAGAGATCATGCGATACACACAGCGTCTAGGAACCGTTTCGTATGCAGCAGCTCCCAAAAGGTCGCCGACGGAGATATTTGCTGACGAAGAAGAAGCTGAGAGAGGAAAACGTCCTGCGGTAACCATGCTGACAATCAACAGCTACATTACACTTTTGATAGAATTCTGTGTCAACGATTAGATACGATCTTAGCTCCAGGTCAAATTAAAACATATTTCGCATCGAAGTTTGCAAGCTTCCTCGTAATTGGCAGCTTTGCAATTGGCTCTCAAAAGACCGTCCACGAATCGACAACATCCGCTGTGTACGACGTCACGGGCGCACGGGCAGTTCGCCTCATAGGCGGGTCATCGCAACCGCCATTCACGGCCGCGTTTAATATAGAACCTTTTCGATATTTGAACAATTTTCAACTTCATATTTCGCAGGATGAACGCTTTAGTACGGAGGAACAAATTGAAAATGATCGTTAGGTGCGCATTATGAGATGACGAGAGTTAACGCAAATGCCTTTATGGTGTTTCAGGAGTAGCAGAGAGGGGCAGAGACCTGGACGATGTACTGTCCAAATTGGCCGAATTCCAGGACAAGTCTCGAGAGTTGAACCATGCCCTTCAACGTATGGAAGACAAGGTTGTGTCGCACGATGCTTTGGGTGATGCCTCTCGGAACCCACAACTCCTGGACAGAATGAAGGTCTGTACATCAATGAAGCAGGATTGCAGGACTGAGATTGCAGGATAAAAAAATATGGCTTCATCCGAACTCTTTTGTCTACAAAGGCTCTGCTTCGTGAAGCTGAAGAATTCCAACGTGGTCTCGATCGCCTGAAAGCGTTCTCGGAGGGTCTCATTGCAACGGCAGCGCCCGACGCCGACACCTCGCACATTCAGGACGAGGTCGACAACCTGGAACGCCGACACCGACAGCTCACCAGCAAATTGGAAGACCGCTGTGCTGAACTGGAGTCTGCGTCTTCTATTGTGGCTCAGTACAACGTTAGTGCTGCCCTCGGATATTTATATTTATAAAGGCGCGGAACGTGTGAGAAACATACTCAAGTGTCGATCCTCCTGTGCAGAACAAAGTGAAGGCTGCCCATCAAGATCTGAGCTCTCTGGAAGAAGAACTGGAGAACATGGGACCAATTGGCCGAGACGTTCGTACGGTGAACGGTCAGATCGAGGAAGTCAGGGTAAGCGAGTGCATAGTCACCGTAAGAAAAGGTTGTCGTTCATTGTGACCTACGTAGTTTTAAAAAATATCAAGCTTCTACTTTTTTCTTACAATGTTTTACTCCACTTTGACTCTGTAGACCTTCAAGGTAAAGCTGGCATCTGCTGAAGACGAAATTACTGACGCTGAGCGCGACTGCAGGGAATTGATCAACCAAGGTTACACCCAAGATGCCAAGGGTGCAAAGTCTCAAGTGAGTAGACGGTCTCATGTCTGTGAGCAACATTTGTCACGTGCGAGAGAAAATGAAACTCCTGTACTCATTTCTTCTTCACAGTTGGACACCTTGAAGCGCCAGTTGAACCGCTTGCAAGAGCGTACGAAGGGCCGCGAAACCTCTCTCGAAAATATGCTTGCAAAGCTGGAAAAGTTCTACGAAGACCTTGCAGATATCCAGCGCAACCTGTGTGATGCAGCCAATGAGGAACGGGCCTTCCGACCTGTCGGAGCAGACGTTGACACAATCCGTACACAGCAAGAAGAATTCAAGGTAAGTCCCTTAGTTCCTGCACTTTTGTACAGCCTGGTTAAGCTGGTACATAAAGTCATTTAGTCAATTAGGAAGTTTGACTGCATACACTAGTTTTCTGTGAGCAAAGTCACTGGATAAAGACACGATATATTTGCGCGATACATTATCACTTATCATCAGAACGTGTAATGAGCACTACCATTTCTATTACTCGTGGTGTAATTACTGGCCATGTGTCTTTGGGGTTAAGCCCACTGAAACCACTTTTTACTCCCAATTTATGTGACTGACTTTCTGTAAAACTTGAAAAAAAAAAAAAAAACTCCTGCAAGTCAAACCTGCCAAAGCTCCGCCACTGATACAGTCACAGGTGAACTCTCGGTGTTGTCTCTCGCCGTCCTCTGTCTTTTACACCTGAAAATCTGCCCTTTCACATCATATCACCACATTTTACCCTGTTTTTTTACAGTTTGTAATGTAAAACCTGATTTTTATCCCCCAATTTGGAAGAAACACAGAACCCGAAAACACAGGGATTCACTTCTTTAAGATATGGACTGTATAACACTTATCGATAAGTGACCTGAACTGTACATTCTACAGCGCTTCCGCAAGTCTTACTTTGAGCCGATTGGGAAAGAAATTGACGAGGTCAACAGAGTTGGTAACGGACTGGTGCAGTCGGCTTCCCCTGGTGTTAATACCACAAACCTTGAGAAGGACATCGACAAGCTCAACGATGACTGGAATGAACTGAAAGAAAGGGTATGATTGAAGGATTACCATATTTAATGTGGAAGTGCCTTCTATTTACTGTGTGTCCATGAACTATGTCTATGACTCCAGATGAATGACCGTGAACGTCTGCTGGATGTGGCCCTCCTGCACTCTGGAAAGTTCCGTGAGGCACTGGAAGGCGTTGAGAAGTGGCTACAGGACACGGAGGAGATGGTTGCCAACCAGAAACCACCTTCTGCTGACTACAAGGTTGTGAAGGCACAGTTGCAGGAACAGAAGGTAATTACCCATTTTCTTTGACTTCGTGGCAGCTGCATTGCAAGACCTCTCTCTCCTCTGTCTCTCGCCACAACTCCTTGTACAATTGAGATGTACTTATTGTATGTTCCGCGTATTATGTATTGTTCAAGCATAGTCTATAAAAACGAACTGGTTTCTTGACCCAGTTCCTCAACAAACTCTTGCTGGATCGTCAAGGCAGCATGAGCTCACTAGCAACCATGGGCAATGAAGTGATGAGAAATGTGGCTCCATCAGAGAAGGCTCACATCCAATCGCAGCTTCAGGATCTCAGCCAGGTAATGTTCCGTCCTCTTCCTTCATGGATCAGGTTCCTGGCATCCAGGACTGCTCTCCCAATATGTGAAGGACTGATGTCCTGGTGTCCCTGCCACGTATGCGCTGGAATAACTCTTTTGTCTGCCCTACAGAGGTTCGAGCGTCTCAACCGTGGAGCACAAGCACGCATGAATGCCCTGGAGAGGACCATCCCTGTGGCTCGCGCCTTCCAGGAGAAGATGTCTCCTCTCGTAGAGTGGCTGGAACAGACGGAGAAGCGTCTCTCATCCATGAGCACGATTCCCACTGACCAGGACAGGATTGCCAGACGCATACAAGAACACAGAGTAAGGCTGTTTCTTTAGTTCTGCTTTCTGGACTGCAACAGGTTTTCTGCACGCTGACTATCAGTACTGTGCTAAACAAACCTTTACACCTTGTTTCTGACAGGACAGAGATCTGGTGGTGAGATGACCCCCCATTCATGGTTTTCTTTCTTGGGGTGTGATTAGAGAGCATGACACTGTTTACTTAGTTCCTCTTCTGCAGTTAGTAGTGATGATAATGTCATTTCCTCTAATAGACAACATAATCCATTCATGAGCCCGCTAACAGTTAGAGCAACTCCCACCGAGGAGTTGCAGGTTTGCTCTGAGGGACTATTATTACTACAGGACTATTACCTGGATGGCAACGACATCTGTCTTCTCACTCGTGTTGCTGCGGCTTAATTAAATTGCCTTAAATCCAGGAATTGCACAGAGATATCCTCAACCACAAGCAGGCCTTTGAGGAACTCACGGAAATTGCGCAAACCCTGATGGGACTCGTCGGAGACGACGAGGCTCAGGTCGTCGTAGAAAGCCTGCAGGAAGTCACCGACCGCTATGCACACACTGTTGAAGAGAGCGAACGTTTGCAAGAACTCCTTGCAAATGCACGCTCCGGTGTGAGCGCATTCTCCGTCAACTTCGAAGATATCCT
This sequence comes from Ornithodoros turicata, assembly GCF_037126465.1. Lineage (NCBI taxonomy): Eukaryota > Metazoa > Arthropoda > Arachnida > Ixodida > Argasidae > Ornithodoros > Ornithodoros turicata. The sequence continues at coordinate 2,210,418 of NC_088206.1, forward strand.
TGCTTGGATCGAAGAGATGGGCTCTCGACTTTCGCGCTACCAGATCCTCAGCGTCTACGTCGAGAAGCTCCAGGAACAGTTTGAGGAGCTCAATGTGAGTTGGGTCAAACGAGACACACTTCTGTTCACGTTCAATGCTGAAAATACTCTGTCCCCCCAGGACCTGGGTGACGAAATTGCGGACCACCAGAAACAAGTTGATGACCTCACCAGCATGGGCCAAGAGCTGATGAAACATGCATCAGGTGATGATGCTATCCACATGAAAGAGCGTTTGGATACACTTCAGTCGAAGTACAGCGAGCTGAGTCAGCGAGCTGCTGAACGACTGCGCCAGGCGCAAGAAGCTCTGCCCGTGGCCCAGAACTTCCACAGCTCTCACGAGAAAGTGGTCATCTGGATTGAAGATGCTGAAGCTCATCTCAAGTCTCTTGAAGCTGCAGGACTGACATCTCAAGAGTCCACAATTCAGGTATGTCCTACATTTCTTACGTTTTGGGAATTGGGTGACAGTACTTGGTATTGACCTACCGGAAATCTGGGGTTCTTAAAAGCACTTAAGGGAGATATCTTACTAAACTACCTCGAATGCATACTCTGTCATCTCACAGAGGCTGGAGCACGAGATATCCAACGTACGCAGCGTCCTCGAAGTTGTCAACCACCTCGGACCTCAGTTGTGCCAGATGTCCCCAGGAGAAGGAGCTGTCGTGATCGAGTCGATGGTGTCGCGTGTAAACAGGCGATTCGACACAATCTGCGAACAGATCCAGCGTCGTGCTGAACGCATTGAGCTCTCGAAACAGCGTAACACAGAAGTCCTGGGAGACATCGATGACCTGCTTGACTGGTTCCGTGAAATCGAGCGCCAGGTTGCCGAAGCGGAGCCACTTATCCCAGAGCCGGACACCCTCGCAATTATGCTGAAAGAACAGAAGGCACTCAATGAGGAAGTCAGCAGCCAGAAGGGAAGAGTGCGCGATATCCTTTCATCGGCGAAGAAGTTGATGAGGGAGTCTTCATCCGACGACCAAGCTCTTGTGAGAGACAAGGCTGAAGCACTCAAAGACCTGGTTGCTGCTGTCTCGGCAGCATGCGCTGATCGTCTCTCTGCACTCGAGCAAGCGGTCCCGCTTGCAGAGCACTTTTTTGACACTCACAACGACCTTGCGCAGTGGTTTGATGAAACGGAAGCGGAAGCTGAACGAGTTGGTACACCTTCACTGCATGCTGGACAAATCAAACGCCAGCAAGAAAGGAACAACACCCTGATGCAGTCTGTGAATGAACGCAAACCACTTCTCGACAAGCTCAACAAAACTGGAGCTGCATTGATCCGGCTCTGTGGACAGGCTGAAGGAAAGAAGGTTCAGTACATCATCAACTCCGATAATGAACGTTACAATGCTCTCAAGAACTTGCTGCGAGAGCTGCAGAACCTCCTTGAAGAAGCGATGCAGTCAACGTCTCAGTTTGCTGACAAGCTTGATGGCATGTTGAATGCCTTGGCTTCGACGGCAGATCAGTTGAACAACGCTGAGCCAATCTCGGCTCATCCCGAGCGCATTCAAGAACAGATATGCGACAACCAGGCTGTGGTCAGCGACCTGTCGAAGAAGTCCCCTGCCCTCGAGGCAGTCAAAAAGGCTGCCAGGGAAGTCATTGCCAAGGCTGGTGGAGAACAGGAGCCAACTGTCCGAGACATCAAGGGCAAGTTGGACAAGCTAAATGAGTTGTGGGATGCAGTTCAGAAATCGGCAAAGACACGTGGACAGTCACTTGACACTGCACTGGCAGCTGCAGAGAAGTTCTGGGATGAACTCAACGCAGTCATGCGTGCCCTGCGTGACCTTCAAGAGAACCTTGACAGCCAGGAGGCACCGGCTGTTGAGCCACAGGCCATCCAACAGCAACAAGACGTCTTGCAAGAAATCAAGCAAGACATTGACCAGACCAAACCAGAAGTTGACCAGTGCAGACAAGCTGGCCAAGACCTGATGCACCTGTGTGGTGAACCAGACAAACCTGAAGTGAAGAAACACATTGAGGACCTCGACTCTGCTTGGGAGAATGTGACCACTCTGTTTGCGAAGAGGGAACAAAACCTGATTGACGCGATGGAGAAAGCCATGGGCTTCCACGACACACTCCAGAGCCTCCTGGAGTTCTTGGACACCGCTGAGGAGAAGTACTCCGGCCTGGGACCGGTGGCCGCGGACATTGATGCGGTCAAGGCACAGATTGGGCAGCTCAGGGACTTCAAGCGTGATGTGGATCCCCACATGGTAGAAGTGGAGTCTTTGAACCGCCAGGCCAAGGAATTGGTCGAACGCACTTCTCCAGAACAGGCGAGATCAATTCGAGAACCCATGGATGACATCAATCGACGATGGACAACATTGCTGAAGGGACTTGTTGACCGGCAGCGAGAGCTGGAGAATGCTCTTCTAAGGCTGGGACAATTCCAACATGCCCTGAATGAGCTTTTGGTTTGGATTTCCAAGACAGAGAAGACACTTGAGGATAGTAAGCCGGTCTATGGAGATGCACAAGTCATTGAGGTCGAACTTGCAAAGCACAAAGTGCTCATGAATGACATCCAGGCTCACCAGACCAGTGTAGATACACTCAACCGGGCGGGACATCAGCTCATTGAAGCAGATCGTTACAGTGAAGACGCCAGTGCCACACAGACGAAGCTGAACAACCTGAACCGACGTTGGCAGACGCTCCAAGATACAGCTGCTGAGCGGCAGCGGCAGCTTGAAGCTGCGCTGAAGGAGGCCCAAGCGTTCAGCCAGGAGATTCAAGACCTGTTGATGTGGCTTAGTGACATCGATGGACAGCTTGTGTCTTCGAAGCCCGTAGGCGGATTACCTGAGACAGCTAGGGAACAATTAAACCGCTTCATGGAGCTGTACAATGAGTTGGACAGCAACCGACACAGAGTAGAATCTGTGCTTCAACAAGGACAAGAGTACACAAAAGCGGCTGAGGGATCAACAACGACCAGCCTTCAGCACAGCTTGAAGACATTGAAGCAGCGCTGGGACAGTGTCTTGAACAGAGCAAATGACCGTAAGATCAAGTTGGAGATAGCGCTGCGGGAGGCTACAGAGTTCCACGAGTCGCTTCAAGAGTTCGTGGAATGGCTGACAAACTCTGAGAAGTACCTGACCAACTTGAAGCCTGTCAGTCGAATACTGGACAGCGTGCTTACACAGATCGAGGAACACAAAACATTCCAGAAGGACGTTGGAGCTCACCGTGAGACAATGTTGAACCTGGACAAGAAGGGAACACATCTCAAATACTTCAGCCAAAAGCAAGATGTGATCTTGATAAAGAACTTGCTAATTTCTGTTCAGCATCGCTGGGAACGTGTTGTGTCTAAGGCTGCTGAACGAACAAGAGCACTCGACCATGGCTATAAAGAAGCTAAAGAGGTGAGCCCCAGTCCTGTACTGCCACATAAAGTTTTAATGCTCTTGAGTTGCACTTAAATCACTTTGCGTCTCTTATCACTTGTCTCTTACAGTTCAGCGACTCATGGACAGACATGGATCGTTGGCTTACGGACGCTGAGAAATCACTCGATGACCAATCGAGCATTGGCAATGACCCAGAAAAGATCAAGCGACTGCTTGCAAAACACAAGGAGTTCCAACGTGTCCTGGGCAGCAAGCAGCCCACGTATGATGCCACAATGCGATCAGGTCGCCTTCTGAAGGACAGGTGCCCCAAGGTGGATGTACCCGTGCTTCAGCGCATGTTGGATGACCTCAAGGCCAAGTGGAACTCAGTGTGCAACAAATCTGTAGACAGGTTAATAACCTTTACAAAGTTTTGCGATGCTTTCATTTTTGACTGTTGTTAACAATGACTTCCTTCGAAAACAGGCAAAGGAAACTGGAAGAGGCGCTGCTGTTCTCTGGACAGTTCAAGGATGCAGTGCAGGCACTCATCGACTGGCTCGACAAAGCTCTTACGTCACTCAAAGAAGACCAGCACGTGCATGGAGATCTTGATACTGTCAACAACCTTGTTGACCAGCACAAGGCAAGCTGATGTTTCATTAATGTACAGTTACTGTACCATACTGTTGCCAGAGAAGTGTGTTCGTGGGTGGTATAAATATGAGTATGTTAATTCTCTATCTATCTATTGTAATCATCATAATATTATCACTACAGAGCTTCCAAGCTGAGCTGAAGAGCCGTTTGACCAACCTGGAGTCTGTACGACGAACAGCGAGTGAGCTGCTGAAGACAGCAAACGCTGATGACTCTGCAAACATTAGATCTCAGATGTCTACACTGGAGTCAAAGTGGGAGACTGTGTCGAAGCTGTGCAACAACAAACAGAGCAGGCTTGATGATGCTCTTAAACAGGTACTGTTATTAGGGCTGAGAATAAAAATTGCGCCGACTAAAACTTGAATTTTACAATTTCTTACATATGTGAGGAAAAATGAGAACTTGTTTTGTCCATGGAGTCACCAGTTCATCTCTGCTTTCCAGGCGGAACAGCTCCACACGGCTGTGCACATGCTGCTAGAATGGCTGTCCGACGCCGAAATGAAATTGCGGTTTGCTGGACCACTGCCCGAAGACGAAGCGACAACGCGACAACAGATTGCCGAACACCAGTCCTTCATGCGCGAAATGGAAGAACAACAGGTTAACAAGGTATGGATCCGTATTCTGAGGGTTACAAGGCAAATACTGACACAAGGCAAATACTGACATACCTTGCACTCGTGTTGCAGGACAACACGATAGCACTTGCTCAAGAGATACTGAGCAAATGTCATCCGGATGCCGTAACTGTGATCCGTCACTGGATCACCATCATCCAGTCTCGCTGGGAAGAAGTTTCCCTGTGGGCACGACAGAGGGAGCAGAAGCTCAATGATCATCTACGTTCCCTGAGGGATATCCTCGATCTGTTGGAAGAGCTCATGCGCTGGCTGCTCGGTGCTGAGGCTACCCTGACTGCTCTCGAAGCTGAACCCTTGCCAGATGACATTCCAATCATCGAGCGTCTCATAGAAGATCACAAGGTATGTAAGACCTTTGCCATGTTCTTGGAACGTCACAGGTTCCTTATTGATAGGGCCTGACTTTTTAGGGTTGTACCCGATTATGACCGATATTTACCTCCCAATTCAAATCTGAAAAAAATTAAAATAAAACGGGGTTTAACCCGGTATTTCCCCGAAAACTGCTGGATCAGGGGGATCCAAAGCTATCACAACTAACACAGAACTTTGGAAACTGTGTTGTAAATGCATAAATATGCTGATATACAGATACTGTGCCACCTCTTAGATGCATGGACTAGATATTGATACCCTGTGTCTAATGGTGTGTCGTGTATTATGCCATGTAAGCCAAAGATTTATGCCTGATCCAATCCGATTCAACCAGAGTTGGGTTGAATCGGGTTCAGTTCAACCCGATTACACCCAAATTCTTGAAGCAATATATAATCCGATATTTACCCCCTCGATTTTGTTAAAAAATATAACCCGAAAAAGTGAGGCCCTACTTATTGAAAGATACGTCGTGTCTGCTATGGTGCTTCCATGGCGACGTAAGACATGTACTTTTTTAAAATGTTCCGCAGGTGTTCATGGACGACATGTCTAAACGTCAACCAGACGTCGACCGTGTATCAAAGGCGTTCTCTTCTAAACGTCAGCCACCTCAGCAACAGCAGACGACAACACCAACAGGTCGCGACAAGGGACGGCGTGAGCCACATGATCGTCGAACCCCACATGGACCGTCTCAGGGAACTCCCAGAACTTCTACTCCTGTGTAAGTGACCCACCGTTCTTTACTTCGTAGTAAGTGATGTGCGTACTTTACTGTAAAAGGCTGTCCTTACCGCAAATGATTCTTTTTACTGTAATTCACTGACTTTACTCGTAGTGACTGACTTCCCTCTAAGCAACTCACATTACTGTGGTTCTGTTGCTTTCCTTGAAGTGAATCACTGTACTGTGACTCACTTTACTCTGGTTGACTTGCTTTCCCTGAAGTGAATCACCATACTGTGACTCACTTTACTCTGGTTGGCTTGCTTTCCCTGAAGTGAATCACTGTATACTGTGACTCACTTCACTGCAAGTGACTCATACAAGTTTGTCAGCATGAAACATGACTTCAAAAATTCCTTAGGCGTGGACACCACGTGGAACCGGAAATCAGGAACCCACGTGCTAGGGAACTGGTGGAGAAGTGGCAACATGTCTGGCTTCTAGCACTGGAGCGCCAGAGGAGGTTGCTCGACAAACTCAAGTACCTGCAGGAGGTGAACATTCGCCGAGAAGGATTTTTTTTCTTTCTTTGTACTTAAACTTTCTTTTTATATTCGCCTTTGCAGCTTGAAAGAATCAAGAACTTTGACTTCGACGAATGGCGAAGAAGGGTCAGTGGCTCTTTCTGCATTTGCCTTTGCTCCGTGGCGCTCATTGGGGCGGAGGAAAATAATGCTGCATATTCCCGTTACAGTTCTTGGCATGGATGAACAACAAGAAATCTCGAGTGATGGATCTGTTCCGCAAGATCGACAAAGATAACGACGGGAAAGTGACAAAGGAGGAGTTCATCGAAGGAATCCTCAAGTCGAGTCAGTCGATTTCTCCACTTCAAAGATTTCAATATAAATGAGTTTTAAAAAATTCACTTTTTTTCTGAAAATTTTGAAAAAAAATTTGCTGCGCCCACATATCTCCCTATCTCCTTCTTGGATGCGGCGCGTCTTGTGACTCGAAAAGCTGCAATGTACGGCTCTCGTCAACCTTAGTAATAACACTGGGAAAAAAAAAAGTGCTTTCGTTTCTGAGCGTGATTACAGCAGCCCTTGGGGCCATAAGGAAATCTTAATTGAACAAAATCATTGTGTTAAGTTTAATGCAAGGATTTTGTTCACTTAATATTCCCCCAGTGCCCCCACGGTGGCTGCTATCGCACTCGGAAATGAGGCTGAATTTTTTCCAGTGTCATTATTAGGTTGACAGGAGCTGTACTGATGTTGCAGTTCAATTATTATGCAAATCCATTTAGAAAGCATGTTTACTCTGCTGGTGCAGAAATACGACATTGCCCATAGAAAACGGCATTTATATTTTCCTGCGTATTGTGTGTACTCCTAACATTTCATTTCAAGCTTGCTATTTTAAACTCTATCAACAGCAGCATTTTTAACTTTCCACTAGTAAAGTCGAGTCTATATGAACCCTTTCGGTCCTCATAAAACCTGAAAGAAAATTCAAAAGCTCCAGTTGGTGGAAAACTCATTACTGTATCACTAATCGTAGTGCTCTCTACATGTATGCCCAATGTTTATGAGCGTCGCCCTGATGCATACATTATCTTCCCCATAGAATTCCCAACGAGCCGGCTCGAAATGGAGAGGGTTGCCGACATTTTCGACCGAAACGGTGATGGCTACGTCGACCACAAAGAATACATCGACACCCTTCGTCCCGATCGAGATGTGAGTTTAACTTTCTTTTTGTGCGCACTACATTTTGGTTCTCTGCTTTTGCATTCTGCCATTTCTCCATTTCTGCCTTTCTCTCGAGTATCACAGCACCTTGTCATGTGCAGAACTATTTGAAGTCATTATGCAGAAGTAACGATTCATTCTTTATGCTGCCATCACATCATCATCCCCACCAACCCCTGGTGGGCTGTGCTATTAACCACTTTTTAGCGGTACAAGTGAGCTGGAGTAGCTGCAACCACACTTATTTTTTAAAAATCCAATCCAGTTCAAGTAAGGAATAGACCCACTTGCTGTGGTTCAAATGGTGATGGATTGTTCGCAAGAATGCCTGCAGTTTTTAGTAATACTATAAGGCAACCAACAGTAGTTAATGAGTGAAAGATAGTTTGCAATATTTATGACCACTGCTGTGGCTGTGACACAGGTTGTCAGTTACATCATGCAAGCATCGTGCTGCACGTCAGAGTACCATATTTACTTGCGTATAAGATGCACATTTTTTTACCTAAAAACATCGCACCATTGAGGAGGCGCGTTCAATACACGGGGGAAAATTGGAACCCAACACTTAGGGTACACTGAACTCCCATTTTATTCCGAGATATCCACGGCGACCTCCCCAGAATCAGACGTCATAATTCTCTCACATCAGATGGTGTTCCGTTCTATCAAACGTGGACGAAATAATACACCTCAATGTCCGTCGCATTCATAGGGTACTCCATTTTGGGTTTTATGATTTTTGAAATTCGGCAGGGAAAAATCGGGTGCCATTTACGCACGACAATTGTTGGAGAAATCTGGTGCTATGATCTCTGTTTCATATATCACCGGGGCCTCACTGCTGGAGGTGCCTGTGGAGATGTTGCAACTAGATGAGCTTCAGTATTTCTGTGCCCATTTTCCCCCGAGTCTGTTATCTGGTTTGCTCTAAAACTTCAGATCACATCGATACAACTGACAGTCTTTTACATTTATCTGGCATAACACGGGGCAGAGTGTCACAACACCTGTAAAAAGTTGCAATATCAGCAGGTCACAACAGGGTAATCAGGTTCCTGGGAAAAACATCCTGGGATCTTGGCTCAACTAAAAAAAAAAAAAAATGCAACCAGTGGCGGCGTTGCAACTGCTCACAACTGCTTTATATTGTGCATCACGCTCACGGATGTTAACGCGCACCGCATTATCGGGTGTGGAATTGCCGGGATGTCACATTAAAATGGGATTCGAAATAGTCGAGGCACCGTTCTACCTTCTGTCATAGCGGGATAATAATTCTGAACATCTGTGCTTCATATACAGTCGCCGACCGATTTTTCGGACCCTGATTTTTCGGACATGCTCGATTATTCGGACTCGTTCGCGGAACGGCCGCGGGTCCCATAGAGTTGATGTATAAGAGCGTCCAAAATTTCGGACGCCGTGCAGCTCCGTCACTCGATATTTCGGACTCTGTTTGCCCAACCAGCGAATTTCTCTCTTGGGGTGACGGAAAATATTGGTATCGTCCGAAATTCATATCGAAAGAAATCAACCAACTAAAATATTGAGGCAAAATAATAGGCAGTGATGATTGTTCATTTTCCATGCCTCTGTGCAGAAGAGGTCTGTCGTGGCGCCTTTGCGTCTTCGATTTGGCCACCGGCCCAGCACGTGCTCTCCGCCCGCGAGACGCCCGACAGCACTGTAAAGCGAGCTTCACCTAAAGCACGCATGCGTTAGGCGAAGCCGACTTGCGGACTTCTGACGGCGGTGCCTCTGACAGTGTACGTTGACGAAATGTCGCTTCGGGAAATAGAAGCTGACGTTATCAGGCAGAGCTGGAAGCGCGTTAGGAAAGCACAAATTTTTCCAGCCTACTAGGGCTTAGTAAAGTTTATTTTGAAGCGAAATTCGTTTTTTTTCGGACCGCTCGATTATTCGGACTTTTGCGCGATCCCCGCCGAGTCCGAAAAATCGGACGGCGACTGTATTTTACTTCCTTTCTGATTCTTTATCTAATCTAGTGACCTAACATCATTATACATCTCTGTTTTTTTGTCTCTTCCTTCTTCTAATCACAACCCACAAAATGCTGCAGTGCTTGATTCACGGTGCTAGAGCGGTGAGTATGTTGGCAACAGTTATCATGGCACCTCTTTGTGTTTTGGGTCCTGCTTTTTTGTTTTTTTTGTTTGTGTGATGGTTATATAAGTTGCACCAATTTGCCTTTTTTGTCTGCACTGTATATGTTCACTGCACAGTTACTGTTTTGCACAAGGGGAGTATCACCGGTGCTCTGTGTTAACACTACCCTGCAAATTTACTAACAAAATCTGTTCTGAAATATTTCTCGTGCATGTGATCGGTGTGCGAGTTTTTGATTGAAATGGATGCAAAGAATGCTTGTTCAGTTGGGCACATTCGATTGGTCTCTCTTTGGAGCAAGTGATGATTAAATAACCGCACATGTTCGTGCTTTGAGTAAATGAAACTACTATCTTGCAGTCAGATTCACTAGATTTGGTTTTAACATTGCTCATTAGAACCCAAAAATTATTACTAGTGGTTAGTGTATGTCTGATAGGCTAGGATAACTACTACAGTAAAACCTCGAAAATTCGACCCCCGTTAATTCGGGTAATTTGGGCGACCCGTGTGTATTAATACCATATAATATACTGATTTAACAACTGGCACTGTTTGTCCCAAGTTTTTTTCCTGTATGTGATTACTTATAGAATGGGTGTTTTCCTTAATTGCTCTGAATTGGGGTAGTTAAGCTTGCTAGCAGAGCACAAAAATACAAGGGCACAGAGAAGAGAGACAAACAATTGTCCGTCTCTCTTCTCTATGTCCTTGTGTGTTTGCGCGCTGCTAGCATGCTTAACTTGGGTGTTTTTCCGAATTTAATGTCTGCCTACGCATTTTTCCATCTGTTTGTGTCTCTCCAAAATGACCTTTTGAATATAAACGTGATCTAAATAATAAATAAGACAGATAATAGAAACACAACACGGCAGCCTGCGTGTCTCTCAATCGTGTAACGTTAGGTTAAGAGGTTAGTGCTACAGATTGCATGGTGCTGTTTTCGTGATTGTCTGCGGTTTGTTTCAAGTAGTACCGGCCACTGCGCCGTGGCTCGAAAACGCACAGTGTTTTCATCACCCGCATTTCTTCTACAGAACAAGCCCCTCACAGAGGCTGAGAAGATTCAAGACGAAGTTCAGCGCCAAGTCGCCAAGTGCACTTGCGTCCACCGCTTCAAAGTATTCCAAGTCGGAGAAGGAAAATACCGAGTAAGACTCTCTCTTCTGTGTTCCTAACAAAATTGGGCTCTGCGTGTTGTTTACCACGATGTCGCACCATCATGTTTTTTTTTTACCATCATCTATTTATGTGTAACTCACAGTGGAATACAACTCCACTCTCAAAATCAGCTGATCGCTCTAGACTGTCCCTTGCCCAGTGTTCTTGTGTGACCAGAGCCATTTATAGGGAGAGTTTGGCCATTCTTTGGTCTTTTGCCGCCTCATGGGAGGAGCTTATTTCGACGTCAGAGTCGTCGTTGCGCCATCCGCTTATCAGCCATCTAGTCCGCGCCATATTGATGCTGTCTGCCAACTGGTCGACAGCTTCGTGGTCGCGTTGAATGTAATCTACAGGAACAACCGGTTTATGACCCACTGGCGCCGGTGATAAGGGGGGCTTTGTTGCCGAACTGAAAGAGTTCAAGGACGGAAGGCTTTCGAAGCAAGAAGTATGCACGTGTCTTCTCTCCTTGTATTGTAAACAACAATCAGCATCAATATGGCGTCGGTGACAGGTTGACGACTGGATAACAATGGAGCACGACGGGGGAGGTCGTTCAGCCGTGACGTCGCATGACGCGCTTTAAGTTAGGCTCCTCCTAATGGCCAAACTCTCTCTATAAACGGCTCTGTGTGTGACAGCATAGCGGTGCCATCTTTTGACAAGTAATTGCGCTTGACGTGTGCTTCATTTTTCTCCTTTTAAAGTTTGGAGAGTCCCAGAAGCTGCGCTTGGTGCGTATCCTGCGAAGTACCGTCATGGTACGAGTAGGAGGTGGATGGGTTGCTCTTGACGAGTTCTTGGTCAAGAACGACCCCTGCCGAGGTAAGACCAGCCCTTCACTTTCCCATATTTTTATTACTTCTTTGTTGTCCTGTGTGATGTGGCACATGGCATGTACAGCTCCCGTCAACCTTAATAATAACACTGGGAAAAAAATTCGGTCTCGTCCCCGAGCGCGATTGCACCAACCCTTGGGGTCACGAGGAAATCTTTATTGAACAAAATCATTCTGTTAGTTTGACGCAAGGATTTTCTTAACATAACATCCCCCAGCGCCCCCAGTAGGGTTGCTGTAATCGCGCTCTGAAACGAAACCGAATTTTTTCCAGTGTTGTTATTAAAGTTGACGGGAGCTGTACATGCACCAAGTTAAACGTACGTGCAAGTAGAGCACTGTGCGGATGAAAAAGCACCTTGGTTTTTTTTTCGTGACTCGGACATTGATCATGTGAAGCAATGTTTAAGGCCTAGAAAGATCATCTAGATGTTAAATGTTGGATGTCTTGAAACGAACCAATGTAGTGTATCATGACTTGTTTTTGGAAGATCACTATGTAATTTTAAATTTTTTTTTATCGGCAGGGCAAAGCTTAATGTCACTATGCGACCTATCGCGTGTCAGCATAATATGTGTGACAAAATATTGAAACTATAAGTGTGTTCTTCTTTGCACGTACGTTTCTGTTATATTTAGTCATTGTCACTACTCTGTGATATTTTTTCGAGATATAGCATCGAAGTATTGTGAGAGCTGAACAATATTGCTGCGCTTTTGTCACCAAAACTATGATACCCACTATGCCCACTATGATGCCCACTATGATATTTGTTCAGACATTTTATGGAGTCTATCAATTAACACACGTCTAATATACATAGGGCCTCGTGTTTTGGGTTAAACTTAGTAAAACCCATTTTTACCACCCCGATTTGCATTATTGTCGCTTAGGGCAAAATTTAAAAACAAAACAAGAAAAGAAACTTGTCAAAATGCAAATTCAGCCACCAGAACTCTAAGTACTGAACATTCAACAGAGCTGCTTGGCATCTTGTGTTCAACTGAAATGCGGGAAGCACTCTGCTGTTATATTTTCTATCCAAAAATCTGCTTTTCCACTCGACGTTGCCCGACTTAAAATAACCCCCCCACCCCCCCAAAAAAAAGAAAAAAATGAAAACACAAGGGCCTAATAGTATACACTGACGTAAGCAGGGGGCTGTCTCCTCTCTGTCACCTTCAAACATCCCGTGGCTGATTGGCTAATATAAATTGGCTAAGATTGCTCACACGACTTGTGGAAAAACCTGTGCAGTATTTGCTAGCTTTTACGGTACTTTGTGCAATACACTGCAATTACTCGGTGAAGTTGTACCTCGTAAAAAAAGCAAAACCTTGAGTTTTATTCTAAAGGCAACATCCATCTTTCGGTGCTTTTTTTAACAACATTGTGACTGCAACCATTTCTTCTGCTTCTTTGCTGTTTTTTATCCCTTTCTCCCCTACCTCTCGTTTCATTTTCCTCTAACCAGGAGGGAGAGAAGAAGCACTGTTACTAACTCGACTAATTATCGATAGATTTCGGCGGAGCCAGTCCAAGCAGTTTTCTGTACGGATGGCTCCTGAATGACCTTTGTACAGATGCCACTAGAACAATAGAATTTCCTGTATCTTTGTTCCCCTGTAAATAAGCCTTAGGCTGTTCCGGTTCTTAAAAAAAAAAAAATGAATGTAGCTACACCGCTCTGAGTTCTGTCTGGAGCTCAGCCGAGGTCAGTAAACCATTAAACTTGTAAATAGAGTGTAAGGCAATTTGTCGTTTTCTTAATAGTATATAGTTAGGCTCGGATCACTTGCATGTTACATATAACAGCATGGTGCATGAGAACTCACACATTAATTTAAGTCTTAATTATGTAGTACTTCTCGCTGCATGTTATTAGAAGCAGGCATGCGTATTCTTTGTTCTCTCATTTTCGAATTCTTTCAGAACAGTATGATTGTAGTTTATGACTATGAGTGTTTAGTTTATGAGTGTAGCTGATAAGAGGTACTAGCATGGTTGTTCATAGGCAGTGTTGTGTCAAAAATGGTTCACAATCACGACCTGTGACGTTGTCCAACTTTGCGCTGTTCACTCATCTCCATTAGGCTTGGCTCAGTTTAAAAGATTACAAAAAACAACAGAAAACAAAGAAACACAGAAAAAAGAACAATTACACATTGTTCTTTAAATTCAGTTGGGTCCGGAAACCAAAATGGCTCATAAACAGCTGGCGAGTCTTAAAAACGTCCAAGTTAAAGTACGTACTCAAGTACTAGTACTAGTTACTATTTTGTAAGAGTACCAGTTAGTCGAAGCAGACTCTCAAAATTGTAGTCACCCTTAAAATCGGAATGACCTCAACTTTGCTTTTTAGAATTTAATTGGCACTTGGAATCAACGCTGCACTTAAAAATCATGACAACTGTTGCTGTTAGACTTGAATCTCAACTAGGTTCAATTCATCATGAAACGGCACATACATAGAGTTTAGGTTATACGAGCTGAAAAACAGAGTAGGGCATATGGACTGCAGCCAGCAAACAATTCACAGTCTGCATTGAGTTGCTAGATTTGAGTGAGCACAGCATTGCATTGCATAAGAGCTCCCGTATCAAACTAAAAAGTATGTACGTAAAGTTTGCAGGGCCTCAGTATCTGGTGCACATTCAGCGAAATAAAATTTAAATAGTAATAAGCACCTGGTGCTCTACATAACTATAATGGCACTATTATATAATTATAATATACAAGTATATATATAAGTGCTCTCTCTATATAACTATATCCATCGTATTATGGAGCATTGATCACAGGAGCTCTTATAGTAAACCTGGGTGCTGGATCATTGAGGTATTGTGTCATTTACACAATTTGGAGTGCTGTCAGTTATGAGGACTAATCAATCAAGTTCATTTAAACTACAGAAAGGTAACAGAAACTGACTACTGTTGTTGTTACACACCATGTTCCAGCATCCAAGCAGAGTAGACTTCCGTTAACTCGTCTTTTGGTGGATTTGACTCAAGTTGTACCTACTGTAGAAAACAGAGTGATGAGGAAAGCCTCTCTTCCTCCTCAGCCGTTTCCATTCTCGTATGTTCGATTGACAGTAGCACTTTTTACGCAAGGACAATGCTAAAAGGGCATTAAAACATAATATATAGTTCATAACACGTCTGCCTGCCGAGCCCGAAGTTGCATGTCGGCAAGAGTACGGCAGCTACTTGGCAGCATAGTACAGAAGTCACTCGGAACATATTGTCCTCCATGAGGGACTTTAAATATGAGATGCTGTTTGCTAAAATATCAGTGCACATTCAAGAATCCTCGGATGGCCAAAATTGTTCTGTTTGACCATCCACTGTGGCATCGCATAGTTTTCTTTGTAAGCATATCGGCATCCTCTAGCACATACTTTGGTACAAACGTTCACATTTTAAAACAAATTGTAACATGCACTGTTTTGTCAAGTAAAATGCGACCTTCATTTGGACCGTGCGCCTGGTATATTTAGGGCCTGACTTTTTCGGGTTTTATTTTTGGCCAAATTCGGGGGGTAAATATCGGGCGATATTTTTCATTGGAAAATTCGGGTGTATTCGGGTTAAATCCCGTTACGGCATATTCTGTCGTCAGGAATTCGGGTGTATTCGGGTGATTTTTTATTGTTTAATAAAAATTTGTCTTAACGTGGAACTAATGTTTAGCAATGTTATCAAACTTTATTTTAATGCACGCCTATGAGTGTGCCACGCGACCCGGATGTTTTCGGGTAGATTCGGGTTAAACCCGAATTTTACAGATTTCGTTCGGGGGGGTAAATATCGGGCGGATACGGGTTTAACCCTAAAAAGTCAGGCCCTAGGTATATTGTTAGTTCTTTGAGTAATATGGGAAAAACTTCGTTATCCCGTCGGGGACGAATTAGCCGAAGTCTACTGTACATATCTCCAACATTACCAACTGCATGTGTTTGTGTGTGTGTCAGACGTGCATTTCATATTTGTAACTTTCTGCCTGCGTTTTTCCCCCCGATCATCTTCCGTTGCATGCGTTGTGGTGTTGCGTGTGCACGCTTGCAAATCACCCCCCGACACACAAACAAACAAACAGCCAAGGGACGTACCAACTTGGAGCTGCGAGAACAGTTCATTTTGGCGGAAGGCGTCAGCCAGACTCTGGCCCCGTTCAAGCCCAAGCCCAGTCCCAACTCGTCAGTCTCCTCTCAGAGCGGTTCTTCTTTTGCACGAGGTCCCGGTGGGGTACCCACTACGGGTCCCATCACAAAGGTTTGTCCCGTTTTGTGCACAAGACTGCTCGCCGCATGTAATGGCAGTGTGCTTCTTGAAGCTTGATGAAATGTCGGGAAACTAGACTTGTGGGCAGTGCGACTAGGTGGCCGCACATTTAGGAGAAAAGTACACGTGTAGACTTACTGACAGTATCAATAATTAACATTTATTATTACTACTGAGCCTTAGCCGTCATAACTCACTTTCAGATTGTTCTATAGCTCATAATGAATTGTTCTTCTACGTTAGGGTTTTACCTATTGGGGAGTGTGCGAAATTTTTTTGGCAAAAGACTGACTTGCGAATAAATTGTAAGGGACCAATGAAACCTGTGCTTTGTTTTGAAAACATTCATTTTATTTAGACCACTTAGTTACAACACAGATAAAAAAAAAGAATATCTCTACCAATCCATCAAACAGTGTGAAATCCACACACACAAAGAAACTTGAAATTACAAAGTGTATAAAGCAGGGAAAATCATTACTGCCAGAAATAGCGACACTCAGACCTCTCCAACTTCCTTTGGAAATGTGCTTGCTTCACGCTCGTATTTCATCAGGCTTCAGGCACACTGTTAAAAAAAAAGTTTTTATTTCTCCATGTTTAAGTGCACAATGGCAGTATATATATCAACACGCTTCAGTATGGTTTCATCGTTTCTTACTTTCCGCTCCTCGACTCCTGTTGTTTCCTTTTGCACTGCTATGGGACGATTTAATTTCTCATTGTTTTCACATTCCGTATCTGAACACTTGGGCCATGTGAACCAGGAGCAGCACACTCGTTTTGGCACAGCATGATTGGCACAGCACAAAGATAGTACAGTATTCCCCGATGGTAGCCGAGATTACATCATTGCCTAGACTGTCTGGATAATTAAGTGTTGTGCGCACATGCTTGAAATTGTGTGTTCGTTCTAGGCCAGGGCTGTACAATGTTTCACAGCTCAGATGGCGACTCGGTAAGTCTTGCGTGATGCTACACAGACAAGCTGTGTTACCACAAGTTCACCATTGATTTCTTTTCTTTCTTTTTCTTGCACTGTGAATGTCATGTGCTTCCATACACTCCTGTATCCTCCTATATCCTCCATATCACTCCTGTATCCTCCTATATCCTCCATATCACTCCTGTATCCTCTTGGTCTCTCAAGTCTTCTCTTCCTGCTTTATGTGCTGTGTTCACTTTTCTAATTTCTTGCTCACTGTGTCAGTATTCAGTTTCATCAGTTCCTGTTCTGTACAACAGTACCAGGTTTTCACAGTTCCTGTTCAGTAAGTTTCTGTTCAACATTACTGTATTCAGTTCTCTCACTCGTTGTCCAATGGAACTGTACTCAGTTTTCAAATCGTTATGTTCACTGATTTGATCTTCCTTCTGCTTCCTTACTCAGTTCGTCTACACTGTAATCATGACATTACATTGACTGCCTGCCAGAATTCCTCTTTTGATGCTGATTTGTTTGATTCTTCTACTTGTTCAGTCAATCACAACGTCCTTGCTCGTTGCTTTCTCTTGGTTAGGACCAAACAGTATCGTTTATAATGCCTTTTTCCTGCGGTCATCCTTGCCTTCTCCGTGCACTGGATATTTTTTCGAGTGATCGTACACAGCATGTATTAAGCATGATGCTTGATATGTGACCTACCCTGTCCCATCGTCGATGGCCGTACTCAAAGGCTAGTCACGTCAGACGCAGGAACCATCACCTGTTTCACCCGTAAAGAGTTAGCACGGTGCTTCTTCTTTCTCACTGTTGTCCTCAAACAAGAACTTCCAGGAACACTGGCCCCCGAAGAGATCGACATCAATACTAACTACTTTTTCTGTCTCTCTCTCTCTGGAACTCTCTCTATCTCTATCTGGGCAACCATGCAGCTCCGTTTCTGCTGATGCGCTGCCTTCCGGTGCAGGGATTTAGTCCTGCATTTTACAAACCGGTTCCAGCAGAGGACGGATCAAAGATTCCTGTCTACCAATGGGTAACCTTTCTGTCTCATCCTGTCCTAACCCTTTATCCGGCTTTTGTTTATGATTCCTTTGTTGGACTACATTGAATTAGGTGATCTGAGATAGATTAGATGAGAATTAGGTCTGAATAAGTCCTCTGTTATGTGGATTATAGTGTTCAGTGATGTCTAACTGGGTTAGTGTTCAACACTGTCCACTATAGTGTTCAAAGTGTTGAATTCTGTGCTTTTTGCTACTGAGTTCATTGGTAATTTCGATTGCCATCAATAAGTTAGGTTCAACTGGTTCACCCTGGTTGCTTCTGATTCGTTGACTGGTGTCCCTCTTTTACTTTCCTCATGCCCCATATTGTGTTTATGCAAATATACTGCCATAGGTTAAATTTATGTGTGCTCTTGAATTCTATTCTTAATAGAAGGAAGTGACTTTTTAACAGGTACCTTGGTGTCACAACTGCAGAAGGTAATCTTTTATGCGTAAAGGGCTGTGATGTGGTCATGTGCCTTCTTTCACAAGAACTTGCAATTTTCTTTTTAATAATTTTTATTGAGAAGCAAACAATAAGTTCCTTTTGTAGGAAGCTTTTCATTGAACTTCAGTATTGGATGTGAAATCGCTGGTTCGTTAAAAGGGTGCTTAATTATATGTTTTTTCATGGCTTGTTCAATGAACCAGAAGCATGCTTGTTACCATAGTATGTTATGTGAAGTTACAATTACATGCTAGGTACCCTTTAAAGATGCAGTAACCTTTTTTTTTTGTCTTGGATTGTGGTTGGTTGTGCGACAAATATAATCCGTTCTTGCACAAGAACAATGATCATAGCAGACCTGTAGCGTGAAAGAGATGTCTTTAAATTTCTATGCAATGCTAAATGCCAGTTCATTGATTCTTTATTCCTTCACCTCTAAGGCAATTGAAGCAAGGCTTTTTGTGCCCAAAATTTATATCCTGTAGTTGTGGCACACGTATGCCCAATACATGGGCATAACAAGATCGGGATCTGAGTCGTTTCAGCACTTTCTGTTGCAAACAATGAAACATTGGATCTGTACATTTCCCAGCACATGTCCAGCTTCTGGTCCTGGTTCGACGACTCCCATGTTGGGGTCGAGCTGCTTGCAGTCGTATTCACATAAACTAGGCTCATAATTCATGTGCTATGACAGTTTTGCTCGAATAGTTCCTATCCTATGTGACAGGTGAGAGAGAAGACAGAACGCAGTGTTCCACTGAGCCGCCAAAAGGGAGGTGACGCTTCGAGCGACATCAGTGGGGACAGTTCTCGTTCTCTGACTCGACCCAGGACAACGCCGAGCCGACTCACTCCCGGCAGTGGTACGCATATGTGTCACCTTTTACTCTTTTTTTTTTTTTACTTCAGATTTCTGGTAACACCTTTATGCTTTTTTACTGTTTATTTTACTTATCCTAGTGATACTACTGTGCTGTTGTTGCTGTTGTTTTACTACTGTATTATTTAGTGTTGCTTTTTACCGTTATAATTGTATGTATTTTACTATAATACTGTCGCGCTGTAATCCAGAGTTCGCATCTTTGTACTTGACACTGTTTCTGTGTAGTAGTACTGCCCAACTCCCCTGGATCGCCTCTTTTCTGCCAGTGCATTTGCGATATACCTGGTGAACTCTGATAGACTGTTCCCATTTCTTTGACAAAAGCTCCAAAAATAGTATCGAAAGAAGTCTGCGAGGTCCCACTAATTGTACGTCCCTCCCGAAAACATTGCAGCCGGAAGCCGACCCACAAGCCGGCCATCGAGCCGACCTTCTAGCAGGCCGCCCAGCCGGGCAAACAGCGACCTGTCCGTCGACAGCATTGATGGAGTACGCAGCCAGCAGCGGACACCAACATCGACGCGCCAGCGTACGCCAAGCGGATCGTCGCAGGCTTCTTCCGGGATCAAGGGAACACCGATCACGCAGACAAAGATCCCGACGGTCCGACGGACTCCATCCGGCCGGAAAGATGGGGAAGCGAAGGGACAGAGGGAGCGATGGAAGTAGGCCATCCTATTCCGCTTGTTGCCTTCGTTCTACCTTGCTTTAAAAAAAAAAAGGAAACGAAAAACTCAAGGCCAACCACTCGCTGCTTACTACTGTGTCGGCGCGATCTTACGACTACCAGCGTTATTTCTTAGTCTCGGAAATAGTCCGAGACCGTGATTGAAGGCCGATCACGCAGCAGCAACAGACATACTCCTAACTGGTGACAGGACCTCCCCCTTTTCTTCAGCGCTGATAATGGCCACCGCAGTTTATCTCTTCTTGGGATCCCCCTGTCCCCGAAAGATTCTCACAACTGCAGAGAGAGTTTGATTTCGACTAACTACTTAAAGGACGCGGAAACGTTGGCTGTCCGAGCTTGTTGCAACGCGCAGTGTTGTGTTGTCTCTGTAGTTGTTTGTTTTATGCCACCTTTACTATTTTGTTTTTGATTTTTAATATATATCGTTGCGTGTTATATAATTTAATACCGCGAGCTCACCACTTTGTAGAATGGCAATTTATCGAGATATATACACACACGTGTAAATATATATTACTTGGAAGAAAGCATGTCTCACAAACGCTTACTAGTCGACTTGAATCATTGCAGCTACGCGAGCGCCTGTCTGTGGAAATAATGCTTTATATACGTGTGAGAGTTCTTTTTTTTTTTCTGTCAAAGTCTACATTCCGAATAGAAAGTTATATTTTTTGTCAATTCTTTTTTTTTGTGGCTCTCGTTGCATCATCAGTGTGTTCCCTTCCCCTTTTCCTTATGTAGAAACTTGCAACCTGTGCCAAGTCGAGACCATTTTTGAAGGTCATCTTCGGCTTTGAACTTTTTTATTTTTCCACATTGTGAAAGTTTTTGTGAAATTCTGTTTTTCTTTCTCTTTGTGTTCGAGAAGCATCATGCAAAATAAATAACGCGTATATGTTTGTGATAGAAGCTTTAAGGAGGAGGCCACGGCACTAGCCTCGGGAATTTTTGTGTTCATTAACAGGAAAAATTCCGAACTTGTTTTTCTGTTTTTATGCTTGTCAATAAAGAAGAGAGACTATTAACAATGAATAATGTGTGACTAGTCCTTATTTTAATTGGGAGACACGTGCGGACAGAACACATTTAGAGCGAAGTCATTCCATTCTGTAATCAGCAGAAGATACCGCAAAGATGGTGAAGACGATGGCGACGAAGACCGCAGCGATGGCGCTGCTTTGCACAAAGGTGACATGAATGAGCTGTATCTGCCATGTATGTATGATGTCGCGGAATCCGGCAATTTTGTCCTTTTTTTTTTTTTTCGGCGCCATTTCTCTCATGTTCTAACGACACCCGGGGAGCCGGACCGGCGTAGCCAGAGCCAAAGTGGCTAAAATTGTCGCCTACACATGGGTCCGTTTGCTCGGAGAAAGGTTGTGTACAATAGAAGTATTATTCTCAGTCTTGATGGGACAAGCACTTAGGCAGGCACGTAGACGGGGTAAATTGGTACCAGCCGTTACTGACTGCTTACGTCGTCGCCACCTATTACCGGGTTTTGATGGGCTTCTACCTGTGTAACAAGAGATTGCGGAAGTCTCGCAGCTGTATGAAAAACACATGTAGCAGCGTCCCTTTGGACACCCACAACTATTTAACGGTCAATGTCTGCGGTGGACCTTGGGGGTTTCCTCCTCCTCCGTTGTTTACCAGTTGTGTCCCTCCACTTCTGTGATCAATTAAAGTGCATTGTAGCAAGTGTGTGTTAGGCGCCAGAGGTATGCGACGTCGGCGACTGACAAAGACGTCAAAGCCATGCGACACCGAATAAAACTCTTCAGGACCCCTGTTTCGGGGCAGTCGGTAAACATGTGACCAGAAGTCGGACGTCTCAGCACCAGCTCTCCAAAATTCAATTTTAAAACAGTTATTCCCTCTGCGATGGTTGGTCAATATCGTTTGGTGAAGTGAAGTGTGTGCAGTGATCATCGATTTGGACTTTGTCTACCAGCCACACCAAGAGGACCATCTGAAGACTGCCATCATCAATCATCAATCAGCTAAGACTTTGATTCCATTTCCTTCCTTATACGTATCAGGACTCTAACCGACCTGTGATTTCGATGTTACCGTTGTCTTTTCTCCAAATGTTAACCATGCTGTTGATAGTGTTCTCGTAATTCTAGATAGACATTGTTGCGTTAATTATATTATTTGCTGTTAACGTTACTAGCATCTCTCCTTTGTCTCATTGTGTGGCGCATGGGGACGTGTGTCGATTGACATAGGGCAGCCCGACCACTCTTCTTCATTTATTTGTCCGGAACGGTGTTGCTAACTGTCCGCTGTGTGGCCGGAAAACTTTCGTCTCGCCTTTATCCAGAGGTTAAGGACGGAGGATATTTCACCTGGTGCGATCGCGAGTAGGTCCCAGTGGTATAGCATCCCGGGAACGATCATGGAGATTTACCCAGCAAAGTGGTTCATTGCACTGTCACAAATTACTAGAGGCACTAGAGGACACTGTCGTGCTCCAGCCAGTACATCTATATATATGGGTGGGTGTGTACATGTCTAAAGTATATCCACATTTCGTTATGTGCGAAAATGTGGTTATACTTTATCTGCACACAAACACACGTGATCCACCAGACATGTATTGATGACTGAGGAAGTTTGACACTTTCTTGTTCTGAAGTTGAACAATCGCAGTTCATGGACAAGTGTGGTCGTGCCATATGGTCAGTAGCAGACCGCCACCGGAGATCTAAAGGATTCAGGTTCGAATCCTGGCACTATAGCATTCTGGCCCTTGAACAGCTTCAATTCCACCACTTGGACTTCAATGTCTGTTCTATTGATAAAACTGGCTTCACATACCTTGAGAAAACCAAACTAAAAGATGGACGTTTTAATGCCTACACGCGGGCATCATCATCAGCACATAAAAACGAGTAACTTGGAAGATTTGGCACCCCACGACGGATTTGTTACTTGGTGTATTTGTTGAGAGCATTATAAAGCGAAAAGGTAGAAATCTGCATGGCTTGCGTGATCTTTGAATTACTTGCGTCGAGCACGAAAGATTATTTTTTCAAATACGTGTGTCCACGTTACAGTAGATTCTAGAAACTTGCGGTCTCACTTTCGCATCAATGCTAGTGCTAGCAGACGACATATCTCGCGCTTTTCAGTCTCGTTAGGATGCAAGGAGGACGAAACAACGAAACATCACAAATTCTTCAAGATTGATATTTGCTGACTATGATGACAGCAAGTATATATTATTCTACTGCTAGTTTGGTTTGTTAATATGTAGTTATTAATACACGTGTCTCGTTGATGCGTACACAATCGCATCGGTATCGAAATCATGAATGTTCGTGTGTTCGTTCCCGTAGTTCCTGTTCCTGTAGTTCCCGTTTATGAACTTGTTGCATAGGCTCTTATGAGTGTATTTTCGTGGTATTTTTAGCCTTCGCAGTTTTATTTGATGTTTATTTAGTCTTCTACAATGGCAAGAAGTGGTGTGGGTGCTAAGCCACGAGGAGGGAATACACACGACTCAGTAATTGATGTAAGTGTACTGTTTCTGCATCACACATCGCCAGTGTGCTTCAGCCGCTGATGTTTTCTCGTCTTACCGTTATGTCTCGCTTCGCACGTCAGCCGTCTTTCGATTTTGCATGAGTACATACGGTGCAGATGTTTCGTGTTGAATTTCATGCGTTCTCAACATTCATGCGAACAGAAGTTTCATATAGTTTCGTAACGACCCCTCGGCTTCTAGGAAGTCATAATCATTAAAAAAACAGAGCCTGGCGCGCATAGTCATGAGGTCTGGGGCCCTATCCTGGTCAAAGTAATCTACCTCGATTACTTGAAATTTCTTCTGTCATTGATGCACAATCGAAAAAGGCGTGAATATTAAAAGTGGTTGACACCTTCTATCAACCAATCGCCCCACGTGTTATCTTGGAAAGCGACCCGCCTTATCGATGTTTCCTCCTGAGAATCCCAAGGCCACACCTGTGATCTGCCCGCCCTGCCTTGTTGCTTC
Source organism: Ornithodoros turicata (assembly GCF_037126465.1). Taxonomy (NCBI): domain Eukaryota; kingdom Metazoa; phylum Arthropoda; class Arachnida; order Ixodida; family Argasidae; genus Ornithodoros; species Ornithodoros turicata. Next base: position 2,234,375 of record NC_088206.1, read on the forward strand.
TGTTCTTAGGTGTCGGAAACAGAAAACTCTACCGGCGTAAAACTGAATTGCGTGGAAAATGCGAGGAAAAGCACGCTCGTAATTTCCTTTTTTTTTGCTGTTTGTCATTTTTCTTGACGTGCAGGAGTGCAAGACGGCAATGTTTGTGTGACACTGATTGTGCTTTGCATTTATAATTCGGTATGTGCCCGTGAGATGGCGCTGATGGCAGGCGGCGTATGGCAGATGGCAGAACAGATAAAACAAGAAAACTGTTGTTAAAGTTTTGCAATGAGCAGGGCCTAGTCCTAGGGAACACGAGCGATAAATGCGAAGGGAAATCACGTGGGAAGTCGGAGATCACCACTCGTGTATAGACTACGCACTAATGACGGCAGATACTTTCCGCGCTTTGCGAACGATGAAAATAGATGAGGATGGCACCACAAACTTGACCATAAACGTATTACTCTGTATTTCAAAGAACCATGCGCAGTGCCCCAGAGCACGCATAGGGAGACTCGTCACCTGGGTGAGAAGGAACTGGAGGCGTCTAAATTGGAGGAAGCTGTGGGAAAGGAGACTGTGGGGACATACGCAGAGTTTGTGGAAATCATTCGAAAAAGGAAACGAGGCCCCAAAAGGTGGTGGGACCAGGAAATCAAAGACGCAAGGCAGAGACGACAGGAGGCATCCAGGGAACATAGACGAGCGAAAAGAGATGGGCGGGGTCCCCAAACAATAAAGGAGAAATTGGAGCATTACCAGGGATGCAAAGCAGAAACGGCACGATTGGTTCAAAAGAAAATGAAGGAGGCGTGGGCAAAGTGGCTGGCCGAGATGAATAACAAAGACAGGAATGCTCAAAAAAAATTTTAGAAGTAAATCAAAGACCAAGGCAGAAAGACTGATAAGCAACAGAACTATCTAACCAGTGAGGATGGGGTGAGGTTGGATGGCCAGTGGGCGCTAAAACACATTAAAGAACAGGTCGAATCAGTTTTCGGGGCAGAGGTCGAGGAAACCACAGCCCCACGCAGAACGGAAAGGAAAGTAGCGGAATTGGGGGCAATCTCAGTTACGGAATGGGAGAGGGCTCTTAAGGCGATCCCAACGGGTACAGCGGCTGGACCAGACAATATTCCTATTAAGCTAATAAAGCAACTCGGACCAAAGAGCCAGAGTACACTGAGGGAGATAGTGAGCAACATTTTAACGAGCGGGAATATACCACCTGAATGGGGACAGGGTAGGGTTAGTTTAATCTATAAAGGCAAGGGTGAGAGAGACAGCTTCAAGTCGTATAGGCCAATAACAGTAACATCGGTCATCTACAGGGTTGCGATGCAGGTCTTGAAAGGCAGAATCCAAAATTGGCTGGAGGACAATGGCATACTGGGGGAGTTACAAAATGGGTTTCGGAGGGGGCGGAGACTGGACGATAATCTGTTTGTGTTGACTCGATGCATCGAAATTGCGCAAATGGAACGACGACCACTATGGCTCAGCTTTCTAGACATAAAGGGGGCATACATCCAATTCTATGGGAAAGGCTGGAGACGGTTAGAATGGACAGTGGTATGGTGAGCCTTTTGAGGCAGTTATATCAGGATAGCTCCGTAGAAGTGGAATGGGAAGGACAGTATGTGGGAAACGTCAAGGTAAAAAGGGGTTTGAAACAGGGGTGCCCATTGTCACCAATTCTCTTTATGCTTTATATCAGTGGTATTGAGCGTGAGTTAGAAGGCAGCGATCTCGGCTTTAACCTGAGCTACGGAATTGGGACACAAGAAACAAGCCAAAAGACTCTGATGAAGGGCTGATATATGCAGACGACATTGTTCTTATGGCAGACACAAGAGAGGAGTTGCAGGGCCTTATGCAAATATGCGGAAAGGGGGAAGAAGCCCCGGGTTTAAAGTTCAGTAGCGAAAAGTCAGGAGTTATGACGTATAATGCAAAACAGGAGAGACCCCTCCACATACAGGGTACAGAAATTAAGGGTGTTCAGAAATACAGATATCTGGGAGTATGGTTTGCGGACGGACAAAATTACCTCAGGGAGCACGAGGGGGAGGTTATGAAGAAAGCCAGGAGGGATGCGTCGGTAATGAAAAGCAGAGCGCTCTGGGTATACAGTCGATATGAAGTGATACGTATGGTATGGAAAGGGGTAATGGTACCGGGTATGACTTTTGGGAACGCGGTCCTTAGCATAGATGCAGGCATATTACATTTCATGGAAACTCGACAAAGGGGTGTAGGGCGACTAGCGCTTGGGGCGCATGGGACAACACCCAATGAGGGGGTGGCGGGCGATATGGGGTGGTCGACGTTTGAAAGCAGGGAAGCACTGAGCAAAATAAGATATGAAAATCGGGTTAGAACATTGGGGGAAAACAACTGGGCAAGGAAGACGCTATCTTACATATACCTTCAGAACATTGACACTCGGTGGAGGAGTAGAACCAGAGTGCTTACAGCCAGATATCTTACATGCACCAAAGAGGAGGAAAAGAAGAGTACGAGAACCAGGGTCAGGGAGGCTGAGACAAGAAAATGGCAGGAACGTATGAGGGGGAAACCAGCACTACAGATGTACAGGGAAAGAAAGACAGAGATCACAAGAGAGGAACTGGTTGATAATTCGTACGGGAGCACTTTATTGTTTGAGGCAAGAACGGGTATGTTACGGACCAAAACTCATTACGCGAAATTCCAACGGGATATCGACACAAGATGTAGCTGGTGCACAGAGGGGGAGGATGAGACAGCGGAACATGTAATCTTGAGATGTAGGGGACTCAACCCGGCACCAAAGGAGGTCGTTGAGCTGTGGGAGGCGCTCGGTTTTGAAAATGGCGGAGGAGGGGTGGACCGAGATGCGGTGGCGGCAACCAAATCTCGACTGAATGACTGGTGGCATAGAAAGAGAAATAACTAATAGGGTTTTTATTAAATACTAAATACAAGAAATACCAAACACTTGATGAATCAACCAATTTGTAGCTTTATTTTCACTTTAACAGGCTAGGTGGCGTATGCTACCGCCCGATGCAAAGGGAAGGCCGCTATCCATCCATCCATCCATCCAAAACGATGAAAGTACAGTGGCTAGAAGGAGAAGTGTGTCGGGCGCCGGGAAATAAGCACACAAAACTGCAATGAAAGGTCCAGGTGGTGCTGGTCGCCGTAGGCGAGTTGCCTCCCGAAGGGCTCCGACGTGGAAAGTTGCGGAGTTCGGCACTAAACCCGAGGATTTCACGTTAGCTTGAAAAGGAATCTTGTTAGTACTTGATTCATGTCCTCTTAATTATGCAGCGATAACTATGAGAACATGAGCACGCGCAACCCCCTCCCCCTGCGCGTGTAATATGTACTGACCTAACCTAACCTAACCTCACTAAGGAATTTGCAAATTACAGCGCAATTTATTACTAGCGACGTGCGACTTCCAGTTAGCCTTGTTCCCAGGAGGGGGGTCCGATATGGGAATTTTCGAATTATTCAATTTCGACCATTGCAAAGGGTCGAACGGGTCGAACGGACAGTGTGGCGCGAGCCGTAAACGCGTTTATGAGAAATCGGTTCGTGCTTTAAATCTTGAGCTTTATTTATGAGCCTTTCTTTATATTTTTCTGTGTGTTCGTGTGCTCGATATGCGAAATGATAATTCGCATTACAGTATCCTTCTTTTGCTCGTGAGCTGTGGGGGTGGTAATGATACCGCAAATGAGTTAGTTTTACTCAACAAACAGTGAACATTTGATCGATGAGTTTTTTGTGTGCACACCGCTACGTTGCAGTAACATTGATTGTACGACGTACGGCTCGGACGACGCTTCGAAACGCCCGCCACTTTCACGAATACGATGCCGCGATCGGTGCAGAGAAACGGTATTACGCGGTGCTTTCCTATCATTATTAAGCAAAAACGAAGAAAGATATGAATTTTTTGTTGGTGACGAGCACATACAGACTTTATACAACACAATAAACGGAAATGCACATGCGGACCCATCACGAAACCCATCGCCGCTCAAAGTAATCGACCCTCTTTCGCTACATTACTTTTCAGCTTTGAAACTAATCTTTTACGTCATTGTTACGTCAAAATGACGTAGGGTCACGGTTCGAGATTAGGGCCGAGAGGCTGCGAAGGAAAACTAGGCATAAACTTCAATTGAAACGGGCGGGATTTAAGGGCGGAGTATTTCGTGGCAGCCCCGCCCTACAGCTTGTGACGTAAAGTAATCGAGGTCGATTACTTTTGACGAGGATAGGGCCCCAGGCCGACTTGCAGAATGCCGCTTTTTGTCTTCTGTAGCCTAAAGTAAAATGACGCAGTAGTTTGCATGTCATGAACGTCAAAAGTAGCTGTTCTTCTATGTAAATATCGCAACGACACGCTGGTGTTCGGGCGACCACTTCCAAGATCACATACGTACTATCCATCAAAACTTGAAGCCCACCATATCAGTCAGAAGTGTGACAGTGTTTGTCACTGATATGAGTGTAGAACACTCAAAAACGATACAGAAGCCTTGAAAAAAAAATTGTATGTACAAGCTTTCGCGTGGTGGTCAGCGCTTATCATCACGCTGATATGAACTATAAATGTGCCGACAGAAGCACGTACAATAGAGCGTAACCCCACCGAAACTCACACATGCTCAGTGTACGTACATGGTGTATGAGCTGAGCATAAATGGAGAGCTGAGGTAAGCGGCAATGACAGGCTCCAGATTGTTGCGGGAGCTATGCAGGTCAGCCGGGCGAGTACCAATAAGTGGACCCCTCTCCCACTGTCGTCCAATTAAGTCCATCTCAATATCCTGAACAATTACAATGGCAGCCTAAGACCATGGGCAGTCTCATGGTGAAAGTGTCTGCTGCTATATGTGAAGGAATGTAGAATTATTGCCAAGCATGTCTGAACTGTTCATTTAGCGAAACTCTCATTCACGAGCATGCTCACTCGTGCTCAATGTGGCAAACGAGCTGAGCATGAGTGAGCACAAGTCACAAGTGCCGACCTCTGACATACCTCGTCATTTTTTGTACTTCTATAGTTTATGATGTTTAAGATCCCCATTCGGGATACCACTGGTGGTGACAACAAGGACGGCCGTCGTGATGATAAAGACCTCGGAGCTGATCTGTCTTCATTTTGGACTACCTTTCGCTTCGGACTGCCAGCTCATGCCCCAGCTCATGCCCCAGCTCATGCCCCAAAGGAGAAGGAGAAGAAGAAGCAGCGTGCACCCAAGCCGTGTATTTATCCGCACTTTTTCACACTTAATTTTAGCTATCTACAAGTTTTCTCAAGTGGGAATTATGTCCCATAATTTCATCTTGCATTTCAGCAGGTGGTGACAACAAGGACGGCCGTCGTGATGATAAAGACCTCGGAGCTGATCTGTCTTCATTTCGGAATACCTTTTTCTTCGGACTGCCAGCTCATGCCCCAGCTCATGCCCCAGCTCATGCCCCAGCTCATGCCCCAGCTCATGCCCCAAAGGAGAAGAAGAAGAAGAAGAAGAAGCAGCGTGCACCCAAGCCGCGTATTTATCCGCACTTTTTCACACTTAATTTTAGCTATCTACAAGTTTTCTCAAGTGGGAATTATGTCCCATAATTTCATCTTGCATTTCAGCACCGGATCTCAATGCAAATCGAAAGATGGCAGCTGCTGCCGTTCAAGACGATGGGCATTGGAAAGATGGAAGGCCGGAAAACCTCTTCGCCCGTCTGATGAAATCTCACGAACCGCTGAGGTATGTCAGGAAAGAGCTGAGCGCGCCGACAAATTATGTGCCAACAAATAATAATTCGTGTCTAATACACTCTGATATCCTGTCTTGATCCGCAAATATCCATTGCATGCTACGCACATGCTGCACAATATATAGTGCGTATCCACAAATGGATGGAAGTGGACAACACTGTACAGTTGAGCCTCTTTATCACGATCTTCAACGTAACTCCCGTATGATGATCAAATTGGTGGTTCCCTTCAGTTTGTGTGGGTTAGTTAGTCAGATGTAGATGTTAAGTATTGCTCCACTTTTATCCAATATCACCGAACTCCTCATGTAAGTATCTCATCCTGGATCACCTGATCGCTCACACTTGTAGATAGCTTTTAACTGGCATACTCACTTGTTATCGTCATCCTCCTCTCCATCCTCTCTCTTATCCTGGTCCATCTCATCGCTCATACCTGTAGATAGCTTTTAACTACCACACACTCTCTCTTTCACATCATCATCTCTCACATACTCACTGTAGTCTTGGCGATTATGGCCTTTGTGCCATTAAACCCATAATCTCTCTCCCCCCCTTCAGTTTGCTCATTGAAGCACACATGTAAACAAGAACTCAATGCTAGAATCATCGAGAAAACCTTCATGTAGAGATCAGAATTCTCCTTGTGGCTGGTAAAATGTGTGAAAGTTAAGCAGCAAGACTCAATCTTCTATTGAAAACAATGCTTATTCGAGAGCGATTGCCTCAAATAGCATTGAACTGATAGTGTGGCGACAGGGATTAGAACCACACATTGCATTCGAAGCTGCTCATGAGAAATAATGGAGGTTGCTCCTTCTCCACATCATTCTCTCGCCTTCAGCATTTTCCCCAAATCGCTGTGTGTAACACGACGGTAGCGCCTTCTCCTCTGGGAAGCACTTTAAAGAGGAAAGGCTCGTGCCTCGAAACAAAATTCACGTCTCGATGAATTCCACGCGAATAAGGCGTGTTCCGATAGTGAGGACGATGTAGACTTGCGTGACTGCGATGCTGTAATGGCGAGAAGTTGACCCCGTCATCGATCTCAAGAGGTGCGGAGCCTCGTGGTGTATTGGCAGTTATGTTGTCGTGGGAAAAGCTTTCACGTTATCTGACGCAGAGATGCTTCAATTTCGAGCTCGATAAAATGTTTTTTGTGCTGTCAACAAACGGGCATGTTCAGTAGCATTCCACTGTATTGTTCTACTTCATTGACGTGAACCTGACTGGCGATTTTACAAAAGTTAAAAACAAGACAATACTCTGATACCGTATTTGCTCGAATGCAAGACGCCACTTATTGCAGGACGACCCCCCCCCCCCTAAAAATGATCGCAAAAATAGCAACAAAAAAAAGATAAGAATTGCCACATAACATACTTTATTAAAGGGGCAATAAACAGGTATACGAGGTGCACTTTTCTAAAAATACATTGTGATACGTTGCCAACGGTGAATGTTTTAAAAAAATTGTTGTCGCAAAAAAGCAAATAATGGCTCCAAACCGACCGAATATTCGCTGCACTCTTTCGCCCTCATGCCCCGCCCTGCGATGTCCTGGCGACAATAGCGACCCGTCATTTTGACGTCGCGCATCATCAGCCATTTAGAATGCGGGACGCTTATACATTAATTTTGTTGTCATATCGAGAAGTGAAGTCAACTCTAAAGATATTACCACTTGTCCAATCCAAGATAGCCAGTTCAAACCGTACCAAAAACCCTCGGTATTCTATTTCACGTGCGCACCATGTTTTCAGTGCTGTATTGCTCCGCGAGGTCACCTCGACGTTCCCGCGACCGGTTCCCTCCGGAGCTGCAGCTTGTCTCAGTGGGGTCCGTCATTGGCTGGGAGAGCGAAATCTCCCCAGCCTCCAGCGCCTGGAATTGGGCGTTGCTATACGCTGGAACATAGTGACGTGACCCAGTTCCAAGGATAAGGAGAGACTCCCGCGAATTATGCTCTTTGAATGGCATTGTTTCGTGTTAAAGACGCTCGCTCGAAGCAAAAGAATTTCATATTTGGATATCGTGAGCTACGTTCTTTCATTGGGCATAATAATTGGAGAATGTTCGTCGACCCGTTTTGTGCCCCTTTTAAGAACACTCAACTTTCATCTATGTCGGAATCACCCACTGTTCTCCTTGTCTGAGTCGAACCACAGCAAGTCGTCTTCAGTCTCGTCCATCGCGTTCGAGAACATTTCATCAACGCACGCACTACAATATTCTCTGGGATTGCCCCCACACGTCCAAAATCCACGTTACTACGTCTCCGGTAGTCCGGTAAGGGTTAGCTCCTTCTCGATGTCAGCCTGCCGTCCACCCTTCGGCCCACTGCAGGTTTTCCTCATGCTGGAACAGTCGAAGATTTCTTCGTCCAAGCCATCTTGGTACGTTTATCCCAGAAAAACTCCGAAACGCTGCCCAACTTGAACGTTGGTTGTTCGTGGTTTCAGCTGCTTCGATCACTTTCCGCTTGAACGCGGCGGAGTAGAAAGCACGCTTTGGGTCCATCACGAAATGCACGTGCAAACGCGAAACGAAACGCAACTTGCACCGAAAGACACGACTTGTGAGACACAGCTATGTATTTGTCCTTTCTATGTGTTCTATCGTGTTCAACAGCTGACAAGTTATGGAGAAGTACGTCACGTGGGCTCACCTTCCGCTCTCCCCCTGCTGTCTGGCATTTGCGCTCTCTCCCTCGTGTGGCAGGATGTATGGTTTCGATTGCAAGACGACCCCCATTTTCGGAGCAGCACTTTTTTTGGGGAAAAAAAAAATCAAAGAAACTCGTCTTGCAATCATACAAAATACGGTATAACGATTGGATTTCACGTTCCCATCAATATTGTAAAAATGAGCTCTGCCGTATGTCATGCTTATGATGCTCGGCTCATGGATATCTGTCCGACCGATTTATTTATGGATTGCAGGCAGCAGGATATGTTACGAGACCGCTTGCAGAGCTACAAGGAAGCGGAGGCTGCAGCAAAGACTACAGGCGATAGTTCGAAGGCAAAGCGCTACAGAAAGGCACTGAAAGTAAGAACTTACTGTCAACTATGCAAGTCGTATAACGGGTCGATAGTCTGGGAACTAATATTACTGCAGACGCTTGAGGGCATGATGCAAAATGTGCAAACTGGAAAACCCATAAATGAAGATGATGTCCCACCGCCCGTCACAGTGCCGAGACAGCCGTCTCTTTCTTCCGGTGAGAGGTTTGCATACGAACTGGCCACATTCTGTCGTCTGCATGTTCTACACGCGCGTTGGAATACTAAACACATGCTGTATATTTGGTAAAATAGCGAAGCAAGACACACCCTCGGAAGCAACCCCAAGTCGTACCCCAGTATGGAGCTTCGGTTTTCTAGAATGTACATCCGTGCTGCCTCCGCGGAAGCAAGACACACCCTCGGAAGCAACCCCAAGTTGTACCAGAGAACGGAGCCGTGATCCTCTAGCTGATCCTACACCCATGCTGCCTCCGCAGCCTGTTGTGAGGCTGGACCTTCCTCCTCCTCCATCAGAATGTGAGTGTGTGATGTTTTGCTCTATATATGTAGCATTCTCTGTGCTTAGCGGGAACAAGGGGGCACCGTAATATTTTTGTTTGATGCGAGCCCAGCGAAGTGTATTGTCACACCTGAAATCGGAGGCAGATGAGATTGAGCGCCCAGCGGCGCCTCATATTGGAAGTTGGTGCATTCCTGTCGTCTGCTTCAAAAGTTTCGAAGGTGTCACTGTCACTCGACTGTTGCTCCCTCAGTGTGCTGTGATGAGGCTGTGCATTTCAACTAAGTGTGGAGCAAACTGTACATTTGCTCGTTTACTTTTGTCAGTTGCTAGGAATGTGAAGAGAAATTGGCCTGTAATGAGATGGCTAACTGCGTACGCTGCAACTGCCCAAAGAAGTGACGAAGGTATAATCAAATACGAATACAGTAGAATCTCGATGATACGATCACAGATGATACGAATTCTTTTCCGGTCCCGGCCGGAATGCCTATTCTTCCCATGTATTAGAGTTCGGATGATACGAACGCGTTATCTTGCCTTTACGGAATGAGCCGAGGATGCGACAGAGATCGTTTCTCCGTGACGCGAGAGCGCGCGAGTCATGCTGCTCCTTCCTTCGAAAAGGGAGGGCGATCCTCACCACGAACTCCCTTACATCATGTAGCGCAATGCAAGCAATGACTATCCTTTTGGTGGTGGTGGTGGTGGTGGTGGAGATAAGATCAAGGGGATTGAACGGCCCGGAACCTTATCACCTTATCTCTGTTTTGACCTTTTTACCCCCCTGGCAACAATAAACCGCGAAGCTGTGTGACATCGCTCTGGCGGAAAACAGCGACCAGAGCCCCAGAACACGTGGAGGGAACATATCGGGACAACTTGTGACAACATTACGCGTCACCATTCCGCAAGTTGGCTTCACCTAACGCCTGCTTGCTTTAGGAGAAGCTCGCTTTAGACCACTGTCGCGCGACTCGCGGGTGAAAAGCACGTGGTACGTCTTTTGAATCATCTCGCGTATTTGGGCAGCATTGGCCAAAAACGGAGACACAAAAGCGTTACAACCGACCTCTTTCATTGAAAGTAACGGAAAATGAAGAGTCACTGTCTATTTTCTTGCCTCAATTTTTATTTTGGTTTAATTCGTTTGATACGAATTTCGGATGATACGAATTTTTTCCGCGACCCCGTGAGATTCTACTGTATCTTACAGACACTGTGAATCTAATTTGAATTGTTTATTTCTATTTTGAATCGAATTAGAATACTGTAAACGTATCTTTATTCGCGATGTACTCATTTCCGCTAGTCGCGCATTCAGTCATTTGCGGTGTTATTCGCGAGTATTTAATTTCGCGATTCCGGGGCTGTTTTCTTTCGCGGGATAACCGTCGTGAGTACAATTTTTTGCAATTTTTTTTCAAAACCAGCAATTCGATCGCAATATCGGAGTTATCGTTCTATCGAAGATCGTAATAAACGGGCTTGACCGTACATGTAAACAAGTCTTTGATGTAACGTGTCATGTAACGTGTCATGATAGCGCTTACTGATGTACAGTGATCAAAATTCCGCTGTCGTCGCCAGAGTATTGAAGCGAGAGCGCTGCAAAGTGCGCAACTTCGAAGACGCACAAGAGAAGTAGAGGAGCTCTACATCATCCCCTCTCCCTCAAATTCGTTCTGAGCTGCTTTGTCCCGGTTTCGCCAACGCCAATTAACTTTAAACCGAGATCAACAGCCCCCTAAAATCGAAGCTAGCCACCAATCCTTTTTCAGTAATGTTAGTTAGTGACGTGAATTCCAGTAACGCTAGCTAATCTTAGAGGGGGAGGGGTGAGGCATAATTTCAAGTTAAGGGATGCCTGATCGCGAATCAACTCTCAACCTGCGTTTGTCAAACTGGCCCTCTGTGCTACGATGGCATATGCGACTCCGGAAAGCATTTTGATGAGGAAAGGCACGTGCTTTGACTTTGAAGTTGTGCACGCTTGACAGATTTTGTGTTTGTGCAGAGAAGAGTGATGCGCCTTCCAAAATGGGAGTTGGCAGAAGGTTGCGTACCGCCACTCAAACGTGTGTGGACTAATCACCTGTGGATGACGTGCTTTCTAGTGGACAGTTGTTTTCAAATGTGCAGGAATGTCATTAGTATTCGAAAGTCTGGTTGATTTAAAAATCCTCCACAGACCTTGTGCATTGTGCCTGCTACGCAGGGAATTAAATTTCTTCCCACTTTACACGTACTAAGTAATTCGATACTTTTTCCTTGCCAGATGACCCTGAGTTGTTCAACGCTCCTCCTCCGCCGACATCAGTGATGGAAGCTCTTCAACAGAGACTGGAAAAGTATCAGAACACCGCCAATGAGGCCAAAGAGAAAGGGGAAAGCAGCAAGGCCAAGCGAGTTTGTCGTATAGTGAAAGTATGTCGCGCGTGATTGGTGCGCGAAGCCTTCATGCTACTACATGAGTATCACCCATTTTCTCTAGAAATACGAAGATGCAATTACGTTGTACGAGGCTGGAAAACCAGTTAATTTCGAGGATCTGCCAACACCTCCAGGTGAGTCTCATCAACTTCATTTTCCAAAATTAATGGCAAATTTCACCGATTCATCTTTTTATATTTTTTATCCCCGTCGGGGCGGAGTGCGTGTTCCACAGGTTGATCTGGATCAGATTCGTGTTTCTCACTGGGGTGGTTTCTCACTGGGGTGGTTTCTCACTGTTATTTGTGGGTCTGTGCGAATAGTAAGAATGTCGAACACGAATCGAATATGACTACTGCAAATATTTGACTTCAAATATCGAATCGAATAATGACTTCAAGTAGCCCCGTTTACTGCAGTGTGCACATACAACCACATTTTGATAATCACAGAAATATGTAGGGAAGCATCAACTATGAAAGGATGAGGAATAAACGTTGCCACACCCACAAGACAATTCAGCTACTACAATTTCAGACACACCGCGTGTGGACTACGAGAACTGAAAATATTCGATTTGTATTCAAAATATCGAATATTCGCACAGTCCCGGTTATTTGTGATCAACTTGCTCCGTGATGAGGTGCTCCTTTCGCTGAGCCACCGAGTTTGCTGGATGATTGCAGTTGTTGTTTGCTCGAGAGGTTGTTCTTGCTGGTGGGCTCAGATGTGATCCTTCTGTGCTGAATTTCTTTGCTCTGTAGCGGATGTAGGTGTTCGCTTAAGATAGACAAATGGGATTTGCGATAAGTAAGAGGACTGATAGCTGATTGTGTTCAAGTTTGCTGCATGGTCGAACGATAAACGTTTCAATATTTTGATGGCCACCAGGTTTCGGGCAGATACCTGTTCCAAATGAAGCTGTGCCCACGGCAAGGATGCCCCCTGCACCACAGCAAGTGCCTGGGCTAGCTGCCGCTGCAGCTGCAGTTCTAAGGCAGTCTTTCAAGCCTGCTCCCAAGCCTGCTTCAAAGCCAGGTGCAGCCCTATCACGGCGAATTGCAACCTATGTAACCAAAAAGGCACGGTACGTAGCGTCATCATTGCAGTGCTGTTGCTTGTTGTCTTATATATATTTGCACCAAAGGTTGCTTAATTATGGTAATCTAATTAATAAGTTAATTATTGAATTTTAGCTTATTAATCGTCCAGTAGTTGCATACGCTGCCCTACGGGATGTTTGCACGACCGTATAACCCACCTGCTGAAACATCTGTTTCGCTCTACTGGTTTTTTAACAAAATTCTGTAACGAATAAAAAAAAAATGCACCCTGCATGATCGAATCATGGACAAGTGCGATGTTAATGGAGGGATGGAATGGGACAGTGTTTTGAGATAGTTTCTCCAACCGTTAGCACTGTCAATGAAAATCGCAGTTTTACAACGCTAATGAATTCCACACTATGTATTACTCACGACGTACTAGATTATCCATGTATTCACACGAGCGAAATCCTCGCGGAAGATTCTAGCGGAAGAAAAAGCGAAAACGCTGCTCACAGAGCCGAAGTTCCGTGCCGTGATGTGTTGAGCATTCACACAGTGCGGAATACCGCGAGGGGCGCTTGCGCATTTAGCAGACGACACTTAGCAGACGATGCCGTCAGCGTCTTTTCCCTGTCGTCTGCTACGGAATATCTTGTGGCTGTGGGGCAGAATATTCCCCACGGTTAGCAGTGTACGTGAAGATACGACGCTGAACGCTGGCGCTCACGTGACAGCAGACGGCAATGACGTTTTTCGCATCTTCCGCTGCTGGGGAAATGTGGCTCATGCGAATACACGGTATAGCGACCATGTCACAATCTGCAACCGCTATGAGGAGCCCATCCGCACAATCCGCTATGGGTGCTGCTCGTCGGCCCGCGAGATGTAGATCATGATTGGGCAATGGAAATTTGAATTCTCAATGTGCAGAAGTGGACGTGCGCGCACCGTAGCAGACGACAGCAACAGCTCGTATGAAAACGCGTAGAATGATGATGACAATCGACTTTAGAAGGAAGCATCTCCCATGGGACATCCACCGCTTGTACAGAAACATTAGAGCAAGCTAAAGTACAGTGGAGACTGCTTATAACGTATGTCGCGGGACCGCCAAAAATCTGCACTATATTATAAGCGGTACCGCACTATACCGAGGTATCATGTTTTTAGGCCAATACTACATGCCCAACATTGAGCACCCACATTTCTGTTGTACCACGTTGTGCACCGGATTGAACAGCACAGAGATTCCTTGCAGAGAAAACAATTTATGCAACGTTCTCACGGAGCTTGGAAATACGCCGTGGTTTTTGTCTGGCGTAGTTTCCTGGCCATGTCTTCTTGCACGTGCGCCCCCCAACAACGGCACGGCAACTGAATGCCTCGTTGCTCAGTCAATTCTGGGTACAGGAGCCCCTTAGTTTGTGAAGATACACTATCGCATCTTTGTGGAACATCCCTACATTCCGAACGTGTCACTACTTCCATTACCTTTTACTCCCATTCTGTCTGTCTGTTTCACCATCACTCACAATGCCAACGCAGGTTTTCAGTGTGCATGTAGGATTTTCGAAGTGCAAGTTGTTCTTATGGTTTTCAGTTTGCCTCATGAGAACAACACATTGTTTCATTGCTAAAATATTTTGTCTGTACATGTGCAGATAAGCATGTATGCCTTGTCCTAATACACATTCCTTATTAGCCCTTTTCAAGTGCAAGTGGCAAGCCAATTTGGGTATATCTGTCCAACACTATAGTCAGTGACAACTTAACTCGTACAATTGGGACCGCCCACTCATCTGTGGAAGGCTCCTGCGATTGGCTACCAGCCTTTGCACGACTACATTCGCGCGTGCGGAGCGATTCTTGTGGGGGGGGGGGTCAAGTGTATGACTTATGTTGTCACTGACTATAGCTCTGCAACGTGGTCCGATATTGAGCCAATGAAAATGCCAATGTTCACCCAACATGCGTGACCAATGAACTCAATGAAAGACTGGCGCGCCCATGGTTGCCGTATCATTAGGGAGGGAGGACGCAGCTCACAATTTCTGTAGATGTTAATCGAACAAAAGTAACTTGGAACTTGCCCCAAGTTACTTTGAAAAGAAAGTTAGTTACCTAAAAAAGGAACGAGTTCCTCAATAAGTTACTGGAGTTCAAAAGGAACAAGTTAAGTTAAAAATTACTGAAAGAAGTAGCTGAGTTATAGTATCTAGTTGCCCTCAACAGCGATAATATGCCAGTAAATATGCTTAACACGACTTTCACAGGACCATAGTTGTTTCATGGTACAAGCAACTACAGCGGCTGCGTGCGTAGGGTAGGCCGTCAAAATCACAGTGTGCCCACTACTAGATGGAGGTGCTGCACCTGTGCGCTGGACCAACTCATTGCAAGGGTACAAGCAGGGGTGCACAAATTGCGTGTCGAAAATTTTTACCACTGTTTTAGCACTAGGATAGGGGTGTGCAAATGATTCGCGTAAATACGGTATACTGCCTAACTCTCCTGAATCCTGTCTTTTCTGCTGGTGCATTTACAATATACGTGCTGAACTTCAGTACAGGTTGTTCCCATTTCGTTGACTAAACTCGAAAATAGTATCAAAAGAAGGCTGCGGTCTAACTAATTGTTAGAGCCTGAAGTTTTAGGGTTTTACCCGATTCTTCCCCGAATTGAAGGTTCACCCTTTAGGGTGAAACCCGATTTTTACCCGGGAAATTCCCCTCACTGGGATGTCTGTAGGAATGCATTAACTCGCTTTTTTGGCATCAAATGCAGTTTCATCACCATTTGTAGCAAACCACTACAATTAGTTTTGAGTAACTGAGCCCGATTTATCCCCGAATTTAGCATACGGGGAGTTTTTCCACCCGAATTCGCACGAATTTAGTGCGCACGTTTATTTACCCGATTTTTACCCCCCGAATTTAGAAAAAAATATTTCCCGAAAACTTCAGGCTCTACTAATTGTGTGCCACCCCGGAAAATATTGCAGCCGGAAGCCGACCCACTAGTAGGCCATCCAGCCGTCCGTCTAGCAGACCGCCCAGCCGGGCAAACGGCGACTTGTTCGTGGATAAGCACTGATGGGGTACGCAGCCAGCAGCAACATGCTGAGCGGATGCTGAGCAGGTCGTTGCAGGCTCCTTCTTCCGGAATCAAGGGAACCCCGATCACACGGACGAAGATCCCGACAGTCCGATGGACTCCATCCGGCTGGAACGATGGAGAAGTGAAGAGGGCGAGTAGGCGAGCCAACTCTGCTTGTTTCCTTCATTCCACCTTGCTCAAAAGAGAAACTAAAGACTTAAGGCGACCCAGTCGCAACTTATTACTATGTCAGTGATCTTACGACTACCAGTGTCCTTCTTTAGTCTCAGAAATTAAGTCGTCCGTGGTCGTGATTGAAAGCCGATCACTTTGCTGTAGCAGACGCACTGTAAAAGTAGGACCTGACTTTTTCGGGTTTTATTTTTGGCCAAATTCGGGGGGGTAAATATCGGGTGATATTTTTCATTCGAAAATTCGGGTGTATTCGGGTTACATCCCGTTACGGCATATTCTGTATTCAGGAATTCGGGTGTATTCGGGTGATTTTTTTTTTGTTTAATAAAAATTTGTCTTAACATGGAACTAATGTTTAGCAATGTTATAAAGCTTTATTTTAATGCACGCTTACGAGTGTGCCACGCGACCCGGATGTTTTCGGGTAGATTCGGGTTAAACCCGAATTTCACAGATTTCGTTCGGGGGGTAAATATCGGGCGGATACGGGTTTAACCCTAAAAAGTCAGGCCCTATGTATAAGTAGTAATTTTTGCGAAATTCGCGAGCGCTTTTTTTTTTTTTTTTCTTCGTGAATTTAAAGTTCCGCGAGATATTCGAGCCAAATGTCAGAAAAATACGCGAACGAAATATGTAATAACTTTGACCCATAACGCTGGGCCAACTTATGTACGCCGTTTCTTACGCTATCGCATGCACTGCGTTGCCTTACAAAGCGTTCAGTTCTTCTCCACTGCAAGTGGAGAAGAACTTCACAAATCCTGCGCGGACGTCGGCATCCCGTGGATCATTCAACGGGCGTGTATGGGTTTAAGCACGCTGATCGGCCTTTATAAAAGGCGGTGACAAGAATCCCGGGAGACAGCCGAGATTAACGAATTACCCTAGGGTAATTCGGCAACGACCCAGATGCCGGCGGGAGTAAGGGTCCCCTAATCGCAGCCCTCGCAGTCAGAAGGGCTCTAAAGGAACACAAATGCAACGGGGTATCGCCCAGTTGTGATACCTTTCTGTTAACTTTTTCCCACAAGTTCGAGGTGGAGGGCCAGACTTGTTTTTGCGTTTTTTTTATGCTTGTCAATAAAGAAGAGAGACTATTACCAAGGAATAATGTGCAGCTTGTTCTTAGTTTGATTGGGAGATGTGCGTGCGGGCAGAGAGCAATTAGAGCAGGGGTGCCAAACTCC
The DNA here is from genome assembly GCF_037126465.1 of Ornithodoros turicata. Lineage (NCBI taxonomy): Eukaryota > Metazoa > Arthropoda > Arachnida > Ixodida > Argasidae > Ornithodoros > Ornithodoros turicata. The sequence goes on from NC_088206.1 coordinate 2,251,629, forward strand.
TTCATGTCCGCAGGCCGCATACCACAGCCTTGGGGTAGCCTGCTACCGATATAGATGACACAACACAGAACTTGAGACGACATGAAACGTATTACTCGTTGCTCTCTCACAGGGTCAGCAATCCTTTTTATTTGGTTGTCATTAGGGAACTTGGCACGTCCTGTTTTTGAGTATTGTGGAGTCATTACGCAACTGCAGTCTTAAGGACTGTGGTGAGGTGTTCGTTTGTTAGTTGTGAGCATAACATTTAACTTACTGAGGTTCATCACAGAAAAGGCCTGCTCCCAGACAGATGTCGACACAGTTGTCTCTCGAAGTAAGGCCACGAATTATTGTTAGTAGACGTACGGTAAGTTATACCGAACGTGAAAGGACATCGCACAGCAGGCCAATCAGTTCCATTTGTTAGTCATCGGGTACGCTATCAACAACTGCGGAGAGCGGCGGGCCAAAAAGCTCCGTTTCAAGTTTCCTGCACTCGAAGAATCTTCGCTGGAATTCACTCGGGAGATCGCCAAGCCTGTGACTGAACCAATCTGCTTCTAGTCCCATTGGCGGGCACCAATACTACAAATAAATCGGCAATCTAGGGTTTGCTCAGAAATTTGGTAGGAATGTATTAGTAATACCAATCAAGTAAAAATCATACGCGGGGCCAGGTTTAGAGAGTCATCAGCGAAGACGACGAAAGCGACAGAGAGACAGATGGAAAACTTTACAACTTTAAACATTTTATCATATGATTGAAAAAGGGTGATCATGACCGAAGGCTGAAACACGTTCACTAACTGTCTTTGTGTGAGTTTTGTTGTCTTCGTTGTCGCCATGTGCCAACCAGCCCCGCTCGTCTCCTAGAAAGCCATCGGCTGTTACAGGTGAGTGGCAACAGTTTTCTGTCACTAAGTAACATAAGATAAACTGCACGAGTACAGAGCCCAGTGATAACACCACAACAGTTCATGGAGCTTGGGAGGAATATTTTTTAAATTTTTTCCCGAGCGGCCGCACTGCAACCCCAGGCAATGATGGTGAAGATGATGGTGCTGACACGAATAACCTGTATGAAATGAATGGGTTGTAAATCATGGAGGTTTACCCAGCAAAGTGGTTCGTTGCACTGTAACGAAGTATAGGTGCACTAGAGAACCTTGTCATGCTCCAGCCAGTACTTCTCTACATAAATACACTCCCCTGTCCCCCACTCCTTCCGACTGTCCTCTCTCCATCTGTCCACGTCCGTGCGCCGCTCACAGCCACAGTTGCTTCGCGGTCCTAACGCGGAATTTTTTTTTTTTTTAATAAAGGTTTCGCGGTGTCGCTAATTCGCGTCAGTGCTAGCAGACGACATATCTCGAAACAGCCGCTTTGCAGTTTTTCGCTACGGTCAAACATTCTTCGCCAGATTAATGTTTGTTGGCTTTGATGAAAGTAAAGAAAAATTTAATTTCTACTGCAAGTTTGATGTCTTGATTCGTAATTATCAACACCCGTGTCTCGTTGATGCACCCACCATAGAGGCGCCCACAGTCGCTGTAATCGCATCGGTATCGAAATCATGACTATTCGTTCCCGTTTATACAAGAGCTTGTAGCGTAGGCTCTTATGACTGTATATTCAGCCTTTGCAGTTTTATTCAATATTTATTTAGTCTTCTACAATGGCAAGAAGAGGTGCGGGTGCTAAGCCACGACGAGGGAATGCGCAGAACCCACTAATCGATGTGAGTGTACCGTTTCCGTGCATCGCACATCGCCAGTTTGCTTCACTCACTGCGATGTTTTCTCGTCTTTCTGTTATGTCTCGTTTCGCACGTCAACCGTAACGTGACGCTAAGTCACGTCTTTCGATTCTACACGAGTACAAACGGTACAGATGTTTCGTTTTGAAATTCATGCGTTCTCAGCACAGTCCACACACTCAAACTCATTTTATTGCTTCCCGCGAGCTGATGCTTTTTTCTTCTATAGCCCGAAGCAAGTGATACAGTAATTTGCATGTCAACCGTCCACATAAATCGGTCACAACCGGAAGCCCAACATATCAGTCAGAAGCGCGACAGTCTTGGTCACTGATATGAACTAGAAACGTAATGACAGAAGCATGTACAGGGTGTGTGCAGAAAAACATGACCCGCATGTAGGCACATAGCTTGTTGCCTACCTAACTAACGAACTTCCGGTGGCGCACGATGGCGCATTTATGCGTTCGAAATCTGCAGAAAAATTGTGGAAGCCATACTCAGCTTAAAAAATAAACGGAACAACGAAAACGTCGGCTTCCGTGCATCAGAATAGGGCAACATGGTGGACAACAGGGTGTATGTGAAAGGGCAACACGGTTAACGTAGGAGAGTTGTGTCCAAGTACCGCTAGGGGAGCTATAGGTGCATAAATCGAAACGATGTCCCACATGGATGCTCATCGGCAGTACCCCTAGCGGTGCCTGCACATAACTCTCCTGAGACCGAAATGCACTACCATGCAATGTCATGACCACCCTATTCTAATGCATGGAAGCTCATGTTTTCGCGCCGTTTATTTTTTTACACTGAGTATGCTTTCCAGGATTTTTTTGTAGCTTTCGCACGCGTAAATACGCCGTCGTGCGCCACCGGAAGTTCCTCGGCTAAGTAAACAGCGAGTTACATGTAAAAATGCGGGTCATGTTTTTCTGCACACACCCTGTACATCATGAGCATGCTCACTGATGCTCAGTGTACACGGTGAACGAGTTGAGCATGAGAGAGCAAAGGTGGTGCTGAGCGGGAGATCAGTGAGCAAGAGTCACAAGTGCTCACCCCTGACATACATACAGCATCATTTTTCGTACTTCTATAGCTTGGAATGTTTGACATCCCCAATTTGGATGCTATCGGTGATGACGACGACGACGACGATTGTGATGATGGGGACCTCGAAGCAGAGCTATCAGCACTTCTCGGAGGGCGAGCCCGGGCCCCAAAGAAGAAGCCTGCACCCAAACAGCGTATTTATTGGCACTTTCTCATACTAAATTTTAGCAATGTGCAAGTTTTCCCCAAGTGTGAATTTTGTCCTATCACTTTATCTCGTATCTCAGCACTGGATCTCAATGCAATTCAAAAGATGGCCGCTGCAGTTCAGGACGATGGGCATTCGACGGATGATGATGATGCCAACCTCTCGGATGACCCTGAGCTCATGGTATGTGAGTCTTGCGTGTGTGAGAGAGCTCTTTTTTGAAATGGTCAGAGGGCGTGGATAGTTCAATACACCCTCTTTCAACTACTTAATTTTTTGTTTTGTTTTCAGGCTGAACTCAATAACCTCACCCCATCCGCACACCTGATGAAATCGCCTGAACCACCACAACCTTCTGCTCCTCTGGCTCCACTGAGGTAGGTCGGCAAAGAACCGAGATGTATGCGCGAACAAATAATAATACCTAGTACTGTCCTGAGCTGCAAATATCCGTTGCATGCTGAACACCTGCTGCAGCAATGGGGCAGCGTATCGCCCCTGATGATGAAACTCCCCATTCATCATCTCGAAATAAAGTTGTTGTTTGCTGCACAACATCCTGCTATTGTGTATATCCACAAATGGACGGAAGTGGACAACCCTGTACAGTTGAACCCGTTTGCTACGATCTTCAACATAACGATAACTTCGATACTAGTGCGATCAACTTGTTGGTTCACGACAGTTTGCCCATTGAAGCACGGGTAAACAAAACTTCAATGCAAGAATCGTCACGAAAAGGCAGGCCTTCATATTGATATCGGAATTATCTCGGAAGCCAGTAAAACGTGCAAAGGTCGAGCAGCAAGACTCCATCTTTTATTGAAAACAAAGCGCTTGCAAGAGCCAAATAGCATTGAAGTGAGAGCGCGACTGGGAAGGTGCTCGTGAGAAGTAATGGAGGTTGCTCCCTCTCCACATCGTTCTGTCGCCTTCCCTGTCCCTCACTCGTTCCTGCTGTCCCCTTTCCACCTATCTACCTCCGTACACTGCTCACAGCTACACCTGCTTCGTGGCGCTAACGCGGATTAGTAATAGCAATAACGAGAAAAGTTGTTCTCTCGCCCACAGCTTTTTTTCTGAGTTGTCGTGTGCAACACGACAGTAGCATCTGCACACTGCAAAGCGTTTTTTAATGAGCAGAGGCACACGGTGCCTCGAAACTAAATTGCACGTGCTTCACAAATTTTGTGCTGGCATTCTAGTGCAAGACCTTGTTGGGAACTGCGGGGCCTTCCAAAACGTGCGTTGGCTGATAGTGGTGCATCACCACTCGGGATGTGTCGATGAATCACCGTTGTATAAGGTGTGTTACAGTTAGAGCCTGAAGTTTTAGGGTTTTACCCGATTCTTCTCCGAATTTGCACCCCGAATTGAAGGTTACCTCTTTAGGGTAAAACCCGATTTTTACCTGGCAAATTGCCCTCACTGGGATGTCTGTAGGAATGCATTAATTTACTTGTTTGGCAGAAAAATTCAGTTACATCACCATTTGTACCAAACCACTACAGTTAGTTGAGTAACTGAGCCTGATTTCACCCCGAATTTAGCATACTGGAAGTTTTTTTCACCCGAATTCGCATGAATTTAGTGCACACGTTTATTTACCCGTTGGTGGATGACGACTTATGTGACTATGACAGTGTGATTGGGACAAAATGGACACTGTCGTCGGTCAGGAGGTGTGGAGCCTCACGGTGCATCGGACGTTGTAATTGGAAAAACTTTAATGAAAGTTGACACAAAGCTGCTTCGACTTCGAGCTACCAGCTCCTGTGGCATACTGGTTAAGGTGATCGCTTTCAACGCCGAGACTAAAACTGCACACGGGTTCGAATCCTGCAACCGGCTGTGCTGTCTCAGGGTCTTTCCGAACACTTTCCAGACGAATGTCAGCACAGTTCCCCCTGAAGTCTGCCCAGGACGCATACTAACCCCGCTGTCCCCCACTCCTCCTTGCTGTCCTCTCTCCATCTGTCCTCGTCTGTACATCACTCATAGCCACAGTTGCTTCGCGGTTCTAACATGGAATAAAAAAAAAAAAGAAATCGACATCGAGCTTGTGAAATGTTTTTGTGCTGATGCAGGCATGTTCAGTGGCATTCTCCTCATATTCTTCCTAGAAGTGTGCGAATGTTGAAATTTTCGAATACGAATCGAATACGAATATCTGAAAGATTTTTCTTCGAATATCGAATATCCCGTCATAGGTCTAAGAGTAACAATGAAGCTCCAAAAACTAACATGGTCTCAGTTGTGTCCTGCTGATCCTTAGGAAAATGCCCAGGGACATGCACTTCCAAAGTGCTAAGGAATAAGTAACTAACGTATAGGCTTAGCATGAGGCATACATGCCTATGTGTGCATGTACAGTCAAAATATTTTTACAATGAAACAATGTGCTGTTCTCATGAAGCAAACTGGAAACCATAAAAACAACGTGTACTTCAATACTCGAGCAGATATGGCATGTCATGCTCATGGACATCTGCTCATGATGCTCGGCTCATGGATATCTGTCCGACCGAACGATTTATAAATTACAGGCAAGAATCATTGGGGCCTCCAAAGGCAGCTGGGGAACCAAGCGCAATGAATATGTTACGAGACCGCTTGCAAAACTACAAGGAAGCGGAGGCCGCAGCAAGGACTATAGGCGATAGTTCGAAGGCAAGGCGCTACGGAAGGGCGCTGAAGGTAAGAACTTACTGTGAACTATGTGCAAGCTGTAAAATAGGTTGATAGTCTGAAAACTAACGATATGACTGCAGACACTAGAGGGCATGATGAAAGATGCGCAAGCTGGAACACCCGTAAATGAAGATGATGTTCCGCCGCCCGTCAAAGTGCCGAAACAGCCGTCCGCTTCTTCCGGTGAGAGGTTCGGATGTGAACTGGCCACATTCTGCCGTTCGCATGTTCTGTACTACGTTGGAATACTAAACACACGCAGAACGTTTGGTTTCTCCTCCGAAAATAGCGAGGCAAGACACCCCCTCGGAAGCAGCCCCGAGTCAGACCCCACAACCGAACCTCGATCCTATGGAGGGTCCTTCACCCATAGTGCCTCCGCGGCCTGTTTTGAGGCCGGCCCCTCCTCCTCCTCCTCCTTCATCGAATTGTGAGTGTGTGGTGTTTCGCTCTATCTTTGCAGCATTCTCTGCGCTTAGTGAAATACACTGAAGCACCGGAAAATTTTTGTCTGGTGCCAGCCATTTAGCGGAGAAACGTGTCGTTGTCGCTGAAATCGGAGAAAGATGTGATTAAGTGTCCAGTGGCACCTGATATTGGAAGTTGGTGCGTTTGTGTCGTCTGCTTCGAAAGTTTCGAAGGTGTAAGAAGACTGAAAGTTGGGGTAGCCGGTACGGATCTTTCTTACTGTGTTTCTAAGCTGTCACTGTCATGCGACCGCTGCTCCCTCAGCGTGTCGTGGTGAGGCTGTGCACTTCAACTAAGTGTGGAGCAAACTGTACGTTTGCTTGTGCCAGTTGCTAGGAACGGGAAGAGACATTGGTCTGTAATGAGAAGGCTAACTGCGTACACTGCAGCTGCACTAAGAAGTTATTGTACTTGCTTCGGGAAACACATGATTCATTTTCTTCCTTAGGAAAGAGCCATAGGTAAAAAAAAAAAGAAGAATGAAAAAGTTCATAGCAAGTTGCGTGCAGCTAAATGTAATATAACAAACCTTTGTAACATCTCCTGAGTTGACTGCACGAGGTTGTTTATGAGAGAGAATCGCATACTACACTCTCTACTCTGCAAAAAGAAAAAGAAAAGAAAACGCAAATTCATTGTGCCACATCTGTGGTGTTATGTATGTCCTCATCACACGTCTATTATACACACTCATCTCACTGCTTTTGGGGTAATCGTCTTACTGTATTTACCACTCCGTTTGAACTTCAACCTAATTGATTTTTTCTTCAATAACACTATAGACAGTACAACCATAGACGCTTTTTGAAAAAAAAAAGCAGGTTTTTTGATTCTCACAGCTGAGCTCATTCACTGCTTCGTTTGAACTTGAAATTAGTTCACTTATACTATAGCCGTAGATGCCACCACTAAGAACAATTGTTACTGAAGAAAAATGAAATTTTCTTTTGTACCCTCAGCATCACAGCCAAGTTCGCATGTGCCGGTTGTTCCACCTCGGCCAAAGCCTGTTCCATCCAGCGAGGAATTGGCAGCGTCTCGTAAGTTTGCCGCCTTCAAACAGATTTTCCATAATGAGTAATAATTCTTCTCCATACCATACAGAATCAACGGAGCAGTTGTTAACTATGCGACGCAATCAATATAAGAATGCGGCTGTGCTGGCCAAAAAGCAGGGTGATATCCAGACTGCTCTGAAGTATGTCAAGACTGCTAAGGTTAGCGCTACTGTTGTTTCTACTGGGTGTTGTTTTAGCTGCACCAGATTTTAAAAAAAAGCTTTGAGAGCAGAATAGATGCTGTTTTTGCGCTCGAGTTATACGGAAAGGTGGACATTCTCTCAAAGAAAATATGTAACTACAAGATGACTAATTACTAGTAAGTACCTAACATTCATTCTCTTTAATTAGTGACTTTTGAGCAAAAGTGAGATAGCACAACGGCAGTAAATCCTCGTTGAAAACATTTCTCTCTCTCTTTTTTTTTTTAATCCTGGAAAGAACACGTACGTTGAAATATCCGTGCATAGACGAACGTTGACACGCAAATAAGTCGAAAGCTACGTGCCTAAGAAACGCAATTAATTAAGCCCAATTAATGAACTTTAGTCATCTAGTATATCTACGTGTGTACTCTCTTCGAGAGGATGTCTTTCGTGGTCATCGTCTTGCAGCACCTGGAGGACCTTTTCAGTTGCTGACAGTGAATGTTGTTAACTGTGCTCAGGAGTTTGATGCTGTACTGCATGCGCTGGCCAACGGACAACCTGTGGATTTATCCAAGATGCCACCACCCCCATCCATAGCTGCAAGTGAGTCCTTTGGCTCAAAACCTTTTTTTTTTTTTTTTTCTGTAATCTTTTGAAGGTTTTGTGCATGTAGTAAGTGTTCCAGAAAATCTCTGTTAAGGGAGGTCAGAGGGTGAGGAAAAAGGGTGTTGTCCTGCCGACGTGGTTGTTACTGGGAACGATTGAAATGTGGGTCGAATGATTTCAGCATGATGATACTACATGGAAACATGATTTTAGGAAGTACCTCGATTAATTAACTCCCATGGTGCAAAACATCATGAATAGAACAATGTACTTGAAGGTCGCACCCGGTAGAAACCGTTTTTACCCCAGGGTCTGCCGTGTCGTCAGTCTGGGTAAATGCCGCTAAACCCTGAGAGCGGAACTCGACGACGATTCAAACTTTCACGGATGAACACCAAATACTTTGCGCACGGCACTGCCTGCCCATCTCACGTTAACCTCCAACAAGAGAGGCTTTTTTTTTTCTAACAGAGGGTGGCTACTCTTTCATGTCAAAACCACCTGATTTTACCATGTGTTACAGCTCCTGACATGAAACCTGTTTGTTGGTCGCAGACTTTACAAAAACAAAAAATCCGAAGGTCTAATTATGAACTACACAAATGGTAAGAGCGCACGGAAAAGCAGTGCCAGAAACACAAATGTTCGACAAAGCCGTTGAGTTTTAAAAGATGGTGGTCTTGAAAACCGAAAGCAAATCTCATTACGTTCGAGCGATTATAAGTGTTTTGCAATGCTTTCAGCCAAGTAGTGTCTCAAAAGTGTGAACATGCTGGTGATTAACAACACCATCCTAAGCTATTCAAAAAAAAAAAAAAAAGAAATGCTGAGTGGTGATAAGTCCACAAGGCAGGCCTCTGGGCAGACATCCTATTTCTGCATACCTTTGCTTTTGGTGTAGCATTAAAAAAAAGTTGTTTACAAAGCACGGTGGTTTGTCACAAAATGGCTTGTCAACTTCTGTTTCAGGTTCTTCTTCCCAGCGGAGTTCTTCGACTGTACCTCCGCGTGCCCCTGCAGCTCCTGGCCCTGCAGCCGAGCCTGCTGCTCCCCTTCCACTCTCCTCCACCAGTACACCCACTGCAGTGAAAGATGCACAAGCGCCTTCTGACACTACAGATAGGGGTGAGTACTATGTATGTTATTGAGTCGAGTTGAGTTATGCAATTATTTTAAGCAAACACAGTGTTTCCTATGAGTTTAGTGTCCATTCGGCGCTGCAGTTGATGTTTGTTCCCGTTTATAAAACTATTCCTGCGTGTAAAATTTAATTTTTTAAATGGAAACAATGGAAGGAGGCAGTTTTGAGAGTGATAGCCTCCACAAGCATTTCAGTAAGAACACAGTGCGGTTAACTGTGCATAACTGACAGGAACTAGATGTGCATGTTGCAGAGTGTGTGACTTTGAAGACGCACACGAGAACTAGGAGGCTCTAGATGAAATCCCCCAGATTCATGGCGGGTTGTTCCTGCTACACAGAAAACAAAATTGTTGCACTTTACTTGTAGTAGTCATAATTGAATACTTTATCTCTCACAGATGACCCTGAGTTGTTCAACGCTCCTCCTCCACCAACATCAGTGATGGAAGCTCTCCAGCAGAGACTGAAAAAGTATCAGAGCACAGCCAACGAGGCCAAAGAGAAAGGGCAAGGCAGCAAGGCCAGACGAGTTGATCGTATTGTCAAAGTATGTCGCACGCGATTGGTGCGCGAAGCTTTCACGCTTGACATGAGCATCACCCATTTTCTCTAGCAATATGAAGATGCCATTAAGTTGTACAAGGCTGGAAAACATGTTGATTTTGAGGAGCTGCCAACTCCTCCAGGTGACTCTCATCAACTTCATTTTCCAAAATTGATGTCAAATTCCCGATTGATCTGGAGCGGAGTGCATGTTTCACGGGTTGATCTCGACCAGATTCGCGTGTTTCACGGGTTACTTGCGATAAACTTTCTCTGTGATGAGGTGCTCTTTTTTTTGTTCCATCAAAAATGCTTCGATTCAACTGGAACTCCGACTAAAAACCGTTGTTATGTTCCAGATCTGGTTAGTCTGAACAGTGAACGTTGTGCTGAGGCACCGAGTTTGCTGGATGTGTGCGATGACTTCCACCGGCCTCCCGGTTGATTGAGATTGATTGCTCCCAAGATTGTTTTTCCTGGTGGGTCCAGATGTGACCCCTTTATCTTTGCTTTGTAGCCGATTCATGGACTCCCTCCAGATCGACAAACGGGATTTGCAATAAGTAACGGGACTGATAGCTGATTGCATTAGCGTTTGGTGCGTGATTACATGATACTAGATGTGTTTGGTAATCTTGTGGCCGCCAGGTTTCGGGCCGATACCTGTTCCAAATGAAACTGCGCCTCCGGCAAAGCTGCCAGCTGCACCGCAGCAAACACCTGGGCTAGCTGCCGCTGCCGCTGCAGCGCCACCACCAGCTCCAAGGCCATCTCCCAAGCCGTCTCCAAAGCCGGCTACAGCCCAGTCACCACCGGTGGCAACCCAACCAAAAAAGCCTAGTATGTAGCGTCATCATTGCAATGCTGTTGCTTCTTGTCTTATACAGTGCAGTTCCATAAATTTGAAATCTCTTAATATGAACTTCCGGATAATATACGAACTAACTCTCGGGCCTTGGCATAACCATGTGTATTTCTACTGGGGAAAAAAAAAAATCATTAATCGGAACGTATCGATGTGCACAATGGTCTACTCGAACGAGATTTCCCTGCCGCGCCGGACTGCCGACTACACACCCTTGTTAGCACCCGACTGGCGCGCTGTTGGGACAAAAAATTCAAAATTCAAAATTCCGTGACACCGACTCGTAAATTCTGCGATTTTCTGCTGCGAGCAGTGAATGGCTGCTTGAAATGGGAAGCACTCTACTATCTTGGATAATGTGGGAACGAAAAATATTTTATAAAATTACAGATTCAAAGCACTGTTGTGGCTCAACAATGACATACACGATATCTTGTGTTCTCCTCTGATGCAGTCCATCGCCTGCAATCGTTTTATACCTGCTGAAAGATCCTTCAGCATGTAGAGAGTTTATAGGGACTTTATAGGAAGGAGTTTAGAATACATGCCCTGGGGAAGTTACATCTTTGGGACATTCTTTTTTGTTCCTGGGTTGTAGGCATTATTTGAGAGTCTTTTATTTGAGGCTTTTTGAAGGCAACCTCCCAGACATCAAACCAAAGTTCCCCACTGCCACCGCTAAACTGCACACGGGAGGGACGCCGCCCCTTCCTCAGGCGAAGTATGTACAATAAACTTGGGCTAACGTTATCTTAAGCTAAACTACAATCTGTATTTGCCCTGCAGCGTGGACAATTTCGTAAAGCAGGCTTCACCTCACGCAGGGAAGCGTCAGGTGAAGCCCACTTTCGGGAGGTGTCGTTCGTATTGGGGCAAATAGTCGAATATCCGGCAACCCGAATATTGGGTATTCGATTCTCGAATCGACTACTTCGAGTGATTGATATTCGATTCGAATTCGACAACTCGAATATCCGCATGCCACTAAAAAATAAGGGATTCCTTGAAATTCTTTGCCAAACGAAGGATTCCGCGATTAATACCGAATTCCGCGAAATTTCACTGAATCGCGGAAAACCAAGGGCCTTAACGACATGTATAGAGTTGCGGATGAAGAAATTAACGCTAATGCATTTAACAGATTATTTTCTGCTCTGAGATGTTTTCATGCCTGCCTGCAAATAAATATTCTGAAAAAAATGTGCCTCTTATAGTTCCGCCGTTTATGTTCCACTGCGAATGCGTGGCAAGGCTTAGCGAGTCATGACATGTTCCCGACGCATCAGGCCCTCGTTCAGAGCAGCTCCCTTTAGTTCGAACTCCGCATTTTTAGAACAAATCTTTGGCCCCCTTTGAGCTAGAATTAACGGGATTGCACTGTATCTGTGCCGAAGGTTGCGTAAGGTTTGTGGAAGTAATTGTTCGGTCCACGTTGATAAAATGCCCCATGTTCTAGTGTAAATTTTCACATACGCTGTGGAAAATCACATTTACCTGCTGCAATCAAACCAGCAGTAAGACTGAGTAGTTGTTAGAAAGAGATCCAGACAGGTCCATCTGTTTTGATGACTGCGTTCGAAATAACGATGTGATGTGTCACCGTTTGCGCCAGTGCAGTCAGCTGTTTATTCTTTTATGAACAACAGAACAAAACAAACAATGTTGGTTGCTATGAGAGTCAGCTGGCATGAACACGGGACAGCATGTACATACCTGCTTCAAGCCGGCTGATACGGCAACATCAGTCAGTATTGTTTGTAGCTTCCCTTGTTAAGTGACGCAAAGTCCAGAACCTCGGCACATAAAGTGTTCTTGCCACACGCCACGGGTTTTGTCAACGGACGGGGACGGGTTAGTCATGGGATTAGAAAGGGATTAGAAGGGGATTAGTCATGGGATTAGAAAGTAGTTTCAGCATCTACTCAGTAACTTTGTATCCGCATACCTGCCAATTCTGCCGGATTATCTGGGAGACTCCCGAATTTCGTTCAGTCGCCCGATTGTACGGATGTGCCCTCCAGTATCCCTGAAAATTGGGGCCTTGGGCTTTTTTTCTTCCGTTTTCCTCATTTTTCTTTTTCCCCTCTTACAGTTTATTCCCCCCCCCGCCACGCTTCGAGCAGTATCCCGAATTTTTAGTTTGTCGTGTTGGCAGGTATGTATCCGGAGTCACCGCCATATTATTATGAAATGAAAACTATAGAATACAGCAATGCTCATTGGTGGTGATTCCAAAGACACACTGAAGAGGGGGGAGCTGGTCTGTCCCACCCTTTGCTGTCGAGTGGCATGCCCTGGGTTTTCTAGTGGACTTTTCAGACAGATATCTGCTGTGTTTTTCCTGATGTTTGCTAAGGTTGCATAGTTTCATGTGGCATTTTGTGCAGAAGCAACTATTCAACTGTCTCTGCATAAAAGTGATGCTGTATTTGCAGTGAGGAGGGCTTTATCAATGACCATGGACAAGCAGCTGCAGTTCTTAAAGGAACGCCAGAGACTGTTCCGCGAGGCAGCGCTTGAAGCTAAACGTCGTGGAGATCTGGAACAGGCGAAGGAGTACCTTCGAACGATGAAGGTTGGCAAGCTTGTGTTGACTTCCCCGGTGCTTTTTGAACTGTTACGCGGCAACATTTTATAAGAAATCGCTTAATCAGCAAAAGTGATACGACTTCGTTCGAATTGTGTCATTTGTTTCTGAAATCTGGAACCTCTTTAGAACTTTCCTGGATATGTTCGGGATGTCTTTGGAGACTTTGCCTTGGTGCACATTCAGATTGTGCTCTGTACTGTGACGTTAAAGGTTAAGCTGCAACACTTCATCTCGGGTTATTCCCGGGAAACGTAAAATGCAATTTTTTTCACAGCTGTGAACCTGCATTCCAAGTTTTACGGCAAAGGGGGTAATAGACACACTAGAATAGAAAACCGGCTCCCCGAATACCGGCACTCATGCGGCTAAGATGGCACGCCAGTGAGGAGGCACGAGATAGGTCCCATGCTTACGGCTACCAGCGGGAATGCCCGTAACTCTGACGTCAGAGCTCGATGCGCACCGTATTTTCTCGAATCTAAGACGACCCCCCGGTTCAGGGTACACGACTTTGGAAGAAAGGTAAACAGGGATTGCGTTGCAGCGTAACAGTTTGAGATGATGCACAATACCATTTATTCGTCACCACTTTCTTCGTCACTATCCAGTGATGGCCAGTAGTTAACTACATGTAGTTAAACTACTAGTTAAACTACCTGATTGTAGTTAAAAAGTAGTTATCAACTACTTGTAGAAATGTAGTGTGCAACTACTAGTTAAACTACTATTTCGAGTAGTTAACTACAGTAGTTAGGTTACTGCAGGCGCCAACTACGTACTCCCGATTTTGCCGCAAGCTTTACGGCACGATTGTGCTTCCAACTTTTACCTTGAGCTACAACATTTGCTGAGAACGGAGGTGCAGAGCAATTGTGCCGTGCTTGTGTACTAAATCTTCACTTTTATCGCTGCTTGTGATTCATATTTAGGTGTCCGAGAACACTAAAGAATGGGATTAGGGTTGATGGACAACGTTAAGCAGTTAGAGATGTAGTTAAAATACGTTGCAGTAGTTAAAGAAGTAGTTTTAACTACCTCCCCTCAAAGGTAGTTGAACTACTAGTTAAACTACTCCATCGCGAAGTAGTTAGTAGTTATAGTTAAACTACCGTAGAAGTAGTTAGCGGCCATCGCTGTCACTATCTGCCCAAAGTTCATTGTGCTCCGTTCCGTTCAAAGCGTTACACAAATCATACCTTTGCGTCAGTCGGGCACATGGCACAAAGTGTCCAGAATCCACCGCGCTGGCGTAATTATTGATCTCTCCCGGTTGCTTCAGCCATCTTCTAACATTTGCTTCCGATACTAAAAAACCACCTTGCTGCCGCTAAATTGTTACCGCATGTAGTGGCGAAAGCGATAGTTTTGCGCTCAAATGCAGCAGTGACGACGCCATGACAGTCCATCCCCATTTGCACTGCTTCGTTTGTTTCGCGCTGACTGGCGGTGACAACCACAACACACGGTATCGGTCGCTCCGCGGCCCGTTCCAGTTGCCTGGTCCCGCCTCTACGGCGGCCTCTTCTACGGCGGCCTCTTCTACGGGGAAACGACCCGCGTATAGCGATGGAGACCGCGGTTCCGAGTACTCGTATAACGATGTTGGACGATGCTGCGTGCGGCGATTTCCGCCGCGATAAGATACAGTAGAATCTCGGTGCTACGAATTTCACGGGGTAGCGGAAAAAATTCGTATCATCCGAAATTCACATAAAAAAGAACTAAACCAAAATAAGAATTGAGGCAAGAAAATAGACAGCGACTGTTCATTTTCCAATACTGTCAGTGAAAGGGTAGGTGGTAACGCCTTTTTGTCTCCGTATTTGGCCAATGCTGCTCAAATTCGCGAGATGATTCAAAAGGCCTAGCACGTGCTTTCTACCCGCGAGTCGCGCGACAGTGTTCTAAAGCGAGCTTCTCCTAAAGCACGCAGGCGTTAGGTGAAGCCGACTTGCGAAATGGTGACGGTGTAGTGTTGCCAGAAGTTGTCCCGCAATGTTCTCTGGTTCCCTCCACGAGTTCCGATCGCTGTTTTTCCAAGCCAGTGCGATGTCACACAGCTTCGCGTTTTTTTTTAAGCATCTGTTTCTTTTTCTTTTCCTATACGCGGGGTGGCGCGCGACTTTTCGGGGACGCGCTATTTAGGTCAGCCCTCGTTTAACGATGTACCCCGTACAACGATGGAATTCGCGATTACCGTCAATATCGTTATACGCGGGTTTCACTGTATGACACGCAGAAAAACGTTTCTTTTTCCTCGATGCTCCAGTGTGCAACACAATTAGTGCCTGAAGTTTTAGAGTTTAACATGATTCTTTTCCGGATTTGCACCCAGAATTGAAGGTTGCCTCTTTAGGGTGAATTTAGGGTGAAACCCGATTTTTGCCCAGCAAATTGCCATCATTTAAATGTCTAGGTATTCACACTAGCTTGTTTTGCAGCAAACACAATTACATCATCGTTGGTACCAAACCAGTACTGGACCACGGTTTTAGCATACTGGAAGTTTTTTTCACCCGAATTCACATGAATGTAGAGCACGTTTATTTCCCAGATTTTATCAGGAAAATATATTATTTTATTATATATTAATTATTATCATTAATTATTATTAGTTGTCACTATTAATTATATTACAATAATGGTTTATTTATTATTACAGGGAAGTTTATTATCCTCCCCCCACTTGAATTTGGCAGAAAATATTTCCCGAGAACTTGAGGCTCTAAACACAATGTGTTGATGATGTAGGGAACCACATCTATCAAAGCTTCACAAGCCCTTTAACCTTGTTAAACAATGGTAAATGTCGTTGAGTGTAGAAGGTACCAGCTAACAAGATGAATCCAGAATTTTGCGAATCCGAATCCGAATTCAAGAAAGGTTCTGCGAATCCACGAATCTTTCGAATCTGTTCTTTAAAAACAGTTTAAAAAGCTAAGAAAAAAAAAACTTCCACTGAAAAGTGTTTTGAAGCAGAATATGATAACATTTGTTTAATGGGAAAAAAACTAAACATAATACTTGGTTTATTTAATTTTTTAATTTAATTTATTTAAGTTATAGTTCAGTTTATTTATTCGAAAGATTCGATTCGCCGTTTTGGGCACAGGGATTCAGATTTCCGAATCTCGAATCTCGGAATCGGGGATTCGAGGATTCTCAGATTCGATTCGCACATCCCTGCTTTAAATTGATTTAAGTACCACCATCTGTTCTGTGCCCTGTGCCGTCTGTTTGGGTGTGGTGTTCATGTGTGATGATTGTGTACAGTGCACTGACGTTCATGTGTTTGCCAGGGAATTGACCCAATGATCCAAGCTACAGAGTGCGGCTTGCCAATTAATGCCAGTTCGGTAAGCCAGGTCTGCTAATGTCGCGTACTATACCATTAAAATTGAGTTCCTTAATTGTTGCTGCTAATGTTAGTTTCATTGCCTCCTTTCAAGATTCCAGTGCCCCCTCAATTGCAAGACGATTTTGTCAAGGTAGAAGAATCTGAGTGCGTGCCTCGGCCAGAGCCGAACCAGTGCTCAGACGAAACTGATGAAGAGGAGTTCAGAACACTGGAGCGAGATTTAATCAATCAACATCAGGCAAGTCACGCTGACTGATTGTGAGGTTTCGCAGAAATATTCTAGAGGTGCGCGAATATTGAAATTTTCTAATACGAATAGAATACGAATATCTGCAAAATTGTCCCTTGAATATGAAATTTAGTATCGAATTTATTACGTTGTAGGATAAAGGCTTCTAAGAGGAACAGTTAAGCCATGAAAACAAGTACGAGCATGATGACTTGTATTCTGCTGATCATTAGAAAAATGCCCCAAGTGCTGATAAGGAATACTACGTATTAATGTATTGGCTTCGCATAGGGCATACATACATGCCTATATGCACATGTACAGTAAAATTATTTTTACCATGAAACAATGCGCTGTTCTCATGAAGCAAGCTGAAAATCGTAAAATGCACTTCAAAAATCTTTCATGAACAGTGAGCACCTGTGTTGGCATTGTAAGTGCTGGTGAAACAGACAGAATGGAAGTAAACGATGTTCAGAATGTGGGATGGTTTAGTGATGAGCACATCTCAGAAGGAAAATGAAGGTGGCAAGTGCTCTCTTCTAGCTTGCACTGACAATACATTCCGTATTTGTCGTGTAGGCGAGAAACTGCACGGTCTCGCTGTGCTGTCAGATGTGAGGCGATGGTTCCTGAAGGTAATGCATAGTTTGGAACAGCCTCATTGATTAGCGCAGTAAAACTGCGATCCTCGACGATGTTGTATGGCTGTAACTAGAGTTAGTGTAGTTTCGTATGACTTTGCAGCATTAATTGTCATCCTTGTTGGCACTTTAACATAGGGTCGCACAGTGCCGGAGTTGGAGAAACTACCTATATCGAAATATGATAGTAACGAAAATCTCATGTCTCACTCCTCGATTACCACCATCATCACACGTGATCATGATTCTGTTATATATCGCTGACTACCACAAATCGAAACCGAAAAAACACATTTGAGACGTGGGTTTTCTGTGCATGCAATGGCACTGTGAACAGCGGTGTTCAGCTCAATGCTAACAACATTTCAATATGTGACCGGAATTTCACCGCACTGTAGGCCTAACACGAATGTTCAGAGTTCGTTAGCAATCCACTAAAGCCGCGACTGTGCTGATGATGCATGATTTAGCGTGCCGCGGTTTCGCGTTTGGCTTGGGCAGACTTTAACATGGCAGCTGCGCGGAACCGCGTACTAGTTGTAGTTAGGAATATTTGAAAACTTCAAATATGAAATTTTCGAATACGAATATTGCAAGTGTTTGATTCGTATTAGAAATTTCGAATATTCGCGCACCTCTAAGATATTCATTTTCGACCTCATGTTTGAGTTGGGCAATGTGTTGCAAATTCTTTTGAACACCTTCTTCAGGTGAATTGCTCCTATAGTTTCAATATATGCAATCCTGAACATGTACAGATGCGCATGTATCACGTACATGCACTTTTCCGTCATTTCACAGCACAACATGTGTATCAAATATGAACGCAGCAACCATGTTTTTTGTATTTATAATTATTGCAGTCACTTATAGTTATTTTCATTGTTTATTTTATTGTTTTATTTTAACTTCATAATATCTTGTAATTTATTCCTCGCATAGTGCCACCTGGGAAAACTAAATTGTTCTGCTTCACCTCTACATAATTGTTTTTGTGGCTTTCTTCCAAATTGTAGATGTGCATTGACACCAAGGACCACTTCTTTAAGCTTGGAGATGTTGCTTCTGGAACTAAGTAAGTGAATTTTAATTACCTCGCAAATGTCTGAAAATTTGATTTGAATGAATTTGAATGCGCTTTGCGCTTTCAAGAAGGAAGTTGAGGTTTTTTTCTTTCTGGGGGGGCATCAGGCTGGATTTTTCAGCTGCCTTGTGTGGCGACTTTAATTTGGCAAAATTATTTGATCGGACCTCGTTGGAACTGCCAAACATACGTAGAAAAATACCCTGCCAACCCCTCCAGCAAGTTCAAGGACCCACCACCACCGGAAGGGCTCCTACCGTGGACCCTCCTTTCCCTCATAGCTTTCCCTTTCCCACACTTAACACTCACCTGTTGTCACCCCTTAGTCCCGTTAAAGACTGCTCCGCTTGCATAGCATCGTCTTCCTCCAGTTGGTGCTACTACATCCCCTTGCTTCTGATTTTCTGGAAAGCGTGTTGCACTTTTCGTCTACAGATGCATGTCTGCAGGCTCCAAGTGAGCTCCAATCGTATCAGAGTTCTTGAATTCACTGAACGGCGAATCACAGTAGCAGACGCATTTTGACTATTTATAGACCATGATGTTTTAGGGTTAAACCCGATTTTTCCCCCGAATTTGCACCCCGAATTGAGGTTCACCTATCTAGGGTTAAACCCGATTTCTACCTGCAAAACTGCACCTAGGCTAGGCACCTCAAGGCATCGACGTACTAGTTTCTCACAAAATATGCGACTGCCCCTTACTTCTGGCACTCTGAATAAACGGTACGGTGAACGTTTATTCTACGATAATGCCCAATTTCTCCCCGAACTCAGTGTGATGGTAATTTTTTCTGCCCGAATTTGCGTGAATTTTCGACATCAATTTATTGACCCGATTTCTACCCCCCGAATTTGGAAAAATATAGAACCCAAAAACTTCAGGGTCTAACTATTTATGTCCACTATCACACTCGATGTGTTCGACAGTGATCAGTCCATCTGTGTACCTACACATAGGCCTTTGGTGGATGGATCACAAACATGCGGGTTCAGCGAGCTCTTCCTTTTGAGAGGGAGCCACACGAGACAA
Organism: Ornithodoros turicata; assembly: GCF_037126465.1. NCBI lineage: Eukaryota > Metazoa > Arthropoda > Arachnida > Ixodida > Argasidae > Ornithodoros > Ornithodoros turicata. Next base: position 2,271,088 of record NC_088206.1, read on the forward strand.
TGCAAACACAAACTGCTATGACACCACAGCGGCTGGGTAGTCATGTGAATGACTTCGCAGCCTGCTGCTATTGGATATTACGACGCACCTACACTGAAAGGAAATGCAGAACGCGTGTGACACACAGCTGCCTGTTGGATGGACACGTTTGGACCTGTTAAGTTAGAGAACCTGATTGCTAGGCTTGGAAGGGGACACTGTTCTCAACCAGTTTGAAAGGGATGCACAACTCTACATTGTCTTTCCTCGAAACGCAGGTTCGAAAAATTAGCTCAAGAAGTGCATCAAGACCTGCTGGTTGTGAGAAACCTTTGGAAAAGGCGAGACCATTTGCCAAAGTTCCACTATGAGGCTCGCGTCTTTTCCGTTGTCAGGTGTGTAAGACCTCGTGTGACTGTTTTGGGGACAGGGCTAGATTGGGTGCGTATGTGCACGTGCACGTGTGCCATGTGATGTGTCATACATGTGCAGTTTGTGATGTTTTTTTTTTTGGACATCCTCTATGAGATTGGGCATTAATTGCTGTGGTGCGATGCGTGCAGGTCTCATCCAGATCTTGGTGGCAACGAGCTCGAAGTGACAGTAATTCGGGGTGTGAACCTTCCAGGTAAGAAAACCGTTTCTCCTATTCCTCTTCGAAAGGCCTAACGACAAGGCAGGTCCTCGTGAGCAGACTGAAAATGCTTTACGGCACAATAAAATGTACGGTTGTGCCCTCGCAAGAACCTTAAACACGCAGCTAGTAAGGATTGCACACATGTTCAACTAGCCAACGAGAGACACCCTTTGAGTTGAGGACAGCGGCGTAGCCAGAAAAATATTTTGGGAGATGATCTGCAGGGACTTAACACGGGGGAGGGAATTTCACCCTCATTCCCCTCTCCCGGATGCACTTCCAAAGGTACGATTTTGGCCGTGGGGGTGAACCCTCAGGACTGGTTGGGGACATGGTAGAGTACAATCTTCGGTTGTTGTAAGTCAAATTGATGATTATCTCATCTTCATTTAATCAATCTTCGGTTAACAACCAAATTTGTTAAAATTTTTGTGAAAATAGAAACATTTACTTAATGATCTTGCAACTATCTGTGTTGACGTCCCCAGTAGTGTCCCGTGTGTTGATGTCCCATCCCCAAAATTCAGCACAAACCCATTGACTGAAAACTATAAATACGGGACAGAAGTGTTCACGCAATCCATCTGACGTGGTTCGATGTACATGTGTGTAATCCTTTTTCACTTTAGTACTTCCTTCTAGTTTGTGATGTAGATTTTTAAAAAAATGGCACATAAAAGATGTACAGTAAATTTTGTATTGCTCTGACGATCCTGTGCCAAGCACTGCTTGCTAGGTGTTGTCTTTTCGTCCGGCAGCTGGGGGATCCAAAACTAGGTCGCACGCCGTCGATGACAACTCCTGTTGGTCTGGTATCTCTCGCTGCAAGATCTGGCATCCCTGGACATACTGTGGTTGTTTTCTAGGTTGTTTTATTGCTATTCTATATTTATGTCGGTGGAATCTCGACGAGACATTTGCAATGTGACATTCTGTGGCTGTGCATGAGGTGACGCACATCGGTGATGGGGCTGTCCCCGTGAGGATGGATAAACTTTTTTGAGACGTCGGAATTCTCAATCACTTCTGATTTTACAGAGATGTTTTTATCTTTTTACATCTACTTTTCACTCTTCACACACCTAACCTACCCTAAGCTAACCTAACCTAACCTAACCTAACATGACCAGACCAGACCCAACCTAACCCAACCTAACTTACCTGAAAACCTTATGTATGTACGTGAAAAAGGCCTGCATCTGCCATGAATGCACTTTGGCTGAATCTGTGTCCTCGTGATTCCACAGTATTTCTACAGGCGCATTATGGCCTTTGTAGCTGATGCGCCAATAAAACCCGAATCAAATCAAATCAAAGTATTTCTACAGTTTTTAGGGATGCTAGCAAACCTGTACGCTAGTTTTGTTCTGTAACCAGAGCCAGATGTTTTTGGAGTGTATTTTTGTAAAACTTTTGTATACGTATTTTGTAAAACGTGGTGGAGTCAGGTGAAATTTCTTTATTCCTTTTTCTTCTTCTTTGGGTTAATAAAAAAAAATGGACGTTCATTCTCAATTACAATGGGTAAATATAGCGAGAAACTCTGATGATATCGTGTTAAACCTCAAAAACATCTGGCTCTATCTGTAACGTGGTTCCGCTAAACGAGTGGGGCTGTGTGAGAGACAATGTATTTACAAATGCTCGTTGTTTTATTCTGTTAGGGAAACCAGACGATTTAGACTCCTACGTCATCGTCACATTTCCATTTCCAAGTGTGAGTAATCTTTTCTTTCTTCCTCGTTTGATATTAGTGTAAGCCACGGAGTGGGAAAGACGGGAGATAAATCTGCGCTCTCTCCCACGACCGGATAAAGTCAGTAGGGTGTAACCGGAGGGCTACGCCATCTGTAGGGCAAAGCGGGAAGATTTTGTTGTCGTGTGATGCTGGTGGCAGTCATTGGCTGCTCCACCCGTTCTCTGTTGCCGCCCTCCCTGCTTGGCATGCCTGCTCGTCGCCGTAACACGTCGTCTGCTCATCTGAGCGGGCAGAGCGGTCTCGCTTCTCGTTGACAGCGGGAAACAAAGCGCGCCCTGCAGCTCGCACCCGGATATATGTTGTAAATACAACCATCATACAGTTTCTTACTAGATTTCTATCTGTTAAGTAAGCTCTCTGTCTCCTTAAAGCTCTAAAAGTCAGTTTCTACGCAAAAGTGTTAGGCGCCGCGATGCGTCGGAAACCGCCTTTCTCCCTCTCCGAAATTGACTTTATCTGGCCGTGCTCCGTCGCTTGCTTCTTTCTTACTCCGTGGTGCAAGCCATGGAGTGAAGAAGACTAGCAGTGTCTCTATACCATACAGCACCAACAGAATAGCGTGCTGAACATACTTCAAAGGAGCAGTGAGAACCCGCTTTTATAATGAAAGATGAAAGTCACTGAAAAGGTTAGCCAGCTGTAGGACTCGAACCCACATCTTCTGGATTGCCGGTCCGCTTTTATAATTTTTTTGTTTTGGTTTTGGCTGCTGCGAATTGTGCAACAAATAACGATGATTTCACTTGACGTCTATCAAGAGATGTCTTTGATCTTGACACTCTCTAGAAACCTCTTAACTTCTGATGAGATCTTGCAAGTGAGCGAGTGATTTTGACGTTATTCGTGACATGCGGAGCACACTGTAAGTAGTAGTCAATGAGTCAGTAGTCAATAGTCAGTAGTCAATGAGTAGCAGTCAGTAAGTACTAGTGAATGAAGCAGGGCTCTGAGCAATGCTAGATGTCACAACATAAACAATGAGACTTGGTCGAGGCAGGACCAAACGTCATTTCTTTGCTCCTTTGAAGTTGTGTGTTACGTGTGTCAGAATTATATTGTACTCTTCATTTGATTGACTGGGCTTTCAAAGATATGCGAAAATTATCCAACAGCTAATGAAGGAAAAGGAACACACATTATATAACAAAGCTCATCATAGACTCAAAAATTTACTTTCCATTCTACTACGTTCCATGCTATTATGCCACATATTTTCCTTTTTTCCCTTTTTTTTAAGGATGAGCCACAAACTTCAAGGACAAAAACGGTCAAGGATACAAACAACCCAGGTATGTTACTGTCATCTTGAGAGCCAAATAGTTTTACAGTCTTATTTACCCGAATTTTTCAACATCTGTCTTTATTGGTATTCCAGAGTATGATGATACATTCAAGTACGAAATCAATCGAAAGTCACGAGGCTTTGCAAGAGTGATCAAACGTCATCCAATCAAGTTTGAGATTTGGTCAAAGCGGTAAGTGTACGGTGCGGGACAAAAGTTTACGGAACATGCTCCGGCGCATTCCTCCCTCAGAGTGACGCACTAGCAGCAAGTAGGACCGTACAGACTTGCAAACAGGTGCGTAGGTAACCCAGTCACCTGTTTGCAAGTCCGTACGGTGCCATTCGCTGGTAGTGTGTCACTCTGAAGGGAAAAATGCGCTGGAGCGTGTTTCGTAAACTTAGTCATGTTCAACAATTTTATTTTGTAGCACAGTTACCCACTGATTCTTTGCTCTTTCTATGCTTTACATATATTTTATGCCAACGTTTACCTTAAACTAAACTCACACAGTCCCACTCTTGTCGCTAATTTCAGAGGATTCCTAAGGAGTGACGCCATGATCGGGCAGGTGATGGTGAAATTTGAAGAACTAGAGTCAAACTGTGAGATACATGACAGCTTTGATGTAAGTTATCAAGTTTGTGGCCATATTCTTTGCGATGTAGCTGTTTTTATTTTAGGATATATAAGGTGGCCAGTCGTATCACGATTAAGTCCGAAAGAAATCCCCACGATATTTATCCTGCACCGAACAGCAGTAGGACAAATAAAAAAATGTGTCTTAACATATTGTGTACCTAAGCCAGCGTGCATCGTAGTCATCTCTGTGTCCACGTGGAACTTCCATCAGTGGAACTTCCATCGGATAGAAAATGTGCCAGCTAGCACTTAAGGCGCTGACTGTGAACTAGTATGACATCATGGGGTATGCCCAATGCTCCTCAAAGGTCCATTTCCATCTCCTCACCACAGCTGCTTGCTGTCTTCCAATGTGCAATGCTGCTCTTTCGAAAATTCGTGCAAGTGCATAGTGTTTACTGAGGGCATTTATGCTCTGCATGCTTAGTCTTTAAGCGAGGTGTTGGTTTGTAATACGAAATAAAATTAGAGGTGGGCGAATAGCGGATTTCAGGACCGAATCGAATCGCATCGAATTCAAATATTTTTCGAATCATTAACGAATAATTATTTTGCCTGCACCAACAAGTCCACTAATGCAGTGTCACAGCAGCATAATCGTGCTTCTTAAATTTGCATCTTAAATGGGATGCTGCAAGAACTGGTTAGGCATAGGCTTTATTACTTCAGGTCTTCATGCAGGAACACCAACTGTTCAACGTGTTCGGGCAACAAAGATTGCCGTATTGTGGACACAGTATGGCCGCGAATTGGGGGAATTGGGCTTCACCTAACTCTTGGATGAAATGAGGCGAAGCCCACTTGCAGAATGGCGATCGCGATACCTCGCTTCAGTACTATTCGAAAAATTATTCAAACTTTTGAATACTTTTCGAATATGACTATTCGATTCGAAACGCACTTCGAATTATGAATTATTCGAACAATTATTCGAAATTACGAACATTCGCACACCTCTAAAAACAAGTACCATTTTTGTGGCCCGTGGTGGCACTTCAAGCGCATGCGGTATATCTCTAAGACAGTAGGAATTTCACTTCTCAGGTCTACGACGGCAAGAAACCAACAGGAGGCAAGTTGGAAGTCAGAATTAGAGTCCGAGAGCCATTCGTCTCAAAGAAGGTGGAAGAAATTAAGCAGCGGTGGTTGGTCATCGGCAGCTAGGTGCAATAGTGTTTCTAATCTCACTGAACTGTAAAATTTTCAATTGCAATTCAGAGCTGCTGCAAGCATCATGATGACATCAGGTTTTTTGTATTGCAAGATGTATATTTTTTCTATAATCACTTAACTGCTGACTCATCGACAAGTCTATGGCAGCGTAAATCAATTATATGCAGCTTTGTCTCCGGCTTATGGAAGCTCGCTGTGCAATGTTAAAAGTGGGATAGTCTCAAAGTCTATTAGTAGAAGCTCGCTATCTGATGTTTGAAAACGGCATAGTCTCGAAGGCTGTATATTATAGTCAGACTAAGGACATAAGGCTTGCATATTTTACGATACTGTCACCAATTTTATCTTTGTGCCTGATGCTACATTTGATGCACCTCCAATTTATTGAAATACTCCACAGGTGCTTGTCTGATGTGTGTATATATTTGAATAGTGTTACTTTTATTTTTGGTTTTCATAGCATCCGATAGTGACAGGAAACAACACACCCGCTCATAACCTGAACAAATTTGGAATGGGGATAGGTACATGTATTACGAAGTGTAGAATCAAATACATAGAGAAAAGGAATGAAGAAAAAATAAAATATGTTCATTACATTAGTAATACAAATACGTGCCTCACCACCCACATGAGCACAGTAATTGGTCCAGTGGTAGACGAGACGTGAAAGAGAAACCGTTTTTCAAATCTCGTTTTTCGTTGCACTGATCACTGATTCAAGTGGGCTTCAACTCCAACCAACAAATTTCCTGTGTCTCGGTGAGGGAGAAACAAGAGGAGATGTGAGTTCCGCTTTAATTCCACCCAAAGAAATGACACGGTTTTTGAGTTTTACACAGCCTAAGACAAGTGCAAGGTTTAAACAGCGTTGGGCAAAAGATGCATGGTAGAGTCGCTGAAGTTTTCATCGGACTGGCTGCGACGTGCATTGTACCGTGGGATTTTGATGGTACACCTGCTGGTAACACGGTCGCAAATGCACACGGCCAGCAGCATGATGAGAGAGACGGACAATGAGAAGGCAACCACTTCAAACGTGCTGCTGCGTTCCTGCGTTGCTGATGTTGCATTTAATTGTAAGGCTTCTTTCAGTGACATGAACTGGCTTCTGTCGTGGAGGCTGCCACCAGGGGGACTCAGTTTTCTGCAACGACATTATGTTGCAGAAATTAATGGGAATTGGAGGCAAGCTGTTAGGCCAGGCTTGCTGGAAAATGTTTATGGTTAGTATGAATTAGAATCGAATAATGCTGTCAAAGCATTTACGTCACAACATGACCATGTTTGTGACAGATGCCACGGCACTTGGTCTGTGCACCAAAATCTTGACACTCGTCTAAGGAACTTGCATCGTGCCACCAAGATGTTAACATGCTTGCATCGATAGACTGCCGTGCAGTTGTGCATATATAAAGAAAGAACAGCTACGATCGCATTTCCTCCATTCGAGTGCATTAGATTTGATTAATACATAGGACGCTAAGGAATTGTCTGCAGGAGCTCTTTAAACCAATTGGCATTGGGTCATATCTGGCTCCGCAAGAAGCCAACATTACCTTACTGCAGTGAGGACATTTCCTGCAGTTCAGAGCCCTCTTGTGCTGCAAATTTTGGGCAGTTTGCAATTTTGTTATATGGTTCATCATCGGCATTATTGTAACACACAATGCCGAAGTGTACTTGACAGGTTATGTACTTGTACTTGTACAGTTTAGTTGAAGGTTTTGTCCCTCTGATTGGTCACGAAGTGCCTACTTGCAGGTGTTGATTCGTTGAAACTCCTACTTGCAGGGCGGATTGAATCCATGATCTAACCTAACCTAACATGTCAAAGGCATGCCCTGTGTAAGGGCCCTGAGGGTAATGATTAAATAAATTAAATAAAATGTGTAGGTAGACATACTTAAAGGGATTATCGAGAAGGGTCTCTTGCACAGCCAGGGCCTTCTCGCCGTACACTTTTTGTGCCAGCGCATCAGCCAAATCTCGCCGTCCAAGCTCCTGCAGGCGCATCAGCAAGACTTGAAAGGTTGAGTTTGGGCCCCTGTGGTTATTCCAGTGCTCCAGTAGTCGAAAGCAGGAGATGGATTTTGGCTCATTCTCTCCTGGAACATATTTGTCCAGTGTCATTTAGTTGGAAAGCTGGAGATACTACAGGGGCACCATGTTACTGAACTTGCAGAGGTTCTCATACCTGGTGCCACAGCCATACCTGCCAACTCTCCCGATTCATCCGGGAGACTCCCAGATTCGGACCGGTTTGTACGATTGTACGGCCGAGAAGCAAAACTCCCGGAAAATGCAGTTTCCCTCTCTATATCTCAAACGCCTACTTTTTCTCTGGGCACACAGACGCAAACGGCAATCTAATAGCAATCCAATTGCCATCGGCATCGCTGCCGCTTCCCGGGGTTCTGGTCATGGTTCTAGTTCTAGCACTTCTAGTTTCCGGGCATTTCCTCATTATTTTCGGGCGACAAAGGTGCCTTTGCACTAGCTGTTTCGACCTTGCGTACCTCGCAAAGAGAACAGAGACATAGTGTTGTGTCCTCACGTTCTTTTGAGAAAGTGTCATAGCCTTGTCACAGCTTGACACCGAGATAGTTTCTTGGAGAGGGCAAAGTCTGTTGCTGCAAAACTTGTGCCCGATGAGCCTGCTGGGGTGAAGTGTATAAAAGTGAATAGTGAATAAAAGCCACCCAACAACGGCTTTCTCCTCTCCAGTCGCGCTCTCAGTTGAGCTCTCAGTTCGTCCTCCTCTGTGTGTGTGTGTGTGTGTGTGTTTTCTGAACGGTGTGCCTGCCTTCACGTTATTGTTGAAGGGGGGGGGAGGGGGATTGTGCATAATGGGTCGACCACATTTTGGGGACTGTGTGAAAGCGTCCGAGAACAACCCAGAGACTCTCCCCAACCTCGGCCCAGATAACCGACTCCGTGCCACGGCGCGCATCGCTGTACCTGTAGGAGTGCTCAGGAGCACGGAGTTGCCGTCGTCCGAGCGCATCGCTTCGACCAGTCGCCTGCAGTGCGTCATGGTGAGGCTATCAGCAACAAGCCGCAGCTGGCCTTCGTTTAGGTCTGTTGTCCTCGTGGAGCAGTGCCGCAGGAGCACAACTTGCAGAAGCAGGAGCCCCAAAGCCCTGCACATCGGTGAACAGCTTTCTTCTTACGTTCTCGCGAGTAATCTACCTCTTCGTCTACGTCATTCTCTCATGGTGTGCAGAAAATCTATGCCTGCAGCGCGGCGAAGTAGTGACTACCGTGCGAACCAAACCTCCGTTTCCGTACTAGAGCACTCCACGTGAATTCACAGACCCGACCACTGTGGCGTCGCTTATGACAGCAGTTGTCTCGCGGCGTAGGGCCCCGAATTGTTATTACTACTGCACGTGGCTAGATTAATCGTCCATCGGTGGATCCGACGGAAACGCGTTGGCATTAAAACTTGAAACCGCTTTGGGAACTCCCATCAGAACGCTACACAACCCTTCACACGACCCTACACAACGCTAACGTAAGACAGCATTCGCAGCCAAACTAGCCTTTCGGGCACTCCGATTCAGCTTGGCGGCGCCGTCTCGCAGCCTTCTTTCGCCGCTGCTCCACCGCACAGCTTTCATAACCCATGGCGCGCTCACGCATACACATCTGAACCTGTCGTCCACCACTGCGGCACGCTGCACTGCAGAGTGCCGACTCGCCGGCGCCATGAACGCGTCGCACTCTGCACGCGCCCTCTCCACTCACCGCGCATGCACGCCGCGCCGTGGCTACAGACGGACCACGCCGCGATTCCTGCGCAAGCGAGGACTATAATGCTGACGCATTAATAAATTACATTTAAGGAGTATATGGGTATGTTTTCTCCTGAAAGTAAACTATTATTTAATTTGTTTTTCATTAAACAAAGATATCAAACTTCATTTCAAAACAGTTCTCATTGGAGATTCATAATATTCGTGGATTCGCAGAACCTTCCTTGGTTTCGGATTCGGAAAATTCTGGATTCGTCCCATCTCTATTATTTTTCATCATGGATAGACAGCACAGGGGTGGCATCCAGTGTATTAATTGCTCCGTAGCCGATGCGATGTACCTAAACTAAGGAGAAATGGGCTACCGTGTTGCGGAAGAAGCACCGTATAGTTTACGCTGGCAAAATACGTCCATCTCTTGACATTATAGCGACGGAAATATGCCGGTAAGCTGCAAAACGACACGTAAACAAAGTGACATGACCTCAAAATGACGTTTTCTATGACGCGCGACCAGGACAAGATGGCAGTTTTGCCAATAGCACCCGCTTGAGGGTAGTTACAACAATGGCGGGTTTGTGTCACCCCTGTGGGCGCAGCAGATGGCAGAGCTGAACTTCGGTGCACACCGGGCACAGTTACACAGATTTTAGGTATACCATAAATGTCCAGGGGGGATGCTGGGTCGATTGGGAAGAGATTGCGATGCAATCACAATCACAATCAATGCACTCTCGGAGAGAGTATGGACCAACTCTCTCCAAGTACCTAGAGGGTGACTAATTACCTAAAATTCACTAATTAACTCTTTCATTAACGAATTTCGGGTAAAAGCGAAATAGGAGAATGAGCGACTATCCTCGTTGAAAGCCATCCTATCTTATAAAAATCCCGAAACTAGCACGTGCCGTGAAGTATCCATCGTCGAATTTCGCTATGCCAGTGCTTCCCAAACTCTGTTAAACTGCGACCCGTCAAAAATCTAAGATATCGCTTCGCGACCCCAGGCTTTTCGATTTCAATGTATGAACACAGAGTGAACCAGCTGGGCTAGAAACCATCGCGCAAAACAATACATAAAGAGTGAAAGAGAACAGAAAGAAAAGGAGACGCATGCCAGCACAAATGTGTGTTCCTATTATTACTAAAGTGAGTTTGTTTGTTAGACCTCGGGGCGCGCTACCACGAGCTTTTTTTGTGACGCAGAATAGTGTGCAGAGCAGGGTTGCGGAATGGGATCACGCATTCCATTCCAATGGGTTGCGGGCCTCGCACTAGTGAAGCCAAAATCTCCATTTTATTTTTTCTTGAAACCAAACCAAACCATCGCCCTTGACCGTGGGGCACCCAGACCATTCCATTCCAATTCCATTCCGCCTGCGAAAAAATGCCTAATTCCATTCCCATTCCATTCCACTCCCAGGATAGTTTCCGCCATTCCATTCCAATTCCATTCCGGGCTCTGATAAATCTGGAATGATTCCGGAATCATTCCAACCCCGCAGTGGCAACTCCGCAACCCTGATGCAGAGCATCGTCTAGGGACATGTTTTCTTCTTCTTCTATTCCTTTTTTTTTTTTTTTTCATGTAGCCCAGCCGTTTCGCTACCCCTTGCTGAATCTGTCACGACTCCTCAACCCACAGTTTGGGAAACACTGAACATGTTTCCTGTTTCAGGTCTATACATTGTCAATGAGACCGCCGGCACTTCAGCCATTTCATCTCGATCGTTATAACGACTTCGAGAGCGGGACCATCATGTGAATGGCCTGCTTTTCTTAGCAGTCGAGGGAAACCATTGTGGTGAGGTAGATCAGCACCGTCTGTCTATACGTGGATGCTGTAAAGAACCCGTATACGTGCTCGAGGAAATCGATAAAGGCAACAGCAGCGGGGCAGCACCCGGCCGCTGATTTTGCCACCATATTCAAAGAGTGCGCTGAACAAGGGACACACGTGGCTGTCTTCCTAGTGCTTGAAAACATTTGTACTTTCCGCTCATGGACGCAGGATTGTCGTAAGAATGCATGCTCGCGACAGTCACTGATGCTTTTTGCCATGTGCGTCAAGGAAACGCATTGAAGCTTTGAACATGTCCCCGGCGTTATGTCCCTGACCCGGCAGAACAGTACGAACCTTTCAACTGGCGTTGTATTTTCCAAGTGCACGAAAGTTCTCGCTGCATATGTGATTTTGCGAGAACCTAACGCCGTTTCGTTTACAGAAGGAACAGTGATTTCAGTGGTGGGGCCCCCCTTTTGGTGGGGGCACCGGGGCCTATACGCCCCGTCTGCCCCCTTAAATCCGGCACTGCTTCTGGGTTTATTCAGAACTGATGCCGGTCGCGGAAGGTGACTGGATCGGAGAATCATCGAGCAGAGCTCCTCGGTCGTGAAGGAGCCCACATTTGACGGAGAACCCACAGCTGCTCGTTTGTGAGCTGCTTGTTATTATCGCTCATGTTGATGGGCTTTGATTTCTCCCATATTGGAGAGCACGTTTATCGGGTGAACATTGTACGTTGATGGCTACATAGAGTCCACGTTTGTGCAAAGAGATACTTTTTGTGGTACGGCTTTTCTGTCATTGCAGGGGTCCTCGTTCTTTCTATAGGCTCCGCCTTAACTACTGCCAAGGAATGCAGCCGTAATTCTGCCGGCGCTGATTCGATGAAGGTGACTGTGTTCTTTGCACTTTCGTGCATAGCCGAGATACCGCTGGGATTAAGTAAGTGTAACCTTGCACCTAACTTCAGCTTTCGCAGGCGACGAGATATTTGTTATTGGAAATCTACGATGGGGGTAGAACTTTAATGTGGTTCTTGAAAAAAGTGGTTATTTTAAAAGCAGGATGTAACAGTTGCGACTACCATGTGGAGAGGGAAGTAATACTAGTCTTCTGACTGTGAGACTTAAATTTGAAGCAAGTATAAAAGACAGAAAAAGTCGGGACATACTATTTAGCTCGGTCTATCTGTCTGTCGAGATATGAATATAACGTTGAACGGACGTCAATAGGGAACATCATGGAGATAGAGCTCGTGCTATGCCAGTATTATAGTCTCATAGGGTTGACCTCGGCCTTCAGACGAGGCTGCGCCGTGGTAGTTAATTGTCTAGAAACTAGTTCCAACTATTTCTCACTTACTTGGAACTACAGCTGAAACAAGACATAAGAAGTTGAACTGCGTGTACTTACTTTAACTACTGCCCATTAACAGCGCTCGTATTATCTGCTATCTCACTCTGTTACTGTGATATTTCGCTACGTGTTTCTTCGTTGCCATTTTCATCATCTAACGGTCTCACTTTATCTCTTCTGCATTGAACACAGACGACATCATTCCAAAAGGTAAGGACGCCTTCGTCAATTAGTGCTCGTGGAAAGTATTTGTTTACAGTGAATTGTGCATGAAATGTAAGCAGTGGAAACATTCCTAGTCCTTTTCGCTTCACAATGATCGATACATTTTATTTCTAGATTATGACGATATCACCGATGGTACGTTGCTTTCTCGCAAATTTCTCACAGTTTCACGTTTACGAAATACCTCGTTACAATATCTTGTTATATTCCACAGCGGAAACTGTACGCGTACTCGCACACAGCGGATATAGGTCTCCTTTCGGTGAGTCACGCCCACTTTGTTGATGTCCAATAGTAAGGCAGCATTACGGCCGACGTCATATTTCAGTTTCCAGGGGCAGAGCTTTCCTGGACAAGTATCAGAAGATCTTGACCAACACAGATATCGCTAGAGAATCCGAAGAAAAGCTTTTAAAAAGTAAGTTGTATATAATTTTTTTTTAAATTTCCTGTTGGGGCCGCGAAGCAACTGCGGCTATATGAGCGGCGTATAGACGTGAGGGTTAGTTTGCGTCCTGGGCCGACTTCAGGAGGAACTAGCTGTGCTAACATTCGTCGGGAAAGTCTGCCGGAAAACCCAGGAAAAACCTCAGACAGCACAGCCGATGCCGGGATTCAAACCTGCGTCAATTCCCAGTCTCGGCGGTCGTTCTAACCACTACGCCACGCGAGCTGGTAAATCATAATGTCAGTGCTCTTGTTACCAAGAGGAATTGACCCGGAAATGCCACTTGTTCAATTCTGGGCTCACGCAATTAATGGTGAAGCTCTGTGGTCTCGTGTACTATTGGAAACATATAGGTATTGGGCGCACATTTTATCTAGCCGTCCTCCGCCATTACCGTGATTACAGTGATTTATCCACAACCCCCCCTACACCCCCCCCCCCAAATGTTCGGCGACACCCCGCTAACTTCTTTGCCTGTGTACCCCCTACAGGGGGTGCCCTCGTTATTTCAGCTTTACATGTGTCGGTGATGATATGTTAAGCTGTTATGACGTAACTGTAATAATGACTTCCCCTCCAATTTTGTGTAACGCCCCCCTGTGCTTGAGATTCTGGCTAAAACAGTACCCGCGAATCAGATGACGGCTGGGAAAGATGACCGTCGGTTGATTCAGCTAGGGTACCGTATAAAGCAACAAAAAAGCAGCTTACATGTTTGTTTTCATTTAAGAGATTGTTGCTTACAGGTAGCTCGCAACATAGCACACATGTGATACGTCGCGCTAAATGAAAAATAAGAGAAATATTTGCCGCCGTTAGTTTCGCCGCCGTGCCTGACGGTCCACGCGGAGCTGGTGTCTACTTCGGCTCAGTGTTGCCCGGAATTCTCAATTTTGATTTTTCATAAGACTATGAGCGAGATTGGAATGAAAATTTGGACGGTGGAGTCCTTATAGGGCTTGCGCTATTGAACAAACTCACTTTATGAGATTCCAGCTCAAATGCTTTCACTTCCCCGTGAAAGATTGAAATATGAACCGTAAATTGAAATATATACTACTGCGAAGCAGAATCGAAGTCCCCCCTGTCCCCCACTCCTTCCTACTGTCCTCTCTCCACCTGTCACCGTCTGCACGCCGCTTATAGCCGCAGTTGCTTGGCGGCGCTAACACCGAATAAAAAAAAAAAATCCACCATCGAACTTGCACCTCTTGATAGAATCGTCTTTATGAATGAAGAGGGTTTCGAGTAATACGAAGCGTAATTCCATTTCTCATTCAATATTGTTATTAGTCATTAAATGCATTTTCAAGCTGTGAGCTACGTTTCATTTTTTTTAAAGGCACGTCCGTCACGTAGATTTGATAATGACCGTAATTTTCCCTTCCTCCGTTGGTATTAATGTGCAGGTGAGGCGTGGAAGGACCTCCCTGGCATGGCAAGATTGCGAAGGCTACATATTGTACGCCAAAGTAAGTCGATATTTCACTCGATTCACTTTTCTTAACATTTTTTTCATTTTTCGTGTCTCAGATGCCAAAACGCGCTATTTGAAGTTCGGGAAATCATTCTGCCTGCATGTGAAGAAGCTAGCGCCTGCTTTGACCGCGAAAATGCTCAACATGACTGACAAGCAGCGGTCTCAGGCGACTGCCAATATTATAAAGCTCTTCGGTATGGTCTGTCTTCATTTATCTTCCAATTGAGGCGTGTGTATCCCTTCAATGCGCTTTCCTATATGTGCAGCGGGGTTTAATCTGATCTGATGGGTGTTGTCATACATCCGAAAACATGTTATTTCAAAACTGTACCTAAAGTAAAGTACAAAGTACTTGGCGTCAGTGTTACTTGAAGTACAGTACAAATGTATCGGGAAATGTACTCGTCAAGTACATTGCGACGTTTGTGTAGAGCCGCTTTTTACCGTTTGGTGGTGACGAAATTTGATCGAGCCACTATGTTTTGGTTGGCTAAATGTCAATGCAAGCATTTTTTGCAAGTGCTGGTTCCACGTCGAGATTTCCGAAGTGACCCGCTTCGAATCCGGCCGCCGGCTGTGCTGTTTGGGTGTTTTCCCCTGGGTTTTCCTGAGACGGTGAGAGGGGTCTTAAAGGGAGACGCCGGAACGATCTTTGAAAAAATTGTTGCACGACGCTTTTGGTACATATTGGCCCCCGAATACCGGCAATAGCATTGATTCCCTCTTAGGCGATGTATTATGCGGAAATAGCGGTTAATCTAAACCAAAACCACAGTCAGAGGAGGAGGAGGAATCCAGAATTTCCCTTTCCCAGAGCGCTCGCACGCGTGACGTCACCCGGTATGCAGAAACAGCAGAAGTACGTGTGTGCCGCGGCCTGTCATAGCGGTTTAGGAGCAGTGTTCCGTCGCGGGTCCGGGCCATTACGACCCTGTATGCTTTTCGTCTGACTCGGACGAGTGCGACGAAGTTTCTTCGGAGCCACAGCTGGACGTGTACAGCAACGTCCGTGTTGCACGGGTGCTCGCCGCGTATGATGAGTCTTCTTTCAGAGCCTCATCTACAATCTATATTTTTAGTTCTGGAAAAGTACAAAAAAAAAAGACTTAAAGTAACGTACAAGCATTCAGAAATGTACTTAAAGTTAGTACTTGTGTACTTGGTACTTCAAGTACTCCCCATAACTGGCAGCTCACAGTGTTTGTGGTGTCATTTAAGAGCTTGTTGCTCATAAATACCTCACCACATCATAGCACAAACGTGATATGTCGCTCTAAACATTTTTAATTTTGTTGTCAAGATTTCGATAAAATCGGTGGCGATGCCTGATGTGAAACAACCCTCATTTTAGCGGGCAACACTGGCTCCGTTTTTTATTTTTATTTTAGGCATCTTCAGCATCTTACGAGGTATTGCCTTAGCTGCTTGACAGCCAGGGCTTAGCAATGTGGACTTCCTGGCTGCTTGACAGCCAGGAAGTCCACATTGCTAAGCCCTTTTTGTGTGGTTTACATGCGTTGATAAGTGATAACAGGCATTTGAATATGACTGTAATTAATCATTTTTTCTTTCGTAATGTCTCGATCTCTTTTTGGGCTTTCATTCCTTGTACGTTTAGCTGTGACCTGACCATGTGTAATGAAAACGCTGTAACGATAACGTACCGACTACATTTAGTTATATATCCATTTCCAGAATCGGAACTATCCAAGTCTCGCGTCGGACGAGGTATACGTACTGTCAGTCACCGGGGTACGAGCTTGTCTGCACCGGACAACAAACTGTCACATTTTTGTTTGCCTATTTGTCTTATTTCCTTATTGGTGTCACTTTTACTTTCAGCTTCAGCTTCTTCTAAGTTACCCAAGGCCAAAAGCGGCGCGACAAAAAAAGGTACGGGAAGACGACCCCTTGTATGCAAGCACTGAGGTATCCCACAATGCTATCCAAGCCACAATCCAATCCAAGCCACCTTTTGAGTTCTAGTGCACGTGTTTTTAGGTACGGAATCTGGACGTGGCGATGCTCTCCCTCTCTCCTCATTCATAAGCGCTTCCAGGGAACTTGGTGAGTAAAAAAAAAAAAAAAAAAAAAAAAGCAGTCGGATTTAAAACCGCGCCGCAGATGATGCCGTTGTACCTCTCAAAACCGCAACGACTAAACGCGTTTTCGACGCCACACCAAGACTTCCCGCGCGAAGGGCCCGTACCATTATCGCCTCCGAGGGGAAATCGTGTTTCACAGAACGGGAAAAACCGGGAGATATCATCTGTGACACCTTTGCGTCGTCTGCTAGCACGGGGGAGAAATAATGCTACCAGAGGACGCACCAGGCGCTCGAGTATCACAGATGATCTCTCACGATTGGTGGTGTTGTGTGAAACACCGCTTCCCCTCGGAGGCGATAATGGTATGGGTCCTTCGCGCGCGACACCGCCGATAGGGGACCGCTCCGCCACTGACTGGAGATTCCAGACAAGTATGTCGCAAGCAGTACCTTTCCGTAGATCGACGCTATGCACAAATTCAGTTTCTGCGCTAAGTGCAAAGGTTGTAAATTGCGTGACTCCGTGATTAAAATTAAACGTCACTATAAGGTCATGGTGAAGGCTGGGCGCTGCTCGGTTCGAATCCTACGGGGGCTGTGCTGTCTGAGGCTTTCCTTTGGCTTTCCGGAATACTTTCCAAGCGTAATAGTTTCCCTTGAGGCCGGCTCAGGACGCATACTACACCCTCCCGCTCTTTTCTGCTGTTCTCTCCATAAGTCGACGCCCGTGTATCGCAAGTAGCCACAGTTGCTTCGTTGTGCTATCACGGAATTAAAAAAAAAAAAACATGGCCGATGCATCGGTGATTCCGACAGAAATGCGTTAGCATTAAAACTTGAAAACCCTTTGGGAACTCCCCCTTCACAACGCTACACAACCGTTCACACAACCGCACACAACGCTACCGCAGGGCAGCATTCGCAGCCAAACGAGCCTTTCGAGCTTACTCCGATTCAGCTTGGCGGCGCCGTCTAGCCTTCTTTCGCCGCCGCTCCTTCGCGCAGCTTTCATAACCCATGGCGCGCCTACGCAGACACGTCTGAACCTGTCGACCACCACAGCTGCACTGCGGAGTGCCGCCGACGCCGTGTCGCACTCTCCTTCCTTCTCCACTCACCGCGCCGTGCGGACAGACAGACCACGCCGCGATTCTTGCGTAGTGAAGACTATAAGACTATTCTCTAGAGAGCTGGCCTGAGATTTTCCCTCTCCCTCGCGCGGTCACCCACGCACTTAGTGTCATTCGTCTGCTGGCACACGACATCTTTTAGTGACACTCAGGAGAAAGTGCACTAACGATTTAGTGTGTTCCCCAAACTCATTTCACTTCTCTTCGGCTGACCAAGTGTGGCCTCGATGGCAGGCTTTGTTATAGAGGTAAAAATATTGAGAAATAGGGGGGCCCCAGGGCACCACAATATTTTTAAACGAGTATTTCCAACAGCGTGTCTATTTTATTTTAGTACAGTGTGACATTGTGCCGAAAAAAAACATGTCATTACTCTCGTTAACAGCCTGTGAGAACTTCGCGGTCTCTGTGGTCTCGGCGATCTGGCGGCGGCCATTTTTGTTGTGGCACATTTTTGAGGCCAATTTGGTTAATGTTTGGAAGAAAATTTGCAGGAGGTGTTTCCATATCGAAGAAAAATTAATATTCTGAGGGAGATATTGTGCCGCACACCTAAAAATTTTGCCGCCGTTTGTTATTATTATGCACCCACCTTACTCAAGCTGTATTGCAAGCACGTAGTGAAAGTGACATTCGCTTGGTTGGAGTGCGCTTCACGAAAACGACAGTAAATTAGCCCGTGTGACAGTGTATTACTTCACTGGGTAGTGAACGCGTCGGGGTGATTTTGATGTAGATTGCCGTGTAATGACGACTTTAATTGAATTTACACATGAACTTTATAATAATATAATAATAATATTCAACATAAGTTTACAATACAATAACGCCTACTGGTGCCAATTGACTTGTTTTTCATTGGCTATTTTCAGTAAAACACTTTTTTTTTAGCATTGAGATCTTAGTATTTACGAATCTCATTAACAAAAGGTTGAGCTGCAATAGAGATTTTCATTTATTAACGGGACAAGTTACTGCCTTCATGAAGGTAGTCCCCTTTTTGTAACAGTTTCTTGTCTTATTTATTTTCATGTTACAGAAAGCCTCCGTTCGTCTCTGCATGACTTTATAATATTTAAATGTGCTATTGAAAAGGACATCATGGACTTGATTGAAGAGTACATGAAAACGATTTATTTTGGAGACTACAGAAAACTATTCGCGATGGTCGAAAAACTGCTCCTGAACGGCTGAAGGACCATTCCGTGACGCAGAAAGGGCGGTGGACGAAGACCGATTCCATGGACGATACTTTTGCTACCTTGACAACCCACGAATGTTGAAAGGTAAAAAGGAGAATAAATGAGGGTAACACCCTCTTTCCTCTATATATGTCTTCGCTTTCTACCAGAAACAGATAGCTCTGAAGAGGACACCAGTGTCTACTAACTACTCAAGAACCGTAAGTTCCCAAGTTGTTCCCAAAGCAGAGATCCTCCTGCGGAGATTCTATTCAGAAACCCTTATCGGGTTTTGCAAATCGGGTTTATCGGGAGAATCTTCTTCATACCAAAATAATTTGTGGAGGAATAAAAATAATAAAGCGCTTATCCGACCAGAAGACACGGTAGGCGTTGTTCATGGGCAAAATAACACGATTTGCTCCTCTTCGTATACTTGCAACACGGTATAACAAACACGCTGGCAGCTGGATATGAACCTAGCATATTGCTCACGGGACGTTGTTCATCCAGTAAGCACCTTGTATCACTATGTTCTCGCCATGCGAAAGGCAGCGGAAGTTTGTTATCAGCACAGACAGGTTTACAGCTTGTTATCAGTCTCTAGTCGTCTCACGCTGATTGCATTTGCTTCGACTGTTTGTTGGCTACATCCCAAGCAGCAAAATGTACTGAAAGTCGAGTGCAATAGGGGTGGACGGGTGGGTGGAAGGCCTTGAACAGACTCGAGAAACTAAAGAACATTGATAAGACACATACCGTCCACCCCTATTGCACTCGACTTTCAGTACATTGTGCTGCTTGGGATGGGTCCTTTGAGCACAACTGTGAGCGGCTGGTGACTTATGGTGTGGGTGCGGAGAAGGTTGCGTCCTCCTGAAAGGTGAGGTTCTTTGGTCCGCTCTCGTGTTCAGTAGCGTCAATGTTGAATGACGTACAGAGCTTCACCGCGTAACACATTGTGCACCCAGAACCATTAAACCACCCGCTTTTCATTGATGGCTCACCCGTGTCCTTTGTCACGACCTGTCGATACTTGGGTATTACAATTGACCGTGGCCTGACGTGGTCCCACCATGTGGACCTGCTTGCTACCAAGGCAAACGCTTGGTAAATGTACTCAGGCGTATTGCTGGTGCATCCCGGGGTCCATCATGGTCTGACCTCTATCGTGTCCATCAGGCTCTGATGTTGGGAACATTGCGGTATAGCTTATACATTCTACATGCTCTCAGTCGAACCCATGAACAGGAACTACTCAACATCTAGGCACGTAGTCTCCGCGTCTGTTTGGGAGCCCTCAGGAC
Source organism: Ornithodoros turicata (assembly GCF_037126465.1). NCBI lineage: Eukaryota > Metazoa > Arthropoda > Arachnida > Ixodida > Argasidae > Ornithodoros > Ornithodoros turicata. Next base: position 2,291,279 of record NC_088206.1, read on the forward strand.
AACGGAGACGTACTCTGTCTTGGCAGAAGCGCGAGAGCAGCCTGACGGGACGGGGATACCCTTCGCGCTTATGCACGCTACATTACACGGCACCTGCTCCACTGTATTTGTCGCGTTGATGAGGACTGCCCGGCGCCTGCTTTTGGCAGTACCATTGCCCGTCTGAAAGGGAGCATTCCCTCTCCCGCGTCAACGCCATCCTATGAGCCTCAGGACTCATGAGCTGCATGTGACATTGTTATAGTGTCTCTCTTCTTCTTGCTTTCTTTCCTTTCCCTTTCTTTCCTTATTTTTCTTCTTTTCCGTTTTTTTTTTTTGTGGAATAGCAAGCCTGCTCTTTCTCTGGCATTTCATTGTTTTAACGTATTCTATCACAAATTCCTATCACTGGAAAGCATCGACAGCTCAGTAACTTGTGCATGAGCATAAACATATGTCTTTATTTTCTACCACAGTGCAATTGTCAAACTAGTTACCACATACAATTCTACAGTATCTGTGGCTTCCTTAACCCTTCCTTTGGACTTGACTCTGTTGTACAACTGATGTCTTGACGGCTCCTTTGAGAGCTCCTTTGGCTTGACTGACTTGCTGCGATTGCTGTTGAATGACTGCGGCTTTGATTGCAGCTTTGACTGCCCCTTTTCCTTGACTAACTTGCTGAGATTGCTGTTGAACAGCTGCAGTTTTGAGGGCAACCTTAAGAGCTCCTTTGGCTGCTTGAGTCTGCTGGGATTGCTGTTGGACCGCCGCTGCCTTGACAGCTCCCTTGAGAGCTCCTTTCGCTGCTTGAGACTGCTGAAATTGCTGCTGTACTGCCGCTGCTTTGACAGCTCCCTTGAGGGACCCTTTTGCTGCTTGAGACTGCTGAAATTGCTGCTGGACTGCTGCTGCCTTGACAGCACCTTTGAGAGCTCCTTTCGCTGCCTGAGTTTGCTGGGATTGCTGTTGGACGGCCGCTGCCTTGACAGATCCCTTGAGAGCTCCTTTTGCTGCTTGAGACTGTTGAAATTGCTGTTGAACTGCTGCTGCCTTGACTGCACCTTTGAGAGCCCCTTTTGCTGCTTGAGCTTGCTGGGATTGCTGTTGGACGGCCGCTGCCTTGACAGATCCCTTGAGAGCTCCTTTTGCTGCTTGAGACTGTTGAAATTGCTGTTGAACTGCTGCTGCCTTGACTGCACCTTTGAGAGCCCCTTTTGGTGCTTGAGCTTGCTGGGATTGCTGTTGGACGGCCGCTGCCGTGACAGATCCCTTGAGTGTTCCTTTTGCAGCTTGGGACTGTTGAAATTGCAGCTGGACTGCTGCTACCTTAACAGCGCCCTTTAATGCACCTTTCGCTGCTTGTGTTTGCTGGGACTGCTGCTGGACTAAGGCCGCCTTCACAGCACCCTTCAGGGCTCCTTTGGCTTGTGTCTGTTGAGCTACCTGTTGGACCGCTGCAGCTTTCACAGCCCCTTTGAGGGCTCCTTTGGCCTGGGTCTGCTGGGCAGCCTGTTGAACTACTGCTGCCTTCACAGCACCTTTTAATGCACCTTTCGCTGCTTGTGTTTGCTGGGACTGCTGCTGGACTAACGCCGCCTTAACAGCACCCTTCAGGGCTCCTTTGGCCTGTGTCTGTTGAGCTACTTGTTGAACCGCTGCAGCTTTCACAGCCCCTTTGAGGGCTCCTTTGACCTGGGCCTGTTGGGCAACCTGTTGAACTGCAGCTGCCTTGACAGCGCCTTTTAATGCACCTTTCGCTGCTTGTGTTTGCTGGGACTGCTGCTGAACTAGTGCCGCCTTAACAGCACCCTTCAGGGCTCCTTTGGCTTGTGTCTGCTGAGCTATTTGTTGAACCGCTGCAGCTTTCACGGCCCCTTTTAAGGCTCCTTTGGCCTGGGTCTGCTGGGCAGCCTGTTGAACTACTGCTGCCTTGACAGCGCCTTTTAATGCACCTTTCGCTGCTTGTGTTTGCTGGGACTGCTGCTGGACTAACGCCGCCTTAACTGCACCCTTCAGGGCTCCTTTGGCTTGTGTCTGTTGAGCTACTTGTTGAACCGCTGCAGCTTTCACAGCCCCTTTGAGGGCTCCTTTGACCTGGGCCTGTTGGGCAACCTGTTGAACTGCTGCTGCCTTGACAGCGCCTTTTAATGCACCTTTCGCTGCTTGTGTTTGCTGGGACTGCTGCTGCACTAGTGCCGCCTTAACGGCACCCTTCAGGGCTCCTTTGGCTTGTGTCTGTTGAGCTACTTGTTGAACCGCTGCAGCTTTCACGGCCCCTTTTAGGGCTCCTTTGGCCTGGGTCTGCTGCGCAACCTGTTGAACTGCTGCTGCCTTGACAGCGCCTTTTAATGCACCTTTCGCTGCTTGTGTCTGCTGGGACTGCTGCTGAACTAGTGCCGCCTTAACAGCACCCTTCAGGGCTCCTTTGGCTTGTGTCTGCTGAGCTATTTGTTGAACCGCTGCAGCTTTCACGGCCCCTTTTAAGGCTCCTTTGGCCTGGGTCTGCTGGGCAACCTGTTGAACTGCTGCTGCCTTGACAGCGCCTTTTAATGCACCTTTCGCTGCTTGTGTCTGCTGGGACTGCTGCTGAACTAGTGCCGCCTTAACAGCACCCTTCAGGGCTCCTTTGGCTTGTGTCTGCTGAGCTATTTGTTGAACCGCTGCAGCTTTCACGGCCCCTTTTAAGGCTCCTTTGGCCTGGGTCTGCTGGGCAACCTGTTGAACTGCTGCTGCCTTGACAGCGCCTTTTAGCGCACCTTTCGCTGCTTGTGTCTGCTGGGACTGCTGCTGAACTAGTGTCGCCTTAACAGCGCCCTTGAGAGCTCCTTTGGCTTGTGTCTGCTGAGCTATTTGTTGAACCGCTGCAGCTTTCACGGCCCCTTTTAAGGCTCCTTTGGCCTGGGTCTGCTGGGCAACCTGTTGAACTGCTGCTGCCTTGACAGCGCCTTTTAGCGCACCTTTCGCTGCTTGTGTCTGCTGGGACTGCTGCTGAACTAGTGCCGCCTTAACAGCGCCCTTGAGAGCTCCTTTGGCTTGTGTCTGCTGAGCTATTTGTTGAACCGCTGCAGCTTTCACGGCCCCTTTTAAGGCTCCTTTGGCCTGGGTCTGCTGGGCAACCTGTTGAACTGCTGCTGCCTTGACAGCGCCTTTTAGCGCACCTTTCGCTGCTTGTGTCTGCTGGGACTGCTGCTGAACTAGTGCCGCCTTAACAGCGCCCTTGAGAGCTCCTTTGGCCTGTGTCTGCTGAGCTATTTGTTGAACCGCTGCAGCTTTCACGGCCCCTTTTAAGGCTCCTTTGGCCTGGGTCTGCTGGGCAACCTGTTGAACTGCTGCTGCCTTGACAGCGCCTTTTAATGCACCTTTCGCTGCTTGTGTCTGCTGGGACTGCTGCTGAACTAGTGCCGCCTTAACAGCGCCCTTGAGAGCTCCTTTGGCTTGTGTCTGCTGAGCTATTTGTTGAACCGCTGCAGCTTTCACGGCCCCTTTTAAGGCTCCTTTGGCCTGGGTCTGCTGGGCAACCTGTTGAACTGCTGCTGCCTTGACAGCGCCTTTTAGCGCACCTTTCGCTGCTTGTGTCTGCTGGGACTGCTGCTGAACTAGTGCCGCCTTAACAGCGCCCTTGAGAGCTCCTTTGGCTTGTGTCTGCTGAGCTATTTGTTGAACCGCTGCAGCTTTCACGGCCCCTTTTAAGGCTCCTTTGGCCTGGGTCTGCTGGGCAACCTGTTGAACTGCTGCTGCCTTGACAGCGCCTTTTAGCGCTCCTTTCGCTGCTTGTGTCTGCTGGGACTGCTGCTGAACTAGTGCCGCCTTAACAGCGCCCTTGAGAGCTCCTTTGGCTTGTGTCTGCTGAGCTATTTGTTGAACCGCTGCAGCTTTCACGGCCCCTTTTAGGGCTCCTTTGGCTTGGGTCTGCTGGGCAACCTGTTGAACTGTTGCTGCCTTGACAGCGCCTTTTAGCGCACCTTTCGCTGCTTGTGTCTGCTGGGACTGCTGCTGAACTAGTGCCGCCTTAACAGCGCCCTTGAGAGCTCCTTTGGCTTGTGTCTGCTGAGCTATTTGTTGAACCGCTGCAGCTTTCACGGCCCCTTTTAGGGCTCCTTTGGCCTGGGTCTGCTGGGCAAACTGTTGAACTGCTGCTGCCTTGACAGCGCCTTTTAGCGCACCTTTCGCTGCTTGTGTCTGCTGGGACTGCTGCACTAGTGCCGCCTTAACAGCGCCCTTGAGAGCTCCTTTGGCTTGTGTCTGCTGAGCTATTTGTTGAACCGCTGCAGCTTTCACGGCCCCTTTTAGGGCTCCTTTGGCCTGGGTCTGCTGGGCAACCTGTTGAACTGCTGCTGCCTTGACAGCGCCTTTTAATGCACCTTTCGCTGCTTGTGTCTGCTGGGACTGCTGCTGAACTAGTGCCGCCTTAACAGCACCCTTCAGGGCTCCTTTGGCTTGTGTCTGCTGAGCTACTTGTTGAACCACTGCAGCTTTCACGGCCCCTTTTAGGGCTCCTTTGGCCTGGGTCTGCTGGGCAACCTGTTGAACTGCTGCTGCCTTGACAGCGCCTTTTAATGCACCTTTCGCTGCTTGTGTCTGCTGGGACTGCTGCTGAACTAGTGCCGCCTTAACAGCACCCTTGAGGGCTCCTTTGGCTTGAGTCTGCTGAGCTACTTGTTGAACCGCTGCAGCTTTCACGGCCCCTTTTAGGGCTCCTTTGGCCTGGGTCTGCTGGGCAACCTGTTGAACTGCTGCTGCCTTGACAGCGCCTTTTAATGCACCTTTCGCTGCTTGTGTCTGCTGGGACTGCTGCTGAACTAGTGCCGCCTTAACAGCACCCTTGAGGGCTCCTTTGGCTTGAGTCTGCTGAGCTACTTGTTGAACCGCTGCAGCTTTCACGGCCCCTTTTAGGGCTCCTTTGGCCTGGGTCTGCTGGGCAACCTGTTGAACTGCTGCTGCCTTGACAGCGCCTTTTAATGCACCTTTCGCTGCTTGTGTCTGCTGGGACTGCTGCTGAACTAGTGCCGCCTTAACAGCACCCTTGAGGGCTCCTTTGGCTTGAGTCTGCTGAGCTACTTGTTGAACCGCTGCAGCTTTCACGGCCCCTTTTAGGGCTCCTTTGGCCTGGGTCTGCTGGGCAACCAGTTGAACTGCTGCTGCCTTGACAGCGCCTTTTAATGCACCTTTCGCTGCTTGTGTCTGCTGGGACTGCTGCTGAACTAGTGCCGCCTTAACAGCACCCTTGAGGGCTCCTTTGGCTTGAGTCTGCTGAGCTACTTGTTGAACCGCTGCAGCTTTCACGGCCCCTTTTAGGGCTCCTTTGGCCTGGGTCTGCTGGGCAACCTGTTGAACTGCTGCTGCCTTGACAGCGCCTTTTAATGCACCTTTCGCTGCTTGTGTCTGCTGGGACTGCTGCTGAACTAGTGCCGCCTTAACAGCACCCTTGAGGGCTCCTTTGGCTTGAGTCTGCTGAGCTACTTGTTGAACCGCTGCAGCTTTCACGGCCCCTTTTAGGGCTCCTTTGGCCTGGGTCTGCTGGGCAACCTGTTGAACTGCTGCTGCCTTGACAGCGCCTTTTAATGCACCTTTCGCTGCTTGTGTCTGCTGGGACTGCTGCTGAACTAGTGCCGCCTTAACAGCACCCTTGAGGGCTCCTTTGGCTTGAGTCTGCTGAGCTACTTGTTGAACCGCTGCAGCTTTCACGGCCCCTTTTAGGGCTCCTTTGGCCTGGGTCTGCTGGGCAACCTGTTGAACTGCTGCTGCCTTGACAGCGCCTTTTAGCGCACCTTTCGCTGCTTGTGTCTGCTGGGACTGCTGCTGAACTAGTGCCGCCTTAACAGCACCCTTGAGGGCTCCTTTGGCTTGTGTCTGCTGAGCTACTTGTTGAACCGCTGCAGCTTTCACGGCCCCTTTTAGGGCTCCTTTGGCCTGGGTCTGCTGGGCAACCTGTTGAACTGCTGCTGCCTTGACAGCGCCTTTTAATGCACCTTTCGCTGCTTGTGTTTGCTGGGACTGCTGCTGAACTAGTGCCGCCTTAACAGCACCCTTGAGGGCTCCTTTGGCTTGAGTCTGCTGAGCTACTTGTTGAACCGCTGCAGCTTTCACGGCCCCTTTTAGGGCTCCTTTGGCCTGGGTCTGCTGGGCAACCTGTTGAACTGCTGCTGCCTTGACAGCGCCTTTTAATGCACCTTTCGCTGCTTGTGTCTGCTGGGACTGCTGCTGAACTAGTGCCGCCTTAACAGCACCCTTGAGGGCTCCTTTGGCTTGAGTCTGCTGAGCTACTTGTTGAACCGCTGCAGCTTTCACGGCCCCTTTTAGGGCTCCTTTGGCCTGGGTCTGCTGGGCAACCTGTTGAACTGCTGCTGCCTTGACAGCGCCTTTTAATGCACCTTTCGCTGCTTGTGTCTGCTGGGACTGCTGCTGAACTAGTGCCGCCTTAACAGCACCCTTGAGGGCTCCTTTGGCTTGTGTCTGCTGAGCTACTTGTTGAACCGCTGCAGCTTTCACGGCCCCTTTTAGGGCTCCTTTGGCCTGGGTCTGCTGGGCAACCTGTTGAACTGCTGCTGCCTTGACAGCGCCTTTTAATGCACCTTTCGCTGCTTGTGTCTGCTGGGACTGCTGCTGAACTAGTGCCGCCTTAACAGCACCCTTGAGGGCTCCTTTGGCTTGAGTCTGCTGAGCTACTTGTTGAACCGCTGCAGCTTTCACGGCCCCTTTTAGGGCTCCTTTGGCCTGGGTCTGCTGGGCAACCTGTTGAACTGCTGCTGCCTTGACAGCGCCTTTTAATGCACCTTTCGCTGCTTGTGTCTGCTGGGACTGCTGCTGAACTAGTGCCGCCTTAACAGCACCCTTGAGGGCTCCTTTGGCTTGTGTCTGCTGAGCTACTTGTTGAACCGCTGCAGCTTTCACGGCCCCTTTTAGGGCTCCTTTGGCCTGGGTCTGCTGGGCAACCTGTTGAACTGCTGCTGCCTTGACAGCGCCTTTTAATGCACCTTTCGCTGCTTGTGTTTGCTGGGACTGCTGCTGAACTAGTGCCGCCTTAACAGCACCCTTGAGGGCTCCTTTGGCTTGAGTCTGCTGAGCTACTTGTTGAACCGCTGCAGCTTTCACGGCCCCTTTTAGGGCTCCTTTGGCCTGGGTCTGCTGGGCAACCTGTTGAACTGCTGCTGCCTTGACAGCGCCTTTTAATGCACCTTTCGCTGCTTGTGTCTGCTGGGACTGCTGCTGAACTAGTGCCGCCTTAACAGCACCCTTGAGGGCTCCTTTGGCTTGAGTCTGCTGAGCTACTTGTTGAACCGCTGCAGCTTTCACGGCCCCTTTTAGGGCTCCTTTGGCCTGGGTCTGCTGGGCAACCTGTTGAACTGCTGCTGCCTTGACAGCGCCTTTTAATGCACCTTTCGCTGCTTGTGTCTGCTGGGACTGCTGCTGAACTAGTGCCGCCTTAACAGCACCCTTGAGGGCTCCTTTGGCTTGTGTCTGCTGAGCTACTTGTTGAACCGCTGCAGCTTTCACGGCCCCTTTTAGGGCTCCTTTGGCCTGGGTCTGCTGGGCAACCTGTTGAACTGCTGCTGCCTTGACAGCGCCTTTTAATGCACCTTTCGCTGCTTGTGTTTGCTGGGACTGCTGCTGGACTAAGACTGCCTTAACAGCACCCTTGAGGGCTCCTTTGGCTTGTGTCTGTTGAGCTACCTGTTGAACCGCTGCAGCTTTCACAGCCCCTTTGAGGGCTCCTTTAGCCTGGGTCTGTTGGGCAACCTGTTGAACTGCTGCTGCCTTGACAGCGCCTTTTAATGCACCTTTCGCTGCTTGTGTCTGCTGGGACTGCTGCTGAACTAGTGCCGCCTTAACAGCACCCTTCAGACCTCCTTTAGTTTGAGACTGTTGCTGGACGACAGCTTTTGAGCCTCCTTTAATACCTTCTCTCTCAAGTCCAGCTTTGACTAACTGGGCCTGATGAAGGGCGCCTTTAATGCCGCCTTTTGTCCCTCCCCAGTTCTGCTCCAAGCCGTGGACATCTGTAAATTAAAGCACAGTAATCATAGTGCCAAAGAGGAATTAGTACTATGTATTTGTTGGCCTACGATGTATTTGTTGACGACGTCACGTCAATTGTACTGGTGTGTGTACCATTTCACGAAATGCAGTGATGTAACACATTTTTGTACTTAGGCGAACCAGATAAAGGTAACAGGCGTATTTTGATTACCGTTTCCATTTTCGTGACGAAAATATTTGCGTTACCTTCCCTGGTAATGAAACTGCTTTTGCAGTTTCATTACACTAAGAGGAGAACACTCAAACTAAAAAAACAACAACACTAACGGCTTCCATTTGCGTGACACCCGTTTCAGATGTGTCAGCACCTCGATCCTTTGGCTTAACGGGTGCAGTACCTACCTGGACAAAGGTTTACGGAACACGCGAGCGGCTGGTGGGCGATTTCACTTCTTCGGAGGGGTGGAAGGGTGCCCATTTAGCGACATGCACCGCAGTAGCCCCAGATGGCTTGGATGTGCCCGCAAATGGAAGCTGCCGCGGTGCGTCGCTAAAAGCACAGTCTTCGACCCCTCTGAACCAGTGAACTCATCCATACTAAAAATCCTGAGACTGGGGGTCACAGAAGACAACACAACACGAATCTCAATCAGGGTTTGGAGTATATGGGTGTCCGTCACCACCAGCATCTTGTCATAGCGGTTCCGTCAGTGAACTTTTACCGCATTTTGGCTGCCGCTTGAGCGTTGCACCGTAGGAAAATACGCTGCTGTCGTCTTCCGTAAGCTTTTGTCCAGACCTATATACATAAGGCGTACACATCGCACAACTAATATCGCTTCCGTATAATCGTACATCTTGTAGGATTTCAAATCAAATACGTAGAAACTGTTCTGCGTTCTTTATAATGTCCCGCTAAAATTCTGACTCCGGCAACTTCGCGTTGGCGCATCCAGACCTTGTGTAGGGTCACAACACCAGATGGACACTATAGCAAAAAAGTATTGTCATGCGAAGGTGTCAAAAGTCACAGGCAAGCATGCTGTCGTGAAGTATGTTGCGGGCTGTCGTGGAGTCATTTACATTTGTGCGCATCAGAGTAACACGTGCTGTACGACAGTGACATATCGAAGATCATTTACCACTTTACGTAGCACACCGAATAGAGTCCTCATAAAAAAAAAGGGGGGGGGGAAATGGCGCTCATCTCGTCGCATAGCAGAAGTAGCCATTAGCCGAACCCATTCCCAGCTGTCCATTTTCGTTCCCGTTTCTGCTTGCGGCGGTGTAGGAACATGTCATCGTCACAAGCTCCGGTCTCATTTAATATGCTGTATCAGAGATACGCAGTTTTTCGTTAATATGCAGTTCGTAAATGCTTTCTGAATTTATCGCTGTGAGCCCATTGTAGCGCAGCCCAATGGGCCGGAAAGGGAGCACCTTTCCTACGTCTTCGATGGGTGCGTTAAGTAGGCGGCCCGGAGCGCAACTGTTTCACACTCCACTCAGTTAACGCGACACAGGCGCCACTCGCGCACCCGAGAGTGTCAGACGACTCCGGCCGCTTTTCGCGCTCCTGTTTCAAATGGGTGCACGGAAGCAGACGACACGCGCCCGGGTGCTTGAGATCTTCCGTGACGTACTTCCTGTGTAGCGCTGGCAGGACGGCCTTCGAAGTGTGTGGGCTTGGATTGTTACCCAATGCTCCGATTGCAGTAACCTGTAATATTTCTTTATAACTGTTGTCATGCCCTTTTATTAGTGGACAACTTCGGCACGGACATCGGCGGTTATTCGCGGGAAATGCGGTGCTTCAACGCAGACATCTTCACGCCATGCAGCCATCTTTACAGTAAACGCCTCCTATGGTGTCTGTTACAATTTCCCATCTTTTCTATTTCATTCGCTGTTACGAGGAAAAGTCTTCACAACCGCCGTCGTCTCTTCCAACGTCGCTAAAGGTTCAAACTAAGCCAACGTGTTCTCCGTCTGTGCACTGCATGAGCAGATAACAGGACATGATGACAACAGGAAGCGTCATCAGCGAGCGAGCAGTGTACCGCTCCAAAGTTGCTTTTCGCCGTTCAGTGACCGCTCCGGGTGTCTCATACTCCCGATTTAGGTGCGCCAAGAGGGGGGCGCCTACTTAACGCACCCATGGTCACGCAACTGAATCGGACGGTGATTCGTTCCTGCTTTGTGGAAAATCTGTTCGATGACAAGGAAACGGTGGATTGTATGCAACACTGACAGGGGACGGCACGACGACCAAGGCGGAGTACGAAAGGGAGTCCGTTGCCCAAGAACACTTCGAAGACGTATTGGGAAGTCTGGGTGAGCTTACGATTCTTTCTACGGTGATTGCCCAAAACGTTGTCTTACCTGCAAATGGCCCTTGCTGCACGCCCTAAAATAAAGGAAGAAAGAAGGCATAAATATTTTTATATTGCAGCAAGAGTTATCAATGATAGTCACCTACCGGTACGACTAGCTTGTGTATAAATGTATAATGATGTATTTCGAAGTAACTAGCAGTCTTGGTGTAGTAGCTAAGAATTGCAGTTGCATTCTGCGTTGGTTGACCTGGACAATCTCTTTGTGTCGGCTCTATGAAGGACTACTTCTGCTTGAATGCAACGCGCACGTGCATACGCATGTTAAAAAGTGCTAAAATAGCTGCGAACAGCGCGTAGACACTTTCACGAGGGGGAGGAGGGGAGACAGGGGGGTTAGCGCGCGTCCTGGACCGATTTCAGGGACCTCCTTTTACGACGACGTGTCTCTACAATTTGCGCCACACTATACCAATTCGCTGGCGTTCTCGGCCGGGTTCGAGCCCGTGACCTTGAGATCAGTTTCCAACATGGCGCTGATCCACCGTGCCCGGTCGGTGCAAACCGCCGCAGTACCGTGGAGTACCCGTAGCAACAAAACTTTGACGTCTGCAGTACGACCTAGCCCGTAGACGCTCGAATCCACAACGTTGCCCCCCCCTCCCCCCCCCTAAGATGAGTAGTGGTTGCTCATGCACTCTACTATGAGTGGAGTTCGTTTCTATTTATCTGCTATGATCGCTGGTTAAGACTATGTCCAAAAGTCATCCGACGTTTCTACATACCTTGCCCCCTAGCGATCAAATTCGTCAATACTTGACCGAGAACTGTGCAGCCAGTACCGACCTCGGTGGGGTAACGTCCGCAAACTGATGGCAAAAGGACGTGTCTGAAACCGGTCGAGGACGCCAACAATTTGGTCGAAGTTGCTTAGGCAAGGCGTCTTCCGTGGAGGGACGTTAAATATGGCGTGCCTTGTGCTGAAATTTCTGATTTCAGCGCGATTTTTGAGATCTGATCAGATGAGACCAGAGATCTGAATTTCTGGTTGGCGTCATCAAAGTCGTTTCGCGACTTGTGAAGTCGGCCCAGGACGCAGTTGCCCGCCTGAGCGTGGCCGACTACGGCAAGCAGTTCCATCACCACCAACACCTAAAGCACCGAATTCTCATATGACGAATATCACGAATGAAGCCATGTCGATAGCACTTACCGCGAGCAGAACGGACGCCAATATCAGCGATATCCACATGTTGTCTTCGCAAAACGGCGCCGAGGACTGCAACCCCCACGTTCTTTCGGCCCGGTGTTATGCAGGAGCCACAGGCGTGGCGCTCTTCAAGACTGACGTCCTTTCTGTTGTCTTTGGTCCACTTCGTCCGACTGTCGTAAAACGGTCAGCATAAGAGGGCCAGGTGTATAGATTTCACGTTCGCCAGCTGGGCTCGCTGAGCTTTCGGTCTCGGAGCATCTGATCATTCAGATAAATGACGTACGATTGCTCGTTATGTTGCCATGAATCGTTGTTTATTTTTGGGCGGGCCTTTACGCGTGTTCAAAGAAAACACATGCCGGAGAATGGGATGAACGAAGATGCGTGTTCTCGTCCTGAAGCCTCTTGAGACATAGAGAGGAGCCGTGTATTTAAGCGCTCGTGGATAGACAATGGAAGCAGCAGCTTTGCGTTTAAGAGGGTGGGGAGATCTGTGTATTTTGGCAGGAAAAGTCAGCCAGAAAGGATACGGCTTGCCATTCCTTAGTAAATAGTTTCTTAGTGGGTAATCAAGTTCCTGGGGTAGTCAGAGTCAAGCGATGTGGAGTCACAGGTCTTCCACCGTCCCACCCACCATGTCACGGGCTGCTGAGGAGACCGATATCCAGCAGGAAGTGGAGAAGCGCTGCGGTTGTACCACCGCTACGTGTGCCAAGTGACGTTTCAAGAGAGATGTTCGAGTATCCGAGGCTCATCAGGCGAGACTTGAGCGTGTCGCGGAAGGTCGTGAAACGGCGACAGTCAAGAAGAAGGTGTCGAATGTCCCTCCTCAGAGGTAGAACATATCGGGGGGTGGCTTGCAGGTCCATTTTGAACAGCAGCGACAGAGCAATAGGGTCTATACACTGAAAGTTGCATCTGATGGGTATAGCGGATCTGACCCTCATTGATGGTAGCTCCAAGGTTTCGTTTAAAATTCCGTTTTAGAACCGCGAGGCAACTGTGGCTAAGAGTGGTCAAGGACAAGGGCAGTCGGACAGGACAAGGACAGTGGACAAGGACAGTCGGAAGGAGTAGGAAACAGGGAGTTAGGGAGCGTCCTGGGTAGACTCCAAGGTGGACTGAGCCGACAATCTGTCGCGAGAAGTATTCTGGAAAGCATTATAGCGAAACGTGTGACAACAGATGACAGCAGTTCATTTGTGGTGCCAACACTTAATAAAAAGACAACAAACTGACTAAAGACTACCGTCGTGCATCTGTCATCAACAGCCTATAGCGGCCAACAACGGGAACGCCTCTGTAGCACGTGGGGAACAAACAGACAAAACAAAAAGAACGCGTGTGATTGGCTTCTTATGGGAGCTTCGCGTTGCTCAATTAACAACAACAACTACATGAATGACGATGAGATGAAGTCGTTCTAGGCGCTGCCACTTGGTGGGAGAGGGGTCAATGAAGGAAAGGGTGTAGTTCGTGCGGCTTAATATGAGGGCTTTGTATAGTGAAAGCATAGACCGAGGATGATTGCCCCAAGACTTGCCACAGAGAAGTTTTAGAACATTGAGGAGCGGCTGACAGCTGCGTACCATGAGGTCTACTGCTGCTGCTGGTCGCCTTTCTAAAGGAAACGCGACTTATATCACGCCTATAGTGTAGTGTAGTGTTTTATTTATTTTTTCCTGCGTCTTAGTCGTGACGCTGCCCGCTTTCAGCGTGGCCAACCACAGTTGCCATTGGTTGTATCATCGTCGACAAAATGCCCTCCTGACACCAGGGGTCAAACATACTCGGTACCACTGTCTGGCATGGTCTGGCAGCAGCAGCCACTCTGTCAGCCTCTACATTTCCGCTTAGTCCGACAACAACAACTTTATTTATTTATTTTATTTTATGCCTGAGGTCAACTGACAAGTGTGATGTCCCCGCGAACTGTTACTCGCAGGTTCACAAGGATATGGCTGAATATGCTCAACGCCTGCGATGTTCACTGGTGTACTGCACTCGGACAAACGGGTCCACCATATCCCGTCCTTCGCCAAACTGTCTGCACCATTCGTACGCTGTGCCTGCAACCTTTGCAAAATCTCAGCTGGTTCGCCGTTCGCCATCACAAGGAACTTGATTATGCATCGCTGTACCATCGCTGTATACAAACGCCGCCATGATAGCTGCCGCTGCTGCACGTGCCGATGACCTTAGAAGGTTTGGACTTTTCCATCCGAAAGTTTTATTCAAGCACATTTACTCATTGATTTTTCTCGAGCAAGAGTATCGGTCAACCTTGAACGACCCTTGTATTACCGTAGGCATGCCAAGCCTTAAAAAAAAGAAAAAGTAAGAAAAATAAAAGCTTGTCAAACTTGAAGAGAACAAAAAAAAAAAAAAAAAAAAAAGAGGAAGAGAAGTCGAGAGAAAGCCCTCGCCCTGCTACTGTATGTGTTTTATTATGTCTGCACTGGTGCATGCCTGCTGAGTGCTGACAACACTGCTTTTCTTTCTTTCGGCCTCGTTTTCCCGACGTGCACTCAGAATGCCTGAGAACGTCGTTTTACCCCTACCTCGATAATATTCACACACGTTCTTCGATAATATTTTCATAGACTGTAGTTTTATTCAGTTCGTGGTGAAGTGCCCTCGGGACACAGCATAGATAATCGCGAGCTACAGGCGGCCCGCGTGTTTGAGACCATTGACGTGGATTATCTAGCTATGGGGCCTAATGAATCCCGAAGAAAAACTACGACAGGCAATAACATAGAAAGTTCAGATCCAGCTTTATTAGCACGAGTCCTTCCACAATATTAACCAGGCGCGATACAAGCTTACACGAAGTACACGGCGGAAACGTCATTGCCGTAATCCGCGCAGCATCGACGACCACGTCCCCTCGCCACACTGTTCCCGCACGTGGTGACAGCTCCCAAAAGCATTGATGAGACGCTCGATGGCCTCGGAATACGCAACCGGAACTCCCGAAACGTCCAACCTGAGCCGCAGCTGTTCCAAGAGAACTTGCTTGAATTCGCAAAGAATGTGTGCGGAACAAGATGGTTCAGTGCGAGCAACGGTGTACCGGCCGAGATCCTTCAGGAGGGCGGAGAAGGACCGTCGGACGGTTGGCACGAGATCCTCGAGCCTTACAGCGTACTCGGGGTCCACGACGAAGAACGTGGACAGAGTAAGCAGGGGCAAAAGAAACGCTGTAATGACGGCTAGAACCGGTAGCAGACCGACAGCACGCAGGAACCAGAAGAGGAATAGACCCGCCATGATTGCTGGAAGATGAAGCGCAGAAGGGAACTTCGGGACGATGCTGCGCGCAGAAAAGACTGTAGTTGTGGCTTGTTCCATGCTGACCGAGGTCGAGGGCGCAGTTGCCTCAGTCACAGCGTTGATGGTCGTTGAAAGTTCTAACTGACCTCGAGGCCTTGCAAGCAGGAGCAGTCGGCGAGCCTGTCGGGTCGTTGTGCGCGGAGCTGGAAGGTGAAAAAAAAAGGGGCAAGTGTCATGAGCGTGTCATTATGGGAGACGGTGACGCATATATCAAAGGGGGCTAACAAAGCATCAAACACACCAATCAAATCGATTTGGTATTTTCGTAGAGTACAGTCTGTGAACAACAAATGTGGCCATGGGCAACTTCGCACTATAAGCGACAAGATTCCCAGTGCCGGGAACTTTCCGCAAGTCGTACACCTAAAACTATGCAGACGACAAGGACCCAAACTCGACCTGGAAGGGATTCACATATCACAGATGCGGAAACAGAGCGAGAAGACCACCTCAATCCCAACAGACCCTGCATGAATTTTTCAGGCACGAGGTAGGTCAACAAGCGAGCAAATACCTACTGAGTAGGTACTGTTGATTACATATTTTTCCGTGGGCAACACGTATAAAGGGACTTTCGGCCACGTGCTTCGCTCTGCGTATGACCGGGCACTTAAGAAAGCTATACACTGAACGCCGGAAGTGCCCTTTCGCGGCCTCCCTCTTGCATTTCTAGGCTCACCTCCTGCGCCTTTGAAACCCGCGGCTAAGAACACGAGGTCTATACGAACAACCAAAGCGAAGCGGTGTTTGGTTGCTCGTGTCGTCCTCGTGTCCTTGGCACTAGGAGTCAAATATGAATTCTACCCAACATACCAATAGTGAATTAAACAACGTCACGAGGATATGAAATAAAACTGCTGGAACTTAAGATCGCTGTGGGTAGCCTTAAGTACCTCTAAAATGCAGAACACACGAATGATACTTTAACTATGAATTAAGCATTACATCAGAATGATGAACAGTCCAAACTCACCCATAATAATGGAAAGAGCCGAGAGGAGGCTGAGGCCCAGGACGGCCATCATGGCGTAGAACACGATGCATGGAGCCCGCATGGCGATGTCTGGACGTCGGGTGGGCACAACTATGCTCCTCAGCAGTTACAGCCAAACTGACCAAAAGCGACCCAAACAACCTATGACGTCATGTCTGGCACACACCTGCCCGCAGGGCATCGACTCCTACAAAGGATAGTTGACTCACCAGGGGACCGTTGACGTTATCCTCCTGATGCCCAGGTCCAGGAATGAGGCCATGGGTCCTACCTTGGCTTCTGTTATGAGGAATGTGGGACAGTGATAGACAGGAACAAAGAGTGTGAAAGTGGTTGATGACCGTGCCACGGGATATTGTTTTTGGAGGAGTTGGTTCTTCTGTCATAAGACAACTGCAAGAACCTTGAGGTGTTACGTGGAAAGAATAACAATATGACCATGTGGTTAGGTGTTGTTCTGCGAGACATTTCACCCACTTACGGGGAAAAGGCCTTCCCAAAATTCATAAAAAAACAAAAAAAAACAATTGTCTGCCAAAAGAGCTGTTTAAGGAAATTTATTGAGCGCAATAGCATTTTAGCGATAAATACAACTTGGTCACATGGGGCCGCAAAAGAGTTACCGACTAGATGTAAAAACGAGGAAGCTAGGAAACATTTAAAATTTTAAGCCAAGCAATACATTGGGCGTCTTGGTCGTAGGTATGGGAGTAAGTAAAGAGGAGAACGAAAGCACACACGGGACAGGCAAAAATGAGATTTATTCGGCAAACGTACATGTTCTTCTCGTCCGCCTTTTGCACTCTTCCGATAAGGACATAAAATTTTGTGGTGCTAATTGTCTATTGAATGGCAGCAGGGCTGAAACTACAAAAAGCTGATTCCTCTAGATTTCTAAATGACCACGTAAAATATTTCCGTGATACGCAACCCTGAGGAACGTGGACAAAGACACGTAAACAAAACACAACGCGATGGCTCTTCTCTTTTATCCTTTTATCTTTTTATGGCTTTTTATCTTTTCATCTCTTCATTTTTCTGTTTCCTTTCTATGGGGTTCATTTAGTGGGATCGGCGTGGGAGTAGCAGAATTCTTCAGGTGACGAATTCAATATCTTCCTTTGTGCGTGTATATATTCAAACTCAAACTCAAAACGATGGCTCAAAATAGCTCACGTGTCTTTGCCCATCCCTCAAGCTTGTCTATCATGAAGTTTATCCACCAGCTACTCTGCACCTACGCCATACTGCCTATGTAAAATATTTCATAATTTACGCATGACCAGCAGCGTGGCCGAGGTCATGCCAAGCTCATGTCAAGGACCTGCAGGTGGTGGCTTCGAATCCTACCGCCGATTGTGCTGCCTCAGGTTTTCCTTTCCTGGATCGTTTGCTGGAATGCCCAGTTCCTCGGAGGGCTCCACTTTGTGCACATGCACATCTTTGTCAACTCCTGAACCCCTGCTGACCTATAACGAAAAGAGATCGTGTCCAAAGCACTAACGAGGCATCACAAGGCATCGCCCAGCGATTCTGAGGTACGGCACAGCATCGGAATTTCCAGAATAGACGTATTGCAATCATGGGTGTACTGAGAGGGGGTCAAGAGGGCCGTGCCCCCCCCCCCCCCTGGAACTCGAAAGTCGCTCGTCAAAATAGTGCACTCTTTAGTCATATGTCGTAATGATTATCCTCAGATGTCATAATATGAACCTCTGGACACCCACACAGTGCGCAATGTCCGCCTCCAGAAAAAAAAAAAAAAAATGGTAGGGGGTGGGGGTTTGCACGTTTGCTCCCCCCACCCCCCACCCTTTAGAAAAAATCCTGGGAACGCCCATAATTACAATGAGATAGTCACAGCGAACTTCGTTGAACATATTAGAGGAGTGCAAGCGGCCTGGTGTAAGCCGCCAGACAAGGGTAAGTATTTCCTTGAGCCCGAGGAGAACACAGAACGGACCGAAAAGCACGAGACTCAAAAGACTCATGACTCTTGTACTGCCTGACCCATTCTGTGTTGTTCTGTGTTCTCCTCGGGCTCAAGGAAATACCCTTGCCTAACTTCGTTATCGGCATCTAGTTCTCGATCAGCAACAAGAACTGAATCGAACCAGTGTACGAAAAACCTTTCGGTCCGCGATAATCGACTGCCACATAAATTATTCGGTTTGCCCAGAGCCAAGTGCACGAGCCTCGTTAATCAGGTGCTGGTCGCTCGTTTAGGCCTAACACGCGAACGCTTTCTCGCTGAGCGTGGACATTTATGTCTCTCACCAATCATCCGCCCTTCCGATGGCGTGACTCCCGATACGTCACTTGGAGACAGTGTGACGATGAAAGCGTTTCTCTACTTCTTATCCGTCGTGCTTTGCAGGATATACGTTTAAAAGACGCCGTCGGGGTTCGCGCATCGCTCCCGTTACGGTCTACCGGCTACCACCACGGCTACGGCTACGGTTACGGCTACCAACTCCGACTGACGTCTCGTAACCAACTTCGTGTCGGACTTCCCTCTTCTTGTACAATCCATCTCGCTCATTCCTGTCTCTCATTCTATATAGCCAGTCACCAGCGGCATGGCCGAGAGGGTTGTGACGTCACGCTCGTTGCTGGTAGCCAAGGTCGTGCTGAAGATTGGGGAGGTGCATGGTGGGTTCGAAACCTACCACCGGCTGTACTATCTAAGGTTTTCCCTGGGTTCTCCGAAGACTTTCCGGACGAAAGAAGACTTTTCGGCATAGTTCTCCCTGAAGTCGGCCCCTGACGCATACTAACCCCCTCTATCGCCCACTCTTTCCTGCTGTCGTCTCTCCATCTGCGTCCACATCTATATACGCCGCTCATAGCCACAGTTGCTTCGCGGCGCTAACGCAGAATGAAAAAAAAAATATATGCTCATGCTTACCTTAACGACGGCACGCTTTTATGTGCCGCCCTGCCCTTGTTCCTATCGGGTGCACAATAGTTGGCCACATCACTCTACGTCGCAACAAGTAGTGCGCGAACGGCGAAACTGCCGAATACTTATACCGATCGAACCATATAGCCGGCACTTGTTGGCGCCGCAGTATAATTTCAGCGCATCTGTTTTCTTGATTTCTCCACCGGAGTGACTCTGTTAGGGTTGACGGACAAGTATATTTCTTGCAGTTCTTTACTCGAGCACGGGTTATCACACGCATCACACTACGTCACGACAGAGAATGCGCCGACACCGAAAGTATGCTTTGCGTCACGGCGCCGTCTGGGGATCAGCGTTTCAACAGCCCTTCTCATCACCGCCATTTTGATTGTTGGTAAGTTGATAAGTAAATCTGAAAAGTAACTCAGGATGTGATGTGATAGAAAAAGAAGAAGAAGAAGAAGAAAAAAAAGAGAAGGAATATGGCTCCTTACGTTTGCATTATAGCTTACAGTAGAGCACTGCACGGGCCGACTTTTCCGGGCCCGACCCGGCCCGGGCGCATCGAAAAATGGCCCGGCCCGACCCGGGCCCGGACCTTCATATTTTTATGCGGCCCGGCCCGGCCCGGCCCGGTGACCCAGTGACTAGAGCCCGGCCCGGCCCGGCGTCTAAGCAAATAGAGCCCGGCCCGGCCCGGTGACCCGGCGAGTAGATCCCGGCCTAGTATTTCCAGCCGCGACGTACGCGTTTCTGGCGATTATCAAACAAATTTATAAGTAAATTTATAAGGAGAGAAGACAAACATACAAGTGATGGCGGTTTAACACCGTAACCGCACGAGACCAAATTAAATCCAGAACGCACGGGGCGTTATCGTTACACTGTCAAGATTTTGCGGAGATAGAGCATGCTGTCGACAAACTGCTTCTCCCAGTCCCTATCCCTCTCACCAAGCTTTGCCAGAGTGATTGTGAAATATGTGAGGAGTGAGGAGCAATGTAAAGTGGCTTGGAGAATGTTCTAGACGGTCGAATCATATGCATAATGCACTACCCTTTGCTTGTCTTTCCAAAATATGCACAGGAATGACGCAAGCGCATGATGATATGAACTAATGCATCTCCAATGTGTGGAATTAGCTGCGTGGCCCGGCCGGGCCTGACTCTTGGGAACATATTTGTCGGCCCGGGCCCGGCCCGGCCCGCGGTGGTGGCGTATTTTAACGGCCCGGGCCCGGCCCGGCCCGTGGTGCTGGCGTATTTTGTCGGCCCGGGCTCGGCCCGGCCCGGAGCACACAGCCAATAACAAGCCCAGCCCGGCCCGCGGGCCGGGTCGGGGGCCCGGGCCCGTGCAGTGCTCTAGCTTACAGCCACTACGACGCTCAGCCGTCTCCAAACTTCACTACTACTTCAGAGTACTTCAGTGACTAAGTACTTCAGACCTCTGTATGTAGACAACACAATGTTCTATCTGCATTGAGTCTTTGCCGAGCATGACATGCCGGCACGGGTTTAGACACCGCGCGGTGAGTATCAGCTAACGTTCCAACAGCCAAACATCCGAACGACTAAAATCATTCCCCAGAAAATCCACCGTGACCTCGCTCGTTGGTCATGTCATCCTTCGCCGATTTCGTTTTACTAAAATTGTCGTTGGAGAAGGCAGCAGGTGCGCAATCTCCTGACTGATTCGTTCCTCCATTGTTGGAAGACTGCCAGTAGCTGGTGAGGAAATGGAGACCAACGTTTGGAGGAGCAATGCTGTCAGGCGTGTGTCATATGATATATCGTACGACACAATATGATATATCATATTTCTCAAAACTATATAGAAATAAATTTTATAATACTTCCGCACCACATAAGAAAAACAATATTTTGGAAGAATACAATGTGAGACATGAGGATTCCAATCCACCGGTCGACCACAGTTGTTCTCTCTACCCAGAGATCACTTTTTTTTTTCACTGCTTTTGCATAGCACTGATTAAAGTGCGTTTTTTTAAGGCTCATTTCGTACCAGGTCGGTGCGGTGCAGTGAACAGTCGAGTACGATTTGTACGGTAAATAGCCGCATCAGTCAACGTACCAGCATCAATGGCGCACAATGATATGGCCGCGTGGTCGCTTGCCATGTCAACAACAACAACAACAACAACAACAACAACTTTATTTTTAGATGATGAATGGGGAGTTTCATCGCCGTGGGCGATACTCTACCCCATTGGTGGTGGTGATGTGGGGGATGAATGAAATAACGAGCCCCTTCACAAGAAGGATCTAAGTCCTATTGTGTCCAAAAAGGTCAAACTTGCCATGTTATGCATATAGATGCACGTGCAGAATTATAATGCTGCTATATGGTCTGCGCGAGTGTCACGGAACACTGCGCAGAAGAATGAAAGCTCGAAACTAGCATAGAACCGTCGGAATGTTCAGAACGACCTCTCGCAAAACCAATCTTATCCCTCTTCGCAGTAAGGCGAACGCGGCGCAACAGACGGCAGCACTTGCTCAGCGAGACGACATGCTGGCTGCTGGTAGCGAGCATTTATCTCAGATGGCGGCACAGGTACAAGTTAATAATTTTAATGCTGCAGATTCGAATATTGAAGAAGTCCGGTTCCATATGTGAATCCATTTCTAGCATGGACATGGATCATGTAGACCTGTGTGCTGGTGGCAGCGTTGCTGACGTCATTGTGAGAGGGCTGTTTCGTCACACCGACACAAATAATCGCCTTGTATGCTTATTGAATAGAACTCAGCGCTATCTATCACGACACTTATCACGCTGCAGGACGGCTGCGGAGACTGCCATAAAGTACGCCGTAATGAATTCTCGTAGCAGTCACCCGTCACGTAATCGTCTTTCTGGTCCCACTGGCAGAAAATGACATAAACATAGTTGTTTATTGGGTTGCACGAAACGGACTTTCTTTCAAAAGAGGAAATGTCCCGTATGTCCTACGTAGTCAAAGGGGAGAGGGGAGCACGCGCAACTTGGCTTCCTTGCCTGCGACTAAGAAAAACAGCAAGAACGCTGATTTCTCAGAACCAAGTCAGTGGGGGGGCTTTTCAGACATATGTCGGCACAGTTCCCTTAGAAGTCGGCCCAGGACGCACATTCCCCCGTGGCGTCAGTCGTGACGTTGCCCACCTCTGTGAGGCCGCCAACGGCGAGCCCTTAAACCAGCACCAGCTTAAAGGGTACTTAAAGGGTACCCGCTCTCCCTTTCCGTGACTTTGTTATTGCTTTTGCGGGAACCTTGTCGAATTCGCTGCATACCATTTACCACTTTGGTACCGATGGCCCGCATGTTGGTACCGCGCATTTTAAAGGGGAGGATATGTTTATTACGAGCGAGAAGAAAAAAAAAAGAGGCGGGAAAAAAGGAAAGGTCAGCCAGGCAGATGCCGACTTGCTATTCCTTGTAAAGAAAAAAAGACGCAAGCGGCACATGGGCAGCATGGGGGCATGAGTGCACGATCGCTCAGAGGCAGTCTAGGAGCCCACACTCTTAAAAATGAACTTCACCGCATAGCACGCTCCTAGCCAACCATTATCTCGAATGATATCGTTATCTGCCCTGATTTGTTGAAAAGGGGGGGCGTACGCCATTTCTGTGACACTTATGCTGTTCATAATTGTCACAGAAAAGGCGTACGCCCCCTGTTTTCAACAAATCAGGGCAGATAACGATATCATTCGAGATAATGGTTGGCTAGGAGCGTGCTATGCGGTGAAGTTCATTTTTAAGAGTGCAGAGCCACCCCGGAAGCATAATAGCGCTCTGGTAACAGCCCATTGCTTCTGCCCTACGGGGCCCAGTAGGGTGGCCAAAGAGAGGTCTCTGTGCCCCAGGACAGATAGGCGGTGCGTGAGTGCGGTCCGAGGAGCGGCATATCTTGGACGGGTCAAGAGTAAATGATGGGTGTCGGCGTCCGTGGAGCAGGAGGGGCACGCCGAAGAGGGACGCTGCTTGATCTTGAACAGGAACGATGGAGTACGGGCAACATTCAGGCGAAGACGATCTAGAGCTGACTCTTCCTTTCGAGACAGCCGTAGCGACACAGTGAAGGCCATCTTCGGGTCAGTGCGGTGGAGGAAGGTTCCATGAAAAGGTGGGTGTCGAAGGAAAAGCTCTGGCGGATGTGTGCTGCGTCGGCACATGCCTTTCCCGACAAGCCAATGTGGCTTGGCACACCCACTGAAACCACACGGAGTGGCCGGAGGTGACGAGGAGGTGTGTGCACAGTCAGGATCAGTGAGCGGATGTCAGAAACAACTTGCGAGCGAGGCGATGACAGTGCCTACAGGGGTGATATGTGCCGTGCTTTAGGGTTTTACATTTCATTCACTGCAATCGCAGCGAAGCGAAATTAAATCCGTTGGTTGTCACTTTTGAAAGACTTGCAACGAGGGAGGTATAGCACACTCTAAGGGGCACCCGCACTTTCTTTCCGCGACTTTGTTATTGTGGGTATACTGTGAACCATGCAGTCTTCGCTGCATACCGGTTACCGCTTTGGCACTGATGGCAAACATGTTGGGATCGTGCATTTTAAAGGGGATGAAATGCTGTGCTTTAGGGTTTTATATTTCATTCACTACAATCGCAGCGAAACACGATTAGATCTGCCAGTTGTCACTTTTGAAAGACTAACAACGAGGCACTCCCTTTGTGTGACTTTGTTATTGATACTGGTTATTGATATTGTTATTGATATTGATACTGATTGAGATGTTGGTATCGAGCGTTATAAAGGGGTACTGTGCTGTGCTTTAGGTTTTATATTTCATTCAGTAATATAAACAACTAAAGGTCCAACCCCTCGTATCGCTGGTTCCAAAAGTCACAATGATAACAAACAAAATGCTCTAAAATTCACTGGAATTGCAGCATAGGTGGCCACAAAATTCTTAAAAAGCAGAACCGGGTCCCTTTAATATGAATTAATGCCGTCATATCGTTGGTACCGATGTCAAAATGATAAAAAAAAGAAACGTTTTAAACTTCGCTGGAATTGCAGCAGTGGAGGCCGCAAAATTGGCAAAAAGTAGCACCAGAGCCCTTTAATATGGACTATCCTTCGTGTCGCTCGTGACGAAGTCATGATGGCAACGAAAAAGTTTTAAACTTCACAGGCATTTCAGCAGTGGAAGCCGCAAAATTCGCAGAAAATAGCACAATCACCTCACCTTCAAAGCCCATCACATCACATCATAGCCGTTCATTCAACTTCAACATCATATCACATCATAGCCCTTCGTTCAACTTCAGCATCACATCACCCCATAGCCCCTCATTCAAGTTCAACTTCACCTCACTTCACCTGATAGCCCTTCATTCAACTTCACCTCACCTCACCTCACAGCCCTTCATTCAACCTCAACATCATATCACATCATAGCCCTTCGTTCAACCTCAACATCACATCACCCCATAGCCCTTCATTCAACTTCAACTTCACCTCACTTCACCTGATAGCCCTTCATTCAACTTCATTCACCTCACCTTACCTCACAGCCCTTCATTCAACCTCACGTCATTCCCTATGGTGTGATGGTGAATGAGGTCGGTGAAGGCGATCATGAATGAATTCGCCGACCTATGCCGCTATCCGACTCAGATAAGGCGAAGGTTGCGTCGTTTCAGCGCTCGAAAACCGTGTACTTCTGTTGTCGGCTCATCTGCATAGCGAAACTTGCCAATTTATGTTTCAAAGTACGTTCGCTTCACAGGGTATGTAATAAGGACTGTGGATTTGAATAATGACTGGCTCCAATTCTGCTATCTCACATTTCCCAGAAGACGCCTAATTAATAAGTTGATTAACGCATTTTATCTAATTAGTCGTCCATGTAGTTTCAAACGCTGTTTTACAGGATGTTCGCCTGGCCGTATGACCCACGTGCTAAAACGGCATCTATTTTGCTCAGATAGTTTTTGAATAAAAATTCTGTAACGAATAAATATAAAAAAAAAACACCCGCTATGTGCGCATACTTAATTCCTGTTGAGGTTCACTTTGTGATAGAAGCAAATGAATTGAGACCTCGCTACTATAGTGTTGTGACGTAATGTTCTTCGAATACTCAAGACTTTCGATATCCGCTGGGTATCGACATGTTTGAAGCGTAGTGTAATGAGTTGAATTTGTCGACGAACATGCGTGCGTCAGACAGAATGTTTGTGCGTCTTTGAGGCAAGAGTCTATTGATTCCCTGCGTAGCATGACAGATAAATGACGGGTACGCTTCTATGCTTCCAGCGCCGTGTGTCGGGGATTACGGGCGTACGACGAGGAAGCCCAGGTGCACTCTAAGAAAAAAAGAAGTAAAACGGGGAGTAATTGCAGCTTCTACTCCCCTAGTGTGCAATTACTCCCCATTTTAGTCCCCTAAGCCAACATTTAGTCCCGACATTTACTCCCCAGGACTGCAAATTGTCACTAAACTTCGCGAGTGGTCTCCTGAATGCAACAGTCTACGTAAATATGTGCCCTTGGTCAATTTGAACGACATAAGGCTGTATAACTCAGACCAAGTAGCAATTTTCCAGCCACAGAGAGTAAGAAACAGTTAGCGCATCTTCCTTCGCAAATTGTGCCCTAGTATGGCGCAATATTTTATATCACTCGATATATCACGGTTGACGGTTTGCTTCAAAGTATTTTCATGCATGCGCACCAATTATGTACCTGGGACTCTTACAACAGCGCGTGAAATGCGGTCTTCACTCTGTGACATTCATTTACTCCCGTGCATTTACTCCCGAAAGGGACTATTTTTTGTGGCAATGCAATTACTCCCCAAAAGGAGTAAAAGTACTCCTTTTTTTCTTAGAGTGTGTGGTAGAAATGGGCATCATGTAGGCTGACTTAGCTCACGTGTAAATCAGCTGGAACTTAATTATTCTAATTAAGTATTAATTACTATTGACCACTAAGCATTAGTAGATATGGCGAAAAAATTGGAACCCGAGAAAGGGACAGAGGAGGGACGACACGACATGTTCTCAACGTGTCGTGTCGTCCCTCCTCTGTCTGTCCAATTTTTTCACCATGTACCGGCTGGCCTGCACCCTTGCCCTTTTGCCATTAGTAGATATGTTTCTACCATGCACTCTCGTGAAGGCATCATGGATCTCTACGATTTTTTTTTTTTTTGCGTCGTTCAGATGATGTACCACCGCTCGGACGGCTCTGTAAGATGTAGTTATTCGTGAGTCCTTGCTGTCTCGCGATATACATGTCTAACAGTTGCAGGTCTGTCTTATAGTACTGCCAGGGCACATCATCATCAGGGTTGTCCACAATCCTTTTGAGACTTCGCCCGTCCTTTGCCTTATTCTGGTTGGTGGGGCCCTTAACAAAGTTACGACCGCTATACGCAAAGAGAATTATATTCAGTAAGCCTTCGTTCATTATACTGAAGTCTCCCTCTTTCCCTAATTTTTTGATTACATTATCAATCAGAGATTGACGCTGTCCCGGCCGAAATGCGTGCATATCGAATAGACCTCTACCGATGAAACGTCACCGTGACGTAATGATGACGTTGGTAGACATAGCGAAACCGAAACAGCGCGAGCGGAGAGCAGCGCCGTTTCTCAAAGCCGTATTCCGTCACAACGGTCACGGGTGGCTTCTTTGTATTAGTGGTGCACACAAATGATGTCACGTTTTTAGTCGCTTTCCTGTCGCTTCATTCGCGTTCCCAGTCCGTGTCCACCGCGGAGAGAAAAGAAAGCTCCATCCCAAGAGTTCCACGGTCTGAAAGTCAATGTCCTAACCCTGTGCGGAATGCGATTTGTTATTACGACTTAGTTCGCACTTGCTTTGTAAAGAGGCACCACATGCACTCCGAGAGAAACTCGTGCCCTTCAGCCTCCAGAAGAGGGAACAGCCCGGTAGCAAGCTCTAGAAAGGGACACCGAAAAGATAGGGCTATACCGGTAGAATGGAGCAGAACAAGGCCATACAGCTAATAATATGTAAGGAATTAAAAAAAACATCTCGCAACATCAAAAGATATATTTAAACGCTATATTTATAATATTAATATTTAAGCTATGTTTGAAATAAAGTTGTTGTTGTTGTTGTTGTATATTTAAACGTGGTTTCCTTGTAACTCATTGATTTTTTTTTACTATAGTAGTTCCAGTCTACCAAGTTGGTGGCGCTGTTGTACCATCTGACGTCATTTGTTCGTAACAGGGAGAGGTCTGTTGGATTATCCAGAGTTCACTGCCAACGGGCTCCGCACTAACCACCCACCGCCCAGGGGCCGCCCAAATTAAAAGGCCGCCAATGAGCTTATCAACAAACTTATCTGACGTTATCACTGACGCTTTCATCAAATTGCGGCTTATAGACGACTTGAGCCCCCTACGTCATTGATTACGTAACACAACCGCGCCAAGCATGCTGATGGGCATTATAGGTTTTACGCGTTTTCCCGCTTTTTGCCCAGCAAAGGAAAATATAATCTCGAACCGGTCTTCTCGTGACGTCACATGTTTGTGAACAGAGGGTCCTCTATATCCATCTCAGTTTCTATCATTTTTTTTTCTCTTTCTTTTCGGTCCCGTGGACTTCGTTATAGCGAGGGTTTACTGTACTTCCACCATATATTATACATATATTCCAACCATACCCAGTTAAATTACTTCTAAAACGTAATGAAATTACATTACTCATTCCTACAGTTAGAATTTAATTAAGTTACATTACTCATTACTGCAACTGATTTGTACTGAAATTACATTACAATTACTGCGAAAAAGTAATGACATTACAATATCATTACTTCGCCATTATTGGCATACATGTTCCCGAGTTTTGTGGATGGCGCAAGGGACAAAAACACAAAAACTGACGAAACTTGCCTTCCCCGAAATTCTAAATTC
Source organism: Ornithodoros turicata (assembly GCF_037126465.1). NCBI lineage: Eukaryota > Metazoa > Arthropoda > Arachnida > Ixodida > Argasidae > Ornithodoros > Ornithodoros turicata. Next base: position 2,318,936 of record NC_088206.1, read on the forward strand.
TGAGAAATGTTAACAACAGTTAGCTTGTATTCTTCTATTTGTCTCTTCTACATGTCAGGCTATTGTGCCACGTATGACGTATCGTTCCACAAGGTAGAGACGAAGGTGATATCACGACAACAGGAACTGATTGTCTGGAGGATGGGGCTCGCAAACAATGATTCTCCGAGGCTACAAACCCTTGACGTGAAGAACGTTTGTTTGTGGCTGCCCTAACTAGGGCAACTGGCCTGTCGAAGGGAAGCACGTAATTCGCCGGTCCCCAACTCTCTGCCAAGTGCAAACACAGAACACGCACTCGATTATTTTGTAAAAAGTAATGAGTAATGTCATTAAAATTACTGCACAAATGTACTTAAATTACGTTACAAATTACATAATTTCCACGCCGAGACTGGGAGCTAGGCGACACGGGTTCGAATCCTGTCAGCGGCTGTGCTGTCTGAGGTTTTCCCCGGGTTTTCCGAAGACTTTCCAGACGAATGTCGGCATAGTTCCCCCTGAAGTCGGCCCAGGACGCATACTAACCCCCCACTCCTTCCCACTGTCCTCTTTCCATCTGTCCACGTCTGTACGCCGCTCATAGCCACAGTTTCTTCGCGGTGCTAACTCGGAATTAAAAAAGACAAATTACATAACGTAGAAAGTAATGCATTACATGACAAATTACCAGGAAAAGTAATTCATTACAGTAATGACATTACTACCCAGGTATGATTCCAACACGATATATCTTTCGTTTTATCCAATAGTATCCGAACAGCATAAAGGTCACCAAACAACAGATGTGATGACGCGGGTACATTGATATGTCACATTTGTTTATCTTAGTACGTCCCCTAGCGTAATTCATGGCTATAACGTCTAAATCTTTGTTTACTACCAGTCGTTCATTAGCGTGAAGTAAGGCAGTTTATTAAGGCCGCACGTGGACGTAGGTTCGCATACGCCACGAAGTCGTGAATTGCAAGATCAACGTCAAAAAGCTGACAACCGTTTGCATAACAACATCGTCGTGAAGCACGCTGCATAATAACTATGCAGATTTCGGGTTGCCCCTTCGGCGTGTGTTCCAGGAGCTTCGAAAAACGTCCAGGTTACATACCGCTTACAGGACACAGGTTAAAACGACAGCCACCCGTGTCCTCCGTCCTGGATTTGCGTGGACAGTTGACGAGTGTTCGGATCCCGGGGACTATATTTCCGTTTTTGCCTTTCTGTTTTCCGAAGCTGCCTTCAGCCAAACATCCGCACAGGGTCCTCAACAAGTCGGCCCAAGAAGAGCGAGGCTTCTGAGCAGCGTTGTGGTCGAGAGCATTCGCTCGTTGGTGGTAGCCCTAAGGTTACACGCTAGAGTTCGGGAAGTATATAGCGGTTCCGAATACTACTAACCAGTCTCTCCTGAGTTTTCCGGCTGCCTTTTAGATGGATATAGGTACCGGAAGTCGTTCCAGGACGCGTATTATCGTCCATGCGGTATCCTATAATTCTGTCCGTTTCTTTACGTCTGTACACAGCTCATAACCACATTTGCATCGCAGTGCTAACGCGGAAGAAAAAAAATAAAACGTAGGTCATACGAATTTGCCTGATTTCGCTTTATCGTGATTCCGAACGGCATCTCCAAACAAATTTGCTGAAGAAACCTGAAGCGGCAGCGACCAAAGTATACCGACCCGGAAATCACTGCTATACTTCCAAACACTTTGATGACGTCACATCCACGCTGTATGACGGCACGTTCGTCCATGCACGTCTCGACACCAATCATTGAGAAGGTACGAGTGTGACGAGGTTTGTCCCCTGTGAGAACACGCACGTCTGGGATGCATTGTGCCGCGCATGCACCTGAAACGACGCACTATACATGTCATTCCTTTATAGTCTTCCAGCAGGTGTTCCTCGGCGTTATCGAAGGCTTTTTCTTCCTCTGTCGGTTGTAGGTTGCGCCGAGCGTGACTAAAACAAATTCGCCCTTAAAATAAAGCGCAGGGAAAGTGAAAGACAACTGCATGCCAGGTTCATTCAAGCTCTGAGCGTCACTGGGTTCGAAGGAGACTTTTGGAAACACGGCACACAAAGAATGCTTTGAGGTGTTCGAACCACCGCTAATTGGACGAAACCTGATTTCATTCCGCGTTAGCTCCGCGAGGCAACCGTGGCGGTGACCAGCTCCCGTCCCGTGGTTAGCGTGCTGGCCATGTCACGTCGAGACTGGGAGGTACCCGGGTTCGAATCCCGGTGCCGGCTGTGCTGTCTGGGGTTTTTCCTGGGTTTTCCTCAGACGCTTTCAAACATATGTCGGCACAGTTCCCTTAGAAGTCGGCCCAGGACGCACATTCCCCCAGGGCGTGAGTCGTGACGTTGCCCACATACGTGAGGCCGACAACGGCAAGCCCTATCACCACCACCACCACCACCACCACCGTGGCGGTGTTAGACGTGGACAGATGGACAGAGGGCAGCAGAAAGGAGCGGGGGATGGGTCATATGCCGACTTCGTGAAGAAATGTGCGCACGTCCGTCTGGAAAGTCTACCATGAAATAACCGTGGGAAACCTCAGAGAGTACAGTCGGTGGTAGTGTTCGAACCTGGAACCTCCCAGTCGTCAGTGTGATATTGAAGCTACTATACCAACGAGCTGGTGGACGAAACGTAAGTGAAACAAATCAGTCAAAAGGCATATTTCACCGTGTCGAATGGCCGGCTAAATGATCCCAGATGTTGTACGAGAAAGCTAGCTTGGAGTAGCGCTGAGCATCTTCAATGCTGTCGTCAAAGCCGGAGGTATGCATCTGTTGCCGGTTATGTAGTCTGTGGGGGGTGTTTACGTGGCCAACCAAAGGGACAAGTGCTGTGTCAACGTTTTCCATACTGTACAAGACCCAAAAGAGCGTGTTGGTTAAAAGTAAACAAAATGAACGAACGCTAAGAGCCACCCTGTGTGTTCTGTCCGTAGAGCGTACTAGGGTGTAACGTAGTCTTTCAGAACCTGTAATACTGCCGAACATATATACGGTCTGCCGGCAGAAACACACACAAAATAGCGTACAAGAGTAGTATGCCTCCCGATATCAGCCGCTTGGCGTTCCGTCGCGCTTCAAATCTGCGCCAGGAGTAAATTTCATGGATGCAGGCACGTCGTCGATTCCACGGGTGTATCGTGGTTGCGAGAGCAAGGCCTGTATACATGCCTGACAGTATCTCCGCACTGCCTGTGCTCACGTCCACGCTGTATCCCCCATGACCGAAAGCGGTGTGCTGCTCCCAGCTAGAAAACCTCCCAGGGATTGGGCACGACAACAACGACAATAAATGAATGAATAGTGATTATGACATGGGATGGGTGGTCGCAGGACCCTACTTCACTTCAAGGAGGTTAATGTGACAGGATGAATTAAAGGGGACCACAAACAGATGACAGAGTTCTTAGAGGAGGCCGATAGCTTGAACGAAGTTAAAGAGAGTGCGAAGAGACCGGCACTGATGCGCAGGAATGCTTCATGAGTCAAGGGTTTGGACAAGCTGAATCGTCTGTGGTTGAGGAGCTCAGGTTAGCGTTTAAGCACCAGTCGGCCGCACGTATACCAGTTGGAGACCTCAATGATGTGGCGAATCGTAGCTGGGGCATGGCAAGTTGAGCACAGCACCGTGTTGCTGTGACCCAGCCTGTATTCCGGAACACAATGGTGAAGGCGACGCTGAGTCGTAGGCGGCACGAAAGTGAGCTGCAAGGGAAGTCACATGGCATCTTAAATGATAATGTCGGGTCCTCTGAATAGAGGAGTGACCACTGAGTGAAGTCATTGCACCATTGCTGTCTGGTCAAGGGTTACAGCAACACAGACAAATTGGAGCACCTTATCCCTGTTGGAGAGTATGATGGGCATGGTTGTGCGTTTAACAGTGGGCCGCAGCAGCCGTCAAACCTGTCACCTCATTGCCTCGAGTTCCTATGTGCCCCAAGACTCACTGTTGGGTCAGCCGGTGTTCCCTTTCTCCCAGAATCAGGAGCACGGTGAGGATACCCACTATCACCGGAGCGAAAAAGATGCGGATGCAAACGTTTCCTATGCATTGCAGGACTGATTTTGAGTTAGCGTCTAACACCTAGCATCGAGGAAGGTAGTCCAAAGCAGAGTTTAGGAACAACAAGGTGGCATATACAGCTCCTCAGAGGTCGATGAAGTACGGTGCGACATGCGAAACCCATACGATGTTGACCCGTCCGGTATGACAAATGCAGCGAATGAGCCATCCGTCGTGGAGGAGCCATGTGTGAATACAGCAGTGCGGCCTCTGCTCTTCGTATCTATCGTTTCTAAGGTAGACTGCTTAAGAACAGGAACAGAGATCTGGCTTTTCGGCCCCTTGAGGCTAGCAATGTGGGTCCAGAGTGATTTGCTTCGCAGTGTGTACGGTCCCACTGAAGGGGCGGTCGGGGCAAGAGTAAAGACAGGGATGCAGCCCATTGCAGCTTGAACATATATCGGGAGCTTACTGTCCTTCCGCTTATGCAGCTTTTGCACCAGAGGGTGACGCCGGTGGTGAGCGAGGAATCGTAAATAGTGTCGGATGGTTTCTCTTCTACGGAGAATATCAATTGGAATTTCTCCGGCGTATAGGCGATCACCATCCGCACCTCAGCGCTGCGCGGAACACCAAGGCACGTCCGCAAGGCCACGCGGGCCAGTGGGCGCCGATCGTGTTCAGACGTGGCCGGTGATAGATCGTGCAAGACGGACAAGCTGTATATAACATTGAGCCAGGGACAATTAAGCGCTTTGTGTATTACACGAAGACACCGCTCGGTGGTGGTGGTGGTGGTGGTGGTGATAGGGCTTGCCGTTGTCGGCCTCACGTATGTGGGCAACGTCACGACTCACGCCCTGGAGGAATGTGCGCCCTGGGCCGACTTCTAAGGGAACTGTGCCGACATATGTCTGAAAGCGTCTGAGTAAAACCCAGGAAAAACCCCAGAGAGCACAGCCGGCACCGGGATTCGAACCCGGGTACCTCCCAGTCTCGACGTGACACCGCTCGGTGCAGCTGCAGCGCGTACCGGCGAAATGGCGAATCACTCTTCCCCAGCGCTGGGCCTTTGAGATGATGTAGTCAATGTGCCATCTCCATGAGAGGTTGCAGTCCAAGACGACTCCGAGCCGCCTGTGGTACATGACTTGTCGGAGGGGACAATCGTAGACCCGGAGTCGGAACCTATGCGTCTGTCTTCGGGTAAAAGGAAGGACAGCGCTTTTTTTCAGGGGTGATATCCACCCCCGCATGCAAGAGCAAGTTGTCGATAGCGTCTAATGCACGTTATAGGCGATGTTGAACTGCCGGCGGGGAATTTCCGACAGTCAAGACACACGTCATCCGCGTATATGGAGAGGTTTACACTCGTCGGAAGACATTTCTTGAGTTCAATCGTGACCAGGCTAAATATTAAAGGGTTTACGGTTTAGGGTTATGGCGGCTTCAGAGAAGATCCACTTTCCCCCAGGAAATGTCAGGCTTCCGCAGGCACCTTACTTCCATGGATTCGGTGCTGGATTTGGTCTCTGCTATGGAGGAAGCGAAAGTCCAAAGGCAAATAGTGATGCCTTCTTGGACAACAAGTCTGAATGCCAACCCTCAACCTGAGCACGTGGTCGGAGGTTGATGAAAGTACTAGTTTTCGCCTTGCCATATACCTCAGAGGGCTGCAACGAGACGAGAACCACGACAGTTGATAAGTTAGTGAACAGCTTACTGTGGTACTGTGGTATCGCGGAAGTGTGATGCGTAGAAGAGGATGAATAAAGAGGTACACGAGAATGGAACTGTGGAACGGTTGCTATGCGCCACTTCGTCTTCTTTTTTAAAGAAGAACGGTGACTAGCGTGTATACGATCCGGACGTCGGGCTAGTATTCATAGTATTACGACACCACAGAACAATTTGGCGACGAGAGAAAAACTGCTGCAATCATGCTGTTCTTACTAGGCACCTTTCGACTCAATATCTGGGTTACTGTCGCCGCCAGTCTTCTTGCCAAAGCCCGGTAAGCCACGCAGTCGAAGGATCGCAAAGCGATTCTATACCACTGCCTCCTTACCGAGGGTCCTCAGTTTATTGCCTCGACCTACTACCACGACATCTGGTTTTACAGACGAGGATGTCATGAAAGTAGCTCTTCGAGATGCACGTTACTCTACGTCCGTGAACCCCAATGCCGAAAGGCGTCGGTTTCGTCAACGCCGGCAACAGCCCAGTGAATATATTGATGACTACGATGTAGCTTGACAACTTGCTTGTGCGGTCCAGGGTCTCGATCTTCAACATTCACATAGCGATCGTTATAGTTATATTTAAAGCTCGCGCGCTCAAAAGCCGCGTTGGTTGGCTCGGGCAAGAGCTCGTGGCGAATCACGAGCCGAAGTGACGGGCGTTATGGGACGACAAGTTCAAGACCAGGGACCACGTCTGATTCCAGGCTGCGGTACCAGATCAATTGAATCTACAAACATTCCTCATCCTTAGTGACCTTCGTCACTTGGAAAGACACTCTTTTACGTTGGACCGAACAGTTTAGTTTGCCCTACAGTTTCAACGACAACAGATGGAATCTGTGGAATTCGCCGATGAAGCCGATCAAGGTGCTGTACAACGGGTATTGAGGAAGCTTTCAAGAAAACATTCTTCACAAACGGATCAGGAAAAACATGCCCGCCAACGTACGACATCGAAAAACCATTGAACTCTACGTCTTGTAAAGCCAGATATCAAAGGTGTTTTGCTCGCAACAAGACCGGTCATTTCCGTTCAGTTTGCAGATCCGCTGAACATTTACGGGAGGTAGCCAACCAACATTGCTGCGAGCTAGATCTACTTTCTGCGGAATACAATCAGACGTACAGTGCTACACTAGGTCCTACAGATGGGAAACAGAGAACAGGCATTTATATTACGTCGTCTGTAGCATACAAGGACGCCAACTTCTTGATTGACACGAGATCATTTTGTCGGTAATGTCTCACGACGTCCGGCAGGAAAGGTTTGCTTCACAATATGCGTTGAAGCCTACATCCGTTATATTGTTCGACTTTTCCAAACGCCGCGTACAACGATTCAAGGTTGTTTCCCTGCGTTTGTGAATTACAAGGATCATATTCAGCATGCCTAGTATTCTACGTCGTTGCACACAGTATACTACATTACCTCGCCTACACGCTATTGCAGTTTTACAGCTGAACATCGCCGGCAGTAATATTTAATGTTTGAGTACCACAGCAACCTCTGTACCTCTGCCTCAAGACATTTCAGCCACTCTTGGACATATCTTCGAAAGAACTCTTGTTGTAACAGTGAACTACGTGCACAAGGTGAAGGTATGTGCTTACGAGGGTGGTTCCATAAGTTTCTGGCCCGACCAACTTTTAATAGTCATAGTGACGAAACAAGTGTATCACTTTTCGACATAGTCACCCTTAACTTCGATGCACTTTTGACACCTTTCAACCAGCATTCTTAGCTATACCCTTGAAAAAATAGTCCGAAGTTTTGTCCGCAAAATGCTGGAAAAGTGCCTCTCGCACCTCACTATCGTTTTGAAATCTCCGTCCTCTGAGATCCCTCTTCAAGTTTGAGAACAGGAAGTAGTCACTCGGTGCCAAGTCTGGACTGTAGGGAGGGTGGTGGATTTCTTCGAGGCCGCACTCCTTCAGTGCAGCCCTGGCAGCAGAAGCCGTGTGGACAGGGGAATTGTCCTGGAGCAACCGGACACCTCGACTCAACCTGCCGCGCCTCTTTTCCTTGATGGCGTCTCGCAGTCGGTGCAGGAGTGAAACATAATAAGTCATATTCACTGTGGTGTTCCTCTCTTTGAAGTCGACGAGGAGGATCCCGTGACAATCCCAAAATATTGTTGCCATGATCTTCTTTGTGGATTGTGTGACCTTGGCTTTCCTTGCGGGTGGTTCTCCTGGTTTGCGCCATTCCATCGACTCCTTTTTCGAAAGGGGATCATAGTAGAGCACCATAGTCTCATCCCCTGTGACAGTTGACTTCAATATTTCTTCTTCGTTCTCTTGACAGAGCTCCAAAAAACTCTTTGGCACAGACGACGCGCTGTTGCTTTTGAACTGACGAGAGAAGTCGTGGCGCCCATCTCGCACTGACCTTTTTCATGTGAAGGCCCTCGCCGATGATGCGAAAAACGGTTGTTTTGGAAAGCGCCAGCCTTTCTGAGATTTCTTTCACCTTCAGACGCCTGTCGCTCAGCACTTCCTCCTCGACAAGAGACAAATTTTCTTGTGTCACCACTTCCACTGGACGACCATCGCGTGGATCACCTTCAATGGACTCTCGCCCCAGTCGAAACTGCTTAGCCCAGTCTTTTACCGTTGTGTACGACGGAGAGGCTTCCCTATACACGTTGTCCAGTCGCGCTTTAATTTCTTTAGGCGAAAGCCCCTCTTTTGTCAAGAATTTTATCACAGCGCGGTACTCGATTTTTGCCATTTTAACTGAAGAGCGCACCCTGCAGTTCCGCTGTTGTGTGTTTCTACCGTTGTGTCTTCGTCCTCTCTTTGGCTGCAAGATTTTACTCATGGCACCCTGGCTGTTTGAAATGTCGCTCTCCAGCCGACAAAAGCATGGAGAGGGTTGAGGGTGGTGCTCCGGCACTCCAACAGATGGCGCAACGCGTCCTTAATCGCATTTTCTACTTCGTTCAGGAAACTTATGGAACCACCCTCGTATATCGAGCTTGTAGCTCGGAAATTGTGATGTATCATAGTATCACAATACTTCAGAAACTATACGTACCTAAACATGATGTACAGGGTGTGAGCAGGAAAAATAGCACCACATTTACGCACGCAGCGCGTGTTCTGCTTACCCTAAGAACTTCCGGTGGCGCACGATGACGCATTTATCGATGAAAAGCAACAACAACACCAATCGTAGTAACCAAACGGTGGGTAAGCAAAGCTTGCATTTGGCTGAAATTTCATTATTGGTTTCCAAAACATATACAGTCGTGCCTGATTAATATGGACCCCGTTAACATGGACAACTCGAATTATGGACGGTCTTTGTGAAGACCAAACTTTTTCAAGGTATTTTCGTCTCGTTAATATGGAATCTCGCTTTTCGGACAATGGGCGGTCTATCAAGGTACAAACCATATGTAGTCCACGTATATTTGTCTCATTATTATGTACGGTATTGATAAGGAGGGCAAGTCTCTCCCCACATTCTACGGATAACTTTTGAAAGTGGAATGTTCCGTTGCACAAACGGAGCTATGGCCCCTCCTTCACAGATGCCCACAAGAACTATAAGAAGAAAGGGGGTTATTTGTGGACATGAGGGGGCCTGGAAAATCCCGTATGACGTCATGACTGTTCCCAACACGTGCACGAGCAAGTGGCTCTCATGCAAGGAGTTGTGATATCTTTAGTTAAACAGAGTGCTGTCGCTTGGCAGCTAACGCAAACAGAGGCGGCACAGTTCTCAAGGGAACAAGTTGTCAGGCCCTGGTGTCAACGACTCGAGGAACGCATAGCCAACGGTCACATCTGCTGTGGCTGAAGCGCGACTATACAAAGGCTCTTCCATTATTTCAGGACAATGGTGATGAGCAGCAGCCTCTACGCGTTGCCGACGTTTTGCTAAGCTTAAATCGATGTGCAACCTGCAAGCAGGCACTAGTTCGAGAATTGTTTTCAATAAACCTTCATCATTGTTTTTTTTTTTGTTTTTTCCTCGGTATTCGATAATATGGACAGTTCGGTTTATGGACGATTTTGGTCGCGGACGAAAGTGTTCATATTAACGAGGCACGACTGTACTCGAAAAACGTCCGAAGGTCGTCCGAAAAACGTCCGAAGGCCAGGGAAGAGAACGTGCCCCTTTTGTTGACTCCATTCTGCGAACTGACAACTCGTGCAGAATGACTTCTTCATTGACTGAAATACAAAATCCCCAGTAGGACCTGCTGCAGTCACTGACCGATTTGTCATACATAACAAAGAGAAAGAGCAGAAGCTTGCCAGTATAGGGGTGTCCTAGAGCTAGGAGGCTATAGGACAGAGCCAATGGAGATATATTTAGGTCAGAACTCTGTTGCAGCTGTAATGCACACGTTATAAAACCACAGGACTTTGAATTCGAATTTTCCAGAAAGGTCAACGCCGGGGGTCGAATGGACGTAGGAATGGATATTCCCGGAGAGCAAACACGCGAATGAAAAGAATGAGAAAATGGAAAACTGAAAGGCGATCCAAAAAGTAGTTAGAGTATTGAGTAGAAAATGCTACAAAATGTATTTGAAATAGAGTACAAAAACTCCCCCGTGGAAGCACTGAGAGATACCAAAATACCGGACATATAGCATTTAAAATGCGGTGTATCATACACAATACTCTAAATACGAAAAAGTCCGCTCCGGAGGATAGCCCTCGGTGAGTATAGAGCACTACTTCTCACTCACAGTGCATGAACATGGCGATATAAAAGAACCACAACAAACGGGACCACACCACCAAGCACCGCTGAGCACTCCCGGATCCCATACAGGCTCTGCTCAGGTCCCAGGTGCGCGCGAAAACCAGCGCCAATGGCTTGGACGCACCCCACGCTTCCACAGCCAGCGCCACCGAACGCTCAGTGCTAGCGCTTAACCCACACTTTGAAGTTAATTTCCGTAACCAGCAAGCCCAACTGCTTCTGTTCATTCCGTGCAACAGGTACCGTGCCCAGAAACATGCCAGCCATCCTGTCAATGAAGTCAGACCATACCGCCCGTGCGTACGTACTGTCGCCAAGCAGTTCATACAGTCCATATTGTATCGGCATCAAAGTGGAAGACTAATCACGTGAAACCAGAACCTATCTACTCAGAGCATATTGTACGTGCTATAGTTGTGTCCGTGCAACAGTCCATACCTTCGGAGAGCTTCAAGCGGGATAATGACATGAGAACAAGGACGGGTCGGCCCAGGACTGGACCAGGACCCCCCTGTCCCCCCCCACCCCCCCCAGGACCTCCCTGTCCGCCATTCATTCCTCTGTCCACGTCTGTACTCCGCTCACGGGGAACACAATTTCCTTCGTTTGATCGAATATTTCATTGTACCGAGCGGCTGACCAAGGCATGGCAGTCAGTCGCGGCAGGGATATGACAAATTATTTCGCAGAACCGCGAAGTTCGTTGTATAGAGGTTCGTTATATCGAGGTTTCTTTGTGCGCAGTTCTGATGAATGTTTTGATTGACATATAGAGAGGGAGCGCTGAGGAGAGGGACAAAAAAAAAAAAAACACAGACAGGAAACTTTTTTACTTTTTACTTCCGCGTTATCGCCGCGACGCAACTGTGATGGCTATGAGCGGCGTACAGATGTGAATAGATGGAGAGAGGACAGCAGGAAGGAGGGGGAGACAGGGGGTTAGTATGCGTCCTGGGCCGACTTCAAGGGGAATTGTGCTGACATTCGTGTGGAAAGTCTGCCGGAAATATCCTTACTGAAAAAAATTGAAATATTTACTTTGTTAAGAAAAAACTTCAATTCTTTGTCACGCCAAAAGCGAAAACCAATCTCGGAACCAGGAATGAAACTGTTGAAGTTAGAAGTAGAAAACGGAACTACTACTTTCCATTGACTGGAGTAAAACAATTCATTTCAGAGTAAACAAATCCCATCGTCTGCTCACAGTCACCCTCTCATAAACACAACAAACGATCCAAACAATGGCCTCTACAGATGTCCGAGGTCTCAGCTGGTGATTTCAACTTCCACGCTGGCGTCACCTCAATATAAGCGCGCTTTCACACTTTGAGAAACGGTCACGCACTCCAGTATGACGTCACACATTTTTCTCGTGACGTAACGTATACCTTAGCTCGCGCCACCTGGCAGACAGCTGAAGAACTAGCCACCCACGGACGTAATTTTCGCGCACAAGTTGATGGTGGGAGAGGTAATAAATAAAGCTGACAGCGGTGGAGCAGTATTAGGTCGTTGAAGCTGCGCGTGTTATTCGCGGCTCGGCATTGGACGCGCGCGCGAAACGCGTGCGAACTTTGACGTTTTTCCCCCGCAGGAGAGGAACATGGCGCCGTCGGCGGGGCTCTGGATTACGCTACTCTACTTCGGCGTTGTTACAGTAAGGCACACTTCTTCTAGCTCATTTTATAAGCTAAACGAGGCGTTGTCCAGATAGCTTTATGTTCGGGGTTTGGAGTCCTTGTAAGCAATTAAGGGGAGCGGATAAGGGTGCGGATAAGGGTGCGGATAAAGTGCTTTCGGATAACGGGTTTGAAAAGGTACGGACCGAAGGGCATGCTGACCGCATGTCGCTCCCGACTGCGTGCTAGCACTATCTGTAATAGGACATACTATAGCAGCGTTCACACTTCTAATGTTGTGTATATTGTGTCATACGGGAATTTCTCTTTGTTGAAGTGAGCAAATGCATCTTAGCTTGTGTTTCTACCTCGTGTGCCACTTTGTACTTGTAGTGTGAAATTCCGGATGTGGACTGTTTGCACGTTTGCGTAAAGATTTCGCGTTACGTTTTTTTACGAAAAAAAAACAACAACATAGAATAGGGAGCGTGTATTGTCATCAAGTAGTAGAAGCTAGTGGGTTGACATCAAAGTGGAAGTCCAGTCACACGGACTGACTACAACTAGTTGAGTAGCACCTCTTGCCCAAGAGGCCACAGCATGTCAAGGGTTAACACATGAGCGTCGGCAAGCAACAGTTCAAAACTACGGAAAGTCGCATATGGGATGACGGCAGAGCATCCGAAGTCACCTATAGAAGAGGACAGCGCACGTATCTAGGGGATCCTCGAAGAGGACCCTCGAAGGATCCTCGAAGAGGACCGACGATGTGCGCCCATCGTCTGCCGAAATGGACAGCCTCAAGCAATCGGTGAATACTCGTGAGCGTGGCCACCGTGTACTGCTATATGCGGCGAGCTATCACACTTGATATAGTTAGTCTTAAGAGAAGAGCCTATCAGGATGAGGGTCGCGGTGACTGTACTGCTACAGGAACAAAGTGACGCCCGTCACCTGCGTGTATTGTCATCAAGTTGGATAACTTCTGTTGAGGACAGGAGGACGGTCTAAGTGGACCTTCAACTGAAGGGCTACCTGCGTCATCAATGTTGCCAACGAGCGGACGCGCGTGGCAGTCAGAGAAACCTGACATACAACGATGTGCAGAAAATGAGCAAAACTGTCAACTGTTGTCCCGCTGTCGAGCAGCAGGATTCAATTCCGCCCCAGCAAAAAAAGTGTGTTCCATTTTTTTCGCGTTTATCGTCATCCTATACCGAGGTGGGCCCTTTACACGCGTTTTTCTCGTACTTGACACCCCCCGAATTTCCTTTCGGTAACGCTAACCATTCCTACCATTACTTCTCATTTCGCTCACATGCACAAGGACACTCCCTCACCCCCGACACATCCTGTCCTTCATGTTTCTCGGTCCACACCCACGGTCACACTGACGAACACAGTTGACGTGTGGGCGCCATCAATCGCCCTGTTGGACACGACACTCAGTCACGTCGTAAAGCGTGAGACAGCGAAAACGTAACATTGGTTCATCTTACACATATAACCGATATCCCCAGACCGCAACATCATGCACGATATGCATACTATATATACGAAAAAGCCGGAGGATCCGTTCACGATTACGAGATACCTCGCCGTCTCGCTGTTTCCTGGGCGACGAGGACGCCACATCCCTTTCGTGATCTAACGGTAGGTGCTTCGAAGAAACAGTTGTGATCACGATGGCATTTCGGAAGACGGAGAGCCCGAATGTGTGTGCATGTATTAAGCCTCGTGCATTGGGATGGAAGTCTGCGTGGCCCGTCTTTGATCAATCGTTGATTTACGGGCTACAACAGTTGCGGCACACGAGCCTGCCAATAGCTGGGAGCCGTCGCGCAGAAACGCTGCAGCAACTTTACGAGCCAAGCCAAATGAACGCTGTCTAAATTCTCTAGGGGGATGTGACGTCATCCTGTGACGTAGGGGGGCTTCCGGGAGGAGAGGGGAATGCAAGGAAGAGAAAAACTTTTGTAAAAAAAAAGTTTGTTCATCTTTGGGACTTGGGAGACCGTGACTTTGCTTTGTGTTCGAAGGACGGTGGCGCTTCTAAGTATATCTCTCTCTTCCGGCATCCTTATCCTTAAGTCCATATATAATAAATCAATTTCGATAAATCCTTATACACATAGGATGCATTTTAAGTTAGTGTAGAGATTAAATACGACAACACGTGTTCAAACTTGGTGTGAACGGCACGGCTCGGCACAAGGACATGATGGGCAGATATAGTCATGACTTCTCTGCTGCGGATGCGCTTTTGCTTGGCTGCGGCTCGAGTAGCCTGTAAGCTTCGACCACACTCTTTCCATTCTCTTTCCTTTCACCGAGGACGATGCCAAAGCACGAACCACATGTGTATGGATGCCTTTTGGGTTCAGAAGGCGATGACAGGATCACGTGTAATCTCTTTCCAAGTGCGCTACTGTTGGAACTGTGACCTTACAAAAAAGCAGAAAAAGTCCGTTATATAGCTCCGTGGTATAAGCCATGCGATTTTGAAACGGAAGAACTTTTTTTTTTTTAGAGCCCATCTCGCCGGTGTTTGGTTTCAAGCAGGGTTCACTCCTCAGTTGCTCGGGAGTGCTAACATGCCAGTAACAAAAGGTCAATCAAAATGAGCATAGCATACTGCAAGGAGAAACTTGAATATGGTACATCTTGCAGGGATATCTCTAACAGCATGTATCGTAAACGTGCGTCTGCGTCGTCTAAGGGAAGTTGACAAGTAATTTTACGTCGGAACGCCTGACGAGCGGCATCTATACGAATGCATGTAACATCTGTGTATAGCGGTCGCAAAACCCATGCGAGACGCCCATAAGACCTACAAGTTATGCGCCTTCATTCAAAGTGTGTGTGACACTTTTCTTATTCTTTGTCTGCCGTGTCGTGTTTTCGCTCCGAAGTCGACGACGTGAAGCTCAAGGCAATGGAAACTGTTTTCTACTTTAAGGAACTGTTCGCGCGTGTTTCTATATAAATGATTTTATTGAAATTTCTCACGCATGTACACCGAGCTGTGCAGAGCTTCAAAATGTGCAAGTACCTGTTCTGGTTACACATACCGACTGACAGCTATACGATGTGGCATGTTCACCATGCTATTCGGTACCCAGATTCAGTATTATCGTCCCATTGGCATGACAGAAATACTTCAATACTTGTCGGTAACGTGTCGTGTCCGTTCCGAAGGTGGAGGTTGGACCCCTATGCTTGTGCGGTGCCTACAGGCAGCAATACCTATAGTCGCGTCACTCCGTATCACGGCAAGTCGACGCCCATCCCGAAAGTACAGGGGCGCTGCAGTATAATAGCTCTCTTGGACTAATTTTGTCAGGGTTAACGGACTATATTTGCGTGCTGCTCTCATGTTGAGCACGGCCGTAGCTATATAGCATGGCGGCTTCCGAACTTGAACGCGTCACAACCTTCTTCCAAATCATTCGCTTTTCCATATTTCTCTCATTTTTTTTTTGTGCCAGCCGTTTCCCTTGCGTTTTCTTTGTGTCAAAGCAGCAAAAAAAAATAAAAAAAATAAAAAAAAGAATAAAAAAAAAAATACAGAACCTCATAGAGAGAGAGAACGTGATTCAGACGTTCACAGTGCCGTACACGAATCCCCCGCATAGTGATGGAACACATTTTCTATACGACTAGAGAGGCTTTTCATAGAGACCTTTTCCATTTTACTAAGCCGCAGGGAGAGTTTGCAATCACGCCTGCCACAACGCAGGTGTCTGTAATTGCGCTCACATTTTCTCTTCTTATACCTCCCTTATGTAAGACTTATAAATCTCGCAGCATGTCCTGCGCGGAAAAGAGTTTTAAGACTCGACGGCTCACGATCCGGTGACATAGTTTGTCGATTACAAGTATCCGCTGATTGGTCGGCAAGCTTTCAGAGAGAAAGTCGCCAAATTAATGGTTCGTGAAGCGAATGTTTCTTCTTAGCTAGTTTTAGTGAATCGTTTCAGCAGCACCTATAGATAGAGAAAGCCTGCTTACTCGTCGCTATATGAGCCAATGAGGATCGTGTTTTCAACGGCCGTATAGCCAATCACGAACGTGCTTTCAGTGGTCGTTGCTACGGAGAAGAACCACTGTCGTCTGCCAGTTGTGACTGAACGTCCCCGCGTACTATAAATGGGAAAAACTTGAAAATGAAGCGCAAAAAAGGTTGAAAATCTTATCAAAACTCATTTTCTGGAAAGCGTCTTTTATTTATTTTTTTTATTTACGCGCATACGCTATACATCGCCTTACGGCATTGCACTATAGCGGGGTACAAAAAGCAACAAATCAAGTAAGTAACAATAATGACAGCGGTAAGCACAAAACGCCTGTACAACACTATGCAAATACAGCAGACCGGCCTCTCCGGTCAGCACTCAAGACGATTCCACTCACCTATCGTTTTCGGGAAAAACGAGTTAAGAGAAACATCTGTCCCGCACCTATATATGGCTGGATTTTCTTGTAGTGATCGGATCTTGGAGAGATATACGGAGGGGGTTTCAGATATTTTTTCTTCCTTATGCCCGTCTTATCGTTTACGATATTTCCTAAAAATTCTAATCTAAGTTTTCTTCTCCGGTTTGTTAAGTCTTCCCGCTCCAGCCTTGACTTTAAATCGCTTACACTAACAATAGATCCCGTACAACTAAACACCAGGCGACCCGCAATATGTTGAACCCCTCTCAAGTCTTTGAATTAGTAACATTTCGTGCGCGTCCCAAACCGTACACCCATATTCCAAGATTGGCCGGATCATCCCATTCCCATCCCATTTGTAACCAATCAAGGGGCAGAACGATGTCATTCGGGATGGTGGTTGGCTATACGAGCGTGCTATGTGGTGAAGTTCTGCTGCGTACTAGCAGTAAAAAGTAGGACCGAAGGTCGCGTCCCTCTCAGGGAATATCGTAATCCCCTCAAGGCCCTGGGTATCGGGCGCGGCCTTATTCGCCTCTAGCTTCGAGCGTAGTTCGACTCTACAAAATTGGTGGCGCTGTCGAACACTATAACGTCACATGTTTACAAACAGGGAGAGGTCTATTGCACGCTGGATGGCGTCCTTCATCCCACAGGCTTTTTCACGGAAAGACACTCCAGAACTCGCAGCTTGCAGTCTCCTTCCTCCAGGGATCTGGACTCGCCCAAATACTATGAGATAGAGTTTCTTTTTGCTCACGGGACCCTTCACCAAACCTGGCAGTGACCGACATACATCTTAGCTTTCGACCGTCAGCACCTCAACGCATCATCTCATATCATGTCGATTACTGTCGTGACGCTGCCCTCATGTGTGAGGCCATCAACGGCAAGCCGATCTCGTCACCACCTCCACCTCCACCACCACCACCACCAGCGTGTTTAGAGTATAACCAACTGTTAGTTATACAATACAACGTATTGGTCCCTATATCTCCCTATTATTTTTTCGTCAACATCAACATCAACAACGTATTGTGCAAATAGTATGGTTTAAATAAAGTTAAAACTCGGGTGGGTTGGTATGGCATACTAAAATCAATTGAAAACCCCGGGTCTACCGAATCTGTTTTCGCTGATGTGTTGATCGAGTTGTGTGTCAGCAGAGTAGAATATTGCAGATGTCAAAAGAAAAAAATGCAGATAATAGAGATAAGGTTGCTGTAATAGAGTATGTACACTGAGCATCCCACAGGGTAAGAAATTGTCAAAGAAACATGGTGTAGATATTGTTTTCTGTAAAGGTAATGGTCTTGCTTCTCTTATAAATAGAGTAAATAAGAAAAGCCATGCGGGTTGCAAAGTAAAACGTCGCGCAAAATATGTCGACCGCAAAATATGCACCACCGGCGTTGCATAGAAACATATAGGTCAGACCTCTCCCGCTATGTTAACACCACAGCTTAAAAGACCACAATGCCAATTTAACAAAAAGCTGTAGTACGCTATAGTGGAACATCTTGCCAATTGTACCGGGTGTCAACCAGGTCTACTAAATACCACAGTTTTACATAAGAACAGCAAACGGGGGGGCTTGGTTTATTTAGAAGCTCTCGAGATAAAGATATTGAAGGAAGCGTGTGTTAGCACTCCATCGGTCACCTTGACAGATACATTAGAAATGTTCCTCGTAAAAAATACCGGTTCAAAAAGGAGAGGAGAAGAAGGGTATCATGTATAAATAGACCTTGCTTCCGTCAAATGAACTTTTGGTTGCTGGTACAGTGCCCCGTCGTCCCCGTCTCTTTGTATCTTCCTTTAATTGATCTTGTTTTAGTATTATAAATTATTGTTACTAAAATATACGCTATTCTCCGTTGGTATAGTCTCTTACCCTGACATCATCACCACGTTCCATGCGTCCCTTCTAACGCCACCGCTTCAAACATTTCAAACCTACACACTGCTAATAAGGTTGTCCAGTTCTGGTGACGTTTCAGTTGTGTTCATCCAGGTACATTCTACGGGGTGTCCCACCGGAAAAGGGCCAGGGGCTAAAGAAAAAACGGAGTGCTCTACACAAATGGAACCAACTGTACGTGCTTGGCAGTTGTGTGGTCTACCCAAAAATATTTTTTCATCGTCCCTTGTCAATTAATTAGCGGCAATTAATTTTCTAACTTTTTAATTGTCGGTTTTAGCTCTCAGATGTCAATGAGGAAGTTGTAGTACATGTCGAAAAAGACACAACTGAAATGGTTCGAGGTCGCTATGGCTTGTGGTTCCGTTTTTTCCCTGGTTTAAAAGTTGGTTTCAGATGCCGGGCGGACCGCAGATCGTTGCCGACAATCCTGCACCCGCGCGCGACGATTCCAGCACCCTCCGGCGTACATTGACCTTCAGATAAGCGCTTGGAGACCATCCTTGGGCCACGTCACACAAGAGGAAGATATTTCACCTGTTTCACGGCGCACCTAGCAGAGTGCACTGCAATCGTCGCGCGCGGGCGCCGAATTATGGGGAGCACTCTATGGTGCGCGCGGCTTCTGATACCAATTTTTAAACCCGCGAAAAAACGAAACCACAAGCCATAGCAACCTCGAACCATTTCAGTTGCGACTTTTTCGACATGTACTACAACTTCCTCATTGACATCTGAGAGCTAAAACCGATAATTAAAAAGTTAGAAAATTAATTACCGCTAATTAATTGACAATGGGTGATGAAAAAAGTATTTTGAATAGACCACACAACTGCCAAGCACGTATACAGTTGGTTCCATTTGTGTAGAGCACTCCGTTTTTCTTTTAGCCCCTGGCCCTTTTTCGGTGGGACACCCTGTATAGCCGTGTTCAAGTTAAGAAAGAAAAGACACCTAGTCCGTCAAGTACATACGCCGTTGAAGATAAGGAGAAGCAATAGCGCGCCAGGAGGAATACTGCAGCGCCACCATACAGTATAGGGGAGCAGCACTTTCTGCTGCAGCGTAGTGTCATGTGGAGCAGCAGCAGAGTGAGTTACATTATCTGACGCAAGGAGGCAGCGTGACCTCACTGTGTCCAACTGTGTTCAGACGTACTATCCGCGGCGCAGTAATATTTTGAGAGGTGACGCACTAGATTTCTTTCCCTTCTTAAGTTGAACACGACTATAGTTAAAATGATAGCAAATGCTACAGCAACAAGTCGTAAGTGCGTTTTAGTAGTTTAGATAGTAAAGTGTAGTCGTATTGGTAACCAACCGTGAGTACTATTTAGTACTAGAGGTACTTTAGTACTACATTAGGTTCCGTTAAACTGCTTGTGGACTGCGTAAAAACTGCTCCAGGGAGCTTCCGACACGAAGAAATGAAGTGCACGAATTAACCCACGGAACTCCGAGTGACCGATAATAATGACATCCGAGAAGTTGTCAGGGAAATCGATGGACGTGGTGAATACCGGACTGATTATGTGCGCTTGGACGTCAAGAACGGACTCCTTCATTAGGGCTGCTTGACATCGAAAATACGTGACGCTGGCATGAATTGGGACATTGAGAAGCGGTCAGGGGCTATCTGACAATGATGAACGGGGGGGGGGGGATATATTTATTAGACGAAAAGGGGGAAAAAAAACGGAAGGAAGGTCAGCCATGATGAACGGGAGAAACGTTTAGCCTTCGATTACATGAGATATGAAGCCTGCGTGTAGGTAGTTAGTTACGTGGAGCAAATCATGGAAGGACTGTATGTCGAAGAAGGGATATTACTCGACGGAAGCTTTATTGGGGGAAGAATACGTCGAAATAATATTTTATTTATTTATCGTCAGGGCCCCGTTGGCAATGGGCAGCCTGCGACGTTGGTATACGAGACACATATGAGTCCTATACCAGCATGAGATTCCATGCGACTCTTGGCCCGCGTAATCTGTTTAACAATGACTTAATTACTTATGTGAAGAATCATCTAAGTCGACGCGCGGATACAGTATTTGCTCGTTCGTAGGTATAACTCCAGGATCATGTATAAAGACGGGGAGGTGTCGAGATCGAAATCCTCTTCTGAGGTTTCATCCGGAAAATTCCGGTAGATTTTACTTATACATGCTGGAACAGCCCCCCCTGAAGTCGGCCCTCCATCCTTTCATATGCCCACTCCCATACTCCGCTGACAGCTACAGTTTCTTCGCAATGCCAATAAAAAAAATAAAGATAACAATAATCGTTTCCTGACGGCTGCGTGGCACTCAAACGCAATTTGAGTCAAAGAAAAAGCCTGGAAAAGGTCACAATAGTATGAGCTGTCATAATTTATGACGCACCGATGTGTGACGGTTGCAAAATTAAGTTTTCCACCGACATATATATAAGACATCTGGATGAGGCACGAGAATAAGAAACGACTCGCCGGCTTTATGACTTCGCATCGTAAATTGTTACTGATCCGTTTTCTGGGTGTCATTTCGGGGAAATAAATTGATGCACCGATTGTGCAGGAAAGCCGCATCTCATGTAATGTACTATGACGAGATGAGTTTAGGAAGACAATGACGAAAGAAACTTTCTTTATGGGTATGAAAACAAGCTGCACATATCGCCACTTGTTTAGCTTTACCAGGTATACAGCTTCTATTCTCCACTTCCCTTGCTTCTTTGAAGTCGAGTAGGTCCTGCGGCCACCACAGGGGAGCATCCTATTCCATCGTTACTTTTCCATAATTTATTGTTGACCATAGACCATTCAGCCTGCCCAAAGTACTTGGCCCATGGAGCTCCCCTGCGCATCAGTGCCGGGCTCTTCGCTCTCCCTTTTTGCTTTCATGCAAGCCACTGGAGTCCTCGAAGAGCTCTAAACAGAACTCCGACCTGTCGCCCTCTTCCCGTTCATCATAATTCATCCTCTCATATTAATCTCTGTGAAGTGGGGTACGGTCCTGTGGCTATGTCCTGTGGGCTCGTGTGTGTACCCACGGGGAAACATCCCATGTCATCATCACTTCTACTTCGTTTATTGCTGTTGTTGTTGTTGCTTCAAACCCCAATTGAATTATGACAGTTGAAGAAAAGGCACCAGCACTGGGCCTCTGATTGCCAAGAGACAACCGAGGCTTGCGGAGCGTAGCAGAGGCCGCCAGTCAGAGGGTGTGTGGTCGAATCCCACTGCTCGTGCCTTTGTCTTCGACAACCATCATTCATTTGGAGCGTAACTATAAATCCTTTTACACCTTAAAGGGTGTAAATCAACATATGCAGGGCGTACACTGAGAGTAAGGCATAGATGCAGGTCAGCCGGTGGACAAACTCCACGATGTGAAAAGTCTGAGTCACGGGCAATAGCTAGAGGAAACGGACAAACACACGACTTGAGTCGTGTGTTTGTCCTGTCTCTCTAGCTGTTGCCCAGGCTCATGTTTTCCACGTCATTGAGGGCGTGTACCTTTTAAAGGGGCTATCGTATCCGTTCCGGTCGATTCCGGAACTAGAGTGCCGTCTTACTCCGCGTTCACAACTGATAATAACGCCGAAAATCGGACGCGAATTGGTGCCGTTGTTCCTGTGCAGTTTGATGTAACACATGGCAAGAGCAGACGACGCGTATTAGAGAGTATTCCGAGATTCCCTCTCCGGGAACGTCACCCGGAGAAGGTCAATCAATGTGAGCCCTTTGGGTCGCGGACGAGACAAGTCAGGGAGCGGCTGGAGCCTGGAGGGTTGGTAACCTTGGCGACCGAGCGACCGACAAGCGGGCGGGCGAGCCGGTGTACTAGGGGACGTCGTCTGCTCTACGATGGGCTTTCTGAATGTTTTCTGGTTAGCGTCGGACGTGTTCGTACGGCCAGGAGCTTAACGCCGTGTTCCACGCAACATGGTCACGTCAGAACTGACACTGGCAAGCGAAAGTCGGCGTATTTACCGAGGACTTTTCACTTAGTAGTATATATTGCGATGCGAACGCCAGACGACCTCGGAGACAATCGCCTGCGCTGCGCTCCCATAGGTGACGTCGGTTTCGCGGGAGATGTGGGAGGAGGAGGCGC
Organism: Ornithodoros turicata; assembly: GCF_037126465.1. Taxonomy (NCBI): domain Eukaryota; kingdom Metazoa; phylum Arthropoda; class Arachnida; order Ixodida; family Argasidae; genus Ornithodoros; species Ornithodoros turicata. The sequence goes on from NC_088206.1 coordinate 2,341,507, forward strand.
GCTTCCGGGACAAACTTGGGCAGGGCGGCGAACTCTGAGCATTGCGTCAAGGCTGGCTTAGAGTCCGGCGGAGCGGGGCGTAACGACGCGCAGCGCACCGCACCGGTGAGTTCATAGTTGCCGACACTCCGCGAAGCGCGGCGCGGCGCGGCGGCAACGCGCGATACGTCAGCCGTGGTCAGCCGCCGTCGGGGGAGTAGAGCAAGGCTCTGCATCTGGCGGTAAGCAGCGGGCTGTGCACGGCGTGGGCTCCGGTGGACTCTCATTTCCCAACATGGCGTCGCCCATTAAGCATTTAATCGAAGCTGCTAAGGAACATCCGTGCCTATATAATACACGAGGGATGGACTATAGAGACAAGCAAAAGAGGGAGAACAGCTGAGTAGACGCGTGTGACTAAATTCTTGAATTCAGTGTATATGTTTGGGGGTACCAACCGTATTACAGCAGTATAAACATAACAGTATACCAACGATGAGAACATGTATTGTCTTTTGTCGGATTCCAACACGCGGGTACAATCGCGAGATATGCTTTCTTTCCCACTACGACAAGCCTCACCGCCCGCAGCACATCGCTGCCATCGCGGCTTCTCCCGCACCTGTTATTTCTTTTTTTTTAAAGGAGTAGTAAGCCGGCACTTGCCTGGCTGACATCTCCTTTTGTGTGAATAAACGTATACCCTCCCTACGAAATGTGAAAATCCTTTTTTCCTTTTCGTTTCTTTTCTTTCTTTCCTTTCCTTTCTTCTTTGTCTTTTCCTTTTCTTTTCCCTTTCCCTTTCCCTTTTCTCCTCTTTTACTGAACTTCTTTTCCTTTTCCTCTTTTTCGTCCCCCATTTACCATCTTTTTGGAATAGCGGGTCGACCTCCGTCTGGCTGACGTACCTTTCCTTTCTTTTTTTCTTAATAAACATATCCCACCCACCCCCTCCGCGGTGGTGTTTTCGCCGCGCTGCGCCTAATCGCGCCAGACTATATACGATCCCGGTAGGATGAGGAAGTGTGGCGTAGCGAACGCTAGCGGTCGGCGCGGAACGCGGGCGGCGATGAGCGAAGACTACGTCGGACTCTAAACCAGCCTTTACGCGTGTATTACTGTCACACAACGCGTGATATTTGGACGGAACAACTTTGTGATGTCTAACAAAGGCAGAGAATGATGTACTGCGATATTTTACATCTATCAACGGTGTAAAACGTATCAGGAGCTGTAGAGTGTAGTAGCGCATGTATTGTAAGCAGAGATGCTCTCATGCACAAAGTGCCTTTTGAATGTCGCGTATTTTCACATGTGTCTTAAAAGAATTATACGCATGTGGATGTTTCGCTGTAGTTGTTTGAAACTTCAGGTACCATAATTAGTGACATAAGTGACGACGGTCACTAGTATCAGAAGAAACGAAATATCGCATTTCAAAACCAACATTATCATATCAGTATTATCTTAAACACAGATACACACAAAAAGCTAGATCACGTTTTTGATGCCTGCTTGTCTTGCGGTAGAAGAACAGAAGTACTTGCACGCAGAACAGAAAGTGTTTGTTGAGGTAAATGTCTAAGTTGCAGAAAAATATCTCGGCAACAATACTGTTAATTTGCGGTAAAAACTTGCCGTTCTTCAACAGAATGATAACATAAGAGCGATGCTGTATGTAATTCGCTCATCTTATCACGCGAAAATATTTTCAATTAGGGGGATACGAAGGCTCATTAAATGAAAGACAATGACGAAAGGATTCGCAATGATACAGCGTGGTTCCGTGTCATTTATATCCTGCAAAGCAAGACGCTAGCATTAGATAACCAAAAGACCACTAGAAATATTTTAACTGGAAAATCTTCTCACATAACTTCCGTTTTCCTTCCGCTCCATTGACCAAGCGTATAAAAAACATTCATTGATGAATTACCTGCCTCTTTCACCCCATTCTACGAAATAGAGAATATTTAGATGGATATTTTGATTTAGACAGACAAAATTTAGAGAATAATTTCCGTCGAACCAACAACAACAACAACAACAAAATACACTGATGATGATGAATGGGAAAATTCGCCACCTGGGTTGCCGAAAAAAATCTGCACCGGCTCCTAGCGAATATTGTAAGACTGTCTTACAATATTTGCTTACAATAATCGGCTGTCGCGAGGCTACAGTTGTAACGGAAAATCCTCGGCACATGTCCGGGTTTGTTGAGTCGTCATTGCTTGATTGTGTAAAAGTGACGCAACATGCATATTTTTACAAATATTAACGAGCTGGACTCTTGCCCCCTGTCTCTCTCACAAAATTGCTTGGTCACTGGCCACATCCAGTCCACTAACGCCCTGCCCTGAAAGCTCTATTTGACCTTTCTGGATACCATATATATAGGACTTGGATCCTTATATTGTGAAGGGGCTCATTATATCATTCCCAGGTGGGAACAGGAACGTGATGTACCGTATCCACACGCGATGCGACCAAACCAGCAGCAATTCGAACAATACATAAATATAAAACAAGTACTGCACTTAATTCTTATGTATGAATGTGTGCTGCATCATAATGTGCATTGTAACGGGTATTTCGCAGAGATGGCCATCGTGTGTTGAGCATAATACCTCTTTCAGACGGTCGGGCACATACGGCCTTTAAGGCAATGGCGCTAAAAAAAAAAGGCCGTAGCTGAAATATGGCCTTAAACCCTGGGAGGCTGCTAGACGGTATCCGCGAAGGCGTTTTGCCGGTGATGATAAAAAAGAGTATCATGCGTACTTACGAGAAGAGAGAACGTAAGGTCTCTAACCGCTTATTAGGAAAAACCAAAACGAGGTGTGTGTTGTCTATATTGTACAGTAGTCGTTGTCTTCAGCGTCTTGCCGATCCACGTTGGGACGGATTCACATGGCCATTGTTTCTCGTCCAGATACGGTCCGTTTTTTTTAACGGACAGCAAAGTGACCCATTCAAACCGGTAGTGCTGTTCATGTATTGTCATCAAGCAGGACAGCAAAGGGACCCATTGAAACTGGTAGTGCTGTTCATGTATTGTCATCAAGCAGGACAGCAAAGGGACCCATTCAAACCGGTAGTGCTGTTCATGTATTGTCATCAAGCAGGACAGCAAAGGGACCCACGGAAACTGGTAGTGCTGTTCATGTATTGTCATCAAGCAGGACAGCAAAGGGACCCACGGAAACTGGTAGTGCTGTTCATGTATTGTCATCAAGCAGGACAGGAAAGGGACCCATTGAAACTGGTAGTGCTGTTCATGTATTGTCATCAAGCAGGACAGCAAAGGGACCCATTGAAACTGGTAGTGCTGTTCATGTATTGTCATCAAGCAGGACAGCAAAGGGACCCACGGAAACTGGTAGTGCTGTTCATGTATTGTCATCAAGCAGGACAGCAAAGGGACCCACGGAAACTGGTAGTGCTGTTCATGTATTGTCATCAAGCAGGACAGGAAAGGGACCCATTGAAACTGGTAGTGCTGTTCATGTATTGTCATCAAGCAGGACAGCAAAGGGACCCACGGAAACTGGTAGTGCTGTTCATGTATTGTCATCAAGCAGGACAGCAAAGGGACCCACGGAAACTGGTAGTGCTGTTCATGTATTGTCATCAAGCAGGACAGGAAAGGGACCCATTGAAACTGGTAGTGCTGTTCATGTATTGTCATCAAGCAGGACAGCAAAGGGACCCACGGAAACTGGTAGTGCTGTTCATGTATTGTCATCAAGCAGGACAGCAAAGGGACCCACGGAAACTGGTAGTGCTGTTCATGTATTGTCATCAAGCAGGACAGCAAAGGGACCCACGGAAACTGGTAGTGCTGTTCATGTATTGTCATCAAGCAGGACAGCAAAGGGACCCACGGAAACTGGTAGTGCTGTTCATGTATTGTCATCAAGCAGGACAGGAAAGGGACCCATTGAAACTGGTAGTGCTGTTCATGTATTGTCATCAAGCAGGACAGCAAAGGGACCCATTGAAACTGGTAGTGCTGTTCATGTATTGTCATCAAGCAGGACAGCAAAGGGACCCATTGAAACTGGTAGTGCTGTTCATGTATTGTCATCAAGTAGGACAGCAAAGGGACCCATTGAAACTGGTAGTGCTGTTCATGTATTGTCATCAAGCAAGACAGCAAAGGGACCCATTGGAACCGGTAGTGCTGTTCATGTATTGTCATCAAGCAGGAGAGCTACTACTGCTGCTGCTCCTCCATCTCAGATTAGTGTCTGGTATCAGCATCACGTACAGGGTACCTTAATTAACGACCTCAGACAAACAGAAGCGTGAACACCGTCATCATGTTTTTTATATTGTTGACTGATGAGATGGGTCACCGAATTTGTGAGCCCATCTTCCTTAACGTTTTAGCCTACTATTCCCTGTGTCCTTAGTTTACAGGTTCCCTTTATTTTCCCCAACAAAGTCATCAACTGAGGCCAGTACTGAAACTCTGCCCCATTGCTTTTGCACTTGAGTGTAACACTGCATCGCGTGCTTCAGAAGAGCGCCAACACTCCTGTGCTTTACAATTAACTCAGCCCAAATTTCCAATAAATCCCCTCCCTGTGTTGCGCCTCTAGCATATTCTAAATTCCTTTAACTAATCTGGTAATCTGAATTTAATAACACCCTCCACTACCCTGAACCCTTTACACTGCCATAGTTTTGCAAAGTTTTTTTTTTTTTTTGCTCCTAACCTTAGCCGCTCTCTCCCAAGCCAAGTTCGGTCTGAGCCTTCTTGAGCCTGTCTGAGAATTCTCGGTGTTACTTTTAACCCTAACGGTATGTTGCCCCCTAAACCTCATCGTGTTTACCAGCCCTTGGAGGTAGTCCCTAGACGGGCTGCTGCTGGTGCTGCTGTATTCCCAACTGTAGGATGGGATTTTAGAAAAAATCTTAAGAAAAAATCTTCACGGAAACAGCACCGCAACCGATGCTGCCCCGACGACCGTTTGATATATAGGCCGCGCGTTCAAAGACACGGTCCACCAAGGGGCGGACCGCGTTACCAAGGGACTCCTCTCCAGTATATGAGGGACCGGCTCCCATTTGCCTCCCTCCACCACTTACGCGGATCTGTTCACACGTTCGTTTTTGTTTCACGAATCATGCGTCCATCCTGAGCAGACGTGTTTCTCTGCATGGGCCAGGTGGCGCGAGTGAGCAGCAACGTCAGCGCCCCAAATTAGCAGACGACGCGGCACTTTCAAATACACAGTCTCGAGTTGTTCGCACTTTTCAAGAAGCACCGCTTTTTCTGTGGATTTCCTACAGGTTTTGTAGCTTTCTTGGCACCATACCGTTTGAAACAGCCGATGAAATGACCTACTGTTGGGATCTGTGGCCGTTTGGGCCCGAAATGGCGCTGTGCAAACCTCACTGCAACAGCCCTATTCTGGCTTATCATTGCGGAGCAGAAACGCGCATGCGCGGATGCGTATACGGAATGCAGACATATATGCCCATTCACACGAGCGTGGCCTTCGTGCGTTCGTTTTTGACGGACGCAAGAAGTTTGTGTGAATTCAGCCTCGCTGAGGCCGACATTTGCATCACGTGACCTTGTCTGTGCCTTATATACTTGATGCGTCTGCAATAAGGTGGCAGGCCATAATTAATTACCCTCGCACGACAACAATTCATCATACGGTGGAGCGATGCTATGCGACGGTCTTATAATCTTGTACACCGCGAGCAAAAACAGTGGAACGACACCTGTATATTTTTGCCCTCGCAACGAGAACAGCCCCCCTCCTTATACTACTTGAGCAGTTCCGACGGCGGCACATCTGGACCGAGTCGTGACTTGCACGGGGAAAAGAAGAAGGAAGGGCGAGAAATACGAAAGCAAAATCGGAGAACGAGAAAAAGGAGACGCTTCATGTGATCGAAATGATGGTTCATATGTTCTCCGTTCGACCCGAGAAAGATGGAATTAGGCTTAACCAAACCTCTCGCCGTGTCAGGAGGTAAATGAGGTGCACCGAGTTATTCTTTACGTGATGGAAAAATTTGTGGTTCCGCGTATTCGTCTTTCTTGGGATCTTCGTCGTATATTGCCTTCGTGGACGGGAAACGTGATTGGTCAGCTAATCGGCCGTGATTGAGAGCCAGCGCGCCTCTCACGTGATTTGTTATAGCCTCTCGTTGATTAGAATCCGAGCTACGTGAATCGGTGCACATACTTTTTCGCCCCCCCTTTTTTTTTCTTTCTTCTTTTTTCTCGTTTCCTGTTGCGGGAATGTTTACGTAGGTGAAGCGAAGTTTGTTATTTTCTGAATTTTGGAGATAAAATCGGTTCGGCTAAGTTTATTGAAAGTGAACGCTGCAAATGTTTTGGGAGGTTCATGCTAGACGAGAAAGCGAGAAACATCTTGCAGTTATTTAGATTATTTAGGCATTTTCAAGAGTTTGCATGGCATATTCCATTTGCTGGTTTCCATGAGACTGATGCCAGAAGTGACAAACACACCAAAAAGAGGGGACTTGCTACCCCGGTACGCCTACACTAGATTAACTAAGAAGCAAGTAGAAAAGAGGAGGACAGCAGTAGAGAGGCCGAAAGTTCAATGGAAGGAAAAGCGGGGAGAATAGTGGTAAAAACACCCTAAGGAACGCACGCGCTGAAGAGGGAAAGTCACAAATCACTGTACGTGCCGGGTCTCTTCGAGGAACCGCACTAGTTCTTGCAGTGCAGCCGCCTGGTGCTGCGGTGGCCGGTTCCTTTTCGGCCACCTGAAATCTTTACGATGTCAAAAGGCCGGACGTCCAGACGAGTCAAAGCCGCATTCAAGACATTGCGACCGTCAGCGAACTTAGAATACACGCATGGTATACCTCAATACACGAGGAGTATGTACTCCGCGTCTGCTGTGACGTGACGCTCGTTGCAGTTAGGGGAAGGAGACATATTCCGAGTTTTGTTAAGACAAAATTGTTTTTGTCTTTGTCTCTTCCTTTGCATCTTATGGCAGCCGTAACGCGTACACTCTTAAAAAAAAGGGTGTACTTTAACTCCTTCCTTTGCCACATATATAACACCCTTTTGGACAGTACAATTACTCTCAAAAGGGTGTTATATATGTGGCAAAAAAAGGAGTTAAAGGAGTTAAAGTACACCCTTTTTTTAAGAGTGTACTGTCATATTTTTACTTTCTTCCTTTGACGTTGCCGCCATCGTGTAACGACACTCTTCCTTATTTCCCTCGCAGGGCCAGAGACATGCATACTTTCCCGCATACGGTACCACCAGAAGAGGAGGGTACCCGCCGAGTGTCAAAGGGAGGTACTTGTCCGGGATGGCAGAAGCGTATCCATCCAGCGTGAAAGGAGGATACTCAAGCGGAGTGAAAGGCGGCTACCCATCAGGGGTCAAAGGGTACCCGTCTGGGACGAAAGAACATCCTCCCATATTTGAGAGAAGATACCATCCAAGTGATCCAGGTGGGGCTTCAAGAGTGGATATCGTTGTCGTGGTTTCGATGTATAAGATTTTACGATGCGTTTAAAGCATGACGACATATTTATGTCATTTTTACATTGGCAGCATTTTACGGTGGAAGCATATTCTTTTACAGCTTCGCGAAAAACGTCTCGGGACCAACGTCGAGATGCTAAACTTCACTAAATGCTAAAACTTCATGCTCGTGCTAAAAACTCATGCTAAAACTTGACACGCGGATTCCGCCGCCATAACAACCAACATAAGCATGTCCAATGACATTTGCACGTTACCTTGTGAGCTATACGTTCTAATAAGCGTATACTGAGTCTCGCTCAGTCACGAGGACACAGCCTCGCCATTTACACGTCGCTTCTGACACTTTCCCATTCACTCCCATATTGTTGTGGGCGACATCTTCTCAAGCTACCCAAGTTTGCAACCTTCGAATAGACGAGCGTTTAGAGACTCCGCTGCTTCTGCGGGGACTTCAATTGAACAATGGCAGTTGAAGAAATGCTACGCTGAAGAAAGCTATATATACTACGTTGCTGGCGTTTCTGAGCGGAGTTCACATTGAGATTCATCAAGCTTAAGTTAAGTGACCGACACTATGCGACCCGCAGAGATGTGTATTGTCTAACGTTACCTCAGTGTAGAACGGATTACGGGCTTCACTCTTTCTGTTACGTCGGTTTCAAATTATGGAATCAACTCCCTGTTCATATAAAAAACATTAAAAGTATTAAAGCGTTTAAAAATAGAGTACGGGAATACTTTACCACTGAGAGCTAGGTCTTTGTGCATGCAAAGTCAAAGAGAGATAGCAGGATATAAGGATAACGTGATTAAAACTGATCCAATAACGCAGATTCGCAACAACCACCTTGTAATTTAATGACGCTACGGTCATTATTATGATAGGTCAGTTAGGTTTGCTGTTGATGATACCTTTTGCGTGTATACGTGTTTTCTCTTATGAATATTTCATTTTTTCTCTTACACAGGACTGTTGTATGTTGTATGTGTTCCATGTATAAATGAATTTTCTTTTTGGGACTGCATCTCGGGCTTGCCTAGCAGTCCCTATTTAACAGTTCATGTAAATATTCCATGTAAGAAAAAATAAAACAAACTTCCAAACTTCTTTGTTTGTGAAGCGCGTCTTATTTTTTTTTTACAGAAGACGTGTTTGAGGACAATCGGGAGGTCGAAACAGGCGAGGACCCGATGCAGCTCCACCTAGACCCAAGGGATAGCAGCAGCATACCGCCGGAGTGTGCCACAGGTATGTCGACTATCTACCCATGTGCATAGAGGTTGGCAAAAAGAAATACAGCACGTCATCCCCCACTTTAACTGATTGAAATATGGCAGTCGTCGAAAAAAAAGCCAGACAGCGACGGGCTTTGAAACACGCGCCTCTCGATTGCCAGTCGAGTGCGTTAACCAATTACGCTACGCTGACATCTGCTTTACGACTTACCAAGGGGCTTCATTCACCTAACGGGACCACCGCACTCTCTCCCACATTTCTTCTCATACACACATACATGTAACACAAGTACGAGGCAGCGCTTACTTCACACGTCATTTGCTTTTAATTATGTGTAGTCCTCGTTGAATGTGGTATGAAAATATTCCAGAAAGGCTTCCGCAAAAATGCTATTGATCGCATTTCACGTATGTGCTACGGTAATTGATCTAGGGACTCTCGACGTCAACTTTATTTGCAGCTTTCGTAAGCTTTATAAAAAAATCCACACACACACACAAATGTTACAGTGTCTTCAGAGCCATCCTTGTCCAAATCGGTTCAGTACTAGCCGAGAAAAATCGCATTGTTTCTCCCATAGAAAATACATGGGGCCGCCGGAGGTCGTATCCCCTCTTAACATATTTTCAAGATTCATTTTTACGTCACATTTACTCGCTCTACTTTGTCAATTTCGTGTTCTAATTACAATAATCGTACTTGACTTTGCGTAGACTACCGCATTTTAGTTGTCCTTACTTCACTCCATCTATCGTGCCTCCGATTGGTCAACGCTGCTTTACATACGGCAAGCAGTTCCCACCGTGACGTTCGTGACGTTGCCCACCTCCGTGACCACCACCACCACCACGTGCTTTACGTAACCTACTGTGTTTCATTTGTCGTGCTAAATTTTTATTACCCCACCTCACTTTGGCTATTGTCCTCATTTCCATCCCCATATCATCGTCATCATGTATCTCTCTCACTCTCTCCTCATTTCCCTTCTGGCGAGCCACGCCCAACCTTCTGCATAATCTATTTCACTTTCCATTCCTAGGACAATATCCGCCATTCCGTTCCATTCCAGGCATCTGGAATGATTCCGGAATCATTCCAACTCCGGAGAGGCAACCTCCGCAACCCTGCTACCTCCGCCCCTTGCCCACTTTTCTTTACTACCTTTACCTCTCTCCGACCGGCTTCGGTGCATCACTTCTTAGCGTGTCCGCCTAGTAATCTCAAGGTTCCGGGTTCGAACACGCCCGAAGATGTTAGTATAATCTGGTGGCAGAGTATACGCCGTCGTCTTCCGCGAGGGATGCTAGATACCGTGTGCTGAGACTGCGGCGCACGTTGAAGATATAGTTGCCTCACGACTGTGAAGCGAAGATTTTTTTTTAGGACCTTATCGTTTCCAGTTTCTGTTCTTTCGTTCCACGTTGAAAGTATCCCATCGCTGTAGCATCCACCCTTTCTCAACAGTGCGTTACTGGATGTGTATCGACCTCCTGACGAACGACGTAGCCGAGATCAGTGGACCACACAAAGCTGTCACCACTTACGAGTATGACATGGAAAGGCGAAAACTCTTCGAGAGCGCTGCAGAGAGACTGGAGCAAGAAGGGGTTGTAAGCCGAGAGAACTACCTGTACTACGGCGAAGGGTACGAGATTTTGGTGAGTCCTAAGTCATCCAATGATTTTGAATGAGTCCTCGTACGGTATATCACATATATTTGATGGTGATGATGATGGAGTTTTAGTGGTGCACAGGCAACTGAGGCTATAGTGCGCCAGCATATGTATGATGAAGGGTGTGTCTAGCAAGGTGTAAACGACTTAACGAGCAGCGTATTTTTGAAAAAAATGGCTAGGAAGCAAGCGAGCTAGTGAAGATGATGCATAATGCAAAACCCCGAGACTAGGGAACACGAAAGGACAGACACAACACGAAGTCTCGAGGCTTCGTGTTGTGTCTGTCCTTTCGTCTTCCCTGGTCTCAGGGTTTTACATTATGCAGCGTATTTTTGTTTAAGGCGTAGAGCCTGATATGATATAGGAAAAACAAAAAAGTTACGAAGCATTCAACTGTCCCGAGTGTCTAAAAAAGTTCCGGTCATGGGCGATCTACCGATGGCCAAGGACACACAGGAAATCTTTTTGCACCCTTTAGGGTGTAAAAGGGGTGTAATTTGCGGATAACACCCTACTTTCACCCTACTAACTTCACTAACACTACTACTTCTACACTAACACCCTACAACTTCAGTTACACTGCCACACGCGCACACTAACTGGATCCGCATCCACTGACCCGGAAGGTTCTTCCACTTCCATGTTCAGTGGGGTCATCTGCATGCAGTCGTTCAGTTCGTATGGCTGTTATCACTGGCATGTGATACCTGAAGTATGAAGTATAGTCCGGTCAGGATGGTGTTTATTACTCCGGTAGGTACTACAAGGTAGACATAACTACCTTAAGACACTCACCATCGGATAAGCCTAGGGAAACCAATAAACGTGCACGACCGCGCGACCGTTCCTCAGAGAAATATAACGGGTAGACCAGCGCAAGAACTCTACGTCACTATAGCACCATCAACTGTACCGCTAAGTACACCACAATATTCTTGTGTAACGACAAGGTAGGAGGGAACATCACAGGTGTGCCGCGACACTGGACGACGGCCCTGCACCTACAGTACATATAGAGAAAGAAACACACAGAAGATCTAGCGAGACTGTAAGGAAATGTCGAGGGAGGTGCCCATAAGGATGAGTGCCTCCGATACTTCGTATACAGAGACTGTTCATCTTCTGGGCGTTCAGAAGGAGAGCAACCTGCGTTCGAAATATCGACGGCTTTCGTCCTGAGACCCTTCCCTTAGTACAGGACTATAGCGAGTCAGGACATTGTCGTGGCTAACACCTCCATGTTTTTCTTTTCGCCTTATCTAATCTAATCTGTCAATTTACACATTACCGGCCTCGGCGGTTCACTCGGTAACGTGTCCGGTTACTACCAAGATTGTGTGTTCGAACCCGGTCCAGGACGCCATGTCGTGGCTCATTTTGCTCAAGCTGCCCGACTTCGTTTACCATACTGGACTCTGCATAACCTACTTCAGTCGATGGCAGGGAATAATTTGCCCTTTCAATTTTGTCAATCATAGGCCGTGCCAGGAACAAGGATACGAGTACACTGTACATTCGTAGCTGGAATGCAAAGGAGAGGGAACTGTACCGACAAATTCCTGATGATCAACAGCAAAAAGTAAGTCATGTATGTGACGTAAATACTCGAACACTAAAGGAGAGGTATCACGTTAAGCACTTTCCACTTGAGTTGTTGCAATTGTTCGTTGGAGATGAGCGAAGTAACAGAGGGTCGGTGACCGAAGCGTTCTTTCTTACTCAGGTTCTGCAGCAACACCAATCCTTCCATCGATTTTACGTACCGGTACCCCGGTGCTCAGGAAAGCACCATAGTTTTCAGGGCGTCCAATCCGGTGACGATGAAATACAAGTGTGTCTTGCGAGTGGAAGAAAGTAAGATAATGCTAGACCTTCCTGTGATATCTTTTTTCAAAGGGGTTGCGATACTCTGACAGATGGTAGTCATTACATTATGCACGCCTTCCTGCACGCCACTGCACGCCACATTAAAAAAAAAATAGTGAGGTTATTTTTCTACGTGCCGTACTTCCACCTCTGACGTCAGAAGAGTCTCGGCCATTCCTACTGGTTCTCTTTCGCGGCGACGTCAGTAACGCGGGTGACTACCACCTACGCCCACCTACGTGAGGCCGACAACGGCAAGCCCTATCGAAATCACCACCACCACCACCACGGGTGACTACCACGACGTCAGAGCTGGATGAGTTTCGGTTTTCGTTTTGCCGACTTTTTACGCGTTTTTTTTTTTTTGTGTGTGCAAAAAACATGAAATGCAGTTTCCATTTACCTTGCACGTCCTGGAACGTCGCAGCCCCTTTAATTTGTAGAGAAATTCAGTCATTGTAAATACTCGTGCAATATTCACTATGATCTAATTCCTCAATTTCAGGGCCGGAAACGACGACTGTATTAGACCTCGTGAGGTACGGCGTCCAGTGGTTTTCTGCAGCAGGGAAAACATTGCACGGGAACGAACAGCATTATACTGTCCTGGTGAGCTTTGGCGATTGCTTTTTGGAAAGTAAGGGATTAACACCAAGGAAGGGGGGGATGACAGACCTAGGAAATGAACCTAGAAGAGAGAATATATAAGCAACGTTCTCTATGCCTGACGATGCCTCTTCGAGGCATCGGATGAGCAATCGTAAACTGCTCCTCTATTACCACAGGCCCCGAAGCTGTCCAAGATCATCCTGAGGTGTCCCGTGTACATGGTTAACGACTACAAGCCTTGTAACCACAGCTACATCACGGTCAATGTCCAAAGGTGCGTTATCATTTCATTCTTACAAAAAGTTTTTCACGTAGCCCAGTATGTGTTAAGTACGTATTGGCAACGGGTCTGACCCCAACTGTGTTTCCGAATTTTCTATTTCGGAGTCATTTCTTCAACAAGAGTTCCGCGGGGATAAGTAAAGTTGAAATTCCTGCCACGAGGCGTTCTTCTTTTCCCGCTACTGTTGCTCCGGTCGGGCATGCATTTTCAAATTTAACTAGTATGACAGATTTGTGAAAATTAGACAAAAGCACAAAAAAGTACGAAAAATAAATGTTTGTAGTAATAAAGACGAAGGTACCCCCGTTAGCACAGGGGCGGATCCAGATCCTCGGTTTCTGTGGTATCTTTGTCGGAGCGCGTGGTGTGGGAGGGGAGAGAGGGAAATCCAATGTATAAACTGACGTTTTGGGCCACTGCGTTAGCACTGGGTTGTCGACGGTTCAACGGACACACACACACACACAAAGAGACGAGATGGGGCTGATGCCGGCCAGCAGGCTGGATGCTGCCCTGGTGCCATTTGTAGATAGTGAGAGATGATGATGGAGATGAGGATTCAGGTGATCAAAGTAGGGTGGAGAGGCGTGTTGATGACAGGAAATCCCAAAGGTGACGGAGACCTTGGTGCGTATGAACGCTTGAACAATGGGTCCAGCACCTTGTCTCTGGTAAAAGGGCGATGGTCGATTGCATGCATTCCGTGCTGCAAGATCTCGCGCTCCCGCTGGTAGTCAGGGCATTCCATAAGTAGGTGGTGCATTCCATAGCAGGTCAATGCGCATATTGAAGATGCACAAAGCTCCGATGGCGCACAACCAAGGCGCTGCCTCATAACTGGGGTAAGTGCAACATTCAGCCGTATACGGTGAAGAGGAGATGCGTAGTGTCGCGAAAGGCGACGGGGAAGCGACAGAGAGAGAGAGAGAGAGAGAGACGAATCCACTGCGTGGAGCCGAGAGTAGGGTGTCATGTCATGCAGCCACTGTGATCTCGTGTTGTCTCGATAGCACGGACAAGGGCCCGACGGTCACCTTTGGGCAAGATCATAGAATGGGCTGAAAGTATCTGATGACCCCGTAGGGCAGCCTTGTAAACCCTTCATTGCCGGATGTGCCCACATGACGAGGTACCCACTGTAATACTATGCAGTGGCCCCGGAGCAGTAGCTCTTTGTAGGATTCAAGCACGTCAGAAACAGTGGACAGACCGCGAATGCCCATTGTTGCGAGGCATTGGAGAGCAGCCAACGGACATCACTGCCTTTAACAGGGCGAAAAAAAAAAAAGCTTCAGCATCCTTGAACTCAGCGCTTCCTAGACTAAATGATCATGCTATTATTCCTACTTTCGCAAGTTAGACAAAGCTGTTTCTCGCAGGTATTGCCACTACCCAACCACGAACGACATCGAGATCGAGGTCGGGCCGACGCAGAAAGCAGAGATTGCGATCCGTCTTGATTCTCCGCAGGAACGCGTCCAGTGCGAGGTCAGAAGGGTTGCCGGTAAATATGTTTCCTTTCTTTTATTTATGAGGGCTTCACAAAGCGGGGTCAAAGATAGTAGAACCACAAGGAAAGGTCTTTGATGAAGATGGCTGAGCTGGGATTTGGTATTTCTTAGATGCGGACACACGTTAAAGTGGAAGCGTGAACTTCTATGTATGAATTCTATGTGGCTTCGGTGAAAATAACGCTGAAAATTTGCAAACCAGATTATGTGGATCAGAGAAAAACAAGTATTTTTCTATCATGTCTACTTTGGTTTCTTGCGTACGCTTGCCTAGTGCTTGAATAATGCACCGCTAGACCATTGTACTACAGCTAGCGACATGATGTCGTGTTACCTACCTATGGTGTACCTAGGGTGGTACCCCCTATATAGTGGTTCTCTTTTTTGTTTCAGGAAGGATCACATCATGCGCGGTTCCTCCAACGCCTCCGGCCGAGCCACCTGTCACTTCCAATGCAGAAGGTATAACTCCAGTACACAATACTTCGCAAGTTCGACAAGTATATAGTCCAGCTCACTTGTTCGAAGTGTTGTGACACATGGCAACAATTTTTGTATCGGATAAATGTTAAAAAAAAAAGAAAAAGTAATTTGAACGGATGATAACCTGCAGTCCAAGCACGAGGATAACAGACATAGAGTAGAAAATGGGCACCGCGACTACATCTATAGCTCAGTCTTCACAGCTGGCCAGTGAGGCGGGAGATATGTCACGTGCTCGCGAGAAGCAACAGGAATGGCTGAGACTCCTCTGTTCACACACGACGTGTTCGCGCGAACCAACTCGGCAACTCCAGCCACAGAGAGCCTTATATACGCCAGCTTATTCAGCAACACAGCAACATCCTCTTGAAAAATGCCGATCAGTATATGTCTCAGTAGATTTAGTTAATAAAAAAATACATAAAAAGAACAATTATTTCCGACTACACAATTCGTAAATCCCCGCCAGCTCGAGTTGGTCATGGTTGCTGACGCTGGCCGACTTCCACCAATTCCAAAGTTGGACCGAGTTGGTGCAGAAAGTTGGCCATTGTGAGCGCTAGCCTTAGGTTGCGCGTGTGCGAACCCGGGTGAAGAAGCGGGCACCTTGGTAAAATGCTACAAGTTGCTCAGACACGCCGTTCTACGTAAGAGCTAGAGGTTAAGCCCGTGACCATGTGCTCATATATGCGACGAAGAACCCTCAAGGTTCAGAACGAATCCAAGGGGCAGTGACCATAGTCTTCATGAGCATAGTTGTCTAGACACCTAAAGCCGCTAGAGCCACCAATTATCATTATCACCGCTGCTCGTCGTGGAGTCGATTTTTGTACGTCTGGCTGAGTGCTGATAAGAAGTGAACCTTGATCGATAAAATAACACATCACGCAAAAGTAAAAGACGGTCACATTCGTAAATCGCCTCTTTGTCTTCTCTTGCCTCGTAGCGGTGTGCGTCAACATGCTGCACGAACCAGACGTCGTCATTCGGTCGCCGCCGCCGCCGCCGCCTGGTTATGCTGCGGGCACAGAAACCTTCGTAAAGACATATCACGTGATGGTATGTACCTCCCATATGTTATGCAGAAAGTCCAAAACAAAATATGTGCGGGGAGGTTGAGTATGGGAGTGACGGTAGCGCTATAACCTATTTACTTCCACAGGAAAGGCCAGCCAGAATGGACGGCTTGCTATTCCTTACTAAATGATTCGTTAGGGCGTAGTCCTGCGGTAGTTAAAAGTAGGCGATGAGGGGTCGGAGGTCTTCCGCCGTCCCACACACGGTGTCACAGGCTGCTGAGGAGACCGGTATCACGTAGATAGTGGAGAAGCGCCGCGGTTACGCCACCGGCTTCGTGTGCCAAGTAGTGTTGCGAGAGAGATGGCGTACCCGAGGATGGTCAGGCGGGCCTTGAGGTTGTCGCGGAAGGACTTGGAACGGCGGCAGTCGACCAGAAGGTGACGAATATCTGCCTCAACGTTGCAGGTAGAACATAAGGGTGTGGCTTGCTGGTCCATTTTGAGCAGCAGTGACGGAGTGCGGGCGACGTTGAGGCGGAGCCGATGAATGAGAGCTTCTTCCCTCCTTGAGGCACGACCGCAGATAGTGTTGTCCATCGTTGGGTCAATGCAATGCGTTGGGTTGCATATGCAATCATCATTTATTCAGCGATAAATCACGGTGCTCTACATATTCGATAGGACAGGGCGCCCTATCGAAAATTTGTTCCTGGGGTCGTTTGGGGTAACCCTAGGTCCTGGTTTGCCCAGGACTTTATCTGCTAACCCTAGAAACACTTTGGGTCTTACCGCTAAAGTACCTGGCGCCAGCGCAACACATTCTGAGGGTAATGACAAAGGTCGCGGTGTGGCCCGCAAGTAATCTTAGGAACTGCTCACTGGACCCCAGCACTAAAAATGTACGACAGTGCTATCGGAGGATTGAAAATGTGTTCCTGGGGTTACCCCAGAGCCTGAGACCTTAAGGTATTATGGGATGTTTGGGGTAATCCAGGGTGTAGGAAAAAGAAATGGTACCTGGGTACCCCAGGTCCTGGGGTAAGCTTATGCCCTGGGGAGAATTTTAAGGTAACCACATGGTTTCTTATGGTATATCCCTAGAACGTCGTAGGGTAGCCCAGGACGTCTTCGGGTAATCCTAGGGCGTCTCATAAGACACCTATATACATGCGCGACACGTTTGATTTGACGATCCCCTCGATAGCAGCGCCCACGGAACTGGACGGCTCGTCCATCGACGTTGTCTCCGTAAGAAATAATGCCGGCATGCTACGCCACACATATCGTACTCCTTATATCATCCCCCCGTGCTCGTCCTATTGAATAAAGGACTGGGGTAACCTCAGAACATCTTGAGGTTACCCCAGAAATCTTGAGGTTCTGCTGAGGTAACCCCAGCAACTCCTAGGCATACCCTAAGACGCCTTGGGGTAACCCTAGGACAACTTGTGGCAACCCTAGGCCCTCGGAATAGCAAGGTGGCAGTAGCCTGGGGGGGGGGGGGGGGGTCACATGCACGCTACTCCCATGTATTTCTATGCTCTCTGACGAAATATTGCGTAATCTCACAAAGTTTTAAGGGGATGTCTCCTATGTTTTGAGGGTCTCAGTGTGACGTAGGGGGGACTGGATAAATCAATCACTGTCTAGTGCCATCTGCATTTAAGACGTTTTGAACCAGAGATGTAGCTCTACTGAGGGGGGGAATATATATTTATTGAATGGAAAGGTTAGCTGTACTGAGACGTCTACTAAAGACGCACAATAAAAATTCACACGAGATGTCGACTTCTTCACGAGAAGATCAATGCGATGGGGTTACGCAGGACATGGGACGTGTACAAGGCAACCATGTCATCATATCGATCACCACCTGCTATAGCGAATCCCTAGCCAATATTTCTAACCTAGTATTTCTAATCCATCTTGCCAGGCACATACACTGGTGCTCCGGTGTCGTGCTGCCTTCCTCATGCAGGGTGACATCATGATTCACCAATTACGCCTTTTTCAGAGTGTTCCTGGTACCTTGCACTATATGAATTGCGACGAATTTTCGTTGAGCACAGACTGTGAGAAGGAACACCTAGCGTGGTTCGACTACACAAAAAAGTAAGTGAAAGAGCGTTGATTTGCAACTGCCGCCTAAACAGCTACGTTCCAAATAAACGCTTATGTGTTTTGACTTTCGCGTATAGAAAGGGGCGGACAGTGACAGACGGTGAGACGTCGTAGCACGTGGAGGTTTTGTATTGAGAAAACCCTAGGGGAATAATTTGTTTAATATTTCTCATACAGTCGGGAAAGGGCGATAAGGCAACAGAGCACAGCAATGGTGTCGCATAGGGGTGCTGTTTCAGTGTTCCAAATGATTGCCCGAAGCTTCTCTGAAGGATTGTCCCAATTGTCTCAGAGTTTTTTTTTTCCTCTCAAAGTGACCCAAAGTTAGACACGTTAGGCATAACAAGAAGACAGTGACATACTCATTGCCTGCCTGTTCATATATCATCACCATTTCGTGCATGGCGCCAGCTTGTTTAATTTAAATCGTCCTAGCGTGCTTGCTTAGAAAGGCAGACGTCCCGTAGCAAGATAAGGATAAGGATATAATAAAAAAAGGCGTGCAGAAGATATTTCAAAAGGTATCTTCTCTTTAATCAGAGAATCACCATTCGATCGCCAGGGATCGGAACTCGAATTCACCCATCATTTCCACAAGACAGGCAGCCTCCGTGAGAGCCAGGTCAACGTAAGACAGAACCAGTGCGTTAAAAAATATCTCTGTCATAGTCAGAAGCATAGGCTTGCTGCATGTGATAGATAGCGTAAGTAGTCGACAATGCTAGTAGTGGTGGTAGCAATAATAGCATTAGTTATGTTTTGCTAGTTGGAGGATTTAAGGAACATTTGCTTCATCTTGAGCTTTGCAACAGGTAAGCACAAGTGCAAGGTATTTCCCATTCACCAAAACAAAAAGAGCATTTTGCGACTCATGCGCACATTACTGCATGCTTCGCATGCTACAAAGCGTAAAACTTTGTTACGCTTGGCCGCCATTGGCCGGTGCTCTGACGTCACACCGTTTGTTCTGGCCATGGAGGAAAGAGGAGAAGCAGGTGTACTAAGGGTATCCGAGAGGGAAGAGAAGCGTGGGTCATGTGGCGTATGCACAAGGGATGAATTTTAGGGCTTTGAGCGCCACGTTACCAGAACGGACCAATCATAAAGCTTTGCACACGTCACTTTTTGGGTCGTTTTGGAGACGCAACCGGGAACATCCGCCCAGTAATTCTGAAACTGCCCTTAGAACGGCTGTGCAAAGAACTGTAAAACCAAAACCGAAAAACTAGCCATGACGTCACATGGCTGACCCCCAATTTCAGCTTGACCTTCATGTGGGACAAGGCACCTCACCTGATTCCTTCCTCCATTGCTCCTGTCGTACATTGTGCTAGTAACTAGCACAATGTGCTAGTAACTAGCACTAACATTGTGCTAAACGTGCTAGTATTGTTTGAAAATGGTGTAACTGGAATTGTTCCACTAAAAGTACTGAGAACCAGGGCGGTCGGACTCTGCCATGGAAGCGTTACCACAAGGGAACTGCCATCCGTTGGTCACGGAAGGCGTTGCCTTCCGCTGACTGCCTGATTCCGCTAGACTTGACTTGCTTGCTTTCCTAAATTCTTCGCTTGTTATGTAAATTTGGCCTACTATATGTGCGTATCTCATATACAGGGTGTTTCTTTTTGTCTGCAACAAATTTTCATAAAAAGGGGAGTTTCCTTATAGGACGCTTTTGTCATTGGATTACTCGACGGGGCAGCTACTAGGAAGCCGTATTTTTTCTCAGTTACTGGGGACTAACTAACAGATATATTTTAATCAGCTTTTTAATTGTTGACTTTAGGGAGCACATTGCATTCGCGATATTGAAGCCTGATGTGCACATGATGTGCTAGAGGCACTGATGAAGCACAAAGGTAATTACAGCGCGCGCTACGGACTTTAGAATTTGACCGCTGTCGTCTACTGTAAACCGCAAGTGGTCGGCAAAAGAGCGTCAGCGACATTGATATCTCCGCCGTCACTTAACGTCACAGAAAAGCGTCATACGCAATGTAGGGAACCCTTATCGCGGTATGTTTCACGATGTTTGTTTTGTATTCTTTTTGCTTTCTTTTCTTCCTTCATGTGCTCTGAGTCGCTCGCCGTATCACTCCCTCTCATTCTGCTGGGCACGGCTCTCACCCTTCCCCGGTACGATAAGCGTTGATATGTAGCGGTGATGCACAAAGCAAAAAATAAAACAAGAAAACGAAGATCGTGAAACATACCGCGAAAAGGGTTTGCCTGAATTGCGTGTGACATCTTTCTGTGACGGTGAGTGAGGGCCGATATATCGATGTCTCTGTCTCTTCTTTGCCGATTACTTGCTGTTCACAGCAGATGACGGAAGTAAAACAGTTAAAGTCTGTAGCGCGCGCTGTGATTACTTTTGTGCTTCATCAGTGGTTGGAGCTCATCATGTGGAGATCAGGTTCTAATATCGCAATTGCAACGTGCTTTCTGAAGTCAATAATTAAAAAGTTGATTGAAATATCTCTGTTAATTAACCCCTTGATTGAGAAAAAAAATACGGTTTCCTAGTAGCAGCCCCATCGACTAATCCAATGACAACAACAACAACAACAACAACAACTAAATCATGACTATGGCCTAGGGTGATTCACCGCTTGAGAGCAGTACCCTACCCCATTACACGAGAAGCATGAGATGTGAAATATGAAAATGAAGTTATGTGCAAGTACAACTCGAACTCCCGTCGTCTGGTTGCGCAACGCTATACGTCGCACAAAAGGACGAAGCACATGAAAGAAGCGCCAATGGTCCTTGAAGTGCAGGGGTGGACCCTACAGCGTCTGGAGCAAGCCGGTAGCCAAGAGGAACTCCAAGAACATCAGAAGTCCTCGACGGTGTTGGACATGGCTCTGACATGGGCCAAGAATTGCAGCCAGGTTGAACGTCTGTCGGCTAGCACCACTCAGCTGAGCACAGAGTTGCCGCCTCTCCGTTTCGTAGAGCTTACATTCTATTAGGACGTGCTCAATGTTCGCTTCAACGCCACATTTGGAGCATAGGCAGCTGTCACAGTATCCGATTCGGCACTTGAATTGGGGAGTGAAGGCAACGTTGAGAAATCCAATGACAAAAGTGAAAGTGTCCTAAGGCAATCCCCCTTTTTATGAAAATTTGTTGCAGCTATAAAGAAATAGCCCGTATATTTGTTAAACAAATTAACAGCGAATATTTCCACTTCATTGCTTGCTTGTGTGCTGTCGTCCGTACGCCACTTTATTATTACAGAGACTCCATAGACCGGAGCATGCAAGGGATGGTGGGTGGTTTCGGTTTTGCATACTTCCACTTCCCGTTGGTTCTCAGAGCAGCATGAAGATGACGGTTAACAGTGTGTGTGGTCATCTTTGGATTGCTGTTGTCTTCGGAAATGCGTACCTATAGTCCTTAGGGTTTATTTATTTCGCTCGTAAAGCATACAAACGCTGCTTCATATCACTGCTTCAACACGTCATGAGGTGTAAACATATTCATCCGTGTCGCTGGAAAGCAAAGGGTTGGCGGTGCCGTATACGATCTCAAAGATAACTTAGATAAGATATCATTCACAACGTTTACATTGTCATACCTAAAGGAAGGAACGAGGGCCTCGGCCATGGGAGCGCGCTCATTCACCGTGTCGAGCGCCGCTGGCGGCAGTGACCCAACTAAAGTCTCGTGACAGCCGTTCCTCCAACTTACAGGCCTCTTCTAGGGGGCGCGCTCACACATCGTGTACTAATTAATCATTAATTTACTAAATGGTAGCTCTCTTGCACTTTCTAACAGGCTAGGTGGCGTATGCTACCGCCCGATACAAAGGTCAATCCATCCTACAGCGCCGCTAGCGGCAGTAACCCAACGAATGTGTATCGTGACAGTCGTTCCTCCAAGCTACAGGCGCGCTACCCTATAGCACTATAAATTCAACACGGACCCAGAAAGGCAGATACTATACGTTACGTACACAATGTACAGGGTTTGCCTCGCTTCCTCCGTTTTCTACATCGGCCCGTTTCGTCGTTCTGTTATCCCACGTGCCTGTACAGGATTGCTAACAAACGGAGCAGCTCCGCTGTGGTTCGGGGACATAAATTCGTCCACTAACACTGTCCACGATCAACGGATGGCTGCGCCCTGGCGGCGGAGTATAGGAGGATCCCATTGTCGGCGCGCCAAGTTCGTTCTCTATAGAGCCCTCCTATATTAACACTATGCTGAGAACCCAGCGCGACCAGGGTTGCCGAAATTGAAGTATGCAATTAGGTTTTTAAGCTGAAACTGCGGAAAATTTGGAAGATTCCTGACCTGACGGTTGTGACTGCTAAACAAAAGGGAAATGTACGATGTCCCTACATTCCAGAGAGTTGGTTTGGGGGGGGGGGGGGGGGAACAACATATTCACACGTATATTGTAGGAAATGTCGTTTCGACCATTTTCGCAAAATTCAATATCCTTACGTCTCCAATTTCGCTTTCTAATGTGACGTCACAGTCGGCTCGCGCTTGTTTATGAAACCGAAACTGCGTGAAGTGAGATTGTTCGTTGTCTCCAGTCTGCGAAATCGTGTGCCTCAGTGAAGCTCTGGTTATCTAGATATACTAATTTAATTCACTATCTAACCCCTAGATAACCTATATTGCCTTGTCAAAAGCTTGTTGTTCGCCCTACAGAATTTGTGGCCGAGGACTTCCAAGGGACTTTACGTACCATTATGGCTCTGCGGACGACGCCAAAACTTACAATCTTGTCTACAAGGCTGACCATGTGAGACGGCGAGGCCATTTTAGGTGCATGCTCGGAAGACAAGCAAGACCTCATGGTGAGAGTTGCTAGTAACATTAGCAGCAAGGAGTACGAGGCCTTTTTAGAAAAGCAAGCGCTAACTGTGGCACGCAGAAGAACAATAACATTCCCGGTGTGCGCAGCAGCAGCGTCAGCCGGGGTAAACCATTACCGAAGCAGACGACAGAGCAGTGTCCCTCAAAGTTCCCATGCTGCTTTGCGCCGCGCGCTTGGTGGCGCGCGCATCTTTGTAAAACCGCGTCAACTGTTTACCGGCTTCCTCAAGTTCAGCGAGGTCCAGCAATATGGTGAATCCATCACAACATTTTGTGCGGTGTATTCGCTTCATGTGAAGCGCTTGGCGCGTGCGAATGTAATACACCTTTGTCGCATTCATGTAGACGCAATTATTGCGGTTCTACATTCGGCCTCTATCTAGAACACAACAGCAACAACACTAGGTACTGACGATTAGATGTGCTGTTTCACCGCGGTGGTGCGGTACCCTACCCCACTGCACGTGGAACATTATATGAAGATGATGAAGGAAGGATGAAAATACGAGAAAGAATTTAAGCGTCTGGAGCAACCTAGTGGACGACAGGAAGTCCATGAACAGGTTAAGAACCTGACGATGGAGCACATGATCTTCATAGGAGCCAATGAGTGCGGCTAAATTGAGCGATCTCTTGCTGATACGAGCGAGCTCATCACAGAGTATCCGCCTTTGCGGGCAGTAGAGTGCACGTTCCGTAAGAATGTGCTGGGTGTTCGCCATGACATTGCAGGTGGAGCAGCGGCTTGTGTCACAGCATCCGATCATGCACTTGGATTGTGGGATGAAAGCCACATTGAGGCGGAGTCAAAAGCAGGAGGAAGGTAAAATGGCGTAATAAACGGGCAGGGAAAGAAAACCACAAATTCGGGTCTACCAAATACACGAGAGATTGATCCGTGATGTCCCAGCGCCATTGCTGCAGAGCCAAGGATTGAAACCACGTATAGTTAGTAGTGTCCTCCTGTCACCCCTCGACAGCACAATGGGCACAGCTGTCGGGGACTCATGGAGCTGTTTCTGTTGGAGGGATTTAGAAAACCACATATTTTGTACCCACGCAGCATGTCGCCACACTAGGCTGACACAGCTTACGTGTAAATATACTCGAATTATGCCATGTATTTTATATGATTTCGTCCTTCCATGTCTTCCATGTTAGTGTCATCCTTAAGACGCATGATTGCTCCAGCCTTTTGTTGACTGAAACTTTCCAGCTCATTGCGCACACACATGAAAAGTGCACATACTGCATCATAAGGTGCCAAACTGTTACGATTCAGTGCTTTCTTCTGTGTTTCATATACTTGCCAGACTGATGGTGTGTTAAGTTGACATTAGGTTTCAGGCGTATACTCAGCGGACCTTTACTCCAATATGAGTGGCAGGATAGAGAAAAAAGTTCAACGGAATCTCTTTATGCATGGCAAGCAGGAGATCATCTACTATGTTGTGGTAAGTACGTAGCATCTTTCAGTCTGAACAGATTGCAAGCAGTAACAAAGTTTTCTGTGCGTGATATAGAACATGTCATTGGGCTGTTAGTACTGGATATACTGCTGTAACAGTGCTAAAAAACGAGACGACAGGCACAAGACAGCGCTTTGTCGTGTGTCTGTCTCTCTTTTCTTTTCTTTTTTGTTTTTGCGCTTCAATACCAGTTTTTCTGCATGTCTAAAGCCTAAGGACATTGTAATGAATACGTGTGTTCGTGCATTATAGGCTCCACCTGACACAAAAGTTCGAGTAACGTGCCACCATTTCAATGTTGGCGCAAAGAACGACCCGTTCTGCACGAAG
This sequence comes from Ornithodoros turicata, assembly GCF_037126465.1. Classification (NCBI taxonomy): domain Eukaryota; kingdom Metazoa; phylum Arthropoda; class Arachnida; order Ixodida; family Argasidae; genus Ornithodoros; species Ornithodoros turicata. Next base: position 2,366,436 of record NC_088206.1, read on the forward strand.
AGTTACCTTCAGATAGATGGAAAACGGTAAGTGTAACAATAACTGGAACTAATGAAATAATCTGATTAATAAGCTGAAGAGAATGCGTAGAGCGACCTTGTGACGCAACGTACATTGCTGTTCATCATTGCACCAGTTCACATCTGTTTTCGTGGGTAGCTGTACCCGTGACAGACGGACACATTTAAGGCCTAAAGGCGAACGAGCGTAGAAATGCGGGGTAGTTGGTAACTGTACGTAATGCCTAAACCGTAGGCCTAAATGCCTACTGTACATAATGGCTAAATCGCCTGAAGGCGGTTTCCCACTGCCTGCGGGAGCCCGGAACGGCGTCCGCAACGGTCGAAATATTACTTGGAGGACGCCGGAGGTCCGTTCTCCGGCGCCGCCGTCCAAGTAGTCGCTCCCTGCGCGACTCTCGACGGCGGATGGCAGCGACCAACCAATCAAAGCGAAGAACAAGACGAGGTCCGTAGCCTCTGTAGCGCTTGAAAACAAACGATTGCCTCGTAGCGCGCGTGGAAGTCTCGCTTCCCTCACCCTTGTCGGTTTATCTCGACAGTACGGCGGACCTCACTGAAACCCTAAGACTGGGGATAAAACACAGACACGACACGGACGCGGTCACCACGTTCGCCCACACGACCACACCACACCACACCACCCCACAAACCCCACCGCCACTGCCTTTATTTTTCGACCAGCTCAGAGTTGTGCCGTCTTATACGAGGTAGAGAAGGAGTTTCCAAAGGTGTAGTGAATTCGAGTAAATGAACACACTTTCTAATGAGCATGGACGCACTTGCACGAAACAAGTCGCATACCTTCCACCAGGTGGTGGACGGCTGGGAAAATGCCGTGCCTTCATAGGCAATCCTACAGATAATACTTCGTTACACAGATGAATGTTAAGGAGCCCCTCAGGGTGTACAAGAAATCAAAGAGCCAAGTGCAAGCTGGGTTGATAGTTTAATGACGCACGTATCGAATGAATATGAACCATGAGGATACGCAGGACGAAACCAATGCTATCACAGTGGCCCGCGGTTCCTAAATACAATAGCTATTTAATTTAGCATCTAATTTAATGGTAACTACAAACCTTAGTTGAGCAATGACAGTGTGCTACGGGTACACGACTGGAAGTGTCATACGCACCTGCATGTCCAGGTATGCAGATAATCCCCGCAGATTCAGCAAGGGTGAATCGAAAGTTGCTCACATTTGTGCGTTGCAGGACGTCACCTGGTTCTCTGAAAAAAAATGAAAAAAAGGAAAAAAAGAAAGAACTACTGAAGTGCGCAATAGACCTCGTATTGCCAACTGTAGGATGGGACATAGATGGGACAAGCGTAAGCTTGCCCACATCACACTTCAAAAATAAAGCGCCACCTGTGGCACGCAGGGGCTCATGGGCACTTACGGCGCCCTGAAGCATTACGAGATGGCCAGAGGCGGAAGTAGAGGAAGAACAACAACATTCCCAGTGTGCGCAGCAGCAGCGTCAGCAGGGGTAAACCGTAACCGAAGCAGACGACAGGGCAGTGTCCCTCAAAGTTCCCATGCTGCTTTGTCCCGCGCGCATGTTTTTAAAATTAGGGTGCCTGAATACTAGCTCCCTAGTATTGAGCTAACAGTGAGGCACCCTATTTAAAATCGTCCATTCGCGACTAGGCTTTGCACGTTTCCTATCACACTGTCACAACTCCTGCCCTTGCTGGTTCTGGCGCATTAAAGAGGTCCAATAGCGAATAAATGCCTGTCGATTGCATCGAAGACGTACATTGAATTGTGAGTCAGCGGGTACTCGCTGTGCATTACAGATTCTGTGGGTCCAAGGCGCCGAAAAAGGAAAGACTGACGTTGAAGTACAACCACGCAGCCATTCTGTACATGGATGGTGAAAATGCAACAGATACATTTACTTGTACCGTAGTAAGGACAAGGAGTAAGTTGCTTTTGCGTTTTATAGATGTAACAGGTGGCCCACGAAGGTCCCCCGGCTGAATAATTTGTAAATAGGTGGCGCAGTCTAAGAACTTTCTTCTTGCTAGTGATCCCTAGGACATCGGCCTAGAACTGAGTAGTCAGTGGCTCATTTGCATATGCTCATTAATTTGAAAAAAAACCGAAATTTTAATACATGACGGTAGAACCTCGAGACTACACGACGAGAACAGGAAGCGACTAAGAACAGGAACAGGACTACCTTCCGCAAAGTGCACATGCGTAAGCCCAGTCGGAGATCTCAATCGTCTATGAAAGATATCGCAATCCCACCAATGGCGGATCCAGGGAAAATCCGCTTGATTCTCCGCATCGGTGGGCCGTTCTCAGTGACTTTTCGTCTGCAAACTAAACCTGCGGACAAGCGCTTTACGAATCATTCCCACCGACTGAAACTCCCAATAGTTTCTCTGTCGGTGGTCTTTCGGGAGCTGCTGCGTAATGAACGATATACTTAGCTGCTGTGTGCGTCGCACAATCTCTTTCCTCATCGCTGACAATTTGCATTTCGCCATATTTCCACTGATTTCGACAGCAGATATACGTACGACGACCTCACTTGCTGTCCAAATCGAAACGATGTACCCACGCGGTCTCGCGAGTGTGTGCTCTCCGTCGTCCACAATGGACCATTTCCATATTCGCGTCGCCCCTGGCGGCGGAATGTCGAACGTCGTGTCTTTCCCCCCAATAAACATGGCAACGCTTTTCGGACTGGCACGTTGCGTGGGAAAGTAGCAAGAGAAGGTTGGAAGAAGAATGCGGAAAGTGTGACAGCGCATTGTACTCATTACCAGTACAAAGGGTTGTCAAATGTAGACTTCAAACGTCCGCGTAACCTCGAGACCGATTATCTCCCCCAATGAGCATGACAGTCGCCCGCAAATGGGTCCATAGTGATATTTTTCACTCAGAGGTGGCGGACGGAAGGGCTGGGCATGCGCATACGCGTTCCGACGTTTGATGGCGTGAGCCCGCTTCGAAAGGATTTATCGGGCGGTCACGCCCCGCTGTTTTTGTGTGGTAACTGCGCCCCGGTGCACTGAATAAACCTCTACCCGAGAAACGTCATCATGACGTTGGTAGACAGACTGAAACCGAAACAAATCGGAAGGGGAGAGCTGGGTTCCACGAATGAGCTTTTGTTCGCTGCCTCCTATTGAAAGAAAAGTAGGACAGAAGGTCGCGTCCCTTTCAGAGACCATCGTAATCCCCTCAAGACCATGGCTTTCGGGCGCGACCTTGTTCACCACTAGCTTTGAACGTAGTTCAACTCTACCAAATTCGTGGCGCTGTCGAACACTATGACGTCATTATGTTTACAAACAGGGAGAGGTCTATTGGTGACTCTGTGGCACACTATGACGTCATTTGTTTACAAACAGGGAGAGGTCTATTAAATCAAATGGACGCGAGCTGCTCGTTCGAAGAACATCGAACTCTAGGAAAAGGGAAAAGGAGGCAGGGCGCAGTACACTACGGCTGAAGCGTTCATTCGCTGGTTTTGAACCTTCGGGTTATGTTGTCTTGTTTTTAGTTCATCTACACTAAGCGTTCTCTATAATAAACAGGTAGAGGTCTATAGGGTTAAAAGTCGATGTGTTTATGATAGTAAGGGATCGTGAGAACCGTTTCCGGCAGAGTACTTGGAATCCGGGAAAATCATTTCATGGTCCCTGCAAGCAAAAACAACTTGAGATCAAGGAGCTTGTCGCGCAGACCTCTTGCATTCCACTGCATCACTGTAGCCCTCTTATAGCGGCTCTCCATGATGGAACGACGCGAGCAGGCCATCCGCAGCGAAAAGCTGCTGAACCTGAGGCAACGATGCGGCGGCAGGAAACGCAGAAACTATGTCTGCGTATGCAGATGACCGTTCACTACCCAGTTCTTGGTCGATGTCTCAAGGACCTTTACGAGAAAGAAATTTTTTCGATAGTGCCACCTGTTTACGAATTATGGAGACGGAGGACATTCTTGAAACACCCTCCGGGAGACGTGGTCAGGCTCGACATTGTCAGCTCTGCACCATAACACGCGAGTGTGGCTCACGAGGACGCTAGTGCCGCTCAGCGTGGACAGCTGGGTGGATGGGTTTAGACAAAGTCCAGTGCAGCAACTTCAGTGTCGGAACTGAGTGCTCTGCCGATAACGGTTGCAAGCGAGATAACTACCACAGCTGTCACGGTGAGCCACCGTCGCGAGGCATCACATGGGCGCCTACAACCCAGTCGCAAACCCGACTGTCAACGCTCCGCGATCCTGGCGTATGCGCGGAGCAACACTCGTGAGTTCGTGTTCCAAGTTTAGTTCGTGTCCCGATATGTCCAAAAAGGCGAATTCTGTGTCGCTTTATCACAGCAGATATGCTGCTAAGTAACATTGGCTTTGTAGGCGTCCACCCATGTGCCCTCAACATACCCGAAGTCTCGACTTCAACAACTACAGAAACACCGTTTACGAGTACGACCGAAATTCCAACGACACCAGTGACATATAGTACACCCACCGGAGTGCTTTCCACGTCCGAGACTCCAACTCAAACAACATGGACGCCAAGCACAACTACTGGAGAAACCACTACAGTGAGTCCAATTACGTTCACCACCGAAACTCCGACAACGACCGAAGTCATCACGCCCAGCGAGGGCACGTCCGAGACTCCAACAAGCACATGGTCCCCAGGAACACCTAGAAGCACAACTCCTCGAGAGACCACTACAGTAAGTCCACTTACAGTATCAACGGAAACATCGTCAACGGTCGAAGTCTCCACGCCCAGCGAGAGCACGTCTGAGACTCCAACAAGCACATGGTCCCCAGGAACACCTAGAAGCACAACTCCTGGAGAGACCACTACAGTAAGTCCACTTACAGTATCCACGGAAACATCGTCAACGGTCGAAGTCTCCTCGCCCAGCGAGAGCACGTCTGAGGCTCCAACGACCACATGGTCCCCAGGAACACCTAGAAGCACAACTCCTGGAGAGAGCACTTCAGTAAGTCCACATACAGTATCAACGGAAACATCGTCAACGGTCGAAATCTCTACGCCCAGCGAGAGCACGTCAGAGACTCCAACAAGCACGTGGTCCCCAGGAACACCTAGAAGCACAACTCCTCGAGAGACCACTACAGTAAGTCCACTTACAGTATCAACGGAAACATCGTCAACGGTCGAAGTCTCCACGCCCAGCGAGAGCACGTCTGAGACTCCAACGACCACATGGTCCCCAGGAACACCTAGAAGCACAACTCCTGGAGAGAGCACTTCAGTAACTCCACGTACAGTATCAACGGAAACATCGTCAACGGTCGAAATCTCCACGCCCAGCGAGAGCACGTCTGAGACTCCAACAAGCACATGGTCCCCAGGAACACCTAGAAGCACAACTCCTGGAGAGACCACTACTGTAAGTCCACATACAGTATCAACGGAAACATCGTCGACGGTCGAAGTCTCCACGCCCAGCGAGAGCACGTCCGAGACTCCAACAAGCACATGGTCTCCAAGAACGCCTGGAAGCACAACTCCTGAAGAGAGCACTTCAGTAAGTCCATATACAGTATCAACGGAAACATCGTCAACGGTCGAAATCTCCACGCCCAGCGAGAGCACGTCCGAGACTCCAACAAGCACATGGTCTCCAAGAACCCCTGGAAGCACAACTCCTGGAGAGACCACTACTGTAAGTCCACATACAGTATCAACGGAAACATCGTCAACGGTCGAAATCTCCACGCCCAGCGAGAGCACGTTCGAGACTCCAACAAGCACATGGTCTCCAAGAACGCCTGGAAGCACAACTCCTGAAGAGAGCACTTCAGTAAGTCCATATACAGTATCAACGGAAACATCGTCAACGGTCGAAATCTCCACGCCCAGCGAGAGCACGTCCGAGACTCCAACAAGCACATGGTCTCCAAGAACCCCTGGAAGCACAACTCCTGAAGAGAGCACTTCAGTAAGTCCATATACAGTATCAACGGAAACATCGTCAACGGTCGAAATCTCCACGCCCAGCGAGAGCACGTCCGAGACTCCAACAAGCACATGGTCTCCAAGAACCCCTGGAAGCACAACTCCTGGAGAGACCACTACTGTAAGTCCACATACAGTATCAACGGAAACATCGTCAACGGTCGAAATCTCCACGCCCAGCGAGAGCACGTCCGAGACTCCAACAAGCACATGGTCTCCAAGAACCCCTGGAAGCACAACTCCTGAAGAGAGCACTTCAGTAAGTCCATATACAGTATCAACGGAAACATCGTCAACGGTCGAAATCTCCACGCCCAGCGAGAGCACGTCCGAGACTCCAACAGGCACATGGTCTCCAAGAACGCCTGGAAGCACAACTCCTGAAGAGAGCACTTCAGTAAGTCCATATACAGTATCAACGGAAACATCGTCAACGGTCGAAATCTCCACGCCCAGCGAGAGCACGTCCGAGACTCCAACAAGCACATGGTCTCCAAGAACCCCTGGAAGCACAACTCCTGGAGAGACCACTACTGTAAGTCCACATACAGTATCAACGGAAACATCGTCAACGGTCGGAATCTCCACGCCCAGCGAGAGCACGTCTGAGACTCCAACAAGCACATGGTCCCCAGGAACACCTAGAAGCACAACTCCTGGAGAGACCACTACTGTAAGTCCACATACAGTATCAACGGAAACATCGTCAACGGTCGAAATCTCCACGCCCAGCGAGAGCACGTCCGAGACTCCAACAAGCACATGGTCTCCAAGAACCCCTGGAAGCACAACTCCTGGAGAGACCACTACTGTAAGTCCACATACAGTATCAACGGAAACATCGTCAACGGTCGAAATCTCCACGCCCAGCGAGAGCACGTCCGAGACTCCAACAAGCACATGGTCTCCAAGAACCCCTGGAAGCACAACTCCTGAAGAGAGCACTTCAGTAAGTCCATATACAGTATCAACGGAAACATCGTCAACGGTCGAAATCTCCACGCCCAGCGAGAGCACGTCCGAGACTCCAACAAGCACATGGTCTCCAAGAACCCCTGGAAGCACAACTCCTGGAGAGACCACTACTGTAAGTCCACATACAGTATCAACGGAAACATCGTCAACGGTCGAAATCTCCACGCCCAGCGAGAGCACGTCCGAGACTCCAACAAGCACATGGTCTCCAAGAACGCCTGGAAGCACAACTCCTGAAGAGAGCACTTCAGTAAGTCCATATACAGTATCAACGGAAACATCGTCAACGGTCGAAATCTCCACGCCCAGTGAGAGCACGTCAGAGACTCCAACAAGCACATGGTCTCCAAGAACCCCTGGAAGCACAACTCCTGGAGAGACCACTACTGTAAGTCCACATACAGTATCAACGGAAACATCGTCAACGGTCGAAATCTCCACGCCCAGCGAGAGCACGTCCGAGACTCCAACAAGCACATGGTCTCCAAGAACCCCTGGAAGCACAACTCCTGAAGAGAGCACTTCAGTAAGTCCATATACAGTATCAACGGAAACATCGTCAACGGTCGAAATCTCCACGCCCAGCGAGAGCACGTCCGAGACTCCAACAAGCACATGGTCTCCAAGAACCCCTGGAAGCACAACTCCTGGAGAGACCACTACTGTAAGTCCACATACAGTATCAACGGAAACATCGTCAACGGTCGAAATCTCCACGCCCAGCGAGAGCACGTCCGAGACTCCAACAAGCACATGGTCTCCAAGAACGCCTGGAAGCACAACTCCTGAAGAGAGCACTTCAGTAAGTCCATATACAGTATCAACGGAAACATCGTCAACGGTCGAAATCTCCACGCCCAGCGAGAGCACGTCCGAGACTCCAACAAGCACATGGTCTCCAAGAACCCCTGAAAGCACAACTCCTGGAGAGACCACTACTGTAAGTCCACATACAGTATCAACGGAAACATCGTCAACGGTCGAAATCTCCACGCCCAGCGAGAGCACGTCTGAGAGTCCAACAAGCACATGGTCCCCAGGAACACCTAGAAGCACAACTCCTGGAGAGACCACTACTGTAAGTCCACATACAGTATCAACGGAAACATCGTCAACGGTCGAAATCTCCACGCCCAGCGAGAGCACGTCCGAGACTCCAACAAGCACATGGTCTCCAAGAACCCCTGGAAGCACAACTCCTGGAGAGACCACTACTGTAAGTCCACATACAGTATCAACGGAAACATCGTCAACGGTCGAAATCTCCACGCCCAGCGAGAGCACGTCCGAGACTCCAACAAGCACATGGTCTCCAAGAACCCCTGGAAGCACAACTCCTGAAGAGAGCACTTCAGTAAGTCCATATACAGTATCAACGGAAACATCGTCAACGGTCGAAATCTCCACGCCCAGCGAGAGCACGTCCGAGACTCCAACAAGCACATGGTCTCCAAGAACCCCTGGAAGCACAACTCCTGAAGAGAGCACTTCAGTAAGTCCATATACAGTATCAACGGAAACATCGTCAACGGTCGAAATCTCCACGCCCAGCGAGAGCACGTCCGAGACTCCAACAAGCACATGGTCTCCAAGAACCCCTGGAAGCACAACTCCTGAAGAGAGCACTTCAGTAAGTCCATATACAGTATCAACGGAAACATCGTCAACGGTCGAAATCTCCACGCCCAGCGAGAGCACGTCCGAGACTCCAACAAGCAGATGGTCTCCAAGAACGCCTGGAAGCACAACTCCTGGAGAGACCAGTACAGTAAGTCCACTTACTGTAACCACCGAAACTCCAACAACGCCAGGAGGCACAACCGCCAGCGAGAGCACGACGGAGTCCTTGACGCCTTCAACAGTGACCACAACGGTCTCAAATGGGACATACATACGCACTGTGTCCACCGTAATCGCACCTTTGCCAGGAACCAAAGTGACCACATTACGTCCTACAACAATCATAACACTGCCACCAGGAACACCGCCCACGATAACAGCTTCGACCACTCCATCGACGACGGGGGAGACCACTACGTCAGGTATGTTGTGTTCAGGTGGTGGTGCTTAATGATATTATGTCAGCTGATGCTCGTCTAATTTGCCATTTCTACAGTACCTACAACAACAGAAAAAGGCAGCACGTTTTCGGAATCCCCTGCTCCAGAAAGCACTATTACAACCACCGTAGGAAAGGTGTCGACGACAAGTGGACGTTACTTCAATGAAACACCTACTATCACCACAGAGACGCCGACGGTAAATGTCCTTATAAAATGCTACAGGACAAAAAAAAAAAAAAAAAAAAAAAAACGCTTGCGTTATACTAATGCAGTGGCTCGGCGGGAACCAGGGAACGGTAACAATAAGGGAAGCGGAAACACATGGCATGGTCCTCCATTACTGGAAAGAGAAACGAAAAAACTCCGAAAAACTCTAAAAACTCCGAAACGCATGATGTTCGGCTATACTTTCTCCGATGCGATAGCTCCACAATATCCGCGTCAATTATCACGAACTTTGGTAAATTCGGGACGCGCCTTACATTGGTGGAGTGAAAAAGAGACCTTTAGTTGACAAATTTCCGAGTTCAGATAGTAAAAACTGACATGACAAAACTTAATTTAGATGACATTCACATCAGGAGGTGGCAAGAACATAGAAGAAGAACAAATGCCGTTGACAGCGTAATTCTAGGTAGCGTAGTTTTTTTTATTATAATTGAATGACACGCTATGTGGAGTTCCCTGTATACGCCAGTCGCACGCATTTGGCCGACAGCAAATAGACTGGGGGGGGGGGGGGGTATGTTCATTCAAAAAGAACGGGAGGAAAGCCTGGGGAACAGCCTGGGTTCTCCGATTATGCAATAAACCAATTCCAGGTTCTTGCATTATTTTATTTCGATTTTTAAGGTGCCCATGAACGGCCAAAGCGCCTCACGAATGATACACCAAAAATGTGAAATGTTTTCTTTAATAACACAGCGTACTACATAAGTTAGCACATGACGCGCATGCAGATAGGGTACATGTTAACACATAAGTTCTGCCCTACTAACATACCTTCTCAAATGTTTGCACGCAGACACGTGCCCTTACCACGGTACCAACAAGCGCTCGGCTGAACATCTCCACGGGCGAGGTCCCAGCTATTGTTAGCGAAGAGACGAGAACGCCCACAACGGAGTTCCCCACGACGCCTAGTGACCACCTCACGATGCTTTACATAATCTTGAAGTACAACCTAACCGTGCACGGAGTTGAACGGTGGGTTATTCATGACATCTTCGAGGACGTCCTTTCCAAGGGTACCAAGGAAAGTTTCGACCTTCTCGTGCTCGTCTTCAAAGCGTTGAAGGATTCTTGCGTCCTGTTGGGCCCCAATGACCGAATGACGGTGGCTTACGAACTTGCCTACTTTCTCAAGAAGTATTCGGAGCGCGTTCCACGCCACATTGTCGTTGAAGCCGTCAGCCTATTTCTCTGTATTGTCGACCATCCGAAAATTATCCGATTACTTCTCGAAGAAGAGAACACCGTTATAACCATAGCTGAAAAGATATATACGGAGCTCTACGTCGAAGACGTGTACAAGCTGTTACACATCATCTACATCGGCAGAAATATGACGGCTGAACGAACTTCGCCCTGTGCTGGAATCTTATGCGAAGAAGTGCCCGATACTCTGATGGACACCATAGATATGCTGGTGGAGAAGTACTTCCCCAACTCTCCGCCTCAGAAAAGGTGGCTTATGCTCGACATCGCAAAGGCTCTCAACCTACAGCCTGAACAAGGTGAGGAGGAACACGAGCTCGTTTACTACAAGCTCCAGGACTATCCGGTCATTCTCGAAGAACTGCGGGATCCCTGGGCGTCGCCGAAGGAAAAGAGGTTTCTCTTTGTCAAGTTCTTCAACGAGATACGCAAATGGGTTAGAGCAGATCACCGTCTCAATGTAGATGACGTTGAAGAAGTTTGGTACATGGCCAATCGCAGTCTTCCAGTGGAAGCAGTCCGGTCCTACATTCAACTCCTGAAAACTTACCATCGAAACAAAACGCCGCTAATGACACGCGAGCGAATCCGTCTGATACGACTAGCCCTGCGATGCGAACGGGAATGCCCGGGCTTAACCCCCAGCGACCTTCACAATTTCATCTTTGCCCTGTGTAACTTCGGCGTCCGCGACGGTATTGACCTCCCTGCTGAAATACAGAGCGACCTATCTCGGTTCATCCTGTTACTGAAGAACATGTACATCGACGCCATATCGCTGAGACATTGGAAACAAATTCAAGACATCAACTTTAAAATTAGAGACTACAGCAGGTTCAAGTATCACGACGAAGCAGAGTTGAAGTTCATCGCAAACTGGCTCCAGACGCCAATCCACTTCGAGATACTTGTTCAGAACAAGACGGGAATCAAGTATGGCTCCGTGACGCGTAACATATCTTCTATACCGAAACTGTTACAAGCGTTCAATGTTGAACTACGACCCGACGTCAAGTTTGTCCTGGCGGACAACCTTCTCACTAGTTACGACTACGTGTTTCACCACATGGGCCCTTCGACGAAAAACACGTTGAAAATTGTGCTGCTTGTTGTTCACGGCGTCGGAAGGACAACGAAACATCAGAACAACCTGATACTTTCGATCTTGAACAAGTGCATCGATGTTGGAGAGCCTTGCTTTAACGTCTCCCGTAAGAGCGACTTGGTAAAGATGAACATCATCCTCGAAAATATGAATCTTTCACACGGATCTTCACTCAAGAAAGAAGTGGCGAGAAAGTTGAAAGCAGCAGCTAAGAAGGCTGGCCTCAGAGTGGATCCGTCCCTGGTCTCGCCTCGGAGTTCGCAGTGGTCGCGAGTAAAACAAGCTGTCCTAGTTCCCTCTGGAGTAAAAGGAGTGAAAGGGTAGATATCTGGTCTTTTATTCCACAACTGAAGGACAAGTTGGCGTAGCTCTTACAATCCTAGCTATAAGGCCATGTAATAAAGACCTCCTTTATTTTTCGGTATCATCATGTGTTGGTGCATGGAATTGACGGCGAAATAGTGGCCCTATACAAGGACTGGAAGTACCTTAGCTTTTTTTGCGTTCGTGCGGATTAAAATGCGCGCGTTTTTGTGACGCGTTCACGCCTTGGAAAGCCTTACTTCTACGCTGTGCTCATAGGTGGCAGCACATTTGCCAACTCTGTCTCCTCTGTTTCAAAGCCCCACTGCGGTCCCGCCTATAGATAGTGCGCTATAGATTAAAATAATGCAATTTGGGACTTGAGTGTTTTGAGAAGACGGAAATAAAGTGTTCCTACATGCCAGACTTAAAATGGCAACATCGACGCAAGACATTTACGCTATATCCTGGCCGCCACAATACTATTGTGTACCGACGCGTGTGAGGCAATCTACACATTGCTTTTCTCGTTTTAGTTTCTCTCTCTTCGAAACTACAAATAAGTAAAAAACGCAATCACTTTTGTGGTCGCAAAGAAGTAGTGTTGCACCGACACGAATTTGAAATGACTTTTTTTTTAGCTGCTGCAAAGTTTCGCAGTATTGCGCAATGTTCTCACGATCTGGAAATATGTAGTTCGCGTGACTTTGGTATCCCGGTGGTTTTACAGGTACGTGCTACTAAACACTGTGTAATTATTTTGCTGGATAACTGAGCTTTTTCAAGGATTACATGTACAAGGGTTACATGTACAAGGATTACATGTACAAGGGTTACATGTACAAGGATTACATGTACAAGGGTTACATGTACAAGGATTACATGTACAAGGGTTACATGTACAAGGATTACATGTACAAGGATTACATGTACAAGGGTTACATGTACAAGGGTTACATGTACAAGGATTACATGTACAAGGATTACATGTACAAGGGTTACATGTAAGGCACTTTCCATGCCGCGCCGCGTTCGGAACATACGCGGCGAATTAGGAGCCTTACTTTATCCCTTCGAGAGCTGCGGAGATCGGACTCTTTCTTGTCAGACGGCAAATTGAACGGCATTCCCAGCGAATGTCATTCGTACCGAATGTCATTCGTCTGTGTTGCATCGAGCTACACGAAGAAAAGGAATGTCATTCGCAAATGATGTGCTGGATGATTAAGACACCATGGCCAAACATATGAAGCGGTATACAGGTACGTTTATGTCTTTATTTTTTTTTCCTCGAAACTGACGAAACATTAGATTATTTCGCAAAATCGTTGCGTTTTGGACGGCGTTGTTGGCTAATCTCACGAGCCAAAACAAGTATAAGAAGCCTAACTGGAACATCACTTGGCAACATTTCTACTGGGAATGAGGGTAGTTCTCTGAAAAACAGCGTTAAGCCTTCCTTCCTTCCGTGTCAGAAGTAATTAAACACCTGATAAAATATTGGAGAACAACTTTTCATTCGTCTTGAATTTCACCTAACGGTTTATCTTTGTTTTCTTTTTTTTTTTTGCTACCTCTGTACTGATAAGGGAATGCAGTCGGTGTGAGAGGAAAAAGCGAATTTTCGAGAGTATAGCAAGCCATTAGACTTTGGCTGACCTCTCTCACTCCTTATCCAGAAGAAGAAGGAAGAGAATGAGATCTTCGAACTCATCCGCATGTAATGCAATTAATGTAATCTAATGTCATTCAGTGCAAATGTCATTCAATTTGCCGTGTCCTGCTAACCACAGCTCTTGGCAGTCTTGCAACGCGGGAACGGGGGAGACAGACGCCACTGCTTACGATGACGTTACCTGTACCCTTGGAGGATCCGAAATTTAATATAGAGCTTCGCGGAAAATTCGTAGAGGCACGTCATTGTCAGTGTTGGCATTTGTACATTTCGTACTGTGACTGTCGCACAGCAAATTGAATGTCATCCCCGGCGAATTACATTCGTTCCGTGTAACACGGTGAACTCCAACGGCAGTATACGTGAGAATTAGTTCGAGGAACTCATTCGCTTTTTCCTCTCGCACTGACTGAATTAGCAAAAACAACAACGATAATCCGCTAGGAGACATTAAACACGAATGAAAAGTTGTACTCCAATGTTTTATCACGTATTTAATAGCTTTTGACACGAAGGAAGGAAGGCTTAACACTGCTTTTCAGAGAACTATATCCTCGTTCCCATCGACTTCCACGCCCGTGCGATTGACACATCGCACGTAGGCTTCCAACTTGTCTTGGCTCGCGATACTTAGCCAACTAGAGCGCCGTCCAAAATACAACGATTTTGTGAAGTAACCTAATTTTCCCTGTAGTTTCAAGAAAAAGAAATGAGAACATTGCGAACGAAGCTGTATATAACTTCGTGTGTTCTGCCCTGATACCACCTTAATCATTACAGTGACATCTGCGCGAGAATGTAGAAGGGGTCAGTGACGGCTGAACGATACAATGAACGAGGCTCGCTCCCAGCGATTTCACGAGGGTTGCCTGGGATGCAGATACCGTCTTCCTTCACAACATCATTTCCGAATGGCATTCTTTTTCTTCGTATAGCTCGATGCAGTACAAACAAATGACATTCGGTGCGATAAATGTCATTCAATTGGCCGTGTCACAGACTCAGTACGGTTGACACGAATTGATTTATAATAAGAAATAAAATATTTTTTTATACCGTAGTAGCACTCTATATAGACTCTAGTTTTTGGGAGCCGTTTCTTCAAGATCAGCTCCAGCCGCGACACAGAGGTTAGGGTGACCGCTGTCCACATTGGTGGTGCCCATTTTTTCTCTCTCTCTTTTCTTTTCCACTCTCTCACTCACTCACTCACGCCTGGGAGGTGGCGCGAGTTCCAATCCTGGCACAGCCTGTGCTGTCTGAGTTTTTTTTTCCTGGACGTTGCGGTAGACTTTCCAGACGACTGTCGGCAGAGTTCTCCCTGAAGTCGGCCCACGACGCATACTGACCCCCCCTCCCTGTCCCCTACTCCTTCCCGTTGTCCTCTCTCCACCTGTCCACGTCTGTACACTGCTCATATAGCTACAGTTGCTTCGCGGCGCCAACACGGACTTTAAAAAAAAAATAACACTTCCGCCAATTCTCGGGTCCCGTATATACACGAACGCGATATACCCTTACAAGTAAATTGCGACGAGAAATCAGACTATACAGTCTCGATAGCATCGCACGATGACCTCTATACTTGAGGCCATATATATTCGAAGAAACATATATACAGCCGGCCTGGCCTGCAAGAATGGGGTCGTTACTTCCTGGCTATCGAGCTAGCGGCGCCACGCTGTCTGGCCCGATCTTCCAGAGGGAATTCCTGACCGGTTCTTGCGTCTCTGGTATGGCTGCCTATGATCGCGGCTGTGTTCTATAGACTCTCGTATCGCTTCCAAGACTCGATGCGCCGCTTTGCATTATAAATGAACGTGCGAGAGACACCTCTTCCTCTTGAGATAGTAACGTTATATATGTGGACTACATTTGTCACTGAAGGACATTCGAGAAGTCTTATTTCGGGAGGCGAGAAGGAACGGGTTGGTAAAGATGCCGTACGTAACGGTAACTGGGTACGGCTCGATAGGGTTAATGGACTCGATAACGGCTTTTGCTCCGTTTGAATTTTGCACCTATACTCGTGTTGTGAAACGTTACGGGGCTGATATAGAATTTATTGATGATATATATATATATATATATATGTTCAGGCAGAACTCGGGTTCTCGGCAAAATTGATAGGAGTATAGGATATAGGGAATCACATGCAGTGGCCAGCACAGCGGTAGAGAAATCATGCTCTCGTTCTCGAAGTGAAATTATATTGAAATGTAATATCAGAGCTAATTACCGCCGAGAAAAAGACTTACCAGTTTTTGTGTGTGTATGTATGAGAGAGAGAGTGAGAGAGATACTCCGTCACGCTGGAAGGGCCAAGGTACGGGAAACTTTGTAAACCGTTTCTTTGATCATCTAGACATTTACAAACCCCTGAAAGTACTGCTGCTTTTGAGCTTCTCTTGACCCATCCACACCCTCAGACATAAAATTCGTGCTTTTGAGTTCTTATTTCCGCGCTCTTAAGCAAAGAGACACACTGTTACTTTGCCGAGATTTAGCTTAAACGCAGTGTCATTAAATGTCACCCAACTCCAAAACGAACTGCCGTGTTAAAACAGTGAATATCGTCTTGTGAATCAGCGTGAAAGGCATTGTATATAGGTGTGGCACCCACCGCGTCCCGAACGTCAGATTTTGATGCCATTAACCTCCAATGCAGACACTTATGTCTTCAAGCTCAGGGTCAGATGCCTTTGTAATGCAACCCTTTACATTCGTGCAATATAACGTCGTTGTGGCCGCCTCATTCCCAGGGGAATCCCCCTTGAGCGACGTTCACAGTGGATTAATCGTGAAATCCGAGATGCTCCTTCATTGCATGCCGATACGTCATCCGTCAAACTTCACCTTTAACAAAGCACGACCAAGGTTATGATCACGAGCATCCCAAGCGGATGAAATCGTTGACAGTTATTGCAACAACAGCGGATCGATCTAAATCAAGCGGACCACATGCCCGACTTGCGTCTTATTTGTCCTTTAAAGTTCGCGACACTACACACGTAAAGGCAAAATTATGGCCGCCAGAAGGCGAAACGAGCTTTAAGTGGTTGGCAATAGAGGGCATGACGTTTCTGAAATAGACCAACAGAAGCATTGAGTGATTTGATTGCGTGATATTAGATCGTTTCCGTAATGGACTGGAGGACGAACATAACATTTAAGGCTTCGTGATACCCGTACCATTTCGACTGGCCGCGGTGTCGGTAACGTATCTCCCAAGATGGCGGGTTAGGGTGAGGACGACAACTATAGTTGTTGGCGTAGTACACTTTGCTTAGATACATCGTCTTACGACAAGGACGTCGAATACCATGTGCTGAGACCGCAACGCATTTTAGAGAGTACAGCAGCATCACTCATTATCGTGGCATATCACAGGGGTTCATTAAAAGGCAGTGACTCTAGCATCTCTTGCCGGGTCCGCATCAAGATTAAGCATCGGATTCGTGTTGAATCGAAATATGCGAGCGGCACAAAATAATGCTGTTGTTTTAAAGGAGCATGAGAGGACTGGAAGGAGCGTGAAAAAAACAAAATAAAGAAAGCAAGAAAATGATAGGAGGAGTGCATACATATATATTAGCAGGGATATAAGTATAGAAATGAAATTAATGCGATGACAATGAGTTAGCATTAGATGCATTCGTCTTCTAATTGCTCCATGCAGAATGCATACCTAGACCACACCACACCACCATACCACACCACACGAGGGACACCACATGCAGCCATGACACATATGACATACGCCACAAGACATGATACAGAAACTCAGCCGCTCGCGAAGCTCTCGGAGAACGTGCGAGACACGTCTGAAAACGTCCAGAGACGAGGCGTAATTGACGACGGCTCAGGCTCCGAGCTGCCGTCGCACCGCGTTTCCACGTGACGGAGAATAGCGAATCAGCTTGCGGAGCGCAGCCTGATTCGCTATTCTCCGTCACGTGCCGCGCTGTAGACGGACATCTCGGTCACCCCGCTACGACGCCGGCTTCCCTTCGAAATGGGGCTTCTAATGTTCACGCATTAAAATTACGAGCGCAATCCTGGTGTGCAAGCTTTAAAACTCGCGGGGCAGAGAAGCTCCTTCGCTCGGCTGCACAGCGACGTCATATCAGTCACAGCCTCCTATACAGGAGGCTATGGATCAGCGTCACGTCACTCCCTAACAGGAGGAGTGAGAGGGCGCGGTCCAGACGCCCACACCGCTGCGGCATCTCTATTCTCAAGGCCGTGCTCTGATTGGTGGTGTAAGGTACGACGTTTTCACTTTTTTCCCGAGAGAGAATTCCGGCATACTCTCAACACCCGGCATCTGCTCTTGTCATGCATTCCATCGGATGGCTGTCAAACCGCGCCACCATTTCGCGTGGAACTTTCGACTCCGTGCTCAGGGGTCAACGAGGGATGAAATGACACCTTAGCTTCACACACCCCCTTTTTTTTTTCTTTATCGCATCACCACCGCCTTAGTTTCGACATCGACTGGAACGGTCGCGGTCGTATAGAAAAACACGAGGTAAACGAAGAAAACCTTATAGTCTTTGGGGTCTGGTTTCTTCCTTCCCCGTGTCTCACGGTTAATGTGTATCGATCTTCCCTGAAAGGATATGTCGTGCTCATACTGGACGAAAATAGACAAGACGGATGCAATTGTAAAATGCACTTAGTCTCTTTTAGCAGCAGATGGATTGCGTAGGAACTCGAACTTTCGTACCGACAGATATTTTGCCGGCCCACTTCTATTTCTTTGGAACACCTCGTATTTTGCGGCGGAGTGTAAAATAATAGGTAGTTACGGAAAGAGGATATAAATATAATTAAGCAAGATTGATGGGCGTGACTGATTTCTTCCTCAGCGACATAAGTAAGCTCGCGATAAACGGGATGCCCTCTTTTGCTTCTGGGGTTGTTTGCACTGTATATACGATGTCCGTGAGAAACAACGTAAACCGTGAGGCGGACCACCTTACGTGAAAGAATAGAACAGGCAGAAACAAATCAAAGGTTGCAGTGACGGATCACTGGAAGACGGTCACGAAGCTGAGGCATGAATTTTTCGATTAAAGTACGCGAAAAAAAAAGTACCCGTTTCCTATGTAATCAAGATTGCTTTATTATAGTGGTGTTGCACGTGATTCAGTTGTTTGGATATCGAATGCCTGCAAAGCGTGTTCAATCATGTTACTTTCTTTACGTTGTGTCTGATATTGGCACTGTTCACGTTATATTTCACATACAATGTTTGTGTAACATTCGTAATTGTGTGCAATATTTAGTGTAGAATACTCTAGAAGAACAAGATGGGCGTTGATATTATTTTCCACAGCTCATGAACTTCTTGATCCAGAGTGTTGATATTTGCAGATATTATCTGCATGTAACATTCTGTATATTTTCGAAATTTGTAGATATATATTTTTGTTCAAGATACAGGCGTATTTTCATGAGGTTTCTGCTGTTTGCACCAATGTTTTTTTTTCTTTTTTGTCCCAAAATTAATTTTGGAAATACATGTATAGCTTTGTTTCTGAAACTTACACCACTCGATAGGGCATTCATTTGGCTACATTTTCCTATATAGCAACATATATTTCGAATTGATACTGACACAAAAAATATATATTTGTCAAACCACCCGAAAATGTCCAGTTTTGCGGCGGGAAGGACCGAGTTAAAGGAGCAGTGAAAGCCCCATCCATATGTATTTCATTTGGTCTGTTTTCCTACTTTCTCTACTGTTTACGTGTTTTGGAGTAGCGTGCCCATGCTTTGTCGGGACTCACAGCAGTCAATCAATTAATTTTTGGGCTGCGGCCAATAATGTCTCGCGTAAGAACGATTATCGGCGCTGACTTTCTTCAAGTCCCCTCAACTCCTTCGAGGTGCCCGTAAGTGAAGGAATGACGTCACCCCCATGACACCTGGAATTCGCACACCAGAGGGAATGAGACATTCATGGAACGCTCATAATAACTGTAGAAAGCATGCTGGCGAAGAGATAGATACGGTAGACCTACCCGGAATAGGAAGCAATCCAAGCACACGCGATGACAAAACAAACGCACTTCGCACACGAAGCTCAGTGGAAGACACACACTTGGATTGGATTGGATTGGATTCGATACCGAGGATGACGAAGCGGAGTTCACGCGTTGAAAGGTCGTGGCCGTATCCACCGTACTACGATCATGGCGGCTCCCACACTTCGACGGTGAAAGGAGGTATGTCACCTCAGTTCAAGCCTTTTTGCTCTCCCCCATTACTCTCTCTCCCAGCCTCTCTCCTTGTGATTTCTATGGAGACATTGCGACTGCGGATGGTACGTCACGCCAGGAGACTGGGCCGGGCCGCCAAGGCTACGCCGCGCTGTACATGGCTTGTTTTTGAGGGCATTGTTACAATTGCACCGTGTCTTTTAGCGCAAAAACTTTGCATGTTGGCTGTTCATATGCTATGTGAGTAAAGCAGATTTCGAGCAATGAGAAGTGTCCAATTCATTGACCCTTTAAAAACAGTATCCGCCAGCCTTTGCGGATCGATTGGAAACGTAACGTAACGTAATTGGTCCTGGCGCACTATAATCTTGGTTGCTTCTGCGCCATAAAAACTGCAATCACCATCATCATCATCATCGCGTAACGCAACATGACCAATCTCGCAACACGATGTGCTGAGCTTTGAGTGCGCGTTAAAGAACTCTCGGGTGGGCATAACTAATCCACGTGTCATACATCAACCACTGTGAATTCGCTCATATTATCATGGTTCTTTCGTAGACGTAAAGTCCCTACACTGTAAACTGAAAAACACCCTTATGGGTGTAAATGGCTTGTCCCATAACTCACACCACTTTTTACACCGTATGGTCTGGAACACCCTTTTTAGAGGGTGTATTCTGTGTAAAGCACCATTTGAAAGGGTGCTTTTCCTTGAAAATGATTTCTTTTGCACCCCTTAAGCACCCTTTTAGGATGGTGTAAGATTGTTAAACACCCTCCTAAAAGGGTGTATAAAGGGTGCAAAAGACGGCATTTTCAGGGAAAACCACCATTTCAAAGGGTGTTTTACACAGAATACACCCTCTAAAAAGGGCGTTCCAGACCATACGGTGTAAAAAGTGGTGTGAGTTATAGGACAAGCCATTTACACCCATAAGGGTGTTTTTCAGTTTACAGTGTAAATACAATCACACCATTATCTCCCTGCAAGTTCTGAGCCGTTCACGACCCAAGGGATGGTTGATTAGCGTCTCATAAAGACTCATGCCTTTCATCCCTCCATTAGTGTTTAACCACTTACGATCCTAACGAGTTCCTCGTGCTGACGATTACCCGCAACAATGGGCAAGCGCGACGAGGAAGGCACACGGGGCAATTATTTCTTAGCTATCACGATAATTATGCTGAACGATAATCGCTCCGTTGTGGCTTCGATTGGTTATAGAATGCGGTTTATAATGCGAATTTTGTCGCATCTCATAACGGTGTACTACTGTATGTAAAAATAGGCGCGATTATCAAAGACGTAATAGAACGTGTCACATTAAGTCGAATAGATGTTACTATAAAAGGAGGCGAAACCATTTTCTTTTATAGCCATTCCCCCCCACCCTGGTTCGATAGCCGTCCCCCCGGCTATTATAAAATTCATCATTGAATAATTGCAGGTTGTCCGGGGTTGGACAGGTCTTGCTCTGTAGACTCGCCTCCGTCTTGCATGTTCTGCTACATAGGGGAGCCATTTTTTTTTTCGTTTTCTTTTTCTTGCGTGCTCTTTCGGGTATTACTCGCCTTTTTTCTTTTTTCGTTTTGCGTTGGTTCGGCTCTGACTAGCTTTATTTTCAATGCGTTCCGCTTCTGCAGAATAGGGCTACCTGGTGAGAGATTGGAGAAGCTGTTAGCAAACGCTTTTATTGACACCATCGCTACCTGGGTCGCTGGGTCGATACGGCGTCCATTCCTCGATGATAACTCCAAGGCTAAAGGCTAAGAGTCGTTGCGTTCGAATCCTATCACCGCTGTCTGAGGGCTTCCTTGAGCAGGCTTTCCAGACGGACGTCGCCAGACAGCTACACCTGAAGTTGACCCAAGAGGCACACTAATCGTCCTGTCTCCTTCCTGCTGTCCTCCCTCCATCTGCTCACGTCTGTACACCGCTCGCTGCCACATTTGTTCCGCTATGCTAACAAGGTCGTTAAAATGAAACCGTCTCTTGACATGTAGTGCGCAGTGAAATATAGAATCGGGATGCTACGTAATCCAACGTGACTAACATTTTGAACACAAATACGCGCACATATATGGTGAGTGAGTGAATAAATGTGTGAATGTGTGAATATGGTGAGCATAAAAGGGGGTGAACATGAACCATAACCGAAAAAAAAAAAAGAAAAAGAAAAAGCTTGAGTCAAAACTGCGTTCCTTGCTCGCAGCATGTCTCGAGTGCTTTACAGAGTTGTGCTCCTGTTTTCGAAGCTTAGGTTAAAAAAAGTTGTAAATATCAGGAGTAAAAGGGAGGAGTAAATCAGGAGTGCATATTTTGGGTCACACATTTTGGGTCGAGCTCAATCGCGCCACTTGGCCCGCAAAAGCAGAACTGTATAGTATGGCAACATGTTGCAAGTGCCGCAGCGTATAGGACTGCGGACCACCTGCAGTTCTTTTGACGCGCGCCGGAAATCTCCGACACACGGCGCTGGAAGCAATGTTTACCTCCCTCACATTGCTACCGTCCTCGGCCGGGATCGAACCCGCGATCTTGAGCTCAGCACAAGCCAACAGGTTACCGATTGAGCTACCGAGGGGGGCTGCTGTCTGACTGGCAGTTTCTACCTTAATCAGCATTGATAAGGAGATACCGTTGCCTTCGGGGTCTGCAATCCACACTGGGCAGACAAACGTTACGTCCCAAGCATCAAAATGTACTGAAAGTCGAGTGCAATAGGGGTGGACGGGTAGGAGGAAGGCCTTGAACAGACTCGTGAAACTAAAGAACATTGATAAGACACATACCGTCCACCCCTATTGCACTCGACTTCCAGTACGTTGTGCTGCTTGGGGTGTAACATATCACAGCATTTCGGGACTGCAACGCTGCATCAACTACGTCCCCTTTCTTAGTCATGTTTTAGAGATAAGCGCACTCCTACCTACTGATAAAACGGTCTGACGATGACAGCAGCCCGCGTCCCCCAGGAGGCTGCGACTACCCAAGCAGCACAATGTACTGAAAGTCGAGTGCAATAGGGGTGGTCGGTATGTGTCTTATCGATGTTCCTTAGTTTCACGAGTCTGTTCAAGGCCTTCCACCTACCCGTCCACCCCTATTGCACCCGACTTTCAGTACATTTTGCTGCTTGGGTAGTGGTGATAGACCGAACGAGTCATCAGGTAAAAAAAAAATATAGATAAGATATATTCTTGCTCTACTTTCAAATCGCTTGGGAGAGGAGGATTGTACCGAGGGTGCACAGCAACGTGTGTTTGGCCTAGCACAGCCGTTATCGGGATTCGAACTTGGGTCACCTCGTAGTCTCTGGCTTCCACTATCCCGACGGCCATCCAAGGAAATAACGACAAAGCGGTAGTTATGCTAGTGCTATCGTAGACGAGTGCGCGAGTGGAAGTGACATGGTCGACAAAGTGACGACGTCTGTGTGACAAGCGCTAACCATTCTTTGGGACATATATTGCAAGAAATGAAGGTATGTTACCGTCTTTCTGGATAAGAGGGTTGTGTCAAGGATACAATGTAGTCGTTCCCGTGTGCTAGGTGTGTGTGTGTTGCCGAGTCCCTTGTTTTACTTTCCCAATTTTGTAGCGTTATCGCGTTTCGTTTCAGTCGTGTGGGATGCAGTTCGGTAGGTTGTACGTGTGAGGACGTAATGTTTTTTTCATTAGAGAGTTTTAGTACATGGTACGCTATCGCCTTTGCGTACGTAATGGCTGGCGTTGATGGGTCTGCGCACGCCCATAACAGAAAGAGAGCTTCGCGCAGTGCGCAGAACCAACACCTACGCACCACCTTACGTACGCAGAGGCGATAGCGTAAAACTCTCTATTTATTTTGAACGGCAAAGGGTGTAACAAAAAAAAGTGAAGTCACCAGAGCAAACTAACCGCACTTGTAGCCTCTGGAACTAGATTTAAGAAAAATCTTTGCGGAACAGCACCGCAAGCGATACTGCCCCGACGACCAGAGTGAAGGTAACAGTCACGCGGTAATTACTACGGAACGTATATGACGGTATTTCCTTTGATTCTTTTTAATGAAGTAACGTTTCCATATTTGCTGCGGTATTATTACAAAACGTTTCTCGGGAAAGAAGTATTAAGGGCCGATGACGGCCACCGGAAGTCATGTACAGCTCCCTGCAACATTAACGTGAACGCGACGAGGGCCGGCGGAGCAGTTGGAGAGCCACCCTATATCGCCGCTATGTAGAACTAGGGAAAGAGCTGTATGGGCTATCCCACTCATGCTTGGGGGTGTTTGTCGAGAAGCAGACGCTCCGCTCCGAATGTGCGGAGGAGGCTTCTCTACGAACACCCCCAAACACGAGTGGGAGAGCCCACAACGCTTTCTCCCTGTAGCTCTACGTAGCGGCGATATAGAGTGGCTCTCCAACTGCTTCGCCAGCCGTCGCCGCGTTCAAGTTAACGTTGCAGGGAGCTGTACATACCTTTCACGCTCTGCTCCACCTTCGTATCGCGCGCAGTATGCTACACAGCACTGCAGGCTTTCCTAAACTTGTTGATTTCTAGAAATAATTCCAGAAACGAAATTTGGTTTTATGCGTGAAGGAAAGACATTACTCGTCATGTCCGCGTCACATTATAGACAAAGAAATGAGAGCGTTGCTCAAAACTCTGCTTCTTTCATGAAGCAGTTTATCAGGAGTCACCGTGCAAAATAAAATAATTTTGTCACTATACACTTTCATTTACAAAAACGCTCGCAAATTTTACAAAATTCAGTCCTGAACGGTGCAGCGTAACCGACCTTTACTGGTGTGACTTAATCAGATCAGAGTGACAGCATCAGCGAAGCGAGAAGCCGCTCTCTGGCCTCATTTTCCAGAGGAAATTCGTCTTCTAGAGATATGACGTACAGGTCTACCTGCACCTCATCTATGAGGTGCTCTACTCTATTGATTAATTGATAATTGATTGATAGGTGATTACTCTATGACGTACTCTGTACGAGTACGTCATAGAGTAACATCAACGGCTCTCACAAGAAGAGAATGACATCGAGGTAGCGACAGAATGGGCTAGGAATGGAACATATTTTAACCTAGGTTGGTCACGGATGTTCAGTGTAAGGGCAACAGGAAATTTATATGCACGGTTATCATGCGACGTTGCTCAGGTGCAATATAAAGTCCCGCGTTATTCTTACCATTATCAATGCAGTCGATGCCATCGGAAGGGGGCGAATTGCAGCCCAAGCAACCTCTCAACAAGCGACAGCTACGATCTAAATAATGAGTCACAGATTGTAAAGCCACGTGATCGCAGTGGTGGTCATCCACCACCGTGACGTCCTACTTGTTATTTTCTTTTCTCGGAATAATTGCTAGAATACGAACGGAGAGCGGGCCCAGTATTGCCGTCATCGCGATGACCTTGAAGACACCGATTTTCTTTTTCGGGATCCTAATGATAAGGGACACTCCCCGATGCAGTCGATGTCGTGCACATGCGAAGCGTGATTTATAAGGACTATTAGCAAATATGGTTCTCCCGTGAGCTCCTTGCCGTAATATCGGTACGGTGGTCTGGACGCAAAGTGACGCTGAGAGGCGGCTAGGAGACGGAGAGGCGTGCGATGAATCCCGAATGCGGGCACGACACCCCGTTGCCTAGCCCTGTATTTTTGTGTATACATTTTATGGTTCTGTTGTTAGGTGCCTTCCCATATCAGACCACGTTGTGAAAGTGCTTTCGTGTCTTCGCCACCTTTCACCTTAAACCACGACGCAACTGTGATCTGTATAGCGACATCAACGTGCAACACGATAGTTCTATTAATTTCGCGCATCTGAGGGTTCTCTACCGTGTGCCTAAACCCTAGCAGAAGGCAGCTCATTTGTAACGGCTCTTGCAAGAGGACAACCTGTCCAAACAACTTGTGCCGTGCCGCCATGTCATTACCGTGCCCAACTTGGCTCCAACTCGTAAGATTTGGGGATCAATAGGCGGATAACGCTGTCGATTGAGGCCACCATATATTCTGATGAGCGTCAACTCTGTTACGTCCCCATCGTGTTGTAACGTTCCTTGTTTGCGCCATGACCGAAATGTGACTATGAGCAGTGTACAGGCGTGAACAAATAATGAGAAGAGGGCTTAATGTGTGTCCTGCGTCAACTTCAAGGGGAATTGCCGCCTGGAAGGTCTATTGGAAAACCTCAGGGAAAAACCGGTGGTAGTATTCGAATCCACCACCTCCCTGTCTTTAACGTGACGCTACAGATTAGCTTCCAAGAAGCGGATGCTGTATGCACTTGGTCAGGCCAGGTAGTGTTCACCGAGTCTTTGAGCGACGAGGTCCCCGCGGTCCAGGAAGAACGCCTCTATTGCCTGGATCGCCGTCTTACACTCCACTGTTTCGTAACATATTGCATAAATTATAATTTATATAATGTATAAAGACAAAGTGACAAAATTTCAATTGAAACGTAAATAAGCAAAAATTGGCTGCGTCTTTGGGCATTTGCCGATCACGTTTAAATGCGTTGGCTTTATAAGGCCATTGTTGACAGTAAATTTTTGCTCAAGTCGTACACTTCACTGTCACGTGGTCCTATGAAGCTACGAACGGACCTACACGGTGGTTAGCCCTATATGATAACAACAAGAACAATAAATGAATGAAGAAAAAGCGCGATGAAATGGTATGCTTCCACGCCTTGGTCGCAGAACCCTACCCCATTCCAAAGAGGTTAATAGGATAGGATGCGTTAATGCTGAGCGCGAAGAGATGACAAGCCGGAGTTCTGTTTAGAGCTCTTCGAGGAGGCCGGTAGTTTGAACGAAAGAGAGCGAAGAGCCCAGCCCTAATGCGCAGGGGTGCTCCAAGGGTCAAGGACTTTGGACAAGCTGAATGGCCTGTGGTCCAGGAGTTTAAGTTGGCGTCGAACCAGCCGTCGTCCACATGTGTATTAGTCGCAGTGATTTAGGGAATGGTAGCTCGGGTACGGCAAATTGAGCAGAGCATCGTATTACTGTAACACAGTATAGTCCGGAACACACGGGTGCAGACGACGTTGTGTCTTAAACGACGCACAAGTGGCGTAAAGCTGCGAGGAAAGCTACCTGGCATCTTGAATGATAATGCGTAGAGGAGTCCACTGCATAGAGGAGTGACCATTGAGTGACGTCATGGCACCATTGCTGGCGGGCCAAGGGCGACACCAAGGCAGACAAGTGGGAGCGCCTATCTCCGTTGGAGAGGATGATGGGCACTGCTCTGCGGTTACGGTGGGCCGTAGCAGCCGTCAAATCTGCCTCCTCGTTGCCTTGAATGCCAATGTGGTCGCGGGGACCCACTGTAGGGTCAACCAGTGTCCCTTTTCCCCAAGAGTCTGGAGCACCGCGAGGATTCACCCTTCTACCGTGAGGATGCTCACTACCACCGGGGTTAAGGAGTCGTGGATGCCTATGCTTCCTGCACAGTGCAGTGCTGATTTTGAGTGAGTGTACCCCAGGACCGAGGACGGTAGTCCAAAGTAGACTTTAGGAACAGCAAGATGGCATACAGCTCCGCACAAGTCGACGAAGTACGATGTGACAGGCTACACCCACATGATATGGACTCGTCCGGTACGATAAAGGCAGCGGAGGAACCATCTGTAAACACAACAGTGCGGCCCCTGCGCTTTGTATCTATCATTTACAAATTGGACTGCTTATGGGGCCCGGGGATCTGGCTGTTCGAGCCCAGAAGGTTAGGAATGTGTGTTGAGAGGGATGCTCTCGGCAGTCCCCACGGTTCCACTGAAGGGGTGGTCGGGGAAACAGTAAGGACAGGAATGCATCCCTATGTGATACCTATCGCTTTAATATACAATAAACAGTATTTAGCGTAATGTTCGCCAAATGTTTCCAGATGTCGTCGAAACCCACGTCCCAAAACGGCCGTGTTGACCATCACGATCCGTCGGCAAAACTGAACTTCATCGAACGTCTTCCTCGCCCGGCCGTCACATTCGATGTCCGTAAGAGATCCATTAATCAATGGAGCCCGTCAAAACTGGCATGAGGAATCACACTGGAAATGACCCTTTTCGAGAGGCCCATCCTTTCACCTTCCAGTATATGATTCCGAGATCCGGAGACATTCTTCTCACACCATTTTCGCATGCATCAATGCCAGTCACATGGTGCATTGTAATTACCTTCACTCTCCCGCCCCCGAACACGACCGACAGCACACGAGCCAAAGATCACCGAAGTCTTTATCTCCATCTCTCAACACGATCTCTTTTACCCATCCCTCTGGTGGCCTGTAATTTGGCAGCGACATGACTGGGCCGCATGTTGAAGCTACAGTCGGCGTTCCATTGTTTCTGCTGCAGAAGCGTTGTTCCCGAAACATTAACGCATTCCTGAATACAAGATTAACTCTGGAATCGTCGAACGTGGCGTCCCCTAAAAAATTAGTTTTCTTTTCTTTTCTTTTTTTTTTTTTTTGAGTGCGGTGGTCAAATAATCTACATTCCTGAGTCAGCCACGAGGACAAGTTAGATACGTTCGTGTCGCTTGAGAGAATGGTATTGTTGGAAGAAGCCAATCAAACGCGGAGATCGAATGTCCACCTGCTGGTACCTTTTCATCGACTAGCATTCGGGAATTGCACGACAAAAGGCGTGGTTTCATGCATGGAAATAGGGCAGGTTGTCTGGTCTCTGGGTGAAGTCAGCAGGGCCGGCGTCTACTTTTTGGTCCTGGGGGACACACTCCGAGATTTGCGACCGCCCCCCCCCCCTCCTGCACGTACCACACAACTTCTTTGGCCGTGCGTTCCGTGGGTGATCCCTAACCCTAAGCACATGATGCCCCGAAAAACGAAACACGGCACAACGAAATGAATGAAAAGCGCACCATACGGCATCCATGTATGCCTTGCAAAGACCACACACTTGTGACATGCTGACAATGTGGGACGCCAAACGTCCGTGAACTCCCGTCATTTTTGCGCCCTCTCGGCGGACGTCTGGGGGGCAATTGTCCCCCCTGCCCCCCCCCCCCCCCCCCCCTAAATCGCCGGCGCTGAGTGAAGTATAGGGCTCTCTGGGTGAGTATTTTCACAGGCTTTGCATGCTCATTCGGATGAATTTGGCTAAATGCAGGTGAGGTTCTTATTTCTAATTTTAATTTTATTCACTGGTCACTACCTCTCTGACACAATATGGATATAAAACATACATATATATATATATATTCCTGTTGCTCACATAGAGAAACACGAGCCGTTTCCTGATTACCTGAGTGCCAACCAAGAAGAAGCTGTTCAATATCAAGAGACTCAAGGCTCACAATAGCCCCACGAGAGTGATTAGCATCCGCCAAGTGTTCTGGAGTAGCTGACTTATAGCTGACTGCACCGGAGAGGCCAACGTCTCCACTTTTTCTTCTTTACCTCTATCTCCTTCTCTCTCTCTCCTTCTCCACTGCGTGGAACGTGTATTTTAATGTACCAATACTTCAGCTCGCTATTTTCAATTTCATACTCGCGTTTATTTTGTCTTCTCGATTAATTTTCTCCCACTGGGCCGAACTATCTCATTTTGCGTCAACCCCTTTCATTAACGAGTTAAAAGTTAGAACCGATAAAGACGCGCTTATTTCCATTAAAAATATATCTATTAGACCCTTCGAAAACCTGTTCGGCTTTCTTTTCTTCGAGGCGTGCCCTCAACATATTTTACTCCCGAGTTTTCGCTTTGACCTTCTCTTTCTTTTTGAAAATACCTCGAGATTTATTTCATGAACACTTTGTGACGCCTTTAAGAAAGCGAAGGACGGGGAATGTGTTATTCACGTCGCAAGTGTGCATCGTACTAAAAGTGTCCGCTCTATTCGACGGTCAAACGGCATAGCCGAGAACATTCGTCTACTGGTGGAGGTTATACAAACCAGCCCCAAAAGTACTGGGATGTAGTGGGTTCGAATCCACCTGCTGCGCATTCTCAAGTTTTCCCCTAGGGTTTGCGAAAGACTTTCCAAACAGTGCAGTTCCTCCTGAAGTCGACCCAGGACGCACACCAACCCCTGCTCTTTCCTTGGTCTCCTCCCTCCTTCTGTCCACATGAATCCACCGCTCATATGTCCACATGTGCTTCGCGGTGCCAACACGTACTTAGAGAAGTAACGAAAGGAGTAATAGACTCCTATACAGTGAACCCTCGTTATTATGACCATGGTCGTTCCCGAAAATTCTGGGCATAATGCGGAATTGTCATATTAACGGGGAGGATTTGCAGAGGTTTCACAGCATTGTTCCCGAAGAGTATGGTCGTAAAGCGTGTATGTCAGATTATCGGGGGTCATATTAACGAGGGTTCACTGTAGATGGTCGTCGCTGCGAGTAGTGATGCGGCTTTGAAGTCACGGCGTGCTGTCAGTGAGAAAAAGATCACGTGCTTCTGAGAACCGAATCGCTTGCGACTCGTCTGGTTAACTCCCCATTAACCAGCAGTACATAGTTAAGTTTCACAGCCACTTTATCGACGCAATAAAAGTTCGAAAAACCACTTGGTTTTCGTACAATTTACTAACGCTGATGTCATAGCTTGAATGGCCGACAGGTGGCAGATGCGGTGCGGGCGCGCAACGTAACGGGTGGTGTAAAGGCGGCAGCCAGTTCGTAGCGTGCGAAGAGAAACAGCATTTCGTGCCACGCGTTTTGAGTAAGTGAAAACCATCCGAATTCAGCGACGAATAAAATGAAATCCCCCACGTGTAAATGCACTGCTAATCCTGTGGCCATCATAAACGTCGCGTGACAAATCCCTTCTCACAAGGCTCAAAGTGTCTAAGGAAGCTGCTGGCTGTGCAAAGTACCAAAATGCCGTGTAATGCGATTTGTACCCACCAAAGATCGCCAGCATCCAAATATAGTAAGTATGTATAAGCAAGTACTATCTGAAAAAATAAGAGGAAAACAGTCTTTGAGCAGGTGCATCCAAACAATGACGATGATACGTCGTAGAAAAGGCTGGCCATTCCGTAAGAATTAACACCACACGGCTAATGAAGGTCACGTGACATACACATACTTATACTCGCACAGGAGTATAGCTTAAGACGCTCGCACTAAAACTCGTGCTAAGCTTATGAGAGATACGACCATTGCGCCACGTCCAACTTTTTGTTTCTACTTCATTTCTCCCTTTCCTTCTTGCGATTTTTGTGTCCGTATTATTGTTATATCAGGTGGCGACCGAGGCAGCGCACATTAGCACATGCCTGAATGCTAAATGAAGCCGGCGTCGAGGCTACAACGAGGCGTCGTCTGCGAACGCCCGCATGAAGCAGACGATGTAGCCGCGCAGAGAGGAATACATCATGGCGTTATATCTCCTCCCCTGATGGAGGCTCTTTCATCCGTAATGCATCAATAACTATCCTAAAGGGGTGTAGTCGATATCGTATTATGAATGCTGAGTTCATGACTCGCTCCGGCATAATGCGTCAGGTGGCGCTCGATGCAAATGCGATGTGCCAACGCACACATAGGTGACGGGATGGTCGATGGTGAAGTTGCAGGTGTGGGATGGAAGCGCGAAGAGGCAATTTTTTTCGGTGATTGAGTGAAGCTTTCTTTTTTTTTTCTTTTCACGTTGGGTGAAGGAGGTCGCATGTTGCAAACACAGTGTTTAAGAAAACACGGAACGTATATCTAGTGCGTTTACAGTTGCACAACGCTCGTGATGTCTCGCTCGAGTCGCGCCTTTGTCATATGCGTTTTCAGTGCCAAGTGCAGTAGTCAGAGTAGTCAGGAATGCGAGTCAGATTGCGACGAGGTCACCAAAGTCTAAAACGTACGACACTGACTCATTGCGTCCGTGATAAATGTCACAAAATGTACAATAGTCTTTGTTTCAATAAAAACGCTAAAAACATCAGAAATGACACGAACTAAAGGAACAGGAACCAAGATGGCGTTTAATGGCGGATTACTAGAACAACTGTGCGGATATAACGACGACTAGAACAACTGTTAATGAAGTACGCATGTCAAGAGCGTCACGAACGAATCATCTTCCATTTTCTTGCACTCCGAGCCGCGCATGAGAACCACGGAGCCTATGGTTGGCCAGATGATAAAGTCGGTTGTGACAGTACCAACAATACTGCACCAGCTCTCGTGATACAAGCCGCAGTCCGGCGGCGTCGGCTGCGTCTTAGTCGTGACGCTGCCCGCTTCCTGCGTGGCCAACCGCGGCGAGCAGTTTTCATCTTCACCACCACCAGCTCACGCGTGGCTGAGTGGTTAGCGTGCTGGCCATGTCACGTCGAGACTGCGAGGTTCCCGGGTTTTCGTCGGCCAATTCTCTTCCGTACATACTTTACTGGCTTTGCACTGGGCTTTGAGTGGTGAGTCGCTCACCCTGACGGGAGGACATCACGTGTCACGTGACCTTCTGCCGCCACTACCTTGTCTCTTGCTCGTGAACAAGATTCTTGTTTGGATGTAAAAAGGTTCGCGTCCAGAGCATTGGTTCGTACTACGAGAAGCTTGGCAGACCATACATATGCGCCAATGCTCTGGATGGGGTCTGATTACGTCACGCCAGGAGAAGAAGGAACCAAGGTTTAGGATAACGTCAAGGTGCCCTACTAATAATCGACGCGTGGGCTTTGGTTATTGTGGACACCAGGAGCAATGCAGAGCAGTTTCTGTGCACTAATTACCGCACGCATTTCCACCTCCCGTGGTGCGCGTTATACATCGGACATTTTTTTTTCAAATTCTGAAAACTTTCGAGGGGCTGCATTACACTTCGGTGCGCGTTACACACAATGAAATACGGTGGTTGCACGAGGGAGGGATCTTTACAAACAAGGCTCCGGAATGTAGACGTTATATTACGGCAATTACCTTCTCTATTTGGGCACGGCTTTCTTCGGAGACCACTATTACTCTTGTATTCCAACTTCGCAACGTATGATTATGACTGCGATCTAATTAATAAGGCCTAGACTGAGAAAGATAATGCACAGCGAAACGAGAGGGACGTATTCCGAGATAACTGATGAACACACGTATAGGCGGTGCCAGATTCTTATCGCGTGGTTACTCTATAGAGGCCTTCTCGTTCAAGGCAGCAACTCTTCGGTTCAGACCAACGGCGTGGCAGAGTGGATATACAGCATCGGAAGTTCTTCCAATGTCACGTTAAGAACTGGGAGGTGGCAAGTTCGAATCCTACAGCCTCCTGGTGCTGTCTGAGGTTTTCCTTCGGTTTGCATGCACACTCTTAGAAGTGAACCTCACCACAGAGCACGCTCCTATAGCCAACCATCATCCCGAACGACAACGTTCTCGTCCCAGATTTGTTGAAAACTGGAGGCGGAGCCTATTCTATTCCCGTGCATAATGGAGCAAAATAGGCTCCACCTCCAGTTTTCAACAAATCAGGGACGAGAACGTTGTCGTTCGGGATGATTGTTGGCGAGGAGCGTGCTGTGTGGTGAAGTTCGTTTTTAAGAGTGCAGTTACAGGCATAGTTCTCTCTGGCGTCGGCCCAGGACACTCCCCGCTCCTTCCTGCGTCCTCCCTTGGGACTGTATAATTGTGGCATAGGTAACTGGCTATACAGTCTCCTGCGCAAAGGTACTGGGCACACTTACACACTCTTAAAAAGGAGCTTCACCGCATAGCACGCTACTAGCCAACCATCATCTCGAATGATATCATAATACGCCCTGAATTGTTGAAAGCGGGAGGCGTACGCCTTTTTTGTGACACTTATGCTGTTCATAATTGTCACAGAAAAGGCGTACGCCTCCCGTTTTCTACAAATCAGGGCAGATAACGATATCATTCGAGCTGATGGTTGACTAAGAGCGTGCTCTGCGGTGAAGTTCATTTCTATAAGAGTGCAGCACTGGCTGGTGCTTTTGCGAATGTTGCCAAAGCCTCTCTACTGCGCGTTATCCATCGGACCCATTTCTTGCAATGGATCAGATATTACACACGGTCGTGTTACACACCAGGAAATACGAGTGGACTGCACCGTCATCAGCGTTGCCTAATCCACTATTACGTAACGAGCAGATGCTGCACGGTACGAAAGTATAGGACGGAACTGTTACAACCGTACCCACGCCACGATAGGACCTGCCAGAAAAAAAAAAGAGAGCAAAATCCGACCGCTCATTGAACGTGTATATCAGAAGCCCAGAAGAAGAAGGGGCTTAGGTTTCGCTTTCCCCTGGACGAACGAACCTGATGTACGAGTAAGGAAATTACGCTGACTTATCTTACGCTTTGATCGCTATAAAACAGCTCGGGCATAATAATGACAATGAAAACAGGAATAGAAGAGGCCTCCCTCAGTTAGTAAAGGGTTGATACCCTTAATGATTCTAGCCGTCAGGTCACCTTTGATCTAGTGCAGGAAACCGCATCTGTGATAGAAAAAAAAAGAAGAAAAGAAAAATCTCCGCAGGCCATACAAGGGAATGCTCCTTCAACTCTTTTTTTTATTTTTTTTTACTTTTGCTCTTTTGCGTTGCTCTCGTTGTAGGTTTGACTTTGAGTGCATTCTGCGCGTAACTGGGAGGAGAAGACGATGTTTAATTGCGTTTAATTGACATTCCTGGATGTTCCCGAGTTGGGGTTAACGGGGAGAGGTTGTTTTCGGTGGATGATCCGAAGTCTGCCAAGACGTCTTCTTCCTACTTAGTGTGGGCGATCGGATAATGTCTTATATTTAAGGTCCGATATTAAATGGCTCTGTATTAACAAAACAAAGTTTTGGCTTGGCACGAGTTGGGGGTTGCCAACTTGTCTAGTCAAGTGTGTCCTGTACGAAATGCGTGACTTCCACTCAATAAACCTCGAATTTCGCTTAGTCACGTCACTGATGGGTTGGTTAAAGGGGCTGTGGAACTTCGGCCGGAGCTCTGACGGATGCATGTAAAAGACGCTTGTTTGCAAGTATGCCGACCCGCAGTTTTATTTTAATGGGGTAATAGATTCCTAGATGATTGACACCGCGAATACCGAAACTCATTCGGCTCTCTTCGCTAGGGAGGCAGCCGCGGGTGAGGTCACGTGCTTTCGAGAACCAATGGGATTGGCTGACGCTCTCGTTCCCCTGACGTCAAAGCTCGACGCGGAAGTCTGTTCAGAGATTTGTACCTCGTCAGCTACGAGACGTAGACAGATAAATATTTTTTCCTCAATACTCCGGCGCGTAATACAATATGTGTATGACGCAACGAATCGAAATAAGATAAAGACATATCAAAGTAAGATGAACTATCAAAGCAAGATGAAGACCTACCAAAGCAAGATGAAGAAGACCTACCGAAGCGAGATGAAGAAGACCTACCAAAGCGAGATGAAGAAGACCTACCAAAGCGAGATGAAGAAGACCTACCAAAGCGAGATGAAGAAGACCTACCAAAGCGAGATGAAGAAGACCTACCAAAGCGAGATGAAGAAGACCTACCAAAGCGAGATGAAGAAGACCTACCAAAGCGAGATGAAGAAGACCTACCAAAGCGAGATGAAGAAGACCTACCAAAGCGAGATATAGAAGACCTACCAAAGCGAGATATAGAAGACCTACCAAAGCGAGATATAGAAGACCTACCAAAGCGAGATATAGAAGACCTACCGAAGCGAGATATAGAAGACCTACCAAAGCGAGATATAGAAGACCTACCGAAGCGAGATATAGAAGACCTACCGAAGCGAGATATAGAAGACCTACCGAAGCGAGATATAGAAGACCTACCGAAGCGAGATGAAGAAGACCTACCGAAGCGAGATGAAGGAGACCTACCGAAGCGAGATGAAGAAGACCTACCGAAGCGAGATGAAGAAGACCTACCGAAGCGAGATGAAGAAGACCCACCAAAGCGAGATGAAGAAGACCCACCAAAGCGAGATATAGAAGACCTATCGAAGCGAGATGAAGAAGACCTATCGAAGCGAGATGAAGAAGACCTATCGAAGCGAGATGAAGAAGACCTATCGAAGCGAGATGAAGAAGACCTATCGAAGCGAGATGAAGAAGACCTATCGAAGCGAGATAACTAAGACCTATCAAAGACCCATCAATGTAAGATCAAGACTGGGGTGTTCCACTCGCAGAGGGCGCAGAGTGGACTGCTGTAGTGCCCACTCTTTCGAACAAGGGCAAGTGGTGAAGTGAAATAACAATCTATATATAGTATTTAAAAAATCGGGCTGACATCCTGCACTGGGTAGGTGTCCGGCAGAAAAGGTTTCTCCTCGTCAGGTTCAGACCCGTTGCCCTTTGAACGTGTAAACTACCACGTTGTCGCGCACATCACTGACAGCAATGCCAATCTCTCTATCAAACAATCCATATCTATCTGTCCTATCTGTCTAATGTCAATCTGTCTAATGTCTATCGAACCTGCATTGATCATGGCAACAACTGCTCTCTTTTTTTGCGCCGTATTACCACTGCGAAGCAACTCTTGCTATGACCGGTATACATATGTCGAAAATGAAGAGAGGCCAGCAGAAGTCCTGGGCCGACTTCAGGTGTACCAGTATCGACATCCGTCTTGAAAGTCTTCCTTGAAATCGCAGGGAAAATCTAGGTCAGCACAGCCGGTGGTTAGTGTTCGAGGCCGCCCCGCGGTCTTCAACGTGACCTCAGAGCAACGAGTCATTGCACGTGCGTCACGAAACTGAAACTGCGCATGTCCACGCGATCTTGACGCATCCGTCAAAGGCGAAAGAAAAGTGTGACAGCATGATTCGAGCGGATAGGAACAGTTAATAGGTGGTCGTGGAGTGCTGCCGGCCGAATCAGCTGCAAGAGTCTATAATAGTGACGCTGTGAGATAGAGACGCGTGTGGCGCAAAACGTTTTGCCTTCAGGGAATTGCAGCAGTGAGGAGGAGGGAGGGAGGGCAGCCAACGTATAACAACTGTTATTCAACCATATACGGGGTGTTTCACCTAAAATGATAAAAAATTCTAACTGCCCCACGTACTCCCCGGAGGATTGTGGCACTTTCGACAATGGACCATTTCCGACAACGCGTATGCGCATGCCCAGCCCTTGAGTCCGCCATTTTTCAGCGGAAAACATCGCCATGAACCCACCTGCGGGCGACTGTCATGTTCATTGTGGGGAGATAATCGGTTTCAAGGTTACGCGGACGTTTGAGGTCTCGTAATGAGTACAATGCGCTTTCATTCTTTACGCATTCTTCTTCCCAATCTTCTCTGGCTACTTTCCCACGCAACGTACGTGCCAGTTCGTAAAGCGTCACCATTATTGGGGGTAAAGACACGACGTTCGACATTCCGCCGCCAGGGGCGACGCGAATATGGAAAAGGTCCATTACCTTCTGGAAACTTTTGCCGCCATTTAGGAATGCTATGGACGATTTTTAAAATTGAAGTAAATTTACTTTTTTCAATCGCACTTCAAAAATTACCAAGCGAACCCCACTTTTTCCTTTCTTTTTTTTTTCAGAATAGACCTCTCCCTGTTTGTAAAACAAATGACGTCATAGTGACAACCATATTGTTTCGGCAAAGACCCGATAGAATACGCCACTGTCTTGCGTATGCTCCGTTAACATTTTATTTATGAAATGGCCCATTGTAAAAACGACATCTATGCTGCTTTCATAGCTTTTTATAAAGAAACCTGTAAAGGATAAAAACGGCCCATATATATATACAAGGCGTTTTTTTTAAATCCGGTAGATATTTTTAAAAAAGCTGTGAGCAGCACTAGTGTCATTTTTGGAGGAGGGTTGTGGTGCAAGGCGGACTTCTGTGGGAAAGAGCGTGTAACTACTGGACGACTAATTACCTAAAATTTATGAATTAACTTTTTAATTAGACGTTCTCGCGAAAATACAAAACAGCAGAATTGGAGGGGGGCGACCATTATTTGAATCCACCCTCTCTCAAAAATCCTGAAGCGAGCACGTGCTCTAAACTTCGGTATGCAAATGAGGCGAAGCAAGAACTACGCTCATCTCGAGCGCAAAAAGAGGGAAAGGGCGTTCGCGTCGCGGGGGGCCACGTGATTCGTAGTGATCGGGCTGTTTGGAATAAACGCTGATCTGTTGGCCAGATAGACCGCTCTGCGGCCCAAATAAGCAGAGAGAGAGAGAGAGAAAAACCTGTTTATTTACAAACATTTCAGCTGAGTGACACCCATCAGGGGTCTGCTGCTCCATTTCTTGAGAGCGTTTCAATAACGCGTGAATAAAATAATATACATACAGAACAGAAGACACATGCGACAACACACACACACAATATGACAATTCTGCACTCGAGAAGTTTCTGATTTCGCCTCATTTGCATACTAAAGTTTGGCGATTTATATCTCCAACTACGTATATCGTTTCAGGATTTTTGAAAAAGAGGGTGGATCCAAATGATGGTCGCCTCCATTAGACCTGTTTGTAAACGAATGACATCATAGTGTTCGACAGCGCCACCAATTTGGTAGAGTTGAACTACACTCCAAGCTAGGGGCGAACAAGGTCGCGCCCGAAAGCCACAGTCTTGAGGGGATTGGAATGGTCCCAGAAAGGGACGCGACCTTCGGTCCTACTTTTCTTTCAGTAGGAGGCAGCGAACAAGTGCCCATTCGTGGAACCCAACCCAACACTCCCCTTCCGATTTGTTTCGGTTTCCGTCTGTCTACCAACGTCATGATGACGGTTCTCCGGTAGAGGGCTATTCTACTCTGTCGCATTTTCGCGAAAAAACGTCTAATTAAAAAGCTAGTTAAACCTTTCGGCCCTAGATTTTTTAAATATTCAGTGTAATTTTTTTCCCACCCGATTAGGTTTCTATACTGTCCAAGGAACCA
The DNA here is from genome assembly GCF_037126465.1 of Ornithodoros turicata. Taxonomy (NCBI): domain Eukaryota; kingdom Metazoa; phylum Arthropoda; class Arachnida; order Ixodida; family Argasidae; genus Ornithodoros; species Ornithodoros turicata. The sequence goes on from NC_088206.1 coordinate 2,405,064, forward strand.
AAAAATAATCCCATGACTACAATAGCTGTATAATTGTTCTGATCCGCAACTAGTCATTTTTGCGCCCTCTTTGAAAATGTTGAAGTGTTTGCTTTCGGCTGGCAGTGCTTAATTGTCTTTTTTTAAATTGTCCATTTATTTCATTTTCATTGTGTCGGCAGGTGTGTGGTTGTTTTATTGTTCTGAGCGATGCACCATATGTGTATAGTGCCTTGAGCTGTTTGCGAGCATCTTAGTAAAGAAATAATAATAATAATAATAGTACACATGGACATGGACGTATGTCATATGACTCATATCCGATGCAGAACATCGTAGCAATAATTTTTCAGTGAGCATAAGAAAAAAAATGCAGTTCAATTCAATTTTATTTTATTTTATTATTTTGCCATACAGAGTACACAGGGGCCCCGTAGCATAGCTAATTATAGGTAAAATAAGGTCTTCAATGTTTCATTAAATAACACGCAAAATTCTCATCCCACTCTGTAAAATACTTCGCTAATTAAAAAATAATAATATTTTCTGCTTCCCACCTCATCCCTCGCAGGCGTCTTCTTCCCCTGTACACGCAGAACCTCGCTGACGTCTATGGCACCATAATGGTGCGCTAGCTACGGAGTAGAGGTCAGCAGGGCTGGTCACTCCAACATTCATTTCCCGCAATGAAAGTTCTATTTTCCGATGGTGAAAGTGCACCACGTACAAGGACCCTGCCCAGAAAAACCACCTTCTCCAAGAAGCTGTGCTTCGCAATTACGCAAATGACACGCACCAAGACCACCCAAAAGCTGCCATCACATAAACATCCAAGGAGCTAAGTGTCTCAAGTCCATTTTTGCCATTCTTATGCGCTAATGACCCGAAACAATTCCATCAGTCAGTGCTCACTCCCTTGCTGACATCCGCATCGCGTACGCGTTGCACTTTGTAACAGTGTGATGACCCGCATCGCCACCGGCAGCAGAACGCTCTTTCATTGGACGGAGGCGCCAAAAGTTGGCAACTCTGATTGGGTCGCCATTTGCGGTCCGAATTGAAGTGTCATTTCGTGCTCGAAGCGCATTTGCAGGAAGGGTACGTGTAAGTGCCGGCATACATATTGATGAGTTTTGTCGGCCCCCGGGGTACTTAATTGGCAACCATAACTCGAGAATAATGGCCCAGTTCGAATGTCTTTCGACCCCTCGCGATGGAGAACGGCTTTGGCCACGGTGGTCTTGTTCTTCACGACTTCAGTGAATGATACTAGGGCTTTGTCTTGCGTTCTTTGACGCTACTACTGCACAACCCAGGGGCGGATCCTGGATCCAGACCCTCGGTTTTTTTGGGGGGGAGGGGGCGGTTCCTTTGTCGTAGCGCGTAGTAGGTGAGGGGAGAGAGGGAAATCCAATGTATGTGGACCCTCTACTTCGATGCCTGGCCCTAATTGTCGATGAGAGAGACGGAGTTTTGTATACTTTTCCTTCATTTTATTCGCTTTTATACGGTGTTAGAAACCCGAAGTATATATTGCTACGCGCGACGCGGACACGTCGTCAGATGAAGAGAGGACACCGGAAAGGAGGAGACGGGAGGTTAATAGATGTCCAAGGCCGACTTCAGGGGTAGCATTAAAAAATGTAGTTTTTTTTTCTCTCGTTTTTTAGCGTGATTCCTCGGAATCACACTGGAGTATATTTTCTGCAGTCATCAATCACAGCTCTTTCTCGCGCGAAAGAGGAAGCTGATGATCCCTATATACCCTCCCTTCACGAACAGTTATACTGTTCAGAAAGGAGCAGTCTCTAAATCAATCGCTTCTCTCTCATGTGCACTTTTCTTTACAACGTAACTTGCAAAGAGCAAGCAACACAAGGAATTCTATCATAGGGCAGCTTTCAAAGCTTGGTAGTATCACGTGGTAGCATAAACCAGCTTGCTTGCGCGCCCTCGTCCATCTGCCGCTGGTGACGTCAACTGTGACGTAGCGTTTCCAGTTTATACTCTCTGTTAAGGAGACACACTTCCACACTGTTTTAGCATTTCGCTGAAGTCTGCCTTAGGCACGACAGACAGAATTAGATCATCAGTTGTTATCTCGCTCATATCTGTAAACGTAACTGTAGCGCGCGCTACATCTGAGGCTGCTAATTTTCGCCGTAATTATATTTGTAGTCAAGCCCTTTCGTGTATACTCACCGTATCCTTTAGCGTTTGCTGCCGAAATTCAAATGTGCGTCCAAAATGACGTAAATATGTGCTTAACCACCCACCGGAGCTAAGCCCAAGTTCACACAGAAACGAGGACTCGCCGTCGTGCTCCGTTCTTTTCGCAGACGATGAGTGGCCAAAAGAAGGACAGTAAAAGTAAAAATAAAAAAAAGTACAGGGGGAAGAGTAGGAAAGCAGGAAATACCCATGGTTTGATTAACAATGATTCACGTGGTGGGGGGGAGGAGCATCCCTCATAAGTACATAGATTCCTGAGAGACTGACGTCCCCTGAACCTACGTGTGCTCAGACGAGAGCGTCTTCGCCCGAGGCTAGATTATGACACGGTCGCCGGGGCTGTCTAGTTGAGAAAGACGAGCTATGCTTGCATTTCGTCGCTCTCTCAGTGCTCTGTAGCACAAAAGGATAAGGGGGCGCAACCGTTAGAAGGCAAGCAGAAAGGGACGCGTCAGTTTTATCAGTTGGGTTGGAGGATCTTCTGTACATGACTCTTTTGGAAGATTTGGCTTTCATTCACTCTTCGCCACTGTCTGGTGCACTATGTAGCCCTGGTTGCTTGTGTACGATAAAAAGTCCAATCATGCTCCTCCTCCTCCTCCTCATCATCATCATCATTAGAAGCAGAAGCAAGGCTTGGCGTGATATCTTTGATTTGAAACTATGTTTCTGCGTAGTGTATTATAAACAGGTTATTCGGTGTTGGTGGACGCAGTTACTGTAAGTTATTGAAGTGGTTGATATGATGATATAACCGCATGTGCCAAAACTGTAAGATGATCAAAATTCGCTTACCAGTACTGATTGACCCGGGGTTCTCACAGGATTTTTCCTTAGGCATTCTAAGGAAAATCGAGGCACAGTTCCTTGTGAAATCGACCAAGGCCAGACGATCCAGAGGAACCATATTCGCAGGAGAACAATTCAGTAGATAACAAAAAATTTCCACAACCACCTCCTTCTGCTTGGACGCGAGAAAGACATCGTAGAAATATAGCAAATGAAATGCCCGCTAAAGTGAAAATATTTGAACCAAAGGAAGGCACGTGCTTCTCTAGGCGAGGTCACTAATTACAGTTTCCCAGCCGGTCACTGAGAAAAGATGCAGGTATTGACGTAGGAGCCAGCATGCAGCGAGACCTGCACCCTACCACTCTGTCAGAGTCCCCGCCATAACACGATGCTTCCCTTCAAAAATAGCAGACTATAGGTCAGAGAGCAGACATTGCGGCTAGCCTGCTTACGGTCGACAATAAAATCACTACACGCATTTAAACCAACGTGAATACCAATGAGTGGTACACTGCTTCTTTTCGGTATGACGATGTCCCTGAAGGCTATTCCTTTTCTCTCTGTCTCTGAGACGCTTCAGGTAGCAGCAATAAATGATTGAAAACTTCTTGAGATATTACAATCCTTTTTGCGTAAACTCGTCGAAAGTTGTGTTTCGCATAGAAAAAAGCAAATTTTACTAAACGTCATCGTAACAACCACCGAGCTAAACAAAGTACCACATCGATTCTGTATACCCTTAAAACCAGGCATCACTATCTACCTATAAAAAAAAAAAGAACTCTCCGCTGCATTGTCAAGTGCGTCTCTTTCTTTTTACGCATTAGTAAACTCATCCTCCAAAGCAGCCTTATCGTCATCGTCATGAGTGAACACCCACCCCTCCTTGCCTATTACTTTGCCGCCCGCTCATACTCTATTGATAGTTGCACGAATATAGCGTCCGTTCGTCACGTATATCACGTGCAACGCACGGTTCGTCAATGACGAGAAATATAAAAGCTCCCCCTACCGGCGACCGTATCCCGAAAGAATCGCCCGGAGCGCCATTTTCCCGATCACTTCGTGATTTTCCCACTAGATGGCACGCCGTTCGAAAACGCGGTCGGTGGAGCCCTGTCATTTCCTATACAACCCGCGTTCTCCAAACAACGCGACGGAGAACAAATAAAATAAGTTAATAGCAATAAAAAAAGGAGAACGACGACGCGTGCGCTTCGGGTTTTGTGGGAAATGGACGCACGTCAATTAAACGGTATAGAATCCAGAGGGCGCGCTCTTCGCTATGTCTGTGCGATTGTCGGTAGTTGACAGGGTTGAAAGCATATTCCAATAATTAGGTTGAGAGTGGGGAAGATATAGTGAGATAACCGCTGCCTTCTTTGTCCCATCGAAGTGATGAACTCTATGGCGACGTGAAGGGTATTTTAGACAGGTTAGTGGGCTTTGTCGGGCATTGTCCGGCGAATGAAACTGGTGAGATAAGGGGTTTTGAGGGGGTGCTAACGGTTATTGAGGTACAGGTTAAAAGAACAGTACAGTTAGCAAAAGTACAGATTAAAGGTCTCCAGGTCCATCTTCTGCAGAGAACATGTTCGTTGATACTGAAGACAGTGCATAGCCGTGGGTTGGGGGTAGGGGGATCAATCAATCAATCAATCTTTCTTTCAATCATCATCATCATCAACATGCACTCTCACGATGCAACGATCAGTGGAATTCGCGATAAGCTTGTGTTGTCGTTCCCCAATGGTATTGGTATTGACGGTTGGCCACGTGATGCGTATAGTGGCCAGTGGTTCTGTGAAGCACTGATATGTATTGCTAATACAAAATCGGTTATCCTAGCAACTTTGTTAATAATCAGTTAAAGGTAGTGTCCGGACAAAAAACGCAGTTGAACGGAAGGTACGATCGTTATAGCGGGTGCTGAAATGCATGTAACCGGAATATTTCGTTTTGAAACAGTCGGAAACATTGGAAAATGAATTTAATCGGATTTTGCAGCCGACTGCGCGCTCCCGGCTGAGTTCAGGCAACAGTGGGCGGACCGACGTCACGTCGGTTATGAAGGCAGACTGTCCGTCACAAAATACGGCTTTCCGACTCGCAATCTGCTGCCGAACATTAGCTAGAAACATCGGAGTTCAGCCTGGGCGACGCCATCAGCTGAGCGACTGGAAATCTCGCCGGCAATACCAATTACGTCACCGGAAGAGGAGAAGCAGGGAAGGGTCGTTTCAGTCGGAAGCCGGCAGTTGGCTTCGAATTCGATGTCTCCGATGTTTATGGAAAAAGCACGAACGAATTTAGCGAAGCTTTTTGGTGTTTTCTTCTTGGAATGCATCTCCCAAGTGGATATCACAATAACTTTAGAATTCCGGATGCCGGGGTTGCGACAGGTCATTTTATCCAGATTATCCGAGATAAACGTAAAAGACGGTTCTTTGCGGCAACGGTTCTAACCTGCATTGAAAGTTTCACAGCGAACCGGGTAACAGAAGTGGAGAAAATGGGCACTGCGATACCGAAACACATGGAGCTCTGACATCACAGCCCTCCCCTGCCGCCAGTGAGGCAGCGCACGAAAAGTCACGTGCTTAATGCTGCCAATGGGAATGCACGCAACTCTGAGCTCTGTGACGTCTCCGCTTTGCTCGGAAGTGTGCTCGAGGGCTTGTATCTCGCGAAGTACGACACGTAGAAGCATAATTCTTGTTTTAATTTCCTCGGTATTCTGGTGTGCAATACAATGCGTCAACGATGCAATGAACCACATCTCTGAAAGTATCCCAACCCCTTTAACACATTTCTGTGCCATATAAGTTCCATTCACATGACAATTAGAAATTGTGTGATTTATGCACAATTATGTAATGTGTATTAACAATACATCCCAGCGGGACATCTGAAAGACGGCTTAGAAAAACGAACAGTGTGACGACGTAATGCGACACGTGGTCAGGTCCGGTGTTTAGTTCCCGTTGCACGGTTCAACTTTATAAGTACGTATATGTAGCAAAGAGTATGCTCTCCCATTCAACAATATCACACCCAGCGAATATTATCAGAGGGCACACTAATGATGCATACGCTTATGAATCTAATAACTCGTGAAAGTAGCTCATTAAACGACGAAAAAGAAAGGCGAGTGATTGGATGGGTTCTGTTACGCGTTCATTACAAGTTCGACAACAGCGCCATTCCACGACGGTGTTCGCTGTCATCATCATCCTGATGGTAGCTTCATTCTATTAGCCCCACACCTTGGTCGCTGCGAAATCCCAGTGGTACATCTCTCTATAACCTGAGAAAGAAGACACGCAAAAGCCTTGTTCTCAGCCCGTGGTGACGTTTCTATCTTGGACAGTAATCTGCGTTGTCAGAAAGTCCGTCCTCCAACGAGCAAATTGGATCGGAAAGCTGTTAAAAGAGAGGCGATAGCAGTGAAAAGGTGGCACTTGATTCGATTTGTGCGAGACCTGCACGAACGAACGCAGCGCCCCCGCAGGCATCGCCGTCCGAGCTGTCCTCACTCGTTAGTGTCGGACGACTTGGAGGCTGATTGGCTGCTGGAGAAATGCAGCGACACACTGCGGTGATTGCTACAGGTATATGTGGGCGGGAAGGTTCGTTTGTTGCGCGTAGATGAATGTGTGTTATCAGATAATTAGTTATTTTCGCCAGAGAGAGGGGGAAGTACGATTCGAACTGCAACATGTAGGAATTGTACTTGATCTGTTCAAAATTATTACACCTACTACCAGGTTCTAAAATTTCGCACACATTTAATGCACGTGCAGCTCGTTTTGATTCCTGCTCTCCTGCTTACTTTGCCAGCGGCGCGGCCAAGCGGGTTCACTATCCACCCGCTTGTGGTGCGCCTAGCTGGTGCTACTTCAGGACCATGGGAAAGAGTGTGAGGTGGTGGGGTCGAATCCCACCATCGTTTCTGCCGTCTCATGTTTTCGCTGTGCTTTCCCGCACACTTCAGTAACGTGTGATTTTGTGACGTCACATGATAGCGATTATGACGAAGAGGTGATGCCCATGGTTTCCTCTCTGCTGTCCGTGTACGCGCAATTAACATTTATTCCGTGTTAGCACCGCGAAGCAACCGTAGCTATGAACGCTATGTACAGATGGAAAGAGCACGGCAGAAACGAGTAACACAGGGAGATAGTTTGCGACCGACTTCTGGTGGAACACCCATTAGAGAAAGTTCGCCGGAAAACCCAGGGAAAACCTGGGACGCCGCTCTGGTGAAGATTCGAACTCGAAACCCTTGTAACGTGACCCTGGAGCTAAAAGTTCTCTGAAAAACGTTAAGTAATTCACTCCGAAGAACCGCACTGGAGTCATTACGAACCCCTCGAGTTACTTTCAACACCATCGGTTTGTTGCGTATTTGCCGTGAAACTCTGAAACTATAACAACCCAAGTTGTTGTCTTCATCTTCGTCGTCACAGATTAATTACCCTTCTTGTACAACACGGATCCCTTTCCGAATTTAGTCTGAGAGCGCGCAAGAAAAAAAAAAAAAAAAAGAAGAAGAAGAAGAAAACTCTCTCCCCTCGCCAGCTTATAAAAGTGGTGCCCACCCAAGTTCCCAGCAGTCCAAAACGCCTGAGGAGCTATCGTACACATATACACACACACACACACAGTGCAGGCAGTTTTTAATTAGAAAAATGGTTTCCTTTGTTTCGCGCCCAATTAAAAATGGGGAAAACTTTTCCTTCTCATAACAGCAGCAACACTTCCAGATATACTTCATTATCCGCGTGTCGGGAGAAGGACGCAGCTGGGTTTCTTCTCGGAGACGAGGACCGCATTGTTCGTCTTTTTTTTTTCTTTTTTCTTTCGCTTCCGAGTCGTCGAAGTTCGCGAAGACCCACACAAACGCTAATCACTCGCACGAGGAAGGTGTCTCGCCTGGGTACTTCATTAAAAACGTTTTTATTACTTCTTTGCTCGTAAATCATTATTGATAGTAATTTGTCGTTGATAGTACTTTCGCGAAATCTCAAGCGCCGATGCAGTACACACGCTGACCTAACAAGGAATCCTACTTTATCCAAACAAAGTCCCGTCGATAACACCTGCAACGACAATTTTCAATACAGCGTATATAGTGAACCGGGCGAAGACTGAAACGAGCATTGCGCGTTTGAGTCTTCGCCCCGTCTACTTTGTACGTCACTCTGCAACCCAGATTCAGAGTGAGGCCACACACACACACACACACCACAGCACAGCATAGATTGAGAAGTTACCCGTCAAAAAGAACTCGTTACGAGTTCAGTTACCGTGTGAAAAAATGTAACTAAGTTAATAACGAAGTTCTTCAGCCTGAAATATAACTCGCAGTTACTGAGTTACTTAAAAAAAGAACGAGTTACTTCGTTGCTTCGGACACAAAATAGCATTAGGCAGGTGCAACACGCTTAGATCGTTTTCGTTTATGTCCAACAATATATCCCTCCCGGTTTGTAAACAATTTGACGTCATAATGTTCGACAGCGCCACAAATTTGGTAGAATTGAACTACGCTCGCAGCTAGAGAACAAGGTCGCGCCCGAAAGCCAAGGTCTTGAGGGGATTATACGATATGGTCCCTTAAAGGAACTTGCTCCCTGTGGGCGCACAATGGTTCAGCTTAATTTCAATCTCATTGATTGAATATCACGCCTTATGGCGAAAGATGCCATGAGGGAACCGAAGAGAAAGCAAGAAAATGTATGGACGTGAGTGAAAAGCGATTTAAAAGTAACTTGGAACTTCAGTTACTGAAGGAGTGTGTGCAGGCGGGGTAGTTGGTGTACATTCATCGTGATTAAGCAGCACAAAGACGCGGACAAAGAAGTCGTCCTGTCTTCCTTCTTTGTCCGCGTCTTTGTGCTGCTTAATCACAATGAACTTAAGTTACTCTGGCAAAGTTACCTGAAAAAGGAACGAGTTCCTCTTAAAGTTACCATGGCGCAAAAGTACTAAGTTAAATTACCCCCCCCCCCAAAAAAAAGGAACTTAGTTACTTGTAACGAGTTACTTGTAACGAGTTACCTCGAACTCTGCACCACAGTACGTTAGAACCGCAGCAACAGAGCAACCGACCCAGTCTGCTGACAAGCCAGCTTATCTAACCCCGCGAATCTCCACCGCCTAACACACACACGCACCGCATGTACAACCCTTTTTGTTCCTGGCCCCCCTTCTACCCCTTTCGATCCCAAATAGCATCCCTAATCGAATTGGCCGGCAAATTAATCGAATTCCCCAAATTGGTCAGCCAGTGATGTTTTCCCGTTTTGCAACCGGTTTCTTGCTGTTGACCGATTTCATTTGAGCGTCTTCTTTGCGGCCATTCCCGGGGGGGTCACTGGCTAAGCGGGAGATTTGATTACAAGGCCACACCTTGAAATCCGCGGCTCGGGCTCGCTATTGGATTCTGTTTGCCTATCTCTGTTCTGTTTGCTCCTTTCAGGGCTTCCTGGATGTGTTCTAAGGAACGAGTGGAGTGGAAAGGTCAGTAGGATGTGCCGTGCAGCAAGGTATGCGTGCTCCTTGCTCCTGCGTAGAATACGTTTTCGCTCTACTCAACCACACTGTAAACTGGAAAACACCCTTATGGGTGTAAATGGCTTGTCCTATAACTGACACCTATTTTTACACCGTATATGGTCTGGAACACCCTTTTTGGAGGGTGTATTCCGTGTAAATCACCCCTGCAAAGGGCGCTTTTCTTTGAAAATGCCCTCTTTTGCACCCTTTAAACATCCTTTTAGGAGGGTGTAAGATCGTTAACCACCCTCCTAAAAAGGTGTATAAAGGGTGCAAAAGACGGCATTTTCAAGGAAAAGCACCCTTTCAAAGGGCGTTTTACACGGGATACACCCTCTAAAAAGGGTGTTCCAGACCATACGGTGTAAAAAGAGTCAATTATAGGACAAGCGATTTACACCCATAAGGGTGTTTTTCAGTTTACAGTGACACCTGAGCGTAAACCTGCCACTGAAATCGTCACGTGATCTCGCTTCATTTTACGTGAAAAACTCTTTTCGCTGCATCGGGTGAGGCTTTAGCCAAGATCATTTCGTTGTAAAATGTGATGCCTTGCCTCTGAATTGCGAACGAGGTGACTCCCCCCCATTAATGTCTGCCAAGGTGCAGCTGCGCATGATTATGTCACCGTGAGATCGAAATGGGACGCGAACATTAGGTTCGTCAAGAGGGAAACTGATGTTCTGAGGCTGGAACAACATAGAAGGGACAGATACAAACAAAGCTTCAAATGCCTAAGAAATCAACGATGAAAGATGAAAGTCTACTGAAAAGGTTAGCCAGCTGTAGCGGTAATCCAGAAGATGTGGGTTCGATCCCTACAGCTGGCTAACCTTTTCAGTGACTTTCATCTTTCATCATTAGGTTCGTTTTTCTCCTGTACATCAAAAGTGTCGTCCGGCCCCGCTATGGCAGAAATTTTATGCATGGCGTGTATTCTCGTAACTTGCCGATTAACTTGCAGCTCCAACCTTGAAATCCGTTCATTGCTTGAGACCGCCTCCCCCCCTTTAAAGGGCCTTTCTCCGAACTAAATTTTAGTTTGGGACAAGACTGCCGCGGTTGCCGATGCCTGAATTCACTTGGAATATGCTCGAGGGAGTAACCTCGCACCCAGTGTTTAGTCACATTCGCTAACGAGAATCAGAGAAAAAACAAAAGAAAAATGCGGACGAATTCTGGGGATGCTTCAAAGACCGCACGTGCGCATTAATGAATAAGCTCCTCTTATATCACGAACGGGATAAACTTTGCCGTGTACGTGCACGTATACCGTGTATAATGTTCATGGCTTTCTCAAATATTCAGTAGCGTTCTCTCGCCCCGTCGAACTGCATCCCGCCTGAATCATTAATGCGGCTTCTTTTATGAGGCCTATATATGAGAGGCTACACATATTAGGCCTGATGCCTTAATAAGGATTATGTCGCATCTGAAGGAGACGAATAATTCAAATCCAGAGATCTCCACTATAGTATATACGCAGTGCTTCATACCTTTGGCCGTCGATGTTCGGCAGTGTTCTTTTCGACATAGGATTTGGTGTGTCCCATTGCATCGAACAAACTACGGCAAGCAGTCATTGACGTATATGTCACCATTTATTTTTAATCAGTTTGTTGGTACGTCGCCGGACCCATTGTTGATGCCAAAAGGAATGCTCTGTCGCTTTATGTTGGGTATTTAACTGTTAATTGAGTCAATTTTGAACTGTTAGTTGATTTGTTTGTATCATAGGCATTATATCTCTTCTTTCCATTTTTCTCACTTGGTTATTGTTACAATATTGTTTTTCTTTTTTTCTGTACGCTATGATCGTTACTGTATTGTTGCTGTAAATAGTGAATTTTGGGGGAGGAGCCGGTGTCAAGCCTCATGGGCTTTTTGCTGCTCTCCCAACCGCAAGGAAATAAATTGAAATTGAAATTGAATGATCGTCATGTTAATCCAGCTATTTCTGCTACTTCACGTTATCCCGTGTTAGCACCGCGAAACAGAAACGGAAACAGCACTGCGAAAGCAGTTATCTGCGTAGTTCGTTTTTTCTTTTTTCTGTTTGTGTGTTGAGTGCTGCTTTGAATGTACGATGACCGCGAAACAAGTGGGGTTAGAGTCAGACATAAAGCGAGTTCTTTTTAGACCGTGCTGTCACTGCGAAGCAACGAATGAGCAACGAGCGACGGGACGAATTGGACGTGACGTCACACAAAATCCAGTATCGCAGTGCGCCGCTAAGCGGCTTCATCCGGGTCTTTCTTCAACCCTGTCATAATGGTTCACTCAACCACCTCTTTTCAGATCGCGCCACAACAAACTTTCGCACAAATACTCGTATAAAATCCCAACGACGCCGCGACATGCTGGCAACCACGGGGCGACACGTCACGGTGACTTAACCTCACACCCAGGCGCCGCCTCTGCGATTTTACAGAAGCGTCATTTTAAACCGGGGTTCCACAGGATTAAAATGTTTCGTTCACACTATCTAAACGCTCTGCTTACGGCTGGGGGAAACTTCGTCCCCTATTTCTTTGTGTAGTCCTCAACATCTGTTAGGTCCTTTCTTTTTTATGTCCCCTAATCAGCCGGCTCGGTGTTGAGACGCCGAACTGCAAAATGGCAAACACACGCTTTCTGTTAAAGATCGGATGAAGTATCTTTAATCCACGTTGTGCATTTTCTCTTGTGGAGCTCACCCTGTACTTCAGTTTGAGGGAGACACAATGGGGGGAATCGTTCAGGGCGCCGTGTTAACAGGATTTAACCGGTGAGGGTTTGCGTTTGATTTGTGAAGGCTGTTTGGATGGGATCCTATTGCAGTGACAATTGCAGACGTCATTTCTGGCATCTGTCTGTCTGGTAGAGGGAGTCTGATGCAAATTGACTAGGCAGGTCTGTCGTCTGCGTTTGAAAAATCGAAGCACACGGGTTGATGGCACGCCGCGGTTCAAGAAAGATAATACTATTTAATACCGGGTCCCTCCTGGTCTGGGGTTGCCCGGAAGTTCTGCTTCACACAGTACTGCTTTGAGCCATCTTAGCAAAGGGAACAGAGAAACGCATACTCTGCAATGGACTGCTCGCGAGCATAGCTCAAATGTTGCTCTTCTTTCTCTTGAACATCCTTCACACCTTGAACACTGCATTTACATTACAAAAGTCAAGCCTAATGGCTTTTTATCCCGACTTCCATCCGCAAAGGAGAAATAAACTGAAACTGAAACTGAAAAAGCAAGAAATCTAACCATCTGCATATTTTATCATCATCTTGGCGTAGTATGGCATCCGTTGCTGTAGCCCCATGAAACACCAAATCAATCAATCAATCAATCACACAACACCTCCTAATGCGCGTTTACCGTCCCTTATTAGCTGGGATTAGATGCAGAAATATAAGGTGGAAATGCTCACTTTGATTTCGACAGAAACTTGAAGTTGTTTCGATCATAAGCTTAGTAAATGTCATGCGGTTACAAAAGAAGCCTGTTGTACATCCTGACTAATTTACTAATTTAAGGTACCTCTGAAAAGAGCTGCATTTCGATTGATGATTGCGGGGATTGGCCTCAATGTGTGACCACATCAGTTGCCGAAATATTAAGGGGAGGGCCGGCGATATTTCGAACACAGGCTATTCTTCTGGCACTGCGGCACCAGAAGAAGAACAGTGTCTGTTCGTAATGGCGGTGGCTCTCGTCTTGAGGCTCCGACGCCGATGCGGGAACGCTACGACGTTAATTAACCGTACCGTCTCCTTCCACGGTCAACTAAAACCCCAACAGCGTTAGTCTCGCGTATCGTGACATCGTTTCGAATTATCGTACCGTACGGGCACGTTGCATACTGGTTTACTAAAACCCACTCGTGACAATCGGTTATTACGCGCGACCAGCAGCGTCTCCAAGTGTGTACTGTTATCAAGTAGGAGTACAGCATGCATTGCCGTCTAACTGCTTTAAGGGGTGGCGGGTATATCTGACCCGAATGCCCACTCGTGCCCACAGGAGATAATGAATTAAGTTCCTGCACTGTGAAACAGTGAAGGTGAGATACTGTGGCGATTAAATTATTTCCCTTATTCTACCCCTCGCTTGTCAAAACACAAGCCAAGAATACGGAGGGAGGTGGCATGGTTAAGGTTACTCACAACAGATAAAGAGAAAGGACCTGTAAAATGTTGCAGGGGGTAAAAGAGGTCCACCATAGCTCTGTAGCATACCTTTCTTAATTCCTGCGAAGCATCATAACAGGGAAGCGCCTGTGCGCACTTCTGAACCATCAAGGCCCAGTTTCACCAACGCCGATTGAACTGAGATCTAAGAACTCCACTAAAAGTAGTTCCCAGTTAACCAGCATTGGTGAAACCGGGCCTTGATCACGAATTGCACCTGTTATACCGCAACCTTCAAACGTTTTTTTTTATTCTGTGTTAGCACCGCGAAGCAACTATGGCCACCACTAGTGTACACACGTGGACAGATGGAGAGAAGACAGGGACGTTAGTATATGCATCCTGGGCCGACTTCAGGGGGAATTGTGCCGACACTCGTCTGGTTAAGTCTTCGGAAAACCCAGGGAAAACCTGAGACAGCACAGCCGGTGGTAGGATTCGAACCGACCACCTCCCAAACTTCAGCGCGACCGCGGATGCTAACATCTCGTTCTATACACATTACGTATTGCAGGGTCATCACTGCATGTCTTAACGTTTGAATATAATTTGGAATTTCAAAGATCAAGATTTGTTACAGTCGTTTCCAGTGGTTCCGCTCAAAATGTATGGAAGTGGCAGCATCGATCAGGGAAAAAAGATGAAAGGGAGGTAACCATTGAAGTGGATTACTACAAGACCAATCAGAATTAATCTATAACTCAAGTTTGCTACACACGAGTCCTCCCTGTTGTCGAGATGGCCAAGGGTCCGCCTCAAGATGCCTCTTTGTGCAGCATGTTTTGGAAAATACACGATGATATGTTCAGTGTTTTCCACTGCCCCGCACAGTAAACAGTTGGGCGAGTCCACCTTGCCGACTTTATGAAAAAACTGGCGACCATAGGGCACATTCAGGCGTAGACGATGCGGGAGAGATGTGTCTGGGTGTTCTTGAAGGTATGGTAAAAATTCAGCTCCGGGTCTAGCGTGCGCAGCAGTGACGGACCAGTGTCTTCAGAAGAATTTCAAAAATTCTTGCTACGATCAGCTTGCTGTTGCCTCCACTGACGATTCCGCAAAGAATCGCTGTCCATAGCAGACAACCTGTCACATCCCAGAAGATTGCCCGAAGACTCACATGGCACAGCCAGTGCGAGCTGCAGCACCTCAAAGCCTTCAGCACGACCTTAGAGCTACCACCTGTCCGCGGACGCTGTACCCACTCAGGTCACGCAGGAAACTGTCCAACGAACGTCTGTAAACTCGAGGAACGTCATGTGAGCCATTAAACAAGCAATAACTTCAACCACAGTCAGTGTATTAATGCCTATGTGGAACGCTGACACACATCACTTAGCAAGTGTCCAGGGCAAAGGCAAGGAAACTTCGTCGAGAGACACAGGAAAAAACGCGGGATAAAGAAAAAGAAAAAAGAAGCAAGCGAACAATTTTCCACTTCGTTACTTCTTAACTCTATTTAACTTACTGACAAACGGCACACGACAATGTTAAGAACAAAAAGAAGAGAGTAAATCATCTTGTTGGAGACACAAAGACTTCAAACTCGATTTCCTTTTTTTCCCTGGGACGCTACAGGAGCGGAATAGGCAATGGGCTTCCAACATAGCGTTTCAAACAGACACACAACTGTCAAGTAAAACGAAACCAGCTAACGTAGCATTCCCAACAGACCGTCCAAACGACGAGACGGAAGATCCTCCACAGAGTCCGTCTCGTTCCTTAGCATCGTCCGAAATTGGCAGGTCAAACTCGCGGAGCACAAGGTTTGCAGACCAAATTCTCATCTTTGCCAGACTTAGCCCGAGGCGCCCTATAGTACAGGCAGGCAGCAGTGTGGGGAAGCAACCAAATGGAACCAAAACACGGTGTACTACACGCGAAGAAGAGGGCGATGCCAAACTACCCCTTTTCTTTCCTTTCCTTTCCTTTCCTTTCGTACGTTTGCGAAGCCTAACTCACTCCCGAATTCTTGCCTAGTGGAGCAAGCGACAAAACTACGGTAAGACAAACAGCATTGGTCGCGCAAACTGGCAGCACGACGTAGAAAGAACAATTCCTCCTAAAAAGGGTGGGGCGTCACCTTTCTTCCCCCCCCCCTTCCCTATTTTCTTCATCTAGATGACAAACAGATAAAACACTGCCTGAGGACACACCATCCCGTTTCCTAATTGTGCTCTGAGACCTTCCTATTCCCAACGCGACCCATCCTTATTCTTCTTCTTCTTCTGGTGCTAGTTTCGTTTTCGCCATATCCCCGTCCCTTCATTTTTAGCTTTCGCCTTTCTCTTTTTTATTTCTCCTGCAACCTGTCAGAGATTTTCGCGTTTTCGCGCGCTCGCACGCCAGACCAATAGTAGAAGGTGAAATGGGGAGAAAAGGAAGACCACGTGATGCTGTCCGTGCCAGCTGGATCGCGGTGCAAATTACGCTGGCTGTAGTTGGCCGACGCGCTTAAAAAGCTGCTGGAATATGGTGTGCGCCTGCAGGGAAAGGTCGGGAAGTGATAGCCGGCGATGCAAGTGATAACAGACGATAGCGGATAATCAGAAAGGCGGGCATCGATTTGTTGGCGTTGTGCAAACTTGTAGATGGATGATGGAAAATGTTTGCGACGAAAGGGTTCGAAAAAGTTTAGGGATTGCTGTGAAAAGCGGTGTGATGTAAGAGGTCGGCTGCAATGGACAGCGATTCTTTGCGGTATCTTTAGTTTAGGCAGCAGCAAGCTGTTCGTATAGCAAGAATTTTGGAAATGATGCGAGTAAGACCCGTGTGTAGCAAACTTGAGATAGAAAAATTCTGATTGGTCTTGTAGTAGTCCAATTCATTGGTTACCCCCTCCCCCTTCATTTTTTTTTCCTGATCGATGCTGTCACTTCCATACATTTTGAGCGGTATACCACTGGAGACGACTGCAACAAATCTTGATCTTTCAAGTTCCAAATTATATGCAAATGTTAAGTCATGTAGTGATGACCCTGCACTACGTAACTAGCATCCGCGGTCGTGCTGAAAACTGAGAGGTGGTCGGTTCGTATCTTACCACAGGCTGTGCTGTCTGAGGGTTTTCCTGGGTTTTCCAAAGACTTACTGGACGAATGTCGGCACTATTCCCCTGAAGTCGGCCAAGGACGCATGCTAACCCCCCCAACTCCTTCCTGCTGTCCTCTCTCCATCTGTCCACGTCTGTACACCACTCATAGCCACAGGTGCTTCGCGGTGCTAACACCGAATTAAAAAAAAAATGTCAGCATCTGCAACAGAAACATGTCACAGAAACAACGAACACGCATTTTCGCTGTCGTCACCGTGTAGCATATCACCACGACATCGTCCACAATGTAATATACCTGAGCCGTGATACTAATTCCGATCCTTAGTGAACTTTGCCCCAGGGCCGCTAAAACTCGGCGGCGCTGCTGTCGGTGACATCTGCGGCGCGAGAAACTGAAGCGAGAGGGCGCTGCAAGCTAGGTCGGTGCTCGCTTCTTTGCAACGCGGCACAATGGCTGCGTCTAACAATTCGGCGCTAATTAAATTTCGTTCAAGCGAACCGTGAAACCGCCTTCCCTCGGAGGCATGTCGCGCAACAGAACGTTCTGACATCGCTGATGAGTTTTCGGACAGTTTTACCACACACTTCGTTACTTTTTCTCGCGTGTCTTTTGTTTCCCCGCATCGCTCCGATTTTGTTTCTAAAAATAGATACAGCGAAACAGAAGAAGACACGTGAAAAAGGGTTCCTCGTTTCTTCAGTGCGTTACATGACGGGCTTATTCGTTTTGACGTTCGCTACGCATATATTACTTTCGAGTGCGAATAAGAAATTCGCGACACACAATTGGTCGAGGTGTACCGCCTTGCTACCAATGAAATGACGAGAAAGTAAGTTCCTTTCAGTATTGTAGCCAAGAATTATGGAACGGAGGAGTCCGAAAAAAAGGTGATGCAGATATTGGTTCGGAAGTCAGAATAATAGAGTTAGTTTCGATTTAGTTCTACAGGATTCGTACTTATAATTTTCGAAGTGCCTGCTTGTTGCCTCCTCCTTTTTTCTTATTGTTGCAGATCCGTATTACGATGCCTTTTGCGGTCGCGTATCTTCCATTTTGCGTTGTCAGTAGAACCGAATATTCGATTACATATTCTTCTGTTACTGATGGCGTCCGTTGCGAATGTAGGAACAGAACCTGCTGTTTATAGTATACTTGGTGGATACATGAAGAAAGTGACTTTTCGCGTGTTGTGCTTTCGCTAGGTATTTCTGATAACTCACATCTTTCTTTGGGACAGGTACTACAGTGCGTACAATTCGTTTGTAGCGCATAGCTTACTCACGGGCATGCTCTCTTGCTTTGTATAGTCACCACAAAGCCAACTTTAAAGGTACTGTAAAGCAGCAGAAGCCGAATTTTATTTAGCGTGGCTATTCGATAGTCCAAGCCATCAGTACAAAAACGGCGCAAATTTCATTCCAATCGGTGGTGCAGTTAACTAGAAAATTACAATGAAAGACTATGGGCAACACTGTATTAGTATTCGGAAGGGATTCGTACTCTCAGCCGCGTACGGCGGCAACCACGTTGCATGCGTATAACACTGGGCCCGATAGCCGAACAGCGCTGTGTTTCTTTTTGATTTTATTTCGCAAGAAACACACTAAACAGGGGTCTCTGCACCCCCGTGGAAATATGATACGAAATAATATAGCCACCAAAAGAACAAAACGCGACAAAATAGTGCTGCATGCCTAATACATATTCGACAGTGTTGCCCGCTGCACAGGGGGTTGTTCGACACCAGGCGTCGCGCCGCTGCGCTACGCCGGATTTTTCATGATAAATTAAAAATATTTAGAGAGTGTTGTCGGTCGTATGGTTCCGCATATGGGATTTACAAGCAAGAAAGTCTCAAGCCACGTCGCCAGCATATCCTGCTTGTCTACTGCTTTACAGTACCTTTAAGGTTGTCTGCCGTCACGGCGGCGGTCTGCACGGAGGATTGGATCGTCTTTGTGTGGGGGTCTGTGCCGACCTTTGCCACCTTAGAGACATACCCAGGGAAAGCACAGGTTTCCGAGGTTCGAGCTCGGGTCACGTGCCTTGCACGCGCTAGTGGTAGCTCCAAGAGGGGTTCAAATCCCATCACCACATGTGCTGTCTGAGCTTTCTCTGTGTTTTCGGGCACCAGACAAATGTCGGCATAGTTCCTCGTGAAGTCTTCCGGGACGTAAACTACTACCTTTGTCTCCCATTCCTTCCTGTTCTCATCTCTCCATACGTCCGCGTCTGTACTCTGCTCCCAGCCGCGGTTGCTTCGCTGTGCTAACACGGAATTTAAAAAGGTACCTTTTGAGAAGTTGCTATTCGAAGCACTTCCCTTTATGTAATGCATGAGAATTGGCGAAACGCTAAACAGAGACCTGTTATTGGTCTTTCTAGAGTGCACGCCATACACGCGAACTGTACACACACTTCGCGTAGCGCTTTCACACGAAGGCGCCAGTATGGGTCGAGGTTCCAAAAGCAAATAAGCCGCTGAATTTGTATTTTTAAGCAACGCAGGCGCAGCAGGATAAAATCTTCGAAATCAAATAATGTCATAAAGAGCTTTTAGACGCTCCGAAAGCAGCCGTGTATAGTGTACGACGGTTTCATATCGGCGAGGGCTAGTTATCGCACGCTATCTTGTTCAAGTTGTTGGGCGACAGGGTGTTTTAACAGCGGGTCACTTCATTGTTGTATCGCCAGAGGAGCTACGAGAAGATATCAGCTCACATTAGTGCCGCCTCGTCAACTCCTTTCAAAGGGGACGCGTCTGCACAATGGTGCGCCGCGCCGTCAGGAGGCGTTGCGAGCGGCAGTGTCTCTCTCTGCGTGTGGGACACACGATGTGTTAGGAGTGGTTTCAGTTTACAAAACGAAAAAAAAAAAAAAAGAAGAAAAGCTGACGTCTCTTTGACGAGAGCGGGTTATCAAAAGATGTAGGTGAAGTATATGTGAGAGGTGAAATAGTGGAGAAGTGTATATACGCATTCGAGAAAGGTTGGATATCGGGTTCTGCCGTTAACAGGGTCTGAGACGTCAGTTTGTGTAGATATCGCATGCGATGTCCCTATCACCATTATCGCAGATATACTGCCAGTTAATGGCTAATGCATCAAAGTGCCTAATCTCGTGTTTGAGTCGAAGTGTGTGAAAACGTCGTGATCATTCTCACTTGTATAGGGTTGAAACCTGGTGGCCCGTACTAAGTTATTCATGCTTGATTAGGCGAACTGTAGTGCAGCTCCAAAGTCGTTCGTCACCAACGTTATCTGTTTATCGGTATTGAACCGGAAATTCCGCCGCCTTATTGTGGACAACACCTCCAGCGTATATTCAGGTACCGCTTCAATTTGTTCAAAAATCTTGACAATCTTAGTAGTGTCCGTACTAGATAATGCTTGTGAACCTCGAAAGACCAAGAGAGGCTGTTAATTTATAATAATCTATATTGGATTTCATTTATTAAATCACACGGCCTCTGTAAGGGCACTACATGGATAGTGGTGAAAGCAGCAAATACACACACTCAACAGGGTTGCTTGCAATGAAGGACATAAATCAATCAATCAATCAGACAAAAAAAAAGGTAACACGTTGGCCAGAGCGTCATGAAAATGGTCAATGAACTCAAGAGATATTATATCTTTTGAAAGGTTCTTCTATTCTGTTGTAGTGCGTAGGGAGAATGTGAACTTGCAAATGTTGATATTTTACAATGAATGTGTGAAACCTTGTGTTGACGATCGATACCTGTAGAGATTAGAATATCCGGGACGGTACCAGCCAGGGAAGTACGGGATAAGGATTAACTGCTGGTGTAGATGAGAACTAGTTATTTGAAATAAAGCGGGCGGGACGGCGTGTACGAGAAAAGAAGCTTCACCAACGTCCACGTAGCTGGTCACAGAAGACAAAACCTTCCGATTACGGATCCTTAAGTTTCGGATTCGAACGCATCCAGCGACGCTCGCGCGTTATGACCTCCGATGTTGTTGCGCCGTAAAATATCAAACATTAAACATAATCAAAACATTTTTTTAAAGGAGTAGCAAGCCGGCACTTGCCTGGCTGACATCTCCTTTTTTGTGGGAATAAACATATACCGCCCCCACCCCCACCCCACTCCGGCGACGCCAACGAGTTGGTGGCAGAGCACACCTCGAAGCTTAGACCACCACTGAGACATATCACTCATGACTGCCGTTATTCTCGCGACAGGAAAATCATTATCATTAGCATCATTACTTTCAAATTTACGATTTTTGACAACTGAGCACCAACCTGCGCAACTGGTGACGTCATCGAATACGTATAGAACACAATCCGAAAGCGCCACGCAATGGTACACAAAATTGGAAAGAGCGACAGCAATTTCTCACTTAGTTTGACACGCAAATTGATTCGGGAGGACGGGACGCGATGTCCCTATTTTCTCCCGAACGAGTTTGCACCTTCTGATTTCACGAGCACAAAACCTGCACTGGACGGGGAGTGGGAGGGAAAAAAAAAAGGGCCTTTTTAAGAGCGAGGAGGGACACAGAGTTTACGGTCGGACACCTCGCCCGAGGGCGGCAGAATCTATAACGCACGCCGGCCCTCACTATATTTTCAGAATGGAACGGAGGTGTCGCACGCAGAAGCGAGGAGAGATTGAGAAAGGTGATTGCTATCTGTTGGTCGCTGAGATGGAATCGCATGTCGGTTCTATCGTTCAGTCATTGTTCTTTTCTTTTTCTTGTGTGTGGTTGTTTTTGTTTGTTGTTTGTCTGGTAGACATGTACAAGATGCAGAGGCTTCATTTTATCCTTCCAATACATATCCGTCCTCCTTCCCGCACGAAGTTTGCCTCCTCAAATGTCACGTACACTTTCCTTTTAAAAAAGTCTGATTCCGTGTTAGCACCGCGACGCCAACCGTGGCTGTGAGTTTCGTACATACATGGACAGATGAAGAAAAGACAGCAGGAAGGAGTGGGAGGGATTAGTATGCGCCCTAGGCCCGCCTTCAGGGGAAACTGTGCCGACATCCGGCTGGAAAGTGCCGAAAAGTGCCGGAAAACGCCGGAAAACGCTTCGGACAGCACAGCGGGTGGTAGGATGCGAACCACCACCTCTAAGCCTTCCACCTCACAACTTAGAGCCGTATCCACTCGCTCACGATGCAGGTACAGAGATTTAAAAAAAGAAAAAGAAACGCATAAACAAATGTGTAGAACTGAAAGCTTCTTTCTAATTTGGATGATTGGCCGTAGTGTGTGCCAGAAGCCGCGCGAAAAATATATTCGCCCCTTTTACGCAGAATTGACTACAAAATTGATTTGCGATAACTGGATTCGCGCAATTGGGGTGGCGCGCGCGTTGCTTTTGGAACCTGGATGAAAATCTGGCAGTGTCATAGGTGCTACGTAATATCTTATAGTGCCGCAGATTTCTTCCCTGAGAGATGTGTTAACACATTGCGGGGTCCTCATCAAAATATTATTATTTTTTTACAGGTTAGCGATTATTTTGTGTACAACGTGTGGCCTGAGGACTATACTTACGGATTTTTGTGGCGGCTCTCACAATAAGATTATCTTATCTACGCCGTCTTTTACGCGCAATCTCCCGTCGAGGTTAACGTATCACGTTTAAACGAACAATGTTCCATCAGTCCACGTTAATGCTTTGTTGCCAGAGCACATGTCACGATGCACGACGTGAAATACTGTTGTGTGTGGCATCACAGCACCTTCAAGACGAATATCCTCACGAAATTCGGCAAAAATAACCTGGAACCATCTTGAAACCACATGCACCGTCGGTGTTTGGCTTTCTAAACGATGGTCCACTATCATCTTTTGTTAACTCGCACAAAGGACTCTTTGCTGTGATAATAGCCGACAGGGGGGGGGGGGGGGGGGGGGGGGGCGGGAAACACCCCCTTTATTCGCAGAATGGCGGGGACGGTGGTATAATAGGCGTTGGAATTACTCGCGTCCGCGGTTGTCGCTGCGGGTCGCGTATTCATTGTGGCCGGACTGTCGCCACTCAATGAACAGCTGTTTAGTGCGGATTTTTGCGTGGCGTTCTTTCCCCTTGAATTAGGGCGCGCAATATCCACTTGAGGTTCATTGTGTTCTCGTCTTTTGTGACACCCCTGGGATGTGATGACGTCGGCGAGACGGGGCTTCGAGGTAGATATTTTTGTTGTAGAAAAATATTTTTTTTTGGGGGGGAGGGGTAGATTGATCCACCTAGTTTAGACGAAACGGGATGCGCGGTGTTTTCGGTTTGCGGTACTACTGAGCATGCTGGCAATTTTACGCGTGTCACGCGTGTAAAGAAAGAAAACGTCCCGACATGTTTTGTGCTTCCTGTCTGAGATAGCGTCAAGAAGTCAAGCCAATTCACCCGACAAGCTCCATAACATTTAAAGCACCAGGATGAATTTCGTCTTCAGGAGTGAAGGTGTGATTGGTTGGCAGTATGGGAGAAAACAATCAGGGATGGAATCAAAAAAATATAGTGCAAATGAGAACGCAGCAAATAGTTTGGAACCGCCTTCTTCGAGAGCCGTATCTATCTCTGAATGGCACAATTGATTCCGTCATTGATTTATCTTATCCCATATATTGCGTTCCAACCTTACCTTCATCACCTTACCACCATCACCGACCACCGTAAAAGACAGTCTAGGATGGGCTGCTATGGTCGTATGTTCCGAAGCGATGCTTGGATCTCCTCAAACCTAGATATCGCGATGGAAAACGTACCCAGGCGCAGCGTCTCACGCACTTTCACATTTTATGATATTGTGCGTGAACGGAGCCCTGGATACACATGATACGATATTCTGTTGAGATGTTCTAGGATGATTTCTGGAGAAGAATCATGTTCAATATCGTACATTCAAGCATTTTATAGCATTTGAGTTGTGCGCTCGAATAGCTGAACTTCCGTTAACACCACCATTGTTTATCAAGCAAAACTGGAAAGTTTCTTCTATAGAAAAATGCAGGGGGTCGTGTGCGGCTTACCAATCTCAACGTTGCGGGTTCGAACCCTGCCGAGGGCGGCAGCAATTTTGCAGCTCTGTACAAGTTGCAGGGAAACGCAGTCTTCCTATATACACAGACGTGGAGTACGGGGTGTCGTTTTTTTAGACTTGAGCGTATACTTAAAAGAACCCGTAGAAGGACAAAATTAACCCACGAACCGAGAGCTGGCGCGTTGCACGTGATCATAGTCGTAAAGTCTCGTTTACTCTCCAGAAGAAGAATAGCCGCCACGTAACGTGAGTCACATGTAGCGTACCCTTGACATCGGAAGACTTGGACGACCACGGCGAGATGGAGTACCTGCCTTTTCTGTGGGCGAGCGCGAGAAAACAAAGCAACGTAATGAGAATTTGGTCGTGCCTCCCGGCTTCACATACACGCATCCGCTTGACACAATCGCCGACCATACTGCCCTGAGAACTACACGTAGGTTATGAGTTGAACTCTTCCATATAGTTGCTTTATCAGATAACGACTCCGTACTATGATTTTACCGTCGAAATTAAAGCAGAAAACGATAATCTGTTCTTAGTTTGTGCGTCGAAAGGGTCATTGCAGAAGGCCAAGGAACAACTGTCAAGTTTTGGACAGGCCTATACAGTGCCTCTCTAGCCAACCCCTGCCGACCAAAAAGGCTCCGTCAAAGAAACGAGTGTAAGCTCCGAAAAAGTATTCTCGACCGCAGAAGCAATCTCGAACTGACGTTCGCATCCCGACGCGAAATGTATGAACCGAATTTTAATGCTAATAAAAACCCTCTCCTCAACAAAAAAAGTAACGGCAGTAATAATAATAATGATAATGTGGGGCCAGAGAAATGTACGAACACTGGAAGAGCGCCGTCTAGCAGCAGGAAAAACAAACACCGGAGAGAATAATGCATTTTAACAAGGAGCCAGCCCCCCATTCCCGTCATGCCCCGCGGCAACTCGGGATGAAATCGTTATGGGGACGAGGATATAAGGGAGAACCCGATCTGTTCTTAGAAAATAATGAAACGGGAATGTAGCACAATTCCAATCTTCCGACGGACAAGCGGGAAATTTTCTTTTGTTTGCGGTTTTCGTGCATATGTGCTAGCTGCTATGCTTTCTAATGGGAATTAATTTTTCTCGAATAGCGACCAAGAAATAGGCGATGTTACAGGATTTTCGCCGAGGCAAGCTCCCGACGGGCCTTGCTAGATTCTTTTATCGCTATGTTGCATTCAATAATAACCGATGACGTTCGAATTATTCGGCTGACGAAGGCCATCGCATTGCCTATATCATAAAGTCGCGGGGTGTCCCTCGTAAATTTGACGTTGTATGATAAGCCGCGCAAGCTGCCTACCAATATTGTGCGTTTTCATCGCAAAAAAAAAGTAGATAAAGGAGCACCCCATGATTAGCTCGTGCAAGAATTTCAGTCTCTGTGCACCCTCCCTCCTCCCTCTGAAGAACCTCATCCGAAAATGAATCTGCGTCTCTCGCCGGCTCGGTTGAAAGCGCCCGTATAGCATTTCGAACGCACGTAGAGAACGACAAAGGGCCGGGACTGGCCCGAAAGCCGAGTCCGGTCGGCGCCGAAATCGGGCCTTAAAGACGGTTTTGACTGCGCGGCTCGGGTCGGGGTCGGGCTCAGTCCTAGAGTTCCTCGGACCTCAGTCGGTCCGAGCTTTTTGTGAGCCATTCTTCGCAGTATTTATTCCTCAACATACGTTTTGAAAAACAAAGCAACCATCTACTGGATGCTCCTTCCGTTTTTCTGCTAAAACGCTACAACATAGACCTCGAGTTATTCAGTTATTCTCGACTTCGCCACTTTTGTGGATCTCGCCCGTCGCTGCGGCGTGCACTGTGGAGAGGCGCGCTAGGACTCGACGCCAAACTGCATCAAAGTGCATCAAAAACCACTTCTGTGTCATTTGCGCTGTTTTGCTGTGTACAGTGTCTGCCCACATTGCAACTGCGAGTCGGGCCTGGGCCGGGCTTTCCGCGTCCCGGCTGGGATCGGATCGGATAAGCGTTCCTGGCTTCGGCTACGAGCCGTGGTCGGGCGGTATAATGCAGGCCCGTGTAGTGCTCTAGCATGCGGTCGTGATCGTAACAGAAGAATTTTTACGGCCAATGAGAACGCATTCTATATAATGACGTTGTAGCGTCAGCGTTATCGTCATCACAGCGACCCTTAAATTGCTGGCCGCGCGCGGTCAATCCCGGGTTTCCACCCGGGTTTATCGCTATGCCGATTTCCCCATGCGTTTCACTCTCTCTCTCTCTCTCTTTCTCTCTCTCTCTCAAGGAGAAGTACATTTTTGGACCTGGGCTTCTGTACTACCAATTTCCATCGTGCATTACGCGCGTGCGTGGTAGTTGCATTGTAGATGGTAGTTGTATTGCTGCTGGTAGTTGTATTGCAGCTGTTAGTTGCAGCACAGGAAGTATTGCATGGCAGCTAAGTTGTTGCATCGAACGCGGTAGTCGCATGGTGGCGGGCTACATCGTGCACAGTGCGACAATGCGCTGGTTAAGCCCATACTCCTAGACGATGCGCCAGCGGCTGCAAACTGGTAATAATAATAATAATAATAATTAAAAAACTATTCATAACGTAGGGCAGGTATATGACTAGTGATGTTTGCAATTGTGGCGGCATAGTTGCAAAATAACGTGCGTTTGAAGGTCACAGAAAAAAAACGCACGCTACTGTGTTTGAGGCTGTTATTTTTCGTGCATATGATAGATGCAGGTGACACGTGCTGTTTTGGCACCAATACAAATAGAGCACGCGCTGTTCGTAACTCTAGCGGCAAGAGATACCGATCCAGTCGTAGTTCAGTCACTACTTGTCTAGGTACTTCTGCTGACCACGCGTCTGACTGCAGCACCACCTATACGACGATGCCCCCTGTGAATATAACACCCTTAACCCCTCCAAAAGAAAACACACGTGACCAACGTCACAAGGCCCAAGTGTCCTTCAGCGGGCTTAGTATCCAACATAAACTTTACTACCAGTATCTATATCTCCACCCACAGACGGCGCTTTCTGCCTTCCACTCGACTGAGACTATATAAGACCTCTTGAAACCGCGACTTGCCTCTGCGAACTTACGCACCGGAAGGTTCCCATGCGTGACATCCGTGTTGTTTTTATGAGGGACGTCGGTCACGTGGTAGGGTAAAGACCAATCATCGAGCCGCAATCAGCACGTGCGAAAAGTAGCGCGCGTGCCTGTTCAAGTGGGCTCAGCGGTGCTGCCGTCTTTTAGTTGCGGAGGTTGTTGATCCTACGGGGTGACGATCGACGCTCATGAATTTTGTTTGTAAGACAGTGATTGCGTCTGAAAGTGATCTGTGGCAGTGGTTTGCCCGTTTGTTTTCCTCGGTTCGTTGGTGCGCCGCGCGAATCATTAAAAAAAAAAAAACACGACGATTCGTTGTGACAAGTCATGTCACTTCGGCCTAAGTGATTTTGATGATAATGGTGCTAACAAAGACAAACGTAGCTAATAATAATTGTAATTCGTGATATTGATTGACAATCGTGATATCCTGTCAACTGTGAGCATCAGCGACGCCACAGTTGCCGGTCTTTGGATTCATGTTGCCCACCTGAGGGTTCTTTAGTGGGGGCTGGGGCGGGGGGGGGGGGGTAGGGGGGCAACTAAGTCTTAGCACAGCATACATCTATGGAACTTTTGTCTGGCCCCCTACCATCGGGTAGTAGATGTGAACTGCGACAAGTGAGAACGGCGAACTGAACTTGTAGGGACAAGACGCTCCTTAGTGCTCCGAATATTGAATTTGTTATATTACGCAGCAATATAACGAATTCGTGATTCGATGCGCTAAAAAAGGTCTTGTCCACACAAGTGGGCACTGCGCTACTATGTACAGTAACGAGTAACATAGTAACGAGGATAATTGGTATCCTTGCGACCAATATATTCTTGGTATCGCTTGTTCGTTATAACGACATCATTTATTATTATCGATACACAGCGCAGTTTGTCCGTGCAACGCAACGAAATTACTGTTCTTGTCCGCTGCCATTAGGTACAGCTCTAATGGGTTTTATCGCCTACATTTTGTACACTTTGTTTTATGCGCCAAAAAGTTTTCATGCACGTTCGCATTACGTTTTTTTTTTCGCTACTTAATGGGGAAAAAAGGAAGAGGAAACAAAGCTTCGTTATCTTTTCCGCTCCTTCTAGAGTCTGATCGACCGTAAAACTCATGGAAATTGGCTAAAAAATTTTTCTTCAGCTTCTTCTTCCTTTCTTCTCTCTTTTTCTTTTCTTTTTTTTTACAAAACCGCGGAAGTTTTTAGAAGACGGGCATTAAATATACGGTACGACGAAGAAAAACTATTTACGCTGCTTTTCGTTCACGTTTTGTGTATTTCTATGCGCTTCGCATTGCGAGCCGTTAACGTTAGCAGTAAAACTGCTTCCCTATCGAATCTCGGCCCCATTAAAATTACGAGGTACCTGAGAAGGAAGTACTTTACGCACTGGCTGTTCGCATTCCCGATATAACGTCATATAAAGCGAATAACCGCAAATGTGTCGTTAAAAGCGGGTATGAAAAGGAGCTGAAAAAAAAAAAAAAAAAGCGGAATATGTCATTATCGAGAATTCGTTCCTACAGAGGGCGTAGTATATTTAGTTCTGTCAAAAATAAACACCCTTACATGTTCGCTCGTGAAAAAAAAGAAAAAGTAAGAAAGCTAAGATGGAAAGAAATGCGAAAAAGAAAACGTGTTATTTTATGATTGTGTCACATTGTTGCTAGGTTACTGTATAACTCAACACTATAAAGTAGCGCGAACAGAAGCAGAAGAAAAAGAAGGAAACTGTACTGATGCCTTGCGTGGCCTTATCAAACTGCACCGCATCCTAGTTCTTGTTCACCTTTTTTATTTCGATCCACGATCCCGTCAAAATGTTGATGTGTATTGCCCTAAAAATGTAATTTTGTATCACTCCGCCAGTGTGCGAGAAGATAAAAAAAAATATGTACACATATTTCCGCCGGAGGACAGATTCTAAGCGTTGACTTTATTTCGGGGGTTCTTTTCCCTGAAAGGCGTTTGGGGATAGCAGGGAGGTCCTTTCATATAAGTTTACATTCGATCGCACAATAACGCGTTTTTAACGAGATACGGGATGATAAGGCGCCATGCGGGGTTTTCTTAAACTACTCCCGGGGATGAGCACGTAATCTTGCATTTATCGCTTGTAATGTAATGTTCGCGTGCGCTACTGGAATGAGGTTTAATGCCAGTCGTAAAGTCGTTTGCAACCCCACGGGCATTGTATAAGACCAGCAGACCTCGCGATTGTTATTATTTTTTCTTACGCCTTCCGATCGGGTTAATCTAACTTTGTTGTTGTTGTTCTTTACGAGTTGTGCGCGCAAGTATGATTGGAGAAGACATTAAGGTTGCGGGTTAATGTGAACTTTATCATATTCGCTCTCCTTGAAAAGGGCGCTGCCTTCGAGGTCAAAGGTTGCGATAAGTGAGATATTCCAGCGTTGATAGCGTTGGCGTCAGTATAGCCTATAGTGTAATTAGTGCCTAGGTTCAGTGTATCTTTTCCCGATTGCCGTCATCATCACGTTTGGAGTTTACAGCTATATGAGTTCTAATTAGCCAATATCGTCATAAAATGATTCAACATGAAGTCTCTTTGCTCTCTTTGCCAGACCAGCGACATGACTACACACAGTATATGGCACCCGTTCGTGGTATAGTTCGAAGATCATACTGAAGAAGGTGAGGTGGAGCCGTTCGACGCCCACCATCGGCTGTGCTGTCTGAGGTTCCCTGGATGCATTGCTAATATTTCCGTGGATGTTCCGGTCATGTACTCTCCTGACGGATCTCCGCACACTTCCCCACTAAGCATATGCCTAACAACAACAACAACAACAACAACAAATAAGTGATGACGATGTAGTGGGATGTTTCGCCGCCGAGGCGGCACCCTGTCCCATTGCTTGTGTCCCGGATGCATGCTAACTGCCACGCTTGCCACTCCTTCCTCCTGTACCTGTTCTTCTCTTTTTTTTTCTAGCTCTTTTTTTTTCCACCCACAAACGCGTTTAGGAGCAGCCAGTTCTGACTGACCTCTCCATATTTTTATTTCGTTTTTTCCAATCCAATTCCCCTGTCCTTTTATACGGATGTGTCCGCGTCAGTATACACCGCTCATATAGCTGCAGTCGCCTCGCGGTGATGATCACGGAATCAAAAATGACAGAAAAAAGGTAGATATTGATTTAATCCAACCCAAGGCTGACAGCCCCAAAACACGTGTAACAACTCGCTTGATTAGATAAATATTCACAATACATGCAGTGTCATTTTTCTTCATGGTGGTTCTGTCGTGCTTTCAAATTGCTTTGAGAACGAATCCGAAAAGGGTTGATGATTAATGCTCCGCACGCGCGTCAAGTGCTCTCGGATATTCGTAAGCCAAGGGTTGGGTCCGCCATAAAGTGGGATCGTTCCGGATGCAGGTGCTTGCCAAGTGGATCCATTTCGGATCTGCTCGAATGATCCACCGGGCGGAAGCTGTTAAGTCGTCGAGTGAGATGGATTAATTGTTGAACGTGAGGGATCTATGTGCCCCATAATATATGTTGCATGAAACTCAAGGAAATTTTGCCGGAGAATGATCTGCCGATATTTGGCGTGGCTCGTGACCGTCTCTCCGTAGTTGTCGCAAAAGGTTATAGTCTTCATGGTCAACTTAGGGATAGAGGTAAGCGCAAGTCATCCGCGCACAATATCCGCACTTGTAAGATCCGTAGCCGCACTTCCAGCTCCCGTGTTATACGGGGTGTTTCACTTAAAGTGATAAAAAATTCTAACTGGCGACGTATTCGCCGTAGGATGGTGGGACATTCGGCAATTACCTTCTGGAAACTTTTGCCGCCATTTAGGGAGGCTTTGGACAATTTTTAATTGAGGGAAACTTATTTTTTCAACTTTGAAAATTGCCAAGCGAACCTCACTTCTTTTTTTTTCTTTTTTTTTTTTACAGAAATGTGAAGTCCTCAAACCACAAAACCCAACAACCTAACAAAAACTCTGCACAGTATCGCAACAGAAATAATCTTAATAAATTAGTAAAAATTCCGCTTTAGCTCCGCCTGCTTGATTGTCGCAAAGAAGAGCGCACGGAAGGTGCGGGGAGAGGAGGAAGTGTTCCCGCCTCTCGTTTTACCTTTCTTTCCCCCGCTTTGACATCGATGCTGGTGACAACTGTCTTATCAGTGATTGTGATAAGTTATCACAAAGAAGGGCAAAACATATGAAGGCGGGGATGACACTTCCTCCTCTATAGACGCACATTTCGCGGGCGCTTCTTTGCGAAACTCAAGCAGGCGGGGCTAAAGCGTACTTTTTACTAATTACTACTACCATTAATTACCATCATTACTACCATTTTTGTTGCAATGCTCTGCATAGTTTTTGTTGGGTCCGCAGTTATTCGTGGAGGACTTCATATTTCTGTTTAAAAAGAAAAAGGCAATTTTCAAGGTTCAATTGACAAAAATAAATTTCACGCAATTAAATAATGTCCAAATCTTTCCTCGATGGTGGCAAAAGTTTCCAGGAGATAATTGCCGAAAGTCCCACAATACTCAGACGAGTACGTCGCCAGTTAGAATTTTTTTTATCACTTTGGGTGTACAGTGGATAGAATGATCGCTTTCTACGCAGAGACTAGCAGGTACAGCGGGGGTTTCCGGCAGACTTTCCAGACGAACATCGGCTCAGTTCCCCCTAAAAAGCCGGCTCAGGACGCGTACTAACCCCCCCCCCCGTCCCCCACTCCTTTCTGCTGTCATCTCTCCATCTTCGCTATGCTTCGGCTATGACCATCCGCGTTGCTTCGGCTCTGGGGACGCCAAGACAGATCCTCAGGCTGCTTACAAGGAAGCACCGAAGCCGCTGAACTTGTGTCTCAGAAATGCCGCGAAGAACAGGAAGGCTATACGCAAGTGTACCACGAACAAGAGCCTCAGGAGCAGCCAGGAATTATTGCTCATCCATACCCCACTTGGCGCCAGCAGAATGACGAAGGACGGAGGTCCACCGCTGAACCTTTTTATCAAGGCGATCAATGTGTTTTCTTTCCAGGACAAGTTGTAGCCGCGGACAACACCCAGAAACCTGTGATGTTTCACCGAGAGTAGCAAAGGCCCACACTCTAAGAAAAAAAGGAGTACTTTTACTCCTTTTGGGGAGTAATTGCATTGCCACAAAAAATAGTCCCTTTCGGGAGTAAATGCACGGGAGTAAATGAATGTCACAGAGCGAAGACCGCATTTCACGCGCTGTTGGAAGAGTCCCAGTTACATAATTGGTGCGCATGCATGAAAATACTTTGAAGCAAACCGTCAACCGTGATATATCGAGCGATATAAAATCTTGCGTCATACATAGGGCACAATTTGCGAAGAAAGATGCGCTAACTGTTTCTTCCTCTGTGTGGCTGGAAAATTGCTACGTTGTCTGAGTTATACAGCCTTATGTCGTTCAAATTGACCAAGGGCACATATTTACGTAGACTGTTGCATTCAGGAGACCATTCGCGAAGTTTAGTGACAATTTGCAGTCTTAGGGAGTAAATGTCGGGACTAAATGTTGGGTTAGGGGACTAAAATGGGGAGTAATTGCACACTAGGGGAGTAGAAACTGCAATTACTCCCCGTTTTACTCCTTTTTTTCTTAGAGTGCATGAGAGATATAGGAAATAGGATGATGAAAACGTCGGAGACGATGTCGTACAAGGGAAGGGCTACTACAGTCACGGACTTACACCCAAGTCGCCCACATTTTTTTCTTTTCTCTAGCCAGATAAGAAATCGTGTAGTTTATTATGTAGCATATATAGATAATAATACGAAATGCCCGGCTTGTTTATAGGCCTGCGGGGCGGAGGATATAATCCAAATATCACGTGTTACTATCATGACATGGCTTATCCTCGTTCTTCGAATGCTATGGCACAATGACGTACGCTCTCACTGTTCACCGACACAATGTTGTTTCCCAACTTTCCGGGGTCATTTTTCACCACTGCAGACACGCTATACAGCAGAAAGGGATAATCCCACGAGAGGTGCGTTGTTCGTTAGGGAAGTTTTGGAGAGCGAAGAAGCTCTTTAAGCTCGATATAATAGTAGCTGCCGGCGGGTTTTGGACGACCCTAAAGTTGACCGTTGTCATGATGAAACAAGTTCTGCAACACTGAGCACAACAACATTGAGACACATGTACCACGTCCGCGCAAAGTGACAGCCATCAACTGACAAAAGTGGACGGCGGATAAGACAAGAGCAAGGAAGAGGCGACAGTTAGGATAACGCTGAAACACACAACTTGGGTTCGACTTAATTCGATACCTCTACCGAGTATATAGAATCGACTCTGACCCTCAACAGGGTTAGATATAGACTTTGCAGCGTAAAAGAAAGCAGAAAGAAACGATGACGGCTTCTCCAACGTGCTTGCACCCTAAAAGTTAACACAACATTTCACTCTCACTGCACGGCGATGCACCTCGAGGAAGTTAATATCTCGTCGCGAAAGTTACGCATTTCTTCGGGGGAGTGAATGAAGTTCCGTTTTGTTTGATATCTGCACCCGAGTGCGTATATAGGTCCTGCTCGATTTATATCCCTCTACCCCAATCTACAAATTAACGGATACAACGCGATTTTTATCACTCGAAGTTGTGTGGAGCAGTTAAAACGAAAGAAGTATAGGAACCTCATTCAGGATGCGTAACAACCTCTTCAGTGGAGTCGCTACCTATGTATATAGAGATGCGTTTAAAAAATATTATTATTAATCTTATTATTATTAGTATTAGTATTAGCATTAGTATTTTTATTGTTATATTAATTATGGTTGTGCTAATTCTGTTTCGATTCCCTTTGATCAAAAGCTGCCTTAGGCTCCTTTCGCTACGCATTAAATTTAACCCTGTGTGACCTCTAATGTCGTTTCCCTTTCTACTTCATTCGTCGTCGACCTCACTTCGTTACTGGTTCTCGTTTAGTATAAAAGGATATATCCCCACGGCCCTTGACTTCCACGTATTCTGCAAATTCTCATTTTGGAGAACTCAAAGCTCTCCCTGTAGATATTACGCTCACATTCTTTTATAAAGGCCCGCGATCTGAAATCTATCCAACACTTTCATTAGGACAACAGGAGGGCAGAATTCTCCGAAGACGCCTTCGATCGCGCTCCGCGAATCCAGGAATGGAATGTCATTTTTTTTTTGTGCGCGCCTCTTCTCTTGAGATGAATAGTTCTTCTCGACGCTGTCACCCGAGGCGAGACGTATCTCTTTGGCAACCACGTAATACCTCGCCAATGAATCGAAAAGGACACCTATTATGGATGCGACAGGAACACGGCCACAATCGGTAGACCACGCACACTCTCTTCTTCTTTCGCTCTCTCTCTCTCATTTCATTCTTTGGCGCGACATCGGACGACGTTGTGTGTGTGCCGCCCATGCACATTTTCACGCTTTACCTATCGATTTCTGTGATAGCTGGCGTGGTCAGTTCTTCATATTAGTTCCGTTGTCCAGAAGGACGATGCTGGCGTGTTCACACCCATACACGCAACGTCGACGCGAAATGGCATAAGAGGCGACTGGCTAAGAAGCATCGGACTTGGCGCGAGAGAATCAAGAGTAAGCATTTAGACTAAAGTAAAGAAATTCGGAACTGCGCAACTGTGGGGCAAAGACTCAAACGAAAACATCACTCGGTATGTGTAAGGAACATAGAAAGGAACTATGCCAAAGGAGAGTTTTCGACAAGAAGGGAGTGCGCTGCTCTTTAGGCCAGGATAGAAATAAAACAAAGAACTTGTGGTAGGGATACGGTCCAAGGTCATACAAAAGACAGCGAGGTGGTTTGCTCAAATCCTAACACCGGCTGTGCTCTTTGAGCTTTCCTCTCTTTCGTCAGACTTCCGACCCAAGAAAGGGTCGGATGTTGTAAGCAAATAATGCAATATATACATACATACATTCAGTCCATACGAGACAAAAGCAATAAAGTAATTGCCACTTTTTGTCACTCAGACTGCCTCGAATTTTTGGGGACTCGTGCTTGAATTGGTAGTGAGGAATGGAAGGGGGCTCCAGTTGGGATCTGGGGTCCCCCTGAATTCAGGACGTTGCGCCGCCCCCAGAACCACCTGTAACATAAGTGAGACTATATATGTGGCTGCCCTACACGCTGCCAATGAAAATCAACATTCGAAAGTTTTAACTATTGAATACCCAAACGCCCCAATGAAACGGGGGTCATCACTGCGCACGCGCATGACCAAATCCGTGGGTGTATAGGTTTTGGGGGCGCAAACTATTTCTCGAAAATAGAGCGGGTGCCAAAACACACTCCGAAGTTAACTTCCGACGTTTATTTATTTTTAACGACGATGAACAACAACAACAACTTTATTTTAAGAATAAGCCCCTTCACAGTAAGTATCGAAGTCCAATAGGGGTTTTTAGAGCACTAGAAAAACAAGTTTCAGAGTACCGCCAACCGCTTGGCTTGACATGGCTTCGCCTCACGTAACCAAGCAACGACGCCATTTCCCTTCCACGCAAATGGGGCCAGCTGTGTTGACGCTCTGCGACAAATGCAATTTTATGTCATCTCGCGTGAGATTACCTGTGCTAGACTATCCCAAACGGTACATAGACTATACTGTCTGTACAGATATACGGGCATAGCCAATTTCAAAGCGAAAAAGGACCTCCTAGGTAGGGAAAATATAATATCACTTATTCAATGATTTGATTTAAAAACACAGGCGTCAGACTGTAGTATTTTAATCAACAGGGCCAATGATCTATGGGAGCATTACATGTACAAGAGCTAACCAAATGAATAAATAAATGGAAGGGATATGGTGGATGACGGTCACGTGGGTGGATTCGGCCAATAACCATCGCGGCGGCAAAGGGAAAAGGCTGGCGGTACTCTGAAACTTGTTTTTCTAGTGCTCTAGGGGTTTTCATAAGTCGGCGCCATCTAGTTAAAGGCGAGCGAACTACGCTCTTGTAGCGCGCGTCCGCCATATTTTGGGCAAGGATGGAAGCGTTGCCCGCGCGCGCGGACAGGAAGGCTGTTTGAACCGCGCGCCTGGAGTGATCTTTTGCCGTCTGCCGCCTGGGACTTGGTCTGCTTTCTCATCGAAGCATCGCTCTTTTCATGAGTGGATCATCCATCTGCATTTGTAATGTCAGTCTGTTGTTGTGTGCCCTTCTGCAGCCAGCGTGGCGTGAGAGACGCCGAAGGAAACAAGGCGTGTGTACAAACTGTTTGGCGGCAAAAAAGTTCTCATGATACATGACTTTCCAAATAACTATCGTCAGAAGCGTTCTGTTGTCATTCTCAATGGACGAACTATAAACACCTCGCGTATGCGAAGGCACAGAACATAATAGGATATTATAGGAAACATCCGCGAAAACATGTAACAGTAGGATCCCACGTTCAAGATACACGACTGGTCTTGAAATGTGCATAAGAAACACAATAAACCATGCAAAAATATGATGTGCCGTACCTGGAAGTCAACAGGGCGACGCGGATGGAAGTTGAACCCGTATATGACTCGCATAATAACTGTTCTCTCTAACGCGGCCAATCGAGCCAGATGCACTCATATGTTCACAAAGGGCGTCAACACGTCTTTGGGAGAACCCGTATCTTGTATGTTCGTCAAGTCTCTCGACCACTCAATATTCTCGTGTGCCATCGTGCGTTCGCTTACCATATACACGGAACCACATGTACGACGTGCCAAAGATATGTCCGACTGTCGTCTGCTAGAACGTCTAGCAGACGACAACACTTCTAGCCTAGAAGGTTGCCAGACTGACTTTTGAAAAGGGGAACGTTAACGACGATAGCTCTGGATCAAAGTCCCTATCATCCGTTCATTACTAGAGAGTTTTATCAAGCCGTTGATAACGTGGCTTGCGTCGAACCGTATCAACCGGAACCCATCAGTGGATAAGATACTGGGTCACACACAACTGCGATTGGCTCCGATATAGGCACGATAACCTTGCGAACGGCTCGCCAAAACGCGCTACTAACGCCAGCAGAAAAATACGGGAGAGATAAATATGGAGCGCAGTACGAAGGCGTTTCAAGCTTCATCTATAGTCTAATCTAAAGCGTTCCGAATGGTCGGCAATCACTTCCTCGGGTTCTGCAGTTGATGTGCAAAGTGGATATGGATTTCATTGCATTGGATGTGGAAATTCTGCGCAACGTCGACATATATTACTTTCTGGGTCAACGGCGAGTTTTGATAGATCGCAAGATGTGGACTGTGTTCGGAAAATATGATAAGCCTATATATAGCCCTATTTCTTTGAAGCGGGTGACATCACATTGCTAATCTTGCATTTGGTAACCTCTGTTATGCAGTATCTTCCGATTTACTAAAACTCGCCAATTATTAAACGTTTCCGCATGTTTTTTATTATGCACAAATCTGAATGATGATGCTGCTGCTTCAACGAGCAGTTGAGGTGGAAGAGGAGGAAATATCTGTTTATTTACAAACAAGTGGAGCTGGGTGACACCGTTCAGAGGTCAGTTTAAGAATTAGAAGAAATATGGTATAACATCAAGATCACAAATAAGTGACGGATAAAAGTTGGGTATACAATGTATATATCCTGATTTGGCCAGCCCATGTTTACTCGCCGATTACGTGTCCCTTTCTTGTTCGACACGGGCTTCTTATACCACTTCTTGGCTTCTCGATTCCTTGACCGAAATGAGTATTGGCAATTATTCCAAACCTCCGTGTAGTTCGGGCATTCGCCTAGTGCAACTTCCCATCTTTTTTCTTCCCTCCAAGCTCTCTTTCTCCCTCTACGAACCCCGGCCCGAGAGAGAAACGGAAGCATGACGTCACTTCCGCCGGCAAGCGGGAAAGCATTGGGGAAGAGGGATTCCGGAGAAAATGCGGGAATATCTCATCCTCCAAAGAAGTTCGGGAGGAAACTCAACTTGTCACTCAAGACTTGGACGCCGTATCGAGAAGGTTTCAAGACGTGTCGTTCTTCGTGAGTTTAGAACCACGTGTAACCCCCCGTTGGTTAGTTGTGACGTCAGATTCACAGTGTGTTTGTAGTGCAGCGTCGGTGCGAAAGTAAATAATTTGTCGTAACCTCGTATGGGTTTTAAGGAACTTGCGTCGCTTCGTTTCCAGCGACGTTAACATGCTGAGATGCGTGGGAATTTCTGGTGCGCAGGAACGAGTGTCACATAAAGGGGCCCGTTGGTGACAATATGTGACGTTGTGCGAACATGTGACGGGTTAGTTTCGGAAGACGGTCAAGTTCTTGGTCTCCAAGAATTGCACCGCTTGCGAGGTGAGAGATTGTTTTCTTTAAAAATATTTGCATTCGTATGGTAGTTTTGGGGAAGCGCAGTACCGTATTATTTATAATCGAGCCCCGAAGTCTGGAGTTTTGTGTGAATTATGGACTTTGTGATGCACAAACGCAAAATAACGTACATGCTTCTGCGTTCGTTTTAACGTCTAATGTGAATACAAACCTTATAGTCTGTTTGCGTAAAAGGTTTCGTCTTCTCACTTTGATGGTTATCATGTGCATGCCATGGATGTACAGCTAGAAGTACCATTTAGGAGTTCAGTAGTGCTGCTTGCTGGTGTAGTTGGTGCGTTGTTACATGAGCGAAAACCAGCGAAAAGACGAGAGCACCAACTGACGTTTATTCTGGTAAAACTGCTTTCACACAGAGAGCTGCGCAAGTGCACCCACTATAAAACGGCGGGACAGACTCCTTAAGTAAGAAGCCCGTTAAGATTAAAAGAAAGAATTAAGGCACAAATAGATGGTGTAATTTTAATTATAATCTTACCGAATAAGGAGTTCCTAGTTTCTGGATCACTGTAAACTGAAAAACACCCTTATGGGTGTAAATGGCTTGTCCTATAACTCACACCTCTTTTTACACCATATGGTCTGGAACACCCTTGTGAGTGGGTGTATTCTGTGTAAAACACCCTTTGAAAGGGTGCTTTTCCTTGAAAATGCCTTCTTTGCACCCTTTAAACACCCTTTTAAGAGGGTGTAAGATTGTTAGACACCCTCCTAAAGGGGTGTATAAAGGGTGAAAAAGACGGCATTTTCAAGGAAAAGCACCCTTTCAAAGGGTGTTTTAAACAGAATATACCCTCTGAAAAGGGTGTTCCAGACCATATGGTGTAAAAAGAGGTGCGAGTTATAGGACAAGCCATTTACACCCATTAGGGTGTTTTTCAGTTTACAGTGATAGGGCTGGTTAGGTGCATGTTCAACCGGTGCTGTTCCGCCGCTTATATATAGTGGCTGGCACATGTGTGTTTTATTAAAATAGACGTCGGTTGTACGACCCAGCGTTGTCCTTTCTACTCTTTCCTCTCATCTTTGCGCTGGTTTCCGCCCGTGTAACCCTTCCGAGCACATATTCCTCATACCGCGTTTCGACGTACACATTGCCTTATTGTCCCCGGAAACAATTTAGGACTTAGCACTGTTCGAAATATTTCAGTTTTACGTTGCGTCACGATAATTTGTAACTTTTCTGTGCGTAGTTTTCTGCCAATATAGCATCAAGTGCGTCCTTACTGTTACACAAATGCCTCACGTCTTCTCGGTCCCAAAGCCTTATTTTGTGACACCCTTAAATTTCGCTCACACATACACTCTTAAAAATGAACTTCACCGCATACCACGCTCCTAGCCAACCACCATCTCGAATGATATCGTTATCTGCCCTGATTTGCTGAAAACGGGGGGCGTACGCCATTTTTGTGACAATTATGAACAGCATAAGTGTCACAAAAAAGGCGTACGCCTACCGTTTTGAACAAGTCAGGGCACATAGCGATATCATTCGAGTTGATGGTTGGCTAGGAGCATGCTATGCGGTGAAGTTCATTTTTAAGAGTGTACACGCAAAGAAATACCAACGGAGCGCCCACACCTCCGAGAAACACTTTTACCCCTTTGAAGCCAATCCACAAGACACTGACGGCCATCCTCTGTTCCCGAAGCTCTCCCGCAGCAATCCCGATCGCCCGCGGAGGAACGCTTTCCCGATCGAACACCCATCCTCCCTCAATCTCCCCCATCCTTTCCTTTTATTTTCCTCCTCTCCTGCCCCGGAGGTCTCATTCGGGAAGGCGAGGAGGACGCAGGGGAAGAGGAACGACTCACGCTAACCGCTGGTTCCCTTGCAGACGACACGGGAAGGCGTTACCCGCGGCCAGACCCCCTCTAGGCCCCGCCCACCCTCCAGCAATAACGCTCCGGGGAGAGTAATGGTGGCGTACCTTTTTTATATGTATATAACGGCTACATCGAAGCAAGAAGAAGGCTAACGCCAGAGGCGGTGCCACTTTTGCGGCAGCGACGCGTCAATACTGCCCGTTACTCCACCCTCCCTGCGGCGGTCACGTGACCCGGTGCACTGCGGAAGCGGGCATCTTCTCCCCTGCCCGAGGGCAAAAACTGCCGCGAGGGTGTCGCCAAGACACGCAGGTTCACGATTGTCCTCACGTCCAAGTCCCAAGTATATTCCAGGGACGTCAATCCTGGGCCGGTGGCGTCCGTCACCGCGACTTTGTGTGACGTCAGCTTCGAGTGAACGGAGGTGTTTCCACGTCAAGGTCGACTTGGATTGGGTGTTTCAGTCATTTGGGCCAAGGTTCGATAGGGTTGAATTTACAAGGACCAAAAAAAGGTCCTCTGGAGGTCAATCTTGGAACAATATTATCGTCTGTATAGTCATGGCGCTGGGAGGTGCTTCAAGGGGACACGGACAGGAGACGCGGGTGTAGCTAGTGGTGCTCGTGGGAGTGTCGAAACTACAAAAGATACCAGGTCTTCGACATCGGCCCACGCGTAAAGCACACGCATGAGCTGAAGTGACACCATCTGGCAAGGGAGTTCTGCCGGAATGGAATGGTACTAGAATACAAGTCGTACCTCGACGTCCTGCAATAGACCCCCCAGTGGTCAAATCCGACCCCAGGAAAGAGACTGCGCACTCTTGAGCCACCCAGGATGAACTTCATAAGATGTCAGTGAACATTGTACAGCCCATATGTCCGCCGCGAGTGGTTCGGACGTGCCCTTGGACATCGTGAACTTCTCTGGAAAAACCTGAAGAACCTGTGTTCGAAAAGACAAGGTGTGACTCCTTGACTATGTGTACTCTAACGACCTGAACCTGTACCGGAACCAGGAACGGATTGAAGAGCTCTAGGCGGGTGTCGAGATGTCGTTCCTGGCATTGGATTCATGCTCGTGGCAGGTAAGTCAAATTCAGATTATTTTGATACATGGTTGGCTTTATCCTTTCGGCTACTCATGTTATATAGTATGACCTGTAGTTGGTCCTTCGGAGCGTTTGCTATACGAACACGAGGCTGACTGACAGTGACAACAATGAAGTAGTCCATTAAGATTGTAGTCCGTACCACCTTTAACAGGAATCACTGAGTCTGGGCGAAAGATGTAAGGGCAGAATTGCCTATGGAATTTAATCTCTCCATATTTTCTAAATTTCGACTTATCAATGTAAGAGCCAATGTAAGAGCACGGTCCATCTCTGAGACCATGCAGATCAGCAACAACAATAATTAAAATAATGAATGACGATGGTGTTTCCCCGCTTATATACTTAGACGCTGCGGCAACTTATTCCGGCGCATGTGCGGGTTAATATGAGTGAATGCGTTGGCACGACACGCGCAGGTGGTAAATGGCAATGGCTGGTAAAGATGTGTAATGGATGGTAAATGGGTGGTAAAGACCACAACCGCCAGCGCCAGCTTGCAATTTCAGCTATGTCAAGCGAAAGATGGATACAACTATAGCATATACAGCAACGAGACAAACCGGTCTCAATGCCTATGCGTCTGAGTTTAGACTATTGTTAAGAACAGGAAGGTGATATTTGCAGACGGGATCATCACTTCAATGGGCCAGTACTCGCACAAGAGACGCGATATTTTGATTCAGTTTATACGTAGACTGTTTTGCCGCTGTGAATGCATTTCAGCGCTTATAGATTCAATCGGAGCACGATCGCAAACACGAGAACATGCTGAGAGGCTGTGGAGAGAAATTATTACAGGTGCCACGAGCCTCTGAGCTGTAAAGCCAGATAAAATGGCGTAAACCTTGGATAAGCTCCGAAACGGGAAAAGGGTTTACCTCGTTGCTTGAACGGAGAACAGAAACAAAACTCCCCTAAAGTGAATCTACATTGTATATTGGTCTTATTACCACCATGAGCAGCGAGTTATACACGGAGCGAGCTTCCCCTTATTTTTATTCACCAAATCAAATCAACCGTCACGTTTTCAAACCGTTCGGTTTCTTTCCTATACATTTCCATTCAACTGTCAGTATAAGGACAGGTGATTGGTGAAAATATTACAGCTCGTGTCCCTGAATCTTGAACCTTGACGCTGAAAAGCTTTCGATGGAACTGATGCCAAATATACAGCTTGTTCTCTCTCCTCAATGCAGAGGCGGATTCACCGAGTTGGCATTATGTAAAAATCCCTCTTGCAGGTGTGAATCAACCTTTCGATCGTTTCCTTCTTCGTGTTCTACCCATGTCCCTTTAATCAATATCCATAAGTCGAAGCAGCAACTTTCGCTTTCAGTGTGTCGTTGGGATACGATTTTGAAGGGCCGGATTGACAACTTCTTTTGCCAAGAGATAAACTGATGTTCTGAGGCTGGAACAACACAGAAGGGACAGATACAAACAAAGCCTCAAATTGCCTAAGAAATCAACGATGAAAGATGAAAGTCACTGAAAAGGTTAGCCAGCTGTAGGGATCGAACCCACATATACATGGGGACCGGCAATCCAGAAGATGTGGGTTCGATCCCTACAGCTGGCTAACCTTTTCAGTGACTTTCATCTTTCTTTTGCCGACTGCATGCACCGCAAGAGAATGACTTTGGTTTCCATACATATATAATGATAAAAGGAATAGCAGACAAGGACAAGGACGAGGAAGCGCACAAATGAACTGCAGCAGTTCGTTTGTGCGCATCCTTGTCCTTGTCTATGGCTGCTATTCCTTTTATCATTATATACTGTTACCGACTACCCCGCATTTTGACGCTCGGTTTGGTTTCCATATTTGACTATTACCATATTTACTATTGTTGGATTGAAGTGGATATAACTGAAAAATAAAAAGGAGATATTAAGGGTAGTCACACGATGAACTGATGACGTGATTTAGATAACCGGTATAACGCCTGTTTATTTCTCGCGTCGGCGACTTGTTGTTGATTAGGGGTTCTATGGAGTCGAGTTGGCTAACTTGCGGCTGGCGAGATGTTTCTTGTGACTTTTTTCCAGTCCTTGTAGAGCGGAAAAGAAATTGCGTGAAAGCACTTATTGTTTTGCTCGAATAAAACAGTTGAGGTTCCATTGGGACAAATGTACGTACCCAATGCACAATTGCTTGCACGATCCTCTGTTGTTGGCGTTCTGGAGGAAGCCGCTTTGAAGCCAGTTCGCACCGAACTCTTTTCGTGTATCGAACTGTTTGCGTAACATAGAACAGTGACCAGGTACAGATTTTGGTCTGCCCATCGCGATGCAATTCACTATTACTTACCTTAAAAATAAAATTGTTGGTCTGCCCATGCAGGAGATTCGCGTTTCCGATGCATTGATTTGGTTGCACCTTATACATGGCTACTTGGTTGATTGCTAGATGTATATATACGGCGAAGCGTTTTTTTTTTTGGAGCCGCCGAGTTTAGCGCTGCGGCATATATTATTATAGGTAAAGAAAAGTTAAATTAGTAGCTACGGCCAATGAAACAGAGAAAGACGAACACAACACAAAATATGTCACCACACCCAGTTGTATATACCCGCGTTATGGATAACGTTAATGAGCATCAGCACGGGCGCGCCTTTTGTGAATTAAATATAACGTAATGAAAAGTATTTATCGATTCATTCATAGCGAAGTTATGGGTAAGACACAAGGCTCGGCTTGTTTCATTATGGGTAAGAAACAAGGATTGTTGATGTGCAACATGCGTGTAATGATACATATCTGCTATACATATATACACCTGCTGATGCATACTGCCTCTATTTGTTCACGCGTCCGCTCATGACAAGAGTTCCTCCACAATAGCCGCGTTTACGTGAACAGGGCGGGTCGAGTTG
Organism: Ornithodoros turicata; assembly: GCF_037126465.1. Classification (NCBI taxonomy): domain Eukaryota; kingdom Metazoa; phylum Arthropoda; class Arachnida; order Ixodida; family Argasidae; genus Ornithodoros; species Ornithodoros turicata. Next base: position 2,449,179 of record NC_088206.1, read on the forward strand.
ACTGAGTCGAGTTGAACTGGACCCGACGCTATTTACATGAACTCGATCCAACGGCAGGCGATCCCAGGTGAAAAATGTTTGCCGTTAGCACAAGTGGCTTGTGAAACAATTTCTACTTGAAACCGCTTTGCACGTAAGTGGTTTAAAGTGGAAATTGATTCATAAACCACTTGAGGTTGCACACATTTTTCACCTGGGACCGCAGCGACGCCCCGCGTCGACTCGAGTCGTGCAACTGAAACGAGGGCCCAACTCGACCCGACCGCGTTTACGTGCACCTACCTGTCGAGTCGAGCGAGCCAACCCACCCCCTGCTGTCGAGTTGACTCGACTCGACGCTGTGTCTACTCGGCCCGACAGAGTTTACATGAGCGAGTTGACTCGACAGCTCAACTCGACCCGCTCCTGTAGAGTTCACGTAAACGCGGCTAATGCTATTGTGGAATCAAGAAAGAAAAAGAAAACGTGGCAACGCGTCTACTAACTTTTCTCAAGGTTACGAGTTCGAGTTCCACCGACCTGACGTGACGTGACGTTGCAAAAAAAGAAAAGAAAAAGGAAATGAAAAAGAAAGCTGTCTGTCTGCCTGCCTGAAAGGCGGCAAGGTGCCCTAAGACAAAGAAAGATCCACGCCACGAATTAGTTTGCGTGGTATACAAGTTCCTTAGGACCATAATCCCGCTTCGCCCTCAGGGTACCCAGGGCCTATATAGAGCGCTTTCCAATTTCGTTAACAGTACTTCCTGCACGCGGAGCGAGCGAACTGTCGAGGCTATATTCAGAGGGCCAGTTGAAGCACACGAGGCTCTATAGGGATCCCCGAGAGTGAAGAGAGAGTACGGCTGTTAGGCATGTCGTCTAGCTTACCAACGGTACCACTAACAAGCAGGGTTACTGGCCGTAACCACCAGTCGCGGTGTATGTACCGTTGGCAGTGTGTCTGGCTTAGTGGCCTTGCAAGAGGTCCTGCTGTCCGGGAACTTGGTGGCACAGGTACAAGTTGTTAGACACATCGTCTTCCGCGTGTTAGGTTTCCGTATATGGGTTGTCCTTTGGTGAGATTTTAGAGCGCTGTAAAGAGCGTGGACACAATGAATCCACGCTGGTATCACACACGATTAGAGTTGTCTGGTGATCACGCAAAAACACGGACTACTATCGTTATGAGAATAACCGCACAGGCCAGAGGTGGTACATCGCATACGCCCCAAATACCCCCATCCGGCAGGATCACTGTCTCGAAGCAGCCCATATTGTGCAGACCGTCCTTGTACGTAGATATTAGTAACATTTTTTTGGTTGGGGCAATGTTACCTGAGTGTCGTCCCTCCTCCTCGCAGGCAACGTGTGCCTTGAAGGCATCCAATTTCGAGGCGGGCAAACTGTTCTGGGACGGTCTGCACAATCCCTTTGGAACGCAGGGCTCCGCTCCTGCTGGAGACACGGGCTCCAACAAGGGCGTCTCTGCACAGTACGGCTCTTCTGCACACGCGGTAAGGCTACACTTGCTTACATAACTGCTCTACCACTATAGTAGATGGGTAGAAAACCAGCGAACAGGTAGATATGTAGGAAGGGAGTTGCCTCAGGACAGAAGCCGCTGATATTTCGAACAGAGATTGTGCTTCTTCTGGGAAGAAGAAGAACAGAAGAAGAACTGTCTCTGTTCGAAATATCGGCGGCATCTGTCCTGAGGCAACTCCCTTCCTGCTCTACGACTAGGGGGCTCAACAGAGGTCGGCCTTTTTTTTTTAATAGAAAGTCATTCAAAATCACATCATGGCGGGCCTTACTCACAACCCATTACTCGACACCAACATCACAACACATCATTATCGGTGTCGTGATGGTGGGTGATGGTCATTATGAGTGATGAATTTGCCGGTGGATGATGGCGCTCACATCATTGTGAGATGTGGATGAACTTTGGACATGTTATATTTTCACGGATAGCAGCGGCAATTCTCTCAGATTTACCTTTCGTGATCTTAACATACAACACATGCTCATGATGTGGGTTGGTTATCAGCAAGAGGTCCGCAAGAGCGGTGTTCAACAAACTGATAATTGCACGTTGAACTTTTACCAGATTCTGAGCTCATGGTCAACTACAGCGCATCAGCTGCAACGTCTCCATCTGTCTTTAACGGATGCTCTGCAACCTTGTGTCAGCGGCCGATCTCGTGGAGTTACTGAGATCTTCCAATCATAATCATCTCATTAATCGTTCAGACGTATAGTATTCGCGTTGCGACAGTAGTCCCAGAACATCATCATCTCTGCATTTGCACGTGTTGTTGAATTCATTCAGCGTAGCCAGTACCACCGTCTTCATAAAAGAATATACCGAGTTGATGCCATGAGGACTTTTAAACTTTACCATCTGGTGCATTTCGAGTGCAACACTGAAGCAGATTTGTTCTTGACCCACGCACGTACAGCAGGTTGTTCACTGTTTGCCTCGCTGTAAGGAGTTCGACAAAAAAAAAAAAAAAAAAGAAAGAAAGGCCTCTTGCGATGCAATAGAGCTGCCTTTCTCTTTCTCGACCTCGGTATTTGTAGTCTGGTTCGTGCATGCGCCACGAAATTTGAAGCTTCCCCCGTTGGCAACCTTAACCTTGGCATGAACAACGCCCAAGATGCCCAAGTGCGCATCGATGCCCAAATCGCGAGCGTCCTGAGTGTCGCGACTATTCTTTCCACCTGAGAGCCTTTAGGGCACGCTCCGATCCCATATTTACTCCCCCACGGGCTACGACGTATGTCCCAACAACTTGTGCCATCCAAATGATCCACCGAGACCAGTAGGCCAACATGGACGACGAGTCGACGTTGAAGCACAACGTTCCTAGATTCGTTTTATACTATCACTGTCATGATTAGTCAAATGCACAATAAGCTTTTAAACGTCATCTTGTTCCAGGATGTCCAGGCATCAACAAGAGAGAGGGGGGTGGGAAAGAAGGAGGGGAACAAACGCAGGCAAGACGACCAAAGCCGCACCGTACCGCTTCTATTTTTCTGTAGCTCAACTAAATCTGTATTCGGTTGCTGTTCGTCTCCGGGATAAGCCAGCACGGACCTATAATCCGCAGTTATCCCTGCCACAGTCCTTAATCGTCGTGTAACCGTCCCTGTCAGCGCAGACGACTTTTTATCTTCGTCTGTGGGGAATCGTCATTTGAATTGGAATGGGAGGAACCGATTGTAACGGGATTATGTGGTCAGCACAAAAAGGCTGCCGTATACAGACGGCGCATAAAAAAAAAGAAACTGAAGCGGTTTTCGTGTCTGCGTCCGTTTGCAAAAATAGGGGCTCCGTTTCTATTGTGGAGCTTCGGCTCTGAAGGGTAGTGGAAGTACCGTATTTCCCTGTGCACAAAGCGCCCGTTATGACTGGTATAAAGTGTCGCAAGGAGGTATAGCGCGCGATGTCCACTAGAGTTCTTCTGGAAAGAGCCGTTACCGAGATTTCGCGCGTCTTCTAGCCTCGCATCTGGGTTCCATTTCGTAGCGATTGGTCTCTCGTTACGTAAAATCCCGAATTCTTATTAAATTTACACTGATGTCAGCAAAGTATAACAACAACAACAATAAATGAATGAAGGAAAATTGATGATGACATGGGATGCTCCCCGCGGTGGTCGCAGGACCCTACTCCACTTCACAGAGGTCAATATGAGAGAATGAATTGATGATGAGCGCGAAGGCAGATGACAAGCCGGAGTTCTGTTTAGAGCTCTTCGAGGAGGCCGGTAGCTTGAACGAAAGTAAAGAGGGAGCGAAAAGCCCGGCACTGACGCGCAGGGCTGTTCCATGAGCCTATAAGGACTTTGGACAAGCTGAATGGTCTGTTGTCCAGGAGTTCAAGTTGGCGTCGAAGCACCCGTCGTTCACATGTGTATATCGGTCGCAGTCCTCGATGACATGGTGAATGGTAGCTGGGGTACGGCAAGTTGAGCACAGCGTCGCATTACTGTAACCCTGCATATAGCCCGGAACACAGGGGTGAAAGCGACGTTGAGTATTAAACGACGCGCAAGTGCGTAAAGCTACGAGGGAAGCCACCTGGCATCTTGAATGATAATGACGGGTCCACTGCGCAGAGGAGTGACCATTGAATGATGTCACGGTAGAAAAGTCTAAGAACTGAACCATAATGTAGTAAAATGCTACTCCACGGCAATACTTTTCGTGAGACCATTTCCACCCTCATAACCATCGGTGGATCAGCTGTCCGCCTACTTAACCTAAGGATACTGGTTCGAACTCTCGGCCGAGGACGACAGCAACATGGTGGTAGGGTACAATTTGCTTAGTCGCGCCGCCTTCCGCGAGGTGCGCTGCGGCATGTGTTTCGACTCAGGAACCCTCACATCAGGTGGGCAACAGTAATCCGCCGACAGACCACTCTGGCATCGCTCGTGAGGACCGTAGTTGTTCACGACGAAAAGCCACCAATTATCAACCACCCTCATGACAAACGCCCGTTCAAATATACCCATCCGACACCTGTTTTGAGGTGCACATTAAGCACAATGGCGTCCCACCCTCGCATATCGATATGTATGCTAATATGGCGCCACTCCGTCCATAACACATGCAAACGAGGCCACCGCCACATTGCATACATCCTCCTACACGACTGCTTCACCGCATGACCCCCCCACGTAGCAACGAACATACATGCATAGACACACACACTTGTGTCTATCTACACGGGCAAGAATTTACCACGCGTGCATTACACGCTTCGATGTGGCCATACTTTGTTAACGCGCGCGCACGCCGCCTGGCGGCGATAGTGGAGTGCCCTGTCACGAATGGATGAGCATGACTCCCGTATTCATGTATGGGGAGCTCAAAGGAGCGTAACGCTCCCGTCTGTGCAAAGTACATATATATATAGACGGTAAGGACCGTGTCATTTTTATGTACTACTTTCATTTCGTACGCCAGGTTATGTTTGGCGTCCGACGCGAGGCAGCGCTGCGAGTTAACATGTTCATTTCACGCATGATTTGAACGTTGATGAGCGGACCCCGAAATTTTTGTAATGGCTCCCGCGTGGCCTCTCGTGACGGGGTTCGTGAATTATTGTTTTCCAGGCACGGTTTGTGAATGAGTGGACAGGGTTATAGCATAGCTTTGTTTTTCTTTCTTTCTTTCTTTCGTGTGTTTTTGAAAGGATGTGATGCATGCGAGGGAAGGAAAGGCTGTGCAGCGCGTGTTTAAGCTCAACAGGAAGAGTGATTAAAAAAAAGAAAAACATGAAGTACGCCTTTTTTTTTTCCTGATGTAGAGGGCGTGATGGAATTTAAAATACCCTATTTGACCGATGGCTCATTGAGTCGTGTATTGACCGAGTTCCTTACCTTACCTTACTAACCTAACCTACCTAACCTAACCTAACCTTAAGTAACCTAACCTAACCCAACCCAACCTAACCTAACCTAACCGGCCGGACTCATTTTCCACCGAAAATTCACCCGCTGCGGACATCTTCTCTCGCGTGCTAGAAGACAGCTATGTACGACCATTGTCGCAGTATTTGTTGCATATTCCGCTGCCGCCAAACTCGAAAAAAAAAAAGGGGGGGGGGGGGAGGGATTACGGCATGGTTGGTAACAATGATGTTGATGCCTTTTCATGCATCGTCTGCAGCAAGGTTACCGCAAAGTAGAAAAACACGTTGTTTTAGAAATGCCGGATCACTGTATTTAAATATTGGTACATCGACTGTTTATATTCATTCAAATTATAGTGTAATGCCACCCAGTGTGTCCGCCATTTCTACGTGTTTGCGGCATAATAGTCTGAATACATCTTCTCTTTATCACACGCTGTTCGTATATAGCAATATCTTTGTTAGCTTTCTCGAGTGTCCAGTATACCACACAGCTTAATGCTGACAATGAATACTCCGGGAACCGAATAGCGGCTTTCCTGCTGTCTATACCCCTTATTCTTAATGTAAACTTACTTTCAGTTGGTTTCAAGTTTAAATTATTGCTTTTCCGCCATTTACATCGAAGTTTTCCCATTTCCTTTATCACTTATATTTCTTTTTCTCTTTTTTTTGTACCGTAGTGAGCACATGGAAATAGTGGAATTCCGAATGAGGAGCACGGAATTAAGAGTTTTCGTTAGGAATTACCGTCCTTCAGGACCTGGCTTTGATTAAAACGCAGCGACTCCAATTGACATTTTACGTCTGCTTGAATCTTCTTCTCTGAGTTCTCGCTTGATAAGTTCTTTGCTCACGTCTCTCTCTCTCTTTTTTACATTGGAGGAGTTATTCTGGGTTTCATTGATTTACCTTTAAGCTCTTTTTATTCTTCTTTCCCTGCGAGGTGGAACGCAACTGAACGTAGAAAATCGATTTTCAGGTCTGCTCTTTTAATTTTTCAATGTTTGTCCTTCCCAGCCACGAGGGGGCTTCCCGTGCCGTGTCGTCTGCGACGTCGTCTCTGTCGTCTGCTTCGTTATTCGAAAGCTGGGACGTTTTGGGGATGAAATCAAAGAAGCTGGAGATGCCAGTTACTGTGTACATAAACAATAGGCGTGTGCCCCTGGACAAAATTTTTAGCGGTCGTCTCGCATAAATTTTTACAAAGCAGACTGCACGTGCAGCGAATGCCTGCGTCGGCTCAACGGCTTCTATACAGACGAAGAAAGGCAATGTTTATACCTCCTTTCTCTCCTTGACTACGTTGACATCTGGAACTCCAGTGTCGTCTGCTTCAGCCAACCGCCGTGGAGATGTAGAATGCTGCTCATGTGTCTGAAGACGTACCGTTTCCATGGCTACGACCGCTGAAGCTGTCGTTATGATTGGTGCGCCTCCTAACGACTACGTCATGGTCAGGTCTTGTTACAAGGGTGACACAAGGTTCAGACTTTCTAGCCACCCTGAAATGGTGGCTATACGTCCATCGTGCTAGGTCTATAGAGGATGTTGGTGGGTCCCGACTTCATTTTTCATAAAATGCGATCGTGACATCGAACGTTTGCGACGCGCACATAGGGATCTCTGTAAGTCAGATGCAAACGTATCCCCCCCCCCCCCCCCCACACACACACAAGGTATAGGGTTTGAAACCCGCTGAAGAGGTTATTTATTTATTTATTTCGAATACTGTTAGTCTCATGTGGGACCAATGGGATTTAGTGGCATGTCAGAAGTTACTTAGATATTTCGCCCCAGTAACGCGGGGTGTTGAGATTTCAGCACACATTAAAAAATAAAATAATATATATATATATATATATATACAGTCAACCCTCGATTTATGAACCTTCGATTTATGAATTCCCTCGTTTTATGAACACTAGCTCGAGGAACCAAACTTTTTACATGCATTTTTCCCTCGTTTTATGAACCTCGATATTCGAATAATGAATGGAATTTCTGGGAACCAACTAGGAGTTGCCCAGCATTTTTGCCCTCAATTTATGAACGGATCGTTCCGAGGCCAACAAAAACCTTCAGAGTGATTATTCATGGTCTTATGAATGACGCCTGAACAGACAAAATGTTTTCGAGGTATTGCACCCTCGGTTCTTAACCCCTCGAAATCCGAACAAGAAACGGGTTTTTGCAGAAGTGTTCCTGACCTCAATTGACACAGCGGAAGGCATGGTCCAAAGCAAAATTACACAATATATTGCATTATAAACGCAATATCAACTCGGAAATACTGTTCCATTTGCTCGATAGTACTCACTTAACGGAATTTTCGATTTATGAATCCCCTCGATTTATGAACGATTTTTCGGGGAACCGAGGGTGTTCATAAATCGAGGGTTGACTGTATATAAAGGTGTGCAAAAGTGGCGTCGCTTATGATCATAGTTGTCCCTCGACATAAAACCCCCAATTATTTGTGTCATCTTTGTCATTCAGAGACACCATTTGTTGCGGTGCTACGCCTGAACTGTATATAGTGTGTTATTTTAAATACAATCCCGCACACAATCAAGGCAAGTCCTAGTCCCCTACAGAGGCGAGCATAAAATAATTGGCCTTCGTGTTTAGGAGGACTTTTTTTTTTTCAAACACTTTGAGGACAAAAAAAAAAAAAAAAAAAAAACTGGTCACGGATCTACCATCTGTGGTGTCAACTGTCCCCAAGAGGACTGCTTCCCCACAACTGTCTCGTATAGGGTCCCGTCTCGATCCACGTATAGTCGCCAACCCTATTATTTTTCCCCCACCACCAGTGCACCGTTTGTGGGGTGCGCGAATTCATTCCATCTCACGCCCGCTCCGCGGCGCTGCGGGAATTGTAATTGAGTTGCATGCATCGACGCCAGCGCCGCCTCCGCTTGGGCCTTGCTAAACGGTGGCTGTGGTACACGCGCAGAGTTCTTTTTTTGTTACATTTTGTGGTACGTGTATTTTACTTTTCGGTGCCATTGCGGTTGCGCCAGTGGGCTTGTTTTAAGTATGGAGCTATTATAGATATATATATATATATAGGCACCTGTCCCGTACTTGTCCCGGATAAATGTACAAGGCGGCTGTTTGCATCAATCTGAACCTATACGTTCCAAGCTTCGTGGCAAAGCAGATAAAAAAAAGAAAACAGTACGATGTTTCCTGAAAGCTAGAAACTAGATGCAATCGTTAACAACAAAAACAAAAAAAAAATACGAAGAAAAAACACTTGAGCAAAATCGTCTTAACCAACATCGATGGTGAGTACAAGAATCACGCAGGAAGCCCCGTTTAATATTGAAGCGGAGATACAGCGCTTTTGGCTCCGCCCTGGCCTTCGTTCTTGCATACCGACTTCCTCAATATGCATATATATATACAAAAATTCTTGCTTCTCTAGTTGGGCATGGAATGAATACGCCGGAGACGGCTCCATACGGTTCGCATGCTCATAACACTGGAATGCGTTAACGCAGTTTGAAAAGTGGGGTTGGTCGGCCCGTTCGCTCCAATGCTTAAGTAAAACTAACGAGGAATTCCGCAATAACAGTGTGCATTCGTGCGAATGCTATAGGAAGATTGTTGTCTTGTGATGCGTGTATTGTGTGGAACAATGTCTTCGTGCTGGAATTGTCGTCTGCTTTTAGTATCGTGGAGACCGCTAGGACTATTCCGCTCGAAGTGGTCGCCACGTTCGGCTTAATTATTTTTTCGTTAAATATTACAAGGCTTGCTTCTAATATTTTTATGCGATGTGCGCGCTGCAGTGAATAAGTACTGATGCCGTGGGTATCTGCCAAAAGTTAAAGGCATCAGATTAACCTATTATTCATCTTAAAAATAATAGTAAAATAGGTTTTATTTCTATATCTTGATTGTGTTTTTTGTGTGCTCGCCTTTTATTTCAATAAGTGCCATGCGTTGTACAGGGTGGTTCAAATAAAACTGATGCTCTGCCTTCCTTGCTTGTACATCAACGCAAATATGCAATCGAGTACATCGTTATCGGCATCATTCACCTTCTAATAAATAATGATAACACTATTTCTCGAGAACCCCGCCCTTTAGATGTGAACAAAAAAAGCTGTGAATGGAATATGGCCACAAAATGTGTAACTCTATCCCATGCCCTGTTGCGTCACAGGTTTCATTTTTGTGATCTACGTCAAACTATCTTCTGATCATTTATAATTTGTATGACATCTCATGCTTTTGGTGACCTCACTTCATGATTTGATTAAATGATCGTTGAATAACCCTCAAAGAATCTGAATAAACCAACTGCAGCAAAAATACGGAAAAATAACGAAGGTGCGAAATACAGATAATATAAAGCAGCGGAACCGTTGTCGGCATTTCAGTTAACGAAGGCGAGATTGTATGGGAGAGAGGGACTCGGAAAGAAAGAAACAATAGCGAATTTTAGTACATCGAAAGAACTGTACGAAACCGATACGATAAAGAGAGTTATGAAATTCAAGCTCAGTATGTGAAGCCACCTTCTTCGAAGAATCAGCGGCAATTGGCTTATTTCGGAATTCGTGAGCACTTTCTACTAACACTCTCTACAGGCCCCTCTCAAAAACTGTCGGGTGTTCCGCGCCTGTAAAGGTGTCTCCACCTTGCGCACGTAAGGTATGCTAGGAAGCATGACTCCCAGGAGACCTGCTTCTGTATTCAACGAGACTTTGCTTCTGTGTAAAGATGGATGTTCACATGATGCGAGACCGAACCGTAATTTTAATAGGACGGACAGCTTGACAATAGGAAATTTTCAGATCTGAAGCACTCTAAAAAAAATAAATAAAAGAATATAAGCGAAAACGATATGATATAAAATAAGTTGGTCCAATCAAATATCAGTACCATGATGTCAGCCACTACGAAGGAATAAAGAATCATCTCCATAGTGGTTCCGAGTGTCTGGAGCTCACTCTTTCCAATGTGATTCCATCCCACTTTTTTGGAAAAGAAAAGAAAACAGTCTGCGTGATCACTTGTGTGACGCCAATAACCCCTGCGAGATGGCGCCACAGACTCCTTCGCGTTTCGCGTTCTCGTGGCCGCTGCTGCATCGTCTGCTAGAAACACAAGAGAGATAGCAGACGACAGCCATGCACTCCCGGCTAGGCCGCCACTCTTTCCTCATTGGCTTCTCCATGGTGACGTCCACTCTGCTCATTATGCGCGCTCGTTGCGACCAATCACCAAGCTCGGACGCTCTGATATCAAAAGAGAACGAGAAGGAAATGTGAGGAAAGGGTGGAAGCGTGTTGGGGCAATGGCAATATTTGCGCAACGCAGGGGACGAGGAATGTTTTTGCACACATAAATATCGGAACTACGTCGTTTTTCGCTTTTATTTACTTGCTGCGCCTTTTTTGTACCAGTGGCGACTTTGGTTTGTGTCTGTCCGTTTGGGTTGTTCGTGCTCCGTCAAACACGCTCGACGTAGATAGAACGCTTGCTTTTTCCGACTGCGCCCCGGGCTGGGTTGGCTCGGAGTGACGTTAGAGCCGGACAGTGGATGGATTCATCGACGCTGATCGTCGTCGTCGCTTTTGTGTGGAAGTTGATGTCCTGTTGAGCGAACGGGGATTGAAAAGTGGGCGATGTCAGAAAGGAGAAAGGATGGCTGGTGTCAGATTTCAAAAAGAAGGAAAGGGAGAAAAAGGTACCGATAGACAAAGGTACCAAAGGTGTACAAAGTCACGACGAAAGAGAAGCGAATACGGGTTTCAGTGTGAGGTACAAGTCAGAGGCGCAGCCAGAATGTTTTATTTTCTTTATTTTTATTTATTTTTATTTTTATTTTTGGGGGTGGGGTGGGGGTGGGGGGGCTGCTCGGCAGTTTATATATCCTCAGCAAATATATAGCTAAGCAGTTGACAACGTGTGGCGCTGACCGCACGAGGCAAACAGGAGCTGGTATCAGCATGGGCGCCGTCACGGGGGGACGAGGGGAAGGGGGGGCAAGGGTGCCGTTGCCCCCCTGGATTCCACAAACGTAGGGTTTCTGAGCCAAGACAATGTAATTGCGGGCGCAGTTGACGCAACACCACCTCAAAACATCCTGCCTTGCGCCCCCCTGGCGGCGCTTCTGGGTATCAGTCCTGCACATCAGAGCCAAGGAACTCCTACTCAAGCTGGGTCAAGGATAAAGAGGGGGTGCTTATGCACTGGGTTCCCTTGTGTCATGATGTGTAAAGCTTCAATAATTTCTACACACCGCTCGGCCAGCACTTTTTGGCGATTGCTGTGGCTCGATTACATAGGGGCACACGCAGGGACAATCTTTAGCTTGCATGGGAAGGTGCCCTGAAGGGGTGCGATGGGTGGAAGAAGCATGTTCCAGCAATCTGGTGTTAAGACAGCGACCAGTTTGACCCATATAAACTCTCCCGCAGTTCGAGGGAATTGGGTAGACTGCTCCTATATATGTTGCACCCGACAAACAAACGTGCGGGCCCTTGTCTCATAAACCCGCAGTAATCGCCAAAAGTGAAGCTGAGCGATTGGCTGATGATATACTTTCGAGTAGCTTTTGTCCTTTACACCTTCCTGTTATCCAATAAACGCCTGATGTGAGTGTGCAGTTGTGGTTTTGTCCTCCTTGTTTTAACCTTTGGTCCTATCTCTTTGCTGTAGTATCTCTCTTTTTTCTTTTTTTGTTATGTAAGAAGAGATGTGTCTCAAGCGAAGCATACAATGATGACTAACATCGTTTCCTAAAATATCTAAGAGAAATGGATTGAGTTGAGGTGCCGAAAGGGTACCTGAGTTCGAAAGGAAACGGATGATGCGTAAGCAGAACGACGGTTAAAAATACAATATTGATCGTTTCTTGTCTCTCCCATATGTTTTCATTCCATATATCTCCTTTTTTCCAATTATGGGAGAGGTCACAGGAGGTTTTATATTCCCAATACATTTAATGCAATACCTAACCAATTTTTGGTAGCATCATCCAGACGTAAGGCCTAAGGACGTCAGCAGTGACGTCAGAGCTGCATGAGTTTCGATCTTCACGATGTCGATTTTCGATGCACATATGTAAGCATGTTTGCCGTAAAACTTGGAACGCAGGTTCACATGGGTGCAAATTGCTGCGTCTGCGGTGGTGGTGGTGGTGGTGATGGTGGTGGTGGTGATGGTGAAAGAGCTCGCCGTTGTCGTCCTCACAGAGGTGGGCAACGTCACGACTGACGCCCCTGGGGGAATGTGCGTCCTGGGCCAACTTCTAAGGGGACTGTGCCGAAATATATGTCTGAAATCGTATAAGGAAAACCCGGGAAAGACCCCAGACAGCACAGCCGGTACCGGGATTCCAACCCGGGTACCTCCCAGTCTCGACGTGACATGAACGGTTAACGTTCCCCAAAAAAAATCGTTCACAAATCGAGGTATTCCTAAATGGAGGTTTGCAATGAGGAAGTGGAAGTGTCTTGTCCCAGAGGGTATACCGCTAATAAAGCGAGGGAATTTCGTAAATCGATGTTTGACAGTATACATTTATCCAGCTTGGGGCGAAGTGCATGGGGCGAAGGCTTTATATCTGCTAGGCCTGTTTCTAGACAACATTCACAGTGTTTCCCAAAGGCTGCAAGCCCGGCTATGAGATCCGTTTGAGCAGGGAGCTCAAACATGCGGCACGCCGTCAGCTATTCTGTAGCCCGAGGACCTTTGACCACCGAACAAAAGAACAGTGCCCGCTCAAAAATTAATGCAATTAAGAATTGAATGAAACCAGACTTTCAAGCATTGTTTTTACCCTTGCATGGCGTGTATATAGTGCTGGTCTTGTCAATATTAGACAGCACTTCTTTTGCTATAGTGAACCTCAACAAGAAGCTATACGGCAATCTCATCTTCGAGCACAACTTCAAATGACAATGTTGGTAAACAGTCGGTTTTACAAGCCTATATAGAAGCAGCAGCCTCTCCAGTCATCGTTGCCATCCGCGCGGGAAATTAGAAAGGAACAGCCATGTACAAAGGCCATTATATTTTAATTTTTTGCGAATCATATTAATGTAACAAGCCCGGAAACATAAAGTGTCAATCAAAATCAGCTCGCTTTTCTCTCACCGTATATTTGCTATTGCTTTTTCAAGTTGGAATTGTAACGAGTAGCGACAATACAGTGCGTAACTATAGGAGATAATTTCGCGAACAGTCATAATCGTTTGTGAAGAACCACGTATTTTTTAAAACTCTCTTTCAATGTTCCAGTACCCCACTTGGAAAGGCAGCTTACATGTTTCTCTCGGCGTGTCACGTGGAGCTCTTCATTAATTAATTGCATACGCACAGTCCTGCTTGAGGGTGTCTTATGGTAACTGCTCTCCCCTTTTTTCCTCTCTCTCTCTCTCTCTCTCTCTCTACGGCCTTCCATGACGCAGTCTAATGACAATGCGGCCCGCAACACGATTTGTGTTTGAGGCTCCTACTTCAGTGCCTGTATAGTCTACTGAGGAGGCCACCATCTTTGTGGTATAGCAGGGCAGAAGTTATCCTTGCAGAACCTCGTCCCCGCGGGGGGGATATGTTTAATAAAATGAAAAGAAAGGAAAAAGAATGGAAATGTCAGCCAGGCTAATGCCGGCTTGCTATTCCAAGAAAAGAAAGAAACTCAAACTAAACAAAAAGAACGAAACTCGAAATAAACAAAAAAGAAAAAAATAAAAGATAAAAAAAGAAAAAGAAAGAAAGAAAAACAGTTTGTGCAGTACAAGCACGACATATATGGCACAAGAAATTCTAGTCAGACGACAGACGCAAGGCCAGACCCAAGTAACAAAATATATTGGCCCAATATTGGCTATATATATGGGCAATACTGCTCCAAGATTTGACCAATATTGGGCCGGTATTGCCAGTGTTCAGCCGATATTGGGCCAACATGTTGTGCTGGCTTGGGGAGTCTTTCAGGAAGCGGAGCAGCGCTGTATACAGTGACGGCCTATATACTGGGCCCGCGATGGCATTCAGCGTGATTTCAGTGCACTTGAAAAAAAATCTTGAGATGGTCAATTAAATCAATCAAAAGACTGACCAATGTGTCGTCGATCGTCCTCGAGACTTCTGAGAGTGTCCGTGTATATATATACCGTCATCAGGCCGTATCGAATTGAAAGGCACACGCGTACTTAGCCATCGCATATAAGAAGGCAGTCCCGCCGAGGCGATGATCCGTTGGTCGTGAGCGCCAACCAGATGGAAGAATTTGGAAGAGGTCGATTCTTCGGTAGCAGCCATTAGGAATGCCGGCGTCATATTTCCTCGCTTAATCACCGATGGCGCCCGGCAGCGATCTGTGCAAACCCGTCCCTTCCTCGCCTGGTCGGGGGTCACTGATCCCCTGTTCACTAGGCCTTTCATCCTTTTCTTTTTTTAATTGTGTTCCATTGTTACACGCGTTAAAACTCATCCTGTACCCAGTAATCAGTTCAGTTCATTAGTCGGTAATGTGTTCCCCAGTGCTTATTAGTATTAGTGCGCATATAGTTAGTATGGAAGGAAGTATTATACGCAGCACCCAGAGTTGTGCCTAACTCGTTACAAGTAACTCGTTACTTGGTAACGGTTAATTTTTTTGGTAACGATGTAACGATTCAGTTACTTTTTAAAAAATAGTAATAGTAACGGAATCAGTTACAAAAATTGGTAACTCGTTACTGACGTTATTCGTTCCTTTTCTTCAGCGCGGGGGAGCACATTTTGGCACTCCGTGTGGCGCAATGCGTGGACCTGCGTGACCCACGACCACGTGTGACTCATTGCAGTCCCTCATTGGATGTGTTGTTGACGTGCTGAATCGTCTTAAACGAAGGCCCTTGTCTTTTCTCTTGTTTCCGCAATCTCCGACCATCACTCCCTCCCAAGAATGGGCACCAATTGTGCTATGACTACAAAAAACGCCTTTCGACTTCTAGCATTTTCTTGTCTTTGCTAAGCTTCTGAGCGCCTCAAATTATGGTGCAGCCCCTCGTCTGTTTTTGGGAACCTTTTGTGATCGGTGGCACGAAAACCCTTGTCTTTTCTTGTGTTTTCATAACCTCCGATCACCCCCACTTCGGCAGCAGATGTCTTCACACGAAACAGAACGAAGATCACTGATGTAAATTTCGAGTATCAGCTTCTTGTGAAGTGCAATTTCTCATTAATAACGAGTTGAAGGCAAGTGAGGGCATGTTTGTTGGCTCCTTTAACTATGCGGCGGTAACGTAAAAGTAACTCGTTATCTGTGAGTAACGAGAGCTCGTTACTTTTGTATGTTGGTAACGAGTAACGTATTTAGTTACTTTTTTCTGAAGTAACGGGTAACGGTATTTAGTTCCTATTTTTTGGTAACGGGCACAAGTCTGGCAGCACCCCTAGTATGTATGTTATTGGTTGTTTCTTTGTAGTATGTATTGGGAACCTGGTGTTTGTACCCAGGGCAGAGTGTCACGCATAGTATAACGTCTCATATGCATTCCATAGGGCTGTCACCTGATCGGTTTGACCTGGACAGTCTGTATATAGTTTCTTCTTCGGCGTCCCAGCGAGACTGTGATCCAGATGCAAGATGTTCGGATCTAGTTTTTAAACATCGTCGTAATTACTTTCGATACATCATCCTATATCTACTTTCGATCCTCATATCTATTTTCTACTCATCTCGTCGTGTGTCTGTCTTTTCTGTTGCTTATCATACTCAAGGAAGATGCTGCCGTCACTTACAAACTCTTGCTTGCCTCCTGCCTTCCTTGTGCTCAACATCATATCTACTATTGGTATGTCATCGCATCTGCTTTTGATACATCATCATATGCACTACCGTATATCGTTAGCGCCCATCGATATCGCTGTCAAACCTAGATAAATGTTCAGAAAAATGAACGCAGAAAGGCACTTCATGTGCCTTCATGTGCCTTCATGAGCACTTCATGAGCACTTCATGGCACTTCATGTGCCATGCACTTCATGAGCACTTCATGGCACTTCATGTGCCTTTCTGCCTTCTTTTTTTTTTCAACTTTACCATGACCACGGAAATGATGAGGTTTGCAACATCGTGAAAGCGTGCCTTTCAGCGACAACGAAGTCGAACATAAATGTGTCGTTTAATTTACAGTATGCTTTTTGTTATGCGGGTCGAGCAGATTGTTGTAGACACTGTTATTAGAAGCCTGAAACAAACTAAATCAATCGGACACGATAATATTCCAATCTCACTACTAAAGCGCATTTCCTATTGGATATCAACGCCATTGGCGGAAGTAATGAACGGCCTGTTTCAAGAAGGAATATTCCCGCACGAGCTGAAAATCGCGAAAGTTGTACCTGTCTACAAGAAAGGTAATCGACAAATGGCTAATAATTACAGACCGATCGCGGTCCTCCCTGCTTTAAGCAAGGTTATGGAAAGGATCATACTAAATAGACTAGAAAGCTTCTTCATCGCCAACAGACTTCTCTCTGCATCCCAATACGGATTTCGAAGAGGGAGATCCACCACCACCGCGCTCGCTGCTATTACAGAAAAAATTAGGACGAATATTGACTCGAAGGTATATACGATGGGAATATTTGTAGATCTCAGTAAGGCGTTTGATTTAATTAACCATCAGCTCTTACTTAGAAAACTTGATCGGTATGGCGTACGTGGTACCCCCTTGCAGCTTATGGAAAGTTATTTAAGTAACCGACTCCAATACGTTAGCCTGGATGGCAACCACTCATACATGTCCTCGATTTCACTTGGTGTCCCCCAGGGTTCGATTCTGGGCCCTTTCCTTTTTCTTTTATTTATAAATGATCTCCCTGATTATTTAGCCGGTACGTCGACATCAATACTCTACGCAGATGACACCAATATATTTGTTGAAGATAAGTCAATAAATGCTCTCTTTATCAAAGCTAATACAACACTTGAAAGATGTGTACAGTGGTTATCTTCAAATAAACTTGTTCCCAATATTAACAAAACAAATTACATTCTCTTTTCTGCAACGTCGAAACCCATTGACACACAGTACCATTGTCTTAAGCTATCAAACCACATCGTACCCCGTGTTACTTCGATAAAGTTCCTTGGAGTTGTACTCCACCAACACCTATCTTGGCGGGATCATGTCTCCCACGTGAGACAAAAAATTACATCAGGGATTTATGCCTTATCGATGCTAAGGTCTCTTTTTCCTGTTCAACTTTTGCTGTTAACATATAAATCATTAATTGAATCTCATATCAGATACGCAATAGAAGTTTATGGACTTGCGTATCAGACTATATTGCGGCCAATCTACATTTTGCAAAAACGTGCGTTACGTGTAATTCTTTCCTTACATTTTAATGACAGCGTCACGTTCGCGTTTAATGCATTGTCTTTGTTTGATGTATATAAGTTGGCAGAGCAAAGATTGTGCGTTTTGATGTTTAAGATATTTCATGGCATGAACATTCAGCACGTGCAGGTTTCTTTATATACCTCACCCTATTTATTGCGAAAAGATCCATATACCCTTACTGTTCCCACTCCAAGAACAAACTATTTGTTGTACTCTATTGCTTGCCAGGGGCCAAAAGTATGGAATTCCTTACCTTACGACATACGGGCTTCCACAAATTTAAGTGAATTTAGTAGACGTCTGGAAGCACACTTGTGCGCCTTATCATAGGCACCGATTACATTATTTTGTTACTTTGCATATCGCGATACAGTCGGCATGCTGCTTTTACACCTCATTCGTATAGCCGCTTCCTTATCAATTCTGTTGTAACTTAGTTAATTGTTCTTTGTTGTTTAAGAAATATTATAAGTGACCTTGACTGTAGATGCTCCACACGACCAATGTTACTGTGCTGGAACAAGTGCTTGTAAAAGGTGTGCGTGTAAACGGCGTGTAGCTGTTACCTTATCTATTCTGTTGTGACGCAAAAGTTAATTGTCTTTTTTTTTGTTTTTTTGTTTAAGAAATATTATCCATGTGTCCTTGACTGTACATGCTCCACATGACCATTGCTACTGTGCTAGAACAAGTGTTTGTAAACGGGACTGCATTACAGGGTCAACCTCGCAGTCCCCATTGCATCATATGTGTATTGTGCATTGCTAAAAATAAATAAACTGAAACTAAACTGAAACTGAAACTGTTACATGGGCGTGCACAACATTGACATATACTATATCAGCGTCTCCAATGTACCTGCGCTTCTAATATCCACGATTGCGCTGCATCAAATATAGGGCATCAGCATCCTGCTGTGGACATGGGACGTGTCCAGACACATACACATCGGGAAATGAAGTTGTCCTTATATCACGTCAGGCTATCGTGAAGTTATACATACACAGATATATGAATCAAGTACAATTCTGGCTTTCGTGCCAAATAAATGCCGCGCGCAGTGAAGACAGTGACTGGTTATGAATATTGATGTTTTGTCTCAGATAATGGTTTAATGTGCATGGAAGCGTATAAGAAAGCGACTGATGACCAAACGATTTCAAAACGTGCACGCACTCCGACTGCTGCCAAATTTGGAGTCTCCCAGAAATTCCAAGTCGGAACAGAAACACACACAACACGAGCACTCCATTGCCTCATCACCGCCCCTGTATCGCAAGGGGACGCTAATTGGACTAATTTAGCCACCCGGTAGGTGGCATAAGTGGTGACGCTGCTTAGCACCAGGGGGAGTTTTCATCACCCCCCCCCCGTCACTGCTATGTTTCTTTGTATTCTATTTTCCTCTCTTTTCGCGAGACTCCTGACGTAAGTTGGCTATTGTTGCCAGGCCAGTGCGGTGTTGATGACGCGCGAAATTGAAACCAGTTTGCACCCCGCTGCAACTCTCTTCTTTTGATGCGGGTCCCGTGCAAATCTGGTTACAGCGCCATGATGCCACTTGGTCCGCGCGCTATTTGCATTGCCGATGACGTGTTAAGAGGGTTGCCAGACGTTCGCATGGGTGCCAGATGAAAATAGCGGTGTCTTTTGAAGGTACAATGACCACCGCTCGCTTTGAGGCTACATGATACACCAAAGTAGTTCCCTGTGTACCTGAGAGAGCTGTCTGATACAGGGCCCACTCAGTAACTGGCGCGTTTTTGTTTTCTTTTTTTAGCGCAAATTGATTGAGCACATTGTTTGTAACTGTGTCGAGAATATAACTGGTATTATGACAGTTGGAGATGGCTCAAAGTGCGGGCTAGCAAGCGATATGACGATAAAAGCCCGTGATCAAATAGAAGGCGACACGACAAATTTACTGTTAGCTTTTTCGTTCCCGTTTTATGCGAGTTGTTGTTGTTCATCATTATGACAACCTTTCAACGTCATGACAGCAAAGGGAATGTCGGCACTGTTCCACGTGAAGTCTGCCCAGGACGCATACTAACCCCCCTGTCCACCACCCCTTAATGCTGTACTCTATCCATCTGTCCACGTCTCTAAGCCACTCATGACCCCAGTTGCTTCGCGACGCTAACACTGAATTTTTTATTTAAAAAAAGCAACGGTGTTGGTGTTTCTGAAATTCACGGACCTCACCGGTGTTAATCCCGTGACTGTATAGTGAATGCGACGTCAAGAAAGAGGATGACGTCAAGGGGAATAAAACGTGAAGCGATATACATATTAGAAACAGCGGCGTCAACGCAACGGGGCCACGCGATGGTCCCAACTAAACCGTATACAAACAGGAACGATAACATCTAATAAAAGCAATAATAAGCTATACAGTAATAGAGACAACGGTTTTAATTGCGAAGAAATCTAGGACCGATCCCGTTCAACCTTCACGACTCCAACACGAACATTTATTGAGTGAGGGGTGTGTCGCATTCCGGTTTATCAGCAACAAAAACTGAAAGCATTTCCCTCGAAATCTCGTCACCATACGTAGCCGCTGCTCCAGCCGTTCCACCGTACGGACACCAGAAAGAGATATGGAAGGACAGATAACACGCCCTGCGTTCCTATATCAATGCTCGAATCTTGTGGCGGAATACTTCCCACATTTGTTGGCGTTTGACAAATGGCGCAAAGTGATGGGAAGAAAAAAAAAGGAAAAAAAAAAGGCAGACAAGGGTCGCCCATTCAATCCCACGTAAAGAGAAATTCTATATGCAGAAAACATGACAAGTGCTATATAGTTGTGGTCCGTGTTGATCGCATTCATCGTTTTGGGTGATTGCTTAGAGATAGATTTTTCGCAGCTGGGTCTCCTGTTTCGTGCCATGTTCAGTTCCTGTTGGGTCGTCCGTTATTGATGTTACGTATCGCAATGAGTAAATAAATAATGATGATGATGCGAACATGGATATGCGTTTGAGAACCCCCTATACCAACGGCGGTGGCTGAGTGGAGATAGCACCCGCTCGTTGTTGGTGTAGCTCCCCAGGGTCATGATGAAGGCTGGAAGGTGGTGTGTTAGAATCTTTACGATAGCTGTGGTGTGGAGATTAGCGTCAACTGCCTGCGTGGTTCGTTAATTTCTGTTCTCTTTTTTTTTTAAATTCCGCGTTGGCGCCGCGAAGCAACTGTGGCCATGAGTGTGGCGTACAGACGGTGACAGATGGAGAGAGGACAACAGGAAGGAGTGGGGGACAGCGGGGGTTATGACGCGTCCTGGGCTGACTTCAAGGGGAACTGTCCCGACATTCGTCTGGAAAATCTGCCGGAAAAAACCCGAGACAGCACAGTGGGTGGCAGGATTCGAACCTGCGTCACCTCCCAGTCTCGATGTGGAAATAATTTCCGGTTCTTTTATGCGTCTATATCTTGTAGCATACGAACTCAAGCTGATGGTATCTACACATCAACGAGAATTTTCCCTTTCCATTCATGGTAACATTCGTCTCCGGCCAGCGGTGCCCTATTTTAGGAGCAATATAGTAATAACGCATTGATAATTCAATAATAGGGTAACAAGATTTTCATAAATTTCTTCTAGTTTGGAGCTTAGTATTTTTGTAGAGAACTCGACGTACAACTTGAACGCTATAGTTCTCTGAAGTAACCCGGAAAAGTAACTTTAGGTTTTCGTTTGAGGTAGTTTTCCTCGCCATAATCGGTACTTAAAAACAACAGCCCCCACTGCAGAAATAACTCCTTTTCTGCGTGGGATAAAAAATATTAAAGAAAAAAAAAACGGGGCGTGCATGAATGGCCCGCAAAGTATATGACGATATACGGTAGCATAGAATAAAGTGGCAGAAGACGGCAGTGTTGCCCGTTCAAAGCGCGAATCCGATAGGCACGGTAGCAGACGCAACAAAGATAACATCTTACGTAATGGCATTTTACTTTCGTCTGCGCGCGATTTCGTTTCACCCACGCCGCGCCGCTCTTTTTGCTTTTCTATTTCGTTGCGTGCCTCCTTTTCTTTTCTTGTTATACGCTGCCTGGTCCGGTGAGAGATTCTCTTATTTGTTTATGGCAGCTGCCTTTCCAGAAACCACATTTTGTGCTTGCTCCCTCCAACTTCGTTTCCGCTTCCGGCATGCCTCCCCGCTCTTTTGTCGTCTGCGAGGAGTCATTCGTTAGTTTCGGTTTCGTTTTTGTGGGGTGTACCGCGTATTTGTGGGTTCTTGATCAGCTCGTTTTCTTATTTCCTCCCCATCTCATCGCACCTCGCACGTTTTGGATATCCTCTTTTTTGTGCTATTTTTTGCTTCTATATGTGCACTATCTCTGCGCGTTATGATGGTCGTCGCCTTTTTATGTTTTTTTTTTTATTTTAGGGTGGGCGCTTTTATTACATAAACCTCGTTCCGTGCATTTCCGTTTCCCATTTTTCCACATTTCCCGTCTTTTTAACGCCAATGTTTCTTTCATTTTTGTGTTTCGTTTCACACCACGTACGTTTTTTTATCGCGGTCACCTGTAACAGGAAAGGTTAGGACATAACGAAAGAAAAAAAAACAGATGTTACTGAAAAAAAAAACGAAAAGAAAAAATACACGAGAGAGAGAAAAAAAATCAATTAGCTCACACAAAGAGTTTTTCGCGCGCCAGGTTGCCGGGCTGCATTCCACGAACAAACGCCGACTCATTCCTAATTAATCACGCTGCTCTATGACCGATGAGGTTTGGGAAACGGTGTTGATTCCTCGTTCTCAGTGACCGTATTTGGTATACAAGGAAGAATGAGCACGTTTGTGCGAGCGAGGCTGGGTGTTGTTGTTTCCAAGGGCTGGCGCGCCGTTAACGATAGGAGACAAGCCGAAGTTTTCCAGCGCAGTGGCCCGGCGGATACGTCATCTGCTCGTTGGCGCTATAGCTTCGAGGTCGTATTGAAGACAGGAAGCTGCTCTATCCGTATCCGACCACTGACTGTGTATGCTGCTCGATGTTTTCCTCGGTGAAATCCGAAAAAAAAAAAGTTCCACAGCGGATGTCACAACTATTTCCCTCGAAGTTGACCCAGGACGCACAGAAATCATCCTATATACGTGATGCCTTCCATCTCCTTTCCGCTGTTCTCCCTCCACCTAAGACCGGTGCTACACTCTAAGAAAAAAAGGTTGAAAACGGGTAGAAGCGCAACAGTTCTCCCCGACCTATTTTCCCTCTACCGACTGCAGGTTGAAGTTGTGCTGTTTCTGCCCTTTTGCTCAACTCTCTCCCCCTAGCGGTAGAACCACTGTGGCAATCTTGTCACTATTAGGGTTCAAGTGACTCTTTTTTCTTTTTGTGTGTTTCGTAGCAGGGTCACTAATGGAAGTGTAAATGGAGTCACTCAAGCGACGAGAATAGTTGAGGGTTACTAATCCTGCGCACAAAGGCGTTTGGTCCAGCTTCGAGGTCACTGTTCAAGAGATTAGCCAGAGCGACCAAACACAATAAATAAAACAAACTACACAAATAAAACAAACTACACAAATAAAACAAACTGCACTTAAAAAAAGAAGAAAAAAAACTCATCAGGGCCTTATCCCAACATATATAGAATCCGCCCTCCACTATACTTCTGGTAAAACTATATAGAACGCAAAACGAACGTTCTGCCTGCATGTATCACACACACGGAGATTAACCTGCAAGAAAGCTAACAACCCGTGGCGCCCCCTCCCCCCTTTTTCAGAGTCCGCGTGTATAGAAGCAGTAGGGCAAGTCTGATGGTGAAGTCGGACGGCGAGAATGGCGTCTGGACCCGCTTATTAAAGGACATGGCCAACAGAAAGAAACTGCAACGAGCAATAATTGGCACGCATGGAACTACCTGGACGGTTATTGCGCACGTCCACCGGGGTTGGGCACAGCGGGGGAAAAAAAAAGAAAAAAAAAGAGCGCAAATAATTGGCAGAATTTTTCGCCACTCTCTCCGCTCGTTTCTAAGTACGTTCTCTGCTCTGTCTTTTTGCGCGGTATTTATATTCAGGTAGTTGCGCTCGTGGCGCGCCAATCCCTTCTGCGAGTCAACGGAGAGATGGATTCGCGTGTGCTGGAATCCCTGCTTGATGGCGATGGTCATTTGGTTGGTGGGGAGTGAAACTTATTGCCGCCTATAATCTCAGCAGGCAGACATTACTCCTTTTTTTTTCCACTAAACGGCTTCACCACCACCGCCGTGACCATTTGGTAATTTTTACCCGCTGGTCGGCTTGCGAGTGTTACACTCTAAGAAAAAAAAAAAATAGGTACGATTTTCTACCCATTTCGGTATAGAGCTGCATTGCAACCACATTTCTACTCCAACCAATTTTACCTTTTGGGTATAACTGCAGAGCAGAATCTGTCGTTCTACCAGCTTAGGTAGGAAATTCTACCATTTTCTCTTAGAGCAAACGTGAGAGAGAGAGAAGCGAGGGAAAGGGACGCTTATACCCGCGGGAGAGAATTCGCGTGTGCCTTGGCACGAAATGGTGGAAGTATATACCGTCCCGCTGCAACTTTGGGTACCTTTTTTTTTCTTAGAGTGTACCTTATTGTGCACGGCAAACATACAGTCGTTGCACAAAGGACCGGAATAAGTGTGATATGGGCCGTTATATTCCATCTGCCATGCAGAAAGCTACTGGAAGGTTGAGGACGGTCGTCGAAAAATCAGCGGGTGCAGGTGGCGCGAAATCTCCTGTCACTTGCGCTACCATTATTACACTATACGCCTACATGCGTGGGTTCGATTCCCTTTCCGTACACCGGCACTGGCTGATTTTTCTCGTCAACTGCTGCCTTTGAAAAATCATTGTAATTTGGGCATTTGTGGGGCTTTTATGTGCTGTGCTTGTCTAAATGGTTGCCTCTGGTGATAATAATGATTGCTGTCTGTCGCGCAATAGCGACCGATTCGGCCTCTGCAGTTTACATTTTCCGGCTGACTTTCTATATAGTCGGATATCGGCCTTGTTGCTCATGAAGTCGGCCTGAGGTGCACACTAACCTTCCCCACTCCTTCCTGCTATCACCTCTTTATCTGTCCACGTCTGACCGTTTACTCGGGGCAACAGTCGCTTCGCGGTGTGAACGAGGAATAAAAAAAAGGTGCCTTGGCGAGAAGGTTGTTAAGATAACGTCCACCTGCCCAAGCATTAGTGAACGTAAGGGATATATAGCGTGGTGGTTCTGCTCAAAGCGCGAAGCTCTCTTTATGTTTTGCGCACGTGCAGAATCACCAACGCTATCCCTTACGTATACGCTAAGGCGATAACGTATATATATATAGCGTGTCATATCATCCGTCGTTCAACATCCACTCATCTATCCACATCATCCGCATTGCCATCAACACGCCTAATCGTATCGCTCACCGTGACAAATGTCAAACCAAACAAAAAAGAACTCCTCCATGTTCCTTACGAATCAAACCCAATCTCTTCTTTAGATATCAATTTCCTTTTTTTGCTTCAAGAAGACGACCTTTTAACGCCTCTTTAATAAAAGGTGTTACATTGTTGTGCGCCCAGATCATGCCGATTTAATAATTCTGCTAAAACGTATCTATCTTCACTCCATTGAAACGTCTCCGTTAATATCGACCTAAGCCTTCTGTGAATGCAGTCGGGATCACTCGAAAATACCGGCACGGACGACGTGTGTCACGCTCAGAAAAGTCCTCCTTTCCCGGTAAACGAAAATCAATAGCAACTCACCTCCTACCTTTTTTTTTTTTTTTTTGCTCCGACCAAGGAAAGAGATCCAAATAATGCTCCTTCGCCATAGGCGCCCGGGGCCATCCTCGCAAGCCACGCCTTTAGGATACGACGCGTCGTCATGGCAACGGGATCCGCGGTATCCCTGCCAACGTACGCGCGACAGTACGTTGCTGTTGGCAACCAGCGCCTTTCTGCAAAGGCCTCGTAGGACAGGTGATGGAAAAACGGTGAAAAACGATGTGCAACACACGTAGCAAGTTTATAGTTTGCGTGGGCGTCGCTTCGGGGCTTCATAATTCCAAGTTTTCGCGCCGCGAGACAGCTATATGACCGTATGACGTTAATTGTCGCCCCAATCTGGAGACGTCTGCGGCGCGGCCAGGTTCGCACCCGCAACCTATAGCTGTCATTTGATGGACAACACTTCCACCTAATGCACCGACGCCAGTGATGCAATCTGTGACACACACATTGAACAACTTTCTAATTTATTGCCCGTGTTTCGTAGAGTCTTTCGTAAGAAATGCGTTATTGCTATTATTTGGTGAATCCATATAGATTTGACACGCCTTGTTACGTCCCAGGAGCCTTCTTTATTAAACCCACGCAATTCGTACTAAAGTCATGCAATTCCCACGAATGGAAGCTGACATCCGCAAAGCTGACATCCCCAAGATTCTTACTGATTCGGATATAGATATATTCACTGCGGTATGCGGATGGATGCAGATTTCAACATACCGGATCATTTCGCACTGAGTATCGACATGAAGTTGCTAGAGTCATTGGACGGGTTCGTGCCCTCGACCACGGTATCCTCACTCTCTGCATAGCAAAAATGAGTGTTGATAATAAAGGACCGAAAGATCAGTGTTTCTGCACGTGAAATGTTCGTATGATGTCCTGTATGCACAGGACAGGATGTTTTGTGCGCACAGGCAATTAAGTGTCCAGCAACACAAAAAGCAGTTGACGTAAAATAGGATTTCGTCTCTGCAACATGCACTTGCACAGTTGCAACATAGTACATCATCTGCACATTGCGTCCTTTCCTTTTGGGGGATCATGTGAATGCTGTGTAGAAGGTCGAAAGCGGACATGAACTAAGAACTAAGTCATTGTCACGTGATCTGCCCATGCATCGGTGAGCAAAACAAACACGCGTGCTCGTATACGCAGGAACACGCGAATAGTTCCAAGGGTGGCCGCCACCCAGCACTGTGACGCTTCGGTCGCTGCAATGTTTGCATAACACGGCGAGACCCTTCAGCATTGTACAGTGTTAGCTGCAGTACCTACACAGGTGCTGTTTACCCGTTCATTCCATGGATGTATCTCACGAACCGAGCTGAATATCAATGCAGCTATACAGTCTCTGCTCTACAGCATAAACATTCACCCGCTATGTACAACACGACAGCGCAATTCATGATTTTGCACCGCGCACAGTCTGCGCTATATACAAGAAAAGAGGAAAAAGAAACACCCCTGCGCGTCACATCAGGCTTAGAACCTGACCCCCCTCGCTCAGTGTTGTTTGCAGTGCAAAAACGATGCTGACTGAACATACTATGTAACCAGACGTAAGCACACAAAGTATCCTCCTTCATGCCTCGCAAGGCGGAAGTACGCGTGACCTTAACCTCAGTTGCATCGACCAAAGCGGAACATAGAAAAGCACTCGTGCAGTGTCGTTTGTGCAGTTGTTATCGCAGCGCGAGATCGACGCTTCTGAAACCGTATTACGGTTGTGGTCTTCGAGTCATATCTGGTGGGTTTCTCTCGAATATTTAATATGCAGCGCGTAACGCGGATATGCCCATTAAGCTGCGTTCCAGTCGCTATATACGGAGGTCTTTTATACTATATGGAATACGGACATGCATTGCACTATAGTATAAGAGTATAGAGGTCGACTAAACAGTAAGAGGCCGCATGGTTGATCCATATGCATTACGTTTGTTAGCATTTTTTTTTTAATTTCTTTTTGTACCTGGTCGAGGATAACTGTATTTTTGGTGGAGAGGTATACAAGTCGCTCGACACGTCGTGCTGCGGGAGGAACGTTAAGCATTGTTGCGTAGTGACACGCCTGTTTTCCAGGACCCAATGACCAAGCCCGTTTAATCATAAAAAAACAGCGTAATTCGCTTTTAAAGAAACTGCAACAATGAGTTCAGTGGCGACATCACGTTGCACGCCACCCTCGTGTCCTTTTCTTCGCTGTCCTCTTTGCCTCCTTGGCCCAGGCAAACGACGACGGCGGTACATACATAACAACACGAGGGGCCACGTGCCGATTTTCGGTCAACTTTATAAAAAAAATCGGATGAAAAAAAAATTACGACTGTATCGAAATGGGGCAATTGGTATCCGTATACATGGTAGCTGTAGCAGATCAGTCAGAAGAAAAGAGAGACATAATCACAGTATCTACTTATACCCCTGTCACATGGGCAGTCTTCAATGATCATTGAAACAAATGACCATTGAAAATGCGTGTAGTGACACCAAGTGTGTGACGTGTCAACTTCCCAAAGAGTATTTTATTCAACGTTCCCCTACAGGTTGACAACGTTACGCGCTAGGTGGCGCTACACGCACTTTCAATGACGATTGGTTTCAATGACCATTGAAGACTGCCCGTGTGACAGGGGTATAACTCGCAACTATAATCGGAAGTTAATTGAAGGAACGCAAAATTACGTATCACGAGGAAACCAGCTCCCGTGGTATATAGTGGTTAGGATGCTCGCTTTCCACGCACAGACTGGGAGGGGACACGGGTTCGAATCCTGTCACCGGCTGTACCTCACTCGTAGCTACAGTTGCTTCGCGGCGCTAATACCCCCCCCCCCCCAATAATAGGAAAAACATATCACAAAAAGGATAGCCCTTGAAGAACTACACAAATGTATGCCCGCACTCTCGACGCCAATGCGCAAGCACATAATCAAGTATACAATAATTAATCCACTGACCGAGTGTTGCTCAAAGCCACACGCTTGCTTCCTTGATATATATATATATATATATATTATATTGATTTGATATATTATATTTGATATATATATTGATATATATATTTACAGGCTTTGACCTCGCAATCCAGTTGGTATTTTGTCTATACATTGTTATTGTGCATAAATAAAATCTGAATCTGAATATAGGGCTAAGTAAAGTCAGTAAAGTTACGAGGCTCGATACTTTTTGTTTTGCCGTTTTGTTTCATTTTTCTTTTTCCTTTCATTTCTTTTGTGGGAGTATAGCAGAATTCGTCAGGTGACGAATTCGATACATTCAATATCTTCCGTGTTTTTTTTTTTTTTTTTTTTTGTTTATATAATCAAACTCAACTTGTTTTGCCGTCACGGTGTTGATCGTTCCAAGCTCGCGAGTATACGATATTTATCGCACGATTAGACTTTTCGTAAGGCGGCTTATCGAGCTCGTGTTCGCAACATGGAAGCAATATTGCATCTTCAGTGTTCATTTTCGATATTTCAACTCCAAATGTTCAAATGTGTTTCGCAGGGCGTGTTTGGCATCATTTGTATCGGGGTTATGTTTTTTTTTTTACGTCTAGGTTTTTTTTTTAATTCGGTGTTAGAGCCGCGAAGCAACTGTGGCTATGAGCGACGTACAGATATGAACAGATGGAGAGAGGACAGCAGGAAGGAGTGGGAGACAGGGGGGATTAGTACGCGCCCTGTGCCTACTTCAGGGGGAACTGTGCCAACATTTGTCTGGAAAGTCTTCTGAAAACCCAGGAAAAAAAACCTCAGACAGCACAGCCGGTGGTAGGATTCGAACCCACTACCTCCGAGTCTACACCACCAACGAGCAGGACGCCTTAACCCACTCGGCCGTGCCGCTGGTCCGCGGTTATGTACAGAGCTTCTTTTTTGGCGTATTTACTTTGGCTCGTATACTGAGACCGGAAGCAAAGTAGATGGCGCGCATTTATTAAAACACTACATCACCATCACCACGTTCACTTGACCGTTTACGCAGCACGGGGCCTAACATACACGTCAAGAGCTCGAGCATCCGAGCGTCTAAAACAAATAATGCATGCAATGTTTTCTTTTCCATAAACTTACACGTCCGCGCACCTGCCAGAAGTGCAACCGAAAGGGTTATGAAGTAATTTGGTCTCAGGTAGACGGAGCCACCATCGAGGGATTACCAGCCCCTCTCATCTATCATGAAGGCAACGGGGGAGTAAAAAGGTTCTCCATCAACGCATGTAGGAATCCAAGCGGGGGCGCTGGGGAGGGTGACGTGGGGGTTGATGTCGTGATTCGCTTTAACTGATTGGTGGAGAAGCCCCGTAGAAGTGTACATCACAAAGGTAAATGGAGTAAGGTGATCGCTGAGTACAATACCTATTATGTTGGCCCGTTTTGTTGTAGAGCGTATGGAGAAGAAGAAGAAGAAAACGCGCATGGATCCGCAAGAGGGCAGTTCCAAAGCTAAAAAATTGCTGCTCTTGAATCCTCATTGTGCTTGAGGTCACATTGCAAAAAAGAAAAAAAAATCACTAAACCTTGCTGACAGGATTTTTTAATTCTCTTTCGTGTGACGTCGATCACCACATAGCAGTTTCCACTCTTTGATCTGCGAAGCTTCAGAACTATACAGATCCAAATCAAAAGTGTGTTATTTGTCCTCGATTATTTATTATACATTCTCTAGCGGTCAGCTGGATAGTGGTGACCAGTACGTCTCCAGAGGGTGTGTGCTATCGCGCTATTGCTTCAGTATTTCCCAAACTTCGCCGCCCCGCGGCCCATAAAATATAGACGCCCCCCCCCCCCCCCCCCCTCGGTTTCCCTCGTGGCGATAACGCCAAAACGATACGCTGACATTTTGTTGGAGCGACATTCTGAGCGAGTTCTCTGGGCCAAAAAACATCTTGCACAACAGCAGGTACACTTGTGCTTTCTCTCTCCAGAGATGATGTTTTTTTTTCCTCTAATTTGTGGGCCGCTTGGCGTGCCCAATCGAGACTTGTCGCGATCCCCCTGGAGGTCGTGACCCACAGTTTGGGAATCACTGGCTTACGTCATTCCACAGTTAAACGTGATTCGTCTTTCTGTTCTATCGCCAGAACTAATACGACCGATATTGACATGTCCTTTGAATCGCGCTACGAAGAACGAACGATAACGCAAAGCGCGTTATCAGCGATCATATACTAGTATTGGCGACTGCTTAATTAGGGCACCGTAAACTTTATTTTAATGATGCTGATGATGATGACGATCGGCGTGTGAGGGCACCATAGTCGATAGTATCGTTAACGAGAGTGAATACATTGTCACCATGACGAAGGTCCTCTCCCTGGTTTTCTTCTAAATAATCAATCAATCAATCCTCTTCATTCGATCCTTTCTCCTTTTGCTGAAGACATGACCTTCCTCTGTATGCAGTGCCCTTCCTGAGAACAACACAACCGACAGTTTTTCCTAGACTCTTCCTTTGTTGTATTTATTATATTTTTATTCGCGTACTTATTATTTATTTTTCACTCATGCGCCTGTTGCGCGTTCTGCAAAGGTCTGTCCCCCAAATTGCCGCCCAGTTCCTGCTTCTCCTTCTCATTCTTTTCCTCAATTCTCCGATTGATCAAAACCCCAACGTGTTGATAGCTTTCATCGATCATCCAACTAAAAAATATCGAAGTAACGCGCATTTAAAGTATGCAACTTCCGCAATACTAATTCGCATCGATGTATATACTGCGTCTGTATGCGAGACTGCGTGGGGTTTGGTCTGAGAACCTCCGTGCGACGTTAATTGGAGTGCCTACATGGCCAGCGTGGGTGTCTTCTGCTTGCCTTTACAAAAACCATGTTCGGCGAAAAGGAAGGAGACCTGGCCGATGAATTGTGAAACGTGTTTACTGGACCTCTACGTGCTCCGTATATGTCTTCGGTCGTTCAGATCAATAGTTAACAGTATATGTATTTCATGCGCGTATATATGACATATCAAGGGGGCCTATAGACAGGGCGGTGCTTCGGGGTCTTCAAGTCCTCCTGAAATGTAGTCGACCAGGAGTAAGATTTTGCGCTATTTATTCGCGGTTCGCTCATAGGAATTCGCTCAAGTGCTCAGCAAAATGGACCACCACTGGCTTGGGATAACCTTATTGCCATCAACAAGTCACAGCGCGTTGCCCACGCGTTGACATTGGTCAGTCTGTTGTTTTACGTCGCAACCTCTCCTCCCCCGCTGCCGTCCCATCTCCCTCCCCCCCCCCCCCCCGATGAAAAATTCCTCTCACAAAAGAAGTCAATGAGCAGAAAAGGGTCGCGTCCCTATACACGACATCCCTCCCCCATGCATGCTGCCCCAGCAATCAAACTCGCAGCAACAATATTTCAAAGACGCAGCAGCAAACAGTAGCCACTTAGACAGGAATCCCAGTCGCCCCGCTTGGACGACTCTCGGAAAGGGTAGAACCCCCCTCTCCAGATCGTCCCATCGGCATGCGCCCCACCCTACTACGAATCAACCAGGAAAGATTAACAGAAATTAGAGGTACCGAGCGAGAAGACACACGGGTGAGGAGAACAACGCCCCGCAGGCCGACCAAGTTGAAGGTCCCCTTTCCATCTTGGCCAGCGAACACAAGCGGGACGATTTTCCTAGTTCGGTTTCGGCAAGGGGTGGTGACGGAACCGCCTGACGCTGCAGCTTGTTTTGTTTTTTTGGAGTCATGCTGTCCCGACGACATTAGTCTTGTTGTATGTGGGGAGCTCCTGGATACTGGTGTCGTGATTCGGAAAGTGTGTTGTGCTCTGTCGATGGTGTTGAGGAGATTTGAAGAAACGAACGCCTGCTGCGAGGAGTGCTTGTATAGTTGTGCGCGGTGGTGGTGGTAGCTGTGGAAGACGTGTTCCTCCGTGTAGAACCTGAAGAAGAAGGTGGAGTTGATGGGCAAAAGGAACTGCAGTTAAGAGCGGTTCGTATACGGGTGCATCGAGAAACTGGAAGAGAGATCAAAGTGCACGGTAGATCGCAGAAGACAACCGCGTAAGACATGGCTTCCAGGACGGAAGATCTGAACACGTGACGAAAAAACGCCTCGTATTTCCGATTAAGGATAACCACTTCAGCGATCACTCTCGCACGTGAACAACACGTCACGTGATTCAATTTTGAGACGCACCGTTCTTCGTTATAGAGTCTTCAGTAGCGCGCTGGGAGCGCCAATCCTGAACTCCGTGTCAAGAAACAAGGCTGTGGCCCACTACAACTCTCCACCCGCCGCACGACTTTCATCGAGGCTTCTGTCATACTACTTGCTAGGGCGTCACTAGGAGCACGGTTTCTCACGGTCTTGCACACGCGGTCCGTCATCACGTGACAGGTAGACGTTTCGGCTTCAAGCATGATACCTTTCCGTCGGCGGAGGTGACACCAAGTGGTCGGCTGGGTCGTTCTTCGTCGTGCTCTTACACCATCTGACGCACGCTCAAAATATTGTGATCACGTGATCGTATATGCTGGTGCTAACCCAGGACGCCGACGACATGGTAAGTCATGTGGTTCACTTTATCCATATAGCAGACGAACATCAGAAACAGGTGGACGTAGCTCTGAAATATGCTTTTCTTCTGGTTTTGCTCAATAGCTATAGGATTCTTTACAAGTCCATCAGTTTTAAAATTCATCGAATGTACTTGTAGTCGAGACATCGCTGTGTCCAACGATACCCGGCTATGGACGCCTTCGGCTTATAGGACTCGTAGTATTTCAAGAATAATTGCAAGTCCCCGCCAAGGACTTGCTTGTTTAATTATATACTATACAATGTGTGCGAGGTTTATAGCATACAGCAAGATGTAACACATAGCGAGGCTCGAAATATACATTACTAAGATGCAGCTCAGCTGATGATGCAGCACTCGTATTCGTCTCCTTTTTGAGAAAGAATACATCGGTGCATGTTGTGCATGCACAACATAATATGCATCCTCTTTTAATCTGCAAAGAGGCACTATAGTGCAAAGTGTGTACAAAGCGTACAGGACGTATATTTCACTGTTAAGGTTTAATCGCGATATCGTTTTTCTCTGAGGGGATTAGTTGGAATTAAGCCGATCGGTAATTTATGTCCTCGCTTCCTCCAAGTTAGGTGGTCCAAGTCTTGCGTGAGGACGGCGTTAGCGAGATGTATTTTCCAACGCGCATTACAGAAGTCTTTGAAGGATTTCAACTTCGTGAGACCACTGATCAGATGGAGGCTCTGTATATGGAGGTAATTAATATAAAAGTGACAAAATACAACTGGAGCTCCCTCATTCAGAATTCAGCTGCCCAGAAATATCTTTGTGCTCCTGCGAGCCATGAAACAATGTGACAACGGCGACGTTTTCAAGAGTTTTTACGTGGATTTTTCGCGTTTTAGTGAAGTTTTCGGGATTTTTTTCGCGCGGCGAAAAATGGTTCGCAGGAACTGGCTAAAAGGTTTGAAATGGAGTCACAGTGCGCGTTTTAAGCTCATATCACCTCAGGGGCGGATCAGGAAGCCACTCCAAGGTGGGCGTACATGAATCTGAATTTCTGCCTCGTATATAGTATCCAGACTGTATGACGAAGCCACGTGGGGAATAAATAAATCTGAATAAATAATTTTGAATAAATTATGAATAATAAAATTTTGAATAAATTTGTGCGAACAGGGTACTGAGTAATGATGCATCAATGCAGCATTTGCATGTTGGTACCTCCGTTCTGGGCAGATTTCGGGTAATGCGTATACTATAGATCGAAAACAGTGCTCACTTTCAGTATTCAACGTCGTAATCGTAATCTTTATTTAGTCAATATTCCAAAATGTACAGAAAGCGGGACTGTGAGGGAAAGCCCTGTAGTACAGTCCCAACACAGTTCAAGAATTAACAGCTAAAAGATACAGTTTAGTTGTGATTAAGATATTGTTAAATCGATATAAGATTTTAAAAAACAGTACTTGGGGAGTTACCCGACAACTATACTACACTTATAAGTTACTAAAGAACACAAACGTGTTACGCGCCATATGAAGGGATGTGTTCATGGGTGTGCCGGAACTGAACGATACTGTGGCACGCGAAAATAATATTGCGCTAGACACACACACAAGAAAAGCATTTGGTAGACTCAGTTCGATTGATTTCCGTTTTATAGCGCTACAAACAAAAACTGGTTAAGTTGGTGATAAACGATAATGTTATGAGTAGCAATGCAACGCTTGGTTTAATAATACGTACTTACTAAACTTCTTATGCATAATAGCAAGAAAATGCGATTCGCAATTATGACTGTCATCCTTCGGTACAATGGTAAACAAAGTTTTCTTTAGTAATTTACTTTAAGCTTACCAGATAGCGTATGATCCTACATTAATACTTCGATATACAACTTGTCCTAAATCTCAGTGATTAACACATTCATAAGGTCATACATTAATGTATGGCTAGCTTTTCTGATAATCACATTGTACAGCATTCAACTTCAGGTCTGCATACAAATTACAACGATGAACATTGCAAGACAGTTCACAGAAAACAATAATGAATATAATAATAATAATGAAACCCGCGGGTACATTCAACTCTGTCACCATCTGACTGCCGGGGATTGATGATCGTGGTATAGCGGGCACCAATATAATGGAACCAGTAGTGGGTACTTGTAACTGATTGTAACTGGTCTAGTAACTAAAGCTTTTACCACCTCTGGTGAAAGTAACTGTAAAATATAACTGTAACTGAGTGACTCAGGTATGTGGGATATTTTCCTACACAACGGTTCCCAAACGTCGCTTTGTTACTTGTGTGTCCTTTATTAACGCTTTTAACATGAGGATGACATGGAAACAATTACAAATGACTGTTTTTTTTTTTTTTCCAAAAGTTGCTTTGTCGTTCTTTAGAACGGTGTACGAGGAAGCTCCTGTCGAATGGCGTTTTAGCGTGGAAAGGGATGTGTTTGGACGATGAATAGTTACTGGCAATAACTTCGAAACGCAGCTATACACTGATTAAATCATCGCGAGCACGTGATATGATTGCTATAGGACAATACAAGCGCTAAAATGAAGTTGTTGAGCGTTATCTTATACACGGCTTTCGTTGGCGAAAAGGTAACTGTAAAGTAACTGAGCTACCTAAACTCGCTAACCGTCATACAATTACGCCTCGGGAAAAAAAAAGTAACTTTAATTGGAACAAATTTACTATTTCCGCGAGCCAACTGTATATGCTGTGACTGATAGCTACTTCCTCGAAGAAACTCACTCAAGGCTGGAAGGAACTAACCCCTGCTTTCTTTTTTTCCTTTCTTTTTTAAAATCTTATACATTCATCTATCACGAACGCTATACCTGAGCTAGGTATATACAGACGAGTGTTGCAACTGTCTTCGCTAGTGTTCAACGCTTTGATTTTATGATCTCTTTAAAATGCCCCCTTATCTCTTCAAGAATCGATGTTCACCGTCTCAGTTTGACGGAGTTCATTTCTTATTCCGTAAACGGAGGAGTTGTTTGGCAGAAATTTACGTCTTCTGGAATGCGGGACCCCCGACTGATAAGGTGCACGACAGAGATAAGGTGTCAGCTTAGCGGGCGTGATAAATAAGCGCCCCATAATGTGCCAACAGTATACGGGTCCACTGGCACTGCCTGGCGGTGAGTCTCTGACATGGACTGTATATATATACATCGATAAATTGTAAAAGAAAAAAGAAGGAAAGAAGATACTCGTAGTGGATTCTCTAGATTTTAAAGAATTCCGTTGCCAATTCGATGCGATCCCGTATGGAGTTAAGCCGGTAGACATGCTTCCCCAATATTTCCTGTTTTACGAAAAAGAGAGAGAGAGCCCCTGTGGGCCCTGGTTACCCGAAGCCAGTGCATGTCTACCCGGGTTATCTCACATGGAAATAACACACATCACACACACATGAAGTAAGACGGAACACGGAACAACGCGAGGATAACGCGGAGTCGGCAGAGCTAAGGCGTATTAACGTAACACACAGAAGACACCGATATCTCCTAAAGAGGAAATTGCTGTCTTTCGTATACAGGGTGTCCCAGAAAACGTGTCATTGAATTATAATAATAATAATAAAAAACACCACCTAGAGTCAACGGCATTTGTTCTTACTGGGTTTTTGCCACCTCCTGATGTGGATGCGTGTAACGCAAGTTTAATTATGTAAATTTTTGCGAGCTTAAATTTGCCAAGTAAAGGTGACTTTTTTCACCCCACCAATGTGAAGAGTGTGTCTAATTTACACAAATTAATGATAATTGACAGGGATGTTCAGGAGCTATCCCATCGGAAAAAAATAGCCGAACATCATGCTCTACGGAGCTCCCACAGGATAGCGGACGATGAATTTTTCAGCGCAATCTTTGTCAGTCCGACGAAAGGAGGTTGGAAACCCAGCCCACCCCGGCATCGCAGAAAGAGATAACACAGGCATGGCTTATCGAGTCCGACTTTCGCTGGGAGAATGCTTTCCGTCTCCCAATTTTAGGAACTGCTACTTTTTCTACTATCACTCTGTGGGCTGGCTTTGGGATCCTCCTTTCGTCGGACTGTGAGCGATTGCGCTCGAAAAGTCATCGCGCGTTATGGTCCGGTGCTCCGAAAAGCATGATGTTCGGCTATTTTGATAGGATAACTCATGAATATCACTGTCAATTATCATGAATTTGAGTGAATTCGGCACGCTCTTCATATTGGTGGGGTAAAAAAGTGGCCTTCACTTGGCAAATTTCCGAGTTCAGTTCGCAGATATTTTCATAATTAAACTTACGATACATGACATTCACATCAGGAGGTGGCAAAATCCTAATCAAATGCCGTTAACCGCTTGATTCTAGGTGGCGTAGTTTCTTTATGATAAGACACGTTTTCTGGGACACCCTGTATGCGTTCCAGCACCCGAAGTCTGGTACACATTTCTTCATTCAAATGAATGCAAAACCCCGTGTGACTTTTTCTCTGTGTGACAGAGGCCTATATGACCCCCTTCCCACCGAAAAAATAATAAATAAAGAAATAAATAAAAGTAAAAAAGTATTTAAAGAAACGATCGCGCCTACATGGATTGCATTGGTCTGTAGAAAGGGGAAAAACGGTGGACCTTACAGCATATACGACGAAAGAAACGCACATCATGTGCACATTACATTATTTTAAAGAACACGAAATTATGGCGAGCCATGCCTCCTTAGTACATACAACGATGGCCGTGCTCCATAAATGTCCCGTGGCCACTTTACGAACGCGTACTGCATCTTCAGGAGCCAGGTGGCTACCGACGCAATATGCCAAGCTGTGAAAAGCCGCATACGCTAGCGGTCGATGGTGAAGCTATGCCGTTTATTCCACGCGGCAGATGTTGTTGTGGATGGTATAGAGGGCGCGCACTTCGGGAACGCGCCGAAAGGACCAAATTCAGCAGGTGCGCCCAGCGCCTATCGCATACTAAGAAGGAAGACGTACGGGATTATTTTGTAGAGCTGCGGAAGAAGGTGCAGCAAATGTTATTTTGGCATCGCGCGACATGTGTTGTACAAGTATTTGCCAGCTGGTACGTCGCGGAAATATCCTTTTCCCGCCTTTTGTGTCTTCATTAGTTCAGGTACCTACCGATAGACAGTTTTAAAAAGATGCGCGCGCCATCAAGCGCGAGGCGCAAAGCAGCATGGGAACTTTGAGGGGCCCTGCTCTGTCGTCTGCTTCGGTCATGGTTTACCCAGGCTGCTGACGCTGCTGCTGCGCACACCGGGAATGTTGTTGTTGTTCTTCTTCTACCTCCGCCACTGAACGACTTTTAATGCTGTGAGACACTCGAAGTTCCCATGAGCCCTTGCGTGCCACAGGTGGCGCTTGTTTTTCTAAAAACGCTTACTAACGCTTTCTAACGCTTGTCTCATCCTACAGTTGGCGATACAAGGTCTATTTGTCTCCTGCATTCAGTGTGTAAATGGAAACTGGGGGGCTGATAAAACATGACTCTCGATCTGTCACTACTAGCTTCAGCAGTGCACGTAAATGTTGCTTGTCACACGTCCGTTGCAGAGGTTCTGAGAAATGGCCTTTTCTTTTCTTTCTTTTTCTTGTGTTTTTTTTTTTGCACTCTTAAAAACTCTCTTATTAAAACTTATTAAAACTCTTAATAAAGCTTGTATAGATTCGAAGCCGTTGCTAACGCTATAGGTTTCGTTTTTGATTTGACTCGCTATTAGCACCGCGACACGAATATAGCTATATACAGAGTGGTGTACGGCCGTGGACAGACAGATGGCGGTTAGCATGCGTCCTGGACCGACTTCATGGAAGAACTCCAAGCAGCCACTACATCTTGGTACAACATTGGTCCAATATTGGCGATACCGGTGCTGTCCTCCGTCCATCTGTACACCGCTCTGTATGGCGACAGTTGCTTCGAGGTGTTAACACGAAATGAAAGGACGTTTATTTTGCAGTTTTCTATACCTACTTTACTTCGCTAATCGGCGGCTGAAATGTTAACATTCCGGACGACTACATGTACACGCACACAGACACACGAAAGCAACCGTAACGAAAGAAAAAAAAAAATGCCGAGGCTATAAGGAGAACAAGAAAAACACACACGAACAAGGTTCCAACTCTCGGGATAGTTTTGCTGATTCCCTCCTCCTAAAGGTATGCCACAAGCTGGCTTGCTTTGTAACCAATACCTTCAAGGAAAGCAAACTTCACGCCGAAACACTCCTACAAAGAATTCTCAAGCCGAAGTCCCCCCCTCAAAATTACAAGTTAAACATGTCTATTGCCTCGCAAACGCGCCAAACGACTTTTACCTGTGTGTCGGCACCCGAAACCGCAGCAAAGTCCTCCAATTTCCCATTTTTAAAACTCTGTAAAGTGCTGTCACCTTTCAATCTCTATTGTAACCAGCCTCGAGTGCTGGTGTCCTTGAGATACCTCTCGGCAGGTAAAGGTAAGGCTAGAGTCAACAAAGCATCTTTTTTTTTTTTTTTTTAAGGAAAGGTATTGTCGTATTGTCACGAGCCTAATTCGTTTTGCTGGCAGCCATCGGGGTCCGTAGATCAAAGGGGCGAGCCGAAACGTCCTTTGACGACTGTACAACGACAAACACCTTTATTTTGAGCATGATGATTTGGGGTGTTTCGTCGCCGCAAGCCATATACACTCTTCCCCGCTGCGGTAATTTCGTTGACGACTGCACTTATTTGGACAGGTTAGACAAAAACGGAGTTTTGCGTTGTTGCTTCCATCCGTACGCGAAAAGCAGGGTCGTTTTTACGACTATGTTTGTGAGGCTTAACATACAATCAATTGTCGGCAGACTTAAAAGGAAAAAAAAAATGACGGAATGCGCTATTAAGAACCTGAGCAATTAATTTTGGAATAGGAGAGGGTAATCTTAAAGATGACTTACGCCGGGCATTTTATTATTATATCGAGGGCATTTTCTGATTTGTTTTTGTAATGGGCAGGAGCTATTTATGGAAAACGATAAAAAAATTGCCTATAGGACGAACATTTGACCCTCAACTTCGTGCGTTGTATTTAAATGCCATATATTTAATTTCGGAGTCAATTTGCTTTGCCCGCGTAACTCGGAAGTTTTCATTAAACGGTCATTTCGGTTGAGTTTAAGGTGATTAATTGCATCTCTAAAATTGCATGCTCCGCTTTATGTAATGAGTTGAAGCGAAAAGCTGCCGTTTTCGTAATGGCTTTTATGGAGTAAGAAGTGAAGGCTTTTTCGCGTGAGTTTCGTGGTTAATGTAGTCAACTTAGTAGCGTGGGGCTTGGCTAGGCAACAGTGAGGATTACGAATCTGGTATTAACAATATCCTTTCGTAATAATTCACTCTATCGAGTGTATTCAAGTGACTTATATCACTTGATTTGATAAGATCATCGTGTCAATTCAATGATTTTCTATCACTGAAATGATACAAAAATCGTCACCGACACTTTTGCGATTGTGCTACTTAAAACAGTCGCACGTCACTTTTATTTTCTGATCCCTCTGGTAGCACAGCGAAGTAATGGGGGCTATGAGAATGTAGAGAGATTTTTTTTCTTTTACCAATCAAATTAATCAATCAGAGAGGACAGTATAGGAGAAACAGGGTGGGGCAATGCGCGTCATGAACCGAATTTTCATCACTATTTCATCTCTGCGTATGTGTTTTTAATGTAGCCAATCATGATATTAAATATGTCTCTGGCAGCGTTATCAGGTTTATCAGGTTCACACGGTATCGCAGTCACAAGGATACCGATTCGGTTGGATTGAATAACAACACGTGCTTTTACAGAAAAAGAAAAAAAAATCGTCCATAAGACGCGTCCCCACTTCAGTTTCCATAGCTATACAACTAAAATGTCAAAAAACATCTCCAAAAATCATCCATCAAAAAAATCTCCGTCAAAAGTGAAGCACGACGTGTCTTACAGGGGAAACATACTCTTTACAAATCTCATTATTTTTTGCTACGTGTTCAACATAAGAAGGAACAGAAATCTAGTCCGTCAACTGCATACGCCGTTGGAGATAAGGTGTCGCAATAACGCGCCAGGAGAAATACTGCAGCGCCACCACAAAGCGTATAGTGTCATGTGACCAGTCGTAAGAGTCAATACGGAAGCAGAGTGGGCATGATGGGTTACGTTATGTCGCGGAGGAGCGAACGTGACCTCTCTGTGTCCCAGTCATCCTATCTGCGGCGCAGTAATATTTTGAGATCTGACGGACTACACTTCTTTTCCTTCTTAAGCTGAACACGGCCATACGGGTAGTAATGTCATTACTGTAATGAAGTTACAGTAATGAAACGTTACTCATTACATTACTGTACTGAAGTTACTTACTTAACTCATTACATTACTGTAATGAAGTTACAGTAATGAATTACTTTTTCGTAGTAATTGTAATGTAATATCATTACGTTTCAATTGCAGTAATGAGTAATGTAGTTTAACTAAATTCTAGCTGGAGTAATGAGTAATGTAATTTAATTACATTTTAGAAGTAATTTACCCAGGTATGAACACGGCTATATAGGTTTATGGTGCAGTACTAGGTATATACGGTAGGATGCAGTGGGTATAGTAAGTGGGCTGGTGGTAGTTGCGTGGGCAACGACATAAATGACACCTACATTGACAGTGACGTTATCGACATTTACATTTGCATCAATAAATCCGTTGGTAACCGATTCAAAGATTAACGGGTTCTACAACCCGGCCAATGGCGCCGCAACTTGTTGACACTGTACAAGTTGTTTGGACACGAGTTCTCTAAAGTTGATCAATCAATCAAATCGACGACTGCAACGCTACTCACGATCGTTTAGATCGATGTAAAGCCACTGACTATCAACACCTTATCTGCTTTTACAAACGTTCCATGTTGTAATAATTAAGCTTCGTTATAGTCAAACTCCTTTATAGCGAACACCTTTTTAACGAAAATACCACTACAGCAAATTTTTTTTGCGGTCCCGCTGGAGCCCTATAGGTCCAATAATGGGCATCCTTTTTAACGAAAATACCTTTACTGCGATTTTCTTTTTTTTTTGCTGCCCCCTGAGTTTCGTTGTAAAGGAGTTTGACTGTAGTAAAACATAACAAACCGCGACGTCCGCGGTTTCAAATTTCTAAATTAATAGTATATATATATACGACGAAATACGACGACGTGTTATTTACCTTTACGTTCTGCTTCCCATTTCAACTAGCACTGCAGACTGGTTCTTTCAGTCG
The DNA here is from genome assembly GCF_037126465.1 of Ornithodoros turicata. NCBI lineage: Eukaryota > Metazoa > Arthropoda > Arachnida > Ixodida > Argasidae > Ornithodoros > Ornithodoros turicata. Next base: position 2,491,513 of record NC_088206.1, read on the forward strand.
TGTCGCTTGCGTTTCTATATTGATCACCGATAAGAGTAGTGTTGAAACACGTGCAGTCAATAGTCAACATTTTATTACGTAGATAAGGGTAGGGCATAACTAAACGTCCGTCTAAGGGCGGTCTCACACGAACGTTTTTCTTGGTCCTGTTTTTAACGGAACCAAAACAGCCCCATTGGAATCTACGGAGCTCGACTGCCTTTAGGTTATTTTGCTTGAATCAAGCGGACGACAAATACGGTCTATAGGTGAAACAGTCCGTATATTTGCGTTCTTTTTATCTTAGCACCACGGTTCAACGGTATATATAGTTAGAGTTACAGGGTGTCGGCTATTTTATCTATGTATTTAATTAATGCTTCAGATTGGTCGTTTGTTATATGCGAGGGCGACAAGACGAGACTGGTATTCACCACGTATATACACCTGGTCTCTTATCTCCTCAGTGTTCGAAACAGATATCTGTCTTCCTTTATACCTGCGAGGAGCGTCGACTATGCCTCCTCGAAGCTGCTTTCCTGCACCATTGGTGCATCGATTTATTCCTCCAAAAAAGTACACCCAGGAAACGAATCCACAACATATAACATATGACGCCAAGTCATAAATATATGGCAATGCATTTCTTATTCATTTTTAGTTACAATTTCGAGCCTTTCCTTCGGTGACGTCACAGTTCATTGAGTCATTTCGCATTTCTTGGTGATGGTTGGTGATGGATAGAAGAAAAAATGGGTCTCAATCGGCATTTCACATTTCTTCAGTCTGCACTCATTGTAAAGTTTGACGCGTTCTGAAACAAGGGCATTCCTACATTGTAGCAGAGACCGGGCGGGTTGGTACATACATGTCTCTAATGAAACGACGCAAATCATACTCAAAGCAACACAAACGATGTCGTAACTTTCTTTTGATGTATTTCATGAAGTAAACTGTGGTTTAAAGTTGCGACATCGTCTGTGTGTTGTTTCGAGTGTGTTTTGCGTCGCTTCCTTTAGACACATTCCTGCATGTTGAGAATGAATTCTCAGGTCAACAGCCGCCGCCATTTCGAACACAGTCCTATATACGCTGCTTCTCTGTTCGAAATACGAAAGACCTGGCGAAATATTTCCTGACTTAAAGCTTTTTCCTTACATTGTCGCCGGTTAGGTTAGGTTGGGTTGGGGTGCAGCTAGGTAAGCAAGGTACCTGATTGCTAGACCCTCCTTCTGTTAAAGGCGCTATCCCTAGTTGATGGTGATGAATAGAAAAAAAAAAAAAGGTGATGTGAGTCTACCTTACACGATCCCTACTTGATGTATATCACTTTCCCATAAATAACGAAGAGAAGATAGATAATTGATACAGATCATGCACTAAACTTAGCCTTTGACATAGGGACACTCAATGGAGTCGTCACCCTTGACACTTCCTTTGTCACTCCTTCGACTTTTAGCTTTGTTACTTCTCTGTCTCTACCTTTGACCTTATCCCGATCTGTCCCTACATGTACTAACAGCGAGGTGACGGGCCCACTTCTGGTGTTCTAAATCTCAAGTTACAAACGCACACATCACAGCTGCTCTGCCACCACAAAAGAAGCACTGTGGCTAAAGGTGCATCCTCAATATATGCTGCTCGGAAAGACCGTGAGGACACACCTTAAGACAACGCATAAGGAGGACCGCACGCGGTCCTCACGGCGCCCCAGACGCGACGATATACCGATGCTGCAGCTGGCGCGGACTGCTTCGTCATCTGCCGTTCCTTCGTCGTCATAGTGATTATAAAATCCGACCAAGGCATCGCTCACCGATCAACAAACCGGCCAAGGCTTTCCTGGAAACCGTCTCTTCCAGTTCTGCCCCGCTTTTCGTTGTTTTCATTCTCATCTTTTGTGACCTCTACCGCGTCACTCGGGCAGGAAGTGACGTCACGCGGAATGCAGCTCTTCCGGAAAATGAGCCTCGCATTAATGAAGAACAAAAAAAGCGGGGGGCATTAAAAGTCTGTCTGGAGTACGTGGACTTTAATGATTTCGAGGAACGGTGTTGTTTCAAGTGCGGTTGCCTTCCATAGCGGTAAGGCGCTCTTTTCTGTTTTTCTTTACTTTTTTGGCTGCTGCTATGGGAATGAGATTATGAAGGGAAAATATTCTCGAATTGGAGGGGGGGGAAGGTGTCCTGGATTCCTCCTAAAGATGCAAACAAGTGCAAGAAGGTGTTAAAGCATCGCAGGTGCAACACGACCCCGTGTGAGTGTTGCAGACACAATGCGCTCCCGCCCATCCGTTTGCGACCTGCGTATATGGTCGTCTCGTTTCCCCGAATTTAATTCCAATCATCTTACAAATTAGAAGTAGATCATCGTGAACCTTATTCCAGAAACAGTGGTCGTGGCTCTCCGGGTCGTCAGCTTTCTTAAATGAGACTGATTGGGAAAGGGTTTCCTTGGGTTTCAAAAGGCAGGCCATCATTGCAAATAAACGCCCTTTTGTATTCCGCAGACTCAACTGAAGGTAACATCTCATTACGGCCGAAGTCTCATTACGGCCCAAGTCTCATTACGGCCGAAAATCTGAAACTGAAAGACGTAATGACAGAGCTGGAAAAGGTGCGGTGGACATGACAAAGAGTGGGGGGGGGGGGGATCTTTTCTCGCCGTTAAAGGGTGTGAATGAAACGATATGGGACAACCTTATGGATAATCATAGCCGTGTTTACCTACTGATCCCAAGGTTGCGGGTTCGAACCCGGACGAGGACGCCGGCAACTTGGTGGCAATGTACAAGTCGCTCAGGTACGGCGTCTTCGACGAGGGACGTTAAATACGGTATATACGCGCCGCGTGCTGAGATTTGGGGATATATACGTTAAAAGTACCGACCACTGTTGCGTCTCTTACGATCATAGCTGTCGGACGGCGCAAAAGTTACGAATTATCTCTAAAGCCAAATGTCGCGTCTGTTGCGCTATGATGGATGATGGATGCGATAAGCACGCTCTGAGATGATACAAAGAGTGATAGGGGAGCAGAACTACGGGATATCTCCGCATCCGCATTCCACTTGCAGCTGTAGGCACGCGTGGATTATAGTCGATATGAAGCTTTAATCCCAATCAAGTACTCCACGGCTTAATAAATTTTCCAGGGCGTTCTTTGAACGACCGGCGGAAGTGTCGTCTGCTTATCTGAGGATGCCACCCGCTAGCTGTAATTTCTGTCGCAGATTTTATTCCACTCGCATCGGGTCGCTAATACAATGCTTATATACCATCTTGCTATACTTGCGCCATCTAGCATGTTTCTTTTTCTTTTTTAGCCCTTGTTATAGCGTCACGAAGCAGATAAAATGGTTAAAAAGCAAGCGAGCTGGTGGCTAAGATCCATGACGAAAACCCGAGACTGGGAAAAAGACGAAAACAGACGTTTTTGAGACTTTGTGTTGTGTCGTCTGTTTTCATCTTTTTCCCAGTCTCGGGTTTTCGTCATGGGTCACGAAGCAACTGTGTGGCTACGGGCGGCGTACATGGGAGATATAGGGGGTTAGTGTGCATCCTGGGCCGACTTCAGCGGGAGGCTCCGTGAAAACCTGAGAGACACGCAGCTGGTGGTATAGGGTTCGAACCCTCTGTCTTCCAGTTTGCAGCATCACCCTCGAGGTATACCACCAATGAGCGAATATTTTCTTCGCGTCTCACATCTCCATATTTTTTTTTATATCTCAATCGATCAATTAATCAATCTTTGTATTTTGTGGCCGTGGATATACCGTGCAGCTAACTTAAGCCCAAAACCCAATTCTTTATTTATTTATTTTTCTCTCGTATTTCGCAACTCGTGTAACTCTTCGTTGTCAGAGAAAACATATTCCCGGCACTTCTTGCGCGTATCGGCTTGGCAAATTGCCAGCGTGACATGAGACCGCCTTATTTTTTATGCGCACATTTTTGTCCTGCGACAGTTTCCACCTTCATTAATTCACCTAATGACCTTGGCTGACCATCACCATTATTGGCGCTCGCTAAGGTACTCATTTCGTCGGCATTGTCTCGCGATTAAATGTCGCCCGTAACCAACGGTTGGTGCCGCGCCGCCAAGGTATCTGATTATGGGTGGACACGCTGCGCGACACACCTGCGGTCTCTCCCTCTCTCTGCACTCCCCGGGTGGAATCACGTGATTACGTATGTCGAATCTTGCGTCATACATAAGGACCGATGTTCGTTGGGTTGTTCCCCTGGAATGCGTTTCTGTCGAGGAACGCTAATATTGTTTTTATCCAGTTGGCCGACGGGGTTATAGGTCGGTTGGAAGGGATCTTGTCCCCTTCCTCTTGCAATCTTATTGCGTACTAATGGTAGAGTCTGACAATTTATTGCTTGAATACCACGCACAAAATCCAACTGCACTCTTAAAAATGAGTTTCACCACATAGCATGCTCCTAGCCAACCATAATCCCGAATGACAACGTTCTCGTCCCTGATTTGTTGAAAACGTGGGGCGGAGCCTATTTTGTGACACTTATGCTGTTCATAATTGTCACAGAAAAGGCGTACGCCTCCCGTTTTCAACAAATCAGGACAGATAACGATATCATTAAAGATTATGGTTGGCTAGGAGCGTGCTATGCGGTGAAGTTCATTTCTAAGAGTGTGTAAAAACTGGCTCATGCAGTTTATACGGGGTGTTCATTTTTATCCGTCACAAATTTGTATAAAAGAAGCCATATGAAAGCTACACGGATGCCATTCTTGCAGCTGACTTGTATATAGGGCCAGGCGAACATTCTCTCTGATTGAATGTGCAACTACAAGATGACTAATTACCTAAAATTCATTAGTTAACTGTTGTTCCTGCCCTGTATACTTTTCTCCCATACGCGTTTCCGTTATATTCTTCTCCGCATTTTTTTCACCGTTTAAGAAGTGTCCAAAAAATTGCGAAACACGCACAGGCGTGCGAGCAACGCAAAAATATTTCCTTAATCGAACAGTTATGGAACAAGGCCGAACTTTAGACGTTGCTCGTTATCTTTTAGTGCGATCGTAAACTTCGGGGTCCCACTCAGTGTATATGGCAGGATTTTTCCTGGTTGCCGAATGCCCGCTTTCCCATTGGTTACGCACCGGTACGTCAATTTTGAAACTCAAGGCTTATTATGTGTGCTGCTAATGGGACGTACACTGTAAACTGGAAAACACCCTTATGGGTGTAAATGGCTTGTCCTATAACTGACTCCTCTTTTTACACCGTACATGGTCTGGAACACCATTTTTAGAGGGTGTATTCCGTGTAAATCACCCCTGGAAAGGGCGCTTTTCTTTGAAATGCCCTCTTTTGCACCCTTTAAACATCCCTTTAAGAGGGTGTAAGATCGTTAAACACCCTCCTAAAAAGGTGTACAAAAGGTGCAAAAGACGGCATTTTCAAGGAAAAGCACCCTTTCAAAGGGCGTTTTACACGGGATACACCCTCTAAAAAGGGTGTTCCAGACCATACGGTGAAAAAGAGGAGTCAATTATAGGACAAGCGATTTACACCCATAAGGGTGTTTTTCAGTTTACAGTGTAGAAACGTAATTAATGATGGTAAACAAGGCGAATGTGCGGGATCCGGAAAACAAATGACAACCATGGTGTTGCGTTCCACGAGTAAGAAAAAGAAGTAGATCCGATTACATTGGGAATAAAACTGGATTTCTTATTTACTTACACTGTGAAGAACCTTGCAAAACTAGGAACATACAGTAAGAGGCTCCGTAGTGAAAACTAGTGGGACTTCATGTTTTTACTTAAGCTTGAGACGTTACAGCAACTCTGTCTTCAATAAACTGTTCGAAATGCAGATATAAGTGAATGGATTTATTAAAAAAAAGATAATAAAGTATGTTCACTGCGATAAAATGACAGGTGAAGGAAATGCTTTTCTTATATTTTTTTCAGCATTTTATGACGCATATAAGGCTTTGTGTTGTACAGCCTTTCATATATCGGGTTTGCATATCACAAAATTCAGTTAAAATAAAGTGTAGCACGGAATTTTTGTAGAGACCGTAGATTGATATGTCTCTGAGGCTTGGTGGCCATCACAGAGCTTGGACGGGTAGTGTTTGAAAGTAAAAGTAAACTTTTGTCGGGATCTGTACTCCTAAAGCTTCGTGGAAATATTGCGTGGGAGATCTAATACGGGTTCAGATTAATATGTGCTTCCACACGTCAAGCGTCCTGGAACAGCTGGTCGCACCAGTGCGAGCTACGTATCCATTTTTTTTCTTTCTATCTCTATCTATTCTATCCATTCTATTCTATGAAGGCCACATCATTTGTCAGGATACGCCACGATACATAACTTACTTGGACTTGTGTACAAGTTGATGGTGATGTGATAAAGAAAAAATTTACAAGTTCTTTTCTTTCCTTCTTTCTTTCTTTCTCTTCACATAGGAAACGCGAAATTTCGATATACTTTTGTCACCATGCTCTCTCTATTCATCTTCCCCTACATAGTAGTGAATACACCCCTATGTTGTTGATAATGGTAAGGGTCGATCCTTACCAATATCCCACCACTGGATCCAGCATGTTTTTGAGCTATATATTCATGGTGCAGGAGTGCGATGAGAACACGAAGACAGGCGAACAAAAGACTGGAAAGAATAAAACTGGAGCAACAACAGCCCTATCCAAAACTGATTGCCAGTATATGCACCAAATTGACGATAACACATCGTAAGCGACCTCAACTACCCTATTCAAGTCGTCTGCTCCACGGCGCACGAAACGTCGCACGCACGTTGGAGGAGGAGCAGCATTTTCGTGAACTCGTGCTGCACTCTCGCGGCACTTTTTCCAATCGAATAGTCAAGTGTCGAAAAAAAGGCTGCACCTCCACTGAATCGAATGCGGGAACTTGCACCGTTTGCACTATAGTTCACAAAATGCAGCCCAGTGGACGACAGCTACCGTTTTGCAGAGACCTACTCTCGTTCCCACGCCCGTGCGATTGACACATCGCACATAGGCTTCTTACTCGTCTCGGCTTGTGGCCGAGCGTATCCAGCTGAGCGTCGTCCAAAACGCAACGATTTCGTGAAATACTGTTTCCCTAGTTTCGAGAGAAACTATTAAAGATATATGACGAATGTACCTATACAGGGTGTTTGCTGTAACGTGTCCAGAAATTTTATTTAAAGCGAGCGATAAAAGAAAAGCGAGTGGTACTTTTCTGCTACTTGAGTAAGAAACAGGTACTGCTTCACTAGTCTACTGCAAAACAAGTCGTAAAAACATGCTGCGTAACATAAGACAGAATAAGATGTTGCCAGACGAACACTCAGCAAGATCACAGATTGCTCGCGCAACATGAAGCACAACAACGGATTATTTGACCCAGCCCTGTATATACAACAACAGGGCTGCTTGAAACATCGTATCTACATTTTTCCTGTCAGTTGTCACCTTCACAGCAAAGCTTCTTCACGCTACCGCGCTACACATCTATGTATAACGCTGCTGTAGTGCTGGATCTTTGGCCACCTGACAAGAGGGATGCTGCCTTGTCAGCGCTTGTGACATTTATTCGGGCCAGTGCGTTGGAGTCAATCTATTAGAACCGTGTGATTCATTGTGCCCTATGTTAACCGATGACTTGGCTTTTGGCCGATCATTTCTCGCGAAAGCGGCCGGATTTTCTTTGTTTCTTTCTTTCTTTTTCTTCCTTTCTTTTTTTTGTTTTCTCCTTTTTTTGAGGGGGGGAGGGGTCTGTTTATGGGAGTAGCCGAATTTGTCGTGTGCCGAATTCAATCACTCCCTATCATTTTTGGCCCACATCAACATCAACATCAACATCAACGCGTAGCACGCTGGCCGTCACAATTTGCTACTATGTATCCGACCGACTGAGCCACATATTTGATCGTTGCTGCAAACAATCAGTGCACGTGACTTTTAAAAATGAAAATTCAGGATTGATTCAGGTTTGACGCCCTCGTGTCTGAATTTCATCACCTTTGCATTTCTTCCACCTCTCTCGGTGTAAAAGTACTTCCGAGAAAGAAAAAAAAAAAAAAAAAAAAAACTCTTCCTCCATTTTCGAGACGACCTGATTTCGAAGAATACAGCGATATCGAAGATCTATAATCATCTAGCCGAATCAATCAAAAAAAGCGAAAGCCCGCGCGTCCTTTTCTCTTTCCCATTCAATTTTACTCACAAGGATGGACAGCTCTTAAGGCGGCTTTTTTTTTTATTATTTTCGCGTCATTTTTACGAGATCATTTTTCTTTGATTTTCTTCTTCGAAGAACGCGGGCGCAGTTGGTAGATATCATGTTTAAGAGAGCCCACGTCTACTAAGTGTAACATCTCAAGTTACAGAACCCCCCAACTATAGCCGAAACGTCAGACTGGCTGCTTTGAGTGGTGGACGTGCTGACATTTTGACATGAAAAGTAAAGGGAGTTGTGGGGGGGGGGGGGACCTCTCAGTGTTAGCAGACGATAGTCAAGGAACCCCGCGGCTAGATCGCCACTTCGCCTTTCACAATCTTTTTTAGGTTTCGTTTTATTATTTTTAATTTTTACTTACGCGTGTTATCCAACTCTTATAGGCGTTGAACGGTAGCTAAAAGTTGTGTCAGACGCGTCAGATATGTCTTGTAAAGTGGGCAGTCGTCTGCGGGATGAACGTGTGTCGTCTGCTTCCGTGTGGTGTTCATTGTTGCTGCGCTCTGGCGGACAGTTTCGGCTGACAGGTTGTTGTTGTGTACGGGGACAGGTTCTCTTTATCGTCTTTTTTTGTGTGTGTGTGTTTTTTCCCTTCTGCGTTATTCCTTTTCAGAAAAATAAGTAAATTGTAGACGCGTTCGAAAATTCTTGGCTTTTGAGTTTTACAAAATGCTCTCGGCTCAGATTTACTTGTTCTTGTCTTTTTATTACATTTCATTTATTGTCAATCGTAACAGAGAGAAGAAAATAACAAGGGGAAGTTGGCCGAAAAGCGGCTGAAAAGCCGCTTGACAAGGGCGCAATCCCCCTTAATTTTAAATGTTGAAATACTAAATACTCGTTACAGAGATTTTTTTCAGCACACCCTTCCCCCCAAAAGATGTCGCAGTACCCCAACAGCGCCCCCTAGGGTGAAAATGCTGCACAACACGGACGGCATCATCTTATCGGACAAATTAGCCAATGAGAAATCCAATCATACACCCCCGTCGTCAAAATTTGATTCCTGATGTATACTGCAAAGCAATAACAATGAAGTCGTCCTCTTTCGATTGAAAACAAACAAACAAAGATTGGGAACCGCATAGGCGACGCTTTATCTAATATCAAAAGTCAGGTAAATTTACGATCTCAATGCACGTACGATATATTAATGGCCCCTCACACAATATATATTTTAGCCATGTTTTTGGTTGAAAAAAACAAAAAAAAGAAGCTCTTTTGCGGAGGATGATATACGACTTGAGTTCGCACCATATTTCTCATCTTACCTTTGATTTATAAAGCTTATTTATTTCCTCTTATACATGTACACGCTGCTCGTGCTTCTTAGCCGACTTGAGAGTCGATGGCCTTCTGATACGGTCGGGTTCGTGGGCCGACCCAATCGCCCCTTATCTCCCCGCCGACGATAGTGCACACACGCAGTTCTGGACTTGATTCGCGCTCCCGTTCGACGACAGGAATTCGCAATCGACTTTTGTGCCAATATCGTCTAAGAAAGGTATTTATAAAACACGAACAGTTCCTTCAATAAAAGTGTTGAACTAAAAGCCCTCCGATCGTATCGTTCGGTTGAAAAAGAGGAAGGGAGAACTTTATAGAAGAGAAGAGCTCCCTCCCTCTTCCTGTCGTCTGCCAGGTTTTGTCTTCTGCCAGGTTCTGTCTTCTGCCTTCTTGAATCTTGTTTGCGCTTTATTTTTCTTTTGGGATGGCGTCTCTGATCTTTGCGGCTTTGTTTTTCTGTAACCTTGTTTTCCTTTTTTAATGTCACGTCAGTTACAGTCATTAGTAACACAAGTGTTGACTACAGGAATCGTAAAGGCCCCGCGAGTAAAAGACTGTTCTGCGCATCGACGTAAACCTGCATTCTATGTTTTACAGCAACAGGGGTAATATACGCGTAGAAAATCAGCATTGCGAATAGCGAAGCACGTCCGGCTCGGACATCGGTGCAGGCACCTCCTCCACCGACACGGCCAAGGGACAGGTCACGTGCTTACTAGAACGAATAGGAATGGCCGAGACCCTGGCTTCTGTGACGTCAACCCTCTTCGCCGCCTGCGTTTGCCCTCTACGTCATGATGTAACGGAATATACTTAGGGTCTGACTTTTTCGGGTTAAACCCGATTCCGCCCTATTGTTCCCTGCCGAATACAGTTTCGGACCAATTCGGGTTAAACCCGATTTCTCCATTGTAAAAACAACAAGTTGTATTTATTTAGTAGCAATCTGTGCACACATATCTATTGAAAATATTATTCACGAGTGCAACAATAAACTTATGCGAAGCACATTTAATGTTACATCATGTGCTGTTTGTGACTATAAATCGCGAGGAATGCATGTTTGACCAATATGGTTCACGGGCCACTCGCTGGACAGGCAGAAAGAAAGTGGCCCGATAGCACCCGGTTGTATAATAGCACCCGATTTCTATATGGCCGAACTATCTGGCTGTCTCGATTATAACCGAAATGTCACTGCCGCCGTGGGAACAACCGCCAGGACAACCACAGTACGGTGGCGGCCTCTGTGGCAAGTGTTGAACGAAACGACCTTCGAAAGAAACTAAATAACCATGCAGAGAACAAATAAAATTAAAAAGAAAAAAAAAGCCAGGCACGAACCGCTCTTCTTATTCCCACAACGTTATACGACGTGGCTTGCTCTTATCGGAACCTTCTTTTTTTTTTCTTCTTCTTCTTTGAGGTTGGAAGCGTGGCAGAGAATACGAAACTCGCGGGTCAAGTGGGAGAAAAAGATACATGCTTGCCGAGTGACATGGGGACGTTTGCCGCGATTACCAACCTCTGCTTTTTTTTTTTTTTCGTTAGTATTATTCTAAAGGGCCTCCTTTAAGATTGGGACTTTTGAGAAAAAGAGAAGGGGAAAGGGTACGAACAGGTACGCATAACTACCGGTTGGTGGCGTGTGTCTTATTGCCGACCGATCCTGCCTACCGCTGTGGCAGTATATTGCTCGGAGGATCGTGCGTATTCGCAGGGAACTGCACTCTAAGAAGAAAAAAGGGAGTACTTTTACTCCTTTGGGGGACTAAATGCATTGCCACAAAAAATAGTCCCTTTCGGGAGTAAATGCACGGGAGTAAATGAATGTCACAGACTGCATTTCACGCGCTGTTGTAAGAGTCCTAACACTTTCTCCCTACCGGGGAGTAATATTACTCTCCAGTAGGGCGAAAGGTGTTACGCTACTCCCTATGAGGCAGTGAGAAGACACCCTTTTGAGCGTAATTGTACTCTCCAAAAGGGTGTTATATATGTGGCAAAAAAGGAGTTAAAGTACACCCTTTTTTTAAGAGTGTAGTCCTTTACGCTTTCATTTCGCGAAAAAGCTGTAGAGAAATAATATGCCGTCCACTTTAGTTGGCTCTAGGGCTGACCTCCTCTCTTGCAGAATACGCCCAGTCATAGAAAACGACCTTTCACATATAGGCGCGCTCGATGCCGGGGCCTCTCTGTACAAACGCAACAGCCCCTGCTAACGAAGGAAACACTTTTTCGTGGTCTATATACCATGGCACCGCACTACCATGGATGCGGGTAGTGCGGGTACCCGCACGACCCGCGAGGGGGGGGGGTCATTTTCTACCCGCAAATCCTAAAATTGCCCGGGTATACCCGCACCCGCGCAGACCAGCCATGACAACTTATGTGTGACCACCTCGTTGCTCGTGCTCTTTAAAGCCAAATGAATCAAATGGAGCCTTGTGCGCGTGCCCGCCTTAGTCGCCTGGGGCGCCACCCCTCGTCCTGTCTTGTCATGCTTCTATACTCTGCAGAAGGAACAACGTGCCGTCGTTGCAATTGTGTTTGTCTATATGTGCGCACAACCGCTACTTCTGATTCGCGGTTAATGCTCGACGATTACGCGGTGATTAAGACACGATTAGGCCGTGATTATACTGCGATTAAATATTTACTGCATTGTGATTATCGTGACGGCGTGAGGGTGACGCAATGTTCTTTCCTTCTTTCTCTCTCTCTATTATTATTTTATTTTTATTTTTATTTATTTTTTTGCACGCGTGCGAACTGTTGAAAAAAGTCGCCAGCGCTATATACGCAGGAAGAAAGCAGAATTCACAAAAATGAGAACTACAAAAACTCACGAAAAGTCTCGCAAGTTGAAATATAAAGCTAGAATTGTGAGGTTTGTACTGAAACCTTGTGGACACATCAAACTCCCTGACAGGCCTCTGACAGGTTCGGGGGAAAGAAGTGAAACTTTTTTAAAGCGATTTATTTTTGTAGCTTATAAAACGAAAGTATTTTTTAAAAAAGCTTTACAGATAAATACTGCGAAAGTTGTAATCTCCGACGACCGTGGTGTTGTTTGAGACTACAACAAAAGCGTGGGGAGGCAATGGCAATGTGGTGGGGAGGAAATCGAGTATATTGCAAAAAGCGCAAAAAAAAAAAAAAAAGCCCGGGGGATGGGGGGTGAAGAAGCACCCTTCTCGCTCTCAATCGAACACAAGAAACAAACGGCCCGCGCGTTTTTTGAAATGTAGTATATAACGTGAGCAAGTCCGACGCTAACAATTCGCTTGTATCGACTTGTGATAAGGGTATAAGGGCGTAGAGGAAATTGTATTTTCAAATTATAGGCAAAACGTTATATGGTAAACCGCGTACGGGTGGTGGTGGGTGACAAGCTCCAGGGTGATCCTCTTAAGATTAAAGCTACCTGCTTGCCAACTAGCTGGTCCCAAGGTTTCGGGTTCGAATCCTGCTGAGGACGGCGGCAACTTCACTTTCACAGCACGGTGCAAGATGCGATATGCGTTAGTTTCGAGGTACCAATAATTTCAGCATGACCGTATAAAGTCCATAAAGCGTCGTGAAGGGGCGTAAGGAACTCACTGTACATGCACGCTGTTGCCATGATTATAAAATCTGCGGCTGTGGATTGGACTGGGGATTCATACTGGATTTTGCACGAAAGATGCTGGAGAAGATGCAATCTGTATTGAAGAACTCGCATGGCATATACAGGGTGTTCAAAATTAAGCTTTCACGAGCGCTACGCAAACACAGCGTTGACAGGAAACCGGATGATAACTTTACGCTACTTGTGTAAGAAACAGGTGCTGCTAATTATGTAGCACCTGTTTCTTACTCGAGGAACAGAAAAAGTAGCACCAGTTTTCTTTTGTTCGCCTATTTATGAAGTGCTAGTGAAAGCTTAATTTTGAACACCCTGTATATATGGTGTGTGCAGATTAACCTAAGTAGCATTTGCAGGTGTAACTCGTTGTCTACATTCCTGACGTGACGAACTTCCTGCAACGCACGATGGCACATTTATGTGTGCGGAAGCTACAGAAAAAATCGTGGAAGCCGAACTCAGCTTAATAATAATAATAATAATAATAATAATAATAATAATAATAATAATAATAATAATAATAATAATAATAATAATAATAATAATAATAATAATAATAATAATAATAATAATAATAATAATAACAATAATAATAATAATAATTTATTTTTCCACTCTAGCAAAAATATAATAATAATAATAAATAAAGCGACGAAAACATCGGCTTTCGTGCACTAGAATATGTCAGAATGATGGTTTCAGGAGAGTTGTATTCAGGTACCGCTTTGGCAGCCATATCGGTGCAGACACCGAAACGGTGTCCCGTACCAGAGCCTCCCATATGGGTGATGGGTGCTCATCGGTAGTGCCCCTAGCGTTACCTGCACACAACTCTCCTGGGGCTGCCATGTTGCCCTCTTCTAATGCACGGAAGCCGATGTTTTCGTCGCTCTGTTTATTTTTTTTACGCTGAATTTACGCTTCCAGGATTTTTCTCTAGCCTTCGCACGCATAAACGCGCCGTCGTGCACCACCGGAAGTTTGTCTGTTAGGTAGACAACGAGTTACGTGCGCAAATGCCACTTAGGTTTATTTGCACACACCCTGTGTACTTCGCTTTCAAGCCTCTCTCCACAAGCAGAACATATACCTGAAGCACTCAATACCTGCGTATACATTCCCGCATTTTTTTTTTTTTTTCACCTCACTCGCGAACGCAGCGCCACCACTCAACATCACATTAGAGCCACCCCACCATTTTTCCGCGCTCTCTCACACACACCGCCACTTCCAGTAATCACCACAAAAACAACTCTTACAACGCATACGGGTACCATCAAGGTAAAAGAAAAGACTATACTCTCGACAACTGATAGAAACGCAACGTGAGCGGCAAAACATGCCGTTTACTAGCGCTCCCTCGCGGAACTTTTTTTTTTTTTTCAGAACTGCTCCGATAAAAGCAAGAAATGATAGTAATGGGCTTAAGAGAATGATTGGACATAATTCGCGGGCCGGTTTCTGTTCCCATGCAACGTTTCGACTATTGCCAATGGTTTGTTCTTCCCTTTTATTACTATTATTACTCCATTTTCTCTCCTTCGTTCCTCTCTTCCTCCGATGGGCTGGCATAGGTTAAGGAGGGGGGGGGGACTAAACTGGAATGTGGAATCTCGGCTTCATAATCGTCTTCTTCTTTTGAGCCTTCGTTGAAACAAAAGGTGGTGGTTATAGACAAGGTTAGGAGGCTTGGTCATGGGGCGGGCGGAAGGTCGTTTAGCTTCTTTGGCACTTTCTAGGAACTGCGTGTCGATTTCGGCTCGACTTCACAGTGTTGTTTACTCTGCTCGGAGTTATTTTGTTGAGCTGGGTGCCGTGTCTTATACCGTTGTATATAGGCCGTTTGCTTTGCAGGTGTCAGTACAAAGTCTCGTCAAAGCCGGATCATATACGGGTGACGTTTAGGAGTTCGGTGTGTGTACAGTCTTGCGCTGTCTTTACGTATATATAATGAAACGTCCGGAGAGGTATTTGAATTAGTATCGTACCCGTAACAATAAAAAAAAGGCGTATACTACAATTATTATATATGGTAGCACTTGGAAACGTTCACGCTGATCGCTCACACCGTATACGAAGTATAGTAGTGAGTTTTAGTATATCGTATACGCTGTCGCCTTTGCGTATACGTAAGAGATAGCGTGGTAGTTCTGCGCAATGCGCAAAAGCAATGTGCAAAAGCAACTTGTACCAGCATGCCGCGAAGTCGTATGCGACTTCGAGCGGGTTCGAACCCGGAACCCGCGCGCGCCATCTTCTGGCTTTCACGTTTCTGCCAAATGGCAGCCCAGCGACAGACATATCCCACCCAAGAAGCTCACATTCTCCCACACTTTTCTCGGCACCATTATCCACAATCATTCGTACAATGCCCTTAAACCTTACCCCGATCCTTACTGCGCGTGCGGCCATCCAATTTATCACAGTGCTTACAAAAATTAGCCTCGAACGCATATCCCTTCGATTCCCAGTCCCATATACCTCGGACACACACAATATATATATATAAACGATTTCTAGGAGTGCCGCGCGCCCGAATCAACCGGTAGTTGTCCCACCAATCAAAACACGCCTGCACCGCTTAATCGTACCGCTTGATTGGTCACTCTAAATCACGTGGTTTCCCTCGCTTTTATGGAGATACGCTCGATTATGTACTCGTGGTTAAGGTATGCCGTTTGACACGTTCAGATACGTGATCTTATATCTTCTTACTTACGAAGAAGAGCAGCGTTACGCTACTAACTTCCTCGGCCAAGATGGCTGCGATGTACTTATAGGCTTAAATTTTGCTTGTTTCGTGCGCGGCTGCCCGTGCCATTTAGTGATCATTTATTTAGGTTGAATAATCGAGCCACCGCGCGAGTTATTTCTTGGGTGGGGCCCGCGCGTCATGTGACCGAGAAGTGACCCGAGGAATTGTGGGATTGGTGTCTTCTGCTCTGTCGGCCAACGCGAGGACGGCGTGAGGTGATTGGACGAATGTATGATGCTGTAATTTGGGTTTGCGTCGAAAAGGTGTGCTACGTATATTTCGAAATCGAGCGACGTAACACGCGCAGCTCTCGTTCTAAGCCTAACGTGGCGGTCTATGAAATAGGTTATGCTTTTTTGCGTTCGAGCGGAGCGGAGAATGCGGTGATTTAGGGTGATTAGAGGTTTCGTGTGTGCGCCCAATGTATTTCCTCCGTATACGATTGGTAGTTGCGGAAGAATGTGCTAATGACGGAGAATGAGTTCGTCGACATGTTGTCATTAATTTGCTGGGAGGGCGATTGCGAGAAATGAAATTTGAGCCTTAATGGGGCGTTTATCGTGATTTTCTGGTCCTTCCTGTAACTGACTAGAGATGATCATGTGGTACGTGTAACATGTACAAGGTGCATTATCTTTTTCTAAAATTGTGGATCATTTTTGCTTCGAAAGAGTTGCTGCATTTTGTTATTCCCGATGTGGCCTAGCTACTTCAAGGTAATATTGTGTCAGTCATTGGTGCAGGTTTTAATTAACTTTTATAATTAATGTCCTTGATTAGTGAAAATGGGTTGATGGTTTAATTGCAAACTTGTAGAACACTACCTTGAGGCCTGTAATCCGTACAAATCGCAACCGCAGCGAGCTTTTGTGCTCTACTATAAAAGATGGGAGCAAAATCTTCGAGCGTCCTGCCGTTTTTCATACACTCTTAAAAATGAACTTCACCGCATAGCACGCTCCTAGCCAACCATGATCTCGAGTGATATCGTTATCTGGCCTGATTTGTTAAATACGGGAGGCGTACGCCTTTTCTGTGACAATTATGAACAAGTTCATTTTTAAGAGTGTATGGCGGTTGTTTCCTATCCTCCTCTCGGTATCGCCCTTTCTTACTTTTGTGACAGGGCTGTTCCTCAACGCGTGGTGCACCCCCACTTTCTACTGGCGGGGGGGGGGGGGGGTCCATATCCCATATCAGGTTCATATCGTTTTTCTGTTAATTTTATGTTGACGTGTTAAACTGTTACCCGTAAGCTGATTCGAGAGCTTGCACCTTCTGTTCCTGTTTCTGTTTTGCTCTTGTTTTGATGTTTTGTTGTGAGACGAAAAAGAAAACGACACAAGCACAGAGTGCCCAGGTATATAGGCTGGTCTATTATTCGGTCTGCTCGACATGCTTCAAGACACAGCTCTCGGTTGCTTCTGATAGCGTCAGGTGATAAATCGGCCAATCTATAACTTCAACAACGAAACATATGCCTCCTAAGAAAATAAATTCGCTGATTACTGATACCGCTGCTTGATACGTGTATTCGGTTCTTCGTAGAAAGAAAAAAACAAAACAAAACAAATGTCCCCTCTTCCACCGGGCAGTACAAAGCAGGGGTGCACCGAGAGATGATGGCACTGAGACTGAGAGGAGGATAGGGAAAAGCGGCCTTATGAAAAACGGAACTCCGCAGGGCGCTCGAAGATTTCGCATTTTCGCATATTTATGGAGCACAAAAGCTCGCTGCGGTTTCGATTTTTGCGGACCACAGACCTCAAGGTTGTACTCTACAACTTTGCAATTAAACCATCATCCTAGTTTCACTAATAACGTATATTAATTGCGAACGTGAATAAAATTTGCAATAGTTGCTAACACAATAGACATACATATCCCGGAACAACAATATGTACGCAAACTCTTTCGAAGGAAAAATTATCCGCAAATTTAAGAACATTTGGTCAGTTTCTCGTGACGCATCCTGTATGTAAAGAAACTTCTCTGCGTTGAACTGCACAATGTGAGATGACCAGCAGACAAAATTAATTCCGTTTTCATGAAACGTGTCAATTTGCGTGTATTAAAAACTGAATCAGATTACCATAATTTGGCCGACACCGCCTCCTCGCTCGCTTTGCTCGGGAGACCTCCATTCGTCCGCCATATTGGAAGTTCGGGGCGCCACCTGTAGTTCATTGGAATCGCAGCCAATTCCGCCCGTACGCGAGCGCTCCGATTGGCTGGGTGTAGAGTCACTAAATAAACTTCGCTTCAGAGTATCGACACTGAGGTCCAAGGCAGAGTAGGAGCGCCATTTTGTTTCCGCACCACACCGGTATCACCCCATTGGAGGATCAAAGACGACCAGGCATAGTGTTCCCTGTGGGATAGAGAAGTGTGTATGATTGTTGTGCGATAATCCATCTATTGTCCACCAGAGCGTCTCGAGGATGTCAAGGTGAGCTCAAGGCCGTCAACTGCGGCTTGCAAACGAAAGGAACATTTCACCCGCTCACGATAGATGGCATCGTGCGCTAACGTGCGTATTGCGCATGCGCGTGGGTAGCGAGCAGCGGAAACAAGATGGCGCATGCTCGCTGTTGGAACTCAGTGTCGATACTCTGAAGCGTAGCTTATTTAGTGACTCTAGCTGGGTGGAAACCTTTCTCAGCTACACTCTTAAAAATGAACTTCACCGCATAGCACGCTCCTAGCCAACCATTATCTCGAATGATATGGTTATCTGCCCTGATTTGTTGAAAACTGGAGGCGTACGCCTTTTTTGTGACAATTATGAACAGCATGAGTGTCACAAAAATGGCGTACGCCTCCCGTTTTCAACAAATCGAGGCAGATAACCATATCATTCTGGATGATGATTGGCTAGAAGCGTGCTATGCGGTGAAGTTCATTTTTAAGAGTGTAGATGTGCGCTTGAGAGCTCCAGCACGGCGCGGTTTTCCCAAAGCGGCTGGAAACGCTTCGCGTATGAGCGGACGCGACGCCGCCTCAAGAAACGCACGTGTGAATCCACCTTAAACGGCGGCGTAGACAGCTAGGGACAGGGAATGTGACACAATGGGTGTTGTATGTGTTCTGGATCAACTTCGCGGGGAAAAACAATACAGACCAACTACATGGGTGTGGTACCCACATTTGCGTATGTCACGCGTTGCCTGCTTACGTGACGAACTTCCGCTGGCTCACAACGATGCATTTACATATGTGGTCAAAACCAGCAGAAAGATCCTGGTAACCAAACTGTGGACAAGAAAAAACAAAAAACAAAAACATTACTGTGCACTGTCGTCAACATGCAGAGGCCTCATCAAGGCTCTGACTTTTCGTCAACTCCGTTGTTGCTATAGCAGCCATTCGGTGGCGGTGCTGAGAGTTCATGCTGAAGACAGGGGAGCTTCCAATCCCAAAACGATCAGCTATGCCAACTGAGGTTTGTCCTGGGTTTTCCTGGGGCAGTTCATTCGAAAGGACCCCCCCTTTCCTGCTGTCCATCTCTCTGCGTCTGTACACGCGCTCAGTCACAGTTGTCGCGCCGTGCTAACACTGTTAAAAAAAGTTACAATAATATTCTGAATTTTAATGGATGCCTCGATCCACCAACATTGGCGCGCCGTTGTTCCAACATCTGAAGGCCGCAGTCAATTACTATCCGAACACATGAACTCCGAAAAACCTGAACCTATATGGACGCTATATACTCCGAACCAAATGACCAGCCAGCATAGTCACGGCCAGAACTGACGATATATGAGAGCTAATGTTTCTTCCCTCCGTGATCTATGGTCATTCCCCCTCCACCGATAGGGAGAGCTAGCTGTACGATCCTTCCGATTGGCTACCGCCAGACGAATGGCCTCCAGCAACGATTCTTATCCGGACGCTGCCAAATGTGTAATCGAATACAGGAGCTCTCGTTTTTTCTTTGTATATGTGTTTATATACCTCACTTCATATCCCCATAGTCGCCAACTGAGCAAAGCAAAAAAGTACTGTGATTAGCCGGCGGCATTATCGGTGCTGCAGGAATATAAGATAGATTTGGCTACTGAGCGTACCGCCTTTGTGATAAACATCGGTTTTGTTTTGATAATGTATCCGTACGGAAAGGCGTATAGGTCTAATGTATATTTTAAGCGTGGATTAATGCCGCCGTTTATTAAGCGCATATCCGAAAAAAAGGGGGGGAGGGGTTGGTTCTTTTTCGTGTATCGGGTGTTGCTACTGGAATTGCATTCCTGGGTTAATTTGTTGCGTGAGATGAGACTGCTTTCTTTTGTGTTCCATGGTATCCGTGAAAGAAAAAGGTGGTGAGTTGGAAAGTGTATATGGAGGGTTAATGCCGAGTCTTTTGTGGCCTTGCGAACATGGCCGTTCCTAATATGTGAGGGGTGAGAGGGGAGAGAGGAGAGAGGGACAGCCGCTTCCTTGAGAGGGGACGCCAGACGACAGGTTACGGAAGCTGAGATAATAAAGCGGGATAATTGTCATTTGGAATCGATTGGACATCGAATTATTTTACTGTCTCACCTTTTTCGGTTTTATATTACTTTTTATTACTTATAACTTGGAAGCGCGGAACGTGCATGCATGCGACAAAAAGAAATAGCCTCTTAGTTAAATAGAGTTTAATCAGTGACGTCACCCCTCCAGAGGGCACTAGCTCGAAAACATGCCATGCTCGAAACGCCATGATGTATAGGTCCCTCGAAGTTTGGTTCCAGTTTTCGTTTACTGCCACATGTTATTTACAGGAGTTTGTTTCTTTGTTTGTTGTAGAAATATAGAGGAGAATTGAACTCTCGTCTCCCGACGGTGTTCTGCTATTCCTACACTCTTAAAAATGAACTCCACCGCATAGCACGCTCCTAGCCAACCATCATCTCGAATGATATCGTTATCTGCCCTGATTTGTTGAAAACGGGAGGCGTACGCCTTTTCTGTGACACTTATGCTGTTCATAATTGTCACAGAAAAGGCGTACGCCTCCTGTTTTCAACAAATCAGGACAGATAACGATACCATTCGAGATAATGGTTGGCTAGGAGCGTGCTATGCGGTGAAGTTCATTTTTAAGAGTGTAACATAAATCCTCTCTCCCCACACCGTTACGGTGTTACTCCGTTAGACATTTGTACCCGTACAAAACCGCGCATTTTACTGCGAGATTATCAGATAAAAATAATTACCGGGATCGAAAAATGTCCAAAACGGCGCACAGAAAGAGAAAACGCGTTGTTTACAAATGGTTTGGCCGCCGATCACGCGCGCGGCCATCTTTAAGGTCACGTGTGCGGTGACGTTTGCTGTGACGTGCGACCATGACCTGTCCAGAATGCATTGCGTTCGCAAAGCACGCTTTCGTCTATGGAGCGCAATACATTGGATGGCACCCCTGTGACCACCACCCGACCACCAAGTAAATGTATACAATCCCACTACCGGCTCTGGTGTTCGAGGTTTTCCCTAGGTTTTCCGGCGGGCCTTCAGAACAGCTCTCGTAAGATTTCACTGTGAAGTCGGCCCGCCACGTGTACTAACCTTCTTGTGACCCGCTGCTGACCTGGCGCCTGTACGCTGTTGCTTCGAGGTGCTAACGTGGGATTAGTAAGTTTTAGTGCACGGTACCCTATCGCCTTTGCGTATACGTAAGGGATAGCGTGGTGGTTCTGCGCAATGGGCGAAGCTCTCTCTTTATGTTTTGCACGTGCGTAGAACGACAGACGCTATCCCTTACGTACGCAAAAGTGATAGCGTACAATAGCACTAACACTCACTATTAAAAGAAACCGAGCCTGAAACGCAGAGCAAACTGAACTAATCGGGCACTTTAGTACGTACTCATCGGGACTTTCACTCGAACTATATCGGGTGTTTCAGTTAAATCCCTGTGCTAAATAATTCGCGAACCGGTGCACGAATCGAATAACTTTCTTTTTTACAAGTATTTGTCCCATACCCTCTACAAGATGCGCATCGCGTGAATGAGCGGGAGGCGCTCATTATTTACATAAAAATTCAAATGAGTTTCGTGAAAAAAGCTAACTTCTAAAGCAGGGCGGCATTAAAATGGGCACTACCCCTTCTGGGACCTTCAGTAGATACCTGTTAGAGAAAAATCTGCAACCAAAGCGGGTGATTTGTTGCAGTAATAAATTGGTTTCGGTTGACGTATTTTTGTCGCGGCTGGTCGCGGCGAAGCGCAAAAGGACGTAATTCATTGGTGGATAAGTGAGTGGAAGAGTGTCCTTTTGCGCTTCACCGCGACCAGCCGCGACAAAAATATGTAAACCGAAACCAATTTATTACTGCAACAAATCACCCGCTTTGGTTGCAGATTTTTCTCTAAAAGGTATCTACTGAAGGTCCCAGATGGGGTAGTGCCCATTTTAATGCCGACGGCGCCCTGCTTTAGAAGTTATGTTTTTTTTTTTACGAAACCCATTTGAATTTTTATTTAAATAATGAACGCCTCCCGCTCATTCACGCGGTGCGCATCTTGCAGGCGGTATTGGACGGATACTTGTAAAAAAGAAAGTTATTCGATTGGTGCACCGGTTCGCGAATTATTTAGCCCGGCGATTTAACTGTGAAACACCCGATATACATAAACATCGCCTGAAAAAGAAAGAGACGCACATAAGACACAGCATATAACGTACACTCTAAATCTTTTCACACCTTTAAAGGTGTAATAACGTGCATGGCGCACGCCTTTTTAGGTGTAATTTTCGTAACACCATAATGGAGCACGGTTTCGCACAAATTTTCTTTACTCGAGTGTTGTCTCTCCTCCAAAAATTCAGTCTTGCAACATCTCAACATTGTTCAACAGTATTGTAGACACTTGCGCGTGCTCGATTATCGACAGCGATGCATAGTATGTGCATTAGCTCGTACCTACTCCAAGACATAATGAAAGCAAGATTTGCACCGACACTTGATCTTTAGTAATGCTTTCCAAATTTTGTAAAATATCATCCTGGAGATGCAATGTTACGCAACCTGGTTGAATGTTCATAGCGCACACCTTTAAAGGTGTGAAAAAGTTTACAGTGTACACACAAAAAACAGAGAACGTACCACAATCTATACAGGCATACGCAGCGCCGTCTATACCTCCTTATTTTTCCGCGGAACACAGTAGTGGGGTCATAGATGACACGCCTACCTCACACCCCGATTTATCAAACGCTGGGAAAAGCGATTGAGATAGAGATTAAGAAAAAAAGCCAAGATGATGCTCTTATAGCTGCACCTGTGCGTCTGTCCTTTATCTAAGCCCTGATTGGTCCACCAGCCTGGATGAGGTAAAAGCTGTACTTACACAGGTTGAGCCTACGCGTTCTTTTCTCATTTTTCTTCTGTTCTTTAAGTATGTTTCATTGCATTACCTGGAAGAGCGGCCAAGTGTATATTGGAAGGTGGGGTTGGAGAAAGCGATTTATCTTGGTGTGACGTCTGCTCTGCGATCTGGACCACTTTGCTAACGAGTTGCCTCTTTGGTTTCTGCTCCGCCAAATTACTGCGACGCTTTATGGAAAATATAGACAAAGCAGAAAGCACCTTCTGAACTGATGAGTTTTTACCTCCTGGGTGTCGTGTCGAAAGACGTGCGGTAGAAGTCTTCGGCCGTTTTATACGATCGAGAGTATATAGAGTCAGTTGTATTGTACATCTTTGTACATCTCCGTGGCGCTTTTGAGCGCCGTAGGAAATATCAAAAGGATAGAAAGAAGCGCGCAAAAAAAACATCACCGCGCAACAGATATAATGCAGTCTCAAAGCTTTCTTAAGGGAACCGCCTCGCAGAACATGACCTATACCCAGAACGCATTCGATTATCCGTCCGTCGTTGATAATGTGGCAGTGCCAATTGTCTCGCGCCCAACGGCCCATGGCTATTAAATAAATCTATCGTACTGATAACAGCGGTACAGCTTACCACGTTTTCACCTGAGTGTCTGTAAGGCGATGCCACCAAGCAACCATGAAAAAAAAAAGAAGATAAAAAAAGGAGCAGAAGAAGAAGGAAAAGATCGAGTAAGGTTCTTTTGCTCCCCGCAGAGGTGACGTCGTCTGCGAACTGTCTATGATCGTTTAGCATCTCCACCTTAAACGCAGAGACTATACAAACAGTTGATTAGGTATGAGGAAACCTTTGAGAACGAGGTTAGGGAGATTTATTGCCGTTTTGCACGAGTGAGGCGCTGCTGAACTCGACATCGGTCGTCCGTTATATAGTAGGGTATAGACCATGTCGCGTTACTCTCAAACCACCTGTCTCCGTGCGCTCCTTAGCCTCGTTCCCATCGACGGCACAACAGAGGTGGTCTGCCAAAACCGTCTGCTTCCGTTGGGATGAATGCCTGTGGCCGTCGTTTTTAATGAGCATGACTGACGAAACTGTCAACAATCCATAAGTCATCCGGTAATCATCTGACCAGCGTATATGAATGTTTGTAAGATCGAGGAAAAAGAAGATTGCTTGCTTCCGCGTGCAATATGCGCAGTTTTCCACGTGAGGAGTGCTGGCCGATGCGATATCGTTTCTACACCGCGGTTCCCGAGTGGGCGAAAATGAACCAACACGAAATGAACACTGACAACACGAAAATCAGCGCGCACACACGCACAGGAAAGTGAAAGAACTCTCTATAACGGCAGCCCACACGCGCACAGTTCCTATGATTGCCGCAGGGCGGCAGCAAAAATGGCGGCGCCCATCTGTTTCGCGTTTTCGTGTATCAAATTTCTCGAATTTCAGCCGTTCCATTTATGGAACGGACGAAAAGGAGGACCAAGCTCCTCAGTGTCCAACTGTTTAATGAACATGAATGATGAGAGCTCGTGAAACAGGAGGTATGGCGGGCTAGAAGGACGAGTTTTGCCACAGGATACAGGAGGGGTACAGAATACAGAATACAGGAGGGCTTGAGGCACGTGCAGGTGAGGGTATGGTAACCTCCCAATCCCCTCGCGGATGACGATGGCGGATGTGTTGAATTGCAGAGCGGCAGTCCGCTTTTTGCGGTCTGTGTTTCTAGAATAGCAGGTAATACGATTTCAGTGTAGTTTTGAGAACTGATCAGATATTTTACATCTCTCTAAATATGTATCTATACCAGAGGCCTCAGTATTCCTACGTCCCAATTTTCGTCCCAATTGCGCTCATTTTTTAAATAGAAAATTAAAATTGAAAATTACGGGCAACACTGTGTCGAAGTGGTCACCAACTGCGCATTGCTCGCCAAGCAACGGTGGCAAAAATACATTGCATGCGGACAACACTGGGGCTAAAAGGAAAGAAGTTGACTACGTGTCGGCTACGTGGCCATCAGGGGCAGGAATAAGTCAATCGGGAACACAGATCATTGTTGCTTGAAGAATCTGGGGGTTATTTGCCACCAGGCGTCGCCCCCAGGCGTTTTTCCTCAATTCTGCTAGCCAATTTAAAACATTAAGCGTTCTCTGTCACATCCGTAACTTCTTGTGCTGGGTTTACAAGCAACAAGCTGTTAAAGTGCGCCGTCAACATAACGCTAGGGGCCGCGTTATACCAAAAACTTGCCGCCAACGATGCTCCCGTAATTTATTTCCCCAGGAAAGCTACAATATTTGCACACTTGCCTACCTAAATTAAACGACGTCGGCTCAGAAAAGGCACCAGCGGGCAACTATACCATTCTGTAATTCTACCATGCGAGTGAGCGTCGTTAGGTGTACTTTTCGTCCTTTTATTTTGAGTTTCATTGGCCTCAGCTGCTCCTGTATATCTCTGCTGCCGACAGCCTCTAACGAACTGCCACAGAGCACTGCACCAGCTATACCCTACTTTTACTTTTAAATACACGCTTTAGAAACGTCGTTGTCGTTTCCTTCACGAAGCAGAACATATAATAACGAGGATGAGGAAATCACGCCTCATTTACTTTATAGACAACCGCCTCACACCTCGTGACGGGTGGTCATCATTTGTGAAGCTGTTAGTGGCACTGGAGAGTGATGCACGAAGTTCTCATGATTCCTCTCTCTCTTAGATCGGGTAATAACAGACCGCTTATGCTCGACCGCCCTCGGCTGGGAGTCAATTTTTTTATTCGGAAAATAGTGAGTATGCTGCCGTGCTTTCTCGTGCATATACAGTATAAGAACATTCTCGGAGAAACAGTTCGCGTTATATATATCAGGGTTTTTCGCAACGAAGAGTCTTTTGTCTTAAGATGCATGGTGTTGAGGGGGGTATCCCAAATCGCCACAGTCTAAATCTGGCACCGCCTATATACGTCGCTTCGTTTTGCGTTGCTCCAGCGCGTCCGCCCTGCTAAGCCTAGCCGTCGCCAAAAATGTGCATTTCGTTCGCTATAATATAGGACTTTGATGAACATACTATGCGAAGCCGGCACATTGCTCAGAGAGACCCAACTTAGGGGTACGGTCATTCTGAGACATCGCAGACGTATAAGCTTCGGTTTTTCGGTATGTGGTTTTGGTATCCCATTTGAGGATTCTGAGATATGGGTTTTTCAATGCTGGGACGTTGTGGCATATCCGTAGAACATAGCCCAGGCGCGGAACCTGACCATGAGTTTGGGGGGGGGGGGGTTCTTTGTTGAAGAGCATAGTGGGAGAAGGGAGAGAGGGAAATCCTATGTATAAATTGACGTTTTGGGGGGTGATCGCCCCCCCCCCTCCCCCCGGATCCAGCCACTGACATAGCCTTGCACCTATATAGTCGTGTTCAACTTAAGAAGGAATAGAAATGTAGTCCGTCAGCTCTCAAAATATTACTGCGCCGCAGATAGGATGGCTGGACACAGAGAGGTCACGCTCTGTCCCTGCGCCAGACAATGTAACCCATCATACTCACTTTGACTCCGTATTGGCTGTTAAGACTGACCACGTGACACTACGCCGCGTGGTGGCGCTACCGTATTTCTCCTGGCGCGCTATTGCTCCTCCTTATCTCCAACGGCGTATGTAGTTGACGGGCTAGATTCCTTATCCTTCTTAAGTCGAACACGACTATAGGTCCAGCCCCACTATTGCCCACGAAGCCGGCCCAGGACGCGTGCTAATTCTCGCGTTCCCCTGTCGTCTTCCCGCCGCACTCTCGCCATCTTGCCTCGAACGTTCCACACAGCTTTTCTGGTCAGAGTCGCTTCGCGGCGCAAACGTAGAATCGAAAGGAGAATATTCAATCACCAGGATACACGGTTGTCTCGAAGTAACCACCTTGTGTGAGCCACTATTTCTCCTCGTTGCAGGTTTCGCTGCAACAACCCGTCACCCGTCGTACCATTCAGTATATCTACGGTTCATCACTGGCACGCATAGCGTGTCTTTGCCACATAAGAGGCTCATTTGTTCCCGGCAGACCGCACGGCACCTTTACTAAGCCCCTTCCGCTATCTTCGCAGAAAGGATTCACAAACTTGTTACCATGTTATCTTTTTCTGGCGCCCATCGCGCGCATGCCTTAAACACCGAAAGAAGTCGATCATTCTGTTCTATCACAAGACGTCTTTGTGAACGAGGGTCGCCTTCTCACTTTAGTCATCGTCGTCGGCACACAACCTGAACCTGGTCTCGAACGTAAGAAAGAAAAAGATACCGACGGACAATAAAAAAATATAAACGCAATTCGTATTCAGCACCATGAATGTCTCTTCCATTGGGCAACGCGCGAACCATTTTCGAATGCCCCTCTCTGCATAATTTTTTTTACATATCCCCCACCTCCTCTGTACTTGCACTCCGTTTTATTCCGCGTTTATTTTTATTGCTTTTTTATTTACTTTTTATTTATTTTTTTGCATCTCTCTTCTTTTTGTTGCTTGGGACGGTACGCATAAGCAATGAGGAAGTCAGTCAGCCTTGTCGATCTTTCCTCCCTCCCTCTGTCTCTCTCTCTCTCTCTCTCTCTCTCTCTCTCTCTCTCTAGCGCTCTCTTCCCTGTCTCTTTCTCTCGCCTCCATCGAAAGGGTGCTATGCGAGTGTGCCGCTTCGCTCCGAGATGGCGCCACCGCATTCGCGGAAACCGAAAGTGAGCTAAACGCGCCGGACGGAACTGCTGTCTATGCCCGAAGGAGATGCGTGTAGTTCACCTTGCATGCAGTGTAAAACAGTGTAAAACAGTGTAAAAATAAAGTATTACAGTTTCAGTTGTGGGGGTTGTGTAAAACACGTAGTGTTATATTTTCCTTCCATTCCTGTTACCGTACCAACAACTCGCTCTACACAAGCATGGGCGCCGCCAGGATTTTTTTTTTTTTTTTCTTTTCAGGAAAGGACCTGCATATATAACCTGCATATGCCGTTCCCGCTTCTCTCGCTCTTTTGTTCCGGTTGTACACCGCTCACAGTTGCATCACAGTGCTAACACGCAATTTAAGAAGAAAAAAAAAAGGCAGGCGAGAAAGCTCTTGAAAGCGACTTCGTAACAACAAAGTGTTAACTCGTGAAAGCGCGCACAATCCATGTGCAACAAATTTAAGTTGAAATGCTCCGAGTCGTAGTAAATGAATGTACTAATCGGAAAGACGTAGCGTGAAATAGGATTGAAAGCGCATCCGTCATTGGCTGCTTTCCCGACTATCTTTCTTCTTCTTCTTCTTTTTTTCTGAGTCATTATCTGTGGATTACATTCGATTTATTTCGGCAGCCTTTCGATGACTGCATGCGAGCGAGGCAAGAATGTTCGTTGCCAGGTGATTTATTTTAACCGGGATGTTCGCCAGGATTCCAACTTTAATTAGCACGGATGTGAAAGAAGAGAGTAAAGAATTGACGAAGGGAGTGAAGTTCAACCGGACCAAATTTAAGCGCTGAATTAGCTCGGCTGCTTCTTCTAACTATGCACCTAGTTCGAAACAGGACTACTCGGAATAGGGCAGACTCAGTGAGCTAAAACAACAACGTAAGACAAAAAAAAAAAAAACATTTGCGCGCATTGACGTGCTCATATTCCGTCTAGCTAGATCTTATTCCGCTTAATTAACTCGAATACTACTACGCGTACTGTTGCTACTAATGCGCTCCTTTATGCATCTAGGTTATTTCCTCTGTACTATCTCGTTTGCATCGTGATACTGTCAGGAGAATAGTGTAAACCTTACTCCCCTTGAAGCGTAAATTACGGGCATATACGGCATGCAGACTACATTACTTTTATACTATTCAACCATGCTACTGGACTATAGACGCGGTACCTTTTGCGGGCTATTACTATGTTATACTACTTGACTACCACGCTGTCTACTGCCCTGTCAACGTGGTGCAATCGTATAGTGCAACAAGCCGGGCCCATCGGAGACGCGTCCCCCTCTATGGAGATCGATCTCTTCCTGGATTTAAAGTCCATTTTTTATCTCGATATAAAAAAAAGAAAGAAGACACGGACACGGGTTCGAATCCCCCGTCTGTGCTCTGTGAAGTTTTCTTTGTTTCTTTTTTGTTTTGTTTTTTTTTTTTTTTACTGCAGATTTTTCAGACGAATGCCGGCACAGTAAACCGTTCGGCAAGAGGACCCATACTAAACCCCCTTCCCCCCCCCCTAAATCTCCTTTCTGCTGTCCCCTTTCTCCATCTGTCCGCGTTTGTACGCCGCTCATAGCCCCAGTTGCTACGCGGCGCTCACACGTAGTTTGAAAGAACTCGTTCTAAGAGGGTCATCTTATGTTTTTTTTTTGTTTTGTTTTTTTCCCTGAACGAGCTATGATACAGCAGGCACGTATATGCTACAACCAGGCAGCCTTTATTTCTTATTTCTTAATTTTCTTCCTTTAATTCTTTCTTATTCCTTCCTATTTCTTTCTTTCTTATTCCTTCCTATTTCTTTCTTTCTTATTCCTTCCTATTTCTTTCTTTCTTTAATTCTTATCTTTTCTTTTTATTTATTTATTATTATTTCTTATTTCTGGAATAGCAAGCCGACGTCCCGTTTGGCTGACCTTTCCCCGTTTGTTTTTCCTTTTCGTCTAATAAATATATCCCCCCCCCCCCCCCCCCCCCCAGGCAGCCTTGATTCAACAGAAGAAGAAACCGCACCAAAGACAACCGCCTGCGCACGACGGAAGTATGGTATACTCGCATATTCGCGAAAACGGGCGAATAGCCAAATAAAAGGAGGAAAACGTGGAAATCAGGCAACGTACCGTGAACGCTCGTTAAAAAGTTACCTCTACGCAAGATCCTGAAGAACAAAAAAAAAAAAAAGTTTTTATTACGCGCATTATTCGAGCCATTATTTTTCGCGTGGGTGGTAATGGGATGTTCCCGTTCAGGGCCACCAGAGTTGCCGAGCGATTTTTATAGAAACCAATATGTTGTGTAACGGGTAAAAGGTCACATCATCACGCAGTATTCCGCGTGTGGGCAAACGATATATATGGTCACACGTGCATCGTTAAACAGTGGTGAGGAACGCGTCTATTAAATATATCCCCCCTCCCCCTTTTACGAAAATGGGATACGAATTAAGGACGTCAAAGCACCCCTAGTGGGCGACCTCCGCGTTGTTTAATGTCGCCCTGCTTTGGGATATAATAATAATAATGTTTTATTGGTGCCCAAGAACAGTCTTGACGACCCTAATGTTGGCGCACACAAATACAATACAATGCACTACAAATAGACGCAATATATATATATACAAATACAATAATACAATATGCAAATACAGGCAATATGCACTAACAACAATACACGATCTATGCAATCACAAAACAAAATACAGTACATGACTTGAATTGAAAACAAGAAAAGCGCACACGCACATTGTAATGTGAGAAACACATACAATCGCGCGGCAACAAAAGGGAAGTTATCAGAAAAAGTCAAAGACAAGAAAGTTTCGAAAAAATGAGAAGAGATAAGGCACACTTAAATGATGTACATGATGATGAAAAAATATCAAGAGATGAAGGAAGCGAGTTAAACAAAATTTGGCACCGTGTAAGGGGATCATTTTAGGACAGCAGTGGTCGACATAGAACGTTGGGGCACGCCATTGGCGCGTATTCAAACTAAATAGCATAACGAAGCCGAAAAAAAAAAAAGAAACACGGAACGAGCGCCAGTATGGCAGTGGGGCATTCTCTGAGGGGGATTGGGGCAGCACGTGCTCTGGATGGGGGATTCATCCTTGTGTTTGTGTGTGTGTGTGTTGTTGTTGTTGTTTTTGGCGCTTCCTATGCTGTTGTACAACCGGCACGAGATAGCTGAATTATTTTCCTTGGCGCATATTAACATGATGCACAACTAACATGTACAATTTTTGTTCGTCCTGAAGTTTTCTTATGTACGCGCTCGACTATATACCTTGTGCGGTTTAATATAATTAGAGCGTCGTGTTGTATGGTTAAATGACGTAAAACCTCCGTTCTCACCCCACGATTCACATTATCGTATAACTTGGGCCTAAATCCGAAAGAAACCCGAAAAGGAAAGTGCAACTACAACCGCCAATGCGGGAACTGGAGAACTCTTTAAGCAGTGCGCATTCACTACATGCGGCGTATCCCCGCACCATAATAATAATTATAATAATAATAATAATAATAATAATAATATTATTATTATTATTATTATTATTATTATTATTATTATTATTATTATTATTATTATAGAATAATAATAATTCCTCTATAGGTGGAGAAATCGTTTCACAGCCCCTTTTTTGTATCTGCTGGGTTCTACCCCAACCACCTATATACCGTGCTGTCTCACGTTTTCCCTGGGTTTCTCGACATGGTTTCTGTGCTCTTCGAAGAAACGCATGGAAAGTGCGTTGTCCACTACTATAAGCATATACTTTCCTCCGTGCCATTATCCCGGTTCGCAACTCTCCGCAGTCTTGATCTGTTGCATGACGACGACAAGCACGAACAGCAATCCTTAACGTGACGTGATTTCACAGGCAGGAGTTGGTATTGCACTAGTTCTAGTTTTAGTCCTAGTTTGTTGAGATAGTTATATGGGAGCCAGTCCTTGTGACTTGACTTTCGCCCCGATGCCAATACATGCTTTCTAGAGGACTGTCGGCACCAGTTTCTTCAGAAGTCAACCCATGACGCACAGTTAACACCCCTCGCTGTCTTCTACACCTTCGCGCTGTCCTGTCTCCATCCATACACGTATCTACACCGCGCTGATAGCCGCAGTCGCTTCGCGGTGAGGGACACGTAAAAAAAAAAACTCTTCAGAAAGCTTGGTCCCAAGAACTAGGACCTGTTAGTCTGCCCTAATGGATTGGCAGCTAAGTATCACCACTCTTCCTTGTGATAACGGCCGATGTCCAGAAGCGTTCCATGCAAGCTTCCGGCAACACGTCTATAGAGTAGCAAGCTTTGAGCACATGGCTGACCACTCTTAACCCCTATAAAGGAGAAGCAGAATACCCTCACGTGCTCCCATTACCACACCTTCTTCCGGAGACCCCTTCAATGTTTCCAAGTCTTGCAACGAATGACTCAAGCGGAATTCCTCGCAAACCGATCGGACATGGGCAGGGCTGCAACATTCCGCTGTCTTTCGCTCGCTGGTCAGTTCGAGGAAGCGAGAAAATCGCTTACACAGACGAGGATTATGCCATCACGCTAGCCGAAACTTTCGGAGTACGCTCCGATGCGTCTCCTGGTACATCGGGTGTCTTGTTTTCTTGAACCTAAACGGGGGACACGCCTATGGTTGCGTAACCGTGTCGCACAAGTCGTATATACTACGTTGCATTGGCATGAGATATAAAGTGAACGATTTATATCTATTTTCCTTTTGACATGGCGTTCGAGGTGTGGGTATATACGTTCGTTTCGCAATTGCAAGGAGTCCACGCGGACAACGTCGTAAGTGTGTTGGACTTGGAAGAAGTGGAGTGTGAACAGAGCCGTATACGAGTTGAGCGAAATGTTAAGCGACGTATGCGTTTGCGTCTGAGGACATGTCTTCTTGGCTCCCCAAGCAAGCAATGGCCGATGTCCGACGCTTGCGAAGTCGGATGCCAGCTGGCCAACGACTCTTCGGCCGGCAAACGTTGGCCCAATGTTGCCTAGTGCAGTGGCGTATCTAGAGCTACCTGCGCCCATGGCAACATGGTTAATATGATGTCCTTGGGGATGCGTTTTCGTGTGGTCCGCACTAGGTTTCACACTACAACCTCCCTAATGGCGGGTGCTTTAGATCATTTATGAATGTGCCAGGTTGAGTGCCCGACCTGGCACATTCACACCCGACCACATAATGGCGCCCCTGTTCACCTGGCGCCCATGGCACCTGTCCACACCTGCCACACCCTAGATACGCCACTGGCCTAGTGCTATGCAGAACGAGGGTTGGCACCAAGTTGGCCAGTGCTGGACAGTAGGTTGGTTGCTCGTAAGGCATTAGGTTGGCGATACACAGGCTTCACAAGGGTGGCAAGCTGGGGTAGTTGGTTCAAGTTCAACGTGGTGTTCATTGCAGCCAAAAAGACACACACTCTGACAGAGAACACAAACGCGTGGGGGTACAAAACCGCGCCCCAAAGTGAACGTGTTGCGATGTTGTTGATGTTACGAGACGGCAATGGAACAGAGGTAAAAAAACAAAAAAACACTCATTGTCTAGTACATAACATAAACTCAACGATATTTGCGACGAAAACTCGTATTTATCAAATTAAATTAACTAGGTGCACAGAATGTGGACTGTTCCTGTCGCTGAGAGCGCCACCTAGAGGGACCCTAGAAGGTCCTCATACTTGGCCCCCAAGTTATGCTGGATAAGACTACAGTTTTTATCGATGTGAACCTGAGCTTCAAGTTTTACAGAGACAGATCCCAATAGATGCATAGAAAATCGGATACCCCGGATACTCGTCCCCGGGATACCCCGGAAAGCGGGGATCCGGGATACCCCGGATACCCCGGTGAAGTTCGTCCGGCGGTGGTGGTGGTGCTTGTGAAAGAGCTCGTCGTTGTCGGCGTCACAGAGGAATGTGCGTCCCGGGCCGACTTCTAAGGGAACTGTGCCGACATATGTCTCACAGCATCTGAGGAAAGCTCAGGAAAAATCCCAGACAGCAGAGCCGGCACCGGGACTCGAACCCGGGTGCCTCTCAGTCTCAAGCTCGTCCGGCGCGCTAACACCACAGCAGGCAGATCTCCGCCTACCACGTGGTCGAGTGAGAGACTGTCACGTGATTAGAAGAGCTAATAGGAATGGTCTAGGGTGTTCGACGCCAAGTTTGGTCATGGACTTGTATCTCGCCAACCGCGTTTGGCTTCGTGTGGCGTGCAGCATATAGTCCAGGCACGCCATAGTGAACCACACATATCCAAGTGTCCTGTTCGCCTATGTGCTGTTTTCGCTTGGGGTTTCCACAGTCTTGTTCTTCTTCTAAAAAGTTCCGAGAGGTCAGTCAACACACGACTTGCTACTCCTAACCCAAGTCGTCCCTGGGTGCATGTTAACCCTCTGCCTCCCACTCCTCCGCGCTGCTCCCACCATTTCCGGACTAACTAATCATGGATCGCGTCGATGCGCACAATTCGGAGTACAGGGTTGCCAAACGCAAAGAGCAAAAGCGCGGGATTACACCAAACCCCGACACAAAAACATCGTTCCGAGGGGACTCAACCCGAATGCACCTGCGTGGAAAGTTCTTCCTTACGAGACAAGGTCAGCAGCTCTGAGGGGCGTACGGCTGAAAACTGACCGTCTTCGTTTCAGCGTAATTTCCGAGCAGAGCCTCTGTCCGAGGAATGCCTATCCCTCCCTCTGGCGACCCTCCCAGCAACTAACCTTGAAGGTACGCTGAAGGGCAAATTAGGGTTGGGGAGGCGGTTGTCCCCCCCCCCCCCCCCACCCCTCTCCCCCTGTAGACAATGCGCTTCTTCAAAGAATTGGACGCGCAAACTATCGGGAAGTTATTATTTCCTTTTACCCGTAGCTCACTCTGAGGCCTGAAATTTTTGTAGCTCGTCACTTCTGTTTTTATTTTTGTTTATTTTTTCTCTCATCGTTTTCTTACTGTGGCTTCTGTTCTACGGGCCCGCAGAAGAATTACCCGTCGTGATTTTTATTGATAGGTGTGTGTGTGTGTCGCTTATTTATGAGTCTTCCCGTTTTTCGTCTTTTTTTTTTTTTTCAGGATGTCTGCTACCTTTACTTCTTATTTTTTACGGAATGGCTGTTAAACAGGCAAGGAAGAAGCTTTATATCTGCATTTTTTTATGTAGCTGTTCAGGTGTTGCTGCGAAGAAAAAAGGAAACTTGTTTAAAAGCGACATGGTATAAAAAATAGCGTAGTGAAAAGTGTACTAAGGGGACGGGTTTTAATTATTTCTGAAGCTCGACCCTGAATGTATCCTCAGAATACTATGTGTTCTTTCCTCCTCTCCCTTTCTTTCTTTCGTTCCATCCCCCACCCCTTCCCTTTTTTAGGAAACGTGAAAAGAGAGAGTAACTCGAGCGCGAAAGTACCGAAGGGGCGCCGCCCCCACTTCACATTCTGCGTCGACACTATACTATACCGCTACCAAAACTAGAAAAAGAAAAAGAGACATGGGAGAACCTTCAACACTGATAGACGCGCCAGAGGAATCTTTCTTCTTTGACGGACAATGTTTTTTTGAAGATTATTTTTGAGAGTTTCACCTTTTTGCTCGTGTTTCCATTCTGTAGACTGCATTTCCTTCTTTCTCTTTTTCTTTATTTGATTCGTGAAGATAATTTGTTGCAAGACGAAGCGTTAACTACAAATAGCACGATGATTTGCAATGCTTAAATTGATCGCAGTGACCTTTGCGCCAAAGCTGAGAGCGGCTTTTCAAGCTTCCATATTCTGCTTTCAACTCACCACCTTTGTCGCGTACCTGCTACCCCGTGCACATTTGCGTTGTCCTACGTTTTTTTTTTTTTTTTTTGTTTTTTTTTTTCGTAGGTCGCAACCACCTTAACTTCCTTTAGACCTCTTTTGACGGCCTTCCTCTTTATAGCGCAGTGACACGCACTAACGCCGGTAAAACCCGATTTCTTCCTCGTCTTTCTCTTCCTATATCTGTCTTCTGGATTTGATTGGGCGATTTTGCGCGCACAGCTCCACCTGACGAATAAATGTGTTTCAGAAAGAGACATCTCATTACACGGTAAATCGGGTTTCGTTCCTGGGACTTCGTTGCGCCATAGTGTTTGTTTATTTGCCCATCACGAATTGTATACAGTAATGCATATCCTTGCCGTGTCTCGTTTAGTGTATAGATACAACGTTACGCTCCTTGCAGGACTATACCTCCGTATAGGTATAGGTCTCCTATACTACCCAGCCGAAGACTGGAAGGTGGTGGTGTGTTCGAATTCTATCCCCGGTTGCGCTGCCTGAGGTGTGACTTGTGGGACGTCCAGGGCCTCCCCTTGCAGGATCAGAAACGACCATATGGAGAGGCGTTATCGCATTTCGTACCCGCTTTCGTACGTTTGCATTTTGTTGGAACAACGGGTTACACACCGCTGGGAGGACTAGTGACATTTTAATTTCAACTATCCAGTCGGAAAATACTGAAAAGCATTATATTCATGGTGAAGGGCGCCGAGGAACACGGTCAAACAAGGACGGACAACAAATTATTTGTGACCGTGTTCCTCGTTGCTCTTCACCATGAGTTCATACCAGCTTGCCTGCACCATCTCCCTAGTATATTGTTTGTAATGTCATTCATGAGGATTGGTGAAAAGGACAATAAGTCCTGATGTGCCGTTCGTACACTGTAAACTGAAAAACACCCTTATGGGTGTAAATGGCTTGTCCTATAACTAACACCCTTTTGAGAGGGTGTATTCTGTGTAAGACACCCTTTGAAAGGGTGCTTTTCCTTGAAAATGCCTTCTTTTGCACCCTTTAAACACCCTTTTAGGAGGGTGTTTAACAACTTTACACCCTCCTAGAAGGGTGTTAAAGGGTGCAAAAGAAAGCATTTTCAAGGAAAAGCACCCTTTCAAAGGGTGTCTTACACAGAATACACCCTCTGAAAAGGGTGTTCTAAGACCATATGGTGTAAAAAGAGGTGTCAGTTATAGGACAAGCCATTTACACCCATAAGGGTGTTTTTCACTTTACAGTGTAGTAGAGTTCGCAGACTGCCGAGCCACAGGCACCGCGGGTCTGGCTCTGATTGGAGGAATCGCATCACTCGGTCCTTCTGAACACTCTGCTTTTTTCGCAACACTTGATTAGAACTTCGTAAGGCGTCCACACCGCACACAGGGGCGGAGCCATTCCCTGCTGATGTCAGTCAGTGATATTAACGCCCACTTGTAGGCAGTCCCGTTTCGCCTAATGAGGTGGCACGACAGTCTCATTTCGCCTAATGGCAGGCGCATTAGGCGAAATGGGACGTAACCCAGACGGATGCCGGTATGGTTTCCCCTGAAGTTGAATGCATGTTGCTACCCAACTCTCTTTCCTGCTTTTTCCTCTGTGCATTTATCTCAGGTCTCCATACGGCTTATAGCTAAAGTTGTTTCGCGGTGTTAGCGCCACATTAAAAAAAAAAACACTTGTGTCGTCTACAAACTGTCCATGTCACGCCGTAGACACGAACGCTCAACGTCGCGGAGCGATACAACTAAACCCGTACTACATTCTCTTCCGCTTTCACGATCCAGCTAGGGTGAACCGACATGTAAGAATGCGCGGCACGCCAAAGTCCCGCGGTGATCTCGTGCAATCCCGTTTTCTTTTTTCTTTTTTTTTTAACTTCTTCATTTCAGGGTGTGGCTACCCGATGATTTGCGGTTCCTCGGCGCGCAACGGCGGTCGACAAAACGCGAGCGCCGCCAGACGTTTGAACCAGAAAGCAAAAAGTATAGATGAAGTAGATGCATTGCATTCTGGTCCCTGTAATTGGTCCAGTTTGTTGCACGTGGGGGGTAGAGGAGGAGAGGCAGACAATCCTCCGATCTGCGCCTTGTTTAATTAGAGACGAGCCAAATCGTGATCTCGCCCAATTAGGTCCCCAACGGGAGATACCTTTAAAAAATTGTCTTAAAAGAAAGGGTCGGATGCCGCTTCTTTCGTTAATGTATAACTCTATTCTCGTCCCTTATTGCTCGAGCCACGTAGCATGTATGCATCGTTGCGTTGATGATGATGATGATGATTGAAAGACAAAAAAAGGGATTGTAGACCTCATCACGAGGGCCGGCTACCTCGTTGCGTTATTATTATCGAATGGATAGGCGTTGCTTTCGCGTTCTTCTAGTAGGATTATTTTCCCGCTAGACGAACGGCGTCGTGGCTGAGGGCGTCCTGAAGTCATGGTGAAGACAGGGAGATGGGGGGTTCGAATTCTACCATCGGCTGTGCTGATAGAGGTTTTTTCCCGGGGCTTTGGGACGGACGTCGGCAATTTCCCTCGAAGGGCGCATATCCACCGACTCCCGCTGTCTTCCATTGTCCACCGCTCATCGGCCCAGTTGATTCGCGGTCGAAACAGGAGTAAAGAAACTTCTCTTATTAGACGTACTCCGGGAAGACGCAAGGCCGCTGACCTCACCGAACGAGCGCAGAAAAACGATGACCTGCAACAGCAGACGGGACAAAACGGCAAACCACACATATCATTCTCAAAGACATTTTTGGGGAAATAAAACAAACAAAGAGACGACGACAGGAGCGGCCAAAAATCTGTCTTTTCATCGCTCCGAGGGTTGCTTTTATGGCTACTCGCACGATACCACACTGGGGCTACTTTTCGTGATCGCTCTTCAACCCGCTCGCAAAACTCGTGAGCGGCTCTTTTTTTTTTTTTTTCCTTCCCCCTTCCTATACAACCACCGGGCAAAAAAAAAAAAAAAAAAAACAGGGTGCTCTTCTGTTCTTTGTCATGTATATACTCCGAGAAGATAAAATAATTTAGCACCCTCTGTCGACTCCCTACTTTTGTGTTCCTATCTCCCCTGGATATCGTCTTTGTCGGAGACTGTTTTTTCGTAATGCTTCGTTTGATATGTTGATTAGAGTCTGGCGGTGTTGTTTGCGTTGTAGTGTGTTCTTCTTTCTGTAGGCAAAAAAAAAAACAAAAAAAAAACAAGCAATGGTTAAACATCGTTGAGTTCCGACTTCCTGCTTCTTTGTAATAAAGCGTGTAATATAATGTAGAAGACAGCGGCTGCTTCTGATAATGGATTAGGATCATTATATATTATTATAAGCCCGTGTGCATTCTCGGTTATATCTCATGGATGTGATGGGATGTGATGTGATAGTGGAAGAAAAAAATGGGGACGTATATCATGGATAACAGAGCGTTCTCGTATATCTGAGTTGAAAGATGGAAAAAAATCGCGGGGGTAAACGACGTAAACGACGAGAATTAGCCGAGGCAATCGTGGATAAAAGGTGAAAGATGGAAGTCACTGAAAAGGTTAGCCAGGCTGTAGGACTCGACCCCACATCTTCTGGATTACCGGTCTAGGGCTCTACCAATTGAGCTAAGCTAACACACGCCTTCTCAGCGACTACCAGGGTGCGTCATCTGAAGGGACAAACCAGTCACTCTCTCTCTCTTTCTCACTCATCCTCCTTTCACTCTTACATTTTTGCACACTCATACACACATTCATACCCGGCAGGGATCGACGCAAGCGGCAAGTGTTGAACAAGAGAGAACTGATGTTCTGAGGCTAGGACTCGAACCCACATCTTCTGGATTACAGCTGGCTAACCTTTTCAGTGACTTCCCTCTTTCATCGTTAATTTCTTAGGCAACTTGAGGCCTTGTATGCGATTGTCCCTTCTATGTTGTTCCAGCCTCAGAGCATCAGTTCTCTCTTGTTCAATCGTAGATAGTTTACTTAAAATGTAACAAAATTATACAGTTATACAGTTTGTGAAAACACTAACGTAGTTATGTAGTTCATGCACTGTTCTGTATGTAGTTCATGCACTGTTCTGTATGTAGTTCATGCACTGTTCTGTCGTAGACGCTTGCGCATGCCATAGCGGAACAAGTGAGCTGGTGTAGCCGGAGCCACAATCTCCATATTCCTTTTAAAGAATCCAATCCAATCCACGGCATCCACTCGTAACTCTGAGATCATGCAAAACAGTGTTATTTATAGACTTTATAGTCGTGGATCGGCACGGTTCCCCGTGACGTCGGTGCAAGACGCACGCTAAACTCCTTCACCTTCCCGCAATCCATCTGTCATCGTCCCCATGGCGCTCCTATTTCGAGGGCAGCAGGTGACGAAAAGTCTGCGAGTGCTGGGAATCGAACCCGCAACCTGTCTGATTGCTGGCCAGGTGCGTGCTGACTTTTTGGTCAACTGCTAGTCGACTTGACAGCTCTGCTTGATCTACTACTCCTTGGGATCGTTGCTTCGGCGTTAATTTCTGGCGGCGGAAAGGCGTACGCCCCCTCGTTGTCAATTATCGCCCATAGCCACAGTCGCATCGCGGTGCGAACACGGCATAAAGAAAAAATAATAATAATTAAAGGGGAATAACATGTGAGTATCATCGTTGCCAACATCTGTGACGAGTGGCATCTTTATTACGTATTCCCCACCATCTCTCCAAAATTATCCACAACGCGCACTAAGATAGCTGTGCCCTGCTCTACTGGAGACTAGGACATTGCCCTGTACATATCATTCAAAGATACCGCGGCCTCGGTGGATCAGTTGGTAGCGTGTCCGCCTACTGCTTCCAAGGTTACGGGTTCGATCCCGGCGCCGCCAGCAACGTGCAAGTTGCTTAGACACGCCGTCTTCCGCGAGGGACGGTAAATACGTTGTGCTATGAGCTCTCGGCGCATGTTTAACCTCGGACGAGCAAAATTAATCGACAGACTGTCCATAAAGCCACCGCAATTAAGAGTAAGAAGCCACACGGGATATCTACTTAGAAACGACGCTTTCGGGGGAAAAAAAAAAAAAAGAAAGACATAATTGGCTGATGTGTCACATTTTACCACGTTTAGTGCGCGCGTTATACAGCAGAGAATATGGTACCAGCACCTGAACTCGCCGATGCAGAAACAGCTTTACGACATGCACTTCCGAGAAAAACGCGCTAACGGTTGAAGACGAGCCATCGCCACGATCTGAAGGAGACGCCGAAAAGCGTGCAACCGACCACGCATTTCCAAGACACGCTGAGCGCACAATCTATCACACCAGCAGGTCCAGTCACAGACATACCTGCCCCCTTCGATGTAAGCCCACCGGCCATTCCTGTTTTGAAAGGAGGAATCCACTTGTTTTGCTGGCTACCTGCGAGGTAACTTTCACTCCTCCTCGCTCTCGCGATGTCTCGTCCGCTGCGCGATTCCTACCTTGCCTGCCGGGCTGCTCCTCCCGTAGGGTCTTCAGCAGCCTTCGGGGTGATAAGGCCTCTGGGCGATATTTCGGTGCAGGACGTTTGTAACTGTTTCTTTTGTGCACGCCCGTTTTGTGTGTTAGT
The DNA here is from genome assembly GCF_037126465.1 of Ornithodoros turicata. Taxonomy (NCBI): domain Eukaryota; kingdom Metazoa; phylum Arthropoda; class Arachnida; order Ixodida; family Argasidae; genus Ornithodoros; species Ornithodoros turicata. Next base: position 2,532,845 of record NC_088206.1, read on the forward strand.
GATCACGTGGTGCTTTGCTACGCTGCGGTGAGTTTCTGAAAGCGTGTTTTGTTTATTTGTCGGACGACGCGGGTGACTTTATCCAATCACGTGGTGTCGGGTCTTGTTTTTGTGTGTGACCATGTTGCAGTGTCGAGACGATGGTTGGGATTTGCGATTTGTGTGGTGGTTCAACGCCGCGTCGTCTTGGTGAACCAAGTGGGTGCTGTGGAACTGGGTAACAATCGTTTCATTGGTGTTTGAAATTAGAACGGATTGTTGCTCAATCCCTCCCGACGTTGATTGAGGCGAACCGTGACGTCAAATCGAAGCTGTTTTTTGCCGGTTGTTTACGTCGAGCTGAAGACAGGTTGTGCTGTACATATCTGCAAGTGTTCTAGTTCACTCCATGCAGTGTCTGGTTCGGCCCGGGATTCCCTAGACGGCAAACGAAGCTAGTAATAAACTCAAGGCGAAGTTTGAAAGAGAGTTTACGATAAACATCTTTGAGCAAAGAGTTTTCATCTACAAACCAATATTTCATGATTGCTCCTCGCTGATCAAGTCTCAGCGACAACCACATAACCTCCAAGTCTCGAGCTACTAGTCTTCGTTAGCACCAGCAAGCGCGACAACCGCCAGAAGAGGCGCAACGCTCAACGTCGTCATCTCTGGCCCCCTGAACGTCGCGCTGAAGCCCTTTGCTGGAACCCTGTCTTTCCATTTCGAAGACCCCCCGACTAGAGCCATATCTACTCTCGTGGCATTACCAGCGGATCTGTCCGCTGTTCACCCTCTGAACTTGGCGACGGCGCCACGAGTGGAAGACGAGGACGTCTCGATGGCGCAGCTAAGTCCTCTAGCACAGACGGACAGTCCTCCGGACGCCGGCGGGGGCGGTGGGACGATCAGCAACGGGACATCGTCGTCCCCGAACAGGGGTTCGCCTTCCGGCGGACAGAAGCGCAAAGCACCGGCTGATGACAGTAGCAGTGAGGATGGGGCTCAGATGAGTCCGGCGAGCATAGCCAAGCGGATCATTGCGGATGCGGTTGCAGCGACCACGACGGCTAGTCACGTGACTGACATTCCGTCAGCGTTTGGGCTCATTGACGTTTCTGAGGTATGGGATTCCTTGTTTATGCGTTTTTCTTTTTTCTTTTCTTTTTTCACTTTTTGTTATTATGACACGTTAAGATGTCGAAAATGATCGATTCTTGGTTCAAAGACCTTGTATTTTCGCTAGCTTTAGTCTGGAGACTGCTTATGCCTAGAGTGTGCCTCTCTTTCACGTCCAAAATGTTTACGGGAAAGAAATTCAGTCAGTGATGTTTATGCAAATACATTTTTTTTAGCTCTCGTAAACATCGATAACATCGAGTTTCTGGGTTGTGTTGGTTTCGGAGTATTCAGTTGCGTTACACGTCTGCCTGCACACAGAGTTATGCTCCACGACATTGTCATTCATAATTTAATTGTTGTTGTTGTTGTTAACATTTTAAGTTTTAGGCTTTTTTGTCACGTTTTGAGCCAAGTTTCCTGCGAACGAATCTCTAAAATTACCTTGATGCCATTTATAAATTGTCATTTGCGATGATGTTTTCTCTTTTCATGTGATTATGAACACTGTGGTGTAGACAAGTAGCCCGACATTATGGGCACTTGAAAGCATATGTAAGCAACGAGCATTAGCCGAAGCTGCAAACAGGGATGACAGAATTTCCCCTTTCATCATCATTAATTTATCTGTTGTTGATGATGATGATGATGGCACAAGCACACAAATACCCAACGCGCAAGGAACAGTGAACATAAAATAAATATTACTTAATTTTCATTTGGGACGATGTTCGTCACAATACCTATACTTTTCAGACTATTACGTACGTGGTCTGTAACACACACCGTAACAGCTTAATGGGCTCCCAGTAGCTACTGTTTCGCTAATTTTCCTCACCATATCAAAGCATGTGTCATTCCTCTCCGGTTGTTAAGAGTAAACTTACGCAGTAAACGCACTGTAGTAAACGCACTGTAGTAAACGCACTGTAAACTTTTTCACACCTTTAAAGGTGTGCGCTATGAACATTCAACCTGGTTGCGTAACATTGCATCTCCAGGATGATATTTTACAAAATTTGGAAAACATTACTAAAGATTAAGTGTCAGTGCAAATCTTGCTTTCATTATGTCTTGGATATTGTAGGTACGAGTTAATGCATATATGCATCGCTATCGATAATCGAGCACGCGCAAGTGTCTACAATACTGTTGAACAATGTTGAGATGTTGCAAGACTGAATTTTTGGAGGACAGACGACACTCGAGTAAAGAAAATTTGTGCGAAACCGTGCTCCATTATGATGTTACCAAAATTACACCTAAAAAGGCGTGCGCCATTCACGTTGTTACACCTTTAAAGGTGTTTAAAGATTTAGAGTGTAAGCCTTGGCTGCGGTCGATTCTGAATGTGTAGAAGAGGGGCGTGGCATGTCCTCTGGAGTCCCGTCGCGGCTTGTCTTTGCCTCCGCTGCTCCCTTCGAGTGCATGACACGGCAAAATCTCGCACGCAACAATGTGTCGCGGTGCAAGGTCATCGGTACAAAGGCTTGTTTACTCGTGTTGCAATGACAGCGCTCTTTAGCTTCCTTGTCGCATCTATTTTTTGTATTTGCTTTCCCCCTGAAGTTACCTTCCTTTATTCCGTTTTTGCACCGCGAAGCAGCTGTATAGGCTATGAGCTACGTGCAGGCGGTGGTCAGAGGGAGGGAGACAGGAGTATTATGCGTCCTGGGCCGACTTCATGGGGGAAGTGTGCCGACGTCCGTCGGGAATGTCTGCCAGAAATATGATGTCTGCCGAACCTCTGATGGTATACAGCCGGTGCGAGGATACGAGCCCAGCGCATCCCAGTGTTTAACGTGATCTTTCAGCAACAAGCGGACATTTTTAGAGAGAGAGAGAGACCCCGTAGATGAGGATCTCGATATTCCCTGTTGCGAAATCCCCGATCTCGAAATTCCCGTTCTCGAAACAAGGAAAATCAAGGGGAATGCTCGACTGCTTCCTAGGACGATATGCCGTGTTTAAATACATCACATCACTCAAATTCGCGGGTTTTCGACGTCGGTCCAGGTCGGTTTAGCGGACGAAAGCCACGTTTTAGCAGCCGTTAGGCTTAGCAGGGCGGACACGACGGAGCAGCATGTTGGTTAGCTTATTATTAGGTTAGTCGAAGCTCGGTGTTTGCGATTTTATGTCCAGGTTTTTCCAAATTCGCCGCTGCAGATTCCCCGCGCGCGCGACTCTCCATTTTATGTCACTGTCAGTGAGTAGCCAGAAAAACATTACGGAGCGTCAATGAGGACTGTACACGGGAGATGAGGATTCCTTCCTTGGGGGGGGGGGGGGGTTCGAATCCCAGAAACCCTCCTCTGGCTACGCCACTGTCTACTCTCACTCCTTCGCCACGTAGACATATAAAGTTAGGATGTCAGTCAGCCAATCACCGCAGACGATTTGAAACCCGGGACCTCAGTGGCTACCATTGGCTGCCCTTGCGACTTTTGCCGTCTCGTTTCCATAGCTACGGCCCCCCAAGAGCACGGTCGTGCTTGTTTGAGTCACGGTCGTTTCAGCGATCAGGCTTTGTTTCTAGGTGATTTAAAAGAGTTCCAAGGAGATTTTTAAAAGAGTCAGTGCCTTGTGTGTGTGTGTCCCTCGTTCCTTGCTGTGCCCAGCACTGGGGTAGTTATGATTTTATCTCATTCTTTATGTGATGCAGACTAAATCCGACCTTCTCAGTATCCCAATCCCTTTAGCGCCCTTCCACTGTTTGCTCTTCGAGTCCTTTCAAACATCCAACCCTTTTCCATCATTTAGGAATGTACCGCGACCACGGGCACTCGTTAACCCATCTCCGCAAAGAACAGTTCTTCACGCAAAAGACGGCGGAGTGCACGCACTAAGGGAAACAACCTTGGGTGCCTTTGTGAATCCGTCCGTTAATGTATCCTGAGGGGCAGGTATCCGTTTGAAATGAGGAAAATCCTTGAGACGACCTTGCAGTTGGGCTCTAACTTGGCTGCCACTTTTGCGAACTCGCACGGAGGATGGCCAGAGTCTATTTGATTGACATTTTTCGCCACAGAAGAAGAGGATTTGCTTTGAGGACAACTCATTTTTCATTTCCACGACTGCCGCAGCAGTTTTGCCTTTACCGCTGCTCGGGTGATGGGTTGAACATCGCAAGGGGATGTGGATACGTGCACTTTCTTGAAGAAGGATGTTGCGATTTTAAAAAAAAGGGGGGGAAGGGGATGGACACGCCGACGATTGTAGAAGAGTTGGGGCCGTGTGAAAAAGAGACGATCGTTTCACATTCAGTTTGAACTAAAGAATGCATAGGAAGCAGAGAGAGAGTCAAGTCCTAGGTAGCTTCACAAACATTCAAAGAGGAACACTGAAGCTTTCTAAGTTTATTTTGTACGAGCTTTCGCGTGGAGGGCCACGGTTGTTCAGGCACAAATGAATTTTTGTTAAATTGTTGTTTTTTTGAATGCGTAGGAAATTAGGACCCATCTCCTGTCTACGGCTGTATACGCAGGTTAATGCAACAGCTGTTTCGTTGTGTTTAGATGTATTAAAAAAAGAATGATTGCAATTGGCGGAAGACTATTTCGTGTGACGTTACACTATTTCTTTTGGCCGTGAAGTTTCGTGAAGCTAAAAAAAAAAAAATACAAAAAATAACAAATACCAACTATAGTCGGCTGTTCAATTTAAAAACAAAATTGCAGGGTATATTGTAGAGTTTTTATACCCATGACCTCATCCGTTGGGGTGCGCCACTGTCGCTAGCAGATTTGATGCCGTAACGTAGGTCGTCAGGTTTTGACCGTCCAGGCCTCCATCCGCATCGCATTCACCCATTTGGTATATATCAAAGTTACTGTACTTCGTGAGTACTATTTTTACCACAGTTCAAGTAATTTCATAGTCCTCTAAATATCGTATATGACAGCGAACAAAAAACCAGAACCAAACTTCGAAGGACGACCTACACATCATGACAGCGATTTCGTCGTTTCGAAGCTAGCGCCCTCTGGAGGAGTGACGTCAGTTTATAAAACCTATATTAAATTAGTCGCTTCCTTTGAAATCATGCTATGATCGAAGGACTTTAGAAAGATTAGATGTACACTGTAAACTGAAAAACACCCTTATGGGTGTAAATGGTTTGTCCTATAACTGACACCTCTTTTTACACCATATGGTCTTAGAACACCCTTTTCAGAGGGTGTATTCTGTGTAAGACACCCTTTGAAAGGGTGCTTTTCCTTGAAAATGCCTTCTTTTGCACCCTTTAAACACCCTTTTAGGAGGGTGTTTAACAACTTTACACCCTCCTAGAAGGGTGTTTAAAGGGTGCAAAAGAAAGCATTTTCAAGGAAAAGCACCCTTTCAAAGGGTGTCTTACACAGAATACACCCTCTGAAAAGGGTGTTCTAAGACCATATGGTGTAAAAAGAGGTGTCAGTTATAGGACAAGCCATTTACACCCATAAGGGTGTTTTTCAGTTTACAGTGTACGTACATATCATGAAGTTACCCTAAGCAACAACAGTACCGTTCTTGAGCATGACAAGAGTACCAGTACCGCGGCCCCCTTGATGAAGCCATACACGAGGCTCTTTTGTGCGATAGTTTCCCACGCTTGCAGGTATCGTGTACTGCGGTCTATAAAGAGAAAACGTGCAACGCATTAAGCGCCTTGTTTTGCCTGTGGTGGCAGCATCGTTTCCGGGGTGGGGCCAACAGGAAAGGGTAGATGAGCAAGAGATGGATGCACCACTTGTGGTTTGACGCCTTCCTCTTGGCTTTTTATTATCAGCTACTCTGGAACAATGCGCTGCTGACCCGGCCGCTCGAGCAGCCATTCCCGCGTTGCTGACCACTCCGAAGTAAAAGGGAAAAAACGTTAATTAATAGTGCCCTTTGCAAAGTTACGCGAAGGAATTAAATGGGTTCCAGGACATTCCATCGAACGACGTTTCACGGACCTTTTTCTTCTTCTTCTTCGTCATGGTGATAGGGCTTGCCGTTGTCGGCCTCACGTATGTGGGCAACGTCACGACTCACGCCCTGGGGGAATGTGCGTCCTGGGCCGACTTCTAAGGGAACTGTGCCGACATATGTCTGAAAGCGTCTGAGGAAAACCCAGGAAAAACCCCAGACAGCACAGCCAGCACCGGGATTCGAACTCGGGTACCTCCCAGTCTCGACGTGAGTCTCGTCAGGAGCGTACAGTCCGTTACAGATGATCCGCTTTAGCGAATAAAAAATTGCTTTCTCGCGTGAAGTAAAGACCGCGAGCCTGGATGACTATGGGCCTGTTGCACTAAAGTTTCGTCCGGCGACCGCAGCGCCAACTCTCCTCTAGTGTAGAGCAGCCTTACTAGACGGTCGTGTCCGGCGTGTTCCCTGCCTTACCGCCGTACCGGGAATGTCATCTCTTCTGTGGAAATCCTTGCGCCACGATTTTTCAGAGCCGCAGCGTAGGCGTAGGTGATACATGCCTGTGTACGGAAAGACCTCCGGCTACGCAACCACAAATGGCGCTGCAGAATACGGTTCGGTGTGCCCCTAAACGTCGTGAAACAGACACATAGGATTCTAGCTTCGTCGGATCACTAAATTCTCCACGTCTTCCCTTTCTGCCACCGTGAAATCTTTGGAAACACGCCAGTAAGGGTCTTAGAATAAAGTGATCGAAATCCCCGTTGTATAATATAAACTAAACTGTAAATAAATGTTATCTGACCCATAAAATGACAGTCGCGCGCGGGAAACTTTCAAAGGCGAACTGAGACTAATGGGCATAAATATGCAAACACGGAAGAACTAACCAACAAACATGCTGCTCCGTCGTGTCCGCCCTGCTAAGCCTAACGGCTGCTAAAATGTTGCTTTCCTTCGCTATAACACGGCATGGACAGACATCGAAAACACGTGAATTTGAGTGGGTAAATAGCGATGTCGTGTTTTTAAAACACTTTATGTCATTTTACGAAGCAATCCAGCGTTGTCCTTGATTTTCCTTGTTTCGAGAACGTGAATTACTCTGAAGGTCCTCCACCCTTTGGGGGTATAGATGAACGCCTGCAATGTGTGGTGCGATCACGACAGAGAGTCGGCCATACTTTTTTCACACACTGTTACTTGCTCCGAGAAACGGGGGTGGGGGGGGAGCGTGGGGGTGAAGGCGAGCCACCTGAATGTAACTCAGTGCGGGGAACCTCAGTGTGCGTTACATATCCTCACCTCATGTCCATCATACAACAGACAAGTCACTTCAGGGGGTTTTACTAATACTTTGTACTACATCTTCACCCAGCCCTTTTGCTGTGGTTGATGGGGCTCTCATTCCTTTTAGTGTATAGTATTTAATTTCTTGAAAGTTTCTTAACCTCTCGTAGTTTTAGAGTGACGGTTTTATACGTTCATGCCCTATTTTAAGCAAACATCGTGTTTGTTTCACTGTTGTTGCGCATTATGAGATTTGCTGCGCCATGAAGACTCGAAACGTAATAATTAATATAATATAATATTAATTATTATTATCATTATTATCCTTATCTCCACTTTTTCGATGGAATACACTTGGATGAAACGCAGCTCGATGAAATTGAAATGGGCGAGTGCGAATTCAATGTTGCTAAAAAATGTTCTGGCATCTTTTCATACTTGCACAAGCTGATTTGTAGCCGGTAGCTGTGCCTAACGTACCGGAAGCGTCTGACGGTGACATTACGGCAGGAAGGCACGTCAATATAAAAACAAATACATACGAATACATAGTTGGGCCAAATGTCCTTAATATAGAGCCCTCTTCCGTTTTTTTTTCTCTCTCTCTCTCAATAAACATATCCCCTTCCCCTCTTCCGGTCCCGATATGCGCCTGCTCGGACGCGTAATTTAATCCTTCTCTCTCTCTTCTATCCCCTCAGCTGTTAGGGACGGACCTACACGACTGTCGACGTTGGTAGGCCCTGTAAATCCAATTTGTGTTTTATTTCGCTTCAGTTTTAAGGCAATCGCTTTTCAATTTGAATTTTTACAAGGACGTGATAGCGGTTTTCACCGAAATATTCGGCGCAGTAACTCTAAGTAACATTATATACAACGTAACTAACTCGATGGGTCCAAAAAGTGAAAGAAAAGAGCCTGCTCAGGGCGAATATCTGGAGCAAGGACTCGGACATACATACGTGCAATAGTGCCGGATGATAAATGGCAAAAATAAAAAAAAAACTTTCTATACTGTAACCCACATAACGAATAGACGAAGCTTCGTATATATGCGGGATTAACTCGAACGCTCATCGGTCAAATTACCCAGCCAATTAAATGCGCTCATCTGTCTCTCTCTCTTTCTGACGTCTTAGCCGAAAAGCGTCGAAAAATTGCGCAATCCGAGTGGTCTCTAATCAAAGCTCCGATGTTCCGACGAGCTTTCCACCAGGCTGTCCTAGAAAAAAAAAAGAAACAAAAAAGACGATCTGTGTGTGTGTGCGGAGCGCAATCCATCATCAGCACCATTATTATTGAAATGCTCATTCTTTTCGTATACGGAGCTCGTTGCAACAGTCGAAAAGTGCTCGGTATGGGTACTGATTTTTTAAACGCTGGTATACTGTCCGACACTCCGGACAATCAATCGAGCATCCAAAAACATTGCAACAATGCGTTTGCTCCGTGACTATATACCTTGAGCACAGTCTGATTGATTGATTGATTTTAAAAGAAAAAATGGGTGGGTGAGTGGGGTGGGTGGGCAGGAATTCCTGCGTCAGTATATGCGTGAAGTATGGGCACGTTGCTCTGAGTAACCTCGTTTTCTAACAACGGATTCAGACTATGTTAATAGTGTAAATAATCGGAACAATTTTTTTTTTTTCAGTCGAAGTTTGCCTGATATGTGTACATAGAGGAAGATTGCACATAATTTTTAGCAGTTTGACACATGTGCTTGTAACGATAGTTTGCACGTAGAACATTTACGTTGTTAAAGTGTTAGTGAAAAGCCAAGTGTAATTTGGGCACTTAGTAATCAGATAATTATGTTAATAAAATATTCTGTAGAGAAACATTGTTATAGCAAGAGCAATTGCACGGTGTACGGAAGCATCTCGAATCCTGGTACATAAAGAAAACAAAAGATACTATCAACAAGCACCCTGGCCCTCTCCCAGACTGTTGCACCCCACTAGTACATAAATAAGCAGTAGCGGATAGGATGTTCACTTCTGATGATGGCACCCGTATGGGACCCAAAACGTCAAGTCTTATGTTGTTTACTGTGTTGCTTGCCGGTGCGCTGAATTTATTAAACATGTACCAGGATTGTTCAAAGTATTAGGATAAAGGAATGAAATCCATTGTATCAAACATTACTATCGGAGCACCAATCAACGACATCAACAACTACATGATGAAGATGACAGAGACAAATCGCATCAATCATCACCACACGAAAATCAGTTGCACTAATCACGACTTTAGGAGAGTAAATTGCACAAGACGTTACTATACTGAAAATGATTGCTCCGAGAATTGGTGTAAGGAAATCAATAGCACCAGGCATTGATTTGGTGGGAGGGACAATTTCCCTATTGTAATGATTGGTGTTCCAATCATTGCGATCGTTCGACTAAATGGATTTCTGTGTTTTAGTTCTTGCGGCAACCGTTTCCAATTTATTAGACTTATTTTGAATTATCACATATTTAATTGGTTATAGTATCGTAACACCAAATAGAACGGAATTTCCTTCGATGGCCCTCTCGACCCTAAGAAGGGAACTTAAGTGCACTGGGGTACCTTTTAATGCTCGTTCGCTGCATGTCTCTTTCAAAAACTTAAAATTAATTAATTAAAAAAACGTTAAAACCAACTTAAAATTAATAAGTTCCTTACGAAGGTTCAGTCTTCCATAACTTCTAAACACGGCGGCTAAAAGACGATTGGTTCCTTGCTGTTGGGCTCCACGGGACCATAGAATGCTTCTAGACCTTGAAATCAACGGGTCAGTTCATAAGCGTGCACTAATCACTCACCACCTGTCTTCCCATCCGAGGGCCAAAACAAAAGCAGGACGTTCTTCGGCAATAATGCACGGCAAGGAGATCAGTAAACTGTGTCTGTCTGACTTCCATCTGTCAAAGGCCCCTCGGCCCGTTACAGAGGGGCAGTCCTTACTTCTTTTTCTCAAGTATGTAGCTCCTTAAAACGTAATCTTCGCAGCCCTGTGCGCGCCTTCGTGAAAGCTATGCCTTACCGCACGGGAAATGGCTTCTTTTGCTAATGGTGTCTCGCGTCAGTGAAATTCAGAGCTCTCATGATTACCCGTTTCACGCCATAGCTCTATGAGAGCATGTGGGGCGTTTAATCGGCCTCGCTTCTCGGCTTCCTTTATAGTTCTTGTCATTTTTGTTCTTGTGCGCGCGAACTTAAGTGCAACTGGATCATGGCGCTTCCGACAGCTTCGGAAAAGCTTCGTAATAAAAGCCATCTTCGATAAGAGCTGCCAAAACAGAAGGACCAGGAGATTGAAACATGCACGCTCACCACTGAATCAAGCTGCTTGCTGAGCTCAAGATCGCGGGCTCGGGCCCAGCCAAGGACGGCATAGCAATGTGGTGGAGGTAAACGATGCTTCCAGTACAGTGGTCCCAGGTGGTCGAAATCATCCGCAGTCCTATGCCCTGCGGCACGTGCAGCATGTCGCCAAGGCCTACTACAAGGTGTAATCCTACTCCCAATTTGAGTTTGATTACGCAAATCAAATCAAATCATTTTCTTGTCAACTGTAGCACGTAAGAACATTTTTAAGGGGAAGTTGGCCAAAAAAGCGTCGATAAAGCCGCTTGACAAGGGCACAAGCCCCAGAAAGGTTTCACTCGTATATGTCGACGGTATCGAGGTACAAAAAGAAAAATACGAGGCATTTTCGAAATGATTACTTAGTAACGCTAATTGCATACAAAAACAAAACATACTCGATAAATATATAGGAAGGGAGTTGCCTCAGGACAGAAGCCGCCGATATTTCGAACAGAGACTGTTCTTCTTCTGGGCACCGTCCTCATCATTGGCATGGTATTTAAAGGGTTAGGTGTGACGTGTTTAAAGGTTCATAAAGGTTCGATAAATATATAGTTCAACCTGATTAACTCCCGTAATGCAATGGGGGGAGGGGGTCTGTTTAATAGAATGAAAAGAAAGAACTGAAAAGAAGAAATTGCAATGTCAGCCAGGCTAACGCCGACTTGCTATTCCAAAAAAACAAAATAAACAAAAAGGAAAGGATAAAAGAAAGGGGAAAAAAAAAAAAAGAAAAACAGTTAGTGCAGCTCAGTCACGACATGGTACAAGAAAGCCCAGTCAGAAGGCAGACGCAAGGCCCGAGTCTTTCAGGAATCGGAGCAGGGCTGTGGTGATGGGCCGAGGGACGGTAGAATATACAATAGCATAAGGGTCCGAACACGGACTCGAAGTGAAATCACTCATTTAGACAGGAAAGGAGTAAACGGGAAAAATGGGGCGGGGGATTACCACCGAAGCACATCGTGTCGTTGATCTGGGCGGGCGCTCTCCGCAGTTTGGTATTCTTGTTCGTTCCTTAAATACGAGTATTCCACTTCAAGTCGCAGCAGACTAACTGAGGAAGAGGGGGAAAGCTAACACCAATATTGGTAACCCCACTCCATATTGATGTGTAAGGAATAGCTTGAAAACTTTTCTGGTATGGTTTTGGATTGGATTGGATTCGAAAAGGAAGAAAAATATGGAGAGGTTAGTCCCGACCCAGTCAGAAAAAAAAAATAAAGAAAGAAAAAGGTAAGCTACGAAAAAGGGAAGAACAATCAAATGGTATGGTTTTGTTGGATATGCTATATACAGTCAAACTCCTTTATAGTGAACACCTTTTTAACGAAAATACCACTACAGCGAATTTTTTTGAGGTCCCGCTGGAGCCTATAGGTCCAATAATGGACATCCTTTTTAACGAAAGTACCTTTACTGCGATTTTTTTTTTTTTTTTTGCTGTCCCCTAAGTTTCGTTGTAAAGGAGTTTGACTGTATATGTTGTTTGGAGTCATTCCGCGCTGCGTTTAGCAAGTGTAGTTCTGGAACTTTTTCTGTATGCAGCAAGTTCTGAATAAAAAAATACTAGAAGTTTCAGCTCCCCATCTCGCCTGTGGTGAGGCTCTTCCTACAGCCCTGGGTGGAAGAGGGGGACGCAACTCGGCCCCGTCCGTTCTCACTGTTTTAGCCATTGGAAACAGCGCTGTTGTTGTGCTCCGGTATACGCATTCTCATTGCTGTTGGCGAATTCAATGATTTCAGAAAGTCGGCGTTCGGTAAAGTTGTTTCTTCGTTCTAAAAAGTTCCGTATCAGAAATCCTTTTTTTCTGTGCTCTAATACGTACCGGCTGCATTTCTTTTCCCCTATCTTGCGCAAAAATCAGCACTGCAGTTTTTTGAAGCGTGCAGTCTTCCTGTTCCACGAGTATATTTTTCTTCCGAGGGCAAAGCTGATAGAGTTTTTAATTTAATTTGAGCCTGGAAGGGGTGAATATACTCGCCCGGGCTGAACGCAGAACCGGATGTTAGTAGCGCCACATCCTTGTTCCTTCGGTGCGTGCGAGGGGCCTAGAAGGTTGTTAGAATGTTGAACGGGTTTGTAGATACACGTATTGTAGCGTGCTCTGGTGGCGGCTGAATAAATTAACGTGGCCCGCTCTTTTGCTACCCTTCTGAGGGTAATTGAGAGAAGAGCGCCGTTAACGCGATGCTTTGTACGGTATTAAAGGGTGTAAGGTGGTGTAATTTGACACCCGTGGATATCGGGGTTTCATCAGACTATATAGTGCTTGCGCGTAATTGCTATATTGATCGGCAGTTTCGATCATTATTTTGGCTTTTTGCACTACGATGATGGTTGTGAAATGGTCTACAGCTGAAATTACAGGGGATTGCGCAACGGTCTGAAACGTTTGTTGCATAGTATAATTTCTCTTCTTGAATGTGTTTCTTAAACGAGTCCTTCATCACTCTATGTTATCGGACGAGCTATACGCATATCGAAAATGTGCTGCGATAATAGTTTCAAGGAAAAGTGATGCGCGCTAGATGATGGGGATATGTAAAGTCTGAGCTACATTTCTCTCTTTCCGCTGTCGAGACCGATAACTCTTCCGAGCGAATATGGTGGATGCTTCTTTTTTCTTTTTGGCCGTGATGAAACATCCTCGGCCGAAATGAGAGTACCTTCGGCCGTAGTGAGATTTTGGCCGTAGTGAGGCACTTAGGAATTAAAGGATCTTCGTCCGTAATGAGACTTTGGCAGTAATGAGATGTTACCGCCAGTAGTGCTCAAAATCGCCTGCTGTAAGAATAATTACGTAATCAGCACGGAAAATAACCAGAATCGTATCGTCATGTTCGCGTGTCCATCTGGCGTGTAAAAGTCAGCTCCGTGCCGTACCGACACCGAGTACTGGAGTAGCCAGCGCGTTTCTTTTCCATGCAATTTAATGTTCACAGACTCTTTATTTTAATGAGCGATGTCCGAGACAGCGAGACTAATTATGTCAAATTCTGGAGACAAGATTCGCATCCACTTTGAGTACAGACATTAAATAAAACATCTCCTTCACAGTACAGAATGTTTACAGCAGATCTTTATATACGTGTTCTAGCTTAGTTTATTTATTGAAGTCAATTATTCGTGTTTCTTGCGTGCCCTCTCTCCCCCCCCCCTTTCCCGAACAACAAGCAAATATTACATGTAGTGAGGAGGAGGGTATTTAACTTCCCGCGAATATGTGCAAGAGGAGTACTGTTTTCAGTACATAGTTGTTTGTTCGGTCACTCACTTTATCACTCACCTATTAGACCCCCCCTAGCTATGGGGTAGCGTTCCACGCCTAGAGTGGAAAACCTCCCCCCTTCATCGTCCGAATATAATTGTTGTTGTTGTTGTTGGTTGGTTGGATGGGTGGAGGAAAAAGAAGAGGAGAGCTAGTATGCTAGTAGCTTTCGTACGTTGCCGGATTTCCACGGAACACGCAGATGCTGAATACAACTTTACTTAGAACTGCATTCGCAGATTTCTTCGGAGCTCGACATAGCTTTGTCGTAGGGTCTGGACACCGCGAGGGCCACCGCCGTTCTTCGAGTGTCACCTGACCCATACGATCAGTTCCTCAAGTGGTATACCAGCTTAAAATCGAAATATTCCTCCAACATCCTTCGCGACTTCGAAATTATACCCAGTTACTTTAAAAAGAGACGAAAAAAAAAAAAGACCACGGGACCACGAAAGGGGACTTCCACAGCGTGCCAAATCTCTCTTCTAACAAGACTTCTCGCTGCAGTTCCGTGCCGTTGTGCCTTTCCGTAATCCCGCATCATCGATGTTTCACCAGCTCCCAGCACACCTCGTATACACGTTGACCGTCGGCGTGGAACGCACCCAGCGGTCCATCCCTTGCCCGAGGCAGCCGTGCGGACTCCTCCGTTGCTCCTCTAAAGACCGAACCCCGCGGCGTTTTTTTCATCCTCCCCTTCGATGTTGCCATTTGCTGCGCACAATGCTCTTACCTGCCTTTTACCGGCCCCGCGTACAGTTGACGTCTACCCCTCGTGCAGCAAGTGTAACATATCTGTTCGGGCTTCGCCGCGGGAGTCCCTGCAGCTGACGATGCACATCTTCATGTTTCGTGCGTTATCGTGTGGTGATGTGAAAGCTGGTGTTAATAGGTGGTCCAGTTCATGAGCTGTCTGTGTAGGTCGCCTTGTTTCGGCTGTGGGATGGCCTTGTGCACGTTCTAGTGTTTTGCGCTGATATCATTGGTGCTGGTTAGGAACAGAATTCCGCGTCTCGTGTGAACCATATTGGTGCTGTCTCAGGGTGAGTTCCACGTTCCACTGAGCAGGATTGGCGGCGTGCATGTCCAACAGCGCATCGAAAATTGTTCGACCGATATACACAGTGACATATATTTTTTAAGCGGTCCGACTGTCCTCGTTGTTAACTAAATTATTTTTATTAGTTATATATTGGATAGTTTTGAGCGACTCAAGCAGACACGGGACGGCATGGCATTGTCCTGGAGCAAAGACTACTAGATTGTTTCTGGTTCCCTGTTCCAGAGTCAGCTCCCACCCTGCCACGCGTATATGATCATACAGAAGTCACCTGCGTCCAGAAGGCTCCCGTCTTTTAGCTGGACACGTGGGACGCAACAAGGCATATTAACGGGGTTTCTACCGCGTCGCTAACCTTGGAATTAAATATGCGTCTTAAATCAGGATCGCTAACAATTTGAGTGCAGCGAAGAAAGCAATGCAGACAAAACACGGAGACCTTGAACGTGTGCAAGCCACACAGTTCTACCGGTTGACACAAGGAATCAGTTGACATTGACGAAAGCTTAGTGAAAACGTTGCTCTTTTTTTTTTTCTCGAAGAAAAGGAGATTACCACGAGTGACCTCAACGGCAGTGGAAGTGTTTACGCAGTGACTCCCCATCCTCGTAATACACTCGCTGGTGCTCAGTACGTCCATTAAGTGTGGTGTGTTGTGTGGACGAGCCATCGCGAAGACACTGTGGTTGTTGTGACAGTGGAACCAACCAGTCCCTATAGCGGACGCCGGCATGGATATCACGATATTGGATGCCGTTCAGCAATGGTAAATTTTCCTCTGTGTGTGTCTGTCAGTTTAATATATGAAGTTTTAGTACATATATCGCACGCTGTCGCCTTTGCGTTTACGTAAGGGATAGCGTGATGGTTCTGCGCGATGCGCAAAGCTCTGTTAAAGTCTTGCACGCGTGCGCATACCCAAGCAGCACAACATATTGGCCCAATATTGGCCCAATATTGGCAATACTGGCCCAATCTTGGTCCAATATTGGCCCGACATTGCCAATATTGGTCCAATATTGGGCCGAGATGTTGTGTTGCTTGGGTAACCATCAACGCAATCCCTTACATATACTAAAACACACTATTGTCGTGACGGTAGCGGTTTGTGATGAAGAAGGTAATCGTCCTCTTGTTCTTAGCTTGTTCTTTCTGGCGCTTTTTCCTGTGTCCGGACTCATGCTTTTTCAGTATGGAGTTCGTCCATCAGCTCGCCCGCATTTATCCCATATTATATCGGTTATCTCGCTGTGGTGGTTGTCATGCCGGTCGTTGTGACGCCCAGGACAGTATAATAATCCCCTTGTCTCACACTCTTTCCTGCTGCCCTCTCTCCGTGTGCCAGCACGCTGCTTATAGCCCCAGTCACTTCGCGGCGCTAACGTGGGATAGAAAAAAAAAAAAAAAACTACAGCTCATCATGTGATTTGGTTCCCTCAGTTCCTTTTTGTTCGCACAAATGACAAACACGAATCGATCTGCACTAGTACAAAGATAAGAATAAAATGTCCACCAATTATAGCTGTCATTACGTGGGACAAACGACCTTCAAATGACTCTTTCCAATTGGTTGCATCCATAGCTGTTGACATAAATGGATGTTTCACCTCCGTCGACCAGGAACTGCACAGACAGTTACGACATCTCTCGTGTTTCTTGGACTGCACGATTAGCTTACGACATCGTGTTTGCGCATGCCCAGTGAAGCCCCTCAACGCGGATGATATATGCTAATGACGTCAAACCTTTTAGTGGGTGCGAATAAAGAAATTTCGGTAGTAAGTATAATGTTCTTCGAGTGTCGGACGAACAGTACCTAGAAGAACCTTCTTATTAATATTGCTTTTTGTAACAGAAAAAAAATGCGATTTGTGCAGAAATAGCGACAATTTCTCGCAGTTGGACTTAGTGACGACATTTTTGTGTATCGGTCAGTGTTTCTGTAGCAGTCTTTTGATATTTTGTTCTAACGTGAGAAGTAGCCAGCCACAGCCGCTGCCTCTTCATCATTCTTTCGATTCCAAGCTCATCCTTCTATACCGCAAGCGTAATTTATGTCGTCATTTCGTTGGAAATTAGCCGGAGTTTCTACCTGAATCGGTACCTGGCGAAGCCCAGGCACTGGGCGAAAGCTTACAACTTAATTATGTAATAGATAGAGTTTCATTGGTTGTCGAGACAGCTTGATGCGTCAAGAAAAGCAAGCGGAACGCGACAATTGGACAGCTGAGACCACGGTGTTCCCCGCGGCCCAAAAAGCGCCTTCCGTTTACTATTCTGACACATCGAGTATATCTCGACAATTCCCGAAAATCAGCGTCTTCGTTCTTGATTTGTCTGAATTTAGCCGAAGCTTGTAATGGCAGTTTAAAAGCAGTTCCTATCGCAATTCAGTTGGGGCTTTTATCGAGGTTTAGCCCAAGTCTCTACTAAACTGTAATTGGAATTTTCTGCCATATTCCGACAAAATGTATCGCATTCTGTACAAGGCCTGCACTTGTTGTGACGTGACAAACGGAAGAAAACGAAAATGCGTCCCGAAAATAAATGTTCGGTTGAATTGACCTTTGCCCGAGAAACGTCATCATGACGTTGGTAGACAGACTGATACTGAAACAAATCGGAAGGGGAGAGCTGGGTCCCACGAATGGACAGCCTATTGAAAGAAATGTAGGACCGAAGGTCGCGTTCCTTTCAGGGACCATCGTAATCCCCTCAAGACCGTGGCATTCGGGCGCGACCTTGTTCACCCCCTAGATTCGAGCGTATACTAGTTCAAATCTACCAAATTGGTGGCGCTGTCGAACACTATGAGTTGTCGAATGAGTTGTGTATGCATGTCATAGTGCATGCATGCATGCATGCACTATGACGTCATTTGTTTACGAACGGGGAAAGGTCTATACACAGACAACTAGCGGCAACATGGAACTCGTTACGGTGGGGCGCCTGGGGACCAGCTCCCTAACGAGCCGGTACCCTAAGGAGCTGGTACCCTACATCTCGTAGCATGGGGCGACACCTTGCAATCCCTTTGGCAGATAAAGACGTGCCGAGGGGCCAGATATGCTTCTCAACCCGTGGCCTCACTTCCGAAGGCGTCCATCGATATTTCCATATCAGCCGATTATCATCCAATTTAGAATCAATCGTTGTAAAGCAGTTTATGTGGTATCCCATCCTGCGTGGAAAAATCCTTTCGATGATGGGCCAGTAAGAAAATGCTTCCTGAACTGTAGTTGTCTCACGATCGCGATACGTCACAGCCTGTTCTTTTATCTATACCTCGTACTTGCACATTGCACGATCTTTCACCGTTGTCCTCACACATAATCGTCTTATGGGAATCCAATCTTTTTTTTTCTACGTCATCATCTTCTACGTGACGTTAACCTTCAATCAGTGTCTTTAACCCCTTCATTCGAATGATAACATTCTTACACGTACAAAGACATATACACTCTATGTATATATCCCGCAAACAATTCCCAGCCCAAAATCCCAAACTCAAATCCACTCACACCAGCCACTCGGCATCCCATACAGCGACCATTCACCTCCGCTATGATGTACTGCGGCGAACGAGCAACCCTTTCTTTACACACACACACAGTGACACTTCCTGTACGATGAGCTTAAGAAGCAGTACAGCATTACAGCCGGGGGTGGAGACGGTAAATAGTGGATGCCTTTTTGTTTCCTTGTCTTTGCAAAAGTCAAATATATGACGAGCTTCGTGCGAAGACGTGCTGGAAGAGTTCTTATAGTTGTGGTCGGAGACTTGACGAGCGCTAGTCGTCCTCTCTTATACATGGAATGTGGCAGTGAAGGGGCTGGAGCGAAATGGCCCATGTAATTTACTGACACGCGCGCCCCCATTGTGTGAGTATATAGACGAAATGGCTGGTTGTGTGTGTACGAATGCTACTATCATAGTGAGAATATTACGACGTTGGGAAGATGGTGACAGCGTGTTCAAAGTGACGGAAGTGATTTTAGAAGGGAGGCTCACAAAAGAAAACGTTGTTTCTTTTTCATGAAGTTAATTGAACTTACTACCAGGAACTGTGTCTGAACCCAACCCCATGCGCTGCGCAAGACAAACCAGCTGGGGTGCAAAAATAAAAAAGGCGGGGATTGTATACGCACAGAATGATGTTCTGGGTTATGTCAAAATGTGCTGGTTACAGACGGAGTATGAGAATATTCAAACGGAGCTGTACCGGAAGGACTGGTCGAGACTTATTTTTTATTTTATTTTCAACAATACTGCAGGCCATAAAGGGCCCATGCAGGAGTTGATACAAAAAGTTTAAGGTATACATCGGCGACATCGTGACTACATCATAGCAGTCTACATTACATTACTACATTACATCAGTTATCTTGTAGTGATACTTTCCTCGAGAGGATGTCGTATAGCTTGGTCGTATAACTCAACAGCAAAAACGACATATATGCTGCTCTCGTAGCACATTTATAAAGGATAGAAAAGCTCCCTGTAGATCGTCTGGATACTTTCTGAACCCCCGTAGCATGCATCGTAAGCACGTGCGCTCCTTAAAAAAAAAAGAAAACTAAGTCAGATGTTCCTCTTCATAATTTCCACGAGAAGTATACCTCTTAATGGAGGAGTTCAGCTGCATAATATCACGTCAGATACTCGTACTGACCTCGGTACCGTGGCAGCTTACTGAGCCTAATTTGGCCAGCAATTTGGTGGCACGGTACAAGTTGCCTAGACATGTCTTCTTTTGCGGGTGACGTTAAGCCTGGGGCGCCGAATGCTGAGATTTCGGACAACGAACCTTCGTGTAGGGAAAACTATGCAATTCGCGGACCGGCCACTATGGTGTCGCTCACATCGCCTTTTATAGGACATACGACTTACCTCTCGACGTAAATCTACCAAATTAAAAAAATAAAAAATTACCAAATGTAACGATGCCACCGTTAGTTATATCAGATTGTCTTCGTACATCTTTCTGTTAAAGTTGTTGCCGTGCCAAAGCGTCCGCTATCCCTCCCTCCTTCCCGTTACAGCTGAAATCATTCCCTGTACATGGTATACAGGCCCATGAGTATATTCCTTTTACCGAACTTTGCATATTAAGACTACCGATAATTAATCGAGTATCGCGCTGCACGTATACATACACGGACCTACGGAAGCAGTCCACAACAGCGAGTCAAACTGCACGGTTCCCGCGGCCTGTCGAATGAATGATTCGATCATCCTGTGAGCATTAATTGGGCATTGTAATTTGTGGCCAGTTCATTACTGCCAATAAAGTGAAACGAGAAATATGCGCACGCGCGCGTGAGCAAGCAGCGTATACACAAAACGATATAAACTCATTTCGGATTACCTGTCAGTCGTATAATTGGTGAAGTAATTAATGACAATACCATTACTCCTAGTTTGACGTTTAAAAATGATGCCGATACTGTTTTTCTAGGTAAGAATACAGGAAGGTTAACATCATTTTGTTGCTGCTCGTGAGCGAATTAATTACTCGACTTGATCGAGACGTTACGTAGCCAAAAAATAATATATCTCGGAAAATGACGAATCGTTTTCTGACTTCGGGACGTTGATAAGACTTTAAGGAAGCTACGCATAATTATGCGCGATCCAGCAGCGGAACACTTGGGCTTTTTAATTGCGTTGCTCTTTTGCGGTGTGAGCATTGGGAAGAGTTATTACGTGCGCGATTATATCCTCTATGAACACGTGATGAGAGCATTTCACATATATTGCTCGATCGCAATGACGTCATTCGCGGGGGGCCGCCACAGTCGCTATAGCGGATTTGCTTCCAAAATTCCCCATTGCTGCCTATATTCCCGTAGCTTATTCCCCACACCGCACAAAGCGAGTTAAAACTGCGGTAAATCTACGGTATAAGGGTATCGATAAGAAGTAGTGGTGATACCTCAGAAAATTTATCGATTCGATAGTATAGTGAACTGGAAGAGGGCAGTGGAACGAACGGAGGGGTCTGCGTCTTGGGACGGGGGTCAGAGCAAGTGGCGAAAGTATGGCGGCGGTGCTGCTATCGCCAACTACGGTTGTCGGGCATGCTTTGCTAAGCGCTTCATCTGCGTGTCAACAATTTTACCAGTTCAGATTTTTGTTCTCTTCTGTTCTGTTGAGAACAATTAATTATAATTGTAATTAATTGTAATTGCATTTTTATTCTACGGCTCCTCCTTACTGACTCTATGGCGTCTCCATAGTCGTCGACTGCAGCGCCACCGTCGGCTGTCGACGCCGCGATAATCACGCGGAGAGCTCGGTCGTTCCACTGCCCTCTTCTAGTTATAGCCTGAGCCCTCAGTACTCTTACGTCATAATTTTCGTCTCAATTGCGCTGTCTTTCGGAAAATTAAAATTGAAAATTGCGGCCAACACTGTGTCGAAGTGGTCACCAACTGCGCATCGCTCGTCAAGTACGGCGGCAAAGCTACGTTGCATGCGAACGACACTGGGTCTAAACCGAAACAAGTTGTCTAGGTAGCCATCGGGAGCAGCAAGTCCGTCAGGAACATAGATCACTGTTGCTGGACGAATTGTGCATTATTTCCCAGCAGATGTCGCACCGAGCCGTTCTTATCTAGGGTATACCTGAATACTAGCTCTCTCTGTGCTCCCTATGCAGAGGGAGCTAGTATTGAGGCACCCTATTCTTATCGCAATTTTGCTAGCGGATTAAAAATATTGAGCATTCTCTGTCACTTGTATTAACTTGTTGTGCTGACTTCACAAGCGACAATAAGCTGCTAGTCTAAGTCGCCCACATAAACTGCTGTTTTACTGTACCTTTAAAATGAGACGAGCTCTATAAAGTGCGTTCTGTTTCGATCTCGTTTGTGGTCCATGAAGGACTTTTGCGATAATCCTCGATCCTGACCCTTCTGTAATCTATCTGGTTTGTCTGCATCAGATCTACAATACAGAAGATTCAGGCGGTTACGTCTGTAGTCTAGGCTGACAGTAGAAGTCCTCTTGGTGCTATAACTGATCAGATCACGTGGTCTAAACGGTTAAGACACCATAACTGCGATGCAGAAGGTTCGGGCGCAACCACTGGGGGGCAAACTTCCTTTGTTGTCAGATCGCAATAGGTCAAGATCTAGAAGATGCCTTGTACATTTGTCCGCTTTATTTCTTTCTGTCCTCATTTTAACGTCGCGCCACCTAAGCCATGTGTTCTTGGAACTTTCCAGGAGCGGCGCGATCTGGTGAGCAGCCACGCAGCGGCCGGTCTGGGGCCCATCGCGGGGCTCAACTCCGGCGGCGGGCCGGGGGCTGGCGGAGGAACGCCATTTTCGAGTGGACCCCGGCTCACCCCGACGTCGGCGGACTTCCAACCCCCTTACTTCCCCCCGCCCTACAACCTTCCTCCACCTCCGCCACACCAGCAACAACTGGACTTCCACGACCCTTACGGCGCCGCTCATCATCTCAACAGTCTCACTTCCGGGGGTGGTCCTGGGGGACCTCAACAGTATCACCAACTGCATCCGGCGGCGGGGGGACACAGGGGGGTCACGGGGGGCGTGCTCGGAGGACGTAGGGCGGACGAGGAGCTTCTACCGCAGGTATGTATCCTTTCTGCCCCTTCGTTGCTTTGATGCCATGGCTAACTGGCAAGAGAAGGGCTTGCAGAGGTGTGGGTACAATAGGCACTAGTCTGTAGAGTAGAGCTTGTAGAGCAATAGCTGGAATGAGGTGAGGAAGATAAACTCAGATAAGGTACTGAGCGTCAGGGCGCATGTGGTGTGCGGAGTTGCGGTAGAGTAAGGTATGCACAGTACTGAGCAAGGGTAGGGTATGCAGAAGAGCAGAGAGAGAGTAGGGTATGGCAGAAGAGTTGGCAGAGTAGCGTGTTCGGAAGGGGTGGTAGAATACGATCCGAGAGTAGAACGTACGGAAGGGTATGCAAAAAAGTTTTCGGAAGCATGTTGGAGTGAATAATGAATCCTTCACTGAAGAAAAAAAAAACAATTAGAAGTGTAATACTGAACGACAGGATGCATTACGGTGCAACAAGCTCGCTTTCTCTTTCGGGTAGATGTCCTGACAATACTTTCACTTGGAAAGACCCAGGAAAGTTCAAGCTTTGTATTATCTTCAGACATCCCATCAGAGATACCAATTTCTGATACATTAGGATAATTTCAACCTGTCCTCCTTCCTTGTGGAAGCCTATTCAAAGATGCCAGACACCATTCGCGAGGTCAGCGACAGTGCGTTCGTTTTTAATGCGTAGAGCGCCACGGACGGTGTTACCGACTACATAAGCATGCCGCAGTGTCTGCCAGCGCCTGGTTCAAGCGGTACATTGAAGATATGATCGCGATGAAGTAGGGCGCCGCGGGCGAGGCCCTTGACATCTGCTTTCCATCTACCCAGAGGCACGAGCTTGCGCGTGTCGTATTCGACGCCAATACAGCTGATGGCCGATAACTGTTCGGTCGCTCTAATCAGGGGTGGGGCTCCTGTTATCGAGTTGTTTGTCGAGTGAGTTTATGTGTCACAGATACGTTCTTCTGGTGAGTCACTGCTTTAATGGTTTCAGGCTCTTTCTTTTTCTTTTTTTTTTTTTACTTGCTCTATTCGGAAAAAGATATTGAAGGGACGTGCGTGTGCATGCTTGCAAGCCATTGGGATATACGGCAATAGTGTATCCCTTTGCAGCAGGAATAAGGACAATGATGTAGAACATGCAGTGTTAATACAGTACAGTAGCGACGCAGACCAATAATCGAAAGGAATCGTCTTTCTTCTTCTTCTTCTTCTTCTTCTTCTTGGAATAACTGGATGGTTTCTGGAGCCATGTGGTCGCCCTGGTGGGCGCCCGCAGCACTTTGTCGTGGCGTTTTGTGCAGTAAAGTGTCAACGCATGACCTATGTGTATGCTTAGCGCGCGTGGAGCAACTTTGTCGAAATACATGCGCGTTACACTCCCGTGTGGTCAACGTACATGAGGAGAGAGTGATGCCCTTTCTGTGCTGTATATGATTTTCCGTCTTTTCTTACCCGCTTTCGGAGAAATGCCGGGGAGTACCCTAGATGATGAAATACCTCAACGGGAAAGCCTGTGGTGTAAAGCAGCATATTGGGGGGGGGGGAAGGTGTGTATGCCACTAACGGAGATGGGTACGCGCAGGGAATGCACCTAGGATACGGAGGCGACGGAGGCGGAGGTCGTAGGACCGAGGCGGCAGCGGCGGCGTATTCCCGTGGCGGATCGCGGGGAGACATCCTGGTACATCATCACCTGACGGAGCAGGACCTGTTGGGCCTCCACGGAGCGGCTGCAGGACTGCCGCCTCCGCAGGATGGACAAGTGAGCCCCTGCTCCTCCGGAGACGCCGACTTGTTTGAGGTATTTTTTATTCTTACAACAACGAATCTAACGGTTCTTTCTTGTCACGTTCACTGTCTACAAAACCGGGAACAGGTGTATAACATTCAACGTTCAGATCGACAAGGGGGGGGGGGGATAAATGATGCATGGAATGACGTGGGCGTCTATTGTTTACAGCGAAAAGTAGACTATACTGTCAGTAGAGAATCTACAAAAATGTGAGACGGGGGATCAAGGAAGGCGCAATCATGCGAAAGACGTTAGATAGTTGTACTGCTTGGGACTAATTTGCTACTAATTTGCAAAAACTACCTTCAATCCCAGTCAACTTCAGCGCACTAGTTTCGTGTCCGCCATATTTACTTGTGCGTGCCCTGCACCTGAATGCCATCACGAGCAATTGTAAGGAAAATTTCGCTTTGACCCTGTTCGTAAAAAGTGCTCCAAAAGGACAAAAACCAATAAGAAATGGACGAATATACTGTAGTGTGACGCTATCTTAATATCCTACAGATTGCCATTGTCATCAGTTACGAATTACATTTGTTTTTGTTCTTTGTTTTGTTGTTGTTGTTGTTTTTTCATTCGCAGTGTAACTGCACGCAACACGAACGATGGAAATGACATTAAATATCACATCTTACATGGGTATATTAACTCGCACCTATGTGAGTCCCATATGCACTAACTTATTTCCTGCTATCCCCTTTTCCTCATCAGTATAAGTATTTCGTGCTATCCCCTTTTCCTCATCAGTATAAGTATTTCGTGCTATCCCTTTTCCTCATCAGTATAAGTATTTCGTGCTATCCCGTTTCCTCATCAGTATACTATTTCGTGCTATCCCCTTTTCCTCATCAGTATAAGTATTTCGTGCTATCTCTTTTCCTCATCAGTATACTATTTCCTGCTATTCCCTTTTCCTCACCAGTATACTATTTCGTGCTATCCCTTTTCCTCATCAGTATACTATTTCCTGCTACCCCCTTTTCCTCACCAGTATACTATTTCGTGCTATCCCTTTTCCTCATCAGTATACTATTTCCTGCTACCCCCTTTTCCTCACCAGTATACTATTTCGTGCTATCCCTTTTCCTCATCAGTATACTATTTCCTGCTACCCCCTTTTCCTCACCAGTATACTATTTCGTGCTATCCCTTTTCCTCACCAGTATACTATTTCCTGCTACCCCCTTTTCCTCACCAGTATACTATTTCGTGCTATCCCTTTTCCTCATCAGTATAGTACATCATCGGTATGACGTGTCGTCCGCGCCTTTATTCTCGCATTTGTAAGAAAGGCCCGCACGGAAGAAGTCTGTGAGAAGAAAAGAAACATTGCGAAACTTATTACCGCAAAAACACTGAATAGAGAGGGCACACGCATGTACGACGATCTCCGACGAAAGGGTAATAGGTGAGAGAGAGAAGAAAAAAAAAAGAAAGAGCGAACATTCTATTGGTGTTTTTTGACTTGTTTTTGGGGACGGGCTGCACTCGATAAACTGGTCGACTTCGCGGCGCGTCCTTTGAGGACTTTTTTATGCTTGCTTGGATTACGCACTTGCAATGGGTTCAGCAACCTTGAGGGCCTTTTTGGAGGAACTACGTGTCGATGGGGGCAGGTGGTGGTGCTTTGAGGAGAAGGTCGTTCGATTACAACCGAGAGGAGGAGGGGGATATGAGGCTAAGGTGACGGGGTTATTTTCCGTATAAAAGTCTGGCGAGAGAAAAAAAAATAATCGAGTAGTAAATAAAGGGAAGAGAGTGGATTTTTATGTTGCGAGACAAGTGTATGATATTGGAACTTGGGAGCGACGCTGGATGGCATGCTCCTTCCATGGAATATGGTTTAGCCAAATCTCATTTTTAAGTTTTTTTTTCTTTTTAATTTCGTGTCAGCGCCGCGAACCAACTGTGGCTATGAGTGGCGTAAAGACGCGGACAGGTGGAGAGAGGACAGCAGGAAGAAGTGGGGGGACAGAAGGGTTAGTTTGCGTCCTGGGCCGACTTCAGGGGGAATCGTGCCGACATTCGTCTGGAAAGTCTGACGGAAAATCCAGGGAAAACGTTAGACGTGCTGTTAGAGGTTTTCAGTGGACAGCGGATGCGGGGATTGGAACAAGCGTCAGGTCAGAGTCTCGGCGTGGAAAGCGATCATGCTAACCACTACGCCACGAGAGCTGGCTTTTGAACGAGTTGCGAAAGTTCAACTTTAGCTATATTGTATGGATGTAGGGGTAAAGTATTGCCTGTAGTCGGTGTTTTCCACGTTTTGTAGTTGACTTTTTTTTTTTTTTTTTGCACTTAGCTTTTACGAAGGACACAGTTTTTATGTTCTGAACGTTGTGCCATACCTGCACACAATCAACTTAGACAGTCACAATGTCAGACTTAAAAAAAAAAAAATGAAAAAGTAAGAAATCATGCATGCGTACATACATACAACAGGTTGTATACATGCACACATGGCTGTCTCGCGATATAAGCAAAGAAATATCAACATTTGTACATCAAAATTAGATTAGAAAAAAAATAAAAACACGCTTATCAATGTAGGGAATTAACTCTGCACCATTCAAGCAATCGTAGTAATACTGCACTAAATTGTTGCGCAGAATCTAGAAATACCGATAGTTAAACTGCAAACGCTTAACGAGAGTGATAAGCAGCGCGATGTGTGAGCCTCATTAAAAACGCGCTTCCGAGCTATCAAAAATTACAGCAGATGTTACTTGAAGCAAAACGTCAAAATGGGGTAGAACGCGTGTGAAACAACTGTGATTTACGACAAGATACCTACAAAACCATCTCAAATTTCCTTTTAGAATAAATTTACCTCACGGACGAAGCCGAATGGGCCCACGTATACGATGATGAAGAAAACAAAAACACGAGACAGGGAGAACTAAAGACGAACACACACCACCTGAAATACTAGTGATGATTAATCATCTGAGCGGTGCAACACAAGCAGAATACAATCCTAAAACTAAACCTGTAACGACTGTTCAGCATTATATACTGTCACAAACATACCCCTTATTCTGTTTTATTTATTTATTTATTTATTTATTTTCATGTCTCGGTTATTTCCTTCCTTTTTATTATTTTTGCGACCTTCCTTCCATCCTTGTTCAGCTAGCCGAGACAACCATGTATTATTATTCAATACCTCCCGCAAGGATTACGCTATCGCGCACCCGGGAAAACTCAATCACGCGATTAGGCCGGCAAAAATTCACGATGAAAAATCCCGATAAAGGTCTCGGAGTCAGGAACTACTTCTACTCCGTGTAGTCGGAGTAGAAGGGCATTCAAGGTCCTCCTCTCCCATAAAACTCTCCCCCTTTCCACACGAGCAGGTTATTACTCGTGCTCTATTCCTTTCGGTTCTTTAATCGCTTCTTTTTTTTATTCTTATCGTACCATTTTTCTTGGTGCGTTGTTTATCTTCTTTTGACGAAGTTTAAGTACATAGGAACGGATTCGGAGGAGATGCGATAAAAAAAAAAAAGTATATCCGTGTGCTCGGTAGAATTCTGAAATAGCTTTGCGATCTTCGCTGTTTTTGCTTCTTTCTGTTTTTGTTTAAAGTGGGAGACCTCCATTCCAGGGTTCAAGGTCAACATCCTTGACAAAATCCTGAAGTAAAAAAAAAAAGTTAAAAATACATACACTCTGTGAGGACAACGACCGCCATTGCGATTGGAAGGAAGACGTAAAAAAAAAAATGTCACGTGATGTGCGATTATATCAGTGTCGATTGTAATTCCGAACGCAGTTTCAGTTTCATGCGGTGTCGTGCGACGTTTTTGGTAACAAAAATCTATCTTGCGCTGGCTCTTTGAAATGAGAGGGGGTTGAAGCGGTTGATGCGTTTTGTTGCCACGCTGCTCAACGACTTCGTAATTGGTATTCGACCTTAAGTTGAAATCATGCGACCATCATTTGGTGAAAAAAAAAAAAAAAGAACAGGAAAATATAGGTTCGGGAAGTTGGTGGAGCGAGCTTTGTCTAATGGATTGGCATCGATAACCATCGGAGGGCATCAATGGCGGTATAACTTCTATGAATGGGACTGGCTGTTGAGTATACCGTAGAGTGAGAGACGGCGTGTGAAGTAGGCCGTGTGAAGTGATCCTAACTTTTAGGACTTCTTCAAAAATATAGATATGAACAAGTAGATTTCGCGTGGTGCACTTGGACGCATTGATGCTGGAATATAATTCGTATACAACGACCGGAGAGCTCGTCAGCGTTGTGCTTTATAGAGAAATGCTTGATAGAGCCCGGTGCATACTACCACGTCCGAGGCAATGTAATCCTAACATTAGGAGAGCTTATACCTGCTCTCTTAAACTAATGGATAGCGCTAGCGTGTAGCTCTGGGCCTCCTCAGTGAACTCTTACCCATTTTCCAATGTCCTCAGCGTATTCCAATGTTTGCGAATTTCCTTTAAAATGCGAGAGAAATGTCCTTGCGTGTCACTGATGTTCATGCCGATGCCAAACATTGAAACTTAGCGTCGTGTCCCTTTTCTGCGATGGCACTTAATCCCCTGTGTGCGTATAGTTGAACTCCGTGCAGTATGTCGGAAAGCGGACGTGTATAGGTTGATAGCATTGCTGCAACAGAATGGTCACGCTCTGATGCCGCACACAAATTTCGAACGCACTCGTTATTTTCCGACGCCCCTGCACAATCTCTCCTTTCATCAAATGCTATTCGTTTACGTTTTTGTATATGCGAGCAATCACTTCGGCTTCGCTCCCGTGGCTCAGCTCCCGTGGCTCAGCTCCCGTGGCTCAGTGGATAGCGTGCTAGCCTGTCACGTCGAGACTGGGAGGTACCCGGGTTCGAATCCTGGTGCGTGCCGGCTGTGCTGGCTGGGTTTTTTCCTGGGTTTTCCTCAGACGCTTTCAGACATATGTCGGCACAGTTCCCTTAGAAGTCGGCCCAGGACGCTTTATTCCCCCAGGGCGTGAGTATTGCCCACATACGTGAGGCCGACAACCGCAAGCCCTTTCACCATCACCATCATCACCACCACCACCACCACCTTCGGCTTCGCTCATGATCTATAGTTGTCTCGATCGCGACATAAAACCGCGAATTAATAAGTATTACAATCTGTCCTGTCCTCTCCAATTACTCAGAAATTGACAGTTGTATCCGTCAGCGAAAGACGCCTGTTAACCGACGATGTTGTTAAGAAAGAAAAAAAAAAGAGACAAAAAATACGAAAATGAGAGGGGAACACAAGGTTATGGCATATCGGGTGAAGAACGCATAAATAACCCTTAAGTATCTCGTTGCTGAGCGCGTGATGCACGGATTATGAACGGACGGCCAACGAGCCATACAAATTAGAAAAAAAAAAAGAAAAAAAAAAGAACACGAAGGAACTACGAGAGCGATGCATTCTGGGAGAGAACGGCGTTGAGTGCGCGTGACGCACGAGCTTCCCGTCAGCTGCGGGGCGCTTTTAGTTTTGGTTTCGGGGATCCGCTAAATTTAGCGTATTAAATTTCATTAGCCACAGTTCGGTCGGGTGCGTAGCGCAATGGCTTTCTTTATCTCTCTCTTTCTTTTCCTTTTTTTTTATTTTTCCTTTCGTACCGGTGGCTTTGAACAGACAGATGAATGACCGGATAGTGAAAGGTGTTGTTGATCTTCGCGCTGGTTGCAACGTTAAATTCTGTAACTACACTAAAGGCGTTATTCTTGGTATTATATTTTTTCTCGCTCAGATTTAGTTCACGGAGCACAACGAGTGGTGCTTTGAACGAAGTGGGTTGAATATGTTTATTCTTTAGAATTTAAGTCTATAAGGGTGCACTAGTTTTACGAGGAACGAAAGGGAATGCGTTTAACATTGCTTCGAGGTTCATCTCGGGAGTCCAATGAAAAAATTGCGATCACGAAAGTCTCCACGTGGTGTATATCTATACAGGCAGACGAAATAGCCGAGAGCATTAGCATCAGTACAAACAACACAAACCCACGTGTCTTAAGACTAACGACGGTGATGATGATCATCATGATGATGGCATGATGATGACGGTCTTTCACGGGTGTAGTTGCGGTACAGTTCCCCATTACGGACGAACCCAGAAAGGAACCGTGGCCGAACCAGTTCGCAAGAAAGGCGACGCGTGGTGGTGCCAAGACCTCTAGCATGGGCACGGTTTCCTTTTTCTTTTTTAGATTTCTCGCACCAAAATATGCTATCAAAAATACTACTAGTTCTTCATAAGTCCGAAGTTTACGGTCGGTGCCCTCTTTCTTTTTTTCCCTTTCCAGCTTTCGCATTGTGTAGCCTCAGAGCAAATAGATCGCGGGAAAAAAAAAAGGTTCCTTCGATAGGCTACTTCAAACAGTCCTCGGTTGCCATTGCTCCGATCGCGGTACCCTGTCATATCCGCGAAGCTCAGCATGCCAGTCCCAAGGTTGCGGGTTCGAACCTGGGCGAGTGCACCAGCGACTCAGTTGCACCATGCAAGTTGCATTGACACACTGTATGCGATGGATCCCATATACGAGGGGCCTACTTGACGGTTCTTTAACCAATCCAAGCGCAGATACCGTTAGGGCCTCGCTGATGATCATAGTTGTCTGACGAAGCAAGACCCCTCTTTTATTATCAGCCTTCTAGTGCTTACGTCATTCCAAAACATTACCGGATGTGCCGAGGGATTGCTGAATGAAATTATGCATACACACATAAGAGTCGGAAGCCACTTCAATCTCTGTCCCTTTATAAGGCGACCTGGCGAGACCATGCGATGACCCTCCGCGCTCTTGCGTAAAATCGCTCGGTAGCCGAACTGCAAAGCCAACGAAGTCGAACCCGTTCAGGAGCTTCTCTATGTAGAAGTTCTTCTCCGCTGATCATGGCTGTAAGAGCTCTTTGGGCTCATTATCTTTTTACGTATGCATTCCATGGCGAGGCATAATAACAATATTGCGGACGCTAAGCACCGAGCGAGAGAGATGTTTAAAAAAAGAAAAAAAGCTCGAGAGGTGATCGGTCTTCATTTTGCGCTGACAGGAATCCCCTGTTATTAAAGACAGCGCCGTTGCAGTACAAGAAGGAAGGCTTAAGGAGAAAGGCTTAGCAGGTTGTTCCATCTTCTCCAGCCTTGTTCTTGCGTGGGTTTACTATTTGTACGCGTTAAGGGATGGCTTTTGCCTGCGAAAAAAAAATTATGTATAATACGTATTTATTGTGAATTCACGTTAAATAATATCATGTAAGAGAATGTTTCCGGTCCTTTACTTACGAACTGATAAGTGCTACTTTTAAGGAGACCTTGGATCCGAGCGATGTCGGTTTGGCGATTCTCGCGTTTCTTTTATTGCGATAGAAACTTGTGTACCTATACACCGCGCGTTTTACAAGAACAACAACACGTAAATTTTGCGTTTTACAGCCGACAGCTGATAGTGCCTCGTTTGCCGAGATCGCGTCGTCGTCGTCGTCCGCAGAAGGAAAAGCGAAATGACGAGGACAACAACAACTTGATGATGATTGGGGAGTTTCATCGCAAGGGGCAACACTCTACCCCAAGGACAACAACAACTTTTGCGAATGATGATGATGATTGGGGAGTTTCATCGCAAGGGGCAATACTCTACCCCATTGCTTGAGTAAAAAAAAAAGAAAGAAAAGAAGAGAAAAACCTTTAGTGATTCTGCTTCAGACGCCATACGGAGATACCGGGTCCTGCTGACGCACAACCTTTGCGGCGGGCACGAGAACGTGAACGTAAGCGCAGAGCTCGCGAAGACCCAGTTTGTCATACAGCCGGAGATCGCAAACAAGAGAGTGCGACGTCAGGGTCTCAACGTGCGTGACGCCGATGCTGCGGCAAAACAACGTAGGCGCGAAGACCTTGCTGCAGTGCGTGACGCCGAGGCAGAGGCAAGGCGGACTCAGCGGCAAGACTCTCTGCAGTATAGGTGCCGCCGAAGCGGAGGCATCAGAGGCAAGCGAAAGCCGAAAGAGCCACGAAGGTCTTCACAATACAATACAGGGAGAACCCATTTGGGCGTACAGTTGCTCGGTGAGCGATCGCTTGAGGTTCAAGAATGATCTCGCAGCGCTGCCGTTGTCTTGCCATGCACTGCTTCGATTAAAAGTGGAAGGTTAAAATGACGGCCCAATGCTGACGGTGCTGACGCTGAATTTCGCGTTACACAACCGCCCTGCCTTTTTATTTTTTAATTTTTTTTTGCCACCTCGTGTTGTGCTGCTCTTTTCTCTGTAATCAGAGCTGACTAATAATGACGTTACTTAGAACTTTCTGCAAAATTCGGCTTTTTCTTTAATAGAGGCTGTGCCGAGGCTACAAGTAATGGGTTTGTTATATTATAACTTTCACGTATAGTTTGACCTAGATTTATTTATTTTCTGCGAAGCAATTATTCGAGTAATCCGTTACTTTAATGCCGTAATAAGTAGTAACGCTACATAATTAAAATATGGGTCATTTACCCAACTATGCCGGAAAAATCGCAGATGCCGATCTATTAAGAGAAAAAAAGTATCACTTGGAATTTGGTCGGTGACGGGCTGTGCGAAATGCGAGATATGAATTTGCTGATAAGCATGTGGCGTTGTTAAACTGCTGCGTATATTATCGCAACTCGAATAAATATATACGAAATGCTCTCTCCAGTCGGGGAGAGACGCAAGCGGGCTACGACTTCTCACGAAATAGTCTGCTTTACAAAGCAGCAGTATATAGCGGCATCGTAACGATAACGCGCATCGACTTGTCGGTAGCTTAATTTGCGTAAACGTTTATCGGATGCAAATGACCTCGCAGCTTTGGATAGAAATCTAGCGATCGATCAGCGTCGAAACAGCGAAGTAGATAACGCTGTTTTGTGCTCTGCAAAGCTGACGACAGATAGGTCGCCTGTGCGTCGATGGGCGTCAATTCAGACCACGATCTGCGATTCATTTTTAAATGTGTTTTCTTTTTAAAAGTTTTACATCGATTAGCGTGAAGCCCTTAATAGTAACGTTTCGTCTTACGTTATGGATAGCAAACAATAAAAAAAAGAAAAAAAAAAGAAAAACGTATATTCTAATGACTTGCTCTTTTTCTCAACAGGCTGGCAGCGTGGATGACGCCACCCTTTTCGGTGCTGACCACAATAGTGTCATACGAAAAGGTACGTCTGCGTCTTTCATTACACACTCACCGGGTGGATGACGTCAAATTCAATCGAAGAAAAAGTCAAAATGCTTGTTGACAAGATGTTGACAAGACACAAACACACACAAAAGGATATAATATGTATATATCTAATATATATCTAATAATAAGTATAATTACGTATTGCTAGTAACAAGAAAAGTTTGGTCTACTAAACACTATAAGGAATGCAGTGATACAGCAAGCATTGTTGAAAAAAAGTTATCTCATTCGTAATCTGAGCTAATATCCCGCCCCCTAGTTAGGACCATTGCAGAGACATGAAGTGTGACTAAAGCGTTTTACGCCTGGTCGGGCGTGTCGTCTGCGTTGTAATGGACTGGTCCGCCCCCTCGCGGCCGTAGCGACAACTTTCGCGGTCTGTCGGACGAAGGGACACGCTCCACCGCGTTTCCCCCCACTATTTGCATTCGGACGCGTGCCGTCTGGTAGATGAATGGATGGGCGCTTAAGTGTCGCGTTGACATCGAATGTTAATGCTCATGTTTCTGTACACACACGCGCGTGAGTGCCCGCATAAAGAGTACGGTTAAGCTATGTTTTCAAAAACGGGAAATTTTCGAAAGCAAAAAGTAAAACCTCCGAATTTTACCTAACTGGAGAAACTTTCCCAGGTTGCTCCCTACGTTTTTATACATATCGACAAAGGCTTTTGTTGGAGCCAGTAGGAAGGTTGAACTTTCACGACTTATTTCGATAGATTTACAGGGGATGATGTTATTTATGTACTTTTAAGAGCACAACAAAAGGCTTGTGGGTCCTCAAAGGTGAAGGTAACTCCAAGTGATGTTTTTTTCGGCGATATCACAATATCTCCTTTTTAGACCATAGCCTCGTCACGCGTGAAACCCATCCCGGAACTTAACCTTTATTGCGAACTGGCCTGAAACATAAAGTCGGACCCATGTGGTTTCCCATAACCGATATCGCACCATTATCACTGACCCGGAAACCGGACTTTCACACACACACACCGTTCACATCAACCTTATCGCACGTAAAGTCTCCCGAAAGAAACGGTTATGCAGAAAGCATACCGACTGTGACCAACACCGATTGCTTCTTCTCAGGCCCGTCGCTTTGGTAATTTCGCGTTGTTAGTCATAGGGCTGGATCGAATCGAGAACATTGTTTGCGATACCCGTAGTTTCCGGCCCTTTGTCCTTCAATTACGGAATGGCGCATACGATGACAACTGCTATCTGTTGCTGTACAGGAAACCGGTTTTGGTATGTTAATCACGTAACTATAGGTGCAGTCTTGGGTGCGTGCATTGGGTAATCTTTTGTTCAAGTCCGAGCATATCAAGCAAGTTTGCATTGCGGCAAGGATGATAGTTAGGATGGATGTGTGGAGAGATGGATGCATGGATTGCTAACATGGAAGACGATGTGCCGGCGTATAGTTGCTGTACAAGGAAAATAAAGTAAAATTAAATTGAATTGAATTACTTCGAAGATGAAGTCCGTGCAACATTCTGTTATCAGAATTTCCACAGTATAACCTGTTTGTTCGTCCTGCAAGTCTGGAAACGCGACCCAGATTCATGTCGGTTACCTATTTTTATTTCGTCGATGTAAAGGCGGTATTGTAGCGTGTATCCTGAGACACATTCTTATTGAAACACGCATATAGCTATAATAAATTCCTATTTTACAGATATAAGTTCAGGTTGCCTTTAGAAAATCTATTTAAGATTGCTTCATGTTTCTTCTGCGAAGCGTCCTCTATAATAAAGGTATACCTTCTCTGGCATGTTAGAAGACGTACTATGACATACCACGACGCCACTCGCTCAAACGTCGCCCACCTGCGCACTGTTGACGATGACCCAATAAGGCCGAAACAGCTGTCCAGCGCTGGTGTGGCGACGTTTGGGACTTATAAGCACACGTCCTACGTGCAGACAAAGAGCTTCGGTTCGTTCATGATCTCAGTTGTCTCGCGAGGTAAAACCCCCAATTATTATTATTATTATTACAAAGAGCTTCGCCTACTTCCTTCCTTTAATATCATTGTTCCCATTGTTGTTAATATCCCTATCATTGTTATTGTTTTTCTTTTTCTTTTTTTTTGCTATCAGAGTGTAGATGCCTTATGTTGGGCTTTCAGATTATATGCGTTCAGTATTAATATTCAAATGCATCTCAATGCCACTGCCAACTGTAGGAGCTCGGGACCTCGTCAAGCTGCCCCGAGCAGCTTTTTGCCCCGAGTCTCCGCACTGTTACAGTGTGAAATAAAGATTTGATTTGATTTGATTTGATTTGAATACTATTTTCTGGCCTTATTAGCTCTCATTCTGATTTTATCGTATACCTCGGTGTCCCTCATTGAGTGACATGGAGTATGCGTTCTAGCAACAGAAGACTATCATTAACAGTCCCTCACACTAATGTACTAACAACTAACAATTAACTTATTACCGATTGTTACGATTCGCTACTCTTTATCCTACATTGCGTCAGGCGGCTGATATGATACAGTGTAGTCACTCTTCTCTATAATTAGCTGCCGCTCGTGCTACAGCGGCACCCCACCGTACCGCCACCTAGCGTAGATAACGAATAACATCGACCGGCTTCCAGTCACACCGTGGCCTTACATTGAGAAACCACACTGGCATGATCCTGGGCCCGCTGTATAAGAATGACTACTGGCGAGGGAGCGAGCTAATGTAACATTCTTCAGCGCAACCCAGCAGCCGGTTGTCAGCTCAGCTATAGGCAGGCAGTGAGCATGCGCAACATCTTCGTCTATCTCTTCTTTTAAGGTGCACAGAGGAACCTGTTTTGGGAAGACGCCGTGTAATAACAGATTAATGGGTTTCCCGGGTAATTTATGATAATTGTGATCGGTCGCCATTGTGGACCTTCTGCTCTGGGCTGTTTGTTTATTTGCTTGTCTTGCCTTTCTGCTGTGAAGGTTGGGACCTTGCTAAGCGAATGTCCGATCGTTTACTACTTTTCCTCCTGGAAAGGAATGAAACACATGCGATGATAGGACATGGTACAACATGATACCCGCTGTGCGGCATGGGTTATACTGCACTGCAGCGGATGCTTGTGTTTCCTAAAGACAGTGGATGGATTCCATTTCCAGGAGATAACGGAAATTTCATTGGCTGCAGCATGAGAGAGGATAATCGGTGGCGAAATCAAATTAGCAAGAGAATGGTGGTGATAGTTGTGTCAATCATAGATGAAGACGGCTGTGGCTGTCAGAGACAGCGGATCCAAACAGATCGCAGTGCGCTCCCCTACTGGAGGCGCATGGTAGCGCTGCAATATTTCTCCTGTCTCCTTATCTCCAACCTCGTATGTACAGTTGACGGACTAGATTTCTTTTCCTTCCTAAGTTGAACACAACTATAATGATTTTATGCTGACGAGGAAATATTGGCCAACGCGAAAACGGAACATGAAGAAGGTCATATGACCTCGAGACGGCGTTTTCCCAAGTCACGAAGTCCAAAAGGCGAGCTTATCGAGTAAACATGGACTTGGAGCCTCCAATAATAAGCTATGCGTGTCATAGTACTTGGCTACAACGCCTTTTTCGTAATCCTCGTTTTCCTGTATGATTGGAAACCACCCCGAATCATACAAGGTTGTGCTGAGAGGCCGCCTCCAAGGATATGGAGTTGTGGTGTCGAGCCGGCTCCTGGCAAGTGAAAGTGCGATCGGAATTAATCGGATGCGGCATTTTTCTTTCTTTTCCTTTTTTTTTTTTTTTTCAGAATCGCGCGCTTTGGGAGTGTTGCAAAAGAGTGAGGGTCATTAAAATTCTGCTTACATGTGTCAAGAAAGAAAGTTTTTTGTTGGGGTGGGGTGGGAAGGGGTGTTAGAGAGAGGCGTGTAGGTGGGTTCCGAATGAATCGCAGACAGAAATCAGACAAGGCGTGCAGCGGGCCTGCTATGTAATGTTCGCATTGTGCACGTCGCAGTAATGCACACGTTGCAGGCGACATTCTCACGAGTCTTAACTTCCTTGTAGGATGTTGAACAGCTGCCTCGTGCTTCTAAGATCCAGGAGCCCGTTCATATCTGAAACGAAAACTGCTCTCCTGCCGACCTCGACGGGCTTGCTTACCTGTGTGCGCTCACCGAATCGCCATTATCTTCGTAATGTGAGCACGCCTTGACGGGCCGAGCACGGCGTCTCCTGCAAGGGGGCTTTTCCACATTATGCTTCCTCGAGGGCGGCGTGGTATAGAGTCTGGTTTCCTTGCTTTCCCTCAGAGCTTGCGACTCTTACAATGCGAGGCTCGTTTCGGAAGACGCCTGGAGCCACCGAGGCAGGCCGATGCGTAGATGAACGGCTTGTTGCTTGTAAACACAGACCAATAAGTTACAAATGAACGTTT
The DNA here is from genome assembly GCF_037126465.1 of Ornithodoros turicata. Taxonomy (NCBI): domain Eukaryota; kingdom Metazoa; phylum Arthropoda; class Arachnida; order Ixodida; family Argasidae; genus Ornithodoros; species Ornithodoros turicata. Next base: position 2,570,795 of record NC_088206.1, read on the forward strand.
AATATTTTTAATTTGCTAGCCAAATTGAGGCAAAACGGCTCGGGGCGACGTCTGGTGGGAAATAATGCCCAATTCGTCAAGCAACAATGATCTATGTTCCCGACTCACTTGTAGAGCTGTGAGTCGAGGCCCTTTTTTGCCGCCACCGCCGGCGCGCAGTTCTTTGTCCTTCGCGACGGCGGCGTCAGCGGCGCGGCGCGTATTTAGACACGGCGGCGGCGCAGAGAACGGTGTAACTTAATTTTAGGATGACCATTAATCTTGCTGGCGTCAAACAGGTGCCTCTGCATGTTTGAAGTACTTACACTGGCAGCATAGCGCCAGTAGCGCGCATAGCGTTTGATCTTGCAACTACACGATGAATGACGGAGAAAACGAAAACTAACACCAGTTTTCCCTGCGAGCAACAATTATGATGCGGCATACCCTACGCAGCAACGAAGTTACGTATATTAATTTTTTTTAAGTAAACGAACGTCCCCTTCGAACCTGTTTCAATTCTCAGCGTCCTATAGCAGAGACGCAGACATTCACTACAAATGTACTCGTTCCCAATGCGTCTTCATTTTCCATCGACGCGCTTTCCCACAGTCCCAAAATATCGCCACACATAGCTTGGCTTGCTCTTCGAATGAAGCGTTACTTGAAAATTTCTCACGGGCTCTTCGAAAACCTTGCCTGTACCGGTGACAGTGGACTCGTCGTCGTCCTGCGTTTCAAGCGTTCCAAAACCACTCAAAACCAAGCGTTCATAAAGCCACTTGCAGTGGTGCAGTAGAGTAATAACAATAAACAATAAACAAAAACTGTGTATCCGTAGGCTACCGAGAGGGGGACAATGGGTTCGTGTCCCTCCCTAGAGCTTCGAGGCTACTTCTGAAAATTGTGCCCTCTTTATTCGTATAGGTCTTCACGATTTTTCTCACTTGTCACAATAATATGAACATAAAAGTGGTCGCGGCGACGCACCCCTCTACTGACTTGCTGCTCCTGGTGGCTACGTAGCCGACACGTAGCATACTTCTTTCGTTTTAGACCCAGTGTTGTACACATGCAATGTAGTCTCGCCGACGTACACGACGAGCAACGCTCAGTTGGTGACCACTTCGACACATTGTTGCCCGTACTATTCAATTTTAATTTTCTAAAGACTATGACCGCAATTGGGACGAAAATTGGGACGCAGGAGTACTGAGGGCTCAGGCTATCGAACAGATAAATATTCCGAGATTGCACCTCCACTGCGTTGCGGCATTTTTTTACGGCAAGGAGGGATCCCCCGATAACATCCCTTGACCGACGTCGAAGCCTCGCACGGGACCATTCCCACATGTGTTTTCTTTTCGTTCCTTCTTTTTCTTTTTCCTAGTGCACTTTGCCACCTTCTCTGGCAGGCTTACCGATCTTCTTCAAGCGATACTCGTCATATACTCATCATTCGTCATATACTATACCATTGAAAATAGACCAAAAGCCAGGAGCCTTGATCTTTATCAGTTTGTTACACTGGCTTCCCCAACAAAAATTCAAAGATGTTTCGACGCCTATGCAGGCGTCCTGATCATCTTGGCAAACGTAATGAACACTGTTCATGAGAAACGGAACCATTGTAGCATTCCGGTAGAGGCCCCTTCTGGCTGTCACAGGCATTCTTATCACTATGAATGTGCCATGACTAGGAATTTTCAGACTCCCCAGCTGTGTTCAGACCTGTATACCTGAAGACCTTGGCACGTGAACGAAGATGGAGAGCCGGAAATTTCCCAGAGTCATGGCACATTCATAGTGATAACAATGCCTGTAACAGCCACAGGGGCCTCTACCGGAATGCTACAAGGGTTTAAAAGGATTCCCTTTCTCATGAACAGTCTTCATTACGTTTTTGAAGCTGATGAGGACGCCCGCATATAGGCGTCGAAACGTCCTTTTTGTTATCTTTGAATTTTCGTTGTGGAAGCCAGTGTAACAAAGTTATGAAGATACTATACCATTGTATAGTACAAGGTGTCCCTATAACAACGTTAAACCCATCATTCGTGAAACATCGTGTGTTGCATCGAAGATGTGCCAAGGAATAACACACCTGGACCCACTTTGACACGATTGCAAAACACGATTGATCAATGGACCAATGCTTTAATTGCGAGGAAGCTCTATTGAACAATCTTTAGAGAACAAGGTCGATTCGAGACGGCGACCAACTCCGCGACCCCACAAATTACCTCGTCGTTTCAACGGCAAAAAAGAGACCCCGTTTGCAATCCGACCGTATATACACGCCTTGATTTATGAATATGCCAATCTTCGAGTGGAGAAATCGCTACGTCAATTATAGACACAAGGGACGTCTCTGTTGCCCGAACGTTTGCACAAGATCTCTTTATGAAGGCTGATAGAAGATAAAGGTAGATATAAATGATGACTCGACTTTTTTTTTTTTTTTTTGTCGAGGTTGTTGGGTAGAAAATTGTGGAATGCCAGCCAATTAGACTGCCTTGTCGTTCTAATAATGGAGGAAAATCGCCCAGTTCAGCGATCTTTAGCGGTTCACGGGCAGTCCCGCATTGATATCCTCTTTCCACGTGCTTTCTTCTTTTCTTCTTGCCTTATTTTGTCTGTTTTTTTTGTTTGTTTTTTTTTCACTCGCGAACCTACTACTTACGTGAGTTATCTCAAGTCAAAACATTAGTGCTAGAAAGATGCCACGATAACGATAAACAAGTTGCATGAGAGAACATGACAACTGATATACATGACAACAACAATAAATGAAGAAGTGATGATGACATGGGATGTTTCCCCGTGGTAGCCACAGGACACTACCCCATTTCACAGTGGTTAATATGAGAGGATGAATTATGGTGAGAATGAAGCAACGACAGGTCGGAGTACATGACAACTGATACAAGTACATGAGAGAACTGATGTTCTGAGGCTGGAACAACATAGAAAGGACAAATACATACAAGGCCAAGAGAGTGGCTGGTTTGTCCCTTCAGATGACGCACCCTTCGAAGTCGCTGGGGAGGTGTGTTTAGCTTAGCTCAATTGGTAGAGCCCTGGACCGATAATCCAGAGGATGTGGGTTCGAGTCCCGCAGCTGGCTAACCTTTTCAGTGACTTTCATCTTTCATCGTAAGTTGTGTGTGCTGAGTATACTTCTGCCCGACCCGTGGATATCCAGCATGAATATTTTATATATTTTATCAGTAATAATAAGCCCTCTCTACATTTTAAGATGCCTGAATACACACGTCCACTATATATGTGGAAACACAACCTGGACATGAGTGTCTATCATTTGTTTGTAAACGTTGTCATGGAGAAAGGAATGATGGGAAGAAGCTGAAATTGGTGTGTGGGGGGGGGGGGGGGGTGGCAGACACATGCTTTTTTCGGTTTCAGTTTTACTGCATAACCGTTTAAAAGCTTATATCTGGATAGCTGTGGTGTTTCCGAATGGTCCCGAAAAGGGGCGCGCGCGAGGTCTTCTCATGTAACGTGACAGTTGCAGAACTCGAAGGAAGGGCGGGCGTAACATAGGCGTTCCCAGGATTTTTTTCCAGGGTGGGGTGGGGGAGGGCATATTTTATAACATCTGACTAAAATCATTAAGACCTATGAATACAGTGAACCCTCGTTAATATGACCCCCGATAATCTGACATACCCGCTTTACGACCATACTCCTTGGGAACAATGCAGTGTAACCTCTGCAAATCCCCTCCCGTTAATATGACAATCCCGCATTATGACCAAAATTCTCGGGAAGGACAATGGTCATAATAACGAGGGTTCACTGTAAAGAGTTAACAATTTCCACATGCGACCTTGAAACTCTAGCGGGGGAGGCGCAACCATCCAGCCCCTTGCCGTCCTCTGTGTACCCCAATGGAAGCTAAATATGATGCCCCCTACCCATGCGTCACCTTCACCACGCTTGTCTCACAAAGAATCTTAGGCCAACCTCTTTCTCTCCCATATGGTCATCATGAACACTCGACATGCTTAACAGCACGCCATAATTTGCTCCGAGTGATGTGTACTGCCAAGCAGTCCTGATAACTGTTGTCCTTTCCTTGTATCTGTAGGGCTGAAGTCTCGTCATGGCAGCGAGAATCACAAGGAGTTGGTGTTGACCGGTGTGACGTCACCAACAGACGTCTTCTGCTCCGTGCCCGGCCGGCTGTCGCTGCTCAGTTCCACGTCCAAGTACAAGGTCACCGTAGGCGAGGTCCAACGGAGACTCTCGCCTCCGGAGTGCCTCAACGCCTCCCTCCTCGGAGGGGTCCTAAGGAGGTAAGGTACTCTTTTTTTGTTCCCTGAGATCATTCAATGCTCATGTAAGCGTTGCTCTGTACCTCTGATTCTGAAGACCTCCCCTTACTGGCGGCGCGTTTCAGCTGTGGCAGGCAATTGTAGTTGAACCGTACCACACATTATGTTTTTACACTTCCCCGTACTGCTAAGCAACAGTTATTTTTTGAAGAACGTGAGGTGATCATTGAAAAACTGCCATGTCGCCAAACTGTCTTGTGGACTGAAAAGGGCAACGTCACCACAAACTGTTCCTCATTTTGCGTACGGCAATTTTAAGTAGTGAACCGGAGACCTTGGTTGCGTTTGGATTGCGCGATGTCTTTTTCTACATTCTCGGCTTATCTCGCTCTATACCCATACTGTTCAGTTCATCCCTTTTGAAGACGTGCAGGAAGTGGCAGCGATAGTAGGCTATTGTCTCCGATCCTCGGTCTACTTGCGCGAACGCTGAAGAAATTCTTCAGTGGCGTCCCCAGAAGCTTCGCTAATGTTTCGGGCACACTCCATACTAGAGCACTGCACGGGCTTGCCCGAAAACTCGAGCCCGGCCCGTGGACCGGGCCAGGTACAGCTTTCTTTTTGCGGGCCTGGGCTGGGCTCGGGTTTGGTCATTATGGGTACGTAAATTGCCGGTCCTGTATCGAGGTTGAGCCTGTGTTACCCGTCTGTTAGTTAGCCACGGTAACATTTTACACCCTTATACGCTGGGCCTGACCGTGTAGTCTGTAAATTTCTCGGGCCGGGTGTGGGCCGAAAAACTTAGAATCCTTCGGGCTTGGGCCGGGCCCGGGCTAGGCATGCAGCCGCCGGCCCGGGCCTGGGCGGATAAATCGAAGGAAGGCCGGGCTCGGACCGAGCCTGGGCCCAAAAATGCGGTCCGTGCATGCTCTACTCTATATGCTGTCCTCAAGGCTGCTCGTTTGCAGAGCTATTGCAAAGCTATTGAGGACGTCGCTGAGGAATTTGAATTTCCTCGACTTTCGTGCAAGCGGGCGCATTTCTCGAACCAATGAAATCCTCCACCCCTCTCAATCAATCGTGACATTCAACGGTGACGTGACAGTTTTTTTTTTTTTTTTTGCACCAAGTGGGGGTGAGGCGTGGTGGAATGGTGTAAGCGAACGTCATCATCGGTGACGTGGAGTCGTGCAAGCGGGCAGACAACAAGCATCCTGGGTGGCAGGAGTCTAATGGCTGCGGACCATCAATTAATGGGGCCACCGTTTCTCTTTGGCGCAATTTTCCCCTGATAAGGATCGACCTTTTGTACTACGCTCCTCGAATTCCAGGCTCTCTATAAAAACGTGCAGCCCGAATCACTGCCGCCAATTACAGCCGGACCTTATTTTATCAGATTTCTTTTGCTCTTCTTTTTACTCGAAGAATAATGCCAGCGCTATAAGGAGTGCTTCCTTTTTACGTTTTTATATTTTATATTTTTTTATTACTCTGGAGATACGGGCCTCAAGTATTGGTATAGGATGAAGGAAGGAGGATAATCGGGCCACGGTATATGAGGGTGTTTGGTGTCGATAGGGGTGAAGTGTTTCTTTCTCTCTCTCTCTCTCTCTTTTTTTTTTTTTTTCTTGTTCAAAGATAGTAATGTGCGTTTTACGTCGCGAGACGATTATGATCATGTGGTGGATCATCGGCCGTGGATTAATTTCGTCCACTTGAGGCTCCCTCAACGTTCGCTTTGAGGCCAGTACACCGAACTCAATGATTCTCGCGGAGGAGACGTGTCAGCACAAATTGTACCCTGCCACCAAGGTGCTCGCGCCCATAACCCGGTTCGAACACGGAACTTCGGGATCGGCAATCATCATGAAGTCGACGTGTCCTAAGTCGACGTGTCCTAAGTCGACGTGTGCTAAGCACAGTATTGCAGAAAGGTTATACGCATTTATAGAGGAGTCTCAGAATGCGTGCCTGCAGAAATAGTGTGTTTTAGTAGAACCGAATATTCTGGACGATGTAGTAGATAAGCAATGTTCAGTCAAGTAGCATTATCGCGTGATGGCCTTATGACGAATCGACTGCGTGTTGTGAAACGTGTGGTTGTCACATGACACCATCGTTGACGCTGAAAAAAAAAAGGGGGGGTTATGAAAGGGGGAATACGCGAGGAGATTGGCCGCAGCCACGGGGACCTGCAACTCCGCAATTGTGTGCTGCTATATATATAGTTAGACAGCTACAGGATACACTTGGACAAGCACGCGATCGGCAGTAGCGCACCTCAGCAACACCACGGGGACACACTTACAGGGACGAGAAGCCCATCCCATGTGCTGGGGAAGAACAAAAAATTTGCATTTGGGCCCGCGGTGCAAACTTTCATATTCCACGTTGACGTCTTGGCGACATATTGGCCCCAGGAGGATTTTTGAACAAGTTTAATTTTCGTTTTTCCTCTCAGTCTTCTGTAAAACTTTGGTAATCATCCAATAAGAATGGACATTTAGTGACGCTTAAAAAGGGGGAACACATTGACTCGTCAGTAAAGAAGTAGCTCAGATACTGCATGACCCACCCTAGCATGCAGGGCCTCCAGGAACTTGCGAGACGTAAAAAAAAAATCCGTCCACTTTTCATGGGAAACATACGTGGTCTGCGCGCATATTTCCGTGCACCATTTAGAACCTTAACGGGCCCGGAACAACCATCCGTAAATTGAATTATAGACCCAGCTTACCTCACAACAGAGCGCCGATAACCATCGCCATTTTTGTTCCCCGCGTGACGCAAATTTTCCCGAGCAGACATGGAAACCACGATATACAGATCCCGACACGCGTTCGTGCACTGCGCGTTAAGAACCTGTCGCAATCTACACCCACACACACGCTTCCTCGCGTGCTTCAACAGCATCCGGCGCCCAGAAACTATTGTCCTTTCCATGGTCTACGTGCCGCCGCCATCTTTGTTCCATTACAGCACCATAGTTGCCGTTCGAAATGGCAGCTTCTGCGCCCAGTTAAGCTTTTTTTTCTCGGCGAAGCGTTCCCGTGTTTATGGGTTCGGCTGCACGAATCATGCATGTTCCGCTTGCGTGGCTCGGATGATGCTCGTCAGTCGCGAGATGTTTACCTTGTTTTTGTTTGGCTGGCATCTCTTTTTTTTTTTTTAGATAATGGAGGAAATGAATAGGATATACACGATGATGGAGCCGCCTGGTGCTCAAAGACGCATTTTGGAAGCTGTTTACTGGCTGAAGAAACTGCATGCATGCGAAATCTCGATATTCCCATCTGTTCCGGATCATGACTTGACGCGGCTGGCTGCGGTGAATGCACTCAGGCTGTGTTTAAGATGATACTCGGTGCGGTACTCCATATTCGAAACGACTTACATGTCAACCTAGCCGACAGCCATATAGTGCTGCCTAATTAACGTTCTGTTTCTAGGAGAAAAGAAAAATTGGTACACCGTCCGTATTACCTGGCCAGAACTTAGCACAACTAACAGCGTTCCAAAAGCAGCGGCCGAGTGCATACATTATGACGATGTATTACGTGATGTATTACATGCATACTCCCTGATGGTCATGCAAAACAGTCTGAGATGACGGGTTCAAATTCCATCACTATGTTCTTCTTACAGGCTTTGAAGACTCACGTTGCAGGTTCTAACTGTTCTTTTTCTACTTACTACTTTCGATCATGTGCATAATTACGAGACAGTGAATGGCGAAATTGTTATGCATGAGGAGCATGCTGTCTAATGAGCTAATGAGTTAATGAGTTAATTCATTGCTTACAGGGCGAAATCTAAGAACGGCGGTCGTTCCCTACGGGAGAAACTGGAGAAGATCGGCCTGAACCTTCCGGCAGGTCGACGGAAGGCTGCAAATGTTACGCTGCTCACATCTCTCGTTGAAGGTGAGAAATTTATCCTCCGCAGCGACTGGACGAAACTGGACGAAATAACTTGGTGTGCTTCGTAGCATATATCATTTCCGAACTACCGGTTCAGAACACCGGTTAATAAATACGCATTAACGCGCATGTCGCATTAACGGGCATAACGCATTAACTGGCACCAGCAGGCACCAACAAAAGGTGTACTTCAGTTATGCACGCAATACCCTTTTTAGTCGAACGGCCTCTGTACAACGACGCACCGACTTCATTAAAAAGAGTATACGCGCACGCAAACATCGCGGTGAATAAGCGCGTCACTATAATTGATATATTCTACTCATCCCTTTTGGACACGTTATAATTCTACTTAGCAATTCATACCCATTTTTCTGAGCATCACAAATCTACGGCTAATTGACTTTCCCACGGAATTTTTTTTTCCCCGTGTATTATTCGCTATACATCGGGAGCGTGGCACGACCTCATCTCTTTGTCGCCCCAGTCCATTACGCCAGGTTGATTGACATACGAGTTTCCACCTTCCTATAGTGTTGGACGCCATTGTGATCCTGCTTCGAATTTGGTTCCCACTCCAATATCCCGTGTAACGTGTAGGATGAGCAAGACTCATTTCCACCTGACATCAAAGGGTTGCACGCACTGTTTGTAACAGGTGCCAGCGCTATTATGATGAATTCGATTTTAAACGATATACGATTCGCTTGTGACGGACTGTGCTCTGTTAGTAGGCCGCAGCTTAGACAGTGCATGGCTAAGCTGTATAGGGTTGAAGATCTATTTTAAGCGTATATACTTACTACGGCTTCGGCGTGTATCTCGTGGCATTTTAGGAACGGGGCAACATTTCTCTGCTGCTATAAAGACGGTGAGCTGTTCGGTAACCCGTCAGCGTGTCGAGGTTGCGGGTTCCAATCTGACCGGGGATGTCGGGAACTTGGTGCCCACCAAGTTGCTTAGGCACGCCGTTCCCCACGAGGAACGTCACACACGGACGGGGTACCGTATGCTGAGATATCGCGGGATACCGTGCTGCGCTGCTCAAAGGCTGGGAGGGTACCGTGTGCGGGCATATCAACACACGTTGAACCCTCAGGTTAACAAGGTGAATCCCCCCCCCCCCCGTCTGGCCACCGTGGCGTCCCTCATGATGGTGATTGGCTCATGACGTACAAGTGGGGAAGTGGGAATAAAAGTGGGAAAATGGGAAAGGTATATGTAAGTTTGTGCTTTGGAGCGCATACTTGCGTGCTTGCTTCTTGATCGTATATAGATTCCTGCCTTCCTCTTACTCGTCTCGGCTGTACTATAGCAGTGGGACTGGTGGCGCTTAAAAGTTGGTGAGTGTGTTTAAAAGTGAAATAATGCGTGGAAGTGAGAGAAGGCCATATACCGAGTCTAAGAATATAAGAACTATACAATTATGTGGTCTGGAACCTTTTTTTATATGCATTTCATTAACACCGTCTGAACCACACAAAAAGCACGGCCACGCTAAGTCTAACGGCTTCGGATGGGTGATATTGCGAAAGGGGTCCTTGGGTTATAAAAAAAAAAGAAATAAAATTAAAATAAAATTATAAAAAAGAAAAGCCTTGGGTTATAGGTTAGGTAAAAGCGCATTTTAGTTAGGTTAGGTCAGGCTAGGTTACACAGATTGGTGGTGGGTCTGGGTCCCCAGGCACGCACTAGGCGGCGCGGGCATGAGACTGTGCCTCACTAAAGATGGCGGAAATCAGTCCCATTGATATAGTACAGGGTGTGTGCAGAAAAACATGACCCGCATTTTTACATGTAACTCGTTGTCTACTTAGCCGAGGAACTTCCGGTGGCGCACGATGGTGTATTTATGCGTGCGAAAGCTACAAAAAAATCCTGGATGCCATACTCAGTGTAAAAAAATAAACAGAGCGCGAAAACATGAGCTTCCATGCATTAGAATAGGGCGGTCATGATAGTGCATGGTAGTGCATTTCGGTCTCACGAGAGTTATGTGCAGGCACCACTAGGGGTACTGCCGATGAGCATGCATGTGGGACATCGTTTCGATTTAGGCACCGATAGCGCCCCTAGCGGGACTTGAACACAACTCTCCTACGTTCACCATGGTGCCCTTTCACATACACCCTGTTGTCCACCATGTTGTCCTATTCTGATGCACGGAAGCCGACGTTTTGGTTGTTCCGTTTATTTTTTAAGCTGAGTATGGCTTCCACAATTTTTCTGCAGATTTCGCACGCATAAATGTGCCATCGTGCGCCACCGGAAGTTCGTTAGTTAGGTAGCAACAAGCCATGTGCCTAAATGCGGGTCATGTTTTTCTGCACACACCTTGTATATCCCTCCTCTCAACCAAGACTCTTCTTCTGCTTCTTCTTCTTCTTTTGTGCATTGAATTTGCCGTTCCTAAAGTAGATGAGCGGTGTGTTCCCGAACAAGGGTATTGGCAATATGAGGAATGTAAACATTGTATCCGGCACTGGGTGTCGGAGATTTCTAGAAAGAACCCCATGATGGCCAAAATTATCCGCACTCCTTACCCTGCGGCATGTGAAGCATGTCGCCACCCGCACATACGGGCTCACTCACCTCACGCGTAAATCTACTCTAAATTATAAGTGATATATATACGCCTTCGTAGAGGTCTTTAATGCGAACGGTGATCACAAAACGCTGCATCCAAGAGCTCCAAGGCACAAGTCCTTGTCCCGGTAGCAACGGGCGTTTCTCTTACATTTCATAATCGCCGTTGCTTATCTCAGTCTCGCTTCTGGAGCTAACGAGAAATAGTTGAAGAAAAAAAAAAAAAAGAGGAGGCCGGCGTAAAGAGCCCTTCTTCAACGAGTGGCATAGCTTTCGCACGCAAAATTTTACACAAAAAAAAAGAAAGAAAGAAAAGAAAAGAAAACGAATGAGAAGAGAAAAAAGGGGCCCCTCATCAGAATTAACATCACGTCTTCACCAGCACGGTCTAGTTCTTTCGGGCCAATTCAACTTCGGACACGTGCCACGTTTTAGGCGCTGGGTAGTTTGTTCCTTCACCTATTTGGACACCGGCGGTCAACAAAGCTTAGCTCCTGGCGTAAAATGTACGTAGATATCAAACAAGAACGTTCTCACTGGTCCTTGCCGCTTAAATATAGTTAAAAACGTGAAATTTGAAATACTTCTGTCTCATGGTGCTTTTTCTGGTTTTCCATGATATAGGAGTTGTCTGTTTTATAGTAGTTGTTGTTGTATAGTAGTAGTTTGTAGTTGAATATTAATTGAAATATTGAAACAGTGCTCACGTATGTGAAGCAAAAACATCAAATGTTGCGGAAAATTTGTTTTATCTAAATTAAGTGTTTCTGCGTGACCTTGCTCTCTTTATTTCCTTCAAACACTAATTCGTTCCCATCTTTATTTCCCTCGTCTCTTTTAGTTCTTTTTTTTTTCCTCTATTTCTTTTTCCCCAGTGGCTAACGAGCCTTCGTAGATGGCCAGCTCATTTAACGAGAATCACGTGCGGGGCCATATAATACGATCGGGTCCTCGCTCTCCAAACCAGCGACGGCGCGTAAAAGAAAAAAAGCCAAAAGGCCGCTCCTACAAATATAAAACCCGCGACGGCAATTCCGACGCTGCAGACGCAGTGTTCATTTACAACGCCCATTTCGTGAGGGAAGCGAGATTCGAAAGAGGCCGAGAAAAACAGCTTTCGATGTCTTTGTCCGCGCAGGTATGTTAGTTGTTTCGGGAAGAAAACACTTTATTTTCGTGCCTTCCGACAGTGTTGGCGGTTCTGCGTCAGCCGTGAAAGATGCGTTCGTCTCTACGATGAATATCGAGAGTTTTCCCCCGCTTTCGCCCGCTAAAAGTGTGTCTGCCGCTTTTGAGAGAAGTTGATTGGATTTGGGTGTTGCGCCCGCATGTGTGTGTGTGATGGGGTCTGACTTATTGGACGTGTGAGTTGTGATTGAAATGTCGTCTGGAAGAGATAATGTAATGTTGCGCCCTGATTAGGCTGTTTCATATGTAGTTTCTGAGCAATTTCCACTGCGGGAATGTTGATGTCTGCACGCATGTTTTTCGTCTGCTGTGCGATTATGTTGCGATTTCGGTTCGTGTACTCGAGTTTCGTTCGAATTATCCCGAAATGTTGTTGACTCAAAATGAATCTAGACGTTTATTATTGACTCACACCCTTCAATAATAATAATAATAATAATAATAAAGTAGAAGCAATTTTTAGCATTATTTCCGTAATATCGTCTGCATCGAGAAGGGGATGCCTCAACCAACAAATTAAACAGCGACCTCTTACGGCCGCTAGAACAGTCGAAGGCATATAAACTAACCTTGGATGTTCCACTCGTTGTAGGAGTTCTTTCTTTTTCTTTTTTTTCCTTGCAGGCATTTCCTTGCAGACGGCCACGCAGTAGAGAAACACCATCACCTGATCTCAATCCACTAATCACGAACTCATTTTTTATCGATTATACTTCACCGCCGTCCCTTCACTGACGTTCCTTTTGTGTTCTTCCGCCTTTCATGGTCATCGTTAATTTTCGTTCGACATCCGAACGTCGTACTATTTCGCGGAAAAGTTGCAGGAGGTTCCTCCCGGTTTTTGAGTCGCATTCTGCACGCACCGCGTCGCCTCTGTCGCAATGGGGAAAGTCGTCTGCAAAGATAATACCCGTATACGATCTTGAGTTTGCTCCTCCAAAATCGGACCGATAAGGCCCTAAATTTATGTTCTTCTCTACTCCAGGATGTCGTTGACCCTGAGAAACAGCTCCACGCGAAGTGTCTAGGATCTTTTCGGGCTGATTGACTCGTAAAATTGCTTTCATCCTTCTTTCTTTTGGCCACGGTTGGTTTTATAGTGGTCGTTCATTTGGAATTTTGTCGTAAGTACGCCCGTATTAAGAAATAAATAAATCCGCAAGAAATGCAGAGAGAGAGGCTGTTCGGTAGCTCGATATTTTTATCTGTTATGCATTTCGTTGATACAGACATTTACGGCACCCTATTGGCTGGTAATGCCTATAGATGTGATAGCGGCATGACGCGAGAAATTTTTTGAATTAAGTTTGTAGCGACGTTGTCCCGGTCTTCCATGGTATCAGATAAACGTGGTTAGCATTTTTATTTTCAAACAAGTCGTATACTTGTGGATCGGTATGCTGCATTGGAATCCAAGCAATTTGTGCTCGGTGATAAGAAATCGTTTTCTGCCAAGTTCCACGGATTTCAGAGAAATGAATGATAAGGCGAGATAAAAGCGAGGCATAACCGATGACATACGAAATATTATTTTCTTCGGCAATGATAGGTGGCACCACGTATAATAGGCAGCGCTGTCGTGTGTTTGGTCTACTTTGTTTCACCAGCTAACACAGTACATAGCAGGCGACATTTCTTTTTTTCTTTGCTATCAAATACGGTGACTAAATGCAGGCTCAAGCGCCGTGGTATTTCTCTAGCTCTATTTCCGAGACAGCAGTGCCTAAAAAAATTGGGGCAAAGTTTTTTCAGATTTCATGTCAGAATCTGACTTGAAATCTGAAAAATCTAGTATTTTTCTCCCACTTTTCGTTCAATTTTTTTTTTAGGCTATGCTCACGCGGAAATAGAGCTAGAGAAACACCACGACTCATGACCCTGCATTTAGTCATGGTATTTGACAGCAAAGAAAAGAGAAATGTCGTCTGCTATGTACTGTGTTGGTGCAACGTCCCTGATATCAGATGCGTCCTCCATTGCTACAATGGAGGCCAACGTGCCATCCAAATCCAGTGCAATCCCGTGCAAATCCAGTGCAATCCGATGGCGATAACTGTGTGACTCGGTTACATCGCCCCGCGTAGGACGCGGAAGATTGTTTTTTTTTTTAAGTTCCGTGCTGGCGCCGCGTAGCAACTACGGCTATGAGACGCGGAAGATATGGTGATAATTCGAGACGAGGAAGTTACTCGACAAAAGGGACTCGGCTGCATGTTGAGCTATACTGCGTATAAAATGTAGCTAAGTTTCTTATACGAAGTTACGTGTTACGAAAATGAGAAAGTTCCCAAAGCTACGTTGTAAAAGTAACGAGTTACTTTGAAGTTACGTACTTGTACTATTTAGCTCTTGAGCACCGCCAGGACGAAAACTGCATTCACCGCGCAATAATGCGGGAGCGGAGTTCGACGAGGAGGCGCCTTTGCAATCGGCACGCAAAAATGCTGGTCGTCTCATCGTCGCGTTATTTCTGTACCAGTATTGAACAAAATGTTAAGGCGAGATATGTTAAGGAAGGTCACACAAAATGCAAGACAAAATGTTAAGGAAGGTCACTTAACTATAGTTACAGTTGCGTGCAGTCGGCACGCAAAAATGCTGGTCGTCTCATCGTCGCGTTATTTCTGTACCAGTATTGAACAAAATGTTAAGGCGAGATATGTTAAGGAAGGTCACACAAAATGTGAGACAAAATGTTAAGGCAGGTCACTTAACTATAGTTACAGTTGCGTGCAGTCGGCACGCAAAAATGCTGGTCGTCTCATCGTCGCGTTATTTCTGTACCAGTATTGAACAAAATGTTAAGGCGAGATATGTTAAGGAAGGTCACACAAAATGCAAGACAAAATGTTAAGGAAGGTCACTTAACTATAGTTACAGTTGCGTGCAGTCGGCACGCAAAAATGCTGGTCGTCTCATCGTCGCGTTATTTCTGTACCAGTATTGAACAAAATGTTAAGGCGAGATATGTTAAGGAAGGTCACACAAAATGCAAGACAAAATGTTAAGGCAGGTCACTTAACTATAGTTACAGTTGCGTGCAGTCGGCACGCAAAAATGCTGGTCGTCTCATCGTCGCGTTATTTCTGTACCAGTATTGAACAAAATGTTAAGGCGAGATATGTTAAGGAAGGTCACACAAAATGTAAGACAAAATGTTAAGGAAGGTCACTTAACTATAGTTACAGTTGCGTGCAGTCGGCACGCAAAAATGCTGGTCGTCTCATCGTCGCGTTATTTCTGTACCAGTATTGAACAAAATGTTAAGGCGAGATATGTTAAGGAAGGTCACACAAAATGCAAGACAAAATGTTAAGGCAGGTCACTTAACTATAGTTACAGTTGCGTGCAGTCGGCACGCAAAAATGCTGGTCGTCTCATCGTCGCGTTATTTCTGTACCAGTATTGAACAAAATGTTAAGGCGAGATATGTTAAGGAAGGTCACACAAAATGCAAGACAAAATGTTAAGGCAGGTCACTTAACTATAGTTACAGTTGCGTGCAGTCGGCACGCAAAAATGCTGGTCGTCTCATCGTCGCGTTATTTCTGTACCAGTATTGAACAAAATGTTAAGGCGAGATATGTTAAGGAAGGTCACACAAAATGCAAGACAAAATGTTAAGGCAGGTCACTTAACTATAGTTACAGTTGCGTGCAGTCGGCACGCAAAAATGCTGGTCGTCTCATCGTCGCGTTATTTCTGTACCAGTATTGAACAAAATGTTAAGGCGAGATATGTTAAGGAAGGTCACACAAAATGCAAGACAAAATGTTAAGGAAGGTCACTTAACTATAGTTACAGTTGCGTGCAGTCGGCACGCAAAAATGCTGGTCGTCTCATCGTCGCGTTATTTCTGTACCAGTATTGAACAAAATGTTAAGGCGAGATATGTTAAGGAAGGTCACACAAAATGCAAGACAAAATGTTAAGGCAGGTCACTTAACTATAGTTACAGTTGCGTGCAGTCGGCACGCAAAAATGCTGGTCGTCTCATCGTCGCGTTATTTCTGTACCAGTATTGAACAAAATGTTAAGGCGAGATATGTTAAGGAAGGTCACACAAAATGTAAGACAAAATGTTAAGGCAGGTCACTTAACTATAGTTACAGTTGCGTGCAGTCGGCACGCAAAAATGCTGGTCGTCTCATCGTCGCGTTATTTCTGTACCAGTATTGAACAAAATGTTAAGGCGAGATATGTTAAGGAAGGTCACACAAAATGTGAGACAAAATGTTAAGGCAGGTCACTTAACTATAGTTACAGTTGCGTGCAGTCGGCACGCAAAAATGCTGGTCGTCTCATCGTCGCGTTATTTCTGTACCAGTATTGAACAAAATGTTAAGGCGAGATATGTTAAGGAAGGTCACACAAAATGCAAGACAAAATGTTAAGGCAGGTCACTTAACTATAGTTACAGTTGCGTGCAGTCGGCACGCAAAAATGCTGGTCGTCTCATCGTCGCGTTATTTCTGTACCAGTATTGAACAAAATGTTAAGGCGAGATATGTTAAGGAAGGTCACACAAAATGTAAGACAAAATGTTAAGGCAGGTCACTTAACTATAGTTACAGTTGCGTGCAGTCGGCACGCAAAAATGCTGGTCGTCTCATCGTCGCGTTATTTCTGTACCAGTATTGAACAAAATGTTAAGGCGAGATATGTTAAGGAAGGTCACACAAAATGTGAGACAAAATGTTAAGGCAGGTCACTTAACTATAGTTACAGTTGCGTGCAGTCGGCACGCAAAAATGCTGGTCGTCTCATCGTCGCGTTATTTCTGTACCAGTATTGAACAAAATGTTAAGGCGAGATATGTTAAGGAAGGTCACACAAAATGCAAGACAAAATGTTAAGGAAGGTCACTTAACTATAGTTACAGTTGCGTGCAGTCGGCACGCAAAAATGCTGGTCGTCTCATCGTCGCGTTATTTCTGTACCAGTATTGAACAAAATGTTAAGGCGAGATATGTTAAGGAAGGTCACACAAAATGCAAGACAAAATGTTAAGGCAGGTCACTTAACTATAGTTACAGTTGCGTGCAGTCGGCACGCAAAAATGCTGGTCGTCTCATCGTCGCGTTATTTCTGTACCAGTATTGAACAAAATGTTAAGGCGAGATATGTTAAGGAAGGTCACACAAAATGCAAGACAAAATGTTAAGGCAGGTCACTTAACTATAGTTACAGTTGCGTGCAGTCGGCACGCAAAAATGCTGGTCGTCTCATCGTCGCGTTATTTCTGTACCAGTATTGAACAAAATGTTAAGGCGAGATATGTTAAGGAAGGTCACACAAAATGTAAGACAAAATGTTAAGGCAGGTCACTTAACTATAGTTACAGTTGCGTGCAGTCGGCACGCAAAAATGCTGGTCGTCTCATCGTCGCGTTATTTCTGTACCAGTATTGAACAAAATGTTAAGGCAAAATGTTAAGGCAGGTTACTTAACTATAGTTACAGTTGCGTGCAGTCGACACGCAAAAATGCTGGTCGTCTCATCGTCGCGTTGTTTCTGTACCAGTATTGAACAAATTGTTAAGGCGAGATAAGTTAAGGAAGGTCACACAAAATGCAAGACAAAATGCTTAAGCAGGTCACTTAACTATAGTTACAGTTGCGTGCAGTCGGCACGCAAAAATGCTGGTCGTCTCATCGTCGCGTTATTTCTGTACCAGTATTGAACAAAATGTTAAGGAGAGATATGTTAAGGAAGGTCACACAAAATGTAAGACAAAATGTTAAGGAAGGTCACTTAACTATAGTTACAGTTGCGTGCAGTCGGCACGCAAAAATGCTTGTCGTCTCATCGTCGCGTTATTTCTGTACCAGTATTGAACAAAATGTTAAGGCGAGATATGTTAAGGAAGGTCACACAAAATGTAAGACAAAATGTTAAGGCAGGTCACTTAACTATAGTTACAGTTGCGTGCAGTCGGCACGCAAAAATGCTGGTCGTCTCATCGTCGCGTTATTTCTGTACCAGTATTGAACAAAATGTTAAGGCGAGATATGTTAAGGAAGGTCACACAAAATGTAAGACAAAATGTTAAGGCAGGTCACTTAACTATAGTTACAGTTGCGTGCAGTCGGCACGCAAAAATGCTGGTCGTCTCATCGTCGCGTTATTTCTGTACCAGTATTGAACAAAATGTTAAGGCGAGATATGTTAAGGAAGGTCACACAAAATGTAGTTACAGTTGCGTGAAGTCGGCACGCAAAAATGCTGGTCGTCTCATCGTCGCGTTATTTCTGTACCAGTATTGAACAAAATGTTAAGGCGAGATATGTTAAGGAAGGTCACACAAAATGTAAGACAAAATGTTAAGGCAGGTCACTTAACTATAGTTACAGTTGCGTGCAGTCGGCACGCAAAAATGCTGGTCGTCTCATCGTCGCGTTATTTCTGTACCAGTATTGAACAAAATGTTAAGGCGAGATATGTTAAGGAAGGTCACACAAAATGTAAGACAAAATGTTAAGGCAGGTCACTTAACTATAGTTACAGTTGCGTGCAGTCGGCACGCAAAAATGCTGGTCGTCTCATCGTCGCGTTATTTCTGTACCAGTATTGAACAAAATGTTAAGGCGAGATATGTTAAGGAAGGTCACACAAAATGTAAGACAAAATGTTAAGGCAGGTCACTTAACTATAGTTACAGTTGCGTGCAGTCGGCACGCAAAAATGCTGGTCGTCTCATCGTCGCGTTATTTCTGTACCAGTATTGAACAAAATGTTAAGGCGAGATATGTTAAGGAAGGTCACACAAAATGTAAGACAAAATGTTAAGGCAGGTCACTTAACTATAGTTACAGTTGCGTGCAGTCGGCACGCAAAAATGCTGGTCGTCTCATCGTCGCGTTATTTCTGTACCAGTATTGAACAAAATGTTAAGGCGAGATATGTTAAGGAAGGTCACACAAAATGTAAGACAAAATGTTAAGGAAGGTCACTTAACTACAGTTACAGTTGCGTGCAGTCGGCACGCAAAAATGCTGGTCGTCTCATCGTCGCGTTATTTCTGTACCAGTATTGAACAAAATGTTAAGGCGAGATATGTTAAGGCAGGTCACACAAAATGTAAGACAAAATGTTAAGGAAGGTCACTTAACTACAGTTACAGTTGCGTGCAGTCGGCACGCAAAAATGCTGGTCGTCTCATCGTCGCGTTATTTCTGTACCAGTATTGAACAAAATGTTAAGGCGAGATATGTTAAGGAAGGTCACACAAAATGTAAGACAAGATGTTAAGGCAGGTCACTTAACTATAGTTACAGTTGCGTGCAGTCGGCACGCAAAAATGCTGGTCGTCTCATCGTCGCGTTATTTCTGTACCAGTATTGAACAAAATGAACTTGGATATTTATTCGAAGTAACGAAGTTACCTACAAGAAGGAACGAGTTCCTTCGGGCAAGTTACTGGAAATCGACAATAACTAGTTAAGTTAAAAGTTACGGCAACAGTAACTTAGCTATATACGGTAACCCTCAACACTGGGCGTCAAATTATTTACCCCGTTTCTTTTCGTTACAGGAGAGGCAATACATTTGGCACGCGACTTTGGGTACGTGTGCGAGACAGAGTTCCCATCGCGGCAGGTGGCGGAGTACCTCTGCCGGAACCACGCGGATCCCTCTGACTTGTACAGACGCAAAGAATTGCTCATGGCCACAAAGTGAGTTTCATGATGAATACTTGAAGCGCTGCTCCTTTTTATGTTGTCTATTGTAGGCATCTTCCCTGTTCGGAGATGCAAATGCATTCCAGGCGTGATTCATTTGTGTATACGTCGTAGTTAAAATATGTGCGCAGACGGCGCTCAGACGGGTGAGGAAGCACTTCCTGCTCTCATGGGTGATTCTATGCAACAGGAAAAGCTCATTTATTTATTTATCTTTTTTATGCGAGACAGAGAGAAAGTGGTTATAGCAAAGAGTGTTGGTATATAAGCGTCGGAATGATTTGCGCTGCTTCAGTTGGTGCTCGGAATTTCTTTTCGGACCACTTGGAAAATGGAATAATTTATGTCGTGACAAACACGAAGATTGGAACGCACCTGGGAGGAACTCGTATGCCGAAGAGTCTTCTGCGCCTCCTCGACCTTTATGTTTTTATTTCTACGTCACGGCAGAGTCTAAAAGAAATTGAAGCTAAACTGCGAGGGTCAAAGGTTACCGTTCCTTCATCAACAGTACGTTGCGATAAAAAAAAAGAAAAAGAAAAAAGAAACTGCCGTGAACCTGGACAGCTATGGTTCCGTGGGTCCTCTTGACGTTCAGCAGTGACTGATGCTTCACTTTCAAGAATAGCCATTTAATCATCCTTTATTTAATACAATGGTGCAATATATAAGATAGAGGACCTATAGTAGGAAATTGACGTTCAAAAGCTACTAAAGAGTTTTAGTGCATCGCCCGCTGCTGCCTTTGCGTACGTAAGAAAAGTTTGCGCAATGCGCGAAGCCCTTTGTTTTGCGCCTGCGCAGAACCGCCAACGCTATGACCCTTAAAGTACGCAAAGGCAATAGCGGACGATGCACTAATAGAGAGTTTTAGGAAGCCGTTGATAACGTGGCTCGCGCGGAAGCATATCAACCGGAACCAATCAGTAGATAAGATTCTGAGTCACACTCGACTCCGATTGGTTCCGATAGGCACGATAACCTTACCAACGGCTTGCTAAAACTGCCTAATGACAGAAACTCGTTTGGTCACAAAAATGTGTGTGTCGTTATCGCTCCTTTCCATCCCCTTCCTCCCACGGCGTCAACGAACTGTGTCCATTCCAGTCGAAACCTGTCTCCAATTTATCTTCGACATTACTTTTTTTCCCCTTTTGAACTCGAAAAAAAAAAAAAAATCTCCTCTTCCGACTATCACCGTACTTACTAGCAGGAGACAACCGCTATCTCTCCATCGCCGTCCAACACCAATTTTTGCATCACATCTAGGGCTTAAAAGATACGACGGCTCGCGTAACATTCTGCGCACCAATCTGTAATTACACTCTGAAAACCGAGAGCACGACGACGTCGTTAAAAGAAAGAAGAAAAAAGAAACTAGAAACATGGGGGACCAAGAACACACACACGGCATGAGTTTAAAAAAAGCACAAAAACGGCGAAAGGAAACACATTAAAAACGGCCTATTCGATGATTAGTGCAGCTTCGGCAGCAATAAAAAGCTACCTTCTGATGGATGCTAATAACGGCTGTGGGGATACCCTGTCATTACATCCTGCATCAGCTTCTGATTTTGCCGCTGTGGCGCTGCGGTGCCCTTTGTTTTTAGTTTCGTTTTTGGCTGATGTTGATGACAGTGCTGCTGCCGAAGCGTTAATGGGCCGACTCTGGTTTGTATTTGGTGCATTAATGAACGCGGAGTGCGCTCGGAAAAGGTGGTGGGGTGATTAGGTATGCGGCCGTGGTTTGCCCGGTGGTTTGCGCATGCGCGCGTGGTTTTCAGGGGGCGCAAAGGGTTATGCACTCCCCGTTCTTGGAATATGTTGAGGAAGAAGTGCCGGCAGGTCACTGCGATGGTAATCGACCCGCTTTAAAAGGAGCGAGCTTTGTTGCTTGTCGTCATTGATTATAGCTTTACGAGCAATGATATATGGCAAAAGTGTTCGTTTCCTTCGAAGCTATGACGGCTTTCCAGGCTAATAAATATTGCCAATAACGGAGCTGAACGTCGGGGAATCATTCCGAGTGCTCGTGTTTCTCACATGGCACGACTTGTTCGGACAGCCGTGCCTATATATTCAAGGTGAATGATCCGATCTTTGTAGTTTAGTCTTAATAATGGCGCATGAAACTAATATGCATAATCTAGGAACACGGAAGGTTAAATTACGGTCACTTAACAGGCTCGAAAAGTAGCACTATACTATGTAAGAGATGAGAAAGCGCACGCGGTTGATGCTCGCGTTAAAAGCTGCGCCAAGATGTTGGTAGGACCGAGCGGCATGGCCGAAAGCTTCCACTCGTCGTTGGTAGCCAAGGTCGTGCTATGAAGGTGGTGGGTTTGAATCCTACCACCGGCTGTGCTGCCTCGGGTTTTCCCTGGGTTTTCCGGCACACTTTTCAGACGGGCGTCGGTACAGTTCCAGGTGAAGTCAGCCCAGGACGCATACTAATCCACAAGTCCACGCCTGTACGCCACGGTTCATATATAGCCACGGTTGCCTCGCGGTGCTAACATGAAATTTTAAAATCTGGACAAAAAAAAAAAACACGCGTTCGAATGATTTCATATCACGCTTATCCTCATAATAGAAAATACATAGAAACGCGTATACCGTATCTGCTTTCTGATCCCAGTGTTGAGGTTTCGAACCCGATCAAGGACACCTTGGCGGAACTTTGCGGCTCGGTACAAATTACTTCGACACGTCGTCGTCGTCCGGCATGATACCCTTGTATACCCCTTGGTACCCCTTGTATACCCCTTGTACCCTTCGAGTTGTGCGCTCTTTAAAGAACCCTCCAGTCGGCAAAACGAGTGCCGACAAACGTGATGTCCCTAATTATCATACTTCTCGCGCGACGTAAGTCTGCGAATTATCATAATCGTCTTCACTATAAGGTGATTCCTGCCTTTGAGGGACCAGAAGGATTCCAGCGCTCTTCGCGTTGCTAGTTATACCGTGGACAAGACGGTATGCGGCAGAAAAAGGCGTCGCGCTTCGAGCGGCGTTCCTGCACGATTGGGCGCCCAGGTGATTGGGTATTCGAGGCACGTAGCCACAGAATACATGGCTCGGAAGTATATATACGGCTTTTCTTTTTCTGGTTATCTCATCCGTGGACGGCGCAGTGTAGCAGCGAAAGATGACCTTCCCTGTGAATGAACGGAGACGTTTTGCCCCAAAGGAATTGGGAATCTCCTCCTTCCATGCAGCTGTGTTACATGCGAGGTCAGCGACGTACAAGCGTTGAAAGTGTTCGGCCCCTGCCGCTCTTTGCAGTGATGAAGAAGTGTTTTACGAAGCTAATGCTTCAGGACGGTGGATGCATTTCACATTAAAAGGGCACATCGTACATGGGGCCCAGTGGATATTTCACTTCGTGAGTGAAAAAAAAAAAAAAAAAAAGAAGCGCTCTTTAATGGTAACTCCAAGTTCATGGTGTAGACTATGTAGTAGGTGCTTGCTTCGAATCCAGCCTCAGATTTTCTCTGGGCAGACAGATGGATTGCGTCACAGTTCCTCCTGAAGGTATAGGCTCAGGATGCATACTCTTTCACTAGACTTCCTGCTGTCCTCCTTTCATCTCTTTACGTCTATAGATCTCTCTCTGTTTGTAAACAAATGACGTCATAGTGTTCGACAGCGCCACCAGATTGGTAGAGTTGAACTACGTTCAAAGCTAGTGGCGAACAAGGTCGCGCCTGAAAGCCACGGTCTAGAGGGGATTACGATGGTCTCTGAAAGGGACGCGACCTTCGGTCCTACTTTTCTTTCAACGAGAGGCAGCGAGCAAGTGGCCATTCGTGGAACCCAGCCCTCCCCTTTCGATTTGTTTCGGTTTCAGTCTGTCTACCAACGTCACGGTGACGTTTCTCGGGTATAGAGATCTATTGGTCCGCTTTTTCAACACGGAGTAAACAGAGAGGGCACAGAAAAATACGTAGCACCACGCTTCCTTCTATAGTGTGAGAAGAAGAAACGGCCACTTGGGGAATTATTTTTGTTTCAGTCCCATATGGTCCTCCTTCTGACGACGTACTTGGGTTAGCCGTATGGTTTGGAAGATGTATACGTGACATATACCCATGATTCTTATAAACACGTCCAAGATATGGAGAGGACACACAGCTTGCTACCACAGCTTGCTACCACAGCGGCATGGGGTCAAGGCGGGGGCCCTGGGTTTTCCGAAGACTTTCCAGGCTAATGTCGGCACAGTTCCCCCTGAAGTCGGCCCAGGACGCAAACTAACCCTTCTGTCCCCCACTCCTTCCTGCTGTCCTCTCTCCATCTGTCCACATCTGTACGCCGCTCATAGTCACAGTTGCTCCGCGGCGCTAACACGGAATTAAGAAACATAGCTTGCTTTTTTGTGTGTGTGTTTTATAAAACAAACACAAGAGTGATGTAATATGCGGCCCAACTGTGACGTATTTGCACTCCACGTCTACAGCATTGGACAGTTGTTTCGGCCTTTACCGGTATATACGATGACGTATGTTACGTACAACCACAGGGCTGCTTTCTTCCTTAATTTATGCTCTGTGGAACGCAACAAACTGGAAACGCTACACTCCACCCCCTCCAGGGATTTCCATACACCCTCCGCACTCAGGGGGGGGGGGGGGGTGTACACCCTTCCTGGGTTTTTGCAAGACCCCCTATACAATTTTTTTTTTTAGATTGCCCAATACAGCTCCGCTACAAGTCATAAGCATATAGGGTTTATTCACTGACATCACCTCGCCGCCATACTGTATAGGTCCCTCGAAGTCATGTTCCCGCATTCGTTCGCTGCCAAATGCTTTTTGGATGCCTATTAACGTCAAACATGGAAATTTTTTGGATATGCTACAAATCACACAGCACATTACCTTTGAAACACCAACGGTGAGTACGATATGGGTAGCGGCTAGAATGGGACCTACAATATGGCGGCCGATGCAGCACGTCTGCCTGCAAGCGACAGTGGCGGTCTCTTGCGGATGACGTCATGTGAATAAACCCTATACCCATACACCCACCCGCGCTTGAAAGCTGGGCGCCACCCAGAGGTGGATTTCTGGGGAAATTACCGCATCCCTTGCAACGCATAAAATGCCCCAGGCAAGTCGTCGGAAAGCGGATGCCAGCGTGGTTAAATTGGTCAAGGCTCTCGATCGGTAATCGAGCTATGCGTGGTTCAAATCCGGCCGCGGTCTGGCTTTTTCGATGACTGCTACACTCCATATTTCGATAAAACGCATTCGCCCCGTTACGTAATCGGTCCCTTCTCGCCACTTGCGAAAAATCTTGTAGACTATACGTAATCTGCTATCGCATTCGATCCAGGCCTTTAGTTTCGCTTCTAGCCGCTCTATTAAACTTTCGGAATCGCCCGCGTTCCGTACCACAGGTAGCCGCTTCCTCGCGGGAAAAAAAAAAAAAAATAAACAGGTTCCCGGGCGAGGCATTGCGGACGAAATTGGGCCGTAATGCGCGGCTACAGTATATACGGTCATTTGAAAGAGAAAAATTACAGGCTCACAAACAACTTCCTCGCTTATTTCAGATTTGAGCTTCCGTACCGCGACGAAAGGGTGATTCCGAATCGTAATCAAGCTTTGCGCGCCCACTTTCGCAGCGTTCCGTTAACATGTTGCGCTCCGTTGCGGTTTCCCCAGTTCGTGATGTTATTTACCAGTGATGTTTACGATACGCGCCCAGGTATGTTTATTCGTCGTAGTGAAAGGGAAAGCTTCACAAATAAGTTACGTAATCGGATAGACTTCTGCTTGAAGCGTAGCGCCATCTTTCGATGGCGCTGCGAGTCATTGCTTGGATAATAATAATAATAATAATATGCATAAACGCAAGCGAGTTTCGTTTCTTCCCCGTGCTCAGACTCGGGCTTTTTCAGCGTCTGCTTCAAAGGCAGTTATTTTCGTTCTTCGTGCTCGCTGTGATGAGTGACGTAAGCTGATAGAGAAGAGTTTCGACGTTTTCCGTGATTTCGAAAAGAAATGATTCCGCAGAACCCGTACACGTGATAGTATACAGAGTTTTAGTAGATCGGAGAAGGTGTTCCGGTAACAGTTCCGAAGACGTGATAAGCCTAATTCGCCTTATTCGTTCCACGCTGGTTGGCACTGAACATGATTGACAACTAATTGCAAACGTTTGCGAAAAGTTGGCGAAGTTGTTTCGTGTGTATAGGCGTCTGGTCGAGCACAGATAATAGAGAGTTTTAGTAAACCATGCGCTATCGCCTTTGCGTACGTAAGGAATAGTGTTGAGGGTTCTGCGCACACCCATAACAAAAGGAGAGCTTCGCGCAGTGCGCAGGACCACCAACGCTCACGTACGCTAAGTACAATGTACTAAAACTCTCTATGTGGATGTCAAAGCAATTCCAAACGGCAGCTTCCACCTTGGCAACCTTAATTTGGAGAAAATGTTCCCTGAGAAACGAAATGTTTATACTGACGAGTTCTACTACGCGCCCAAAACCGGGGCTCCGTCGGCTCAGCTCTTTGGGGGAGTGATGTACTGGAAAATTTGAGGTGGAGGTCTGCTACAGTCACTAAATAAGCTACGCTTCAGAGTATCGACACTGAGGTCCAAGGGAGTGCAGGAGCGCCATCTTGTTTCACCGGCACGTACCATCCACAGTTGAGGATCAAAGACGGCTAATGTTCGCTGTGGGATAGAGAAGCGTGTATGATTGTTGTGCTTTAATCCATGTATTGCCCACCAGGGCGGACCCGAGGGTGTCAAGGTGAGCTCAAGGCTCTGCGTGGCTACCGTGGCGCGGAAACAAAATGGCGCATGCTCGCTCTTGAACTCAGTGTCGATACTCTGAAGCGAAGCTTATTTAGTGACTCTTAAGGTCTGCCTGCCCTGCACAGAGTAGGTGGCGCGTTTTACCTCAGCTCTTGCACTCTCCGCGACCTTTTCGCTCGTGAATTAGCTGACTAATGCCATATGTCGAGCACGTGTAAAATGTACCTCGCCGCCTCCAGGGACGGAGCATGCGTGCCCATGAACAGTTAGGACGCTCTGAATTGGAAGTTGTCCGGGATGCACCCCTGTCAGTGCAACGTACAGCTGGTACAGCCTCGACCATTATGGCTATGCGTGGACGAAAAAAAGAGAAGTAAGCGGGCAAGCCACTTGACTGTGGCTGACAACTCTTACCCCCTACAAAGAACAAGAAGAAAGTGTGGGGGGCATGTGACATAAGGGATCAATTTTAGCTCCGTGGAATGGTCACGTAACCTGAGGGCAAATGAGAGAGAGTACACGAGTGTAACGCGGAAACTGGAAAACTAGCGATGACGTCACATCTCTAGTCCCCATTTTGAGCTTCACTTTTCCGTTGGCGCCTCCTCTCATTCTGTCTTCCGTGCTACCATATTTTTACTTGGTTGTTATTACACCTCCCGATCGAGTGAACTAACATTCTTCCTCTTGAATATTTCAGGGGTATGGTAAAGGAGTTCGTGGACCTTCTCAACCAGGACCGATCCCCACTGTGCAATACACGGCCACAGAACATCCTAGAACCGAACATCCAGCGCCACCTAACGCACTTCTCGCTCATCACGCACGGCTTTGGCAGTCCAGCCATCGTGGCCGCGCTCACCGCTGTACAGAACTTTCTCAACGAGTCACTCAAGTACTTGGAAAAGCAGCTCACAAATTACCCGAACGCGTCGCATCTGGGACCTGTCGATCCCAAGAAGGAAGACTCGAAGAAATAGGCCACTCCTTCTCTGCCCAATGCACAGATGGCGCTTCCTTCACGTCTCACGAAGAAAAGTCATCGCTATTGTGACACTAGGGGGGGACACTGGTTGTGAAAATAAGATTTCTCTGCCTGGTGAACTGTGGCAGACTTTGGTGTGCTCAATGGCAGACGGAAAGAACGGACATTGACCTATTCTTCTGCCTTCCTTCTACGCGTTCTCGGTGTGTGTCGCTGCTGGCGCAGAAGGTTCATCAGTATTTGCATAGGGAGTCCTCTTTTATTTTTATTTTTTCCTTTCTCCCGCAGTATTTTTTTTCTGCTCAGTTGCCATAAAAGTTATGTGGACATATATACAAGACCGATTCAGGGAACCTGAGTCGTCTTGAGTGAATATAACAACAGCTCAAGAGTTGCCAAAGCGAGCTTAGCTTGCCTGTTTATTTTTTTTTTTTTTCAATTTCCCTCGTCTCCTTTTTTTTTTTTTTTTTATCACGTGACAATGTTGATGCCCCGAGAAGGATTTCATCGGCACACATCACCACCAGTTGGAAATAATACTCAGAAAAGTGCGCACGAAGGGTGCGTGTATTTTTTGAAACTTGTCGTGTGGGAATGTGCACTTTTATCTTTTTTAAATTTTATTTCCAGCGTCATTGCTCATTTACGTTCCTTTTTACTCGAGGTGAAAGTTACGACATACATACATATATATGTGTATATATATATATATATGTTGTAAAGAAAAACGAGAAACGAGCTCCATTTTTTCGACTTCATCCTTATTACTCGGGTAGACCATGTATGTAGGAAATGACTTTTATGCAGGATGTGCTAGAAGATGAACTTTTGACGTATTTATGCGCTAGCCAGGATGAACATCAAACAGGAAGGCATTTGAAATGTGTTGCTCTCCCACATTGCAGAGAGTCTCTTATTACACTGAGCAATAATGAATAGCAACATCATCTTCCCTTCACCCAGACTGTACATTTTTGTAATTTTTTTAGAAGCCCCTCTCCCTTGTCATCTGCACAAAGTTGAGTTTGTAAGAAAGCCTTATATGCTGCCTGTGTAGAGATGGCAAAAAACCTTATGCAGTATTTATAAATCACCCCCTTTCTTCCATGCAGTGCTATGAATCGACAAACTCTCTCCCCCCCCTATTAAGGGCGAATGATGTGCTTGCAATGCTGCGTGGGTGTGCACTTTCATGAATATTGCTCAGATTGTAGCAGATATGAAGATGAGAATTGCATGGACATGGCTCATAGTGCATTTGTTGTTCCACGTAGTGCCACGGCTTGAGCAATTTGCATGGAACTGCAGGCGTACATCCGCCATCACGCTTAACGAGAACGGCTGGCCGCGTGGCTCACGCAGACGCAACGCCGTAAACGCAGCGGGTAACGCTCCATCGTGGGCCACGCTGTCGCAAATTCTAGTTAAGTCTGGGGGCTTACTGTACGCCGTGCGCGTCGCTCTGTTCTTCATGCTTTATGTTGTTCCCTCGAGCACTGGAATTGTTTTTGGGCCACATATTTATTTACAGTCCATTTCCTTTTTAATGTCTCTACCCATTCATGCATCAGCAAGATAGTGTTTCTAAGCTGCACATTCGTCTTAATTCCAGGTGCAATAATTTATGTGTACGAAGAAAAAGAAGTGTCTATACTTACAGGTCAAATGTTTTTTTTTGTTTTTGTTTTTTTTGTGTGTGTCGGTGCAAGCATGCATTTTTCTCATCTATGTTACCTACCTCACGGCCGTCCGAAAATCATTTCTGTGTTCATTCTTTTTCTTCTTCTTTCCGAGGAATACGCTGATCCATATTAGACGAGAAGAAATGTGTAACGTTACGGATTGTGGTAGGGCCTCCATCCAAAGGGCGTTTCTTTGTGACAGCAGCTGCAGACGCCTGCAAGTACTGGTGTTGTTGCTAGTAACGAAATACTCAAGAAGCTCATTAAAATGTCTTGCCATTTTCTCATGGTACCACTTGTGTGACTCGGCCTTCTTGAAATGATGTACAGTCAAACTCCTTTACAACGAACGCCTTTATAACGAAAAGACCGTTATAACGAACGTTTTTCGCGGCCCGGTCAGGCGCCCATAGGATTCAATGAATACTTCGGACATTTATAACGAATTCCTTTATAACTAATATATACCGAAATAACGAGGGGGGTAAAAAGGTCAAAACAGAGATAAGGTTCCATGTGTACCCTAGGTATTATGTCTGAGGTGCGTTTTGATCAGGAACAAGTTGAAAGAAGACTAAGGCATTTTTCATTTGAAACATCCGTTTTAACGAAGTTACCTTTACAACGAAGATTTTCCGCGGTCTCCTGAAGTTCGTTATAAAGGAGTTTGACTGTAGTACTATACCCGAAACACGATCGGGGCCTCACCGTAACGTAACGTGTTGGGAGGTACTTGCTTGTATATAATGACATGTGCGCCGCATGGAAGCAGTACTGGACCTGTTTTGGCCGTGATGCAGAAGTAGCATGACCGGGCGTCCTTTTAACACATTGTCGTCCAGGAGGCTCCAGAGGCTCCAGATCCTGTGGCGTTGTGGTTAGGATGATCGCCTTCCACGTCGAGGCTAGGAGGTGACGCGCGGGTTCGAATCCCATCCCGGCATCGGCTCTTCCTGGGTTTTTCTGCAGTCTTTCCAGACGAATGTCGACCCAGTTCCCCTTGAAGTCGACCCAAGACGCATACTAATCCCCCCTGTCCCCCACTCCTTCCTGCTGTCCTCTCTCCATCTATCGACGTCTGTACACCACTCAGATAAGCAGAGGTGATTCGAAACTAATTCGCTAACATCGAATTTAAAAAAAAAAAAGACTGCAGATTCTTCCAGAGTACGATCACTTGACGTCTGACATTGTTGCGACTGACGTCTTGATTTCTTTTTCTTGTCATCACCGTAATCAATCAACACGGACCTCTGCGTCTTATACGGTACAAACTGTGGATAATATGTGTCGTTATCACATAACGCGCGTTAAAGGGACGATCTCGTACCCCCCCTGCCCCCCTCATGAGGTGTACCATTCGATTGCCCTTTGTTGAAAATGTTGTTGAAAACGGAATACTGCAAATTTACCCGACAAAGCACGTCACGGTGACCAAATCACCGAATTAAATTGCTAAAGATTGCGGAGCATGCCGCGATCTGTGTTGGCAACAATAAGACGTCGCCCTGCGGGAAGGTCCGTTATAGGGTACAGAAATCGTCTGCTTTTGCGCGCGCTAGTGCGCCGGCGTGAGCAGACGACTTTCAGAAGTGACTGGGGACCGCGGCAACTTTCGTACGTTTTCTTTCAGTTCTCAGGCGAAAAACACACATTCTAAGAAGTGGCCCACATGGTGGTTTAGAACAACTACGTTAATCCTCAGAGACAAGTTAAAAGTCGCAGGACAACCTCATCCACAATCACAAATTTGAAGTCGCCGGCCGTCAGCGCGCGCAGTCGTATTCCAGCTCCGACCAAAAATACGAGTGGTGCTCAAGTCAAACCGGGGCTTTCTGTCTCCTAAGTGTACAAATTGCTCGCGCTACTTCTTTTTCGTCATTTTCACACGCGACAGGCCTCCGCGTTCACCACGTGGTGTTCCAACGTTTGCGCAAAACAGAAGACACGTGCTGGACAAGATGGCCGACAACGAGGAGAGCGCACATCGAACAGCGAATTGTCATGAAGCTCGTGAATGAAGGCGTAAAGTCATCTGAAATTCACAGAAGACTTCAGGCTCAGCGTGGCCACGATACACTTAGCCGCAGCAAAGCGTTTGAGTGGTGCAAACGGTTCCGAGACGGCCGTACATCAGTGCAGGACGATCCCGGCCGGGCCGGCTCAGAGCCCAGTGTCAGAGTTTCTGAGAGCATCCAACTTGTGGAGCGTCTGATCCTCAAGGACCGACGGATAACATGTCTCGATATCAATAGTGCATATAGTGCGATCAATACTGCATATTAATGCCAGGTTCTCAGGGATGTGCATAGAAGCAAAACCGTCCGTGCCTCATCGCCAAAGGAGGCCTCTTCCTACAGGACAATGCACGCCCGCATACCGCGCATCTCACGATACGCACCATACAGGAACCTTGCTGGGAGTTGCTGCCACATCCCCCTTACAGTGCAGACCTCGCCCCCAGCGATTTCCATCTCTTGGGGGCCACTGAAGGCGTTCCTTGGGCGCGCCACTTCAGCTGCGACAACGAGGTCAAGAATGCGGTTCGATCATGGCTGCTACGCGCCGGTAAGGATTTCTACGCTCATGACATCCAAGCCCACGTGAAACGCTGGGACAAATGCATTAGTGCAGTTGTTTGATTACGTTGAAAAATAAAACTAATTTCTCGTCTGTAAGTTCATTTTACTTTTGCGAAAAATGAAAAGTCCCGGTTTGACTTGAACATCCCTCGTATATTACGCGCGCTTCCATTACACTCCCCGTTACACACTGATCATGTTTCGAAATGAAGTGTCGCTGACGACGTACATGGGGAAGGAGTGCTTGTTTATTTAAAAACCGAATTAAATACTCGCGGAAAACACGTGACTTAGCTTCCACGTATCCGATTATAGCCACATTATCGGACCCCACAGTCAATGCACTGACTACATTCCCCGCTCGTGGAGATATATCTGAGTGTCCCCAGTTTCGAGAGCAAAGGGGATGACTCAATCCAAGGTCCTTCTGCAGGTTGCAATACTGCTGCTGCCATGACAACGGCGACGTACCCGGAGACCACGTCATGCGTGACGTCATGAGAGTAAAGCGCAGGTTTCCTCACTTATGTGGGAAGCGTCACGACTGTAACCAGGCTGAGATGAGATTATGTGTTAACAGATGAAGGGATGATGACGACCGAAAGTTAAGATCTAGGGCAGTCACTGCCAGAATTGGCGAGAAGTCCGAGCAGCACCGTCAGTCATTGAACGAGGCCCCATTCCTGGAGAAAGCGGACGAGGCTGCGAATTTTGGAGAGTCTTTCCGTGAAAGAGCCTCCGGGACGTACACTCTTAGAAATGAACTTCACCTCATAGCACGCTCGTAGCCAACCATGATCTCGAATGATATCGTTATCTGCCCTGATTTGTTAAAAACGGGAGGCGTACGCCTTTTCTGTGACAATTATGAACAGCATAAGAGTCACAAAAAAGGCATACGCCTCATGTTTTCAACAAATCAAGCGAGATAACGATATCATTCGAGATGATGGTTGGCTAGGAGCGTGCAATGCGGTGAAGTTCATTTTTAAGAGTGTAGAACATCATCCACTGTACAATTCCTGCAATGGCCAAGGTAGCTCCCCCGCGCCACAGCATATGCTGCACCTGCTGCATGTGCTATTGCCAGAAGCTCAGTCCGTGACTCGCCACGCCTTTAGAGCGCGCGAACTTTAAAGGGGCACTAAAACGCAAAAACAACCTGTTCTCAAATGAAGGTTCGTGTTTCAATTAGTATGTAAATACAAGTAAAATTAGTTAACACAGCGCTACCGTTTAGAAGAAAACGCAATGAAAACAGAGTCGTCTTTGGCGGCAACGAATGGGATCCCCTGGTGGCAAAGATTGGCGGCATCCAATGAGACAGCACGAGAAGCGCACGCATACCTACCGTGGGCATGTGGATTGGGAACGTGTCCGACCGTAGTGTTCCGTATATGCGCCGCATGATGCGCACTGCGGTATTTTTCAGTACCGATTGTACCTTTGTACAATTGAATTGTTGATTGAATTGTACCTCACAACAGTTCTCGAGAATGTTCCACTGATAACGTTCATCTTCATGTCCTGCGGACAGCGACGCCAGTCTGCTTTGCAACGCGCACTACGTTTTTCACCGACACTGCTCCATGGCGTGGCACGCGCAGCATGGACTAAAAACACCGATGCACTAGCTCAAACGACCTTCACTGCTCAGCGCCGAAGCAAGAAAAGAGTCCGGTATAATTTCCATTGTAGCGGAATCAAAGAAATTAACATAGCGCGTAACATTTAACGTTTTTAACGCCGGAAAGCGGCTTATCTGGCCAGCTGAGCGGCAATCATCTCCATTGCGCCAAAGCACGTTAAGTATACTCTGAAGCGAACGGGCGACTTCAGAAAATCCCAGGGAGCTTAGCGGCCGCTTTGAACTATGGGAACTTGCTGGTAAAGAAGGAGGGAGAAGGTCTTCAAGCTGTTTCGGTTCCCCATCTCTCGTCCGATTATCCACGAGGAGTCAAGGTAAGCGAAAACGAAATGTGAAGGACGGTTCTCCCTTCCTCATTCCAGTAGTCTCCCAGGATGCAACGCATGCGAAGGGGGGCACAGGGTTTTTCTGAAATCGTCTATATACGCTGTGCAAGTGCGTCTCTGCGCATGAGAGGAGGCAGTGAGAGGGAAGAGGGAGGGCACAATGTCGTAGCCAATGGGGCTTCCCGAGTGGAGTAACCGGGAGAGGAGATATGCGCAGAACGCTCGATTACTCGCCGCGGTTTCGGTTTCGGCTTATTTGCATATCAAAATTCGTAGATGCATATTTTAACGCACGTGCGTGTTTCAGGATTTTTTAAACGTGGAATGGCGTTCAACGAGGATAGTCTCTCAAACTGCAATCTCGCTTTTAGCCGAAAGTTTCTAATTAAAAAGTTAATGAATGAATTCCAGGTAATTAGTCATCTTGTAGTTACATAGTCTCCTCCAGAGGATGTGCGCGCCTGGCCGTGGAACTCAACAACACCTATGCTGCCTTCATCGCTTTTTCTAATAAAAATTCTGTAAAGGCTAAAAATAAACGGTCTGTATAAGTCTAAACGTTGTGTTCGTTTATTCAACTAGCGCGACCCGAGAGTCGGAGTCGTGACGTGTGAGTGTCATTGACGTCATGTGGCGTCATCGACTCCAGCGACTCGCATCGGAGATGAGAGTCCTTTAGTGTTGATTCCTCGAATTTTCGAACGGGAGTCTCTGCCAGGGCGATGACGTAACGAGAACCTCACCTGGGCATTTTCGCCCTGCAAGAGTCGACTCTCTCGGCTCTCGAGTTGCTCGAGTCCAATAAACAAACACAGCCTAAATGTAGCGCAAAGAAGTATTCGCAAAGTAGCCAGAAAATAGCCAAGTCGGCATCGCTCAAATTTTGGCGCCACAACAGTCAGGAAATAGCTAATTTGGCGCAAAGCAGCCAAATCTGACAACCCTGCCTGCCACCGCCGTGCACGATTACGTCACCCTTGACGTCACCGCTCACCGGATGGTATACGGCGATGTAGCCAATGACTTGGCGCGACGCTGCTTTCTGCAAGTCGATGAGTCGAGAAGTCAGAGGAGGAAAACGAGAGAAAGAAGGGAGACGGAGGAAAGCTGTGGCTCTGTTGCACTCACAGGGGTGACACAAACCCGCCATTGTTGTAACTACCCTCAAGCGGGTGCTTTTGGCAAAACCGCCATCTTGTCCTGGTCGCACGTCATAGAAAACGTCATTTTAAGGTCATGTGACTTTGTTTACATGTCGTTTTGCCGCTTACAGACATATTGTCACCGTCATAACACCAAGGGATGACCGTATTTTGCCAGCGTAAACTATGCGGTGCTTCTTCCGCAACATGGTAGTCCATTTCACCTTAGTTTAAGTACATTCCATCGGCTCGGTAAGTCTTAACGCGCGGTCGTCATCACATCTTTGTAAGTTGTCAACAATACGAGGCTTTATGTGTAAAACTGCGCGTTTTATTGCGAGATTATCGGATAAAAATAATTACCGTGATCGAAAAACATCCAAAACGTCGTCCAGAAACAACAACCGCATTGTTTACAAACGGTTTGGCCGCCGATCACGGGCGCCGCCATCTTTAAGGTCACGTGCGCCTTGACGTTTGCTGTGACGTGCGACCAGCACCTGTCCAGGATGCATTGCGTTCGCCCAGCACGCTTTCGTCTACGGAGCAATACATTGGATGCCACCCCTGTAGTTGCACTAAAGTTTTTCTTCCGGCGACCGCAGCGCCAACTGCCCTCCTCCAGTGTAGACTGTAGAGCGCCCTTACTAGACGGTCGTGTCCGGCGTGTTCCCTGCCTTTCCGCCGTACCGGGAACGTCATCTCTTTTGTGGAAATCCTTCAGGGCCACAGTGTATAGGTGATACATGCCTATGTACGGAAAAACCTCCGGCTACACGACCACAAATGGCGCAGCAGAATACGGTTCGGAGTGGCCCCCCTAAACGTCCTGAAACAGGCCCATAGACTCACTTCTCTCCGTGACGTCATAGCGATGCGGCGGCGCTGCTGTCCTATTTGGTGGACAAAAACCTCGCGATCATCGAGTCACCGGAGCAGTGGCGTATCTAGGGTGTGGCAGGTGTGGACAGGTGCCATGGGCGCCAGGTGAACAGGGGCGCCATTATGTGGTCGGGTGTGAATGTGCCAGGTCGGGCGCTCAACCTGGCACATTCATAAATGATCTAAAACACCCGCCATTGTTGTAGTAAAACAGGTTGTAGTGTGAAACCTAGTGCGGACCACACGAAAACGCATCCCCAAGGACATCATGTTAACCATGTTGCCATGGGCGCAGGTAGCTCTAGATACGCCACTGCACCGGAGGTGTTTTCGGTCTTTATTAAAGGCATGCCGCAAAGTGGTGTACCTATTGGACGTGCTACGCGGTACAGAAAGGCCGTGCACACCCCGTGCAGTTTCCCTCCTTTTGCACACCAACGACGTCTGCTCTGTGCGCATGCGTAGATGCGCCGTCTTGTTTACAAATATAGAAGTGGGTCTATACAGACCAGTAGAATGCAATTGCAACGGTGCGTGTCCGAAAGGACGCGGTTTATTCGGGAAAAATGTTCGAAAAAAAAATTCGGCACGAAGCACAGTTTCAAGCAACAAAAATGTTTATGGGTGTTGGGGAAATCTCCTAGTTCCTTGAAGCGGACCACACATATACGCTACGAAAACGAACCCACATGACAGAACATCCCTAAGAGGCGACCGAAGGAAAGTTTGCGACACCCCGACTTCGTTGCAAGGGATCGTGGTCGTCATGCGCGTGACGTTACCCTGACGTTTGAGCCACGCCCACGACGGCCTGATTGGTTGTAGCGGGGCGGAGCGGCAGCGTTCCGTCACATTTGGTTCCGCCACCATCTCATCACTCAAATTCCGTTCCTTTCAAACGGACGAAATTGCGGCCCCAGTTCTCATGGGCGCGTTGCTCGTGTTTGCGAGTCGCGCGAACAACGAAGCGATCAATAAGAGCGTTTCTAATTCTTTTTCTTTTCTTTTTTTTTTGTTTTTCCTTCTTTCTTTTAACGCGAAGGTGATTTGGGCGCAAGCGTGATTATTAAGTGTTGGGTTTCACGGCTGTGAAGACGGCTCCGTAATCGCTCGACGTGTTTCGAAACGACGCGTTTCTAATAAATTTCAGGTTACAACG
Source organism: Ornithodoros turicata (assembly GCF_037126465.1). Taxonomy (NCBI): domain Eukaryota; kingdom Metazoa; phylum Arthropoda; class Arachnida; order Ixodida; family Argasidae; genus Ornithodoros; species Ornithodoros turicata. The sequence continues at coordinate 2,607,622 of NC_088206.1, forward strand.
CAACTGTATATGGGGAAGACGGATTGTTATGGATGCGACACTAAATAGAATGCTTTGTTGCGCACGTTTGTATTAACTCACTGAGACTGATCTGCCGATTGAGGGCACGCTTTTAAAAAAGAATTCCGTTGGACGTTGAGGCTTGAAAGCTAGGAATGTGTGTGACACTTTTTCCCACGAATTCTCGTTTCCTTTTTCTTTCTTTTTTTTTTAAAGGTACTATAAAGCAGGCGAGGTCGAACCTATGCAATCAGCATGACGTGAGAGTGCTAGACTCGAAGGTTCAGCACAACAAGTAATATGCGCAGGAGTTTACTCTAAGTATTTTTAATTGGTAAAGAAAAACGCAGTCAAGAATGTCGGGGCGACGCCTGGTGGGAAGAAATCCTCAATTTGTCAAGCAACCCTGTAAACAAGGAGACCGATAAACAGATGACTTTCCTGTTGGGATTTGCAAATACTACCTTTTGAGAAAATGTAATTTGTGTGAAAGAAAATAAACAAAAGCCGGATCTTGCACTCAGTAGCTAAACGTCTATACCTGGGCCTTGTTTCAGCACCGTGGCGCTGCTATCGTACGTCGCTCTGTTTGGCCCAGAGTGCGCATGAGACATTTTCGCCGCCGTACTTGGCGGAGTTGGCGTTTCGTCGGTCGGCTTCGCCACAGCGTTGCCAGTAAATTTAAATTTGCAATTTTTCCGGAGCTGTAACGTCTGTGTGAGAAAAGTTTGCGGCATTTTACTCCTGAGGACATACACAATTCAGGACACACAAAACATGAGGTTGCACCTCGACTGCTTTATAGTACCTTTAAGAGATATAAATTGCATTTTGTGCATTCCATTCTGTCGTCTGGTCGCGATCTTCGTACGTCCTAGTTTCGTGTAGCGCATAACCTCTCTGAAAGCGGGGGCGTGGGACAGTGGCGTCGCTATAGGGGACGCGTCACCCGGTGCGGGAGCCCTTTGCGTCACCCCGTGCGTGGTCGTGGCACCAAGGTAATGTTAAAGACTACGAGAAGGTGGGTTCGAATCCTGCCCACCAAGCTGTCCTAGTTTCTGTCCTGGGCTCTGATGGTCTCGCGCAGAGTTTTTAGACGAATGTCGGTATTTTCCCCAGAAGCCGGCGCAGAACGATGAGTCCCACGCTCTTAAAAATGAACTTCACCGCATAGCACGCTCCTAGCCAACCATCATCTCGAATGATATCGTTACCTGCCCTGACTTGTCGAAAACGGGAGGCGTACGCCTTTTTTGTGACAATTATGAACAGCATAAGTGTCACAAAAAAGGCGTACGCCTCCCGTTTTCAACAAATCAGGGCAGATAACGATATCATTCGAGATGATGGTTGGCTAGGAGCGTGCCATGTGGTGAAGTTCATTTTTAAGAGTGTACACTCTAAAAACAGAACTTCATCGGATAGCACGCTGTGCGTCAATCATTCCCGTGAATGATAAAGTTATCGCGTCAGGGGGCCTAATCGATCCACCGTCCGGTCGTTACGAGCTAACGAATGGCGGGAAATTGAAAAACACGGGCACGTGACACATTGCGCGTGACGCATCCTGCGTAACGCGTGCAAGCGTACGCCTTTTTTGTGGCAATTTGGATTTATGGTAATTGCCACAAAAAGGCGTACGCCCCCCTCTCTCATCGACTCACGACTGACGTCCTGGGGGAATATGCGTCCGGGGCCGACTTCTAAGGGAACTCTGCCGACATAGGTCTGAATGCGTCTGAGGAAAACCCAGGAAAAACCACAAGCAGCACAGCCGGCACCTGAGTTCGAACCCGGGCACCTCCCAGTCTCGACGTGACATGGCTAGCACGCTAACCACTGAGCCACGCGAGCTGGCCTTTAAAATGAACTTCACCGCATAGCACGCCCCTAGCCAACCATCATCCCGAGTAACTTCGTTCTCTCCCCTGATTTGTTGAAAACGGGAGGTGTACCACCACCTTTTTGTGACACTTATGCAGAAATGTTAATTGTCACAAAAAGACGCACGCCCCGCGCTTTCCACAAATCAGGAGTGTTTTAGAGGTATCCCTCTGTACAATGGTTGACCTTCAGCGTGCTATGTGGTGAAGTCATTCGTGGCAATGGTTGGCGCACAGCGTGCTATGCGGTGAAGTTCCACCACACTCTTAAAAATGACCTTCACCGCATAGCACGCTTTTAGTCAACCATTATCACGAATGATATCGCTAGGTGCCCTGATTTGTTCAAAACGGTAGGCGTACGCCTTTTCTGTGACACTTATGCGGTTCATAATTGTCACAAAAATGGCGTACGCCTCCCGTTTTCAGCAAATCATCCATCGATATCATTCGAGATTGCTACACTGTTAAAACAGAACTTCACCGCATAGCACGCTCCTAGCCAACCATCATTCCGAATGATATCATTCTGTGCAATGATTTGTTGAAAATGGGAGGAGGCGCCTATCTGGGACAGATTATCTTGTCCCAAATAGGCGCCTCCCCTTGTTTTGAACAAATCATGACATAGAATGATATCATTCGGTATGATGGTTGGTTAGGAGCGTGCTATGTGGTGAAGTTCATTTCTAAGAGTGCACCACCATCTCTGTTCTTAGAGTGTAGATATGTTTATCACAAATTCGTCCCCCCTTTTTTTTTCAATTCTAATTTTGATTTAATGCTCACAAGAACGCATAATGCCGGAATAATGAACCCTTTCGCGCGGCTTAATGTTGAAGGAAAAATAGCTCCGGTCGTACCAATACTCGGCCGCGGCCATTATCACTGTTGCTATTATTATGAGCTCCAATGTTATTGACCCAGCTTATTTAATTACCGATAATAGGCCGATGGAAGACGCCGCTAGGGGTCATTAATAAAACCAACGGGGCGGAGCTTGAAGCGCAGGTCGATTTGATCCAGTTTTTTCTCTCTGTTGTGTCTTCGCATTTTTAGCTTCTTTTATTTTATTTATTTTTTTCTCCTCACATACTGTGAAGTCGTATGTGGATGCCAGTGGCAGTGGTGCATTAATTTGCCAAAATTGTGGGCCTGCTTTGAACCCGCTCTATTTTCTTGCTGCGTCACGTGCGGAATGATATAAATCACTCCGCCTGTCCCGTGGCTGCACGCTTATTGGTCGAATTTTGCGCGCGAGGGGCCGGGTGTTAATGGTGGTTCAGCGCCTGGTTTAGTAATTGTCGGGTCGAGTCCGGGGTGGTGGTCTCTTTCTATTCCTTATGTTATTTTTATTTTTTCTTTGTCGTATGCAAGAATGTATGGCTGGTAAGATCATGTTAATGTCTTGTTATATGTAATGTTAATTGATATGTCTTAATTAAAAGAAAGTATTTGTTATTCTTGTCTTATTCTTGCTGCCGTTTTCATTTTCTCTCCCTCTCTCTGTTACATCAAAGGAGGTGCATAATATGACATAACATAACATTTTGCCCATGGTGTATGTAGAATTTATCGTATGCGTCCTGAGAGAAGATAAAATACGGAAACCAGAGGTGGTTGGTTCGAATCCTACCACCGGCTGTGCTTTTCCCTGGGTTTTCCGTAGAATTTTCGTGACGAATGTCGGCACTGTTCCCCCTGAAGTCGACCCAGGACGTGTACTTATTCCACCTGCTCCCCACTCCTTCCTGCTGTCCTCTCTCCATCTGTCCACGTCTGTACGCTGCTCATAGCCACAGTTGCTTCGCGGCGCTAACACGGAACTTAAAAAAAGACCGAAGAATAAATATACCGAATATACCGAATACCTTAAATATACCGAAGACGTGACAGAAAAGCCGAGGAATCGATTAACTTGACATACCCTCAGAGACGAAAACGGAGTTGGAACAACATGTCTTCTTTTTATTATTATTATTATTATTATTATTATTATGAACAGGATCTTCCCCTGCGTTTATTCCATTTTATTTGCTGTCAGACGCCAATGAGTTGCAGTATATATATTGTTCGGTCCATTACAACTGCACCATAATTCGTTTGCTCGGCGAAACAACTTTTCGCGCACGTTCTATTATACAACCTTCAAATACGAAGGACCAACCGAATGGGCAAAACATTTCTTCCGCATATCCCCGTTGTTGTGGACAGAAAGAAGTTACGCAAGTTTTTTGTTACGTAAATCGAAACTGGCGGCTAATTAACGCTCTTCAAGGGGTTTGCGTAACCCCGGTTGGTATTCTTACCACCTATCTCGGCGCCGTCCCGCATTCCGTGCTTGTTCTCGCGATTTTTTTTTTGTTTTTGTATCTCTTTTTATTTTTATGTTTGCTTATACGATTGCGTCATCATCATCGCTCAACCGCGTTTGTTAATGTAGGCAGAAATTATACCTTTGTGAACCCCTGTTAATGAAATTGCGCGAGCAGCACACATTTGCGCCACCAGCAATTCGACATGATAATCTTGTTTTTAGCGATGGCGATGCGTCTGACTGATATCGGTAGAGTGTTTTGTGTATAATGTGTGTCTGTATGATGTATATGTTATGGAGTAATTACCGCTGGTCCATGTGTGGAAACGGTGATGGATGTGATATGCTGCGAGACGAAACTGAAGGTTGACAACATTGGCGCAGAAATTGGTTAGGAGCGCCGTGAGTGAGTGCTACCGCGAATAAGATTCTGACAGCGAGGCAGATAATATAAGTGCATGAACTTTCCAAACGGGTGCGCGAGGGGAAAGGAAATAATGTGACTGAACGTGCCAGAGCTTGAAAACGGGAAAACAAAAGAGCAAAAGAAATGAAAAAAAAAACAAAAAAAACAAACAGGGGACGACGAAATTGTTCCCAAATTAATCAACTGAATGATCTCGTGGGATGAGATGATGTCCTCTTCCTCAACAAATGTGATTCTTTTTTCAAAATGTGATAATATCCTTCGACACAGTCACAAGATACTCCGTAGCAGACGACAGGAAAAGACGCTGAAGGCGTCATCTGCTAAGTGTCGTCTGCTAAGTGCGCAGTACGCCACTCCCGATATTCCGGCATCGTGTGAGGAATGCTCAACATAAAACGGGGCGGAACCTCACTCTTAAAAATGAACTTCACCGCATAACTCGATCCTACCCAACCATTATCTCAAATGATATCGTTATCTTCCCTGATTTGTCGAAAACGGGAGGCGTACGCCTTTTTTGTGACAATTATGAACAGCATAAATGTCACAAAAAATCTGTACGCCTCCCGTTTTCAACAAATCAGTGCAGATAACGATATCATTCGAGATGATGGTTGGCTAGGAGCGAGCTGTGCGGTGAAGTTCATTTTTAAGTGTGTTCAGCTCCTTGGGCAGTTTTTTTGCTTTTTCTTCCACCAGAATCTTCCGTGAGGACGTCGTTCGTGTGAATACACAGTCACTATTGAACTATTCTGTACTTTTCGCGGTAGTAGACACTCGTATTTTGTTTTTCTTTTTGATGCTGCTATTGCACGTGAACTTACATCTGCATCAGCAATGGCGCACCCACTACTACCAGTTTGCGCGCGATCGTTCCAGTGTCGTATTGTTTTACGCAACAGCTACGTGAACGAAAATATACAGAAAAACGTAACCCGCATTTAGGCGCTGTTGTCTACCTAACTAACGAACTTCCGGTGGCGCACGATGGCGCATTTATGCGTGCGAAATCTGCAGAAAAATCGTGGAAGCCGTACTCAGCTTAAAAAATAAACTGAGCAACGAAAACGTCGGCCTCCGTGCATCAGAATAGGGCAACATGGCGGACGCAGGAGAGTTGTGTTCAGGTACCGCTAGGGGAGTTATCGGTTGTGCCCCTGGCGGTGCCTGCACATGACTCTCCTGAGACCGCCATGCACTACCATGCACTGTCATGACCGCCCTATTCTAATGCATGGAAGCCGATGTTTTCTCGCTCTGTTTATTTTTTTACGCTGAGTATGGCTTTGAGGATTTTTTTTTGTAGCTTTCGCACGCATAAACACGCCATCGTACGCCACCGGAAGTTCCTCGGGTGAGTAGACAACGAGTTACATGTAAAAATGCGGGTTACGTTTTTCTGCACACGCCCTGTATGTTTTCGTTTACGTACACTCTTAAAAATGAACTTCACCGCATAGCACGCTCCTAGCGAACCATCATCTCGAATGATATCGTTATCTTCCCTGATTTGTTGAAAACGGGGGGCGTACGCCTTTTTTGTGACACTTATGCTGTTCATAATTGTCACAAAAAAGGCGTACGCCCCCCGTTTTCAACAAATCAGGGAAGAGAACGATATCATTCGAGATGATGGTTGGCAAGGAGCGTGCTATGCGGTGAAGTTCATTTCTAAGAGTGTAGCTGTTACTTAAAAGCTGCAGACACTCTCAAGCAGCAGTCTGAACAGTAATGACGACTGCGTCGGCGAAAAGCCACAACGTTTCGTAAGGTCTATGTCGAAAAAGGGAGCGACGACATATGCCCCGCACCCATATTGGTCTCCCGGCGGTGGTGACTGGGATTTTCATTAAAGACGACGGAAATTGAACGATAAATCTAGAGAGAGCGCGACAAGCGTTTTACGACCTGCAGGATATAATGAGTCTTATTGGGCAGAACGGAAAAAAAAAATCAATAACCTCGCGGGACAGCTTAATTGGCGACTTGATTTGCGGCTTCGCATCCTACCGACTGATTTGCACGCCTTATCTCCGAATCTCGCGGCCGAAAAAAGTACAAAGAAAAAAAAAAGCTTGTCTCAAAAGTCTGCGACACGCATGTCGCTGTCCGATGTAAGCAATTAATTACTGTCATTATAAGCGCTGTAATTTGAACTTGGAAGCAAGAATGCTGAACGTTCGCGCTGCTCAATTGGATATATAGGTTTCCGCTCGAATGTTTCAGGTGACAAAAACCCCCGAGGGAGCGGGTTATTTTGGTAGACCTCCCAAGAATGCGTGCACCGGAGGTGTTATTATGGAATGGCGAAATGGACTGATTCCGATTTACCGTTCTTTTTTTTTTTCGGGTGGCGCTATTAATGTATTAAGTAACTACAGTGATTGTATTTAGCGAGTAAATGCTTTTCAGTTAAGGCGGCAAACGTACACTATGTCGCATTTTGAGCAGATGGTGGACCCCAGCGGTATCATCATCATCATTAATTTATATGTTGTTCTTGTTGTTGTTGGTATGACCGCCCTTTGGTGGCACCTCCAAGGTCATTCTAAACATTGGAAGGTGCTGGGCTCGAATACTAGCTCCGGTTGTGCTGTGTGAGGGTTTCCCTGGATTTCCCAGCAGATTTTCCATATGCGTGCTGTCCCACTGCCTCCTTCCTGTTGTGTTTCTCTCCATGTGCCCAATCAGGCTTAAACCCAACAATGGAAGCTGTATTTCAAAACAGGGTTGATATAGGGAAGTTATGCAGGACAGAAGGTCGGCTATATATATACATGGTGAGAAGTCGGCAACCTCGAGAAAAAGTCGAATGGTTTTTGAGAACAGAGCGAGACAACCATGGGCAAGAAGCACTCTCGTCATCAAAATAAAGGAACGAATTGCTTTTTGTTCCACCCTGAGGTTATACGTGGAAGACTCCACGACAAACTGCCACAATAGCGTGCAAGGATCGCATAAAAGACGGGACGTGTCGTGGTCCCGTAACGATGCACGTTAACAACCACATTCTCACAGTCGTGACACTCCGCTTGTAACGACACATGCGGATAAACAGCGAATTACGTTCCTATGGACGATAATCAGAGGCCTTAGTCGCGTATATAGCCCCTTGTTATTGACCCAAACGATTGCAACACAATGAAGCAGCGAAAACAGGTATATAAGCATGGGTCGTAATGCAATCATTCCGTTTTCCCACGATGTTTAGGAATGCGGTAATAGCGAACAACGGGTTTCTGTCCACTTCCCCTGCAATCAATCCATTATCTACGTGTGCAACGCTCGATGTGAATACGTCTTTAACGTGGTTTGTTTAGCGTAATAATATATGAGAGAGAAGGAAAGAGATGGTACTAATCAAGCGTATACGTACAAAGTCAGGTCGGAGTATAGCAGAGTGCTTTTGAGTCATTGTGACGAGCGGTAATTTGAAGGAATCATGTGATGTTGCGGAGAAGACTCTCCGTGGGAAAGTGACAGAAATAGAGCTTCGTTTCCAGGAGTAATGCATTGAAAAGTGTTGAATTACCAGTAACGCGTTACATCTCGTAATTCTCGTGAATGAGTATAATGGTAACGCATTACATTTTGTGAAGGACTAATGAGAAACGTAACCGTAACGTCATTTAATTATGTACGCCGTATGCCGTGATGACATTATGTACACTCTTAAAAATGAACTTCACCGCATAGCACGCTTCTCGCCAACCATAGTCTCGAATGATATCGTTATCAACACTGATTTGTTGAAAACGTGAGGCGTACGCCTTTTTTTGTGACAATTATGAACAGCATAAGTGTCACACAAAAGGCGTACACCTCCCGTTTTCAACGAATCAGGGCAGATAACGATATCATTCGAGGGGATGAGTAGTTAGGAACGTGCTATGGGGTGAAATTCATTTTTAAGAGTGTAGGGGAAGGTGGGACAAGATGAGACAGAAATTTGCAATTGAATATGGAGTTTTTATTTTTTTAGTAAAAAAAAAAACTAGTCACAGGCACTTGCCGAAAGCTTCTGATCTGTAAATCAGATGGGATGTAGGCGGTTCTAAAATAAAAACAGAATAAAAAATTCAAAAATGCAGATTGTCTCATCTTGCCCCAACCCTCGGGGTAAGACGAGACATCGGGTGGGGCACGATGAGACACGCCGTGGTAATGAACTATACAAATTAGTCTTTTTTTTTTTTTCAATCCAAGCACCTTCACAGCCCCCTGTAGCACACCGCTCACATGATGTGCAACAAAACCACACAGGACCCGGTGCTATTACTTTCCACCGTCCTTTGCAAACGAGGCACCGCCAGTATATGATGTATCGCTGGTCGCTCGCTTTTGAGTACGCTTCTACGTTGCTGGAAATATCCCAGGAGACAGGAAAATTAGCTGGGAAATACTAGGCAATATGCAAAAAGGAAATATCTGAAGAACAAGCATAAAGCTACCTAATAGTGGACTTGTCAGTTTCTAATTTAAATTTATATTCCATTACATTTAAATTACATTAAGTTGTCGCGTCTTGCCCCGTGCGTATATCATCGGATGCATTAATTTTTCACTTAAACACCGGATAACCAAGAGTGCCCATATTTTGCATATATCTAATGAATGAATAAAGAAATAGGATGTGGCCTTACGTAGACAGAATAGTCCTGCGACACACTGCTGCACAGCTGACAAGAAAAAGGGCTACAGAAAATCGCGCATTTTTTTAGTCTTTACATTCCAGGCAGAGCAACCGATTTTTTTCTCGCTCTCTCTCTCTTCAACGCAAATACCAATCTGGACAATTCTCATATGCAATAAAGCGGGCATGCAGTGCCGCCTACGAGTAAAGTTTCAAGCGCATAGAGCAACGCGTCTCTGAGACAGGCGGTCTCGAGCAAGAAATGTCGCGTCTTGCCCAGTATCTCATCTTGCCCCACACTCTTAAAAAAAGGGAGTACTTTAACTCCTTTCCTTGCCACATATATCGCTCCCTTTTGGAGAGTACAATTACTCTCAAAAAAGGAGCTCTAGAAAGGGAGTTGTGCTACTCACTTGAGGGAGCGAGAACGAGCACGCGGCAGCAATTAAAAGTGCGGAGTGACTAAGCCGGCCAGCAGTGTTCAATCAAAGATTACAACCCTCTATTATAGGGGTGGCGACAGATCATTCCACGTTATCTCATATAAACGTAAAAGACGATTCTTTGTACCGATGTGAACATGCGTCTAAAGTTTCACATCGAAGAGTGTAATAGAAGCGGAGAAAACGGACACCGCAAATACTGAAACTCGTGCGGCTCTGACATCACAGCCCTCGCCACCGCCATTGAGGCAGCGCACGAGAAGTCACGTGCTTACGGCTGCCAATGGTATGAACGCAACTCTGAGCTCTGTGACGTCAGCGCTTTACTCGGGAGTGTGGTCAAGGGCTTGTATCTCGCTAAGTACGACACCTAGAAGAATAATTCTTTTTTCCTGGGTATTCTGGCTTGCAGTACAATGCGTCCGTGATGTAATGAACCACATATATGAAAGTGTCCAAACCTCTTATGCAGACAACTGTAAAACTGAAATGGTGACGTCACATGCCTGTCCCACAATTTCTGCTTCCCTTTTCGGTGGTCACCCCTTCTCATTCCAATCCTGTATGCAAAAAGTACACATTACGTCCATGCATCATCACGGAAGCCAAGAACCAAAAAACAGCTATACGCCGTGCACAGAAACAGACAGTCTGGCGTGATCACGCAGGTTTCAACTCTATACGCAATCTGTTTCCATATATTTACCCGGAACTTCTCGGGTTAATCCAATTACAGAAAGAGACTAATCTTCCTTGGAAAGAAAGGGACGTTTGGAGAACCTATATCACTGGTGAGGTGATAAATGGTCCCGGCTTTGCATATCGCTACATAGTGTCCCATTTCATGCCTCCGAGAACCGGTGCCGCACATGCGCAGACAACAACCGGAGAACATTTATTTTCGCTCCTTTTAGCGATTCCGTCGGCGTTCTTCGATGATTCGCGCCGCTTGTTTCAGAGCCACCCGCTGTTTTCGCCGTTCTATCAATTGGTTCGCTCTGTTCGGTGTGCAAATAACCTGTCGGCTTGACAACGTATGTGGTTGTCAAACTACATTTAAAGGGGTTTTGACACTTGGCTCCAACTTTGCCGAATAAAGTTATATGTGAAACAATGAGGGCAGCAGACCCAAATAGCCAGCTAGTGAGAGTATACTGGAAAAAGTCTCCCTTACTGAGACGGTCGTGGTCACGTGCTTACCAGAACCAATGGGAATGGCTCGTGCTCGTTAAACGTCGACTACAACCCGTATAGAAGAAGAATTATGTTTTCCCTCAATAAGTCTGTTGCGCAGTACAATTTGTACGGGATGCAACCACAAAACCCCTTTAAGACACAAATATTGTCGGTAGGATTCTGATACATCACTCACCTGAACGTGCCACTAAAGGGGCAAATAAACTGCGAACAGTATAAGAAATATGACTCATACGGTTAATACGGTTATTATGACAATAGCGCAATGACCTGCAACCTTGGAATCGGTCAGTTGACAGTTCATCCATGGCGAACGAAGTACAGAAGAAAAGAACAAAGACGTTTCCTTGGGCTTGTTGATCATGTCTAGGGGCTCAATCTTGATGTGCACATAGCGATCGTTATAGCTATTTTTCAAAATTTGCGCGCTCATTCCGTCACGCGCATTGGCCGTTAACCGGGGAGCGCGAGCGTTTAGCGAGCGTTACGGGATAGCGAAAAGTTCAAAATCTAGCCCTAGGAGCGCTAAAAACTTTAACGTAAGGGACAACTACACATTAAGCTTGAAAGACCGGAATCTTTCACAGTAAACCTTTTGACAGTGTAGCGCTCGGTGTGGTGGCGTGTTTTTTTGTGTTGTCCCTCGTTATAGAGTCTTTAGCGCTTTTAGACACGTTGAAGAAGAACTCTCCTCGGAACTAAAATGCCAGTTGTTCGCCGATAATTTCAAGGAAGCCATTGAGAGGGCAACGAGTTGAGTCCCTCTTTTCGAAGTCCTCCTCCGCTTTGAAATGGACGTATCTTCCCGCACGTGACATTCCATACGTGACGTCAGACATGCGACAACCAATGGCAGACTCGTGCAAGGGGAGCGAGCAAGCGCAGAGGTACCGGTTCCACTTTGCCCACCCAATCCCATTTGCATTTTAATGGCCAATTCAATGACCGACCATATCTTATGGCAGGATGGCAGCGTACGGCGCGGCTTAAAAACTACCGAATTTCATCCCTCTTTCGCTGTTCTTTGCTTCTGCAGTGAACCTTCCGACAGGAAGACAGCGCTCTGGCAGGTGCACGACTGCAACTTCAGAACGATATGTTATTTCTGCTATTACAGCTCATTATGACGGTTAAACACGTTGTGACAGTTTGATATATGAGGTTCATTGCATCATGTACGCATTGTACTGCACGCGAGAGGTATCATAGAAGACCCTAGAGGTTGTTTTTGGGCACCTGAACAAAAATAAAGTTGTTGTTGTTATTATTATTATTATCATGAGGGAAGGAATAATTGTTTTTCTGCGTATCGTAGACTCGTAGTCGACGCGATACAAATCCTTGAACGAACCTCACGTTCGGCATCCCTATTGGTTCTCGTAAACACGTGATTACTCCCACGGCCGTCTCACTGGTGGAACCGAAAGAGTCAGCCTATCCATGGGCTTGGGATTGAGACGAGGGCGTTACACCGCCTGCTGTAAAAGTTGGAATGCAGGTTCCCATTGATGCGCGCAACCATGTGTTAGCGGGCGCGTTTTCTTAATCAACTCTGGCAACTCCGAATTACTCCAAGCGATTGGCCAGACTAGCGGAAATGAGAGTATATGGCAGAGTTACCGTTCTTTGCTGCTCTGCTCTTAAGCGTTAAAATTGAGATATTTTGCAGCCGTACCGTTATGCTATATACAGGGTGTTCAAAATAAAAAAAAAACTGGTGCTACTTTTCCTGTTCCTTGAGTAAGAAACAGGTGCTACATAATTAGTAGCACCTGTTTCTTACACAAGTAGCGTAAAGTTATCATCCGGTTTCCTGTCATCGCTGTGGTTGCGCAGCGCTCGTGAAAGCTTAATTTTGAACACCCTGTATAGATTAGTAGAACCCCCTGTTAGAACACCCTGTTAGTGATAACGTAAGTTGCACAGCGCGTGGTTCGCTTGTTTATAGGGTCTGACTTTTTCGAGTTAAACCCGACACGAATTTAGTCAGTCCTCAGCTGGGCTATAGAAGCACACTATTTAATAGCAGTCCGTACGCATATTTCATTTAAATTATATTGGTATATACGAGAATAAATAGTACGAGGGAACATTTGACGTTGCAGTAGGTATTTGGTGCTTGTGATTATAATTCTCGAGGTATGCATGTTTCATTGTGCAACTGTTACGCTTATGGGTCGGTTGCGGTTTGTTGCAAAGCGACGGTCGAAATAATTTTCATGATGTTCGCCCAGTCAACCATCTTGAGCGGCAGAATTTTTTGAACTGTAGGACCACAGAGAGAGAGAGAGAGAGAAAGAGAGAGAGAGGGTTGACTGATGGCCATCAATGGAGATCAAGATGGCGGAAGAGACCTGAGCCGTGCTAACATATCTCGCACCGCGGTTACAAGTCGTCTTTCTTCACACTCCCCCGCGCGAATAGAGCTGGAAGATGGACGCATGGTGGCGCCACAGTTAAGCTTCGCCTCCAATCTGTATAGGAGCTGAATAGGTCTGTTAACCGTTCGACCCCTCCGGGTCATATACTCGTGATACGGCCTGATGCTAGGGTTGCCACCTTTCGTAGTGAAAAATACCGGCTGAGGGAGAGGAGGTGAAATAGAGGGGAAGGAGGAAATGTTCGCGGGAAAGGGAAGTGAGTGAGGGTGGATAGTACACAGAGAGAGAGAGAGAGAGAGAGAAAGAACGAGCGTACTCGCTCAAGACAACAATGATAACAATAATGAATAACTAAAGAAAACGACTGGTGACTACGGACTTGGGTCTGTGTTCCAGATTTATTCAAGCTGTAGTGGAATGTTGAAAGGAAAACCCCGTAAAAGCCCCTATGAAAGGTGTTGATCCACAAATACTGGCAAAAGGCTGCCGGTACCACCTTCCTACCGGCAACCGGCCGTGCCGGTATAATACCGGCCTGGTGGCAACCCTACCTGATGCACATAACGCTTTAATTGTGTCCGCCGGGCTATCCAAACACTCGAGAAGAGACTTCAGCGAGTACCGTATCTCGTCTGCGTCTATGTCCCAGCTGAGACCAAGGACCTCTTTCAAGGGCATAGAGGCTGGAGTGGCCGTGCCTTCAACCTCGAATGTGCTGAGCATTGTGATGTGGTTACTGACCCATTTGACCAGCTCAGCATGCCTGCTTTTAGGAAAATATGTCTCTAGATTCACGGTAGAAAGTCGTCGCTTCAGCTTCGCACATAAGGCCTCGTACTGTTGACGACTTCCAAAGACGTGATGACGACCGCACGTGAAGACTCACTGAGCCGATGCGATATGTACTTAAAACTAAGGAGAAATTGGCTACCATGTTGCGGAAGAAGCAAAATACGTTCATCTCTTGGCATTATATGACGACGGAAATATGTCGATAATCGGCAAAACGACATGTAAACAAAGTCACATGACCTCAAAAGGACGTTTTCTATGACGTGCGACCAGGACAAGATGGCAGTTTTGCCAAAAGCACCCGCTTGAGAATAGTTACCCGCTTTAGGGTACAATGGCGGGTTTGTGTCACCCCTGTGATTCTAACACTGTGGCATGAATATCCCGGCACTCCACACACAACTCCATCATCAAACAAAGAAGACATCCTTGGAAAGAAACTTCTACTGACCTGGAGAACAGCCACCCAAAGGAAAATCAGAGGACCAACGTCGCAACGATGCCCCGACTAACCGCTGAAACTGAAACAACTAGAAACAGCCTAAGCCAAGCCCACACTCTTGTAAAATCAGCAGCAGGGCGGCTGGCAGCGACACACCATCCTTTCTTGATCCTGCGCGCCTGAGCTTGATCACTTTTCCTTTTATTACTTAAACTGAACGCCTGTCTAGATTCCGACTGTGGTACTTTAAGTTACCTGCCCTGTTTTAAAAGGGATTAGCCGCACCTGAACCTGCTACTGCAGAGTGCAAAACCAATAGCACAGGGCATCGATATCAAGAAGCGTCGTTTACATTCATTCTACGGGGCTTTTTTATTTCGCGTTAGCGCCGCGAAGAAAGTGCGGCTATGAACAGCGTGCAGACAAATGGAGTGACACAGCAGGAAGGTGAGGAAGACCCGAGGCGTTAGCACGGCGTTCCGTGGGCATAGATCGGCAAATTCACTCATGACTACAAGGTACTCACGGTGTCCTTCACGGACCAATATTCTCCGGATGGGCCACAATATGACGTGGCGTTAAAAGCTGATGTGTAGCGATGTGATACAATGTGGTACCGAGGTGAAGTCGAATGATGCGTTCTGAATGTGAAGAAAGGTGATGTTGACGTCGAATGATGGGCTGTGAGAGGGCCGCCATGACGTGATATTGAACGCATTTCTAGAACGGTCCTGGGCTTATCCACGGGATCCGTCTGGAAGAACCTGAGGCAACACAGCTACTGGTGGTAGAATTCTTTAGCACTTAGCATAACCACCAACCAGCGGGGCATGTATCCATCCGGCCATGCCGGGGGGGGGGGGGGATCAGCCGGAGATATAGAGCCCCGGCCTCTTCAGGGGCCCGCCCTACACAAGGCCCGACGGTTGCTAGCACCAGGAGACGTGAGGAGGGGGTCCCGGGCAGGATTCATCCGCGAGGCCCGTAATTTCTCTCGCCGGTCGCGGTTAGAAGGAACTTTTTTTTTCTTTTTTACTTGTATCTCTACGACACAACTTTACACAGAATCAAAACATCGGTTCTCAAACATAATCCTCAAGGACAAAGCGTTTCTCAGCGAATTGCGGAAACGAAGTCAGACACGTGCAGTGGAGCAATCAAAAGGCTTTTAAGCATTAGTTGCTACAGGTGCCGGTTTCCTGGCTAGGCTTAAGCCATTTCCGCTACCTAAAAGTCGTGACTGAGATCGTGTTTGCGTGTTCACTCAGTTGTGTGCATCCAAAGATGGTATCTTAGGCGCTGTAATTGAGATAGGCATCGTTTGATTATCTATCGAAATCGCGCAACTCGGCGTAACCGGAGTGATCGCAGTCCAGTTAGGCTTCGGTGAGATTCCAGTAATTGAGACCGTCCGAACAAGG
The DNA here is from genome assembly GCF_037126465.1 of Ornithodoros turicata. Classification (NCBI taxonomy): domain Eukaryota; kingdom Metazoa; phylum Arthropoda; class Arachnida; order Ixodida; family Argasidae; genus Ornithodoros; species Ornithodoros turicata. The sequence continues at coordinate 2,623,561 of NC_088206.1, forward strand.
CAGAAAGGTATTTTGTGGTTTCGGCTCGTTAACAGTGAGGTTAGGTTTAGGAACGCCGTGCAGCTGGCGCCACCTGCCGCAATAGAACGAGTGAGAGGGTAGGCCCAAAATTATTTCAGGATTATACGGCAGTTCTATCATACAAAGGGTAACACTAACTTGAGCTTGGGAGTACACAGAAAGACAAAGAACAAACTGAGGCCCGGTATCACCAACGCCGATTAACACTTGAACCGTGATCAGCGGTCCCTTAACTTGAATTTAACGCTTAACTGTGCTTCACAAACAGGAGTTATTGGTACTGAAACATTCATCACGCCACCAGCTAACGTTTACAAAAAAAGAATTGAGCGTTAGCTTCAAGTTTTAACAACGCTTGATCTGGGTTTAAAGTTAAACAGCATTGGTGAAACCGGGCTCAAGTTGACAGGAGGGAAAAATAGCCGAAGCTCTTTGGCTGCACGTAGCGTAGTGTACCCGTAGCGTATGTGTGCTCAAGCGTCGCCATACTAGCACTGGACAGCTGTTTGGGCCTTTTTGGGGCCTCTTCAGCAGTCCACCGGTAAAAAGACAAAGAACGAGCTAAGTTGACAGGAGAAAAATATAGCCGAAGCCCTTTGGCTGCACGTCGCGTATGTGTGCTCAAGCGTCGCCATACTAGCACTGGACAGCTGTTTCGGCCTTTTTGGGGCCTCTTCAGCAGTCCACCGGTAGAAAGACAAAGAACGAGCTAAGTTGACAGGAGAAAAATATAGCCGAAGCCCTTTGGCTGCACGTCGCGTATGTGTGCTCAAGCGTCGCCATACTAGCACTGGACAGCTGTTTCGGCCTTTTTGGGGCCTCTTCAGCAGTCCACCGGTAAAAAGACAAAGAACGAGCTAAGTTGACAGGAGAAAAAATATAGATGAAGCCCTTTGGCTGCACGTCGCGTATGTGTGTTCAAGCGTTGCCGTACTAGCACTGGACAGCTGTTTCGGCCTTTTTGGGGCCTCTTCAGCAGTCCACCGGTAGAAAGACAAAGAACGAGCTAAGTTGACAGGAGAAAAATATAGCCGAAGCCCTTTGGCTGCACGTCGCGTATGTGTGCTCAAGCGTCGCCATACTAGCACTGGACAGCTGTTTCGGCCTTTTTGGGGCCTCTTCAGCAGTCCACCGGTAAAAAGACAAAGAACGAGCTAAGTTGACAGGAGAAAAAATATAGATGAAGCCCTTTGGCTGCACGTCGCGTATGTGTGCTCAAGCGTTGCCGTACTAGCACTGGACAGCTGTTTCGGCCTTTTGGGGGCTTCTTCAGCAGTGCACCGGTAAAAAGACAAAGAACGAGCTAAGTTGACAGGAGAAAAAATACAGATGAAGCCCTTTGGCTGCACGTCGCGTATGTGTGTTCAAGCGTTGCCATACTAGCACTGGACAGCTGTTTCGGCCTTTTGGGGGCCTCTTCAGCAGTGCACCGGTAAAAAGACAAAGAACGAGCTAAGTTGACAGGAGAAAAAATATAGATGAAGCACTTTGGCTGCACGTCGCGTATGTGTGCTCAAGCGTTGCCATACTAGCACTGGACAGCTGTTTCGGCCTTTTGGGGGCTTCTTCAGCAGTGCACCGGTAAAAAGACAAAGAACGAGCTAAGTTGAAAGGAGAAAAAATATAGATGAAGCCCTTTAGCTGCACGTCGCGTATGTGTGCTCAAGCGTTGCCATACTAGCACTGGACAGCTGTTTCGGCCTTTTGGGGGCCTCTTCAGCAGTGCACCGGTAAAAAGACAAAGAACGAGCTAAGTTGACAGGAGAAAAAATATAGATGAAGCCCTTTGGCTGCACGTCGCGTATGTGTGCTCAAGCGTTGCCATACTAGCACTGGACAGCTGTTTCGGCCTTTTGGGGGCCTCTTCAGCAGTGCACCGGTAAAAAGACAAAGAACGAGCTAAGTTGACAGGAGAAAAAATATAGATGAAGCCCTTTGGCTGCACGTCGCGTATGTGTGCTCAAGCGTTGCCATACTAGCACTGGACAGCTGTTTCGGCCTTTTGGGGGCCTCTTCAGCAGTGCACCGGTAAAAAGACAAAGAACGAGCTAAGTTGACAGGAGAAAAAATATAGATGAAGCCCTTTGGCTGCACGTCGCGTATGTGTGCTCAAGCGTTGCCATACTAGCACTGGACAGCTGTTTCGGCCTTTTGGGGGCCTCTTCAGCAGTGCACCGGTAAAAAGACAAAGAACGAGCTAAGTTGACAGGAGAAAAAATATAGATGAAGCCCTTTGGCTGCACGTCGCGTATGTGTGCTCAAGCGTTGCCATACTAGCACTGGACAGCTGTTTCGGCCTTTTGGGGGCCTCTTCAGCAGTGCACCGGTAAAAAGACAAAGAACGAGCTAAGTTGACAGGAGAAAAAATATAGATGAAGCCCTTTGGCTGCACGTCGCGTATGTGTGCTCAAGCGTTGCCATACTAGCACTGGACAGCTGTTTCGGCCTTTTGGGGGCCTCTTCAGCAGTGCACCGGTAAAAAGACAAAGAACGAGCTAAGTTGACAGGAGAAAAAATATAGATGAAGCCCTTTGGCTGCACGTCGCGTATGTGTGCTCAAGCGTTGCCATACTAGCACTGGACAGCTGTTTCGGCCTTTTGGGGGCCTCTTCAGCAGTGCACCGGTAAAAAGACAAAGAACGAGCTAAGTTGACAGGAGAAAAAATATAGATGAAGCCCTTTGGCTGCACGTCGCGTATGTGTGCTCAAGCGTTGCCATACTAGCACTGGACAGCTGTTTCGGCCTTTTGGGGGCTTCTTCAGCAGTGCACCGGTAAAAAGACAAAGAACGAGCTAAGTTGAAAGGAGAAAAATATAGCCGAAGCCCTTTGACTGCACGTAGCGTATGTGTGCTCAAGCGTCGCCATACTAGCACAGGGCAGCTGTTTCGGCCTTTTGGGGGCCTCTTCAGCAGTGCACTGTCAAAAAGACAAAGAACGAGCTAAGTTGACAGGAGAAAAAACAGCCAAAGCCCTTTGGCTGCACCTAGCGTATGTGTGCTTAAGCGTCGCCTTACTAGCAGTGGACAGCTGTTTCAGCCTTTTGGGGGCCTCTTCAGCAGTGCACTGGCAAAAAGACAAAGAACGAGCTAAGTCGACAGGAGAAAAAATATACCCGAAGCCCTTTGGCCGCACGTAGCATATTTGTGTACCTGTAGCGTATGTGTGCTCAAGCGTCGCCATACTAGCACTGGACAGCTGTTTCGGCCTTTTTGGGCCTCTCCAGCAGTGCACAGGCAGGCGACCTTTGTGCGAGTCGCATCAGAAGGTCACAGGGAATGTGATAACATGCTCAAAACAGCAACTAACAGTTCCAATGGAACATAGATAGGTTACAAACATTCCCCTTTTCTGGATCAACTGGATCTGGAGGTTCAAGATCAACTGTGGGGATTGTCCACACTGTACCCACAGGGCGCCATTGGATACGATCAGCTGTCGTCATAATCTGAATCTTATCCACCGGATCCCCTGCATATCAGAGGTTTCGATTGCCATCATTCTATTGTTCCGTGTCTACTGGTATGTCTCCCCTTGGAAGATCTTTGTCCTCCCCTGGAAAGAATTCTGGGAACGCCCATGCTTGCTGATATGCTCGAGGCTAGAAGGCGGCTACGGAAGATAAAATAGCATACACACACACCAGCTGCTGGACAAGATGCATGGCAACAAAGCCCGAGTTTTGGGCACAACGACTACAGGACATAACGTAACACAACACGAGCTCAGAAGTCTTTCAACCCAGGCATCGAGCACTTTTGTAACCATTGAATGCTATTGCTGCTTTTGAGTCTGTTCTGTCCATGTCATCGGTTTAGTCTTTCCACATCTCCTCGTACAGCAGGGAGTGTTGACCCTTTTGCATATAAGCTAGGCTTGCTTGTCTTCTCCTAAGTTGTTCACAATTAAACTGTAGCACTTTCTAGCAAATTTTGAATACCGTCAGCTGTTGATCTGTGGCAAAGGAAAAGAAATCTAGTCCGTCAACTACATACGCCGTTGGAGATAAGGACACGCAATAACATGCCAGGAGAGAATACTGCAGCGCCACCACACATGTCATGCAGTGAATACTGAAGCAGAGTGAGTATGACGGGTTACATAACCCCGCGGAGGAGCGAGCGTGAGCTGTCTGTGTCCACCATCCTACCTGCAGCGCAGTAATATTTTGCGAGCCGACGGACTAGATTTCTTTTCCTTCTTAAGTTGAACACGACTACAGTCCCTGCATTGAAAAAAAAAAAACGCGTTAAAGAAGAGTACAATTACAGGAAATCGTACCTAAGTACTGCAAATAAATTTAAGAAAATCCTCCTCCAAGAGTCATTGTTCGGCGCCCAGGAATTTTGCTAGAGAAGACCCTCGAGGAGCACATAGTTCACAGAACTGACAAGCATGTCAAGTGACAGGCATGAGCAAATGACAGGCATGAGCAAGTGACAGGCATGAGCAAGTGACAGGCATGAGCAAGTGACAGGCATGAGCAAGAGTCAGGGATGAGCAAGTGACAGGCATGAGCAAGTGACAGGGATGAGCAAGTGACAGGGATGAGCAAGTGACAGGGATGAGCAACTGACAGGGATGAGCAACTGACAGGGATGAGCAACTGACAGGGATGAGCAAGTGACAGGGATGAGCAAGAGTCAGGGATGAGCAAGTGACAGGGATGAGCAAGAGTCAGGGATGAGCAAGTGACAGGGATGAGCAAGAGTCAGGGATGAGCAAGTGACAGGGATGAGCAAGTGACACGCAATGACAAGTACAATGCTAAAAAAATACTATATTTTTGCATTTCACTTAGGGTCTAAACAGGACAAATCCTACTGTAATGGTCTGCAGGAGTACAGCACGTCTGCTTTCATTGGAAGACAGCGTTTGGGTACTCAATGCCAGGCTTCATCAATGCTCATGCATCTTTCCAACAAACCGAGGGAAATCCCGTGACACGTTGGACCAGCAGTCTCTGTAGACACAAGGACGGCTACGACACACTTCAAAGCGTTGACGAAGGCAGGCATTAAAGTAAGCTTCATATCTGTGTGTCAACGGCAGCAATGGCCTCGATCTCTACAAGGGCATCCTGCAGGTGGGAAAAAAAAAATGATTACAGGAAAGGTAGTGAAATGCGTGCGTTTGTCAGACATTCGACCTAGTGCAAATGGCAGGGCAACATGAGAGAAACACACCAGATCGGCTGAAGTTTTTGGAAGAACGGATCTGCATGGATTATACTGGGCTTATCCACACTTTCTCAGTTGATCGGGGCCGTGACGATCTGCCAGTATTAATCCGACCCAATAAGTTTATCCACACTTTAGCTTAACTTCAATTCAATGGCAGCTCGGTTTGGGATTTTTCGACTGATCCCCTTATTGCATACAGATGTTCAATTTCTGTCGGACAGCCCCGACACGGACATGTGTCCTGACCGGCGGTGATGGAATGTTCCAGCGGGCAGATGTTCATCACCTCACGCTAGGACAGTGTCAGTAGAACTGACAAGCAAGCGCAGTAGCGCGCGGCAGCAGGTGCACATCGTCGCCATCATCTGTGGCCACCACGTGTGCCAATGGGACAGACAGTCAGGTCGGGCCCCTTTTCTACACACACAACTTATCTACGATGCGGAATGAACTTCGACTTCCGCTCGAAAAAAAAAAACGTTCTTCCTGCCTGACGTGACTGTGTCAACAGTGCCACTGAGCATTGTAATAGAAAAAAACGTGAGCACTAAGCTAGCAAGTCACATTATGCTGGTTATCTGGGCATTATTTTCGAGATTGTGCTCGTTTAGCAGTACGATAAGCCCGATCCAGGCTGCTCCACTACACACCGGTGACTTCACCCTACCTTGCATCACCATTGTTCGGCTATCAAAGTCAGGCTCGTGAAAACTTTTTTTCCCCCCCCGCACAATAGCCCTGTGCACGCGGTGTTACATTGAAAAAGGGGATAATGTCATGTTCCCGGACTTTGTTCTATTTCTGCCGAGTCACACACCCAAAGCTGATGTGACCAGGACATGCATGTAGAGTAGCACAGGGTGTTTCACCTAAAGTGATAAAAAAATTGCAACTGGCGACGTATTCGTCGGAGGATTGTGGGACTTTCGGAAATTACCTTCTGGGGACTTTCGCCGCCATTTAACGAGGCTTTGGACAAATTTCAATTGAGGTAAATTTATTCTTTTCAAATGAACCTTGAAAATTGCAAAGCGAACCTCACCTTTTTTTTTTACAGAAACATGAAGTCTCTCACGGATGACCGCAGACACGACAAAAACTATGCACAGTATCGCAACAGAAATAGTCGAAAAGAATTACGCTTCAGCCCCATCTGCTTGATTTTCGCAAAGAAGCACGCGCCAAATGTGTGTCCTTGCCGCCTTTTGCCTCCTTTGTCACCATCATCAAGGTCGAAGTGGGGAAGAGAAAGGTAGAACAAGAGGCGGGAACACTTCCTCCTCTCCCCGCATCTCTGGCGCGCTCTTCTTTGCGTCATTCGAGCAGGCGGGGCTAATGCAGGAATTTTACTTGTTTTTTTTTACTATTTCTGTCACGATACTGTGCATAGTTTTTGTTGGGGCTGCGGTTATCCACGGAGGACTTCGTAATTCTGTAAAAAAAAGTGACGTTCGCTTAGCAATTTTCGAAGTTTAATTGAAAAAAAATAAAAATTTCCCGCAATTAAAGCCTTCCTAATGGCAAAGGTTTCCAGAAGGTAATTGCCGAAAGTCCCACGGTCCTCGGGCGAGTACACACGCTTTTTTACCAGATTTTACCAGAGAGTACCACATTTTTTATCACGTTACGTGAAACACCCTGTATATGTTACACGTTGAATTTGCGTTATTTAGAACCCAGCAGCAATTACTTTACTTAGAGGTTTTCTCGGTTTGGGATTTTTCGACAATTTGAGTCTGACTTTCAGCGTCATTGTCGGTGACGAACAAGGAGTAAAACAGCGACATAGCTTCGGGACCGGCTGGGTCGGTTGCGGCAGTCCCTTAAAAGTAGGAAAGAGGACAGTTTCAGAACTCTCCTTATCTAGAGAAAACAACTCTGTGAGGACCCCATAGGAAAGGGAAAGGGCACTGTGATCTTCCCCTAAGTAGGAAGGATTCAATGACAACCTTCACCTTCATAAGGCAATTACCTTGGGGAGCCTTGCAACTTGAAACGCAGCTCGTGCTGGTGGCTGCTCTGGAAAGACTGAAAAAAGAAGAAGAAAAAAGCAAGTGAGAGAAACAGACTTTTCTTCCCTGTAATGTATAGTATAGGTAATACACACAGCATTGTCTAATGTCATACAGATGCTGAGTGCCATTACTCACAAAACCTATCCCATACATTCTATTTTAATTGCTTTTTTATTTTATTTTTAACGCAATGCATGGTACAAAGCATTTCATATCTAAAACAGGGACCAATAATGGGTGGGTACAAACCAGACTACAAAGTCGCCTAATTTCTCATTATGTTTAAAAGGACAACATAAAATATTCAGATAAAAATGCTTTTTTCCCCAGCCCCATTCATCAGTGAATGGGAAGATGAACGTTGAATTGAATTGAATGTAACGATGATGGCAAAAATGGATGTGTGTGATGTAGATTATGTTCGTTGCTCTGCCGTGGAACACCATCAGAAGCCTGAAAATCGGAAGGCCAAACTATCGAAAGGCGCAAACACAAAAAGCCACAAAATCAAAACACTGAGCGACGAAAAGGACGAAAGCCGACAAGTGGAAAGTCAGAAGACCGATAGCCCATTGCAACCGGCTCAAAAGTCATGTTCCTGAACCGGTTCGAACAGACTTCTTGCGCTGCTGCGGAGCTGAACCTGAACCAAAAAATAAAGGTTACGACACCTGACCAGAAGTACAGAGAAATGAAGAAAGTTATTACAACAACCGCGATAGGAATTAGCTGCAAAGAGCCGAGTATGAAATAGTTGTTGCGAATTGTAGCAAATGAACCATTTCACTCGAGCCAAAGGTACACTACTGACTTTACACTTCGCATAACCGTAGAACTGTAGCAATGGGGCAGACTACGAGGACTACTATTTTTCTTTGTAGTTTATGAGGGTCCCAACATGTTCAGTAATCGCAGAGCCTGATATTTCTGTATTTTGTAAATGCTTCGTTCGCTACATTAATTCGCAGCAGGTGTTTTACACTCGGCTTTGTGGATCTGATTTATCTTGTAGTTCCGTTCGTCAATATTTTTCGTTCTTGGGGCCCTTTATCGTTTGGCTTTTGATCTTCTGACCTGTCGGTTTTTCTTGGATCTTGGTTAGATCGTTCCTGTGCATGGACCTGTGCACGCTCTTTTGGGTTTAGGCCTTCCGATAGTTCTACTTTATGAATTTTCGCCTCAAGATTGCCACCTAAAATCTGGCACGCACATACCAAGGGGGGGCTGTGCCCCACCCACCTGGAGCTCCGAGGTCGCTTGCGAAAAAGTGCGCTCTTTAGTCATGGGTAGTCATGACTATTCTCAGGTGTCCTAATAGGGACCTGTAAACACCTGCACAGACCGCAACGTCCGCCTCCAGAAAAAGATGTGGTAGGGGTGTGCACGTGCAAAAAATCCTGGGAACACCCCTCAAATCTGTGCATTATTGCCTAAGATGCCGTCCTAACTCGGCACTCAAACGTAGATGTTGACGTTACGTAGAGAACGTAACGTCAACGTTGAAATGTAGAGCCTGTTACTTGTTTCTCAACCTTCCACAGCTGGAATGAAGGGGCTCCTTTTAAGTATCTATCTCGTGCACCTACTTCGCAATGATTTGTGATAGTCAGTGACCAGCGCACTATGGTCCGCAGACTACCGGGGGTTTGCAAACTAATAGAAAAAAAAGTAGGCGTGATCTCACTGCAAGGCTGAGTTAGATGCTTCTTGAGCACAAAGTTAGCATGACTACACACGTGAAGGTAGGCAGGAAACCAGATGCCGTATTCTGCATTGATAATACAGACCAGCCTGGTGTAAAATAATGCTTTGCTTATGCTACATCCAATCAGTGTACCTTTGAAATACAGAGTTCTGTGTTGCAAAAAATTTTGTGTTAAACCAGAATCTTCTGGCGCACAAACACAAGTGGGAAAAAAGCGTGAAGATGGCTCAGTTAACAGTGCTCAAACGTTCAACTTTTCAACGAAAAAAAAAGAATCCGGTAAAAATGTATGCAGACTTCCATGCAGTCAACGTGCAAACAACTCACATTCGGCATAAACTTTGTTCATCTCTGGAAAGTCGTTCATATCAGCCAGCAGAACAGTGCACTTGGCAACTAAAGGAACAAAACAAAATATTACAAGTGTATGAAACTTCCCTCGCACAGTGTAGGCCACCACCACACTTAAAGACGATAAGCAGCTTGTATCGTTTGATTCTGCTTTAAAAGGCATAATTGTTAGATGGATCAAGTCATAAACTAGTGTACCATTTTTAAAGTTGGTACCAGCTGCTTCCAGGATCTTGCCTATGTTGGTAAGTGCCTGAAAAAATAATAATTATTATTATAATAAACGTTAGACGGAAAACAATTTACGTGGGACAGTACAGGCACTCAGTGCGGACATTGTGTGAATGTCATTCGTTGAAAGTTACATTCAACTTCCTGCGTGACAGGGTTAAAACATTTGTTTTTAGGAAGACGACTGAAGGAACCAGTATATATTACTTGTCGTGTCTCAGCTGCGATGCCACCGGACACTAGCGTCCCTGTTCGGGGGTCCGATCCGACCTGGCCAGATATGTAGAGGGTCTGCCCAACACGCACAGCATGGCTGTCAAGTCAGTTTGCAAGTTTCCGTTAAATCTGAAATGTTGTTTGAAAGGCCTGTTTTACCTGTACGGTCCGATGGGTTTCGGAGCGTAGTCGGTGTTGATGACTTCGCGGATTACTTTCGGCATTCTCCTGACTGCACTACTACAGAAGTGACGAGACAGTAAATTTAAGAACATGAGCAGCCGCTGGAAGGTTTCTCTAGATAAACATGTTCCAGATAAGGCTGCCTGCACGGTCGTAATTGGGTGTCTGGTTCAAACGTTCGGACGCCCGACAGGCTGCGATAACCGGACTCAGACAGCAATTCCAGCTATTGGAACGACAGACGGTTATAAAACACGTTATCTTTCGCACAACTTCAAGCAGAAAATAAAAATGAACACGCGACAGACGAGAGCGAATGCAAATGCTACACGGATTGGACGAACCGACTTCTGTTCTGGATTTGTGGAATCCGCACAATAGCCGAGCCATGGTTGCAAGTCTAGCCAAGTACACAGCCGTCTACCATGGTCGCCACATTACTTTTTTTTTCGTGCAGCACACGGCGGCTAGTTTCGTTTGCGTGCTAGCTTTACGTGGAGGAGCCCTTCCTAGGAAAATGTCGGAGGCAAAGTACCAGCGTCGAAGAGGTTTACCCCGGAGATGTGTATCAGTATCAGTATTAGTCGCGTGTAATACAGAGGAAAAGAGAGAACTGATGCTCTGAGGCTGGAACAACACAGAAAGGACAAACACATACAAAGCCTCTTTCATCTTTCATCATAATACAGAGAAGTTTTTGTATTGTAGCTGAAAATCAAAGTACGACATATCATAATACTAATTTCTCAGAAGCATTCGTGGAATCCGCTACATTTAATCCATTTTAACACCCGGAATACATTTTGTATCGTAATACAAAATGTTGTATTATCCGTATTATAGTATACTATGGATATGTCGGCGGCGGTGTGACTTTAGGTCTCTTTTAGGTCTTTTTCTCATCTTCGTTTGTTTTTTTGTTTTTTCTTCTTCTGGTCTTTTCTGTGCAGTGCATTGCGAGAGCAAACTATCTGAGCTCAACTAAAGCATGCGTCCGTGTGTGCAACGCTGCAGGATTAAGCTCCCAACATGTATGTGTGAACTTACATAACACCCTTGCAAAGCAAAGGGTCAGACACCCTCATGCTGGTCAGAATGAAAAGCGACGCTGGTTAGTTCGGTCACAGACCAATATACAGTGCTGTAGTGATACCCTGCTGACTACTGGCCCCCCTCATGTTCTAGGCGGTACCAGCATTAGACTGTGCCGATTTGAGACTTAACGTTTGTTTGTTTCTTTGTAAGAAAAACAATGAGAAATGGAACTCGTCCCCCGACTCAGCTATTCCTAACGTCTGTGATGGTGCTGCCATCCCTCGCTGGGAGCGTGCAAACAAGGAGCGCAGGAGTCCGCATATCGTGATATCCCCGGGCGTAACATCTATAGAACAGAACACATTGATATGAACAATCCAGCGTTTTATTATCACATTTTTAAATACGGGCAAGGTACGCAATATTATGTACAAATACTGATGTGACTAGACAAGGTAGTTCTAAGGCACAATGGGAGCGTTGCAGACGAAGTCCAGGAAGAATGAGACCTGCGTGTAGACGTCGGTACCGCCGGCCTTGCATTGATAGTCGTTGGATACGCCGACGAGCATGAACTGTCCAGACGGAGTTATCTGCACTATGGGGTTGCCACGGTCACCCTGCAGACGAATTAACAGCACTTAGTCGGTTGTAAAGAACAACGTCGCAGAATGAGCAGAGATACATGTTAAAGCCGTTTCCAACATAACTCGTGCACAAGCCTAAAGAACTAGGCCTTGAAGGCCTGATCGTTAATCGTAGCCATAGACGAAGCTACGGAAGCGAGCCGCATGAGCCGATTCTAGCGCAGGTCTAGGGCGCCTGCTATTGGCAGGCATCGGGTACGTGACGCTTCGAAACGTCATGTCCCCTTAAAATACAGGGGTCAGGTTGCAAACGACCAAAGACGCATTGGTAAGAGACGAATACGTACAGCACAGATACCGGCATCGGTACCGAGGCCGCAGAAATTATGAGGCTTGTTCCTAAAGAGCGGGCACAGATCCTGCGGAAGTTTCTTGATGTTGAGTTCTTGCATGGTGTTCATTTTGCGACCTAGAATAGAAACATGCGAGGTGAAATACAGTAAGCCACTTTGCAATGCACCGATGCGCGAAACGCCACGCAACAACTTCGTTTGAACGATGACGAGTGGCAAGTTTAATCGCCAGAGAGCTATGATGTACGTGCGCAAATGTCATAACACCATGTGGTAAGCAATGCACTATGGAGTGCCAGTGTAGCGCAGAGAAGGGTACCACTAAAGTCTATCAAATGCATTTCAAATCCCCCCCAATATTCCTCCGCTGGCGTGCCCTACCTGAGAGGTCGTAGCCGAAGCCAGTAAGGGTGAGCCATCCCTTGGCATCGCTCAGTGCGGGGGGCAGACAGACGGTGTTGATGAAACCATTGGAAGATTCGAAGTCCACTTCACGTTCGAGCAGCAGCAATGCGAGGTCGTTGGAGTAGAGGTCCTTATCGGGGTTCCACAGTGGGTGAAGAGACTTCTGGAACACCTACAGTGAGCAGAAAGGGTAACTACTCAGCTCGTGAACTTACACCCTTTGAGACAGGACAGGTTCTTGTTCAAGTATCTCAGGTATAGACGTTGCGTGTATAACGTGAGGGAGCTAAAGTCATGGTCCCGCGTGCAGGATCCCACGACGTAGGTACGGCGACGTCTCGTTTCGGTCGCTACCAACCACCCCAGCGAATAAATCCCACATGATGGATTGCACTTGCCTTGAAGGTGCGTTCCGTTGGCGAAGTCCTTTGCATGTCGACCTTGCCGAGCTTTACCAGAAGTTCCTGGGTTGAGTGGCTACAGGGGAAAAGTTACATCAGCACCGTCGATGGAACCGCGTCTAGAGAATGATGCGCACTTACTCCTGGACAAGATACGCTGTGGTGAGGACTAGCTTGCAGGAGATGAGAGCTCCACCGCCGATAGGAACGCCGTTTGCATAGATCACAGCCTGTATAAGACATGCAGACACGATAAATAGCTATTCGTACTGACCCTGCGTATCGTACCAACCAGCCTCAATTCCTATCATTGTTTGTAACCCAGAACGTGCCATGGCAATGCAGCCGTCATGATAGATACAGTAACATTGACCTGATACCCGTTGTCACCAAGAGCCCTTTTATCTGAACACCGCCCAACACGTATAAGACAAAGTTCTCACACGGTCTCTGCTCACCATGGATTCCTATGAGACAGATATCAGTATATGTTCGGCAAGAGCCGAAATATATTTCGAAATATACGAGCCGATTTTAAAATTCATGTATCTGATACCTAAACACACTTCGGACGACAAAGTTGACTCTAGAAAAAAGTCAGCCCGGTAGAGTGTCAGCCATAGTCAGTCATAAATGCGTTTCCGAGTGCGACCGTCCCGTTAAAGCCGGGAGGCAGGAGACAGACAGTTTATGTTGACGGCATAGCTTAACAGCTTGTTAAACGTGGCAGAGAACGTTTAACAATTTTAATGCGCTAGTAAAATTGCTGTTAAAAGGCTCGGGGCCGCGTCTTGTGGGAAGTAATCCTCAATTCATGCGAGCAACACTGCTCAATGCTCCAGACTGAATTGCTGCTCCTCATGGCTACGTCTGTCGCTCGCGCGGTCAAGTGGAAACTGGGAGCAGAGAGAGCCGGCACTACCTCACGAAGCGGGGACGTCGTGCAAAGGCAGGTAGCCAATCGCAGGATGAGTGGGCGGTCCCAATTGTAGGAGTTAAGTTGTCACTGACTGTAGGTAACTTTTTTTTTTGTTGCGAAGCCATGCAGAGTCGTCCTGTTGTACGTGACGGGCAATGCGCAGTTGGTGACCAGTGTTGCCCGTAATTTTCAATGTGGAATTATTTTCTAAGAAAAAACTACTAGCCCCGTGCCGTGCTTACACTGTTAAAACAGAACTTCACCGCATAGCACGGTCCTAGCCAACCACCATTCCGAATGACATGATTCTGTGTCCTGGTTTGGTCAAAACAGGGGGAGGTGCCTATTTGGGACAAGCATAATGTGTTTCATATAGGAGCCGCCTTCCATTTTCAACAAATCAGGACACACAATGCTATCATTCGGAATGGTGATTGGCTAGGGACGTGCTATGTGGTGAAGTTCTGTTATAACAGTGTATATTCCGCCTATACACACTCTTGGAATGAAAGCAACGTGACAGTTGCTCCAGCAAAATACAGCGCAAAGACTAACAAGTATAAAAGATGCCCACTGCCCAGCCTTGTTAGAAAACAGAAAGGGTTAGTATAGACCGACGATAACGGAACCGTGAAGAACCGATAACAGTATCGCGTGACTCAGAATCGTATCACTTGATTGGGTGCGGTAGACAGGGTACTTCGGAAGCCACGTTATCAATTAACGGTCTACTAACAATCAGTAACAGCCAGTCTCAGCAGATCGGAACGTGCACCCGATAACGGCAACGAAAACAAAGATAAGTCAATCGCCTCTAGCGTTTATCTTATCGTTCTTGTAAGGCGCTCAGGATCCCCCTAAAACTCCCCAATAACTCACAGACACTGAGGTACGCCTGAAATAGCTCATAATGTACTGTGTGGAGTACCGGCGATATCGCGCACAACGGAACAGTGTATCCCAAACAGTACGTCAGGCATGTAGCTCTTGAATACCTTACTGCAAAAAAGCCTGCCAAAGCTCAGACCTTTTGAGCAGTACGGAATCCGTCCACCGGCTCGCCTGCATTTACGCTATATTTTATCACTTACTCTTATCGAATGATCGGCAGAAGTGTAAAGCTACAACGGATAGTCAAAATAAAGCCTGCAGATCATGTACAGGGTGTTACCCTATAAAAGTCTACCCGCGCCGGCATGCCGTGCTCACCAATTACTCAATGCAGGCGGTACAATGTGTTGCCTACGTATAAAACTCATAAGGACATTCCATCATGTTAAATATCGAAGTGATTGAGCACCGTAACGCAAAGTTATAGCGCAAAACGTGAGGCTCCCGTAGTCAAAACAGCCAAGATGGCGCCTCTCAGTTAGCAGACGACATCCCTTTTGGGTGTCGTCTGCTGAGTATACGTCGGCATTTTTCGTTCCTCACGTTGCTTACTTCTGAGCAAAATACGACAGTTACACGAAAGCGAAATGAAAACTGCAGTTCCATCCGGCTGGCAGGATATGCGTCACGTTGTCGTGTGGGAAGCAGCATGTCAAGTGCTCTTCTCAACGCCGCCATCTTGTTTGTTTTGACTATGGGAATTGCACGTTTTGAGTTATAACTTCGTGCTGCGGCACTCAATCACTTTGAAATTTACCAAGATTAAATGTCCTTATGAGCTTTATATAAAGATCGCACAATGTGCCACCTGCATTGAGTAATTGGCGAATACGGCATGGCGGCACGGGTAGACTTTTATAGGGTAACACCCTGTATACCTATGGCACTGACACGGAGAATGAATTTCCCTAGAACGTCAACTCACGTGCCACGGGTAGCGGCCTCTGGAGGAACCATCCCCACCGTACGTGCGACCGTGTCGGTCCCAAGGGTTTCGGGGCAGCCCGCACGTGATGGGCATGCACTCGCGGCAAGTCTGCCATTCGTACGGGAACATGCCTGGGAAAGCACCTGCAGAAAAGGAACACGCGTCAATCACATGCTAGATTTACGTCGCAGCTTGCTACCATGAGGTACACTGTAAAGGAAGGACGTCCACATGATCATGTGTGGTTTGTCATTTTGTCAGCGCTGTCAGTGTTCTCTAAAAGCGATAACACCCCGGTGCAGGGGACACAAAGAGACAACACAGACGAAGCACTGACCGACAAACAACTTTAATGGCAGGGACACATCTTAAATACACCAACTGCACACCCGACCCCTAGTGGCAGCCAAGGCCGTCATGCTGTAATCACAAATTATCACAAAGTTATCAAAAAGATATCACGCAAACAAGGCACCAAACAGCCCGGTTTTTATCGCTTTTTAGTGTTCTCTGAAATTCACTGAGTGTGACACGTTGAAAGGGGACAAATTTCTCAAAGAGTGCTTTCAACGGGGGAGTCATGGTCACCGCGTGCGCTGAAGACGTATTTAGGTTCGTCAACTTTATCCTTCCCATCGATCAAACTGAGCTGTAAAACCCTTAGTCAGCTTTAGCTTAATTACATCGGATGGGGCCCTGGGGCGGGAGATACCCTGTGAACAACATACATTCACAGGACAACTCCCTTGCCAGGAACTCAACCGCGCGTCTAATGGATCCTGAGTCCGCGCGGTGTTGGAAGGACTATCTATACATGGAAAGGTCGCTCGCCACAAACCTCGGAGGGGGCAATAAAAATACCTCCAACTTACATCCGTGTCTTGCGTCGAAGCTAATATAAAATGGGGAAGAACACTTTTATGAGCGACAAGAGGGCTGCATGGAGCCAAAAAGCTTCAGAACCACTGCCATAGGGTACGCTAACAAAATTCGGAACCAGGCTGAATACTAGAAATTCTGACCGTGACAATAATAAAACCTAGTGCTTGGATAGGACACATACACCTCACAAGAAAGTACATATTTTTTAGCTTACATATACACGTTTTAATTTTTTTTTCCCCCTCCGAAAAGAACCAAAATACGACTGCACCATAGTAATACTCTTACGCGACGGACTAAACAGCATTCAGTAATACCCCCATGTGGAGATATTCCCCACGTACTATAGTCAGTACCTAAGTCAGTAATAACTACAGCTTACCCTGTATTTGGCCAAGGACCGAAGCCAGCAGCAAGACGAAGAAGGCATCCATCACGGCTGTGGGTGCGGTTGCAAGTGAACACTTTCCTGCCGGAGACCAGCTTTTTGTAGCCCTGGTGTCCAACTCATCGCCAGCTACGTCTCGTACTTGCATTGATATCATCCGGGTTCGGTTGGGGGTCAACCGCTGATAATCTCCGAACGCTGTTATCCTGATGGCATTGTGGTGACCTATTCTGGATGAGCACACATGGAAGGCTTCCCATTGTTGATAATAGGGAGCATCTGTGACCCCTGGGTCCGTTCTGGAACGGCCCAATCGTCCTTTGTAGGAGCTGCACTTTGGAAATAACTTCTTTGGTCTGACTGTTCTTGAAACTCCAAGGACGAGGATTCATTACCCTGAGACCACGCGTGCCGAGGAGGAAAAAAAAAAAAAAAACAACGAAAAAATATCTGAAATATCAGGACCTCACAAGTCGCTAGCTGGCAAATTTCAGCTTTCCCGTTTCTTTTTGACGCAGTAAATTGACTATAAATATAATAATGTTTAGTTTTACCGAGGGTTTGGCAGGAGGTACAGGAAAAAGCTACGGCTTGGCGGCGCCTGGCCCCCTCAAAGTTCACGTGCAGTAAGACATTAGATTTAGTTTTTTAGTGGGTCCAGGAAGAAATGTCTCCCAAAGGAATGCACCAGAAGAATTCTCTCCTGAGGCACACCCATTTTATTTGTTTATGTGTTCGAGGTTCCCCAAAGGTCAAGGGACATTACATGGGAGAGTGGGATAACATAAACAATTGTTGTACACATACACGCACACACTTATGATAAAAACAAACAAAATATGTTTGTAAACAAACAAAAAAGTGCATGAAATTGCGCAGTAAAAGGAAGAAGACATCTCCAAACAAACGCATCAATATGAAATCAATATATAGAAAAGATGTATTTCCAAAAAAATACATCAATATGAGAACAATATAGATATGAAACTTAACCGATGCCTATAAAGTCAAATATGCGGTTACGGATCGATGAATGAGCTAATTCTCAGGGAAGGCCGTTCCAATTGACAGATGTCCTGCAGAAGAATGATTTAGAAAACATGTTTGTCCGACAGTTGAAGCGTTTCCCGCGCGAAGCGAAGCGATTTTGGTATTTATGAACTTGTTGACTTTGGACGTTGACTTTTTAGTGGGACAGTATGAATATCGGGGGTTTTTCGAACACCCGACCGATTAAAGTGTACACTATTCGATTTCCGAATCAAATATGGAATGCAATGTTCGAATGTCGAATCGAATTGATGTTTCTTCCAAAGCGAATATATTTTTGTAGTCCCGACGTTGCACAGGTAAGACCGGCGGACCTCGAACAATTGCTCGCAAAAAAAAAAAAAGAAAAGAAAGAAAGAAAGGCTGCCGAGGCCAAACAGTTTCTTACAACAGAACCGCTGAAGCTGGACAACTGCTCACTAATTCATCACACTTACACTGTAATCACAATAATAAAGTTAATCAGATAATCACAACCAGATAACTAAATATATTTTTAAGATAATCGCAAAATAAGGTTGTTGTTATTGCTATTTCTTGCTTCTTTGTGATGTGTCCTTATTTAGGGTTTATGGCGCTCACATACATGAGTCTCTTTGGGATGCTCACCGCCTCTATCACCGCACTTATATGTACTTTTATTTCGCGTTTTTATGTGATGTGATTTTATTTCTCGTTTACCTTTATGGAGCTCATATACTTGACTTTTTTTTATGTTAGCTGCACTTTTGGGTGTGCCTCGAAATGGAGTGATAAATAGGGTTCGACTTCTTCGTTCTAAAATGACTTTACCACATTCGGGAGGAGAAAATCAGGTGTTATCTCTAAACCTGTGATTCGGGGCGAGATAGGGCACTACTGACACAATCGGGTACGTGTAACCGGGTTACTTTTTTCTAGAGGTGGGACGAATCCAGGGGATCCGGACATTTCGGTGCGGACATTTCGGTGCACGGACATTTCGGTGCACGGACATTTCGGTGCACGGACATTTTGGTGCAAAACGTTGCTGAGGGGTCCCGGAAAAATGGTCCCCGGAACGGCTGTCACAATGTCGACATATCATAATAAAACAAAGGGAAGAGGGCGGTTGGCATCTGTTGTCAAGAAATTTGGTTTACACAGAGAAGTACGTGCTTTATGTATTTTTGTGCACTATTATAGATTTAAGGCCTGATCTGCATGTGTTCGTTGTCTGTCGTGGCTTTTAAACTTTTGGGGCATTTTCTTTTTTAATATTTCGCGCCCCATGTTCTGGTCGGTGCAGTACAGATATTCATTTTTTATTTCTTTTTGCAAGAGTAGATGAAGAATTGCTTTTTAATTTTGTAGAGAGTATTACTTCGCAGGGGGCATGTTCAAGGTACGGATATTATGCAACTTGAATTCCATTTTTTTGATGCCAAGCCGCCCTCTTCCTTATGTTTATGACGATATGTCGACATCGTGACAGCCATCCCCGGGACCATTTTTCCCGGAATCGGCGTTGCAGTGATCCCCTGCCGCTGTAACGCTTTGCACCGAAACGTCCGTGCACCGAAATATTCGCACCGATCGAATCCTTTCTTGAAAAAAAAATAATAAAGATAATAAGTTCAGAAAGCCAGGAAAATAAATTCTACTGAAAAGTGTTTTGAAGCAGAATATTATACCCTTGTTTAATGAAAAACGAATTAATTATTTGTTCAGTTTCGGGAGAAAATATACCCATATAGTAGATTTAATTTATTGAATATGTTATTCGCCGACTACAAGAAATACATAAATTCTCCAGTCTGAAATAGTTTCATAAAACTAAGCAACAGTCAAAAGCAAAACCATGTTACTTTTAAACTCGCAATGTAACAGTTCCTGCCTGAACCCTCTCAGTCCAGAGCAATGTAAACAAACAAACAAACAAACAAACAAACAAGAAAACATCCGTAGCCAATGAGGCTTTTCGACGGACTCCGGAGGAGCCAATTTGAAAACAGAAACAAACAAACGTGGTCGATGGATGAATCCCGAAAAATCGTGTCCGGAGAAAATGTCCCCCGGAAAAAACGTCCCCATAGAAACCGTCCCCGGTGGGAACCTAGGTTCGAACCGGGTCCTAGATTAGTTTTCAGAGGTTAGGTTAGTTTAGGCTTGTTTTTGACAGTTCACCATGCGGTTGAGAGGCGCTACCTACAGCTGGGTTTTTTGATATATGCTTCACCACTTGTAACAGGTCCTCAAACCTGAAGAAGTGCAGCCTACTGCACGAAAGTCTTGTTTTTAATGTATATAGTAAACAGCTGATGCTCTTAACCGTCTTTGTTATTTTTGTGGGAACCTAGGTTAGAACCGGGTCCTAGGTTAGTTTTCAGGGGTTAGGTTAGTTTAGGCTTGTTTTTGACAGTTCACCATGCGGTTGAGGGGGGCTACCTACAGCTGGGCACGCGCCGTTTGACGAAAACTACTTTTCTTGCGGGGACATTTTTTTCCGGGAACGATTTCTCCTACACCCGAACTTGGGTGTGCCTCGAAATAAAGTGATCAAAATCCCCGTTGCAAAATAAACTAGTATAAATAAATGTTATCTGATTACAAAATGCGAAGTCTAATAATAGACTAACCAACGTGCTGTTCAGTCGTGTCCGCCGTGCTAAGCCTAACGGGCGCTAAAATGTGGCTTCCGTTCGCTAAACCGACTAGGACAGACGCCGAAAATTCGGTTTTTAAATCTTCCCCGGCTTGCGTCTTAGAAGATCCTGGTGACGCAGCCATGTGCGTGGCGAGAGGGGGGGCAGGGTCACTTGTGAAAACTGTGCACTCTTTATTCGTGGGTCGCGATTTTTTTTCTCATATGTCATAACATTATGGACCTGTGATTGTGAACACACCCGCACAGTTCGCAGAGTCCGTCTCCAGGGAAGGAGGTGAGGTTGTGGCACGCGTTGCACCCTGGAAGCACTTCGCTGCCACCTATGTTGAATTCCAATGGCAGAGTCGGAGCAAGTGGCAGGCTCCGCAGTGGACCGGCTTGATCTGGCCTAGAGCAAGCGATCCGAATCTGCGACTGGAACACTTCCGCACAACTTGGAGTTTAGCCCTGGGTAATCTCCCTTGGTGGATGGCGGCCAGAGACGGAGGAAGAAGAAGAAGGTACTCATGTTCCATTATAACGCCATGTTTTGCAACATCAAGGTCCTCCTAATCTCCTAACGTTGCCCTGGTAATGTCTGATTCTCGCTTCCTTCATGAAACAAAATCGCCAACGTACGACGCGAAATACTAGTCACGGCGAAGACGCGTTGCGAGGCGGCCATGTTGGCGAAGTAGAGACAGGAAATAGGAAGCACGAGCGACAAGTGACACGTCACGTAGAGTTCCGGTTGAATCTGCCTATTTTGGCGGAGCAGTCTCGGTTGCTCCCTGGAGCGACCTTGGCTCGAATGCCGCTCCAAAGCTGCCATTGGAATACTCCAGAACTGTTCCCAATCTGCCAATCGAACATACTTGCTCTCGGGGAGCAACAAAACTTGCTCCGGAGGCGCTCCGATTCTGCAATTGGAATTCAACACTAGAATCACTAAATAAGCTTATTTACTTTTCTTCGGTTTATGTTTCACGTGAACCGCGCGCGCCTGCCCCAGGAATAAAAAGCATCTGTGCAACCAGGAGAATGTTTATTGTGTATCACAAATCGTCGGCCTTGATGTCTGTAAAATATCGAAAGGCACCTTTCTGAAGAGGAAAGTCAGAGCCCTGTTCGAAATCTAGGCCAGCACTGCTGAGGAAAGTATTGCCACGACACTGGCCAGTATAATCATCGTATTCACTGGCCACCACGCCTATGCATCCCAAGGAATGTGCATCGTGAACGTTTTCCATCACACCTAAAGCCTTGTTGGAGTCCAGAAACACAATGGCTTGCTTTTCCTTGCAAGCTAGGATGGAGGAAGTCTGAACAGTTACATTCCAGGTCTTATCTATAGTATGACACACCTCCGCAATGGACATGATCCCTGCTTCTTTGGTATACGGCCCAGGATCGCCGGGTCCTACAATCGTATTGTCATCACTTGGGTCACTCGTGTCGCTAAGAGTGCAATCATCTTTCAGCTTAAAAGTGACAGCCATCGCTGCCGGGAACTGTTCGCACGTTGCCCTGGTTACGTTGCTGGGCAGTGTATCCTTCGTTGTGTAATATATCTCGCTATACTGGACTCCTCCACGGTACCCAAACCAGTCAAGCGTACTAGGCCTCGGCATTGGGAGGTACGGGTAACCGATTAACGACGCTGGGTTTCTTCTGCCCCATCTGATCGCCATGGTTGCCGCGTCAAACCCTGCTGCGAGGGTGGTATCTAGGGGTATGAAGTAACCTGCCGAGAGATTTTTGGGAAGCATATAATCTGACATGAACTTAAACATATCGGTGACAAGGCCCTTTTGGTTCGCGTCCGGGAACTGCCACAGAAGTCGTACGCCGTTGTAATTATTATCCTTCATCCAGGCTTCGGATTTCGTCATGAAGGTGGCTTGCTCGCCCGCCTTATTTTCGGCCAGTTTCGTAAACGTGCCGCTGGAGCCTTGTACAAGCAGGAGTGTTTGAGTGAGGAACGCATTCTCATGCTGGTAATCCGCCAGTCGCTTCACCGCGCCTCTTGGAGGGAGGTCAACATCAGGTCGGCCTGGTTCGATGTTCATGTCGTTCGTTAAGTTGTAGCAGCAGTACACGGCCACGTGACAATAAATGTAGGGAAACATGGCAATCCCATACGTACGCTGGAACATTTTAAAACCTTGGGTGGAAGAGTTGAAAAGGCACACATATCGATGGGGGTCCGAGTAAATACTTTTAGTATAGTCTGCGTTGAAGGTGAGGGTGTCCTCTGTCGTCGTCGTCGTCGTTGGCGTCGTAGGTGGTGGTGACAATAACGTGCTGCTTCGAGTGTTTCCAGTGGAGGGGGAGGTATGCGCGGAAGATGGAGTCGGTGGTGCTTTCCGTGGTGGAGTCTGTGCAGGGGCCGGAACTTCGTAATTAAGCAATTCGGGGGTGAACATATCCTCATCAACGCCGTCTCCGTTTCCTTTAGTGTTGGTCGTTTTTCGCGTAGTCAGGATGAAGTAACCACCACCCGCGATAAGCAGGACCGCTAGCAAGCACAGTACAATGAGCAAAAGCGACAAGCGCTTGTCATCGGACTCATTCTGCTGGCTACCTGTTGTAGAGGTTGTGCCAGTCTCCTGGACCATGAACTGGCTGCCTTCCATGGGGCTCTGCTCGCCGTACATCATGCTTTGCTCGGGGGTGTACCCCACGGCGGAATTGTAGTCCATCGCGGAGTTGTAGGCCATGACGGAGTCCGGCTTGCAGGTTCTTCTGTCCTCACAATTCGAATTTGCTGGAATTCTGTTTTCTGCTTCGCGAGGTCGCGCGACCGTTTGTGCTTCTTCTTCTTCACCGTCCAACAAAAAAAAAAAAAAAAAAGAAAAAAAAAGGCCGTCAGCCACTAAAGGAGATTGGTCAGGACATTTGGGATTACGTCTGTACGTCGAATCTCGGTCGAGATACTTGTACACTTAGCCCGGTCGAGACTGGGAGGTACCCGGGTTCGAATCCCGGTGCCGGCTGTGCTGTCTGGGGTTTTTCCTGGGTTTTCCTCAGACGCTTTCAGACATATGTCGGCACAGTTCCCTTAGAAGTCGGCCCAGGACGCACATTCCCCCAGGGCGTGAGTCGTGACGTTGCCCACATACGTGAGGCCGACAACGGCAAGCCCTATCACCACCACCACCACGTCGAATCCCGGTGCCGGCTGTGCTGTCTGGGGTCTTTCCTGGGTTTTCCTCAGACGCTTTCAGACATACATGTCGGCACAGTTCCCTTAGAAGTCGGCCCAGGACGCACATTCCCCCAGGGCGCCAGTCGTGACGTTGCCCACATCATCTGTGAGGCCAACAACGGCGACCTCTTTCACCGTCACAACCACCACCACCACCACCATGGCACTGATGAGATATGATGATATGCCGTATGACGAGCATGCATGGATAAGCGTAGGAATGTGCGTACGTGTAAATGTACAAGAGGAGCGAGAAAGAGCCTATAAGCGGTTCGAGAGCAATACGTAAGACGCGGGACCTGCTGCAACAGACGTATTACGGAGCGGCCGGTACGGCCGGGGTGCTCCGAGAGGCGCAGTGACGCCAATGGAAGGGGGCCTGGCCAAAGTGAGGGCAGACGAGCAAAAAGTGTTGGGCTGTTTCAAACCTCGCCACAATGGGAGCATACGGGGGACAAAGCGTCCAGCACGATGAGCTGCAGAGGTTATAGGGTTCCACGAAAAGGAAAGATGTTCATAGGGCGGTCGTGGAAATACATTGGGACGGAGAGCTGGTAAAGGAGTGCAGAGGGCCGTACAAAAAAATTTCGGATTAAGACGTCTGATCAAAGTGTGTGTGTCATTTTACCGAATGGCGCTAAATGTTTTGATGTGTGCAATATTTGTTTCCCAGAAAAAAAAACTCACATAAACATGGGTCCGCCACCTTCACCCTTAACTCGCCATTCCGGGTTTTACGAGGAGGAGAAGGTATGATGCCACGTCACCGATGACGTTATAAGGAGAACTCGATCGTTCTGGTTCGCCGGTCAGTGGAGGTCTGCACCTTGTCCCTGTGCCGTCGTAAACAAGTTTTGCCAGTTCTCCCGGAGACTTGGGGATAGAAGGAGCGGCCGAATCATTACCGTGGCGAGGAGAAAGGCTTTTTCAGAACCCCGAACAGCCGAGTAGCAGACGACAGAGGAGTAGCAGACAACATTTCTCTAGACCGCAGGGCAGCTCGAGACAGGTTTGTGAGTCGTCTATACCTGGCAACAGAACTGGGAGGAGAGGAAATATCTCCCCAGAGAGGGACGTTTTAGCGAGTGTGTCAGCGGTTTCGTTAAAAGTGAGTCATCAGCGGCCAGGAATCCACGTGATGATGGCATCACGCATGTGGTGCACCAGCTCCGGTGGCGCAGCGGTAACGCGTGCGCTTGGAGACTGGGAGGTCCGCGGTTCGAATCCGCGGGCCGGCTGTGCCGTCTGGGGTTTTTCCTGGGTTTCCCTCAGATGTGTAATAGGCGTATGCCGGCACAGTTCCCCTGAAGTCGGCCCGTGGACGCAGCTATCCTCCCCCCGAGCGGATTCCGCTCGGTCTTCCACTTCACCCTTTCCTCCTCTCCACCATCTTTCCCTTCCCGAGAAACATGCCGCCTAATCAGGCAGGCAGACCTCTCGGGTTCCTCCCAACGACACTCCTCCTCCTCCTCCTCCACGCATGTGGTGCGGGCAAGATGTACCAAAATGGACCACAATGATTCTGAAGACGGCATCCGACTCGAGGGCGACGCCAAAGCTGAAGTGACGCGTAGGAAATCCGAGAGCGAGAGAGCCCTGTCAAGGCCGGGAGGAACCCTCCTGAGGGCAAGAGCTAAAAACTCGCTGTCAAAGTCGAACCGAAAACTCCAAATCAAGCTGAGGGGAAAACGAGCCCGCGCGCTCCCCGCAGAGACCGGCGCGTCAGTTGCAACGATTAAAGTAGCGCGGAAGTCATTTTTAACACTCTGTTTTCTTCCTATGAAACTGTTAAGTAGGCCATGCCATGTAATTCACACCACAGAGTCATGATTATCGCAGAAATCGAATTTAAAGTACGCCGCAAAAAGCGACCGTGCGCAACGGCGGGGAAGAGCAGTACCAGCCTGTGATCTGCCTGGAACCTCGCGCTGACGCCATAATGAGAACGCTCGCTAATTGGTCTGGAGAAATGTTGTCTGCTACTTCTCTGTCGTCTGCTACTCGACTGTTCGGAGTTCTGAAAAAAGCTTTTCTCCTCGCTCGGTAGTGATTCGGCCGCTCCTTCTATCCCCAATTCTCCGGGAGAACTGGCAAAACTTGAAAGATGAAAGTCACTGAAAAGGTTGGCCCCGCGAGCTGCCTCGGAGGTGACTCTGAGCGAATATCCAAACACAAAGCGGGCGGATCTGAGCCAATTCTCATACGCCCTCGAGCCAGCCCTTCTTCTTCTTCCCTATGGACAATGGCCCTTGGCCAAGACTAAGATGCTTGCTCGTCTTCTTCTTCCTCACAGATACTGGGTGAATGGTGGCCGTGGAACTGTTTGCGGCCACGCTCAGGCGGGCAACGTTACGAATATCGCGGGGGGATCGTGCGTCCTGGGCCAACTTCACAGGGAATTTTTGCCGGGAAAACCCAGGAGAAGCATCCAGCGACAGCACAACCGGCGCCTGGATACTGGCCATGATCAAGAAAGGGAGAAGCAAATCACGGGCGAGGGCGAAGGAAACGATTGACTGTACAGATATGCCAGAAGCACCATGTTAGCAGCACCATGTTAGCAGGTCGTCTACGTAGAACGCGTTTGCCAGTGTGGTGGCGATGTCCTCATCGGGCCCCTTCGTGCTTTTCAGGCGATGTTGGAGGGTGGCTCCGAGTAGGAACGGGCTTGCAGTAGTTCCGAACGGCACTCGGGTCATCCTCCAAATCTCAACTGGTGGAAGCGGACCACCCGAAAGTGGCGAACCAGAGAAAGCGCAAAGCGTCTCTGTCGGGTGGTCGGATGAAAATCTGCAAAAGTGCCTTCTTAATACCCGCTGTAATAGCAATTTTGTGTATCCGGAAGCGCAGTAAAATCGCAACCAGTTCAGAGTTCAGCTTTGGGCCTTTCAGTGATGTGGCACCAGCACTGTGTGATGGGCAGTGGCGTATCTAGAGCTACCTGCGCCCATGGCAACATGGGTAACATGATGTCCCTGGGGATGCGTTTTCGTGTGGTCCGCACTAGGTTTCACACTACAACCTCCCTAATGGCGGTTGCTTTAGATCATTTATGAATGTGCCAGGTTGAGTGCAGGACCTGGCACATTCACACTCGACCACATAATGGCGCCCCTGTTCACCTGGCGCCCATGGCACCTGTCCACACCTGCCACACCCTAGATACGCCACTGGTGATGGGGCGTAAAAAACTACACGTATTCAGGTAGAAGTAGTTGCGGAAGAAGTTGCGAATCAGCGCCCTGTGTGGCATGTAATACGTGCAGCACGAATCTGGTGAGTCACCGAGCACTCGCTCGGCGTGATCGTTTTCTAGATAGCTTCGTATATGGCTTCATCATACTCCATTACACTGTGATTTCGCTGCAGCCGTCTCACTAGACCATGCAACCTGGCCTGGACTTTGCTAACTTCCAGGTTGTCTGGGAAATCGGTGGTACTTGCTTTCCAAGGGAGTGCGACTTCGTATCGGCCATCGTTTAGGCTTAAATTTCGTTCGAATTCTCCCAGGAGGAGATCATTCTGCTCTGCACTGCTCTTGTCTTCGTCGGCTATTTCAATATACTCTCCAATTTCCAAAATGGTTTCAGAAGGTCATGAAGAAGTAAGAGCTAGTATGCGACAGTGCGAAACAACAGGTTTACTGTGGGAGCGAACAGCAAAAGGAAGAATGAGCGCGCGAGAAAAAAGTGTAAAAGTGTAAAAGTGATATTTCTATAGCAAACACAGATCATGCAACAGAGACCTAGAAAGTCATGAATTCAGCACAACCACTTTAAATTTTATTAGCTTTTTACAAGTGTTGACTTTTCCCCATGCAAATACTTCTCCCAGCATAACCTTTTTTCCATCTTCAGTTTCTCTCCACTGAGTTTTTAGCAGCCTTCTTATGGTAGTAGTTATTTACATGAAGAGACTACCAAAGTGGTCAAGGACAAGATCCAAAGACAAAACATCAACATAAAACTCTTGGCATCGTTATTCTCAGAGCTGGACTAAAAAAAAAAAAAAACTTGACTAGCGAGATGTACAGTAGAGACATAGCCCTGTACAGTAGCAGCCTGAATATTGTGAACAAAGGGTTAAAGGAAGCGCTGTTTCCACGACAGTTAGCTGCCATTTTGTACTGTTATTTGATAGCAGTTTCTGGGGCTGACAAGATATCAGAGCAGGCACTAACAGCTGAAAGGTAGAAATTTTGGTTTCAGAACAATTACTCATAAATAACAGCATGTTTCAGAACATCACAGCTTGCAACTCTGACACACTTGTGGCAATGCTTAAAAGTGAGGCAAATGATTTTTGGATGAGTTAAGAGTTGCACTAATTGTACCACAATTACTCCTCAAACACTGCAACATTCAAAGACACTCAGAGCACTGTGTTGTTTGGGGTTAGACCCAGTAAAACTCATTTTTACCCCAAATCTGCATCATCGTCACATCAGGTGAAAACATGCAAAGCTCCAAAGGTAGAACTTGCCGAATTCAGCTGCCCGTACAGGCAATGAGAAATATCCAAGTACTTCACATTCAGCACTGTTGCTTGGCATCTCGTATGCCCATCTGGCACTTCTTTTTTTTTTGTCTTTGCGGGTCCTAAAACCCGGTCTTTGCCACCAGATTTCTTAAAAACGTCCGAAAGCCCCAAAGCATATAAGGGCCTAAATACAACATGCACGAGCATACCTTTTCTACTACAGGCTTGATTTGCTTCTTTTTTCTTGTACATAATTCCATGACAACTACTTGTCTTGTATACACACACTCAGTGCCTATTATGTCAGTACTTCAGCTTTTCCATACCTGAAGCTCACAATCCCCAAGTTTCATGATCTCTAATTTCAGTTTGGAGCCTGGATTTTGATTCATGGGTTCACATTAATGTAGAAATCTGCATTTGTGATCAGCGTTTCCAGCTATGGATTCATCAGGTTTATTCAATATTGTGATGGACACCTGCATTACCAAAATAGCAGATCTCACATTTCAAGTGCCCAATCTCGAAGTAAACACGTACAGCCTTGTATGCATACACCATTGCGTTCTAGGGTCAAACATGATTTAAAAAAAACAGGAACTGAACTTGCCAGGACTCAAGCCCAGCCACTTATACAGGCACGGCTGAACAGTAAATACTTGGCACTCAGTGCTGCCACCCTGTGTGTTCTTTCACTCTCTCCTTTTCCACCCGAAAATGAGCTCTTTCAGATGATATCACCAGATTATACCATCTTTTACAGCTTGTAACATAAATACAGATTTTTGCTGCCTATATATAAGATGTAAAACCCTCAGCCACATGGATCTAGATGCTCATACACAGCACTGCTATGTTGATTTTGTGCTGTTAATCACTGCTTGCAACCATGGGCATTCCCAGGATTTTTTCCGGGAGGGGGGGGGGGGCGAGTGCTTCTAGGGGAGGGGGCAAGTGTGCAAGTCCCCGCCCCCTTCCCTTTTTCTCTGGAGCTGGTGTGGGTGCCCAGAGGTCCCTATTTTGACATCTCAGAATATTCATTACAACGTATGGGGGGGGGGGGGGGCGTTTCCCCCCCTCTTGGTACGCCCATGCTTGCAACATGTTACATGTGCACCTAGCTGCAATGTTCAAAGCTGCGTCCGCGGCTGTCACTTTTGGAGGAAATCTGTGACAGCTTTCTGTGACAGAGTTGTGTTTCATAAAAAGGCTCGCTATGATGTGATGTTACGAGCCATGTCAGCAGAGATAATGTAGTACGTAGAGCATCTCAACACCATTTGACAACAAAATAAATTTCCCTTCTTTGTAAAATGTAACACGATTCAATGACGCTGCTTACCATAATAAGAAAAAGAGCAGAGTTCATTACTATAATCTCAGCCGAGAAATTTGCTCTCAAAGAGACAATGCAAAACGTAATTTCTCACGAGTTTTGCGCCACACTCATAATGTGGTGTGTGCCAAGACCTGCTGTTAAGCGAATGGCAGGTCACTCTATGTCTCGAAGCATAACGTTAAGCAGTTAAATTTACAGTTCATAAAAATGCGAAAAGGGGAAATTAAGTGACGTCGTAGTTGGACTCTAACGATGGCAGTTCCTCTTGCACCGGACTGCTTGTCTGAGGGTTTGAAGTTGATGGAGTTGAACTTGTTGATGGGGAGGCTGGCATGGCAAAAGGTGCATTTTCGCCCGATGACGTCGACGATGGTGATGACGTCGACTGCATTCGCTGCCGAACAGAGTCGACAACGTCGAGGAGATTTTTCGCGTCGACAGCTAGTGCGTGTGCAGCACCGAGCATGCTTTTGCGGTACTCTGCGTCCAGTGTCGTGCGAGAATATTTCATGGCGAGCTTCATAGCTTGAACTAGGTTCCCCATGTCCTTGCTGAGCACCCGGTGAGCCATTTCAACCTGAGATGAGACCTTATCAATCTCACATCGCCATATTTCAAACGTAGCAACAGCTCAACTTCGGAACACTTAAAGCTTGATATCGGAGATTCATGAATAGAGCCCGAAGTTTTGGGGTTTAACCCAATTCTTCCCCGAATTGAAGGTTGCCTCTTTAGGGTGAAATCCGATTATTTTTTCCCCCCAATTTTCTTTCTTTTTTTTTTTGCTGGTTGTTTGGCAGCAAATACAGCTGC
This sequence comes from Ornithodoros turicata, assembly GCF_037126465.1. Lineage (NCBI taxonomy): Eukaryota > Metazoa > Arthropoda > Arachnida > Ixodida > Argasidae > Ornithodoros > Ornithodoros turicata. Next base: position 2,653,748 of record NC_088206.1, read on the forward strand.
ATCACTGTTTGTAACAGTCAAGCACAGTTAGTTCGAGGAAATGAGTCTGATTTCTCTCCGAATTTAGCACGCTGTTTAGCGCACTGTTAGCAAGTTTTTTTTCGGACAAATTTGCATGAATTTTTGGAGTGAATGTTTATTTACCCGATTTTTACCAGATTTAGAACAATGGGGAATATTAAGTACCCTAGCTTGGCACAGTTGGCAAATAAATATTTAGCCAAGCCATTCCTGCAACTTCAGTGCCCAGTGAGAAGGCGTTCTCCGCATCTGGGAACTTTGTTACTGCGCGCCTTGAATGCCTCCTCTCAGAGCATGTGGAACAAGTAGTCTTCCTATAGTCCTTTTGGAATAGTTTGTTGGTCTAGTAGTGTTCTAGCACTTAGCCTGTTCCTCAGGCGACGTATGCACAATAAACTTGGGCTAACGTTATATCTTAATCTAAACTACAACCTGTCTATGTCTGCCCCGGAGCATGGAAAATTTCGTAAAGCAGGCTTCAATTTTGTAGAGCAGGCTTCACCTCATTCAGGGAAGCGTCAGGTGAAACCAACTTTCGGGAGGTGTCGTTGGTATTCGGCGAATAGTCGAATATCCGGAAACCCGAATATTGGGTAGCCGATTCGTGAATAGAATATTTCAAGCGATTGATATTCGAATCGAATTCGAGAACTCGAATATCTGCACACCCCTAAAAATAAGAAAAACCGAGGGCCTTAGACAATAGGCCCACACAATATACCAAAGCTTGTGGAATATGTACTTAGTAGCACAGCAGTTTGGTGCAGTTTGCATAGTTTCCCTGCAACGTATCGTGTCGTACGATGAAATAAATCATTGCTGGAAGCCACCGTGTCGTGCACATTCGATTTGATATTCGAAGTCAAATATTAGCAATATTTTCGTATTCGACTGTATTTGACTTTTTAACTATTCCGACAGCCCTAGATCCGTGCAACGAAAACAGCGCGCAGAATATGCTGATAAAAGGGGTTTTATGCTGATGAGATTTTTTATGAAGGGAGTAATTTCTTCCGTGACGTGAGACGTGCGGTTTGCGATCTTCTTGCTTACAGTGAACGGCTACGGGAACCATCTCTTTCACTCACCTGCTTCTTTGACCAAGCTGGAAAAAATGCAGTGAGATCGTCCACGCTTGCCAGAAGGCTTCGCAGCTCTAAGCCAACGGCCTGGAAGAGAAAACACAGGACATCTTCATATGTGCCAAAATTACAGAAGACTGCAGAAGACCTGCAAGGCATGCGTACAAAGCTACCTACAGGTGCGTACAAAGTGTACAAGTCCTGACAAAAGTATACGGAACACGCATGTTTTCTGGTCGGTGCGACTCCCCACCGGCGAGCGGAAATGGGCTCGTTTACTCGTTCAGAGGGGTGAGCGAGTGCACAGGTAGCGACACACCGCTGTGGTTTCGGTGTTGAGTACAGATGTACAAAAGTATGAAATGTATGAAAGAATGCAATGAAAGTATGAAATTTATGAAAGTACGTACAGTAAAACCCGCGGATAGCGATATCGCGTATAACGATATCCCTCGTAAAACGATGGTTCATGATTTTACCGTCAAAGTATACATTAGTTCTATGGGGAAACGACCCGCGTATAGCGATGGAGACCGCGGTTCCGAGTACTCTTATAACGATGTTGGACGCTGTCCCGTGCGCGTAACCACGCGGCGATTTTTGCCGCGATAAGATACAGTAGAGTCTCGGTGGTACGAATCTCACGGGGTAGCGGAAAAAATTCGTATCATCCGAAATTCACATCAAAAGAACCAAAATAAAAATTGAGGCAAGAAAGTAGACAGCGGCTGTTCATTGTCCAATACTGTCAGTGAAAGAGGTAGGTGGTAACGCTTCTATGTCTCCGTATTTGGCCAATGCTGTTCAAATTCGCGATATGATTCAAAAGGTCTAGCACGTGCTTTCCACCCGCGAGTCGCGCGACAGTGTTCTAAAGCGAGCTTCTCCTTAAGCACGCAGGCGTTAGGTGAAGCCTACTTGCGGAATGGTGACGTGTAGTGTTGCCAGAAGTGGTCCCGCTATGATGTCTGGTTGCCTCCACGAGTTCTGATCGCTGTTTTCCCAAGCCACTGCGATGTCACACAGCTTCGCGTTTTTTTTTTTTTTTTTAGCATCTGTTTCTTTTTCTTTTGCTACACGCGGGGTGGCGCTATTTAGGTCAGCCCTCGTTTAACGATGTACCCCGTATAACGATGGAATTCGCGATTACCGTCAGTATGTTTATACGCGTGTTTCACTGCACTAAGAACCAGAGTCACTAAATAGCGAGCAGAGTAGCGACACTGAGACATGCTGGCGAGCGAGACCGTCGTCTTTGGTAAATATGCGGATAAAATAGGGAAAACGGAGGGCCCTAGATGTGACGTGGCCCACCCAATATACCCAAGCTTGTGCAATATGTACCTTGACAAGATCAAGGAATTCCTCGAGCCTGTTTTCCTGGACTCCCTGTGACAGTGTCATTACAGAGCGCACTACTTGAGTGGTACACCCATATACACGGTCGTCCGTCCTGTCCAACTCTGCCGTGGGTGCTGGCTCGATTTTCTGTGCTTGCTGAAATGGACAACAGAGCCCCGGTTGTACTTACTTCATGTGTTTAAATGTCACAAACTCTTAATAATTCCAAGTCACAAATTTACCAGTGGGGGAAAGCGTAAAACATCTCACCATGTTTGCCTTCTTATCGACACTTGAGTACTCCATTGTTCCGTTGGCTGGAAGTTGCGCTGTTTCTGTTTGAACGCCAGGATGCGGTGTAGCTGTATTGAAAAGATGTGTCAAGATAGACGTGTATGGAAGCGGCTAGTGATCGAGACAAACATGGCGGTGCACACGAGAAATAATTCCGCACGAAGGACAGGATTTGCACAGTAGGCTTTATGTGGCCGAGGCATTGATGAAATAGAACTATATTATTTTGTTATTGGTAGTATTTATTATTACCAGATGTGGGGCTAGTTCCATTGGTCCCAATGAACTCCGTGTCCAGCTGTTCACTGCAGGAGATACGGGTCCTTGTGGGTGTGACCTTGAACAGAGTTTTTTTTTATAATTAAATGCAGTATATAGGGTTGGAATTAGGAGAAGACTGCAGGGTTCACAAGGCTGATCAATAATTGTAATCAAAGCCAATCAGGCCCAGACATTAAGCATGGAACAAAGTAACGTTGGGCTAGCTTAGCTGTACTGGGGATGGGATGGGGATGGGATGGGGATGGGATGGGGATGGGATGGGGATGGGAGCGTTGGAATGGGTTAACTCCTGCAAGCCAACTCCTCACACAAATCTTAAGAAGTCCTTGACCCAACTGTTTCACACAGTGCAGTTGTATGTACATTTGAAGAGAGGGAAACAGAGGGACGGACATGTCAGCTGATTGGTCTAGGACACAGGTCTTAAAAAAAAAAAGCAATTTCTTTTCTTTTTAGACAATGTTTATCTCTATCTCTATTATCATATGCTCACTTTCCCATTCCCCCCCCCCCCAAATGTATATACATACACCTACACTGTGCATCTTTTGTCAATAAACAGTTACAGTTTAAGTAAACTTTAAAGTAAAGTGAGTAGACAGTCTTTCATGTTATTCTCGTCTATCCCGTCCCTCTCGTACTTAGTGCAGTTCAAGATGTTGCTCTAACTAGCCCACAGGACAGCCTCGTTGACAGTTCTCACAAATTCCCTGAAGGGTCTCCGTGATGTGATAAAGCAACCGCTACAAACTTAATTTCGCAGCTACATGTATTGCTACAGGCTATACTATACAGCCCAACAACTGCCTGCCGTGGCTTTATGAGGTGCGCTTTTGTGAGCACCAACTAGAGATGCAACCAATTCCTGGCCTGCTGTGGCGAGCCTATAGAGCAGCCAATAGAGCCATGAGCCAATAGAGCAGCAAAGGCAATGGGAACAATTGGTCGTGCCTCTTGCAGCACCTCGCAGAAACACATCCACGAAATGCCAGCCATTTTCGCATGGTACTGACCACAGAAATACATGCGGCTCAGAGACTGAACTTGTTCTAGTTGCTTTATTCCACCATGCTTTTACCGTTCAAATTAAAGCAGAAAACGAGACATTGTGCCAAATTTGAGTGTCGAAAGGCAAGTAGAGAAATAAAAGTTACTGCGTATAAGTTTGTAAAATATGATGATCTGCTAGAATTTGTTTCCCATTTCATGCGAAGCTTTAGTGTTAATATTTAACGTGTCAGGTTAGTAGAACAGATATGCACTAAAGGAACGATAAGCGCAGCGAAACACAGCTTACTGGGAGGGGAAAGTTTGTAGCTTCTTTGGATAACCACTTGGAGTCCTCTTCGGATTCTTTCTGCTGGTGCTGAAGCCTCATTTCCAGCATACGATGCTCCAGCTGCTCCTTATGCTCACAATCATTCTGCAGATGAACACGATCGTCAATGCCAGATTCTCAAAGGGACCATGGAGAGATCCTCAAAACCCTTTGCAAGCATGTGGAACACATTCCTGGCTGCAAATATCATTCACCACGCGGAGTATGAACCAAGCACTGGTTGGAATAACGGAGATGTGAACTGAAAACCACGGCCAAAAAAGGGCAACTGCTGCGACCTGACTGTTCCCGTTGCGACAGAGAAACTAGATGTGATGTCACAATCAGGTGACCTTCTCCACTGGCAGATGGGCTTGGCGCAATCTTGGAGTGAGCAGATGATGCAAGTGACATCATGCATCTTTTAGGGCAGGGGGGGGCGGGGGGGGGGGGGGGGCGCGCTAGACTCTCTTTTTTTTGTGTGTGTGCGTGAACTGCTGCCACATTGAGTACAACATGGCAAAGGCGAATCGGACATATTTCTGACAAAAGTCCTCCTTGATTCTCCACCGAGAACTCAGATTTTTTGTGGATCTCTTCGTGGTCCCTTTAATAAGATTGCAACATGTGCCCAGTCACGCATGGTTTACCGAAATGAAGTACTACATTTCCACTGCACTGTAAAAAAAATGCCACTGATACAGCAGGTGTCAACACTTTCACCAATGATGTATGTATATTTTTCTGAAGCAACTTTGGAAAGCATCTAAAAATTTTAGCTGTTTTCAATTGTCTGTCCACTGCAAAATTTTTTGATGACATGTTTAAAAAAAGAACAAAAGAAAGAAAAGGAAAATGTTTACATTACAGATTTGTTTAGATATATTAAAAACTGCTCTTTTCTTTGCTGTGTGAAGAATAGCCTATTCCACCAGAGAAATCTCACTATGAACTCTAGAAGGTATACTAAATGTGAAACAATAAAAGTACTTATTATGTCTTTAAAATCATAAAAAGCACCAAAATGAGTGGTGGTCTTTTTCCATTTATCTTTGCTTCACTACAAATGTAGTACTTTATTTTGGGGTACCTTATTTATTCTACAAGAATTTTATAGCTGCGTGTTAACTTGCAATGTGCAAAAGCGTAAATAATGTAAAAGGCACAAAGAGCAAATGAGGCTACATCAACTCCAAGCTCTTCTATAATTCACACTGCTCTATAGCTTGTCAGTGTAGCTGTAGTGTCACAGGGTCCTGCAGATCGCGACTGACAGAAAGCTACATTGTCTGAGCATTTCGCTACACACGCCATTGCACAACTGCAAAACTTTAAAAAAAAAAAGAGAACAAAAAAAAAGAAGAGAAGCAAAATCAAAACAATGCACATGCCTCACAGCTCCATGCCCAACACACGTGCAGAATGAAAAAATAAGGCAGTCAAAATAATACTGATAGTAAATCTATAAATGTGTAACAACTCAAAAATGACAGCAACTAAAGAAGGGACAACAAACGAAATTAAGGAAAATTGACGTCAGCCAAAAATGTCATGACACTGGTTGACATACCGCTACGTTGTCATAACTTGCTTGCTCTACAGTATCCTCCTGGAATCGACACTGACATCAATGATCCTGAAGGACTTTAATTGGTTTGCAGTTATGACTGGCACAAACTGTACACTGACACAGCACCACCAATTATGAGAGAGAGAATTAAATGAATTTCGTAGAAGTGCAGCAAAAACTTGAAACACAGCTAGATTGACTCGGGAAATGTGGTAACAGTCCCAAGCAGCACAACATATTGGCCAGTATTGCCAATAGATTGGGCCAATGGATTGGCAACTGGCAATAGATTGGGCCAGTATTGCCAATATTGGACCAATATTGGCAATACTGGCCCAATCTTGGTCCAATATTGGCCCGACATTGCTAATATTGGCCCAATATTGGGCCAAGATGTTGTGCTGCTTGGGGTGATATCCGTGGGGGAGGGGGGGTGAATATGTTTATTAAGAAGTAGTAGAAGTAGTTTCTAAAGTAGCCAAGAGGGAGCACTACGACGCAGGAATAGTTAAAGGAATATAGTAGTAGAGCAAAGAAGGGCATTCCCACATGCGACCTGCACCGCAGAGGAACAGCGTTTTGTCATTCACCGTTTTTTTTTTTTTTCGGTAGTGAAGAGGTGAAATCCACTGCAGACAATGGCAACAGGATATACATTGCCAACCATAGTAAAGCTTCATTAATCCATTCATCAAAGACATTCATCCCTTCACCACACAGAAAATGCAATAGACTGTTCCGCTGTTGTGTGGATTGCAAGCGAGGGGGCCGTTGTGATACGTTCCTGTAATGTATTGCCACCTGTCTGTCACTCTTTCCACCAGGTGTGCCACTGTTAGGGGCCAATCGAGCAGTGTTACAAACCTTTATTGCACTCTGATGTTTTTTTTTACTTTACACTCACTCATGTAAGGTTTACCACCACTACAGCTGCACACAAAAATGAACAAAGTCTGTAAATGCTAACCGTATGCAAAATAAACCATCATCAAAATTGACACACACGACCACGTATCAGAAAGTGGTATGGCAGAATTGCTATTAATCTTTTTCAATGGGATATAGTAGCTCAGTTGTTTTTAGTTCTTTGTGTCCATTTGGAATGGACTAAAAGCTGGTCTTGTGAAGTTAACAATGATGACAAGATGCTACTTAGGTAATTTCAGTTTATTAAATAGAAGCAAATCTGGTATTAAAAAATGACACATGGCTCGGATTGCCACTTGTCTTAGATGCTGTGAAGGTCGAAATTCAATGCAAATTTAACTTCATCAAGACCAGCTAAAAGTCCCATACGACTCTGCGAAAGCAAGCCGTCCTCTTGGAAGCAGCAAAGTAAGACAATCTAATATCAGCTTAATCAATAGTTGGCGTTCTGTACCCTGTTGCGTTATATGTCAGATAAGGAGATTGCTACTGTGCGTCCAATAAAGTTTGCTCTGAAATTAATCGACTTCATTAATATTAGCAAACGGCTTCGCACTGGCAGAAAAACATTTTCCACTGTGCCCCGTAAAAACCCTGAACAGGCAGAGGATATAATGTAAATCACACCTAACATCTCCCAAGTGTAAGATATGCCAAACATCCTGGCGTTTGTTAACAGTAGAAGACAAAGGTGGCTACCCTAGACATTGCCAGTGCTTACGTGAGCATCTCACGCGTAGCAGTTAGTTTCCTGTAGTAGTAAAGCTGGCTCATGAGAACCATAATCAGCAAAAAAACTGAGAATATCCTATTGTTGTTCCTTTAATTTTTTTACAAAACATAAATTTGAGGAATAAGGATTTTTAGTATACCTAACTGCCTTTCAACACTTTCAATACACCCTGCTTTTACATTTCGCCCACTAGTATATTTCAGAGATCGTACTAAAAGTAATAAAAGTCCTCAGTGCAAGGGTAACACGAAAAGGACAAAGATAAGACAGGGCACTGGACTGACAAACAATCTTTATTATATCCTAGCGCAGAGGCTTTTTTTTATTGCTTTTAGTATAAACTAGCAAACAGCCCAATTTTTAACTCTATTCAGAGATCATTCTTGTTGTCTAACAGTGCTCTACTGCTACCTTAATAAGGCTTCGAGCCTAAAATTTGGAATACACATTTGTCCAGTAAAGTCACGGCCAAAAATTTATGTAACACCCTCATTTTCTCCAGAGGGGCAACCTGGTGGCGGCAGATGGAAGTGGGAGCGTGCACTCGTTTAAAGGGGTGAAAGAGGCAGAGCCGTTTATAGGGAGAGTTTGGCCATTAGGAGGAGCCTAACTTAAAGCGCGTCATGCAACGTCACGGCTGAACGACCTCCCTCGCCGTGCTCTATTGTTGTCCCGTCGTCAGCTGGTCGCAGACGCCATATTGATGCTGATCGTTGTTTACAATCCATGGAGAGAAGACATGCGCGAACTTCTTGCTTCGAAAGCCTTTCGTCCTTGAACTCTTTCAGTTCGGCACCAAAGCCCCCCTTATCACTGGCGCGAGCGGGTCATAATCCGGTTATTCCTGTAGATTACATTCGGCGCGACCGCGAAGCTGTGGACCAGCTGGAGGACAGCATCAATATAGGCGCGGACTAGACGGCTGATGAGTGGATTCCGCTCGGATTCAGGCTTTTTGGGCGGCGCAACGACGACTCTGACGTCAAAATAGGCTCCACCCACGAGGCGGCAAAAGATCAAAGAATGGCCAAACTCTCCCTATAAATGGCTCTGGAAAGAGGACGCCAGTAGTGCCCCACAGTGGCGGTTTTGGCGCCGCGATGCCTCGCCACCGGGAATGAGGTGCTGCTCTGCAGAAAGTGAGGGTGCTCCCATGTTACGCAAAAGTTTGTCCACTGTTGCACAACCACTCCGTAAAGAACCACACGAAAAAAAAAAAAAGAAAAGAAAAGGAAAAGAAAAGCACACGTATGGTGATTTAATGCGTATGTGGGGCATCCGACCTGTGAGGCAAGGCTGGCCCTTCGCGGAGCTGATGCGCCCCCCAGAGGAGGCGACCCGAGGAGATTTTGTACCGTGAAAGTGTTGGTGGGAGATGCAGGAGCCACATAGGCCCACGCAGGCGGAAGACTGCTGTCGTTCTCCCGCAGGATCTGCGCCAGGACCTCCGGCGTCTGTGCGACTATGTAAGTGCCCACCGTGGGCGGCGGAGTTGGGGTGCAGCTGCGGTCGACGGGTTGTCGAGAAGGCTGCAAGGAGGCGTAAGTCACTCGTACGGTTCTTCGTTTTTCGGGGTTTCTTTTGTGATTTTTCGAATTCGGGAGGGAAAAAAAAGCGGGCGATATTTACGCGCGAGAATTCGAGGAGAAATCGGGCGGTGTGATCTCTGTCCGATACGTCACCGGGGAATTTTCGGGTGAAACGAAAGGCATACACAGCTGTGACACGGGGGCACGGAGTAAGAAGACTAGGAGATGACACTGCCCATAGAAGCAAGCGCCGGCGCGCGACCAGATAGTGTCACGTTGGGGAAGAGAAAAAAAGGCAGTTGCTGACTTTACGCGACAGATGGCACGGCGGCACTGTCTTCCATTTTGCGCTTATACATGGAAGGCTATGGGGAACAAATGCTTTTCGCGAGTCATACGGCAGCCTCTACGAACGAAGACAAACTGATGAACGTGAACGATGTTTGCCTTGGCAATAAAGGTTGCGCTTGTCAACTACATAGCGCTTCCTGTTCAGCGAAAAAAACAGAAAACAATTTCATTCTCTTGCCTCTCGGTTCTGTTGAGCAGACGACAGGAGCACGATGGTCGAGTAAGCGTTTCATCTTCTTCTTCTTTTCTAGCGTTTAATTCACGTGCTTTCACGTGTTTTAGTCACGCCGCCAGACAAGGGACATTATCACGTGACCGCATGTTTCGAAAATTATGCGTCCTCGTGCAACAGATGGCACTGCGGGCCGGGCCGCGGAGCGCGCGCTCCTCGTAGATTCTCTGGTCGCGGGAGAGAGTGAAGTTTCATCTCCTAGTCTTCTTACTCCGTGCACGGGGGTGAGAAACAATAATCTTTATATTTCCGCTCGGAACTGGGATCGTGAGGTTCACAAAAGGCTCGTCTTTGACTCCTGCAGGGAGGGGATCATAAACGGAGGACAAATAGGTTGTCACGAACAGCCTTCTTTGCTGACGTTATGATTCACTTTTCCGACGGTTTACCGAGAACGACAAGTTGAAGGACCGCAAGGATTTCGGGTAGATATCGGGTCTTACCTCGAATTCTTGAAAATTTGTTCGGGGGGGGGGGGGAATTTTCGTGAAATATCGGGTTGAACTCCAAAAACGAAGAACCAATCAGTCACTCAGATGTTGTTCCTATTCTCATGACATACACTTTCTAATACACAGTAGCGAATCGAATAATGTCGAATACCACGCGCAAGTGTGTGCTTATTGCTGAATAGTGAGCAAAAGTTTGCGTTGAAACCAGGTGCTCAGTTGCGGTTTGTGAGACTCTGACTGCAAACTATGTCCACACCAGGAAACTCAAACTTGCCATCACTTGTAAGGGCAAAAGTTTGCACAACCCCTCTAAATGTTACCTCTAATTTGTGTTTCACGTATGTCATTGATGAATACATTTGTACTAGAATTGTCCTGAAAATTGTAATTCTGGGCGGGAATCTAGTACCCAGACATAACGTAGTCAACTGTGTGATGAAATCCCTCTTTCTATGGTGTCGTAGCTGGTCCAGCTAAAGCTCAAAACAATTAAACCTCCCTGGCAACATGTGCTAAAATATTTCTCAAAAGTGTGCAATTTTCAGTGATCCCTCAAATCACACTTTTACACCATGCCTGCAACTCTGCAGCTCTGGCAGAAGTGTAAACTAGGCTTCGCCTGACGCTTGGAGACATGAGGCGAAGCCAACTTGCATATTCAAGTCCGCAAGCACAAAAGTGTGAAGTAAGCTTCACCTAACACTCAGAGGCATGAGGTGAAGCCACCTTGCAAGATATATTTGAGTCGTAGAAATGTAAAGTAGGCTTCGCCAAACGCTCAGAGGCATGAGTTGAAGCCAGCTTGCAGAATTTCGAATATCTTCCGAGTATTCGATAAAACGTTATTCGGTTCGAATACGAATAGCGCGGTACTGTTATTCGGTACAAACATCGAATATTTCGAATATTCGCCCAGCCCTACTATTTTTCTGTAATTTTCGAAGCCTCACAATATACATCTTTCCTCACTTTAAATATGTCTCACCTTAGGTGGCGGTTCATCAGAACCTGACGATCCTGGAAGTCAGAGACAATACTTATTACAAACACATCTGTAGTAGGAAGTTAAAGGACATTTATTTATTTATTTTTTTTTTCAATGAGAGATTTAGAAGGTGCTGCCCCGAAAGCTTACCCCAGGACATGGCTTGGACCCTTCGGTTTTCCCTGCGCATGGTTTCTTCCAGTTGCCTTCGTTCATCGGCCAGTATTTCACTGAAAACGTAATTAAGAACCATATTCAGTTCCTCACAAATTCCCAGAGAACTTGAAGGCGCTCGGAGTTTGGGATTATGGCAACGGACCCTTTTCATCAAAAATGCCTCTTTCTCGCGTTGCGTCGGAGAGTGGTTGAAACAAATGTGCCTGGAAGCAGCTCGTGAGACATGACATCCAATTCAATTCAATTTATTGACACCCAAAAATCCCTGTAGGTGGAGCGGGGTATAACATGCGTAAGAAACAATAATATACACAATAGCTAACTAAGAACAACATAAACAAGATGCAAAAACGCAAGATATAAAATGTCATGACAAGATGACATGAGTGCTGCCATATGTTTTGTGGGGCAATGTACGACAGGCTGCTTGTAATTGAGCCTCACGCTTTTCAGTCTTTTGTGCTGCCTAAGATAACTGAAAGCACCTGATGAGAATTAATTCACAATCCATATTGACTCCCAGAATTACTGCACTTTACCTGCCCCTAAACATGGCATGGGAGAGGGGTTGCATTAATTATGTAATGAAAAAAATTGGATTCGTTCTGAGGTCGGTCGGTCGCTCTGCGGTACTAGTAGAGCTGTACGAATATTCAGATTTTTTTCAAAGACTGAAGCGAATAATTTCATATTAGATTCGAATTTCGGATTGAAAGAGTGTCTCTTTCAAACTGGATATGTTTGACTAGTTCTGAAGCTGCGTTCGTAAGCCTGAAAAAACTGCGAGGGAACGCATATGGAACAAAGTACGAATATTCAGAGTTTTTTCAAATACTGAAGCGAATAATTTCATATTAGATTCGAATTTCGGATTGAAAGAGTGTCACTTTCAAACTGAATATGTTCGAATAGTTCTGAAGCTGTGTTCATAAGCCTGAACACACTACGAGGGAACGCGTATGCAACAAAGTAAGTCTTCTTTTTCCTGTTGAATGCATCAGGAAGTAAACTCAAGCACTGTATTGCACGAGAGAGACTTACGTCAAGACCTGCTTGATTTCCTGAAAGCTGGGTCGCTTGGAAGGCTCGTATGACCAGCACTGGGACATGAGACTATACAGGCGAGGAGGACAATTGGGAGGCAAAGGAAGACGTTCGCCGTCCTCAATCCGTCCAATCACGTCATTATTCTTCACACCTTGAAATGGCTTGATACCCAGCATCAAGATTTCCCACATGCACACTCCTGCAATGATGCGATGACAAATATGTCACCAACACAGACAAAAATCAGATTACCAACACCGCCTGCACACTCACTGCACTTTCCTCAGTTAACATTGAAAAAAAAAAAAAAAGCCTAATCTTGTTCAATCCTGTCCCAGGCCATTCACAATTTCAGTGATGTCACTCCAGGCCAAACTGTTCAATTTGAGACAGTGCAACTTACTCCAACATACCTCATTTGAAACTAAAGTGGCACTTTACTAGGTGCAGAGTTTTCCTACGAGAACAAAAATGGCAGTTGAGCAGATTTGCCCAACGATAAAACCGACTTGCGTCACCCCAGTACTTCGCATTAGACTGAAAGATTCCATCTTATCACGCTTTGATTAATTGGATGTTCCCTGATGCCCTGGTTCCCCTTTTAGAGAAAACTGATTCAATATTCATTCAGGAACAACTACAGGTTTTCCCGCTGATTTTAATCCAAGCGCCATCGCAATTAATCCATGTGCCATGCAAACTTTATGGGGCATGGATTAATTTAGCTGGCACTTGGATTAAAATCGCCGGGAAAACCTGTAGTAAAGCTGGCATAGGGTTCTTCGTTTTCAGGTTTTATGATTTTTCAAGTTCGGGAGCGAAAACTCGGGTGCTTTTTACACACGAGAATTCGGACGCTATGATCTCTGTTTCATACGTCACCGGGGGCATTTTCGGGTGAAACGAAAGGCATATGAAACGAGCCACTGCCTTGACACAAGGACAAGAAACAAGGATCGTTATACTTCCGCTCGGAACGGTGGCAGTGGATGGTCGCAATATTCAGACACTTGTCCGAGCTCCATAAAAGCTCGTCTTTGACTCCTGCAGGAGGGGATCATAAAAGGAGGACAAATAGGTTGTCACAAATAGCTCTCTTTGCTGACGTTATGATCCACTTTTCCGACGTTTAACCAAGAACGACAAGCTGAAGCACCGCGAGGATTTCGGGTAGATATCGGGTTTAACCCGCATTCTTGAAAACTGGTTCTGGGGGGGTAACTATCGTGAAAAATCAGGTTTAGCCCTAAAACGAAGAACCCTAGGCTTGCAGAGTCTAGAATTTCAGCCATATCAGCATCATGCAGTCACGTATCCGAAGCAACAATCTCACGAAATAAGTTGGTCAGATTGACTTTTGCAGCGTACCAAACATCCAAACATCACTGGCTGTTGTGAAGCGACGGAAGTTAATGGATTCGGGAGCCATCCACTTGATGGGAAGCTTGCCCTTGGATGCCTTGTAGTAGGAGTGATCCTCCACCCAGCGAGACAGCCCAAAGTCGCCAAGCTTCACACAGTCGTGCGACGACACCAATACGTTACGAGCAGCTATGTCCCTGAAAGAAGCAATCGTCCCGCGTCATCCTAACAACCTCGTATACGGGTCATTCCCTGCAGACAGTCTTGCTGAGACAACATTTCAGCAGTGCACTACTGTAAAAGCTCCTTTTTTGCCATGGAACTACAGTCGCCGACCGATTTTTCGGACCCCGATTTTTCGGACCCCGATTTTTCGGACATGCTCGATTAGTCGGACTCGTTTGCGGAACGGCCGCGGGTCTCATAGAGTTGATGTATGAGAACGTCCAGAATTTCGGACGCCGTGCAGCTCCGTCGCTCGATATTTCGGGCTCTGTTTGCCCAACCAGCGAATTTCTCTCTTGGGGTGACGGAAAATACTGGTATCATCCGAAATTCGTATCGAAAGAAATCAACCAACTAAAATATTGAGGCAAAATAATAGGCAGTGGTGATTGTTCATTTTCCATTCCTCTGAGTAGAAGAGGTCTGTTGTAGCGCCTTTGCGTCTTCGTTTTTTGCCAACGGGCCAGCACGCGCTCTCCGCCCGCGAGTCGCGCGACGGCGCTGTAAAGCGAGCTTCACCTAAAGCACGCATGCGTTAGGTGAAGCCGACTTACGGACTTGATGACGGCGGTGCCTCTGACAGTGTACATTGGCGAAACGTCGCTTCGGGAAATCGAAGCTGATGTTATCAGACAGAGTTGGAAGCGCGTTGGGAATGCATCGACAATTTTTTCCAGCCCACTAGTGCTTAGTAAAGTTTATTTTGAAGCGAAATTCGTTTTTTTGGACGTCTTTTTGGCCGAGTCCGAAAAATCGGACGGCGACTGTACTTTTCTGTTTTTTTTTTTTTTTTTTTTGTTCGTGCCCATGCTGTTTTTGATTGATACTAGGCTGAGTACGTTCCGGGGAACATGGCACACGAAAACCTAAGCCATACTGATGAAATAAACTTCAAACAAACATTCTAGTGAGCTTGGTCATACAAGATATAAAACACACCGCTTACCTATGAACAAACTTCTTGCTTTCCAAGTACGACAGGGCTGTGCTTAGCTGACACGCGTACGATATGAGTGTGGCCAGATCTAATCTGTGCTTATTACTTTGCAAGTACGCCCGCATCTGAAAGGAGCAGGAGACCCTTGTTGTAGGTCTCAGCAGCGAGCACTTTCATACTAGAGTCACTAAATAGGGAGCAGAGTAGAGACACTGAGCCACGCCGGCGAGCGAGACCGCCATCTTGGGTCCGGCGTGACTGCGTCGCCTAGCAACGGGACGCCAATCTCCCCCTTCTTCGCCCGAGAACAGCGCGCAGTCGAGCCAGCTCACAACTGAGGAAACCGGTTTTTGATGGAGGGGACTCAAAATGGGCGGCGCATTCTTGGAAGGAGAAACCACGTGACACGACCGGCCCAATCGCGGACACCGAACGGCGGCTCCGGCGCGGAAAAGGAATGTGATACTCTGTACCCCTATTTAGTGACTATACATACAACCCCCCTGAGTCATTCTGCAAGCATGTGTGAAGTGTCTTGAGAGGCAGCTCATTTCTCATTGGATAAGGGATGTGTTGCATCACAGGACTCCCGAGGCGATCCTTAAACGCGTGGAGGGACCCGTGATGCAAATGCCTCTTGCTACAGCCAAAAAACGGAGCTTTACCACATAGCATGCTCCTAGCCAACCATATTCCCGAACGACAACATTCTCTCCCATGATTTGATGAAAACGGGGGGGGGGGGGTAAGCATATGTGTGCACACATGGGTGTACGCCATTTTTGTGGTAATTATGAACTGCATAATGCCACAAAAATGGTGTACGTCCCCGTTTTCAGCAAACCAGGGGAAAGAACGATGTCAGTCGGGACGATGGTTGGCTAGGAGCGTGCTATGTGGTGAAACTCATTTTTAAGAGTGTATGCAATAAACTGACTGATTTCTATCAGGAATATTTCCCACATTCGTTGTGATGACAACTCCAATATTGAGGTCAGCTCCAAACTTCATGTGCATACTCAAAACATTACTGCAAAAATTATTGCAAATGCACTTAATTTTTCCCCGACCAACATGCTTGTTTTCTGACGGTATATCTCATCTTGCACGCACAGTTTGGTATGCAGAATGACTCACCTATACTATGTTTATAAAATAACTGTGTTGAAAACAACAAATTCACATTAGTTACACAAAGGCATCTTTATTTGTACTCTCAATGTGAGACAGCAGTAGTTAACCAAATTTTTGTTTGTTTGCAACTGAAGTTAAAATTTGTGCTACAGAATTCACTTTACTCTTGAGAAATGAAATAAAAAAATAAAAATCAAGGACGCCATCATCCTCATATCACATCCAAACTGTGCACATGTTCTCTAGATCCCAAATTACTCAATGATGTACCGAGTAATCAGCCAGCTCACATAATGTAACGTTCATATACAAAAAATTGCATTTCACATTACCCATGGTATCACGTGAACAAAACATGAATAACAAGCAAACGCTAAGTCCCTTACTTCACCATGTTTTGCCAGCTCCATGACGATCCAAATTGGTGAGTCCGAGCAGATACCAATGAGTTTAATTATGTGTGGGTGGTCAAACTGCTGCATAATATCTGTTCAGGAGAACACAAGTGAAGAAAATATATTGGGTGCACAGCCTGCAAAAATGTTATTATGCACACGCTCAGAAAGCTCACAGATTATTTTGCTCACAGGCTTCTTCGAGGAATTTTTCCCCCATGGCATTTTCTGTTTCAACCTTGCACGTCTTTATAGCCACTGGAATGACTTGGCTGTCAGACTGTAATGGAAACACAGAAAGATGGCTTATGCTGAAGCTTTATCAATTTGAACTTGTGTAACTAGAAAATAGTTTAATTGATACAATCTGAAATACAGGTTAATGCTAACTCTGTTAATTTGAGCCCCGCCAATTTAAAATATTTCTAACTTGGAACCCTGTTAATTTGTAATATTTGTCACTTCAAAATTCTTTTAATTCTAATTTAATTTTAATTTAAAATTCTAGTATTGCTTGATTCAAACTCAAGGTAAAAAAAAAAAGGAATATGATGAAAATTAGAACTCTGCTAATTTGACACTCTGGTTAATTAGAACTGTGTTAATCAAAATACACGTATGTGGTCAATTCAGATTTAGAGTAACTGAAGGATACAATTATTCAATGGATAGCCACAGGGGTAGTATTATTAATTACAGTTCACTTAATGTTGCTTAATTCAAAGTTACATTTCCAAGTTAATACTAGAGAATAAAACCTGTGACAGGGAGCAAAGGAACACAACCAATGCACCATGTGTATTGCGATGTAGGTATACTAGCTCGCCTGCACCCTAGCACTTTCGTCGTTGATAGTTCCAAGTTAATTTGAAATTGAGTTAATTTGAAATGGTGCAAACTAAGAAGATCTTGCTGTCTTTTGCAGATATGCATATGATATCTTTTTACAAGAAAATGGAACACACTGCACATTCGAATGCTAATGTGCTGTATGCATGAAATCAGTATGTCTGTGCTAGACAATACTATAAGAAAGTACTACTATGAAATGTGCAGCATATACCTATAAGATGCACAACCTACCTTCATAAGGTAGGTGCCCTTATGAACATCACCAAACTGCCCTTCACCAATTATGTCACCTAGCGTTATGCTAGAACGACACAGTTCATAATCTTTGGCTGGAAAAAACAAGGCTTATGAGGCACAGAGTACAACTGAATCTCATTAATGTAATGTGTATAGGGTGTGTAGTGCACAATAACATGAACAAAACAGATATGTACATCAAACACCACACTGAGCAACAGGTGCAGAAAGTCGCCACAAAGAGCAGTGTTCTGATTAACTAATTAGCTAAAGAGCAGCCTAATTAATTGTAAACTGCAAAAATAATTGATGTAGTCAACTGAAACTATAAGTTAAACATGCAAAATTGTGTGCCAAATCAAAACTGCGCTACTCCCACCGCTGTGACCTTCCTCTAAAGATAATTAGGAAAAGAAGCTACCTATTAATGTACCTTTTTCACAACTACATATGCGCACGTGCTGCCACCTTGGAGCGCCGGGCAAGGTTATCTCCGTATTCGATAGATGGCACTGGATGGGGCAGACGGGAGTGGGGGCCAGTGGGGACACCGCACTAACTCATCGGTTCCACTTCTAGACCAGTTTAGGTCCTTTTTGCTATACCCACGTGCGTTTGTTTTGGCGCGTGCTGAGGGTGGTTTGGTGGAGAGCCACGAGGATACGACGCAAGTGTGAAAAAGGCCCATTGCCTTATTAGATAACTGACTAAATAAATTAAATAAACAACACTGCTACAATGTACAGGTGGTCACAGAAGTGCATTTGACAAGTCTGCATACTGTGCGTGGCAGTATTCTAGAACAGGCCTATTAATTGGAACCTGCACCCTTAGTAACAAATTAGCTAATTAACCAAAATATATGCTGCTAATCACAAATAGTCGGCTGGGGAATCACTTCTATGACTCATTATCTGGAACTATTAACATATGCATACATTAATTAGTATTGAATTATGCTGCATAATTACATTGCACTTACTTGCTGGTGTAGAATAGTCACCATCTTCATCAACGATCTCTGCATAGTCCTCTAAAATGCAAATGAGGAAGAGTTTAGCGCACATAATCTCTGTAAATTCCGCATCCTACACATGAACTTTGCAAGTGCTTTGTGTTACCTGAAAATGCTCGTTTGCTATCAGACGGAGCAATTTTCTTTTTGGCAGTGGTTCCTTGCCTATATTTTGGTGGATGGGCATCTGAGGGAAGGAAATGATTCAAGTTGGGTTCCGTCCGTGCTTTAACAATGTGTATATCCATCCCATGTGCAGCTTAGTTGGTGGTTACCGTGATTAGCAGTCTCTAAATTAAGATACTGCTCATGATGTGCTTGTTGCAAAACACGTGTGCATGCATAATGAGATTATTGCAATTTATAATCCTATTACACATTATCCTCTTTTGAATTTATTACATTCTTTATCACCAGTTTACCATTTATCGTGTACTTCTTCTTTTACACTAAAACTGTACTGGTTTGAGGCATGTCGAGTGTGACTCATGCACAATTTGCCCTTCGTGTGCAGGCAAGAATGTGATTAATCGGGCTGCCACATTTTCCTGATAACCATTATGCTGTACTGTAATGAAGGGAGAAATATATTTTTTTGCTTTTTGTTTCCTTTGCAAGATATATAAAGCATTGCTATCACAAAAAGTTTGGGACCAGCTAAAGACAAAACACCACCTCAAGTGAACAAAAAAACATGGACTTGTTACGAAATCAGACAGAAATTCATTTGACATCACTTTGAATCATGCATGAGAAAACCACGACTCCACAACATGAAGCTGATCTAGTTGCAAAACTTGAATGCAAAGAAACATTGCACTTTGTTTTTTGACTCAAAGTAACATTGCATTTAC
Source organism: Ornithodoros turicata (assembly GCF_037126465.1). Taxonomy (NCBI): domain Eukaryota; kingdom Metazoa; phylum Arthropoda; class Arachnida; order Ixodida; family Argasidae; genus Ornithodoros; species Ornithodoros turicata. The sequence goes on from NC_088206.1 coordinate 2,673,100, forward strand.
ATGGCAGAGACACAAGGCACATTTACACTGTGTGCAGACAGGAGACATTTAGCATGTAAAGCAAGACGAACCTGTAGGAGCAACAGGCTCTTCTGCAGCTTCTAGTACAGAACAAAGCTCAGCGTTAGACAAACTGCATTGTTAGTTGCCACAAACAAGAGAGCATGCCATGTCTTCACAAGTATATATAGGGCCTGACTTTTTCGGGTTTTATTTTTGGCCAAATTCGGGGGGTAAAAATCGGGTGATATTATTCATTTGAAAATTCGGGCGTATTCGGGTTAAATTCCGTTACGGCATATTCTGTCGTCAGGAATTCGGGTGCATTCAGGTGATTTTTATTTGTTTCATAAAAATTTGTCTTAACATGGAGCTAATGTTTAGCAATGTTATCAAACTTTATTTTAATGCACGCTTATGAGTGTGCCACGCGACCCGGATGTTTTCGGGTAGATTCGGGTTAAACCCGAATTTTACAGATTTCGTTCGGGGGGTAAATATCGGGCGGATACGGGTTTAACCCTAAAAAGTCAGGCCCTAAGTATATATTGCACAACACATAACAATTAATTTACCTACTGACTGAAATTATTAACACACAAAGTCATTATTAGTAGGGTGCCATTGCTGTGAGGATTGGGCAAGTAATCTTAGTAGGGTACTATGTAGTACTAATTTTACTTACGTAGTGGTCATATTGAACTAGAGTGGAACGTGAGACACATACAAAGGTTAGTGTGCAGCAGCTAGTACTATTAACCTATCAGCTAATTAATAGCTGAACCTTGTCATGGTGAGGTGCTCAGAAATATTGATAAACAGCCGTTGACCCATTTGTAACAAAATGTAACTTGACAACCTCACAGAACTGACACCATTGACATAATTTTCTGCTAGATTTACCATGTCAGTCAAAACTCAGCTAGAACTGGCTACGTTTCTTTTCTTCCTTTTTTTTTTTCATGGTCGGCAACATTCCAGGACTTTCTTTCAGTTCGCAATGCTAGTGTGTGCTGCCAAAAGCAATGACACTGAACTTTGTGAACATATACCGGCAACATTTAAACGGTATCAAACTTTATGCTATGCAGTAGAAAGTGCAGCAATCCGATGGTAAAGTAAGTGGATGCAGAAAGCCCAGGTTGGGAGCAGATATTTCGAACATGAGGTTATTGTCGGTGCTATGTAATATTGCTTAACACAGACAGAAACACTGTAACAGTATTGTGTCGTCTTTTTATCTACCCGGCACCGTTTTTTTTTAAAAAACGATTTTAAAGTTTAAAGTCGGCTATGTGTCGGCTACATAGTCATCATGAGCACCAATCCAGTCGGGTACATGGGTAACGAGGCATCGCCCTGAGCCATTTAACCGCAATTTTACTAGCCAATAAAAAATATTTAGCATTTCTTGTATTGTACGCAGCACTGCTATGTATCTCACAATAATGACAACATGAACAGCAGAATACCCTTTCTGTTCCAAAAAGTAGCCTGCGTGCCATGAACAAGCCGACAGTAGCCATCAACAAGGTCCGCTATGCTTTCGGCGACAATAAGGGATGAACAGGATATGCTTAGTACCTGGAAAAAACAGAACAACACTTTCCTCATGGATTTTCTGTCTCGAAACGAGATTAATGTAAGCATGCCACGAGAGAAAATGAGCTTTCGTCACCTCTGTTGCTCCCGCAATTTTTAGCTGCAACACTGGCTTTGGACTGTTGTCGTTTACAATGGTTTGAATGCTTTGGACTTGTTGAAAGCTTGTGACATGATTCAACTGAAAAAAAGAGATGGCAACTGTGGCATAAACCTATCCACACTCGACATTCCTTATCTGAAGAGTAAAAACCGCAACTAGTGTAACCACAGGGGGGAAAAAAAGTGGGAAGACTAAGGATGTTTGACGTTTCGAGCGGACGCTCTTCATCAGAAAAATGGGAAACAGAAAGCTAGTATCGGAGGATGTTGAACACGCTGCCCAGCCCGCCAGGGGGCTGCACGTGACCGTGTTAACTAGGGCAGCATGCGTAACACCGGTCGACAGTTAATTAGAAGCCTGAAAAACCAGTCTTTTGTTTAGGCCCATTAGATGGGTAGTGCTCAGATAATGTATGATGCGACTCTCTTCCCGTTTTCGCGCATTTGCGAAGTAGAAACCAGAGCGGAGAACAACAACAACGCGAATGTTATCAATAATTTGGCCGAGACTCGAGAAATGTTTAGAAACCAAGATTATCGGTGGTTGCCGATACCTTCAGAAATTTGTAAATGTACGAGTCGACGTTCTTTTAATGTTCTGATTGCTTATCTGAGCTCGTCTTACTGAGCCCCCACACACACGTGCTTACCTGTCCATTACGATCAGTGAGGTATCCTATTCCAAGCTCCTGGTTGATTACAAGTTCTACTGGCACGCTCCATCCAGTCTGAGATAAGATACCAGTGATACTGAACTGAGACCGTATCAAATCGAAAGGGGAGACGAAGATTTGGTCTTACTTACCCCCAGAGCGCACTGGAAAGTTTCCCGATCGAATGTAAGCACTTGCCGCACTTGGTCCAGATACCTGAACATGCACTGGCTTTCGGAGAGCTGGGAACATTTTTTGAACTGACCCTGTATAAGCTTCCGTATCGTCTTTGGCTGGAAACAGGGCAACGCAGATACAGTGACGGAAATGCAGCGTAAAGTGCTTTCACACTACCTTGTTTCCCGTTATGATATGTGCTGGAAGAAACTTGTGCATCCCTATTTCTCTTTCGATGAGCTCATAGTTCGATTTTTTATCCAGGGCTCCGTGTGTCATATCCTTGCAATACCTCCTATAACAGACACACAATAAACAGTTCCTATAAAGTTCACCACTCTTAAAGGAGTACAGAGGGCCATCCAAAAAAAAATTCAAATTAAGACATCTGATGAAAGTGTGTGTGTCATTATACCGAATAGCGCGAAAGGTTTTGATGTGTGCAATTTGTTTCCCAGAAAAAAACTCACATAAACATAGCTCCGCGCCTTCACCCTTAACTCGCCACTCCAGCGATAACGAGGATGAGGAGGTATGATGGCACGTCACCGATGACAGCATAAGGAGACTCGTTCTGGTTTGCCGGTCAGTGGGGGTCAGCGCCTTGTCCCTTTGCCGCCGTAAACCTGTTTTGCCAGTTCTCCCGGAGAATTGGGGATAGAAGGAGCGGCCGAAGCATTACCGAGCATGGAGAAAGGCTTTATCAGAACCCCGAACAGCCGAGTAGCAGACGACAGCGGAGTAGCAGACAACATTTCTCTAGGCCAATCAGCGAGCGTTCTCCTTATAGCGTCAGCGCGAGGTTCGAGGCAGATCACAGGCTAGTACTGCTGTTCACCGCCGTTGCGCACGGTCGCTTTTTGCGGCGTATTTTAAATTCAGTTTCTGCGATAATTATGACTCTGTGGTGTAAATTACTTCGTATGGTGCATCTTACTGGCAAACTTAACAGTTTTATAGGAAGAAAACTGGGTGTTAAAAATGACTTCTGTGCTACTTTAACATCCTTCTATTTAATGTATTAATTTTATTTTTCATTTCATTTGAAAGGCGCATTACACGTACTCACACACACATCCGCGTAAATACGAAGCTACAAATAACAAGAGAGAGGGTTTGGAGAGGGGGGAAAAAACGCAAAAACTGCTTGTTACGCCTGAAGGTTCTACTGTGTTTTATACCTCATATGGCTCACTTATCTTAACCCCCCCACAGGACATTGCCTTGACTTACACCTCCTTGTTACATTCCTTGCATTATTTGTTAGTATTCCATCTCATATATTATGTCCCTCCTCTTATATTAGTTTAGCTTATCTTACCCTGGAGAAAATGTAACTTCACTTTCATGCCACTTACCTAATTTCAATGCAACATAGTTGGATGGCCAAGTCTAGGTCTACATTTGAACACGTCAGTAAGTAGTCGTTCTTAACCTACAGATGAAAAAAAAAAAAAGAAAAGACAGAAGGAACTACTAAATAACAAAGTCCTTGCTGTTAAAACGTGTGAATCAACGGTTCTCCAAAGTGATTACAACAAACGCATGCTAGTAGCTGCATGTACTTACCTGTTCATAGAAATAGCAGAATGTTACTTTGTCTTTCTCAAAGAAGTCGTGCAAGTTGGACACCAGGTAGCGCACTCGTAGCTCAAACCTGGAACCAATGTGTCACAATAGTTCAAATTTGCAATATCCTTTACCATATCTGTTTTATGGTGTTATACCTAACAGGCAACAGTACCTTCTGTTGTGTTAATACTAGAGCTGTGCAAATAGCAAAATTTTCAAATGAAATCAAATTCAAATGATCGCAAAAAGACCAATTCATATATATATTTCAAATATCTCACTTAGGAAAATTTAATAACTTTGTGTTGTGTCAATTAGGGGAACTGCTGTTCCTGGTGGGTGAGCCTCCAGCCTTTCAGTCAGAATATATATATATAATATCACAAGAGAAAGAAACTTGTCTCCTTCAGGTACTGGAACACACATTACATTGCTGGGATGTGCACCCTCTAGTTTGTTTGTTTGCATTTGTGCTTTCTCTATTTTTGACAAGTTGCAAATATTTCACTCTATTACTGTATACAACTCTGGAAATTAGGAACACACTATATTGGAACCTATAAGTACAATGTATAGTGGGACCTATGATGACCAATAACGTAAGCATGGAAAACTTTCTCAATCACTTGTGGGAGTATGCTTTGTATGGACCGTGTTCATTTGCATCAGTGATGGTCAGTAGTTAACTACATGTAGTTAAACTACCTGATTGTAGTTAAAAAGTAGTTATCAACTACTTGCAGAAATGTAGTGTGCAACTACTAGTTAAGCTACTATTTCGAGTAGTGAACTACAGTAGTTAGGTTACTGCAGGCGCCAACTACTTCCGATTTTGCCACGAGCTTTACAGCACGATTGTGCTTCCTTGAGCTACTTGTTTGATGAGAAGTGCAGAGCAATTGTGCCGGCGATGTGTACTAAATCTTCTCTTTTATCACTTCTTGTGATTCATATTTAGGTGTTCAAGAACACTATAGAATGGGATTGGTGTTGATGGACAACGTTAAGTAGTTAGAGATGTAGTTAAAATACATTGCAGTAGTTATAGAAGTAGTTTTAACTACCTCCCCTGAAAAGTAGTTGAACTACTAGTTAAACTACTCCATCACAAAGTAGCTAGTAGTTATAGTTAAACTACTGTAGAAGTAGTTAGTGGCCATCACTGATTTGCATCAACAAATTTTTAAAGACACAACCATAAACATGAAAGGACAACACATGAGATGGACGAGACTTTTTTTCTCAACTGCTTCCATGTGTTGCTGGTTAAACAAGGGCATATAAATGGTGATCATACCGCCATTCCTCAAGACCGTGTTGCGGCATGTATTTCTCCGCAACTTGGAACATGGTGGTGTCCTGGTGAAGCCACTTCACCTCCTTTGTGGATAGGTTGTGAAGCCTTAGAGCGAGCAGGCACTCCAGTGGGAGTGCTTTCTCCGAGATGTGAGACGCTAATAGATGGATTATTCCCTGCGTTACAACGGGGAAGTTTATGAATAATTGTCTTTATTTATTTTGAAATGGAATTGGTGATGTGACACTGTGAGCAATTTCAAAAGATTTTACTGCGCAAAAAAGTAAAAATAAATAAAAAATTTTTGCAGACATCTTTTATTTATTTTTATTTGAACAGATTTAGCAAAACCTAGACAAAAACCATCTATACCGCAGCACATAACAATCACAATGTCCAACATTCGGTAATATCTCATCTTAAAGTGGCATTAGCATTCACACTTCAGGTGTGTACAATTATATTGAAGTATAATATATACATTTTTATCCATTACTATTTTTTTAATGTAAAAAAGGGAAAGCTACACAGATATCGTTTTTGCAGGTGGCCTCCACGGTCAGGCGGACATCCTTTCGAAGAGAGGACATAGCTAAAAAATGGCTAATTACCCAAAAGTTCATTAGTTAACTCTTTAGCTTTGCAAATGAGCCGAAACCAAAACAGAGCACCTCAGGAGCGCATAACCGGAAGCTTATCTGGGCCGCAAAGAGGTTGATCTGGCCAGCAGATCAGCACCTACTCCCATCATCTCCAAAGGACGTGGCCCTCTGACGTGGAATGAGTGCTGTGCTCTCTACGCTCCAGATTGGTGTGGTTTCGGTTCATTTGTATAGCCAAATTCGGTTATGGATATTTCATTTCGTTTTATTATTTTTCAAACATATATAGAGACACAAATTATAACAATGAAAAGATGGCTAACAAGCAAGCGAGACGGTGAAGTTGATGCATAATGTAAGACCCCAAGACTAGTGAACAAGAAGGGACAGACACAACACGAAGCCCCAATGTCTTTGAGACTTCGTGTTCTGTCCTATTCTCTGGGTTCTTCGTGTCGTGTTCCCTAGTCTCTGGGTTTTACATTATGCACAAATTATAACATAGGACTGCGAGGCCTTTGCCTATTTCAACACACGTGCACATTTCAGGATTTTTAGAAAATGGGAGGACTTTTGAACAAGGATTGCCTCCCATCCCGCTACCTTGCTCTTGCCTGGAATCCCCTAATTGAAGAGTTAATTAATTAATTTTAATTTGTCACCTTGTCGTTACACACTTTCTTCGAGAAGATGTTCGCCTGCCTGTATAACTCAACCCCAAAAACGACATCTATGCTGCTCCTATAGCTTTTTTATAAAAAAGTCTGTAAAGGATAAAAAATTTCCTGTATACAGGGTATCCAGCGAGACAATTTAATTGTTTAGAGTTTAATTTCATAATTGAATTTAGACAATTCAATTCTTGAAAATAGGTTTCGCTACATGAAAGTTTGAAACTATACTTGGGAAAAAGTTTTTCCCACACATTACGGCAGTTTGAATTCGTGTCACACATTAATTAAGGAAATTTTGTTAATTGAATTCACAAATTAACCAAGCAAAGGTAGCACTTTTCTTCATGAACTTAGAAGCCTATGGCCATAACACACTATTCCAATCAAAATCACAGTGTTTTCCCACAAGATTCCCTCACGTACGCTATCGCCTTTGCGTACGTAAGCGATAGCGTTGGTGGTTGTACGCACGCGCAAAATATAAAGAGAGCTTCGCGCACTGCACGGAACCACCGCGCTATCCCTTACGTACGCGAAGGCGATAGCGTACGTAAGGGATAGCGCTAGTAGTTCTACGCATGCGGAAGCAATAAGGGGAGCTCACGCATTGCGCTGAATTACCACGCTATCCCTCACGCACGCTATCGCCCTTGCGTACGTAACGGATACCGTTGGTGGTTGTACGCACGCGCAAAATATAAAGAGAGCTTCGCGCATTGCACAGAACCACCGCGCTATCCCTTACGTACGCGAAGGCGATAGCGTACGTAAGGGATAGCGCTGGTAGTTCTGCGCATGCGGAAGCAATAAGGGGAGCTTCACGCATTGCGCGGAACCACCACGCTATCCCTCACGTACGCTATCGCCTTTGCGTACGTAAGCGATAGCGTTGGTGGTCCTACGCACGCGCAAAATATAAAGAGAGCTTCGCGCATTGCACAGAACCACCGCGCTATCCCTTACGTACGCGAAGGCGATAGCGTACGTAAGGGATAGCGCTGGTAGTTCTGCGCATGCGGAAGCAATAAGGGGAGCTTCACGCATTGCGCGGAACCACCACGCTATCCCTCACGTACGCTATCGCCTTTGCGTACGTAAGCGATAGCGTTGGTGGTCCTACGCACGCGCAAAATATAAAGAGAGCTTCGCGCATTGCACAGAACCACCGCGCTATCCCTTACGTACGTGAAGGCGATGGCGTACGTAAGGGATAGCGCTGGTAGTTCTGCGCATGCGCAAACAATTATGAGAGCTTCGCGTATTGTGCGGAACCGCCACGCTATCCCTCACGTACGCTATCGCCTTTGCGTACGTAAGGGATAGCGTTGGTGGTTGTACGCACGCGCAAAATATAAAGAGAGCTTCGCACATTGCACAGAACCACCGCGCTATCCCTTACGTACGCGAAGGCGATAGCGTACGTAATGTTTTGGCAATAAGCAGAATCTTGATCAGAATGCCAGTGCTTGAAATTATTGGACGAGAATTCCCCAGAACCTGAAAAAAAAAAAGCGTTTCCCGCCTCTTGCGATCCCGTGCGTGTTTTTTTCGCGATCAACCAAACTGCTGGAGGCCCGCGAACAGCCAACCATTTCGCAGGAGGGAGGCGCGCGCGGGGGCGCCAGGTGCCACACGACTATATACCATCTGCTCGTGACTTTGCCTTAGAAATCTAAATGGCCAGTGGGTGGGTGGCTGGGTGCTGCGCGTATATATAAAAAGGCACAACATCAATAATAATAAAAGGGGAAGCCGTCGTTCCCCCCCAAGCAGCGTCCATATGAACTTGCCATGTCGACCACGTCCCCTGTCAACGTAGCAGGTATTACCTATAGACTCCAAGGAGACGTGTAAGAGATACGTCCAGATCTGCATGCATTCTACCATGTACAGGTTGGGACAAAAGTTTACGGAACACGCGAGCGGCACACTTTTTCTTCGGAAGTTCACCGTTTTGGAAGGGTGGAACAGAGCCACGGAACGGCTCTGGGGTGGAAGGGTGAAGGGCGACACACAGCGGTGGCTTCCACTTCCCAAGACACACCCAGGCGACACCGGAACTTCCACTGTGCGTCGCTATCGGCGCACCCTTCCACCCCTCCGAAACAGTGAACTCACCCGCCACTCGCCACCAGGGGCGGATCCAGACCCTCGGTTTCGGGGGGGGGGGGGGGGGCTTTCTTTGTCGGAGCGCGTAGTGGGGGAGGGGGAGAGGGAAATCCAATCAATAACTGACGTTTTGGGGGGCGATCGCCCCCCCCCCCCCCCCTGGATCCGCCACTGCTCGCCACTCGCGTGTTTCGTAAACTTTTGTCCCAACTTGTATAATAGATCTACAGGGCTAAAGAGCCGCCAGTACCTCACATCCAACATGGCCGTCGCGTCATATAATACAGACGTACCTTGACGTCCGTGGCATCGCCGCACTTGACAGCCTTGAAAGTGCCGTTGCAGAGGTACACTTTGAGCACGGATTTTGAGTCCATCGTGTCGTTGATTGAGGTGTGGGGTACCAGGAGTGGGCCCTCTGCAGTGGACGTCGCCACCGGAATGGCGGGTACCATTGGGGGTTTGCGGCCCCCCAATAAGGGCGAGCCCCGTTCGCGAGCGTCGCTGCTCTCATCCTGCAACCTGGCGAAAGAAAGATTGATTGATTGATTATGTGTTTAATGGGCCGAAAGAAAGAAACGTGCTGGTATCAGGTATCACCGTGGCCGTTCCAGAGGGGAGGACCTGGAGCTCCAAGAAACTCCTTAGTCGCAGGTTGGCATCATTTATACTCGGAGATTATCGGAATAATACGATAACATGATTCCTGCAGATCGTGCGCGTATCTGAGGTTTCGATTGTCGTCAATTCTATTGGTTGCGCGCTTTGCCCTGCCCTAGAAAAAAAATCCTGGGAACGCCCACGGGTACCGCACTGTAGCGTCCCCATGTACATTTGCCAAAAGGTCCTGGAAGGTAAACGTAAGGAGCAAGTCGAGTGCATCATTCACGAGCAGTTGCTTCGGTCCGTTCGCAGTCGGGTCATACAGGGATGGTTCCATCACCCCTCAAAATATGTTTCAGAAAGGTAACGAAAAGCCAGCAGATACGGGGGTCACACATACACGCACACGCAACTGAGATGAAAATTCTGTACATGTCACATGAGTCATCATAACCAGCGTTGTGAGATAATCACCTACACTCTTAAAAATGAACTTCACCACATAGCACGCACCTAGCCAACCATCATCCCGAATGACAACGTTCACGCCCCTGATTTGTTGAAAACGGGAGGCGGAGCCTATTCTGTGCCGTGCATAATTGACACAAAATAGGTCCTATGCTATGCTATGTGGTGAAGTTCAGAGTGTACATCCCACGTAAAACTAGAGGGACCATCCAATTATGTTGCCGGTGGCTTGGACCGAGTTCGAACATGCAACCTTGGTACGCGTTACCAAATGACCCACGTGGTTGAGCTGGTAACGGTCAATAATCCAGCAACATAGTGCCGACCATGCACTCTTAAAAATGAACTTCACCGCATAGCACGCTCCTAGCCAACCATTATCTCGAATGATATCGTTATCTGCGCTGATTTGTTGAAAGCGGGGGGCGTACGCCTTTTCTGTGACACTTATGCTGTTCATAATTGTCACAAAAAAGGCGTACGCCCCCCGTTTTCAACAAATCAGGGCAGATAACGATATCATTTGAGATGATGGTTGGCTAGGAGCGCGCTATGCGGTGAAGTTCATTTTTAAGAGTGTGGTACGAGTTGCCTGGAGACGGCCGCGAGAGATGGGTGTCGTGTGTTTTCAGCACGAACTCTCGGGTGAGCGACCATAGTGGACGTTGCTCTTGATCACGTCTGTCACGCGACGTAAAACGCTAAAATAGGACGCGTCATATAGCTCTTGAGAAACAATGCGGGCCATGAGAACGATCTCACGAAATAAAAACGTGTGCCCACACGGTGCAAATTGCTTCGCGCGCGGTTGTTCCCGCTGAGACTCAAGCGTACACTCTTAAAAATGAACTTCACCGCATAGCACGCTCCTAGCCAACCATCATCTCGAATGATATCGTAATCTGCCCTGATTTGTTGAAAGCGGGAGGCGTACGCCTTTTCTGTGACACTTATGCTGTTCATAATTGTCACAGAAAAGGCGTACGCCTCCCATTTTCAACAAATCAGGGCAGATAACGATATCATTCGAGATGATGGTTGGCTAGGAGCGTGCTATGAGGTGAAGTTCATTTTTAAGAGTTACTAAGAGTTTAAGTATTACTTTACCAGAAGGTGGACCCAGATCAATCTCCAGACGAAACGCAGTTGCTACCGCGGTTGCGTGAAACAATAGCTGCCCTTAGATGAGAAGGCCTATCTTAGCCACTCTCGCAATTACCCTTTAATTATCCCGCTAGGCGCCATTTTTTTCCCCCCTGTATTCCCGCATATTGCTTGCGTGCAAACTTTAAATCTTACGCAGACAATGTTGCTCTCTTTTGTCCCGCTTGAAGCGACGACCCCGACGGGAGGAACTCTGCTCTGGTGAGCTTGAGCATCGTGGGCTTTGGGGGGTGTCTCGAATAATTCGTAAAAACGGTACGTGACCTTCGTCTCACGCTTTTAAGTGTTCCTGATGGAAACTCATGTTGAATTCCAATGTCAGATTCGGAGCGCCTCCGGAGCAAGTTTTGTTGCTCCGCCGAGAGCAAGTCTGTTCGATTGGCAGATTGGGAACAGTTCTGGAGTCTTCCAATGGGAGCTTCAGAGCGGCATTGGAGTCAAGGTCGCTCAAGGGAGCAACCCAGACTGCTCCGCCAAAATAGGCAGATTCAACCGGAACTCTATGTGACGTTTCACTTGTCGCTTGTGCTTCCTATTTCCTGTCTTTGCTTCGCCAACATGGCCGCCTCGCAACGCGTCTTCGCCGTGACTAGTCTTTCGCGTCGTACGTTGGCGGTTTTGTTTCATGAAGGAAGGAATAAGTCAGACATTACAATGGCAACGTTAGGAGATTAGAATGACCTTGATGTTGCAAAACATGGCGTTATAATGGAACATGAGTACCTTCTTCCTTCGTCTGTGGCGGTCATCCACCAAGGGAAATTGGCCAGGGCTAAACTCCAAGTTGGGTGCAAGTGTCCCAGTCGCAGATTCGTATCACTTGCTCTAGGCCAGATCAAGCTGTTCCATTGCCGACTCTGCCACTTGCTCTGACTCTGCCATTGGAATTCAACATCAAACACCAGCGTAGCGGGCCGCTAAAGCAACCGCTCGCATCTCCAAGACTAGTATATACGGCACTGCGAATTCGGACCTTTTCCCAATATCCCGAGCGAAAAATTGTGCGTTGGATTCGAATTCTGAATCGAATATGGAGTTCTACCATCCAATTTAGAATCGAGGACATATCTCTTCCAAACCGAATATACTGGAATAGTTTCGCAGCTGCACCCGTTAAGGCCCAAAAACGCCACGAGAGAGGGCACGAAACAAAAGGAGCGCAACTTGATGCGAAGATCAGTATGCATGTCTCACTTGTTATTTGTGCTGTGTACTGCATGTGCGTTCTGTTCTGTTATTGAACTATTCCCTCCGGTATTAAAGTTACAATTCGCACAGCCCTACACTCCTAGTAATGAACTTCACCGCATAGCACGCTCCTAGTCAACCATCATCTCGAAAGATATCGTTATCTGCCCTGATTTGCTAAAAACGGGAGGCGTACGCCATTTTTGTGACAATTATGAACAGCATAAGTGCCACAAAAAAGGCGTACGCCTACCGTTTTGAACAAATAGCACGCACATACACTCTTAAAAATGAACTTCACCACATAGCACGCTCCTAGCCAACCACCATCCCGAATGACAACGTTCTCGCCCCTGATTTGTTGAAAACGGGAGGAGGAGCCTATTTTGTGCCGTGCATAATGGGCACAAAATAGGCTCCTCCTCCCGTTTTCAACAAATCTAGGGCGAGAACGTTGACATTCGGGGTGATGGTTGGCTAGGAGCGTGCTATGTGGTGAAGTTCATTTTTAAGAGTGTAGACTGTCCTCCTACCTGGACTGATATATATGAATGCCCTATAGTTCCCTTAGAAGTCGGCCCAGGACGCACATTCCCCCAGGGCGTGAGTCGTGACGTTGCCCACATACGTGAGGCCGACAACGGCAAGCCCTATCACCACCACCACCACCATCATTTTTACGAGTGTATTTTCGAAATATCGTCAGTTCGGAATCTTAGGCTTTGAAAACAACCTTCACCAGGTTCCTGAATTTTCCATCTTTCGATCATTTCGGGTTAAATGCCTCCTGGGTTGAACTCCACAATGCAACGTTCTATCGCGGGAACCCTAGGAAAACTACGGGCGCGTGGTACCGGCCAACAGGCTTTAACGACGCTATAACATCCTACGCCATGACGCTCGCCGTTTGCCGCGAAAGAAACAAAAACGCGACCCACGCGCACGAGGCTGACCGCAGAAGGTTGCGTAACTCAAGTCGTGCGACGAAGAACACGTATGCGGGTATGTCTGTGTACAGATATAGGGTGAGGCTTTTTCTTGGCATAACGCGTTTCGTAAATTTTTGGCATCAACGCGGGTGCTGTTTTTTCTAAACCGCAATACGGGGGGGAAATCACGTGTTATCGGATTAAAAGAAGAACGATCCTCTAATAAGCATTGCGCTAGGCGCATGCAACGGACATTACGCGTGCGTGTGACGTGTCTGTAATAGACTCAATTCTGGATCACGTAGTATTGCACAGTGATCGTGAAAGTTGTCAAGAACGGCATAGGTGCATGATTGTTGCAGATGGCGCTGTGTGGCTACACGGTTTCTGCATATATTTCTTTTTCTGCGGTCATTGTGTACAAAGCCAATTTCAAAGAAAACCGTGTCTTTCTTCTGGCGACAGTTCGCTGTAGTATACTGACGGTTCAGTTAATAACGTAATCCCAATGGCCCAGTCGGTATAGGGAACGTAGAACAACACACGCCGAAATTATTGCTAATTATTAATGCTATAAGAGCACATGCAGTTCAAGCCGTAGGTACAGCCGAGCTACTATACGACACTGGCTAAATGCTCAATTTTTTTGTACGATGGCAAAATACCAGGCGGAAACAAACGGATCTTAGCCGGACCACACCTGGTAAAAGGAGATCCGCTCTGCAGCGCAGTCGGTCTCCAGTAGAACAGAGAGTCTGCAGGTTCGTAGAAATCCGAGTTTGTCCTACTGGACGGAAGACAGCTTGTACCAACACCGCAGACTAAGCAGGGCGGTAGCATAGCGCCAGGTAGAAGAGCTACATGGTCCAGATACCGTAGCACGCTTCCTTCTGGGACTGCCTGGGCACAGACTGCTGGAACATTCATTCGGTATAGAACTGTTTCCGTAGGCACGCTCTTGAAACGCCCACGTCGCGGTCTTGGATACCAGGATGATGTCAATGTTTTGGTGCGTGCAGATGTACGTGCTGCATGTATTGAATGTCTACAAACACCCAAAGACGTCAACGTCTGAGAACTGTGGAGCACCTAGACGGTCGAGGAACTGCAAACACTCAACGTAGTTGTATGTCATGAAACGTCATAGACGGAGATCGGCCTCGAAGAACGCGCGAAGACACCACTGAATGGCTGAACACTATTATGACTGACATTATAAATCCACTGCGGTTTGTTTCAGATAGTTTCCTGGCGATGTCTTCACCACGACGCGCATAATCCATTGCGATGACTGCGGCTTCTATTCTTTTTTCATTGCAGCGTGTCCGGTATCCTGTACCTTCACGCCAACTTCTTAAGAACACCCGTTAAATTCTCGTCCCCGATGACCGATGTAACCGTACCTATAGACACCGCCCTAGAGCATGCGTTTTCTTCGTTGATCTTTATCGTCGACACAGGAATTCATAATGAACTCTAGCAGAGACATTCACGCAACAGGAAGCACAATGTTAACCAGTGAAAGTTGGAGATCTCGATGCCCCAGATCGGAGAGACTTCCTCGATGTGTGGGAGTCACTGTCAACTCGTGCCGACGATGGACTGATCCGTGTTTAAAGGGTGTTGCTGTGCAGGTTGTACCGGAGTTTTGCAAACAAAAGCAGCGAACGATGAACCGCCCTGATAGGTGTTCACCATTTAAATCCTCTAGAGTGTGGTAAAGGAGTTTTCGCAGGTTAAACCGTGCAGTCAGAATGAGAGGTATATATGATTTCCGTTCCTGCAGTGTCGGTCTTGCAAGAACGCAAGACAGGTCAGTTCTCTTTAACAAGCAATGGCGACGGTCTGCGAACTATGGTCCAACGTAGGCTAACTAATTAACTGGCAGTCGATTTCCCGCAAGGACAGCGAGGACGTCCCGCTCAGTGACAGTGAACCGTTAAGATCACGCCGACGTAAACCCCGCGACGTCTTCTGCCAGCGCCGAATGATGCGGTTGAGTCTTGAAGACGACGAATCGCCAACCATGCAATAAAGCACTATCCCTGCAGGCATCTACCTTTACCCCATCCTCAGATGCCGAAGAAAAAAAACCGCACCACACCACAATCACCGTCACAACACCATCACCAAGCGACCCGCCGCGCGTGTATAGATCACACTTCCAGGAGCCACAAAACAAGAACTGTGAGCCACATCTCGAGTTCTCGGAATCCAGCAAGAAAGTGAGCTCACCGCGGGAGTCTCACGGGGGCACTGAATCAACGCGCTTCCTCGAGGAGACAAGTAGTTGGTGGTGATGCGTGGGTATACACTGAAGCGAAAACGGAACTTTCATTCAGAGGACCGGCCAGCGGTGCTTTCTTGAATCGCCCGTTTCTCGCTGTGTCTCTTGAAAGAAGGGAAGGAGGGGGGAACCCGTCCACCTTGGCCGGACGGCTGTCTTTCTTTTCTCTTCCGTTTTCTTTGTTTTTTTTTGTTTTTTTGTTTGTGCGAAAGAGATGGAGGGAAGGTGATGTCCGATGAGATACAATGAGTTCTTTTTGTACCTTGTTCTGAGAAAGAGTGGCAGACGGACTTTAACAATGTCTTTTAGTAGAGCAAACGAGATGCGAGGAATAAAAATTATTTCTTTTTTAAGGCGATTTCATTTCGATTCGGGCAGGGCCTCACACCTTTTGGATCTTCGATTTTCTTCGTTATTATTATTATTATTATTATTTGTGTGTGTGTGTGCTATCTGTGGCGTGAACATCGGCGTTGGTCCAACTTTGCGAAACGGCGAGGTTCGCGAGATAAAAAAAATAAAGCGTAGGCAGTAAGAACGCGAGTATCGTTTTTTTTTTTTTTTTGCTACTCCGTTTTCCCACGTATGTCTTCGCCATACACTCCTGTAAGCTGCCGCTTGAATCAAAGCGCAAATTCAAGTTTCAAATAAGATTGTATTCAATTCATATACACCTCTTTTGCAAAAGAGAGAGAGAAAGAGAGAGAGAACGAAAAAAAGAGAGAAAAAAAAAGAACGGCGAGTAGCAAGACATTCTAACGCTAGTCTCGGTATGCTGACGTGTTGACTGACACAATTTGACACCTGCCTTATGCAAAGTGCTCGCGTTTTACGTCATGGAATATATATTTGTGAGTTTTCGCGCGTCCCACGCAATCACCTTTAGGGATAGCGCCAAGCTCCCCTTTATATTTTGCGCGTGCGCTAAACCAATCGAGGCTATCCCTTGCTTATGCAAAGGCATAGCATACGACGCACTAAAATATTATATTAAGCAAATATGCTATAGCTGGTAACTACTGTCTGTCGTGCAAGAGTAAGAATGTAAGAATGTAACATTCTTATCTCATTTGACGACTGGAGCTTGCACCCACTGTTACGTCCCCAAAATGAAAAGCGTGCAAACTTTCCGTATTTTGCAAATAATAAAAGACGACAAAGCGATAACACAACGTGACACAAAAATTAACATCGATACTGATATTCCGGTATAGTCAGAGATAATGATTCTTCTTTTTCGCAATCTGATGAACTGTGCTTTAAAGATTTCCCACGTTACGTCACGTATGGTTGTCCTGGCTTATCGCCTCATCATCCGGCTCTGATATCATCATAGCTGACGTCATAGATGACGTTGGTAACGCAAGGTAGGTAAAAGTTTGTGCATGGACTATATTCTTATCAGCACTTTCTTTCTTCCTTTTCTTTCTTTTCTCTCTCTCTCTCTCTTTTTTTTTGTAATCAACGTGATCTAACATCGTAGATTCCTGGTACCATCCCAAGCAGCACAATGTACTGAAAGTCGAGTGCAATAGGGGTGGACGGTATGTGTCTTATCAATGTTCTTTAGTTTCACGAGTCTGTTCAAGGCCTTCCACCTACCCGTCCACCCCTATTGCACTCGACTTTCAGTACATTTTGCTGCTTGGGATGTAGATTGGTTACTGCACGCGCAAATAACGCCACAGAAAACACGTAGTAGTTAAATTAGCGATACTTTTTAGTGGTTTCAGTATAATTTTAGTAGTTTTACGGCATTAGCATCATGTATATGTTACTCTTTACAATGACATGAGACGACAATACGCCGTGACCCTCCTCGAGTATGCTCAAGCACATGCCATTTGTCTCCGTGGCCATCCGTATCGTGTTTCGTATCCCGCTTTCAGTCTTACCCATATTTATAGGTCTTTTTCAATAAGTCATTGCTTCCACGTGTGGGTTTCGATCGATTTGACAACTTTGCATTTCAAGGAACTATCAACCAGTTTCCTTCAGCGCCGAAATTCAAGAGCGTTAATTCTCTGACG
The DNA here is from genome assembly GCF_037126465.1 of Ornithodoros turicata. Lineage (NCBI taxonomy): Eukaryota > Metazoa > Arthropoda > Arachnida > Ixodida > Argasidae > Ornithodoros > Ornithodoros turicata. The sequence continues at coordinate 2,690,557 of NC_088206.1, forward strand.
CTCAACCGTATTTAGGTTGTTTTTTTTTTATAGCATTTACAGATTTTTTTTATAGAAAAGCTATGACGCTTTCTAATTAACGCAAAAAAAAAGTTACCTTTCCTTTGGCAAATTCTTGAGTTTGATTAAGCTAATTAGACTAATTAATGAGGTACACTCACAGAAAACATCTGTTCGGGAAACTTCACAAGTGTCGCGCACAAGGTTTCCAACTTTTATCTCACGTAGATTTTTTAAAAATAATTAGGGGTCACTCTCTCGTGCAACACGGTGTATATTTATTCTATAGCTCATAAGTATCAGGGCCATACATTACCACACGAACGGCTACAGCTTTGGTTATGTGTGCTCTCGTCGTCACTGAGATTATTTGAAAAAAAAAAAAAAATGATATCCCTATCAAATGGTTTTTGTAATGCTGTTTCACGCAGAACCCAACAGCCAATGCGACCATCCGAATGTATTTTCCCGCCTTCGTCGGTGTCAGATGAGTTTTATTAGCCGCACGTGTTGATGATTTGACGGGTCCCATTGACTCCCGCCACGTTTTTATTTCCAACTGCACTTTATTCCAGATGGCAAGGAAAACTCCCCTTTGAACGAGGCGCCGTCCCTTTTAAGGAGATCAATATCTCCCCGGAAATAGAAACAAATCGAAGGTCGGCCAGCGATCTCCAGAAGCTCATCAAGTCACAGATATAGGATAGCAAATACGCATGCTATAGCTGCACGGTGGACGAACTCCATCATACTTGAAGTCTGAAGTTGAGTCTCGTATGTGGCCTGGCTGTTCCTCGTGTGTGTGTAGTTAACGTTGTCTTGCCCACACTCGGGCTTCAAGTATGATGGAACTCACCAAGTCAGTATTATTCGAAATGATCCGCCGATATTTCGAACGGAGAGTAGTCATGGAACTCATCATGTCAGTATTATTCGAAATGATCCGCCGATATTTCGAACAAAGACTATTCATGGAACTCATCAAGTCAGTGTTATTCGAACTGAGCCGCCGATATTTCGAACGAAGACTATTCGTGGAACACATATCAAGTCAGTGTTATTCGAACTGAGCCACTGATATTTCGAACGGAGGCTATTCATGGAACTCATCATGTCAGTATTATTCGAAATGATCCGCCGATATTTCGAACAAAGACTATTCATGGAACTCATCAAGTCAGTGTTATTCGAACTGAGCCGCCGATATTTCGAACGAAGACTATTCGTGGAACACATATCAAGTCAGTGTTATTCGAACTGAGCCACTGATATTTCGAACGGAGGCTATTCATGGAACTCATCATGTCAGTATTATTCGAAATGATCCGCCGATATTTCGAACAAAGACTATTCATGGAACTCATCAAGTCAGTGTTATTCGAACTGAGCCGCCGATATTTCGAACGAAGACTATTCGTGGAACACATATCAAGTCAGTGTTATTCGAACTGAGCCACTGATATTTCGAACGGAGGCTATTCATGGAACTCATCATGTCAGTATTATTCGAAATGATCCGCCGATATTTCGAACAAAGACTATTCATGGAACTCATCAAGTCAGTGTTATTCGAACTGAGCCGCCGATATTTCGAACGAAGACTATTCATGGAACTCATAAGTCACTGTTATCCGAACTGAGCCACTGATATTTCGAACGGAGACTATTCATGGAACTCATCATGTCAGTAATAATCGAAATGATCCGCCGATATTTCGAACGGAGACTATTCATGGAACTCATCAGGTCAGTGTTATTCGAACTGAGCCACTGATATTTCGAACGGAGACTATTCATGGAACTCATCAAGTCAGTATTATTCGAACTGAGCCACTGATATTTCGAACGGAGACTATTCATGGAACTCATCAAGTCAGTATTATTCGAACTGAGCCGCCAACATTTCGAACAAAGAGTATTCATGGAACTCATCAAGTCAGTATTATTCGAACTGAGACGCCGATATTTCGAACAGAGACTGTTCTTCTGAATAGTCTCTGTTCGGAATATCGGCGTCTCGTCTCGGTGTTAGGTGTTCCGCGCTGGTGCAGCTAGCCCACGCTGCCGTTTTGCTAACCACTCAATAGAAATCAACAGCTGCAGCCACAATCTCGGCGGATCAGTTGCTGGTGCTCCTGTTATCCGCCTACTGATCCCAAGGATGCGTGTTGGAACCCTGCCGAGGGCGCCGCACCGTCAACTTGAGGGGGGGGGGGAGGGGATGATACAAAGTTAACTAGACATATATGTAAGCTCTATTGTCTACGAAGATTTCTGCTCACGTTTAAAGAAACCCACGGAAAACACAAAGTAACCCATGGGAAAAATTTAATCCATAGACGGGCCACTTGGCGTCTGTCATGATCCCATCTAGCAATTCGCGAAGCCGTCAGTTACCAACAACCGACGCATGACGATTGTCTCGGACACGTACATGTAATTTGCGTAACGTCGTCTCATTCTACCTTAACAGCATCACCATGTCTGTCCTGCGTCCTAATCAACAAAACTTATATCTAGTATATTCCTTGCTTCTTTAATGATGTTAACAGATACCGTCAGCTTCCCGTTCAGAGCGACGCGTGTGATTTCAGTCCGACACGTGATGATCCTACGCCGATCATTGAAATCATCACCATCATCATCATCAGATCACACTGAAATTCGCGGGGGTTCCAAGAAAATTACATTTTGAAAGACAAAGTACCAGTACTCTCTCCTCTACATCCTCCTCATCTCCTTTCATCATCTCTCATTACATCGTGTAGCTCGTCTCTGCAAGTCTTTCATATTATCACTCTGCAATGACCGAACCGTGTAAAAAAAAAAAAAAAAATTCTAAGGTTCATCAAACCATTCGAACCCCAAAGTTCGACCCTAAACTTTGCGGTGCGAAAAAAAGTTGGCGACATCGCTGCCGGACATCAACATATCCGGTAACGCAAGCGTGCGTGACGTCACTGCAACCGCGCAGACGACAGAAAAAGACGCAGGTAAAAACAACCGCGAGGTTGTCGAACCCGAGTCTTCCTTGACCGTGAACCGAACCCTCTTCAACAAAGCACCTTGTGACCGCCGTTGTTAATTTTTTTTTTCCTTCTTCCAATCTCACACAGCGTTGCGTATGGACTCGGAGTGACCCATCATTAGAGCCCTCGCTGCGCCAGACGAACGGAGGCCTCTTTCTCGAACCTTCAAAGAAAATGACCCAAACAAGGACAGAGACATCCATTGTTTTAAGCCCTCGTGTAAGCGGTGAGCGTCCTTGCTTGGCATCTGCATCACTCTCTCTCTCTTAATATATTTCTTTTTCCTGTAGAATCTCGTGGGCTGAGAATGGCGCCTGAGATGATCCAAGTGTGTGCGAAAGTACTCTGCATGAAAGGCGAACCAAGGACGTGTGTCAGGGGCATCATATGGTATATGGTTCTTTCTGGATTCAGAGCACAGATGCATAGATACATATAGAAGAGACCGGCATCGATAAATTAGTGGGCAACGTGTTCGCAGCTCGTGGGTCACGGGCTCGAAGTCGGCTTGGCGGCATCTTGGTGCTGTAGGGTACAACTTCATAATGAAAAAGCCTCATCTACCAGCTTGCCTGCAGCTACCCAAGCAGCACAATGTACTGAAAGTCGAGTGCAATAGGGGTGGACGGTACGTGTCTTATCAATGTTCTTTACCCAAGCAGCACAATGCACTGAAAGTCGGGTGCAATAGGGGTGGACGGGTAGGTGGAAGGCCTTGAACAGACTCGTGAAGCCAAAGAACGTTGATAAGACACATACCGTCCACCCCTATTGCACTCGACTTTCAGTACATTGTGCTGTTTGGGTAGTTTCACGAGTCTGTTCAAGGCCTTCCACCTACCCGTCCACCCCTATTGCACTCGACTTTCAGTACATTGTGCTGCTTGGGTATGCTCTTTTATCTGGCATGGTACTATTTACTTGGGCGTACGTTATCTTCCGCGAGGTTATCTTCCGTCGCATGACGGACGAAACGTTTGAGTAAAACTTGTTATTTTGTTATGTTAAGTCGATATTTGTGTGTAGAAGGAGCCGAGGAAAACTAAAAGCCCTTGTTGAAGGCAGAATCCCGTGTGAATGATCTCACCCCGGTTTTTAATCCACTCCCAACATGGAGTAGACACAACGAGGTGTGTGCGGATATATGGCAGCAGATCCGTGAGACATCCTGGAGACATCCTGGAGACATCCTGGAGTTAAAATGCGCACACAACTGGCCGCCTCTCCGCGGAGCGCACGGATATCTGATATACTAATCCGCAAATACTGTCCCTGCCGACGTCCCCTATATACGTGGAGCTGCAGCTGACAGTAAACTCCGTGAATCTAAAATGGCGTGTTTCATAATGCAAGGGAGATGGGCTTCGCATCGCTCAACTAAAAAAGAACAAATGTGTTAAAGAGCCGCTCGATATATAAGCTGCAATGATCAGGAATGATCGTATTTAGCAAACACTCTTACGGGCTGTCTGTCGCTCGGGGCTTCTGCATGAGACTGGCCTTCCCACTCTTGCAATATGGAATAGCTTTTATCGTCTCAAGTTATTCTGGTCTATTCTTGAAAACCAAACATGTATTCGACGGACTGATTACATCACATCTTCTCAGCGCAAAGCGCGTTTTAAGCACCCTAAGTATGTAGAACAATTTAGATTTCGAACAAATTGTTTTAATTACTCTTTTTTTCCCCTTCTTTGTATCCATGACTGGAATTCTCTGCTACCAGAAGTCACAGCATGTGACACTTTGTGTTCATTTAATGCAGCCATTTTTGCTTATACTTGACAGGTCGGGATGATGGCTTCGCTTGCTCGTGCTTTCTTTTCCTCTACCTTTTTTTCTTCTTCTCTATTTTCATCTCCATTGTAATTGCAGTAAATGTTGAACGTGTTGTATTTGCCCCTCCTTCTATGGCAATCGCCAGAAGTATTATACATATATATACTTTTTTTTTTTTCATTTTATACTTCACTGGCTTTGCACTGGGCTTTCGGTGAGTTATCTCACCCTGACGGGAGGAATGACGTGTTACGTGACCTTCTGACGCCATCCACTCAAACGTTGCCTGCCTGCGTACTGTTGGTGAGGGCCAACAAGGCCGAAACAGCTGTCCAGTACTGGCATGGCGACGTTAGAGTTACAAATATATATATATATATATATATATATATATATATATATATATAGCTCTTTAGCATTTTAGCTCTTTTGTCCCGAAGAAGGCGGAGCTTCCGCCGTAACGTAGACATCCTCCCTAACTTTTATGATTTTTAAGTTTTAATAAACCCTTTTTTTGTTACTTCCCCTACTTTCGTCTTCTGTCTCCCATTTATTTCAACTATAATTACGTAGCCGTCCGATCCAACTCCAACTTCTCAAGATATATATATATATATATATATATATATATATAACATATTCTTCATCGTGTGTTCAGGATTTATCCCCTTTTGCATGTGCATAAAAGTAAATAAGTGCATGAGTATATATAACCCATGGGAAATCCAGGAACTTTGCCAATGTGTAGCTTGGCGATCCAATGAGCTTTTTCGCCAAGATGCTACTCTATTGAGCGCAGTGAAAGAGAGAGAGAGAGAGAGAGAGAGAGAGAGAGAGAGAGAGAGAGAGAGAGAGAGAGAGAGATGAAAACTTATACTGATCGATTCCGATAAATTCGTGAAACATCATGTAATTTCGGCAGGACAGTGCAAGTGCTAAAATGAAGTTTGTGAGAGGTCCCGTTTACACACATTTCGTTTCTTCAACGGTAACTGCAAAGCAATGAAGTCGTTGATGCAGTGCATAGGGACTGTTCGAGGTTCGCATCTTATATCCATATATTTTTTTCAATACAATTTTTTTCACGAGAGTTACGTAACCACTGGCTCCCTGTTACAGTGTGAAATACCCAAGAGTAATGTAATTATATGGTATAGGTATATGAGGAGGTAATCTCGAAGGACCGCATGAAAAAAAAAAAAAAAAGAAATACTGTAGCTTTTGCGCTGTAATTTTATACACGCAGATGTGCTCTGCCTTTCTTTTTTCTTCTCTCGCTTTGTAGTTCAGGCTACTGGAATATTCACTTGATGCGTGGGGGGAGAGTAGAGGCATAAGTTTCTTTTTTTTTTTTTTCAGACTCACTTGGAGGGTTCAGTGAAAAAAAAAAGAAAAAAAAAAGAACAGCTGGAGGCGTATCTGAATTCTTTTGGGAGGAACGCCAAACCGTTCATTGTCCCGAAACTGTACAGATACGGTGATGTATGCATGACTGTACACGTCGCGGTGTATGCTGGCGTAGGCATCACCGCGGACAACAGACAGTGTTTTGTCGCTATTTTTATTAAACGGCAACCAATTAACCAACCAACCAACCAATGAATGAATCAAAGATGAAATTACAGAAAAGAAAGCGTTGCAAGATGAAAGAGAGCGTGGCATCTCAAGCCGGACACATGTCGCGTGTATTTCTGTTGTGGAAACGAAAACGAAACTAAATTGCATGACGTCATTAGTGTTCATCTCGCATAACCGCCCTCACCCACTGCTCGTTGTTCTGCACACACAACACACACACACACACACACAAATAAAAAAAAATACGGAGCACTTACAAAGCTTCTGCTCCTCAAATGAACACGTTGGCGACATGAAGCGACGATGAGGCAACACGATACCAGGATGAGCATGACAAACTACAGCCACATTCCATAACGGTTATCTGAACTCAATGTAGACGTGTTCCGAAGATATCCGTGAAAACGGTTCCGTGACATTTCATCGAACGCCATTTCGTCGAAAATGGACGTTTCATCGAACACCGCGTTTCATCGAATCGGTGGCCGCCGCTTTTTCTTGCGGCAACGTGTGAAATATGTAAAAGACTCTCCTGACCAAACCTTGGTCAGTCTCCCCAACGTGTGAAATAAGTGAAATGCTCTCTTGACCTATAACCTTGGTCAGACGTCGATGAAACGGCGTTCGATGAAACGGCGTTCGATGAAATGACGGCGTTCCACGAAATGGGCGAACACCCGCGAAAACACGCCAGCGTTTGCGTTGCGTTATTGCGCACCAAAAACTGAACTAGACCAAAATACGCAAACGCGCGTCGCGTGATGTTCTGCCGGTGTATAGTCGCAGCTAGAAGATCGTCACAAGTAACAAAAAGAGCGCAGAAGGAAAATTACCGTGAGGACCAAAAAAGGCAGGCGTGAAGTCTACATTATTTCCCGTGCGCGAGGACCACACTGGGATCGAGTGATTACCCGGACGGGTAACATGGCCGGATATTACCTTTCCTGTCCTGGCCCACCGGAAAGGACCCCTCAACCTGAGGGTGGAAGAGGGACAACGTCGGAGACGAAAAAAAAGTCTAACATGGAGTCTAAAATTAACGACCTCCCGACGCGTGTTCTCCATCTTCATTTGTCTCGAGTACATATATATACGTGCAGCAGCATCAATGACAACTCTCTCAGTTCCCTGCAAGGGGACAATAAAAATGAACACCATCTACGTATTGTGAAGCGTGACATCTAAAAGGCTGCAGTGTAAAAAAGAAAAGTACGTAAAAAAAAACTGAAAACATGAAGTCAATGGCACTTATCCTTGCGCGACCTCGTGACGTATGGCTATATTTATCAAAATTCAACGGCCGGCGTTCAGACAACACCTCCTAGACAGTAGAAGGCCTGCGCACTGCCCAGCTCACAGAGGCCTGCGTGAGCTTTGCGAGCTGCTTCGAGCTTTTCTCTCTTTCATTGACGTCATAGCAGCATCCACAGCAGGCCTTCCTGTGTGACGCTATGTCACGTGGGGCGCAGACCCTCTGCTATCTAGGTGGTGTTGATTCAGAGCTGCTCGACAAAATTCAATTACTCTCAATTACGTTCTTCAGACTCTTAAATTGACTGATATTCATGACCTTTGTCACTCGTATCGTAATATTATCATTATAACTTGTCGTGCTTGATAACTGGCTGATGATTACGGTAAATAAACGGACTGCTATCGTTCGCAAGAAAACGTTGGCAACAATGATGCAACGGTTTGTATGTAAGCTGTAAGATTACCTGTGCGCATAATTCACGTAAAGCACGATCGAGCTAGCAGTTATTCAATACCGTTACGTAATACAGGAACGACGACGTATATTTTTTTCCCACGATACTTCTACACCAGAAAATGTACGGGTCCGATAAGATATTAGCGTACAATCAGCGTGGTACATAAAGCACAGCTGATCACTCAAAAGAAGTAGGTCGATAAGTGGTTCAGTTAATGATGTTCTAGGTGCGTTGGCGAAGTGCCATTTTCACACATGACGAAAAAAAAAAAAAAAAAAACATACACGGTAGTCGGTTGATAACGCTTCCTGTCGGAAATCCAGTCGGAGAGTTTGCGGGGAAACGGCAATTAAACGCAGTTTTTGTCGAGCGTTTCAACGGTATACCACGGTCCATTATACGGCAAAATGGTACGGTATAACGGTATACCCGGTATACCACGGTCCACGGTATCAAAGGACCGTGGGTATACTCTAGACGTATATTGGCTACCCCTGTGCAAGACATGTTACATGCATGAGGTTTCCAAACACAAAACTGGGAAGTGACCTGGGTTCGAATTCCGACAGCAACAGGTGTTCCCCTTGGGTTATCCTCACTCACTGTTTGGTAAATGTCGGCACAGTTCCGTACGAAGTCGGCCCAGCACTCCCTGTACCCAACATGCCGCCACGTCACTATAGACAGATCACTCGGCAATAAAAACGCTACCGACCGCATAGTGCAGCGGAAATGGGTTGAAAAGTATACGTTGAAGGATGCATTACATAGTTAAAATCCGTATAAAAAATCGCCGCTTGCGTATACATGCACGTATGGTACGCGTGTTCGGCTATAGCTTTGTAGCGGCGTAAACTTACGACTCTTAATTATTTTGCTAATTCTTTTTCTCTCAATATAGAACTACGAAAAGGCCTAAAGCCTAAAATATTTGTACGCATATACGTATATCACAGTGTACCATGTTTTCCATTCTTTTTTTGCATAAAATGTGTCAACTATCTGCAAGGAAAGGCGTACTATACACGAGGGCTAATCAACTCTTTTCTGTCTCTAGGGATCTAAAATGGAATATACATATTAGATTTCCAGTTGGTAAAGCCAATCGTATACCGTCCGGTTGTTAACCAGAAACTCTAAGGATGCTCCCGCAAAAGTAAGCAGTGTTGTACCCGCTACCCGAAAAAGGTACCGCAATACCGATACGCGCTACCTGAGCAAAAAGTAACGAAATCCCGATATCGTTACACGTACCTAAAAGTAGCGGAATACCGCTACCGTTACCCGTAAAAAGTAACGCGATACTTCATGCGCTACTTTTTAGGAAAGAAACAAATAGTATCGTTGATGACGTACTTCAAACGTCTTAAAATAATAAAATAAAACAATATCTCAAAATAATAAATCGACGTCCAATGGAGGTTACACGTAGGTTGCCTGAAGGCTAAAATTTTGAAAACCGTTTTTTTACAGATTTACTAAAGCCTACTCGGTATCCTGCATATCTTTTTCTCTTCCTCTAAAGCAAATAAAGCACAAAGCAAGTCTACCGATAAAAGGCTCAACAGCTTTGTCACAAAAAGAACTCGGATTGCACGGAACGAGAAGTTAGTAAACATACCATGGTGTGCTATTTCAAATTGGACGTTGACTTCCTTGACGCACAGATAAAGTTTTCCCACGGAGGCGCATAGTAGACATCTGAACACCACGCTACTGTTTTGTACTGTAGCAGGCCATGGTCCCTCCATTGCAGCGGACAAGAAATGGCAACTGTCAAGCACCTGAGCGTACGTGGTGCAATGTCATGTGGAATGTCATGACTCATAGCTAGCGATGACGGCTCCAGAATGGAGTGACGTCAGTTTGCAGCCAATGCACCAAATCTTCAAGAAGGTTCATCCCAAATAGGGAACACGTGGAGGACACATCCTCTTTGTAAGATAACGGCCTCTGTGCCCTCCTTTCGGCTGCTTTGCCCGGTCTTTCCAGAATGAGTTGTGATATCGGGCAGCTTGATCGAAGGCAGGCAGAGTGGAGGTTTGATGATAGGTCGAAGTCGAGTTGTCGGGAACCCCAGCTCGGAAAGTAGCGGTAGCGCTCAAAGACTGCGCTACAGCAAATTTGTAGCGGAAGTACTTCTTTCGTTACCTGTTTAAAAAAGTAGCGCGATCTCTACTCCGCTACCGAAAAAAGTAACGGATACGGTAGCGCCGTTACTAGTAGCGGCGCTACGTACAACACTGAGTAAAAGAAACGCTACATTTTCCATTTGTGCGTCCTGTGCTTGAATATGGGGGCAATGCCTCCATGGTTTTAACCAACGAAGTCGAGAAAATTCAAAATGAATCTGGTAGACTTGTCTGTGGTCGGGTCGGTAGGTGTATGGAGAAAGTGTCACGGAGATGAAGGTCGTGCTGGGATGGGACGCAAGCTCCGACTTTTGTATTCTTGTATGGTGTCTATCATACTCAGACTGCCCTAGATCCCTTCCAACATGTATACCACCCCCTGACTATGTGTATCTTCAAGATTGGATCATCCTAAAGTTTGTGAGTATGCTTGCCGAAGAAATGTTTTCAAATGCTCTTTTTTTTTTCCTTGACTGTATTACAATGGAACAGTCTGTCCAGTAATGTTGCCTGTCTCCGAAGCGCCCTCTAACTTGTTTTATTATAAGTTGCATTGTTAGTATAGAGCCTATAGTGCATGTGCTGTTGGTTTCTTCCTGTCGTATGTTTGTAATATTGCCCCCTCTATTGACTAGTAACCCTCCCTACTGTAATGCTTTTGGCGCTATAGGTAGTCTAGTAAATAAAAAATAAAAATAGAAACTCAGTTGGTTACTGTTCATTCTGCCGGAAGAGCGAACTATATAAACTGTTCGGTGTTGCTTATTATGTCCCCCGCTCTCTGTGAAGAATGAAGGTTAATCGCTCTCCACGTATACCATTATCATGTTCATAAGACTTAATAACGCGTCCTCTGTGAAACTAGGCCGCAATTCCTTCGGACGCGTAGGCAGTTCATAGCCTCCGATGGACACTTCCGTTCCGAAACGGACGGAACAATCTTATCGCCGTCTCCGAGACAGTGCTAGGATAGTTTTGTACTATCTCGAAGCTGCAAAAATGACAAGATACAGCGGAAGGTTGTAAAACCCTTCAACTGTTTCCACAGCTTTCGTGGTACGTTGAAAGCAGACGACAGGCAGAACCAGAGCTGTCTGTTCGGGTGCCTCCTTTGAGATATATTCGCCGTTTGGACAGAACTGCAGAAGAGATGGCGAATCTTGAAGATAAGTGTGTGTAAAATGAGAGGAATACGTGCGTTTATTGTGATTTCCGCGTGAAGAAAGTATAATTTTTGACTATCACAAAGGGCGCGAGAGGTGTTCACGTAGATGATAAATGCGCCTTCTATAGCTACTTCGAGCTAACTTTTTCTGCTAACAAAAGTCTGGAAAATACAGAACACGCACTCTCTCGTATCACTGAGGTTACATCCCATTTCGTCATTACGGTGGCTAGTGACCCATCACAAACAAAAAAAAAAAAAAAAGGAAAAAAAAAAAACTCGCAAATAGATGCTTTAGAACCGGAGATGAACTTCACACCGGGTGAACAAAAAGAGAAACAAACTCCTTGCTTTCCAAAACGAGCAGACGATGCGCAACAGTGCGGACGAATTGCAGCACATGACGTTCACGAAAGAAGAATAACAAATAGAACACGTGAAAACGAAAGAAAAACAAATCGAAAACGAAGGTCGGCAAGACTGTCAAAACTACACACACACACAATTGTGATGAAAAAAGAAGAAAAAAAAAAACGTTTCGCTTTCACCCTTCCCGTCCGACATGTTTTCTATTTCTCAGACTGGCAAGTAAACGTAGACGGTCAACATGGTCAGCACAGTCTGTTATGCAATACACGTCAGTACACAGCAACACAGGCTAAAACAAGAGAACACAGACAGACTCGCGTTTCCTGTAACGCTGTAACGTTATCGCCGTGACGTCACGGGTTTAACAACACAATCACTAGTCATGCTGATGCTCGCCGACTGCGACACTGCGACTTCAACAACATTGTCGTTGTTGAAGCGGATGTAATGATACCCTTTTGACAGCGTGTGTTCCGTATCTTATCTCAGCATCACTGTGACAGTGACAACAAACCCGTCAATGTACACACATACTTCTATACAACAGGAAAACTGCGCAAAGTTTTCGGACGCAATGCAATGCATTCGAATAGTTTTTTCCCTCGAAAACTGGTACGTGATGTAGATTCCCAGGAAGCACGCACCAGCTGTCGTACCTCTCCAACGTGACTCTATCATGTCACGGCGTTTTCTCACGGTCATTGCTGATGGAAAGCTGACTTGATATCGCGTACGAGACGACAGACATCAGATATTGCACTACTCAAACAATGAGCTGAATTCCTCTATCGTGCTCCCGTTTGTTCACAAAGGCCGGTGGAGGTTCCACCCACTCAAAACACATCCCACGACGTAACTCTGTGAGCAATATCGTTCGTTTCGTTGCTACGTATTATAGATAAACTCCGAGCAAATTATTTAAACAGACAGCGATTGCAACGAGAATGTTCCTTGCAAACATGACATAAAATCCTGTGTGTCGGTGGATGTCACGAAGTCTAAACATGGTGAAAACTGAAAAGGACTCTGGGGGGGATGCCCCCTTTGCGAGAAGGATCATGTATTACTCACTTGGAGCATTGTTTCTTCTTTTCGAGAGTAGAAAACCTACTCCCTGCATCCGATCCTGATGAAATACTGTGTCCGCGAGAGTGCATTCAGTAAAAAAACTGTTTACCTCTATTGGGGTACCGAAAATGTCCACTTACACACGGCGATCCCATGTAACAATGCGGACAGCAGCTTGCGCCATCTCGTGATCTAAAATAGCAGCTCTGCGGCTTATAAACGGGTTGTTTTCTTCGAACCGCTACAATCAAGATGCATACTGCATCGTTGGTATTGAAACCTCAAATACATATATAATCTTTCAAAATTTATATATGTAGTTAATATTATTTTTTGTTGATAGCAGAAGCCTCTCTCACCAGGTGCATTAATGACGACACCTAAACACAAAACATGGCGCCGTCCAGGTCGGGCGAACTATTGGCAAGAGTAAACTTTCCTTTATATTCGTTAAATGTGCTCACAGAAAGACACATCATTGTGGCTGGCGGCGGCGGAAGCTCAAAAACAGGAATACAAAACAAAATTGTAAGTAACGTGTTTTGTATCGTTTCATGTTGCATATCGTCATCTGTACATACGTGTCATGTCTGATAAAGAGCACAGATGTTGCGATGTCGTCTGTCAGGCTGTGCGCTCGCGAACGGTTGTTTTTGTTACCGCATGTTGTTATTATTTATTTCTGCTCGATATACTATGGATTTGTGTCATGAAGGTGTCTTAGGTACAATGTGTAACGTTGTTTCAAGGCGCTGTTGTGAAGCATCGTCTGAGAGATACGGGGATGGTATTAGTGATGCAACAGTAATGGTGCTCCGAAATTACTCTGGCAGGTCATATAATTATTGTGGGTTGATTTCCTTCAGATTCCTTTGATTCCTGCGTTGTAATAGGTGAACGAGTCTGTTTATCGTTTAACCCTGCACGGAGCGACTGGCTCGTACTTTCTCAGTTAAGAGATACTTAAAAAGGACTACCTAAATCAGGGAAACGCCGCAGGGTCGTATTTGTTTGCGTTGCTTAGTAACGGGCGAAACAAGCACTGCCGTAGACACAGGGGGGTGCGGGCAGGGCCGGTGCTAGGGGTGTGCGGGGCCTGAGGCAAAGGCACATCGCTGGGCCTGTTTCACACGATTAAGTGCATACTTGATATTAGAAAAAGTAATCCCTGGTTGAGGACTTCGTGCGCGGGGCCTAAGGCGGTCGCCTTACTCGCCCCCCCCCCCCTATCCCCAGCCCTGGTTACGGGGGTTCCCCCACCCCTGAATTCGTACCTTTGGTAGTGTATTTGGGAAAGGGAAACGTGGGAGAAATATTCCTCCCCAACTCCCTCCCGAAACATTTTTCTGGTTGTAACCCAAGGGAAAGAAATAATTGTGCATTCAATTGGGGTTCCGAATCCAGTACGATATTCCATGTATTCCATATGCGAATCGAATAAACCCTTGAGACCAAATATATCCATATAGTTCCGAACCTGCACTCGTTAAGCCTGGAAACGCTACAAGACAAGGTACACAACAACCTGAGCGCTGCTTCATGGAAAGATCCGTATTTGCGTGCATATACGATGCGTCCATCTGCAATACGTTGCAGTGGTCTTTTTGGCAAGCCTTGCTTGAACTACAGCGAGGTTGTGTCACATTAAAGCATTAAAGCATCCATTTCGCTTGTTATTTGTTAGCGCTTTGCTTTTGCTGAGCCTGTCCATGTACCCAGTTTTATTGTGTAGTAGATTAGATTAGATTAGAGTTAGAAAATAAAACTTCGGATATGGTGGCTCCTACAAAACACTTAAAAAACAGTAACTTAGTACTTTATAGTAACTTAGTACTTTAAAAGTACTTACTTAGTACTAAAAAAACAGTAACTTAGTACTTTATAGTAGTTTTACTTTAGTTACACACTATTTACTTCGGTTTGAAGATATCTATTTGGACAGCCTTAAAAAATCTTAGTAGATATCCCCCTGGGGGCTTGTGCAATGTCTGTGTTTAGGCTTGTGCTACAGCTGTCGTTGTTTCCAACCTTCGCAGACAATCCATCAGGATGTCAATGCTGTCTGAATTGTTTTACAGCCTCTGAATATGTAGGCAAATTCAGTTATAACATTTTAGTGCACGTTTTCTGTCACTGTTAGTGAAGCAAACAGAAGAAAATTAGTTGCTTCGCACACCGGTAGCAACACGAAGGTAAAAGCTATGTAAGTAGAGAAAAGGTTCGCAATACCTCGTTTGGGAAATTGCTCTTCCACCGCTAATTTAACCACTACTCTACTACTGGAAAAAAAAGTAACGGTGCCACAAGTAGTGTCACTGTGTGCAACACTGGCATTGGCACAACCCGTGTCATTTTTAAGTTTCCGTATCTATTGTCCTTGCCATTCCGAAAATATTCAACTAATGTATTCCGACCGCTGTCGTCTGCAGGAAGTGTATGAACTCGTGCCAAGTGGTCATTCGTGCCGCGCAGAGCCAGTTACCAGGCATCTCACCGGCAACAGGGCCATCATGAACTCCACTGTGTTCTTTCACAAGGGGAAGAAGCACTTTGCATTAGCAGCAGGCACGGACGAGCACTGTCAGATCTACCAAATGAAATATTGCCTTCGGGACGAAATCGCTGAAGACGACAACGTTCATCACGAAGAAAATGGGAGTACGTGTCTTGACTGAACTTGTGTCACGCTGCTAAAGTTTTCGATTTATGTGGGGGCTACGCAGCGATGGGAAGTATTTAACTACACTTAGTTACGCTACTGCATAGTGGCTAAAACGTAGTTAGAAACTATATCTGGAATCTAATTATAAGTAGTAGTTTAACTACATTAACCGATCCCTTTCTGTACCAGGCAACGCACGATAAATAACAATATAACACCACTTAGAAAGTGACACCACTGCTTTACCTGCAATGTGTTGATTGGTCTTCAGCAAGTGCATTTTAAAGTTCATTGCACATAAGTAATTCCATCTGCATGGCACACGTTCCAGTTGAGAAGAACGGACCCACTGGCATCCGTCGAAGACGAAAGACTACATCTACGTCATCCGACAGGGGCGACGGGGAAGTCATGAATGGCATCACGCCAAAAGAGGGCGCTGAGAGCCAGAGGAGGAGCTCGTACCCAAAGACTACAGACTCAAACGCGAATAGCGTGCGCATCGGGTTTTCCATTCAGCCCGTGACGAGCTTCCAGACGGACTTTAGTCCGAAGGACGAGCCGTTCCAGAAAGTGGTCCGGTTTGCTCCAAGCATTGAAGTTCTCTTCACGGGCGGTGCAGACGGATATCTTCGTGCCTGGAAGGTGAAATTATTAGTAACTGATAGTCTCAGAGACTTAGGGCCGTATTCTTAAACGACCCTCGACTTACCCTCCACTCGAACTGCTTCTCAAGAGCGGCATTGCACTTGAAAAATCGCCCTCGAGTCGAAACGCCCTCGAGCGGAGCAAATCCCTCGCGCTTTCGTCGAGTACTACAGGGTAGCGCCTGTGTTTTCTCGAAACCCAATGGTTCCTCAAGTGGAGGAGTGCTCCTTACCTCCACTTAGTGAAATCGAACTCGGATGTCGAGACGAGGATCGTTTAAGAATACGGTCATTTGCCTTCTTAGCAATTAACTAAACATAGCGGAAACGGAAATTAAGCGGTAGGTTTGAGTGAGCCTTAACGGTATAGATGATACCAAACTTTCTCTACTTGTAACATTTCCCAGAGAAGTTTACTTCTGTTTTTTCTTGTACAGTACCCAGACTTCACAATGCAGTATGAAGTGAAGGCTCATGAAGATGAATTGGATGATCTCTGTATCAATCCACTTGAGAATAAGGTATAGTGCATGTCGTTATCACATCTTATAGTGTTTCCCGTCATCATAGAGAAAAGCGTTCGGAAAGATGAGGCAGAAAAATGAGTAGATCAATGTATATTAGGAATATGCAGAATGAGAATGCCACTAATAATAATATTGCCCACAAGTTGTGTCGTAAAAAGTAGTAATAAATCGTCAGTCACCCGAGGAAGCTGTCGTTATTCAAGATTATAATGGATATAAGTTCACGGACTGATAAGAATGTCCACACCTGCTAGGACCCACAACTGGGTCTGCAGCATGAATGAATAAATAATACAAATAAATAAAGTACTAATAATACATAGTACATTCATAATACAGTCTGCCTTCGCTGGATTGCCAGATTTTCCACTTTTCAATGTATATAGTAGCTAAGTTGCTTTAATGTGGTAACTGTAACAAGGTTATACGTTTTCACAAGCTAGCTCTAAGTGTAACTTAGTCGCTGTTTAAAGCGACACCGACTAAGAGAGTGTGCATGTTGGTTGTTGTTTTCGCATTGCACAGGTTGTGACGGTGTCACGTGATGGGCATGGCTACGTGTGGGACACCAGTGACGGTAGCCTGGTGTCGGAGCTCACCTGCAACTTTCCGAGCAAGAGTGCGGAGAAATACGTATTCAGGGCATGCAGGTTTGTATTATATTCTGTTTTCGTGGCCACGTGTTGAGTGGAACACACACACATTGACGCAAAACATTGCGCTGAGTGGAAAAGACTGATAGAAAAATGTCCTTAAACATGGATCTGCTACGCTTTCTGTGTAGCCTTCACATTCCTTCTTGGAAAGCATGTCCAACATTTACGTTACGTTTCGTTTACGTTGCTTATGGCTAACCAACTTCTGTAGCCAGGCAGTCGATCAGCAAATCATTTGTTCACATTGTAAAATACGGTGTAGAAAAACAAAGAGCAAGAAACTGCTAGAAAACAACTTAACAAGGCCTAAGTTCCCAGAATGACTGAGGCATTTGAGAAATGCACTGCACTAACGTAGTACATTTAGTGCACAATACAGTTGTGCGTTCTAAAAAAGTTACTAAAGTGAGTGAGAAAAGGAAAAAGTACAAGACTCACTCTAAAAAACTTTACAAAAATGGAAGTGCAACAAGTACATGCACACACACACACACACACACACACAAAAAGAAAAAATTAAAGGAGAATGAAGAAAGAAGCGTAGTGTTCATCACAAGTAACAAGTCATTGCTTTCATTATTTTTGTCTGAGATTGAAACAGTCTGATCAGTTGCAGTTCCTTGTTTCTCCAGCCTTGATCAAAAGAGGGATTATGTTACTGTGTTATGTACTGTGTGCTTCCACCACACCGAATCCAAATCTTAGCGAGTCTTGTCGGCTACTCAGTCGGACGAGGAATTGTGTTGGTAGCTCAACACACTTACATGAAATATTGTTGGATGTATCTATTTTAGACATGTTTTTCTAGTACTTAATGTTGGCCTTCTTGTTTGAAGCGACTTTTATGATAACGAGTCTTTATTTTTTGAGTGACCAGAAAGTGAATCAAAACAGGAAATGCAATTTTTTGTAGTTTCTGAGCTCTGCGGGGAAAGTTTCTAAAGCCCTCATCCAAAATCTAGACTCCTTAAGCCCCAGAATTCGACACATTGGACACATATTTAATTCAAGATGGACATTTCCTTTCCATGCTATGTACTGTAGAAACTGGACTATAGGTAGAGCCTGAAGTTTTTGGGAAATATTTTTTTCTAAATTCGGGGGGGGTAAAAATCGGGTAAATAAACGTGTGCACTAAATTCATGCGAATTCGGGTGAAAAAACTTCCAGTATGCTAAATTCGGGGTGAAATCGGGCTCGGTTACTCAACTTAGTGTAGTGGTTTGGTGCAAATGGTGATGTAACTAAATTTTTCTGCCAAACAAGTATATTAATGCGTTCCTACAGACATCCCAGTGAGGGCAATTTGCCAGGTAAAAATCGGGGTTTCACCCTAAAGAGGCAACCTTCAATTCGGGGTGCAAATTCGGGGGAGAATCGGGTAAAACCCGAAAACTTCAGGCTCTAACTATGGGCTGAGTTTTTTTTAAATTATTTTAAAGCAAATCTAAAATACAGCCCTCGTCTTACAAGCCAGTCAGAGGAAGATCGCGGCTGCCCTCTGGACACACATGTGCGTCACACGTTCAGGAATAGTGAGCGGAGTAGTCCGTGCCGCTCTCGCTTTTCTCGTGGTCATTTACGACATTCTCGACGACGGCCCTTCTCGGTTTGTGTTACCCGAAGAGCAGCCTTGCGAGGACAGTTCACCACGCGCTTCGAGGCTTGAAGTCACCGCTTCTGCTGAGGAGCACGGCAACATGTGTACGCAGCGTCAGTTCGGCGTGTCAGGAAAGTGTGCACGGTACTGGAGGCAGCAAAAGACTGCAGTGAGTTGAATGGTGGCAGTTGAAGAAAAGGCATCAGCAGCGGGATTCGAATCCATACCCTCTGATTGCCGGTCAGAGATGCTACTGGTCAGATATTGAAGTATATGCAACTGGGCGTTGAGGCTTGTTTTGTGTTTGTCCTTCTATGTTTTAATTGCCTCATCGAACACAATGTGACTGCAATGAGCATGTACGTGCAATGCCAAAAGGAAGGTGTGTCATTGCCATGCGTCATTGCACCTACAGATAGAGGACGTCTAATTCATGCGCAGCACCAACGATCACTCCCCGTGACTTGCAAGACGATTACGAGTCGGAACCAGATTCGGTGGCGTTCACTTCGGATATTGAAGTGGGCCTTGACCAAAATGTGGTTGTTTATGGCGCATCTTTTTCTTCTCTAACACACCCGTTTAATAAAAAAGGTTTTGCATGTCCCCTTTGGTCAGTAGCCTCATGCACCATGGCAGTAAGTACTTTCGGCCACTTTTTGTCTCCAGCAAATGGGGTCGACTTACACACGCAGGATGGACCCATAATCCGGTTCTTACCGCATTTTAAACGTGTATGGGGAATCTCATCGACGCTGAAACGTGTCGCTGCCCCGTTAGAGCCCGCTCCTTTTTCCGTCCAGGTTTGGCGTAGTGGAAGGCAAGAGGGAAAACCACCGACTCTTCACAATCTCAAACCCGGCCGTCCGTAAGCAGCACCCTCCGCACACGTACCTGGTCAAGTGGGACACGCGGAAATTTCTCCCCGAGAAGCTCCAGAGCACCGGCACGGATATGCTCTCTTCCCTGGCCATCAGGTAAGCTGAGCGGAATGGCGTACCCTTCGGGTCGCACTGTTCACCAGTGATGGCCAGTAGTTAACTACATGTAGTTAAACTACTAGTTAAACTACCTGATTGTAGTTAAAAAGTAGTTATCAACTACTTGCAGAAATGTAGTGGCAACTACTAGTTAAACTACTATTTTGAGTAGTTCCGATTAACTCCGATTCGTAGTTAACTCCGATTTGAGTAGTTCCGATTAACTCCGATTCGTAGTTAACTCCGATTTGAGTAGTTCCGATTAACTCCGATTCGTAGTTAACTCCGATTTGAGTAGTTCCGATTAACTCCGATTCGTAGTTAACTCCGATTTGAGTAGTTCCGATTAACTCCGATTCGTAGTTAACTCCGATTTGAGTAGTTCCGATTAACTCCGATTCGTAGTTAACTCCGATTTGAGTAGTTCCGATTAGTAACTACTTCCGATTTTGCCGCAAGCTGTACGGCACGATTGTGCTTCCGACTTTTACCTCGAGCTACTTGTTTGACGAGAACGGAGGTGCAGAGCAATTGTGTCGTGCATGTGTACTAAATCTTCACTTTTAATGCTTGTCTAGTGAAGCTTCATTTGCTGCGAAATAATTCTGCAACTTAGTTTATCGTGTAGGCACAGAAAGAATCCCGCCGCAAGCTTTGTATTCGACGATCGTAGCAATGGCTCGAGCCGAAGTTTATCATTGCTCGTGATTCATAATTAGGTGTCCAAGAACACTACAAGGGATTGGTGTTGATGGACAGCGTTAAGTAGTTAAAATACATTGCAGTAGTTAAAGAAATAGTTTTAACTACTCCCCTGAAAAGTCATTGAACTACTAGTTAAACTACTCCATTGCGAAGTAGTTAGTAGTTATAGTTAAACTACTGTAGAAGTAGTTAGTGGCCATCACTGCTGTTCACATATTGTACTTTGTGAACGTTTCTGTAACGTCTGTGTTTCGCAGTGAGGACGGGCGCTTTGTGGGAGTCGGCAAGATATCCGGCACAGTCGAGGTGTACATTGCTTTCAGTCTCCAGGTAACCGGCACATTTATCTTTTTTTGTACATATAATTTACGTTTATTACTTACGTAACTGTATAACATTCTTGCGTAGCTGTCTGAAAAGTGTAGCATACAAAAACTGTCTTGCAGGTTATTCAGGTGATCTGTTTCGTGATCTTCAGTTCCCTTCTTTTGCTAACCTTTTTAAATACTGCACTGTTCTTAAGCACTTTTGGCTCTCACGTTTCAAATTCTCAGCGGAGGTTACCCGCCCTACACGAAATCAACCTTTTATATTTACTGTACCTTTTTCCTTTACGAAATACGGATTTTGCCGAAGAATGTGTTACGTTCCGCGTCTCTTTAACCAACTCACTCCCGTATTTTTGCTAATCAATTCAAGGTTCAGGCTGAAAAAACAATTACGTAAGCAGTATTATTACCAGTAGTGGATGAACAGAATTGTTTTCTTTACTGGCTGTTTAAACTTCCCTTGAATTATTCTGTGAATGTCTGTGAATGAATTATTCTGTGAATGTCGCTAGACTGCCTCAGGCCCAGTGTCACAAGTCTTTCGGCTTAGACGGGCCTGTAGTAGTTTGCAACTGTATTTAGAGTGGAAAAATAAATTATTATTATTATTATTATTATTATTATTATTATTATTATTATTATTATTATTATTATTATTATTATTATTATTTTTTTTTTTTTTTTCTAGATTGAGGAACAGTCCCGTGTGTGCATCGTTTTTGTTCTGTAATTTTGCGATTTGTTTAGGAGAATTGTTAAGTACATAACATTGGTCGCTTTCATTGAAAGCGACCGTTAGGTTCCTGTAGAGCCCTTCCCAAAATATTATTCTGGCTACTCTGCTGACCGGCATGGTATAAAGCGTGCATAAGATAAGAAAGACAAGTGTAAGGTAAGGCAGGACAGTGTTGGATTGACATGATAAGCCGAAGATAAGAAAGACAATAGGATGTCATATATACGCTACTGAGTATAACAAATTTAGGTTTAGGAGTAGCAATTAAAGTGTAGAATTTTCTGCACATCAGTTTTCGCCCCACAAGAAATGACGAGTATAAAAAATGGCACCAGGAAGCGCCACATTGCTTGTTCCTGATACAGTACATCCCAGGACAGTTAGCACAGCACCATTGGTGTCAGATAATACATCTTACTATCACATGTAAAGTATCACCTAATCTAATGTAGCACCTCCCTTTCAGCGCCTGTACAGAGCAGAGTGTGCCCATAACATCTTTGTGACAGGACTGGAGTTTCTCAAGTCCTGTGACGAAACCAGACGCCTGACGGGCAACCATGATGCATCGCTTATCAGTATCTCTGTCGATAACCACATCGTTGCACATCACATTCCATTTCCAGGTAAGCATATCATCAGTACTCCCTTGCGAGAATTGTATAATTGGCTGACATGCCCCCCCACCACCACCACTAAAAAAAAGTGTGTCATCGGGCATTTGCTTGCATAAAATAATGTAGTGACATGAACATTAATTGGTCCTTCATTAAGCCAATGTATCAATTATATGGGTAACTATGGTATGTATGGGCTGTTTATTGCGCTCACAAGACTCTCATTGGGTGGGTCTTAATGTCACCTAGTAACAATGAATGAATTAATGCCATTATAATGACAACTGGTTCGTCTTGTCTTTGCAGCTACCATGGGACTTATGGGGCTTGTCCTGATGTTTATAGGGGTGCTTTTCCTAGTCTACATCCTCATGGATTTTCTTGGCTTATGAACAGTATTTATTGCGACAGACCGCAGAAACCCGCAAGTGTGAAACACAGATCTCTCTCTAGATAGAGCTAGATCTATTCCTTCCTACAGCACCGAGGCAGAGTTTCCAGATATAACAACGCAACCTTGTCAAAATTCTGATAGGAGTTGTGGCACGTGGCACATGCGAGATAGTTGTTGATTTTGAACATAATGTAAATTATTGACCCATTGGTTATTGAGACTGTTGCTTTGTGTGTAATAAATTGTTTCAATTGGCTCTGTACTCTTGTACAGCTCTTTGCAGTTAGGTCTTGTTTATGTTCTATTCTATGAGTTTGGCTCAGATTGGGTCTGCATGGATGTTGAATAAAATTCGAGCCTGTCCACCATTTTGTGCTGCACCAGGTAATGGTTAAAAAAGTGCACATATGAGAGCTTTGTGAGGTGAAATATTTGTTTTGCTGCCGCAGGTTTCATTCTCGTATCACATGCTGAACTTCTAAAGCCTTGCGGCTTTCCGTAGTTGTTTACCAAGTGGAACCAAAATTACGTAACTGCTGGAGCGTGTTGGAGCATCCAAACTCAGCACATCGAGCAGGCACTGCTTCATGGTAACAAAAACAAAATGGTTTTTGTTTTAGCTGGTGCGAGCCTACAAATTTCAGCTAAAATTTCATGGGTACACAACATCCTGAATGTGCTTGCAGTAGCAAACAAAAATCAAAAATTTCTAAAAGCGCAAGGCAGCACAAAGAATGTGAATATCAATGTCGCTTCAAGTTTCCTACAAACATTGTCTAATCCTCCACTTTCCTCTTCTTCGCACAACACTCTTTGCGCTTCACCAGTAACTTTTTGTAAAAAAAAGATTTTTATATTGCAGAGCATTTTTAGTGCACCATTACACCATCTTAGGCACGCCCTGCAAAGGCAGTGGACTGCCCTCCTTCTCTGGTGCATCTTTGACGTCTTCCGCGTGACCCTTCTGCGGACCCTCATCGTGAGGAGTCTTCCCAAGCGTTAATATGCCCTTTGATGTCTCTTCGTATCCGTGCGCTTTCATGAACTCCACGTAATCCTTGTTGTCCTCAGGATTTCTTGGGCCCCATTTTTCTACGGTCTCCATGGCCTTGTGGAAGTTCTGGAGGAGAAAAGCAGTTGTCACAGAGGCATATACAGTGAAACCCGCGTATAACGATATTGACGGTAGTCGCGAATTCCATCGTTATACGGGGTACATCGTTAAACGAGGGCTGACCTAAATAGCGCATCCCCAAAAAGTCGCGCGCCACCCCGCGTGTAGCAAAAGAAAAAGAAACAGATGCTAAAAAAACGCGAAGCTGTGTGACATCGCAGTGGCTTGGGAAAACAGCGATCAGAACTCGTGGAGGGAACCAGACAACATAGCAGGACAACTTCTGGCAACACTACACGTCACCATTCCGCAGGTCGGCTTCACCTAACGCCTGAGTGCTCTAGGAGAAGCTCGCTTTAGAACAGTGTCTCGCGACTTGCGGGTGGAAAGCACGTGCTAGGCCTTTTGAATCATCTCGCGAATTTGAGCAGCATTGGCCAAATACGGAGACATAAAAGAGTTACCACCTACCTCTTTCACTGACAGTATTGGAAAATGAACAGTCGCTGTCTATTTCTTGCCTCAATTTTTATTTTGGTTGAATTCTTTCGATGTGAATTTTGGATTATACGAATTTTTTCCGCTACCCCGTGAGATTCGTAGCATCGAGACTCTACTGTATCCTATTACGCACTGTGGTTACGCGCACGGGACAGCGTCCAACATCGTTATACGAATTCTCGGAACCGCGGTCTCCATCGCTATACGCGGGTCGTTTCCCCATAGACCCAATGTATATTTTGACGGTAAAATCATGAACCACCGTTTTATGAGGGATATCGTTATACGCGATATCGCTATCCGCGGGTTTTACTCTACCGTATTTTCCGGTGTATAACGCGCACCCCTAAAAAAAGGGCCGCATTTGAAAAAAGTTCCACGTATAACATCAAAGTGAAAAACCGGGCGTGTTGGCATGACGAACTGTCCTGTTCCATGTCCTGTCGCCTCTTCTCTCTGTCCCGTTCAGTGCTACTTCCACATATAACACACACCACAATGTTGCTTCAATCTTCTGCACTGCCACCACTATACACAATAAACCAAGGCGGTGTATAACATATGCATACGCTTTATTTGAAACATATTTAGTTTCGCGTCACTTCTCAATCACGCCAGCCTTCTGAAATGAATTCAGGATTGTTTTTATGAAGTACAGCGCCCTTTCGCCGGCCTTGTCAACTGACCCCGATAGATTTGTGAGAAACTCGCAGTACACCCTGGAAGAGGCTACAATTTGTACGACACCGACAAGAAAAGGAACGCTGTAGGAAAATATTTCCGTTTACTATAACGTGCACCGTTAGATAATGCGCAGGACCTCTTCAGAGCACTTTTTTTACTGTATAACGCACGCGTTATACACCAGAAAATACGGTATACAGAGTGTTTAACGAAAAATGAGCCAAAGTTCAAAAATAGAATCGTTCACCGCACACCAAATGGACGGACTGCATAGTGTCACCGTCCGTTCCGAACTACAGAACCTGGCAGGTTGGTTCGACAGTATAAAGTAGGAATGAAGATAACTTGAATTTACGATCTCAGCAGTGCAAATAAGCGTTTAGTTTTATTTGTTTACAGGGTTTCTTACGGCAACGGGAAATTGGGGGAGGGGAGGGGGCTTCAGATATGCCCTCCTCTGGGCGCATACTCGCCTCATGATGGCTCTGGTGTCACCAGTGGTGTGAGGAATTATTTTTGTTTGTAATTCATTAATTAGTGAAATTAATTAGTGTGTTGCCAACAAGCAACATCACTTAATCTCCGTTGCATTCTGTCATATGCATCACATTTCTGGGGATGCAGCGGTGATGCCCTGAAGCAACGCATCTGACTGACAGAACTGTTGATAAAAAAAAATGGCGCAGCTTTCATCCCAATTGCTGCTGAGGTCAGGCATTATACGAAAATTTACCAACTCGCTTATTCTAAAATAATCATCTGTTTAAAGGAACTATCGCGTCCGCCCCGGTCCATTCCGAAACTGTAGTGCCGTTTTACCTCGCGTTCATCACTGATAAGAACGCCGAAAATCCGACACGAATCGGTGGCATATTGCTTCTGTGCACTTTCGTATAACATATGGCAAGAGCAGACGAAGAATATTGAGAGTATTAAGGGATTCCCTCTCTGGAAAGTTCACCCGCACAAGGCCAATCAGTGAGCTCCCTTTGGCGCGGACGAGACCAATCAGGGAGCGGCTGGAGGGAGCTTGGTAGCCTTGGCGACTGACTGACTAATGGGCGGCGTCTGCTCTGTGGGCGGCTTGCGGAATGTTTCTGGTTTAGCGTCAGACGTATTCGCACAGCCTGGAACGTAACACCGTGCTCCGCGCAACATGGTGACGTCAGAACTCACACTGGTAAGCGAAAGTCGGCGTATTTACCGAGGACTTTTTACGGTGCGTTAACGACGCGAACGCCAAGCAAACGACCTCGGAGACAACCGCCTGCGCTTCGCTCCCATTTGTGTGCCTGGCTTACGTCATCATGGTGTTTGCCGTTTTCAGAAGATTGACTGTGAAGCTGTGACGGACATTGCCGTGCCGGTCTCATGCATATACGTTCCAGGACGCGATAGTCAATATATGCAATGAAGATTTGCGTGAGCAGCTCTTGTAATATGCCTAGCAGGGATTGAATCATTGTTTGCAATCCCCTTTGGGCATATTTAAAACCATGAAGCCTTACTCAAAACACCAATCCAATTTGCTATCCCAGAAAGGGTAACCTTGTCTAGTTGCACAGCTGTAAGTGATAAGAGCCTCGTGGAAAGACTACCACCTACGTATTTGCAAATCACGATGTGCCTGATGGCGAACACGGCCGCAATCCCCATGGCAACGAGTGCTGACAAAATTCCGACGACGCTGGCCCAGAGCGGGAAGGTGTACTCGCCAATAGTGATGTCCGTCCATGTTCCGAAGCTGCTTAGCACTATTGTCTGCAAGCAAAGGTCCGCTAGGTATAGTTACGTGTGACTGCAGTTGTATGGCGTTAAAAAAATAATTTTGGACAACTACGCGACTGCGCAGATTTCTTATTAAAAATACACTGGCGATTTAGCGGTAAATACGGGCGGTAAATACAAAAGGAGGGCGCGCTCTGCAGTATATGGCTGCACGGTAGATTTTGTGGTCGAAGAAGTGACAATGTGACATCGTGGGGCGCTAGTTTCGAGCCAAACCCAGAGCCATTTATAGGGAGAGTTTGGCCATTCTTTGATCTTTTGCCGCCTCATGGGTGGAGCCTATTTTGACGTCAGAGTCGTCGTTGCGCCGCCCAGAAAGCATGAATCCAAGCAGAATCCGTTTATCAGCCTTCTGGTGCGCACAATTTTGATGCTGTCTGCGAGCTGGTCGACTGCTTCGTTGTCGCGCAGTGAATGTAATCTACAGGAATAACCGGCTTATCACCCACAGCCGCCTGTGATAAGGGGGACTTTGTTTTGTTTCCAAACTAAAGGAGTTCAAGGACTGCTTTCAACGCACGTGTCTTCCGTCCTTGCATCGTCAACAACGGTCAGCATCAATATATGGCGTCGGCTACCGGCTGACGTCGGAACAACAATGGAGCACGGCGAGGGAGGTCGTTTAGCCATGACGTCGCATGACGCGCTTCAACTTTGGCTCCTCCTAATGGCCGAACTCTCCCAATAAACGGCTCTGGCCAAACCAGTTCAAACCAGTTGCAAACGGTGGCGCATCGACTTCATTCCGGTTTCCACTCGATTCGATGCGCTTGTGTCGCATTCATGTAAACGCGGCTGTTGACATCAACAAAACACGGAACGCAGACAGCGTTCTGAGTCTTGTCGCTGTTTCCTGTTTTGTTTTTGCAGTGTGACACACCCTGTAGTGTGTGTCTGTGTGTGTGAAAGTTCTGTGCGACTTACTCCGAGACAGAGTGGACAACAGACCATCCAACAGAATCGGATAAATGTTCCAGGAGGATCACCCATCATGAATTCGACGTCCAAGCAGAAACGGTTTAGTCCTGCAAGAGGTAAGTAAGCCTATATAGGGTTACCTCTTCATAGGGACGCAGGTGTGTAGTGTAGGCTTTCGTAGTTGTACGGTACGGTATCGTTATTTGCTCGTTCAGCTTCCGTTTTACAGAATTTTCTGCGGTTTGGGACGGAGCGAGAAAATGTCCATGTTTTCCTGATTTTTGCCGCATTTTGAAGTCGCGGGAAAACAGGACCACAAGTATGTAAGGAGAAAAATTAGCCGGAGCTCATTGGCTGCACATATAGCGTATATGTTTGTAAGTGCTCAGGCGTCGCCATGCCAGTACTGGACAACTGTTTCGGCCTTATTGGGCCATCGTCAGCAGCCTGCCTACGTACTGCTGCAGCAGTACGTAGCAGTATGCAGCGATAACTACCCATCGCGTGAGAGTGGCGGGCGACGTACCATATCCAAAGACGACGACCAAAATTTCCGTTGCCCCTATCCAGGCCAACATCTGGCCGCCAACAAAGACGTCCAGTATGGTCAAGATGTAGAGACCACCCTGCGAAAGACATCGCATCTGGCTACACAAATACTGAGGCGTACATCATGGTGGTTACTTGTAGTGTCATCGGTAGTCCGAAGATGCACATCCCCACGCAGGCCAAGAAAGACAGCTTGGAGCTGTGCTGTTTCAAGGACGGGAACTTGTCCTTGAATGGTGTCAGGACACATTCCACGGCGGCAAACTGAGGAAGGATAACGATTACCAGGCTTATCTTGACGTATTGTCAACATTGCCGTGTTCACATCCTTATGCACCTCACACTTGGGAATAAAGGAATGAAAACAACTTGACATCACATGAATCGCTGCGACAGTACTTCAGTAAAATTATTCATACACTGATAATTTTTTTTTTTTTTCTCGATCCTTTTTCTATCTGGTCAAGTTTTGTGATGGCTTGACAAGTACTTTAATTATAATTTTGATCCCCTTACGCTCTTTGTTGCTCGAACACCCCACCTTATGTAATGCCCCCTGTTAAACGAGTTAAAGGAGCACCGAGGTGACCCCTGAACATTTTGTTCGGTGCAGAGTGTTCTCCAACGAATAAAGTGAGTTCGTGCGAAAGCACGATGAGCGCGGGTGACCTACAGAGCGAGCGCGAGGACTTCGTTGCGAACAACTTTGAAACATCCTTCTCCTTGTGAAAAGAGCGCATCGCAAAACGAGAGGACGTCGTGACGTGTGCTACTCTCCTCACGTGACCAGTGACGTCCAACGGCACAGCTCAAGCATGTATAAGCGGCGCGTGAGCTGCGAAGGCAAAAACCAGGTCCCCCAAACTCACCTCGAAAAAGCGTGCAATGAAGAAGGCCGCCACTAGATACCCCACTGTTGCCGTTCCGGATCACTGCAGCGCGCTAAGTTTAGCGGCAAAATGTTTTTGTTGTTTCTGCGAATGAATCTAGTCTTTATATGTCCAAATAAAACGCGTATAACAACTTTCTCTGTCGTGTTTCACTTTTTGGTCCGTTTTTAAACGTGTTGAGCGATCGGAAGGATCTAGTGCATGGCTGCGTGCATCACATTGCGTACCTGTCGTACCAGGCGCCGCAGGCGCTGCAGTCGTCCATTTCTCCTTCGGTGACTTGGCCTGGCTTGGATTGTGCTTCAACTGGATCTTTAGCGCGCTACAATTCACGCAAGCCAACGTCTGGTAACAATGGGGTATCTAAGGGCGGCCTCCGGCATTGCACGCATCGGGATAGGAACCAATACATGGGAAAATGGCGACCTTGGGGGACCTGGCAAAAACAAAGAAACGTGGCGCGGAGCCTTCACCACGTCACGAGAGCATCGTGTCAGCCGTCCGCGGCTGCTTTCTCCGACTGTGTTTCGTATTTGAACGCACAGCTGTAACGCACCGCAGAACGGAAATATTTTGCACGGTGACTCCTGGTGGACAGCTTGACAGACGAGGCAGGATTTCGAGCGATGTTCAATGTTCAGCACTTACCTCGGAGTCGATAGCCAAGAAGAAAAGCATGGCGAAGAACGCGACGGACCAGAAGTTCGGATAGTGAATCATGCTCAGCGCTTGCGGGTAGGCCACAAACGCCAGGCTGAAACCTGTCCAGTAATATTGAAGCGAACGCACGAAGGCATCGTTGCGAATAAATTACCGTCCGAGACGACTTCGCTGACGGGAACGCCCAGTTCTTGAGCCATATTGCCCAGCACAGAGAACACGACGATCCCCCCGAAGATGCTCAGGAATGTGTCTGCTGCTGCGATGATGAATACGTCCCTGCAATCGATTCAAAAGACTGGCTGCTGTACAGGCCGACAATTTATCGCTCTCTATCATGCCTGGTTCCCATTTGACGGCGTCCGTCGTGTATTCCAATTTAGCGCTTGTCAACACAAAACGTTTCCGTTTTGAGGGACCATTTCCTACACTCTTAAAAATGAACTTCACCGCATAGCACGAGTCCTAGCCAACCATCATCTGGAATGATATCGTTATCTGCTCTGATTTGTTGAAAATGGGGGGCGTACGCCTTTTTTGTGAGACTTATGCTGTTCATAATTGTCACAAGGCGTACGCCACCCGTTTTCAACAAATCAGGGCAGATAACGATACCATTTGAGGTGACGGTTGGCTAGGAGCGTGCTTATATATGCGGTGAAGTTCATTTTTAGGAGCGTACCGTTTTACGGGTTCGATTTTTTTTCCTGGAGATGGCAAAGGTGTCCCACAAAAGCAGCCGTTATTGTCGTTGTGCAAATCGTCTAATCCGCGACGTCATAACTAAAAAGTTCGTTAGTTAAAATTAATGAGGATAATGCCTCAGGACGTTAGTGCGGCCACAAGGTGGTGCACTTGACCGTGAATAATCGAGCAATTTTTGTCAAAAATGAAAAAAAAAAAGCATTTCTACAGAGCACTTCTATCCATAGTTAGCGCGGATATATACTGTAGTGGCGCTAGTCGGTTGGGTTGCGGACACTGAAGACGATGCGCGAGAGCTCGGCCTGGATCATTCTTCTGGCTGATTCGTCTGGAGACACAGGCTCCAACATGTATTGTCTTGTCCCTAGTTACTCGTATTAAATCGTTGTTATTCCCACGCATACCGACTATCTCATATACCATATCCCTTTTTAGAAAGGTCATCCCGTTAGCACTTGTGGACCAGGTGCTCACCTGCGTAGTTCGTTTCGAAATTCGTTGAAGCCACCGAAGCAGATGATCATGCCTTCGGAGATGCTCAGCGAATAGAAGATCTGTTCAGCCGCGTTACGCCACACCTGAAAGGCCATGAACCTATGAGGCACTGTATAGTGCTGTTTTACTGAACGTCACCAAGTATAGAGGCGCCAACAAACGCCACGACTTGGACTCTTTACGATCTATTCAGTACTGACTTGCCCCTGCTCCAGCAGGCTACACCCAAACCTGACACATCACTCACGAGGACACTTGGAGGTACCTCGAGTACCGTACTCTAAATACTGTATTTTTAATACTTTTGTTGGTATCTTAGTATCCTCTACCGAGTACGATTCGTGAAAAGTATTTGTAGTGTAATTAAAATACCTTTTCAGTATTTAGTACTTAGTACACTAATTTCTTTCCTTTTTGTCGAGCATTCTGGTCAAGGTCATGCCACACCATAGCACCTACTCTGTCATGTATGCGTTACTTTCGCTGCAAGGAGTAGTCTACGAGGAACACAAAGCGGAATAAAAAGGCACACAGTATACGGCACATTGCCGAGAGGACTTACATGGAAGTCTAGCACCTTACTCCATTCCGGCACGAAATAGAAGTGGAGTCCAGTCATTGCTCCGGGGAGAGTAATTCCTCTTACGAACATTACTCCCAGAATGATAAAAGGCGCCACAGCAGTTACGTAGACCACCTAGCAGGATAGGGAAAATATCATTAGACAGAGGAGATAAGATATATATATATATATATATATATATAGCTTCCTCATAGTTTAATTAACAGACGTGCCAGGGTGCACGGGCTGGTTGCTACATCCTGCAGGGGTATGCACCTATCAAGTTATATTTCTAAACTAAAGAATAGTAAGAGAGTTACTCTGTTGCAAATCAACCTATTTCACTGTGTTCAACCTCGTCTTGGTTTAGCTTGAACTGCGTTGGTTGTTGGCGCGTTTTTTTTTTTTTTCATTAAGCTATTGTAGCGATATTTATTGTCGTTAAACTTCTAGTAAATATGGCTTCTAAACTTGATTTAGCAGCGTCACCGGTGCTTCAGAAGCTCAAGTAAATACAGAATAGGATGTTGACAAGAAACAAATTGAGTTGAACAAGTTGAGTTGAGTTGAGTTTCAACAACAAGTTGGACGTTTTACTCCACACACCCGAAAGTTCCGGCGTTTGCCGTTCCTATGATATTCCTTTTTACGGAGAAATCACGAACTTTACATCGGGTAAACCCGTATAGTTGGCGCTGTCTGACGAAACGACTGTTCGGGTGAATGTGCTTACCTTTCCTGACGTGTGGATTCCTTTGTAAACGCACAGATAGACACAAGCCCATGCGACGACCAACGCCACCACCAGTTGCCATTGAAGAGAGCCCAATTGTTCTATACTCGGGCTCAGACCCAGAACGTGTTTACTAGGAAAGGAAAAAGGCTTCGTCAAAGCACACATTTTCGGTGCGCGGACAAAAGCTCGCCGGAGGCGGACAAATGTTCACCGCTTTCTGCAACTGCTTTATTTATTACATTTATGGACACTAATAAAAATCATTGGGACAGCTCAATCAAAGTCTCACTCTGGGAGTTGGCTGAGGAGAAAAAAAGGACTTTTAGCACCTGTCGAGACTGACCAAGGTTAGGTCAGGTGAGCTTTTTACGTATTTCATATACGTCGTGGAGTAGGTTTAGTTCATAAAGAATATGCACCCATCTCGGTCAGGAGAGCCTTCTGCGTATTTATGACCATGAAAATAAATGTTCGATTTTAAACAAGCGGGCGGTGCAGTGAGCTTTTTTCCGGGACCCCACATTTTCTAATCACCCCCCCCTCCCTCAACTGTTACATGAAAAAGTGTGAATTTCAAGTGTTGTATTGGAAACATTTTCATTTTGCTTACAGTGGTGCCTTGCAGTCTCTTCTTCTTTTAAATTATTGACGTTATTATTCGAGAAGCCTAATTATAGGGCAAAAAGGACCACGTGGCCAGCCTAGCGGGCATGGCCAGCGCCTACTGCCGTGACGTCGTAACAAGATGACCCTCTCATTGGCTTTTGAAAGCACGTGACCTCGCCTGCTGCCGCCTCACTGGCTCAGCGCCGGATGTGTTTGTGATTTTCTGCGCGTTTCTTTACCCCGTTTGTTGTAAGACTTAGAATGCAGGCCTACACCGATGCATATGCTCGTACATTTATCTGGCGTAATTTCGTCACGACCTCTATAACAATTCCGTGTCTTGTTCTACTGGTCACTTACTAGAAAAACTGTTCCGGTGCAGACTGTGTGGCATTTGTGCACTCGCTGTTCATGAGGTCGAGAGCTTCCCGCGGTACGGTGACAGATTTCTCTTTGTCGGAGACGAGCACGGTGTCGTTACCTTGAATGTTCTTATGTTCGTAGTCTCTTATCAGCATCTCTACAACTCTTGTGCAAGGGAACTGCGGAGGAACAGCGACAGAACGGTGTACGCCAAAGGGGAATATTTATTGGCTATTAAGTGAACAAGAAATATTTGCGTGACAACGCGTGCGTCAGATAAGATGGGTACGTATATGATAAGACGTACGATATACGTATTACCATAAAATCGGCGAGACAGACCGTGATTGGTACAACTGCACTGGGGGGTCTGATACGGCTGCCTCACTGATTGATAATATAACATCAAATCGTGACGCTAAAAGGTGCTCACGGCCCTGATATGATTATATTGATAAGATATCATAGACATTCGCATGTTACTTGAAGATGTGGGCTAGCCGAAAGCAACTGTAGTCGTCCTGCCCAGCCGTGCCGAAATCTATCGGGATTTAGCGAACGGACAGATTGTGTTGATTGATTGATCTATCGGTGTAGCTTCTGACTGCAAATAAACCGTGAAAAGCTAAAAATCCTGTGATTACACTCTTAAAAATGAACTTCACCATATAGCACGCTCCTAGCCAACCATCATCCCGAATGACAACGTTCTCGCCCCTGATTTGCTGAAAACGGGAGGAGGAGCCTATTTTGTGCCGTGCATAATGGGCACAAAATAGGCTCCTCCTCCCGTTTTCAGCAAATCAGGGGCGAGAACGTTGTCATTCGGGATGATGGTTGGCTAGGAGCGCTCTATGTGGTGAAGTTCATTTTTAAGAGTGTAGGGCAGAAGTGACAGACGCCGTTGCACACAAACCCGTTGCTAACAACAGAAGCTGGACTCCACAGATTTATTTAGCACACGGAGTCGCTGCAGGGTCCTGCAGAAACAACAGGTTACTGACCATGCCGGGCCGCTGAACGAAGCAGTTCTCGTCCGCCCACTTTTCGTAGTCACAGACGGACCAGGGAAGGGTATGCCAGCAGGAATAGTAGAGGTACAGCAGCGCGTACGCCAAGATGATGTTATAGTACATGGAAATACACGTGCAGCCGTACACCATAGCCCAGCCAAGGCCTGGAAGCGCAACAACGCGTTACTCAGGCGCCACACTTGAGAACTTCAGCCACACAGATGCATATTACGATTAAAGCGTTTGCGATTGAGCATTATGCGATTAAAGCATTTGCGTTGTTATATCTTCCCTGACTCTTCTTTACGTTCTTTTTTTTCCATTTTTTCGCACTGTTGTTTACAGGATCTATTTGTTTACATACTTGCTGTTTTTTGCATTATGTCTCGATGACTTTAGTGTTCTATTTCCTTTTTTATATCTGACGTTTCTCTTGTTGTTTGCCGATCATATTATTTACTTTTTTTCAGTTTTTACAGTGTTATTGTCGCCCAACTCTTCCGTTATGTTGTACCCGTTTGGGTCTTTAACGTATTTTGAATAAATAAATAAATAAGGGCGGTTGACGAAAAGGCATCATCGGTTGGGGTTCGAACCCGCTTCCCCTGATTTGCGGTCAAGTATATAGGCTCTAACTGAGTACATGCTAGCTATTTTCCTATCACCGATATATGCACTGTCCCGACCACGCTGAGATGAACGTAATCGTGACATGATGCATATTGCAGCGAAAGCTGCATGAAGGCATTTTTGTCAAGGTCTCGGCGTGGTTTCTGGCATTTTATTCGGCGCGCCATTACTTTAGTTTGCGTCCTCGGCCGACTTCTATCAGGTACTGTGCTGGAACAGTTAGCATGGGTATATATAGCGACATGAAATTGATGTGTGTACCTCTAGCCATCGGGAATCCTCCAAAAGCTTCGACCTGGGCACTGCTGGAGAACTGTCCCAGAATGAGTTCCAGGTAGTACATGGGCCTCCCAACAAGTACCATCAGGGCAAAGTATGGTATCATGAAGGCACCTGTGCGAAAGGGCGGAACGCTGCTACTTCCATAGAGATGGTGTCACATACTAGTATGAACTGTTCCCGCGTTGAAGGGCTGCACACAGCGTATAGGGCTACGTTCACTAGCCATGCCAACGTCTCATGGGACAACTTCGTGCCGAGTCCGTTCGACTATACTTGGCCCGAAGCAGTGGGACGTTACTGACAAAAACTTTGAAAACCAACTGTTCCTTAGATAAGCACGTGATGTAATTGCTTTTGAACAGAACAGATGAAAAAAGCTTTTCAGGAGCTGCGTTTTTTCAGCTTTCGTTAACTATAAAGTAATAACAAAGTTACTTCTTTTCTGTACCTTTGGCTTTGACATTTACATATAGTAAAATGACTAAGTAAAGTAAATAAGCAGTAGAAAAAGCAACCATTTGTTGTCCAGTATCCGGTGCGCTTACCACCACCATTGTCGTAGACGACATAAGGGAATCTCCAGACATTTCCCAGACCCACGGACATCCCAATACATGACAGAATAAACTCTGCTCGATTGGCCCAGTGATCGCGATCAGCCTGCTGGGCCATCGCCATCTGCAAAAGTCGCAAGTAATATTATTCGTAATATCTTCCGATCGCTGGTTGTGCGACTGTAGCTGAACAGCGTCGGCTCTGGCGCACAAAACATCTGACTTCAGTATGCCGCTTAAAATCAGTGGTGGCCACTAACTACTTCTACAGTAGTTTAACTATAACTACTAACTACATCGCGATGGAGTAGTTTAACTAGTAGTTCAACTACTTTTCAGGGGAGGTAGTGAAAACTACTTCTTTAACTACTGCAATGTATTTTAACTACATCTATAACTACTTAACGTTGTCGATTCACACCATTCACATTCTATAGTGTTCTTGGACACCTAAATATGAATCACAAGGAGTGATGAAAGTGAAGATTTAGTACACATGCACGGCACAATTGATCTGCACCTCCGTTCTCATCAAACAAGTAGCTCAAGGTAAAAGTTGGAAGCACAATCGTGCCGTAAAACTTGCGGCAAAATCGGAAGTAGTTGGCTCTTGCAGTAACCTAACTACTGTAGTCAACTACTTGAAATAGTAGTTTAACTAGTAGTTGTCACTACATTTCTGCGAGTAGTTGATAACTACCTTTTAACTACAATCAGGTAGTTTAACTACATGTAGTTAACTAGTGGCCATCACTGCTTAAAATATCGATGACTGGTTGCCTTACACGTTACGGTTTCTGTAGAGGCTGTGATCTTCCCCTTGCCGAGGGGGCCAGACTACACTCTTAAAAATGAACTTCACCGCATAGCACGCTCCTAGCCAACCATTATCTCGAATGATATCGTTATCTGCCCTGATTTGTTGAAAACGGGGGGCGTACGCCATTTCTGTGACACTTATGCTGTTCATAATTGTCGCAGAAAAGGCGTACGCCCCCTGTTTTCAACAAATCGGGGCAGATAACGATATCATTCGAGATAATGGTTGGCTAGGAGCGTGCTATGCGGTGAAGTTCATTTTTAAGAGTGTACGACCGAGCGATCGACCGTCTATGCCCCGTGCAACCGCTCGGAAATAAACCTCTCCCCGTTTGTAAACAAATGACGTCATAGTGTTCGACAGCGCCACCAATTTGGTAGACTTGAACTACGCTCCAAGCTAGGGGGCGAACAAGGTCGCGCCCGAAAGCCACGGTCTTGAGAGGATTACGATGATTCCTGTAAGGGACGCGACCTTCGGTCCTACTTTCCTTTGAATAGGAGGCAGCGAACAAGTGCCCATTCGTGGAACCCAGCCCTCCCCTTCCGATTTCTTTCGGTTTCAGTCTACCAACGTCATTATGACGTTTCCCGGGTAGAGCTCTGTTCTTGAAATGTTTCGTAAAATGCGGAAATACCGGTATGGAACTCTATATTTCAAGGTTACGTATTTAATTAACGTTACGTAAGTACGTAATTAGTACGTTAAGTACATTACATTAAGTACATTAAGTACATTACATTAAGTACGTTACATTAAGTACATTAAGTACGTTACATTAAGTACATTAAGTACGTTACATTAAGTACATTAAGTACGTTACATAAAGTTACGTAATTAACGAATTGGACTTACATCGCGCGGTGTGTTCCTATGGTTCGAGAGAGAAGATTGCTACTCCGTTGGAATGGGTACCATCATGAGCGCGTGCCAGTCGAATGCTTCGTTGTTTGTTTACACGCGAAACTTAAAAAAGGCTCGAGAATTAGAAGAAGAAAAAAATCACATATACAAGGTGTATTTTTTATCCTTGAAGGATTTTTTTTTCTTAAACTGTGTGGTAAAAGCCGTTTAAGCCGTGCGTACAGCCAGCAGGCGATGTACGTGTCCAGGCGGATATCAGGTGGTGGTGGTGGTGATGGTGATGGTGAAAGAGTTCGCCGTTGTCGGCCTCACAGAGGTGGGCAACGTCGCGGCTAACGCTCTGGGGGAATGTGCGTCCTGGGTCGACTTCTAAGGCGACTGCGCCGACATAAATGTCTGAAAGCGTCTGAGGAAAACCCAGGAAAAAACCCAGACGGCACAGCCGCGGCACCGGAATACGAACCCGGGTACCTTCCAGTCTCGACGTGACATGGCCATATAGCACAGGACATCCTGTAGGAAAGTGCACGTAACTATTGCACGACAAATCAGGTAAATTCGTTGACTTTTTGATTAGATGTTTTTGGGAAAATGCGACAGAGCACCGAAGGCAGTCATTATTGGTATCCAACTTATTTTTTATACCCTTTATTTCGTGACGTTACGTATCTGATACATGCCGTTTCCACCCCTATGTCTCCATATGTAAGTGACAGGGCCTAATTTCGCCAACTCTAGCGTATTCCAGGGAAGGGTAACGGTATAACGGAAACAGAAACGGATACCACGGTCCTCCATTACCGGAAACAGAAGCAGAAACGAAAATAATCATACGGTATTGAATTCGGGTAATGGCTATATTCCTGTTGTGCGATGGCATTTGACCAGTGTTGTACGTATCGCCGTTACAAGTAACGCCGTTACACTAATCGATACTTTTTCGGTATCGGAGTGCGTATCGGCAATACTTTTTAAAATCAGTATCGGAAAAGTATTTCCGTTACGCATTTATGGTAACGCATCGTTACCGATACCGATACTTTTTAGTGCCCCACCCTTTCTTCACCGACCATATTTCTTACTCTTATTTATTGTCAATGGTCCGTCTAGCCCTCGACAACAAGCTTGTGGACACGCCTACGTGCTCCGTAACCGGAATTATGAAATTATACCAAACACGTGTTCACCGTTTTTCGTTGAAACTGAAGGAAATAACCACGCTGTGTTCAACAAAAGAGTTGAGGTCAACGAACAGAGGTCAAGTTCTTTAACAGTGCGCTCTAAATTCCACTGCTAAGCTGCCGTGTCGCACTGGGTCACACTCACATATACTGTGGCATTGTAAACTTCAGATATGATTCCTGGGTCATTTGACTTCATGGTATGTGTGGGCCTGACACTAACGTTATTGTCACACTGGCCTCTGTCAGCTGCCTGAGACACCACAGCTTGCAAGGATGACAGAAGACGATTTCAAGAACCAGCTATTGCTAAAAGTCAAGCATAACGTTTCCGAGCTACATATGAAATATGCTGTCTTTTCACTGCAGAACTGTTCACGTAAGCGACATTTCCATGTTGCACCATCTCCGTATTTCAAACAAAAGTATCGCCCAAAGTATCGCGTTACTTTTTTTAGTAACGGTAGCGGTACTTCGTTACTGTACAAAAGAAGTATCGATATCGGTATTTCGATACTTTTTACTCAAGTAACGAGTATCGGTATCGCGATACCATATTTCGGTAACGGGTACAACACTGCATTTGACTGACTTTTCATTTTATTTTGGTATTTTGATGACTCCATTCCCTGTAATACTATAAACACTACACGAGAACATAGGAACAAAGCGCAGTATTGGATCTCGAGGGTGCATCCCTCGCTTACCTACTAGTCCCACTTCCTCATTACTCCATGACATCAACACATGACACTTACGCACAATATAGACTCCACCCACTCTACTCCACCATAACACGAGGATGACAGCCTACGATTTACTTTTTTTTCATTTCACCGTGGCCACTACAGTATTGTTCACTACTGAGAGCGTCCTCCTATAAATGCGACATTGGATGAAGGTTGCGCCCATCTTGGGTTGCTGGACTCAGAGTGTCTGAAGACAGAAGACTGACTGAAGGCATGTTCCTACATTTCTTTAAAAAAATCCTTTGCAGGACGTGCGTATCCCAACGACATAAAATTATTTATGTAGTGTGTACGCGTGACACCGAAGCAGCACTTGGGTAAAACAGCGAGCTGACCGAGCCGGACGGGCTGTCCTCCCGCAGCTCTGTAATAGCCGTTCAATTACCGGAAACGGATTGGAAACGGAAACGGAAATTGGAAAGCCGGTATCAGAAACGGATAAACGGAAATGAAAATATGGCAGTAACGAAAATGGAAACGGTAACGAAAATACGTCCGTTATAACGGACGTATTTTCGTTACCGTTTCGTTACCGTTTCGGAACCGTTTCGTTACCGTTTCGTTACCGTTTCGGAACCGTTATAACGGACGTGAACAGATGTGACCTACACAACAGACGTGGAGTCTCCACGACACAGCACGAGGACGCAAGCGTACGATTTTTTTTTGTTTTCATTTTCTTATTTCACCGTGGCCACGGCAGTATTGTTTGCTACTGAGAGCGCCATGCAGTCCCTGAACGCGATATTGGATGGATGTCTGGTCACGGCCATCTTGAGTTTCTGGGGCTTGAGCACAACACACTATATGCGGGGTGAAGACATGCGTCGACTGAATTTTTTTAGAAACACGCAAGATGTCCCACTGTTGCGAAATTACTTGTGTAATGTAACGGAAAAGAAAATATAGCTAGAGTTTTAGCGTACCGTACGCTATCGCCTTTGCGTACGCAAGGGATAGCGTTGGTGGCTCTGCGCACGCACAAGACACAAGCAAAGCTTTACGCGTTGCGCAGACCCACCACGTACTCAAAGGAGTGAGCGTATACGTTGTACTCAAAATCACTATCATTGCAGTGACGAAAATGGAAACTGTAACGAAAATACGTCCCTTCCCCGGTTTTATTGTATACAGTGAACTCTCGTTATTATGACCATGGTCGTTCCTGAAAAATTTTGGTCATAATGCGGAAATGTCATATTAACGGGTAGGGATTTGCAGAGGTTCCACTGCATTGTTTCCCAGGAGTATGGTCGTAAAGCGCGTATGTCAGATTATCGGGGGTCATATTAACGAGGGTTCACTTAATGGACAAAAATCCACCTTGTATGTGTACATGTCTGAGATACATCGCCATTTATTTTTCAATCGGATCAATCAATCTGAGGTATCGGGAGGCAAAAAGTATTTCGAAGAATGTGAATGTACTCCACAAACATGAGTTTACCCAATAGTGAGTAGGGATGATTGTGACATTATTCTCTCTCCTGATCCGACGAGATTGCGTTTATGACGTACATTACATCAAAGAAGGGCTCCGCCTCACATGAGGACTGATAACGGTAGCGCTCCCAGAGCGGCACAATGTACTGAAAGTCGAGTGCAATTGGGGTGGACGGGTAGGTGGAAGGCCTTGAACATACTCGGGAAACCAAAGAACATTGATAAGACACGTACCGTCCACCCCTATTGCACTCGATTTGGGTCCGTTCAGTGACCAGCCTTGAACGCATAGCATAGCTAAATATGGCGCTTTTCCGTGGAATGTTAGCAACCACTCTTACGCACGAGTGAGTACATTAATGACACCATGTGTCTCGTGGAGCAGGCATAAGATTGTCTATATTGGCTTTCCCAGCCTTTTGTCGCCAGAAGTTGTCGTTATCCGAACCCTTATCTAAGGATTAACACACCTGACATATTTAGCTTTTAATCTGCGACGTGTGACCTAGTGGATCCTCTTCTTGATGGATCTTCAAGACCATTTATAAATACTTTACAATTGTGCGTTTCAAGGCTTTCAGAAGAAACAACGACTCAGACTGATATTGAAATCATCTCAATATTCAATTCAAATCAACAGATCAACAAATTCCGAATCAACAATATTGTGAGATAATTTTTAAATATATCAACGCATTCTGCCAAACAAGCGACGCTACATCGTGGCATCACCAGAGTGCATCATCACAAGATGCTCAATGTATGGCTCGTAGCGCGCACACGGCGACGAGTTACAATAATGCTCCAAGAACTGTATCAATCAATCAATCAATCGTACGCGTACTGCCGATTCAGTGACTCGCGTCTTTTCAATATTGGTCGAGCCTCAGGTCCTCGAAATCGTACTTCGTCTTCATTTTGGTCTAGCGGCGTGACAGGTTCCAGCATAGCAACCGCAACACTACGTGGTATTCTCGCTTGATCGGGCTCCGCTGCAGTGGGCGGTTCAGCATATTGAGGAAGGACGTACACGGATGATTGTCTTCTACCCCCTGTTGGCATGTCGTACTCCAACAGGATAGCTGAAGATCTTCGTCGGCCGCTCATTCTTCTGGTGTTCTGTTTGAAAAGTGTCAGTTTCGTTAAGATTGATATGTAATTGATGCGGCACGAACAGTTCACGAAATAATTTGCTTCTAACATAAAACCAGCTGATAAGGTGGATGCAGACCTTGATCAGAAGATCGTTTGAAGAGATTCGGGACGCGTCACTGCTTCCAAGGAACAAGCAACCACACCAACAAATATTTCAGTTTGTGCTGCTCTAACGCCAATTTCTTTTTCGCCTCAAGGTAATCAGGAACTCGAGATGGCCTTCTCCATATGCCGTTACGACCTCCACCGTCATCGGATTGCATGAACGAGTCATTTCTAAGAAGCGCATCAATGGCTCCCATCTTTTGTGTTTGCCACGCTTCTGAACACAGAAACATGCACAGTATTGCTCTCCGCTAGGTTAGGTTAGGTTGGGTTGGGTTGGGTTAGCTTGGGTTGGGGTAGGTTAGGGCTCGCACGTCCTGCCGTGAAGAACTTCCGCCCCCCCCCCCCCCGCGCTGTTGATTTTCGCGCGCACTTTTAAAAATATATAAAAAATGCACATGGTGTGCACTGCTTGAACTGCTGCACCGAGTGCGGCCAAAATGACGAGGCCCACTACAACACACCTGACCTAACCTAACATGCAAGTGATGTATGTCTGTTACTACAATTATTTCGTCATTGTTCGAGAGTGTCGTTTCTGGGTGACTGGCCGAAAAAAAAGATGATAGGGTGATTAATTCATGTTTCGGCCACCAGAGCGTTCAGTTCAGTCATGCACAGTTTTTCGCGAACGCTGACGCGCAGGGACATCCAGTACCACGCCACTGGAACAATGTCTCCACTCATCGAAGCCAGTACGGTATGCGCGACATTTTTACAGCATCGACATCTTCGTGACATCGCAATAGTTACAGGCTATAGGGTATAGAATTAGTTACTATTTGCTTCGGGGTTACACAACTCCTACAAAGTTATTAGAGTGTATATATACCAGTGATGGCCACTAACTACTTCTACAGTAGTTTAACTATAACTACTAACTACTTTGCAATTGAGTAGTTTAACTAATAGTTCAACTACTTTTCAGGGGAGATAGTTAAAACTACTTCTTTAACTACTGCAATGTAGTTTAACTACATCTATAACTACTTAACGTTGTCCATCAACACCAATCCCATTCTCTAGCGTTCTTAGACACCTAAATATGAATCACAAGCAGTGATAACAGTGAAGATTTAGTACACATGCACGGCACAATTGCTCTGCACCTCCGTTCTCATCAAACAAGTAGCTCGAGGTAAAAATCGGAAGCACAATCGGGCCGTAAAGCTTGCGGCAAAATCGGAAGTAGTTAGCGCCTGCAGTAACCTAACTACTGTAGTTAACTACTCGAAATAGTAGTTTAACTAGTAGTTGCGGACCACATTTCTCCAAGTAGTTGATAACTACTTTTTAACTACAATCAGGTAGTTTAACTAGTAGTTTAACTACATGTAGTTAACTACTGGCCATCACTGATATATACGGTACCATACCAGAGCCTGCGGAAGCATGGATGCAGGGCGAGCGTCTGCTTTGGACAGGCTGGCCAGCTTTAGGTGTCTGTACATGCGCAGCTTCTGCAGGTCTTCTGGGGTACGTCCCAGAAGCTTGGACATCTCTTCCAGTTCTGATGCACTTAGTTGAGGTGGTGCTTCGGCTTGGCGCTTAGTGGCCCGTGGAAGGATCCTCCTCTTGCGCAGCATCTTGAGGTACCTGCTGTAGGTCTCGGGGTCTTCGGGTCCCCAGATGGAGGTAGGTTTCGTGGCGGCCTTGATGTCCTGGAAAGAGGAACGGGATATCCTCAGGCTATCCTCAGACTAACTCTATACTGAAGCGCGCGCCTACGACGTTTCTGCGCGAATGCTGGTATAGCTGAAGCCGCGTCTTTCCTTCTGCTCCTCCCTATCACGCTATACTTCCCTTTTCAGATATTTTCCTCCTGCGCGCTCTCACCATACATATCCTTTCTGCTATATGGACGGACTTGCATGCCTGCGAACGGCGGTTTAGGCTATAAAACTACCCCTTTAATAATTGGATCTACTCATTCCGCACGTGCTATTAACTGTCTCCAACAGCGATTAGCAATTACCGATATCAATGTGTCAGGCCCGCTTTAAATGCACAACACTGATGCGGATATCGTACTTTGAAACAACAGGTAACCCCGAACCAGATGCTTCGAGAGAAACGTGCTTGTACCTCTCTCGATTCTTTGGATTGATATGAATGATATGAATCACGGGATACGTATAGCTATTGGTCACTTTATATAGGTCTCGCCTCGCATTGGCATGCACGTAACATACACACCAGGGACGCCTGGAAAAGCGCAGTGAGGCACTTACAAACTTTTTGGTGTATAACGCAGAGTAGGCGAACATGGGAATCTGCAAGGCTCCTATTGTGACGATGGACCAGCCAATCAGTTTCGCCCAGGACGGGTAGATGTAGCTCTCTAGGATGATGGGCCCACTTTGCAGGAAGCTTCCGTAGAGAATGCTTAACTGGAAACCAAATAAGGACAATGTATCCAAGATCAGTCAGATAGTGGGGTGCTTCCAACTAACGATTTCTGGACAGGAATCTGAGAGAAAGAAAGGTTACTGTCCCTGCTGAACGCGGCTATATTGTCTCGCTGCTACTTCTGTAATTCATTTATTGATTAGGTTAATTCATGCTAGATTAGGTGCACTGGAATTGTCCTTCGCGCTGTGCGGCGCACCTAAGCAACTCGTTCCATGTCGTGAATAGACCTCTACCCGAGAAACGTCATCATGACGTTGGTGGACAGACTGAAACCGAAACAAGGGGAGAGCTGGGTTCCACGAATGGGTACTTGTTCGCTGCCTCCTACTGAAAGAAAAGTAGGACCGAAGGTCGCGTCCCTTACAGGGATCATCGTAATCCCCTCAAGACCGTGGCTTTCGGGCGCGACCTTGTTTGCCCCCTAGCTTCAAGCGTATAGTTAAAGTCTACCAAATTGATGGCGCTGTCGAACACTATGACGTCA
The DNA here is from genome assembly GCF_037126465.1 of Ornithodoros turicata. Taxonomy (NCBI): domain Eukaryota; kingdom Metazoa; phylum Arthropoda; class Arachnida; order Ixodida; family Argasidae; genus Ornithodoros; species Ornithodoros turicata. The sequence continues at coordinate 2,735,505 of NC_088206.1, forward strand.
TTTGTTTACAAACAGGGAGAGGTCTGTAACCTAGGTTCAGTGTTCTAGAGCGTTAACTACTGGGTCACCCGACTGCTTAAAAAATACTTCCACGGATAAGCGCTTGCGACTACCGCTGGTAACGCTTACTGGTCTAATATCCATTAGCTGCACCAATTCTACGCTGAAGTTTAGGAACTTGCTACAGAATACAAAGCAAAAATACCAAACAGATCTTGTCAACTCGATTGCTCTCGTGTGGGTTGATTGATATTTACCCCGATCACAGTGGGTGTGAGGAGTCTGAGGCAAATGTCTTCTGCGAAGTTCACGTCTGCTCCCATCATAAACGCCCAGTCCAAGCGGAAACGGTTCATACCTGCGTCACAAATCTAGTCAGGTTTAGAGTGCATAATTTTGTGCACACTCTGAAAATGAATCCAGTGAGTGTGCGAGGACCTGAGAGCAATCTTGAGCTTATGTACCCCCATTAACCCCCATTATAACCCCCATTATATGTACCAGCCACAGTCATGCATTAACATGTACATAGTATCTTGAGCATCTCTCATCGTAATGAATTCTAAATAGTGTACTAGTGTTCACATCCAATAATTTCCTAGAGAAACTTGGACCTAACGGACTACAAAATGTTTACCGTAACATGCAAGAGCGTTAACAGATGAAATAGCAGGCACGAGGCGAGCTGGTGCACGAGGTCCACGACGACGAGGCCTGAGCTCTTGCGTATCAACAAGGACGTAACACAGCGAGAGCTCTCCTTTCATTTTGTGTCCGCTAGAGAGTTTGTTTCCAGGTAGGATGAAACAGAAGGCACATTGGAAACGAAAGGATTTAAAAGTGACCGCGTACCGTAGACCATGACGATACAAGAGACTTCGATGAAAGCCATGACCGGTACCAGTACGCCATAGATGTAGATGTCCAGGATGTAGGGAATGTAGAAACCGTTCTAGAAGGACGACACAAGATTAAGGCTGGCTTATACTTACTGGAACAGAACGCTATTTGATAGTTAGACTCGTATCATGCAGTATTATCATTCTCAAAACAGGTCTCCTATTTGCCGCGTCCCGAATGTACTACACAGGGTGCGTCGGGACAGCTGTTTTACAGCTCTTCAGCTAGCCATAGGTTTCCCAGGTAAGGTCTGCCGACAAGCCAGTGGCGACGCAGCCGTCTTTTGCTCCAGTGGTGGCGTTTCAGTAACAAACAAAGAATATATATCTTCAAGAGAGAACTGATGTTCTGAGGCTGGAACAGCATAGATGCTCGCCTTGTATGTGATTGTCCCTCCTATGTTGTTCCAGCCTCAGAACATCAGTTCTCTCTTGTTCAACAATTGCCGCTTGCGTCGATCCCTGTCGTATGAATGTGTGTATGAGTGTGCAAAAATGTAAGAGTGAAAGGAGGATGAGTGAGAGAGAGTGACTGGTCTGTCCCTTCAGATGACGCACCCTGGAAGTCGCTGAGAAGGCGTGTTAGCTTAGCTCAATTGGTAGAGCCCTGGACCGATAATCCAGAAGATGAGGGTTCGGGTCCTACAGCTGGCTAAACTTTTCAGGCTATCTCCTATTTTTGTCTTACGTCTTTAGTGTTTCTGTGCCTCTACCTAACTGAACGAAATTTGGCAATGCGACATCTGAATACATTTCACAACCGAACACGACTCTAGTGTCAAATCATGTGGGACAGTTCCTTTAATGAGAATGAAATGCTCTGTAGTTCACCTGCATGGTCATTGGAAGGGAACAGAGGAATCCAATGATGCTTCCAACAAAGGCTGTGGGCGGTCTCTTGTTCCTCAGAAATGGAAACTCGTCGGAAACAGTGGTCAGCACAGACTCCAGCATGAGGTACTATGTAGAATGTGGAGCAAGAAGGTAATGAAATACTGCGATGCTTTCAGGTTTCATTTCCTTGTGCATGAGGAAACGCGGTAATACAACTACACACGACTACTCGCGGTGTCCTCATTGTCCGTCCTTCTTTCGTCATACCACGGTCCTTCGATACTTCGGGGTATAGAAGGACCGTGGTCATACTGAAGAGAATGAAACCTCGTCCTTGTTCACGTCAACTCGCTTGTTAGATTCTTCTTGCGGGTCATCACGACGAGGATCCCGGCTACACAAAATATCGTGCTGTTTGGCAAGTGGTTCGAAGCAGTGTCATCTGGGTTCAAGGCCTACTCGATGCCTCTTTATACCTCAATCTCTATGTGGTGACATGAAACCCCCAATGTCGCTTGTTCCAGCTGATCGCAGCAGGCGATTTGAAAACCCGTAGTTCTACGACTACGAATGTATACTGTTGAGGCTAAACGCGTCTTGCATTCCATGGCTACGATCGCTAAAAGCGTGCTTACGATTGGAGAGACAAGACCGATACGTCACGTCCAGTATCGAGTGAGTCTCCTTTAGTGTATGGACGGAATTGTTGAGATTAGTTGAGTGAGCGTCTGCTATAGCGCCACCGGCGTCGCCAAAGCTATGAGCCACAGGAGCAGACGACGACACTGTCCAAATTTTGTTAAGGGAGACTTCGCAAGGATTGGAAAAAAAATTAGATGAGCATAATACCGAACACGAACCACCTCCTCGATACCGAATACAACATTCGCATTCATTTTGCGCGAGTAATTAATTCGTAAATGATGACAATACCAAAACCGAAACCGAAATGCGTCCGGAGGAAGATTCCGTGACGTCACCCAGCATTGTCGTCTGCTTCCAAGCTTGCATTCTTTCCCCATTGCCGGATGCCGGATGATGTCAGCAGTGTGCACTGGCAGTGTGTTGCTTTCAGCGCCCCATAAAGGCGAAATGCTCGCTTCGTAATAATTCGTTGTGATTAAAATCTCCGCTATTTTGGACAGAGATATTTCGTACACATGTTCCCGACATCCCAAAGATTACGGATATACCACAACCTTTGTGGTGATTTTGTTGTGGAGCTTGAGGTGATTTAATGAGATGCATATGGTGTACTGAGTTGCATTTAATTAGGCTACAATTTTGCATTTTCCTAGATGCGAGCTCTGGTTTGTGATTTTGCGCTCGGCTTTAGCGTGCGATAGCGGTACCACGACGCGGCAGAAGACGGAAAGGTGGTAGCAAGCATGCCACATCTATATGGGTGTCATGGCAACCGGTGAGCTACTGTTACGTTCATAGCGACACCACACGACATTGATGTCGCTCGATAGAGTTTCTGGACTTCTTTACACAAACATGCTTTACGAATGCACATACGTTAGTATCCATGCCAACGAGAAAGAATGCCGTGAAAAATGAGATTGACCACAAGGGTGCGTAGTCGAGCTCTGCGATTGCTTCTGTGTAGGCCAAGAAAAACAGACTGACACCTGGAACAGAGAGAGACGTTGTCGAGGAGTGTCAGAGGGACTGCACTATAATACCGGTTCGCGTGGCCACTTCTTCCACGGGCATGTCCACCTTGTAGGCCAAATTTCCGAGCACAGAAAACACCACAGTTCCACTCATTAAACCGGTGAGGATGTCCATGACTGTCAGGGGAATAACTCCACTGGAATAAACATCGAATAATTGCGTGGTATCTATAATAATACTCTCATGTCACTAAGTAGAAAAACATTCTATAGTCAACAATAGATCTGCGGCATGCGTGCAGACGCCATGCAGTTTCCGACTCCTTGCATTTCTTTGCACTCGGTACGGAACATGATGGGCAACGGATGACAATACCGTAGCGTCGACCTTCGTCCCACATCGTGATTGCATACATGTCCACAAATGGAGTCTTTACTGTAGGAAGTGTTCTCACAAGGCAAATCGTGTGCCGAACTTGTTGAAGCTGCCCAGGTTGATGATCACTCCGGTCGAAATGCCGAGAGACACTATCATATTTTGCACGGCTCCGTACCATACCTGGGAGAAACGGGTAAGAAATGATTGTGAAGAAAGATCCCTGGTTTTCGGAAACCACGTACGTTGAGGTCAAGCAGTTTGCCCCAGTTCTTCGGCACAAATAAGTAGGTGATGCCTTGTGTCGCACCTGGCAGGGTGACCCCACGAAGCAGCAGGATGAAGAGGATACAATAAGGAGCTGTAGATGTTAGATAGTGGAGCTGCATTCGAAAAAAAAAAAGAAAAAAAGGGGGTGTCATGAATGTTAAAAGAGTACAGAGGGCCATCCAAAAGGTTTTCAGATTTAGACGTCTGACGAAATGTGTGTGTGTCAATTTACCGAATAGCACGAAAGGTTTTGGCGTGTGCAATTTGTTTCCCAGAAAAAAAAAAAGAAAATAACTCACATAAACATAGCTCCGCGCGTTCACCCTTAACTCGCCACTCCGGGTATAACGAGGAGGAGAAGCACGATCTCACGTCACTGATGACGTTACAGGATCCACGCGTTCTGGTTCGCTGGTCAGGGGGGTCAGCGCCCAGTTCCTTTGCCGCCGTAAACCAGTTTTCCCCAGGAGAATTGGGGATAGAAGGAGCGGCCGAATCATGACCGAGGCAAAGAGCGATGTTTTTTCAAAGCCCAAAACAGCTGAGTAGCAGACGACAGCTAAGTAGCAGACATTTCTCTGAACCAATCAGCGAGCGCGAACCCTGTAGCGTCAGCGCGAGGTCGCAGGCAGATCACATGCTGCTACTGCCCTCCACCGCCGTAGCTCTTTGCGGCGTACTTTAAATTCAATTTCTGCGATAATTATTACTCTGTGGTGTGAATTACTTGTCATGGTGCATCTTATTAGAAGAAAACAGCGTGTTAAAAATGACTTCTGTGCTACTTTAAAGGTTGTTGCAGACCAAAATCAAGTTGGGTTTTACACGAAAGCGTCGTCCCTCTAAGTGCGATGCCTTTTAACAAATACTCAAAACTCAACAAAAGCTTACCTTGCGGGTGAAGGCAACACCTTTTGCAAGAAAAACAAATGCTATCGTCCAGGTCATCGCTAAACCAATTGTAAGATCTGTTCGGAAGCGTCCCGCTGTATCAAGTCCTTCGCTTAGTCCAAGAACACGCAAGCTAGAATGAGAGCACAGTAACAGAACATCAGTCATTCTTTTTGCAGGGAATTACAAGAAAGAGAGAGTCGAACCGAAACGTTTATCGGTTCGGTTCGGGTTCACGGTTCGACGATCCGGTTCAGCTCTGGAAGGCAACTATAATGGTTCGAACCGATTTTTTTTTTTCAAACGGTTCGGTTCACGATCCGGTTCAGGGGCCACGGGAGCGAATGAAGCAGAGCAGGCAGGTTAAAGCACACTTCCGTTTGTGTGGTACAGTGCTTGAAATAGGCAGGAAGACGGCAAAGGTCGTTCAAGATTTTGAACGATTTTGTGCGATATGGAAAGACTAGATTAGTTGTGGTTACGACAGGAGCATCACCATGAATTACCGGTTTGGGTTCGTGTCGCGATGGTTAACTAACCCACCGGGTTGTTCGCAGAATCTCGGCAGGTAACAGTCAACCAAGCCTGCTACCTTGGCCTAAGTCATTTAAGTCATTGAAATTATTGATTACCAGCCAGAAGACGCTAATACAAGTTAAACATCAAAGGACGCTTCATGGTAGTTGAATTGGAATGGTGCGATTCTGAGCCCGCGTCTTTGCGTAAAATACGCGTTATCGTGTCATCACCAGTGATGGCCACTAACTACTTCTACAGTAGTTAACTATAACTACTTCGCGATGGAGTAGTTTAACTAGTACTTCAACTACTTTTCAGGGGAGGTAGTTAAAACAACTACTTTAACTACTGCAATGTATCTTAACTACATCTATAACTACTTAACGTTGTCCGTCAACACCAATCCCATACTATCGTGTTCTTGGACACCTAAATATGAATCAGAAGCAGTAATAAAAGTGAAGATTTAGTACACATGCGCGGCACTATTGCTCTGCACCTCCGTTCTCGTCAAACAAGCAGCTCAAGGTAAAAGTCGGAAGCACAATCATGCCGTAAAGCTTGCGGCAAAACCGGAAGTAGTTGGCGCCTGCAGTAACCTAACTACTGTAGTTAACTACTCGAAATAGTAGTTTAACTAGTAGTTACTACTACTACTACTACTTTTTAACTACAATTGTAGTAGTTAACTACTGGCCATCACTGGTCATCACGACCCATTTTCAACCCATTAGCGATTCTTAAATACCATGTCAGCATGGTTGTTTGTACCTCTTTTATTTCAAATGCGCAAGGAAAACCAGCTTCGTATGTTCTTTTCATTCGGACCAGCATGAGGGTGGCTGGTCGTTTACTTTGAAAGTTCACACACGCATGTTGGGAGTTTATCCTGCAGCGTCGCACACACGGACGCACGCTGTATAGTTGAGCTCAGATAGTTTGCCTTCGAGATACACTGCATAAAAAAGAACAGAAGAAGAAAAAGCAAACAACCGAAAAAGACAAAGTCAAGACCGAAAGTCACACCGCCGCCGACATATTCATTGGTTGGTCCAGCGACCATTTCTGTAGTTAGGGTGGACACCCTGTATAGCTGAAGCTGATTAGTATATTATTGTAATATGCGACTTCATCAATGCTACACAAAACTGTCGTTGATCCCTAATTCTTACATGTATATATATTCATGCGTATGTGTTACATTAGTACGGTTGTCAGTTACCATCTTTGTTCTTGTTATTTCGCGACTCCACAAAATCCAGAACATTTCTGCAAGGCACAACTTTTTCGGCAATCTAGAGGAAGGCTACGAAGCTAATAAAAAAGAAATAAAAAGGAAAAAATTAGTTTTCATGTTCATGCACGACATGCAAATTTCCGCCTTTAGTTCCGTATGAACCGTTATTTGAACTGGGTACCGGAATTTTTTAAACGGTTCAGTTCCGGTTCAGTTCCAGCTCAGCTCCAAGATGGCGCCGACTGTTCCGGTTCGGCTAAAAAATAACGGTTAATAACGGTTTTCGGTTCGGGTTCGGTGACTCTCTGAAAAAGGCAACGAAAATTCAAAACACCGCGCGATTGTCTCACAAGATGGCAACAGTGATACTCGCTATACGAGGAGTGGCCGACAGGTGGCAGTACAGTGGCGCGCTGACAGCAGACGGAGCAGCAGAAATGTTAAGCTTAAAGGGGAGGCGTGACTGCCATTGTTCTAACCTTGTCACAGAGACCGCGTGGTAGTGACCAAACCACGGTTATAGTGAACCACGGTTTGTTGTTGTCACACGGCAGTTAGCGACATGTTAGCAGTGACCACGTGATTGCGGCACAAGCGCCAGATATTTTCTGATTACACTACATATAATGAATAGAAAAGGGCATAATAGGAATAAAAAAGCTTAACAGTAATTAAATACACGGTACGCGCATGATTATCTACGGGAAGTGTCACACGACAGCGCTAAGCACGGTTAAGGCAACCACGCATATCCTCGGTTACCTCGCGAAACCGAGTTAGCAAGGCTCGGTGCCCATAACCGCGGTCAGCGGCGTAACCTTCGTATGGTCGGCTGTGTGACTGCGGCAAACCGTGATTACGTGTAACCGCGGTTAGCGCTGCCCGTGTGCTACTACGCTCCCGCCGCTAGAATAATAGGTGTTGTAGCTCACTACCTACAATGGGTACCTACCTAGCATGACCTAGCATGACCTAGCAACCTACAGCACGTTTGAGCGACGTTTTTATTCAACGATTTAGGATTCCATTTGACTCGTATTGAGGTGTTTACAACAACTTTCGGAACTTATTGCATAACTTACAAGAAGAATTCTTCAGCCGCTGTGTGACGGCCAGGGGTGCAACGTGAAGAATAGTTTTCGTACACATCTTTTGGGACAGTAACAATCCCGTCCCCGTCGTCGATGGTGTAGCCGTTGGTGATATTTTTGCCCGCGAACATTTGGCTCAATTTCCAGTTTATGTTCTTGCACAATAGCTGTGAAAGTACAGGCATATTGTGAAATAAATGTGTTCCACGGATACCTATGAGGTATATATATATGCAGATATCAATGTGTGTGTGCACGCCAGGGCTATCTACAGAGGGTTATCTTTGTGGATATACCCCAGCAGCACAATGTACTGAAAAGTCGGGTGCAATAGGGGCGGCCGGTATGTGTCTTATCAATGTTCTTTAGTTTCACAAGTCCGTTCAAGGCCTTCCACCTACCCGTCCACCCCTATTGCACTCGACTTTCAGTACATTGTGCTGCTTGGGTAAGTACCGATGCAGATACGTGCGGTCATCTACGATACACATGTATAGTTATCTGTGTGCGCAGCTCTGTGTAATGATGTACTGTTTGTGACACGGTTGCCCGTGGCCGAGCAATCCCCTACCGGCCATGTCGCGCACGAAGGAACCGTACCAATACAGCCTTCGAGGTAAGGCCACGCAGCGCCACCTGTCGAGAGAGAGTACCATAGCACACTCAGCGTCGTCTGCTAGGGAGAGCAGTTGAGCGCGGCCTCCCCTCGAGGAGGGTATTGGTATAGTTCCTTCGTGCGCGACGTCGCCGATAGGGGATTGCTCGGCCACGGGCTGGGAGATTTTAGACAACCGTGTCCCAAACTGTACATTTCTGAGGCTATCTCTATGGATGCGTACAACTAATTTACAAGGACGACATCATCATCATCAAGGACGACAAGGACATCTGAGGTCTACTGAAGAAATGAAATATGTTACCGTTCCCCTCTTTCGAACATAACAATCATCATCAGCTCCCCATTCCTGATCGCAGGATGACCAGGGCAGGTCATTGGACATGGATTCGTAAATGTAGATGATCAAGTAGGCGAGGAAGACGTTGTAGTAGAGAGACACTATGATGGCGGCGTAGCACATGCACACGCCGATTCCTGATAGGAAAGAAAACACAGAACTCGTAACAGTACCTCGTGTGTCGGTTCCGAACCAAGAAATATTCTTATCATATAACATGCGCGTAATATTGTGTGCGTTCTGTTGTAGTCAAGGTAATGGTTCCTACAAGCGCATGCCAATAAGGTACGTAGCGGGCACATGACATGAAATCGACGTAAGGGTGCGTCATTATGCAGCCCAAGTGCAATGGCACGGTAGGAAGGCGAGAGGCATCAGCTGGCAACCATGATAAATATAAAATATTTAAGTAGGGGCTGGCAACCTTTCCTACTTTCGGCGTCGTATCCTGGAAGTCACTGGGAAGGCTGAGATTGGCTGGGAAGGATTGTACAACTAAAAGGTTTCGTTAAAGGGACGGTGGCATCCGGAAACCCATCTATGAAACCGATACCACTATGTTATTCTGCACGGGCCGACAATCTAACCGGCTAATTTTTTCGTCCGAAAGGTGCTCAGATATTAAATAAACGAATTTTAAAAATGAGCGCTGCTTCCGCGCGTCCGCAGAAGCTCCGGCGGCATGACGTCACTCCCTAAGCGGAGGAGTGAGAGGGAGAGGCGCTCAGAGGAGGAAAGGCGCCGTCTAGACGCCCCATAGGAGGAGGAGGAGGAGTGTCGTTGGGAGGAACCCGAGAGGTCTGCCTGCCTGATTAGGCGGCATGTTTCTCGGGAAGAGAAAGGTGGTGGAGAGGAGGAGAGGAAAGGGTGAAGTGGAAGACCGAGCGGAATCCGCTCGGGGGGAGGATAGCTGCGTCCATGGGCCGACTACGAAACGCCTGCACGGCAGGGGCATTCCTTTTTCTCAAGGTCGCGCCTGCATTGGTTCTTATAGGGAGTGACGTTTTCTCGTTTTACCAGAGAAGGAATTCCGGCATACTCTCAACACCCGGCGTCTGCTCCTGTCGTGTATTCCGTTTCCGTCGAATACAGTCTAACTACGACGCTATTTCGCGCGGAATTTTCGATACCGTTGCCATTGGTCCAGGAGGAATGAAATAGTTTCGAGATCGACTGAAACGGATGCGACCGTCCCTATAAGCGGTATACCCTGTCATTGCTCCATCGCATTTCAAATCAGCTCCGCTTTGCATGGGTTGAAGCATATTTCTTTGATTCAAGTTTAGGTTTCGATTTCAGCTTCTCTCCTTCACTTCTCACGTGTTACCCATAAGACTGTGATTCGCACCTTTGCCGATAGGTACACACTTCCATATTCCGACAGCTCCCAGGCCAGAAAACTGTCCCAAAGCCACCTCGAGGAAATAGAAAGGTCTTCCGATGGCAATCATGGTAATTATGTACGCTATCACAAAGATGGCTGAAAAATATGGGAAGGTAAGAGCACAATAACTGCACAGTAGCGACAGTAACAGTGGTACGCTGTTGTGAAAGGTACAATGGTAGTCTCTCTTACAAGAACCGTTATTCCTCTTAAAGGGACGGTCTCGTACAACCGGGGTGATTCCAAAACTTAGCCGAAACTATCTTCACGAGTACTGTACACATACACCCGTCAAAGTTTCATTCAGAACAACCAAGTCGTTTTCCTGGAATTTGTCAAAACGTGCCGTAATAGGAGACGACAAAACCTGTGCTCCACTCTCATACAACGTCACACATGACGTCGGCCGGCGGGTACGTCGCCGTTGCCATGGCGATTGGAACTTGCAGAAGGAGCTTGGGTAGAGTCATCCCCTTTGCTCTCGAAATGGGGACACTCAGACATATATCTCCGCGAGCGAAGAATATAGTCCGTGCATTGACTGTGGGGTCTCCGATAATGTGGCGCATAATCGGATACGTAGAAGATAAGTCACGTGGTTTTATTTTTGCGACTATATAATGCGTTCTTTTTTTTTATGTACGTCGTCAGCGACAGTTCATTTCGAAACATGATCGAAAGTCGTCTGCTTACGCCGGTGCACTGGCGCGCACAAAAGCAGACGATTTCTGTATCGTATCACGGACTTTCCCGCAAGTCGACGTAACCGTTCTAATTGTTGCCAACACAGATTGCGGCATGCTCTGCAATCTTTATGAATTTAATTCGGTTATATAATAACAGTGACGTGCTTCGTCGGATAAATTTGCAGTATTCCAACAAAGGGCAATCGAATGGTACACTTTGAGACGGGCAGAGGGTAGGAGACCGTCCCTTTATAGGAGGTAAGAACTCCTATCTGCAGGTATTTAGTTACGGGTGTAATCGATGTAATATTGCTTTTCTACGCTTTGTAATTCTATTTACAATTTATTGTTCAATACCTCTCCTTCATAACTGGGCAGCGTTAATACAAAAACGCACTTTTTTTTTCGGATACGGGTGAGCAGACGCACCGCCATCCAGATACCTCTATCCATCCTTACGTCATTTGAAGAATTGTAAGATCCAATCAGACGCCAACGCGGAGGTACACCTAACGTTCGGCTCTACACTCATGAACTTCACCCCATAGCACGCTCCTAGCCAACCATCCTCCCGAATGACAGCGTTCTCGCCCCTGATTTGTTGATGACGGGAGGTGGAGCCTGTTATGCAGCCATTATGTACGGCATAACGAATACGAAATAGGTTCCGTTTCCCGCTTTCAACAAATCAGGGACGAGAACGCAGTCATTCTGGAGGATGATTGGCTATAGGAGCGTTCTATATGTGGTGAAGACACGGACCTATCGGATTCGTCAATACAAAAGGTGTCACAGCCAACGAGTCAAAATCGCCGTTTGAAGCCGACACAGTCAGCGGGCTAGCGTGGTAGAGTTCATAGCCCCTTTCAGAAATCTAGAAGTCCTAAGAGATTACGTTGAGAAAACGAAGATAAGTAAAATGTATGGGGGTCGGGTACCTCCTCCGTTGTCGAGGACCATGTATGGAAATCGCCAGAAGCTTCCGAGTCCAACAGAGAGACCAATGCAAGCGACAAAGAACTGGGCTCTGTTGGACCACTTGAAGCGGCTCTTGAAAGGACTTCGGTATTCGGACACAGATGATCCCGGGTCCTCACTGACGTCTTCATCTGACATTTATCTCTGCCAGGAAACAGGATGCTCGCCTATACGTGAGGTTAACAAAATGGGGCTATCAACCACATTGACCTTTTTTTTATGACACACGAATGATGATGAACAGTTACGGACCGGATGTACAAAATGTTGTTTAAGGTAATGACTGGCCTCGGCGCATGCATTTGAAGCCCCCTACTGTTCCCAATGCAACCGGGATCGATCCCAGCCGAGCACGACAGCAAGTAACAGTTGGCCCCAAGTTAGTTTGACACGTCGTCCTACATGCGAAGGACGTTAAACGTGCCGAGATATCAGCGCACGTTAAAAACGCTCAGTTGGGCAAGATTTTGTCTGGACTGAGACATGTCTCACGATGTGTCATAATCATCATAGCCTGAGGTCATGCCAACTTATTCGGTAACTTTCGCAGCCTAGAATTGGATCTACAGGGTCTTTCGCCGCCTCTCCAAACGCAGATTCCCTCCCCGGAGAAGCTTTTTAGTCACGTCAAGGGTGGGGCGCCACACCGAATGGAATGAACTCTGTGCAATTATCGCTGCTTTTCCGCTGACACACGGTGTAATACCGTCTTCTGCTCCACGTTTTGCTTAATGGGATTTAGCTTTTCTCGGGCTTACGTACCGAGCTCAAGATAACAAAAGGTCTCTTGGATTTGGTTGTTCTCTAGCTCAGTGTTTCCCAAAGTTTTGGTGGTGACGGACCCCCGGAAGCGATGAGAACCAATTCACGCCCCCCCCCCCCCCACACACACACACCGTCACAGCCAGTGCATAACCAGCAACCTCGTCAGCTGCTGCGTGCTTTCGATACAGCTTCAGAAACGAATCCGGACTGGTTTCTTCTTGCTTGTATGTGTATGACGCGGACAAACGTGCATTGCGCGACTTTTCTATCTGAAATTAGAAGCTAGCCGTTGAAGCATGCTTGTAGCAATTTTGGAAGTTCTGTGTGTTTGGAAATCGGGCAGCATGTACGAGCGCGTGTTTGTGGGGACGAAAATCCTCACTGAAATGTGAGAGACGGTCGCGGACCCCCACGTACACTCTCGCGGACCCCCAGGGGTCCGCGGACCACACTTTGGGAAACACTGCTCTAGCTCTGTTTCAGTTCTAGAGAAGCTCTATGACGGTGCCGTTATGTGCAGGCCTCTTCAGACATTTCGAACGCTCCGCGGTCACTTCCAAAACGAATGAGCGAGTACAGAGGCGACTACAGCGACCCCTCCCCCGCACACGCAGTTCTACGCTATTCGTGCTCGTGTTGGCTTCTTTTTTGAAATGCTCATCTTTTCTTGTTGGAAAACATTGCAAACAACCTTTGCGTCCTATTCGACGCCGACAACATGGGTCCAGGTTGTCGTCTGCTACACGTACTTGCGTCCTTGCTGCATCTATCCACAGGTGTCCGTCTCCTAATCTCACTAGCTGTTCGTTTTTTGACAATCCCGCTGCTCGATCTCTTTAGACAGGCTTTCCCGTCAATTCAAGATATTGTTGAGACCTGCTCTATTGAAGGTTATTCCGATAACTGGAGTCAAAGGGCCTTGTCCCCTTTCGATGTCTCCTTAGTTGTTCGTGACTTTCCAGACTAGTTGTACTGTTTCTGAACAAACTTCAGTTGCTAGTTGAACGCTGTCCGTGTGTGTGTGTGTGCGCGCCTTGCCCGGACCCGCTTGCAAGAACGTTGAGGCCGTTCCTCAGTGCTGTACTCCGTAGCTTTGCAAACAGTGCTAAAAGAAAGAGAAGCGTCGAGGACAGTACCGTGTGCAAAAGACACTACAGAAGCTACCGAGTACGGTACTGAGGAATGGCCTCAACGTTAGTGCAAGCGGGCTCCAAACCGTTCTTTTCCCATGTCGAATTTCAACGAACACGCTCTTTACCTTCTGGCATTCTCTTTCAGAACTATACGCGCACACTTTAAGAAAACCAACAAGAAAGTGCACAGGGCGTGGCACTGGAAAAACGAATACGAAAGTGCCAAATGGACCAAGAATGCATATCAAAATTGCCACCATGGCCGAAGGCTTAGATGTCTAAGCTTTTGTTGTAACAGCGGTATCTTACAGTATTTGCAAAGTTTGCAACGCTTTACGCAACGCTTTAGCGGGCACTACAATTACCTTCTTTCACACGTTGCTGAATCTGGCACACTCTGAAGACGCACACAACAGCCAGGAACAGAGGAACAGAGATCGCGTGCAGCATGCCAAGTGGGGGTTACATCTCCAACTTCGTTGTTTTCATTCCGTTAGGTATAGTTGGCTGTGGCGTGGTCAAATGATGGTGATTGGTGACTTTACGCCGCGAGACAATTATGGCGCAAACGGACTGCTGCCCTAGTCTGCTTCTTAAAAGACACAAGTCTCATCCTATACGTCTTTGACAGGCGTAGGCATCTAAGCAGCTCCTATTTTGCTGGCTATGAGCCGAGCCCTTTTGTCCCACACGGCCGCCTCAAGATCGTCACCGCGGAGTGATTTTCTGTCTGGCAACCGGTCCACCTAATCTGATCGAAACTCTGTGTATTGTGCTCTGCGTCATCCTTGGCCTACTCAAGACCTTCACTGCGTAGTGAACTACTGCCTGGAACCTCATCATCTTCTTCTACCAACCTCATCTACCCAAGCAGCACAATGTACTGAAAGTCGAGTGCAATAGGGGTGGACGGGTAGATGGAAGGCCTTGAACAGACTCTTGAAACTAAAGAACATTGATAACACACATACCGTCCACCCCTATTGCACTCGACTTTCAGTACAGTTTGCTGCTTGGGTAACTTCATCTCATCTAACCTCATGCTCATCTAATCATCTACCTCATCCTCCTACGTTAGTCGTGATGTTTCCCGCTACAAGCGTGGCCGAACACGGCTAGCAGCTTCACCACCACAATCACCACCACCACCACCACCACCGTCCATGGTGCAATGCTGCCCATCCGAATGGTCTCTAGCAGCAAATGTCTTTCAGCACGAACCACTCGCGGAGAACGACGCGTCTACGCAAGTTGTTCCCTGCCACCGGGCTCGAGTCCGCAACGTTGGAGACCAGTACATACCAGGGGGTACATTTGGTCCGTCCACTATACTACCTGCAACAGGTCTTTACGCTGTACTTGCCACGGCGGTCTGTCGTGGATTTAATTTTTGTCCCGGTTACGACCTACTACGATAGATAGAGTTCGGAACATACGCGAAGCATCGAGGTTGTACTTCTGGCGGAAGTACTTCGGAAGTACTTCGGAAGTACATCGTCGTTTCGCGGAAGATTTGACGCTAGCTCACGCTATCCGTTATCATGTCATTAGCCGATAGCTCGCCAATGTTTACGACGAAGAAAGTGTTTCGCGTGCATCGGGAGCAGAAGATGCATGACGACAGCCATGGTGATTGTAATGTCATTTCCCCTCTCCGATAATAGAACGTAGCGCTTCCTACGGACTCATTCGCACTTGCGTTTTATGAGGCGGCGCCGCGTCTTCCCAGACGCGCAGCGGCGGACGCGATGCGTTTCCAGACGCTTTTCGAGAACCGCTTCGTGCAGCAGCTCCCGAACTCGTGTCCGCAAGCGCTTTCCATCGAGTCACTCGGTAGACTCACGGAGGGGAGGGAAAATATCCTATTCAATCCAATCCAATCCAATTCAGTTTCACTAAAATGGCGGTACCCAGTGAAAAAAGGTGAAATATAGCTTGGATAGCCTGGGATTGATTTGGCTCGTGATTGGCCAGATAGCTGAAAAAGTGGGTGGGGCTCCAGGTATAGACAGGTTGCATTAATGACCAGACCCCCTTTTGTATACATGGCACTGAACACAAGTACTAGGCAGTGACCTCTGGTGACCATGATGGACAAGTAACGGTGCTGAGGCTGAAGCACACAACGGAAGAACACAACACAAGAGCCTCAGGTGCCTAAGACGGTGCTTTCTTGGTTCCTTCTTGTTACACATTGGATCGCCCAGGCGGAGTGAAACACGTGTTCCCAGACATGTCACGTCCATTCGCCTTAAGCCTGACGTAGAAGACAGTATACAAAAAAAGAAAAATAGAAACAACTAGCTAATTTAGCTAATTTACCCGTCCACGGTGTGTCAAACGACTCGTGTCATTTGTCAAAGTCTCCCTCTGTTTCGTTCCCGGAACCGCATCTGAACCACACCCCAATCAAACTGCCAAGTAACGAAAAAGACGATAATAAATAAAAAAATCAATTTTCTACCAACCATCTGTCGCGAAGCTCAAACTACGTGTAGGTGATATTTCACACGTGGGCGTGAAAAGCCAGCCCCGTTCACGTCGCTAATGGAAGATTTCCTCTTATTCCAAATGTTTTGCCCACATTCAATCTCATCTTTATTTTTGTGCCCACGCACAACTGCGTGGTCTTATACAGTGTTGCTTCAAATATGCAGAATTCGGACACCCGTCACCGCCGTAAATCCCATTAAAAAAGTCACTGCTGGTTCCATTAGAGGGAGAGAAAAAAAGTTTGTAGAAGAACCGAAGGATCTAGAAGGAAAAGAAAATGTTACCGGATACGTACCGTATTTGTCGTATGTTAATAGGGAGTTTTATGACGTATTCCATTGGGAGAGCAGATTTTGCCCCACGCTGCATGGGTGGGGTTTGAGTGCATGCTCCCGGCACGGTCACACGGGTTTGCTTCGTCAATGGAATGCGAACTGTCGTTCGAGGTACGATACACGCGCTGTGCATAGCTCGTGATCCCGTGCTGTAACCTGGGTTAGCTTTGGTCTCGTGGGTCAAAAACTATTGCTCTTTCGAGCAAATGTCGTGCCCTTCCTCCGCCAATGAAACATTCAGTGTCTGACACGATTCTGCCAATGGAAGAGTTTTTGTCCCTTCTCGGGGCAAAAAATGTGACCCAGCTCTGCCAATGGAATGCGCCATAAGTGAATCATTTTCACTCGACCACTGAACTGAACGGTTTCGTCGCTACCCAACCAGAGGATTCCGTTCTGAGTCGCTCCCCTTTCCTATTGGTTCTCCGCTATACGGTTCACTAAAGGTTTGATCAAAAACGATTCCCTAAAACTCGTCGGCCCAGGACGCACATTCCCCAGGGCGTGAGTCGTGACGTTGCCCACATACGTGAGGCCGACAACGGCAAGCCCTATCACCCCCCCCCCCCCCCCTAAAACTCGCTACCACAAGGACGGGTGTTGATACGCGAACGGTTGAAAAAGCACGATAGCGTATTACCTGTTAGAACTTTTGCTTTCATAAGCAGGAAAAGACACCCGACTTTCAAATGAAACGTTATATAAATACGCTGCATTTAAGGAACTTTGTCGCCGGTCGAAACTTCATTTTCTGTCACTTAGCCATGTCACGTAACGTCCATTTCAAACCTCTTTGAGATGATTGTTACATATACACAGCATACGTAACGAAGGCGCTTCAATCGCTACAGTGAATAAAGGAACTCGAAAAGCTCTCCTTTAATTCTGCCAAGAAGAAGAAGAAGAAGAAGTAAAGGAGCCACCCCGCATCATCCTTTTACACCGAATTTCCCGGCAGAAATCCAGCCACACTGTATTAAGACCTCTAAGATCTTAAGTCGCTCGCGCATGCATGCATTTATGCAACGGCCTGAACCTAAAGGAAGGTTTATGTCGCGCTCGAAGATTCTCCTTCCCCTTTTCTCTATTCCTTTGTCGCGTTTCCTTGCGCGTGCTTGGTAGAATATGGGATTTGCACCTCGCTATGACGTGTTTCTCTGTTTTGACGCAAACAAGTGCCGCCGTTTTTATCGTCTTGCGGAGACACAGTGGGGAGACGTGCTTTCTGTTATGGGCTTAGCTTCCATTTGCGGAGGAATGTGTGGGCTGAAACGGTGTTTCCTCGACGCTTTCTTTCTTCCCGCGTTGTGCGTAAGTGTTTGTGGGCGGTTCCGTTTCGTAAGGAATATCTTTTTTTTTTTTTTCTACGCAGAGGAGGGTGTGGTTTCTTGTTGGCACAACGGAACCATGCCAGTTTCAATGCTGCTTTCCCGATAAGCGTGAGTCGAACGAAGTAGATTTTGTGCGCTACGGTTTATCGGGCATCGACACAGAGGTGATGATGTGGAACTGTTGTTCGCCCTCGAGACTGACCCCATTTACAGTCTGATTAGAAGATTGTCACGTACCGGTTAGACCGCTAGATTGTCACGTAAACGAGCTTGCAAATCGAGGCATCCGTAAAGTTGGCTTTTCCTCGTAATAACCATGTGTGAGGCAGAGCACGCTTTACAGAAGCAGATTCACCCACAGTTTAGAAACTCCTACAAAGAGCTAAGGATACCTATTGGCTTTTTCTTTTTTTTTTTGAGTCGGTGTTAGCGCCGCGAAGCAACTGTGGCTATGAGCGACGTACATATGTGGACAGATGGAGAGAGGACAGCACGAAGGAGTGGACAACAGGGGGTGGGGCGGTTAGTATGCTGGCTCGGCCGACTGGAAACCTGTTAGTGGAAATTGCACACATGAAAACAAATCAAAATTTAATTGAGGAAAATAATTTACTGTGAAACGACAAGGACTTAGAGAGATAACGATACTAAGTTGTTCACTAACTTGTTGTTCAATTTGTTCATTGTTGTACATTTGTTCAAGTTGTTCGATAACTTGTTCACGAACGTCACATTAGGTAGAGTTCTGATATTTAGTACAGGCTGCCACCTCAGGTTATATCATGTTCTAAGCCTAACCATCCTAAAGGTTCTCTACTATTTTGTCTCCGCTGTTGTACCGAACCTTCCCAGCGGAATATAATCACAGTTACTTGGTGTTCACGTCCAGCCCGCATTTAAGCTGCGAGCTTTTCCTTATGTTTCTGTTACAGAATAGTTGAATACTACGACGACACAATCAGTGAGCGCAACGAGCATAATTTTTAAGAAACTTCCACGTGGCGGCGCTGCACGGCGGGGCATCCGCTAAAATGCGCCCGTTAAGTTTACGAGGTACTTAGAAGGTCAAGCGGGAAGCTACGCTGCGGGGCACAGCGCGCCTTTAAAGGATTGTTACCGGAGAAAATGAGAGGATTCTGCACAGACTAATGTATTGTGTAATATAATGCATAAAACACGACATGGGGCATCCTGAACCAAGAATGATGCTTGTGGTCAGCTATGTAAGCTGTGTAATCAGCGGCGTATATGCAGAATGCAATCGCGTACAAGGTCACGCTGGTGCACTCTTAGAAATGAAAACTTAGAAAAAACTTCACCGCATAGCACACTCGTAGCCAACCATGATCTCGAATGATGTCGTTATCTGCCCCGATTTGTTGAAAACGGGAGGCGTACGCCTTTTTTGTGACAATTATGAACAGCATAAAGGGCGAAACGCATTGGACGTTTTCTCAGCGTCAAAACGTTGCGCGTACGCCATGGCCTTGCACACGCTGCGAAGAAACGCCAGCGAGGCGACCACCCGAAACGCATGGGACGCGTACGGAGCGAGTGACGCGCGCCGCTGTTGCTATATTCGTCGACCACAAATATCTGTTAGAACGTGCAGCTGCTCTTCTTTCCTGTGGTTCCTGCGTTCTTTCATTCCAGATACCATTAAAATGTTCACGTAAATTTAGTGTGATGGATAATGTCCCAAAAATTTATGCGAGCTGCTCATACGCCACCTTGTCTGCCGCACAACGGCCATGGTTCTGTCTACGTATCGGAAAACGCACCCAGACGCGCGGGAATATCTGTAGTCGACAGATTCCGGCGTAAGTCCTCCGCGCGCGTTGAAAAACTGTTTTTTACGAGGTCACACGCACGCCGAGCGCGCGCGCGTCCTGGAAACGTCGAAAAAACGCTCCATGCGTTTAGCCCTTTAGTGTTACAAAAATGGCGTACGCCTCCCGTTTTCAACAAATCAGGGTAGATAACGATATCATTGTGGACGATGGTTGGCTAGGAGCGTGCTGTGCGGTGAAGTTCATTTTTAAGAGTGTGAGATCGAGCCCCACGAATGGCTATACCCTTTGAGATTTTTCCCTTGATTTTCCCGAAGCCATTCCAGTGACGAATGTTCGGTACTTGTTCCCCCAAATAATACGTACTAACCCTCCTCTCCATCCTCTTCTCCCGATTTATCCAGTCTGTTCACCGCAAGGAGCCACAGTTACTTCTCGGTGTTATTGGTTTGTTTGTAAGGAAAAAAAAAGAAAGAGGAGAAATTGAACTCTTCTTCCGACTTGTTCTGCGCTACTCCTAACGTCCCACCTAAATTCTCAACCCCCCCCCCAAAAAAGAAAAAAAGAAAAAAAAATACTTCTCATGTGCTCTACTTGCAAGTTCGCTATTCTGAAGTTCATTATTCACATGTTCACTAGAAGTCCACTATTTACAATTATCCACACTCTTAAAAATGAACTTCACCACATAGCACGCTCCTAGCCAACCATCACCCCGAATGACAACGTTCTCGCCCTAGATTTGTTGAAAACGGGAGGAGGAGCCTATTTTGTGCCGTGCATAATTGGAACAAAATAGGCTCCTCCTCCCGTTTTCAGCAAATCAGGGGCGAGAACGTTGTCATTCGGGGTGATGGTTGGCCAGGAGCGGGCTATGTGGTGAAGTTCATTTCTAAGAGTGCACTATTCGCAAGATCACGCACAGAGGATCCTAAAAGGTTCTGTCCTTCCCACAGCTCTGAACAAATTTGACGACTGCCGCCAAGGCAGCATCCCTCGTGTTCGGTGCCCAAAGTCCCAACACCTTCACTATATTGAAGACTTGGGTGTTATTTCTGCTTTTGATGCTTCGCATCGCATGATACAGTAGGCGCCCGCGGCGCTTTCCCTGCGCTGTACGAAGTTGGCTAGCGCATTACTGAAGCAAGGTCTTTCTCATCACGTTGTAAGTCCTCGCAGCCTAGTGCTTTCCAAACATTTTGCGTGCACCGGCTGTGTGGGCTTTTTACGGCGGGACCCGCGTCTTTCGTTACCAGTCGCTGGCCCCATGTAATAGAGCAGCAAACATCTCTGATCGTCCGGAAGAAAAGCCCCCCCAGCAAAGAGACATTACCTGGTCAATGTAACACGACCCATAGAAGGATCTTTCTGCGGCGCAGCGGTTCGGAAGTTGGCCTCAAAAGGATATAGAAGGACGGGCGGTGCGATCCGATGTAACCTTATATATGGTCAAGAGATAAACTGATGTTCTGAGGCTGGAACAACATAGAAGGGACAGATACAAACAAAGCCTCAAATTGCCTAAGAAATCAACGATGAAAGATGAAAGTCACTGAAAAGGTTAGCCAGCTGTAGGGATCGAACCCACATCTTCTGGATTGCCGGTCCAGGGCTCTACCAATTGAGCTAAGCTAACTTTCATCTTTCATCGTTGATTTCTTAGGCAATTTTAGGCTTTGTTTGTATCTGTCCCTTCTATGTTGTTCCAGCCTCAGAACATCAGTTTATCTCTTGTTCAACAGGTGCCGCTTGCGTCGATTTCCGTCGTATGAATGTGTGTATGAGTGAGCAAAAATGTAAGAGTGAAAGGAGGGTGAGTGAGAGTGAGTGGCTGGTTTGTCGTCCCTTCAGATGACGCACCCCGAAAGTCACTGGAGAGGCGTGTTAGCTTAGCTCAATTGGTAGAGCCCTGAACCGGCAATCCAGAAGATGTGGGTTCGATCCCTACAGCTGGCTAACCTTTTCAGTGACTTTCATCTTTCATCCTTATATATGGTCTTTAGCTGTTAAGACGAAAAAAGAAGAAAAAAATGGAACTTCAAAACTCATGTGGATTGGCTGCAGTAATTTGTCGGTTCTTCGAATGCAAAGAACGTCGAGGCGAACATGTTGAGCGCAGACAGGCGTTCCGTGCCGAGAGTTTGAAGATGGATTTGACAGCAGGGAATGGGAGATAAGAGCGGTGGCTGCCGTTTCAGGGTTTGCAGAAACACATTTCAACGCTAAGCGATGGGGACTTATCTACAACGAAATGAGCATCGAAGACTTTCTATGGAGGAGCTATGACAGATGTTGTCTCTAGAGGCACGTGCAGTAGGTGGAGGGAGTATGTTTATTTGGTTGAGGAATGAATAATGAAGGGAGAGGCTAGCTACATACGAGTCGTCTTGCTATCCCCTGCTGCAGTGGTTTATCCGGAATCCCGAGCACGAGGGCGGGGGGGGGGGGGGGAGCGTGCCAAAAATGGAAATGGGGTCATTCTCTAGTTACGTCATAACAGAGCTCAAACAGCAAAGTGGGGCAGTGGGGTAATTAGTACACATCATGTTGTAACCAGCGCAATTTAATACACTCCTGATATGCAGGTCCCTATAGTTCAGCGTTATTCGTATTCAGCTTCATATATAAGAAATTGTGTGCAATGATAAATATTAGTTGGAAGTTCAGCGCCGTCCTTGTGTCTCCCTGATGATGTGGCGAAAGCTGAAATAGCAAGGGGCCCCGGGCGAGGGGTCTACAGGTAAAAAAAAGAGTTAATAATAATAATTCGTGGCTTAATGTCGCGAGACAACTATGATCGGCCAAAAGAGAAAGGAAAGAAAAGTTAGGGGGGTGTCGCCAAACACTTGGAGGGTGTTGGGGAGGTGTAGGGGTGTCTGGATAAAGCACTGTGCACGTTTGTTGACTGCATGTATGCTACCGTAATGCACGAGCACAAATAAACGAGCTGCTTCTGAAACAGCACGTTGAAGATGAATAAAGTCTACACTCTTAAAAATGAACTTCACCGCATAGCACGCTCCTAGCCAACCATAATCTCGAATGATATCGGTGTGTGCCCTGATTTGTTGGAATCGGGAGGCGTACGCCTTTTCTATGACAATTATGAACAGCATAAGTGTCACAAAAAAGGCGTACGCCTACCGTTCTCAACAAATCAGGGCAGATAACGATATCATTCGAGATGATGGTTGGCTAGGAGCGCGCTATGCGGTGAAGTTCATTTTTAAGATTGTGACTTTGTCTCTCACCCTGATAATGTGATAATTCGTGACTCTACGTCGCGAAACAATTGCTTTGCGCCTGATCATATGTATTTGATGAAGTGTAAATTAATTGAGCGCATTTTGACAGCTGTAAGGGTAACCAGTTCTGAGTGCAGCGCAGATGGTCACACTCTTCCCTGAATTACGAAATTCCATTGAATCACTCGATCGCCCATAGTTCAACGGGCCAGTCGCCCAGCCATTAATTCTAATGGAGGATCTACACTCTTAAAAATGAACTTCACCACATAGCACGCTCCTAGCTAACCATCATATCGAATGATATCGTTATCTGTCTTGATTTGTTGAAAACGAGAGGCGTACGCCTTTTTTGTGACACTTATGCCGTTCATAATTGTCACAAAAAAAGGCGTACGCCTCCCGTTTTCAACAAATCAGGGGAAAGAACGATATCATTTGAGATTATGGTTGGCTAAGAGCGTGCTATGAGGTGAAGTGAGTGTAGACCTTCCAGGAGGAAGAGCACGCCGACGTGGAGTGTGACGAGAGCGGCAAAGCAAGATGGGATTGCGGATAAATTATTCTCCATCTCCGCAGTAATTCGCGCAGAGAGACGTCGAAGAACGGGCTGCCAAGTCAAACATGTTAGGCGCACTTTCTGAAATCCCTTCGTGCGTGTGTCGTACGAATTTGTAAACGTCTACGAGCGGAAACATGCGGGCTGGGTATTCATTTTTGCGTGGTGTGCGGTGGGCGTGCATAACTGTCGGTCTTCAATCCTCGGGGTGTGCTCCGTGAGCGCAGTTCGATGCTATTCCAAGGAAACTCGTTGCGCGATATTCTGCGGCCTTATCGCTCGAGTTGCGCGCGGAAGAGTGAACGCAGCTCGTTCTGTCAGTGTTTGCACGAATGTCACTCTCCACACCAAAATAATTGTAATTCGAAAGAGTTGCAGATACTCGCACTTCGATTCGATAACCTTCGGGAAAGTTCGTCAAGGAGTGGGGAAATATGTAAAAGAAAGAATGTGCAGTGAAGGCTGGTCATAAAAAAAAAGAAAAAAATTGTACCTGCCTACTCTGGATTCGGGGATTGGTAGCTCTTAGCAAATGAGGCAGGGTGGTATACGAAAATGAAAGCAGGGGCGTTCCCTTTGTGTAATTAACACACCCAATGCACCGCACGAGCGTCATATGACACGCTGAAGTTAGATAGCATTGCCATGCCCGATAATCACAACTAAAATAGTTCCAAGGTTTCGAGTTCGAACCCAGCTGAGGACCTCAGCAACGTTGTTACAGGTACAAGTTTGCTTAGACGCGTCGTCTTCTGCGACGGATGTGGAACATGTGAACTGGTGATGTGGAACTGGTGAATTCTGGAGGTGTCTGTGGGCATGTTAAAGGACCCGCACACTCTAAAAACAGATGGTGGTGGTGGTGGTGAAAAGGTGGTGAGACAGAACTTCACCGCATAGCACACTGTGTGCCAACCATTGCCGCGAATGATACACTCTTAAAACAGAACTTCACCGCATAGCACGCTCCTAGCCAACCATCATCTCGAATGACATCGTTCTCTCCTCTGATTTGCTGGAAAATGGAGGCGTACGCCTTTTTTGTGACAATTATGAACTGCATAAGTGTCACAAAAAGGCGTACGCCTCCCGTTTTCAACAAATCGGGGAAAATAACGATGTCATTCGAGATGGCGGTTGGCTAGGAGCGTGCTATGCGGTGAAGTTCATTTTTAAGAGTGTAGGGTAATCGCATCTGATTCGAAGAGAGAGAGAGAGAGAGAGAGAGAAGAGGATACACCGTTTTGTGTCAATTCTCATATATCCAAACTGACACAAAAAGGCGTACATCCACCTCACTCATCGAATCAGAAGCGATAACCCTATCATTCGCGGCAATGGTTGAGTGCACAGCGTGCTATGCGGCGAAGTACTGTTTTTAGAGTGCAGGTTGGCAAAACTAATTCCACAGACCGAAAACCGTGATATCGCTCGTGATCACAGACACCTCGCAACGTAAAGCCCCCAAAAATATTAATTTCCACTATCGACGTAATTTTCGAGTTTTACTCAAGTGCTTCTGGTTGAGCATATATCGACAGTTTCTTGTAGACACACGAGGAAAATTTCGTTCGATAATCTAAAATTGGTGGCCGCCAAGGTCATGCTGAAGACTGCACTCTTAAAAATGAACTTCCCCACATTGCACGCTCCTAGCCAACCATCATCTCGAATGATATCGTCATCTACCCTGATTTGTTGAAAACGGGAGGCGTACGCCTTTTTTGTGACACTTATGCTGTTCATAATTGTCACACAGAAAAGGCGTACGCCTCCCGTTTTCAACAAATCGGAGCCGGTAACGGTATCATTCGAGATCATGGTTGGCTAGGAGCGTGCAATGTGGGGAAGTTCATTTTTAAGGGTGTGGGAGGTGACACGGGTTCGAATCCTGTCACCAGCTGTGCTGTCTGAGGTTTTCCCTGGGTTTTCCCAAGACTTTCCAGACGTATGTCGGCACAGTTCCCCCTGAAGTCGGCCCAGGACGCACACTAATCTCCCCCTGGCCCCCACTCCTTCCTGCTGTCCTCTCTCCATCTGTTCACTTCTGTACGCCGCTCATAGCCTCAGTTGCTTCGCGGTGTAAACACGGAATTTAAAAAAAAAAGTAGTCACGCTAGTTTTTCTCCCTTGTTGTATCTGTGTAACAAACCACCGCGCGACAGACTGTATAGGAATAGGAAAGGGTAGATGCACTATTTCTTGTCGCTCCCTGGGGGAGGAGCAGTCATCAGTCATCCTCATCTTTCCAGGGCATAATCCGTTGCTCTTCGTATATCTCGCCCCATCAGCGTTAACGTGTGCACACACATTCGTACACGCATCTCTTGCATAATAAATCACTTAATCATCTCGCGTATCTCGCTACGGCTCAACCTGTATAGAAGTCAGGACAAATGTATCTGCAGATGAGAGGCACAGTGCAGAATATATTTCGCGAGTATCGCGCAACGGATTCGGTACTTTCGATTTTTTTTGTGTGTGTGCGCATAACCATGAAAGAAGTCCTTTCCTTAAATACAACCAACAGGAGACATTCAAACGTCTTTTACTTTTCGCAGGTTGTAACACGGTGTATACGATGAGTGAACATAGAGAGGACAGTATGCTACCGTAATGTTGCACCTGATTTGTAACACGCAGTCTTGAGGAGAACCACTTGTGTGTGTCGGCAACAACAAAAGTACATTTGCTCAAAATTCATTTTCCTCAGCTGGTTCGAACCGGTTCGAACCGATATTTTGTTCTGCTGCGGAGCTGAACCCTAACTGAAAAATAAATAAATAAATAAATAAATAAATAAATAAATAACGGTTCCGATCACTGATATAACTACAATTTTTCTATCGATCGATACAATGTAGGATCACGTATATACTTTTTATCACAGTCTCATCAGTCGGCATCTTATCCCCTCCTCAGGTACGCAAGTCCTAACCTTTAGGTTGATTCGAACCGTTTTTCGTTTTCTCTAAACATCACTTCGAGCGTCTACACAATAAAAGGTGCCACTTTTTTTCGATGGCTTTTTTTTTTGTTTTGTTTTTTTCGCGAGGTGGTTGCTTTCGCGTCCTCTCTGTTCTTTTTCGTTCTTTTTATTCTTTCAGGCTTTAAAAAAGAAAACGTACCGACTGGAGGTGACGAGTGAGATCTGATTCGCCGAGTGGAAGGTTCCTCTGAAGTTGCTCCCGTTGTCAAGATACCTATACACTCCCTTTGCAATGATTCTTGTCTCTTTTCGTTTTGCAGGGCTCCTGTCTCGTCTGAGTTTTTCTTTTATTCTTTTGCTTTTTGTTGACGGAGGAGCTGCAGTAAGCGACAGCAACCTATAATGTATAGCACACTGTCGCTTGGAAGAAAGTTTTGTACGTATGCGTTATTTTCGTATGAAGAACCGAGCAGAATGATTCACCGAGATACGATCTTTTTTCTTCTTTTTACTTATTTAAGAAGTTATAGATCTAATCGCCATTTCGCTGCGTCTTCCCTCGAATCTTGGTTTCCTTATCGACAGAGCAAACACTGTAGCCAAGCAGAACGGCTGGTGTGGCTCCATCTTAAACTTTGGGCGGCCGGAATTACGGATAAACATATAAATAAATAAAATAAACACTCACTCTGGAAAAAAAGAAAAAGAAAACGTTGTCGCCTTATGTCTCATGGTGCGGAGTTCTCGGCGTGAAAAATAAGTTTATAAAATCTAAAGCAATTATTTATATCGCCAACTGTTTTTTGTTGCGTAAGCTTTACTAAGTTCCGCTTCTTGCTATGCGAAGCCATTCATTGGAGGCGACACATGCTGATTACATTTGAGCAAAGTCTCAAAAAGGTCCATAAGTGCGTTCATCTTTATCGGGCATCTCTGTGACGTGTTTTATAATGTCATTCCCCATTCATCATCATCAGTGTATTTTTTGTTGTTTATACTGGCACGCCTGCACGTGCCCTCACGTCGCTGTGAAACCGAAACTGGATCCTCGCCCCTGGCACTTCTGAAATGTAAATTGAATTATCTAACGAAATTGTACAAATTGCAATAACATAATCGAACACGACTGTGACCTCAAAACCAACCCAAGGGTGCCGGAACGTCCCTTTATTGCTCTGAGCGCAGGAAGGGGAAATAGAACAGCGGGAAAAGTTTGCGCATGCGCAAGGCGCTTGAATGAGTGATATTTTCTAGAATGTCTTTTCCGTCAGGATTTCATATTGTCAACTTGTTAAACTGACTGAACTGATAATGTCTTTCTGCGTGAGCAACATTTCAACTTCGTATCGTTCTCTTATTGCATCAGTAAAGTTGAGGCGAGTTCCCCTTCTAACCACAGTCTGATTCCGTCTACTTCCCGAACCGATTCGTGTCATCTAATCAAACCCGTCTACTGATCCCAAGGTTACGCCTTCGAATTTCGCGGTAGACAACGAAGTTGGAGACGCTCGAGTTGCTCAGAGGCCTCATCCTCCGCGAGGAATGTTAAAATTTTGGCACATTAAATTCGATTCCAATCTATTTTATTAAAGAACCTTCGGCAGATCGACAACTGCGGCACTCTCGTGAACATAGCTTTCTGGCGGCGTAAAACCGCGAATTATCATTTTCCCATTACGGATATAATTTCAGTCACGGAAAAATCCATTCCTGCTCATCTAGGATTCCACAAGCAGGCATCGCCTGTCCTTCTAATCCAGACTGACAGTGCTCTGATTCGGGTCAGATTACATTTACTGAAATGTAAAGTGATCCATTTCAATCTCAACGAAGATAGAGGAACAAAATCGCCAACTACCTATTAATCTTAACTTACTGCCGCCAAATTAGTGAGAACTTGCTCTCGAAAGAGAAGAATAAAAAACAAATATTTGCCCAAATGAATCTGCGGAGTTGTTATCTGAAAATGTCGAGCTGAAATCTCACGTGACATGGTTTGTGATCCGTTTTGTCTTCCAAAGCCAAAGACGGCGCAGGAAATATTGCAACTTTTCTCTTGCAAGTATGAACTGTCATTTGGAACGAATTAGCGGTTGGGGTGCTTTTTGTTTTGTATATCATCATATTTTTTTCTGTCTTTCTTGTTTATGGTTTCGTGTTCTTGAAACGGGACTCGATCGAGGGACGGCATTCGACGTTTTTAATTAGGAAGATAAGACCCAACTGGTAGTGGGAACTAAGCTTTTCTTTCGTCTTGACGAAGGCCGGGTTGTAATTTGCGCGAGCTAGGTGCCCGCTATTGAGATAATATTTGCTCGTGCAGATTGAATTTCAGACTTTGCTGCGCGGATTAAGGGATCTGATATTGATAGCGAGTTTTCGGGTAGATTAAGGTACGAATTTTGCTTATTTTGTATTTTACTTACTTACATTTTACATATACAGTATTTCGAACAGCATAGACTGGAAAAGCAAGTAAAAGGCTGCGTAGCAGCGAATTAACACAGCATCGTCTCAAGTATTAATAATAATAATTATTCATATATATATATATGTCCACACGTGTCCTTTGGTGTTGTCGCATCGTTCCATGAGTATCTGTCTCTCTGCGTGCAGCCATAGAAGCCATCTTAATCTGTATTTTTTAATTTCAAATACGTCTAGTGTCATTTACTTGTTTCTTTTAATGGCTTTTTTTCCCCTCATTATAATTCACTGGCTTTCACTGTGGCATTGAGGGGTGCTCAGTCACCCTCCCAGGTGTATATCGCTCGCTGAGCGACCCCTGGTTTGCCAATTCCAAACGATGCGCAGCTACCCAGAGCTGACGAGCCGCAAACACAGCGAAACACGTGCCCTCTGGTGCTGTCGCATCGTTCCATGAGTATAGTATCTGTTTCCCTGCGTGCAGCCATAGAAGCCATCGTAATATGTAATTTTTAATTTCAAATACGTCTTGTGTCATTTACCTGTTTCTTTAATGGCTTTTTCCCTTTCATTATGTATATATATATATATAGCAAGCAGCACAATGCGGTTGGATAATGTCTACATGTGAACGCATGCGCAGAACGACCCACGAATCATTGAACGAACCTTAAAATGACCATGCGCACTTGCACAAGTAATCAGTGACAAAGTAAGTGCACAAAGTGAGTAATGATAACCTCTAGCGTGAGAGATGGTGGTGTAACTGCTTGCCGTATAGTCTGCCTCGCAAGGCGGGCAACGTCACGACTAATGCAGGGCCGTAAAAAAACAGGAGTGTAGGTTCGGATTTGCAGTGAAGTCCAATCAGGGGTTAAGCGATGTGCGATGGAACACCGGAAAATAAAAATGAAAATAAAAGTCACTATGGCCGGATGCTTGACTAAGGAGCTGAAGAGTACTCGGTGAAAGGGCTACCTGTGACGCGTCCTTATAGAGACGGTATATCAGCTTGGTATCCCTCAGAAAGGACGTCAGTTTTGACACGTGATAACGTCTTTCCGCCGGCGTTGAGCGGCAAAAGATGACGTCATGTCCTTGCGAGCCGTCGAAGATTAAGGGGGTCTATAGATGCTTACGTCTTTCCTGACTGTAGGCAGGGCATTGTAAAAGGATGTGTTCAATTGTGTCGAGGGATGTCGGACAGAAAGAGAGAGAGGTTTGATCTGCGCACCCTCTTTCAGACCGTCCACCAGTGAATAAGTGATGCTGACGTCAGTCCAAAACGTACAGAGTCAACGACACCTAGGTAGAGAAAGCCTGCGCATTGCCTCCTCTCCCTTCTTCGCTACGTGGACATATGTAGTCAGAATTCGTAGGCTACTGCGATTGACTATGTTCTGCGAACTCAAGAACCCGCAAGTCATTGCAGCTCACCTGGAACCTGCAGAACTAAATATTTGGACAAAAAGTACAAGACGCTTTCCAGAAAATCAGTTTTGAGAAACATTGAGATCTTTTTTTTTTTTTTTTGCGCTTTATTTCCAAGCTTTCCCATTTAGTACGCGGGGACGTTCAATCACAACTCGCAGACGACAGTGGTCCTTCTCCATGGCCACGACCACTGAAAGCACGTCAGCGATTGGATACGGCCGTTGAAAACACGATCCTGATTGGGTGACTCTTACTTGTTACATCACGTCGACGCGCGCTCACGCTTTCTGTATCTAGGTGGTGTTGACACAGTACGGCGGAAGTACCGCCGTGCCGTTTCGACACTCTGCTTACTCGTCGAAGTGACGTAACAGAGTCAGTCAGCCAATCAGGATCGTGTTTTCAAGGGCCGCATAGCCAATCACGCACGTGCTTTCAACGGCCGTAGCCATGGAAACAAAGCCATCGTCAGCCGCATGGCCAGCCACTGTCGTCTGCGAGTAGTGAACGACCCCTCGTACTAAACGGGAATAACCAAAATAAAGCGCAAAATGGTCCCATATTTTTCTCGAGGCCAATTTTCTGTAAAGGGTGCTGCAACCTCTAGTCTTCAGGTTAAAATTTGCGAAGCTAGCTGCAATCACTTGCGAGTTCTTGGATTCGCAGAAATCGCGAATCGTGGTAGCAGACGTATTCTGACTTTATGTGTCCACAATTGCGAAGGCGTATTGGTTGTGGCGTATCTGTGCGTAGCAGATGAAGTTCCGGTGGGAATGAGAGCTATAGCGGCTACTCGCTACGTTGATGCTACGTCACACTGATCTGAATTACGTCACGCGGCCCCCTCCAAGATAACGCCGCACCGCGTATGGTTGCTTTATATGGGCGTTTTTGTAAATTAAATTGTGCCGTGAGAAGACACGGCTGAGAGAAAATTGCTTGCGCTGTCGCCTGATTGAGTGAGTGATTGATGAAGGAAGGAAGGTTTCGAGCAACGTTATATGTCATTTTAGTGCTCATTTAAATATCACTATGAAAGAAAAGGAATAAACGCTGTCCGACTCTTGAATTGAAAAATATGACGTCATTCGGATAAGTTTCGTTTTATTTCTGTCATACAGACAGGGGATAAAAATATGTGTTTCGAAAGACTGAAGTTTGATAGCCTCCCCTCCGGGATCAGACGCGTCGGAATTCGATTAGAGGCTCACTTTGCGCCACGAGTAGTTATGGAAACCCGTTGTGAGCGATAAGATGTGGCTTTGAATGTTGTTGCAGGAAAGCTTCCTTTACGGGTTTCATGGACGAACGTTTGCGCTGTTCCAAAAAAAAAAAAAAAAAAAAGAAGCTTCTGATGTATTTCAAATAGTACTTTTCTAGTCTTTTTAGTATTATGTAGCAGAAGCTTTTTTCTATCAAATGACGTATCGCAGACATTTTCATCTGGACCTTGACCACGTTCCGAGACTTGTGGTCGAAAATTGCCATGATTGCAAAACATTCGTTTCCAGACGTCGCTAGCGCAAGAGGAGCCACGGACAGAAACACGGAACTTTTTGTCACTGTTAGAAAAAAAAGGTATAAATAAGGTATAATAATGGGCTCTTATATCTCTTTTATACCTTCTGCTTCAGATGTATACCTTTGGAGGGTATAGGAGAGGTACAAATTTCCTATTTATACCTCCAACCCTTCTCAAGGGTATGAAAGAGGTATAAAGGAAGGCTAACGTACCATATTTATACCCAGACCTGCAAATTAATTAATTACAAGTGATAATTGAATTACTGTAATTAATTGCTTTCTTAGTAATAAGTAATTACTTCCGGAATTACATTAGGTTTTATGTAATTGTAACTAATTGAATTGTTTTTACAAGTAACGCGTAACGCATTTTGAATTACTTCCGGAATTACTTTGAACGCTATCTCGGAAGGCCCAATGTTTAAAGTTTGGGTCAGTTCCACACCATTTCTTTTCATTTTTTTTTCACAGTGATTACCCAAATACTCGATTCAGATCGGTACAATGGCGGCCCTAGCAGCCGCCATTGTTGCTCCAAGGTCGAAGCGGGAAAGGGAAAGCATGGCGTTACTTTCCCAATCCAGTGAGTTTAACATTACGAAGGCACGACAGGATTGATATCGTATGATGAAGGAACCATTTCAACCGAAGAAACGAGCAATCGGGTACCGGCATTTTCGGCATGAAGCGGCGTACGCAGGAGTATAATTCGGAGTCTATCGGAACGTGCTAAATTTCGAGAAAAAAAAAATTTGGCGGGTGTTTTTCGGCATTTTCGGCAAATACTGAAAATGCGGAACCCTATAGAGATATGCTACTATGGGGGATGGGTTCGAACCGTGCCGCCGGCAGATCTGTTTGAAGCTTTCCCTACACTCTTAAAAAAAAGAAAGGTGTACTTTAACTCCTTTCCTTGCCACATATATAACACCCTTTTGGAGAGTACAATTACTCTCAAAAGGGTGTCTCCTCACTCCCTCAAGGGAGTAGCATAACACCTTCTCCCTGCCGGGGAGTAATATTACTCTCCAGTAGCGAGAAAGGTGTTATGCTACTCCCTTGAGGGAGTGATGAGACACCCTTGTGAGGGTAATTGTACTCTCCAAAAGGGTGTTATATATGTGGCAAAAAAAGGAGTTAAAGTACACCCTTTTTTTAAAGAGTGTATAGAAAAAGCGGCAGTTTCCCGCAGAAGTCGTCCCAGGACCTGTACTATAGCCATGCACACTCTCCCTCTTACGGCCCTTTCTCCGTCTGCCCGTAACCTCTACCCCGCTCAAGCCAAGCTTCGCGACGCTGACATTGTCCTCAATTACTACTATGTCATTCGTGCTTATTATCCTATCGCGAACCCGAACCCTTCCGCTATCACATCTGAGCCCAGTAAAGTATAGTCCTCCCATATCGCTTCCGCCATCCGCTGTCTCCACCTGGACGACCCTTAGGGATCCGACCGTTATCTTTTATCGATCCCTTCTGGAGAGGTCGTCAAAAGGAAGAGCAAACTGGCACTTGTTGTGGATCGCTAACTCCGTCGTGTGGCCCTGCCGCCGAGTGAAGGGTCGTGTATCTGACCTTCTTGCTTTTTGTTTTGTTTTTTGTTTTTTCTCGTTTACCGGTCCTCTTATCCAGCGTGTAGAAAGGGAAGCCCTGTTGAGGACGAGTGGGAGCAGTATGACTTTTTTATGCGAGCACTTATACGAGCACGGGAGGAGAGAAGTACCTTCACTTGGAGAGCGGTGGCATAGCAGGCGATGTGTTGGTTGGTAGCTGGTGACGAGAATAAACAGCTCGTTTATGTGACTGAAGAGCAGCGGCGTTTAGAGTTCATCACACCTTATACAAGCCACGCTTCTTTTCTTTTTAATCTTGTGTAAGCGATGCGACTATGAGGGAAGCGCAGCACCCCGTGTTTATTGTTTGTAAATTCGGTGCACGAAGCAACTGTGGCTATATGAGCGGCGTAAAGACGTGGAGAGATGTAGAGAGGACAGCAGGAAGGAGTGGGGAAGAGGGAGGTTAGTATGCGTCCTGGTCCGACTTCAGGGAGCACTGCGCCGAAATTCGTCTGGAAAGATTCTACCAGCAGACACAAACCAGCAAAATCTTTCCCTCGATTTCCCATCGGGCTTCGGAAAAATACTTTTCTGTTTTCGGTCGAGTAAAAGTCCGTCGTAAAAAAAAAAAAAAAAAAAAAAAAAAAACGTCAAACAACAACTTTATTTTCGGCCTTGG
Organism: Ornithodoros turicata; assembly: GCF_037126465.1. Classification (NCBI taxonomy): domain Eukaryota; kingdom Metazoa; phylum Arthropoda; class Arachnida; order Ixodida; family Argasidae; genus Ornithodoros; species Ornithodoros turicata. Next base: position 2,769,445 of record NC_088206.1, read on the forward strand.
AGAGTGGGGAGTTTCATCGCAACAGGCGATACTCTACCCCAGTGCTTGGTGGAATGGGGGGAATAAAATAACGTGCCCCTTTACAATAACGATCGAAGTCCTCTTGTTGCACGGGCTTTTCTCATCACGAATATCATATTCACCGACTTGACCGCGTTTATGCCATTTTACAAACCTGCCCATAACTCTCCTTATTTGAGTTTTTATCAACGTATAATTCCATGTTGCAGAACCGCTATCTTCCCAGCACTTGCACCGAAATCTACAGTTTGAACCGCGATATATTGAATTTTTTATTTTTTTATTTTGCCTTCAAAAAAGGTCTCGAGGGAATTTCTCGCATCGCGGGACATTTATAAAAGGCAAGGTGTATATACACGCACGCGCGCGCGCGCGTACTCCTTTGCCGCGTCGTTTATTTTGTGCGTGCGGCTGATGCATCGGGAGGTTGAGGATCGATACGTAGAGCCCGTTATGCACTTTGGATGAAGACGAAGGCCGCCCTGTTCTTTGGAGGCCGTACAATATCGTAGATATTGTACGGTCAGGAGACAGTGATTATAAAGTTGCCCTTCTTATGCATAACTTTTTCTACAGGTCTTTTGACAGACAACAACTTAACTTTCAAAATTTCGTTCCACCATATTCCCTACGGAACGTGTCGCATTCTCTTCAATGTTCGGCCTTTCGCTCTATTTTCGGTCATTTCTCCCTTTCTTCTTTTGGAACTAGGTTGTGGAATGAACTCCCACATAACCTACGGTCAACAACTAGTTTTCTCGCTTTCAAGCGCTCTTGCAAATTACACTTTCAACAGCGGCATTAATCTCTTTATTTAGTTCAATGACATGTCCATTTCTTCATGTCCATTACTTCATTGTAGCAACGTACACCGTTTGTGCATATTATATGTATTGATGTGTATCATCTTGTATATTTCCTTGTTACATTATGTGCGGACTACTACCTTTGCATTGCCTCTCCCTCATAAGATGTATTTGAATAATATGTTTTCTTGCGGGACCGTTTAACAGGGTTTCCTCCTCACGGTCCCTTATCTCAAGTGTGTTCCTGATTTTGTGCAGCACTAATAAACAAATAAATAAAATAAATAAAATAAACACTACAAGACAACAATTCGTTCAGGAAGGGAGTTGCCTCAGGACAGAAGCCGCCGATATTTCGAACAGAGACTGTTCTTCTTCTGGGCACCGTCCTCATCATTGGCATCATTCGCCAATGATGAGGACGGTGCCCAGAAGAAGAACAGTCTCTGTTCGAAATATCGGCGGCTTCTGTCCTGAGGCAACTCCCTTCCTACATCTCTACCGGTTCGCTGGATTTCTACCCATCAACAATTCGTTCAGAACGTTGTATACGTCATTTCCTCGAGTCATAACTACGTTTCATAAAGCTTACTTTCATAAGAAGATACGACGACAGAAAAATAGGGGATGTCAAGTTGCCGGTGATGTGTAGATCGAAGAGTGATATTAAACGGTAGGAGCAACTTATTTATTTACACATGGTAACGAGACTTTCGTGCACGAAACTGCACTTCTTCTACAAAAATATGAACGTGGTACAGGAACATATATACAGTTGACGAAGGAGTTTTCGTATGAGAAGGTAACAAGGTGATGGAAAGGATGTAAATACAGGTAAAAATGAAAAGAACATAAATACAAACGAAGGGGCATCAGAAGCGAAACATAACGAGAGTCCAAAGGCTTTTACATGGGAAACGAGAACGCATGTAGGTGACGTTCCAGGAATTAAGGATAAAAAGGAGGGGTTATGGCGACGGAATGAGGACACAGGTGCGGAGTAGAATACTTTCGGAGTACTTACTTTCATAGTTAGATGTAATATGAATAGTATGCGGGAAGGTTCTCCTTCAGCACTAAAAATGCCGTTCTTATGGTGAACACGACTATAGTCACGACCAGTGATGGCCAGTAGTTAACTACATGTAGTTAAACTACTAGTTAAACTACCTGATTGTAGTTAAAAAGTAGTTATTAGCTACTTGCAGAAATGTAGTGGCAACTACTAGTTAAACTACTATTTCGAGTAGTTAACTACAGTAGTTAGGTTACTGCAGGCGCCAGCTACTTCCGATTTTGCTGCAAGCTTAACAGCACGATTGTGCTTCAGACTTTTACCTTGAGAGCTACTTGTTTGATGAGAACGGAGGTGCAGAACAATTGTGCCGTGCATGTGTACTAAATCTTCACTTTTAATGCTTGTCTAGTGAAGCTTCATTTGCTGTGAAATAATTCTGCAACTTAGTTTATCGCGTAGGCACAGAAGGAATCCCGCCGCAAGCTTTGTATTCGACGATCGTAGCAAGGGCTTGAGCCAAAGTTTATTATTGCTTGTGATTCATATTTAGGTGTCCAAGAACACTACAAGGGATTGGTGTTGATGGACAGCGTTAAGTAGTTATAGATGTAGTTAAAATACATTGCAGTAGTTAAAGAAGTAGTTTTAACTACCTCCCCTGAAAAGTAGTTGAACTACTAGTTAAACTACTCCATTGCGAAGTAGTTAGTAGTTATAGTTAAACTACTGTAGAAGTAGTTAATGGCCATCACTGGTCACGACTACCTTTTCGCAATTGCGGACGGCCTACTGATCCCAACGTTGCCGGTCCAGAGCCAGCCGCGAACGCCCAAATTCCGGCGCACCTTAAAGAACCCAAGAATTAATGACATTATCGAATATAGAATGTTTTTTATCACTACTCCTTTAATGGCGTCGCTTTGTCCTCCCCCCCCCCCTTTTTTTCTTCTTTTCGAGCCAGATCCACGCGCCGCTCCAGTCGAAATCACATAAAAGTGCCGCGTATAGATTAGACGGGTCTTATCATCTTTCTTTATTCCATTTCGACGCGGAACGCTCGGAAGCCTCCGAGTGAATTTCATTTCCTCCCCTGGCAGTGGGAGATCCTCGCTTGTTGATCTCTGACTCGCTCCTTCATCTCTAAAGCGAGATCCCCGCACATAAAAAGGAAAGGACGAGTGATGGTAGAACAAAAAAAAGAAGTTCTCGTCCCATTTTTGTAGGCGTATATATGAAAGAGAGGGTCGGACCCAGACAAGGTATAAGCCTGTTGCACTTACACTGGCGTTTAGAGTGAGCCTTCAAGATAGCTTTCTCTCTCTCTCTCTCTCTCTTTCTCTCTCTCGGTCTTTTTGCTCTTGCCCCGCTCGATGCAGTATCTCTCATTTGGACGAGCTTTCTCCCACAGGAGTGTCGCTGCGATCGTTTTGTGTCGTCTGCTGTCGTACGGTCGAGGCTCGTTACGGCTTCCGGTTTAGCTGTTTTAGAAACTCTTTCCCCACTTCTGTCATCCGCTGCACGCTTGTTGCTTTTCCCTGGGGTGGAATATCGTTCTTCGGTGACAAGAAAAATGAAACGGGCTAGCTGGCAGATGCGACTTGTAATGATGTCGATGACGATGTGTGTCATCGTCCCATGTAGACAAGAAAGAGAAAAAATAGGAAGTAAGAAGTAAGCGAAGATCAAAGGAAACAACAGGAAAAAACGTGACAGAAAGTAGCTTGCAAAAAAAAAAGTATGATCAGGATGGATAAGTTATTAAATATATGAAAAACTAGATATTAGGATAAAATTACCAAATAAAATGACGTAAGAAATACTAAGCATGAGGAATGTTCAGTAAGTACGAGATATGCGAGTAAACTATAAGCAAAATGCTAAATGTATAGCTTCGTAAGTATATATTGCGAACACTGTTGTAGTCCGGGGTATCCAAAATTCCTGATCTTTTTTTTTTTTTCAAGGTGATCCCGAGATTACCCTAATACTGCAAATGTTGAATGCAAACACACACACACACAGACACGCACACATGCCTGTTCATATGGGCGCTGTAAAAATAAAATTTCACTTTAGTTGAGTCGAATTAGATAAGGTTAGCTTTACGGTGATTAGGTGAAATCAAAAAGAAAAGGCTGAAATCCGCGGGAAAAGCACTGGATGAACCGGACAGGTTTTGAATAAATCGTACACGAGAACGAAGGTATATAGATAACTCGATCATCATCCATCTGTCAAAGCTCGCTTCGAACCGATCGACCTAATATCGGCTCTCCATCGACATCGTCATCAACTGCACATCATCGCTGAGCAACTTCTCCCATTAACGTCTCCCCCATATATTTCCCTCCTCCCTCCTATTGGACTTCAATACTCTCGAGTCCTCTCTCTCTGATGCACGAAGGTCCCCGACGAGCAGCTCCGTCTGGTGTCACATCTGCAAGATGCAGCGACGCCTACATATAGCCTGCTCCCATGTGGCCTCCTTTATTGATCGTATACACACGGAAAACACATCACAGAGCAAAAAGTCAACGCCTCTTACATCCGTCGATGTTCCGACTTGGGACTCCGTCACGCCAGGGCCGACGTCGGCCCAAAGAAAAATGGGCGAACATGTTCAGACAACAACAGTGGTTGGCGAGGAGTTCTCGATCGGATTCGCGAAAAAGTCGTATTGGACTGCGTTGGAGATCGGGGAAGTTAGGAGGGGATGGATATGGAAATATTAGCCGGAAGGTTTTCTTTTTCATGACCTTCTCTAAACGGGCATTCGAATATCGCGCAATAGCTCCGTCTTCAGAAAGGCTTTGTGTTTTTGCTTTAGAAAGAACAGAAATATACGCACTTATTAACGTTCTTTCGGTGTCAATATGTGTGCGAGTTATAAGTTTTTGAGAAGCTAAGAGTTTCGGACGTTGAGGGTGCTAAAAAGTGGAAGGACGCAGCCGCAGAGGAACAGGGAATGACCGTATCGCAAATCCCGAGGAGGTTACAGAATATAAATAGGAAAGGATAAGTTTTAAAAATAACTTAAAGGAAACAAAATGACACAAAGTAAGAATAGGAGAACCCTATAATACGATTACCTCGCTTCGTTTCTTGATAAGATCAGCCTATGCGATGTAAAGTAGACAAAATAGAATAACTACACTCTTAAAAAAGATGGTGGTGGTGGTGGTGATGGCGATAGGGCTTGCCTCTTAAAAAAGAACTTCACCGCATAGCACGCTCGTAGCCAACCATAATCTCGAATGATATCGTTGTCTGCCCTAATTTGTTGAAAACGGGAGGCGTACGCCTTTTTTGTGACACTTATGCTGTTCATAATTGTCACAGAAAAGGCGTACGCCCCCATTTTCAACAAATCAGAGCAGATAACGATATCGTGCAAGATGATGGTTGGCTAGAAGCGTGCTATGCGGTGAAGTTCATTTTTAAGAGTGTAGTAGCAGTTTAAGGGGGCGTATATTTATTAGAACAGAGAAAAAAAAGGAGGAAAGGACAGCCAAACGATATGTCGGCTTGCTCTTCCGAAAAGAAATATAAAGGTAGGAAAATAATTAGTAAATAAGGGATAAACTAGCAAAAGACGAAAGAAGGATGAGATATAGATTGATGACAAATAAGATATGAAAAAGATGAGCGTAATGCGTGAGAGGTGAGGGTGGGGCACACTGACCAATGAAATGACAAGACTTGAGTTCACAGGCTGTGCATGTGACCTGTGTCGCTGAGGAGCGTCAAAACTGGTTTCGCCACAGATCGCTGTACGGGACGTCGTATACTGGGCAGAGCAGAGTGGCCGGAGAAAAGTTTGTGCACCGCAGCTCGAGCAGGCGTCGTCAGAGCGTGGCTCGAGGGTCGTGGTCGCAGTGGAGAGTACGCAAGCTTATCTATAGCTGCGAGCAACATGTGCCCTACATTTTCAAATAACCTGGGTACGTACCCTGCTGCATAACCAACGTCCACTGGGTTCTTTACCATCTAAAATGTTTCGCTGGCTGAAACACTGAATCGGAATGCCTGCCCTCTTAAAAATGGGTCTTCTATTATACTCTCTACACAAGCCCTGAAAATGAAAAATTGGAGACATACTGTGTAGGAGCCTCTAATTTACTACTTTCGGGGCTTCTGTTTAACGCGATAGAATGCCCATTTCAATGGGCAGATCAATAAAAGGAAGAAAGAGCTGCGTTTTATTTTATCATATCATTGGAACTCTGTAAGTTTGTCTCCTACGCGTAGATGTCGCTTTGGATTTCGGCTTGTCTTCTGAACCATAGCGTGAATTTGAAGAGATAAAACAATTCGAGTATTAATTACGGCACACAGTTGGTATTCATAACGCGGTGCTTTAGACCGGCGACACAGCAGTGATCAGGAGCGAAGCCTCAGTGGTCGTTTTACGAATTTTGTCCACGAACAGGTGGACGAATTTTGTCCACCTGAGGGATTCTTCAACGTGAGCCGTAATCTCAGCACACAGCATCCCGAATGCGGTGTCCATGGTGCAGGAAGGCGTGCACGAGCCAATGGTACCATGCCGTCAAGTTTGTGCCATCCTTGACAGGGCTCGAACTCGCGGTAACAAAATCAATGTGGTTTGTGATGCTAGATCGAAATTTGGAATTCTACTCGAGTCATCAGTAATTATCAAAGTCTCGTACAGTTCCTTTACCGCCATTCTATAGGACGCTTACTCCGCGTGAAGTCGAAAAATCCGGATATGACACACACTTGGCTGCCGTTAAGCGTAATTTGAAAGGCACGACGCGGACTTTGGTACGCGTTGCTGAGAAACACACACACACACATACATTGGATGATGATAAGGTGGGCCATTCACCGCCGCTGAGGTGGTACACTGCCCTATTGCACATTGGGAACGGATGGGGGGATGATGATGGAAGGAGCACTTTCAGAGAGCCGTCACTAGACCAGTGGAACACAAGTACTCTGCAAGAAGACGAAGGCCTTGCATCTGGTGGGCAGCGTTCGACCACGGTCCGAGGATCTTCGCGAGGTTGAACGGCCGCTTGTCAATACGTTCCATCAGTGCACGCTGGTGGTGATATTGCGCACAAGCCAGGTTGACGTGGCAGAGGTCGCCGTACACTCCACAAGTGGGGCAGATGGAAGACGAGGTGGAGACTACACACAGAAAAATAACCGTTCTTCAAGAGTTCTTCATCGTGCTAGAACCTTTCTCTGAACTTTTCCTATCTTCGAGAACGAAAGCATGGCTAAGGATATCCTGGCGTCCTAATGAAAGAACTGATGTTCTGAGGCTGGAACAACACAGAAGGGACAAATACATACAACGCCTCAATTTGCCTAAGAAATTAACGATGAAAGATGAAAGTCACTGAAAAGGTTAGCTAGCTGTAGGACTCGAACCCACATCTTCTGGCGTCCTACTTCTGTAAAGGCAGTGTTCCTAGGCCTACTTCCTAGGTGTAAAGGCAACGTTGAGCCTCATGCGGTGTGACGTGTGCCAGTCATTCTGAGCCGATTGCTTTGACGCCAGCATATCTGCTCATCAGTAGACAGCTCCTCTCACTCCCCTCTACCCATCTCCCTCCAGAAGCATGAACTGCCCCAGCGGACGCTCGAACAAAACGGTGATTACATCGTCGTGCTGTAGCCGTCCATTTCTGGAAGCGCGTCATCCTGGCGTCCAGGACATTATGCAAAATGATCGACTTTCTCTTCGCATAGAAGACTTTCCCCCGAGTCATACAGACACTGCTCCATCGACTACGCACAGGATCTGCGTTCACGAACTCGCAGCTGTTCCAAGATCGGCTCCAGGGAGGATTCCAGCTGCAGTCACTGTCATCATCCGGAAACTATCGAACACACTATGCGGGAAACCCACCTCCCACACTCCAGGCCTGACATATATAGTGACGGACATTCTATTCCTCGAAGGTTTCTCTGGAGAACGAACCACCAAAACTCGCGGCCTCGTGCGTCTTCTCCAAGAAGCGGGCCTCGTGCAAAAAAGACCCCTCTAGTGCACCTCTCATCCACAGTGCACTTCCCTCTCATCAGCATCGTTCGTCCTGCCTATATTTCACCCTTCAACTCTCATCTTGCTGCATCTAGAAGCTGCACACATTTCATCTCCTGGGCTCTCCAATGCAATCAAGGCCATTGTGTTTATGCACGAAGACAAGGCCCTGCGACTGATATCGAAAACCGTACATGTCCCGACGACGTATATGTATTAATGCTTGCGAGGTTCCACTACCAACTTGAAAGATCGGTGCTGCTTGCGACATACTTTGTCTATAATTGACAGCTCACGGTTTATCCTGTCTGAAATCTCAAGGTGTTGCACTTTCGCTTCTTCCGACTAGCCTCGTCCGTCATAATGCCCCCTCACATTAATGGTACAGCTCCACCAAGCGAATCCAGTACGGGCTGCTGTACCTTTGAATTGAGATCTCGGACAAGTGTGCCGAAAGCAGTACAAGGCGATCGGTGTGGTTATCGTATAGCCTCTCGAAACTTTTTTTTTTTTCGAAAGTAGCTGTTGAATATTTATACGCTCCGCGTTAACGAAAGCGACGATGTTCCAGTCCCCTCTCACTCCGATCCCATATTCTCAGTTCATTCCCTTCTCTTCTCTTCACCAGTAAACAGCTCATCCCCTCTCACTGTCCTGTCTTGTCTTCAACAAATGGTGCCGTGACCCACCTACTAAACAAGCAGCCGATGCCGTTAGCATTGCCCCCTGCCGGTGCAGCCCTCGTTGTTTTAGTAGGCACAACCCACATCGCGCTCAATTGCGATCAGGCCGTGACCATGATCAACCTTACGTGCGGACAAAGTGTGCCCCTGCGACATAGATTAACACCGCGGACATTTGCACACTTCAAGGAGGATTGGCGCAGTGGCTTCCTTTCTCCGTCACCCGGATGCCGGATGGCGTCAGATGAAAACTTCGATCCTCAACGTCATCAGACCTCTATCCGAGAAACGTCATCATGATGTTGGTAGACAAACTGAAACCGAAACAAATCGGAATGGGAGGGCTGGGTTCCACGGTTGTGCACTTGTTCGCTGCCTCCTATAGAGCTCTCCCTGTTCGTACACAAATGACGTCATAGTGTTCGACAGCGCCACCGGTTTGGTAGAGTAGAACTACGCTCAAAGCTATGGGCGAATAAGGTCGCGCTAGAAAACCCACGGTCTTGAGGGGATTACGATGATCCCTGAGAGGGACGCGACCTTCGGTCCTACTTTTCTTTCAATAGGAGACAGAGAACAAGTGCCCATTCGTGGAACCCAGTTCTTCCCTTCCGATCTGTTTCAGTTTCGGTCTGTCTACCAACGTCATGATGACGTTTCTCGGGTAGAGGTTTATTGAAAGAAAAGTAGGACCGAAGGTCGAGCCCTTTTCAGGGACCGTCGTAATCCCCTCAAGATCCTGGCTTTCGGACGCAACCTTGTTCGCCCCTATAGCTTCGTGCGTAGTTCAACTCTACCAAATTGATGGCGCTGTGGAACATTTGTTGACGCCATTTGTTTACAAAAGGGAGAGGTGTATTGCGGACGGAGTGGGAATGTTGAACAGATTATGATCGAGTGCCGATCCAGATTGTGTGTGGCAGTGCGAACGGGGTGTTACCTGCTTTAATGTGGGGCTCACGAGGAAGGAATGTGGCACGCGCGAAGGCTGTCGAAGGAGATTGTAAAGAAATCGCAAATGGGGAGGGGGGATTAAAAAATGGGGAATGTAAAATTAACTTGAAATAGCTCTTATTTGCGAAATGGTTCTGAACGCACAGCGAATGACAACGCTGATGATACAAACGCTTGTCGTATCCAGTCGTATAATCTTTATCTTTCCCAAGGTCTTGGATGACATAAAGATGGAACAACGAGAATTAGCCGAGTCAAGCTTCAAACAATGATGAAAAAAAAAAAAACAGCAAAAGGAAATCCTCTTAAGGGAACAACAAGGTAGCAACAGAACTGGTGAAAGCTTCTGCATTCATTTCTGGTGCTTTTTCGCGTGCGAAACAAAGCGCTTCCCTCGTTGGAAAACCTACATCCCAATAAAATCAATGCGGCTTTGCGCAGAATACGCTGCGACAGACTTGAAATCGTTCCGTCGCCCAGCAAAGCCCCATGAAGTGATTTTTTTTGTTGGGGGGGGGGGCAAATTGCTTGCCGTGTAACAAGGGCATTAGGCGCGATGTTATTGAGCGTTTCACGTGTGTGAGCGCCGCTCACTGTTGCCAGCGGGAAAGGACTCAAAATGGACGATTTTCGAAGGGTACGTGGATCGAAAATATAAAGGACGACATCAGAAGCGAAAATATGCTGCAAAGCTGCTTACCTCGTATTAGATGGGCGTACCAAAAGATGCGGAATTCCACTGAGATTTACGTGGATAGAGAATAGTCATGACGACCTATGTCTAAAGAGCCACAATGTTCACGACTGACCTTGGAGCTCCGGGGCGAGGGCATCCCCCTCGCCACCCTCTCGGTATACGCCCATGGCCCATGGCCCATAGCGTCAAGCGTCGCAGAACAAGCTAAATTTAGCAAGTTCCTGCGACAGCATACAGATAAGCGGCAGCGTGAGTGAATGAATCACACAAAAGCGTAGTGTTCCGACTTTCAGAGTCATGCCCATAATTCCTGAATCGCTACCCGTAGAACAGCACAAATAATGTGCTGGACTATGTGTCTGGCACTTACCACAAGCCCCTCGCACTGTGCGTTCCGCCAGTTGCACCTGTAAAGCTGTCACAACTAAAAAATGAAAGCATGCTGCAGCTGCTTGATGCTAAAAGTGACGACAGTTCGTGCACCAGTAAACCACAGCAATGGGGAAAAAAAAACAATAGGAAAACCCAAGGCGCTGAAGCAAAAGCGGCCGGGACTCATCACCAACGGAGTCCTCCTATACAGGACAATGCACGCCCGCATACCGCGCATCTCACGACACGCACCTTACAGGAACTTGGCTGTGAGTTGCTGCCACATCCCCCTTACAGCTCAGACCTCGCCTCCAGCGATTTCCATCTCTTCGGGCCACTGAAGGCGTTCCTTGGGGGCCGCCACTTCAGCTGCGACGACGAGATCAAGAATGCGGTCCGATCATGACTGCTATGCGCCGGTAAGGATTTCTACGGTGCTGGCATCCAAGCCCTCGTGAAACGCTGGGACAAGTGCATTGGTGCAGCTGGAGATTACGTTGAAAAAATAAAACTAATTTCTCGCCTGTAAGTTCATTTTACTTTTGCGAAAAATGAAAAGTTCCGGTTTGACTTGAACACCCCTCTATTACCCTGCTACTTGCTGTCTCTTTTCCTGTTTATTTATTTATTTTTTGTTGCAAATTTTCTCTTTTTTGTGTGTGCATCATCATCATCGGACGAAAACTGAACCAAAAGGCAACTTAGGCGCGATTTTTCAAGGCGTACTACTTCGTCCAAAGTTTGATGAAACTTCCCTTTAATTCGTGTTGCTTTCATTTCATTTCCGGGCATTCATATTATTGGTCTTGCGAAACCCCCCGCACGTTCTTCAAGATTTCAGTTTCTACCAAGGAAGCTGACCTGAAAAACTTGCACCTCTTACAAAACCCATCCAACAAATTTTCCACGACGTAACCTGCCTAAGAGAAAGAAAAGGCACGTGAAACCGAATTGGCTCAGAAAATAGCATTTGAACGCTACACAAGTGATACACAGTATGTAGGCTTCTCGCTGAAGAATTTGTTGCTCGTATAGGACGGGAAGGAATTTCCCCACGGATTCGTCCGAATCGAGAGGGGCCCCTATTTTGATCGAAATCGATTGAAGAGGACTGAAGCTATGACCAGATAAAAGGGTCACTTGAAAAGGAGTTGAGAAAGATACGAGAAGTTTCATCCTTCTGGGTATATAGTACCGTTGTGCGAGGCTGCCTATTCGTGCTATATGCTAAAGAGAGGGTACTTGATGAAAAGGTACCGTCCTGGAAACAAGGGTCAATTGGAACTTGTATCGGGAAAAGGCACTGGGCGAGTCTCTGGTGCCATCTGCGATTTCGGGGAGAAAGTATTTATAAGATGGAAGTAACCAAACATCTGGCTAGACTGCTAATTGACCTAATTACTGACAACCACTGCATTCACCTAATCCAAGTTATCGCACTAAAGAGGAGGGAGGGGTGACTGGCGTTAGGCGAAATGGCCGGGACAGTCGTCATGTGGGCGTTACGTATAGTCCCCCTCCCCCCCCCGGATACTTATTGACGTAGGCATGAAATGAATGTGCCCATCAGTCGACAGCCCTATACGTATAGTCCTAAGGAGGGACCCTCTACATTTCGAAATCAAGGTGTGTGCGATATCACTAACATACCTCTGCAAAACTCACTGACGAGCATGCTCATTCGTGCTCAGTGTGGCGAATATGAGTTGTGCATGAGTGAGTGAGTGAGTCAGTGAGTGTGAGTGAGTGTGTGAGTGAGTGAGTGAGGCCAACAACGGCAAGCTACTTCGACCCCCCTCCCCTACGCATGAGTGAGCAAACGGTGAACTGAGTGGGTGATGTGATGTGATGTGATGTGAGTAAAGAAAAAAGAAAGTTCGACGAAGTCAAACTGGCTACCCCAGTACACTTAATACAGAAAGTTCAATCTGATGATGAGATGATGAAAACGCAAAAGGATGATGTCCAGAGACGAACAGAGATGATAATTGAGTTCAACATGGAGGTCAAAAGTTCAATAGCTGCGCCCAAGTGAGAGTAAAGTGGCGGAATCACCGGGGGCACACACAGGACACATCACACATTCACCGTGTCATAGGATGTCCATAAGCCCGGTTGCATGCAAAAAGTCTTCAAGTGCGAACTGAGTGGGGATTGAGTTAGCATGAGCAGTTTATCCAGAAAAATCAGACATGAGGGTAGCAAAAAACATTGGGGGGGGGGGCACATTACAGCTATATCGTTTACGGCAAAAAAAAGTTTCGGGGTGCCGCCAAAAATTGCTGGGGAGGGAGGTTCTGGATAAATCACTGAGTGAACGTGAGTGAGCAAGTGGAGGGCTGAGCAGGGAGTGAGTGAGCGAGCAAGGAACTGGGCGGGAAACGAGTCAGCAGGAGTTACAAATTCCCCTCTCTAGTAATGAAACGAGTCTATTATTATCGAATCAAGAGGGATTAATTGGCTCCCCTGTAGATTGGATATTGAATGGGACCTGATACTACTATGTAAAAGCACACGCACTCGCATGTTTTTTCGTGCAACTCAAAGAAATGCATTTTGTGCAAATGCAGCGTCTAAAGACATTCTTTCTGGTTCTCAAACGGCGTAGCAGGTCTTTGCAAGATATAGAAGGTATCTTGTAGCATTTTTTTTTTTTGCATCAGTTCATAGTAGTCTCCCGGATTTAGAAGAGTTGCTCCCTGTCCCTTCTCATTACTCGTCGCTTTTCAACATACACATTGACCTCGGGTGGTAATTTATGCGTACACTCTTAAAAATGAACTTCACCGCATGGCACGCTCCTAGCCAACCATGATCTCGAATGATATCGTTATCTGCCCTGATTTGCTGAAAACGGGAGGCGTACGCCTTTTTTGTGACAATTATGAACAGCATAAGTGTCACAAAAAGGCGTACGCCTCCTGTTTTCAACAAATCAGGGCAGATAACGATATCATTCGAGATGATGGTTGGCTAGGAGCGTGCTATGCGGTGAAGTTCATTTTTAAGAGTGTGGTTCTCAAACGGCGTAGCAGCTGGGTCTTTGCAAAATATAGAAGGTATCTTGTAGCATTTTTTTTTCATCAGTTTATAGTAGTCTCCCAGGATTAGAAGAGTTGCTCCCTTCTCATTACTCGTCGCTTTTCAACATTATACACATTGACCTCGTGTGGTAATTTATGCGTAGGCAACAACAGCAACAACAACAACAACAACAGCAACTGTATTTTAAGATGATGAATGGGGAGTTTCATCGCCGGAGGCGATACTCTACGCCAAAGCAAATAAAGCAACTAGAAAACGTGCATATTTTCTGCGCCGAAGTATTTCTGTGGTCAATATCGTTCGATAACCAGCGTGGATCGTTGATACATTGTCGTGAGCTCTGAGGGCAGCCGATTCCTCGCTTTCAGTTTGTGCGACTTTTCACAAAGAGTTGCAGTTGGATTGGCGCTCCGAAGCTTGAAACCCTTTCATTTACCGACACCTCCGCCACTGTCACCGCCTCTTCGTTCGGTAGAGGCTAAGCCTGAGGCCACTTAGTAAAGTACAGTGAACCCTCGTTATTATGACCACGGTTGTTCCCGAAAAGTTTGGTCATAATGCGGAATTGTCATATTAACGGGAGGGATTTGCAGAGGTCTCACTGCATTGTTCCCCAAGAGTATGGTCGTAAAGCGCGTATGTCAGATTATCGGGGGTCATATTAACGAGGGTTCACTGTAATCCAATACGACCCAAAATATATTTGTTCCCACGCGCGATGTAGTCGGTAAACAAAAAAACGGTTAGAAAAAGGATGGAGCAGTTACACCTTTTAGAAGGTAATAGCTGTCGCATATGTTGCCTAAAGGTTGCAAAGTTCCACCTGCTACCTCACTCTCTGCCACGAATGATAGGGTTACCGCTCCTGTTTCGGTGAGCGAGGGGGGCATACGCCTTTTTGTAGCAATGTGCATATATGATAATTGCTTTTACCCCACTTTTACACCCTTTATCAGACGCTATGTTGACCTATAGGTGGTAACTATAGCAGTTACCACCTTTTCACACCCTTTTTCCTTAGAGTGAAGGACTGAGAATGTCCAATGCAACTTTTTCGAACGGTATGCAAGAGGCACACTCCTGAAGTTTATCTCTTGTTCGAGTGTGCCGTCCTTTTCTCGAAGCACAAAGGTCGCAAGCTCGGCACCATTCTTCAACAGTACTGTAGCAGATATACACTCTTAGAAATGAACTTCACCACATAGCACGCTCCTAGCCAACCATCACCCCGAATGACAACGTTCTCGCCCCTGATTTGTTGAAAACGGGAGGAGGAGCCTATTTTGTGCCATTATGCACGGCACAAAATAGGCTCCTCCTCCCGTTTTCGACAAATCAGGGGCGAGAACGTTGTCATTCGGGGTGATGGTTGGCTAGGAGCGTGCTATGTGGTGAAGTTCATTTTTAAGAGTGTACCTTTCAGGGTGGGCAGTAGAAGCCAGACAAACCGACCGTACCGTGTACAGTGTTGCCCGATTTCCTTTCCCTTATTGGATCGGATTGGATATGAAAGAAAAATATAGTAACATTACTCGTAGCAATTAACTTTTTTTCACGTGACACAACGATTTCATTCCTGTTATTGTCCGCTGTGGGCCAAGGAAACGCCTTCTTTCTTCGCTTGACACAGGTCAGTAGGCGAAACGGAATTGCCTGCAGCATACATTAGCCGAATTGGGGTGCCGTGCAGTGCGAGGTTGGCTAAGATGCCAAGGGATGGGGAGATAATAGGCTGAAAAGGATTAGGCGAAATGGGAAGATACGCTTTACTTTTTTATCCCCATTCATCCCCCCCTCCCCATGGATCCCGCACTATAGTCATGGTAACTAAAACCAGTAACTCTCCCTTGTTTCTTGTACAAGCCATTGGAATTCATTTACTCCAAATTTTGCTCTGGCCGACAGCCTCGATAATTAACAAAATTGTGCGAGAAATTGTTCGTTTATTGATATTGATGTTGACGGAATAAATAAACAAATTAATTAATTAATTAATTTGTATTTTGTGTTGTCGTCTTTGTCTTTTTCTAAGCCTGATTGTCTCCCACTTATATAGGCGAAACCGGGGAGAGTTGTCAGACGGGTCAGTTGTCACACTCGCTATACTTAAAGAAAAACTGATTGATTGATTGATTTTTAAAAGAAGCAGCTATAAGGCCATTTTCCCGCCGTTTTGTTAGCGGCACGAGCAACCACTAACTGGAGAAACTTTCATTGTCACGGAAAGTGTGGCAAGCTACACACAGCGCGAGACTCGTCTCACTGACGATTAAGTAAACTTTCCCGTTCTTGCAATTTTCAAATTTTGCACGACGCACACTAAAGCCACTAAAGAATGCACGTGTCCGTAATGCTTCTTCAGCTTTCAGAAATCTTTTCACGAATTTTCAGCGGAATGCGTTCTACAGTTAAGTCCGCTTCAGAGGTAAAGTTGATTGATTGATTGATTATGTGTTTAATGGCACAAAGGCAACAAAGGCCATAGAGCGCCAAAACTATGGTGAGTGTGTCGGAGATGATTATGAGAAAGATGATGTGAGAGAGAGTGTGTGGTAGTTAAAACCTATCTACAGGTATGAGCGATGAGATTGACCAGGATAAGAGAGAGAGGAGGATGACGATAGCAAACGAGCATGGCAGTTAAAAGCTATCTACGAGTGTGACAATGAGATATTTACATGAGGAGTTCGGTGATATTGGATAAAAGCGGAGCAATGCTTATCATCTACATCTGACTAAGAAACCCACACGTGGTCAAAAATGTAATGACGTTATCAAACGGCACAAGAGGGGTGTCACCCAGTAGAAGGGCTGGGTGGGTGGGAAGGTAAAGTGACTGCGGGTGTCGTATAGCGCGGTCAGTTGTACACTATAAGAAATAAAGGAGTAATTTTACTCCTTTGGGGGACTAACTGCATGCATGAAAATACTTTGAATCAAACCGTCAACCGTGCACTCTAAAAAAAAAAAGGGTGTACCTTAACTCCTTTTCTTGCCACATATATAACACCCTTTTCGAGAGTACAATTACGCTCAAAAGGGTGTCTCCTCACTCTCTCAAGGGAGTAGCATAACTCCTTTCTCCCTACTGGAGAGTAATATTGCTCCCCGGCAGGGAGAAGGTGTTATGTTACTCCCTTGAGGGAGACATTCGGATACAATTCATGTAACGACAACAAAAAATTATGATGAGTTGGTGATTTCCTCAAGCCGGAGCATGTCAGTCTTTCAAATGCATTGCCAAACGGTATCCCTCGCGCCTTTATTACTTCGCGCTTTACCACAATATCGAGATACCTCGCCGATCTTGTCACTATTGAATGCAGCAGGTTTCTTTTTTTTTTCCCCTCAGGATCCGAATTACAAGGAAAAAAAACACACACACACACACAACCCAACCTCCAGGTGTACCATTCGGCACCTTTCCCGTATCGACGCGCCTTATGCCCTGGCCGCGCGATGGCGCTGCTAATGCCGGCGCCGCTGGCGTCGTCTGCATCCGAGCGTCGGCTCGCAGAAACCCAGGAGCATCTCCGCTGGCTCCGATCGCTTTTAAACTACTGGAAAAAATACCAAACCCATCGGAGTAATCTCTCGTCTCCTTGCAATATCAGCGCGCTGTCTTCTGCTACACTGTGTGCAGGACACGTCGCGCTAGTTTTAGTTTCGGTTTCTAATCCTGTTTACTCAGTTTTACCTTGTACCTTTTAGCCTTGTAGCCGTCCTTCTGCAATCATTTCGTGTCGTCCAGTTGTGAGACGCAGCTCCACCGAAGACAAATAGCGAGTGCGTGGTTGGATTTTAGTTTCGGTTTCTGACTCTGTCGTCTTCTGCGGAGGAAAGTCGTCTGCAACCAACAGTTGGTTGGTCGTCTGCTTTCACGAAGCGAAAAGGTGCTGCGTTCTTTTCGGTGTGCGGTGCTGGAAAGTGTATTTTTTTTTTGTGGATAACAAGAAGGTGATTGTGCAGTGAGGAAGACAAGATATTGTGTGTGAAAAATCATTCGACTGTGGAAAGCGACTTTGAGCATTTCGCACCTGGGAAGAATACGAGGTGAGACTTATAGGGTTGTGGATGTGCACATTCCGTACCACATCCGGTGCAAAAAGATGGTCATGATTCAATAGGACGAGGCAGATTTAGCACGAATAGTACTTGATTCGGCTTTGCGATTGCGTCTCGGCTTTTGTGAATCGGCACGATGACATCAATATCACGTTATGAGCTACAAGGTGTAAATAAGTTTAGTACCACATAATGCCGTGCATTTCTATGTGGTGCTCAGATCTGGCACTTTCTCGTGAGAAAGCCCTCCGAAGTTTGCTTGTTATTCGGTGAGCAACACTTGGCTGCGGTATCGCGTGAACCTTCACCGCCACGCTGAGCGTCTCTGCATTCATTGATCCAGTTCTGCGGGTAGCGTTTGAAACAGCAATTGAGAAAGTCATAACGTAATTTTCTCTGCAAGTACGGAATGCACATAACTACAGTAGGTTTTCCGCAAACTTTTATGAAGGTAAACGGAATACGCATAAGACTCCACGGAAAGCGTAACGTATAATTGTCTATCCACGTATACGAGATACGTGTAAGAATTTATGGGAGTCGTACCTTACCGTAATTCTCTATGGAAACTCGGGGCATGCATAAGTCGAAACATTAAGTTGGGCTAGGTGGTGACGATTCACCACTTCGTTACATTTTCTTTCATCTTGCCAGTTAATTTTTTTCTTCATTTCTCCTACAACCCCAAGCGGTTGTTGAGCACTTAGCATTAAACGTTATCGTGCAGATGGAGGTAGATGGGGTAGACTGGGTTCCACATTTGTGTAACCACCATCTTTATATTTTTCTTCACATATCAATCCATCCATGTTGATGAAACGCTATACAATACAAGACACAAACTTATCCCGTGTCTTCATGTGTCTTGCGTTGTGTAGCGCTTGTTCACCATGCATAAGTGCTTACGGAATGCTTACCATAGCATTCCATGACAGCACGGAATATGCGTAAGAACTTACGGAAGGCGCATCGGAATTTTCGTTGTAAAAAAAATTCGTGATATGCACCACGAACTTTTTTGAAGAACTCACGAAGAACTTGCTGAAGAGCTCGTGAACCACAATCCCATCATTGTTGCCTGGTTCATATCACGGAAACAGAAGTATAGTCGCCGTCGTGGCGTACGAATGAACAGGGATTTGGCTAAAGTTTTGAAGGAGGGCCAGTTGATGACATAGATCTCAATTCACGTTAACAGATAAACTTAACGCGGACAAAACTGAGATGCCCACATGACAAATACTTTCCGCTTGCCCACTTCTCTAACCGCTCACTGCCCCATTATTTTTAAGGTGCTGTAATACTGAATCTTAGGTAAGTCTATAACATCTGATCAAGCTGATTGTCATGTAATGCAACGGCAAAAACGGAAAGAGGAATTTGTAAGTCACTAAGTAATCACAGCACTGTACGTGACGACTTCGCCAGCGATATGTGGTGGTAACACTCATTAACAGAGACACTCATTTCAGAAGTAAAACTTAATCCTGCAGATATCTTAATCAGGTGGACTAACCAGTGCGTCGCGATTTCGATTTAAAAAAAAAGCTTCGTTATATTGTATTGAAGCCTTCCTGTTATACAGCTCTACGGAAAAGCATGCCAACTTTTCCATGGTATCGACTGTTCGTAAATTAATGCTTCGGCTGTCCTTGGTCCTACTAATGTCCGTGCTAATGTCCTGCTAATGTCCGTGGTTCTATACGGTATACGATAAAAATATGTGTTGCCCATTAGAGGAAAATACAGTACTCATTTTTGAAATAGTGCCTAATATTTCCATCCGCTGCTTTAGAGTATGAAGATGTTGCTACACTATGTGTGACTGAGCCCGTAGCCTACGCATGAAACAGCATGAAAAATTCAAGAAATGTCATATGCTGTCATATGTCATATGCTGGAATTCCGGCTCGTGTCGCGATCACTATGGCACCGTATGGTACACATACAATTCAGTGGACATCTAGAATTACTTGCAGCATAGGCACATAGTACGGTATACAGCACAGAGGGGTAAAGTGTGGTTCTGTATTGTACGGTACACTAT
Source organism: Ornithodoros turicata (assembly GCF_037126465.1). Classification (NCBI taxonomy): domain Eukaryota; kingdom Metazoa; phylum Arthropoda; class Arachnida; order Ixodida; family Argasidae; genus Ornithodoros; species Ornithodoros turicata. Next base: position 2,789,169 of record NC_088206.1, read on the forward strand.
ACTACAGTACACCATGGTGTAGTGCTGTGCCGTACAGTGTAGTGTGGTATACTGTGCTGTCAGTACAATGAAATACAATAGTGATCAGTGCCGTACTGCATTAAGTACAGAGCGGACTGCTAGTCTGCAAGGACAGTAAAAGCAGCAGACATAACGGAGCTTTTCCAGAAATGCTTTGCATTCCTGCGTTGCGTTCCAATAAGCTCTTTCTCCACTTCTGTCAGCACGCACGCACGCACGTGTTCGTCGTATTCGATGGGCTAGCTGGCTTGCGTCGAGAAAGTTCAAGTTGGGTAATCTGCTTGCGGCTCGTCGGCGAAGTATCCTTGCGGATAGCGTCCCTCCGCTTCCATGGCAGCGCGATCCCGCTGCAAGCGCACACAACGCGTAAGAACAGGCGGAAACGCGGGCACGTGAACCAACATCGAGGCTTGCGCATTTCGGCGCTCTGCTGCGCGATCCGTCCTTTTGAAAGACGAAGTGACTTCTTTATGTAAATGATGGAAGTTTAATTGGATGAGCCTGGCACAGGGACGACGCAAATTGAGTAGGACGGACGGCAGCAGACACGCATATTGCTCCATTCAGAGAAGAGGTTAGATGAGTGCATTCCATTAGAGTTTATGTAAATAAGGTACGCTGCATATCTCAGACATGGCAGCAGAAAGGGAATATATACTGCTTACATTTTCCATGTTGGGTGAGTGTTAGGACAGGAGGATGTGCTACTTGCTAAATGGAGTCTGGAGTCGCGAATCCAGGTTGTGAAACTAAGGTTATTTCCTACTGTGAAGTATCCGCCTATGCTGTAGTAAATGCAGCAAAAAACAAAAAAAAAAAAACAAAAAAAAAACGTATACTCCCGGTCATAAACAAGAAGAGACGAGTTCCACGAACATATCCGGTTCCAGTTTTGCATCCTGCACTCTTAAAAATGAACTTCACCGCATAGCACGCTGCTAACCAACCATCATCTCAAATGATATCGTTATCTGCCCTGGTTTGTTGAAAACGGGAGGTGTACGCCTTTTCTGTGACACTTATGCTGTTCATAATTGTCATAAAAAAAGGCGTACGCCCCCCGTTTTCCACCAATCGGGGAAGATAACGATATCATTGGAGATGATGGTTGGCTAGGAGCGTGCTATGCGGTGAAGTTCATTTCTAAGAGTGTGTACACCGTTGCGAATGCCACTGAGGGACGCGAACGAGATAAAGGAAACCCATCCGGGTGTCCTTGTACCGGATAGGTTGCGGGTTCGAACGCGGCCGAAGACGCCAGCAGTGTGGTGGCGTGGAACACGTTTCCTACACCCAAAAAACAGAACTTCACCGCATAGCACACTGTCCGCCAACCATTGCCACGAATGATAGGGTTATCGCTGTTAGCACGCTCCTAGCCAACCATAATCTCGAATGATATCGTTATCTGGCCTGATTTGTTGAAAACGGGAGGCGTACGCCTTTTTTGTGACAATTATGAACAGCAGAAGCGTCACAAAAAAGCCGTACGCCTCCCGTTTTCAACAAATCAGGGCAGATAACGATATCATTCGAGATTATGGTTGGCTAGGAGCGTGCTATGCGGTGAAGTTAATTTTTAAGAGTGTAGCCGGCAAACACTGAAGAACGCTCTCGCTAAACTTGACAACCGACCTTTTATAGTGTTGAGAATGTACTGCACTCTTAAAAATGAGTTTCACCGCATAGCACGCACCTAGCCAACCGACATTCCGAATGACAACGTTCTCGTGCCTGATTTGCTGAAGACGTGGGGCGGAGCCTATTTTGTGACACTTATGCTGTTCATAATTGTCACAGAAAAGGCGTACGCCTCCCGTTTTCAGCAAATCAAGGAAGATAACGATATCATTCGAGATTATGGTTTGCTAGGAGCGTGCTATGCGGTGAAGTTCATTTCTAAGAGTGTGGGGAGCTGGTAGGGATAGAACGATACCGATATTCTTATCGATATTAGCGATATCTTACGCCTGCGATATTATCGAGAATTTTAAAATATCGATAGTTATCGATAAAAATATGGATATTCACATCGATATGAATACCGATATTCACATCAATATACATATCGATACGCATTTGAATAGAAATATCAATAATTCGGCGGCTTCTGTGCACGGACAGGATATGAAAGGAGCGGGTCAATGAATTTATTAACCAATCTTGACGGCTTTCCCCCCTCTTTCCCTCTTAATTTGGTCTTGCAACAAGATGCCGATATTTCCTGTAAAGATGTGATGCACGTTAGGGGGAAAGCTTTGTTAGTTTCTAAAACTTCGTGGATCGTCCGGGGCTGCATTTCATGCTGAACGACGCATTAGAATGCGCCGAACGGGTTCACCGAGCGCGCAACGTACACGGCGGTAGAAACCGAGGATTCTGTGTTGCTGGCGTGACTCCGTATTCGCAACAATCCGTTTCTCGAAGAACAAAGAAGAAGAAGGAGGCAGGCAAGCTGGTGCATATCCGAAGCGGGCGACATCCCGTTTTCGCTTGGCAATACGACATCCTCCGCTCAGGTCTCCCATGATCCCTCGCGTGCCACAGGTGGCGCTTTATTTATTTATCAAACGGTCGTCAGGGCAGTATCGCTTGCGGTGCTGTTTCTGGGAAGATTTGACGTAAAACTTGAGAAACACTAAAAATATTCTTGCACTAATTATTCCCCCAATCTTACTGTCGCAATAATTGAGGACGTATCCTCATTGGTCCTCGTAAGGCACGTCGGTCGATGCCGTCTTCATCACGTGCCTCAGCGGTGATACGCATGGAAGATAATAGAACAAGGGCAACTTTTTTCAATTGTTCAAGTAATGGCGTGACGCCTTTTCAAACATCTATATATCAATATTTATTTTAAAGATACCGATATATCGATATATATATATATATATATAGGGGAGAAAAGGCACCAGAGACTGGAGTAGGGGAAAGTTATTTATTAAGTTGGCATTTAAACTAAGGGTCTGGGGGAGTCTACGTTTCGGCGGAAGCTCCGCCTTCTTCGGGACTGAGACGAAAATCTATGTACAACGTCTTTTAAAAGGTTACAAAATTGTCGTCACAGCTGGTACAATTCCACTGCGAGGCAGTCGTCAGTGAGTCAGACTGCCTCGCAGTGGAATTGTACCAGCTGTGACGACACTTTTGTAACCTTTTAAAAGACGTACGTTGTACATAGATTTTCGTCTCAGTCCCGAAGAAGGCGGAGCTTCCGCCGAAACGTAGACTCCCCCAGACCCTTAGTTTAAATGCCAACTTAATAAATAACTTTCCCCTACTCCCTACTTCAGTCTCTGGTGCCTTTTCTCCCCTATATATATTCAACATCCTGGTCGTTCGAACCGCAATTTTGTAGCATATATATATATATATATATATATATATATATATATATACATATATATACGCACATATGTCGTGGTAGGTTGATCAAGGTCTCCGAGAGGGCGAGGACATTAAACTTGGCCAGTTCTCCCTGGCCCGCTGCACGAGTGTTTCGAGAATCGCGCGGTGTCCACTGTAGGCCCCAAAAAGGGGTAGTACCCATTCTAATAGCGATGGCGCCCTGCTTTCGAAGTTAGATTTTTTTCACGAAACTCAATCAAATTTCTATTTAAATAGTGAGCGCCTCCCAGTCATTCACACGCTACGCAGTTTTTCGGTGGTATCGAACAGATACTTGTAAAAACAGAAAGTTCTTCGATTGGTGCACCCGTTCGCGAATTATTTAGCCCGGGGATTTAACTGAAACACTCTGCAGAAGCGTACTGTTCTCGCAGATATGTACACTGACGCAGTATAATTAGATGTCGCGATGACCGCACTTATACATGTCAGATATACGTTCTTCAGTATTAGAGAGAAAAAAAAATGGCTTCCTCCACACCCAAATCTGCAGGTGACTGCAAGAATGACAGTGCAACATTTGTGGAGTTTGTAGCAACAACCTGCACTCTTAAAAATGAACTTCACCGCATAGCACGCTCCTAGCCAACCATCAACTCGAATGATATCACTATGTGCCCTGATTTGCTCAAACCAGTAGGCGTACGCCATTTTTGTGACACTTATGCTGTTCATAATTGTCACAAAAATGGCGTACGCCCCCCGTTTTCAGTAAATCAGGGCAGATAACGATATCATTCGAGATGATGGTTGGCTACGAGCGTGCTATGCGGTGAAGTTCATTTTTAAGAGTGCGTATAACAGCTAATTCAAATAAAAAAGGAAAGGAAACTATTACGCTTCAGTATTACACTAAAACGTAAGGTAAAAGTAAAGTAAAAAGTAAAGTATTACACTTCTTCAGTATTACACTGCCGGCAACCGAAGTTTTTGATACAGAAAAGAGAGAGAGAAGAATTCGCCAAGCTCCGTCATCAAAACTAAGCCTATCAATCCAAACTGTACCGTGTTTCCCGAGAGGTACGAATAACGACCTGAGAGAGGACGAAGAAGAAGAACTTTTGGATCATATAGAGTTCTGCTGGAGATTTCGTTGTTCTTCGAATAAAAAAAAAAAAACGTAATTGCGCTTCATGATGGTCGATACATGTCGCAAGCGACTTAGCTCCATCAAGCGCGTAGCGGAAAGTTCGCCGACAGCAGCCAACGAAGTTAACTGGAGCGGATATCGTTTTTTTTTGTTCTACTATACGAGAGAGAAAAAAAAAATAACAACAGGAAAAGGTCTTGCCAGATCACGTGACTACACGGCATCTCGTTAAATACTCGCTAACGAAGTCGTTAGGCCCTGCGCAAGAAGCAGAGGAACCTGCTGTTGGAAGAAGAGGGTCGGGCGGGACAAGGTGAAATCCCTTGAGAGTTAAGGAGCTCACTTCCGGTCCGTCGGGATGAAGAGGAGGTCCAATGATCAGAACAGGGAACGGTGGGTCAAATTAGTAGCATCGCTAAATTTGCTAGTGAACGGTGATCGGTTTGAAATTAGGTGGTCGAAGGAGCATGCTGGAGGGAGAAAGGTGGGACACAGGTAGGGCTTGTGTTGGACGAAGAAGCGCTGGTGGTGTGGTCTTCCAGCGCGTAGTGCCACGTTTGTAATGAAACAAAAATTAACGGAAAAACAAAAGATATTGTTGAGAATTAAATATTACCTTCGAAGACGGGAGCATTAAACGTTATCGCACTTAGCATTGCATTTACATGCAACATGCAATTATATGACGCACAAAACATTATAGATTTGTGTCCTTGTGGTTGGTAATGGGCTGAGAAACGTGAGAACATCCGTTAGAACACGTCCAAAGAAATTTTCATTTTGCATGAACTCCCGGGCCCCATTGTGACGATGACGTGTGGTGATTGGGGACTGTTCTAAGAAATTGATATACATATAGTAAGCCCATAGTGAACAAGTCTTACCTCGAATAAGCAGCTTGAAAAAAAACAACATAAAAACATAAAAACAAAAAAAGAAGAAAGCAAAGAAGAAGCAAAAGTTACTGAGAGTGACGCAGCGAAAGCGCTTGCTATAAAATTCGATAACACATAATGAACTGGGGATGTCATTAGAAGATGTTACCCGGTGGTGTGAACATCGTACGAGAACGTGCGACAGCGTTTGCTTAACTTTGCTTTGAACCCAAGCGACTGGCCTTTGCCTCCCTTTTCTTACATATACCCCCCCCCCCCCCCCACCCCAGAACTGTTGCCCTAAATGTTGCACGAAAACAACTCTCCTTTGATGAGGTCTCATCCCATGAATTGTGAAAGTGATAGTCATAACGAGACCACCGACCTCTTAATATTTTAAATATTACCTGCCTCCTGCCTGCAATACCTGCAGCTCACCCTTCTGCGCGCGCGTGTGTGTGCTCTGTTAGTTTTCGTAGCACCGTAAAATTTTATAGCGGTAACTTTATGCAGGCATAGCATGTAATCTTTATTTCATGCTTGCTTGATATGCCTTATAAAGTGAATCTCAAAGCGACACTGACTACTCGCGAGCTCAAGCAAATGGCAGAATAGGTTATTGGTACGTGATCGCAGTGGACAGAGGTTTTTTTTTTAAATCTCTCTTTCATAAAACTCAGCCCACCCGATAATTCTAATTTCGCCCACCCGCTAGTTCTTTACCGCGCCGGTTGAGTTTTTGACGCATACGGCGCACCGTACACTCTAAATGTTTTCACACCTTTAAAGGTGTAATAACGTGCATGGCGCACGCCTTTTTAGGTGTAATTTTGGTAACATCATAATGGAGCACAGTTTCGCACAAATTTTCTTTACTCGACCGTTGTCTGTCCTCCAAAAATGCAGTCTTGCAACATCTCAACATTGTTGAACAGTATTGTAGACACTTGCGCGTGCTCAATTATCGGTAGCGATGCATATATGCATTAGCACGTACTGACAATATCCAAGACGTAATGAAAGCAAGATTTGCACTGACATTTGATCTTTAGTAATGCTTTCCTAATTTTGTAAAATATCATCCTGGAGATGCAATGTTACGCAACCAGGTTGAACGTGCATAGCGCACACCTTTAAAGGTGTGAAAAAGTTTACAGTGTAGAACCTGAAAATCTTTTTGCGTCGCTTTCGAACATTCCTGTATGTTGTAGTGCGTAAGAAACGAAAACCTGCGCGCGTGTACCAAGAGAAAAAGCTGTCCTTCAGGACTCCGAGCCGATCGACCGTCTAAACAAGCTTCCCCCCACCTCCCTTTGCAACGACCCCATCGGTCCATGGATCTTGATTCTGTCCTCAGACGGCGCTAACCGCATTCCGCCGCAAAGGATTCAAATTGCAACATCAGTTTCTTTCCCGCACTTTCGATTGTGTGTCCAATCCAGCCAATTCGATTTGCCACACGGACTCTTTCTACGATGGCCAGCGCTGGGTAAATAAAGCTCCACTTCGGTCACCGTTTTTGGACGAATTCGCAGTGCCTTACAGGCTCGACAATTTCGCGCGCCTTCCCCCCCCCCCCCCCCCCCCCCCCCCGAAGGCAGGCTGAGTAGTATAGGCGTCTCACCGGTTGTTGCTCGCGGCTGGATTGCGTTCTTATTTGGTACGGAGTGGTACGCATATTGGACTTGTGTCGCAGCGCATCTTGTTACTTTAGAGAGCGTATATAAAATGTGATACAAATGTGATTCGTATTTTAGTTATTTATCATTTTTTGACTTTTTGATGGGCACGTCGATGCGTATATGGTGTATTTTTTATTTATGCGACATATTCTCTCCTTTTCAACGTAGAACTTGCTTTCATTGTGGAGTGACTAAAGGAGCGAGACATGAGCGGCAAGATATTTGTGGCTTCTTCGTAGCAGAAGGAACGCCTGCGTCGCAGGTGCCGTGTCCGGTTACTGATCCCGTGGTTACGTGTTCGAAACCGGCTGGGGACGCCACTACACTTGGCAACATTGTGCGAGTTGATATTTCAGCCACGGCCTCTCGATCGCTCCGAGGCCCCCAGGGGGCCCAAGTATAGTTTTGGCGCACGGTAAAAAAGCTTCGGGTCTGTAGAGTAACTTCATGGACCGGCAGCATTCACAGATTCCCGGCGTTCACGGATTGGCATGCCTGGACCCCGAATAGCGTTTTGCACAGTGAACAGTTGTGCACTGACGACTCCGTATACTGTTGGGGCCCCGAAGCGCCTGCACTCTTAAAAAAGGGTGTACTTTAACTCCTTTCATCGCCACATATATAATGGGGAGTAATATTACTCTCCAGTAGGGAGAAAAGTGTTATGCTACTCCCTTGAGGGAGTGAGGAGACACCCTTTTGAGCGTAATTGTACTCTCCAAAAGGGTGTTATATATGTGGCAAAAAAAGGAGTTAAAGTACACCATTTTTTTAAGAGTGTATCTATAGTGTAAAATTCTCTATTGTATCTCGTTGTATTGAGAATAACATTGTGTAAGCAGTGGAACTGTGTGTGTACGTTTTAGAAGACACATTTTTTAGGGCAGATAGATGAGTATGTTTTCAGTTAACATCGGGTACGTGGGCAGAAAGACTCGTGATAATTGTTGTTCAGTTGGAACATAACCTCTCGTCTTTCAACAATGGATTTCAACCAAAACAACCAACAACAATAGACCTCTCCCTGTTTGCAAACAAATGACATCAGATGGTACAATGGCGCCGCCAACCAGGTAGACTGGAACTACTGTAGTGATATAGTGGAATCACGAGATAATTACATTTAAATATTGCTTTTCATATTTTAATGGTTTTATGCAATTCCTTACATATTATTAGTTGTGTGGCCTTGTTCTGTGACATTCTACAGGTAGCCCTGTCTTATCGGTAGCCCTTTCTAAAGATGGCTGCCGAGTTCTTCTATCTTCAGGAGCCTGAAAGGCACGAGTTTCTCGCGAAGTGCACGTGGTGTCTCTATACAAAGCAAGCGCAAACTAAGTCGTAATAATAACAAACCACATTGCGCACAAGATAACGGCCTTGAATTCGTAACAATGTAAGCAACCCTTGGGTTGAGCCTTCTTTTCTTTCCGTGCTGGACTGGGAACGCGAATGAAGACACCAAAAGCGACTAAAAACGTGACCTCGTTTGTGTGTACCATTAGTACGAAGAAGCCACCCGTGACATTCGTGAAGGAATACGGATTAGTGAAACGGCAGCGTTTCCCGTCCGCGCTGTTTCGGGACCGCGGAACTTTCTTCAGCTTTATGGTGCCACACATGTCCTTACCATACCGTACATGGCATGTACCAGTAGGCTTGTCGAGCGGTACAACCGCACCATTATTCAACTTCTGAGCAAGGCTATTCATGATGCACCACACAAACCCTCTTGGGACGATCATCTCTCGAGAGTATTATTACAGATATACACGGGTCCAAACTCTTCAATGGACACTTCTCCTTTCTACCTCATGCATGGATACGAGCCCGATGAGACCCAAGGAACTAAAAATATTACCCGTAGCAGACATGGCAGTCACAGACACTGATCTCCCCGACATCGATGACGTCCGGCGTCGAGCACGTGACATGCTCCAAAATTCGCGGCAGATTCATGAGAGCCACGTCAACCAGAGTATTCGTGCAACTACCAAGAAGGGCAGCCAGTGCTTCTGAAAACATCTGCTCGCAGGAGCAAGTTTCAGCCACCATATACATCGGATCCTACTACGTAAAAAAGAAAATCGACGACGTGTACATCATCACCAACATCGATGGCAGCTTCCTCCTCGAGCTGATGGTGAACAGTTGAAGCCCTACACAGGACACCAAAACGAGTGACTCTGGGACGGAGTCTTCCGAAGGGGGTGTGGTGTGAAGGTCGATGGAATAGTAACAAAGAAGAAGAGGTTCAGAGATTCGGGATCTCGAGACGGAAAAGTAAAGACGTGTTTCCACGTCTTCTTCCCAACGTGGTTTCCAGGTTCTTCGTTCCAATTATTTAACACTATTCATCCGGTAAAAATCTGAGTAGCGTATCAACGTTTCGAAAGATAAAGGAAAAAGAGGATTGCTTGCTTCCTCATGCGATATGCACAGTTGTTCACGTCAGGTGTGCTGGGCGATGCGATTTCCTTTCTTCGCCAGTTCCCGAGAGGGAGAAAATGAACGGGCACGAAATGAACACGAACGGACACGAAAATGAAGGAAAAAAACACACGGGAAAATGAAGGAACTCGGCAAACGGTAGTCCACACTACGACCTACTAGATTTTAACGACCATATGTCATATGCACCCCTTCCCAGCGCCACATTTAGAAGCTAGCGGTGGCGCTACTGATCGTCCCAGTTATTGCTTCCTCAACTTCTACAATACTTTGTACTTCAGCTTACCTTAGTATTTTTTTGTACAAGCAGTTTATATTCCACAGAAGATGTTTCATTCTGAGGTTGATTATCATCATCATTCTACGCGTTTTCGTAGGAGTTATTGCTGTCGTCTGCTACGGTAGTCGTACGTATGATTCTGCGCGTTCAGAATTCAAATTTCCATCGTCCAATCGTGATCCAGATCTCGCGTGCCGATGAGTAGCGCCCCTGGCGGATTTTGTGGACGGGCTCCTCATAGGGGTTGCTGATCATGACATGGTCGTTATAATCTAGTAGGTCGTGGTCCACGCGTACAGAGTTCCTGTGGCTACCACTAATGGCGCTCCCCATTCCTGGAATCGCGTTTTTGTACATATGTGACCGCTGTGTGTTCTGTTTCCCTAAGCCTAGGAAAAGCCAAACATCACAGTGAATTTAAAAAATCAAGTCATCCCAGCCAATGCAACACAGAGTACCCATGCCTGTAAGAAAATATACAAGCTTGCTAGCCGCCGTCTGGGAACTTTCCGCAGAAGCGGAACTCCCCTTTCACTCTTTCTTCATTCTTTTCACTCTTTCACGCATACTTCTACTACTACTTCTAATACTCTTTCACGCATTCCTTTTCGCCGGCTTTTCTTGGAAACGAGGAAAAGTTTCCCTCCTTCCTGTAACGTGATGGGGAGGCACACTAACTCAATTGCACGGGTCAATGATAAATTCTTCATTAACCTTTCTAGGCAAGATTTATGGAAACTCCACTACCTTCATTAACGTAACTAAGTGCAGCAGCACTGCAGGAACAGGAAAAAGAGCTGTAAAGTCTCGCTGCGCTATAAAGGAAGTTTGCGTTAATAGCACATCATCCATCTCCATTTTTTTTTCCTTTTACCAATGAAACAATCAATCACGTCATCATTTTCGCTCATACTGTTAGGTAGAAAAGCGAGACAGGTGTAGCCAATGGAGGTAAGGTCCTCCTCACAATACGTACGTATCACACAACATGGGAGGACGTACAATGGAGCTGTTTCGAAGCAGACCCACGCAATGATGTTCATATCTCCGCTTCTCGCTACGTCATAGACATGGGCCTTTCTGGACAAGGAGAGATCGCAGAAGAATTGGTGAGCAGGATCAGTGTGCGTCACAAAAACATCTGCACATCTACATTGGAAGGATCGCTGGGATTGATGGCCAAGTTGTTAAAGTCAGCTAACGAACAATTGAACTATGCCACCGCAGATACAGTGGACCTCCTCGCCCGAGGAGTTGCATACGTAGAGAAAGCAGTCAGATCTGGTCATCACGTGCGATCGGTATAAACATATTTAAGTTAATTAACTTATTTAGTTAAGTTAATCTAGACCACGCAGACTGTTTTGCGGCGGACTAGCGGCGTTCACGAAGTGTGTCTACACTGGGTTTCTGGACACTATGGCATCCACGGGAATGAAGAAGCGGACAGGGCTGCGGCACAGGTGTATGGGTCCCTATCGACAATATCAACTATCCTCTCCAACGGGGATAGAAAAGGTACCTTGCTGATATGGTGACGCCCCAGTCCCATGTACAATGGTGTCAGGACGTCCCATCAGGGACTCTCGTGAGAGAAGCGGATCCCGATTTATCCTTCAACCTGCCCAAGCGGCTGCCTCGCAACTTTTCGTCTGTTCACAATGTTCGTCTCGGGGTGGCCTTCACCCCGCTTTTTAAACGCAGGCTTGGTCGCTCGACACTATGCTATATGTTCCGGATGTGCCGTACTTGCAGGTATCACGCACGTGATCTTGGAAGGTACACTATTCGGGGATCAACGAGAAACGCTACGTAACCGCATGAGGCAGATCACTGCCGCTCCGTTCACATTGGCAACAGTCTCTGGACCAACATCCTACAACACCGCAGCGCCCTACAGATTTTCCTAGATTCCTGCAAGACAACTGTTGTTGACTTCGACACTGTGTCTTACTACTAACCAACATTCTGTTCAGTGGTCCTGTTGAAGGACTTTTTATTGTTTGAAGGGGTGTGTTCCGACTGAAGAAATGGAAGCATACCGACGATAATTTAATAGGCATGCAATGTAATCGCGGTTGGACAGAGGCTAAGATAAAGTTTTTGAGAATTGCGTTTGTTCAGCTTACGTTTCTCGAACGTTAAATGTGAAGTAACCAAGTTGTGTAACCATAACTAGTTAAATTTCGAGAAAAAGTAACCATTAAGGCAGTTACTATTTTCACGGGCAAACTGTAACTTAGCACAACTGACCACGCATGACACGATAAAAAAAAACATAACTGTTCATTGTTATGGCAGAAACCACATTATCATAATTTGCGTGATCAATGCATGGCGCCATTGTAGCGAACGAACCCATCGGGCAACGACGCAAAACCTGACGTATTGTTCTCACGCAATCGTTATCGCACGCGAAGTAACACTATGTTTTCCTCCCAGGATTGCAATGACATATTGCTTATGAATCTAGTTCCGCATTTAATATCGATTTTCGTTCCGAGGATAAGAGACTAATACAGCGTTCGAATGAAGCAGGTCTTGATTGCAAAATAAATGACGTTCATTAAGCATGCATGCGACGCCCTCATTAAATGGGTATGATGGAAGCTCAGATTATTAAAAAAAAAATGTCGCGCGTCCTTAATCCTTTTCACTTCGCGCGCGCTGTCGCCAGAAGCTCGGTGGTGCTAGGCAGGTGATAACAGTTATCCGGTCTTTCTTTTTTTAAGGAGTAGCAAGCCGGCACTTGCCTGGCTGACATCTCCTTTGTCCCCGGTAGAGCCTTGTTGCTCGAGAATCGTCCTAATGAAGGTTGGGTTGGAGAAAGGTTAGTATTGTAGCCATTACTAAGCTCGCTACTTGTGAGAGGCACGAGAATTTTCCACTCGGTAATTGCTCCACATTTCTTAATGTCACTCGTGTACCCTACACTCTTAAAACAGAACTTCACCGCATAGCACGCTTCTAGCCAACCATCATCTCGAATGATATCGTTATCTGCCCTGATTTGTTGAAAACGGGAGGCGCACGCCTTTTTTGTGACACTTATGCAGTGCATAATTGTCACAAAATGGCGTACGCCTCCCGTTTTCAGCAAATCACGTAAGAGAACGATGTCATTCGAGATGATGGTTGGCTAGGAGCGTGCTATGCGGTGAAGTACTGTTTTAAGAGTGTACCAACTATACAACGCCACGTATTTGTGACAAACGCTTGAATAACTTGAATAAAATTGAATTGAATTGATTTGAACTTTCCACTTCGTACTAAACTGTACATTTCTAAATGTCACAAATACTTCCCGTCGTGCACACTAGTCTAGTATTTTTGTGTGACGCAAGTGCTGCGTGCCGATCCACCTGCTAGCGGTAAAGCCCTGCACTACACACTGGACCTCTTTTTCGAAACCTCCTATTGATCCGTAACGGTCGTCAATATATCCTGCACAATTTTTGTCTCAGGACCAAAGCAAACTTTGATCGCGGATCACTGTGACTCTGTTGTCATGCCTCTCAATCATGAATGCTCCGACGCTTTTTCCAATATATATGGGCCGAGTATGAGACAGTCTTTCTATCGGTACATGCTGGGCAATCAATCACTTTCTGCTTTGTGTATCTGGTAGGCATGCATGCCGTCCTTCCTTGAAGATACCTAGCTTTCTGCGAGCTTCTAACCTTCAATCTTTCATATATCCGGGGGATTTAGATATCGTCGCTCCGTACCTTTATTCGGAGCTTTGGAAATCATCACCTCCTCCCCCCCCCCCGCTCACCCCTGAAACCACCGCGGGACTGCAATCTCCCCCTTCTCCAGTGGAGAGCAACGCGCAATCGAGCCAGCTCGCAAGTTCGCAACACAGGAAACCGGTTTTGGATGGAGGTGACTCAACATCGAGGGAGAGTTCTTGGAAGGAGAAGCCACGTGACTCGATCGGCCCAATCGCGGACACCGAAAATCGCGGTCTCCGCTGCGGAAAAGGAATACGATATTCTGTATCCCCAAATTAGCAACTCTAGTATCCACCTGGCCATGCCGTTTTTGTATGTGTGGTATAAAAAGCCCTATGCAGCAATCTTTTTAAGTCACGGCCATTTTTTCTTTTCAAAAGTACGAGAAAATTCCTCAAACGTGTGGAGCACTCTTATATCATGTAGCCCACATTTTGACAAAAATATATACCATCTTCCAGCGATAAGCAATAGACTTTTTTCGACAACGAAAATAATAATAATAATAAATATAATAATGTTACTATACTGCTACTCGATCCACAAAGAACGTTAACATGGAAAAGCAGTGATTGACATAGCCCAGGGCCGTCCTTTGATCGAGCTCTTCCTCCAGCCATTCCCTATACAAACAAAGAGAGAAAAACGGCAGAAGAATTCAGGAAGAAAAAAAGCTGTGAACGTTAACACACGCATATATTTCGCGCTCTTTCGGAATAACCTCTCGGAAGGGAAAGAAGGTGAGCCTGAAGAGAAAATATAGCTATTCGGGGAAGAGCGCGACTCGAAAAAAGGTGCGTTCCGAAAATCAATCCAACTTCCTGCTGACAAAAAAAATAAAAAGGACTTTTCTTCTTCTTCTTTTCATTCAATGTTTTTTTTTTCTTCGAAAGCATTCTCCAGAGGTACTTTTCTCCTTTTCTTGTTTCTTTGATGTTCTAAGACGTGCCTAACGTCGTTACGTTCTCCGCCAAATGGGCTTTCATAATGGTTGCAAATTTAAACAAACGACTCTTCTTTCTTAGAGGGGCGTACACTGTTTCTGACAAACAGCTCAGCCTGTTACGAGAAGCGGTCATTTTTTACCTTCTACTTCGTTGGCGTTTTCTGATGTTGTGTTTTGGTAGTCTGTAATGACGAGGGCGAAGAAGAAAGTATGCGGCGAGAAAAGCTTTCGAAATGTGCACAGTCTTATGTTCTTGAATATATGTGACGAACATATCTTCTTATCTTCAGTAGAGTAAGAAGAATGCCTAGCAGGCCTAGCCTAAAAAAAAACAACATTCTTTTTTAAAATGCGTACAGGTATACTGGCCGTTAAAAATTGGCTCATACGGAGGCACATTTGCGTCGGAGAGTACCACTACCAACTGCAGGCTTTGTAGAAGGCAGTAACCTTAGACAACTGATCTCTCGTTCAACGAGTGCAAAGAGGCACCCTTTCTTTGCTATGATTGAGGCGGAGCTATTGGTGTAATCCTTAGGCTACCACACACGATCGGATTGATTGATTGATTTGTAAAATAAAAAATGGGGATGTTAGTCGCGAGCCACTCGGGACTGGCTACTCCAGGACGCGTTATTCAGAAAAGAAAGGGAAACTACACAAATCTATACACTTTGAAACGGAATGGATGAAAAAAAATCGCCACAAAACTTGGCACTTGGCACACGATCGGATTCCCTATAGCATTAAGTGAGAGGAATAATGCTCGGTATGAAGTTCTGTTGTAATTGCTATTTGCTGGTTTGTTTGTGGAAAGTGCGCATGTTGGACATGCACGAGAAACCACTGACGCCCCGGATGTTTTTCTGCGACACTGCTGGCTGAGATGAAGTTGCTGGCAGTATACACTCTTAAAAAAGAACTTCACCGCATAGCACGCTCGTAGCCAACCATCATCTCGAATGATATCGTTATCTGCCCTGATTTGTTGAAAACGAGAGGCGTACGCCTTTTTTGTGACACTTATACTGTTCCTAATTGTCACAGAAAAGGCGTACGCCCCCATTTTCAAGAAATCAGGGCAGATAACGATATCGTGCAAGATGATGGTTGGCTAGGGGCGTGCTATGCGGTGAAGTTCATTTTTAAGAGTATACTGCTCAAAAGCGCTGAGAGAAAAGATCACACCAACAACGAAGCCGCTCAAGAAAGCGTAATGCACTCTTAAAAATGAACTTCACCACATAGCACGCTCCAAGCCAACCATCATCCCGAGTGACATCGTTCTCTCACACGATTTGTGGAAAACGGGAGGCGTACGCCTTTTTGTGACAATTAACATTTCTGCATAAGTGTCACAAAAAGGCGTACGCCTCCCGTTTTCAACAAATCAGGTCAGATAACGATATCACTCGAGATGATGGTTGGCTAGGAGCATGCTATGTGGCCAAGTTCATTTTTAAGAGTGTACCCTACACTCTTAGAAATGAACTTCACAGCATAGCACACTCCTAGCCAACCATAATCTCGAATGATATCGTCATCTGCTCTGATTTGCTGAAAACGGGAGGCGTACGCCATTTTTGTGACAATTATGTGACTTTGTGACTCGTTTTTCAACGAGTGTTTTAAAGCAATCTTTCTTTTGTTCCACCATCCCAGAGTGGAATTCTCTGCCCCAAGAAGCCGTTAATGCTGCCAATAATACATTATTTATGGCTAAGATTAGGTGTCTTATGCACTGATTCTTTGTTTTTGTTGTTACTCTTCTTTTTTTTCCGTTTCTACCATGTAATACTGTGTGTAGTCAGTGTACAATATTGGTGTGTTTTTCCTGAGAATGATGCAAGTAGTATCACCATTGTACTTCCTCACTCCTCTGCTGTAATGCCTCACGGCGCTGCAGAGCTCTCTGAATAAATAAATTATGAACCGCATAAGTGTCACACAAAAGGCGTATGCCTACCGTTTTGACCAAATCAGGGCAGATAACGATATCATTTGAGATGATGGTTGGCTAGGAGCGTGCTATGCGGTGAAGTTCATTTTTAAGAGTGTATACTTCCAAAGACCGTCTTTTCTCTCAAACAAGAGGCATGCGCTTGAAAATCATTAATCTCGGACGGCAACCCACTCATCTGGGATAAGAAGGCAGCACTCCTCGAGTAACTAGGCGAAGGATGTCAGCCGCAGGAGGACGGAAAGATATGTGGGTCGGGAGTTTACGAGACCGTTGGGACGAATCCCCTCTGCCGACTGTTCTTGAAAGGGATCCTTAAGGAAGTCAACCGAGTGTCAGACATGTTAATATTCTGGTGCTCGCAGTGTCTATATGGGAGAGAAAGGGTCGTGGAACGGGTTTTAATATCCGACGTTGCATTTGATGTTTGACCAAATAGATGGGTGTCCGGTTTTGAGGAGGGTTTGGATGTGCCTATATATAGGGCTATGACTTTTCCGGGTTAAGTGCCGTATAAAAATCGGCAGGAGTGGGTGAGGACGGGGCAAAATCTCCTTATTGTAATACATGACTGTAAAGCCCCGAGATTAAGGAATGAACAAAAAAAGAAAAGAAAAACACACACACACAAAAAGACGGACACACACACTCGGAGTCTCACACTTAGCTGATCGGTTATTACATAGACGAACACATTTAGAGACACAATATGATCACTGGGAGGGGGCCCCATAGCCTCCTAGTAGTAGCGTCATAGCCTAGTATATAGGAGGCTATGGCCTTCCTTCTACGTACGGACGAAAACGTGCTCAGAGAAAACATCGCTTCGCCGCTCGTCTGTTCTGCTGAAGACACCCCATGCTTGACACGTCAGTCTACGAGGAGGCACAATCAGCCTGACATGCAGAATGAACAAATATCTGATTAAGAGGCCACGATAGTCTTCCGAAGCCTCTGAAACTCCCATCTAGTCATGTCTACCTGCAGGTGTTTTAGCTAACAAGAGCAACGCCTACAAGTCCATTGTGGAATAGCAAGCCGGCATAAGCTTGGCTGACGATTCCTTTTTTTCTTTCTATTAAACATATACCTCCTATTGTGGTCGGCAAGTCCATTGGTGCGGGCCTGTCAGCAGCTATTGCAGGAGACATTCTGCAACCGTCTTCAGCTACCGTGGATGTAACGCCGGCTGTCATCTACCAAAAGCTACAGCTGGCGGGTCTACCTGAAGTGTTGGGGAATTTACCTACGAGTGGGTTTCGTACAATGCAAAAACCGATAAGATGCATCGTGCCATGTGTGACGCTGCCAGGGTCAAAACGTTTCCCTTACCATGCACATCACGAAGATTGATTCATGCATTACATTTGTTGAAGGCGGTTTCCAGAACTGGAAAAAAGCACCGCAACGCTTCAGAAAGCCATGAAAATTCATCGCTTCATCGGGCAGCTTCCCCGGCGTTGAGAGCTACGAATACAGGACTTGACGTAGCGTCTGTGCCGTCACAGTTAAAGCTTCACCCAATGAAGGGTATAGTCGCCGAGCTCTGTTGGCAGCATTGTCGTTTGCTCGCCTTTTGGAATGCGAAGGCCTTGCATTGCGCGGTCACGATGAGGTCGTGCGTAACCTGAGGCAACCTTTGATGCTACGCAAAGCCCATGTACTAAGACTAGAGGGATGGCTCAGCAAAATAGGGTATAAGTGGATTTCCCCGGCCGATGCATGCAGAACGAAATGCTAATTACCCGCAGCATGCTTCAGTCCCTAATAAGAGGTGTGCACAATGGTTTATGTGGTGATTGCTGACGAGACTTCCGACATAAGTGCACAGGAACAGCTATCCTGGCAGCTATCCTAGCAAGGTCTGGAAGTGGAGGAGGTATTTGTTGGATTTTATGTGACCGCGGAGACCAGAGCAAGTGTACCCTCTTCTCGATTCTGAAACGTGTCCTTTGTCGATTCATTCTTCGAATGGAAACCTACCGTGCCGTGCTATGACGGAGCTGCAAATGTTTCCGGCGAAAGCGGTGGGCTTCAAGCCCTAGTGCAAGACATTGAACCGAGAGACATGAACTACGTCCACTGCCTTGCACACACACACACACCGAACCTGGTGTTGAAAGATTTGTGCGTGAAAATTTATGTTTATGTCGGGACTTCGTAAGCTTGTTCACAGACCTAGTAAATTTTGTTAAAACTTCTCCAAAGTGCCTCAGCTGGTTCGGGCAGTTTCCAAAGGAAAAACAACTTTATTCTCCATATTTCCATGTTTTATTATTTTTTATCTACTTATCAACAACTTTATTTTATGATGATGATTGGGGAGTTACTCTACCCCCCCCCCCTTCACACACACACACACATAAAGAGACGGTGATGAGATGGCGCTGATGCCGGCCAGCAGGCTGAACGCTGCCCCAGTGTCATTTGTAGATAGTGAGAGATGATGATGGAGATGAGGATTCAAGTGATCAAAGTAGAGTGGAGAGGCGTGTTGATGACAGGAAATCCCAAAGGCGACGGAGACCTTAGTGCATATGAACGCTACTGGACCAGGGGCCCAGCACCTTGCCTATGGTAAAGGGGCGGTGGTCGATTGCATGCACTCCGTGCTACCCAAATGCTGGTGGTGATGTAGGAAATGGAGTAATGAGTTGCCTCACAGTGAGCACCGAAATCCTATGGTGTCCAAAGAGGTCAGCAGAGCTTTGAGGGCAGCGCGTTGCTGGGCAGGATTTGGCCATGGACCTACCAATTTTGACAAAGAGAAGGAGCGAGAGTCCAGCTGATTGAGAGACCCGGAGCAGCAATACTCAGCAGTGCAGTACTCGTCCGTTTCCGAGACGAGAGAGCATATGCTTCTGGCGGCGCTGTCAGCCTGTTCATTCCCCACCACGCCACAATGCGCTGGAACCCACTGGAGAACCAGTCTGTGTCCTGCTTCGTATACAGGCTGCTAAGCCATTAACACGCCCGTCACTAGGGGTGCGGACGAGCCTAGTATGCGAATGTTTTCAATAGCTCCCAGTGCACATTTTGAATCAGTGAACACTGTCCATTCTCGCGGGGTAGAATCAACGATGTGCTGCAGAAAGAATAGAATGACATAGATGACGCGCTCACTTGGGTCGGTATGTCATCACTGTAACTATTCCGAGCTAGTCAAATTTCTTTTCACGAATTCATCGGATGAAAAGAGTGACACAGGGGCAAAAGCTGGTGGGGACGCAACGGCGCTCAAGAGGTTCGATGCATATTTCATGCTTAGGCTCATGATCCTTGTCTTTTGAAAGATTGGAAAGTGCAAATTCTGGTCTTCAGAAGACGAGCCTACAGTTTAGCTATGCAGAGCTGATAGTGAAAGCTGTTAAAGGACGAAGAAGGCTGTTAAAGAGTGTGTTGCTGAACTCCGCGACGAATTCTCCTGCTTTTGGAGAGACGCGTTATATAGCTAAGGCTGGAGAAGTATATGCAGCGAGTCCATATCGCGGTATTTCATTGCCAGAAAGAGCTTCGCTCGCGAATGTGGACCTAAATGCTGTAGCAAACGAAATTATCAAACGAACAACTCTTAGAGAAAACACGTTTCAAATTGTAAATTAAGACGACGTTTTTACATATACCTTCCGAAGAGTCTATTGCAAGGGTGCACGTGCTGGTTTCCGCATCTGCTTTCTGTATCATGTGTGAGCCAACCAAAAGTATACGAACCATAGCGGAAATAAATGTTGCACGTGGCTCGAGCAGCACTGACTTCGTTTCCGTCTCGCTCTTGGTGCGGTTGCACGTCTACCTTGGATGCGTTATTGCTGTATCACCCCCCCCCCCCTCCGGTATAATGGAGGCTTTCCCACACAGTTCCAAAACGACCAGATGAGAGGGTCCCTCTCTTCGGCTCTTTTCGGAAGCTGTTGTCTCTCTTCCCTTCACCTTGTTGTCCATAAATTTGCTCGTCTGTGTAATAACTATTAAGCTGCGTTTGAGACTTTGTGGGCTTGTGTCCCTTTTTTGTTAACTCCCGAGTCTTGGGGTTTTTACCAACACCACCTAGATAGAGAGATATACAGCACCTATACACATAGATATACATAGTCCAATACTCTTAGTTATGTAGCTACAAGTTAATACACTTATAGTACGTACCTCGTATTTCTTGTACACTGGGACAAGCAACACTGGGAGGTGTTAAAATATCAGCGTAGGCGGATGACATCGTTTTATTTCTACGGGACGGCAACCGGGTAACACACACGTTCGAGATTTATCAGCAATATCGGAAAATGTCACGAGCCCATAGATACTAGTACTTATAGTTGATCGTCGGTCATGTTGGGTCATGTTATGCGCGTTTCGTAAACAAGCGAAATAAATATTCGATTCGATTCAGGTAGAAAAAGCCTGCTCACTCGTCGACGTGACGTAACAACTAACAGCCAGCCAATCAGGATCGCGTTTGCAATGGCCATAGCCAATTACGAACGTGCTTTCAGCAGTCGTAGCCATGGAGACAAACCGCTGTCGTCTGCGAGTATAGTGATTGAACGTAGAGATGCAAAATTTCCGGAAATTTTGAATCGCTCGAAAAAAACCGGTTTCTTTCGGGTTTTTTTTCTCGGAAATTTGAAAAAAAATGGAAAGAAACGCGGTTACTGCTGAGTCGAAGCATTGCGGGCCAATCACAGCATACAATGAGCTAGAAACTTTAGTAGTGTTCACACTCTAGGCATAAATGCAGAGCAGAGCATCCCAGCATCCCATGAGACTGCTGTGTACTCAGCGATAGTTAATTAGAACAACCCGAACGGAGCTCTAAGTTGGTGGTTGTTGGTGGGTTAGAGGCACCCAATGCACTGTTGGCGGATTGGAACGCATCGAAGGCACGAAAATTTACATTTTTTAAAATTTTGTCGCTTGGACACTTTGGGCAATTTTTCCGGAGACGAGGAAAAACAAAGAAAGAACTGTTTTTTCCCCCAAAATTTCCGTTTTTTTTTCCGGGGCTTCGCATCTCTCATTGAACGTCCCCGCGTACTAAATGGGAAAAACTTTGAAATGTAGCGCAAAACGGTCCCATATCTTTCTCAAAAGCGTGTTGCATATTTAGTCTACATAGAATAGAATAGAATAGAATAGGATAGAAATAGAAAGAACAAAATTTAGTCTGCAGGTTCAAAGTTAGGTGCAATCGTTTGCGAGTTCTTGAATCCGCAGACCCTTGAATCGCAGCAGCAGCGCGCAGACGAATGCTGTATTTATGGGCTCACGTTGGAAGGAAGGAGAGGAGGCAATCTAGGTGGCGTTGGTGTTACTCTGTCATGTACTCTGGACACCAGCTTTGCTTTCTTCTTAGCAGTTCTTTCAGCGTCTGTGTAGTATAGTTGCAAAATACGTAGCAGAAAAAAGAAAAAAGATAAAAAATAGAACTAGAACGAAGAATCGGTGGCTTGAATTAGAAAGCTGTAGAACAAAGTTCTGCAGAGGTATCTAATCCACAAAAATGAAAACCGCTGCGAACACGGTGAAAAGTGACTATGCTGAGTCTGGAACACACAAACAAGCAAACACAACATCTCTGCGACCTCGTATTACACGGTCTGAGAAACAGAAGAATGCAAAAGCCTCGTGCGTCCCACATAGCTCGGCATCTCAAGTCCGCTGTGCTCCATCCTTCTCTCTTATTTCTTTTTTTTTTTTTTTTGGAATAGCAAGCCGACCTTCATCTGGCTGACCTTTCCTTTCTTTTCTTTTTTTCTTAATAGACATAATCCCCCTCTCTCTTTACACGGACACTGTCTGATGTATCCCCACTTTGCACTTCAACCAACACACCGACAAGACGTGACCCCGCCGAAGGGAACACACACACACACACATACACTGGATGATGATGATGATAAGGTGGCCGATTCACCGCCGCCTTGGCGGTACGCTGCCCTATTCACTGCGGTTCACTGCACTGCGCCGAAGGGACGAAAATCTTTCCCCTACCAGCTTAGCTGTATTATGTATACTACGTGCACGACGAGCTTCTATACGAAGTTTCCAGAGCTTGCTTAATTTAGAATCCGCCTCGCTTTCCATTTTCTCTTAGTCTCATTCATCAGCGCAGGTACTTGGATTATAGTCCAGGATTATTATACCCGGTAGGATGATTAATGGACTACGCGAAAATGCTACGTTTTGAGTACCTTCCTTTTACGGAAGCCACCCTTTTTGTGTGTGAGCCTTTTCTGAGAGTTTGTTTCTTTCGTGGAGCATCGTTCTGCCACGTTCTGTTTTTTGAGAAGCCCGATGGAAAAGGTGGTGCCACCTATAATATAGTTACGTACCCAGCTTGACCGAACAGAGAGTTTTCGTGCATCGTACGCTCTCGCTTTGCGGCTCTATAAGATAGTGTTGCTATACTTGCAAAGTTACAAAGTGCTTGCAGGGGGGAAAGCCTGCACCCCCCCTTAATCTGCACTTCACGCTATTGAAAATTCCGGCATACGAGGTCCATCCGCACCCCTAGTCACAGATGGGTTAATTAATGGCTTACCAAACTGTCTACGCAGCAGGCCACAGGCTAGTTCTCCAGTGGGTTCCAGCCTATTGTGGTGTCGTCGGAAATGAGCAGGCCGACAGCGCCACAGAAGCAGCACTCTCGTATCGGAAACGGACCAGTATTGTTCTGCTGAGGGGAGACCGTCGTTCCATTCTGCGACGCCTCGTGACACCCCTGGCTTCCCGCCAATGGACAACCGACATTCTCCCCCCATCTATGTTGAGCAGAGTTGATCCAACGCTCGCTTTCCGCATGCCACGAAACACCTCTCGTCAAGATGCTGCATTAATCCACCGAATGCGACTCGATGTGGCCTTTACAGCTCAGTGGCGTTACCGCTTGAGACAAGTTGACTCTCCCACCTGCTGCCACTGTGGTGCTCTAGAGGATCTGGAGCACATTCTTCTTCATTGCCCTCACTACCAACCTTCCCGGACCTCACTCTCCGAGTCTCTTCGTCAGATGGACTCACGGCCCTTCTCCGTCTCGAAATTGCTTGGTCCCGGCCTGGCCCAATCCAGCCCAGCAACGATCAGCGCTCAAAGCCCTTTTGACATTTCTGGACACCATCGGACTCCAATCGTTATTGTGAAGGGGCTCTGTATTTTATACGCCACATCCCCACCAGCAATGGGGTACAGTATCGCCTCTGGCGATGAACCTCCCCACTCTCCTTCTGAAAATAAAGTTGTTGTTGTTGCATCCCCCCTCTCCCCACTCCCTACCACCTCTTTTTTTCTGGAGGCGGACGTTACGGACTGTGGGGGTGTTCAGAGGTTCCTGTTAACACCTATGACGAAAGAGCACACTATTTCCACAAGCGACCTCGGAGCTCCAGGGGGGCCATGCCCCCCCCCCCTCCTTGCCCCCCTCACGGTACGCCCATGAAGACAGCATGTCGACCCCGAAGGTTGAAGCACATAATCTACTTCTCTGCATTTCCTTTTGCGTTCGCCGTCTGGCGGTCAGAAGATCAGCTAAGGGAAACCATTAGGGATGCTCTTATTGGCGGGCTTCGGATAAGGAAACAGGAAGCGGAAATAGCATCCGGTCGTAATTTGATGACCTACAAAGAGGGAATGGGGGAGAAAATGGATCTTACGGAGAGGGAACAAAGAGATACGGACGGTCACGAGTCATTGCCACCGAGGCAACGAAACGGCAGAGTTGCAGAATTAAAATTTGTTCGTTGGTCCCTCGCGACGAATGCAAATGGGTCCATAATTTGCAGTTTGTTCTAATCAACAACTAACAACAACATCCACATAAATGACGATCAGATGAGGTGTTTCACCGCAAAATCAATCGATCAATTTGTTACTACGTGCACACAGTCCACTGCACGCTCTGTAGAGTACCGAAGAGAAAATAATTATTTTTATACGTGTCGTACTTGACAAAAATATAAACCCTTGAACACACGTACTACTCAAGCTATGACATCAGAGCTTCGGCCATTCCCATTGGTAGTCGTAAGCACGAGACCTCTCTCGCGCTTCCTGACTGGCGGAGCCGCATGCCGTGACGTCACAGCCACATGAGTTTCGGTATTCGTATCTAAGGTGATCGCCTTTCACGCCGAGACTGAGACGTGACCTGGGTGACGGTCTGGGTGTTATTCCTGCGGCAAATGTCGACAGACTTCCCCGTGAAGTGAGCCCAGGACGCACGATGAGCAACATATCGGAAGGCACATCGCTGGGCAGTGAAACGCTGCGAAACATTGTAGAGCACAACACCCATATTAAAAAGGAATGAATATTATGAAAGGAATAGCAAGTCGGTCTTTGCCTGACTAACCTTTCCTTGCTTTTTTTTTCTCAATAAACATATCCCCCCCCCACATATTAAAAACCGTTAAAAGATTGTTAACCACGTAATAGCTTAATATCTCTCTACGAAATTAGTGCAGACTTTACACCCTGTAAAGTTCAGTATTGTTCGATACGATTTTTCAAATCTTTGTAATTGATTTCGGTGCTCTTGCATACGTGAAATAAATCCTCGTGAGAGAAATAGAAATACTCCGGAGAGAAACATCGTGGTGAGTTGTACAAATGCAAGCTACACATATCTAATACAGTTGTGACAGCAAAGCCGCCAAACGAGCGCACGCCACTAAGCAACAAGATATACTGTTATAGCACGAACGCGTGTACCAAGAACATAAAGTCACTCGTAACCGGCATCGACTTAATAACGATCATTAAGGACAAAGCATGTAGGTACTCCGCAATAATGTTAACGACATCCATCGGCAAAAAAAAAAAGGACAGCTATGATCGCAAAGGACTAATCCCTCTGTCCTTTCAAATTGCCTTCTTCGGAAGGATTCTTTTTTCTTCCATTCATTTCCTTTGCACCGAACTTGCAATGAGTACAAACTATACATACAGTTGAGCTCTCAAAAAGCAATAGGAAGCACAAAACGTCCAGGCCACTGGTTGAGGTCGGTCATTAGAAGTCTCTTTAGGGCTTGCACGGAGAGGGCTGGTGGCAGTGAAGAAGAGAAAAAATTACACTGAAAGAGGTCTGACGCAGGCTTTTAAAGATTTTTTTTTTTTGCCAAATGTCTGACTCTGTGCGAATTTGTCACTTTATTTTTTTTTCATCATGGCTGTATGTGCCACCAATTGGCTTCCACTGGGTAATCGACTTGCAGAAACTGAGTTGACTACCGGAATATGTTTTTTTTTTTTTCTCTTTCCTTTGCTCGTGAGTATCTGTCTCTGTTGTTCCTGCAGCTTCGATAGTGTGTGAAGTAGAGGGTATATATTTTTGGACTCGCCAATTATTTATTTCCTTTATTTGAAACGTATAGAGAAAGAAATGTAGAACAGAAGTCAGACAATGCGAAACTCGTGTAAAAAGTGGTGTGTTCGAGTTTTGTTGGCAAGTAAGGATGTCGATTTCATTATGACGCTCACCTTTCACGGGTATAAACGGCTTTCGAGTACCAAAATCGGGTGTTATCTCTCTTATACATAACTTAGGGTGATGTCGGGCTCTGCTTACGCCTTCGGACGAAACTCAATTGAATGTCCACAGTTATGCGTGTGTGTGTGTGAGAGAGAGAGAGAGAGTGAGAGAGGACCGACGTAACGAATCGTAGCGCTGAAAGCAGACATGTACAAGATACTCAAAAATGTATTTAAGATAAGATAATAAATACTAACGTTAGAATGTAATTAAGATAGAGTATAAATACATGAAAATTAAAGTAATTAGGATAGAGTACAAAATACTTAAAAAGTATTTGAAATACAATTAAGATACTGTTTATCCTTGAACGCAAAAAGTCACCGGTCACTGGTCAATGCGGCTAGTCGCCGCTATGTGACATAAATTATCTAAACCCCGCGCACTAAGCAAGCCGCCGCTGTGTGATAGGAGTCATCTAAACATAAGTCCCAAAACGATGAAAACGAGATACCATATAACTCCACTAAGTATATGTGACCCATAACAAAGCAAACTTCTAGCAGGTGCCTGCTCGGCGAGGTCAGAATTCGGCGTCACCACGTCAGGGCACACGTATTAGAACCCTCACTCACCAAGGATTAGTACACACGGGGCAAGACCTCTAAATGGAGACTTCCAAGAAGGGCCAATGTCCGGGTCAAGTCCGAGGGACTCAGGAAATTTCCACTGAACAAGCAAGATAATGGAAAGACAAGACGCAGAAAGTTTGAGAGGGAGATCCAAAATATGTAATTAGAGTACTGAGTAGAAAATACCATAAAATGTATTTTAAATAGAGTACAAATACACTAAACAAAAAGTATTGAGTAGAGTACCAAAATACCGCAAATTGTATTTAAAATACAGTATTTTAAATACAATACTCCAAATACGTACAAGTCTGGCTGAAAGGAAACGCGAGCCGCGAGAAATTGAGCATCGCTGCGCACTTCACTTGAACAACATGTGAGAAGGAAGGCACTCAAGCGTAAAGAAGCGAGTGTCCGCAACAGGTGCAACATTTGCCTTCTGGAGTGTAAAAACAGGGGCTTGTGGGAAGGACATGGTACGTACGTCCCCTGTGTGTTTGTGTGTGTGTGTGTGCGTGCAGCGATAGGTGTAATGAGGACTGCAGCGCAAGCGAATGTGTAAAGTGAAAATAATTGTAGCTGGTAAAAGAGTGTTAGTGAACTTGATGGACAATCAACAAAATGCCGCAGAAGGGAGGACAGAGAGCAAAGGCAAGCTCCTTCTAAGGGGGGGGGGGAGGGGGCGGTAGCGTTGGATCCTTCTATAGGCATGGCACTAACACAAAGAGATCACAGTTCCAAACCGCAGCCTGGCGCTTCTGGAGCTTCTATAGTTCCAGACTGCTGCACAGCGCTTTCGACAACTGCCCTATTTTCGAAAATTTAAAAATATTTTAGACTTCGAGAAGAAGTCGCCGTTTTGACTATCATCTTTTTGTATCATTTCAATCTATCATCCCTGTGCGAATTCAATTTGAAAGAGACGCGTCACACCGGTCCAGTCGTCATAGCATCAAGCGTCCATTTCTATATACAAAAAACAATAGTCCGATCATCACACGCGTAACGTCGGATGAGGGTCTGAGGAGAAGAGCAAACAAAGTGGCTACTTGATATACAATGCATGTCTCAAAAGAGTGATGTCGCGTTCGTCCTGGATACATGCAACAGTTGGAGTGCAGAAGATATTGCCGGACCTTGAGGAGAAAGTCTTTTTTCGGTGACGTCAATTTAGAGTAGAGCGTTTCCTTTGATTCAATATGCGGGATTGAACCAAATTCGCTCAACGCCGCTGAAGTAGTCGTGCTGAAGGATTTGTTCGATGTTACATGCCTTATTCTTCATCCAGCGCCGTGGGACGGCCGTTGTCAGCGACTACGGTGGAGTTGGGCTTCGTAGAAACGGTATATTGTCATGTGTGTGGTCAACTTCGGAAAGACGATGACTCCAAAGACGTGTACTAAGAGGCGTGAACGAGAGACATGATCAGAGACATTGAGGCGTGGGATAGAGATATGGTTCAGAGAATACAGTACAGAGCACCCTGTTCAGACGACACGGATCACAGGATATGAACCCAAGCAGCACAATGTACTAAACGTCGAGTGCAATAAGGGTGGAGGGGTAGGTGGAAGGCCTTGAACAGACTCGTGAAGCTAAAGAGCGCTGATAAGACACATACCGACCACCCCTATTGCACTCGACTTTCAGTGCATTGTGCTGCTTGGGAATAATAGAAAGTGGGCCTGAAGACACAGATCGGATCACGAGATAATAATAGAGGCACAAACATGGATAAGAGAACACGAATCTAAGGACAGAAACAAAAACAGGAATCAGAGAGCAGGTTTCAGAGAACAGGTGTCAGAGCCCATGTCAAAGGACATGGGCCAGAGAACAAGAATCCTATACCACCATTTGCGCTTCCTGATGTTTTATCTGGGTTTTCCGGTACTCTTTCCACAGTTCCCTCTGTAGTTAGCCCAATTGGCTTACTATCCACCTATGTCTCATACCTATCCTCCTGTCCACGACTGTACGTCGCTCATGCAGTGCCAGGACTGAAAAAAAAAAAAAAACAGGTTTCGTAACCTCGATTCAGATCTGAACTCTGAAAGGAACAGAAACGTACCTTTCATAATCGCTTGGCGAACGTGAGCTGGAGCTTACTTCACGTACAAGCCCAATTTGAAAAGAAGTTCCAAGTCTGTTGGACGAAAGCCCAGCTGCGTTCCACTCTAAACGTTATCGTTGTATAAGCGTTTTTAAACAGAAGGCTACACGACATTTCCCCCGTCATGGCCCATCCAGTTGAAGAAGGCACGGCCCTTTGACTTTATGGCTCATCGTAAAAAGGGACGGCGGGCGATGGATTTATAAGAGATTCCCTCGCTATATATATAGCAAGGAAAGATAAACCCTATTCGAAATGGCATACGCTCTTCTACATACGCTACGTCTAATCTCTAGAATGTCATGTTCGCGTCATCTGTGCCTGCTTCGGTTGTATCTTGGAATGTGAACGTATCCTAAGAAAGCCTTCAGTATTAACGACGTTATCAGAGAGGGCTTAGCTTAAAGTATAGTCCCTTGTTTTGCCGAAGGACGTTCAACCGGAGGAACGTCTTCTTTGTCTACTCATACGTGCTTGCTATAAGCACTCCGGCCTGTCGTATGGTGGCATACGGAGCGTGGGTTCCGTGCATCCCGGGGTGACTTCGTGGGAAGCGACCGAGAAAAGCACTCCTACGTAAACGCATCACTGTACAAAAAAAAAAAAAAAAAGGGGGGGGGGATGTGACTCTTCGACATATGTGGTTCATTATTCCAGGCACGCATTGTATACCGCTTGCAGGAGCACTGACAAAGAAGGACTATTCGGCGTGTGATAGTGTTTCACTAACCATTGAACGATTTTTGCCTCGAGCTTTGGCGTGAGAGGAGCGGAATCCTCGGCAATTTCTATTGGTTCTCGTAAGGACGATGCTGCCGCCTCACGGTCGAAGATGCCTGTGGTGATGTGACTGCCACATCATGAGCAGAAACTCGCTTTTCTGCGCGTCTATAAAACGTGGAACGCAGGTTCCCATGGATGCAAATAACCATCTTTTACATTTATCTGGGATAACATGTCAGAACCCATTTAGGCCCAGCACTAGAACAAGGGCACGGCTTCACAGAGCTTATCAAGAGTATAGGCAGAAAAGAAGAACTGACTACCTTATAGGCAGTCATTACGACTAGCTATATGAAGAGTTGCACCACAGCAGAAAGCGGGCAACAGGGAAGGTGAGGGGTGGTAGTATGAATCTTGAGCCGAATTCAAGGGGAAATACTACCCACACGTGCTGGAAAAACCTACAGGAAAACCCACGGTCAACCTCAGACATCGCAGCAGGTGGAGGGAGTCGATCCTGTCACCATGTTGTTTTTCAACGTCGCCTTTTTTGTTTTTAAAACGAAAAAAGAAACTACCCTATTTATGTTCTGCCACACACTTCCCTTCATATGTGAAATTATTGTAAGAGGTACAGTACATTAACGAACACGCGCCCTGGTGTGATTTATTGGAACTCTACATATCAACGGACCACACGAATTGACATTCAGCGCGGTTCCGTATTACCTTGCCTACGTTCATTTAATATTCTTCCCCTTGAGCTTAGGTTTAACGACCGTCTTCAAGCAGAAGCTTTGTTTCAAACTGTCCTATCTTTCCACTACGCCACCGCTTCCCGAGCGTTTAACGGCGAGCCCACGGGTTCCAGCGACACCTTACCGTTTATTCTACAGTGCCCCGGCACGCTCTCCGACCAAGATAACGGAAGAGAACAAAAGCGGGCCCGGAATAGGAAGAAGGATTTTCGCCGACATCCTTCTCGCTTAATTTGAAAGGGGCTTAGCACATTCGCAGAATTCACGGCGGACCGTTGCCTCGGGAAGCGCATACTTACATTGGAGGAAGGAGACTTGGATGCGGAGAAAAATGTAGTCCCAAAGCGGCACATTGTCTACCGCCGCACGAGCGTATTGTGTGAAAGCTTCAAAGACAAAAAGATACTCGTTGAATTTGCATTGAGTTCTGTTTGTTGATACTGAAAGGCGCACGGAACACGGAGGAATATCTGGACTAGATAAAGGCCTTGGCGGGGGATTAAGCATGCCGAACGATGTACTGTAGTGTATCTGAATGTTTATTAAACCCGTATATTCTGAACGGCTGTGGGCGGAGAAGATATCGTGTCGTGTGTAGATAGTTATCAAAATAATGTACGTGCGGCGCGGTACATGTGTCCTCTCATCACGTTTCGTATGTAAAGAATGTACGTAAAGAACGCGTACGGACACCCCCCTCGTTTGTGGCAACTCCAACACCGAGCTGCGCTGTGTGAAGTTTCCACCGTGTTTTTCCGGCAGATTTTCTATATTCGTGTTCAGTCCAAGAATGGCACATTAGGCCCCGCGCTATGATTGTTCCTATTATTGGATGCGATATCTAGCCACATCACCTATATACGTCGCAACAAGTAGCGCGCCGACGCTAAAACTATAGGAGCACCAATGGCGGTACCTGGTGGAGCAGTATAATTTTTCTCCGGCTGAGTAACTGTGTTAGGGTTGGCGGACTACATTTATTGCCTTTCTTAGGTTGCACACGGGTATACAGATAGATATGTCTGCGCAGTGTCGCCCGCCGACGTCTGCACAGGATGCTTCCTTACTTCCGTGTCTGACACTCCTATAGTTGGTCTCCGCTATCCTACTATCCACTTTTGAAGCACCGCTCATAGCTACAGGGCCGGCTCTAGGCATCTGCGGCTTGTGGAATCTGTGCTTGGCACCGTGTCCCGCGCCTCGGGCGAACATCACTGACTAAAGCGT
Organism: Ornithodoros turicata; assembly: GCF_037126465.1. Taxonomy (NCBI): domain Eukaryota; kingdom Metazoa; phylum Arthropoda; class Arachnida; order Ixodida; family Argasidae; genus Ornithodoros; species Ornithodoros turicata. The sequence continues at coordinate 2,820,532 of NC_088206.1, forward strand.
AAAAGATAGTGCCCCAAAAGCGTGTGTCCAACGCGCTGTATACTGCACCACGGACCGGCCTTGCAATGCTCTCGATCGAAAAAGCAGTACCAGAGTCTGTTGACTTATCATATGTTATTGCGGAGTTGGTCAGGAAGAATGAAAGAAAAACAAAACGTTTTGTAAGTTTGTAACTACGTACCGAAAGCTAGCCAGTCAGCAAACGCTGTGCCTTCTGTGCCATGCCCAAAACCAGATGCTCCACCTGTAGCTCCGGAAACCCTCGTTGTGGGAGCGGGAGCTTCGTCGGATATCTCGATGCCTAGCAAGTCTACAGTAACGGAATGCGCCACGGCTGCAGCTGTAACTACGGCGAGAGTTGTCCCCGAGACCAAAGGTGACTCTGAGACTTCGCTTATTGAAGACCCGATTTGTCTCACGCCTCGTCTCAGTGGCTCTTGTACATCGGTTTACTCTGGGTCTCTGTTCGACGGTGTTTCTGTGACGTCGTTTGCTCGAGCCTGAGTGGTGGGCAGTTCCCGGATTCGTTTGGGTATAGGCATATTATCTTCCCATATTGGCTTCCCAAGAGCTCTGGCAATCTAGCTTACCCTGAAAATTGGAGGCCAATAAATCTCCTGAACTGTGACTACAAGATCGTGACGTCCGCTCTAGCCAGCAGAATGCAAACTGTGCTGCCGTCGGTAATACACCATTCTCAGACTTGTCCTGTGCCTGGGTGTACCATGTATGATACTTTGTCAGGCCTAAGGGACGTTTTATTCTATGTGAGCTCATCCGCTTCAGATGGCTGCGTATACTCTCGCTGGACCAGAAGAAAGCATTTGACCGCGTTGCCCATTCCTGTATGTTTACTGTGCTTGAGATGTACGGCTTCCCGGAATGGTTCCGCAGTGCTCTTCAAAAGCTGCATCACAATCATCGCAGCAGCTTTTACTCATTTTGTACTCATTCACAGTTTTGTGTGACCAGGGGTGGGCGTCAAGGTTGTCCTCTGTCGCCAGCATTATTTGTCCTAGTCATCGATCCGTTCCTCTTGGAATATAGATACTAATGCTCGTATCTGAGAACTTACCCTTCCTCGTCCCGGCGAGTGGAAGGTCGCTACCTACGCAGATGACGTGATTGTCCTTTTGCGTGATATGGGTTCGGTCACCGAAGTGCTGCGTGTCTACGAATCTGCGCTGTCTGGTGGGCACCAGACTACCAAAAGCCTACGCTCATGACTCTTGGGAGCCAGGCGCCATACGTGCGTTTTCCTCTACAACGCACTACATCGCCGAAGTTCTTGTGTGTTTTCTTTGACAACCGTGGTCCTGCAGCTGAGATCTGGACAAGAGCTCTCGACGAACTAGCGGCGAAGTGTGAAAGAGCGAGGTCATATGATCTTTCGCATCGTGAGCAGGCATATCTTGTCCGTAGTATCCTGTCAGGTCGCCTGTGGCACCTCAGCCATGTATGCATCGCTCTCCGTTCAGCTGTGACCAGGATACATACGTGCATTCTGCCCTTCTTCTGGAAGAAACGGAGGGTACCGATTTCCCGGGCATGCAGTGCTCGCCTTGCCTGAGTTCTCAAGGCGGGATTAACCCGCCGAATTTCGGCCGTTTGAACCGCGGTGTCGCCCTCAGCGCCACGTTGCGGACCCTCCTTTGCGAAAAATACACACCAGCGAAAGTTTTATTACAATACAGTCAAACTCCTTTACAACGAAGCTCAGGGGACAGCAAAAAAAATTCGCAGTAAAGGTATTTTCGTTAAAAAGGATGTCCATTATTGGACCTATAGGCTCCAGCGGGACCGCAAAAAAAATTTGTTGTAGTGGTATTTTCGTTAAAAAGGTGTTCGCTATAAAGGAGTTTGACTGTATTGGACAAGACCCCCTTGCGAGCCGTTCTCCTACAGCCACACGCGTTCAACAAATATCTGTTGCCCCGTGGAGATCTTCATCAACGGCGCGCGCACTGTCTGAGTGTTCTGCTAACAGCATGGGGGGCGGTAGTGCTCTGGACGGCTCGTTGCAGAGTTATATCTCGGCGTCAACGCAGCACCTCCTTTTTTTTTTTGTATTTCCCTATTGGTGAGGAATGTGCGTGTTCTTCTGACGAACGAACTCCAACGAGAGCTTTTCGCTATTGGAGGGGATGAGTTCTCACGCAGGTCGCGAGATCATCCTCCCCTTATCGCGTGACGTGGAACTGTGAACATCGCTGGTTTACCTTCATGAATTTCGTTCGCATCATCCCATCCCATTCCAGCTTTCATATGTAAATATTTGCCAAAATGATTGTACATATTGTAACTAGTGATAGTACTGACTGTAGATAGAGCTTGTACATATTATAGGTAGTGTGCCTGTCGCCAAGTTTTTCGCGCATGTTGTCGTCAATAAATTTTTCTATAACAGTTTTGTACTCATTTGAATATGTATCAAATAGGCCATCAAGTAGAGTGCACAAAAGCGTAGCAAAACAACGTAGAAACGATTTTATCGTACTGCTGAAACATTTTTGTTGTTCTCTCTCTCTACTGATTTGGTGTTTTCCGGCGCAAACGCAACTCTGGCAATGATGCAGTTTTTTTTTTCGTGCTTCCGTCATTTTTATATCAGGCCCCCCGCATCGGTTGACAGCACCGGGCCCCGCGCTTGACTTGACACGGTCCTGGCTGCAGTCGTCTCGCGGTTGGTAGCGCGATACTTACTTATATCAAGGATGTGGGCTTGAACCCACCCTAGGACGCCAGCTATCTTAGTGACAGGATACGAGGTGCTTTGACACGTCGTCTGCCGCGCGTTGAGTGCGGTGTGCTGTGACTCTGGCGTATGTTAAATAACCGTTAAGTGTGCAAACGTATTCCAAATACCGGCCGTCGTGGCGCTAAGCGTGATCATAATCTCCCAACGTAAAAGCGCAAATTCTGATAGGAGGTTCGCGGAGCAAGCAAATAATAAAGGGATGAAAAGGTTCTTGGGTGCTGGCCAGCAAGTCAGCTCATACCTGCCATGCGCGCCCTTGTGCAATTTCTCGTCTCGACGGACCTCTCTGACAGATTGTGACGCTCTGTCTTTTTGTGCAGTGAGATTTCGCTTTTGGTGCCAAGCTAGGTGGTGATGTTCTCATTTATTCTGTTTCCATTCTGTTGCAAAGCCTCGAGTTTTGTGTAATCTTCCTTTCTTTTCTTAATATAACGCGTCCTGGAGTAGCCAGTCCCGAGTGGCTCGACTAACATCTCCATTTTTTTTCTTTTAAAAATCAATAATCGATAAAGGGATGCTTTCAAATCCCCGTTCCTCCTCATCCTCCTCCACGAACTTCACTCCTCATCTTTAAGATGAGTCAACATCCATCACCTCTTTGCCCCACGTGTCATGTAGAAGCTGACGTGCCACCCATACACCTTGCCCGCCAGCGGTACGAAGATCACCGGTCCAGTCTCCGGCGCCGTCTCGCTCATCTAGGCTACCGAGAGCTTTCCCTCGCGGTGCGCTACTTGGCCCTACTCAGCACTCTGAAGTCACGTCTGCGCTGACACGATACTTTTCGGGAATCTGAACTCTTGGGCACGCTCTGATACTTCGTATATGACTGTCTGCACGACGGTTAGTGAAGGAGCTGTCTTTTCCTGTATTTCATAGTTTTCTGTGTCTCTGCTGCTGCTATCTTCCTTTTGTTTGTTTGTTTGCTTTTGGGAATAGCAAGTCTACATCATGGTTAACATTTCCTTTCTTTTTTCTCTTCTTTTTTTTCCTCGTGTCTCTACGAAATAACCCGTTCATTAAGATGCGAGACACATAACAAAATACGTTTTGCGTTACGTAACGTCTTCGCAGTCTGAATGAGCAAAGAAGACAAAGACTCTGTAGGATACCCTCGACACGTCTCAATGACGACCAGGGCTTTCGCAGAGATGCGCTGATAACAATAAAAAGCCGTCGTCCGCGTTTCTTTACATCCTCATCAGCGAGGGCATTAATGCGACAGACACAAGGCGTCTTTCTGACCCTCTTTGTTGCTTCCAAGGTTACAAGAGTGACGACGCGCTAAGTTTTCCCCCCAAAAAATGTAAACTATGGTTATTTGGATGAATATAAACCCGCGTTCCAAGGTTTACAGCAAAGGGGGTAATACACATAGCGTAGAAACTGGTACGGTGGTGGTGGTGCTGGTGGTGGTATAGTGCTGAAAGAGGTCGCCGGTGCCGCGGCCTCACAGAGGTGGGCAACATCACCACTAACGCTCGGGGGGGGGGGAATGTGCGTCCTGGGCCCACTTCTAAGGTCTGCCGACATATGCCTGACATCGTTCGAGGAAAACCCAGGAAAAACTCCAGACAGCGCGATTCGAACCCGGCTACCTATACCAGCGTCGACGTGATAGATCGCGGATCGACGGCTCTGAGGTCACGGTAGGCATCTCCGCCAATGCAGTGGCTGAGGGAGAAGTCACGTGCAAGAGACAAATAGGAATGCGTGAGGCTCTCGGACATCTGATGTTAAAAGTGGATGCCCTACACTCTAAGAAAAAAAGGAGTAAAACGAGGAGAACTTGCAGCGTCTACTCCCCTAGTCTGCAATTACTCCCCATTTTAGTCCCCTAACCCAACATTTAGTCCCGACATTTACTCCCCAGGACTGCAAATTGTCACTAAACTTCGCGAATGGTCTCCTGAATGCAACAGTTTACGTAAATATGTGCCCTTGGTCAATTTGAACGACATAAGGCTGTATAACTCATAAGGCTGTATAACTCAGACAACGTAGCAATTTTCCAGCCACACAGAGTAAGAAACGGTTAGCGCATCTTTCTTCGCAAATTGTGCCCTAGTATGGCGCAAGATTTTATATCACGCGATATATCACGGTTGACGGTTTGCTTTAAAGTACTTTCATGCATGCGCACCAATTATGTACCTGAGACTCTTACAACAGCGCGTGAAATGCGGTCTTCAATCTGTGACATTCATTTACTCCCGTGCATTTACTCCCGAAAGGGACTATTTTTTGTGGCAATGCAATTACTCCCCGAAAGGAGTAAAAGTACTCCTTTTTTTCTTAGAGTGTATAGTGTGTTTGAAGGCTCGTGACCCGCCAGCTACAGCACGTATGCCATAGTTATGGTTATTTAAGGCCGACATTATGTAGAAGGACGTTATTGTCGAGCATCTTCGTGAAGAAAACCTCTTTGCGAAACGAAGTAATCAAAATGAACCGAAGCAGAGCTTAATCCGATAGAACGGAGACACTCGCATCTAAAATAAATCCTGGTCATATTTTACGCAACTGTTTAATTTTAAATCGCACAACCAATTTATTAAATATTCATTATTAGATGTGTGTTAGCATAGTGTCTGCACGTTCGTATGACTGCACCGCTCTATGCAACCGCGTCCCTTTTATAAATCCCGTGACAAATTTAAACGACCTTTCGCGTAAACATACGCTTCATAAATTCATTAAACAGCAGAGCTCTCTTCAACCTCGTTTATGGCACACTTATGCAACGCGGCGGTACACATTTGTCTTCGTACTAAGCTTTGTGGAATGCCGGTCTAAACTAAGCGCTTATATGTACGAGTTGGCAAATGGAGCTTGTTTCATTGTAATAAATCAATAAAAATAAAAATAAAACACGTGCTGTTTTAACGGTACTGTCGAATGTCTTTTTCGCATTGTTTTCGGGGCTAATACCTCGATAATATATATATATATATATATATATATATATATATATATATATATATATATATATATATAGTTCTATATATACAGTTCTGTTGAAGGCAGCGCTGACTGCCGAAACGTCGACCCCTAACTGTAAATCTATTCCTAGCGCCCCCTTAATTATTAATGTAATAAAAGTAGCAAGTGTTTTTAACCCTTATACGGCCTCCCAAGTCTCTTCATTACTTGTAGTCTATTTGTTTTCGCGTCCATCTGTACTCAGTTATACATTTATATATATATATATATATATATATATATATATATATATATATATATATATATAAATCTTGTTTTTTTTAGGCGGAGTTGTTATACAACTGTGAGACTTGCAGCTGCGTAAAACAATGCATTTGTCACTTGATTTCGTGGGTATTTTCGTTCTGTGCGGTTGTCATGGTTTCCTGTTGTGCTTTGTGTTTTTTCTTTTATAAATTATTTTCTAGGGTGTTCTTGTAAATTATTATTAGACACTGTTGACCGAAACTATTTTGCGTGGTGACTCCTGGTAGACAGCTCGATGAATGAAGCAGAGCTTAGAGCAACACAATGCGTCATTTTGAGCCCTGCTATACAACCCAAAAGACCCACTCATTCAAACCTCAATGCATTGCAATAGCCCTATACAGGGGCTGGTATAGCGTAACTACCCTGCGGTCTCTGTGCTAACGCGGGTCGATTGTTCCAATTCTATTCAGAAAGACAGATCGGGTTGTGTGAATGGCGCGAAAAAGGGAAGATTGACGCTGATGTTGAAACAAACGGCGCAATGTTTGCAACACGGGCACACACCGAGGCTGGAGGTTCGGATGTCAATGTTTGCGTGTCCACACGAGGGTCTTAGTAGTATAGAGTGTTACAGCAGCTCGTTGAGAGGCGGTTGTTACGCAATACGTGTCGGATAACCCAACTTCATCATCATCATCATCAACATCATCAACAGCCCAGCGTTAGCAAGAAACGTGCGTGCATGGGAAGTTCCCAATCTACAGGGTTATTCTAGCAAACGTTACACTTTTCAATCGCACCGTAAAAATAGAAGACCAGGTATGGCCCATCCCAAACTTTGCAGACTGATAGCCATCTATCTGAAGTTTCGTTTGAATTTTTTTGTAAGCGCTATAGTCATGTAGAAAGAAAATTAAAAATAAAGCAAAATCTCGCCCCATGTATTTTCAATGGCCTATCCCACACAAACACCGCCATTTTTTCTTGTGTCTGCTCCACGTTCACATCACTTCACACAGGTAGCGCTGCCTACAACGATCTGACAGGCCAATTCTGACGTTATGCACCAATCCTCGTGTTCTAGTCTTGTTCCGTATGCTGGTGCCACCTGTGTGTGGTGAAATGAAAATGAAGCGCACGCAGCAGAAAATGTCGGCTTTTGAGTGAGATAGGCCATAGAAAATGCATAGAGTGAAATTTTGCTTGATTTTTAATTTTTCTTCTACAGTACCATAATGCCCACAAAATATTCCAGCAAAACTTCAGACAAATGGCTACGAGTCTGCAAAGTTTGGTGTTGGATAAACCCAGTCTTCTATTTTTACGATGCGATCAAAATGTGTAACGTTTGTGAGACTAACCCTGTACAGATATTCATGTGACTATAATCGGAGTGGCCGTGTGAATACAGCAACCTCTCATTGGTGCTGGACTGGAAGGTGGTGAATTTGAGTTTGAGTTTGATTGAAGAGAGAAAAAAAAAAGTAGAAGAAAGTGGTGAGTTCGATGTGATGTGATGTGATGTGATGTGAATAAAGAAAAATGGTGAGTTCGAATCTGACTGTGATATGTAGGCTTTTCCCTGGGCTCCCATAGAAACATCGGTACAGCTAACCAGAGGTCGGTGCAGGGCAAGTTGTAGGCCGGTGCAAGCAGTAACACAAGTAATACACCGTTCATAGCCTCGGTTGCTTCGCGGTGGTAATACGGAATAAAAATATATTTACCCGACGACGGGATTCACCTCATTCAGAAATTTTAATATTTATTCATAAATTCGTAACTTATTATTACTGATCAGGATATTTAATGTGTCAAAGTACACTTGTGCAGCACAATTTCAATACAGCGTAGCACGAATTGAATACACGAAATGCTTACACTACACAAGTTACGCTACACTAGCTATTACTATTCATAATTCATAAATCATCATAAGTAACGAGGCGCGTGTTTTTGACCAAGCTACGATTCGGAAGCGAAGCCCGTCCGTTTTAGAGCTCCTGGCGAAATTCCCAATGAAATTCCTTCTGCGCCGCTCAGTAGGCCACCGTTCCCAAAGCGTTCCCTAAAGTGGTTTCTATAGCAGTAGTGTTCGAAGATGAACTCGTTGGTCGACTTCAATCTGCATGTTAACCAGGGCTTATACAATGCGCCTATTGATACGTCTCCCGGTATATTGGGCCGCGTCTTGTTTCGACTATGAGCGGGGGCTACGTGATGTCTAAGTCAAGTTTGATTGTACTGTTCAACAAGCTTTGAAGGCGAGAGGAAACCGCATTCACTGCTTATATGGCTTCGGAGAATCCTACATATGGAATCATGTGGAACGTATGGAACGTGTTCTGAGTTCTGCTGAACTGCGATGCAGTGTGCTGGTTACTGGTATGACATTTGCGCGCAATTTGATTTCCTTTGCAATGCATGGTAGCGTACTCGTGCCGCGGCTGTGCGGACATGACCAGCCTATCTCCTTCGTTTTCATTTAATTTCAATTGAATTGAATTGAATTGAATACATTTAAAAGGGGGAGAAATTGAATTCGTCACCTGACGAATCCTGATACTCCCACAAAGAACCCCCAAATGAATAAACCCCGTAGAAAATAAAAATTTAATTTTGTTTAATTTCATTTCTCTTTATTCATTTGCCCAGAAACAGCACATGGCCTTCTAAGTGGTGCAAGAAAACAGGAAAAAGTCTACCGATGAAAAACAAACAACAAATGATTGGTTTTTACACGATGTTTTTGAACACAATCTTTTCAACACCCTCAATTCGTTCCTTGGCATTTCCAAAAGTATTTACTTTTCATTTGTTTTATTTGTTTATTTGTCATCACTAGGAAACAAAGAACAAGAAAAACCGTGGGGCGTGTCCAATAGCTTTCGCTAGTACAGGCTCATGCCCCGCGGGTACTCTTACTTCGACTCTTAAATTATTTATTCGCGGTATCAATACCTTTGACAGAGTGCAAGGTATTAATAAATTATTATCATTTAACATTATTGTGTAACATTATTTTAATTTTAAATGAATATATAAATGAATGTAATGTTTAGAGAATTAATGTTGTTTAATTGTTTTATCGATTTATAATTTGTTTATAGGCGGATTCTTATGACAGCTAGGTTGATTCGCGTTCGTTCTGCTTCGCTCTCTTCCTAGTTTTATACTATGACGAGTTACTTCAGATTCAGTTAATTCAAGTTAATTTTATCGATAAATTCGCAAGCGAGTGGGCTGACTTCACAAACGGCCGCCTAGCCGTAAAGCAGGCTTCACCCAAATTGAACTCTTTATGTGGCAGAGTACCCTTTACAGGAGCAATCCGCACGGCTTTGGAAATGCATGGAAAGGATACTGGACATAGAAGACGAAGAACAAAAGAACAAAAATCCGTTCTGTAGATCGTCCGCAAAAAAAAAAATCGTGAAGGAACACCGTTTTTTTTCTTTATTTTGTTCATTGCGCATCTTAGGAGACGCATCTTTCCTTCACCCCCAATGTGAGAGGGCCAAAAAGCACACTATCGCCTCTTGCGTCCTGGAAAAAGATTAAAAGAAAACAGAAAATGCAACCCAAGATAAGGGTAGTTCCGATAGTGTCACCCGATACATTTTTTTTCGCAAGTTAAAGCTCATCTTCGACGCATGGGGCGGCACTGTGCTCCTTCACTCTCTCACATTGGGGGTGAAGGAAAGACGCGTCTCCGAAGATGCGCAATGAACAAAATAAAGAAAAAAAAACTGTGTTCCTTCACGATTTTTTTTGCGGACGATCTACAGAACGGATTTTTGTTGTGAAAACGGCTACGACATCAGGTGACCGAAAGGAACAGATGTTCCCATTCGGACAACTTCGTAGCTTTTGCAATTAAAAATTAATTATTGAAAGTTAATTAAGCCATTGTCTTAGGAGTTTGCTAATGCCCTCCTAAGGATTCTCCTTCAGCATATGCTATATTGCAATTGATTTCATCTCGGAAAAAGTGATATATATATTTTTTTAAATATGTTCGCATTTAGCTGGGACACCCTGTATATGAGCCGCTCCTAGCTCTAGCTCCACGAGGCTTCCTGCAATGCTCACCGTCAATAAGTTCACGATCATTCATACATAACTTGGTATTTCCTATCGCCATGCCGAGACCGTCCGCTGGGCACATCGGAACATTTCTCAACAGTTTGCCCGCTCTTCGAAAAAGCTGGAAACCTTGAAACCGCTCTCAAATCGAAACAACAAGAAACGACGCTACTCTCGCGTCGCTATTGACCGATTTCCATCGCGAACAGCAGAAGCACCAATAGGTAGTCCTTCCACCGTAGCGCGACTACTAAGGAAAAGGTATTATTTAAAAAACTTTGGCGCGTTCAGACGCGATATCTGCTTCCTGTCGCGGACCAGTGTGCGCACGAATGGCAGCAGTGAACATCGTTGAGGTTTGTAAAATTGAGAATTGATAAGGGCTGCGCTAGAATGGACAAAATGAGAGGATGTTCTCTTTGAACAAAGTCTGGAAGAAGCTCTCTAACAGAAGACGAAGGGGAGAGAGAGAGAGAGAGAAGAAAAAGGTTATGGGAGTTTTATGTGTCGTAAAGCGCGAACGTTTGAGACGGACGATTGATAAAAAAATATCCGGTTGGTAACAATGGGGTGTGTTGTTTTGGCACATCGTAAAGCGTTGTTGAACTTCTTGGTCGTTTCCTCCCCGCTACTGTTCCTTAGGCACGTGGAGCTCGTTTGTATGCTGGGTAGAACCGTCAACAGGAGTTTCAACGAGTGCCAACGATATACATATTTAAAAAAAATAAAGGGGCCATTTTGTACTAGGATCAAAGGTGGGCCGTTAAATTTCGTATCGGCTTGATCGACGGACCCCTGATCTATTGGTCGCGGGCTCAGATTCAGTAGATAACGCCAGCGACTTTTCTGGTGACAATGAACGTACCAGTAACGTACCAGTAACGTACCAGTAACTTAGACAGCACGGAGCAGCATCAGAAAGGCAACCTACCGTTTCCTGGACTAAATCGGTCAACTGTAGTCGTGCCGGATTAGAATCAGTACTCGATTAAACACATACAGTGGAACAACGTGAACTCATATCTCGGTACATGTTCCCGCAATAGTAGCAAGGTGACAGATTTTGCCGTAACGTTTCCGAAGATTGAACACCACTCAGTCTCTCGAACTCAAACATTCCATAAATTCGTTTTCGAAGAAAGAGATTGAGTGCGGAGTAAAGTGGGTTTCTGGAAATGGTCGTTAATTAAAGCGTGTTTACGTAATCCCCGCTAGCAACCTCGTAGTGGCTTCCAAGTGGTTCTTCTGCTGCCTTCGCTGCTTATGAGATGAAAATTAGCGAACGCTGTTCACAGCCGTTCCAATCTACTTCTATGGGATTTGCGTTCGCTGACGCGGCGCCTGCGGAAGCGCTTCGAGGAAGTCTTTCATTTATGAATGTCATCATCGTTGCTGCTGTTCACTATACGTGAGCCAATATTCCTTCATGTCTGGTGCTTAATACTGACATTTGCACTTCGATGGCTTCTTGTAAAAGAGCTTGTTCATAACCAGAATAAACCAACGCCGTGGACTAGTGAATACAGCTTGCGCTCGTTAGTTTACTGGGAGGGGGTTGGGGCAGAGTCTCACCACAGGCGGCGCTGTCTAAGCAACGCAACTGTGGTTAGTGCTGTTATGAGCGCTGTACAGACGTGCACACATCAATCATGGACAGCAGAAGTGAGTAAAAAGACGAAGGAGTCGGTATGGCGTCCTGGGACCTGAAATGGGGGTCGGAAAACTCGAGGAGTCGTGCCCGGTACTGCATCCGATCGTTGGTGATAGGGGCACAGTCCTGCAACACTGGGCATGGCGAATCCCGCCACACCCTGCCTGATAATCCTCGCTGGCACTTCCGACAGACTTTCAACACAGCTCCAGATCCCAGTTTCGCCTGAAGTCTGCCCAGGACGCATACTATAAACTCCCTGTTTCCCACTACTACCTGCTGTCTTCCCTCGTTGGCTTCAAGGTCATCTTGAAGACGCTTCGACTTCTTCCACTGCCTGTGCCGTATAAGGTTTTCGCGGCGTATTCCGGCAGATATTCCAGGCGATTTTGGCACTATCCCCCTGCAGTCGGTCCAGCAGTGTCTCCCACACCTACCTAGTTGCCTTTCTCCATCTGCCCCCGTCTGTATACCTCTCACAGCTACAGTTGCTTCGCGGCGCTAGGACGAAATAAAATAATGAATAATAACTTACTTATCGTGTGGTCGCACATTTGCCGCTATCAAGTAAATGTTCACATTTGTAACAATCGTAGTAACAGGAGTACCTGCTGCGAAGGCGGTGGCCAAAAGAGTTATTATTCTACTACCGGTAGAATTAACCATCGTGTGTCCTCTTCACTACCTTCGCCACGTCGACGAAGACTGCCCGGCGTCTGACTTCGATCGTGCTATCGTTTGCCTAAGAGGGTCCGTCCCTGCACAGTTCCCCCTGCCCTTGCACGCCCTGGCGATGCGGACGCTTGCCAGACCCGAGGTCTGTGCCAGTATCCCCGGCCTCCAGAGGAAGAACGATGCGCCTGTGGCAGTAGCCCGCCAGCTCCCGCTCGAGCATCTCAGTTCGGCCAATCCGCGCAGCCACGCCATATATACTGATGGGTCGGTAGCGAATGGAATATTAGCGGCGACCTTCTACGTCTCGCAGGAAGACCGTGACCTCGCCCTCCGACGTCCGTACACTGTGTCCTCCACGGATGCGGAGCTGCTCGGTCTGCTCGCCGCTCTGCGGCATATCGCACGATCTGTACCTGTTGCGTGGGTCGTCCTCACAGACAGCAAGGCGTCTTTGACACTCCCTTCAGCATACCACCCGAGCGTCGCGAGTGATCTGCGTACCAGTACTTCTGCGTACTGGTACTTCTGATCTGCGTACTTCAGGAGTACGCCCACGTCTCCTCGGTCGGCCACCGTGTCTGCCTTCAGTGGGTACCCGGCCATGCAGGGCTACACGGAAACAGCTGTGCTGACGCTGCTGCGAGATGCGCCGCGCTTGAGGCGACCACGGCGGTGCCCCTACTACCGCTCCCGGTGTCTGCGTGTTGCCTGCTAATACGGCGTCTCTGCGGCGACGGCACCCGTCAGTTTCTTGTAGACGCTATCCTGCAGTCCACCGACCCCTCACTGGAGTTTGTCATCGGCTGCCGCTGTACCCGCGAGGAGGAGTCCCTTCTACATCGTCTTCGGCTGAACGTTGCCCTCACCCGTTCATTCCTGTTCAAAATGGGTCGCGTCCCACCTCCCACTTGCCCCTGCTGCACCGTAGAAGACGACATCTCCCATCGTCTCCTCCACTGTCGGCGTCACCTTCATCATCGGGCCGTGCTCTGGCAACGACTCTCAGAGCTTGGGTACACGGACGTTTCCGTCGTAACGCTCCTTGGCCCCGTGCAGCGACTGTCACAAAGGCCGCTTTCTGCGTGATACGGGCCTCCTGGGCTCTCTGTGAGCCGTTTTTTTTTAGGTAATGGCAAGCCGGCGCGCTGCCTTGCTGACCTTTCCTCTTTTTTTCTTTTTCTGCCAATAAATTCCCCCCTCCCAATCGCATGCAGCTATCACCTGGTGGTGAAAGGGCTTGCCGTTGTCGGCCTCACGTAGGTGGGCAACGTCACGACTGACGCCCTGGGGGAATGTGCGTCCTGGGCCGACTTCTAAGGGAACTGTGCCGACATATGTCTGAAAGCGTCTGAGGAAAACCCAGGAAAAACCCCAGACAGCACAGCGGGATTCGAACCCGGGTACCTCCCAGTCTCGACATGACATGGCCAGCACGCTAACCACTGAGCCACGGGAGCTGGTCAGCTATCACCTGAAACGAGTGGCGCAGCCAGGCGTTCAAACCAATCGAACCGTTGGTAGAGAAAACGAGGGCGAAATTCTCCTTCTCCATGGAAAGTTTCCGTAGAACTCCTCGCGAAATATTGTTCTGGCTACGTTATACCTGAAACCAAACTCATATTGCACGCATCTGATGCCTCTGCGTAACAACAACAACATCAGGGAAGAAACTTGGTGAGGAAAATGAACGAGGGAAGAATAGGCGGCCAACGGGGCTGTTTAATTAGTCCTTTCCGAGATAGCGTATACACAGCGAGTAGCGTGGAGCACAATTCAATTAGGGCGAGCGAGGCGTTGTGGCCGAGAAAGCGTTTCTTTTGTTGCCAACCGAATTAATCCAGGAGGCTGCCCTTCAAGTGCGAGGACGTAGCTTCTAAATTGCTGCCTAAGCGCATCACAGCCGAGGTAATGCGTCCGTCCCGCCTGTACTATGGTGGCAGGAGAGAGAGAGTCACGTGACGAATCAATGACGTCATTGTAACGTTGCGTATTTGTTTTGTGCTTAACCCCGTTCCTTCTCAAGGGGTCCGCCCGTGTGGATTTACATAAAAGTGTAAGTGCGACTGTAAGGACTGGGTCCTCACAAGAGTGGATTGGCATCAAAGCGAGAAATTTCGCTGGCTCGGGCAGGGCCTGATCCGGAGTCCATAGGTGCAAGGTCTTAGGTTCCATGGTCCAACCTCAGCTGGGTAACGAGGCCACGATCTCTCACTCTGATTCATTGATTGATTGAGATATATGATATATAAAAAAATATGGAGATGTGAGACCCGACAAAGACAGGTCAGGCTACTCCAGTACTCGTGAATAGAAAAGAAAATAGGAAAACCAGCCTCAATATGATCAAGAGGCATTTTTTTTAAAGAGAAAAATCACGCAAAACAAAACAACTAGGGTCCACCTGATAAATGAGTCCAGTAAATGAAATAAGAGTTCAAATGAACGCGGACTAAATACACCAATGGTCCTCACCACACTGCACAATGTACTCTGTCCTTAAGACAGTAGCCGAGAAATACGGAGGCATATGCCCCCGAATATGTGACCTTCTCGACACCATCTGATATCAGATGGTGTCGAGAAGGTCACATGATTTCAAAAATTCCATAACCACACGTATGGCCGGTGCTTAGTGAGCCGCCACAGGCCAGCTTCCAAGAACTTTTTCGATGCTGAAAGGGCGGTTATCCAGATGGGCCAGCGACGCTTCTAAGATACAGCGATGGTCTCGGTATTTAGTGCAGTCTTGAATGACGTGTGCAGCGTCCTCTGTGGCGTCGCATTCGCTACAATTCGGCGAGGGAACCCTTCCGAGCCGAAACAGTTACCGAGGGCCGTTGTAGGGAACATTGAGGCGCAGCCGATAGTGATCGGTGCAAGTGGTCGAGGCAATCCTGGTGGCATTCGAAATTTTGAGGTCAGGATCAACTCTGTGCAAGAGTGAGGCATGTTGAATGCTTCTTCGCCAGTGGTCATAACATACACTTTCCACAAGGGCACCAATGGTTCTCTCTGCGTCACCTTTAGTAAAGTATGTTAGTAAAGTTGTTAAAGTATGTTAGTAAAGTATGTAGGTTAATCGATGCGTTTTCCTGTTTGTTATGTACCGTGATTATACTGGTACCCCATCTCATCGTCATCATTTATTGTTGTTGTTGTTATACTGGTGCAGTATCATTATATGTCGCTAGATATGATTGTTATTAGAAAGCAGTGGCTATCTCTTTGCGTTGAACGATACAGCTTTTGTTTCTAAGTGGTGACATCCCCATTTTTTTCTTTGTCACATCACATCACATCTAAGTGGTGAAGTAGCATGAGTTCGCACACGCTATAAAGGGCTCTTTTCTTTTCTGTTTCCTGTTCAGAGCAGAAAAATGAAATAGGGCCGGTTTCTCATCGCTATAAAAGGACTGTTTCCATTTCTGAGCGGAAACGCGAAATGGGGCTGGTTTCTAATCGTTGTAAGAGGACTGTGTCCTTTTCGGAGCACGGACGTCGAATCGCTACAAAAGTATAGTTTGCTTTTCAGACCAAAAACCTGAAGTGGAGCTAGTTTCAAATCGTTATAAAAGGACTGTGTTCTGTTGGGAGCACAAACGTGAAACAAGGCTTGTCTCTACTCGCTATAAAAGGGATATTTTTCTCTTCAGAACACACAAAGAAAGCGCTAGTTTCGCCAAGCTCCAGACAGCCTCGCCTTGCGCGCTGTAAGGACTTTGCACTTGTGTCTACGTTATGTAACAGCGCAGAGCTTTTTTTATATATAAGTTTAATAAGTAATAAGTTTATAAGCGGTACTATTGGATCGTTTTCCGAGCTTTGAAACGTACACGACAGTGTTAACGCGACAATAATTACGATAAACATCAGTTACAAGACTAAACCGATGCACTTCACCGAGGCTATGCCTTCCCCCACGAAGGTCCTTTCATAAAATTATCGTTGACACATCATTTATCACAGAACATGGAGGGCCATAGAAGAACAATAAAGGAGGCATTCTTCCTCTGGACTGCTGATACAGCGACCATTTTTCTACCGGCAAAGTTGCAGCGATAGCAGGTTGCAGCCCCATAGTCTGAAGCAGCGCAGAACGGCCAGCGCGGCATTTATGCCGTTAATGGCCGATCTATTAATGGGAAAGATTTCGTTGCGAAAGCTTAGAAAGAATAAGCTTGAGTTGGGGGAATCAGAAAAGCGTTATATAGGGCTCTATGGATGATTGGTAGCGTAAGTGGGTCTTTACGTATGAATAACACCGAAATGAAAACTAACTATATATTGATGAAAGATGAAAGTCACTGAAAAGGTTAGCCAGCTGTAGGGATCGAACCCACATCTTCTGCATTGCCGGTCCAGGGCTCTACCAATTGAGCTAAGCTAACACGCCTTTCCAGCGACTTTCGGGGTGCGTCATCTGAAGGGACGACAACCAGCCACTCACTCTCACTCACCCTCCTTTCACTCTTACATTTTTGCTCACTCATACACACATTCATACGACGGAAATTCGACGCAAGCGGCACCTGTTGAACAAGAGATAAACTGATGTTCTGAGGCTGGAACAACATAGAAGGGACAGATACAAACAAAGCCTCAAATTTGAGGCTCATTTGAGGCTTTGTTTGTATCTGTCCCTTCTATGTTGTTCCAGCCTCAGAACATCAGTTTATCTCTTGTTAACCATATATTGTTGTATTTGTTTATCTAGGCAACTAAGATTGCCGCGAATAATGCGAATTCCACATTGAATTCGCCATGCGAACACATGGCTGAGGTCAGTGGAACACAGAAGGGACGAACACAATATTCACTACCTCACACCATGCGGTTGCTTATTATGATTAAAGGATAACAGTTGATAGGAAGGCACCTGCAGTGTATGGGAGTCAAGAGCACACCACCCGTCTTCAGATCAGAGATGGTGCCTCTACCATAGTTGCTTTCCCATTAACAGACTAAGCCTACCTCAGAGTATTCCTGAATTTCCTCACGCATATAAGTGAAGACGCTTGATAGGTTGGTGAGGGAGGAGAGCAACCAGTACGGCATTACGGGAACAGTGAAAGCCCAATGCGTACATTTATCGTTTTTGGCTGCAGCGGGCCCTGCAACAAATAATGTGGCGCTAGCACGATGATCCTAGCTGACTTCCAGCACGAGAGAGGCTGCACGTACCCTTTAAAAATTCTTCAACTCCATCAGACAGGCAATAAGTGAATGGAAGTCACTCCTTGACGTATCAAGCACGCGACAAGCAGCTCCGCGCAGTGTCTATTGCGGCCGAATGAATGGTGGGGGATGAGATATGGGTGATATACCGGGTGTTTCAGTTAAATCCCCGGGCTAAATAATTCGCGAACCGGTGCACCAATCGAATAACTTTCTTTTTTACAAGTATCTGTCCAATACCGCCTACGAGATGCGCACCGCGTGAACGAGCGGGAGGCGCTCATTGGCGCACGTTGAGGCGGAGCACGATGAGCGACGTGGTGGGTTGAGAAAGAGTTGACGGCATATAAAAACGGAGATCTGGAATGACGTAGAAGGGACACTTCTTCGCCAGTGTTCTTCTTCCACAGACGTCTCATAAGGGTACCAATTGCTTGCTTCGCGTCCGCTTGGGTGAAATACGTAGGGTGCGTCGGTACACCACGTGCCACATGAGCCCGTCTCGCGAGTATAGGTCGGAAGCTTCATTCCCAGGGACGCCACAGTGACCTGGGATCCACTGCAAGGTGATGTTATGTTCCTGTGTGACAGCAGACGAATACTCCTTGAAGCTTGTTCTTCCCATATCAGGCCATCCAATTCAGCCTTTAACCGATTCAATCATATAAGAACAATAACAACAGACAAACCCACAGGAAAGCGTGCTTCAAAATACTATTTAATTTTTGCTCTAAACTACCCGTACGACCACTATACGTAGAAGCACAGCTATTAGTGAAGGAGCTGTTTTTTTTATGTATTTCTTAATTTTCTGTGTGCGCTGTTTCTGCATCTTACTTTTTGTTTGTTTGTGTTTGTTTTTGTGAATAGCAAGCCTACATCATGGCTAACCTTTCCCTTCTTTTTTTTTCTATCAGCATTAAACGTATCCTGCCTCCCCCCATTAGGAGCAAACATCACGTGCCAGGATAGGTAGCATCCGGCCAATTTTGCTTCGCTTTGTTTTCTTTTTCTCTTTTTTCTTCTTTACGATGGCATATGAAGCGCTTTTGGCCATCATCTCATACTGCTGAATTATGGCCTGACGTGACGGCTGAGAATTCAGGCAAAATTGCCCCAGTCTGCGGGGGGTAATTCTTTCGGGAATGCTTCTCTCGAACATGCATGCACCATTTTCCTGGCATAACCATTAGTTACGAGGTTTTGTTGTGTTTTACTCGTCATCGTAAAAACATGCGAGGCACGCTTCAGTTTTCTTCCTCGCCGCGTAAACCGTTGTTGGGTCCGGAAAAAATGGTTGTTGGTTTGCATTCCCCCTTTTTTTGTGTTATCTTCGTATAACGGTTTGCTCTGTGCGTGAGTAAAAAAGATGCATATTTGAAAGTTTCCGCCACTTGTGGTTGTGTATATGGGTGAAATAGGTGAAAAAAAGAGGGAATAAATTGTGGAGCAGTTACAGTTTCTAGTCCTCTTACACTCTTAAAAATGAACTTCACCGCATAGCACGCACCTAGCCAACCATCATCTGGAATGATATCAATATGTGCCCCGATTTTTTGAAAACGGGAGGCGTACGCCTTTTTGTGACACTTATGCTGTTCATAATTGTCACAAAAAAGGCGTACGCCTCCCGTTTTCAACAAATCAGGACAGATAACGATATCATTCGAGATTATGGTTGGCTAGGTGCGTGCTATGCGGTGAAGTTCATTTTTAAGAGTGTAGATCGGAATTAATCCACAATTTACCTCCTCGTCCCGAAATTTACTCCCAGCACTGCAAATAGTCAATAAACCTTCGCATATAGTTCCGTGTGTTTAGTCCCGAAAAGGATTAATGAAGGTATAGTGATGCACTCCTTTCCTTTCTTATCGTGTAGCGGGTAATCACGTGTTTGAATGCTGTCTGAATTCGAACTGTGACTTATTGCTTCTGGAAGAAGGATGTTTGATAGGAATACGTATTTTTTTTTTAATTGCGCGTTGGCACCGCGAAGCAACAATGGTTATGAGCAAGCTACAGAAAAGGCAAGGCTTAGTATGCCTCCTGGGCCGACTTCAGGGGAAAATGCGCAAACATCCGTCTGGAAAGACAGCCGGAAATGTCAGGAGGGGACTCAGACAGCACAGCCTTCGGAGGAATTCGAACCCCATCACCTCGCAGCCTTTAGCGTGACCCTGAAGCGAGCGGATGGTGTATCCATCCGGCGATGATGGAATGTCGTCCGTAAAAAATGGGACCCGTTAAATAAAAGCGCCCTTTATAGAAAAGGGTGCTACCAACTTGGTGGCATATTACAAAGTTTCATCCGATTTAAAGGTTCCTTGTGTGGGCGAGATACCAGTTCGCAGACCGACCACTGTACGTGGTGTCGCTCGTGATCATAGTTGCACCACTAAGTAAAACCACAAATTATCGCTATCACTTATCAAAGGGCATCCCTTAGAATAATGTCCTCTCGTGGTCATATACACTTCCTATTAGACGCTAGAGATGCAAAATTTCCGGAAATTTTGAATCGCTCGAAAAAAAAAAAACGTTTTTTTCTTCGGGGTTTTTTCCCGAAAAACTGGAAAAAATGGAAACAAACCCGGTTACTGCGGAGTCGAAGCATTGCCGGCCAATCACAGCATACAATGAGATAGAAACTTTAGTACACTGTTAAAACAGAACTTCACCACATAACAGGCTCCTAGCCAACCATCATACCGAATGATATCATTCTGTGTCATGATTTGTTCAAAACAGGGGGGAGGCGCCTATCTGGGACAAGATAATCTGTCCCGGATAGGCGCCTCCTCCCATTTTCACCAAATCAATGCACAGAATGATATCATTTGGAATGATGGTTGGCTAGGAGCGTGCTATGTGGTGAAGTTCTGTTTTAACACTATAGTGTTCAACTTCACCACATAGCACGCTCCTAGCCAACTATCACCTCGAATGATATCGTTATCAGCCCTGATTTGTTGAAAACGGGAGGCGTACGCCTTTTTTGTGACACTTATGCTGTTCATAATTGTCACAGAAAAGGCGTACGCCTCCCGTTTTCAACAAATCAGGGCAGATAACGATATCATTCGAGACGATGGTTGGCTAGAAGCGTGCTATGCGGTGAAGTTCATTTTTAAGAGTGTAGTGTTCACCTTCTGGGCATAAATGCAGAGCAGAGCATCCCATGAGACTGCTGTCTATACTCAGCGATAGGTGATTAGAACAACCTGTCTACTCCGACCAGAACTCCGACATTATGTGAACGCGACGGCGATCGCTTGGAGCGGCCAGACGGAGCTCTAAGTCGGGGGTTGTTGTCGGATTAGAGGCACCCAAGGCACTGTCAGCGGGTTGGGACGCATCGAAGGCACGAAAATTTACATTGTTTAATTTTGTCGCTTGGAAATTTTGGGCAATTTTTCCGGAGTGACGAGGAAAACAAATGAAAAAACTTTTTTTTCCCCAAATTTCCGGGGTTTTTTTTTCGGGGCTTCGAATCTCTATTCGACGCGCGATTTGTTCGCGTCTGTTTTTGACGCACGTTAACCCTTATCCGACACGGGAAATAACCGACATTTCCAGCGTGAAAGATACACGCTAGAGAGAGCACGCAGAGTCAAAACGGAGCACACAACCAAAAGGACGATTAGTGCATTTCACGCTGACATATTTCAACCATACAGTCAGCCGTCTCTCATTTATTTTCTTTCTTTTTTTTTTTTTTTTTTTGCTACTATGACTATCACGCTGGAACACGCAAACGCACACACATATACACTCGCACGCTCCAGTAGTGTAACAGTCTGTGTCCACAAGCACATTATGAACCTTCTTCTCGCCGTCGAAAATCCTCATTTATGCCCACAGCCACGAATAAACCCCTCTGCGACGGTTCCTTTTTCCAACGACATTTTTCACCGCAGACGTCCCTTCTCTCCCTAATGTAGATTTCTTCTTTCCATGTTGCAACTTCGCCGGACTGCGCTTATCTTTGAACAGCCGCCCTCTTCTTCTTCTTCTTTCTTTCTTTCTTTTTTTTTTTGTTCATCCAGATCTCTCACTAAGCCTAGACATTCTTTTTACCATCGCGATATACTATATACATATATTTTTTTTACTTTCTTCTGCGCTCAACGCGGCAGAAATCTAGCTGCAACGGATAACGGACGATGTTATTTTTCTGGACAAAGGTCTGGGTTTTTTTCTTTGTTTGATAGTGCCGGACGATATAGAGTACAGTTCCGAGCCGGAAGCAGTCATTTCGAAGAAACAAAACAAAAAAAGAAAAACGCTGTGTTGTCGGTCTGTGGACGTTAAGAGATTAACTCGAAGAAGGACTGCGTGAAATTGGAGATTAGCGTGGGAGGAGTCATTTGTTTACCGGACATTTTGGGACTCGGAGAGAGGTTTTAAAAAGAGCTCGGTTCGCTGGCCGCCTGTCGTGGGACGGTGCCGGCGGTGTCAATCAGAGCAACCGGCTGGGTTCCAGGGGTTTACGCGATTCGTTCGGGCGGAAACGGTACTTGGGAAGCGAAGGAAGACGTTTAAACCGTCACGACAATAGTCTCGGCTGGTTATGAAAGGAAATAATTTGTAGTGACATTCGTAGAAAGGAAGCAACTGCTCAGCTTGTGAGTAATTTGAAATAAGTATCGCAACAAAAGCAGCAATGAGTGCTTACAGCCTACATTCTTAAAAAAAAAAAGGGGGTGTACTTTAACTGCTTTTTCTTGACACGTATATCATTTCCTTTTGGAGACTACGATTACTCTAAAAAAAGCTCTAACTCGCCACTGGAGAGTAATATTACTCTCCGGTAGGGAGTTAGGGAGTAATGTTACTCCCTTTAAGGAGTGGGGTTACGCTCTAACTCGCTACTGGAGAGTAATATTACTCTCCGATAGGGAGGAGGGGAGTAATGTTACTCCCCTGAGGGAGTGAGGAGACTCCTTTTTGAGAGTAATTGTGCTCTAAGTGCTACTCTAAGTACTCAAGAGTAATTGTACTCCCTTTAGGGAGTGGGATTACGCTCTAACTCGCTGCTGGAGAGTAATATTACTCTTCGGTAGGGAGTAGGGGAGTAATGTTACTCCCTTGCGGGAGTGAGGAGACTCCTTTTTGAGAGTAATTGTACTCTCCAAAAGGGAGTGATATATATGTGGCAAGAAAAACCAGTTAAAGTACACCCCTTTTTTTTCTTAAGAATGTAGAATCAGAAGTTCACTGCTCCGCGTCAACCATTGGGCCGGGCGATAAAGTTATGGCTTCCGATTTTAGAAGAAAGCGTGGCGTACACCTCTTTGTGACAATACCACAAAAAGCGCCGTTAGCGCCGCGAAGCAACTGTGACTATGAGCGGCGTACAGATGAGGGACAGATGGAAGGAGTGGGGGACGGGGGGGTCAGCACTTTATTTTGAAGTTAGATTTGCTGTCGGAGCCTCCAAATGAAAATTGCAGGATAACAACAAAATAAATTGAATATGAAAGAAATTGTGGGACATTGTCATCATTTTGTAACAGTTTCATATCGACATTCTTTAGTCACACCAGAATGACGTATCACAGTTCGAGTTAGCCGTTTATGGAATCATCATTTAAAGTCGTTGCTGTTTCATCATCATCCCATTTGTGTGTGTGTGTGTGTTGTTGTTGTTACATATGAAGAACGGTATATATATATATATATGCATTTTTTCCCCTACGTTAGGATAGCAACATACAGCTCACAGAAAGTTTCCATTTGAAGTGCTATAAGATTATTTTATTTTATTTTGAATCTAAACGTATGACGATTTCAATTGCTACTCTTGTTACTGTCATTAACGACAACCACTTTCGTCTCCAGGGGTCTTCCCGCACTGTCATTCAAGGTTTCGCCTTCATCCCTCTAAAAGAGCGTATTAATGTTACCGCACGTAATTTTCCATACCGTGTCTTTATTCCCGACTTTTTTTTTTTTTAATTTTTCTCGTCGTATAGAAAAATGATCAAAAAGCTCCCAGCGACAATATAACGAAATCAGCGGGCCACAGACAACCCGTCATAACACGACGTTCGGGTCTGATTGCACGATATAAAACGCATTTAGCTAAACTCGGTCCACGTTCCGAATGATTGGCCCTGGCAGGCAGCGATGGCTTCGTTTGCAGGGAATGAGTCCGAGCGGAACGTATCTTCATGATGGAAGTGCAGTGAATTGTGGCAGCGTGCATGATTCACTGGGCGGAAATTCCTGCTACACCGACTTGTTACACCGGAAGGCCGCTATCGATCGCCGCGCCCGGAAGGAAGGCTCCGACAGCGAGTGCTCCGCTGTCCATTAGAACAACGGCGTTGAATGGTAGGGCGCCCGCCCTGGACTGCCACCCATATGCAGTCGGTGTAGACAGGTAAAAAAAAAAAAAAAGTGAGAAACACGGACAACAGAAATAGGGGAAAGTAACACAAAGGGACCATATATTGAGAGTTAAAGTGCCACTACGGACTAAATCTCGTGTCTTCAGAATAGACCATTTTAGAAAAGCAAGCGCCACCTGTACCACGCAAGGGCTCATGGGAACTTATAGCGCCTTATAGCATTACGAGACGACCAGAGGCGGAGGTAGAAGAAGAACAACAACATTCCCGGTGTGCGCAGCAACAGCGGCAGCCGGGGAACCGAAGCTACCGAAGCAGACGACAGAGCAGTGTCCCTCAAAGTTCCCATGCTGCTTTGCGCTGCGCGCTCGGTGGCGCGCGCATCTTTTTAAAATCGTCTATTCTACCAAAGCTATGTTACTGTCACTTTACATTGCTGCAAAATATTTTGGCTCTACGTGACGCGAAAGCTAGAGAAAATTAATTTTTATTTTTGAGGACTGTGACGTCATGTTAGGCTCCGACGGAGCGCCCGGCTATTATCTGGCAACGTTGTTGCCCTTCGCGTCCTCCCGGGGGGGCTCACTTTTTACGCTCCGTTAGCGGAGCCCCACGTGACATATCCTCCGACCGCTCCGACCTTCGAGAAAACAAAAAGGAGGGAGAAGACATCTCTCCCATTTCCCCCTCTTTCGGTCAGTGTCACGTGACTTCTCCACCACGTGACCCTCCCCGGACGCCGGCGTCGTTGCTGGGAGACGAGTGCCCTTTCCAGAGCATGACATCATTGTAGTTTGTGGGCTTATGATTACGTCACCCGCTCCTCGCGTCATCGAAACTTGTGGAGGTTCAGCAGATCTTCAAAAATTGACAGAAATGCACAGCGTTCGTAAACAGGATTGAAATTTCACGTATATAGAATCCTTGAGGCACCTTCTTTTCATGGGCTAAATAAAATAAACGCTGTTTTCCGAGTCCGGAGTGGCACTTTAAAATTTTTAAAGAACTATTACGAATACGTTAACATAAATGTCTACGCTACTGTGCGTGGAGGCTCTGCCTCTTTCAGGGACTTTATAGGGAATAGGGAGCTGCAACAATGACATACGTTGAACAGATCTTTCTTTATTTAGTCTACGAAATAAACCCAGAGTGCTGAGCGAAAAGCTATACTGATGGTAACTTACCGCCTCTGACGCAAGAATGAATGAAAATCAAAAGCGGACTGGAATAATGGGCAGAGCGTTACGATGAATTGCCAGTTGCATCAGTGGACGAGCGGTCTTGATGCATACCAGCGTATAGGGGACACGCAGAAATTCAGAGTGGTTTCTGGCGTTCCTCAAGGGGGTGTACTTAGCCAAACACTTTTCAACGCCCTGTTGGCTGCTCTCCCATCTCTCTTACCACGAGGAGTGCACGTGAGCATCTATGCGGATGATATATGTCTATTCTCATCCGGGAAGCAGTGGTCAGCGCTGTTCGCGCGTCTGCAGGTTAGGTTAGGCTGACCCCACTGTTAATGTAATGCGGTACATCAGCGGCACCTGGGGGGGAGCGTCGTGTAAAGCTATGCTGGCTCTACATCGCTCCCTGATTCGCCGACTATTGGCGTATCATGTCCCGGTTTTACACGGCTTGTGTAGCACCAAGAGACTGTCCTCGAGAGTGTGCTGGCCAAAGGCGTCAAAGTATGCTTAGGTGTCCACGCATCCACATTAAATTTGCTAGCAAATGCTGAGTCCAGGGAGCAACCGCTGGCAGCTCTTCGGGTGCAAGAGTCGCTTCGGCATTTCGCCCGTTGGTCTACGCGGCATAACGCGGTTTTGTTATCAAGTAACTTAGCTGTACATTTATGTGTGTGATCTTTCACATTATCGCCTGAGTGCACTAATATGCCGCAACCGATATTGCGTGTGTTCTTCGTTCTTGATTTCGTGATCGCGAAAGTGCGATCAGGCATAGTGACTCGGGTGAGATCCGTCTGGCGGCGTCGTTGTCTATCGATCACCGGTCACCAGCTTCGATCACTGTCGATCACCAGCTTTTATCGCCCGGACCCGTCTGACAATCTTAAGCTGCACGAAATATTGTGATCGCGGATACGAGATACAGGGCGCGATATCGACCTTCGCGTGAGTTCAAAGTGATTCTGGGGTCGATACGCCTTATCAGATAATTATGATCGTGAGCGCAAAATGCCGACCTCTGGCGCATGCTAAACCTCTTATTTTCCAGCACTTACTGTCACCGGCTATTTGCGGAGTTAAAGGCGAAATAAAGGAAAAGGAAAACGGCCCCACTGGACCAGTTTGTAGACCGTTCGCCATGTGATCACAAAGATGCTGGTTCGAACCTGGCCGAGGACGCTGGTCACTTTGTGGCAGGGTACAACACTGTCATGCCACTTAGACACGTTATCTTCAGCCACGTGATTGTGATTTTTGGTGGGCAAAATTAATCCACAGACCCAGCAACGTGGCATTCGGTGATGGTCATAGTTGCCTTCACGGCGTTAAAAGGGAACTTCACCGCATAGCACGCTCCTAGCCAAGCATAATCTCCAATGATATCGTTATCTGCCCCGATTTGTTGAAAACGGGAGGCGTACGCCATTTTTGTGACACTTATGCTGTTCATAATTCTCACAAAAAACGCGTACGCCTCCCGTTTTCAACAAATCAGTGAAGGTAACGATATCATTCGAGGTGATGGTTGGCTAGGAGCGTGCTATGCGGTGAAGTTCACTTCTAAGAGTGCAGGGTAAATGGAGCGGGTACGAGGAATGTAGTACTAGTTCACAGAGATTTCGCTAACTTTAGACCTTGAGCCACCTAGCAGTGGAGTCGGGCAGTCTATCATGGCGGCATCTGAACTTGGTCGCTCGAAAGCGCACAGGCTCGCTTGCATATATGTTTTCTTTCCTTCTTTCATTATCTCCCAGTTTATCTTCTCTTTACGATTTCCCCGGCGTACACTAAGAGGGGGCGCCACCATTTTCGGAAACTGAGACTCGCATTTGGAATAATAGAGGCCGGACACCTGTCTAAGTGCACACGGGAAGCACTCTGCTTTCTCTTCCGTGTACAGTGGGCTCGGATCGATTGGGCCGGTGTCGTTCACAGGATCCGTGCCAACAGCCGCTTTGTACGGCATGCTGGCTCTTAACGGTGCCGCAGTGTCTTATCTACAACAACAGTAGCAACAGTGTGCAATGGCTACCGGTAACTTCCATTTGTGTTAAATGCCGTGTTGGCGCCGCGACGCAACTGTGGCTATGAGATGCGTACAGACATGGACAGACGGGAAGAGGGCAGCAGGAAGGAGTGGCGGGAACAGGTGGGTTAGTGTGCGTCCAGGGCCGACTTCTGGGGGAAGTATGCCGACATTCGTCCCGAATGTCTGCAGGAAAACCCAGGGAAAACCTCAGACAGCACAACCGGTGTGGAGATTCGAACCCGTGTCACCTCCCAGTGTCGGCGTGGAAAGCGATTATCCTAACCGCTATGCCCCACGGGTGCCCCACGGGAAGTGGTAACTTTCAATAAAGCGTTACTGTTAGAGGAAATGGTAACATTTAAATGTAATCTGGGTTAAATAAACTGTACTAAGCGGCTGTTCCGATTATAGAATCGTTCATACGTTTTGAAATTTATATGTTATACATTTACGATTAGGCGGGCGACTATAGTGTGGGGCCGCTGATGGTCGTCGTTGTCCCGCGACCTAATTTCACACACACACGCACACGCACACACGCACACACACACACACGCCCGCACGCACACACACACACACACACACGCACGCACGCACGCACGCACGCACGCACGCACGCACGCACGCACATACAAGCACAGAAAAACTACTGTGGCTTCACGTCGCGAAAGAATTGATGTCTCGTTGAATTACTTGTACCCTGCCATCAGTTTACTGGCTCCACGGCGCCGCGTTAGAACCCGTAACCTGGAGATCAGGCGGACACGCTACCAGCCGATGATTGCAGAATAAATTAAATTGTCAGAACGATTTTATTATCAGAATAATATAGTTTTTCAAAAGGAGGTTCTGGTTAGTCCTCTTTGTTGAAACGTCATAATCACAGACGCGCTTCCTAGATACAAATATATGCGATAGAGAGGCACGAAAACTGTGCGGACTCCTAAAGCGCACGATATTACATGTATAGACGACCCTCTATATTTACAAACATGTGACGTCACGAACAGACCGGTTCGAGCTTATGTTTTGCTGTGGTGGGCAAGAAGCGAGAAAATCGCGTCGGCTGATAGGCGGATAAGGCTGATAGTGCCCCCCCAGCATGCTTTGCGCGGCGACGTTACGTAAACAATGACGTATAGGGGCTGTGTTCCGCGTAACTTCGCTGTTCCACTCGCTCTGAATCGCTCCATTTTCAGGGGCCTCGCTCGATCTCTAATTAAAAGCGTGACTCGATTCCGACTCATCCCTTTCCAATCACTCCTTTCTTCCCCAAACACTTCCTCGTATCGTCATTAAATTCCCGAATCACGTCTTGCTCTTCCCAGAAGCGAGAATGCTCCCTAACTTCCCTAACGCGTGCACACGATGTCTACTTCCCTATAGCGACTTTTACTCTTGAGACGATGCAGTCGTGAATAAATTATTTCCGAACGGAAACGAAGGCGCCTTTTAATTTGTTTGACGAAATCAAAATGGCGGCGCCAGGACGTATTCGAGCAGAACCAGGCGTGCGCGCGCAACCCGACTTCCGTTTTCCGGTTTGATGCGGGGTAATTGAAGGGGCTTCGAGGTTTCCCAAACGTGTGATTGGAGAGAAATTGAGCGTGTCATTTCTATGTTTGTGCTTTCTTTCTTTTTCTTAGGTCTTGGACGTAAGGACCCGTAGAAAGGGGTTCGTAATGAAATGGGACGGCAGAGTGAGTGGGAGGGGGGATTATCATTGTGCGTAGATGGAACATGAAGACGTTATTTCGGTTTGTAGTTATCGTTTACATGGAGTCGGTTTCTTTGATGAGGTGCTTTGGTGTCCTATTCAAACTGCAACTGTCGTTTCACTGTATAAGAACATGGGGAGGGGGGGGGGGGGCTTAAGAATCAGCTGTTGTGGCTTAGTAGCTAAGATGATCGCTGTCTACGCCGAGACTGAAAGGCGACCGGGTTCGAATGGAGTTTGTTCTGTCTGGATGTTTTCTCTGGGTTTTCTTTGGAGGACGTAAGAGAAACGTTAAATCGGCCCCCAGAGGCAAGATCAGCTTCGAGGAACATGCTGTCACACCGGCAAGGCAGGCCACGAAGCAGGCTTTGTGTCGGATACATTTGTCTGTGATTTCTTAAAGACTGGAACATATTTTTGTGACAAATGCGATGCAACGACAACAACAACAAATAGATCGTGACTATGGCCTGGGGTCATTCACCGCTGGAGAACAATGCGATGCAATTTATCAATTAATTTACCAATATACGCTAATGAGCTTCTAAATTGAACTAGGTACCACTTTCGCTGAGAGGACTATTGCGCCGGATATCATAATTTACGAAGCTCTCTAGAAACAGTTGATAAGCTGCGTCTCTACGAAACCACGATTTATCGTTGTTTTTTTTTAAATATTTTTTTTACATACAATAGCTGGGCATTTCGACGCTTAAGTTTGTACTTTCTCGAACTACTAGCTTGAAGTACAACCATGCTAACGTGTGACCTTCCTATTTTGCAGACCCTGGTGACGGTACAGGGATAAGTGGAAGCAACGACAGAGGTAAGGAGGTTTTCTCTCTCACACGGGACACATGCGGTGTACAGGGCATCCGCGCCAATTATGGATATATGTGTGTGTGTGTGTGAAGTCAATAAATAAGTCGAAGCTCTGTGGCTGCACGTAGGGTATATGTTTATACGTCAAGCGTGCCACAATCCCAGCTGTGAACGGCCGTTTCGAGCTTCTTGGCTCGCATGGGCACAGCGTAGGGATGTGCACGTCCCTATACGCTGTGCGGGATCTCGGGATATATCTGCCCCTGATATAGGTGATATAGGTTGTGTGTTGTACTATTGACGTGAGACTAGGGTTCGAATCCCGATATCTCGGGATTTCGGCATAATTTCATGTCCCGAAATCTCGGGACATCGGGATCCCGGGATTCGAACCTAGTCTCACGTCAATAGAAGAAGACACAACCTGAAAGGGAAAATCTGACGCAGATCGCCTGTATGGGACTGAAGTTGTGTCGGAATTTTGGGACACGTCGTACATAAGAGTCTATTAGCAAAAGACGCCAAATGACGAAAAGCCACCGAGTGCCGGCGACCAAACTCTATTAGTATTCGTTCTGTTGTTCGCTCAACTATGTTCAGCCTCTAGAATTTACGTTTCTATTCGTCAAAGTCCCTCGCGGCATTCTGAACCGTATACGGTTCCGACTGTGATACACATACGATTTTCATTTTTAAGTAAAGTTATCCTAAGCAGGCATACCTTTGGGGACATCTCAGCGAGAAGTGACCCCAAACTGTATTGAGAATTGTTCTAACATTAATAACGAACTTTTTTTTTGTGTGTGTGTATGTGTGTGTGTGTGTGTCTTTCAAATTTCGGCACGCCCGTGCTTCGCTGATGAAAGGCGGGAAGTTGATGACGCTGACGCCGCGTAGTAGACTGACAGCTGCCAATCAAATGATTGGTTGCAATTTCGATTGAACTATTTTTTGTGGCAATTTTAATGGTTATCAACGAACACGCCACATGAGCTTTACATCGTGTTTCTTCCTTTTTTTGTGTGTGTGGGGGGGGGAGTGGAGGGGGTCCAGACTGTGACCTATGTCACATTTCCAGAACGACTCAAAAATACTCAGCGTTCTGTGACACGCGCTGTGCTTACTACTTCCCGAACTGCAGTACACCCTAAACGTTCTCATGGTCGTCTTCTCGCGATCACGAATGATCAACCAAAACGTTCTCGTTGTCCGCCATTCTGGATTGGATCGGACTGGAAAAGAAAGAGAAATATGGAGAGGTTATAGTCCCGACCCAGTCAGAACTGGCTACTCCAAAACGCGTTTGTGGGTGAAAAAAAATAGAGCCAGAAAAAAGAGAAGAACGCCATTCTGATTGATTGATTTTTAAAAGAAAAAAAAACAAAATAAAAAAAAAACGCCATTCTCTCCGTCTTCCTTCCATACATTGAGGCAAACATGTCGGTCGACCCTATGAAAACTGACACCGATGAAAACAGATTCGTCCAAACACAGCTGCCGTCTCTGTTTTTCCTTTGGCAACAGTATATAGGGGATGAACCTCAATCACGTGACCAGCTCGCCCCCTGGCGGAGACCAAAAGGAAAGACCTTGATCAATAGATTGTGTCTTGTACTTTACAGCCGCAGGCTATTCGGCCTCCCTCGCCTTTAGAAACCAAAGGAGGGCATCGCAAGCAGCACTGTGCCTTTGTTTGAACGGTGGGGGTTCCGGAAGCCATGAAAACACTGCCAGGACCGGTCGTAATTTCACTCGTTGCCGCTGGAGGTGGCGTTAGTGTACGACAGCCATTTGATTGAGGCCAAGCATAAAGATAAAGAAAAGAAAAAAGAAAAGAAGGACGGAAGGGTTGGGGAGTATAAAAAAACAGGGAAAGCTAGGGAGAAATAAAGTGTGGGGAAAGAAGTGGCCGTCCTGAATAAAAGCGACGGAAGTCCGGGTGCGAGATAATGGCTTAAGAGGACGCGCGAACCGACAAATTTTTCATCTTTTGCGTCGCGGTTATTGGTGGACCGGTTGGCAACATTGGAGCGTCCATGGCAGAAAGTAGAGAGACAGAAAGGGAAGAGGACCGTGTGTATATACACTGTAAACTTTTTCACACCTTTAAAGGTGTGCGCTATGCACATTCAATCTGGTTGCGTAACATTGCATCTCCAGTATGATATTTTACAAAATTCGGAAAGCATTACTAAAGATCAAGTGTCAGTGCAAATCTTGCGTTCATTATGTCTTGGATATCGTCGGTACGAGCTAATGCATATATGCATCGCTATCGATAATCGAGCACGCGCAAGTGTCTACAATACTGTTGAACAATGTTGAGATGTTGCAAGACTACATTTTTGGAGGACAGACATCACTCGAGTAAAGAAAATTTGTGCGAAACCGTGCTCCATTATGATGTTACCAAAATTACACCTAAAAAGGAGTGCGCCATGCACGCTATTACACCTTTAAAGGTGTGAAAAGATTTAGAGTGTAGTGCACCGCGAGTTCCCCGCTAACTTTCCGCATGCCACGAAACACCTCTCTCGTCAAGATGCTGCATTAATCCACCGAATGCGCCTCGATGTGGCCTTTACAGCTCAGTGGCGTTACCGCTTGAGACAACTTGACTCTCCCACCTGCTGCCACTGTGGTGTCCTTGAGGATCCGGAGCATATTCTTCTTCATTGCTCCCACTACCAACCTTCCCGAACCACACCCTCTGAGTCTCTTCGTCAGCTGGACTCTCGCCCCTTCTCCCTATCGAAATTGCTTGGTCCCTGGCCTAATCCAGCCCAGCAACGCTCTGCGCTCGAAGCTCTTCTGATATTTCTGGACACCATCGGACTTCGATCGTTATTGTGAAGGGGCTCGTTATTTTATTCCCCACTTTCCCACCAGCAATGGGGTAGAGTATCGCCTGTGGCGATGAAGCTCCCCACTCTCCAAAGCCGAAACAAAGTTGCTGGTTGTCCCGTTAACATGGAATGAACTGCACCCGTATGAGTGATTTTGTGAAATCATTATGCACATTCTCGTCTCACTCCACTTTCGAGCAAATTAAATCTGTACTTTATGGAGCCAAACACCGTGAGACGCTCTGTGACGGCGTGCATGACGTGGTCACGTGACGGCCCTATATGGAGCTAGCGCATTTTGGGCTAGCGCCGCGAAGCAACTGTTGCTATATGGGCGGCATACAGACGCGGGCAGGCTTCAAGTTTAGCATGTGTCTCCAGCGGTACGACTTCACGAGGAAAATTCCGCGCCAGACGTATGGGAAGTCCGCCTGAAAAACCCCGAGATAAGAGCAGAGCCAGCGCTGAGATTCTGACTTTCGCGCAAACCACGGCAGTAGTTTCGACACGCAAGAACTGAAAACAACAACGACACAGTAGTTATCTTATTACCCCTGTCCCACGGACACTTTCGATCCGCATTGAGCCAATGCCCATGGAGCTCAATGCAGATCCGGCGCTTCTACACGGACACGTTCGAGCAGGATCGAACTGCGATCTTGCTTAACCGGATAAAGTTCGTCAAGCGGGATTGAGATTCTCAAGACGGCTTGAAGGCTGCCATTGCCATCCTCGAAATCATCGAATTTGTAGTAGTAGATAAAAACATGGAGAGGCGCGTCTCGGACAGTTGTTTGTGGTACCTTTTGCCCGCCTCGTGGCGCAACAGGTGCAGGGCCGTCGCCCAAAGTCGCAGCATACGTGTGATGTTCCCTCTTATCTGGTCGTTACACAAGAATATTGTGGTACACTTAGAGGTACAGTTGATGGTGCTAGGTGAACTAGAGTTCTTGCTGAAAAAATTTGGAACCCGAGAAAAGGACAGAGGAGGGACGACACGACACGTTCTCGAACACAGCAACCCTTTAATAACAGCAACACCTACGTACCCAACAACTTCCGAATTGGTGGCGAGGGAGCAACCGACGCCACGCTTACACAATTTCCCCCCCCGTTGTCTGGGAATTCCGAACTTGTCGCCCATCTTAGACTTTGTCATAATTGTTCCCCGGCCTTCGACGAGACAAGAGTCCTAGATTCTGTTCGGGACCCTGTGGCCAGACTGTTGAAGGAGTACAAAGAGATTGTCACGAGGGGAAATTGTGTAAGTGTGGCGTCGGTTGCTCCCTCGCCACCAATTCGGAAGTTGTTGAGTACGTAGGTGTTGCTGTTATTAAAGGGTTTGCTGTGTTCGAAAACGTGTCGTGTCGTCCCTCCTCTGTCCTTTTCTCGGGTTCCAAATTTTTTCACCATGTACCAGCTGGCCTGCACCCTTGCCCTTTTGCCATTAGAGTTCTTGCGCCGCTGGTACATACCCGTTATATTTATCTGAGGAACGGTCGTGCATGTTTATTGGTTTCCCTATAGGTTGATCCGATTGTGTGTGCCTTAATGTAGTTATGTCTACCTTGTAGTATCTATACATGAGTAATAAACAACATGCTGACCAAAACATTTCATTAATTTGCAAATATTCCCGTAAAAGCCCATGGATGTTCACGCTTACGGTTTTAGTCTAGGTATGACGGCCGACTACGTTTGCTAATTTGTTTAATCTCGACCACTCTCAACATTGCGCCCTCGTAAAGCCTTACACTCTTAAAAATGAACTTCACCTCATAGCACGCTCCTAGCCAACCACTATCTCAAATGATATCATTATCTGCCCTGATTTGTTAAAAACGGGAGGCGTACGCCTTTTTTGTGACACTTATGCGGTTCATAATTGTCACAAAA
The DNA here is from genome assembly GCF_037126465.1 of Ornithodoros turicata. Classification (NCBI taxonomy): domain Eukaryota; kingdom Metazoa; phylum Arthropoda; class Arachnida; order Ixodida; family Argasidae; genus Ornithodoros; species Ornithodoros turicata. Next base: position 2,854,922 of record NC_088206.1, read on the forward strand.
AAGGCGTACGCCTCCCGTTTTCGACGAACCAGGGCAGATAACGATATCATTTGAGATTATGGTTGGCTAGGAGCGTGCTATGCGGTGAAGTTAATTTTTAAGAGTGTAGTTAACAGCACAATGCGGATGCGGTTATTCTCGACTTTTTAGGAACACATTTGTCAATCCCAGCGTATACTACCTCGGGGCTATTAGCGACGCCTGTCGACGAGCCAACCTTTCAATACGCATTGAGTTGGACCATGTAGCAGCATCGCGCACCGAACGCTCTTGAGGAAGTCGATGCGGATCGGATTCAGTCGGCATTCAAAGTGCCGTGTGACACGTGGAATTAACTGCTCGACAAATTCGTAAAACTTTTTGAACCAGTGTAGTCTTATACCCCTTTCACACGGGCATTTCGATCCTTCTCGAATCCGATCTGCATCGAACTTCCCGAGCACGCTCGAGTTTTGACGCTGCTACACGGCCACTTTCAATGCGCATTGAATGGTTGACTCGTGCAAATGAATAAACGGGACTCATTAATTTCGCGTTTCCTATATAACAGCGATATTAGTGGTAATTTATCGTATACCGATGTAAGCATCATTTGTAGCTCCGCGCGCATGTCCGTCTTAAGTTATGACAGTTCACCGGGGTCGAGGATGCAAATGGCGGCCGTCGAGCTGTCTCGAAATTCTCAATCCTGTTATGGGAACTGTCTTGAGTGAAGCAGGATCAAAGTTCGATCCTGCTTGGAAGCGGCCGTGTAGCACCATCCGATCTGCATTGGGTTCAAGCAGGTTCGGTCGAGCAGGATCGAAAATGCCCGTGTGACAGGGGTATTAATTCTCCTACATAAGTGCAGCCTTTTTCGAAAACACATCGTATTGCTCTTCAATGAAGAGACCCCCCGCGCGTGTGTATATAGGCCGTACAGAGACAGACGGGCAGACGGTATATAGAGCCGCGCGCACTCTAGCGGTGCAACTGCGAAACAGGGAAACAGTCTAACATTCCTGCGTCATTAGGCTAACGAGCATTTCACTCTCTCACGCTATTTCCCCTTCGTGGGAGTAAAGAAAAACCGTCGGGTTTTTCCTCTCTCACTCGTACGGCGACGCTTCCAACTTCCGCGAGTAAACTTCCGCTAGTTTGACGCGGATTTGAGGCAGCAGGGTGTTGTTGGAAGAAGTAGAAAGGACGGGAGATGGCGAGCCAAACAGAGCAGGTACTGTTATTTGAGAGAAAAGCTTCCCGAGAGATTTTTAGTCCTTCATTCGGTGTTCATTGTGTTGCGTCCATGGGCTCTTATAAGCCTCGATAATAGTGTATCACTCTTAAAAATGAACTTCACTGCGTAGCACGCTACAAGCCAACCACCACCTCGAACGATATCGTTATCTGCCCCGATTTGTTGAAAACGGGAGGTGTACGCCTTTTTTGTGACAATTATGAACAGCATAAGTGTCACAAAAAAAGGCGTACGCCTTCCGTTTTCAACAAATCGGGGCAGATAACGATATCATTCGAGATGATGGTTGGCTAGGAGCGTGCTGTGCGGTGAAGTTCATTTTTAAGAGTGATACATGGAAGCATTAGCATAGAAAAAGAACGAACAGATGATTGTATATGCGCGAATCCTTGCACGGAGAATATTACCGTGCGACTGTAATAGCCACCCGTAGATAATGGTTCGCGCTATCAGTGATGAAGAGCCTGAAGGGCAGTTCGCATGAAGTGAACTCGGGGAGTGGCCGTGTCGCCGTGCGCAGCATCCGCGTGTCAAGGCAGCTCCAAGATGTTGCTAAAGGCTACACTCTTAAAAATGAACTTCACCTCAAAGCACGCTCCTAGCCAACCATTATCTCGAATGATATCGTTATCTGCCCTGATTTATTGAAAACGGGAGGCGTACGCCTTTTTTGTGACACTTATGCTGTTCATAATTGTCACAAAAAAGGCGTGCGCCTCCCGTTTTCAACAAATCAGGGGCGAGAACGTTGTCATTCGAGATAATGGTTGGCTAGGAACGTGCCATGTGGTGAAGTTCATTTTTAAGAGTGTAGGATGTGAGGGATCGAATTCCACCATTGGCTGTGCTCTCCACCGGTTTTCCGAAACACTTTTCTGGTGGGTATCGTCACAGTTTCCCCTGAAGTCTGCCCGGGACGCGTATCAAACCCCTTGTGTCCACCACAAACCACATAGTGTAAACGACATAGTGTCATCATCTCGTAGCCACAGTTGTCCCTCGGCGGTAAGGCGGATTTTTTCTTTTTATTTCGAGGAATTCATTACCTTGAGTATGAGGGAACGACCACTGACAACCGCATTTTGTCAGTTTTTTTTGTTGTCGTTTTTGAGAATGCAAAAAAAAAAAACTGCGAAAAACCGAGGTCCTGGCGCTCAGCTTTACCCCCTTTAGGGGATACAAGAAAATAGACGAAAGTCGGGGAAAGCTAAAAAAAAAAACGCAGCAAAAAAAAAAACAGTGAAAAAGAAAGTCCGACTAACAGCACAGCCTGCTGTTTCGTGCCATTCAGGAAGTGAACCAGCAACCCCCACAATGGCTGTCACACAAAGTTCAATTATCGGGGAACTTGGTCGTTAAAATCCTCGAATTTGTCAGTTGGCGACGAAGTAACGCACCGCCAATCTCTCCCCTGTCGCTGACACTGTATCCTCTTCGCGCGTATACCATTAGAACCACTTCAAGCCTGGAAACGTTCTCCCGAAACAAACTCCGGCAACGGCTTCGAAGGGCCCCGAGCTCGCCCTTCCAATTCGCACGGTAGCGCTCCCCGAGTCAAAGGTTCTGTCAACCGTAAAGCCATTAACCCCCCTACTTTATCTACTCTTAAAAATAAAAATAAAAAGGATAACACGTTTCTCAAGTCACTTTTTCGAGCGATCATTATAGCGAGGCCCTTTTGAACCTCGCACCTTCAATCCAGCGTGACCTTTTTTATTCTCGACGCGATAAAAATCAACGCTCCGCGCACGACACGCATTAACCTCTCATTGTTGCCAGACTGGCTTGCGTTCGAATAGCAAACGCCGCGCGAGGAATTCCACGTCAGTGTTGCCAACACAAAGGGGAGAGAAATACGGGACCCGAAAAATGCGAACAATGCCAGTCAGACTCACCGTCAGCTTCTGTCGCCTTTCCGGTCGTTTTCCAACGCGCAACAAATACGGGTTAAACGGCTACCTCGGCTGAGATTTGAAGGGGGCCCAGCGCGCGGCCGTTTTCAGCTATGTTGTTGTACTCGTATATTGTTACTTTTATGCTATAGTTTGGTTTGGTTAGGTTAGGGTGTACGAGCATCTTGCTCGTAACAGCGTACTGAGTTATTTCATTGCTCGGGGTACTGCGATAGTTGGAACATAATATAAATAATGAACATCTTCTTTATGTCAAAATTTTATTATGATATGCACATCAACTATATAACTAGGGCCTGACTTTTTAGGGTTAAACCCGTATCCGCCCGATATTTACCCCCCGAACGAAATCTGTAAAATTCGGGTTTAACCCGAATCTACCCGAAAACATCCGGGTCGCGTGGCACACTCATAAGCGTGCATTAAAATAAAGTTTGATAACATTGCTAAACATTAGTTCCATGTTAACACAAATTTTTATTAAACAAAAAAAAAATCCCCCGAATACACCCGAATTCCTGACGACAGAATATGCCGTAACGGGATTTAACCCGAATACACCCGAATTTTCGAATGAAAAATATCACCCGATATTTACCCCCCGAATTTGGCCAAAAATAAAACCCGAAAAAGTCAGGCCCTATATATAACCAAACAGAATATAACATGAGTAACTGAGAACTTGATGTCAAAGTGCTTGTCTGGAGCGTTCGTGGGTGGTAGTCTATAATGGAGGAAGGCGCAAAAGACATTAGCTTTAGTCGATGGTTGGGAGGATTAGTGGGGTGAGGTGAAAATGGCTCACGATTTCCTGCGGGGATTCGAAAGGAAGGGTTCGTGCGCCCTTTGCACTGGCGGTGGCATCCTCTTTTTCGTTGCGTCTCCTTCATCTTCATAATGTTTCAATCTGGAGGGGACTCGCCCTATACTTGGGTGCAACGGCAGTGCAGTTGAAAGGGGTATGCACTATTATTATGTACCGGAAGATTGTACGCAGGATGTGCTGTCTGAGATTTTCTCAGGCAGCTTCATTTGGGGCATAGGGTGTAAAAGGCGGGTCAGCTGCACACAGCATTTTTGTAATTTTAGCAGCGATGGGACTTAGCACCTTAGCTTCTGTTCGGTCTGTGCTGTGAGGATGGTCCATGCACTCCAGTGTTTTTAAGTGTCGCACTGAACATCATGCACAGCACTTAGAACTGCACAGAATTAAATGATATGCAAATTATGCCAGCCGACTCTTTACCCAGGCCAACTACCAAGACCCTATATATATATAGTGTGGCGCAGGAAAAGTTGACCAGTGCCTAAGAGAGCGATACACAGAAACCTGACGCGATATATTTATGGTACCAGAGTTAAACAGGTGTTACTGCTGACGTGCACCTGTATGTAACTCAAGTACCACAAGTATAGCCTCAGGTTTCCGTTCATTGCCCATTGGGATCTGCCACTTTCCTTGGGAAACCCTGTCTAGTACGTTCCCAGTGGTTATTAATGGGACGAACCAGGTGCACCGTTCTAGAGGGTGTAACTGCTTACACCCTACAGACTTTACACCCAAATAGGTGTGAATTATCAAACACCATTTTTACACTGGAAAGGGTGTAAAAAAGTTTAGTGTGCAGATTACAGTGCAAAATATCTGCACTGTTCCTCGCGAAGTTTGCCCTGGCGCATGTTACACCCTCCCTGTCTCCCACTTCTTCCTGGCGTTCTCGGTGAAATTGCTCGCGATTCCATACCGCTTATAGCCACAGCGGCGCCGCGGTGCCAACACGCTATAAGAAAGGACAAACAGGACCTGTATACACAACACGTTGACGCTTTCCGGATATGCAAGACACTGGCAGACTTCCTTTAGTTTCACTCGACAGCGCGTCTGAATGCGTAAGCAGCGCCATATTTCACCGCTGGATATGAAATGAGTTGTAGTACTTACTTCGATATTTGTGGTTCATTACATGACGCATGCATTCTGCTGGACGCCAGAAAATTCACGAAAAAAAAAATCCACGTGTCGTAGTTCCCGAGATACAAACCGTCGAACATACTTCCGCAACCAGCTGTGACTTCAGGGGAACCATAGCCTAGAGCATTCCAATTGGTTGTCATAACCACGTGACCCCTCCCGCGGCCGCCTCAGTGACGCCGACGTGCCTGCTTTGATGAGTTTTAGCATTCGCAGCGACGAGTTTCTACGCATCTATTTTCACCCTTGCCAACACTTGGGTCAACATCATCCTATATTGCATATTTTCCCAATTGTTCTTTTTTTATACCAACTAAACCAACCAACCAACCTGCTCCCTTGCTGTAAAATTTGGAATGCAGGTTCAAATGGACTGATGCGACCACGCCGGTGCCCCCCATTGCCGCTCCCGCTGTCACTGTGGCGCCTGCTACTACGGCGTCTCTGCGGCGACGGCACCCGCCAGTTTCTTGTAGACGCTATATCCGACCTCATTCTTTCCTGAAGTCCATCGTCCCCTCACTGGAGTTTGTCATCGGCTGCCGCTGTACCCGCGAAGGAGAGTCCCTTCTTCATCGTCTTCGGCTGAACGTTACCCTCACCCGTTCACACCTGTTCGAAATGGGCCGCGTCCCGTCACCCACACTCTAAGAAAAAAAGGAGTAAAACGGGGAGTAATTGCAGCTTCTACTCCCCTAGTCTGCAATTACTCCCCATTTTAGTCCCCTAACCCAACATTTAGTCCCGACGTTTACTCCGCAGGACTGCAAATTGTCACTAAACTTCGAGAATGGTCTCTTGAATGCAACAGTCTACGTAAATATGTGGCCTTTGTCAATCTGAACGACATAAAGCTGTATAACTCAGACAACGTAGCAACTTTTCAGCCACACAGAGTAAGAAACAGTTAGCGCATCTTTCTTCGCAAATTGTGCCCTAGTATGGCGCAAGAGTTTATATCACTCGATATATCACGGTTGACGGTTTGCTTCAAAGTATTTTCGTGCATGCACACCAATTATTTACCTGGGACTCTTACAACAGCGCCTGAAATGCGGTCTCCACTCTGTGACATTCATTTACTCCCGCGCATTTACTCCCGAAAGGGACTATTTTTTGTGGCAATGCATTTAGTCCCCAAAAGGAGTAAAAGTACTCCTTTTTTTCTTAGAGTGCACTAGCCCCCGCTGCGCCGTAGCAGACGACGTCTCCGATCGTCTCCTCCACTGTCGACGTCAGCTTCATCATCGGGCCGTGCTCTGGCAACGCCTCTCAGAGGTTGGATGCACGGACGTTTCCCTCGGGGGGGGGGGGGGGGGGGAATATAGGTTTATTGCAAAACAAAACAAAAAACGTTTCCCTCGGAACGCTCCTTATTGGCCCCGTGCAGCGAACTACAGCCAGTGGACTCTCACAAAAGGCCGCGCTCCGCTTTCTGCGTTATTCGGGCCTCCTACACTCTTAAAAATGAACTTCACCGCATAGCACGCTCCTAGCCAACCACCTGCTCGAATGATATCGCTGTGTGCCCTGATTTGTCCAAAACGGTAGGCGTACGCCTTTTTTGTGACACTTATGCTGTTCATAATTGTCACAAAAATGGCGTACGCCTCCCGTTTTCAGCAAATCAGGGCAGATAACGATATCATTCGAGATTATGGTTGTCTAGGAGCGTGCTATGCGGTGAAGTTCATTTCTAACAGTGTAGGCTCCCTGTGAGCCGCCTTTTCTTTTTGGGGATAGCAAGCCGGCGTGCTGCCTGGCTGACCTTTCTCTTTTTCCTTTCCTCGTTTTTTTTTTCTTTCTGCCAATAAATCCCCCCCTCCGCCCCCTCCAGGATAATTCTGTTGGGTGTAGTGGCACAAACCCTCCAAGTAAACGATCCAACACCCGAAGTCGTGAAAATGGTCAACGAAAATATATATATATATATATATATATATGTAGGATCCCACATACGCGCCGGTCAACAGTGACACGAGTTCATGATGTTCAACCCCGAAGCATTGTAATCCGCTTTGTGAGGAGCCGAGAAGTGCAAGTAGCTCCGAGGAAAGCTTCTTAACCCGGATATCAGCCACGTTCAACGGCTTTCGAAGCTTAAGTCGTACGGTGGCATGTGCGAAGTACCGTATTTTCCGCTGTATACCGCGTACACCCGTAAAATTAGCGGAATGAAAAAAAAAGAAAGGAACAACGAGAGAGAGAGAGAGAGATGCATAACTCCCACCGATGCCTCGTGGACCCGCGACTAGAGGCGCTAGAAGCGCAGCCAAATTTGATATAGACGTCTATGATCAAGTTTTCCCTGTTTTCCTGAACGAACTTTTGACGCTTAAACGAACTATTGATTAGATTAGATTAATTTAGGTTACGTTAGAGGCTGGAGGTTTGCACGTCATCTTCTCAGTCACATCTCTTCTGGGAGGTTCCAATTCTTAACGCGCATTGTTGCATAACGGGCAGTGGTTCCCGTTCTAACGCACAAGCTACACACTGGGAAAAAAAAAAAACAGTAGTTGTTGTATAGAGTCATGGGAATGTGTTCGCTCTTGTACACTCAAGCCGTAAGTGAAACGGTTCATTCGATGCGCTGATGTTGGCGTGCGAAGTATTTTTTCGCGTTCGCAGGAAATGCTTTTGCGACAGAGCTGATTGGAAGCAAAAATGGCGGGGGGGGGGATATTACACGCGTACACTCGATGTAATAGCGGTTGGCTTGATCTTGAAAGGCCGCAAATGAAAATGCCTGTGATCAGAAAATGAGTGAAGCAAAAGGAAAATGAAAGGCGGTTTTGCCACATCGTTAGTGTATATGTGGCAGAGTACCCTTTAAAGGCGCTCAATCGACCAGGTATTATGTGCATTTGGCACAAAGTTGCACAACCAGTATAGATCTCAGGGCCACGCGACATGCCCGAATAACAATGACTGGAAGCATAGATGCTCGTCTTCATCTCGTGGCCACTTCTTCATAGGCGGTGTCGTGACGAGCTCGTCCAATCACAGCCATTGGTTTGCGCGGTCATGCGCGATCTTCTGCTTTTGAGTAGGATCTTACAGAGCGCTCTGCAATTTTTCGTGGGTTTTCCCACAGACGAACATGGATCCTGGGAAAGCCGTTCCTACGAGTCCATTACTCTCGCCCTCCCCCACGGTTTCTCTCTCTTTCTTTCCACAGCTCACCTTGTAGACTGTCTCTCCAAGATTTGTTTGCGAGCGGAAGAAAGCCAAATGACGTCAAAAAATGCTGCGGAAGCCCGTTTTTCTCGGTACCGCTTGCGGTCCGAATCATATACGACATTTACAGTGACTGGGAGGTAGTGGGTTCGAATCCCATCCCACCAACGCCTCTGCTGTCGAAATTGTTCACTGGGTTTTTCGACAGTCTTTTCGAACGGCTTGTCCGTACAGTTCCCCCTAAGGTTAGGCGCAGGCGCCTTTCATCTCTCCATCTGTCGACGTGCGTACTCCACTCATGGCCGCGGTTGCGTCGCTGTGTTAACGCGGAGTGAGAAATTAGGACGACAAAGGAGTGTGTACCTTTTAACGTTGAGCATAAAAGGATTATACGAGCGTCCTGGTGTAAACGTGACGTTATAGGCAGCATGATCCTCAGTTCGGGGTTAAGATAAGGGGACGAACGAACAAACGTACAACATACACTCTTAAAAATGAACTTCACCTCATAGCACGCTCCTAGCCAACCATTATCTCAAATGATATCGTTATCTGCCCTGATTTGTTGAAAACACGGGGCGTACGCCTTCTCTGTGACAATTATGAACAGCATAAGTGTCACAGAAATGGCGTACGCCCCCCGTTTTCAACAAATCAGGGCAGATAACGATATCATTCGAGATAATGGTTGGCTAGGAGCGTGCTATGAGGTGAAGTTCATTTTTAAGAGTGTAGGACACACAGGATACATTGGCTTGAGGTGAACCCCGTTTTTTTGTTCTTTCTTCTTCTCTTTTGTTTTCTTTCTTTATTTATTTTTTGGCTGCAACGTGCTCTGCAACGAATAAAATGAGCTCCTGCGTAAGAACGAGCGGCACAGGTGATCTGCAGCCGTGCGCGCGGGAGGTCTGTATTCCGCACACCTGTAAAAAAAATCTTCCCCCTCCTGAAAAGAGCGCATTAGAGGATGAGGGGACGTCGTGACGTAGCCTATTCCCCTAGCATGTGACTCGTGACGTAGTTAGGCGCACTTCAAGCGGGTATAAGCAGCGCGTGAGTTGAGAAGAAATGAACGAAAATGAAAGGCACGCGGGGGACTTTTCAACGTCACGCGAGGATTGTGTCGGCCTTCCGCTGACGCTTACTCCTACTGATTGATTGATTGATTGATTGGCTGTTTTTGTAACTTTGATTGGGTATGCATACAGGGTGTTTCACCTAACGTGATAAAAAAATTCTAGCTCGCGACGTACTCGCCGGAGGATTGTGTGGACTTTCGGCAATTACCTTCTGGAATCTTTTGCCGCCATTTAGGAAGGCTTTGGAGAATTTTTAATTGAGGGAAATTTATTTTTTTATCGAAAATTGCCGAGCGAACAACCTCACTTTTTTTACAGAAACATGAAGTCATCCACGGATAACCGTAGACCCAACAAAAACTATGCACAATATAGCAACTGAAATAGTCGAAAAAAAAAAAGTGAAATGGCTGCTATAGCTCCGCCTGCTTGATTGTCGCAAAAAAGCGCGCGCGATATGTGCGGCGGTGAGAGGAGGAAGTGTCCCCGCCTTCATTTATTTTGTTCTCTTCGTGATACGTCGTCAGCAGCATCAAAGTCAAACCGGGGGAATTAAAGGCAAAACAAAAGGCGGGAGCACTTCCTTCTCTAGCCGCACCTTCCGTGCGAACTTGTTTGCGACATAAGGCTAATAAAGCAGGCGAATAAAGCCCGCGAATAAAGCAGGCGGAGCTATAGCAGCACTTTTACTAATTTTTTCAACTATTTGTGTTCCTATACTGCGCATAATTTTTGTTCGGTCTGCGGTTATATCCGTGGAGGACATCATATTTCTGTAACAAAAAAAATAAATAAAAACAAATACTGAGGTTGACTTGGAAAGTTCGATTGAAAAAATAACATTCTCTCAATTAAAAATTGTCCAAATCCCTCCTAAATGGCGGCAAAAGTTTCCAGAAGGTAATTGCCGAAAGTGCCACAATCCTTTGGCGAGAACGTCACCAGTTAGAACTTTTTATCACTTTAGGCGAAACACCCTCTATATCGTGGCAATACACCGCGCAGCGAAAGTATTTTACGTAGTGACTCCCGATGGAGAACCTGACGGATGAGACGGGGTTTCGAGCCACGTTAAATGACACCTTTAACCCCAAACTCAGAGAGTACGCTGCCCATGTCATAGCGTTTTACGGATCCGTTGTGAAAGCTCGTGCTTCAACAGTTGCCCAAGTGAGAATGTCTGAACAGTCTGCTAAGTTCCTAGCAAACATACTCGTACATTCTGTCATCGAACAATCCGTCAATTGAATTAATGCCTCCATCGTATAGACCACCATCTCAGGGTGGCGTGCCTCTTTCTGTTCTTTGCTGTAAATGTATTTCTTGGGCTTTCCACACAGGAACGAACGACCCTCCTGTATGATTGGCTGCTTTTCCACGCGCACTTCGCTACCGGGTTAATAATAAACGGAAGTCCGCTTTTTGTTTTTCTTGTTGTTGCTATACTCAAGGGGAGTCCAACCTTATCTATTAGGAAGAGTGAACTATGATAAGCGAGTTATAGGACGTTCTACTACTCTGCGTCTTAATATTTGAACGAAAGGGCGGACGACGTGTCCGCAGACGTGTTTGCAGAACACTTTTTGCAGACGACGACAGTATAAGCCAATCATTTGCAGCTTACTATTTTTGGCGCGGTCCAGCTTCTTCTGCTTCGTCTAGGCCTTTATAGAGATGTTGTAATGGGATTCTCGTCTGTTCTTTTGTGTACAGGAGGTATGTTCTTCCAAAATTAAATTAAAGGTGGCAGCAACAAAAAGAAAAATGCGTACAGTGGGAATATGGGCAACTGCTAATCGAATAAACCCATTGTTTTCGCCATGGCACATGCCCTGGCATGCAGATGCCACGCAGACGACATGCAGTAGATGACATACCACGACGCGTGCCCTGACGTGTATAGATGGTGTGAATTTTGTAATGTCCTCTCGTCCTCTGCGAGGGACCCTTAGTTCCTAATTAGGACCCTCAGGTGGGGAAAAAAAAATAATCCGCGTGCTGGTCACTGTGGCGTCGCTCATGGTCATCGTCGTTTTACAACTAAGACCCCCAACTATTAGGCAGCTTTAGATGAACGTGTTTATGTGTTAGTATGTCTTAATTTCTAAGGCCTCTTTATACAGGTTATTATTATACGAATTAAAAGAAGGGTTGCGGTTTGCGTTGAGTATACACCGGGTGGGTCTGGCCGCTGCCTCAATGTTCGACTCCTTAACCATGCGTCCTCTATATAGGAAGGACTCCTTCTAGCCGTCTGCCAGCGCATTGTAGGAACTGTTCTTGTTCGCCGGGGTTAAAAGACACTACGACACTACAGTGATAGGCAAGAGTTCCGATAAGACTGTTTGTGAAATTCTAGATGCTTTCCACATAAGTTTACATGGCAACAAGTGCATAAGTGTACCATCACTTTGCTTAACTCAGCAGGAATTTTTTTTTCTTGTTAAGATTACACGCGGGGATGTGCGTGTTAAGATTGCACGTGGTTATGTCTTTTGTTATCGCTGCACGTGGTACTACTGTTTTGCAATTGGCTGTTGGCCTTGTGTAGTGTATATATTGTCTCCTTCCATGAAACTTCTGCTAGTTGCGAGTCTGCAGGTCTACCTGTCTTGTATGTATTGACCCGCTTGTCCGCGGCATTTGCTGCACTTTTACTCTAGTATGCGTATACACCGTCCATTGTTTTAACCGAAAGAGTTGAAAGCTTTATAAGTGGGACAGGTTCCCATAGTATTAGGAGATGAAGATAGTGATTGTAGCAGCCTTGTGTACGGAGGGGGATGTTTTATTGTGCCGGCTCTGAACAAAGATATCGGAGAAGACAAGCGGTTGCACATGTGGTGTGGTGGTTTGTCTTTGGAATGGGAGGAGCTTGAGTGATGGTATTTTAAGCGCAAGTGCGTCTTGATTAGAATCATTGTTTGTCACAAGCACTGGGGTGTTTAGCGGTCCCTATGGATCACCGAACCGCTCGATTTCTGACATTGTCCCGTGGCTATTTATTGATTTTATTTGGAGTCAATATGTTCGATTCATTTTGTTTTGCAATAAACCTATATTCCCCCCCCCCATTTTGCTTTTGTAGTTTCAGTTAATGCTACGAGACGGCGGGGTCTGGTAAGTTACGTCATAGGCGGTGCCTCATTATGTCGATGCGGCCTTCTCCCCAGAGAAACGCACGCACGTCATAACTGCCCGACAAATCACACGGATGCCCTGGAGGGTTAGTGGCCCCGTTGAGACTCAATTTACCGCGGTAATGCAGTTCATTAAGGAAACAAGCCTCGATTACAAATTCCTGTAAGAGTCTTCCTGTCTGTCCCAAGAGTACAGGGATGAACTCTGTGGGAAACTAATCCCTTACGGCCCACATCGTAATGGTCATTGCGCTCTTTTCTCTAATGAAAACGTTACCATTCCGAAATGTCTTCCCTTCAATGCACATCCTCTTTGTATCTCGCCGCTCTTTCTTATATATGGGCACGGGATGGGAAGTTATCTTTGCTTTATCCAATCTAAAACGGAGAACTCAGTCTTGATAGACTTGACGGTACAAAAAGTGTGACTGAGGCCCGGTTTCACCAACCGAGATGAAGGGTTGCTAAAACGTGAAGTTAACACTCAATTCTTTTTTTACAAACGTTAGTTGGTGACGTGATGAATGTTTCAGTATCAATAACTCATTTTAGTGAAACAGACTTAAGCGTTAAATTCAAGTTAAGGGACCGTTGATCTCGGTTCAAATGTTAAACGGCGTTGGTGAAATTGAGCATGAGTCGCGAAAAGTGTGAAAAAACTGCACAAAAATTTCTCCATAGTAATGTCATAAACATCTCTTCGACTGATGATGGCTTGTGATGTTCAGAGACTGTGATGTGTTACCCGTGTTACGTGTGATGTGTCACACTAGAGGGTGTTAATGTTGCAGTTGACTGGGGTTATGTTATACAGACAAAACATAAACGTCACATTCTATCAGCAGGAGTGTGGTTCAGCCATTGGTTGCTTGGTTGGTTTTAAGAAAAAAATAAAAAAGGAGTTTTTGGCTTCACTGGTGTGAGGCTCGCAACTCCATGTCATTGTGCTATCCGCCATTATAATAATAATAATAATATTAACTTTATATTAAATTTTCCTCCAACAGCAACAACAATAACAATAATAATAATAATAATGTTTTATTGGTGCCCAAGAACGGTGGTGACGACCCTAATGTTGGCGCACACAAATACAATACAATGCACTACAAATAGACACAATATACATACAAATACAGTAATACAATATGCACTAACAACAAGACACGATCTACGCGGTCACACACACAAAAACAAAAATAAAAGAGACTGTACATGAAGAAAAAAAAAAAAAAGTCGACCCCCGTTTATCCGGACTTCATTTATCCGGATCCCGCGGTATCCGGACAAAAGGCACGGGAAGGAATCTTCCTCCATGTATTTTGTTCTCGTTCTCTTGTTCTCTTATTTCCAGTTCGTACGTACAGTTTTTGAAAAACAATAGATTGGGAATAATGATCGTGGCCTCATTCCTATCAACTCACATAAAATCCTTCACGGACGTTCCAATACTTCCCCACATAAATAAATGTGACTTTAACCGTTATTTTTCGCTATCACTTATGAAACGGGGCGTATTCACGCGAGCAACAGTTTTCGCACAAGGTGCACTGGTTCTTCGAATGCGCTTTTGACAGTAAGCGGCGGGTTGTTTATATGGGGTTCACAATACCCGAACGGGATACACAAACAAGAACAATGATATTGAGTTGTGCGACTCTCTCTGTTTGTCTTTCTCCGTTCCTATTGGGCCGTGATTGTTCCTCGAGGGTGTTGTCCGAAGGATATGATTGGCTAGCGTCGCGGCCCAAACGCTGGGGGAACAGATATCAGAAAATCAAAAGAGTGACAGAAAGGGGATGTAGTGTATCCTCACGCTTTTCCTTTGCCATTGAAACTATAGTGGGAATGGTGAATTGTCACACGGAGAAGGACTAATATTAGGTCGGGTTTATTGTGTTTACTCTATGCTTTTGTTGCGGAGTAAAGGAGGGCAAATGCAAAGAAAGACACTTTCCTTTCCACTGTTCACGCTGAGCGAATACAGTACATACCAGCAGTCGCAAAAGTAACTGTTAAAAAGAGAAGTGGGAAAGCGTGGTAGGATGGATGAAAGCGCTCTATATCGTCCCCGAGGCCGTGGAACACATTGAGAGATGGAGGGGTTCAATTTCAGTTTTTTATTTCAGCATTTTTTATTTTTTTTTGTTCATACAAGTATCTCTATACATACAATGGACGAGAGGAAAGTGATCGGAACACGAACAAAAATATACAATATAGTAGCTTGACGAGGTTCCCGACAGTTAAATACACGTTAACGTTTATGTTGGCGAAAAAAAAATAATAAGGAGGGTGGGGTTCGGTGACTGGGAGAAGTGATGTCTTTCTATTTTTACCTTTTCATCTTTTCAGTTTTCTTTCTCCTTTCATTCATTTCATTTCCTTTGTGGGAGTAGCAGAATTCGTCAGTGACGAATTCAATATCTTCCGGGTTTTTTTTTTTCTGTAATCAAACTCAAACTCAATAATAAGGAGAGAAATAGGGAGTTAAATACACGTATTACTAATGTGCCGCGGTGTCACAGGGGCACGATATCATATTACGCGCATACGCTTACTCGGAAAAGGTCCATTATTATTATTATTATTTGCCGTTCTAAAAATCTCGTAATTACGTTGATTAATACCACGCCCCAGTATTACACCTAACCTGAGTGGCTCAGCGGAAGGAGTAAGGATTTATCAAACGAGAGAGATGGAATAGCTCACTACAGACAGCAAAAGTACACATTGCACTCCGTTGTGTTCATCAGTCTGCGGTAGGGGGCGCTGCTTAACGTGTGCACGTCGTTTCCCAGCAGACGCGCTTCTGCTAACGGAGTGGTGGTGCCTCCCCCTCTACAAATCACACGTAGTATTCTACTCGAGGCCCTTCCATTATCGAACGGGGGCCGTGACTGATGGTGTTACGCGCAGACGAAGGAAAAAGACCGTGAGACATCCGGGTACTGCGCAAGGACTCGTCCTACTTATATGTGGGCAGAACGAAAGGATACACGCGTGTGAGGTCCTAGGCTTAGGGGAGATACACCACAGGTAGAATACGTTCCCGTCAACACAACGTGAGATCCGCTCAGTCGTGGAAGCGCACCAGCCCGCTCTCACATATTGTCCAGTCATTCTCGCATTTGCGCGTAGTTGCGGAATTTCTTATGGGGTAAATAAATGTAAATTAAAATGGGGTGTACAATATTTTCGTTGAGATACAGGAAATGTTAGGGACAGAGAAGGTCAGAAGTCGAAGCACGAAAAGTAGGAACTGGGATTTTCCACCGATTTTTTTTTCTAATTGCAGTATTAAATCGATAGCTTTATATAGGGCTCACCAACGTCACTATTTTCTTTTTCTTTATCACATCACCATCACAATCACTATCACCAACGTCGACAGAAGTGCAGTAAAAGAACGCACTGAAGGCGGGAGGCATTTTTGTGATGTGACGTAACAGTTAACATGGAAACAAGGGTGAACAAATTCCACAATTAATGCGAAGAAAGCGGGGCTGCACATTTCGACGGAAGGATGATATCAGACGAAAAAGAATCAGCAGTGGGGGTTCGAAACCCACAACATCTGACTACAGTATTTCGAATTTCCGTGAGAACAATAATTTTAATGAAAATTTAGTAACAAGAACTAACTCTAAATAGTAGGAATAAGAAAAAAAAATGGCTGCATCGTTATGCATTCACCTAAATGCGTTTAAATGTTGTAGCTATAACGCTACCTTCTTCTGGCCCTTATCTTCGATCGTGCGCACTTGTTTCCCGTGCCATTGTCACTTCTTCCGCCTTTTCTTCTCTCCTCCTCCTTCTTCTTCTTCCACTACTGTTACGGACGGACAAACCTGCACTTACTCCACTTCTGTCGACGTTGGTGATAGTGATTGTGATGGCGATGTGATAAAGAAAAAGAAAATAGTAACGTTTGTGAGCCCTATATAAAGCTATCGATTTAATACTGCAATTAGAAGAAAAAAAATCGGTGGATAATCCCAGTTCCTACTTTTCGTGCTTCGACTTCTGACCTCTTCTGTCCCTAACATTTCCTGTATCTCAACGAAAATATTGTACACCCCATTTTAATTTACATTTATTTACCCCATAAGAAATTCCGCAACTAGCGCGATACATATATATATATTAGTCTCATAAAAAGAAAAATTTCACATTTCGAGAGAGAGAGATAGCGTGAGAGAACAACAATCTGTTTTTTTTTTGTTTTTTTTTTTGCCTCCATTCAATAATGCAGATATCTTCGCCAGGCAGACGGGCAGACGACGCCAGAATAACACGTCCGAACTCGTCGCCAAGGGACCTCCGATGCAAGGCACTCCCATCTTGTCGATCTCTATAGTATATGCAGTTTGGAAACAAAGGAAAAAAATGTACGTGAAATGAAACAAAGTAAGAGGAGGCGCCCACTCTAGGTATATTAGAATTCATGCAGTTGCTGCACGCACTTCCACGTTCGATTCCTAGAATGAGTTTCACTCGCCTCGCGTGTGTTGGCGGCGTCTCTTCGCCACGCCACTTCGGACAATCGATGTTTGACGAAATTCTACATTTTCATTCCGGAGCAGTTCCTGGGTGGCGTTCAAGGAGGCCTTTTTTTTTTCTTTTAACTTTTTTTTTTCCTTTTTTTTTCTAGTTGTTTCGCGACTGAAAGGTTGCCACTTCATAATGTATATACGCAATCGACGGGAGTATATGTCGCATGTCGTCGCCGACCTTTTTTCTAGCTAACCTTTTTTTTTTCCCTCTCTTAATAAACGTACCCTTTCCTCTGCTGACCGGCCTCGGTGGCTCAGTCGGTAGCGTGTTCGCCTTCTGATCGCGGGTTCGAACCCGGCCGAGGACGCCAGCAACTTGGTGGCAGGGTACAAGTTGCTTAGACACGCCGTCTTCCGCGAGGGACGTTAAATACGGGGTGCCGTGTGATGAGCTTTCATCGCACGTTAAAGAACCCTCAGGTGGGCAAAAGCAATCCACAGACCGACCGCTGTGGCGTCGCTCATGATCTCAGTTGTCTCGCGACGTAAACACCCAATTATTATTATTATTATTACCTTTCCTCTGCTGCAACTTAACGATAACGATAAACGATAAACGATGCTTTATTGCAACTTCCAGATAACGAATACAATCAGGGGGAAGCCAAAAAGCAGCACGAGGCTGCTTGACAAGGGCATTACCCCTTTAATATAATCGTCGCGATGGCATCCAGCGAATGAACAAAATCATCTATGTAGTGTGAAATATGGAACGCTATTTTAAAACTAACCTTTAAACTACCTAATCTTTAAACAAAACCTTTAAAACTAGCACAACCATGACAAAATACTACAATGTGTGCAGTTCGGTATGTACAATACTGCACAATACTACACAATACAATATGCACAACACAATACAATATACACAATTGTGTATATTGTAACTTCAGAAAAAAAAGAGAGCGCAGATATACAGACGAGTTCGAGACCTTCGCCGTATCTTAGAATCGTCGCTGGCCCATCTCGATAGCCGTCCTTTCAGCGCTTCAAAAAGTTCTTGGAAGCTGGCCTGTGGGTCATCAAGCACAGGACATATACATGCGGTTGGGGAATTTTTGAAATCATGTGACCTTCTCAACACCCTGCGATGTCTCCGTGTTTCTCGGCTATACTGTCTTAAGGACAGAGCACACTGTGCAGTGTGATGAGGGCCACTGGTGTATTTAGTCTACGTTCATTTGAACTCTCATTTCATTGACTCATTCACCAGGTGAGCCCTGCTTTTTTTGTGTGTGTGTGTGTTTTTCTTCTTCTTTAAATGCCTCTTGGTCATCTTGAGGTTTGTTTGTTTGTTTGTTTTCTATTATCTTTTCTGTTCACGAGGACTGGAGTAGCCTGGCCCGACTTCGTCAGGTCTCACATCTCCATATTTTGTGCATCTCAATCAAGAAAGCTCTTTACAAACGGAAAGGAAAGAAGGATACGAAAATGTAACAGACATGAAACACGTCCACGCTTACTTATTTCTTTCCGACTGAGCGTGAGAATAAAAGAGAGCGGCGCAATACGTCCCAGGTTTTAGGATAGTAATTAGACGAAGAAGAAGAAGAAAAAAAACACTGGTTAAGCGGTTAAGAATATCAAATATATTAGGAAGCTTTCGTGGCATCGGTGCGCACTTCAGGTTGTTTTCTTCCGCACATCTTCTGGTGCGGAAGATGTGCAGAAGAAAACAGCCGAAAAAGCTTGAAGCGTGCGCGAAAACTTGTTGTTAACAAACTTGATGCTCCTAACCATTTAACCGGTTTTCTTATTCATTCGTTTTCGGAAACTTTACAATATTGTTCAACAGTGTTTCTTGTACGCCGTTTATTTCGGTGGGTCTACGCGGCAAATCGCTTCCATAGCGTTCACTGTTCAAAGGATAAGATGCTGCGACGCCCAGCATAATTACTAGTTACTGCCGTTTTTTTTTTTTTTGCGTGATTGTTTCTTGCGTGCGTCCAGCCATACGGAAGCCATTATTGGGCGGAAGAGTTAATCAGAAAAGATTGGAGGGGGGGGGGGGGGGAGGGCGTTCCATGGTTTGCCGACACGAATTTATCTGTTCCTGCGCGCCTCCGCTGCTGTTGTTGTTTAAAGTGCTATATCGTGTGCCCCACAATTTATTCTCGAGAACTTTGAGAATATTTTATATAGTCTCGAAGCAGGCCAATAAGAACACTCTAATAGCCAAGAGGAAAACTTCTTTCGAAACACGCTTCATACGAAAACAGTTATATACATGCCGTTTTCACCGCTTCCGGTTTTGGGCCAAAACGACATCCGGTTTCACAGCAAATACGATCTGTGCCAACCACTCTGCCGGTTGATACAGTTATGGCTTATGATTTGAGGAGAGAGAGGGGCGTACGCCTCCCGTTTTTAAAAAACCAGCAAAACGAAAGATATAATTCTGTATGGCGACTGGTTCCGAGCGTCCTTAGTCGCGGAGGGACCGGAAGTCTTCGTGGCAGCGGAAGTTGTGGCGGGAGCTTGTTTATGTTTACCCGAGAATGTCATGTATATAAACATCCTTTTTCGAAAAAAAAAAAAAAACACACATCCAACGGCACAAAAAGCAAAATGAAAAACGCAGATTTTGTCGTACTGAAAAGTCCAATCTCGAAGCAATCTACACTCTTAAAAATGAACTTTACCGCATAGCACGCTCTGCGCCAACCATTGCCACGAACGATATCGTTATTTGCTCTGATTTGTTGAAAACGGGAGGCGTACGCCCTTTTTTGTGACAATTATGAACAGCATAAGTGTCACAGAAAAGGCGTACGCCTCACGTTTTCAACAAATCGGGGCAGCTAAAGATATCATTGGAGATTATGGTTGGCTACACTCTTAAAAATGAACTTCACCACATAGCACGCTCCTAGCCAACCATCATCCCGAATGACAACGTTCTCGCCCCTGATTTGTTGAAAACGAGAGGAGGAGCCTATTTTGTGCCATTATGCACGGCACAAAATAGGCTCCTCCTCCCGTTTTCAACAAATCAGGGGCGAGAACGTTGTCATTCGGGATGATGGTTGGCTAGGAGAGTGCTATGTGGTGAAGTTCATTTTTAAGAGTGTAGGAGCGTGCAATGCGGTGAAGTTCATTTTTAAGAGTGATAGTACCCCAGCCACACGGCAAACTTAATGCATTAAACGGAATGGCATTTGCTTCACCTCCTAACCAATCACCATCCCGAATGACATCGTTCTCTCGCCTGATTTGTTGGAAAACAGGAGACGCACGCCTTTTCTATTGCAATTATGTTCCGCATAATTGTCACAAAAAAAGGCGTACACGCCTCCTGCTCTCAACAGCGCAGATCAGTATCACCCCTGACTTAACCTAACTAGATGTTGGGACAACAGCCGGATGAGATAGCCATCTAAACGGGAGAAAGAAACGTTTCCAAACCACCAATTACCGAGTCTGGAACGCCTCCAGGAACGACTTGGGGGCCCGGATAAAGGTGATTAAGTGAATGCCCAGTAAACAGCGACACGTCCCCTCGGGAGAGAAGGTGCCGCTATTGGAGAGTTTGTTCGGGAATTTGATGAATGTTGGGTTTAATCAGTTGGCGAAGCTTCCACGCACTGCAGTTTATGACCTTGAAGGGCAGATAGTGCTAAAGAGAGAGAGAGAGAGAGCAGAGAGAGAGAGTGGTATATGTGGTAAGAGCTATGAGCCTTTGAGAGAGTTTGTTTGCGCGATTTTCCTCACTTATTAAAGTGTGCATCGTTGTGCTTTAGGTAAGCTTTTTTTTTCGGGAGGGGGGGATATTCGTTGATTTTTTTCTTTTTTTTGCAGAGGGCTTACGTAGATCGTTAGCATGTTCATATCTAATGAGTATTAGAGTATACTATCTGATATAGCGAGCAAGGTATGCCCGTATATTCCGTATCCGTACATTATCAGTATGTTTCCTGCCTAAATATTTTTTTTTAAGATTCCGTGTTAGCTCCAATGTCCGTTTGGAGGATCCCAAGGACAGCTTCAGTCAGCATAGCAGGTGGTGAGATTCCACCTCGCCACCTTGCATGCTGATAGCTGCAGTTGCTTCGCGGTGCTAACGCAGAACCAAAAACAAACGACGGATCAACTCTAAAAAAGCAGTTGACGATTCCAGATTGTAGCTTTAGGCAAACTATGCATCACTTGAGCACCATATGCAGCAAATATATATATATACGTTATATATAGCACGAGATGATATAGCGTTAGCGAGCAAGCAAAATTAATAACTTTCTCTTTCGCCTCTTTTCTTTCGCTGTTTTCGTTTTTCTTTCGTTTTCTTCTTTTTATTTTTCCTTTTTTGTAAGCGGGAATAGCAAGTCGACTTCTGGAGCCAGGCTAACCTTTCCACTCTTTCTTTTTTTTTTTTTGCAATAAACCTATATTCCCCCCCCCCCCCCCCCCCACCCCCACCCATAACTTAAAAACCCAAGACTGGGGGAGTAAACTTTTCAGCTGTGTTTGAGACCTTGTCTGTGCATGTTGTCGTTTTTTCGTCCCCCACTCTCGGGATTTTAAGTTATGGATATACAGCACTTCAAGCTCGAAGCTCAATACGATAACATTATGACTCTTAACAAAGCGTGCACGCATGCGCACATTTTTGCTCCTTTTCAATTAAGCCGTACTTCGACCGAGACAACACTGTATACCCAACCGCATGCTCGCTTGCGTGGTAAAAAAAAATCAAGTTCCTTTCGGAATCATTTCCGCGAGATAATCGCCTATAGCTATATCACCTCTATCCAGTACAAAAGGGATAGTGGGATGAAATATGTATATCGCACTCTGTGGTTTCCACGGCGACGAATTTCCAGGACCAGCGTTCAAATGAGCAGGCACTGTACCCGGGGGACCAGGGTCCAGCCGCTTTAGGCTGCCAGGGTTAGCAGGTGTACAGAGGGGAGTTTTACAATGGAGGCTGCTTTTATTAGGGCACGGTTATGACTGCAGCACACGCGGGCAAATGGTTACGCCGGAATTGGTCTGGGGGACTTTATATGGGCATGGAGGCTTTGTGGGCGACTTCCCTTTGTGTTTGATTTGTTACGCACAAAAGGGTTTGGATGTGTGGGTTAGAAGGACTGCGCGGGAGGCAATGTTCGCGGCCCGAAATTTTCGCTAACTTCGCGGATTAAAACCGTTTCGCGAACTTTAAGGACACGTGATGATTTCGAGAAAGAATTTACTCTTCCACACTCTTAAAAAATGATGGTGGTGGTGGTGATGGTGAAAGGGCTTGCCGTCTTAAAAAATGGACTTCACTGCATAGCACGCTCCTAGCCAACCATCATCTCGAATGATATCGTTATCAGCCCAGATTTGTTGAGAACTGGGTGCGTACGCCTTTTTGTGACAATTATGAACAGCATAAGTGTGACAAAAAAGGCGTACGTCCCCCGTTTTCAACAATAGCTGATAACAATATCATTCGCTGATTTCAGCTGATAACAATATCATTCGAGATGATGGTTGGCTAGGAGCGTGCTATGTGGTGAAGTTCATTTTTAAGAGTGCAGATCTGTGCTATGATCGAAAACTTTTCACCGTGGTTGTACACTCGAAAAATAGAACTTCGCCGCATGGTACGCTGTGTGCCAACCATTGCCACGAATGATAAGGTCATCGCTTGTGATTGGAAGACAGAAGAGTACGCCTTTTTGTGACAATTTTCATATATCCAAATTGCCACAAAAAGGCGTACGCCTCCGTGTATCTCTTCGAATCAGAAGCCACAACCCTATCATTCGTGGCAATGGTTGGCGCACAGCGTGCTATGCGGTGAAGTTCTGTTTTCAGAGTGTACAGATTACTCACTTGACCTACTTTGCAGCACAAGGAAGGTGAAATGTCGCTTTTATTCCACGTGCACGCTTAAAAATGAACTTCACCGTATACCACGCTCCTAGCCAACCATTATCTCGAATGATATCGTTATCTGCCCTAATTTGTTGAAAACAGGGGGTGTACGCCTTTTCTGTCACAATTATGAACAGCATAAGTGTCACAGAAATGGCGTACGCCCCCCGTTTTCAACAAATCAAGGCAGATAACGATATCATTCGAGATAATGGTTGGCTAGGAGCGTGCTATGCGGTGAAGTTCATTTTTAAGAGTGTGGCTAAGGCAATATCGGGCTCATCGTGAAGTAAGCATATCAGCCGACGAATTCTAGCATCCAGACTTCGCGACATTTAGTGGCCGGAAATATGTAATCCATTGCGTGATTCGCGAAAAATTGGGGCGCCGTGAAATCAAAGGGCTTTATGGTATTGTGCATGTATTCCAGCATGCCCGGTTATAGAGGAAAATTGTCGAGATAGCGCAATCAAAATTCAACTTCACAGCATCAAAAATTGTGGGTTCGAGTATCGCCACTGCCACGACTGCCATATTCCAATCGGAAAAGATACACGGACAGCCAGCGTTGATCGGGATCGGAAGAGCAGGAACGTTCTGGATGGGAGGATTACAACTTGAAGAAACTGGACAGACTAGCGTGTGTCTGGCATTCCTTTCCTTAGGTGATCTCGGGTAGCCGGCCCTCGTGATGAGGGCTACAATCCCCATTTTTTTCTTTCTTTCAATCAATCAATCAATCATCACAGAAGAGACACGGATACTCGCAGAAGAGACACAAACATTGTCCGTGTCCGTCCGTGTCTCTTATGCGTTTGTCCGTCATGTTTCATGCAAACCAACGCGCACTGAACCTTCTTGCACGCAAACTGTAATTGTCCTTCGGCCTTGAGGGCTTTCTCTTTATCGATTCGTGTGACTGCGTCAGCTCGGTTAATTTCCATCTTGGTGAAATATTACGGGAGGTTCTATTACTTTAGGTTGTATTGAGATGGAAACGTTGCTCATTGTTACAATCATGTTAGCTCGTGCTCGCGCCACATTCCAGCTGTTCGGTAGAACCGTTTCCTGCAGCGTTATTGCAGTATATATTGTATGCGGTATTAGTTCAGCTTGTGTAAAGACCCGCTGTTCCGTAAGAAGGGTATGTAGGCTAGAAGAATGGATGAGGCGCTGTATATAAGACAAAGTTTTAAAGACTCGTTTATGTGTCATGTTAAGAGTCTGGCTTCTGGAGAGTTGAATGGCTTTGAAGCATACGGTCTGTGTACTTCTAAACTTCCAACTTCCGAATATTAGCGTTACGAACACTTTTATTTGGGACAAGTCCTACGTTGTCCACAAACGTCTGTAGCGCTTTTAGGACAGAGTGTTGGTGGGCCGGATTTCACTGCATGGGCCAAGCATTTTTTTTTTTTTTCACAGTGAGAGGGCGAAGGTTTAACTGATTGAGACCCAGTTGTGTAGAAGTGTAGGCATACTGTAATGTTCGGTATATAACACGCGTGTTATGCGTCATGTCGTATTTAATGCGTCATACGTGCTGGATTCGAGCAGGCCGGTTACCCTTTCGTAACTTTGCAATATTAAAAACATATTATCGCGAATTGCGAAATTGGAATATTTCTCGCGGGATAGGAAAAAAGGGGAAAAATTTTCATGCTCGCACTACAAGATGTACGAAAAAGTACGACTGATGAAGTACGCAGAAGCTTCAATTTTCCTGAAGCTCCTATAAAGACAAATTTTCGCATTTATGATGATGATGATGATGATGATGATGATGATGATGATTGGAGTTTTTATGTTGCACAATCAAGTAGGGCTGTTTTTTTATTCGCACGCAGAAAAGTAACAAAGATTCAAAATCACAGAAATCGTGACTGAGAATCTTGGAATCACCCAGGAACCCGACCCACATGAGTTGAATTGAGTTGATTAGAAAAGAAAAAAAAAATGGGGAAATAGGCACTCATTACGAGAGCCGGCTACTCCAGATCGCTTAGGAAAACACCAATGGCTATCTACAATAAAACCAATGAGTGACAAAGACTCTCAGTCAGTCATAGTTTCACTGGTTTCATTGCATATACCATCAGTTCAATGTAATAATTTGCTTTACATATGTTGGAAAAACGTTCTACTTGAGGGAGGGGTTCTCTTTCTCACCATACGTGGGGCACGCCGGAAACTATTGTGGTATATGCTTCGAGAGCACCGCACTAGAGGAGAAATCTTCCCGGCTCTGCTACACGAATACACTGCAACCACAGATACAGCAAGACGCTTTTATCTGCATAAATAAATGTGTACCTCTCCGCAGAGAAGAAATCGTAATCTACATCCGTAATCCAGAGACACCTTTCCTAGATCCTATTTGCAGAGAGTCGTTCGCGTTGGGGAAATCCGATCCCGCGTGGATGTTTCAAAGGATGGGAAACCGAGCGTCTGTCTGTCAGAGAGGAGGTTTTACCAAAAATAACAACACGCAGCGTCCCCACACTTAAATAGCTCAACGTGAACGGTGATCGGCTGGAATTCAATGGGGGTTCCCTTAAAGTGGGTGGAGAGCGGGCAGTCTTTTCGTTATTTATTTATTTTATTTTATTTTTTATGGTTTTACGGAGTATAGGTCAGAAGTGATGTTTCAATATTGATGTATCACTGTCGGATACTGTGAGAGCGGTCAGGAACAGTGCAAGACTAGCACAATACTCGTAGAAATAGGGATTCGTTTTATTTATTAGTCCAGTATGGGGGGGGGGGGAGGAATATGTTTATTGAGAAAAAAAGCAAGGAAAGGTTAGTCAGGCAAAGGCCGACTAGCTATTCCTTTCGTAAAGAGGAACGGAAAAGGAAAGGGGACGAAAAGATAGGAAGAAAACGAAAAAAGGAAAGAAGGCGACAAGAAAGAAAACGAAAAAAAGCGAAAGAAAGAAAGCGAAAAAAAGGGGGGAAACGAAAAAGAGGAAAAAAAAAAAAAAGCCAGTATGGAAGGTTAACGCTTCGGCCCCGTACCTGTTACAGAGATAAAGCTAGTTAAAAAGGTTTCACAAGTTTTTCACAACGCAAGTTCTTTTTTTCATTTTTTTTTCACACATATCCTATTCAATCCAACTCCACAACGAGCTTTACGTATAGATAAAGCACCTGAGTCCGCTTGCAGAACTTTGAAGAAGTACCTTTTTTTTCTTATTCGTCTAATCTGCCAACAATACAGAAAATACGTGATGATGATGATGATGATGATGACTACCTGGGGCGTTTCACCGCTGGAGCGCGGTACTTAGAACGCCATTACGCGTGAGAGGTTAGCTGTAGAGGTGAGCCATACGCATAATGTGCAGAGGAAACGAAAAGATGAAACAACATAGGGTGCGCGCTGTGCTTGAAAATTGTGAGGCGCGCCAGCACGAAATATCGTAAGAAAGTTCAACAACAACAACTTATTCAAGTTTCAAGGGAGTTTCAAGAAAGTTCACAATGGTACAAAACTAACCAAAACCCAGTGTTATACCCGCTACCAAAAGAGAGTAACACAATACCGCTACGCGCTATACTCCACAAAAAAAAAGTAGAGCAATACTAGCGTCGTTACAAATTTGAAAAAGTAACGCGATACCGATACCACTACCAATTAGAAGTAACGTAAATATACACTCTTAAAAATGAACTTCACCGCATAGCACGCTCCTAGCCAACCATCATCTCGAACGATATCGTTATCTGCCCTGATTTGTTCAGAACGGGAGGTGTACGCCTTTTTGTGACACTTATGCTGTTCATAATTGTCACAGAAAAGGCGTACGCCTCCCGATTTCAACAAATCAGGGCGTACAACGATATCATTCGAGATTATGGTTGGCTATGAGCGTGCTACGCGGTGAAGTTCATTTCTAAGAGTGTACTATGCCGCTACTTTTCCACTACCATACCCTCCTCTAGGCAGCACATTATCGTAGGCATCTCGTTGCCGAATGTGTGCAGTATTTATGCAGCATGAAGTATGTCGTTACTTTCAGCCAAGATATATTATTTGACATTGAGCTTGCAATGATACTGTTTTGTACGAGATGTCCCCGAATCTCAACTTGAACCTTTTCCGTCTGCTTACTCCCGATGGATTGAGCAGTTTTTCTTGTGGTCACGTGGTGCAACTGCCATCATAAGCGAACTATCATCGAGTCATCAATAACTAGCTACCATGTGGTAAAAAGATCAAACGAAAGGCATAATGTTTCTCTCATCCTTTCGCCAGGAACAACGCCTCCAGGAAAACAGACAGCCTATAGAGTGTTGCTGGCATACTGCACCGAAACTTGGGTTTCACAGGAACCAGGAGTTACTGTTGTTGCCTATAGCCCTTGCTTCCATTCGTCCAGCCACACGACGGCTTCTCTTACAAGGTGTTTCATTATACTACGTCAGTACGCTCTTTCTTGGAGTATGAGTTCCTCAGGAAGAGTCTATCCGTGTGAGATTACCTCTATAATGAAGCATTTAAAAAATATACGATGTAACTTTTTCTAAACATGTCAAACGATGTAAACAATCAATTGCTTTAAAGTTAATCGCTTGCGTAGCACCACCACGCCATCGCAAAGTTAATAAGCATACATGCATATATACAGGGTGTCCCAGAAAACGTGTCATTGAGTTATAATAATAATAGAAACTACACCACCTAGAATCATGGGGTCAACGGTATTTGTTCTTGCTAGGATTTTGCCACCTCCTGGTGTGAATGTGTTTGTAACGTAAGTTTCATTATGTAAATTTTTGCGAACTGAACTCAGAAATTTGCCAAGTGAAGGCCACTTTTTTACCCACCAACTGTGAAGAGCGTGCCGAATTTACTCAAATTCATTATAATTGACAGCGATATTGAGGAGCTATCCCATCGGAAAAAACTAGCCGAACATCATGCTCTACGGAGCTCCCAGAGGATACCGCGCGACGAATTTTTCTGCGCTATCGTTGTCAAAAAGAGGTTAGAAACCCAGCCCACACCGGCATCGTAGAGGGAGACAACAAAGGCATGGCTTATCGTGTCCGACTTCCGCTGGGATCATGCCTTCCCTCTCCCAATTTCAGGAAGAGTCACTTTTTCTATTATCACTCTATGGGCTGGGTTTGCAACCTCCTGTCGTCGGACTGACAGCGATTGCGCTCAAAAAGTCGTCGCGCGTTATGCTCGGGTGCTCCAAAAAGCACGATGTTCGGCTATTTTTTCCCGATGGTATAGCTCCTGAATATCATTGTCAATTATCATGAATTTGAGTAAATTCGGCACGCTATTCATATTGGCGGGGTTAAAAAGTGACCTCTATTTGACAAATTTCCGAGTTCATTTCGCAAATACTTACATAACTAAACTTACGTCACATGTCATTCACATGAGGAGGTGGCTAGAACCTAAATGCTGTTGACCACATGATTCTAGGTATTGTTGCGTAGTGACGCGTTGTTCCAGGACCTAATGACCAAGCCAGTTTAATTATTAAAAGAAACAGCGTACTTCGCTTTTAAAGAAACTGCAACAACAGTTCACTGGCGACATCACGTGGCATGCCTCCCTTGTGTCCTTCTCTTCGTTGTCTTCGTTGTCTCCTTGGCTCAGGCAAAGGACGACGACGGTGCATACGTAACAGTGGCGTAGTTTATTTTTATTATTATCTTATCTATTATCTTATCTTTTTATTCTTATCCCGAATGATGTTATTATTTCATTTTGTTTAGCTCATATACCTACAGTGTAACGTATCCAACGTGAGAAATTAACTAGATCGCATTCGGGCAATGTGTAGGCTACTGTAAATAAATGTTATCTGATCATAAAACGCACAGTCGCGCGCGGGAAGCTGCCATCGGCGAACTGAGACTAACCTGGACATAAAAATGCAAACACCGAACTCGGACTAACCTAATAGTAAACTAACTATAACATGTTGCGCTCAGTTGTGTCCGCCCTGCTAAGCCTAACGGCTGCTAAAATGTGGCTTTCGTTCGCTAATAAGACTTGGACAGACATCATAAACACGTTAATTTGAGTGGTTAAGCAGTGACTGTCGTGGTTTTAAAACACGGTATGTCATCTTACGAAAGCAATTAAGCATCCTCCTTGATTTCTCCTTGTTTCGAGAACTTGAATTCCGAGATCGGAGATTTCGCAACTGGGAATATCGAGGTCCTCCTCTATCACGATATCACGTTGCGTCTCCGGGAGATTTTCGTATTCCTGTTCCAGACGACACGACGCACAATGAAGTTGCAAAACACAGTTTGAAATGTGATGTCAACAAGCTCACACTAGTCTTGCAACTGATTGCATGACATCGTAGCCCACATTATGTGGTATGTTACACATATCTGTTTGCGTTTCGCAAATGTGAGCTAAATAAGTTAGAAAATTCACAGAATAAACACAAATTATATTCCTAAATATTCCACTGCGCCTAGATTCTGAGATTTAGTGAAACTGACGAAGATCGTCGCGTCAGTCTGCCTGATTAACAAGTAACTAAAAGGAATAACAAGAAAAAGATTGTACTTCGCCGTTCTCGCTTTTTTGCTCCGTGTTCCACGTCTCCTATATTATGAAAAGTAGCGCTAACGGTAGCGGAGAAAGAGTCCGCCGCTACCCACATTTGGAGCGGAAATACTTTTTCCGTTACCAATTTAAAATGTAGCGATATCGCTACTCCGCTACTCAAAAAGGTAGCGAATACGGTAGCAGCGCTACTAATGGCGCCGCTATGTACAACACTGCCAAACCCCATACTAACGACACTTAACAGGTGACCATAGAAAGATGAAAGTCACTGAAAAGGTTAGCCAGCTGTAGGACTCGAACCCACATCTTCTGGATTACCGGTGACAGGTGACTAGGTGACCATATAGGCACTGTATTTTTTTTTTTTTTTTTTCATTGGTACGAAAATGAGTTCAGCGTCGGCTTACTTCTTTGCAATTTATGCAGAAAGAGATCCCAAGTGGCAATCTTATCGTCATGAATCTTAAGTCATGAAACTTTCGGCCAAAGTGCCTCTTTTTTTCGTTAATGGTTCCTTGATGGATCGTTTCAATAGGCTTTTTTTTTTCCTTTTTATTCCGTCTCAACACCGCTAAGCAGCTGTAGCAAAACTCAAGCCTCAAAACATATAGGCTAGCTGGTGAAGAAACAAACCTCTGAGACAGAGGAACGAAAAAGACAACACAACAAATTATCAGACGTATAGCGAAGACTTATTCGCATTCAACACCCGCTATTCAATACCGATGTGATAGTTTTATCTCGAAGAAACCCACTTTTGTTCCGCGACATTTTCTTGTTTTCCTCTCGCCGCATCCTCATAAATTAGCCGCAACCGCCAAGCACACACACACACACACACGGCATCCCAGCCTCATTTGCATCTCACTAAGCCGCCAACGGTTGGCATTTCAGGCGAAAGAATTCGCTCTCTTTCGGGAACCGAGTTTTGTACACAACCACTTGTCTGGAAATATCGATCTCTTCCTTAGTTTCAGACCCTGCGTGAGTCACCTTGACGGATGCGTCGGAAACTTTGTCGATAAAGAGTTCTTCGGGGGAAGTGATTAACGAATGATGAGTGATGCTGATGGCACGTGCACATATTGCAGGCCACTCCTCAGTTCCTTGTTCTCGTTGCTGAAATCGCGTACACTCTAAAAACTGAACTTCACCGCATAGCACGCTCTGTGCCAACCATTGCCACGAATGATTGGGTTATCGCTTCTGATTCGAGGAGAGAGAGAGGCGTACGCCTTTTTGTGTCAATTATCATATATCCAAATTGACACAAAAAGGCGTACGCCTCCCTCTCTCCTCGAATCAGAAGCGATAACCGTATCATTCGTGGCAATGGTTGGCGCAGAGCGTGCTATGCGGTGAAGTTCAGTTTTTAGAGTGTACGAGGTTGGAAGAGCTCATCAAGCAGCGGCAGATACAGGGAGACATCCCTCTCTTCAGGCGTGCCACCGCAAGGATAATAGCGAATGGTATATACGCCTTGCACTTCTCCGGGAGCGTATGCGCTACACAACCACGCAGAAACAACTCGGAACCGGCACGGATTTATTTTCAAAACAGAATCGGCTCGTCAAAGGGTAAGGATATGTAGAAGAGAGTGATGGAAATCTACTTGAGTGATTACTAATGGCGCTTTGGCAAAAATAAAAAGTCGCGTTCAACTTAAGAAGGAAAAGAAATCTAGTCCGTCAGCTCTCAAAATATTACTGCGCCGCAGATAGGACGGCTGGACGCGGAGAGGTCACGCTCTGTCCCTGCGCCAGACAATGTAATCCATCATACTCACTCTGCTTCCGTATTGGCTGTTAAGATTGGTCGCATGACACTACGCTGCAGCAGTAAGTGCACTCCCCTACTGGTTGCGCATGGTAGCGCTGCAGTATTTCTCCTGTCTCCCTACACTCTTAAAAATGAACTTCACCTCATAGCACGCTTCTAGCCAACCATAACCTCGAATGATATCGTTATCTGCCCTGATTTGTTGAAAACGGGGGGCGTACGCCATTTCTGTGACACTTATGCTGTTCATAATTGTCACAGAAAAGGCGTACGCCCCGTGTTTTCAACAAATCAGGGCAGATAACGCTATCATTCGAGATAATGGTTGGCTAGGAGCGTGCTATGCGGTGAAGTTCATTTTTAAGAGTGTACCTCCAACGGCGTATGTAGTTGACGGACTAAATTTGTTTTCCTTGAACTCGACTACAATATCCGAAATCAAATTACTAGTGTCTCTTGCTCCCCATTATAATGTTGTGAAGTATATAAACACACATCACACACACACACAAAAAAAAAAGGAAAATAACTGCAGATGTCCAGCGTGTCACGTCAACTTACCGTTATGCACGTTGCTCCAGACCTGACACGAAAAAACACGCACGATGAAATGCAAGAAGAGGAACACAGCTAAGGCTACGTTTGCGAGAAAATGAAATTCGCGGTGGGCGCAAAGAATAAAAGGTACGTCGGGATTAAGTAGACTTGGGAAGGCGTTTTTAAGTGCAGGAAACGTGAAACCCCCCAAGGAAATGGCCTCGAACGGAAGAGTCGGCTGATTTACTTGCAAGAGCCACGCATACATAAAACATGAGCCACCCGGTTCGAGATTTACGATCGCCGTGCCGTCTTTCGAAACCGCTGCTTTTGCACAATTCTCTCATTTCTGCTGTCCCGGAAGTCGTAGTTAACGCTGGTCTGGTTCAACTGCTGTTCGTGCGGCAACGTTCGTGAATTGCAAAATATAGTCGTGTTGAGTTTGAGTTTGAGTTTGATTATAGAAAAAAACCCGGAAGATATTGAATTCGTCACTGACGAATTCTGCTACTCCCACAAGGAGAAAGAAAAGGAGAAAAGGAGAAAGAAAAGAAAAGGTGAAAAGCTAAAAATAGAAACACATCACCCCTCCCAATCACCGAACTGTACGTGCATATGCGTAGCTACATCCCCTACAAGTGAGCTGAAGTGCAAGAAACAAAACTGCAACGGGGAACTTGACGACACATGCCTAGCCATGCGGTCCTAAAATACAGATTCCATCTCACTGCTCACTATGAATTTGACAAGCGCTGACAATGCCGCATCTCTCTTCCCGGGTTCCCATACACCCAGCACCTTGACTATATCGAAGGTTCTATTGTCCAAGCGGTCTAGAGCAAACTTCAATGTAGCCCTTTGGGATGCATATCTTGTGCAGTGCATAACGATGTGTTCCGTGTTTTCCACAGATGCACACACTGGACAGTTTGCTGAACTAGCCCTGCCGACTTTATGGAGAAACTGTTGACCGTACGGAACGTTAAGGCGAAACCGATGCAAGAGTGTTTGTATAGGTCGCGGTATGCTGGAATATAGTCGTGGTTACTGTGCGATAGCGCGTTCTTTTTTATTGAGAAGTTTGCATCTTCCATCTTTCGCTTCCACGGACAAAAGTTACGTTTGACATGGTCGATTCCACACGCCTAAGAAGTGAAATTCCTAAGATGTAATCTTACGATGTATCTTATACACGTAACATGAAAAACGGTTAGGAGCAACTAATATTTATTCGAACAAGAACTTTCGTGCATGAAAGTTCTTGTTCGAATAAATATAAAGTGAACTTGCACGAAAGTTCTTGTTCGAATAAATATTAGTTGCTCCTAACCGTTTTTCATGTTACGTGTGTGATTCCCTCTTCGCGGGCTCCTTGACAGTGTTTTATTTTTTTCACCTTTTCGATGTATCTTATAATGCAATCCATACTCCTTTTTTTTTATTGTTTCCGTTTCCATCTAACAAAAGATGGCGATGACCCCGAAAAAAAAGCTACATTTACAAAAGCTGACACTAGGCAGCACTATAATTAAGACGCAGGGGTACACAATAAAGATAAATAATGCACAAGAATCAAACACACAATAGCCTACGCTAAGTTATTCTCAGGCTCATAAACTTTCTGTAATAAGTAGAAATATGACACGGGAGAATAGTGAAAATAAAAATTATAAAATAAAAGCACTCAATGCAGCTCACTAAGTAAAGGAAAGAAATCATGCAAAATTTACTGCAGTACCCATAGACTTTCTGTAGTAAGTAGAAACAAAAGAACAGTGAAAAAAAAAATGATGAAACAGAAGTACTCAATACAGGTCACTGAGTAAAGGAAAAATCACACAAAATCTACTACAATTTTTAGAATTAAATTAAATTAATTATATTTGGAGACGTTTCGTAATATATCTAGTATAGAAACAACAAAAGCGACAAACGTAACTTATAAATAATGACGGGGGTTGAGAATATGTGAATTGAGAATATGTGTAGAAGCGGAAACGCTTGGGACGCAAATGCGAAAACAGCACTGCACACACAGTTTTCTGCTCGACACTGATGACATGCTACTTCACGATGAATAGGTAATGTAAATACTGCATTATGACACATGAAGTGTATTACCCGCACAATGAGGCAATGAGGTTGTCGGTTACGAGATCACCAAAAAGGTGAGTGCCTTGGAGCCTCGAAGACATCGTCACGTTTGCGTTCTCCACGGATGATTATTTTCTCTCTGGCCATACCGGTGTCACAAGGCAGACGACCTCCGTTATGGTGATACGGTCAGTATCTGGAAACACATAACATTGGTCATGCATTCTGTTGAACGCTAACAGGGCACCTTGTCTGTGCTTTGCCGCGGCTGGTGTCAACACGAACACTGTCAATCCCCAATGCTGCCACACAAACTTTCGTTGACTGAAAGACGCATGACCTAGCGCACCACTGACGATAAGCTTAGTACCCGGTTGATTGTTCTGTGACACCACCGGGAGTACGGGGCAAGCGTACCCTTTACACACAGAAAATGCCGTTTTCTCTCTCTCCCTTTTTCTCTCTCTCTGTTAGAGTGTACCACTGCCAATTGATTTGCCCAAGATCTCAGATATATCCCTGTCTTGGCCTACCATAACATGCGCTTATATCCTGAATTACCTTCCAAATATGACAAAATATCGAAGTAACGTTTCTCGTTTTCCACGTTCTGTCGTTCCCTGACTTCGAAATCGTAGAATAAATCCCAACGTTTATATTTAGTACTTCCACGACTTTCCTTTTTTGGGTCTCGTCTCGGTAAACAACGACGATCTACTCGACGGTGCTTTTGCCGATAAGGAAACCCTTTTCCGAACTGAATAAACTCTTAAGCCCTTACAAAGTAGAGCAACTCGGAGCTACTCAATTTATCCTGTTTATTAAAATCCACATCCAGTCGCTGACCATTTTAGGGAAAATCATCCCGAAATCGGGAACCTCTCTAACATTCATCTTCCCCCGTCGTGTTGTTCCTGTTAATACCGCAGCTTAAAGAAGGGACCTCCTCCGAGGGATTAACTTTGTCTTCGCTCGAGGGGAAGCGGGTTGCCATGGGAACGGCTGTAATCCCAATTTTCCAGTGCTCGGGATTAAAGTGTAGGGTACGGTATATACATATATCTTTCCCTCGCCGGACAGTGGCTCAGTTTATTTTCACGCTCCAATATAAATTAGGGGATTCTCATGTCCAGCTCGAGGCGCTTTTTTTTTTCTTTCATTTTGAGTGTGTGTGTGTGTGAGCGCGCGCGCGTGGCATCGTATTAAGGGCTTTTGAGAGGATGCTTCCGGAGGAAATGTAAGAGGGAAAAAAAAGTAGGAATATGGCGAAGTGGTATATTAAAGGGTTCGTCAAGGTCAGGGACACTGGTAATAGGAACGTGGGTGAAAAATTGGCGACGAAGATAATAGTGTTCCGTGTTGGCATGGCATGCAGTTGAAGCCAGGGAGCTGTAGCCCTTAAAGGTCATCATCATGGTGATGATGAGAGCCCTTTACAATACTGTCAGTCGTGACCTTTTTGTAATTCGAAATATTAAGAAGAGTTGAGACAGTCAGTGCGAATATATTTCGCTCGATCGTTTGTGACAACAAAACTTTTTTCTAAAAAAATCTGCACGGATTTTTTTTTACACGAAGAAGACGAACATACCTCCCGGCTGTCATTACGTGATTTACGCCATATCTGACAGCATTGTTTAACTCGGTAGGTGATATATTTTTTCACGTGTCCTTAGGGAGGGAAGGGAGACGCGTTGTTTGGGTTGCTGCTCCCGCGTACATTGCGGCAATGCAGAGAAAGCCCGCTTTACAGAAGATGTCACGGATTTACGAACGGACTCACTTCACCCCAGTGCATTTTTGGCATTAAAGTCGTAGCTCGAAGTGTGCGTGGGTGCGGTTATATATGCGGACCTACGCAGATATCGGCGACACATCTTGATTTGCGAATGAAAATCGAAGGTTTTCGAACCCGCGCGAATAAAACCGCGCATCTCCGCGGAGCATCACTATCCGCAAGTAAGCATTAGCGTTCGTGCAGTAGTGCAGTGGGGGGGGGGGGATATGTTTATTAAGAAAAAGAAAGGAAAGGTCAGCCAGACGAGGGTCGGCTTGCTATTCCAAACAAAAAG
Organism: Ornithodoros turicata; assembly: GCF_037126465.1. Classification (NCBI taxonomy): domain Eukaryota; kingdom Metazoa; phylum Arthropoda; class Arachnida; order Ixodida; family Argasidae; genus Ornithodoros; species Ornithodoros turicata. Next base: position 2,890,896 of record NC_088206.1, read on the forward strand.
GGAAGGGGAAGAAAAGAAAAATAAGAAAAGAAACGGGAAGAAAAGGAGAAGAACAAAGCAAAGGAAAAGGAAAGGAGAAGAAATGAAAAGAAAAGGAAAAGAAGAAAGAGAAAGAAGAGAAGAAAAGGAAAAGAAGGAAGAAAAGGAAGAGAAGAAAAGGAAAAGAAGAAAGAAAAAGAAGAGAAGAAAAGGAAAAGAAGAAAGAAAAAGAAGAGAAGAAAAGGAAAAGAAGAAAGAAAAAGAAGAAAAGAAAAGGAAAAGAAAAACTGAACTAAAATACAAAACTAAAACTGCAGTGTGGTTCCCTAGATGCAGCAGCAATCGAGAGTACTTAGCGAATCAAAAATGGTTCGCGTCGAATTGTGTTATCCGTTGCGTTCCTGCGGAGTTAATTGGTATTATGGGATAGCTGGTGGATGACAATGTCCCTAAACAGTATGCATACTCAAAAGGAAAGACTTTCTGCCCGTAACATTTTCATGGGATGGATTTTTTTTTCAAGAGGAACGTGGTTCGAATTCGCTTCCTGCTAATTCCACTAAGTACAAACGATCCATTCGTGAAGGAGAGAGTGTGGCGACAGAGGGAATCTCGTAAAACGTGCACTATAGGAACACGGAGTCCGGCCCCAAGCACGTATTCCACACTCTTAAAAGTGAACTTCCCCGCGTAGCGTGCTCCTAGCCAACCATAATCTCAAATGACGTCGTTCTCTCCCCTGATTTGCTGGAAACTGGAGGCGTGCGCCATTTTTGTGACAATTATGAACCGCATAATGTCACAAAAAAAGGCAAAACATATCAGGGGAAAGAACGATGTCATCCGAGATTATGGTTGGCTAGGAGTGTGCTATGCGGTGAAGTTCACTTTTAAGAGTGCAGGCTAACAAAAAAAACAAACAAAAAAACATCCATACACGTTTCTGTGACACTCGTAGGGACGGTGTCTATTAAAGCGGCAATAACGTCACCAATCGGACGGAAATCGCCCAGAGTGTCCAGCGCGCAGACCGATTCCAATTCGGCGATGTGGAATCCTTCCTGCATGATGCAGTAGGGTGGCCCGGTGGAGAATATTATCCCCGCATCGATTGCTCCCGTGTGATAGACGGGCTGCTACGTCTCACTCATTAGATGTGTTCCGGGAGTTTTGAATTAATGAACCGCTTGCCCGGCGTTCGCATGCATGGCTGAGACGGACCGCTCGCGCAGGACACGATCTCAACCGTAGCGCATTCCTCGCCGTGAAGTTTTATCCACCAGCTAGCCCGCGTTTTATCTCGCGTCAAATAGTGTCATTTAACATCAAAGAGTAGTCCGGCAGGCAGGGGCGGCGGAAGAGGGCTGGGGGGGGGGGGTGACTTACAGGAGGTACTGTAGACCCCCTAAATTTATGAAAGGGGCGCAAAATTCCCATGGTCGTGAGGCGCCAAAGTGTTATCTCCGATGCCGCGTGCGAATAAAATGTCATAAACACTTTTCCTGAATCGATCAAGCTGCCAGCATATAGTCAAGGCTTTGTCGATTGATGCGGTAGAATTCACTACGGCACGATCTGTAAGTGTTCACGGGTTCCAGGGTCTTTTACACTACTCTCAATTCTCACGTGTGCCATGAGCTGTATTTGCCACCTTTTGTCAGTCAGATCGCCTCGAATTTTGGGGACTCGAATATGAATTATTGGTGGTGGCGGTAAAGGATGGAAGAGGGCGCCGGTTGGGGAGCTGGGCTCCTCCTGAATTCAGGACGTTGCGCCGCCCCTGCGGGCAGGTATGGTACATGGATGGATAAATGCGCTGTTGAAATTCTGGCAGCTGGCACTTTTTCTGCCCTGCCCCGAAACGACCAGGCAGTGGATTGCCCAACTATATCCTGTGTCGTCACATCCGCACCGCCTCCTTCACTCTTAAAAATGAACTTCACCACATAGCACGCTCCTCGCCAACCATAATCTCGAATGATATCGTTATCTGCCCTGATTTGTTGAAAACGGGAGGCGTACGCCTTTACTGTGACAATTATGAACAGCATAAGTGTCACAGAAAGGCGTACGCCTCCCGTTTTCAACAAATCACGGCAGATAACGATATCATTCGAGATTATGGTTGGCTAGGAGCGTGCTATGCGGTGAAGTTAATTTTTAAGAGTGTTGGTCTCGTTCCTGTGTGAAATTGGTGCTGACGATAAGATTTGACTTTTATGCCTCTGTTTCCGTTTCCGTTTCCTTTTCTTTTTCTTCTTTTACTGCTGTGACTTTGTGTGACACTTCGTATCTGAATGTTTGCACTCCAAGTGTCTATGTACGTTCATGTGTTCAGATTTGTTTACGTGGTATATGGAGTAACCGGCTTCCACGTTGGTGGTGCCAATTTTCTCCATTTTTGTTTTCTTTTTCACTCACTCACTCACCGCGAGGGTGGCGAGGGCCCTCATTGGCCCGCACGTCGAAGTTCACATGGGTTAGCAGACGACTGAACCCGAAGACGAGCGAAACAAACTGACGCGATCCAAGCGACTAAAACCGCGCTAGATTCTTGGCGCTCATGTCCGGGTGGCAACGGTCACGTGATCCAGCGCGGGCTCCGACCTAGCTATTTCCGAGCGCTATAGGCCGGGTTGCACACGAAATGACCGCCCGAATTTGCCATTGGTGAGAAGGGTATCACCCACGTGCTGTCTATCATTCACACTGCAGTAGCCGTTCGCAGTGATCGCTCTGCGAGTAATCCAGTTTTTTTTTTTTTTGTCTACTGTCGTTATCATGATGATGACGCAATGTCCTAAGTGCACTGCCTCAATTATTCGCCTTCCACGAGGAAAAGCGGAAGGCAAAATTGCTGCAACACCGATAAACTGCTTCTACGGGGCGGCTCATTAAGTTTTGGATGAATGAACTACCGGGAAGCGTTAGCAGTGGAGCTTTATGGCTGCTGCATCAGTTATTAACTAAGCGGCCGCTTGAAGCGTTGGGTCCAAGCGGATCATGCTGGGAGGAGCTTTCAGTGCGCGATGAAAGCGTGGCTTTGTGTCCGCGAGGCTGTACACACATGTACTTGAAACTGTGACGGCGAAGTTTTTTTTTTTTTTTCGTGTTGGCACCGCGAAGCAACGGGGGCTATGAGTGGCGAACAAACGTGAATAGCTGAAGAAAGGACAGCAGGAAGGAGTGTGATACAGGGATATTAGTGTGCATTCTGGGCCGACTTCAGGGGGAACTGTATCGACATTCGACGGGAAAGTGTGCCGGAAAATCCAGGGAAAATCTCCCAGGATAGCCCGTTGAAACACTCGGGCCCAGACCCTTTCTCAGCGTCTTAGCGTGACACTGCAACAGCGAGCGTCCTCTGTATCCACTCGTCCACTTCGCCAATGGTACGAGGTCAAGGTTGTGTCCGGCAGTCAGGAATGCATGGACGCTGTACGCTAAGTTTATTGCTCAACACCATCCCGTAGAGCCGGAGATAAACAAGAAAAACGACGCACAGACTCACACCCAGCGGCTTCAAAGGATCGTAACTTGCCTTAGTGATCGCAAGGACAGTACAAGTGGTACAAGTTCACAGAACATGTTGTCCTCAACGCATGTTCAACAATCTTCGGGTACGTAATCTACAGACTGATCATCTAGCCCCCCCCCCTCCCCCTTTTCTCTTTCTTTTTTTTTTCAATCAACGGTATAGTCTTTCTAATCTAGTTGATGGGCACTTATGAATAAAACTTCCTCCGCATAACGTTCTTGTTTGGATTATTTGCAACTTCTAGGCTCAATTTCTCTTCTGACTCCAAGTAAGTCCAAGCGACACCTACCGAAGCTATTAGTGTCGTGTCATTGACAGCGAAATTTCTCCCTCGAAACACGAACGTTGTGCGGGTTGTTATCTATGTGTTAGAGGAAAATTTAGTATGCCATGGTTATCTATAGCCATAAAACGGTGCTCCGAATGCACCGCGCTCGCGCGAAAGATTCTCGTCGAGCGGGTGACCTCGCTGTCACAGCCGTAATGTGGGACGGTCCTACGTCTGATCCGGACCTTCTACAGTACTACACTCTTAAAAAAAGGTGGCCACTGTTATACCTTTTAGGGTGGTAATGACTTGTCACAAACGTTAGTCCACAAATGTGTGAAGTTTAATCCCTTTGGCAGGGTGGTACTGTTCAACCCTGCATGTGGGTCCTAACTTTACCGCCCTGTGCGTCAAATTTGCACCCTTCAAGTGTACAAATGGATTGTCGGGGGGCCTATAGCGTTTGAGCTGAGAACAGTACGACTTCCTCGAAATACGTTAATAGTGTATAATTTGCCCAGCCCTTCAGCGACGCCTGCAGTCAACCCTGAACTCCATACACCAATACCTGTTGATAGCAGGCTTAGACGATATCTCGTGGGAGAAGACAGACTTTATTGCCTTCACGCGAAAGAACAGGCTTCCATATCGTCTTTCTGTGGCTGGACAACAGCTCCAGTACTCGATCACATGCAAGTCGATCTCAAGTTCTTGGGTGTTACGCTGGACTCTCGACTCCCGTGGAGAAGACATATAGCGGGACTAGAGGCGAAACTCTCCAGGAGGATTGCTGTATAGTGCGACACATTGCTGGCCTTATAGTCGGGGCTGCGATGCGCGATCTCTCTTGGCCATTCATCGAGCCCTGGTATACGTGGTCCGCTCCTATACAGTCTGCCAGTACTATATACACGAGACCTCGCCATCCTCCGAGCTAATAAGCTTCAGTGTCTTCTGGCACGTAGCCTTCGTGTGTGTCTGGGCCACGACCTACTAGATTATAACGACCATGTCAGGCGCACCCCTTCTATGCGCCGCATTTTTGGAAGGTAGCGGTGGCGCTTCTGATCGTCCCAGTTATTGCTTCCTCAACATCTCCAATACTTTGTACTTCAGCTTACCTTAGTATTTCTGTACAAGCGGTGGACGTTCCACAGATGTTTCATTCTGAGGTTGATTATCATCATCATTCTACGCGTTTTCATAGGAGCTATCGCTGTCGTCTGCTACGGTAGTCGTACACACGCTTCTGCGCGTTCAGAATTCAAATTTCCATCGTCCAATCGTGTTGTGCCGATCAGTAGCGCCCCTGGCGGATCGTGCGGACAGGCTCCTCATAGGGTTTTCTGATTGTGACGTGGTCGTTATAATCTAGTAGGTCGTGGTCTGAGCGTGCCAAGACCAGCGGATACTTGCTTGGTCATGGCGGAAGCGCGAGAGACTCCGCTTGTTATCCAGCGCCTTTATAGAGACGAGCCGCCGCTGTCTCCGTTTGTTGGCTCATAGCCGGCGGCATCCGTTTATTACTGAAGCTTTCCCGCCGCAGGAATAACAAGTTCTGGTCCTGCGTTCAACAGCTGAAGCCTTACCTGCCACGTTTTCAAATTGAGTCCCAGGCGCGTTCAACTCCACCTGGGACCGTCGCTCTACCATCCGCTTCGGTATTCCTTCCCGGGCTGCAGAGAAAGAATGATGTTGCTGCAGGTGTGTCCAAGGCGCTCACACTCTTAAAAATGATGATGGTGGTGGTGGTGGTGGTGGTGGCTTGCCGTTGTCGGCCTCACGTATGTGGGCAACGTCACGACTCACGCCCTGGGGGAATGTGCGTCCTGGGCCGACTTCTAAGGGAACTGTGCCGACATATGTCTGAAAGCGTCTGAGGAAAACCCAGGAAAAACCCCAGACAGCACAGCCGGCACCGGGATTCGAACCCGGGTACCTCCCAGTCTCGACGAAAAATGAACTTCACCTCATAGCACGCTCCTAGCCAACCATTATCTCGAATGATATCGTTATCTGCCCTGATTTGTTGAAAACGGGGGGCGTACGCCATTTCTGTGACGCTTATGCTGTTCATAATTGTCACAGAAAAGGCATACGCCCCGTGATTTCAACAAATCAGGGCAGATAACGATATCATTCGAGATAATGGTTGGCTAGGAGCGTGCTATGCGGTGAAGTTCATTTTTAAGAGTGCACATTGCATATGCCAGGCGTCCACGTTGTGAAAGAGAGAGAGAGGACGCAAACGTTATTTAGGCTATAGGCGGAGGTAACCTCTACTGTACTAACTTCTGTCATCATATTGTGACGTATAAACTCGTGATCGTCCTCATCGGAAGGTCTCGGGTGTAGAGGAGGAAGTGGGAAATCAGGAAGAACGGGGCGTACTATGAAAGGCGAGCGTGGAAGTGAGTTGTCCTCTGTATCCACTCGTCCACTTCGCCAATGGTACGAGGTCAAGGTTGTGTCCGGCAGTCAGGAATGCATGGACGCTGTACGCTAAGTTTATTGCTCAACACAATCCCACAATGCATGGACACTGCACGGACAACAAACCCACGTCTTAAGTGGGTTAAGCCCCCCCCCCCCCCCCCCCGAGCAATAGTAGAGCACTTTAAGATGAGGACTACACAAAATCTATACCTTCCCATTTTTTTCCCTTTATCAGAAGCCGGAAACATAGTGGCAGAGAAGCCGAGAAACTGTTGTCTTACCGAAGAAGAGGCCCTGGTTTCCCTCCTCCCCCTTCCCCCAGTCCTTTCCTCGTTTATGCCCCTTACGATTTTCTTTGTCTCTTACGCATGACTTGGTCCACGAATTTATCATCAGCTCCCAACAAACAGAGGGAGGGCGGTCGCCGATATATGAAAGAACGCGGAGAACGGAAGCAATGGGGGAACTCTCGTCAGTCGAGAACTTTTCTTCCTTTTTTTTTTTTTTGTCATTCCTCTATATCGATTCCACGTCCGCGGAGTGAGTGGCGTATTTATTTTGATGTAACCTTTTATGGGGGGTAGGTCAGTGTCGTGGCATTCCAGGTGTTCTTGGAATGGAGGTTGACCTGACCTTCGACTTCCTTCTATTGCTTTGAGATCGGTTTAAAAATGGACGTACGTATATATAACGTGCACTATCTAGCAAATATTGTTCTTTGGAACCGGCCTGGGTCGAGGAGTCACCCTTTGCAGAAGCGAACGCCACCAAACCCCTATTTCGAATCCACCATGCCGGGATGCTAGGATCCGCTTTCATCGACTTCTTCGAACCTGATCTGGGGGCTTAATCGCTTCATCGTCGTTACGGTCGTTACAAGCTAACGAGTGGCGGGAAATTCAAAAAGGCGGGCGGGAAATTTAAAAAGGTGGGCACGTGATAAAACACGTGCACGCCGCTCTTCGCGCGATACGTGAAGGCCGTGGTACACGTCATGCGCAATGTGTCACGTGCCCACCTTTGAATTTCCCGCCGTTCGTTAGCTTGTAACGACCGTAACGACGATGAAGCGATTAAGCCCCCTGCTCTTTATGTAGACAGCTCGAAAGCGTAGTTATGGTGAACTACAGCGTAGTGTACAGCCAAATGCGTAGTATATGTGTATAGATACAGCTCTGTTATCCAAGCACGTGGACTTCAAGATGGCAGATATCGTAGCAGACGACATTGTTGTCTTGACAATATATATATATATATATAGAGGGCGCCAGTATTCAGGAGTCCTATACAGTCAAACTCCTTTACAACGAAACTCAGGGGACAGCAAAAAAAATTCGCAGTAAAGGTATTTTCGTTAAAAAGGATGTCCATTATTGGACCTATAGGGCTCCAGCGAGACCGCAAAAAAATTTGCTGTAGTGGTATTTTCGTTAAAAAGGTGTTCGCTATAAAGGAGTTTGACTGTAGTCAAACCAGCAAAAGCCGACTCCGCGTCTTTGTGAGAATATGACGATGAGCCCCTCAGTGACGGCTTAAGTCTTACAGTGTCCAGAAAGGTGAGCAATGCTATTAGGGCAGGTAGTTGGCAAGCTGGAGTTGACCATGGAACAAGCAATTTCATATACAGGGTGCTTCACGAAAGATGAGACAAACTTTTCAAAAAAAAAAAATGGTGCGTAGCACACCAAAAAGGCGCACTGCATAGTGTTACCAGTGGTGTAAGGATACTCAAACTAGTTTTTGTTTTGTAATTAATTAATTAATTAATTAATTAATTAATTAATTAATTAATTAATTAAGCGAAATTAATTTACGTAATTATTTATGTTTATATTTGGTAAGGCGACCCAAAAGCAACCACGGAGGTGTAGAAAATGGTGCAACAAACAGGATATACAACTTAGAAATAAGGCGCAAATAATAATAACGATAGCAATAACAGAAAGAAGAATGAAAATAGTAAACCACGTAAGTAGCAGGGTAACGCACAACCGACTAAGACTAATAAACCAACGTAGAAACAACAAGTAGAAAATTACACAAAAACTTCTAAAGAGTCGATGTTTAACATATCAGCAGTAAACACTACGAGACGCAAAGCTGTGAACAGAATAGTTGGATGAAAGTTCGTTTAGTAAAACCATATGGACCGATTGGTCGGCCCTAGGTTATTATCGGAGAGGGGATAGAAAACAAGACGACATCTAAGTGCGCGCGCAGGTAAACGAAAGCTAATGGATGACAAGAGTTCAGGACATCGAAAAATACCACGAATGATATTACGAAAAAAAAAAAAAAAACAGTCACGAAGTTTTCTGCGACTAGCAAGGGTAGAAATATCAAGTTTACGCAGAATGTGCTCATAACTGTGATACGTACTGGGAGTCCTATCCCATTTCAATGACAACCTGCACACCAATTTCTGCCGTAATGCTTGTTGTTTCTGCGTGGGGTATGATTATATTATATATATATCGTGTATCGACTGGTAAGAAAAAGGACCCATTATTTTGGGGTGGGAGGACGCAAGGAGCTCTAACACCGGTTGACGCATACCCTCCATAGTGCCGCCAGTGGCTTTAAGCCGCGTTTTAAGAACCGTTTTTTGAATGGGTAATTTGAGCCCATTGTCAATTTCCTATTTCTGTGAATAACAAAGTAGTACGAGCATATAGCGCGCGTACGCCCGAAGGATAAAATAATCCGGTTCGGTAATTCAACCGCCTTAAACAAGTGAAATCTGAGAGGGAATGGAGCACACATGTCAGCCCATTCTGTTTCTGCCCAGCGCTCAAGTTTCTCATAGAAAAAAACTTCCCCCGCAATCTTATTCACATCAGCTCAAACTTCCTTAGACGTTTTTTTTTTTTTTCGGGCCTCCGTTGTGGAAGGTTTAGGCTTCATCTCGTGGCAGCCAACGTGATGATGAGTTAGTTACCGTAACGTTAACCAAGCATACGTCTGAGGGCGTTAGAGCTAGGAAAGTGCTCACTGTTTTTGTCTAAAGGCCGACGTTGAGTGAAAACTGCACTCTTAAAAACGAACTTCACCGCATAGCACGCTCCTAGCCAACCATTATCTCGAATGATATCGTTATCTGCCCTGATTTGTTGAAAACACGGGGCGTACGCCTTTTCTGTGACAATTATGAACAGCATAAGTGTCACAGAAATGGCGTACGCCCCCCGTTTTCAACAAATCAGAGCAGATAACGATATCATTCGAGATAATGGTTGGCTAGGAGCGTGCTTTGAGGTGAAGTTCATTTTTAAGAGTGTGCGCGCGTGATACGCGGATCCCGAATATGCAGAGCGGACCACGTGGTCTTTTAAACATGAGGCACTGCGTGAACGCGAGAAACCGCCCGAGCCCCATGCCAACACTTCTTTTTCTGCTCAATCCGCGTGATGCGCTGGCGGTTTTTTTTGGTTCGAATGGCTACTGCGCATGCGCCATTCTTACGCGCGGCGTGAAATTCAGAGCCCTCCTGACGCGCTGTTTCACGTACAGAAAACAGATTCTGTGCGTGTGTGCAAGTTTTACGCTGGGCGTTTGACGCAACGTGTTGCGCGCTGGATTACGCACCATGTGGTCGGCCTTTAAGCTGGAGCCGCATGGGGCGTATTTCAGGGCGTAAAACGCTCCTGCGAAACCACGCGGGCCAAACCGTATGGATCAAGTGCACGTCGTGAAACGGGGAACTCGTCGAGGGAAAAAAAATGACGCGCAGTGTTGCCACAACATGTGTAATATGCACTAAAGCAGAACATACTAGAACACGCACGTAATATATATTTATATTTATTTGCTACAGGAATGAGATTTCGGTGCGAGAAGAAGCGATTAGGAAGCAAGAAGAAAGTGAACTGTGAAAGATGAAAGTCACCGAAAAGGTTAACCAGCTGTAAGGATCGAACCCACATCTTCTGGATCACCGGTCCAGGGCTCTACCAATTGAGCTAAGCTAACACGCCTCTCCAGCGACTTTCGGGGTGCGTCATCTGAAGGGACGACAAACCAGCCACTCACTCTCACTCACCCGCCTTTCACTCTTACATTTTTTGCTCACTCATACACACATTCATACGACGGAAATCGACGCAAGCGGCACCTGTTGAACAAGAGATAAACTGATGTTCTGAGGCTGGAACAACATAGAAGGGACAGATACAAACAAAGCCTCAAATTGCCTAAGAAATCAACGATGAAAGTGACTTTCATCAGTGACTTTCATCTTTCATCGTTGATTTCTTAGGCAATTTGAGGCTTTGTTTGTATCTGTCCCTTCTATGTTGTTCCAGCCTCAGAACATCAGTTTATCTCTTGTTGAAAGTGAACTGGTTCAGCAAGGTGCGCAAACGGCCTCTGTCACGGAACGCTGAGTAATCAAGTGTCGTTTAAATTTCTTCCCGCATGGCCCTCTTCAATACGTTTCGGTATTATTTACTTCTAATATCCCAACAGCAAGCACCTTCCCCTACCTTTCGTTATCTTGAGGTATGACAAGCGTTTTTTAGAGGCTCTCCACGACGACCATACAACAGGTGGATGCAGCGTCGAAATAAAAACACATGGTTTCTATGGGCTACGGAACCGGAAGCTGATACGCTGGAAACCGGTTTTCGGCGCGAAATTTTGCGCCCGGCGTACTACGCCGCGTTTTTCCGCGCTGAAATACGCAGCATGCCGGTTACAGCTTTGTGTTGCGCGTCTGCACTCTTAAAAATGAACTTCACCGCATAGCACGCTCCTAGCCAACCATAATCTGGAATGATATCGTTATCTGCCCTGATTTGTTAAAAATGGGAGGCGTACGCCTTTTTGTGACACTTATGCTGTTCATAATTGTCACAGAAAAGGCGTACGCCTCCCGTTTTCAACAAATCAGGGCAGATAACGATATCATTCCAGATTATGGTTGGCTAGGAGCGTGCTATGCGGTGAAGTTCATTTTTAAGAGTGTGGATGTATAGGTCATAGACGTCCTCAACCTGAAAGGCGCCTCCCATCATTGTTATGTTTTAGTCAATTTTCACATGATCTACTAAATATATGTTAATGCAGCGTTGAAAGACCCCTGCATACATTTTTCGCATCTGGGTGCGACTGGTTTCACCAGAAGACACGATGATCGTAGGTGTTTGATCCTGGCGCGCTACCCCCAACTCCTTCAGAGAGCCGTTAGAGAATGAGTGCATGAGTTCGACGTCACTCCGTCAGGAGGATTGGACATGATGGGAGCCTCGTTTAAGGCTGCCCGCTACGCGCTGGTCCCACGACACTTCCTACAAGAAGGCATGAAATCGACTCCACAGAGCACGTCGCCCCACGCAAGGCGCATTTTTCGGGATGTCGTTTGTAAACTGAATTGCTGATAGACTGCTTGATTAAATAAGCAGCGTTTCGAGCAATGCTCAATGCTATTTCAGCGCTTCTTTAAGAGAAGCGCGACGCCTAATATGTTAGTGCATGTATATTGAAGTGGCGCATACGAACGTTCAGGAAAGCAGTCTTGGGTAAGTTACTTCTAAAATGTAGCTGAGTTACAGTTACAGTTTATCTGCCAAAAATAGTAACTAAGTTGCAGTTGTAGTTCCTTTCTTGGTCGAGTAACTAGTTACAGTTACAGATACTGAGAGAAAGTAACGTAGTTTCATTACAGTTACTTTTCATAAAAATGATCATGAGGGGTGATACAGTTGTTAAAAACATACATTTATTTACATTTACTGAAGTGCGAAAAATGTTGTCTTGCACATAACCAGAAGCAGTTTAAGTTAATACGCGGTTACCCCACACGGGAAAATGCAGGACTTCGTAATCATTTTCATCTAGTGAGTAAAATTAATTACTAAATTAATAACCAAAGGCAAATATTAAAGGATGAAACAGGTTATAGATTTAAAAAATAAGAAAATAAAGTCACGCTTCATCTATCTGTGTCCCTCACTTGTTGAGAACCTTGTCCGCGCCTCGCGAGATAACTCTGTGATTTCATCACCGTGGTCATTAAGCATCCAATCGTTCCAGCGGCAAAATGACAAAAACTCGAATCACGTAAGGAACCAAAAAAGAAGAAGAAGAAGAAGAGGGAAAAGGTACTAAGCCTCGCCGTAATAACTCTCCCGTCGTCGCTGATGAATTTCGCACGTGACGGCGCGAAGAAAGTCTGTTGAGAAAAAGCCCATCGCGGAAGATATCGTTGCTGGGGCCTGCGAGCCGGAAGCAAAGTCCGCTTCTGCCATTGACCACTCTCTTGTTTCAGAAGCGGCTCCCTAATATAAGGGCCTTAATTAACCCCTGCATTTCGGATCATGATGAGAGTTTTGTTCCTGATCTTCCCTTTAACGGGGTCCCTTTGAAGACTTCCGTTACACTGGCTCCCTTTGAAGTGTCTGTTCTATTTTGGTGTCTGACGTTCGGTGCCGTAAGGCATCGTTGTCTCGGTGCATAGTTTGCCTATTAGTCGTTACGGCTGTAATAGAACGTGTTTTATGTGCGCAAGTATCGTGTCTATTCCGTGAATAGCTGTGGCAGTGAGCCATGTACGGACGTGGCGCTTGGACAGATGGAGAAGAGCAGCAGGAAGACAAAGACCGGGCCGACTTCAGAGGGAACTCTGACAATATCCGTCGGGAAAATCTGCCGGAAAACACCGTAAAAAATCCCGCACAGCATGGTCGGCGTGGGGATTC